>NW_028146740.1:10277380-12865589 GCF_055883805.1 Amblyomma maculatum
GTCTTTGTTGAAGGAATACGTGTGAAAAATAAAAAAAAAAAATTCTGTGATAGCGCATACATGGGTTGCTCTATTTCTTTGCCTCAATCTATCGAAAAGGTGAAACAGCTTATTTGCTGCGCTCAAATTTCGCATTAGGAAGTAACGTAATCGTCGGTGATTTTTTCTCGCTTTTTAGCTCAAGACTTACTTGTTCAGACCCATAGTATGCAGAAAATAATATCCTTCGTGTCTTGGCAGTGATTTAATAGCTGGTGCTATATTTCGCTGCTTTATTTCAACAGCATGAGGCTATTTCAGTTTGAGGCAAGATTGAGTGAACCTGTGTTGCAATAGCACAATAACAGACAGCTTATTGAAATCACGAAGTAGTTTTCATTTGCGTAACACTCGACTTGGGAGGTGCAGGCGTTTTAAGCGATGGAATATTCAGCGTACTTGATTAGGTTTGCATCACAAGAATTCGCTGAAAGAATGTATGGAGGTTGCAGAGAAAAAAGTTATTCAGTATTGCTCACGTTATTTGCCTTCCACTCTCCCTTCATTACTGTTGCCTGCACTATATGTATTTGTTCATACATACGTGCAGTTACTGTTTGCTTGCACATTTCTGGTTGCTTACACCGGCTTCAGCAATGCAGATGTAACATTACTTTGACCTATACCAGGCTATTTTCTTTGCTCAAAGCGACAATTACAAATTGTTCTTTCCCCAAGCCATTGAGATTCGCCATTACCTCTTAACTCGGTTTATTCGCAGCTGCAATGAATTTATTCTGTAACCCTGGAGCAAGACATTTACAGAAAGGAGATCATCATGAAGTTCTCGTTCAAATTTTGTAAATTTTAGAGAACATTCTGTTTGCTTTTGCATATGCTTCTGATTTCGGAAAACGTGAGCACACTTGCTTACAATGCAGGGGGGATGGGCTGCAAGACAAAAGGAAATTATTAGTGCACCTGCTCATTCACGGGTGGATTGCTTGTCTTTTATTGCTCTTAGATGTGTGCAGCTTTGCTTGCATGCTTGCCAGAGCTTTCCCCATAATGGGTGGCAGTGATCTTGCCGCCCACCTCTCAGGGGAACTGCTCTTTTCCAGCTACCTGCCCACAACCAAACCACCTCTTGTGCTTCAAATCTGTCATACTCAAGGACGGTTTTCTCTGTTTGATGGGATCAGTGACGCCATTTAAGATACACAGCGAGCATCCCTGCTCCATTAGGTTCATTTCGGAATGTTGTCACCCCTTAAATTCCCTACTCATATTACTTTTTCTGCATCCACTTGCTACTGCCAAACGAAATAAGACGTATAAATCTTTGCCGAACTCCCGCATTCTCTGAATGCTATGCCAATAACAAAAACCATGCAAGACGGCTTTTGTATGTCTTAATAAAACTAGAAATGATCCCCCGATTTTCGTTTCGATTGTCATGTCTGGTCAGACGGTTTAGTGAACTGCCACATGACCAGGCAAATTGCAACTGTAAGTGCATTGAGAAGTCATGCGTTGGAGCACACATATGAATCTTGTGTTGCTTAGCTGCTTAACCCCAAATATTCTCCTTTGTCAGACAAGATATTTTTTAGAAACCTGGATGAGCCAGAAGATAATAGATTGGATTCTTAGCAGCATTGTTACACGTGCGTTCGACCCCAGTACACATTAACTCGGCAGAATTGGGTCGAGTACGTCTGTCGAGTAAAAATTCAGTTGTGGGGTTCATGTATACACAGTCGGGTAGAGTAAAAAAGGCGGCGGACCGTGTCGCGTTAAATCGCTTGCAGGGGTTACGTTAACTCGCTTGGCCCGCTCATCTAAAGACATGTAGACGCTTTCCAGTCAGGGAGTCGAGTTATGGGGAACTGTGGGATATGAAAAAGCCTTTAAAGCGGCGACGAGCGTCACTCAAATTGAATGCATTTTAGCGCTCATCAAGAATAAAAATTATCAAACTCTCGATAGTAAAAGGCAACGGGATCAAATACGAGTGCGAAACTTGCACAATAACTTCGAAACTCGAAGCTACGCTCAGCTGCGATACTTATTCACTAGAAATCTAGTTCATGTAGACTCCAACCGGGTCGAGTAATGGTGACCGTGCTTACTCAACGCTGATTCGAACCGGTGCTGTCGAGTCCATGTATAGAGGGGCTATTGTACTTGTAATTTTAGGTGAACTCTCAGTTCATGCATCATCATCGTCATCAGCCTGACTATACCCACTGCAGGGCGAGGCCTCTCCCATATTTCTCCTCTTAACCCGGTTCTGTGCTAGCTGCACCCACTTGGCCCCTGCGAACTTCTTAACATCATCCGCCCACCTTCTTCTTTCTTTCTTTCTTTCTTTATTTTTCTTGAAAAATACAATAAAGATATGTCCAACACTGTTTGGACCCGTAGCCATAGGCTAGTTATGGGTCCAAGAAATGAGATACAATGATGCAGACACTTCGTCTCGTGCACAATACAAACCAGGAACAGCGGGGAGTAGGATGTATACATCAATACAAATTCTAAAAACAAGCAGAACAATGAACAATCGCTTCATTTAAAAAAAAAAAAAAAAAAAAAGAGAAAAACATCGTGCGTGCTAAATTACAGTAATATATCAGATGCCAACGGTGCACAGTATTAGTATCACATATAATGAATGCGCTGAAAATATGTTTTAGCTGTAGACGCGAAAGTTCGAGCGTATTTTATTTCTTGTGGTAGAGTGTTCCATATTTTAGCACCTATGAAAGACAGCCGTCGTTCTCCATACACATTATGGGTGTGCGGTAGATTAAAGTTTCCTAATACTGCATTTCTGGTAGTACGTGATGATGCATGAAAAAGGGATATATGGAAGGGGTGGTTATATCTTACGATGCTGTTAACTACAGTTGCTGTTTTTAGCTGGCGCAGTGAATCGAAGGGTAGTATCTGTAGGTCGCGGAATAATGGTTTGCTGGGGTGATCCAGTTTAGAATGTGTTATGATTCGTAACGATCGTTTCTGCAATTTTCTGATCGGCTCGAGATAGCTGTCGTACGTCCACCCCCATGATTCCAGACAGTATGAGAGATGACTGTGGATAAAGGAGAAATATAAAATACGCAGTGTATTGGTGTCAAAGAAGTCACGTGCTTGCAGTAGTTTATAGCACCCGGATGCCACCTTCGCCCCCACTGCTAATACATGATTTTGCCAGTGCAGATGCCTATCAAAGATTACACCAAGATATTTAAAATAAGGTGTATATTCTAGTACGGAGTTGTTAATGCTAATGCTAAAAGAGTTGGTATCTACTTGTTTGCTACGAGAGTGAAATATAGTATATTTTGTTTTCTTGACATTAACAGAAAGCTTGTTAGCTAAAAACCATTCAGAAAGGTTTGCCAAATCGACGTTTGTTTTAGCCTGTATTTCCTCGATGCTATTGCCTGTGATTATTATAGCGGTGTCATCTGCATACATCAGCATTTCTCCGAATTTTAAGGCACGTGGAAGGTCGGAAACATATACCGAAAAAAGCATTGGGCCCAGAACAGACCCTTGGGGCACGCCTGTACGTATAGGTTGTGGTGACGATGAGACATTATTCATGACAACTACCTGATGACGTTCATTAAAGTAACTTGAAAGCAACTCGAAAATCCGTTCCCTAAAACCATAGTGCTTTAGCTTGTACAGAAGGATGGAATGGTCGACCGTATCAAAAGCCTTTTTTAAATCTAGAAAGACTACAGCCACAAGTTTGTTATTATTTAAAGCACTGTTTATAATCTGGGCTAATGACTGCACAGCTGATGACGTTGAATGATTCGGCCGAAAACCGTGTTGCTGTTGGCAAATTATGTTGTATTTCTCTATAAATCTATTAATTCTGTTTGCAAGGATTTTCTCGAAAAGTATATTAATGGCACTGAGCATAGATATTGGTCGATAACTAGAAGGGTTTGAGCGATCACCGTCCTTGTATATCGGGGCAACTCTGGCTGTTTTTAGCGACGTTGGGTATTTGGCGGTTTGCAGTGAGTGGTTGAGGACATGGCACAATATAGGACCGAGGATATCGATGTTTTCTTTTAACATACGTACTGTAATTTCATCCATACCTGCAGCTTTATTACTATCCATAGATACCAACGTTGAATGAATTTCGTTAAGTTCAATGTCATTCATAAAAAAGGAATTTGGGAGTGGGTTCGGTAAGAAAGAATTTATATGTGTGTCATTTACACTGGTACCTGAAGAAATTCCAACGGTAGTAAAATATGAATTAAAGCTGTTTACAACATTCTGATCAACCACGTCAGGAAACGTCTGTTTGTGTGGTTTGCCTATAACACCGTTCACTATTTCCCACAGTTTTTTAGAGTTACCGGAGCTCTGTTCGATTAAATGCGTGTAGTATTCTTTTTTCCGTTTACGCATGAGTGCCACTGATTGATTGCGCAATTTTTTATACTGACCAAGGTAATAGCTATTATCCTTATGCTGTTTCCATTTGTGATACCAAAAGTCCTTCTGCTGCAGTACTGCTAAAATCTGCCTCGTCATCCAGGGCGATACGGGTGCCCTATATGAGCGAACAGATTTTTTACTACTACTGTTAATTTTTGCGCGGGTCAAAGTGTCAATTAGATTGGAGAATTCGGTGTCAACGTCATCGTGGTATAAGGTACTAGTGTCGATTGACTGGATGTTCGATTTCAGTAATTCGTAGTCAATCCTCGAACTTACTTTGGTGTGTTTTAATTTTGGTTTGGGGATGTTTCTGACCGTTACATATGTAGGCAGATGATCTGAAATGGGTTGGCTGTATACCCCTGCAATAATTTCCGAGGCTATATTCGTTAAAACATGATCAATGACCGTTGCAGATGTACTTGTAATTCTAGTTGGAATAGTGATCAAGTTTTGAAAATTAAAGGACTCCAGTAGATACGTGTAGTCACTATGGTTTGCGTGACAGGTGTCTATGTTAATGTCCCCACTAATTACAACCGGACCCTTGTGTCCTGATACTAGAGTGAAGAATATAGATTCAAGTTTTTGAAGAAATAAAGCTGCAGGTGAATTAGGGGGCCGGTACACGACACCTACGATAACAGAGTTGTCCAGTCTGATAAATAATGCTTCAATATCTGGTGTGCTGCAAGAAAGGTTGGGCAATGCTGAATAGGCGCGACTGTTGTGAACAAAAAGGGCTACACCACCACCACGTGAAAGGGAATCACGCGGATAAGAAATTGTGAGATAATCAGGAATAACAACATCTTCACCTTTTTGGAGCCAAGTTTCTGATATTGCAATGACATCGTAGTGTTTTTTGTGCTGACAAAGATAAGCAAGAAGCGAATTTAAGTTCCTTCTTATACTACGTATATTGCTGTGGAATATGTGCAAGCTACTGTTGTCATTCGTCATGAATGCCATATCTCTGCCCTGGGGTAGCCGTGGCTAGGAATCAGCTACTAGACAATTTTCGCAAGATCATCTTCACATGTCACATGTACGACTTTCGAGTTGTCTGCTTTCCTCGCCATGATTTTACCATTAGAGACCCAGGCAAATTTCCAGCCTTTCTGCCGCCCCCTGCTACGCTTTCCTTCCATTGGAATCCAGTTTGTTACACTAAGCGACCATCGGTTATCCTCTCTTCACACTAGATGTCCTGCCCATGCCCATTTCTGCTTAATTTCTACTAGAATGTCGGTAACTTGAGTTATTTCTCTGACCTACTCTGCACTCTTCCTATCTCTTAATGTTACCCCTACTATTTTTCGTTCCATAGCCATCTGGGTTGTCCTCAACTTAAGTAGAACTCTCTTGGTTAGCCTCCACGTTTCAGCCCCATAGGTGAATACAGGTAAGATGCAATTGTAGTATACTTTCCTCTTGAGTGATACCGGTAAGCTTCTAGTCATATTCTGCGAGTGCTTGCCAAATGCACTCTATCCCACTCTTATTCTTCTTGTTATTTCCTTTTCATGGTCCGGATCTGCGGTTACTACCTGTCCTAAGTAGACATATTCGCCTACTACTTCCAGTACTTCGCTACCTAATGTAAACTGCTGTTCCTTCCCGAGGCTGTTGATCATTACCTTAGTCTTCTGCATATTGATTTTAAAGCCTACCTTTCTACTTGTCTAGATCATCAATCATTATTTGCAGTTCATCCCCCGAGTTGCTTAGGAAGGCAATGTCATCAGCAAATGTCAGATTACTGAGGTATTTTCCACCTATCCTTATCCCTAACTGCTCCCATTCCAAGTCTCTGAATACTTCCTCTAAGCAAGCTGTGAATAGTACAGGGGAGATTGTGTCTCCTTGCCTAACACATTTCTTTATGGGATTTTTGTTACTTTGTTTATGCAGAACTGTGGTTTCTGAGCAGCCACTATATATATCTTCCAGCACTTTCACGTACGGCTCGTCGACCCCCCGATTACGCAATGCCTGCATCACCGCCGAGGTTTCAACTGAGTCAAATGCTATGTATAAGGGCTGGTTATATTTCGAGCATTTTTCTATCTGATTGATGGTATGGATATGATCGATAGTAGAGTACCGTTTCCGAAAACCTGCGTGATCCATTGCTTGATTGCAGTCTAAGGTTGTCCTGATTCTATTAGCGATTACCTTCTACGTAACAGACAGTAAGCTGATTTTGACAGTTTATGCATTGCACATTAAAATTGAGTGATATTGGTGCTTTTTTGCATAGGTGCTGTTTTGTCTTGCAAACAATACTATTTTTCCAGGCAATCTTATTTTTCATTTGAGTACAAAATATTGTCAATTTTTGAAAAAAAAAAAACAATTTGTGAGGCTGTTAAGAAATTTTGATTTTGAAATAAATTCAGAAAATAGCAACATTTTATAGATATTAAAATATAAAATATGTTCGAAACAAATTTCTGCTCAGGATTAAACTGGTGTATCAAGGAACTTGGTGTATCAAGGCGTGACATGGTTCATAGGGTCACGAAGAGTCGGACACGACTGAACGCCTGAACTGAACTGAACTGATCAAGGAACTTGTGATAGGGTGAAAATGAAAAATCGCTGTCATGCTTGATGTATCTTTTTTGCGATCCCATAGTCAGATCAAGTATTGTATTTTATTGTGTGCTTAAGCATGGAAAGTAATATTTCACCTCAGATATTCAGGCAGATTACTGTTCTCTATACCAAGAACTACAATGAATTGGGTTGAAGAAATCAGATGCCCGAGCACTTCACCTGGCATCTAGATATAAAATGACCCATGTATACCTAACCGAAAATAATCTTGCACATGGAAGGTTGCCGATGGTATGGCTATATGATTAGCTGTGATGAGGGAAAATGCATACCTGGTAGGCTGCTAGCTGATAAGGAAGTATGACATCATTATACTCAGATCTAGCATATTTTCCTGCCTATGCAAAGTAAATTTCTAGTACTTGCTCAATTGCTCATTGCCGGCTGACTGTAATAATATAAGCTGAACAAGCAGCACTCTAGAGAACTTCATGTTGGGCTAGTTGGTGTTTATTCATTATAAATTAGAGGCACCAAAACAACACGCACACACACAAGAAAAGAAGAACGGGACAGAGTGCCACTCACAACTGGTTTATTGTGCAGAACAAAGTACATATATATCTCACTGCCAGCACATGCGCAAGGAACACATTCGGCATCATGTAGTTTAAGATAAGCTATGTTTAAGAAAATCTTTCTCAGAGAAAGAGGCTGTGCATGTGGAATGGGTGACAATTCATAAAATGTGCTGAAGGGGTTGTATATGAAGTTCCCCTTTATTTTGGTTGCTCCTACATCGGGCAAACCGGGCGATGTGTTAATGAGCGAATCCGGGAAAGTGAACGTAACAGAGCAAAATAGAGATTGCCCCAATATTCCGAAGCGTTTCAGATCCTGCCCTTCAGGCACTTGTGAACCATGTTTTTCTGATATGCGCATTCTTGCAAGGAGTGGTAATACGATGACCAGAAAGCTAATTGAAGCGTTTTATATCGGAAAGAAAGGTAATTTGTTAGTCAGTGACAGGTCAATCAATCTGTATAATCCTGATAAAGCGTTTCTTGAACATATCTTAAGCTACATGATGATGAACGTGTTCCTTGCGCATGCGCCGGCAATGAGATATATATGTACTTTATTCTGCACAATAAATCAGTTGTGAGTGGCGCTCTGTCCCGTTCTTTTTTTCTTGTGTGTGTTCTTGTTCTGGTGCCTTTGATTTATAATGTGCACTGTATGAAAACTATTCCTTGGTACATTACAAGTAAGGCAATTGTTTATAGTAGTTAATTTAAACAGCGCGAACAGGAAGACACAGGACAAGATAAAAAGGAAGCCGCAGTACAAGCGCTGACCAACTCGTCCAACAAAGTATCTTGTTTATAGTAGAATACAGCATGCAATAAAAGCTTTGAAAACTAAAGAGCTGGAACTTGAAACAGTATGATTCTTGTAAACCCAACAGGTGTGTCTCATTCATCACTGATCTTGAGAATATAATATGCATACACTGCCTTGAGAATATCTGCAATGTACACATCTCCCTCAGTTAGCTGATTGAAGATAGTTTGATTGATTCTGGCAGGGCAATATATTCTTTATTCTGGCCGCAGTAATATATGCGTGCCTGTAACTGGCGTACTACAGAAAAATATTCTTTAATGTGTTCTTTAATATCATCCGGTTTTGCATGCTTAGTAATCCATATTGCTTATTGCAGGAGTTTTTAAGAATTTTTTTTTTAATTGATACGTTCTGGAGCCTGAACCGCCATATTTTCAGGAACTGTAATTTTATATGCATCCACCTGAAGTTTTCGGTTTGCCGAAAGCAGGTTTTGGTTCCAAATATCTTTTGTATGTGGGATGCATATTATTTTGCATGTATTTTTATCATCCCTACATGATAAGATGCTGCATGTCCTTGCAGGTCAAGAAACCTGTCGCAAAATGCTCTAAAAGAAGAATGTGTGGCAATAGGACTTCAATATGTACAGTAGAACCCCTTTATAGTAAAGCCACTAGAGTCAGCAAAATATTTACTATATCAGGGTCTTTATTATATCAGTGGTCTGTGATTGCATGGTACTGAATATGCTGTCTAGTAGTTAAATAGGCACATAGTGAACACGTCTTGTTGCTCAATAAAAAAACCTGAAATACCTTCCATCTCGCTTTCATCATCGCTTTGCGTGATTTTTCATCATAAAATTTCTCTACATCTTGTAGAAGTAAAAGAAGAGACATCTGGGCGAGTTGGTATGGTGACATGATAGAAAAACAGCGCAAAAGACGTGCACGGAGGAGAAGAACGGACAGAGCAAGCGCTGAACTCACAACTGAAGTTTATTGAAAAAAACACAGATATATAACCCAGCCAAGCAGCACCAAACCGCACATTAAACAAGAGAATCATGATAACCCCCCACACACATCATGTTCAAGAAATTCAACCTCATTATCTGTCAAAGCGATTGACGGTTCACTAACGCAATTTGCACCCAATCGTATGATATGCCTGGCCTCAATGATTTCCCGGTTAATCTGTGCCGGATGGGAATCCAAAATAACTGTTTGTGTTAGATAAGGTTGGCAGCCGTCACATCTCTTACAATGTACAACCAGATTAGATCCTCTACCAATCTCTAATGATCTCTCGTGCTCTCGTAACCGGACATTGATACATCTGCCTGTTTGACCCACATACACTTTATCACAAGATAACAGAATCTTACATACCACTCCTACTTTGCATGGAACATAGGAAAAGTTATGCTTCACCCGACACATGTTTCTTTCCCGGACTTTTTTCGCTGCTTTATTCTTAACAATGCTACATATTTTTGACAGTTTATTAGGTGCCGAGAAAACCACACTAACATTAAACCTTCTGGCTACATTTTTCAAATTGTGTGAAAGACCATGCACGTATGGCAGGGCCACAAATCTTTTTGTATCCCTCTGTCCAGCCCCTTCCTGGTCCTGTGAACCCACGCACGACTGTTTTACTTTTGAGATTAATTTATCACAAACTCTTAATATGACGTGAACAGGAAATCCTGCATTCGCTAGCCTAGACAATTGTTCATTAAAGCTAATTCGCATATTATGAAAACATGACTTCGACAAGACCGCCCCCAGGCTGGACAGAGCGATGCCATCTTTTACTAGCTTGGAATGTTGCGATCCATAATCTCCTAGGCGAATACCGCCAACAAACTTGATGGGCACAAAACTTCAAAGTGAGGTCTAGAAAACGCAATTCGTTCTCTTGTGACATTCGTTCAAGAGTAAATCTCAGTCCCAGCCCTTGCTCTTGAAAAACTTTAAGAATATTCATTGGTGATGAGCCACTATTGCAACCTTTGTAAAAGACCAGGAAATCATCAACATAACGAAAGATTCTTACTCCCAGCCCTTGCAAGTTATTGGCAATCAATTCGTCTACTCTGCTTAGGAAAATGTCACTTAGAACAGGAGCGACCTTTGAACCAATACAGATGCCTGATTTCTGGGTGTACACGCCACTGCCAAATTCAACAAACATACTTTTTAAGTAAAAAGAAGTCAATTCCAAAAAAGACCCAGTTGATATACCACAGCTGTTACCAAAAGCTATTTCATCATTTTGTTCCGAAATGCACCTTCGCAGACTAGTCATGAGAACTTCATGAGGGATCGAATAAAATAGATCCTCAACGTCGATGCTAACTGCCGAGCACTCCCCTGGATTTTCCATTTTCAAGTACTAAACCACTTTCTCAGAGTTTTTTACCTGCGAGTGTTCACCAGCGCCACCCTCAGCCATAGCGGCGGACGTAGAACGTCCTTTGTTACCGCCAGCGTCACCTAGAACGTGATCAAGAGCGAGGGCGAACGCTGTGCTAGAACCCTCTTACGCTACCTATGGCTTCAAGACTGCCAGAACCGATACCCCCGTAAGCTACAAGCAGATCAATTAAGGGGAAATGAGGGTGCTCGTTATAATACATGAAGGAAAGAAGCCAACAGTAGGCGAGGCCAAGGAAAGCGTTGGGGATGGTCCTCTTACGTCTTTCTTTTTTTTATGTTTTGCTTAGATAATCACAGAAATTAGTAACGAATCTGTTTAGGGGAAAGATAATTAAACGCAAAGTAGAAGAAAAAACAACGTGCCGATGGTGGGAACCGAACCCACGACCTCCGAATATCGCGACGTCCGCCGCTATGGCTGAGGGTGGCGCTGGTGAACACTCTCAAGGTTCGTATACAGACAACACAAATACCCAAGCAAGGAGCAGGGGGGACAGCGGCCGATGTAGCTCAGTTGGTAGAGCACTGGACGCGATATTCGGAGGTCGTGGGTTCGGTTCCCACCATCGGCACGTTGTTTTTTTTTCTTCTACTTTGTATTAATTATCTTTCCCCTAAACAGATTCGTTACTAATTTCTGTGATTATCTAAGCAAAACATAAAAAAAAGACGTAAGAGGACCATCCCCAACGCTTTCCTTGGCCTCGCCTACTGTTGGCTTCTTTCCTTCATATATATATATATATATATATATATATATATATATATATATATATATATATATATATATATATATATATATATATATATATACACAGAGTAAAACTGGAACATGAAAAGAATTTTAAAAAAAAACAACACTCTGCGCTACTTTACTCTTCGACCTAACTGGTTAGAGCCTAAGCAGAACAGCCGCGTTTCATGCCTACGCATGGAGCCCCAGCTCAGACTGGACTGAACTCTCTTGGATCACGTCTCATTTAACATATTCACAAAACAAAGAAATAGGGGCGGTCATTTTCAGAGGCCAGCCCCACACATCAACTGTCCAATAGGAAATATGCCATATGGGCACAGCCCCATGGGTTGGCCTTAGCCTCTAACCCAGGGCCCCACTAACAATACAAATTACAACAAACCAAGCACAGCGAAACCCTTTCCCCAGTGAGGGTGTCGAACCTTATCCTCTCGGGAGACTTTCTTCCCACTTGTCTCCCGCACACCACCGCCTCATCCACGCCGCCGCTGCTGGCTGAATCCTTTCCACAGTGCACTGCCCCGCGCCATCTATGTTTACTACTACGAGCAACGACATGGAAAGAGAAAGATCCAACCAGCTGCCATTCTGCAGGTGGCACCGGATTAAAGGGGAGCTTCTGGCTTGCCCGCTCTGAGCACAATACCCGAGTCAACTCCTGAATGCTTCTTCGGGCGCTCTTTTGTCGCATCTGCAGACAGGATAAACTTTCTTTCGCACTGCTCAAAGTTGCAGTGTAAAAAAAAGGCCGAAGGGTCATTTGGGTGCTCGCTACCGGCCAGTACGAAGGGTGCCAAGATGCGTGCACCTGGCGTGCACCTGGCAGCACGTTCCGCCACGCATGTTCCCATGAATGACCTTCATGAATGAATGACCATGAATGGGCTAAAACGATCCGGCACGCTTGTAGAAGGGGAACCGCTTTTACAATACCAGAAGCAGACAGTCGGGTGACGGCGCCGTGCAGAGACGCGCACCTGCAAGTGATTATCCTTTGGGCGCGGCGCGCACCTGCAAGTGATTATCCTTTGGGCGCGGCCCTACACGTCCCTTCTAAGAGTATAACCGAGCTTGCTATCAGCTCGTTCATACTAACTCTTCACAAGGGCCGCACTACCTTCCCGGCAGCAATGTCATTCCTGCTGGGGCGCCAATGTCTATACGTCACCACGACACTCAGAAAAAACATATACATCGACGTAAGCAAATCACAAATCACAACATTGGTGTATGCTGTTGTCCAGGTCTGCTAAGCAGTCAGCAATATCACCCTGCAGGGAGTCCACATTCATGTACACAGGCGTACACACAAAGTCCCATTGTTCATCGCGGCTCGCAAGTCCGCGCTCACAACACTGACGACACTATCTGAATACCAGCGAGAACTCTTCCAAATGTCCGGTATATCACATACACGGCTCGCCGCACGCAGCGTCGGCTGAGTAGGAACGTTCACGCTTGTCTAGGTTGACATGGTGGTATCGCTAGTTCCCAACTCCCATGACAGATTGGGGAGCCTGGATAGCGCAACCGCATTTCCATTCTTGATACCTTTTCGATGTCTAACCGTTATGTTATAACGCTGGACTGCCAGCGCCCACCTAGTCAATTTCGCCCCGTGTGGAGTGCACGTCGTCAGGTATGACAGCGGATTGTGGTCAGAGACAACATTGACCTCAGCGCCAAAGAGCCAGTAGTCGAACTTCTTTAGAGCCCAAATAATAGCAAACGCTTCGCGCTCTATGGTCGACCATCTCGCCTGGGTCGCATCGTAGCGATGGCTTGCGAATGCTATAGGCCTCTCATCGCCATTTTCAGTCATCTGTGCCAAGCAAGCCCCGGCAGCCGTCGCTGATGCGTCAGTGAACAGCTAATATGGCTCATGAGGTTGCGGAGTGCTCAACGCCACTGCTCTGCAGAGCGAGTCCTTGAGCTGTTCTAACGCGCGTTGCGCATCTTGCGGCCACGGGATTAAATTTGGTACTCCTCGCTTTGTCAACGCCGTTAGTGGGCTAGCTATTTCAGCATACCAAGATACATAATCCCTGTAATATCCGCATAGTCCCAGCAAACTTCGCAGCTCTTTCTTTGTTCTAGGCTGCACTAGGCCTTCTATTGCGGATACTTTCTCGGGGTCGGGTGCATGTGTCCCTGAGCCCACTATGTGCCCTAGATAACGAGTGTGAGACTGTCCCACTTGACTTTTCTCAGGGCTAGCCTTTAGTCCTGCTTCCCTAAGTAACCGAAATATGGTATCGACGTGCTCTGCGTGTTCTTGCCAGGTTTGCGAAAAAGTAGCTATATCATCTAGATATGCCGTAGCGTAGGCTTGATGCTTAGCGAGGAGCGTATTAATCATTCTTTGGAAGGTCGCTGCCGAGTTTTTTAGCCCAAAAGGCATCACCTTCCATGCATATTGACCCTCATGGGTTACAAATGCGGTGAGTACCTGGCTCTGCGGGTCAATCGGTACCTGCCAGTAGCCACGCCTCAGATCAACCAAAGTGATGAACTGCGCGCGACCGACTCTAAAAATTAGCTCCTGTGAGTTAGTCATTGGAAACGAGTCTGCACGGATTCCTGCATTCAAAGTTCGGTAGTCAATACACATTTGCACTGACCCGTCTTTCTTCCCCACACACACAACCGGGTGCGCAAATTCACTCTCTACAGGATAGATTAATCCTAAATCAAGTAGCTCATCCACTTGGCGGCTTACTTCTTTCCTGAGCAGTTGTGGCACTCGGTAAGGAAAAGCTTTCTTCGGTTGAAATCCTTCTTCTAGCTCAATTCGGTGCCTTCCTACTTTCGCCAATCCCGGCCTGCCATCGAAGAGTGCACGATGTTTTCGGAACAACCGTCGTATTTCATTCTGCTCCTTCTCACTAAGGTGGGCTAATTTCTCTAATGTTATTAGCTCCTCATCTTTTAGAAGGGGTGCGACTTGTGGTGCACACTCTACTTCTCCAAACTCTTGATCGTCATCAAACACTACACCAACCTGGCTTACCCTTGCGTAGTACGGTCTCATTCGGGTGGCGTGGACCACAGATGTTTTTCCCTGTTGTGTTTCTACTCTGTACGAATGTTGTCTCTCACAACCAATTACTGTGAAAGGACCGAGCCACTTAGGAGCCATCTTGGTGGTGCGGTCTGTGTCGAAAACGAGAACCTGATCCCCCACATTAAAGACTTTATTTCGCGTCCTTCTATTGTATGCTTCTGCGTAGCTAGCTTGTCGCGCCGTGCTTGTGAGTCCTGCCACATTGGCTGCTAGCTCAAACTTCTCCCCTAGCTGTTTCAAGTACCTCGCAGGTTCCTCCCTAAGCGTCGCTGGTACACTAACTTCTCCTGCCCACGTCTGGCGAAGAATTGCAAGTGGACCTGTCGGATTTCTGCCCCGGTAGTGTCGGTGCTACCCCGGTAGTGTCGTGGGGAACTTCGCGGTAAGCCCACAACACAAATGGGATCAACTTATCCCAATTTTTAGGGTCTCTTTCTATTACATGAAAGAGCATGTTCTTTAGTACCCGATTCCATCTTTACACGGCCCCGTTGCTTTCAGGGTGTTCCGGAGTGGAAAATCTAGGGGAACAACCTAATTTCTCTAGCATCAGCTGAGTGAGTTGTGCCTTGAAATTTGTTCCCTGATCCGAACAGATAGTCTGTGGGACCCCTGTTTGACTGAAGATTTCTAATAGAGCATCACAGGTAGCCCTTCCCGTTAAGGAACGAAGACATACTACTTCCGGCCATCTCGTGCATAAGTCAACAAGGCACAAAGCATATTTGTGACCCCTACCAGATGGCGTATCAAGAGGCCCTATAACATCTACATTAACCACCTGAAAGGCATGTTCAGGCCTTGTTATTGGCGTGATGGGTATATTGTCAGTTTGACGTCGGTCAGAGCGGATCTGGCGCCCATGGCAAGACTGGCAGTACTCTGAAATTTCTTTTTCCATGCCCGGCCAATAGAAGTAAGGTTGAAAGTTGGGCGAGTTGAATCTGGTTCATTTTGAATTTAGCGCAAAAAACGAGGACCAAGAGTAGAAGGACACAAAAGGGCTCGTGTTGTGTCCTTCTACTCTTGGTCCTCGTTTTTTCCGCTACCTTCAAAATGAACCAGGCCAACAGAAGTTGTACTTTATGCGGGCTTTGGTCTTTCTTGGACCCAGGTGTCCACCCCACAGTGATTCATGCGCCAAGGACAGAACTTCCTTTCGTTTTTCTCGGGGAAGCACCAGCTGTCGCACTTTAGTACCTGCTATAGAGTCCCAGTGGTGAAGCAAACCCTCGCTAACGAACATACCCGCCTTTCCGTGCTTAGAGTCCTTCCATGCCTTTCTCAAGTTCTCATCAGCGAGCTGTGCTGCTCGAAATATTTCCCGCTGGCTAGACAGCGAAACTGCCTCTTCTTTCTCGTCTGACTCTGCTTCCTCTTGTGAATATTCGGCATTCAGTGCCGTGTCGGATGGATGGATAGAATATAGGAGCGTCCCCTTTAAAACGGGGTGGTAGCAGTAGCTATCATGCTCATTTTTCTCCATATATCTTAATTATTGATTTAGAATGGTTAACTAAACAATCATTCTATTTATTAAATTTTGCTCCTACATTACTAACATTATGTCACTTCTCTGCTTTTAAGCCACCAATCTTCCAGCCGTTTTTTGCTAGTTTCCACCGCCGGTTTATTCACCCGGCCACTGTTATCTCTAAACCCCAGAGCTTCAGGAACAGTGATTGCGCCTGCATCAACTTCCGGATGGATACCATTGCATTCGAGTATAATGTGGTCAATTGTTTCACTGGAGTTTCCACATACAGCACATGCGTCATCTCCATTGTTAAACTTCTTTTTGTAGCTGCGTGTTCTAAGGCACCCTGATCTAGTTTTAAAAAGTAGGGCACTGCCTCTTGAGTTATCAAAGAAATCTTCCTTCCTGATCTGCATTTTCCACTTTCGGTATAATTCCACACTGTTTTTTTTTTCAATCGAATTTATCCAATTTTTACCTTCTGTGTTTTTCACCTGTTGATTAATGCTCTTTATTTCTCCGTCCTTTTTACTAGCATACTTACTAGTTAGTTTCCTAGTTCTTTTCCTCCATTGTGAGTCAACGCTTTTTAGGTACAGGTATTTAAATACCTTAGCTGCCCATCTGTTACTGTCCAATTTCCTCAGGCGTTCCTCATATAATTATTTACTCCGAGCTTCCCGTACTTCGAAAGATGCCCAGCCCATATCTCCCTGTACCGCCTAATTTGTAGTTTTTCCGAGGGCACCTAGTGCTAATCGTCCAACGGATCTCTGATTTGTTTATAATGTCGACTGTACCTCTGATTTTAGGCACAAAACCGCATTTCCGAAAGTAAGTCCGGGCACCATAATTCCTTTCCAAATACCCCTCAATACCTCATACCTATTGTATCCCCACAATGCCTTATGCTTCATTATCCCGGCATTCCTTCGCCCTTTGGCCCTAAGTGATTGCTCATGCTTTCCAATGTATGCCAATCCTTCGTTTACCCATACCCCCAATTATGTATAATCTGCTACTCTAGGTATTTCAAGGCCTTGTATGTTAAGACCCTGATCAGTTGAGCCGTTGAAAATCATCAGACCCGACTTAACTGCGCTGAAACTGAAGCCTAGAGCGTCCCCTTCGTCTCCGCAATACTTAACTAGAGTTTGCAATTCTTCCAGACTCTCAGCTAGCAGCACAATATCGTCTGCATACATCAAACCAGGGAGGCGCTGCTCTACCGCCTTTCCACCTAATCTGTATGACAGGTTAAAACCTAGGTTACGGTCTTGTATCCTCCGTTCCAGGTTTATCATATAAAGCATGAACAGCACCGGTGATAGAAGACAGCCTTGTCTTAATCTTTTGCATACTTTGACATCCTCCGTACTTCTTATCCCTTCCCACGTAATTTCTACTTTGTTATCCCGGTATATTTCCTGTAGGAACTCTATTATCTCATAACCGATACCTTCTTCTTTTAATATGTTCCACAGGAGTTCCCTGCTTACGTTGTCGTACGCCCCGTTTATGTCCAGGAAGGCCAAATACAAAGGTCTATTTTCCACTCTAGATATTTCGATGCATTGGGTAAGCACGAACAGACTATTATCTAAGCGCCTACAATTTCTAAAGCCGTCCTGAAGTTCTCCGAGTATCTTGTTACTTTCAACCCATGCTTGCACCTTTAATTTCACCGCCTCCATGGCTAACCTGTACATTACAGATGTTATGGTAATCGGCCTGTAGGATTTTATGTGCATCCTTTCTCCTTTCCCTTTATAAATCAAATTCATTTTACTCTGCCGCCAGCTGTCCGGAATTTGCTTATTCGCTATCAGTTCAGTTCAGGCGTTCAGTCGTGTCCGACTCTTCGTGACCCTATGGACCATGTCACGCCACGCTTTCCGGTCTCTCACTATCTTCTTAACATCACATAGCTTCATCTGCAATGCCTCGAGAATGCCATCTAACCATCGCGTTCGCTGCCTACCTTTTCTCCGGCGACCCTCAACCTTTCCCAACATCAAATCTTTCTCCAGCGACTCCTCTCTTCTCATCAGATGACCAAAGTAGCTGAGCTTTAACTTTAGAATTTGACCCTCGAATAAGCAGTCAGGGTTTATGGTCGACAATATCGACTGATTTGATCTTCTGGCAGTCCAAGGAACTCTTAAGAGTCTTCGCCAGCACCACAATTCAAACGCGTCAATTCTTCGGCGGTCAGCCTTTTTCACAGTCCAACTCTCGCATCCATACATCACAACTGGGAAGACCATAGCACGGGTTATACGGATCTTGGTTGGCAGACTAATGTCTCTGCTCTTTACTAGGCGGTCAAGGCTAACCATTGCTCTCTTTCCCAGAAGCAGGCGTCTCCTAATTTCATGGCTGCAGTCTCCTTCCGAGGTAATCTTGGCGCCCAAGAACAGAAAATCTGTCACAGCTTCCACTTCTTGTCCATTGATGCTCCAGGACTTGATAGGGCAAGACGCCATGATCTTCGTCTTTTTAATGTTCAGTTTAAGCCCAAACTTCTCACTCTCTTCTTGTACGCGGATCAGAAGTCTCTTGAGTTCCACTTCCCTTTCTGCCATTAAAGTGGTATCATCCGCATATCATTCGCTATAACTGTTTCCAAAGCTTTTAACAACGTTTCCTTACTTTTTGGACCGAGTTCATTAATAAGCTTGATCGGAATTCCATCTATTCCTGTAGATGTATTTTTAGGAATATTTTTTTCTGCCTTTTTCCAGTTTAAATTAGTCAGTTCTACGGTGCTTTGTATTCTGCTACCTTGTGTTGCTTCCTGATTTGCGGAGATTACCCTATCGTCGTTCTTAAATGACTCGGCTATAACAGATGTAATGTAGTTCACTGCGTTGTCTCCCTTTAAACAATTTTCCTCGTTATCTTTAATCCGATCTTGCTTTCTTTGACTCTTCTTCCCTAGCCAGCTTATATGGTTCCAGAATTTTCTTGCTCCGTCTCTAGAGGCATCGTGTATATCAGCCATCCAGCGATCGGTGGACTGTCTTATTTTACTTTGGACGAGGGCCTGCACTTGAAGTTTCTTTTGTCGATATGATTCCCATTTTTGGTCGATTTCCTCCTGAGAAGCCTGTGCTTTCTTTGCCATTCGGTGTTCCCTTGAAGCACCCGTCGTTGTTCAATAGCTTCCCTGATTTCCTTATTCCACCAGCTCTGTGGCTTCCTCTTTCCATTCCAGCGGTTTGCTACTTTAACCTCCTGAATTTTACTCCTTATGAGTAGTTGTACCTGTTCATAATCCCAGTCTTCTATGGGGCTTTTCTCTATTCTTTCCTCTATGTCTGCTGCTATCTGCGCTATTTGATCGTCGTTTAATTTTGCGTTTACGTTTTGTCTAAGTTCCATTTCTCTTTTCATCAAGGGGCCCATCTGCAGACTAATACGTTTATGATCACTTCCCAGACTACGCCCCCCTTCTTCGTCTATTTCCATTTTTGTGACCTTGCTATAAATTTCCTGCAACATTAGACAATAGTCAACGGTCGTCTGCCTGTTGCGGAATTCCCACGTGATTTGGCCTTCACATTTTGTTTCTATATTTACTACAACTAGATCGTGTCGCTCGCAGAAATCTAGCATGAGGTTCCCGTTACAATCCGTGTATCCATCCAGATCGTCGATGTGGCCGTTCATGTCCCCCAGCAGAATGATATTGGCCCCGTTTCTAAACTGGCTTATATCGTCACTGAGACATTCAACAAGATCCCTGCTTTCTTGCCTGCATTGATGTCCTGTTCCTAAATAAACTACCCCTAGCCATGTCCTTATGCCGGCAATGGTTCCTGAAACCCAGATATGTTCTTCACAAGATGATTTAATTCTTTGCCAATTTGTTCCCTGGTGTATCAACATACCTACCCCTCCACCCTTTCTTTCCGTTCTCGTTCTGTTGCACCCTTCCCAGACGTAGCCTTCTATAAACGGCGCATCTTCTAGATCCCTGAGATGAGTCTCGCAAAGAGTGTACACACCTATTTTGTCATCCTTCAACTGCTGTTCTATCTCTAGCCATTTCGCTCTTTTTCTACCTCCTTGCATGTTTATGTAGCTGATCCTAGTGTTAAATTTCTTTTTTGTACTTTTCTTTCTCGACCTACACTTTGCCATTTTGGGGGGCTCAGCCTCCATTATTACACTTTCTTTTGCTTCACTTCTAACTACCTCTGTGCACGGAGTCCTCGCGGACCCCCTAAAAAAGCTACAGCCCTGCCTGCCAAGCGCCAGCCGATCTCTGCTCCGACCCTTCTGTTAAAATGAATGCCATCGCGCTGAAAAGCCCTACCAAACCACTTCGAAACGCTTCTCCAGGCTTAACTTTGTTATGTCCTGATTAACTGTCACCACGTCCTTTTCCATCTTTCCGTTCAATCCTAGCACCTCTGGTACTGTGCATACAACTATCTGCGTCTGCTGTGCTATCTCCCTGATCTCGTCAACTCCCTTAGCTAAACTTTCCACCACTCCTGCAGCGTCACCATTTAGGACATCGTTTAGACTCGCGACTACTATTACCCTACTGTGCTCTGCGGAATCCTTCAACAGCCTATTTTTACTCTCTTTTAGTACAGCCCTCATTGTTCTCCCTGGGAAGGCTCCAACCAACACTCTCTTATCACCCCTTACACGTTCCAAGATATCTCGCTTGCACCTGTTCATGTTAGAATCTCCGGCGATAAGCACCTGGGCCTTTTCTCTCCCTCTCCGAACTGTTGGCTCCTGCTTTCGGTTATCTGTGTCCTTATCTCTGGGATTTTCATTCTTCCTTACTTCTTCCTTTTTTTCCGGCGTCTTAGCTGCTTCTAAATAACTCTGACGGTTCGGATCCGCCTGACCTACTTTGCTTATGCCTTCCATGCCAGTACTGGCCCCAGCCACGTGGCCCGCATTGGAATGTTCGTCCTTGTTGGTTCCAAGGACAAAGTCGGCCCCTTTCTTTTCAATCTGAGTAAGCTGTCCAAGCAGTTTCTGATTTTCCGTCCTTAGCAAACGTACTTAATCTTCTAAATCCTCCACACGAGACACTAAACTGCCCCTTTCTTGATCAAATCTATCTAGACGTGCATTCAGTACGCAACACCGACACAAAAAGTCGCTGCCTTCCGCTTCGCCTACAGAATCAAAACGCGTTTTTTTGAGATTAACCTGCGCCTCGCACTGGGTACACTTTACCTTCTTTTGATTGCACATCTTAAGCAATCGTCGACTGAACTATAACTGTTACGAATTCTTAGAATATACCAATTGCCAAAAGAAGACACAAGAAACGACTAGCAAACACGCGTTAAAAACCAAATCTGCGAATGCCAATAGCCTAGAAAGAAAAATATTTATCTAAACAAGATAGCTAAACAATGAACGCCAAGAAAACCTAGCTGCCGGCACGAAAAACCAGGCCGCTAGGACCAAGAGCTAAAATCTATTCTTTAGGCTGCACCTAACCTAACTAGCTGAAAAAGAAATAAAGTTAATAAAAGAAAGAACTCATCTATTTGACGCTTCGGAAGTTCCCGCTGTCGCCAGTCCGTCCGTTTCCGGTAGCCACGTGCAATCGGAGGAGCGATGGAACACGCGTCCGCACTACACGGCTGTCAACTGTCAACTCCACCTCGCATGTCAGTGCCTCATAGTGCCGATTTTCTGCGTTTTCTAGTTCCTTGTTAGAAACCCTGACTGCACCCATACTTGTGTGCTCGAACTCGCTGTTATCTTTAAGCAGCTGCCAGTCTAATGAAAGCAAACAGTTCACACCCTCGGTCAGCTCATTGCTGAGGGCACATACTATGCCTATCTTTTGATCTTCTGCAACTGTTCCCGGCCTAGATATTTTTACAGGGATCGTCGCCAACTTCGCCTGAATGGAGCTGCCGAAAGCTGACACTAATTTCACTGCCCCAGATGGTTCCGTCAGCGCTTGCGGTAGTATTCTTTCTCGTATTACTGTTATTTCACTACCAGTATCAAGCACTGCCTCTGTGCAAACATCTCCGCACACAAGATCTACAAAGTGGAGCTTTGATGTGGCTGCCCTCGAACTTTGCATCGGTACCTTAACTTTAGCAGTTAAACCCGTACTTTGGTTTAAAACAGGTTCCTTTGCTTTCGTCTAATCGACCCGCGCGACCTTATGCACCCTCTTTTGGTACCCATTTCCTTGTTTCAGGCGCGGTTCATTTCCCGTTGCTTCGGGCAATTCCTGGCAATGTGCCCCTGGCCATGGCATAGATGGCACTTTACTATGGGCTTTTCGGAATTTATCTGTTTTTGGCCCATTTGCTGCACTGGCGCCGTAAGCTGTTTTGTAGCTCGGCCTTTGCCTTTTCCTTGCTCAAAGATCTGTAGAGCCTTTGATAGCTCTTTAGGCTTCAGCCAACTCTCTCCTTCCCACAGGCGCACATATTCGATGCCCTCTGAGCTGAGACCTCCCTTAATGCGATCAGACACCATTAGGTCAGTCAGCGCCCCTACTGAGTCCACCTCTCTAGCCTGGATGTAATATGCTAGGTACGTTTTCACGCGCGATGCAAACTGAGCCCATGTTTCCTCCTTCCTTTTTGATGCTTTTTCAAATCTTTCCAGGTACTCAGTTGGGGTGAGTTTTAGCTCAGTTAGAACCGCTGCTTTCACAGGCTCATAGTTCGTGCAATCCGCTCCATCGAGGTTACGAAGCAAGTATCGGACTCGCTCTGTCAGTGCCGGCATAATTAAATGCACTCGGTTGCTGTACGGCACACTGAAAGTGACGAACAACTTCTCCACCTCATCAAACCACAGTGGCACATCAGCATCGCATGGCATTTTGTAGCCTTTTAGGACTTTTGCACACTGTGTTATTGAATCTGAGCCTATACTTCGCTCATCACTCCGTCCCGACCCAAGCGGTGACAGTCGACCACTCGACAGCCCAAGCTCCATCTGCTTTAAGGCTAGTCGCTCCCGAGATTCAATTTCACGCATTCGTAGCTCCATTTCCAACTCCATACGGCGAATAGCCATCCTCTCTGTCTCGGCTCCTGTGGCGTCTAGTGACAATGTTGGTCTCTGTTCGCCAGCCTGTAACCTGCTCGCCAGATTGTAATCACCCTCCATAGTAACTACCTCACTCTGATCAGTAACCATTTCTACTCCGCCCCCTAGCGATTGCTGCTCCTGTTGAGGATGTGACCTCGATTCACTCTCAGGATTAGATTCGCTTTCTTTAGCGGCTAGCATTCTCCTCGTCTCAACCATAAGCGTCACAAACCAACCACCATGCCAACTTCAACAAACGCAAGAAATCCCACTCACCCGGCGCAGATCTTTTGTTGTCTGCCGCCCAGAGCCCGGATGATGCGTCCGCTCCAACGGCGTCGGTGGCAGCAGAGGTAGAATCGTCCCTTGACGGTTCCTCGCTGCTCCGTGTCGAATGGCCTGCGGTTGCCGGGTGCGATGCTTGTCCTTGTAGATGAGACTGCCGAACACTGTTGAGCTGCTCCAGTAGAATTTATGTCGTTCGTTCCTTTTCGGAAGATTCTTTAAACCCTTCCTGTTATGTACTTCGGCGTAGAGAAAACCAGGAGGTGTACTTGAAGGTGATGATCGTAGAGCATATATTTACAGCATGACATTATATATATATATATATATATATATATATATATATATATATATATATATATATATATATATATATATATATATATATATATCCAGAGTAAAACTGGAACATGAAATGAATTAAAAAAAACACTCTGCGCTACTTTACTCTTCGACCTAACTGGTTAGAGCCTAAGCAGAACAGCCGCGTTTCATGCCTACGCATGGAGCCCCAGCTCAGACTGGACTGAACTCTCTTGTATCATGTCTCATTTTACATATTCACAAAACAAAGAAATAGGGGCGGTCATTTTCAGAGGCCAGCCCCACACATCAACTGTCCAATAGGAAATATGCCATATGGGCACAGCCCCATGGGTTGGCCTTAGCCTCTAACCCAGGGCTCCACTAGTAATACAAATTACAACAAACTAAGCACAGCAAAACCCTTTCCCCAGTGAGGGTGTCGAACCTTCTCCTCTCGGGAGACTTTCTTCCCACTTGTCTCCCGCACACCACCGCCTCATCCACGCTGCCGCTGCTGGCTGAATCCTTTCCACAATGCACTGCCCCGCTCCATCTATGTTTACTACTACGAGCAACGACATTGAAAGGGAAAGATCCAACCAGCTGCCATTCTGCAGGTGGCACCGGATTAAAGGGGAGCTTCTGGCTTGCCCGCTCTGAGCACAATACCCGAGTCAACTCCTGAATGCTTCTTCGGGCGCTCTTTTGTCGCATCTGCAGACAGGATAAACTTCCTTTCGCACTGCTCAAAGTTGCAGTGTAAAAAAAAGGCCGAAAGGTCATTTGGGTGCTTGCTACCGGCCAGTACGAAGGGGGCCAAGATGCGTGCACCTGGCGTGCACCTGGCAGCACGTTCCGCTACGCATGTTCCCATGAATGACCTTCGGGCTAAAACGATCCCGGCACGCTTGTAGAAGGGGAACCGCTTTTACAATACCAGAAGCAGACAGTCGGGTGACGGCGCCGGGCAGAGACGCGCACCTGCAAGTGATTATCCTTTAGGCGCGGCGCGCACCTGCAAGTGACTATCCTTGGGTGCGGCCCTACAATTGTCACTAGACGCGCATTTGCAAGTGAATATCCTTCGGGCGCGGCCCTACATTCTCCTTTCCTAGTTCTTGCTGCACTTTTACTCTCCTTTACTTTCTTTTACTTTCTGAATGGACCACACCGCCTCCTTGCTGTGTTTGTAGATAGCTTCACTTTTTTTTTCTTCGCGCGGCGCGCTTTACCTCACGGCTCCAAGGTTTTTGTAAAGTAGGCTTCGCCTGACTGCTACTAAGCTTAGTGGTAAAGCAACCTAAACGAACACTCGGAGTTATTTTTTTGTTTTCAAATACAAAAAGTCTTGTCCTCGCGATTCTAGGTAGTGCGCGGATGGCGATATCATCGAGAGAGTCGTCGCTGTGACCAGAAACACTTTAACCGAATTTTATCAAAAATATATTTTCTTTAAAGGGGGAATAATGTACAGTTGCCTATGGAAGGTGAACTGGGACTTCAGTTTGACTTTACTATATCAGAGTTTTTACTATAGCGGGGTTCTGTATTTCGTACTCGGTCATATAGGGCACCCAGACTTGAAATATGTATTTGGACAAGTGTTGAGAAGGTGAGTTTGGATCTTATGGTGATAAATGATGATGATGATGATGGATTTTAATGGCGCAAGGGCGACTCAGGCCAAAGAGCGCCAGACTCAAGGTTAACGGTGTACTCAAGTTTATATAATGGAATAGTTGTGATTTTTCATGAAGGAATAAAAAACAGTGGTGTATAGGGCCTAAAAATGTATTCGCTCTGTAAAATTGCTAAAAACAATGGTGTATAGGGCCTAAAATTCATTTGCGATATATAATGGATGTGCAATGTATCAGTAGATGTTTTAAAGGATCTCATCCGTCCTCTCAAGGAGGAGCGGGCTGAGACCCACGTCGATAAGAAATTTCATGTAAAAAGCCTACTTGTGATAAGAATTTAAGCACCTGTTTTAAAGGAAACATTGGGTTGTCGCCAATAAAAATCCATGGGTGTGCCGGTATTTGATGAGTGAACAAGGAGGGAAAATGACGTCTTGTTTCTTGTTCCAGTTGTACACATATGATTAAAACATGAATAACAGTGAGCCGATCACCACATCTCGAGCAGTGCGGTGCAGGAGAGTTGGTTAAAAGATATGTATGGGTTATGTATGTGTGACCAATTCTCAGCCTGCACAGGGCTACTTCTTTAAATCTGTCTTGTTTTTCTGTGGTGTATCTGCCTATCCTTGGCTTTATTGTGTGTAGTTTATTTTCTGATGCTGCGTCCCATTCCTCTTGCCATTGTTGTTGAATCATGTTTTTTATGCGTGGTTTGAGGTCATGATAAGTTATCTTATCAATGTCTGTGCCATTTCGAAGGGCAGCTGACGCAGCTAGCCTATCAGCTGCCTCATTACCCGGTATACAGCGGTGGCCTGGCACCCAACACAGTGTAATTTTAATTTCTAGTTCATGGGCAAACATAAGGGTGTTATAAAGAGAGTTCAGGACTGGGTTCTTATTATGCAATTTCCAAAAGGATAGGGACGTTAAAACACTGAGGGAGTCTGTGTAGATGACTGATGTCTGTATTTTATTTTCTATAATGTGTCTCACAGCTAAAAGGATACCATGGCATTCAGCAGTAAATATACTAGTATAACTGTTCAGGGTTTTTGACTGTGAAAACTGTGGTCCATGTGCTGCACAGGAGACTTGATCAGACTTCGAAGCATCAGTGTAATATTCATCACAAGTGTACTTCTCCTGAAGTGACATGAAGTGCTGCTGTATGGCAATAGGGGATGCATGTTTGCCCACTTCAAGAAACGAAAGGTCACAATTAACACCGTGCATTTTCCAAGGAGCAATTAGGTCTTTTATGGAAGTTGTATGAAGACTGGTAACCGAAACATTAAGATATTCAATATGCGTGGCAACTCTGATTGGATATGGTGGTGTTAGAGATGGTTTTTTTTAGAAAAGTGCTGTGCCAGTTTTGTCAGGCAGGAGCCGACGACATGGATGGTCCAGTTGGCATAGTACCTTCATAGCATAAGTTAGAGAAGTAAATTGTCTCCTTCATTGCACTGACCATCGGTTCGCCTCGACATAGAGGCTAGCAATTAGGCTAGTTCGGAAAGCGCCCGTAGCGAGGCGAAGGCCGAGGTGGTGCACGGGATCGAGCAATTTTAGCGCAGAGGATGATGCTGACCCATAAACCATCGAGCAATAGCCAATGCGTGATAGAACTACACTATTCAGAAGGTTCAGAAGGCAGTCGCGGTCTGTGCCCCATGGCCGGTGAGAGAGAATTTTTAGCAAATTCATTGCTTTCAGACACTTAAGTCGCAACTGTTTTATGTGGGGAATGAAGGAAAGTTTTTCGTCAACAACTACGCCAAGAAATTTGTTCTTTTTTAAAGGCAAGGCTCTGACCATTCAGTGTAATGTTGAGGTCAGGCCTGATGCCACGCTGCTTAGAGAAAAGTACACAAATACTCTTTCCAGAGTTAAATTTAAACCCATTGTCATCAGCCCACCTGGACAATTTGTTTACACCAAGCTGAATATGTCGTTCACAGATGGCCAAGTTGCAAGATTTGAAGCTTATCTGGACGTCATCAACATATACAGAACAATAAATAGTTTTTGGCAGCACGCTTTTTAAAGAGTTCATTTTGACTACGAAAAGTGTGCAACTGAGAACACCACCTTGAGGGACACCATTTTCCTGAATGTACTGCTTTGAATATGCATTGCCAACACGAACTTTGAAGGTCCGTTCAGACTAGTAACTTCGAATTGTGTTCAACATGTTTCCTGTGATGCCAAGAGAGAAGAGGTCGCGGATGATACCATAGCGCTAAGTGGTATCATATGCTTTTTCAAGATCGAAAAAGACAGATAAACAATGTTGTTTATGTACAAAAGCATCCCTTGCATAAGACTCAGCGGCAATGAGCTGATCAGCTGTTGATCGCCCAGCTCTAAAACCAGCTTGGTTTTGATGAAGAAGACCATTGCATTCAAGGAAATGAAGAAGGCGACGATTTACCATTTTCTCAAAAAGCTTGCATAGACAGCTGGTTAGACCAATAGGCCGATAACTGGCAGCAAGAGTGGGTTCTTTTCCGGGTTTTAATTTCGGGATAATGATAGCTTCCTTCCATGCTTTAGGAAAGTGTATTGTGGCCCATATTTTATTATACAGGCAAAGTAGGGTTTCAAGCGTGCCCGTATGCAGGTGTTTGAGCATTCCATATGTGACCCTGTCAGGACCTGGTGCTGTGTTCCCACATGTGCCAAGTGCAATCTTCAGCTCCTGCATGGTGAAAGGGCTATTGTACCCTCCTGTGCACGGTCTTTTATCACATATAGGCTTCCTCTCCTCAGTTACCTTGTGCCGCAAAAAAGAATCTGTATAGTGCGCTGAGCTGAATACATATTCGAAGTGTTGCCCTAGTGTGTCTGCTTGGTGTTCAAGAGAGTCACCACTGGTGCTGACAAGGGGTGTTGAGAGAGTGTCATTTCCTTTGAAAGCTCTTATTCTGTTGTATACTTTGTGAGAATCAGAATAAAAGTTCACAGAAGAAAGGAATGATGACCAGCTTTCTCGCTTGGAGATGCGTCGAACACGTTTGCCATTTGCCTTTGCACGCTTAAATCCTATTATGGTTTTCAGCCGTGGGGTATCGGCGTAACTTCGACCATGCCTTGTTTTGTGTTTCACGGGCAGTTTTACATTCTGCATTCCACCAGGGCCTTCGTTTGTTTCGTGGCTTACTGGATGTTTGTGGAATGTGTTTTTCTGCAGCATCTATAATGTGCAGCGTGATCAAGAGTTGAGATTCGTCAACGCCTAAGCCAGTAACTGATGAACAGGGCAGAGCTGAGTGTTCCCTGAACATCTCCCAGTTGGCCACATATTCTTTAAATTTCTTGGGACTAGATGCATTTACATTTTTATTGCCTGTGTACTTCACAGAGATGAGAAAATGGTCGCTTCCATATAGATTGTCAATAACAACCCACTCTGTAGCTGCCAAGAGCATCGGAGAGCCAATGGCTAAGTCAATGGCTGTGTACGTATTATGAGCTGAGCTGTAGTATGTTGGCTGTTTTGAGTTGAGTAAACATGATCCTGAGGACAACAAGAACTTTTCAATTAGTGCACCTCGGAAGTCCGTTCTTGTACATCCCCATAATGGGTGGTGGGCATTAAAGTCTCTGACCAGCAGCCATGGTTCTGGGAGTTGGTCAATCAGCTTTTCAAAATTTTTGTTGCATAGCCTATGATCTGGCGGAATATACAGCGAACATACCGTTGTTATTTTACCGAATATTAAGGCTTGTATTGCCACTGCCTCTAAGTCTGTGTTAATCGAGATGTTTCGACAAGCGATTGACTTTTGTGTTATTTTATTTATTTATTTATTTATTTGATACTGCCAACTGCCTCTTGGCAGTCCAAGCAGGAGTGAGTAAGTACAGTCGGCACTACAAATCAAGGTAAACAAGAATGTGAGTGACAAGAAAACATAAGGAAATGACTTGCAATACAGATTATTGCGCGGGCAAAAGCAGCTTATACAAAATTACAAAAAAGAACATTAAAAAGAACAAAAAAAAAAACACACACACACATCTGCAAACTGCAAAAACAGGAGACTGGACACTCTAAAATTAACATACTTCATTGCAAAGAGTGCACAGCAGACGCAAAGGATTCGACCGAGGTCATATTGGCGACTTCTTGCGGTAGGGCATTCCACTCTGCTATAGTTCGAGGGAAGAACGAGAAGCGATAAGCGCTAGTCTTAGCCTGTGGCATCACAATTGTTTTGCTATGCTTGCCTCTTGTTTCTCTTCTCTTATTAAAATTGATGTAGATGTCGGAATCCATTTTTGTTTGTTTATTAACTATATTAAACAACGTTTGTAGGCGATGTAGTCTACGCCGAAATTCTAATGTTGGGAGGCCGGACCGTGTTCTGAGTTCAGTGACCGAGGCTCTTCTACTGTAAGTATTATAAATAAATCTAAGGGCTTTCTTTTGCACGTTTTCAATGTTATTGATGGCAGTTTTTGTGTGGGGATCCCACACAACATCGGCGTAATCGAGCAATGGTCTAATGAGTGTCGTATAGGCAGCGAGTTTAGTCCTACTAGTGCAATGCTTCAGCCGGTGTTTAAGTAGCCATAGTCTCCTTAGCGACGCCGAAACGACATATTCAACATGAGCATTCCAGGTTAGCTTCGAGTCAATTACTACACCCAGGTATTTAAATTTGTCAACCGGCTTAATTGCTACATTGTTGATTTTATATGTACAAATTAATGGTGTTTTCTTCCTTGTAATGACCATGTGTGTGCATTTTGACGCGTTTAAGTTCATGCGCCAGGACTGACACCAATTATTGATTGCAGTTAGGTAATCATGTATGGCAGTCTGATCGTGCAGTGATTGAATGTTATGATACACAATGCAATCATCTGCGAAGAACCGGCATCGTACCGGGGAATCAAAGGTCAAATCATTTAGATAAATTAAAAAGAGAAGGGGTCCAAGTACTGAACCTTGCGGTACACCGGAAAGTACGGGAGCAGGTAGAGAAATTGAGTTTCCTATACGGACGTACTGTGTTCGGTTAGATAAATAGGAGTCAAGCCAGCGGAGAATTTGTTCATTCTTTAGCACGCATTGTAGCTTCAGTTTTAGTCTATTGTGACAAACACGATCGAACGCTTTCTGAAAATCGAGAAAAAGCACGTCTATTTGCCCGCCCCGGTCCAGCGCTGCCATGACCTCATTGGTAATGTGTAGAAGCTGTGTAACTGTGGATAGGCCACGCCGAAATCCATGTTGTTTTTCGGAAAAGAAACTATTATTTTCTAGAAAGCTAATCACGTGCTTAAAAATAAAGTGCTCCATCACCTTACTAGCGGTGCACAGAAGAGAAACGGGTCTGTAATTAGTAATACTGAGTTTATCTCCGGACTTATAAATGGGTATTACCTTTGCTGCTGTCCAATCATTAGGAAGGACACCTTGCCTTAGACTTTCATTAAATATTATAAACAGATATTTTGCGCACCACTCCGCGTACCTAAAAAGAAAATTATTTGGGATGTCATCGGGACCAGCAGATTTCTTTATATCTATGCTTAGTAGGGACGAAAGAATACCTTCTTCAGAAACAAAAAGGTCCGGAAGTTCACAGCCAGAACCTGAAAATTCTGGATTATTGTCATCACTACCGCGTAGAAATACCGAGGCAAAGTACTCGTTGAACGCTTCGGCAATATTCTGGTTATCACTTGACTCGGTATCATTCACTCTAACTTTGGTGACCGGATCCTTTTTTTCCGTTATGTGCATCCAAAACTTCCTTGGAGCGTTAGTAAAAAAATGGTGCAGCTTAACATTGAAGAAATGATACTTTGAGTCTTTTATTTTGTTCCTAAGTTCTGTGCGCATTGACTGTAGCAGAGAACGGTCGACAGATGAATTGGAACGTGACAGGCGTTTTAAGCGGCGCTTTAGCTGCAATATGTCTCGAGTGATCCAAGGGTTGTTGCGAACCATTCTCTTGCGCTTTGTTGGAATGTACCTGTGCATACATTCTTGGACTGTGTGTTTAAAATGCAACCATAAATCATTAACACTGAATTCCCCCTGGATAAATTTTTGAGAAAAAGTGTCGAAATCTTGTTCTAAGTAGTCTAGTACACTTTCATCTGCCGCATTCTTAAAATCCATGAATTCTTTGTCTGGACAACGTAGCGTTTTTTGCGGTAGATTGCTTCTAAAGAGGACCGCACCATGATCTGATATGCCTGGTAAAACTTCTACAGTAAATCCTGTTTCACTGACAGCTTCAGAGATAAGAACAATGTCGAGGATAGTTCGCGAGTTTGAAGTGACACGTGTAGGTGTTCCTACTACCTGTCTAAGATTAAAAGAAAATGCCAAATCGATCAACAAATCTGCGTGCTGACAAGAAGGTCGAGCACAGAGATCGTCCCAGTTGATCATGGGCAGATTAAAGTCACCGCACAAGATAATATGAGTGTAGCGTTTACTATGGGCGTAAAGAAAATCGTGCAGCGATTCCAAAATTGAGGTGTCTGCATTCGGAGGCCTGTATACTACACCAATAAGAACGTTGCACCTGAACGACGGCACAAGGATCCAAGCCATCTCAACGCAAGTATTGTGAGCAATGGATGTGAATGGAATGCCCTTTTTTATTATGGCCGCGACACCGCCCCCTCTCGAGCCACGGTCCTGGCGAAGTATGTTGTACGAGCTGGGTATTATGTCGGAATCAGGAATAGCATCATGAAGCCATGTTTCCGTTAGTAGCGTGACGTCCGGGTTGTAACTAAGAAGTAGGCTTTCAAGGTCGTCAGACTTATTCACGACGCTCCGGGCGTTAACAGTTAATACAGATAGCGGACTGAACGCATGGGATGATTCCAACGATTGAGATTTAATTTTACTTTTGAGCTGTTTTTGACTGGAAGTAGACCGGGTTTGTCAATTCGTTGCATATGGAACTCCCTTATTCAGTGCTTCGTCCCATCTAAAAGTCTTGCCATTGATTCTAACTTTGTCAAAGGTTAGAAACACCTTGTGTCCTCTGTCTCGGTTTTCTTTCGTCCAAGTCCAAAGGTTTTTCCTTATTGCTTGGACCCTAGGAGAGAAGTCCTCAGAAATGCTATAGTCAGTGTTTTTGAAGGCGCTGCATGCTTTCAGTATTTTTAATTTGTCTCGGTAGTCCGAAAGCTTGAGTATTACTGGGCGACATTTGCCGTCCCTAGGCTTCCCTATTCTGTGGACGCGCTCCATTGACACGTTTGAAACTTTTAGTATATCCTGAAAGATCTTTTTCGAAACCTCTTGTTCCAAAGATTGGGACGGTTCTTCCGTTGGTTCCGGTAAGCCATAAAGTATTAAATTGTTCCTCCGGCTTCGATTTTCGAGGTCATCTACTTTTAACAGTAGGCTGTCAACAGTTTTCTGAAGATCGTCCACCTTGGCTGTGTAGGTCTTAACAGTGGTCGAAATATCCTCCACTTTTCGGTCAATGGAAGCTAACTTAACAATGCTTTCATCTAAGCGTCGGTTTGTTGTGGCCACGCTTTCTTTAAGCTCTCGCAAGTCATCCATTATTGTTTGCAGCATTATTTCAGTAGGGGGGCCTGGATTTAATTCAACGTCCCCGCAGGAAGCCAGTAAGTTAACAAAACAATGGTATACATTTTTTAGCACATCAATAAACGACCGTGGGCACGGCAAGAGCAAAAGGCACACATCGTCACTACGATAGCCAGAAGCCTGGCGGTAGTCTCTCACCTGTATCAAGAACAAGAAGGGATTCTTTAGATGCATGGTTCCAAAGCTCTCGCCGCGCCCACTGATCGCCTGCCACGCTTGAGTCCCTTTTATACGCTCTGACAGTGGTGACGTAGCGGATGGTGGCGCTCGATGTCGGTCCAAGTGCGTCGTCCAGCTGTGCAGACCCGGTGTGTCGTCTGCAGGAAAGCCTGTCGATGCATTGCGCTGGTGTCCGTGCAATTCCGTCAGCTTCACCGTAGTTGGGTCGCACTCAGTAGCTGAAGCCGCATCGCTGTGGCTGATACAAATCACGGCCTGTATCAAGAACAAGAAGGGATTCTTTAGATGCATGGTTCCAAAGCTCTCGCCGCGCCCACTGATCGCCTGCCACGCTTGAGTCCCTTTTATACGCTCTGACAGTGGTGACGTAGCGGATGGTGGCGCTCGATGTCGGTCCAAGTGCGTCGTCCAGCTGTGCAGACCCGGTGTGTCGTCTGCAGGAAAGCCTGTCGATGCATTGCGCTGGTGTCCGTGCAATTCCGTCAGCTTCACCGTAGTTGGGTCGCACTCAGTAGCTGAAGCCGCATCGCTGTGGCTGATACAAATCACGGCCTGTATCAAGAACAAGAAGGGATTCTTTAGATGCATGGTTCCAAAGCTCTCGCCGCGCCCACTGGCATAATGGCAACGCCACCGGAGGGGTGAGTATTGCCTTGCCTATCTTTCCTGAATATACGATACTGCTTGAGAAAACTTGTGTCTGTTGGTTTCAGATGCGTTTCTTGCAGACAAACTATGTTTGGTTGGTGTTCGGCGAGGATTTGATATACGTCATCCAGATTTTTTAGGAGTCCTCGACAGTTCCAATAAATGATACTCTCGGTAGCCATTTTGGTAGGTGTGGAAGGAATATAGAATAGGGTTAGGACTCGCCGCCCTTATCAGGGGGCTTAACTGGTGTATGTTTTTTTTATTTGAGACGGTCCAGCAGGCCCCGCCTCTCATTGGCGGACTCCCTAGGCGCCGCTGACGCTGCGGAGTCCGTGCTCACCTCCATCGCCTCTGGTGAAGGCATGGAGGCAGGAGGTTTTTCAAGAGGAACAAAGTCCCTCTCAGATGTCTTTGGTGTCCCGGACGTCTGGGGGAAAGTGACCTCCGGGATTGCAAAGATTGGTGCAGCCGGTGGCTGCTTAGTGAGAAGCCGTGGTGGGAGCACGTCAGCAGCATTGCACTGCGTGCCCACCGTTACTAGACGCGGCCTGGCCCCTCTGCGGGCTGCGTTAGCATAGGGAGCGGAGGAAAGCATTCTGTGCTTTTTTCGGGCCTCTCCGTATGTTATCTTCTCAGTTATCTGTATATTGATTACTTCTTTTTCGGCCTGAAAGGCTGCACAGGACCGTGAGTATGCAGGGTGGGTGCCCTCACAGTTCACACATTTGTAGTCAGTTGCACTGCATTTATCGGTTGCATGGTCATGCGCGCTGCATTTTGCACAGGTAAGGCGTCCTCGACATGTCTGGCTACCATGCCCGTACCGCTGACACTTGAAGCACCTGCGGGGGCTTGGTATGTACGGGCTAACTTTGCATCGGATAAATTCCACATTGACAAATTCAGGAAGTGTGCTCTGGTTGAAGGTGAGAACAATATGTTTCGTTTTTATTTCTTCGTTCTTTCGCCTGATTCTTATTTTTCGTACTGCTGTTACACCTTGGTTCTGTAGGCCCTCAAGGAGATCTGATTCTGTTTCGTTTAGGAGGTCTCGCTCAGAGACAACTCCCTGGCAGCTGTTAAGACTGCGGTGGGGTGATACCTGAACGTCAAGGTGAGCAAACGTTTTTGTTATGTGAAGGTTGTCAGATTGACGTTTGTCTGATACCTCTATTAGCAGGTCACCAGATCCTAGGTTTTTCGCTTTGTAGTTTGCCCCAATGATGGCCTTCAGAGAGTTGGCAATCAGAAAGACTGACAGTGCATTTACTGGTTGAGATTCGGTTACAGAGTGCAAGACAAGAAATTTTGGAAAGTTCTCAGTTGGTGTACTGATTTTTTTGCGTCACTTCGGTGCGACTCCTTTTCGGGGGTCGATCAGATTTTTTTAAAAGTAGTTTTTCCATGCAGTATGGATTGTTTTAAGGGGTCCTAATATATATGTCGCCTCTGGTTCACACTTATACGCAGAGAAAGGTCCCGGAGCCCCTCGCCTGGTGGACAGGCGAGGAGCCCATCGGCCGAGGCTTGACCATGGCCTCGACCGCCACCGTTTAAGGTTTCTTCCCTTAACCTCTCAACCTATCGCCACGGTACGGATTACAGCTTCGGTATGGGGGCTCAGGGTCCGTGGTGGCACCAAGCACCAACACCTAGTTTGCACAAGGTGCCCTTGCGGGATGGTGATAAATGCTTGTTTTATGTGCAGATGGCATTTGTAAGACCCACGGGCCAATCTCCTCAACAAACTGTTCCAGAATGGTTGTTTACTGCGGGGTGTCCAGCTTACTGCCTGGGCCATGCGCTTCCCCCGCCCCCTCAACCTCTTCACTTGATCCATCGACCCTCACTGCCAACTACCATGCTCAACATAATCCACTGCCATTTCCCTCCATGATGGGAACTGCCCTGGAGTGCACCCATGCTCAGCCTCTCATTCCTGCAACACCTCTCGCAATACAAGGCTATCGAGTATCACCCCTGCTCTCCATGTCCAGCCCCTTCCATCATGATCAAATGTACACTGCACCCCATCACCTCTCCCTGCCCTACCTGGTCATGTGCTGCTTAGTGCCCTGTTCCCAATTCCACCTACTAGCCCCTCCCATATTAAACCTGTATGCAATGCCTCCTGCACTGCATTTGGCCATCTGATGGCCTTGTGGCATGTACATGTATATGAGCTCTCAATAAAAGGTTTTCGGAAAATGTATTGCTTGCCTCATTTAATTGCATGGTTTTTATGGCTCCTTAGGGAGATGACATGCAAGATGGTATTGCCAAATGACTGCTAAATTAACCACAATTGTCAGACTGAGTTAAGCGAATGGCAGCAGTAATGGCAAAGATGCAATAACTGCATGGCTAAAGGTGGCTTAACTGTGGCAGTGCCAGTGCGACGTGTGCCGATGAATACTCGTTGCATGCCAATAAATACCAATATGCGATACTAGCGGCACGACCGGCTTATTGCCAATGTCACGTGTGCCAATGAAAACTAGTGGCATGCCAATAAAAACCAACATGTAACACTATTGGCATGGCCAGCTTATCACCTATGTTGGCAGTGCCAAGACAGGTTCAATGCTGGTATATAAGTCGGACCAATATGTAAAAATGCAGTAATTTTTCAAAAAACCAATGTTATGCGAATGTTGGTACCAATTTTGTCGACGTTGGGCAGGGGTTCGTGCGATGTTGGTGTGCTGCCTGGGGTAGTGGCGGCAACAAATCAGGGCCTTGCGAACAAGAGACCACGCGAAGAAAAAGCCAGCGATGCGGCTTTGGGTGACCACGAAGTGGACATGGACGACGCATCCTTCACGGTTGTCTCCTACAAGGAAACGAGAGCTGCTGGTGTTCCGGTTGTCTTCAGGCCCACCGAGGTAGAGGCAATCTCTGGAAAGCCAACCCTAATATCGTGGCTTCGGCAGTTGTAGCGTCGGCACAAGAAAAAGTTATCAGACATCGTCTTAATAAGAATGGTAGCTTAATGGTTACAGTATCAACATTGCCTGCTGCAAACCGTTTGCTCACAGTAACTAAGCTGGCTGGAGTGGCTGTAGAGGCCCGGGTACCGTACTCTTACACAGCCAGCTACGGGAAATTTCAGGATGCACCTGTCACCTAATCAAATGAAGATCTGCAGGAGTATCTACGTGACCAAGGTATTCTCTCAGCCAGGAGGCAAACAACATACATTCCTGAGGACGGTGGCAAGTTCAAAGACGCATGCCGTCGTTCTGCAATTTTAGAACTCTAAAAAGATGCACCACTGCCTAAACGAGTCACGCTTGGGTTCTGTAGTTATCCTGCAACTAAGCACGTCGGAGCAGCGACACAATGCTACAAATGCCAAAGGCATGACCACATATCGAGACATTGTGCCGGCCCCGTGCGATGCAAAGTGTGTGCTGGCCCCCATTCGCACAAAGAGTCCACCTCGAGAGCGCAACCTAAATGTGCAAACTGCGATTGCCCACACCCTGCTTGATATGGAGGTTGTGGTAAAAAGAAAGTTGCTACACTTGCGCGCTCAGTGGAGCAAGCACAAGGGGAACCGCCCAAGCGTCATGATCCGTCACTTAACCCTGACGTGGTTTTTACAAATACGTTAGATAAATCCCAAAATCAGTCACCATAGCATGAAAAGTCAATTTGATGGAAAAACGTGTGATGATGGAAGACGTGTGATGTAGTCAAAAATAAGCGTGGAAAGGCCGCTGGCTTTTCTCCTCCAGCAAAGCAGCAAAGACACTCCGCATAAGACCGGACAAGCAACCTTGCTAACTCTCAGCCTAAGGCAACGCAACCTAACAAGATCAGCGAAAGGCAGCAAAGCGGAAGCACCGAACACGAAATTACGAGCCTACCGATTACGATGCTGTTTGCTGCCATCAAGGCACTTGTCCGCGCTAACCCTTCGTCACAAGGACTCCCAGAAATAGAAGCTGTTCGAGCAATGGAGCCGTTTCTGTCGGTCTCTCACGCTCCGCAGGGGCGTAATATCACACATCTGTAATCATGGCTCCGACAGGAAGAGCTTCACCACAGCTGACCATCCACAGCATCTATCGCATATGCACCATTTTCCAGTGGAATGCTCGTGGTTTATGCTCAAAACTCTAATTTTTGGCAACTTGTGAGAGCGTACCACTTCCCTTTCATAGTCATCTCTTACTCGCGCGTGGAGGAAACTTTCAGACTACGCGGATACTATTTTCATCATTCACAACGACTAGATGACGTTAGCAGATTGCTGATAGGCTTTCGCAAGGATATCCCGGCCTCCTTGGTTGACGTTCCGCCTCACAATGATAACGAATATGTGTGCGCCATTACAGTAATCGGGAGACAATAGTGCACTCTTATTGGAGTATATCTTGAGCCAGGCAGGCCATTCGATGCTTCGAGGCTTGAAAATTTGATAACAAGGACGCCCACTCCACATATTATTTGCAGAGACTTCAACACTCACAAAGAAATTTGGGGTAGCTTGCACATTTGTGCCCGAGATGCCAAGCTTGCAGAACGTTTTGCAAAACATTTAATTGAACCACTAAATGACGGCAGCATAACCCATCTCCCAGGTCTGATGACTTCCAGCAGCATTGACGTGACCTTTGTGACAAGCTCAACTGCCCACAACTTTGGCTGGCGCACCGATCTGGAAACACGTGGAAGTGACCATTACCCAATTCTCATATCGGCTGTCAGTGCGCAGATGGCGTCAATGAAATTTCCAGTAAAATCTACAGACTGGGATATGCACGAAGACGCTGCAAGCAGAGGAATTACAGCTGCAGCCCGAAATGAGGAACTAATATCGACAATTGCTTATTGCCTGAGAGAAAGCACGCGAATTACAGCTAAAAGCGATAGCTTACCCAAAAATGATGAGACATTTCAAAGGTTGTGCGCTATTTGCAGACGAGCTGAATTGAAAGTATTGTGCACAAAAAGCATTGAAGACCTTCGTGCCTGCACACAACGTCACATTCGACGCTACCTGGATAAGCTTAGTCGGCCAAAATGGCGTGATTTTTGTTCTACACTGGACGTGCGCCAATCAGTAGCCAAAATTTGGCGGATAGTTCGCGGTATGCGCACGCCCCTCCAACAGATTTACCCTTTAACAGCACTATCTCTGCATGAACGAAAATCCATGAAAGAAGTCTCAGAAGAATACTGCAGACGACTGTCCGCAGGGTCAGTGACTTCCACACACTTCACAGATGGTCTGTCAAACATCCCCCTGGCGGCAGTGTCAGTGATGGACCTACCTTTCCCTATTGAGGAGTTAACCACAGCTATCCCATAATCAAACAGACGGACATCTCCGGGTAATGATGAGGTGATCTATGACGCAATCGCAAAGCTACCTCACAATTCCCGCTTTCGACTCCTGTAATACTACAATTCTTCCTGGATGTCTGGTGAAGTCCCAACGGAATGGAAGTTGGCGAAAATTGTGCCCGTTTTGAAACCTTCTAAACAGCCAAATTATGCATCCTTCCCACCCATCGTCCTACTGAGCTGCGTCGGTAAGCTTGTGGAGCGAATGATCTCCAAACGCGTCACCTGGTTCCTCGAGAGCAGAAATGAATATCAGCAAGAAATGAACGGGTTTCATTAGAATAGGTCTGCTACTGATAATGTTATTACCCTTGTCTCATCATTTGAAGAGTACCTTCACGCTGGATACATCCCGACAGCCGTTTTTCTTGACATCAAGGCTGTTTTTCACTCTGTATTTCATCATGCAATTCTCGCAGCCTTGGCCAGCCTTGGCCTCGGAGGAAAGGTTTACAGCTGGATTGGACACTGTTTCCAAGAGCGGGGAATTTTATATGAGCACTCCACATGGTCAAACTCCACATCATGCAGTGAAGAGGGGCGTACCTCAGGGAGCTGTGCTCAGCCCTCTCCTGATCAATATTGCCCTTATACTTATAACAAGAAACCTTCCCCATGAAGTACGCATAACAATTTTTGCAGATAATATTTGCATCTGGAGTGCATAACGTTCGCGTTATACAACGCAACAACGAATTCAGAGAGCGTTAATGCATATCTCAATGTACCTGGCTCCCCGGGGTCATCGCCTCTTACCAGAAAAGAGTGTTGCTATGGCACTTACAAGGAAAAGTAGGACTCGATATTCGCTCCTTCTGGGTGGACGGTCACTGTCCTATGTACAATCGCACCGGTTCCTAGGGGTTATAATTGACAGTAACCTCTCTTGGGCCCCTCAGATTAAAAAACCTCCATGACATAATCACTGCAGCGACACAGGTTTTTATATTCATGGCGGAAACACGATGGGGCAGCAACTGCCGATCGATGGTTCTGCTTGAAAAGGCCTGCGTTGAAGGAGCGCTACGCTAATATTTGCCGGTGCTTCAAAGATTATCTCCAACAAGCAAGAAGATTCTTGAAGCTGCACGGAGCAACTGCTTGCGGATATGCTATGGACTCCCAAAGGAATCCTCTGCATCGGGAACACTTGCAGGAGCATGATGCCTCCCGCTAGATGTGATTGCCGCCCAAGAAACTATACGCACCCATCTCGGACATGTCCTCCAAGGGAAGAAGCATTTCTTGCATCGTGTCCATCAAACTCACAGCAACTCTGGCTTTGGTCAAGCAGTTTCTGCCCCTCCCTACTGTTATTCAGCCACATAGTTTACTACCAGGCACCTTTCCTTCATGGACACTATCGTCTTTAAAGGTGAATATGTCAGTTTCTGGCGTGGATGCGAAGAGCCGCATGCCACATGCACCACTTCTGCAAGCCGTTCTCGCCTACATAGTCAAAGAATATACGCAGCACACCCACATATTCACCGACGGTTCGACTGCTGAAGACACTTCATCCTGTGGCCTTTATGTACCCTCAGCAAACCATGTCCTGCCATACCGGCTGCAGCGGAAGACATCATCTACGACAGCTCAGCTCCATGGCATTAAAGAAGCTCTCTCCTATATCCTGCGCCAAACTCCCGGAATATGGCTTATTTTCACTTATTCCAAAGCATCTCTGCAAATCCTGAATAACCTGCTGAAGAAAACCAATCATCCTGTTTCCCTTGACATCGGATATCTTCATCATTTGGCTATTGCCGCAGGTCACTGCATAACATTTCAGTGGATACCAGCTCAATGTGGCATTAAAGCCAATGCAAAAGCAGATGAAGCGGCTCGCAAAGGCCACCAACGTCAAAGATACTTTAGGACCTTCTTCACGAAATCTGATGCATCACAACTGGCTAAAAAATTTGCTTCCGAAACAAAGTATCGACTTTGGAGATGGCCGATGCATCGCTACCAATTTCTTTATTTAATTGACCTACATCTAAAATCAAGACTTCCTCCGAAATACCCTCGCCAACTAGAAACCCTTTACCGCCGACTTCGTCTAAACTGTGCTTACACAAATGGCTTGCGCTACTGTTTCGGTGAATGAACAGCCCGTATTGCGACAACTGTGGCTCAATTGAAACTGTGGAAGATATCCTAATTGAGGGCACTGCGTACGCTGACGAGCGTGGAAACTATGAGCATAGCATGGAGAAGCTCTCCCCAGTGCCTTTAACAATGAACAGTATTTTAGGTCCCTTAGCCTGCCCTAGGCAACAGAGACTCGCGATCAACTTTTTATTTGCATATTTGAAAGAAATTGAACTCCTTGACAAACTCTGAATTCACCTCTCAAGTTTCCCTCATGTATTTTGCAAGCTGTGAACCCTATAAGCACATTTGTCGGATCATGCATTTCATTATTCGATTTTATTTCATTTTCTCCGCGAAGCACCTTGACGCGTATTTAATGGCCGTGTTTTATCTCCCCCATCAATTACATTACTTCCCTCACCATTATTTTTCAATCTTTCCCTCCCGAATTCCCCTTCCTATGCAGAGTAGCATGCCAGCGAAATCTAAACGCCGGCAAAATTCCGTTTTTTCATTAAAGAGTCTCTCTCTCTCTCTCTCTTGTATGTGAAGTCCGAGAATGCGTAGGCATTGTACCGAGGGCACGGATTGGCTGTTGACGTTGGCTTGAATGGGTGAATTGTGTCATCATGGTCGGTTTACAAGCAACTGATTTGCGAGGCGAGCAGGCCAGGCCCATCTCGCTCGTGATCTTCTCGGCGAGTCAGACCTAAATTCTATATTAACCTGGTGCCATACCTGGTTAATCTAAATAAATATCAACTGAGTACATAAAAACCACCGCGAACCACGGGGACAAAGGAACACAAAACGTCAGGACGGGCGCTGACTACCAGGTTTATGGGAACTGTTGCGCTTGGAACCATTAACTGGCGTTTCGGCCGCGGGACCGGCCTTCGTCAGAAAAAGATGTTTCGTCCCACGGCCGAAACGTCATTAAATTGTTCTAAGCCACAAATGTCTTATATTTTTAGCGTATATGTATATTTGGAACCAAGCACAGGGAAGTTTTTCAACATATATGTATATAAGTATATATATGCATATATATATAAATATATATATATTGTGATGATGGTGATTGTGGCGAGCGTGCGGGTGGCTCGAAAAGTGAAGTGTGGCCGCGTGCGGGGCGTGCCAGTGCGCGTGAGTTTGTTCCGACAAGCGAACGGGTCGGACGTTCCTGGGCGTCGCTGGCGGCGGAGTTCATCGTCCTGGGCCTGGCGTTCAAGGCCGGCTCGCCAGCACCTGTCGGGCACCTGGTCCGAGGTCTGGTACTGCCCAGCGCTTCGCCATCCGGCGAACAGCTTGCGGAGACAGCTCAACCGCTCCAGCGTGCCTGGCCGCCGCACTTGTGCTGCCGCACTGGTGCCGCACTTTGCAGTACCCGGGCGTGACGCGGTACCCCGCGGTACACCGCAGTACCCCGGACTGTGAAGCAGACGCCGGATACAGACGCCGGAGCGTGGCCTGCCGCGCTACCGAGTCCTCGGGCGACTGGAAGTCCCAAACCAGAAGTAGGACGGTTTTGTGTTGGGACATATCCTATTGGGATAAGCTAGGCTGTATGCATGTCTGTGTCAGTTACGTTAATTGGTCAAGAAAAGAAAAGCGTCCGTGTGTCTGTGAACCTGCTCTGCTACCTGCCCAGAGCTCCTGAACGGACCTGGGCCCATATATAACATCACATATATATATATATATATATATATATATATATATATATATGTGTGTGTATATATATATATATGAATGAAAGAAGCCAACAGTCGGCGAGGCCAAGGAAAGCGTTGGGAATGGCACTTTTATGTCTTTTTTTTTTAAATGTTTGCTTAGATAATCACAGAAATTAGTAATGTAATCTGTTTAGGGGAAAGATAATTAAACACAAAGTAAAAGAAAAAGCAACGTGCCGATGGTGGGATCCGAACCCACGACCTCCGAATATCGCGTCCGGTGCTCTTCCAACTGAGCTACATCGGCCGCTGTCCCCCCTGCTACTTGCTTGGGTATTTATGTTGTCTGTATACGAACCTTGAGAGTGTTCACCAGCGCCACCCTCAGCCATAGCGGCGGACGTAGAACGTCCTTTGTTACCGCCAGCGTCACGTAGAACGTGATCAAGAGCGAGGGCGAAAGCTGTGCTAGAACCCTCTTACGCTACCTGTGGCTTCAAGACTGCCAGAACCGATACCCCCGTAAGCTACAAGCAGATCAATTAAGGGGAAATGAGGGTGCTCGTTATAATACATGAAGGAAAGAAGCCAACAGTAGGCGAGGCCAAGGAAAGCGTTGGGGATGGTCCTCTTACGTCTTTCCTTTTTTTTTATGTTTTGCTTAGATAATCACAGAAATTAGTAACGAATCTGTTTAGGGGAAAGATAATTAAACGCAAAGTAGAAGAAAAAACAACGTGCCGATGGTGGGAACCGAACCCACGACCTCCGAATATCGCGACGTCCGCCGCTATGGCTGAGGGTGGCGCTGGTGAACACTCTCAAGGTTCGTATACAGACAACATAAATACCCAAGCAAGTAGCAGGGGGGACAGCGGCCGATGTAGCTCAGTTGGAAGAGCACCGGACGCGATATTCGGAGGTCGTGGGTTCGGATCCCACCATCGGCACGTTGTTTTTTCTTCTACTTTGTGTTTAATTATCTTTCCCCTAAACAGATTACATTACTAATTTCTGTGATTATCTAAGCAAACATTTAAAAAAAAAGACATAAAAGTGCCATTCCCAACGCTTTCCTTGGCCTCGCCGACTGTTGGCTTCTTTCATTCATGTATTATAACGAGCACCCTCATTTCCCCTTAATTGATCTGCTCTCTCTCTCTCTCTCTCTATATATATATATATATATATATATATATGCTTTGACAATGATATGAATAGATAAAGAATGACAAAACCATTTCATACCTGCGGTGCCGCACGTGCTGCATCCCAGCTGTGACTCTATCGTACCCTTCCCTAATCAAAAAAGTTCAATTTCTCATCAATTTAGGCTAATGATGGGGTACTCACACATGCCTGGCAACATCTAAGAATTTCCCTGGCCTCCACAATCTCCTGGATCAACTGATCTTTGTTCAAATAGATAATTCTGTTTTTATTATACACAGGGCTGCATCCTACGCACGACCGGCGATGCTCTGCTATGTGTCCTTCTACTCCTTGCCGCTTCTTGCTTATGACAAGGGTACCGAACATACTACTCCTGCGTTGCAATCAACAAGCTTATTTTGATGTTTAGCTGTGCATTTGACGATATCAGGTCTAATCGGATCACTAATCCTGCACAGTCTTCCAAGATTCACGGGGGCCGGGAAGACGACTCTAACGTCAGAGCGAGATCCTTTCTTTTTGAGGTGAGTGAAATGTTGTTAATATATGGTATAACAACCAGGTTTTGCCGCCTTCTTCCATCTGCTTTCTTTTCTGCTTCTGCGGCTCGTTCTTCAGCGCTCATTCTTGTCTGAGTATTCCGTTTGATGTACATGGTCTAAGTAATAGCTGCAGCGACCTGTTACAGCAAATGCACGATTAGACATCACTTTTCAAATCGCATTTATTGTCTAAAGGCAATACTTAGTAAATTAGAAAAATTATATGAATTAATAGTTATTTATTGCAAAATAAAAAAAAAACGTCTCTAGTACGCCAGATGGCTGGCAGCTGTATACAAATACTGTCTCTGGCTTATCTCAATTGTTTCTCATTTTTAACCCTTTGCTAATATTAAACCCGGTACAAGGGACGCGCGATGTACCGTTCGCAGCAGCAACGCTCAGTCTTTCGCATTTCTCCAGGGCTCTCGGAAGTTTTCTCTTAATTGTGCTCTAAAGCTTTGCCCGACTACTGTCCTCTGTAATGCTTTTGCCCTAAGGGTATATTACCATCAGGGCAAATAAATGTATTAATAAATATTTATTAAATTTATTTATTTGTTGGAAAAGGTATTTAATAATAAATAAAAAACTTAGAGAGGCCTTCGGGATGGCCAGTTTCAGATCATCATGATGATAGTTGCGCAGCGTATTTCTACAGCTGCAAAGATAGGTATAATTTTGTACATATCTTAATGTGTTTTTGAAGGCAATTTCGTTAGAAATCCGCTTTCACGGGGCTTTTTTTTCCTTCAATGGCTATTCGCGTTTAATTGCTGTTCAAATGCATCACGGCGCCATCGCTTTCTCGCTCTCTTTACTCTAGTCCTGTAGAAGTGTGCCCAGTCTTGGCTTTGCAGGTCGCCTCATGCCAGAACTTTTTGCGCGGTGAGTTGAATACGTTATTAAATTTGGAGACGCATTCATCGCAACCTACACTCCTACTGGTAATGGATTGGAGCTGCACAGGTGCACGCTTTGTTCGCGCCTTCGTTTCGGGCCGATGACGCAATGAGGTGGGCGTTTCAGTCGGCCTTGACTCCGTTGCCCTGCTGGGAGCCGCGTCGACGGCGCTGCGTTCGTTGGCCGCATTCCGAGCTGACGTCGCTCCGTGCGCAGGCGGCCTGGCTGCTGCCCATTCAGCCTACTTTCGTAGGTGACTTGAGCCGCGCCGTGCCGCTGCTGCTCGCGTCGCTCCCTTGAGCGAAGCATGACATTCGCCCGCAGAGCGCCGTGGGCCTCGATGCGGGCTCAACACCAACAGCGTCTGTTTTCTACGACCACGGCGGGCCTTGCGGTGCGGCGACCATTTTATTCCAAGGTTCCCTGTCACCGCTTTGTTTCTGGACCTCTCCTGCGAGCAGCGCGTATGGCATTTTAGTCATGCAATACTCCGTGCAAGGTTGCCAGCTCATTTTTATTTTATTACATCCTCGCGAAAGGAGTGCAGATTAATTTTATCAGACATAAAAAAAAAATAATTAGAATCGTCAGAAGAAGGAGACGAGTTACTGCCCGGAACCACTTTCCAACCTCCTTTTCTAAACCTCCTTTTTCCATTTCATTGCAGTTTGCTGCAGTCCCACTCTTTCTTTTTCTTTTCATTTACTTCTCCCTTAAAGACCCGTAGGCATTACATAAAGGCGGTGGAGCGGGGGGGGGGGGGGGGGGGGGGCACATGCATATAGGTAAATGGTAGTGGCGGAACGCAAAGAAAATACATTGGACTGAAAAGGAAGCAAAGCGATATCGAATTTAAGAGCAAACCCTAAAAAAAAAGCTAAAAAGAGGAGAAAAACAATACGGTACAGTTGGCACTTAATCGCAGTATGTCTTTAAGAAGTCTAACATATCTTCAGTGCTCGATGAAGAAGGTTCCTAAGGTTATGAAAAGCGAACATGCCGCTCTTCACGGAAGATGATGCTCGGGGCGAATGAAGATGTTATCGGGAGCCCTGTCCCACAGCATTATGTCATCAGGGGAATAAATTAATTGCTTATGGCGGAGATGCGGACGATAGTGCGTGTAAGAAGGTTAATGTGGCTTAAGCGGGATGACGGCTTGTGGGCGGTTTAAATAACAATGCCTTGGCGGGCGATAAAATAAACAATGAGCAGCGGTTTAGTAAAACGTTAAATTGAGCGGGTTGGTAGATGTTCATAATGCAAACAGCGCAAACTGCAAGGGACAAGAAAAGAAGAAGAAAGGTGGTCGTCCTGTGTTCCTTCTTCTTTTCTTGCCCCTGGTAGTTTGCGCTGTTTATATTATGAATGAGCGGCGAGTTGGAAGCGCTGCTAGGCCGAGGGATTGGTTTAGTAAAATGACGCCTGCATTGCTTGACTAATTAGATGTGAAGAAATCGGTGTCGTGGTTTTGTATAGCTTCAAGGTCTGAGTTGAGGTATGCTTCTGAAGGATTGCAAACAGCTGAAGCATATTCTTATTTCGGACGTACTAATGTTTTGTATGCTGTTTTGTTTTACGTCGGGTGAAACAGATTTCAAATTTCAGGGGAGAAATTCAAGTTTTCGTGATGTTTTCGAACATTATTTATTTACACAGATTACCATGGTAAAACAGCGCACGTACAAACAAAGACACAGAGACGATAACACCTTGGAGCGCACTAACAACTGAAGCGTTGTATCGCTGTGTGTCTCGGTTCGTATGTGTGCCGTTTTAACATGGACCAACTGGGCCAGCTTTCTATTTCCCTGTACCTACAGCGCCCTCATTAATAGATGGTGTCAATGCGTGTTGCCTATGATAAGGATAGAGTAATGAGCACTCCTATGTATTTATCGGATGACGCTTTAATGAAAGTAACTGATTTTTTAACTTTATTAATTACAGTACGTTTCCGAGAAAATCGTATGGATTGGCATTTGTTTAGATTGAGAGGCATGTTCCATTTATTACGCCACAATGCGACAGAGGTTAAGTCCTGTTGAAAACAGGTGAATTAAGACGTTAGCGCTGTATATAGGGCTAGAAATAACGCAGTCACCTGAAAAGTTAATTTGATGTCATTCGGCAGGTCACTGATGCAGATGAAGAATAGAGAGGTAATAAGCCTGTGCCTTGCGGTACGCCGGATGTCACGTTGCTAAGAGCTAAAGTACAGTTATTGACAAAGGTGAACTGCTGGCGTTCTTTTAAGAAATATTCCAGCAAGGACAGCAAATTTTCTGGAATACCAAGCGACAACAAATATAGAAGAAGATTATTATGGGAAAAAGGACCAAATGCTCTCGAAAAGCTTAGAAAGGCGGCATCGATCTGGAAGAGGTCTCTAAGTACTGTGGTATGTCGGGGGGGAATTCAGCCAGCTGGGTTTTGCATAAAATTTGCTTCCGGAAGCCGTGTTGGTTCAGAAAGCAGCAGTTAGTAGTTTCCAGGAGGGTAATAAGATTGAAAGAAATGATGTGCTCCATATGTTTAGACTGACACAGATGGGGCTATGTTTTGTCAAAGCAAGTGGGATCACTGGTGGTCTTAAATATTTGCTAATTTGAGCCATTTTTAAGCCGTCGGGTACGACGCCAGCCTCTAAAGCGTGCGTGAAGATTATATGGGTCAGATGAGACTTTGTCAAGATGGGGGAGAAGATTCTGAGCACGGTCTTTAGTGACATGGCTATCGCTGCCGGTATACGGACTCTTCTCGCCGCTGCTCTTAGAGTACCTCGAATAAACTCCCATTCCGTATTTGGTGGAGTAACCAACCGGTCTGGAGCTCCATAGCCGCACTTTCCCGCGCCAGAGCACGTCCAACACCAAGCCATGCAAGTGGGCCCAGCTGTCTGCGCCGGCTCCATTCACCAGAGAGACGCGGCTATCTTCAGTGGGACTGATTCACCTTGGCTCACCTCCTACGAACTGGAGAGCATCTAATGATGAATTCCAATCGCAGAGCAGGAGCACTTCCAGAGCAACGTTTTCTGCTCCTTTCGGAGCAATTGTCTTCCAAACGCAGATCCGGAACACGGATCGCATCTTCGAAAAGCAGAACGGGAGCAATTTTCGAGCAAGGGTCGCTCCGCGGAGCAGTCAAAACTGCTCTGCCGAAATCGGGGGAACCGACCTGAAGTTTGCGTGACGTGACCTTCCGAGCGACGCTTGCGCATGCGCTAGCTAGCGCATCCATTTTCGGTGGCTCGCCGCGTTGGCTTCTGGTCTCTGCAACGCGCCGCTTCATAGCAGACGATCAGTATTTGCCGCCGCCATGGATGGTGATTCGCGTCGCGCTCTTGCGCTCGTTTTGCTTGAGGACAGCGAGTCGAAGAGCAGCAGTTCCGACTCATCTGTCGAAGAATCAATAATCAACTATCTATATGTCCATCGTCCGTGTAAACTCAAAGCCGCGCACGTTACAGCTCGGCTCTGGAAGGCTGCAAACATTCGGTACGTGAACCGAAGTTTTCTTCTATATTAACGAAAGTGCTGAAGGAGTCTTACCGTGTGTGTCCGCGCTCGGCTCTTCGAGCAAGGAGGATATAATTGCGTAAACGGCTGGTGTAACCTCCATATCAAAGGGAAGAAAGGCTGCACGCTTGAAAAGCAGACGACGCGAGCGCACGAAAAGCGCGGGCAAGTGCAAGGAATGATGGGTACTTTCTCCGACTCCGTTTGCTCGCGAGCGCCACCTACTTGCTCCGGCTAGAGCAAGAGTATTCGAAACGCAAAGTCTGGGGGCGTGCTCTCCGCCGGATTGAGGCGTTATGTGATGGAGCGTGCGCGCTGCTCCAGTTCTGCGATTGGAATTCGCCATAAAATACGTTAGATTACGAGACGCAGTTAAACAATGTCGTTTTTATCTCACCGCCGTAGCTAACCTGTGGCAGCACAACCATGAAGGCCACATTCGTACTTGGGCTGCCTTCAGAACGACGTTCACAGAAGTCTTTGGTCGCCTGGCTGTTCGGAAGTTATGTGCGGAACAGCGCTTGCTTAAACGATCAGTCGTCAAAAGCTTCACTAGCTATACAGAAGGAGTTGACGTGTCCAAACCTGTGAACGCCAACATGTCAGAGACTCACAAGATCCAACACATTTTGAAGGGTATTGACACTGACGCCTTCCAGGTGTTAGCGCGCGACTTTCTTTACCGTCACTGAAAATTTTACGCTCTGCCAAAGCTTGGAGCAGCTGCGCAAGCAGCTGTTTAGATCGCTTTCCGGGCTGGCGTCTGCTGCCGACAACCCTCGTTGCTGCAGCAAATAAATCTTTCATCCGTAAGGAGGCAGCGCGTAAGCTATCCCTGTTTCCTAGCCCTCAAGAGCAGCCACGCCTTTTGGCGCCGGCTTTGCGGCACACTATTCAAGAAGGTTAATCAAGAAGACGGGAGAGTCCTTCGCTCTGCAGTGAGTATAGTTTGGCTGATGATGATTCAAGAGCAATTCGCTGAGGCAGATCTATCCATTCATCTGCAACCAGCTGTCTCTGCTGCTCTTCTGGCATATGCAGATGCCATTCAAAGACCTGCCGCCGTTCCCATGACCTATGTCGAGGTCATCTCAAGATTTCAAACAGCTGTGTCATCGACAATCGATGTACTTACGGCGTCAAGGTTTACTTTTAGCGGCATGAAAGTGCGGAGTGATCGCATTTACCGGAAAATGTGTCAGCCGCTACCCGATTACTCTTCATGGAGTCATATACCGTACGTCTCTAGGCACAGATTCATGGGAGTAATTATTGACCACCGACATCATGGTCGAAACATATTACTATGGCGAAGAAAAGGTGAAATAATTTTGCCATGTACTTCGTTCTTTGATACGGTGCTCCTTAATACGGCTTTACGAGACTCTGTTTGTTGGCTACATTGGGCTCTCTAGTATGAGCATCTCCTGCTTGCAGACTTTAGAGGGCGTGTAAGCCCAGGCACTGAAAATATGCCTTGGACGCCCAGATCCACCTCTAACAATGACACAATTGAAGAAACACATGCTCGGCCAATATCCATATACTTGTCACACGAACCATTTCGTGTATATTTACGAGCACTTGCAAGACACCGTTTTCACCCACTCAGCAAGATTCTGGATGAGCGGCCGGACTGCAGTTTTACGAGTGCACACCGTTGCCATCAGTCGCAAGTACCGACAGGATATGCCCTCCCATATTGTCCCGCCCAACCACCATAGACGATGGATAAACCTTTGGTGTTCCCGGAATACTAAAGTAATCAATGCTGCCAATTAGTGGACTCAAACAACTTACTCTGGCGCACATCTGATCAGAATATTCTTTATATTCACTTATACACCGATGGATCAGTGTCAGCACAGGCATCCGCTGCAGCTGTGGTCATACCAGCTCAGAAAACACCTCCACAATTCCTTTTGGGACATTTTACATCAACCGCTTCTGAACGTGTTGCCATTCGGGAATCTATTCGCCACATATATGGGGAACCACCTCAAAAATGGTGTATATTCACGGACTCAGACTGCATTGCAAATTTTGGAAAACTTCTTACGCCACACTGCCTACCAGTTTCTGCCACTAAACATTATAAAGCTCCTCACATCTGCCAGGCTGCAAAGCCATACGATAATGTTTCAATGAATCCTTGCCCACTGCGGGCTCCATGGGAATGAACAGGCCGAACTTGAAGCGAAAAGCGCACTGATCAACGGCCTCCAAACACCTGTGCCTTTTTCAAAAGCGGATACGATGTGCCTTGTTACGAGTTCTGTGAAGAATGCTACAGCAGCTTACTGGGCCCAGCCAGAAGCCCGACACATTCGTCTAAAAAGGCTCGATCGAACATTCAAATTTTGTTCCGCGTGTTATTCCGCGTCATCAGGCATGCTTGCTACATAGACTCCGTTTAATTGTGGCTTTGACGCGCAAGTATTTGTATTTAATTGGACTTGTGGACTCGCCGGAATGTTCAACTTGTGGCATCCCAGAGTCTGTGGACCATATATTATTGGTATGCCCAGCGTATGCGTGCGAAAGACGTGTGCTAGCAGCTTCCTTGAAGCGTTTACACAAGAGGCCGCTGCCGGAGGAACTGTTGCTGGGCGCTTCGCAGGAGAAGGGTGTCAGATTTGAATTTTACCGACCAACTTCTCTGCCTTTTTCTTTCAAAATCTGCCTGCCTGCCTGCCTGCCTGCCTGCCTGCCTGCCTGCCTGCCTGCCTGCCTGCCTGCCTGCCTGCCTGCCTGCCTGCCTGCCTGCCTGCCTGCCTGCCTGCCTGCCTGCCTGCTTGCCCGCCTGCCCGCCTGCCCGCCTGCCCGCCTGCCCGCCTGCCCGCCTGCCTGCCTGCCTGCCTGCCTGCCTGCCTGCCTGCCTGCCTGCCTGCCTGCCTGCCTGCCTGCCTGCCCGCCTGCCTGCCCGCCTGCCTGCCCGCCTGCCTGCCCGCCTGCCCGCCCACCTGCCCGCCCGCCTGCCCGCCTGCCCGCCTGCCTGCCTGCCTGCCTGCCTGCCTGCCTGCCTGCCTGCCTGCCTGCCTGCCTGTCTGTCTGTCTGTCTGTCTGTCTGTCTGTCTGTCTGTCTGTCTGTCTGTCTGTCTGTCTGTCTAAAGGCAAAAATCGCTGCACGCCCTCGGCCGCCTACCTGCACCTGTGCAAACGCCAGCACCCTATTTTCGACGTGCTTCAAGACCACGCATTTCCCAGCGCACAACAGATAGCCGGCAAATTTGCGACACGTACAGATTGGCTCAGCATAATTCCCGCTATAGCCGCAACCAGCTCCCAGTGTCAGCACCGCCAGCCCAAGTGTCTTCGTACTGGTCTTCGACGTCTCAGTATTCCGCGCCTGCTGATCCTGCGGTAAGTCGTCACTTCTCACTTGACCGTTCAGCCCTCTCCGACCGCCGCTCACCCTCGCCACGACGCCGCTCCATCTCTCCGATGATGCGTCGACCGATCACTTCTCATGAGGAAAACTAGAGGCGCAGTTCCTGAGGCGAGATCTGCGCACCGTGGAACTTTTGAAGTTCTTAACTATCACATGCAAATCTGATTAAAGTTTCAGTGAAGGGTATTTCTGTCATGCCGCTTATCGACTCTGGTGCTGCGGTTTCAATGATGGACGCAAAACTTTGTAGCTGTGTAAACGAAGTCAAGATGCCAGTTGCAGGGGTTTTGTTGAGTACGGCCCGCGCTCAGCTAATCGGTGTTCAGCCAGTCGTAATCCAGAACTTGCTTCATGCAATTGAGTGCTGCGAAGTTGCTCACACACTGTAATCTTAGGCTGGGATTTCCTATCGCGTCACGCCGCTATAATCGACTGTGTTCGCCATAAAATCGGGTTCCTGCGCTACCCTAGCCCTCGCGAGACAACGCGCTATGCGTTAAAGCTCTTGTCGCCGGACAGATGGACATTCCTGCCTCCTCTTCCATGCTTGTAAACATCTCATGAACTGCCTCTCAAGCCGACACACATGTCTGGACCGAAAGTGCCTTCGCTTGCCCTGCACTGTACTATTTATACCTCACCATGGCTGCGCTGAGCCCTCCACTTTCCGCACCCACTTTCCTCCTCTTGAGACCTCTTCCACAACTCCATCAACGCTGATCTTCCTCTGCCTCAGAGAACTGAATCATTGACCTCCTTCAACAGTTCAGCTCTTCCTTTGACTCCCATCAATGTGCTTTCCGCCAAAGTTCCAATGTCACCCATCGCGTCGACACCGGATCCCACGCACCCCTCCGACAGCACCCGTATCTTGTGTCTACAAATGACTACCAGGTTACTAACGAAAAGCGTAGACCAGAGGATCCAGAACATCGTGATTGAGCCGTCTAGCAGGTCTTGGGGTTTTCGAATTGTACTCGTTAAAAGAAGGATGGCTCCATCCGCTTCTGTGTAGATTACCGCGTGCAGATTACCGCCTGTAGATTACCGCCGACCTAATAAGATTACGAAGAGAGATGTCTATCCTCTTCCGCAGATCGAAGACGCATTTGACGGGTCGGAAGGGTCCAAATCCTTTCCCTTCATAGATTTACGTTCCGTTACTGCAGGTCCTGGTGGAAGCGGCCGACCGCCCTAAAACCGCCTCTGTGACTCCCGACGGCCTGTACAATTCACTGTTATGTCCTTCGGACTTTGTATAGCTCGTATAGCTCCCGTAACATTTCGGTGCATGATAAACACCATTTTGCATGAACTCACATAAAATACCTGCACCTGCTATCTCGACGACGTCGTCCTCTTTGCTCCACACTCTGACACTCACCTCCACCACGTGATGCAAGCCTTGATCTGCCTTTCCAAAGCCGGCTTGCGGCTGAACTTAATGTCGTTTTGCCGTTCGTCAACTGACCCTTTTAGGGTAAGCTGTCTCCAAGGAAGAGGTTTCTCCGAACCGAACCAAACTTCACACTGTCACTGCCTTTCCCAAGCCGAGGTACATCAAAGACCTGCGCAGCTTGATAGGCCTGTGTCCCTACTTTGCCGGTTGATTCAAAACTTTGCCTCCATTGCTGCCCTTTTGACGCAACTTCTGTCGGGCAGTTATGACGTTTCGCTCTGGTCACCATCACGCGACGAAGCCTTCAATAATTTGCGCCGTATCCTGACGACACCGCAAGCCCTGCGTCACTTTGACCCGACGGTCCCTACTGAAGTCCAAATGCCACTGGTGTTGGTCTCGGCTTTGTACTTGCCGAGCGGAAGCGTGGCTTTATTGAAAGCGCGTCGCCTATGCAAGCCGCATCATCAAGAAGGTGAAATAAAATTACTCATTAACTGAAAAAGTGTTTGGCTATAGTTTGTACTCCAACCAAACTCCCTCCTTACCTCTATGACCGCCCTTTTGATGCTCTGACAGACCATCTCGCGCTTTGTGGCTTTCCTGGATAAAACACCCATCCGGCTATCTTTCCAGCTGGACCATTCGTCTGAAGGAATTTGACGTCCGTGTAGTCTACAACTCTGGCCGCCAGCATCAACACGCTGATGCAATTTCACGCTGCACCCATCCAGTTGATGTCGCCAGCCCTTCCACCTTGGATGGTTCCGCCCCTTCGCTCCACATCAGTGACATATATGCCTTCTGGTCAAGGGGCAGACCCCTGGGTTGCTTCTTTTATCGATATAGGCAACCTGCAGTGGCCAGGCGGCGCTAGTGAAATGCAGCGTTCAGCGTCGCCAACGGTGGCGCGGACTAATCTGAGGCGGCCGGCGGTGTCGAGTTGCGTTCGCCGTTGTCCGGCGGGAAGCATCTCGGCTCTCATTTTCTGCGGTTTTAAGGCACTCGAATGCCTTCAGAGCTACTTCCGAAAACCACTACTGGCAAAAGGACACCGCCTGCTCGAGAATAGTCAAGTTTAGACCGTGAAGTGTGTCAGAAGTGTGCGCCGTTCGCGACGGAACACCCGCGCGCACAACTTTGAATTTCGCGTGAGTAGACGGATATTTTTTTGTTTTGTTTTTGTAATAAAATTCATTGCCTTAAGGCATCAGTCGGATATGTGAGGATGAATTAAGAAATGAATAAATGAATGAAAACCTTGAAAGTGGAGAGAGAACCTGAGAAGAGATTGATCGCCGTTTCTTCTTTTTTTTTGTTCTTGCTGTTTGATTACAGCAGCATAATTTTCTCGCGGTTGCGCTTTATAGTTTAATACCATGACAAACACGCTTGTTCGTGGTGCACTTTTAGACAGTGCGGCGGAGGTTACAGGAGGCATGGTGCTGTACTCGCTACGGATGTCGTGGCGATTGCGAGCATTGTGCGGTTGTAGCGTGCGTCATCAACGAAAACTGGCATTTGGTAACGGAGGCCCCGGCCTCCGTCCCATAGGCCTGCGTGTCCGGGGCGGGGAGTAGGGTGCCTCTTACTTTAGTGGAAAAATAAAGTTCTTAATGTAGGGGTGTATTTATTCGGAAAACCCAGATGGATCCAGCCGCTCAGGAGGAACTCGCAGCGGAGCGTCAGGCGTGGCGAAAGAGCAATGCAGCGACCAACTTCTTCGTCCTTGAGAGCGGCAGCACGCGACGCATGTCAGTGGTTATAACGATGAAGATTACCACACTACAGTTTCCCCCCGGGCAGAGAAGGACCCATACTGGCGACTCATGGAACCGAAAGGACAGACGGATCGCAGTAGAGCTTGATTCGGTCCACATGAACTGTTTCGCGTCCACGGCGACGCAAGACCGCAGATGGCGTAACGGGCTCAACTACGTAGTTCACAGGAGATGTTTTTTGAAGGACTCGGTATGGACCATGATACCGAGCAAGAAGCTTCTTTGACAGGCCGGCGGTTGTGGCAGGAACCAAGAGCCACACCAGGGAGTTGGGCGCATATGAAGGCGCATCGCCAGTGTCACGATGGTGTTTTTTTGCCACTAGCTGGTTTTCCTTTGTAAGCGAACGAGCAAGCCGACTGCATTCTTCTGCGTACTGGGCGGCGTCCGAGAGTGGCGTCGATTCAGAAACATCAGGGCGGTAGGGAAAAAGCGCGTCCATTGTGCAGGTTGGCTCGCGCCCGTAAAGAAGAAAGAAGGGAGAGAATCCAGTGGTGGTCTGTATCGCGGTGTTGTACGCGTAGCTTACGAAGGGAAGAACGTGGTCCCAGTTCGAATGAGCGTCGTCGACGTACATGGCCAGCATGTCACTCAGAGTACGGTTGAAGCGTTCTGTCAGGCCATTCGTCTGTGGGTGGTAAGAAGTAGAGGTGCGATTATTGATGCGACATTCTTTCAGTAGGGCCTCGAGAGCGTCGCACAAGAAAACGCGTCCGCGGTCACTGAGCAGTTCCTTCGGAGTCCCGAGGAGAAGAATCAAGTTGTTGAGAATGAACAAAGCAACGTCTCTTGCGGAGGCAGAGGGTAACGGTGATGTTTCAGTGTAGCAAGTAAGATGGTCTACTGCCACAATAATCCACCGGTTTCCAGCAGGAGTAGTAGGAAGAGGGCCATAGAGATCTATGCCAACGCGGTCAAACGGACGGGCAGGGCAAGGTAACGGCTGCAACGAAACAGGGGACTTCTGGGGAGTTTTTCGGCGTTGCCAAGATTCGCAAGCGCGCACGAAATGTCGTACGAAGCGGTACATTCCACGCCAGTAAAATCGCAGACGTAGGCGCGTGTAGGTTTTCAATACGCCACCGTGAGCACATTGTGGGTTACCATGGTACGCAGCACAAATGTCGGCACGGAGATGACGTGGGATGACTAGAAGCCACTTCCGTCCATCAAGCAAATAATTGCGGCGATAGAGAAGACCGTCACGAATGGAGAAGTGGTGGGCTCTGCGGACGAGCGCTTTGGATGAATGACCGGGAGTAGGACTTGAGAGAAAATGCAAAAGTGCATTGATCCAGGGGTCATTCCGCTGCTCGATAGACATGTCGATAGTGGCAAGAGTCGACAAATCGTGGGCACAGACGGGGTCAGACGAAGTATCTCTAGGCAATGGCGAGCGGGAAAGAGCATCCGCGTCCGTATTCTTCAGGCCTGATCGATAAATGACATGAATGTCAAACTCCTGGAGACGAAGAGCCCAGCGAGCAAGGCGACCGGATGGGTCTTTCAGAGAGGCAAGCCAGCACAAAGCGTGGTGATCGGTCACAACGTAAAACGGTCGACCATACACATAGGGACGAAATTTTCCGATGGCCCAAATAATGGCTAAACATTCCCTTTCTGTGACTGAATAATTAGATTCTGCCTTCGTCAATGTTCGGCTGGCGTATGCCACAACATACTCGCTGTAACCAGGCTTACGTTGGGTAAGGACAGCACCAAGCCCAATACCGCTGGCATCAGTGTGGATCTCCGTAGGCACAGTCGGATCAAAGTGGCATAGAATAGGAGGCGAAACCAAAAGGCGGCGTATAGTGTCGAAGGCTTTATCGCAGGTTGGAGTCCAGGCGGAAAGGTCGGAGCTGCCGGCAAGGAGCTGGGTCAGGGGAGTGATGATAGAGGCGAAGTTCAAGATGAAACGTCGAAAGTAGGAGCAGAGGCCGATAAAGCTCCGGAGCTGCTTCAGAGAGGTTGGCTTCGGAAACTCTGCAACTGCGCGAAGTTTGGTGGGGTCGGGGAGAATGCCGTCCTTAGAGACTATGTGTCCTAAAATTGTGAGTTTTCGAGCGGCAAAGTGGCGCTTCTTCAAATTCAACATCCCATCACCCAGCCACCATCAACAACCCAGCATCGGCGAGACATGCGAGGACATGCTTTATGCGGAGAAGGGGAGAAGAAAAGTCGGTAGAAAAATCTACGATGCCATCCAGGTAACAAAGACAGGTCTGCCACTTGAGTCCACGAAGAACAGGGTCCATCAGGCGCTCGAAAGTAGCTGGGGCATTGCAGAGGCCAAAGGGCATAACGTTGAACTCGTATAATCCATCCGGTGTTATAAAGGCAGTTTTCGAGCGGTCATCATCAGCCATCGGTACCTGCCAGTAGCCGGAGCGCAAATCCAAAGAGGAGAAATACTCGGCTCCCTGTAAACAGTCCAAGGCGTCGTCGATTCGCGGCAGAGGATAGACATCTTTGCGCGTGATTTTGTTAAGCTTACGGTAATCGACGCAAACCCGGATGGAACCATCTTTCTTGGTGACCAAAACAACCGGAGAAGCCCATGGACTGTTAGATGGCTGTATGACGCCCCGGCGAAGCATGTCGCCCACGTTGTCAGCAATGACTTGGCGCTCAGAAGCCGAAACGCGATAAGGACTCAATTCAATAAGTACTTTCTTCTGGGCGAGTTGGTTCATATTAGCAAAAGGTAAAAGACTTGCGCAAAAGGTAGATGAAGAAAGAGACGTGACAACGCTCTTTCTTCATCTACCTTTTGCGCTCTACCTTTGCGCTCTGTCTTGTTGTCACGTCTCTTTCTTCATCTACCTTTTGCGCAAGTCTTTTACCTTTTGCTGCGATAAGGACGCTGTCGTAAAGGTGCGTTTGTACCAGTGTCGATTGTGTGCGCGACGACAGACGTGCGACCCAGAGCAGTGTGAGGAAGGTCGAAGGCAGAAGTGAAGTTCTGTAGAAGAGCAGCGAGTTGATCTAGTTGTGCGGGTGGAAGATCTGCGTCAATAGCTTGTTGAAGAATATCGGGGGGTGTCGAAGCGGTCGCTATATCGCAAGAGCTGAGCACATTAACGTCTAATGAAGTAGGCGTTGCAGGAAGAGTATTTGCAAGTGCGGGATCAAGTTCTTCAATACGACCGAGACACTCGCCGCGTAGCAGGACGGACGGGCACGAAAATGTATTTGAAACGTACATTCCACTAAGGCAATTTTCGAACTTGAGGACAGCAAATGGAAGCAGGAGGCAGGAATGGCGTGAAGCGGCGTCGGAAGGTGTGAAGAAGACAGTCGAACTAATAACGCTTTCACAGGAGAGTGGAACGAGGGCAGCAGAAAATCGTGGAATGTCTGTGTCTTTGGCGACGAGGAGTTTTGCAGGCCGGGTAGGGGCGTCCCACAAGACGGTATCACAAAGAGGTAAAAAGAAAATTTCCGCGCGGGCGCAGTCAATAACGGCATGATGAGTGGAAAGCAAATCGTAGCCCAGGATGATGTCGTGTGAGCAGCGAGACAGTACAATAAACTCGGGGGTGTATAAGACGTCTTCGATGAGAGCACGGGCCGCGCACGCCACTGAGGGATGAATGCGCTGTGATGAGGCGGTGCGAAGCGAAAAGTCGGAAAGCGCGGTGGTCACCTACGAAGACGACGGCAAAGAGCTTCACTGATGACGGATATGGCAGCGCCCGTGTCGAAAAGAGCGAGTACTGCGACGCCGTCGACAAACACTTGAATTACGTTAGTGAGAGAACACCGAGGAATTGAAGAGTTCGAACCAAGCGCAGTTCTGGCCCGGGAACTGCGACTGTTAGGTTCCCTCAACAGTGCCGGTAGAACGTTGAGGTGGGGACGGGGAACGGCGACGAGGGGAAGGTGATCGGCGAGTTGTAAACGTTTGATTGTCACGAGATGCAAAGTCCGAACCGGGCGGATTTCTCGGCGAGGGCTGGTCTGTATTGTAGGAGTAGTTCCATAGGTCAGGTAGAGAGGGTGGAAGGCGTTGGCGGCAAAGGCGTGCGACATGGCCCGGCAGCCCACAAGAGTAGCAGATTGGCCGGTTGTCCGCGGTACGCCAAGGGTTCGTAGGGCGTTGGCGTACGCTTGGAATAGGGGCATGGGATGCAGACCCAGGCAAAGGCGAAGGAAGGTGGAAGGAGCGGCCTGGTAGGAAAGAGGTGCTGATGGCATTAGCGGCCTGGCCGCAACTTGGGCGTAAGTCAATGGTGCCGTTACTTGCGCCGGCACGGGGCTGGGCGGGAGCATGGAGCTGGGCGGAAGGACATCAGCGATGTGATCTTGAACGGCACGCCGTATGGTAGGAGCAAAAGCCATGTCAGGAGCAAGGCGGCCAGTATCCTTGAACTGAGGGACCAGTGATAGCTGGCGGGCGACCTCTTCTCGAACGAAGGCTTTGATTTGCTGAAGTAAAGGGCTGTCCTCTGATGGGATAGAACCGCCCAGCGCTAGTGTAAAGATGGCGTCGCCTCTAACACCGGACCGCCGAGTAGAAGCGCGCTTCTTACGAAGCACGTCGTAGCTCTGGCAAAGCTTGATCACGTCACTGACCGTGGCAAGATTTTCACCCAGAGCATTTGGCACGCGTCGTCGGAGATGCCTTTCATGATGTTTTCGATCTTATCCGCTTCGGACATAAGCGGATCGACACGCTTGCATAGGTCCACGATGTCTTCTATATAACTAGTGAACGACTCTTCGACATGCTGAGAGCGCTCACGCAAGCGTTGTTCTGCCCGGAGCTTGCGAACTGCAGGACGGCCGAACACTTCCGCAAAATTCTTTTTTAAATGCAGACCAAGATGGCAGGTCTGCAACATGGCTGCGAAACCAGAGGTTCGCCACGTCAGTCAGATAAAAGATTACATTACTTAGCTTGATAGCGTCGTCCCATCTGTTGTAGCTACAGACGCGCTCATATGCCGACAACCAATCGCCAACGTCCTGGTCGGCTGTACCACTGAAGAGGCACGGATCACGCTGCCGTAGAGCTCCAGAACACAGCACGGTGGTTGGGAGGGGCGACGATGTCGAGGCAGTGTCGTTCGGCATGCTGGAAGCAGAGGGTAATGTGCGGCTTCTTAGTTCCAGGGTGGACGGGAACGTACCCCGCACCTCCACCAATTGTAGGGGTGTGTTTATTCGGAAAACCCAGATGGATCCAGCCGCTCAGGAGGAACTCGCAGCGGAGCGTCAGGCGTGGCGAATGAGCAAGGCAGCGACCAACTTCTTCATCCTTGAGAGCGGCAGCACGCGACGCATGTCAGTGGTTATAACGATGAAGATTACCACACTACGTTAACAACAACTACACCTGGCATGCATTTTATACCTCCGTACTACAAGATTGGAGAAAGCCGGCGGGAAATGCTGGTACGCAACGGCAAAGCTTCCATAAATGAGGTCGTTAGAGTTAGGATTTTTTACTGTTGCTACTAATGATCGGTAGAACGGTCTATCGTCTGGGACAAGAAACTCTTCAGCAGCTTGGCAGTCGGTGCACGAAATACTTGGCGCGGAACGATAGAATGAAGTTCAATGCTCCGCGTACACAGTATCACGGGCCTCCACACTCCGCCACTTGGTCTTTTTCAGCACCTTAAGAACTATTTTAAACATAAATATGCTTACCCAAATCTGTAATTGGAAGTTTCGAACATATTTTGGATTTGAGGTTCCTAATAGACACCGCATTAGAAACCTGGTTCACAGATTCACGAGCATTTTTTTTTTAATTTCGCCTCCGATGAAGCGCGGCTAAAATTCGATACTGCGGCGGTGCGACTTTGGTGCTTTTCTGGACGTTACGTCCTTTAAAATGACAATGCCACTCGATCCTGCACAGCATACACTAGTACACGACAGATTTTACAGCGCGGAGCGCGTACTGAGGAGAGTGCCTCAACAAGCGTGCGACTCCCGAGTCAGAAGTTTATAGCGTTTCTTTCGCTCAACGGACAATCGTCTTATTGTAGCTCCTTGGCGTCTGTACGCCATTGGCCCCATAACAAAACGAATTTCAGTTACATTACTCTCTCACAGCCACAATCCCCTTCTCCCATCCTTCTCTCCATGTTCTCCCAGCAAGCGGTACGCTTGGGTTTCCTTCGCGATTGTGGCAGTCTTTCTCGCCGCCCCTGCGCTTATTTTTATTCTTGTTCACAACCGTAGCAGTCGAAGTCTCGCACGAGACCCCTGAAGTCACTAAATGAGTAAATCATACTCACTGGGATAACAAAACGCGAACACAGAAGGAACACAGCGGCCGCAACATACACGGTGTCAGCTTCTGCGCCGCCTCAGTATTAGCTCCCGTCGGCCGCCAGGTATCACCACAAGTCTCAACAAACTTCATTGCAGGTTACCTATCCTTTCCGGTCCAACGCGTGAGTTTCACCGTCAAGCATCCCACTTCGCTATCTCAGCAGGGTAGATGTGTAGGCCAGTTGGTGAGACATAAGGAAAATAAAACCGCAGCAGACACAGGACGGAGGCTGGAGACAACACAGGGCGGTACTGGCAGCTGAAAAGTTTATTGAAAAAACAGGGGCTTTTAAAGACAGATGGTACATGTGACCTTACAATCAGGTAAAGTGGACTGAAACATGAAAACCAAACGAGGCCTTCGGCGAAACTTAAAAGACAACAGTCAGCACGTGGAAGTTGATAAAAGGATGATACTGACTACTGACTACAAAATAAACCCATAAGCTTCGTATTGTCAATTTTAGTGTCAAACTTTCGCAGCCTGTTTCCAAAGCAAGATAATTTGTGTGCATATGTCGACGCATGCTCAGCCGACCTTGTGTTGGGTACAGAAACCTGGTTATCGCCCGATATTGCTGATACTGAATTATCCTTGTCCAGCCAGTTTTCATTATTTAGAAAAGACCGCGTTACTTCGCGCGGTGGTGGGGTACTAATTGCCGTAAGGAAAAGCCTGCAAGCACATGTTGTTGATACAGGATCGTGCCTGGAAGTTTTGTGGGTTGCATTACGTCTATCATCATCGGTAACTTGCGCCGTTGGGGTCTGCTATCGCCCACCTGATTCACACGAGGAATTCGCTGAAAAACTGAATGAATCCCTAACTTGCCTGCAGAACAAATTTCCACGTTCACCAATATTCCTGGCAGGTGACTTCAATTATCCGAATATTGAGTGGCGGGAATGCCGGCCCCTCCACGGCGCAAGAAAGCGTGAATGTCAGAATTTTATCGATGTGCTAGCACTTTTCAACCTACATCAAGTGGTTTCCACACCTACGCCTGGCGATTCAATCTTAGATCTAGTGCTGACAACGCAGCCTGACCAAACGTCTGTAAACTTGCTGGATGGTCTCAGTGACCACAAAGTTTTGCAGTGCGATTTCACAGTAACCAGAAACAAACCAGAAAAAGCAAATAAAATTGTATTTGATTATACCAGAGCAGATACTGATATGATACTTAATGAGCTATCATTGTTCGCTGCAGATATTTTTCGCTCTTTCAATTCGCGGGACGCGAATGAAAACTGGTCTCTTATTCGGGATAAACTAACTTTGCTTAAAGATAAGTACGTACCTAAGGTCACCATCACCACATCTACAGAGAGCTCATGGTTCACAAGGAGCGTCAAAAGATGTATAAACAAAAAGAAAAGGTTGTACGCGAAAGCTAAAAAGTAAGCATCTGAGCACGATTGGAATCAGTATCGTACACATGCCCAACAGTGCAAAACTGAAATCGAAATCGCAAAGAACAAGTTCTATAACAGTGACATTTCACGTCTGTTAAAGAACAATCCTCAAAAATTTTGGCGCGTTGTTAATCCAAACTATGGTACAAACACCTCAGTGTCAATAACTAAAGAAGGAAAGCTCCTTACCTCCCCTGAAGTAGCAGAGGAATTCAACCAATTTTTCTGCTCAGTTTTCACTGATGAGAGCCCTTTACCTACTGACCTGCAATTTCCAGAGCTACACGAAAGCTTGCCCGACATAACTGTCACAGCAGAAGGTGTATCCTCTGCCATAGACCGCCTCCCTGCTAACTGTGCCCCCGGCCTCGATAACATATGTCCTAAATTACTAAAAAATAGCGAAACCTGCAATATGCTCCATCTTAGCTGCTGTTTTTCAGCAATCGATTGATACGGGTTGTGTACCATACGACTGGGAAATTGCGCGTGTCATACCCATTTTCAAATCTGGTGATGCCTCTCTGCCATCAAATTACAGACCAATTTCTTTAACCAATATAAGCTGCAAATTGCTAGAACACATAATCTCCTCCGCCATAATGGGTCATCTGGTGAAGCATAACTTCTTTTTTCCCAATCAGCACGGCTTCCTACATGGTAGGTCTTGCGAAACACAACTGTTTGAATTGGTTACTGACCTTCATCATGCTGTTCATGTGCACTCTAAAATAGACGCCGTATTTATAGATTTCGCCAAAGCATTCGACAAAGTCCCACACATACGTCTAATAAAGAAGCTTGAAAATTTAAACATAAATTATAAGGTTATTTGTTGGATAAGGAGTTTTTTGGCTAATCGCTATCAATCAGTCTTTGTTAACAGCCATTCTTCCTCCCACTCCCCCGTTAAATCTGGAGTGCCGCAAGGGTCTGTACTCGGACCTATCTTGTTGTTAGTTTATATAAATGATATCAGTAATAACCTAAATTCCACGGTCAGATTATTTGCTGATGATTGTGTGGTATACAGACAGATAACTGATCTTTCAGACTGTACTCATTTACAATCAGACATTGATAAGATCAACAATTGGTGCACACAGTGGCAAATGGAAATTAACACCTCAAAAACAAAACTTGTCAGATTTACCACAACATCTAACACCGAACCATTCCATTACACTTTGAACAACGTGCGTATTGAATCGGTACCCATCATAAAGTATTTAGGTGTACATTTAGCATCAGACCTTTCATGGAACTGTCACTTAGATACGTTCATCAATAAGGCTTCCAAAACACTCGGCTTCCTCAGACGCAACCTCCGATTAGCTAATCCAGACACAAAGCTATTAGCATACACCACATTAGTGCGCTCTAAATTGGAGTACGCCTCTTTAATTTGGAACCCTCATCAAGCATACCTAGTAACAAAATTGGAGTCTCTGCAAAATAAAACCGCCCGTTTCATATCTAAAAACTATTCGCGATCAGCAAGTATAACTGAAATAAAAACAGCCCTCAACTTACCTCTTCTTGAAAGACGGAGAATGTTTTCCTTACTGTCCTTTTTCTTCAAATTATATTATAGTAATTCTTCCTTTGCGTTTCATCATATCACGCCGGCTCATCATGTATTCCCACGCATTGATCACCAACTGAAAGTGCAACCCATCTTTGCTCGAACCAATCTGTTCTTTCACTCGCCTCTCCTCCTCGCCATCCGTCAATGGAATCTGCTGCCTGCCACCATTGCATCTTCCAGTGATTATGAAACGTTTGTAACCGGACTAAAAAATCACTTCGAGCTGTAACCTTCATCTTTGCATTTCTTTTTTTCGTATTAAAGCGCTGCTCTTCGAAAAACGTGAATGTTAGGTGCCATCTGTATCTTTATTTGAGTGTTTGAAGCATTAGCTTTTCAGCATTTTGCGCCTGGCTATATTGTTAACCACTGTATACTTATCGCAATTTTGGATGCATTGTTTGTACTGTTGTTCCACTTTCCGCCCCCCCCCCCCCCCTATGTAATGCCCGCCCGGGCCTTTAGGGTATTTGAATAAATAAATAACAACTTCCACGTGCTGATTGTTGTCTTTTAAGTTTCGCCGAAGGTCTTGTTTCGTTTTCATGTTTCAGTCCACTTTACCTGATTGTAAGGTCACATGTACCATCTGTCTTTAAAAGCCCCTGTTTTTTCAATAAACTTTTCAGTTGCTAGTACCGCCCTGTGTTGTCTCCAGCCTCCGTCCTGTGTCTGCTGCGGTTTTATTTTCCTTTCGCTATCTCCTTTATCGTCGCAACTACGGCGCCGATGGCCGAAAATGTTTGCTGTTCATTACCCGCCACCTACGCTCGCAGGTCTGTGAATACTTTCACGCTGACCCACAATGCTGGCATGCGGACTAGGATATACCATCAGCTACGCTTGCGATTGGGCATGGAGAACTTACCGTAACATTGCCCACCCCGCACCTTTGACTGCGTCGGTATTGATTTACACGGATCGCTCCCGTACACTGCGCTGGACCCCGTTGGGCCACCGTCGAGGTTGACCATCCGGCGAAGTATGCAAAAAAACCGCTGCCCTTCCACCTGCCACAGCGTCAAATGCAGCCTCCTTTATTTTGCAGCGATTCGTCGTTCGCCATGGAGCACATCCTGAACTATTCAGTACAGAGGCCGCATCTTCTTACCTGATGTTGCTCAAGCCTTCCGCAGCAAACGCCACATAATTCATCGAACCTCCACCACCTATCATCCGTTGACTAGCGGACACACCGAACGCTTAAACCGTACCTGTGGCGACGTGCTTTCTAAATCACTCCGATTTAGAATCCCAATCACTCCGATTGCGATCTTGTCGTTCCATATGTAACGTACGCGTACAATACTGCTGCAAAGTGAACTAACGCTTTCTGTTCGTATTTTTTCTTTTTTACGGCCGTTACCCTTCAGCTCCACTAGATACTACTATCACCCTTCTGCTTCACTAGATACCAACTAGACGCATCTGAGTTGTCCTTACTTCTAAAGCTGCCGGACACGTAGGAGAGTGTCTCCATGACGCCCGGTCTCACGACTGAAACCCAGTCCCATCAAAATCCCGCCAAGGCAATCATAATATGACCCCGTAGTTCTCTGGAAGTATTGTGTGGCTCTGTATTCTATCAGAAAATCGCCGACTATCACGGCCCCTATCATGTTCTGGAGCGCACATCTCCTGTCAACTACATTGTGGAATCCCTGACGCCCTCTTCGGATCTCCACCGACGCGACCACGTGACTGTCCACAGCGAGCGCCTTAAAGGGACACTAAAGACAGCCAAAGATGGTATGAAAATCTAATAAACTACATTTGGTGACACTGTCGCCGCATATCCGGCAGCAAAAGATCAAATAATTGCTGAGATATTGCGATAAGAAGTTCAGGTTTTTTCTTGTTCCCGCCGGTCGAATTCAAACTGTGGCCTCCAACTACGTAGTTGGAGTTGAGTGACGCACACTATGACGTAAGCGGAGACTCCGTGATAGCTAGCGAGCCGGCGCGGCCCGCGGCGTCGCATCCCTCAAGGGCCAACTTGGCAACAGCGTACTCGCAATGACGGCCTCAGCCGAAATAAATAAAACGATGAAGAGAGTAATTTACCGAGCGATGGGCCCATAAAGGAAGAAAAAAAAAACATAGAGTGCTTGTAATGCACAATACTTTACATGTTTCTCAAGCTTTTGCGCTCCTTCTTGCACTGTGTATAAACAAACCGAGCCCTCGGTCATGGCAACGCTTCCTGACATGTTTACATACAAATAAGATTTAGTTAACAGCAAAATAGTGTCCTCGCTGCTGCGCTTGTCAGTTTTGAAGCTTCGTCGCACTTTCTTCCTTCAAGGTTTGTGCTACAGCTCCGTGTTCAGCGAAAATTACGTCCACGGTAGCAGAACATGACCGAAGTGCCGGCGCCACTACATTTGCCAGCGCTGTGAAATTCCACATGTTAAAATGGATCCAGTGCACAATATAGTGCGCATAGGCATCCAGAACATTAGTTGCAAGACGTGAGAGCAGGCAGCATGCGCCGATGATCAAGAAGTTGTAATTTTTAGACCGGCAGCAGAAACACTTATTGTAAATGGGGCCATGACATAAAAACTAGAAATATTTCCAAGGCCCTTGTGGCGCGGCGTAGCCGAGCGGTTAGCGCCGAACGTTACAGAGCAAGCAGGAGCGAGTTCGAGTTTTACCGCTTCTGGTATTTTTTTTTTCTTTTACAAATCGATTTTTTTTTACCTTTTGTAATGTATTTCTGGTGCTTCGTTATTTTTAGTTTTTACTTTTTACCCGAGGCCCTTTTTTTCGCCGGGCGACGAGCGCAATATATCGACGCTCTCCTTGGTATGAGCGGCAAGTATGCCCCTTTTGTTTACAACGCCTGCAAATAGCACGTTGAAGGTCTTGTTGACGCAGTATATGTATGTCAGATGTGCCATGATTTAGTGAACAATTGAATGATAATGCGTTTTTCCTTCGGTACTTAGCATATGTATGCTTTTCGTGGCGTACGTAGTTGCAGTCAAGCGGTCAGGTCGCACTCGAAGCGGCAACGGCGGCGATATGTTGGCGCAGAAGTGTGAACGAAGGAGTGTGTCGGCGGTAGCGGATTTCGCTCGCTCGTGCCTCCGAATGCTCAAATGGGAACCATCAAGGCGCATCTGCTGCTCCGAGCTCGTAATTCAGGCGCTGCAGGTTCAAAAAAACTATCAGAGTGCGCACGAAATGCCTGAGCCCAAACATAACCAAAACTGAAGTGGGCGCCTGTGGCGCCTCCAAGTATATTTTTGTATTTGCCTTGCAACGTTTACGTTGTCTTTTCGCCGTCGTTTACGTATGATAAAAGCCTGTTATCATGTTTGAGAAAAAACGTACTACCGCATTCAAACATACAACGTAATTCGCATTTGTCAGCCTCCGGGATCCCTAGCGCGTCACGTGATTTGTAGTTGCGAGCCTCGGCCGTTTGGCTGTGGTGGCGATACCTGTATTTCTGTTATTCTTCTTTACTATCTTATAACAGCTCTGTTTTCAGTAAGAGTGGTCTTTTTGTAATCAGGAACTGGCATTCTATCGATGCAAACGCACTTCCTTTCTCTCTTTAGTGTCCCTTTAATCCATACTACGGCCTCGCCATGTTACCTACGCCGTACGTCATCAGGGTGGCTCCTGTTTTCCTCAGGGACCCTTGCAAGATGATTAAGATTCTGAGCGCTGTCTTGAGTGGCGTCGTTATCGCTGCGTGTGCTTGTCTTGCCCCTACACGGACTGTTCCCGCCGCTGCTTCTCGAGTCCCAGTACTTCGAATAAACATACCTGGTTGGATGAAACAATAGTGTGTTTTAGTAGTTTCCTATTTATTTTATCGCTGCCCACCAATGTTGTTATCTTAAGCAAACCAAAGCGCCTGCGTGTACTTCCGGATTAATTTCGATTTTGAACATTTCTTGGGGTGGGATTTCCGGATTGTGTTCGGTAGTATGAACATTAGCAGTAAAGCAAACAGATGTAAAGTAACTGTTGCGAGCGGTAGCGCATTCATCGTTTTCGATAAGTCTCCGTCAGGATCTAGGAGCTGTATGCAGTACGCTTTTGCGGGTTTCTAGACGGAATGCGCCAGAATATGTTGGGGTTATACCGAAAGTTTGATGGTAAGTGCTGTGAGTAAGACCTATCTTTAGCATTTGTAAATCCTTCAGCATACTGTTGGACGCACAAGCGATATTTTTCCTGCGCAGAGTGGTTACTGTTCTGTTTGCTGCGCGATACAGGCGCTTATTTTTGCCGAGGACACTTCAGGCGTCTGCTGAACCATTGATTACGGCAATCTGATTTCATATTTTAGTCAAAGTCACCATTTTAAACTTACACCCTAATGTTTTAGACTGGATTAAAGAATTCTGTGCTAACCGTTATCAGTTCGTTTCTAATAGCAATCAACGCCCAGGCATTCTGCCTGTAACCTCCGACGTTCCGCAGGGATCTCTAATCGGCCCGCTTTTGTTCTTAATATGCATGACTAATTTGGCGCTACAAGTATCATGAAGAAATTTGCATTTCTGGCGATGCAGAACATTTTATCGTACTGTTACTAACACTTCTGATCGAATGGCCCTTCCGAACGACTTTAGCCTTGTCTGTGAATGGTGCAACATCTGGTTAATGACGCGAAAAGCTAACAAATGCCAACTCGTCTCGTTCCAGCGTCATCAAAACCTGCTGATTTTTTCTTATGCAGTTGTAACCTCACCCATTGAAATCGTGCAATCATTTAAGTACTTCGGTATAACCTCGTGCAACGATTTTCGTTGGCGAACAAACATTTGCACAATCGCACCATCCGCCAACATACCACTCAAACTTCATCTTCGTCGTGGACCGCAACACGTTAAACTTCTGGCTTATAAAATACCTATCAGACCTAAACTTGAGTACGCTAGTTCCATCTGGACCACTCATCAAATGTACCTAACAAATGCACTCGAATAAGTTCATAACCTCGCCATCCGCTTCGTTAATTCTGCATATTCACATACTATCAGCGTTCCATACCTGAAAAATATTTCCTGTCTCTAAAGCCTCGGACCTCGCCGCCGTTTTTTCACAGCACTCTGAAACAAACACCTTACTTTACTCATCCGACACGCATATCTCACCGTACTGCACATCCGTTTCAGGTTGTCCGGCCCCTATATCGTACTGCAACATTTCCAGGTTCTTTTTTTCCCCGACGGCTGTGAACTGTAATGCACTCCCAACCAATGCCGCCGCTATCACGTGTCCGTCTTCATTTTTATCTGATGTATAATCTTTTACCTTAAAGCAAATGACATCTATTATTGCTGTATATATTAGCCTACCACTCCGAGAAGGGGGTCTTTAAGGTGAATAAAATAATAGTGTAATAAGTAATTCAGAGATAGCCCGCTTCACCCGAGGGCGTTTAGACAAGGGAGTTACAACATGAAAAGATATACAAGCGAAGGAAGGGTTGCACTTAAATGAACATTTGGCTGGAAGGAGAATCACTCCCCCCATTCCGAAAAAATTGTGCTAAATTAATATGCCAGATATATACTAACAAGAAGGCCGGAATTAATAAAAGCACTTATTTTAAACTATCGTATTACCAACCTAAATAAACCGATATATATATATATATATATATATATATATATATATATATATATATATATATAGTATATAAGAGAAATGCGCAACAACTTAAACAGGGCACAGTAAGAAACACACAAAACAGTTCACGAGTGAACTGTTTTGTGTGTTTCTTACTGTGCCCTGTTTAAGTTGTTGCGCATTTCTCTTATATACTATGGAGAACCAACTAGCCCGAAAACACGCTCTTCTGAACTATATATATATATATATCTTCGTTATTGCAGCCTACTTGGTTAAACACAAACTATTCCACTCTATTACACTTCTCGCAAGAAGGAATTAGCAAGGTACAATCTAAACCGATATACTTGTATTGTAGTCATGACCACTTTAGTTCGGTCAGTAATACGACAGTTTAATAAAAGTGCTTTTATTAAGTCCGGCCTTGTTGTTAGCATACATCTGAAATGATAACTTCAAGCGCAATTTGTTCGGTATGAGGAGAGTGATTCTCCTTCCAGTCAATTTTTCATTTTAGTGCAACCGTTACTTCGCTTGTACCTTCCTATAGAAAGAAACTTGGCACTATAGTTTGTGTACTTTCGAATTGGCAAATTAAAATTTCTTTGTGAGGATCACACACACACACACACACACACACACACACACACACACACACACACACACACACACACACACACACACACACACACACACACACACACACACACACACACACACACACACACACACACACACACACACACACACACACACACACACACACACACACACACACACACACACACACACACACACACACACACACACACACACACACACACACACACACACACACACACACACACACACACACACACGCACACACGCACGCACGCACGCACACACACACACACGCACACACACACACACACACGCACACACACACACACACACACACACACACACACACACACACACACACACACACACACACACACACACACACACACACACACACACACACACACACACACACACACACACGTACTCCAGGATTGTTTGAAAAAATGAAGCATATAAGCAGTGTGTTGTAGCAAACGCTACTCTAGGCTAGTATAAGAGCATTTCGCAGAGCTGGGCAGAGGCAACTACTGCGATTGTGCCGTTACCATGGCAACCAGCTGCGCCAGAGCTACAGGTGTGTACCGCTGCAGCCGCTGCGCCAACTGTGTGTGTGAACAGCTTTTATATCCACCAGAATGGAGGCCCCCTACTCCCCGCCCCCGGCACTCAGGAATAAGGGACGCGGGCCGGGACCTCCTCGATTAGATGCAGGCAAAGAGGTATTTGTTCCTGGCGGCCTCTTCCACCAGGTTGTTGGCTTGTATCTGCAGAGTTCGGTCTTCGCTGCACAGAATGGTTTCCCAGGTTTCTCTACTATCTGTCTTTGTCTTACCCCACGGGGAGCTAGCGCATTCCCAAACTACGTGGTTGAAGGTTCTCCTCTACCCACATTGTCCACCTTTATCGTCCTGTCTCTCATCTCTTTGGACATCACTTCTCTACGCATTCAAGCTCAACTACCTGAACTAGCCACAAGTAGAAAAATAGCGCCCCTAGTTTCATGCTCCCCGAAAATAAGTTTAATCTAGAATCTGATCTGTATCCAACCCCCTGGAAGATTATCAGTCCGTACTAATCACTCATTTGTCATTATGCCGTACACACCTAGAATAGATCTGTTTAAGTACTCACTCGTTTCTTCCGAGAATCATTGTTGAATTTACTGACCTTAACCCCCACATTTTTCATAACACCAGCTCAGCTGAGGCTTTCGTGCAAAAAATAAAATTGTATTTCTTGCAGTAAAGTGCGTGCCTATCTTCTGTATTTTCGCTTTATTTCCCACCCTGTAACAGCCCGTAAGGGGTTACAGTATTGTAAATAAATAAATAAAATAAATAAATGATAGGCCCAGACCGGGTGTATGTAATTTCCTGCCTGTCGACGCCGCTATGTGGCCGCCTCTGTTACACACCCGCTTATCCGGTGGTTGCACTAGCTTTCTGCTTTGTCTAGAACTTTCGACCATTTCTGTGTAATTTAATAGACGTTCGTCCATGTCCTGGCACTCGGGTTGCTCCACATTTACCCGGAAGTAGAGAGCTCTGGCTAATTCGTATGCCCTCTCGTTAACAGGAACAAACGCGTGCGCTGGAATCCATATTAAGCTGACTTTTCTATTCATCTTTTTCCGGTCAGGATTTTCACCACTTCCGATGCGGTCCTGCCCATTGCGTAATTGTAGATGGCTTTTTTGTTGTCGCTAATTATGAATTTTGCTTCTGTTCCTACGCAAGCTAACGCTATTGCAACTTCAGATGTTTCGAAGTTACGGCTTCTGATAGTGGCTGCCAATAGTGGGGCGCCTCGGCCGTCGACTACCGAGGTTACCACCCCTACCGACTTTCCGCTCACCGCATCTACGTATGCAACTGCCTTACTGGCCACTGGCTCGAATCGCTTTTTGAGTGCTTCTGCTCTCTTTGCCTCCTTTCCGCGTTGCATATATATGGGGTGCATGTTACGAGGAAGGAGGGAGAGATCGTTAGGTTATCTTAGTATATTTGTGGGATGCTCGACTTTTGCTGCATCTCTCTCTGTCTGTAGGCCTACCCTTTTTAAAGTGCCTCTTCCTGTAGTTGTCTGGGTTAGCCTTTCGAGTTGCGACATTCTGTCTGCCTCTGCTGTTTCTTCCCGCGTGTTGTCCACTGTTATAGTGACAAGATGTGGATGTGGACTGTGGACTGTGAATGTACTCATTGGTAGGCCCAGGGCCTTCTTTATGCATCGTCTAATGAGTGATTGTAACTATTTTTTCATCTGCTCTGAGGTATAAATATGGCGTAGCGGAGCTTATGCGGCTTATCATATTGTTACGAGTGGAAATCACGCACCGATGGGTAACACCACTCTGGAATCGATGGGCACCGCTTAACCGCACAACTCAACACTGAGCGTCATCTTCGTCCACACACCTAGACACTTCTTTCTTCGCTTGCTGAATGCCAGCATGGTACACCACATAACATTACCCCCGCCGCAGAAGTACAGTCCCGGTGCATTCTAGTTAAACGAAGCAGGGCGTGAAAAATACGGCTTGAGTCGTGTCACATGCACAATGTGGGAAGCTCGTGGTGCAGAAGACTTCGGGTTCAAATGTTCAATTTCGTATGTGACGTCGGTGACTCGGCGCAAGATACGGTAGGGGCCTGTGTAGCGTGGTAGATGTTTTTCGCACAAGCGCACCCTGCGTGATGGGAGCCAGAGCAGAACGAGAGAGCCTGGGGCGTAGTGCACATCGCGATGGCGACTGTTATAACGGGATTGCTGGGAGCCTTGGGAGGCAAAGATCCTGTAGCGAGCAATGTGGCGAGCATCTTTAGCGCTGGATATGGCATCACGAGCGTAAGTACTAGTGGCGGCGTCAGTAGTGGGTAGTGATGTATGAAAGGGGAGTAATGGGTGTCGGCCAAAGAGCAGATAAAATGGAGAGTAGCCAGCGGTATTATGACGAGAAGAGTTATAAGCAAATGTTACAAAGCGTAGATTAATGTCCCAATCCCGATGGTCGCCGGAAACATACATTGATAACATATCTGTGAGCGTACGGTTGAGGTGTTCTGCCAGGCCGTTGGTCTGAGGATGATAGGCGGTGGTAAATTTGTGGCGGACGGTGCACATACGAAGTAGCTCGTCAACCACTCTGGAGAGGAAGCAGCGACCACGATCTGTGAGTAGTTCACGAGGGGCACTGTGTTGTAGTGTCACGTCGTATAGGAGGAAATCAGCGACGTCTTAGCGCAGCCAGTCGGGATCACGCAGGTAATGGCGTACCGCGTAGCATAGTCGGTCGCTACGGCAATCCATTTTTTTCCCGACGCAGAGACCGGGAAGGGTCCAAGCTAATCAACACCAACACGAAAAAACGGGTCAGTCGGGATGGATATTGACTGCAGGTGTCCTGATGGCAATTCGGATGGTTTTTGCCGAGCTGGCACAGCTCACAGGCGGCCACATAATGCTGAACTGAGCGATAGAGACCCGGCCAGGAAAAAGCTCGGCGCACGCTGTCATACGTGCGGGACACGCCAAGATGTCCAGCGGTGGGAGCATAATGAAATTGGTCCAGGATGGTGGAGCTCAGGTGTTTCGGAACGACGAGCAAGAGCTCAGTGATATCAGGTCGCATATTGCTGCGGTACAGGGCGTCCCCTTGGAGTAAAAACATGGCGAGGGCAGGATGAGACTGGTCGGTAGTCAGACGGTCGATGATAGACTGGAGCGCAGAGTCCAAGCGCTGTTCGTCGGCTATGTGGAAAAAGGCCGATAAAGACAGGATGCATGCGTCAATGTCACAGGCCGTAGAGCTGGGAGGATCGACAGGGTGGCGAGACAAGCAGTCTGCATCTCGGTGAAGCCAACCAGACTTATACACCACGGAAAAGGTGTATTCTTGCAACCTTAACGTCCAGCTTCCCAAACGTCCAGTGGTGTCTTTGAGTGAAGATAACAAGCACAAGGCATGGTGGTCCTTGATAACAGTAACGTGTCGTGCAAACAAATAGGCGCGGAATTTCGCAATAGCCCAAACAAGAGCAGGCACTCACTTTCTGTGATAGAGTAATTTTGTTCTGCCCTAGTTAGCAGTCGGCTGGCATACGGGATTACTGGCGCGGCCGTGGTGTCGCTGAGCGAGGATAGCTCCAAAGCCGTGACCACTGGCATCAGTGCAAAGTTCGGTAGGGACCAAAGGGTTGAAATGGGCCAAAACGGGTGGATTCGTGAGAGCAGCGATAAGTTCGGAGAAAGCTGCAGCTTGGTAAGGGCCCTAAGAGAAAGGTGCACCTTTTTTCAGTAGGGCGGTGAGAGGGCGAGCAAGGGTTGCGAAGGTCTGGACGAAACGACGGAAATAAGAACACAAGCCAAGAAAACTTCGAACATCACTAGATAAACGTGGTATGGGAAAAGTACGAATGGCACGAATCTTATCGGGGTCAGGTTGAACACCAGCAGTATTCACTAAGTGGGCAAGAACTTTGATTTCCCGTTGGCCGAAACTGCATTTCTTGGAGTTGAGTTGAAGGTCGGCGCGGCGGAATAGCTCGAGAATGGTAGAAATGCGAGAGAGGTGGCTGTAAAAAGTGGACGAGAAAACAATGACGTCATCTAAGTAACAAAGACAAATCGTCTACTTGAAGCCGCGGGGCGTTATAGGCCAAAAGGCATGACTTTAAATTCGTAGAGGCCGTCAGGAGTGATAAATGCCGTTTTTTCGCGGTCTCGTTCATCGACGGAGATTTGGCAGTAGCCAGAGCGAAGGTCGATGGAGGAAAAGTAGCTGGCTCCATGTAAGCAATCAAGTGCATCGTCGATGCGAGGAAGAGGGCAGACGTCTTTTCTGGTCAACTTGTTAAAGTGGCGATAGTCGACGCAGAATCTCTAGCTCCCATCTTTTTTATCTGGACTAGCACAACAGGTGACGCGCAGGGACTGTTTAAAGGCTCAATGATATCGTCGGCCAGCATCTTGTCGACTTCACATTGAAACACCTGGCGCTCGGAAAGAGAGACACGGTACGGTCGCTTGTGAACAGGAGCAGCATCGCCGATGTCGATGCGGTGGGCTACAACAGACGTTTGTTCAAGAGGTTGCCCAAAATAAAAAATGTCGCTATATGAAAGCAACAGCTTGTAGCACGTGTCGACAGAATCGGGTTGCAGGTCGGCCACAATAATTATGGAATCGGGATCACGGTGTAAAGGAGACGACATAGGAGCGGTAGGGACTCTGCAAGGTGCAGAAGGAGGGTCGGTAGTTAGGGCTGAAACTTCACAGTCGGTCAGCGGGGACAGTTCAGCTAATGAAATGCCGTCAGGGAGGACCTGGGTCGCAAATTGAAGTTTGGGAATGGGAGAGTGGTGCGATCCTGAGATACGTGTACGATGAGGTGTGGGAGGATGACGTGACGCTGCAGGATGACGTCTGTAATTGGGCACGCCAGGTAGTCTCCATCGGGCACGGGCGGGAAACAACAGCTTCCGGATGGAGGCGGGAATATTTTGCTGAGCGGCGACGAGGTAGCGTAGAGAGGTCTTCAGAGCAGAGGGGAAGGTTCAGGCATAGAATGCCGGTTGAGCAGTCAATAAGGGCTGAGCGAGCTGCCAAGAAGTTAAGGCTAAGGATCACGTTATGGGGGCATTCCTGGAGCACGGTGAATAAGACTGGTGTGTGGCCACCAGCAATGGTGACACGGGCGGTACACATACCAAGCACGGCAGCAGGGCTGCCATTGGCGACACGGACGGTGGGCGAAACTGCTGGCGTCAGGACTTTCTTCAGGAAACGACGAAATGAGGAACTGAGGACAGAGAGTTGGGCACCAGTGTCATTAAGGGTAGAGACTGGAATCCATCCACAAGGACTTCGATGAGGGACTTCGACGGAGCAAATGTCAACAGAGGTTTTCCAGTCCGTGTCACGAATGCAGCAATATTGTCACGACGTTGGTGACTGGGATAGATTAAGAGAATCGGTACACGTGAAAGTCCACGGTCACAGTTTTAGATAGGTCCTGTGTAGACGGAGCCGATTCACTTCGTCTTTCGCTACAAGCGCCAAGTCAACGTCTTTCCGAGCGTCCCCTGGCAATCCTCCCTTCTTAAGCGCGACGCACACAGGCACACGTGCACACAAGCGGACAAAAGCAAATGAAAAAAAAAGTTTGCCGATGCTGTTTTTCAGTTACCGCGCAAAATACGGCTTCATTCGCAAGACATGAAATGCCGCAGTATGATCTGGTGTACAAAGAAATGGGCAACTTCAGATGCTGTACCACTAGGTAGCGCTTTCGTCTCGGCATAGCGAGTCAAATAATCTATGTCGATGATTATCCAACGGTTGCCACCGAAGACCGAGGGAAAGGCCCTAGAAGGTCCATGCCGACTTGATCAAACGGTGCGCGCGGTGGCATATGGGCATGAGGAGGCCTGCAGGCTTTGATTGTGGAACCTTCCGATGCTGACAGTGACGACAGCTCTGGACATAGCGCTTCACAACAGTGGCAAGGTTGGGCCAGTAGAATGTCTGTCGTATTCTAGCAAGTGTGCGAGAATAGCCCAAGTGGCCAGAAGTTGGTTCGTCGTGGCAGGCGGAACGTATTTCCTCTCGCAGAGCTGTGGGTACCACGAGGTGGTAGGTCCTCAGCTCAGATCTAGAGTTGTGCTTATAGAGCACATCACTTCTCAGGCAGAACGTTGAGAAGCTCCGAGAAAAGTACTTAGGTATGGAGGCTGGCCGACCTTCTAAATAATCGATCAGGGCTAGCAACTCCGGATCGGCACACTGTTTATTAGACATATCGGAAGCATCAACAGCACCGAGGAAGTTGCCAGCGTCATCCGTGTCTCGTAAAGTGAGCACTACCGGCGCACGGGAGAGCGTGTCAGTGTCTTCATGCTTATGTCCAGACTTATAGACTATAATAAGGTAAAACTTCTGTAGGCGAAGGCTCCATCGTGCCACGCGGCCGCATGAGTCACGCAGGTTGGCCAGCCAACACAAGGTATGGTGGTCAGTGACCATTTTAGATGGGCGACCATAAAGGAAGGGGCGAAATTTCGCAGCAGCCTAAATAATGGCCAGGCATTCCTTTTGCAGGCGTTGCATGATTCCCCTCGGCGTGCGATAAACTACAGCTAGCATAGGCGATGACTCGCTCAACATCCTTTTGACGTTGCACAAAAACCGCTCCAAGGCCAATGTTGCTGGCGTTGGTATGTATTTCTGTCTCACCCTGCTGATCGAAATGGGCGGCGATTAGAGACAGAGACGCAGCTCGGCAAAAGCAGCTTCTTGGTCGGGAGTCCAATCAAAAGGGGTGTTTCCCCGGTTGTGCCGAGTCAGTGGTTCAGCGAGATCAGCGAAGTTATCAATAAAACGCCGGTAGTAACTGCACAAGCCGAGGAATCTGCGAACAGCTTTCTTGCCACGTGGAATCGGAAATTCTGCAACAGCAGCAAACTTATCAGGGTCAGGCTTCACGCCGGCAGCGCTTATGACATGACCGAGAAATTTAAGCTCTCGGTAGCCAAAGTGGCATTTTTGTGGCTTATGTGTTAGGCTAGCGGTTCGGAAGGCTTCGAGTACTGACTGCAGGAGCTGAAGATGTTCTGCAAATGATTCTGCAAAGACCAGCACGTCATCTAGGTAGACTAGGCTACACTGAAATTTAAGGCCGGCGAGGACAGTGTACATCATCCGCTGAAATGTGGCCGGCACAGAACGAAGTCCCAAAGGTAGAACTTTAAATTCGTACAGGCCGTCGGGTGTGACAAAGGCTGCCTTCTCACGATCTCGCTCCTCTGCCTCAATCTGCCAGTAGCCACTTTTTAGATCGATGGAGGAAGAATACTTTGCACGCCGAAGGCGGTCGAGAGAGTCGTCAATCCGCGGCAAGGGGTAAACATCCTTCTTGGTTACAGCGTTTAGCTTGTGGTAATCAACGCAAAAACGTAACGTGCCGTATTTCGTTTTAACTAGAACGACCGGGAAGCACCACGGGCTATTTCAAGGCTGGATAACATCCTCTTCGAGCATCTCCTTAACTTGTGACTTAATAACTTCACGCTCGGTCGAACAGACGCGGCAGGGATGCTGGCGGATTGGACGCGCATCATCAATTAGTGCTTGGCGATTTAGTGCTTGGCGATAGTAGTTTGATGCTCTTTTGACGACGATGCAAAATGCTCTCTGAATTCGAGTAACAACGAAAACGGCTGTTCACGCTACCTGAGTGATAGCTCTGAGCTGACATCGAGGTTGTCACCAGATTTGCCACGGCTGTGGTGGCTGGGCTATATTAGGAGATCCGGTACAGGTGAAAGTCCACGGTCACAGTTTTAGATAGGTCCTGCGAAGGCGGAGCCGATTCACGTCTTCTTCTTCTCTCCTTCTTCTTTCAATGTCTTTCGCTTCGAGTACCACTTCAACGTCTTTCGCTCCGAGCGCCCCCTGGCAATTTTCATAGGTTTGAACAAGCTTCTTTCAAACCTCGGCCCTTCAATGTTCTTCTCCTGAATATACCTAGGATCTGTGTGGTGTAGCCTTCCAGTTTCTTTTGTATCCCGTTGTTGCATCCGTTCTCTTGAATGTATAGCACTAGGATTCGTATTTGGTCAACCATTGGTACGGACATTCCTTCCACTTTGACATCAAATTTTTCGATTTCTTGCACCTCAACAACTTTTGGTTGTAGACTAGTAATTCTAATCTCTGCGGTGAGCACGAAAGCCCCCTAATAGCCGCGTAGTTGACTACTGTGTCTGCCGCTGCTTGCAGTCGTCTCTTTATGCTCGAATCACTCCCCTGGTTTATCCCGAGATTGATGTTGTCCGCGTATACGCTAAGTTTGAGTCCCTCGATGTTGCTTAGTGCTTTTGGGAGACCCCTCTTCGCCACGTTGAAGAGGAATGGGGATGCCTTGTGCTACTACTTCCTAGCTGCAATGTGGGACACATTTAATGCAGGGTGTTCTGTCTGTCCAAAATTCCCTTGCATAGTTATATGTTCTGGACCCCACTCCGACCCCGGACCGCTGAAAATCGCCTCGTGCCTGACGTTGTCGAAGGCTTTCGTTAATCATCATCATCAACAAAACTTTTATTTCCACCGAAATGAGACTCGTTTTTGAACCCCCCGGCACGTAGGCCTAAGGCAGCCCTACGCAGGAGCCTCGCAAAATAAGGTCTGGTGAAGATACATTGTTGCTTCATGGCCTCAGCCGCCAGGCGGATAGCGTGTTGCTGTTGAGCGCGGTTCTCGCTCCTCAGCAAGGTCTCCCAGGCTTCTCTATAGTTTGCTCGGCGCTCGGGCTGCCAGCACATTTTCAAATTACGTGTCTAGAGTGCCCCTCTACCCGCACGTTATGCAATACTGCTCTTTCTTCTCTTTAGAAATTGTCATGTATACCCAGAAGAGGTTTATATGATTTTCCCCTTTTATTCTTCTCCACGCAATTTCCTCCTCGTTTCCGAGGGAGCGGTCGGACGGCGGATAGACCCTCCTGCTCAGCTTATAATGCTCCGTGATCTCGTTGTATGAAATCAAGCTATCTGTTATGCCTATGTAAGAGGGCTCGTGTGCAGCCTCATTTTCTACAATAGACTCGTTGAAAGGTTATGTATACTTGCGCAAAAAACTGGACACAAAAAGGCACATAAACGACATGTACGGTGCCATGTCGTTTATGTGCCTTTTTGTGTCCCGTTTTTTGCGCAAGTATACATAACCTTTCAAAGATGAACCAACTCGCCCAAACAAGAGTATTACTTGAATAGACTCCTGCGCTGGAATTCATGTCATTTTTATATTACGTTCTGTCGGCCTCGCCTCGAAGACGCGTTTGGCCTCTTCCGAGTTTCGTCCTTTCCCAAAGTTCCTAGCTGGTACCGACGCAAGCGAGTGCTATCGCCAGCTATTTCACCGCGCTGGCATCTCGTGCGGCTCGAAGCCGCTATCATTGATGCTCCTGCCCCGTCGACAACCGCGGATAGAGCCACCCCGTGCTGTATTGTACCCATTCGAGTATTGTCCTGCCCGTTTCAGACTGGCCGAGCGTTCCGATAGGGATATTGTAAAAGAAGGCTAGGTCGAGACGGCGAGGCCGTGACTGCAAGGACTGCGAAGCCTTGTCTAGCGTTTCAATCCGATCACGAACCCAGGCGCGCGCCGGAGCCGGCGCCGCGGGACGATGATGATGAAGGCTCACACAATCTGCCCGGCGGGTCGGAAGCGGCCAGCCTGGCCGCTCCTAATTAACCGATGTACCGCGGCACACAAACGGTTTCAAGAGAGAAACATGAACAATTTCAGTTCCACGGTGGCGTCGATCGGCTGGGGGATCAACAGGCGTGACCTTGTAGTTAACTGGAGAACTTTGGCTAATGATCTCGTAGGGACCAAGATAGCGGTGGTGGAATTTGTCACTAAGGCCAGGGGTGCGCAGTGGTGTATAAAGCAGTACTTCGTCACCGGGACGATAAGAGACCACGCGATGCGTAGAATCGTAGCGACTCTTGCGGTCTTCCTGGCACGCTGCTGTGTTGAGGAGGTCAAGATGACGGCATCTGGCCACACGAGATAAGAACTGGGTAGGTACTGATGTGGAGTAGTCGGGCGTATAGAAGAAGGAAGCGTCGAGAATTGTAGTGGGAGGACGGCCATAAACGAGGAAAAATGGAGAATAACCGGTACTGCGCTGTACTGCTGTGTTATAGGCGTAAGTGACGAATTGTAGAATAGTGTCCCAATTTCGATGATCCGGTGTGATGTACATGGAGATCATATCCGATATGGTGCGGTGAAATCGCTCAGTCAGCCCGTTAGTCTGGGGATGGTAGCTTGAGGTCGTCTTATGAAAGGTGGATGACGTGTGAAGAACTTCGGCAACGACTGCCGATAAGAAGGCCGTCCCGCGGTCACTTAGGAGCACCCGAAGAGCGCCATGACGCAATACAATTGATCGCAAAAAGAAATTTGCTGCTTCTTGAGCGGAACCGGTCGGTACAGGTGCTGTCTCAGCGTAGCGTGTAAGGTGGTCGACAGCTGTTATAATCCAATGGTTACCCCCATCGGAGAGAGGTAGGGGACAATATAAGTCGATGCTGACTACGTCGAATGGCGTGGCGGAACAGGGAACAGGTTGTAGAAGGCCAGCGGGCGAAGACGTCGGCCGTTTGCGACGTTGGCACAGAGGGCAGGATGCGACGTATTTGGCAACGCAGGAAGATAGGCCAGGCCAAAAGAATCGTTTTTTCACGTGGTCGTAGGTTTTGTCAACACCAAGGTGACCTGCAGTAGCGTCATCGTGGAGAGCCCCCAGTATACGAGGGCGAAGCACACGCGACACGACTGGGATCCAGCGAGTTCCATCAGGGCAATACACGAAGCGGAGTAGGATGCCATCTTCGAGCTTAAATTTGCGAAGTTGTCGGCGAAGGCGAGCATTGGGTGGATCCGAAGCGCCAATGAGGCGGTCGATGATGGGTCGGCAATAGGCATCGGCTAATTGCTGTCAGCGGAGAGCGTGTTTGTTTTCAGAGTCATCAAATCAAACTGTTGTGATATACGTCGGGGAAAGAGATGGTCGGCTGTGGTCATAGGTGGAAATGCATTGGGAAGAAAAACAGCAAGCCGATTCCGAAAGTGGACAGCGCGAAAGAGCGTCGGCGTCTTGGTGTTGGCGACCCGATTTATAAGTGACGTCAAAATTGTATTCTTGCAGGCGTAGATCCAACGGCCAAGTCGGCCTGTCAAATTTTTGAGCGAAGACAACCAGCAAAGAGCATGGTGATCGGTCACAACTGTGAAATGCCGACCATATAGGTAAGGGCGAAATTTTTGGACAGCCCAGACGACGGCAAGGCACTCCTGCTCGGTAATGGTGTAGTTTTTCTCACCTGGAGTCATAGTCCGACTGGCGAAGGCAATCACTTTCTCACGCGAAGTTGCATCGCGCTGCAGGAGTACAGCTCCAAGACCGAGACCACTGGCATCAGTGTGCAGGATGGTTGGAGCGCTGTCACTGAAGTGGCCAAGAACAGGGTCTGATGTGAGGGCGTGCTTCAGATTATTAAAAGCGGCTTCGCACTGTTCAGTCCACACGAAAGGGCTGCGTGCTTTAAGTAGTTCATGAAGTGGAGCAGCAATACTTGCAAAATGCCTTATAAAACGCCGGAAATAAGACGCCAGGCCGAGAAAACTGCGCAATTCTGTAATCCGTTGTGGACGAGCAAAGTTCAAGACCGCGATGATTTTTTCAGGGTCTGGACGAATGCCGTCATGGCTGACTAGATGTCCCAATATTTTAATTTCCTTCTGTGCAAAGTGGCACTTCTTGGTGTTGAGCTGAAGGCCCGCTGAAGCGAGACACGTGAGGACCTCATTCAGGCGCGTGAGAGGGTCGTTAAAAGTTGACGAAAAGATGACAATGTCATCCAAGTAACATAAACAGGTTCTCCATTTTAGGCCACGAAGGACAGTATCGATCATTCTTTCAAATGTCGCTGGTGCGTTACAAAGTCAGAAAGGCATAACATTAAATTCGTAAAAACCATCGGGAGTTCAGAAAGCGGTTTTTTCTTTATCGTCCTCGTGCATAGGTATTTGCCAATAACCTGAGCGGAGGTCCAAAGTCGAGAAATATTCAGCGCCTTGGAGAGAGTGAAGGGCGTCATCAATTCTTGGCATGGGGTATACATCTTTGCGGGTAATTTTGTTGAGTTCCCGGTAATCAACACAAAAGCGTACCGAGCCGTCCTTTTTTTAATTAACACTACTGGGGAGGACCATGGGCTTATCGAGGGACGAATAATATTGCGATGGAGCATGTCATTTACATTTTCTTCAATTAATTTTCGTTCAGAGTGGGAAACCCGATAAGGCCGTCGGCGAACGATAGAGTTACCTTCAGTAATGATGCGATGGTGCGCAACACTAGTCCGTCCCAGTGGTGGGGAAGTGGCATCAAAAATGGCTTGGTGGTGTCGAAGCAATGTCAGCAGTTCTTGGCGTTGGTTCGGCGTGAGGTTAGGATTAATAGTCTTTGTGAGAACAGAAAGAGAGACGTCTGGCGAAACACGGCGCTGAGGCAGAGGGGCGGTGAGCACCATCAAGGACAAAGGTTGAACATCAACCATGCAGGGGAGAGAAGTTACTTTTGGCAGCAAGAGGGATTCACGTGAAGTGTTAGTGGCCGCTACTGTCGCTGAGCCGTTGCAGAACCTCACAAGACTAGACGGGAAGGCGATACCACGTGCAAGATGACGATAAGATGGTGCGATGAGTACGTCCCCGTCAGTGATGGGGTCAGAAACAACGGTAAGCAGTTTTTCGCACTGAGGAGGCAAAACAGTATCAGCGGCGGCAACGAGGGGATGATGTCGTTCAAAAACTTCAGATGAAAAATCACTGTGTCATATGGATAACACGGTCGCCACAAGAAATTAATGCCGAAGCGGTTGACAAAAAATCCCATCCAAATATCATCAGATGCGCACATGGTGAGAGCACAGCAAATTGCACATGATGGCGAACGCCGTCAATAACAGTTCGTACGGTGCACTTTGCTAAAGGGCGCAAAGGGACGTCATTGGCTCCACGGAGTTCAGGCCCATCATATGGTGTCGTCACTTTTCGCAAACGGTAGCACAAATCAGCGTGAATGACAGAAATTGCAGCTCCTGTATCAATCAATGCTTCGACCGGTAATCCTTCAGCGAAAACAGAAATCACATTATACGGGCGATCTGGAGGACTTTTGGTAAGTTCGTAGAGTGCAGTTTGACCTCCGGAAACTGCTACGCTTAGTTTTCCGGATGGCGGACAGGGATAGTTGTTGCGGGTCGGAGAGGGGCAACTGAGCGGCGGTATGGGGATAGGGACCGACGTCAGGATGCATGGGTTCCACGAGGCTCAGACGAGGATTCTGGAGGTGGGGATGATCTTCGAGGTGAGCTTGGAATAAACCGGCGTTGATAATATGACGTTGAAGGGATGTCACTTTCAAAGGTATCGTAACCACGGCGCTCGTTCTGGAGGCGGCGACGACAGACGCGGGATATATGTCCTCTAATGCCACAGTAATAGCAAATTGGTCGGGAGGGCCGCCAAGGTGCGTAATAGAGTGGTGCAGGTTGAGCCGTCGCTATTGCATTGACGTGATTATAGGTTGGTGCCGGTCGAGGCGGGGGAACTAAAGGAGAGGGGGATGCTGCGAAGTGCGCGTAAGTCGGTACTGAGCGAGGTGCCGGAGGGCCAGATGTCATAGGTTCGGTGATTGTTGCCAGCTCTTCTTTGATGATGCTGCGGAGACCGGCGTCATTAGATGTTGCGGAAGAGTGATCGCACCCGTGTCGACAGACAGGCTTGAGGGCCTGGAGCTCCTCGCGGATGATGGCTCGAATAAGTGCCCGCAGATCGAGATCAGCATAGGTCGGGCCAGTAGCGTTGGCGGGCTGCAATCGGGAGGACTGCAGCTGGTCGATGCGTTGGCAAGTCGTAATAATGGAATCAATAGTTGAAGGATTCTGAGCAACTAGGATGTTACACGCCGTAGAATTGATTCCTTTCAAGACGTGATGTACTCGTTTAGGTTCCGCCATGGTGGAACTAATACGCCGGCAGAGTGCAAGTATGGCCTCTATGTAAGATGCATATGACTCATCAGGACCTTGAAGGCGTGAAGCGAGCTTGGTCTTCGCGATCTCAGTCCGAACTGCCGGGTCGGCGAAGTACTGTCGGAACTGCTGTTTGAAGGTGGTCCAGTTGTGTGGAGCTCGCGGTTGATGAACCAAGTCCTGGCAACCTCAATAAGGTAGAAAGAGATGTTGAGAAATTTCAGAGCATCGTCCCACCGGTTGTAGGCACTGCAGCGTTCATAGGTGTCAAGCCAGTCATCGACGTCTTCATCGCGACGATCAGCGAACAGCGGCGGGTCGCGCTGTCGTGTGGGCACAGTCGGAGGGGGTGGTGCAGCCGAAGTAGAGAGTCCGGCCTGTTCGTGGGTACTGTCGGTAGACATAGCGATGGTGGCAGTTGCTAAACGGCGACCGGAACGTAGCTCCAGCGAGAGGCAGGGCCCAAGGCAGCAAGGGGATGAAATTTCACCTCCACCACTTGTAAAAGAAGGCTAGGTCGAGACGGCGAGGTCGTGACTGCAAGGACAGCGAAGCCTTGTCTAGCGTTTTAATCCGATCACGAACCCAGGCGCGCACCGGAGCCGGCGCCGCGGGACGATGATGATGGTATATACAAATGAAAGAAGAAGATCATGGCATGTACAAATGAAAGAAGGTCCACAGAAGGCTCACAATATTCTCACCCCGTCTGCAAGCTCAACCCATCTGTTGTGAACTCCCGATTTCTCAAGCCGCTCCGTCGACGTAGATATGGGAAGTCCCAGAGCTCGCTTGACGCATTTCCTGAATATTTTGTCAATCTTCTCTATTTCTGTCTCGTTCATGTTTAGGTACGGCGTCGCGTAGCAGATCCGAGTTAATACGTACGCCTGTGACATTTTCAGGAGATTCCTTTCTTTTAGTCCTGTCCCCTTTACTGCTACTCTTCTGAATACGCCTACTACTTGGTCTGCATACGTGGCTAATTTCTTTATGGTGTTGGTGGTGTTGCCCTTCTTGTTGATAAGCATGCCTAGGATCCTCATTTCCTCGACCCTGGGCACTTCCAGACCTTCCACCACCACTTTAATTCCTGCTTCTCTTGTTCCTGCCGTCGCTATTATATACAAAAAGCTCTGATTTTTGCGGTGAACACGCCAGGCCTGTTTCGGCCGCATACTTCCCCATTACGTCTGCTGCCCTTTGCAGACCCCACTCAATTTCCGCTATTCATCCAAATGTTTATGCCATCCGCATACATGCTGAATTTTATATCAGGGACCTTGTTTAGCATTGCCGGGAGACCTCTCATCGCTATGTTAATTAGAAAAGGGGACAGTATGGCTACTTGTGGGGTACATTTGCTGCCCAGCCGTATGCTGGGGGACTCTGCGTCCTAGAAATTAATCACCGCCTTCGTATCTCGGAGGAAGTCCTTGATATACTCGTATTTTCTCTTGCCCACGTTTACCTCCTCCAGACATCTGAGCACCGCCTCGTGTCGGACGTTGTCGAAGGCCTTCGTGAGGTCAAGACCTAGGATTACTTTGGCATCTAATCCTTCCTTGTCTATAATGTCATGTTTTAGTCTGAGCATTATGTCCTGCGTGCTGAGCTTAGGTCTAAATCCCATCATCTCGTGCTGCCACATGTTTCCACCTTCCATGTATTCCGTTAACCTCGTCTGCACTACGTCCTCTATGAGTTTCCCACGCACAACATCAGTCGGATAGGTCTTAGGTTTTTCCATTTTGGTTCCTTCCCTGGCCTGGGGATGAGAACCACCTCTGCCTGTTTCCATTCCTCCGGCAATGTACCTTCCTTCCATACTTTGTTCATGTATCGTGCAATCGCCTCTATCGAGTCGTCGTCTAGGTTCCTGAGCATGACATTAGATATTTTATTTTTTAGTTCTTAGCCCAGCAATAGCTGCTCTGATCTTCGCTATAGTAATGTCCGCGTCCAGCTCTTCATTTTCCACTTCTCCATATTCTGCCTGTCGTACTTCCGTCGCGTCCGCTGTGTAAATGAACCTGAGCTTGTCCATCAGCTGTTTGTCCGTCCCCCGCAATGCGTGTCTCGCTTTCACCTGGTTGACGCTCGCTACCTGTTTGGATTTGCTCGTGTCGAGGAGATGCCTCAGTATATTCGACGTCTTTGCTAGAGTCATGCTCCTTTCCATCTGTCGCACCTGCCGTACCAATTTTGCTCGTTCAATTTGATCGCATACCTTTCCATTCCTTTCATGTGTCTGGCTAACGAGCGCCTTAAGTTTCTGTTCCAATTTTGAGATTTCAGTCTCTTCTCGAGCCTTTCCTTCTCCTTCCACAGGCTCATTTGTTTGATGTCCATTATCTCTGGTGCATCTTCCCCTTCGGCTACCCTGGCATCTTCCCTCACCTATTTTGCCCAGTCTCTTATGTCTCCAATTTCCTTAGCTTTGTGGCTTCTGCGAATCGCCCGGAATTTCGCCCACTCCACAATTCTCACCTGTTTGGCTTTCCTCAGCGTGACTCCTTCTCCCAGCTTCGCGACTACAATGAAGGGATCACTGTCCAGATTTTCCATAGTGTTTACCCATTCTATTCTGCCAGTATTTTTACTGAAGGAGAGGTCCGGCGTGGTGTCTCTGCGTACACTGCCACCTACTCTAGTAGGCACATACCTACTAACCTTGCATACCGACCTACTCTAGTAGGTCGGTATGCAAGTGTCAAGGTCGGTATGCAAGTGTCATGCGGCGTGTAGCAGACGACGCGCCCGGCAAGGGCGCGTTGTCTGCTACACACGGCGCGGAAGCATGGAGCACCCTGCATACACGTAGCTGTTACGTGCTGCCGTTGCACTGTACACGGCTGAATTGCAGTTATGACTACATTATGGCAGTTTTGTCTTCGAAGGCATACATCACCTCAGTGAACGTTTTTGTGTAATCCGAATATTAATGCCTTGAAACAACTGTGACAGCGTTGTCGACTTGCTCTTCAGAACCAGCGTTCTGGTAACGTTCTGCTGTTCGGTTTAATTTCTTTCTATTGCGCGATATGGTGAGGCGCAAGTAATTTTGTTAAACAAATAGGACGTAGCTGTTCATTGCGCAGCGTTCAGCGCGCTGCCATGCAATGTTTCGCTACTTATTTAGCATCCACCTTCTTTTCCAGTTGCAGTCCAATTTGTGACAGGGATGCAAGCCGCCGACATGTGTGCTTCCAATTCTATGCCGCTCACTGTAAACGTAGGCTGTGCGCCAAGAAGATGCGGCGTCTGTACCCTAAAATCAAAAACAAATAGACGTACGCTTTGCCAACTACGACCAGCCTTTAGATGCCTAAAATTGGCGGAATGAAGAGACGGCGTTCAAGGCGCTACCGCGTCCTCTCTTAGGACGAAGCTTTCTGCTATATTTAACATAAGGCCTCTTCATGCTGGCCTGCATGCTTTGCACCGTGCGCAACGAAACCTATTGAAACGAATTGGAAGTCCGTCATTTTTTTCGTGTCACTGATAGACTTCCTCGAGATTAAGATGTGGGCACAAGCTCTGAACATAAGAGATATAACTTACTTCGAAGTGAACAATTTCTAATCTGCATTTAGAAAAGGAACTATGTTCAAGTACTCTCGGGATAGTTCGTGTAGCAAGGCTCTTTATTTTCTTGCTGGCACATGTTTCGAACGCAAAAGGCATAGACGAGCCATGAGGGTGACGTATTTTGCTTGTTGAATACTTTTGTCATTGAGCGGTTAACAGTCACGGCAATGATATGTTGCGCTCATACCTAACCAGCCAAAGGACGAGACACAGGAAAGAAGAGGACAGGACAAGGGCTCGTCCTGTCCTCTTCTTTCCAGTGTCTCGTCCTTTGGCTGGTTAAGTATGAATCCTTACCAATTTGCCCAGTCGTCAACCTTGTTGATATGTTGCGCATAAAGTTCTCATATCATGTGAATTGAGCGTTGATTACAGCTCTTCTGAAGCATGTCAATGAAGCGAAATTGTGCACGGGGCTTCCAACTCAGAGCTGATGTGAAGAGAGGAGCCATCTAAGAACTGCAGAGAAATTCAAAAAGCAAGATGATCACAAAAGTTAAAACATCATCAATTTAACTGAGCATGCTGCGTAGAAAACGCAGCGAGCTGCGGCAGTTGGCAAGAAAATGAAAAAAAAAACAGGTAATGAATGAATTAAGCCTTTATTTGATTGATGGGATGACTTTCGGTCGCTCTTGGGGTAATTAGGGAGTTAGGAGGAATGGGAGTGTAGCTTATCGCTTCTTCACGGTTCTTCAAGCTGTTTCTAGTTGTTAAAAGGTAAGCATCTAAAAAGCTCAGAAGATGATCTATATTGGCATCTAAAAGCATGGCCTTCCAGACTTGCAGTGGCTAGTGCGTCTGCCTGAACGGATGTATGATATGTCGAACGGCTTCGTAACTGCGTTTTTGTGAGGCGGGCAAGCACAAAAGCTTCTGAATGAGCTCAAGATATGCTGCCAACCAAGCATATGAGCTCATTGTTGCCTGCATTGAAGTGAATTCGCTGCAAATATTGTTTTTGCTGTTGAAGAATTACAAAATCACATGCTAAAAAAAGATTGTCAGGGGAAGTTAGGAACGCTAACGCTCATTTCTCACTACACACACACAAAGGATTATGCTGCCCACTCAAATATTTCCCCAAAGAGGTATAATGTTATCTTGATGTTGATGAAGTCAAGTTCTGGTTGTTTACTGCATTTCATTAGCGTTAGACGTTAGTTTTGTTGACAATATTGCATTTTTCTCATTTTTTCTTGTTGCGCTAGTAAATACCTTAGGTTAATGCAATTCACTTACAATGCCCTTTACGGCGCTGTAAATACCTTCAATATGGTACGTGTTTTAAAACTGCAGCCCAGTGCTAGTTTGGGATTACATTAACTTCTCCTACAAACAATCAAATTATGTCGTTTTTCTTTTCCCTGTGCGCGCGCGCGCGCGTGTGTGTGTGTGTGGGGGGGGGGGGGGGGGAACCTATCAAGGGCGCGACTTGATTACTCGCAATATAATTTTTTAAATAGACTCATGCGCTTGTTCAGTCGTTTCCTTTCGCAGTGCACACGCCCATTCTCACTGATTTCTCTTTTAGTGAACTCATTAAATAACTCTTCACATCTGTTTTTGTTTTAGTCGACAAAAGAATATTTTATTTTGAAGAGATGTGGATGTAGCCTGAAGAGATGTGGACGGATGTTCGTGGTATAATACAAGAAGTTGCTACTAAGGTAATTCCAAAGCAAAACAAATGCAAGAAAGCAAACTGGTTATCTGGAGAGACTTTGCAAATAGCTGAGGAAAGGAGGGTGGCAAAAGTTATGGGGGAAAAAGAAGGATACAAGATTTTCAATGCGGATTTTCAGAAATTAGCAAGGAGAGATAAGAATGCCTTCCTGAACATACAGTGCCAAGCAGTTGAGGACAATAGCCAATTGAGGAACACAAGAGCTCTGTACAAGGCAATCAAAGATATCAAAGGAAGCTTCTGTGCTAAGCTGGGCGGGATAAAGGACATAAGAGGTAGGGACCTCACTGAAGCCTCAGAGATAAATAAGAGGTGGCAGGAATACACAGAAGAACTGTACAAGAAGGGCCCGGATGTGCAAACACAACATAAGACGGTTGTGATTACTCATCTCGAGCCGGGTATCCTGAAGAGTGAAGTGGAATGGGCCTTAGCCAGCCTTCCTAAGAACAAAGCTAGCGGAATTTATGGCCTTCCAGCTGGGTTGCTTCAAACCCTCAAACATGACGCTGTTAACGTTCTGTATACATTATGTCAGCAAATTTGGACAACCCTGCAGTGGCCACTGGATGGGAGGAGGTCAGTTTACATTCCAAAGAAAGGCAGTGCCAAAGATTGTTCCAACTACCGCACGATCGCGCTTATTTCGCATGCTAGCAAGGTGATGTTGAAAATCCTCCTAGGTAGGCTGCAGCAGTATGTGGATCGGGAGCTTCCGGACCTGCAAGCTGGGTTTCGCAAGGGCAGAGGAACTAGAGACCAGATTGCCAACCTTCGCTGGATCATGGAAAAAGCAAGAGAGTTCCAAAAACCCATTTACGTCTGCTTTATTGATTATGCGAAAGCGTTTGACTGCGTAGATCACAGCAGATTGTGGCACGCTCTCCAAGAGATGGGAGTTCCAAATCACCTCATCTATCTCCTCAGGAACCTGTATGAAGGGCAAGAGGCCACAGTCAGAACTGGGCATGGTCTTACTGATTGGTTTCCGATTGAGGAAGGAGCGAGACAAGGCTGCATACTGTCCCCCTGCCTATTTAACCTATATGCTGAGTGCATGATGAGGAAGGCCGGTCTGGACGAGTCTTCAGCTGCAGTGAAGATTGCTGGAAAACGTATCAACAACCTTAGATATGTGGATGACACCACTTTAATGGCAGAAAGTGTAGTGGAACTCAAGAGACTTTTGATGCGCGTACAAGGGCGCTTACAAGAAGAGAGTGAGAAGTTTCAGCTTAAACTGAACATAAAAATACAAAGATTATGGCATCTTGCCCTATCAAGTCCTGGAGCATCAAGGGACAAGAAGTGGAAGCTGCGACAGATTTTGTCTTATTGAGCTCCAAGATTACCCCGGAAGGAGACTGCAGCCATGAAATTAGGAGACGCCTGCTTCTGGGAAAGAGAGCCATGGCTAGCCTTGACCGCCTAGTAAAGAGCAGAGACATTAGTCTGCCAAACAAGATCCGTAATACTCGTGCTATGGTCTTTCCAGTTGTGATGTATGGATGCGAGTTGGACTGTGAAGAAGGCTGACCGCCGAAGAATTGACGCGTTTGAATTGTGGTGGTGGCGGAGACTCTCTAGAGTCCCTTGGACTGCCAGAAGATCAAATCAGACGATATTGTCGACCATAAACCCTGACTCCTCATTGGAGGGTCAAATTCTCTCAGCTACTTTGGTCATCTGATGAGAAGAGAGGAGTCGCTGGAGAAAGATTTGATGTTGGGAAAGGTCGAGGGTTACCGGAGAAGGGGTAGGCAGCGAAAGCGACGGTTAGATGGCATCCTCGAGGCGCTGCAAATGAAGTTATGTGATGTTAGGAAGATAGTGAGAGACCCGATAGTGGGAGACCCGAAAAGCTTGGCGTGATATGGTCCATAGGGTCACGAAGAGTCGGACATGACCGAACAATAGAACTGAACTGATACACGGGAGTGCGAGAGTGCCAATCCGGAGCTATGTTCCACGCCATACCGCGAAAGTGAGACATTAAGAAAAGCGCTTCTGATTAGGTGACGACGGAGGCCGTTTATGCGTAATCTGTGTTCACTATATCTTTTGACGCGAGTAGCCAGACTTCATGCACTGCACGAACAGGCTGCCCAGGCTAGCAGATGTCTGCGTGTAATTAAGGCACTCTGCGCAGCGCAGTAGTAAACGTGACACCCACTGTGTTACCTTCTAAGGATAGAGTGCTCCTAAGCACTGAAAAGTTGACTAATTTGTTTGCATGACAGGATCCTGAAAGAACATACTAAAAAACACAGACCAGGAAGTAACGCAAGAAACAGTGCTCGTGAGCAAACCGATGGCGCTCACACTTGTTTCGTAGCACTAACAAATGAATTTCGCATAACACAAACGCGTTCTCCAAGGTAATGCGTTGCTTCGAAGCCAAAGCTGTCGTACTGTAGTTATAATTATACTGCAGCCATGTACAGTGCAAAGGCAGCACGCAAAAGCTACGTTTGTGCTGGCCACTCCATGCTTTCGCGCCGCGTGTAGCAGACGACGTGCTCAGCAAGGAGCAAGAGTTGACACAGTAGATTGACATCCTAAGTGGGATCTCTCCCGCACCACTAATGCAGACATGGCCTCCGAGATAACCTCCGCACGCGCACGGGGTGATCTCGGAGGCCATGCTGCAGAGCCGCTAGTTCTCGCGACCGCCATTTGGGACACTCTCCTCCGCTGGGCGGTATGGAGAGCTGTGAAACTGAGTTTGTTCTAGTAACGTTGTCGCTAGCGAAGTGTCAGTAGACGAGTGAGATACGACGTCGAGATCGGCGAGGAGATTTACCGCTGCACGTACGTACCTATAACGGCATCCCTGCAGATCAGCGCGCCGGCGCGGAAAGAAAGGCAGTTTCCGAACTGCGCATAAGCGCGCCGCCGCCGAAAGGTGACTGAGTGGAGCAGGAAAGCGTCTGCCGGCATCATATGTACAGAGCATGTAAATGGCTTCTGTCTTGTACGCTGGTGAACTTTGACGCGTGACGCATTTGTAGCGCACAATGACGCTGTAAGCGGAGGCACTAAGTTCGGCTTTTCCAGCCGGCGATATAAGAAAATAAAGTTCAACGGTGCGTGCACAGTGAGCATGTGCGGCACGGGATGTTCGGTTCGATGATGATGATGATGAAAACGTTTATTGAAAGCCACATTGGCTTTGATTAAGGGAAGGCTGATTGGGTGCCTAGTTCAGGGCACCGTTGGTAAAAGCCGCTGCCCGTGCTCTTTCGATGAGGGCTCGTTGTTCCTTGAGGTCCGAGCTGGACAGGGCCGCCTCCCAGCTTTTCCACGTTGGCTGATTTATTATGTCAATACTGGTATTTTGTTGACAAGCCCATATTATATGGTATACGTTTTCCTTCTAGCCACACAATTTCCACTGCGCCGAAAAGGACTCAGGCTCAATGGCGTGAAGTGTTGCTGGATTAATAAATGACATAGTTTGTAACATTCGAAGCTTACACTCTTCTGATTTACTAAGACCCTTAGCGGGCTTCGGGAATTTGTGCCTTTCAAGACGCAAATGCTGTTATATCTCTGAATATGTTGTTAACGGAGAGGGGGAGCCTAAATCTGCAAGGGAGGACGCAGAAAGATTCCAGGGAAGAAAAGCTCGGGCCGAAGCGTGTGCATGCTAGTTTCCTTCAACTACCTGGTGACCTGGGACCCATATTAGCTCCTTCCATGCAGCTGAAGTCCGACATTGACTCAGACTTCGCAGGCTAGCGGCGTGATAGAAGCCTGCCACGCTGGTCGTTTTGTTATGGTGCTCCGCTGCGACGCCATAAATGCTGCGACGCCTATGAGATGACCGACCCCAGCAACCTATTGCCATCCGGCGACCATCTACCTGACGCTACCTTGCGCCCACGGGACGTTGCATCTCCGCATGCCGACATTCTTGCCCATGCCGCCACATATCTGCCTCACCCAGGTGGAAGCCATCTTCCATCTGGACCGCGTCATATCGGAGGCAGCCCGGTTTTGTCACTTTCCAACCTGCCTCCTGAGTTCCCTTAAGAGCTGGCGAATGTCATTCTTAGACGATTGGGCGATCATTGAGCGATACTCCGTACCATCAACTTAAGCAGTGTGTTCTGGATTGCACCACGGCGACTGCGCGCCTCCAGCAGCCACTCACCTGCGAAGAGCTTGGAGACCGCCGCCTCTCCCAGCTACTCACTAGCGTGCGGCAGCTCCTAGGCAAAAGCAACGCCGACTTGAACGGCGGCGCGGTGTTGAGAGAGCTCTTCCTGCAGCGCTTGCCACAGTCCACCAGCACCGTCTTAGCTGCTGCGGGGGCTTTACCCTTGGCCGCCTCGCCCAGCTAGCTGATCGAGCCCATGACGCGGCTTCTCCTTCCGTCACCGCCCTCACCTCTCCCTAAATTCCTCCGTCATTTCACGATTAGAGACCCGGATCGATCAGCTGGCCGCTTCTCTCAATGCCCCTCGAACGTCCTCTCATCCCCAACACGGATTCTTCTCAAGTCCTCGCCGCAGTTCGTCTTCGCGGTTAGGTTCGCGCTCTCCCAGTCATCAAAGTCAGCATATTTGCTGGTATCACCGCACTTTTCAACACCGCGACCGCTAGTGCACTCCACTATGCAACTGGTCGGGAAACTCCCTGCGAGATCCGTAATGGCTGCATGTGACCTCGCCCTTCAACCTGGCCGCCTTTTCGTAGTCGTTGACTGCATTTTGGCCTGCGCTTCCTTGTCGACACTGGTGCCGAAGTCAGCGTTCTGTCGTCCATCAAGATTGTAAGTACTTCCAAGTCACAAAGAGTAATCTTCGTGCGGCGAACTCAACCTCCATTGCTACACATAGCCTCCGGTTCCTCACTCTGGACCTTGGCCTGCGGCGCACGTTTCGATGGATCGATCTTCATCGTCGCCAATGTCCATCAAGCCATCCTCGAATCCGAATACCTGGCGCATTTTGATCTGGACGTCAGCATGCGTCGCCATCGTCTCATCGTCCGCAAGACGCACCTTTCCATCATTGCCGTTATATCGGCTGTCGCTTCCACTAGCATCCACACGCTGATCGCGTCATGCCCGTACGCCCAAGTCCTCGCAGACTATCACGAGGTCACGGGGCCTTGTAATCTCCGCCAGCCAGCCAAGCATGGCATAACCCACCACATTATCACGCGTGATCCCCCTGTCGCAACTCGTCCGCGCCGCCCCTCGGTGGGCCTCTGGCGATTGCTAAACAAGAATTCTAACACAAGCTCCAGCTAGGTATTCGCCTTTCGCCCAGCACTTGGGCCTCACCGCTCCATATGGTGCCCAAGAAAGAACCGTGTGACTAGCGTTCGTGCGACGACTATATGGCTCTCAACGTTCACACAATCCACGACATCTATCCCCTCCCAAACATCCAACCAAGACTGCACCGGACATCTTGACGGATGCAAGATCATTATAAAGTGGATTTTGTGAAAGCGACCATCAAATCCCGGTATAACCGGCTGATATCCCGAAGGCGGTCATCACTACGCCCTTTATTCTGTTGGAGTTCTTGCGCATGTACTTAGGGCTATGCGACGCAGCTCAAACTTTCCAGATGTTTATTGCTGAAGTGACACGCGGACTTCCGGCTGTGTTTATATGCATCGATGGCATCCTCAAGATCATGAGCGTTCCCTCTAGGAACTCTTTCAATGCCTCCAAGAATTTCGCTTCGTCGTACTCCACAAGATCATGAGCGTTCCCTCTAGGAACTCTTTCAATGCCTCCAAGAATTTCGCTTCGTCGTCAAAGCCCAGAAATGTGTTTTCGGCTCTTTTGAGCTTGCGGTCCTGGGCCACCACATTTCGGCGCAGGGAATTCGACCATTACCATCTCACGTCCAATTTGTTAGACTTCCCAGCGGCCGCTACGCTACGCAAGCTCATCGAGTTACTGGGCCTAGTAAATTTTTGCCGTCGCTTTATTCCACACTGCACCGAGCTTCTTGACCCCCTGACCGACCTTCTTCGCACAACCAAATCTTCCTCCTCCGCAATTTCCTGGGCCCGTATTCCGAGTTTGCGTCGTTATCGATGTGTCGCTATCTCACGTGACCTCCAGACATCAGATTGGTCGAAACGCCGGAACCCGGTGTCGTCACCAAGGAACCGGAAAAGGTAGCAAAATCATGTTCCGGTGCTTCCACCAAACAGATGACTCGAGGTCGGGCGGATAGCGACACTTTCGATAACGACGCAAACTCGGAATACGGGCCCTGGTATGCTAGAGCTCAGGCTGCTTTCACGGCTGCAAAACAAGCCCTGGCCGATTCGATCCTTCTCATCCACCCTAGGACTTCCACGCCCAGCCTTATCATGGTGAATCTTTGAGCGTGGCCATTGGTGCTGTTCTGCAGCAGAAAATTAAATTCGAGTGGCGTCACCTGAGTTTCTTCTATCGGAAGCTACAACCTGCCGAAACTCGCTATAGCATGTTTGGCCGTGAGCTGCTCGCAATCTACTCCACTATCCAGCATTACCGCCACTGCTTGGAGGGACAGCCATTTTACGTTCTTACGAATCATAGACTTCTGGTATATGTGCTCAGATTAAGAGATAGGAAGCGTGCAGAGTGGGTCAGAGAAATAACTCAAGTTACCTACATTCTAGTGGAAATTAAGAAGAATAAATGGGCATGGGCAGGACATGTAGTTCGAAGAGAGGATAACCGATGGTCGCTTAGGATAACAAACTGGATTCCAAGAGAAGGAAAGTGTAGCATGGGGCGGCAGAAAGTTAGGTGGGTGAATGAGGTTAAGAAGTTCGCGGGAGCCAAGTGGATGCAGCTAGCACAGAACCGGGTGGAGAAATATGGGAGAGGCCTTTGCCCTGCAGTGGGTATAGTCAGGATGATGATGATGATGATGATGATGATGATATGTGCTCAGTACGAACTCTTGCAAGTACGTCGCCACGAAATTCGTTAGCTGGCCTACAATCGGGGTTCGTAACAGATATTTGGCACATCAAAAGCATCGACAATGAGGCAGCTGATGCACTTTCACGCATTACCTCCATCGCCCTGTCTACATCAGCTGTCGATTGACAATGTCTGGCCCGGGCGCAGCTAGAAGACCTTGAGCTCCAAACCCTTCGTGACCACCCCTGTGCCCTCCGTCTGCAGCTCGTGCCGCATCCGCTAGTGACCGGATTGCCCTGGTGCGACACGTCATCGGCTCTACCGCGTCCATTCATCCCTGAGGCCTTTCGACGTGCCATTTTTCATTCACTTCACGACATCTGCCTTCCCAATATAAGAGCCACATAAGCGCCTCATTATCCAGCAGTACGTCTGGCCGGATATTAACACCGATGTTCGCCAGTGGCCCCAGTCGTGCATTCTTGCTAGTACGCCATAGTGACCCACCATACAGACTCCCCAGTCTTTCCTGCCGCCTGGTTGTCGCTTTGACCACGTTCACCTGAACTTGGTTTGACCGCTACCTCCATCTAATCGCTGCCGGCACATTCTAGGGATGATCGACCGCTCCACTCGTTGTCCCGAAGCAGTGCCCATTCCAGAAAATGCTGCAGAAACAGTTGCCAAAACCTTCGTTTCAACATGGGTTTCCCGCTTCGGCTGCCCCGGCATTGTTACCACGGATCGCGGCCGCCAGTCGAATGCGCCCTCTTCACTTCTCTCACCCGTTTCGCTCGGCACTTCCGCACCACAGCATACCATCCCTGCGCCAACAGAATAGTCGAGCGGCTTCATCGTCAGCTCAATTAATACTGCCTTCACTGCCCGCCTTGATCCTGACCACCTTCCTATAGTATTTCTTGGCCTACATGCCGTTCTTCGTAGCGACCTTGGTTGTTCGGAGGCCGAACTCGCCTTCGGTGCACCCCTGAGTCTTCCCAGAGACCTGTACATTACTTCGGCACCCTCGTCCCAGCCATTGCAGAATCTTTAACGCCTTCAGGACTATATTCAACACCTGCGCCCAGACCCGCCTTGATCATCTAACCGTCAGTTCTTCGTGCACCCGGACCTTGCGTCTTCGACGCATGTTTTTCTAAGGCGAGATGCTGTAAAAACGCCTCTTACGCCTTCATACGATGGCCCGTACCACGTCCTTAAGACAAAAAAGTCTGTGACTATCCTGCCAGGTGGTCGAAAAGAGATTGTTCTCCTTATATTGTCTCGAACCCCTCATACATGGAGACATCTCCCCAGGACCTCCGCTAAGATGTTGCTGGCTTATCTGGCGACCTTCCTGCGCCGTGGCACCCCCAACCCTGCCCCGTCGGCGCTTACATTTCGTCGTTCTGTGTGGGCAGGCGGCCCTGTAGCGCACAGCGACAATGTAAAGCGGAGACGCTAAGATCCCGAAATAATAAAATAAAGTTGAACGGCACGTGCACGGTGCGCACGCACGGCACAGGCTTATCGGTTCGAGAAGCCTGCCACGCTAGTAGTTTTAAGGCGAAAGCCTTTAAGGCCTCATCGTTGTCAGCAGGAGCTGTCGGCAGAGGCTGTCACACATTCGAGAGCGCACCATATATGGACATTGGTAGAAAAAAAACGGGTCCGCGAGCCATGGTCTCGCCCGATGAGTGACATATCCAGTCTCTTAAAAACACCGGTTTATTCCGGATAAATGAAAAAGCATTCAAATAAAAAGAAACGTCGAGCGCAACTGCGCTGAGGACATGCTGTTCATGCGTGCGACAATAGAACACCAAAGAAAAGCGGGAAGAATGTCAGGGCATTCCCTCGGAGAGACAAAACACACTGCGGTGCGAATAGGGCGAGCAACAGGGCCAAAGCGCTAAAGGTCGGAATACATGCTGCGTGTTTACCACCGATTTTCGCGCGTCGAAAACTGCCGCGCCAACGCGGCGACCAGCTCGACATACATGGAATGACGAAGCGGCGCGCTCGCCGCCTCGAATCCCTCGATGCGAAAACAAATCCATCAGCGAGCGGAAATAACCGCAGAGCCAGGTACGTGAGAGAAGCGACGCTGTCCCTTGTGTTAAAATCACAAAAGGGCTCATTCCAACGCTACTGTGCTAAAAATAGAAAGCGTATAGGTCGGACAAGGATTTGGCTCGCTCGAATGAAAGAAAGCCCATAAAGACACAATCCCATAAAGAAAGGTGTTAGGCAAGGAGACACAATCTCCCCAGTACTATTCACAGCTTGCTTAGAGGAAGTATTCAGAGACTTGGAATGGGAGCAGTTAGGGATAAGGGTAGATGAAGAATACCTCAGTAATCTGCGATTTGTTGATGACATTGCCTTGCTAAGCAACTCGGGGGATGAACTGCAAATAAAGATTGATGACCTAGACAGGAAAAGTAGAAAGGTAGGCTTGAAAATCAATATGCAGAAAACTAAGGTAATGTTGAACAGCCTCGGAAAGGAACAGCAGTTTAGGTAGCGAAGTACTGGAAGTAGAAGGCGAATATGTCTATTTAGGACAGGTAGTAACCGCAGATCCGGACCATGAAAAGGAAATAACAAGAAGAATAAGATTGGGATGGAGCGCATTTGGCAAGCACTCGCAGATTATGAGTAGCAGCTTACCGGTATCGCTCAAGAGGAAAGTATCGCTCAAAAGGAAAGTATAAAACAGTTGCATCTTACCTGTACTCACCTATGGGGCTGAAACGTGGAGGCTAACCAAGAGAGTTCTACTTAAGTTGAGGACAACCCAGAGGGCTATGGAACGAAACATGGTAGCGGTAACATTAAGAGATAGGAAGCGTGCAGAGTAGGTCAGAGAAATAACTCAAGTTACGGACATTCTAGTGGAAATTAAGAAGAAGAAATTGGCATGGCAGAATATTTAGTGCGAAGAGAGGATAACCCGTGGTCGCTTAGGGTAGCAAACTGGATTCCAAGAGAAGGAAAGCGTAGCAGGGGGCGGCAGAAAGTTAGGTAGGCGGATGAGGTTAAGAAATTCGCGGGGGTCAAGTGGATGGAGCTAGCACAGAACCGGGTTAAGTGGAGAAATATGGGAGAGGCTTTCGCCCTGCAGTGGGTATAGTTAGGCTGATGATGACGTTGATGATGATGAATGAACGAAGATATCTTGGAATGCCCTGTCGGATACAGCGGCACGGTTCTTTTTTTTCTGTCTGCTTTTACAAATTTCGCTTCAGGGAGAAAACAAATACATTACGATCCAAGCATAGGTCATATACTCACAAAAAAGCGACATTCCGTTTATGATGGAAAATAGCGCGAAAAAGTACACGAAGGACGGAAGGAAGACACAAACAAGCGCTTGTCCGTGTCTTCCTTCCGTCCTTCGTGTACCTTTTCGCGCTATTTTCCATAATGAATGTTAACCAACGCGCCCAACTTTCGGCGTTACTTAGCGACATTCCGTGCTTGATTAACCGTTTATTTTTATAATAATCACATTTCTGCGGCCAAACTGCCACACACCTCGTCGGCCATGGCGGTCATGTTGACAGCGGCCGCTCAAACCGGAAACTGCCAGCTTTCCGCGCTCCTATTGGCTCGCGTCTGCAGTAGCTTTCGGTTCGAGAGGGCGCCGCGTCGCTCGCGCGTCAAATATCTGGCAGGGCCAGAACGGCGGCGGCGCGTGTTTTTTCCGACGCCGGGCGTCGGGTGCGCGCCGTCTGGCGTTAAACGCCGGCTTGACGCGGCAAGAACGCTCCATGTAATCCGGCCTTAACGGCGGCACAAGAAACATTGCTCCTCGAGTGACGAAACACTCACGCAAATCCGCCTAGGCCGTTCCTGGAGGCACTTCTCCCATCTTCGTGTCGCCGGTCTTCTTTCCGTCGTCGGTACGCACCCCGCTGGCCCATGACGCTCGCTGGCTGTCCCGCGCTGGCCTCCCCGCCGGGACAAAAGGCCCCGCGCGCTGCCTCCAACGCGCTTATCTACCCTCGTCGTTTCGCCGCTAACATCTCGCCCCAAGATTGGCTGCTCGCTAATGCGCACTCGCGCTGCCCGCGCAAACACAATACAAACAGATAAACGCGCGCGCGGTTTAAAACACTTAAAGGGGCTGCGGTGCCCCATAACAGTAATTGAAAGGTAGTTAACGGGTTAATTAGTTGTGTAGTAAGGAGTAACATGGTAGTTAGAAATGTATATTGCTAATTAGCTAATTAGTAATAGTTAACAAGAAGCGAGACGCCTGAAGCGCATTCAGCTGTACCAAACGCCATTATTATGTCACTCCACTAGTACTAAAGACTCATGGCTAACTAGTCACTCTTCAATTCTTCTTCACTCTGCAATTCATGGCACAGTTCAGGATATCGGTCTCCCGAATCGCTTCCATCTCTCAATTCACTCCTTTTTAACAAACAGAACCTTTAATATTCGTGTCCATGGGAAGCCTTTTGGTCACTTTACCTCCAAGAAGGGGGTGCCCCAGGGCTCCGTCCTCCGTCCACATTATTTAACATAGCTTTTATTCCTCTTGTCCGAGCCTTCGAAAACATGTCTTCTGTACGCGTTCTTGCGTATGCCGATGACGGGACCTTGTGGTCCTGTCATCCAGATGCGTCCGTACAACAGTCGGCGATCCAGCACGCGCTGGATGTCGCGAAGCTATGCGCGTCATAACCTATCTCCCTCGTCTTACACCCATACCCGTTCTGCAAGAGATATGCTCAACTTAATACATTAGCTGAACTCATCGATCAGCGTGAGACAAGCTGACCATGGAAAATGTTTCTTCAGCTCCATCGCTCACACACTCTTCCTCCTTGGTCGTACTGTCAAATCACGGACAATCGCTCCACTGCTTCACCGGTGATACCAGCCGCGCATTTGCCTCCAGGGTGCATCATATACACCGATGCATCACTCACAGCTCTGCAGGGAGTTACCGCTGTGTACAGTCCCTCCCATCCTCATCTTAACTCTCGCGCAATTTATGGCGTGGATACATGCACCCCCCTTGCATTGGAGCTTCAGGCAATACACAACGCAATTAGTTCGCTCCCGCTCGAACACACATTTGATACTGTTCACATTTACACTGACTCCCTAGCCGCCGTTAAGCAGCTTACGGCTGTTCGACGCACATTCAAAATTACACAATCCAATCACCAGCTCTGTAAAAATATCCCTGTCCTGTGCGTATACACTAGATTCGCGGCCATGCTCACGATCAACAGAATATCCATGTATATAAAAGGGCCCACCTTGACGTATCAGACATCCCGCCACTTTCCCCTCTTCCCCTACACCCGCTCATGTCGCATGTTTCCGAGAAATAATCTTTGCGCCAGTGAACACGCGCTCTAATTCCTCCGTATTCGTATCCTCTCCCCCGTAATCTCACGCGGGAGGAGGAGGTATCTGTGCACCGGATTCGGGCAGCAGCGGCTCTGAACCCTTCTGTGCGTCATCGGTGGCGGGACTAACGCTTACAAGGGACCGAAAAGTGCCCTCTTTGTGGTGCGTCACCGGAACTGTGTGATGCGAAGCATCTATTGTGGACCTGCCCAGCTACAGCATCTGTGAGACAGTGCTGCATAGGGAAAGTAGGCCTGCGATGGGACCATGAATGTGATTACTGGAAGTGGACGCTGAACAATAAATTTATCGGCAACCTTTGTGATTATTTAAGGGAGACCTGTTTGCATTCTTTCTTCTAGTTTCCTCCTATTCCCGCTTCCTTTTCACTATGCCTGATGGCAAACTCCTCGAATAAAAAAAAACAGTCACTAACCAGTACTAATTAACTAGGCTATACAATAACTAGTTCTAATAAGTCATTTTATGACAGAAGACTGACTGACACTGTCGCATGGTGACGTCATCGGACGTGACGTCATTACCGGAGGTGATGTCATCATGACGTCACATCCGGCCATGTTTAATAACCGGAAGTGATAATGACGTTATAATGACTATTGATGACGTCACCAGGAGGTTCACGCATATATTTTGGTTTGTAGACTATTCTGATTTTTGCTGTGAGCAAGAAAGGCCTCTACTAGCCGCGTAGTTCACTACTGTGTCTGTCGCTGCCTGCACTCGTCTCTCTATGCTCGCATCACTCTCCTGGCTTATCTAGAGATTGATGTTGTCCGCGTACATGCTAAATTTGAGCCCCTCGATGTTGCTTAGCGCTTTTGGGAGATCCCTCTTCATCACGCTGAAGAGGAATGGGAAGAGAACCCATCCCTGCAGTGTGCCCCTGCTTGGCAGCTGCAATGGGGGAAACTGTTTTGGAATTTAATGCATGCTATTCTGTCTGTTAAGAAGTCTCTTATGTTCCGGACTCCACTCCAATCTCCTGGAAACCGCTGAGAATAGCCTCATGCCGGATATTTTCGAAGGATTTCGTTAGGTCTAGTCCCAAGATTACTTTGGCGTCCCTAGATCGTCCGCCTATTATGTCGTGTTTCAGTCAGGGCATCACGACCTGCGTGCTCAAGCCATACCGGAAACCAACCATCTCGTGCGGCCACAGGTTGTTTTGCTCCATGAAACCTACGCACGAGGTTGAGGAAATCGGTCCTAGGTTGTCCAGTCTTGTGGGTTTCTCCGGCTTTGGTAATAGGATTACGTTTGCCTCTTTCCATTGCTAGGGTAGCTCCCCTTAAGTCCAAAATTTCTGCATGTACTCTGTTAGGGCTCTTATGGAGTTATTCTCTAGGTTCCTTAGGCTTTTGTTAGTGACCCCATCGGGTCCTAGGATTGATTTAACTTTAACACCTAAAAGTTCCGCTGTTACCTCTACTTTTTGATAGGCGCGTCATATTCCTCGTTAGCGGCTACACTGTACTCCAATAGGAGGGTGATCCTATTGGTGTCCTCCAAGTACATGTTTGCTACTTTGTTCAGGAACTCCTCGAAACCATGTCTCGTTTTCGATAGTCTGATTCCTGATTCGGTTTTTGATATAGGTGGGTCTAACCGGTGCCTCAATAGAATCCCTGTCTTAGAGGGGCTCATGCATTTTTTCATATCGTCGCATCGGCTACAGCAATTTAGTTAACAAAGTTTGATCGCGTAATCCTTCATCTCCCGATTGTGCCTGGCAAACCTCCTTCTGGGGTTGCGATTCCACCTTTGCTTTTTTAGCCATATATTAAACCTTAGAGCAAGAAAAAAATGAAACACTCAGACGATGCATAAAGAGGGCCCTGGGCCTACCAATGAGTACATCCACAGAGACGCTCCTCACTATGGGGATACACAATAAGTGGGAACAAACAGCAGATGCAGTCAGAGTGGCGCAACTCTAAAGGCTAAGCGAAACTGCTACAGGAAGAGATATGTTAATTATGGTAGGCCTGCGTACAGACTGAGGGATGCAACATAAGTCAAATATCCCACAGATATACCGAGATAACCTTTTTGCTGGATGCGAAGTGCGGGAAGACAGGACAACAGAACACTGAAAACAAGACAGGACAGGACAGTGTTCTGTTGTCCTGTCTTCCCGCGCTTATCATCCAGCAAAATCCATGCAAGCCTGCAAGAATGTTCTGGCGAGATAACCTAACCATCTCCGCCTTAGATAGCAGAAGCATTCAAAAAGCGCTTCGAGTCACTGGATAGTAAGGCAGTTGCATACGTAGATGCGGCGAGTGTGAAGTCGGGTGCGGCGGTAGCCTCGGTAGTCGACGGCCGAGGCGCCGCAGTGTCGGCAGCCACTATCAGAAACCGTAACTCCGAAACAGATGAAGAAGTTGCGATAGCGCTCGCTTGTGTAGGAACGGAACAAAATTTATTATTAGCGAAAACAAAACAGCCATCTACAGTTACGCAAAGGGCAGTACCGCATCGGAATCGGTGAGAATCCTGACCGGGAAAGAGCTGAATAAAATTCAGCTTTGATGATGATGATGATGGGCTGATTTTTTGTGGCGCAAGGGCATCTTTGGCCAAAGAGCGCCAAAACACAAGGTGATGTGTCAACTGAAGTTAATAAAATGTCCGAGGTGAGGTGTTTAATGAAGTACCTAAATACGGTGGTGTATAGGGCCTAAAAACATTGAGTTAAGGTGTTTAGTGGTTTGAGTAAAACTGAAAGGGTGAGATGTTCGTGTCAAAAGAATAGGTTGCCTCAGCAACAATTTCTTTAAAAGAAAACCATTTAATTAAAAGAAATGGTTTATTAACGCCCATGTTAATAAATGACTCCATATAAAAAGCCTACTTTTAATAAATGTTTAAAAAGTCTTTCTAAAGGAAACATTGGATGATCGCCAAGAAAGATGGATGGATGTGTGGATATTTGTTTCGTGTATAATACAGGAAAGTGACGTCTCCTATGCTGTTCAAGTATTTGACATTCAATTAAAATATGGAGCACTGTGAGCCGGCAACCGCATCTCGAACAACGCGGTGCAGGAGAGTTCGTTAAAAGGTATGAATGTGTTGTGTATGTGTGACCTATTCTCATCCTGCACAGAGCTACTTCTTTGAATCTGTTTCGTTTTTCTGTAGTGTATCTGCCTATCCTGGGTTTTATTGTGTGTAGTTTATTCTCAGTTGCCCTGTCCCACTCCTCTTGCCATTGTTGTCGGATCGTGTTTTTGATGTGTGGCTTGAGATCCTGATATGATATGTTGTCAGTGTCTGTAGTGTTTCGAAGGGCAGCTGATGCAGCAAGCCTATCAGCTGCCTCGTTACCTGGTATACAGCGGTGGCCTGGCACCCAACACAGTGTAATATTAAGTTCTAGTTTATGGGCAGACATAAGGGAGTTATACATGGAATTCAGGACTAGGTTCTTATTGTGCCACTTTTGAAAGGATAAGGACATTAAAACACTGAGGGAGTCTGTGTAGATGATCGATGTCTGTATTTTCTTTTCTATAATGTGTCTCAAAGCTAGCAGGATTCCATGGCATTCAGCGGTAAATATACTAGTATAACTGTTCAGGGTTTTTGACTGTGAAAAGTGTGGTTCATGTGCTACACAGGAGACTTGAGCAGACTTCGAAGCACCGGTGTAGTATTGTGTACCACCTGAAGTAACATGAAGTGCCGCTGTATAGCAATAGAGGATGCGTGCTTCCCCACTGCAAGAAATGACAGGTCACAATTAACAGCATGCATTTCCCAAGGAGCAATTAGGTCTTTTGGTGAAGTTGTATGAAGGCTGTTAATCGGAACGTCCATTTGTTCAATATGCGTGGCAACTCTGACTGGATATGGCGGTGTTACAGATGATTTTCTTGAGAAGAGTGCTGTGCTAGTTTTGTCTATTTATTTTTATATTTATACACAGTACCTACAGCGCCCTCACAGGGGCATTATTGTAGGGGGGAAACATCATAAATAAGAACAAACATCTAGTACACAATAAATTAGGCAAATGATGCGGTCTACACAGAAAATACAGAAAACCCATGGACTGTGGAAGCAGAAACAAACAAACAAAAAATAAAAACCATTGTAGAAAGGCAAACATACCCTAAACACACACAAACACGCACACACAAAAAAGCTATATTTTAAAATACAGCACTGCTTAAAGAATAAAGCTTTAGGCATAATCAACTTTGAAAAAAATTTCAAAAAAAAAAAGCAACGTAATACACTCGGGCAACAATTATTGCACTTATATTGACAGGTGGCTTTGCAAATCGGTCAGAAACGATGTAGGAGGAGCGGTAGCGACCCGCGAAGGGAGACAGTTCCAGTCATGCACTGTTCGTGGGAAAAAACTATATTTGAATATGTTTATACGGCAATTGTATTCGCGTACCTTAAGTGGGTGGTCAGTGCGGGCGGAAATGTAGCTGGGTTCATTAATGTATTTCTCTTTTGGAATTCCAGTTTTATTATTAAGCACATTATAAAAGAAAGAGAGTCTCAAATATTTGCGCCTGTTTTCAAGTAACGGCCATCCCAACTTCTCGCGCAAACCAGAACTTTTTTGGAAATTATAATCGGCAGACACAAACCTAGCAGCCCGTTTCTGAACGCGCTCTAGCTCCTCAATATTCAGTTTTGTATGCGGGTCCCAAACCGCGCAAGCATACTCAAGTATCGGACGTACAGTAGACATGTATAATGTCTCCTTCAGCGTAAGGGGAGCGTCCTTAAAGTTACGTCTGAGAAAATTTAATGTGCGGCTGGCTTTAGCAGATATGTAATTTACGTGTGTATTCCATGATAGGTCAGTAGAAAAAAAGACTCCCAAGTACTTATAAGTTGAAACTGTGGATAAATCAGTGCTACCAAGGAAATAGTCTGTTTGGAGGAATTGTTTCTTTTTTGTAAACCGGACCAGATTACATTTGGAGATATTCAGCGCCATATTCCAGTTGTTGCACCAAGAAAATACAGAGTTGAGGTCATGCTGTAGTGAAATTGCATCTGCTTCGGAAGAAATGTTGCGGTAGACACAACAGTCATCAGCATAAAGTCTGATTTTACCTGAAATGTTACTACTGAGGTCATTTATAAAAATTAGAAAAAGAAGAGGGCCCAAAACCGACCCCTGCGGAACACCTGAAGTCACACCCACACTTTCCGAGCTGACACCGTCGATAACCACGCACTGTGTCCTTTCCGCAAGATACGCTTCAATCCAGGATAAGAGTGAGGTAGGAATATTTAATTCTGAAAGCTTCTGTAGCAACAGGTTGTGAGCAACTAAATCGAACGCTTTTCGAAAATCTAAAAATATACAATCTACCTGACCGCCAGAGTTTAAGGAAACAGAAATGTCATGTGTGAATTCCACGAGCTGTGTTTCACATGAGAAGCCGGACCTAAATCCATGTTGTGTCGAACAGAAAAATCTATTGTTTTGTAGATGGTTAATTAACTGAGTATAAATGACATGTTCCAGTGTTTTGCACGACACGCTGGTCAGCGATATGGGCCTATAGTTGCATGTTTTAGTTTTATCACCACTCTTATGAATCGGAACGACATTGGCACTTCTCCAGTCAAGGGGTAAAGAAGAATTCTCTAATGATTTCTGAAATAAGGCAACTAGATACGGGGCAACTGAAGCCGCACAATTTTTCAAAACGTAATTGGAAATGTTGTCATGCCCTGGTGCTGATGTAACTTTAATTTTCTGTAATAAAAGCATGATCCCCCGTTCAGAAATTTCTACGTCACTCATTCTGGTCAGGGTGCTGGAAGATTGAAAATCAGTACGTATATTAATGGGATCGGAAAACACCGATTGGAAATAAAGATTGAAACTTCTCGCTTTACCTTTTGAATCGCTTCCAAAATCAGTTTCATCTAGTATATCAGACCCTGCTGTTTCTCTTATTTTTAACATATTTCCAGACTGCTTTTGGGTTTGTCTTTAGTTGTTGGCCTAGTGTGCTGAAGTATGCCCTTTTTGCTTTACGGATTTCTTTCGATAAGTTCTTAGTTTGCTTTTTCATCTCGGAGTACAAAGATAGTGCGGGCGTATCACAATATCTGCGAAACAGCCGTTTCCGCCGGTTGATCATTGCCCGCAACTGTCTATTCATCCAATGCATATCGTCACGACGCTTGGCTGAAATTAAGCGGGATGGGATTAAAGTCTGCGTCAGTGACAAAATTTTAATTTTAAACAAGTTCCAGAAGGAATCAATATTCAGAGATGGCCGATGTGAAAGAAACTCAGGAAAAAATGCGTCGAGTTCCCGTGATAGCGAAGCATAATCCCCTTTTTCATACAAATACACTTTGCGTGGTTGAGTGTGGTGGGTCTTCATAGCATTACAGGATACTTTTGCTAAAACTACATCATGGTCGCTTATGCCTGGCAGCGTTATGACAGACGAGACTAGGCTAGGGTCATTGCAGAAAAACAAGTCTAGTACATTAGCACTGGTAAGGCCGAGTCTGGTAGGGGTTTGAACAAACTGGAATAATGAGTGAGCACTAATTACTTCACGGAAAGCGGTATACAAGAGGGATGCAGTGCGAATTACTGGTTTAAACGAAGGCCATTCTACGCTGGGCATATTAAAATCACCGGCAAGGATAACATGTGTTGCGTCTAAGGCTAATAATGTGTTGCTAAGTTCAAAGAATGGCTGTGCGCAGGTTGAACCGGGCGTCCTATAAAAAGAGCCAATTGCGAAAGAAGTACCATCGCCCAGCCGTACCTTGCACCAGACAGCTTCACAGGAATCGTTTTCTAAGTTAACAGACACGCTTCTCAAACTGCTATGAACTAGGATGAACACACCACCACCGCGTACATTGCGATCCTTCCTATACGTGGTATAGGATGGAGGAAATATTTCACCATCGCTTATGTTGCTGTCTAGCCATGACTCGGTTCCAATTACCACATCTGCGTTCGTCATTTGTAAGAGTGAGAAGAATTGGTCAGTTTTGTTTTTTAGACTGCGACAATTAACAACAATACAGACAAGTTCATTTTTAATAGCAGTTTGTGGGCTAGCTAAAAGCCTCGGTGATGGCTATTGGTTTACACAAGTGATATCGTCGGTTTCAATGTTGTACATATAGGTTTTGTTGTCCAGGTTTAGCTTATTAAACCGCAGTTTCAACTTTCCGCCGCGTGCCTTAGCAAACTGCATGAGCTTCTTTCTTTGTTGCCGTACTTTGGCCGAATAGTCCTCGCTTATCGCCCAGTCAGTATCTTTTAGTTTGGCAGCATTTGAAAGAACACGATTCTTCTCTTTAAAAGACAAGAATTTAACGATCAGGGGTCTGTTATTGTCGGGCGCATATCTTCCTAATCTGTGCGCTCTTTCAATAGCAGCGGCGTCAACGGAAAGTTTTAGCTTTTCAGCGCAAAAAGCGATAATATTAGCCTCAGACTGTTCCCACGATTCGGTTTCTTTGTCATGGATGCCGTAGAATATTAAGTTGTTTCTTCGTGATTGGTTCTCCAGGTAATCGTGCGATGACTGGAGGGCCGTGCACGCGACAGCAAGTATCTGGGAACTTTTAGATAATCTTTCGACTTCAGGCTTTAGCGGGAGCACCAGTGACACATTATCTTCAACGCTCTTGACTTTTTCCGCGAGTTTTGTTAGTTTTTCTTCGAGATTCTTTTGCTCAAGCCGAATGGAACGTAGTTCGTCCAATATTTCAGTCTGTTGCTGTTGTATGACAGGTATTGTCATGATAGTATCGAACATCCGCTTTTCCTGCTCAGCAGACAGAGGCCCAGGGTTTTGCTCTACGTCTCCCGCAAGCAAGAGCCTTCTTTGAAACAAACCTATGTATCCTGAACAGCTCGCGGACACATCATACAGAAGGCGTAAAAACATGCACACAGCAAAGTTGGGATCTGGCGTCGACTTCCTAAACGGTTTGCCATTAACAGAAAGGTAAGAGTAACAAACCTGAAGAAGAACAAGGTGTAAGCGTCTGGCTGCCATGTCGGCGCCAGATCCCGGTGTGGCTGGGTACAACAGCTGCTTATGTAGGTCATGCTTGTGCAGAAGGATCCAGGGTTGCCAGTCGATGCAGTGTTCGAGCGCCGGTAGCACTGTTAGGTCCAACGGCGAAGCGTCACTCAAAAAAGCCAGATCAGCAGGACAGATTTGCTCGGTAGAAGCGGCTCCGTTCATTGGCCGGCACGTCGACATCGCGGCAGAATCGAAAATTGCCATCATTTGCAGCACCTGAAGAAGACTAAGGTGTAAGCGTCTCGCTGCCTTGTCGGCGCCAGATCCCGGTGTGGCTGGGTACAACAGCTGCTTATGTAGGTCATGCTTGTGCAGAAGGATCCAGGGTCGCCAGTCGATGAAGTGTTCGAGCGCCGGTAGCACTGTTAGGTCCAACGGCGAAGCGTCACTCAAAAAAGCCAGGTCAGCAGGACAGATTTGCTCGGTAGAAGCGGCTCCGTTCATTGGCCGGCACGTCGACATCGCGGCAGAATCGAAAATTGCCATCATTTGCAGCACCTGAAGAAGAACAAGGTGTAAGCGTCTGGCTGCCATGTCGGCGCCAGATCCCCTGTCGGCGCCAGATCAAGCAGGAGCCGGCGACATGGATGGTTCAGTTGGCATAGTACCTTCATAGCATAAGTTACACAAGTAAATTCTCTCCTTCGTTGCAGTGACCATCGGTTCGCCGCGACATAGAGGCTAGCATTTGGGCTAGTTCGAAAAGCGCCTGTAGCGAGGCGAAGGCCGAGGTGGTGCACGGGATCGAGTAATTTTAGTGCAGAGGATGATGCTGACCCATAGACCATCGAGCCATTGTCTATGCGTGATAGAACTACACTATTCAGGAGGCTCCGAAGGCAATCGCGGTCTGTGCCCCATGACCAGTGAGAGAGAATTTTTAGCAGATTCATTGCTTTGAGACACTTCAGTCGCAACTGTTTTATGTGGGCAATGAAGGAAAGTTTTTCGTCAACAACTACGCCAAGAAATTTATGTTCCTTTTTAAAGACAAGGCTCTGACCATTCAGTGTAATGTTGGGTCTGACACTACGCTGCTTAGAGAAAAGTACACAAACACTTTTTTCAGAGTTAAATTTAAACCCATTGTCATCAGCCCACCTGGACAATTTGTTAACACCTAGCTGAATCTGTCTTTCATAGATGGCCAAGTTGCAAGATTTGAAGCTTATCTGGATGTCATCAACATATACAGAGCAAGAAATGGTTTTTGGCAACACACTTTTTAAAGAGTTCATTTTGACTATGAAAAGTGTGCAACTGAGAATACCACCTTGAGGGACACCATTTTCCTGTATGTACTGCTTTGAGTATGAATTGCCAACACGAACTTTGAAGGTCCGTTCAGACAAGTAACTTCGAATTGTATTCAGCATGTTCCCTGTGATGCCAAGAGAGAAGAGGTCGCGGATGATACTATAGCGCCAAGTGGTATCATATGCTTTTTCGAGATCGAAAAAGACAGATAAACAATGTTGTTTATGTACAAAAGCATCCCTTGCATAAGACTCGAATGCAATGAGCTGATCAGCTGTTGACCGCCCAGCTCTAAAACCAGCCTCGTTTGGATGAAGAAGACCATTGTATTCAAGGAAATGTAGAAGGCGGCGAATTACCATTTTTTCAAAAAGCTTGCATAAGCAGCTGGTTAGAGCAATAGGCCGATAACCGGCAGCAAGAGTGGGTTCTTTTCCGGGTTTTAATATCGGGATAATGATCGCTTCCTTCCATGCTTTAGGAAAGCGTCCAGTGGCCCATATTTTATTATACAGGCAGAGTAGGGTGTCAAGCGTGTCCGTATGCAGGTGTTTAAGCATTCCGTATGTGATCCTGTCAGGACCTGGTGCTGTGCTCCCACATGTGCCAAGTGCAATCTTCAGCTCCTGCATGGTGAAAGGGCTATTGTAACCTCCTGTGCACGGTCTTTTATCACATATAGGCTTCCTCTCCTCAGTTACCTTGCGCCGCAAAAAGGAATCTGTATAGTGAGCTGAGCTGAATACATATTCGAAGTGTTGCCCTAGTGTGTCTGCTTGGTGTTCAAGAGAGTCACCACTGGTGCTGACAAGGGGCGTTGGGATTGTGCTATATCCTTTGAGTGCTCTTATTCTGTTGTATACTTTGTGAGCATCAGAATAAGAGTTCACAGAAGAAAGGAATGATGACCAGCTTTCTCGCTTGGAGATGCGTCGAACACGTTTGCCATTTGCCTTTGCACGCTTAAATCCTATTATGGTTTTCAGCCGTGGGGTATCGGCGTAACTTCGACCATGCCTTGTTTTGTGTTTCACGGGCAGTCTTACATTATGCATTCCACCACGGCCTTCGTTTGTTTCGTGGCTTACTTGATGTTTGTGGAATGTGTTTTTCTGCAGCATCTATAATGTGCAGCGTGATCAAGAGTTGAGATTCGTCAACGCCTAGGGCAGTAACTGATTAACAGGGCAGAGCTGAGTGTTCCCTGAACATCTCCCAGTTGGCCGCATATTCTTTAAATTTCCTGGGACTCGATGCATTTACATTTTTATTGCCTGTGTACTTCACAGAGATGAGAAAATGGTCGCTTCCATATAGATTGTCAATAACAACCCACTCTGTAGCTGCCAAGAGCATCGGAAAGCCAATGGCTAAGTCAATGGCTGTGTACGTATTATGAGCTGAGCTGTAGTATGTTGGCTGTTTTGAGTTGAGTAAACATGATCCTGAGGGCAACAAAAACTTTTCAATTAGTTCACCTCGGAAGTCCGTTCTTGTACATCCCCATAATGGGTGGTGGACATTAAAGTCTCCGACCAGCAAGTATGGTTCTGGGAGTTGGTCAATCAGCTTTTCAAAATTTTTGTTGCATATTCTATGATCTGGCGGAATATACAACGAACATACCGTTGTTATTTTACCGAATATTAAGGCTTGTATTGCCACTGGCTCTAAGTCTGTGTTAAGCGAGATGTTTCGACAAGCGATTAATTTTTGTGTTACAATGGCAACACCACCGGAGGGGTGAGTACTGCCTTGCCTATCTTTCCTGAATACGCGATACTGCTTGAGAAAACTTGTCTGTTGGTTTCAGATGCGTTTCTTGCAGACAAACTATGTTTGGTTGCTGTTCGGCGAGGATTTCGTATACGTCATCCAGATTTTTTAGAAGTCATCGACAGTTCCAATAAATGATGCTCTCGGTAGCCATTTTGGTAGGTGTGGAAAGAAAATAGAGTAGGGTTAAGACTCGCCACCCTTATCAGGGGGCTTAACTGATGTGTGTTTTTTTTTTTATTTAAGGCGGTTTAGCAGGCCCCGCCTCTCATTGGCGGACTCCCTAGGCGCCGCTGACGCTGCGGAGTCCATGCTCACCTCCATCGCCTCTGGTGAAGGCATGGAGGCAGGAGGTTTTTCAAGAAGAACCAAGTCCCTCTCAGATGTCTTTGGTGTCCCGGACGTCTGGGGGAAAGACACCTCCGGGATTGCAAAGATTGGTGCAGCCGGTGGCTGCTTAGTGAGGAGCCGAGGTGGGAGCACGTCAGCAGCATTGCACTGCGTGCCCACCATACTAGACGCGGCCTGGCCCCTCTGCGGGCTGCGTCAGCATAGGGAGCGGAGGAAAGCATTATGTGCTTTTTTCGCGCCTCTCCGTATGTTATCTTCTCAGTTACCTTTATATTGATTACTTCCTTTTCGGCCTGAAAGGCTGCACAGGATCGTGAGTATGCAGGGTGGGTGCCCCACAGTTGACACATTTGTAGTCAGTTGCACTGCATTTATCGGTTGCATGGTCATGTGCGCTGCATTTTGCACAGGTAAGGCGTCCTTCACATGTCTGGCTACCATGCCCGTACCGCTGACACTTGAAGAACCTGCGCGGGCTTGGTATGTACGGGCTAACTTTGCATCGGATGAATGCCACATTGATAAGTTCAGGAAGTGTGCTCCGGTTGAAGGTGAGAACAATATGTTTCGTTTTTATTTCTTCATTCTTTCGCCTGATTGTTATTCTTCGTACTGCTGTTACACCTTGGTTCTGTAGGCCCTCAAGGAGATCTGATTCTGTTTCGTTTAGGACGTCTCGCTCAGAAACCACTCTCTCGCAGCTTTTAAGACTGCGGTGAGGTGATACTTGAACATCAAGGTGAGCAAATGTTTTTGTTGTGAGGAGGTTGTCAGACTGACTTTTGTCTCATACCTCTATTAGCAGGTCACCAGATCCTAGTTTTTTCGCTTTATAGTTTGCTCCAATGATGGCCTTCAGAGAGTTGGAAATCAGAAAGACTGACAGTTCATTTACTGGTTTAGATTCGGTTATAGAGCGCAAGACAAAGTATTTTGGAAAGTTCTCAGTTATTGTCGTGATTTTTTGCGTCACTTCGGTGCGACTCCTTTTCGGGGGTCGATCAGGTTTTTTTAAAGGTAGTTTTTCCATGCAGTATGGATAGTTTAAGGGGTCCTAATATATGTCGCCTCTGGTTCACCCTTATACGCAGAGGAAGGTCCCGGAGCCCCTCGCCTGGTGGACAGGCGAGGAGCCCATCGGCCGAGGCTTGACCATGGCCTCGACCGCCACCGTTCAAGGTTTCTTCCCTCCACCTCTCAACCTATCGCCACGGTACGGATTACAGCTTCGGTATGGGGGCTCAGGGTCCGTGGTGGCACCAAGCACCAACCCCCTTTTTATATAAGGTGCCCTTGCGGGAAAATTCAGCTTTGTTCCTGTTAACGAGGTGACACACGACTTAGCCTGAGCTCTACTTCCGGCTCACTGTGGAACCACCCGATTACTAGATCATGGATGAACGGCTATTAAATTACACAGAAATATTCGAAATTTATGGACAAAGCTGAAAGCTGGTGACACCACCGGATAAGCGTCCGAGCAACAAAGAGGCCACTGGACGGTGGCATCTACAGGCAGGGAATTACATACATCCGGTCTGGGTCTATCACGTCCGGAGATATGAGACAGGACGATAAATGTAAACAATTCGGGGACAGAGGGATCATCAGCCACGTAGTTTGGGAATGCGCTAGCTACCCGTGGACTAAGAGAAAAATAGATACATGAGTAGCCTGGAAAACCCTTCTGTGGAACGAGGACCCAACTCTGCAGAAGCAAGCCATCCGCCTGGCGGAATACGTCGCAGGAGCCAAGACCTCTACCTCTGCCTCTAATTGCGGAGGTCTCGGCCCCCATCCCCTGGGCATACGCGCCGGGGGCGGGGAATAGGGGGGCTTCATTTTGGTGGAAATAAAGTTGTTCACATACAGACACACACACGCATATAGGAAGCTGACCCCGCCGGGCGTTCGATGCAGGCGTCCGTGCGGCGCATTAAATTTAGCGCTTCCTCGAACGCCGCACCACAGCATATAGAATGAATGAATGAATGAATGAATGAATGAATGAATGAATGAATGAATGAATGAATGAATGAATGAATGAATGAATGAATGAACGAATGAATGAATGAATGAATGAATGAATGAATGAATGAATGAAAAACTTTATTTACACAAAGGGAATTCTCCTGGCGTTGGTGGGGCCCTTAGTCCAGGGCCCCAGTGGCCTTTGCCGTCTTGCGCGCTCTGTCAATCAGCTTGAGCTGGTCGTCAGGCGTCGAGCAGGACAGCGCAGCCTCCCACTGCTCCGGTGTTGGTGTGGTGTTTATTGGTGCTACCTGTGTTTCTTGACAGGCCCATGTAACATGGTAGAGTGTAGGGGGTTCTCCGCATAGGGGGCATTTATTTTCATATGTAGTGGGGTGGATTTTACTGAGTAGACTCAGATTGGGGTATGTGCTAGTCTGTAGCTGTTTCCAGGCAACCGACTGCTCTCTATTGAGGTCTTCGTGGGGAGGTGGATAGATCCTCCTTAAGGCTCTTTGATGTTCAAGGATGGCTCCATAGCGTCTAGTGACTGCGTCCGGTTCCCCGTCGTTGTGCGCCCCCCCCGGTTGGCGTATGCTCGGGCATTGGCGTCGGCACGTTGGTTACCTTTGACAGTCTCATGGCCTGGTGTCCACGTTATGAAGCATCTCGAAAAGCTGATATTTCTTGCCTTGAGTATGCGGATGGCCACAGTGGATATGCGTCCGCTGCTATACCTTCTGCATGCTTCTTGCGAGTCCGTAATTATTTTTGTGGTAGCCTCCTCACCCTGGTGGGTGATAGCGAGAGCGATTGCCGCTACCTCAGCCTCGAGAATGTTGTTGCTCTTGATCGAGGCGCAGTTGACTTCTTTAAGCTGGTGATCAACCACACTAGCTACCGCTCCGCGTTGTTCTTTGTATGTGGTCGCGTTGACGTACAATATGTTTTTTTTTCCTGCGAGGCTTCTTTCGTGTGCCTCGGATCTTGCCTCTCTTCTGGCCTTGTATTTTCGGATGCATGTTTTTCGGAATCGGGTTGACCTTAATGATCTCTCTTATTTCTTTCGGCATGCTGCCCGTGCTGTTTATTTCTCTGCAAGCATCTCTCATGCCCAGTATATTTAGCGTGTTCCTTCCCGTTTGCGTCTGCATGAGTCTCATTTTCTGCGCGAGAAGGTGGGCCTCGATGTGCTCTTGCACTGTGTTGTTTATGCCCAGTTTACTGAATTTTTCGGTCGAGGTGTTGACCGGTAGTCTAAGAGCGCATTTGTAGGCTTTCCTCAGGATTGCCTCCAGTTGTTCTTTTTCCTGTTCGATCGGAATTTGGTAGGGAAAGCCATATACAATACGGATTACAACGAGGGCCTGTACTAGCCTACATGTGTCCTCCTCGGACATGCCTCGTCTTCTGTTGGAGATTCTTGCTATCATTCGCGTGATCTGCGCGGTGGTACTTGCTAGCTGCCTGATTGTTTGATCTAAACGGCAGTTGCTTTGTATCCGCATGCCTAGGATTTTTATTTGCGACACTTCCGGGATTTTCTTTTCCCCTATGTAGATGTCTATGGAGTTGTGCAGATCGTACAATCTTCTGTGGACTCTGAGCACCTCAGATTTCTCCGGAAAACATTCAAGGCCGCACTGTCGAGCGTATGCGTTGACAGCGTCTGCTGCTCTCTGCAGACAGTCTTGCTTTTCTCCTAAGGATCCCCTGGTCACCCAGATCGTGATGTCATCTGCATAGATAGCATGTCTGGCTCCTTCAATTTCTTCGAGTTTTTTTTCTAAGCCGATCATAACAATGTTAAAGAGCATAGGGGATATCACTGAGCCTTGCGGTGTTCCCTTTTTGGGGGTCGGGAAGGTGTCTGTCCTGATGCCGCCTATTCCAATGGTGGTGGTTCTGTTACTCAAGAAGGCTTTCACGTAGGTGTGTATTCTCTGCCCGCAGTCTAAGTTGCAGAGCCCGTCTAGCACTGCCCAGTGACTGACATTGTCGAATGCCGCTTTGAAGTCGAGCGCGAGCAAGATGTCTTCTACGTATTTCGGGACCGTGTTAAGCACCTCCTCCTTGATCTGCAGGAGGATGTCCTGTGTTGATAGATGTTTTCGGAATCCGAACATAGTGTGCGGCATGAGGCCATTGTCCTCCAGGTGGGTCTGCAACCTCTGAAGAACAATTCTTTCGTATACCTTTCCCAAACATGACGTCAATGAAATGGGTTGTAGATTTTCCAGGCTGGGAGTTTTTCCGGATTTAGGAATAATTACTATTTCCACATGAGACCAGTCTTTCGGGATGGTCCCCTGCTCCCAGTGTGTGTTGATGAACTCAGTAAATCTGTGGATTGAATTCTCGTCCAAGTTCCTAATCATGGCATTGGTAATGCCATCCTTGCCTGGGGTGGTGTTTTTTGTGGCAGACATAACAGCGTGTCTGACTTCTTCTATAGTAATGGGTTCATCAAGAGTGGGATTTGCTTCTCCCGTGTATGGCGAGCTGTAGTCGGCGCCCGTTTCGTCACCGATGTATCGCTGCTTGACGTTCTCTAGCAGTTCCCGGTCTGTACCTTGGAATTGGTGCGCGATCCTTTGGATTGTCTTATGGTTTTCACATTTGGTCTTAGTTGGGTCTATGAGACCCCTTAGCAATGCCCACGTCTTGGCCAAACCTAAAGTCCCCTGTAGATCGTTGCCTTTCTGGTCCCAGTCCCGTTTTGAAAGCTCCATTGCATATTCTTCGGCTTGTTTTGTGGCCTCGGCGATCTTTAGCTTGAGCTTTCTGTTGTGCTTCTGCCTTTTCCATCTCTTTAGCAACCCCCGTCTAGCATCCCAGAGGTGTAAGAGATGTTTATCCATGTTGGGCGTTTTGTTGGTGACAGTGACCTTCTTATTGACTTTTTCCCAGTCGGATTTGATACCCTCTCATCATCATCATCATCATCAGCCCGATTATACCCACTGCAGGGCGAAGGCCTCTCCCATATTTCTCCACTTAACCCGGTTCTGTGCTAGCTGCATCCATTTGACCCCTGCGAACTTCTTAATCTCATCAGCCCACCTAACTTTCTGCCGCCCCCTGCTACGCTTTCCTTCCCTTGGAATCCAGTTTGTTACTCTCAGCGACCATCGGTTATCCTCTCTTCGCACTACATGCCCTGCCCATGTCCATTTCTTCTTCTTAATTTCTACTAGAATGTCGGTAACTTGAGTTATTTCTCTGACCCACTCTGCACGCTTTCTATCTCTTAATGTTACCCCTACCATTTTTCGTTCCATAGCCCTCTGGGTTGTCCTCAACTTAAGTAGAACTCTCTTGGTTAGCCTCCACGTTTCAGCGCCATAGGTGAGTACAGGTAAGATGCAACTGTTATATACTTTCCTCTTTAGCGATACCGGTAAGCTGCTAGACATAATCTGCGAGTGCTTGCCAAATGCGCTCCATCCCAATCTTATTCTTCTTGTTATTTCCTTTTCATGGTCCGGATCTGCGGTTACTACCTGTCCTAAGTAGACATATTCGCCTACTACTTCCAGTACTTCGCTACCTAATGTAAACTGCTGTTCCTTCCCGAGGCTGTTGAACATTACCTTAGTCTTCTGCATATTGATTTTTAAGCCTACCTTTTTACTTTTCCTGTCTAGGTCATCAATCATTATTTGTAGTTCATCTCCCGAGTTGCTTAGCAAAGCAATGTCATCAGCAAATCGCAGATTACTGAGGTATTCTCCATCTACCCTTATCCCTAACTGCTTCCATTCCTTGTCTCTGAATACTTCCTCTCAGCAAACTGTGAATAGTACTGGGGAGATTGTGTCTCCTTGCCTAACACCTTTCTTTACGGAAATTTTGTTACTTTCTTTATGCAGAACTATGGTTGCTGTGCAGCCACTGTATACATCTTCCAGCACTTTCACGTACGGCTCGTCTACCCCCTGATTTCGCAATGCCTGCATTACCGCCGAGGTTTCAACTGAGTCAAATGCTTTTTCGTAATCAATGAATGCTATGTATAAGGGCTGGTTATATTCCGAGCATTTTTCTATCACCTGATTGATGGTATGGATATGATCGATAGTAGAGTACCGTTTCCGAAACCCTGCTTGATCCTTTGCTTGATTGCAGTCTAAGGTTGTCCTGATTCTATTAGCGATTACCTTAGTAAATACCTTGTACATAACAGACAGTAAGCTGATTGGTCTGTAATTTTTAAGGTCCTTAGAGTCCCCTGTCTTGTGAATGAGGATAATGTTTGCATTCTTCCATGGTTCCGGTACCGTCGATGACACCAGGCACTGCGTATACAGGGTGGCCAGTTTTTCTAGCACGATATCCCCGCCGTCCTTCAGCAAATCTGTAGGTATCTGATCCTCTCCAGCTGATTGCCCCCTTTTCATAGTTTCTAGTGCTTTCTTGACCTCGTCCTTCGTCACTGGTGGAACGTCTGACTGTTTTTCCCTACCGCCAATCTCATTACGTTCCTGACTACTTTGGCTACTGTAGAGATCTGTATAGAACTCCTCGGCTACTTTGACTATCTTTTCCATATTAGTGATGACGTTGCCCGCCTTGTCCCTTATCGCATACATCTGGCTTTTTCCTATGCCCAATTTCTTTTTTACCGCTTTAAGGCTTCCCCCGTTCTTTACAGCATGCTCATTTTTCACCATGTTATACTTCCTTATATCGGCCACCTTGCGCTTATTGATTAGCTTTGATATCTCGGCCAATCCGATCTGGTCTGTTGGATTGGAAGCTTTCATACTCTGGCGTTTCTTAATCAAATCTTTCGTCTCCTCAGACAGCTTGCCGATATCCTCTCTAACTATCCTACCGCCTACTTCTACCGCGCACTCAGTAATGATATCTTTGAAATTATTGTTCCTTGCCTCTAGGGTAATGTCGCCATCCTCAGTTAGAGCTGAAGACCTATTCTGTAGCGAGATCCTGAACTCTTCTGCCCTCCCCCTCACCGCTAATTCGTTGATTGGTTTCTTTCTTACTAATCTGTTGCGTTCCTTCTTCAGATTTAGGCTAATTCGGAACCTCACCATCTGTGGGCACTCCATCGCACTTTCCCGATTACCTCTACATCTTGCATAATGGCGGAGTTTGAACACATTATGAGGTCGATTTCATTTTTAGTCTCTCCGTTAGGACTTTTCCATGTCCATTTCCGGTTCTTCCGTTTGCTGAAGAAGGTATTCATGATTCGTAAGTTATTGCGCTCTGCAAACTCAACTAGTAACTCCCCCCTGCTATTCCTAGAACCAATGCCATAGTCACCTACTGCCTTGTCTCCGGCCTGTTTTTTTCCCTACCTTTGCATTGAAATCGCCCATTAGTACAGTATACTGCGTCTTTACTTTTCGAATTGCCGATTCTACATCTTCATAGAAGCTTTCAACTGCCCGGTCATCATAACTACATGTAGGTGCATAGGCCTGTACAACCTTCAGTTTATACCACTTATTAAGCCTAATTACGATGCCTGCAACCCTCTCATTAATACTATAGAATTAATCTATATTACCCGTTATATACTTATTGACAAGGAAACCTAATCCTAGTTGTCGCCTCTCTGGTAAGCCTCGATAACACAGTACATGCCCATCCTTCAGTGCAGTATATGCCTCATTCGGCCTCCTAACCTCACTAAGCCCTATGACATCCCATTCCATGCCCTCTAGTTCCTCTAACAGCACTGCTAAGCTAGCTTCACTAGCTAGGGTTCTAGCATTAAACGTTGCCAGGGTCAGTTTCCAATGGCGGCCTGTCCAGCGGAGCCAGGCTTTCTTAGCACCCCCTGCTGCGTCACAGGTCTGACCGCCGCCGTGGTCAGTTGTTCCGCAGCCGCTGGTGACTTAGGGCCGGGGTTTTATGGAGCTTATCATAGGAGGTTGCGGCCAATTACTGCACCAGGGTGGCCAACTCCTGTTCTGGTGAGGGAGTGCGTTGCCGGAGGAGTTCACCGGCATCAGGTCGCACTCCAAACCTGTTTATGCAATTCCATCAACACGCGGACTTTTTTTTTTTCATCCGGTGGAGAATTGCGTGGCACCGGGATTTGAACCCCGGTCCTCTTGCATGCGAGGCAGATGTTCTACCGCTACGCCACCGCTGCAAGCTCTACCCTCTACTTGATCTCCTTGATCTTGATGTCCTTGATCTCCTTGATACTTGATGTCCTTGATCTCAGTATCCTCGGACTCCGCCCTAGTCTTTCTATAGGCTTCCCACTGTGTGAGTCTAGCTTGGTCATAATTTTTCTTGATCGGAAGAGTTTCTGTCTGGATGCGCAAGATTCAGTGGTCACTGCCTAGCGTCTCCCCGTCGTTTTCCCATCTTGCCTGCCTTATTCCTTTGAAGAACGCTAATGTCTGGGTACGAATCGCGGTTGATGCTATTTCCCACTCGCGTTGGCTGGGTGTGACCTGTGATTAGGCTGAGGCTTCTGCGATCAGCTCCCCTGCTAGATCCTTGCCTTTCGGAGTTTCTCTGACATAGCCCCAGCTTTTATGCCAGGCATTAAAGTCCCCAAGGATGAGAAGACCCCTCTTGCCTGCTGCTTGTTCTGCCTTGCCCAGCAGGTAGCTGAAGCTAGCGTTCTTTTGGCTGGGCGGGCTGTATACGTTAAGCAGGAAGATGCTTTCTTGGCTTCTCTTTTGGGTAATGACTTCGATAAGAACGTGGTCAATGCCCGTTCCGTCGATGTCGTGTCTGATTGCGGTGATAGTTTTGGCAACCAGCGTGGCGACCTTGCTTTCCCCCTGCCCCTCACATGCTGAGTAACCCGGGAGAGTGGGTGAGCAGCCGGTTTCCTATAGGGCGATTATGTCTGGCGGTACTGTACAATTTGTGATATGTTGTTTAAGAAGACCCCGCTTTTTGCTGATCCCGCGGCAGTTCCATTGCCATATTTCAAGGGTTTCCAACTTGACCGAGCTCTTACGGTGCCTCGCCATGCTCGGTCAATGGCCTATTATAGGGTTTGTCTCTGGAGTTCATGCTCGTGAATTGTACTAAGCGTTCTCTATCTCTTTGCGCCTCTGCTTGGATGTTAGAAATGAGATTACTAAGATTAGCTAGTGAGTTGTTCATGGCTGCTATGGCAGTTGCGAATTCTTGCCGCCCTATGGTGGCTGGCTGAGTTTCATCTGTTCGCGCATTCGTGTCGGTCTGCCCTGTTCTCTGGGCTTTGAGCTCTTCTATAAGGTCGTTAAGTTTCTGTCTCAGTTCAGCATTTTCCGCCCTGAGTGTCTGATGGTTGATAGACGCAGTACAGCAGGCATCAGTGGTGTTTAAAATTGGTTGACAGCAAAGAAAGGGTGCAGTATCTGTCACAGTTCTGCGCGGACACCATAAAACAAGCAGTAAAAAAGGAGGAAAGGCGCAGTGAAAAAAAGAGAGAAAGAGGTGCCATAGTAGAAAACTTCGGAGTACTTCGCAACAGGCGCTTTCGAATTATGAAGCTTTAGTACTGATCGAAAGTGTCCCTAGAATTTTAGAGCCCAGCTCTTTGACGCCGGTTCCTGCATTTTGTGTCGTCATTGCCGTTGGCGTCACTGTCGGCCTGGTAACCTGGCGATGTTGCAGTACGGAAATTTGAGCTAGTTGCTACATGATTGCAAATTACCAGCGCTGCGACGAGGAACAACAACGAGATAGGTAGGACAAGGACAAGCGTTCCTGTTGTTGTGGCTGTAGGAAGAAGGAAAAGAAAATGCATGGGCCTACTACTGGCTCTGTAGATGAGGACCTCCGCTGCCTGATTGATTGATTTTATAGGAAGGGAAAGGCGCGGTAACTGTCTCACTTGTTTTTCTGTGCACACCGCAACCGCGCCGTAAGAGAAGGGAGGAAGATGGAAGTGAAAGTGGAGAGAAAGAGGAGCCGTAGTGGAGGGCTACGGAGTAATTTCGACCACCTGGGAGGAGGAGGAAGAACATTTATTTCCGCCGAATATGGTGCAGCAGCCACCTACGTGTCCACACGCAGGCGTCCGGGGAGGCAGTCTGTCACACCGCGGCCAGAGAACACCCGGCCTCGTCTAGGAGAAGAGGTCTTCAGCCTCGGCCGCCAGGCGGACGGCGAATCGCTGTGTTTTTTCGTCGGAGCTTCTTAGCGTGGTCTCCCATTCATCGCTAGTTTTAATCGCGTTGCGCCCTGGGGCACGAACGCATCTCCATATTATATGATCTAATGTTGCCACGTGGCCGCAAAATTTACAAATTTCGGTTTCTGCACCGTCCCTCTTCCGCCCTCTGGCACCCGTCCAACTCTTCCACAGGGGCGAAAAGAAATTTCGAGCTTGGAGTCTTCTCCAGTCGTACGATTCCTTTTTACTCAGGGATCTAACCAGTGGCGGATATATCCTCCGGTCTTTCTTCAAGTTGTCGGTTACAACCCTAAAGGTACCTATACATTCTTTGGTTTTAGATGTTGTGGAGGCGTCCGCAGCACCCCGAGGTAGCGAGGAGCGGGCGAGCATGTGGGCAGCCTCGTTGCCGGCGAGACCGGCGTGTGCTGGGGTCCAGATTATGGTCACGCTTTCGGCGAGAGACGACTCGTTCAGAAGTTTTGCAGCACGATTGCTGACTCTACCCTTGCTAAAATTTCTAACCGCCGCTTTGCTATCGCTGATGACGTGTTTCACGCCTGGTCGTGCAATGGCAATGGCTATTGCAATCTCCTCCGCCTCTACCGGCGGTAGATCTCGATTTCTTTCTATTCCTATGGCGATCCCAGTGTCCAATAGGGCGACCGAGGTTACGTCGCCTTCTTTCCCGATCGCTGCATCGGTGTAGGCGACCGATCCCGGCGGGAGTTTGTCCAATTTGTTAGCGAGGTGCTTAGCTCTGCTTTTCCTCCTCCCCTCGTCGTGTACGGGGTGCATGTTCTTCGGTATGGGCGAGACGTATAGATGCTTTCTGATTTCTCGATCTATGCTTTCTCTGACACTTTCGCCTTCCCCGGGAGCTAGTAGGTCTATTAATACCGTTTCTTGGGCTAGTTGGTTCATATTTCTATTGTGAAAAACTGCGCCGAAATAAACACACCACAAGACAGAGGACGGGACAAAGGCGCTTGTCCCGTCCTCTGTCTTGTGGTGTGTTTATTTCGGCGCAGTTTTTCACAATAGTAGGTTTACCCAATCGAGGATTTGCCTACCCGCCGCCGTTCCTGCGAGTCGCTCTCTCTGGGACAGCCTGACCGCCGCAGCCAGCTCTTTCCACTCATTATGCAACCCCATTTTCTCTAGAATGTCGTTAGAAGTAGTTATGGGGAGTCCTAGAGAGCACTTCGTGCATCTCCTAATTATGGTGTTTAATTTGTGTTCTTCGGTCTTGTTGATATTTAGGAATGGAGTCGCGTAGCACATTCTGCTCGTGACAAAAGCTTGTACGAGTCTGAGTCTACTAGCCTCCGTGAGACCACTCCTTCTGTTAGACGTCTTCTTAAATACTCTGACTACAAGCTCCGCTGATCTTTTAATTTCTTAATCAGGCTTTTGTTACTACCCCTGCGGTTGATAATCATACCTAATATTCTAATTTCATCTACTTTCCGGACTTCGTTTTCGTTGACTTTAATTTTGATATCTGGAGTTATCTTCCCACTACTGCTGGTCATTACCAGGAGCTCCGATTTTTCTGGCGAACAGCATAGACCTACGTCCTCTGCGTGATAGCTGATTATATTTGCCGCCTCTTGGAGCCTGGATGTGATGTACGAGTCGTTCCCTTCGCACATCCAGACGGTCACATCGTCCGCGTAGATGCTTAGTTTTAAGTCATCGAGATGGCCAAGCTTACTGGGGAGCTTCCTCATTACGATGTTAAAAAGGAAAGGTGAGAGCACAGCCCCCTTGCGGAGTGCCTCTGTTACCCTGCGGGGACTCCTCCGAACATAAGCCCTGAAAGCTGATGATCGCCGTCCTGTCTCGCAGGAATGATCTAATGTAGTTGTAGGTTCTTTCGCCTACTCTAAGCTCAGCGAGCCCGTCGAGAATGGCGTCGTGACTGACGTTGTCAAAAGCTTTCTTAAGGTCTAAGCCTAGAATAGCTTTAGTATTTTTTTTCCTGAAGTCTCTGACAACATCGTTATGTAGTCTGAGCATGGTATCTTGCGTACAAAGGCCGGGCCTGAATCCGACCAATTCAGCCGGCCACGCATCATTCTCTTCGGTGTATTTGGTTAGCCTCCTCTTTAACGTGCGCTGACATCGCACAGCACACGACGCCTCTTCGTTTCGCCCCATCGAAACGCAGCCGCCGAGGTCGGGTTCGAACCCAGGTACTCCGGCACAGTAGTCGGGCGTCTTACCACTGCACCACCCCGGCGGGGCACCTCCTCGCAGCCTCGCGCGGACAGAAGAGAAAATAGAGAAGAAAGAAAAATAGGAGGGAGAGAAAGGCGCGCGCCGCATCAACAGCCGTCGTCCACCACCGAAGCAGTGGCGGGTGCAATGACGGCCTACAACAGATAAAATTCGGTGGCTGGCTGCGACTCACCGCAAGCGGCGTTGCCATACCGTCCCAGCACCGTAGAGCCAGGAATAGAGGGAATTTATTGTCTTCCACACACATAGGTACTTGTATATACACACACACGCACTGTAGTACATACATGGGAATACGAACTGGTGGGCGAGTTGGTCTGACATATCTTGTGAAGCAGCGCAACGGCACAAGGCCAGAGGAACAAAGGGTCAAACACAGCGCTAACTGACAACAAATGTTTATTCATGATGCTAAGCATATATATTTTAGCACAATCGAAAAAAGAAAGAAACACAGAGGAGCGGAAAGAATCAACCCAGCCGTAGTGCGCATGCAACCGCTTCGCGTGTACAACGATTATACGATATCAAATAGTTATGCTCTTTCAACGAGATGGCTATGGAAGGAGTGCTGATACAATTATCACCCAGGTTCATGATTTGAGAGGCTTCGATAATCGCTCGTGTAAGTTTATCCTTGCGCTTGGTAACTACTTGGCTGTTTTTGAACACTGGAAAACATGAACAATCACGACAGTGAGTACCTATGTGGCGGGCCGCGTTCTTAACGTTGTTTCCATGCTCCCTACGTCTATCATTTATACAACGGCCAGTTTGGCCAATGCGCACATGCATGCGCACTGTGACTGGGTTGATTCTTTCCGCTCCTCTCTGTTCCTTTGTTTTTTCGATTGTGCTAAAGTATATATGCTAAGCATCAGGAATAAACATTTCTTGTCAGTTCAGCGCTGTGTTTGCCCCTTTCTTCCTCTGGCCTTGTGCCGTTGCGCTGCTTCACTAGATACATGGCAAGGAAAGCCGTAAAGTTCCAGGAACTGCCAACCTTCACCCCCTTTTTTTTTCCACCCCGCACAAGCGTTCCTTTTTAGAGCTATTGTCTTTTTATCTTAAATCCACATTTGTTGAATGGGAGGCTAGACTATCTATACACAAATCTGGGGTGTGCATTGGCTCAAAACTGGCTCCAGTTGTTAGCAACATATTTATCTCTTCCGTGGACAGATCTATTATTGACAAATTAGGCAAATATGTAAAAAAGTTATCCGATATGTAGACGATTACCTGATTTTGTTGAAGCCCAGGACTTCAATAGTCTAGTGGATAATGTTTTAAAAACATTTGTAGACTGTGGGTGTGGGTTGAAATTTACGTTTTAATTACCGGAGGGAAACCAGCTTCAATGTTTGGATATAAGATTGGAAAAAAAGTTGGGTCATGTTTGTCGGTCATTTCCACAGCGGTAAAAGAAGCCCTTACTTAGTTATCGTTCAGGTCATTCGAAGAAAGTAAAATGTGGCATTGCGGTGTCTTGTTTAAGTTCCGCTGTTACAAACTCGTGTTCACGCTTTAGAGAGCAGTTTCAAACAACAGATCCAAAGGTTAAGTTTAGCGGACTTCCCGATGGATGTGATAAGTTTAGCTAGCAATAAAATCCTAAGAAAGAATAAATCTTTTGGTAGAGATGATACACAGGTCAATATCGGTAGCGATATTTATTTATTTATTTATTTTTATTTATTTATTTATTTTCAGATACTGTCAATCCCAATCAGGGATTTTTACAGGAGTGGGTTCTTTGCTCATACAGGCATACACGCATATGTAGAGAAGGGTAAAATCGAAAACTCTTACAATACTAGCAAAAATAAAAGGAATCAAGGATATAAAAAATGAAAGATGCAGTCATTCACAGGTTGACGTCATCACAGGTTCACATTATACATAGAAAATAAAACAAACTCATAGTGATGTCATCACTGCCTCGTGGTTGACAATATACAATTTCCGGCAAGTTGAACAAATCTGTCGATAGTGGACTGTGAGACCACTTCCTGATCTAAAGAGTTCCAGTCTCGCACAGCTCGCGGGAAAAACGAGAAACTGTATGTGTTATTAGCACAAAAATATTCTTGAAGTGTGAGATGATGCTTATGACGGGTTTCTCTGGAGGTATTAAAAGAAATATAGGTGTCAGGATTTACTTTAATCTTGTTATGCAGGATGAGATACAGAAATTTGAGACGTTGTAGCATCGCTCAACTAGATAATGTATAAATACTGATCTCGGCCAGCATCTGCGTCGGCGAGTCAGTTCGCCTATATCTGTTACAGATAAAACGCGCGGCTTTTCGCTGGACAGCTTCGAGCGTAGATATTTGATTTTGGGTGAATGGAAACCACGCCACGTTCGCGTATTCAACTGCTGGGCATATAATCGTCTCATAAGCCAGAAGCTTGGCTTCCTTTGTAGAGTAGCGCAGGGTCCTTTTCAGGAACATTAGTTTTCGCATCGATTTGTTTGCCACATATTCCACATGAGCCGCCCATCCGAGATCTGGTGATATTACGACGTCCAAATACTTATACTGAGTGACAGAGTTCAGGATGATGTCGCAACTGTACGGAAAACAAAGCCTGGATTTTTTTTTATAATTGACATTGATACTGTTTTATTAAGGTTGACGGCCATTTGCCAGTTTGAGCACCATTGGACTATCAAATTAAAATCCTTGTTAAGAGCAATTTGATCTTGGCGCTTTTGCACTTCTCTATATAGAACGCAGTCGTCTGCGAATAACCTAATGTTGGATTAAAACCTTGCTAGTTATGTCGTTTATAAACAGAAGGAACAGGATAGGGGCTAAAACGGAGCCCTAAGGTACACCCAAAAGGACGGTGCAGTCCCCTCGGAACCTTCACCGAGAGCGGACCTCCGTCGCTCGCTCCCTTCGATTTCGTGCGCTCCTGTTGTCGCCGCATTTCGCCTCCAGCTCTCGGCGCGTTCGGACGCGTGCGCGGCTCGCTCCAACGAGTACGCGCGCGCTCGTCGCGCCGCTCGCTCCCCGGCCGTGCTCCTCAGCGCCGCGCTGCCTCGGAAGCCTCCCTTGTGCTTGTGGCGCGTTGCGAGTGTGTTGTGCGAGTGCCGCGGGGCCCCTGTGGGCCTCCTCTGTGGATTTTCACGTGGAATAATCATCAAGAATTCCACCACTCGGATTTTCACCGTGGACCACTGAGGAAGCGCATCGCCGCCGCCGGCCCCTTCGGGGTTGTGCCGGGCTTCCGGCTGCATGGTCCCGCCTTGCCGCTGGGACCAACTCCTCGTCCCACCTGTTCTCATCAGACCACACTTCTGTCCTACCGTCGCTATCAAGGTGAGCTTATAGCGCACTAATTTGCGGTTTCGGCCGCTTTTCTCGCTTCCAGTTTTTTCAGGTTGTTGCTGCTATGGAGCAACATACCGCTCGCCGCGGCGGTCCCCAACCGGAACGCCGCCGTACTCGCAGCCTCGGCCGAGATCCGGCATCCTTTCGTGCCGATATCGAGTGCCATGTCCGGGGACAACTTGAGGACTTCTATGAGAGTCTTCGGTTGCTGACAACCCCCTCCATTGAGGAGTCCCGTCGCAACCTTGTCCCCCCTCCTGCCTCAGGGCCTCCACCACCCCAGGTCTCTTCATCTCCGACCGGTAGCCGCAGCCCATCTCCCCCTGTGACCCGGTTGAGAGCGGCGCAATTCCTGAAGGATCCTGCCGACAACAACCCACCTCCCAAGCCTCAGCGCAAAGGAAAGGCCAAGCGCCAACAGCGCAAGGTCACCGACGATGTCGCTGCGACAGCCGAGTCGTCCGACTCGAGTCAATCGCCTTCTGTGTTACTCCCTACCGGACAGCCAGAGGCGTCTCTTCAGGCACTCGAGGCTGTCATATCTGGTGAGAGCAACACTTCATCTACTACCTTCTTTCCAGCTGGGAAAGAAGACCTTGCCTCCCAGCTTAAGGCACTGGACGATGTGCTCGCAACTGCGAACCGCCTCCGCAAGCCTCGTTCCTCCGGACCCTCGCAAGAGCCCACTTCCCAAGGTGAAGTAACTCTGCATAACTCCTTTGCAGCCTTAGCCGAGGATCTTGAACATCAAGATTCTGACAGGACCGCTGCCCTACCATCCTCCGGTTCCCCTCCGGAGGTTCCCTGGTTTACCTCCTCTGATTTAACTCAGGACCAGGCTAACAACTCCACCACGGCACAACAGCCTTCCCGCTCCAACCATTCGGCTCCTGATCACGATCGGGATACCGGTGGTTGGACTATGGTCACACGCCGAATCAACCGCCCCAAGGTGACTCGTGTGTCCACGGTGCTGTTCACCCCTCGAGAGAAGAACACTTCTTTCAGGGCAACCATCAAGGAACACATGAGTGCCTACCTGTATGGCCAGCCAGGGGTCATCGAGGTCCGGCTCAACAGGAAACGAAACATCGTGGCTGCTGATGTGTCATCGCATGAAGCGCGCGATCACCTCCTGACCCTCAAGTCCCTCCTCGATATTCCCGTTCGCTCGTTCGAGGCTTCCCGCATGGACTTCCATGTGGGCACTATCTTCGGCGTCGATCGCGAGGTCCGGGAACAGGGCATTGCCGAGGGCATTGAGGCTGATGTTGAGATACTCGGCGTCCGTCGTCGAGGCCACCCTGTCTCCGTCCGCTTCGCTGCCCCTCCACCTGACCATGTCTACATCAATGGGATGAAGTTTGCTGTTCGACCACTGAAAGCTCGTCCCCTCCAGTGCACCCGCTGCGGAGCCTTTAATCATGTCTCCGCCGCTTGCACCAGGCCTGATCGCTGCTCCATCTGCGGCGGATCACACCACACTCGGAAGTGCACTTCCAGCACTCCCAAGTGTTTTCATTGCGGAGGTCGGCACCGGGCTGCTGATCCCTCGTGTCCCAAGTGGCGACACCAACAGCAGCTAACCACGGCTCTCTGCAAGACAACAACACCTGAAGATCGGCGGCAAGTTCTCAACGAGCTCCGCCCTCTTCAGCCCACTGAGTCTGGGTCTACCCAGTTCGAATCCTACTCAAAGGCCCTCCAGTCACGGAGTCCCAAGCACCCCAGCGAACCAGCTAGGGAGCCCCCTCAACAACCTGTGGCAGTGGATATCCAAGCCACACTCACTTCGGTAACCGAAGCGCTACGACTTGCTGTCCAAGCGCTCATGACCCAGCTCCCACCCAACTCTGGCGCTCGCCGATTGGGAGAAGCTGCTGCTCTCATTACTGGGAGCCCTACCACTCGCCATCATGGCCAGACGTAGGAACAGACGCAACCCTGTTCCCAGGAGACCGCGTGTCTTGCAGTGGAATACCAACTCCCTGCGAGTATGACACGCGGACCTCAAAGATCTAATCCTCCAGAAATCTCTGGAATTTGATGTCTTTGCTTTACAGGAGACCCGAGTCCCAGCGGAGAATTTCCGACTACCAGGATTCACCGGGTACTCTGGCCGCTCATGCTGCTCCACCCAGGACTGCAATGATGCCCCCTGCCTGGATCCTTCGCATCCACAACACAGGCCACGCACAGCCATCTATGTGAGGAGTGACATACCCCACACACTGATGGATGTTGCCCAACCTGACCTAGGACAACTGGAGATCTGTGCCGTGCGCGTCCGTATGGGTGACACGGACACTACAGTTGCTTCAGTATATGTCCCTCCAGGAGTTCCTTGGGACCCCTCCTGCCTCATTGCCCTTCATTCCCGTCTAGGTAAGGATGTCCTTATCTGCGGGGATTTCAACTCCCACCTCAGGGCATGGGGTAACCAGTCCAGCACCACCGGAGGCAAAAAGCTCTTGGACGCCATCAACGCGGCAGGCCTTCGTTTCCTACAGCCTACCTCCCCAACCTTCATTCGGCCAGGACGATCTTCTTTCATCGACCTGGCTCTCATCTCTGATGCCTGCCACTATTCATGGGCCAGAGCACCTGACTCTTTGGGCTCGGATCACTTTCCCATCTTCCTTAACCCCTCTGTGAGGGGTAGGAGGAGGGAAAAGCTCTACCCCATTACCAAATGGGCCGAGTTGAGAGAACGAGTGAAAGACATCCCACTTGCAGGCGACTTCCTGGATTTTCTTGGACGTTGCGCCAAGAACTCCACAATCACCTGCGCAGTCCCACTACATGCACCAGTCCCGGACCTACGTCTACTCGGACTTAGGGCCTCCAGACGAAGGGCTGAGCGAGTGGCCGAGAGCACCCACCATCCCGAACATTGGAAGGCCTTCCGCAGGATCGATGCTTGCTGCCGTCGTCAGGCCAATCGTCGTTCCCGGGAAAGCTGGGCCAGCATTTGCCGGTCCATGCAGTCAGCCAGACAGTCCTCTGCTGCCTGGCGCATCCTCAAATCCCTTTTGCAGGTTGCCTCCAATCGACAACCTGTCCTGGGAGCAGCCATCGCAAGAGGCATTTCCTTTCAAGACTTGGCAGAGCAACTTGCCAACTTCCTTGCCAAGTCAGTCACGCCCCCTCCATCCGCTGGACTTCCAGTGGCGAATCCCCCTTCGCCCCTTCGGTCTACCCCTTCACCACCAGCAGCTTTGGCACAGACCATCTCTGCCCTCTGCAATGAACCCATTGCCCCTCATGAGCTTCACTGTTCCCTCGCTCGAAGAAGAAATCAGCTCCTGGCGCTGACGGACTTACACTCCAGATGCTCCGTAATCTGGATGCCCCAGAGAAGAAGCGCCTCCTCGCAGTCTTCAACGACACATGGGACAGCAGCATACTACCGGACAACTGGAGAAATACCATCGTTGTTCCCATCCTTAAGCCCCGTAAGCCGGCTAAACAACTATCCTCCTACCGTCCTGTATCTCTCACATCTGCAGCCTGCAAGACCATGGAGTTCATTGCCCTGGAACGACTCACATGGATCGCCAGAGCAACCAACTTCCTTCCAGAGATGCAGACAGGATTTCGGAAGCACCACTGTACTGCAGACTCTATAGCGGATGTGGTCTCCACCCTTGAGGAAGCCAAATATGCGGGTGATGTTGTCTTCCTGGTTCTTCTGGATGTCCAGTCCGCTTTTGACAACCTGCCCCATACCATCATTGGGCAGGCTCTGGATGCCCTTGGAGTGACTGGGAAACTGCGTCGCTTTGTCTCGGCATTCCTCTCCAATCGCACCTTCCAAGTTCGAGTTGGGCAAACACTTAGCTCTCCTCATCCTGTTACATCTGGGGTTCCCCAAGGATCAGTCCTCAGTCCTTGGCTGTTCAACCTCGTCCTAGCTGGCCTACCGAACTTCGTTCAGCAGATCAGAATCCACAAAGTTTCCTGCTCCATCTATGCAGATGACATAGCCCTCTGGATCCGAGCTCCAAAGAGACGTATTGTCTCCGCTAGAAAGGCTATGCAACAGGCACTGGACGGCGTCCAGTACTTCCTATCATCTAAGGGATTGACCCTCTCGGCTACTAAGTCTGAGGCCCTCCTCTACCATCCGAGAGGAGCACGGAGTTCCCGCCGTCTTGCAACTTTGCATATCGAAGGAACCCCTCTTCCATGGAAACGCCAGGTGAGATACCTAGGTCTCACAATTGACGACCGTCTCACCTGGATCCCAGCTGACAAAGTCCTCATTCCCCATCTTGATCGTGTGGGAAGAGCAGTCCAGCGTCCCCTTGCAAATGGCAATGGTTGCTCTTCCACTTGGGCAATCAAGCTCTTCGTGGCAGCGGCGACATCGGTCATCCTATATGCCCTTCCCTTCGTCTCCCTTCGGTCGACTCGAGTCATTCGTCTCGACACGATTCGAAGGCGTTGGATTAGAAGATTCCTCGGAGTCCCTCAATCCTCACAGATTCCCGCTACCCTTGCGGAAGCTGGTATCTACCCTCTGGATCTTCTCCTCGCCCAGAGGGGACTGACCCACATTGATCGTCTCAGCCATGCTCCAGATGGTGCCTCACTCCTAGCACGGCTGCACAGCAATCCCATTCTCGTATGGGTAAGCTGCATACAGAGTACAGAGAAATCATCGGTCCTGTCCCAGGTTTCTCAGTCCTACCCCCTCCACCCAATCGACCCCCAATTCCTGTCTTTTTGGGTACGGATGTTCACACCAAACGTCACACCCCTGCAGCTGCCTTCCAGCAGACAACTGCAGCCCTCCTTTAGGAGTGCAGAGGATCTACACTCCTCTTTATGGATGGCTCGGTTCGACCCGCTACCTTCCAAGCAGCTGCTGCTTTGACAGCACCGCAGCTAGACCAGTCTAGGTCCTGCCGCCTGTCATTCCCTGCCAGTTCAACAGCTGCTGAGCTGGCCGGTCTACACCTAGCCGCACAGTTCATCACTTCCAGTGTCCCTCCTGGACCTGTGAATGTTCTGTGCGACTCCAGATCTGCTCTGCAGCTCCTGACTATCTACCACGGCACCAACCTCTCGGTGAACATTCTCCGAGCCCGTCTCCTAGCCCTTCAAGACTCGGGGTATCAACTGGCCCTACATTAGGTTCCAGGACATACTGGAGTCCAGGGCAATGAAGAGGCGGATGCCTTGGCCAAAGCGGCGCACGACAACGGCGCCCCAGTCACTGAGGCTGTCACACCTTTTGACTTTTCAAGACCCCTCTTGAGAAGGTCGATAAGGTCTTTCCATCCTGACCGTCGTATTGCCGCTGGTGAACATGTCCAACGGCTCTCTGACAAACTTTCACGGAAGGACAAATCCCTCCTCCTACGACTTCGAATAGGCTGCACGTGGACTCCGTCCCGCATGTATGCCTGTGGCCGAGCTCCCAGCCCAGCCTGTCCCTCTTGCGGCAATACTGGCACACTGGGACACTTGCTCCTCGTGTGTCCAGCCTCCGGTGGCCATCGCCAGAAACTTCTGAACTTCTGAATGGCTATCGGAATCTTGGTCTCCCTGCTGATACGGAAGGGCAATTGCTCTTCCCAGCTCGGAACCAACTTTCTGCTCACCGGCTCCTCCTGATTTATCTGGAGGAGTCGGGCCTCAGCTCTGTTCTGTAGGCCTGCATGGGCCTATAGTGCTTCGTGCGTAAATCGCGGCGACATATGCGGCGTCAGCAACCTTCCCCTCCCCAACCTTCCCCTAATCCCAACTTCCCCTTCCCCCTGGTCACCAAGAGTGATGCCACAAAGATGGCTAACATAAGACGTGACCAGTACCCCCTCCCCAAAAATAAACCATAGTCACCACCACCACCACCACCACCAGTTTACCACCACCACCAGTTTGGGAAGTGTGAGCACCGTACTGAACAAATTGGTGGTGATCGGATAAGTAACAGCTTATCCATTTAGCAATTGGCCCATCCCCTGAAATGTGCTTAAGTTTTGATAGCAGTTTTGCATGGCAGACACGATCAAAGGCCTTAGAAAAGTCTAGATAAATTACGTCTATTTGGGTTTGGTCGTTAATATAAAGAAGTATGCGATGATCCCGTATACATATCCATCGGTTATCCGATATGCTTAGGCAAATCTCACAATAGATATGGAGTTAAAGTGTTATTTCCGGTTCCTAATCAGCTAGATAAAAATTTTGCGGTTGTTGATAGACGGGCTAGGGATGAGAAAGAAAAATGAAGTACAAGAAAAACTGCGTGTCAAGTGGACCATAATTTGCGTTTGGTCTCATGTGAAGAGGGGGCTGTGTACGAAGCAACTTTTAAATGCGGGAAGGATGACATAAGGCAGACCGGCAAATTTATTAATACGCGCCTGCGCCAACTAAACACTTCTTTGAATAGTGGATCTTCATCCAATTTGGCCCATCATTATAGAGACTGTCATTTGAACAAACCCAGTGGGTCCAATGTGCCTATTGGGAAAAAATGCCTACCGCTTTTTAATAAAACCAAGATTAAGTTTAGACACAAATATTAATTGACTAGAGAATTGTCACAGTCATATCTCCACAAGAACACTAACACGCACGTGCATGAACTCACCATCTGTAACCACCCAAGATTGTGAGATTTCATATCTGGATACCTAGGCAAAATCTGTGTAGCGTATGTGCCTTCGGCTGTATTCTGAGTTTGTTTGTTTGTTTGTCCGAATAAACTTTCCGGTGATAGTAAAAGCGCTTGTCCTTCCTCTGTCGTTGTTGTTCCTCGTCGCAGCGCTGGTAATTTGCAATCTGATAAGGTATCGGTGTCATCATGATGTCACATCAGGTCATGTCTTATAACCGGGAGTGATAATGAAGCTACATTCCATCATGACGTAATGACTGGTGATGACATTACCAGGATATTCACACATATGCCAGTCAATGATGTGTTGTTAACGGAGCATCACGTCTTGCGTTCACAAGACCGGTCGGAACCCGACAATCTCGTGCGACCAATTTTAGCACTAGATCTAACAAAAGCATTTGACAACGTAAAAACCAGGCGATTATCGCGGGACTGCAGAAATTAGGAGTCGGCGAGAGGACATATAATTACGTAATGGATTTCCAACTAACAGGACGTTGAAACTAGTTTCAGGACCTAGAGTCCCCCACTCTACACCTGGGAGGTAAAGGAACGCCGCAAGGCTCGATGCTCTCCCCCTTCCTCTTTAACGTGGTGATGAGAGGCCTTCCCGCCGCTCTTAAGGTCATAAAAGATCTAAAGTTCAGCATATACGCAGACGACGTTAATCTATGAATGAACAATGGCAGCGACGGCAACATAGAGGAACGCCTACAGGCGGCGGCGGACACCATTGTGTCCTACGCGGCCGAAAGGGGTCTCGCGAGCTCCCCGCAAAAATTGGAACTTTTCATATATAACCCAAAATAAATGAGGTGCAAGGGTGACTTTAACTTCAAAATTAAGGTTTAACCAAAAGTCCAGAAATCAGAATCCTCGGACTTTTTATTCAAGAGGACGGGTATAACGACGGAATGATAAAAAGAACTCACTAGCTACGCGACGCAAGTAACGGGGATATTTAGAAGGATTGCACTTAAAAACAGAGACCTCAAAGAGAGAAGCCCCTTGAGACTGATGCAGGCGTACACAATAACCCGAATATGGTATGCCACACCGTTTCTCGACCAATGAAAACGATAGGCTAGACGCACTCATCAGCCGCTGTGTCAAGAGGGCGCTGGGTGTACTCATCTCCTCCTATACCTGCTAGAAATGGGAGTACAAAGAACTTGCTGAAGCGGTGAGAATCGCCAACATTAGTGTTGAAGTAGGTCAAGTACGAGCCGAACCATCTTAGAATGAGTGGGTCGAAAAAAACTGCAAGGGTTCAACGCTGCTGAACCAAAACTTAAGCGAAAGCAATAGGTGCGGGTGACCGAACGTTCTTCTCTTTTTCTTCTTCCTCAGCCCACATTTAATGCCCCGCTTTAACCAAACCGTATGAACATGCCTTAGAGGCCCATAGGGGTAACGTGATTGCCAGAGTCCTAGCATGCTGATTTTGACATAACCGTTCCATGTGAAACGAGACACCCAAGTTGGCAGCTCCTGCCAGCCCACACCCTAGTGTCATGTGGGGTGTGAAGTCACAGCGTTACGTGGGTGCGGCCGCGCTACGCCGACCGCTTGAGTTGGTAGCCCAGCTCTCACCCTGGTGTAATGTGCAGTGTGACGTCACAGCGTCACGTGGGTGCGGCCGCGTCACGCTGAAGGCTCGAAACCTAGAGTAGTATTGCTTTCGCAATTAAACAGGTAGGGGCACAGCCGGCAACGTTGCCCTACCGCCACAATGTCGCGAGAACTTCATTGTCCGCCTTCTCCCCAGCAACTTGCACCCAGAATACCACAAAGAAAGAAGAGAAAAGAGAGCAAAAGCACTGGTTAAAGAGCAAAAGAATTCAGAATAAAAGATGTCGCCTACGTAGACGCTGCAAGCGGCCGATCGGGGGCAGTAGTCGCCGCTGTAGTCGATGGTAGCGGCGCACCAGTCGTCGCCGCCACCACTCGAAGCAGAAACATTGACACGGCTGAAGAGGTCGCAATAGCGCTCGCTTGCGTCGGAACGAAGCTAGATTGATCTTTAGCGAGAGTAAAACTGCTATCTGGAATATCGGAAAAGGCATGGTCTCGCAAGAAGCCGCCCGAATTCTATCAGCTGGAGCTAAAATCGATTGCAAAATCATCCTAATTTGGGTCCGAGTACACACGTCCGTCCCGGGCAACGAGGCGGCCCATAATTTAGCCCGAGATCTCTACTTCCGAGCAAACGCAGAGCCGCCCGACTGTCAGGAGATGGACGAATGTTTGCAAAAAGATTGCTAAAAGTTTGCTAAATATTGGTTGGTTGGTTGGTTTGTGGGGTTTAACGTCCCAAAGCGACTGAGGCTATGAGAGACGCCGTAGTGGAGGACTCCGGAAATTTCAACCCCCTGGGGATCTTAACCTGCGCTGATATCGCACAGCACACGGAATCATCGAAAATAGTTTCCCGAATGCTGTCTGGTTGTTTCAGACCTAGATAGATGAGAGAGAAAATGATAAATGTAAAGCCTGCGAAGCGAGCGGCACCGTCGACCATATACTTTGGGAATGTCCTGTCTCCGGGAGCTTGGAACAATATTAAAAGTAGAGAAGCCTGGATATATGAAGCTGACCCCACCGGGTGTTCAATGTAGGCGTCCGTGCGGCGCCTTTCACGTGGCGCTTCCTCGAACGCCGCACCACAGAGCATATAGAAACAGACGCAGTACAGCAGGCATCACCGCCGTTTAAAATTGGTTGACATCAAGGAAAAGGCGCGGCATCTATCCCAATTCTACGCAGACATCCTAACCGAGCTGTAAAGAAAAGGAGAAAGGTGGCAGTGATAAAAAAGAAGTGCCGCAGTGGAAGGCTTCGGACAACCACAGAGCTTCCTGCATGACAGACAAGAGCTATTAGTGGAGTGTTCGTTGAAGGAATATGTGTGAAAAATTAAACAAAGTTATATGTAATTGTACCTACATGTCTTGCTAAAAATCGTTGTCCCAATCTATCGAAAGGTGTAACAGCTGATGAGCTGCGATCAGATTTTGCTTAGGAATTAATGTAATCAGCGGCAATTATTTTTTTCAGGCATGCTCCGCTGCGACACCGGGAATTCTCTACACGTTCAACGGAACGCTAGTTGTGTTCGATGCAACGCTCGGTCGCCCACAGCCAAAGGTTACGCTCCACAATCGATTCACCAAAGTTCATCATCATCATCATCAGCCGGAATATACTCACTGCATGGAGAAGGCCTCTCCAGTTTCCTCCAATTAACCCGGTCCTGCGTTAGCTTCATCCACTTGACCCCTGCGAATTTCTTAACCTCATCCACCCACCTAATGTTTTTCCTTGAACAAAATAATTGGTTCACAGTGAGGGAAAGGAGCAGCATCTCTCACACGTGTTACTGTTGGCACCTGAGCCGGGCCGTAAGGGAAGGGCGGGAGGTAAGAGTGAATTCGAAAAAATTAGAGGGTCCCTCTTGGATATCTCTTAAGAGAATAACGAAAGCCTACCCTTCCCCTCCTATCAATTGCCTCTTATCGGAGTTCGTTATCTCTTAAGAGAATAACGAAAGCCTACCCTTCCCCTCCTATCTATTGCCTTTTATCAGAGTTCGTTTTCTCTTAAGAGAATAACGAAAGCCTACCCTTCCCCTCCTATCAATTGCTTCTTATCGGAGTTCGTTGCAGAGTTACATATTGTTACGGACGAGCAAGGGAGAAGAACCGGGCAGTGGCCCGGGCATGAGCGCTCGCGCTAGGCCCGTTAACATCTCAATAAACGTCATCTCACTGTCATCGAACATCACCTTTGTGTCCTCTTTTCTCCTGTTTGCATCGGCTTGCCGCCACGTTACCATATGGCTGGAGGTACGAGGTACATCACCCTTCATCCTGGTCCGGAGCTTCGGCGCTGTGCGACTTCTCGCGCCGTCGCTGAAGGATAGGAGGCATCGTATGCTGTTCCCCAGCCTGCCGGCTCCAGCAAGACCTTGCCGTTCCTCCGCCCCGTCCCCCCGGCCCAACCACAAGAAATGACGAAGGCGAGACTGACCCGAGACGCCACAGATGACCACAAGACACAAGGAGAGACTAGAACGGCCATATGTGACCCCACTGACCAGATGTGTTGACCAAAAACCCCACGACCCAAGATACATGAAGACATGAAGACATCCTCAACTGCCTATGCCATGCGGTGCGTGCCTTGGCCTCTGCCATCGAGTCGTGGCAACGTGTGGCCTAAGAGTGTCCTGGACCAAAGTTCGTCGGGAATCATCGTGCCGGCAAGCCGTTCTATTCTTTCATCTTCCTCCTCTTCTTCAATCATCCAGACACGCCCATCATGCCATGGAATCATCACCATCGGTAAACTTCCTCGTCCACTATCGGGACGATCGCTCGGTGGCTCCAGGTCATGTTACGGGCAAGAGCGCTCGCGCCAGGCCCGCTAACATTTCATTGAACGTCATCTTACTGTCATCGAATATCATCTCTCTGTCCTCTGTTCTGTTTTCATCGGATTACCGCCACGTACCAATATAAATATAATTGGTTTACAGGAAAGCAAAGACTCAGTATCTGTCACAGCAGCCTCTGGGGAAACACATGAATAACGCGCTGATTCTACGCTCTTATCAGGCCAGCGTCCATCGGTGGCCGCGTACACCTCTGCACCATCCTGGATTTCACTGCCGCCATCGTCAGAACTGCTTAACGGGGGAATGGGGTCTGATTAAAGATACGAAGCGTCTTGCGCAAAGCGATCGCTTTGCGGCCATGCCAGAAAACTGCTCGCCCCTGTCGACAACGCCATGATTTCATGGCTGCTCACGAAGGTTACAAGGCCGCCACGGAAGGCAATTGTCTACCGATGGCAGTTTGCGTCTCCGCGGTGGTGTAGTGGTTAAGAGGCCCGACTAGTCTTCTGGAGTCCCGGACTCGAAACCAACCTCCCGCGACTACGTTTCCATGGACGCCCCGCCATGGTGGTACAGTGTTAAGACGCCCACTACGGTGCCAGAATTTCCAAAATCGATCCCGACATCCGGTGGTTGTGTTTCAGTGGAGGCGAGACGAAGAGGCATCCGCCTGCTGTGCGATGTCAGTTCACGTTAAAGATCCCCAGACGTTCGAAATTACTTCGTAGCTTTCTTGTACGGCGTCTCTTTCTATCTTTCTGCGGCTATCCAATCTTCCTCCCTTCCTTTAGTGCGCGGGTCAGGTGTCCACAGAACAAGTGTGACAGATACTGCGATTGTCTTTTGCTGTGAACCAATTTTGATGAAGGCGAAACGGAGAGGCATCCGTGTGCTGCTCGGGTGGGGGAGAGAAGTGAGGAACCGGAAGGCTGGGCCAGAGATCCGACCGCGAGCGAAGTTCCGTACGGCGCGGAACGGCCAAAACGTGGTCACTGCTCCGAGGCCTTCTCGACCCATCCAAAACCAGAGAGGAAACCTCTAAAGCGGTTGCCAAACTCCTCCATAAGGAAGCGAAAGATAGCACTGCACTGCTGCATGCCCTGGACGCGCTATATACTGACGGGTCCCAGACCGCAATATAGAGACTACCCTCATCAAAATGAGTATTCACCCCTGGACGAGGACATGACGGAATCAGAGGTTCGAGCAGTACTCGCGAGCCTGAGAAGGAGCACTGCCCCTGGGGCGGACGGTATTACATATAAGATGCTCCAGAACCTTGACGACGAATCAATAACTGCCTTGACCAGTTATTTAATGACGTATGGAAGACCGGTACACTCCCGCAAGAGTGGCATCATGCTGACATAAATTTAATTCGGAAACCAGGCAAGCAGCTCGCCCTTCAGAATCTTCGACCCATATCCTTGACGTCGTGTGTAGGGAAACTGATGGAGCATGTAGTGCTCCGGCGGCTGCACCCACACTTGGAAACCAACATCTTCTTCCCTGACACTATGTTCGGGTTCCGGCCGCATCTCTCTACTCAGGATGTTCATCTTCAGCTTAAAGAGGAAGTGATTGATCATCCCGGCAGGAGCCAGGCCCGTGCTGTCCTGGCCTCAGACTTGAAGGGGGCCTTTGACAAAGTGTCGCACGATGCCATCTTGGAGGGACTAGCGAGTTCACATTGTGGTCAACGAACTTATGATTACGTTAGGGCTTTCCTCGCAAATCGAACTGCTACCCTGGGTATCGGAGACGTACGCTCTGAACCGATACGTCTCACTGGTCGAGGCACCCCACAGGGTTCGGTGTTGTCGCCCACATTGATCAACGTGGCGATGGCAGGACTTCCTCTGCTGCTGTCAAGGATTCCTGATCTGCATCATGCGCTCTATGCTGACGACATCACGTTATGGATCACCAAAGGCTCTGACGGCCACATCCAAGACAGCCTTCAAGGAGCAATTGAGATGACACAGCAGTACGCATCTGAGCGCGGGCTTACATGCGCGGCTGAGAAACCAGAACTGCTTGTGATTCGTGCACGAGCGAGGACCCAAGTAGTCAACCGGGAAATCGACTTGCATCTCGAAGGAATTCCCACCCCTAGAGTGCATCGACTAAGGGTACTGGGCCTGTATCTGCAGAGCAACGGCAGAGCGACCTACACTATACAGCTGCTGAAGAAGCAATTCGCGCAGGTGGCGCATTTCATCCGCCGTATTTCCAACAGACGTGGGGGGCTCAAGGAAAGGGATACCATGCGAATCGTGCAGGCGCTATTAATCAGCCATATGACATTTCACGCCCCTTATCACAAGTTCAATCGAACTGAACTCAGTCATCTGAACATCTTTCTACGATCGGCAGTAAAGACAGCCCTCGGACTTCCCCCGTACACCTCGACGCATCGCCCGCTTCAGCTTGGCCTCCACAATACCGCAGAAGAGCTGATAGAAGCCCAAAGGAATGGCCAACTCACTCGCCTTCGAGACACTAGAGTGGGCCGGACTGTTCTCCGTAGACTAGGCTACCCGGAGCCGACAACACCGCTGCAACAGAGGTACCATGCCATCTCGCCCAAACTGGCAGCTAAGATCAGGGTCGCGCCAGTTCCAAAGAATATGGACCCCGCACTCCACACTGGTCGTAGGACCGCTAGAGTCAAGGCACTCCTGCGCCAGTACAGAGGTGTCCAAACTGTTTTATATGTCGACGCGGCGAGATATTCATCGGGAACAGACGCTATGGCGCTAGCTGTTACGGACACCAACGGCTCAATTAAGATTACGGGCTCCGTTCGTGGCAGGAACTCGAGCACGACGGCAGAGGAGACTGCCATAGCGGTAGCACTCACCTTCATACACCACATGGACACATGTTACAAACATCCCACCAGTCCGACATACGCAATATTCGCAGATTCACAAGCTGCGTGTCGCGCCTTCGCGAAGAATACATTATCTTTCGAGGCTTCACGTGTGCTCTCACCTATAAACTATCATACCTTTCCCATTGTTAAAATTGTTTGGACTCCTGGTCACTCCTCCCTTCCTGGCAACGAGAGTGCGCACGCGCTCGCCCGAGCAGCAACCTTCCGGGCGCTGTCGCTGGAAGCGGAGGGGGAAGTAGACACAGAGGATGCCAGCACAGTTCCACAGTCTTACACCCACATTACACTATATTGCCGCACACAAAGAAGAACTCTGCCACCGCCGCACCCAACACTCACCAAGGCCGAAGCTGTGGCATGGCGACAATTGCAGACTCACACGTATACAAGTTTGTACCACAAACATTTGTTCTTCCCCACCCGCTACCTAGATAAGTGTCCTACCTGCCAACAACACCGACCTACACTATACCATTCTGTTTGGGCCTGCCCAAAGCCACCCGGCGGCATTCCACCTGTACCTCACCCCACCCTCTCATCTTGGGAAGATGCCTTGTCCCGCACGGAGCTGGCCGAACAACGTTGGCTAATCGAACGGGCCGAGAGGATTGCCGTGGCCCATGGGCTTATGGACTAACGTGTATTTATTTTTCTGAGACCGCTTCATCAGCACCAACCCGCAAGACCAGCGACAGCTGTTCTGGCGGGCCTGCAGGATTGAGGCGGCACATGGAGCCCTGTACTGAGGGCTCCACTCAGGAAGAAAAGGAAGTTTACATAATAAATGTTTTCCTCCTCCTCCTCCTCCGTACGGCGGATTTAGAGTCGCTAAAGATGGTGGTGGCTCGGGTAGTAGCTATGACGAGGCCAACTGCCGCCTCCAGGAAAGTGCAGGCAAACATTGTACCGGCCGCGACTAGTTGCAAAGAGTTGGAGACAGCGCTGAGGTTTAACGCAGGGCAGGAGGGGTGTGAGGCAGCGTCTACGGAAACGGTCTCTGGTTGGAAGCCATAGTGTTTGTGAAGAGCTATTGCGCGTGCCTTACGGCGAGAGACATGGTGCTCTGGGTGCATATCCTTAGGCAGGGGATATACCTTAAGAACGCGGTGTATCGCAGGGGGAAGTGTATGTTGTGTAGAGCAGTGACCGGGAGGTGAGAGATGAATGCCAGCGAGGATGTTCCGGCCGTTGAGGGTAGATGATAGTCGCTCCAACTGAGCTTAGTGGTGGGCGTCCGTGAGCTCAGTCAGGGAGTTATGGATGCCCATGTGAAGAAGGCGCTCATTGGAGGTGTAGCGGGGTTAAGTTGAGGGCGGCCTTGTACGCCTGTCGGATAAGCGCGTTAACCTTGTCTTACTCCGCCCGCGTGAAGAAGAGGTAGGGGAGCGAGTACACAACACGGCTCAGGACAAATGCCTGTACCAGGCGTCTGAGGTCATGCTCGCGCACGCCACGATGGCGGTTGGCTATGCGGCGAATGAGGAGGATTGTTTGATGAACCATCACCGTCAGCTGAGTGATGGTTGCGGTATTCTTGCCATTGTTTTGTATCATCATCATCATCAGCCCGATTATACCCACTGCAGGGCGAAGGCCTCTCCCATATTTCTCCACTTAACCCGGTTCTGTGCTAGCTGCATCCATTTGACCCCTGCGAACTTCTTAATCTCATCCGCCCACCTAACTTTCTGCCGCCCCTTGCTACGCTTTCCATCCCTTTGAATCCAGTTTGTTACTCTCAGCGACCATCGGTTATCCTCTCTTCGCACTACATGCCCTGCTCGTGTCCATTTCTTCTTCTTAATTTTTACTAGAATGTCGGTAACTTGAGTTATTTCTCTGACCCACTCTGCACGCTTTCTATCTCTTAATGTTACCCCTACCATTTTTCGTTCCATAGCCCTCTGGGTTGTCCTCAACTTAAGTAGATCTCTCTTGGTTAGCCTCCACATTTCAGCCCCATAGGTGAGTACAGGCAAGATGCAACTGTTGTATACTGTCCTCTTGAGCGATACCGGTAAGCTGCTAGTCATAATCTGCGAGTGCTTGCCAAATGCGCTCCATCCCAATCTTATTCTTCTTGTTATTTCTTTTGCGTGGTCCGGATCTGCGGTTACTACTTGTCCTAAGTAGACATATTCGCCTACTACTTCCAGTATTTCGCTACCTAATGTAAACTGCTGTTCCTTCCCGAGGCTGTTGTACATTACCTTAGTCTTCTGCATATTGATTTTCAAGCCTACCTTTCTACTTTTCCTGTCTAGGTCATCAATCATTATTTGCAGTTCATCCCCCGAGTTGCTTAGCAAGGCAATGTCATCAGCAAATCGCAGAGTACTGAAGTATTCTCCATCTACCCTTATCCCTAAGTGCTCCCATTCCAAGTCTTTGAATACTTCCTCTAAACAAGCTGTGAATAGTACTGGGGAGATTGTGTCTCCTTGCCTAACACCTTTCTTTATGGGAATTTTGTTACTTTCTTTATGCATAACTATGCTTGCTGTGCAGCCACTATATGTATCTTCCAGCACTTTCACGTACGGCTCGTCTACCCCCTGATTTCGCAATGCCTGCATCACCGCTGAGGCTTCAACTGAGTCAAATGCTTTTTCGTAATCAATGAATGCTATGTATAAGGGTTGGTTATATTCCGAGCATTTTTCTATCACCTGATTGATGGTATGGATATGATCGATAGTAGAGTACCGTTTCCGAAACCCTGCTTGATCCTTTGCTTGATTGCAGTCTAAGGTTGTCCTGATTCTATTAGTGATTACCTTAGTAAATACCTTATACGTAACAGACAGTAAGCTGATTGGTCTGTTTTTTAAGGTCCTTAGAGTCCCCTTTCTTGTGAATGAGGATAATGTTTGCATTCTTCGATGGTTCCGGTACCGTCGATGACACCAGGCACTGCGTATACAGGGTGGCCAGTTTTTCTAGCACGATATCCCCGCCGTCCTTCAGCAAATCTGTAGTTATCTGATCCTCTCTGTTTTGTATCAGGATACCAAGAATCCGGATTTTGTCCACCTCTGGTATCCGGGTGTTGTCAACTGTCACGAAGATGGGGGGAAGAGGGTCTTTGTCTGTCCGACATCTAGGAGGTCGGAGTATGAAAAGCTCCGATTTGGTAGGGGAACAAACCAAGCCGACATTTTCGGCAAAAGTTACTACGTTTTCTGCTGAATGTAGGTGCGCGAACGTGCAATTATATTCGAGCATTCCTCACTGACCGCAGGGCTGAGGTACACTTCGGCCTTTTTCTTCCCCCTCCTACACGCTTCAATGTATCGGAACCCCACAAGGGTACAACCTCTCCCCCTTTTGTTTAACGTCACTCTAATCCCCCTCGCCCGAAAACTGTCAGACATCCCGCATCTGAAACACACCCTCTATGCCGACGAAATCACGCTGTGGACCACTCACGGCAGTGATGGTGGCATAGAAGACACCTTACAAGAAGCAGTCACCCAGACAAAAAATTGAGGAAGGAGCATCGGAGGGTCTTGCTCCGCAGATAAGTCCAACTTCTGCTCATCCGCCCCAAGAACTGCCAATCCCCCCTCCCCTATGCCGCGCAAACAGTCGCTCACCGCCGTCAGAGCTGCCTGCAGGCACGCGCGCACCCGTGCTCTCTCGACCGGCGGTCTCAGGCACCACAGAGCAATGTCATCTGCGTATATGGAGATGTACACATGATGCCGGCAGCCTGCAGGCAGGCAGCCCGGCACCACCGACATCGCCACATTGAACAGAAAAGGTGACAGGACAGAGCCCTGCGGCACGCCTAGCCCGACCGAGCGAGGCGCCGAGAGAGCACCCCCCACGCGAACGCGCATGGAGCGCGCCTGGAAAAAGCTCCGAACGTATTGTAGCAAGCGTCCGCCCACGCCAGCCCTCTCAAGCGTTGCGAGAATGGGAGCGCGGCAGACGTTATCAAACGCGCCCGACACGTCCAGCAGTAGAAGCAACGCAACCTGCCTCACTGCCTTCGCGTGCTCGAGCGCGCTGACAACATCGGAGATGGAATCCGCAGTGCACCGCATTCCGCAAAAGCCCGTCTAGCGCTCATCAAACAAATCCGCCGCCGCAGCCTGCTCGTTAAAGGTCCACGGAAACGGCCCCCAAGAAACCACTTTTGAGCATTAACGCAAAATATAACTCCTTGGAACAAAGCCAGTGATTTATTATTAATTTTTAAAAACAGCGTTTTTTGAAATTCGCGGGCAGAGAGAATGTCGCTTGCCGGTGTCGCATGGAACTATTTCCTAGTCCCGTGATGTCACGGGTCGGTTGACTGGCAAGGCTTGCTAGAAGCTGCCATTCGCTGCGGTCACTGCAACCATGACGTCGCGGACACACTTCCGGTAGCTGCGAAAGTCGTCTGCTCGTGCGCTGCTCGAACTCTGTGCGGGCTGTTACACAGCTCGCCGCCCTTATCGGTTAAGTGGCCATTGCCCATTAAGTGCAACAACCGAAGCGACGCAGGGATCGGCAGAACGAAGCTGCATTTACAAATATCTTATTTATATAACGTGGTTTCAGGAGTATCGGAGTGTCGTCCGACAAGGCGTCAACAGCACGGTCAAGCACCGCACGAGGGAAGCACCTCCTCGACCGCCGTAAATACCGCCGCTGTGGCCCCTCCTGCCGCATACCGTTCGCGAACGACACGGCGGATCGTTAGCACCGATGTCCGAAATAAAGCGTGCTAAAATTTGTTGGCGTCTGGAATACTGAGCCGAATATCAAGTGTGAAACCCTCGTGAGGATCCCTGACCAGCAGCAAATTGCTGGTAAGAGTGATAGCCGTGATAAAAGCTGGTTTCTGCTCAAGCCAGCTGCCGCTGGTGCATTTCGGCTGATCCGATCTGCTCGTACTAGCTCTGCGATTAATGCGTCGGCAGAGTTAATCCTATAATTATTTTACTATGGCAGGATAGGAATCACTATAAGGCAGTTTCAGAAGTAGACGATTTACGACAGCGTTGATCATGTTCCAAAGCGTCGACCGCCGCGGCTTCGAAGTGAAACAATGTAGGCCTAGCGACGACTATAACGGTCACGCACGGCGCCGGCGTTCGCCGCGCTCGCATGTTCCACCCCCGCGGTAAATGTGTAACATACCTCAGTCTGCTCGCGGCATCCCGTGCTGCAAGCGTTGCAAACTCGTGTACTTTCATAGCTAAGGCCGCGTATTTTTTGACGTTCTGCTCAGCAACAAGCCGTTCAAACGATACTGTAGGCCAGACAAGGCTTCAGTACGCAGTCGCTGCGCTGTCGGCCGTAATTTAAGACGTCGGGTGGCACCATAATATATACATCGATCTTTAAACGTGATACAGTGGGCAAATGAATAACTTTGTGAAGCAGACCCACTCGTACGTTTCGCGCACTCGGGCGCCGACAAGTAGCTTCCGTCAACAGACGCCGTCATAAGGTCGTCAAACGCGGTTTGCGGTAACCGCGGTTAGTGGTGCAACCATGGTTTGGTCCGCCGTGTAACATAGGATAACCACGGGTTCGCGGTTACACTAACCGTCGCTGCGCGAACTGGCGAACTTCTCAGGCGTGCGCGAGCGAGGACGAGTTGGCGCGAGTACGCCAGCGAGCGAGCGCGCGGCAACCGGAAGTTCGTCGAAGTGACGTATGTCTGGGCGGAACTTTGAACTTGCTTGTATTCTTTGTTTTTTTATGGCTCCCTACGGCGTACGAGTTGAGAGGGAAAATTGGAAGGGTCATTTTTAATCGCCGATATCTCTGGTGTTGCAGAAGCTAGATCGAAAATTTTTGCGGGAGAATGATGGGGGGTTCAATAACTATCAGTGTTATGGCGTTGTTTACCCTTCTTTGTGACCCCTTTCAGGGGACCTTTAAGGCGATGTAAAGCCATGTGCTCGATGAGCTTACCAGCCGCAGATGTTAGCGCCACTGGACGGTATCCCGCGAGCTGGGTTGGTGGGCGTCCTGGCTTGAGGATGGGGGAGACGACTGCCGTGCGCCAGTCCTCCGGGAGGGTCCCGCGTTCCCACACTAGGTTGATCTGCTGCAGGTGAACCAGCCGTTGATCTGCAAATCCGTCGCAATGGCCTGTGTTCCGAGCTCGCGCAAACGACCAGCGCCGCTCACACTGGACTGGACCCTCTTGCTGTGGCGACGTTCGGTGCGGTACCTGGGGTTGGACATAGACCAGCGCCTTTCCTTCCGACCCGCGGCGATCCAGGCCTGCCTGCAAATGAAGAGAACCACCGCCGCCGTACACAGGCTCACTGCTCGAGGCCAGGGCATCTCCCAGCAAGCAGCGTTATGGCTGTACAACTCTGTGGCTCTGGGGGCAATACTCTACGTGCTACCGCTCGTCACACTGCGCAAACCATGCTGGAAGAAGCTAGAGGTCGAGCATCGCAAGGCGCTCCGCATTTGCCTCGGCCTTCCTCAGAACTCTCAATGCGCAGCTACTTTGGCCGAGGCAGGTGCGTGGCGTTTACAACTTCAGGCCACGCGGCGGGCGCTCCGACACATCGATCGCCTACAGCGCGGAAAGGACGGCGGCCCGCTATTACATCGGTTGCGACATCATCGCCACTCGCGCATGGGAGCGGCGCTGCTCGAGTACGGCGCAGCTCACCAATGCAACGCTCCCCTACGACCTCTTCTCGCCCTGGCCCGCCGCTACGGAGGTTCAGCGAGAGATTGTAGGAATCGCGGGGAAACGCACCACACCGCCCTGTGCAGTGCAGCAGCTGACCAGAGCCATCATCTACGAGGAACTCCAACACCACCTCCTCGTTTACACCGACGGCTCCGTGGCCAGACAGTTGCTCGCTAGCAGCGGCGGCTACCATCCCCGCCCTGCAACTGCACAGACAGCTGTACCTGTCATACCTGGGTTCTTCCACCACGGCAGAGCTGCTGGGCCTAGGCCTAGGCCTGGATCTATTGCTTGAACTGACTCCACCGCCACCCAGGTGTGCCGTGCTATGTGACTCCCGCGCTGCCCTCAGCCGCCTTCGAACCACCGGCCGGGGAACTCCGCTGCTGTGTCAGATTAGCGCGCGTCTCAAGCGCTTGGCGGAGCGTGGCTGCGCTATACGGGCACAGTGGATCCCGGGCACTGCGGCATAGAGGGCAACGAACGTGCCGACGAGCTCGCGACCGCAGCACAGGAACTCCCTCCTAGCGACGAGCAACGCGCTTTGGAGGATGTGCGTGCGGTAATCGACGATCACCTCCGGACGCAGCACCCCGACCCACGCATCGTAAGAGGTGAGCGCATTCACACTGTCAGCGGCCGCTGGCTGACTCGGCTGCAACGTGCAATAATCCTCCGTGCACGCATTGGATGTGTGTGGCCTGGGGAACGACGGATGCGCCACGGACTTGCCACTAGTGACGTGTGTGGCGGCTGTGGCGCCCTTCTACTGCGCTGCACCGCGCTAGCCGAACCACGACGTGAGTTGCTGGCGGCTTACAGAGCGCAGGGGGTTATCCCGAACCGCGTAGCTGTGCTCCTGTGGCCGCCGGGCTGTGCGCGCATCCGCGAGCGAGCTCACGTGAGCCTGTGTGAGTACATCGAACAGGCGGGCTTGATAAACACTTTCTTTAATCCGTACATGTACTCCATATGGTTCCCAGAGCAGTTCAGCCCTGTCTGTTCTCTCTGTGGACATCAAAAGGCAGACACACCACACATCCTATACCCATGTAATCAAGACAAGCCATCACAGAGTCTGCAGCTCTCTACCCAATCTCAATGGGAGGCCGCGCTGCTCAGCTCCTACCCGGAGGTTCAACTCCGCATCACGGAGCGGGCTGAAGAGGTCGCCGAACGACATCGTCGGTCGGCCACCTGGCGTCCGGCCTAGAAGAGGAGCCCACCGCGGGGACGGGAACGTCAACCCACCCAGCGCCTACGACCTCTTCTTTAAATAAAGTTTACCTCCTCCTCCTCCTGCCTATTTCACTTCGCCAGATAGTGCGCGCTGGGACTGAACGCTCCACGGGTGCTATTTCCACAATAACGGCCGATCGCCCACGACAGCCGTCAGTGTTTTGTACAGTTCCAGTGCTTGCGTTGTGAACAGTTGCCTGGACGCAGAACTATTGCGGAGGCCCGCCCGATGTGCCGAGTGCTCAGTAACTTAAGACATTTGCGGGTGGGCCTCAAGCAAACTACTGTATACTGTACCATAGTGTATATATTTCTTTTATTTTTACCTACCCTTTTCTTTCTCCCTATCACTCACCTCTTTGATTTCCTCTACCTTCTCGCTATCCCTTTATTTCCGCCGCCCCAGTTCAGGTGCTTCAGATATAAGATAGCAGATACCGGGGCTGGCAAACATCTTTTCTTTCCTTTTGTACATACAATAAATAACCACTACAACAACAACAACCCCCCTCCCCTATTAGTATTGAACTAAATGGGAGCCCAGTACCGGAGGTTGAAACTCTCCGCGTATTGGGCCTACACATTCAGAGCAATGGTAAAAACACCACCACCCTAAAGGAACTCAGGCAGATTGCAGGTGCGATATCGCACCTCATCCGCAGAGATTCGGACCACCATAAGGGAATGAAGGAGCACGACCTTTGTTGCCTCATTCATGTCTTCGTTCTCAGCCGTGTGCATTACACTACTCCTTACTTACAACTGTCCAAACACGACATAAACGCTTTGGATGCCTTGATCCGCAAGGCATACAAGGTCGAACTTCCCCTTCCCCTCAATACACCCACAGACAGATTGTTAGGCATGGGTCTACACACCACAATTGGGGAGCTCGTGGAGGCCCACCGACAGGCCCAATACATCAGACGCACGCAAATATCCACTGGTAGATGTCTAACGACCCAACCCTTCTCCCCATCCCTCGATACATCCACCAAGGACTACTTATCAAGCCACTCCCGAAAAATATGCATCAATCCTACTATTATCAATGCTGTAGAGCCCGTGCAAAGGCGCTCCCCCGATATTATGGCGGTGAGTCGGACACTGTATGGGTGAACGCTGCGTGCTGGGGTGATGAAGCGACCGCAGCTGTGGTGAATTCCTCCTCATCCCCTCTCATCACATTATCTTTCCATCCAGACACCTCCCCAGAAGCTGCAGAGGAAGCTGCCATTGTATTAGCCGTAACCCGCATGGAAGCCCACTACATTTTAACAGATTCAAAAACAGAAATTCTAAGTTTTTCACGAGGCCGAGTCCATGTCCCTGCTTTTAGCATACTGGACTCGCCCGATGCATCCCCGCCCTGCCGTGTGGAGCTTATATGGCTACCGGCGCACTCCGGGAATCCCGGAAACGAGGCTGCCAAGGTTCTTTAAACCGAGCTCAGGTGGCCTCTAATCCGGGATTTACGAAGGAGCGCATGCACTCGTTCAGCGAGCTGGCGCAGGCCTACAGAGCCTCGTGCCAGCTCTACCCCCCCACCCCTCCCTAGACAATAAACACGCAACACTATGGCGCAGACTGCAAACACACACTATTCCTTCAGTCCTTATCCTTTCCCACGACCATCCCTCTTCCCACACTCCTGCTTGTACCCTTTGCCCAGAACCCTTTGCCTCTTCCCTCCACATCCTCTCCCTCTTTCCGGCGGACCCTCCCCCGCGGGGCCTAGAGCAACTGAAGACCTGGGAGGACTGGGAGACCCTGCTGCGTTCGGAGGACCCGGCCGTGCAGACCATCGCCACCGGCCGGGCTGCCAGTGGTATGATCCTGAGGGACATAAACACTAATTTCTGTGGGGCCGTGCGGGGATCCACGGGCCTGCACGCCCCGAATTCCTACGTGTGATAAAGGTTTTCTCTCTCTATGGCCTGTAATGTATCTTCCATGGCGCCAATGTTACCTGTGGTGGTCCACAGTGTAATAACATCGGTGTATAAGGAGTGGGACAGGGTAGAAATATGGTTGACAGCGTGTGCCATGGGGATAAGGGTAATATTAAAAAGCAGTGGAGAGAGGACAGTCTTGTGGGGTGCCAATGCTACCGAGTTTGAAAGGTGGAGATGAGAGCGAGCGGATGCTGATTTCTGCTGTGCGGTGACAAAGAAAGGCGGATGTGTTCTGGTGGACACGTGAGCCGACTTGAAGCGATGAAAGAGCATCTAAAATGGCTGCGTGACGGACATCAAAGGGTTTTGTGAGGTCTAGGGCAAGAATTGCTCGGGTGCGCTTTGTGTGGCGGGGGTGAAGGACATCTTCTGACAGCTGCAGCATAACATCCTGCATGGAAAGATGCAGCCGGAAGCCGACCATTGTGTCAAAGAAGAGGTTGTGGTCGTCTATGTGGTACTGTAGGCGTGCGAGCACAAGATGTTCAAAGAGTTTACCAAGACAAGAAGTGAGAGATATGAGTCCGAGATTCCTGATGTCTAGTCGCTAGATCTTCAGGTTGGGCTAGTTGGTAAATTCGTGTTGGAATCATTTAATTAGCAGTAAAAACAGACGGACACAAAGGACACGATACAAAAATCACAATACACACATCGTGTTCTTTGTGACCATGTGTTTTACCGCTAACAAAATTATTCCGCCACCGCATTTATAATACGTTCTTGAAGAATCTCACAAGCGCTTCAAAAGCATCAGAACTCGTTCTCGGTCATTACAGAACAAAGAGGAGACCGTCGTTTCTGATGTGGGAAGATTTTCTCAAATCCTACGAGGATTTAAAGTTCAAGCGGATCGAGCGAGTAGCTAAGCCAAAGAGATAGATGACTCAGCTGCCCGTCACGCGAGAATCCGTTCTCTCAAAGATGGATGGATGGATGGATGGATGGATGGATGGATGGATGGATGGATGGATGGATGGATGGATGGATGGATGGATGGATGGATGGATGGATGGATGGATGGATGGATGGATGGATGGATGGATGGATGGATGGATGGATGGATGGATGGATGGATGGATGGATGGATGGATGGATGGATGGATGGATGGATGGATGGATGGATGGATGGATGGATGGATGGATGGATGGATGGATGGAATATAGGAGCGTCCCCTTTGAAACGGGGTGGTAGCAGTAGCTATAATGCTCAGTTTTCTCCATATATCTTAATTATTGATTTAGAATGGTTAATAAACCATCATTCTATTTATTGAATTCTTGTTCCTACATTACTAACATTATGTCACTTCTCTGCTTTTAAGCCACCAATCTTCCAGTCGTGGCTCAGAGGACCCAGGATAGGGCCCTCTGAGCAGCGTCACCTGGCGACGGATAGCGGAAATAATGTAAAAATGAATAAGAGCGCCTCAGTTTTTTTCGAGCGTGCGGCTGTATATGTAAAAGGCCGTCTAAAACATACCCGGGATTGCTGCCGATGTCAGTTGAGCACAAGAACTCTGTTATAAGTTCCGGGTTAAGAATCAGAGATAGCGGGTTTAAAAAATCTGCCCCTTTGACTGGCACATCCCCACCTTCTCAGTTTTCTTCAACAGCCTCTCCAGTGCCAGACGCCCCGCAAAATCAGACAGCGCCTCCTAGCGCACCGCAAAACCAGGCAGCACCTCTTTCCGCAACGCAGATCAATTGTGATTCGCCCACCACCACATCAGTCGACACAGTATCTGCAGCACTGGCCGCTCTCACGAAACGAGTTGACGCTTACGAAGCACAGCAAGCCGCACAAGAAGAGATTTTAGCACAACTTGCAACTGTCATGACGCAGCTTACCGTCCTCGACACTATTAGCAGCCAACTTAAGCAACTGAATAATGCTCAAACGCAACTCACAGCCGAGCAACAGCTTATACGGAATGACCAGGCTCACCTCGCACAACGCCTAGACGCTCTAGAAAACGGCCCTCCCGCTCCAAAGCGTCCCAACATAGCTGCGGTCGACAAACATCCGCCTCGCCCCATCGATTAACATGGCTACCGCCTCAATCGAAACCGTACCTGATGTCCTTCAGTGGAACTGCCGAAGCCTAGCAACCTGTGCGCACGAACTCAATCTCTTGTTTGAGCGCATAGGCTGCCCCCCAATTCTCCTTCTTCAGGAAACAAACGGAACATCCCCTGGAATCCGTCACTACAAGGCACTTTGTTCTCCAAGTATTATGCATACGCCTCGTTACCAAAACGCCCCTGTAATCCGCGCTCAGGCTGCTATATTTATTCATAAAAATACTCCCCATGCCCAACTTGACACATCCGCGTTCTGCTCACCGCACCAAGAAATCGTAGCAGCGCGAGTGCGATACAACCGCAAACATCTTGCACTTGTCAGCGCATACGTCAGACCCCACGCAAAGCCTCACGAAGTCAGTTTTGACTGGATACGGAAACTTCGCGACGCTCATCCTAAAGACGAGATGCTCATTGGCGGGGACTTCAACGCGCAGCATCAAACATGGGGTTACAGACGCTCCAGTCTTCTCGGAACGCGTCTGCACATCACATCCACAGAGGTAGCGGGACTATACCTTGGCAATGACACCGATTATCCGACACGACGAGGCATGCATCCTGGTCAACATGATACGTCTCCGGATCTGACCTGGCACTCCAACAACATTATCCAAGATTGGCGATGTGGCCCTGAAACAATGGGCAGTGATCATTACCCTATATGGATACAGCTCCAGTCCAATCTACGCCGCCGCAAACGAAATACTCGTACCATCAATTGGAAAAACTTCCGACAGGCTTTAGACAATCATCTCTCCGAACTGCCAGTCGAAACACTCCTTCAACGCGCCCGTGATTCAGCCACTGCAATCACACAAGTAACAGAAGACGTTCCTGTGCCCGACCCTCACCTGCTTAATCTATGGGAAAGCAGAAAACAAGCCGAACTCGATTATCTCCAATCTGGAAGAGAATACAAGAAGCTTCTAAAACTTCGTCGCCTCACTGCTGAGGCACGCCGCTATAGCAAACGCCTTAGCAGAAGTCGATGGCTTGACTTTTGTAGCACTTTATCCTATAGGACCAACACCAGCAAGCTGTGGAGAGTATTCCGGGCCATGAACGGCAAGAGCAAATCCGCAAATACCGGAGAAACCCTTCTCCTCCGCACTAGTCAGACTGCTACCGAGCTTGAACAGGAGGCAGACCGCACTTTCTTTCCGCCACCCGCCTCACCACCCCCACCTGACACCTATGCACCTGTTCCATCCACAGACTCTACTGGCATTAACGCCCCCTTTAACACATTTGAATTCGAATATGCTCTTTCACAAGTTAAAAAGAACAGCGCTCCCGGCAAAGATGGCATCACTTGGAGCATGCTCCGGAACTCCAGCACACCTACTAAGGAAAAATTGCTTGACCTCATCAACCAGCACTGGGATACGGGCTGCCTACCACCACATTGGAAACACTCGGTAGTCGTCCCCATTCCCAAGCCTGGAAAACACCCCACGCAACTTGCCAACTTGCGACCGATCTCTCTAACATCAACCGTCTGCAAGCTAATGGAACGCATGGTCACCAATCGACTTACACATTACCTTGAGACCTCAAATTACTTTCATCCGTTCCAGACTGGCTTCCGCCCTCAGCTAGGAACACAGGACAGCCTTTATCTTCTAAACACCAACCTGAACAGAGCACGCCGATGGTGCAAAGGCCGTCCTGACATACTCGTAGCTGTCGATTTACACAAGGCGTTCGATACCATCAGCCATCAAGCCATTGTCGACGCGCTAATCCACACTGGAGTTGGAGCCCGCGTCATCAACTTTGTGAAATCCTTCCTGAGTAATAGAACCTATGAAATTCAAATCGATACCAATCACACGGCACAACATTTTACAAACCGCACGGGTGTGCCTCAGGGCTCAGTCATTTCCCCCACCTTATTTAACATCGTCATGGCGAAAATCGCATGGCAACTAGACAAAATCGATGGCCTATGGTTCACAATATATGCGGACGACATCACGCTCTGGACCACGTACCGTAATACGGCTCGAGAACGAACGGAGACGCTGCAACTAGCACTAGATACAATCGAGATTGAACTTCATTCTACAGGCATGCGTCCATCCCCAGAAAAAACTAAATTTCTGGTCATACATCCACCGCCTGGCGGCGTGGACGTCAACCTTCACTTCGGCGGTCAAAACATCCCACAACCCCCCGAAGGTTATCTCCGGATACTTGGCGTTCCCATTAATCAGCATGGTACTGCTAAGGATTGGATCCTTCAGCTAAAATCTCAATGGAGGCCAACGCTCCACTTAATCAAACGGCTCAGCAGCAAGAGTGGGGGCGCAGGGACGGAGGTAGCGCGTCGCCTCACCGTCGCTATTCTGCTCGCTAAGCTCCGCTACGGTGCCCCTTACTTTGACTTGACCGCAGCCAATTACAAGACACTTGGCTTACTTTATAACTCTGCCTTGAGGGCTATAACTGGTCTACCCGTACACACGCGCATCACGGAGCTCCACAGATTCGCTCTGCTCCCACCAGTGGATGCACTTATTGCTACGCACCGAGCCAATCATGAAACTCGCCTGCGTCACACACCCAACGGGCATCGCCTCCTCACTCGAATCTTTGACGAAGCTAACCTACACTTGCCCATATTAGACCTCCTTACAGCACCATGGACAGAAACATTGGTAACAGATCCAAAACCCATTCCAACCAACACCAAAGGACCAGGAAGAGATCACCGACAACGCCACATAATTGATACACAAGACCAGCACATCGGTCTCCGCATTTATACCGACGCCGCCCTATATCATGACGATGACACCGGCATCACGTTTGCAACCACTGCTTACTACCAAGAGGGTTCACAGCTGCACGCCACTAGCCACAGTGGTCGCAGGTACTGGTCCGCAACTGAACTCGAATTAACAGCCATCGACGAGGCCCTTCAACACTGCACCAAAGGAACAGATCGTTTCATCCACATCTACACCGACAGTCAAGAGGCTATAAAAACCCTGAAAGCCCGTTCTTACAAGACCTCGGTACAAGACAGCATCAAAGAGCGCTGCCGATACCTGCGAGAGACCTCACAAATCTCGGTACGAATACATTGGACACCTGGACATCACGCACAAGGGACTGGGAACAGAATGGCCCACGAGGCCGCTGGCGCGCTGCTAGAGGAAGACCGCCGGCATAGCCTTGATGTGGGCCCGTCCAACTCGGACCACCCTTACTGTTCTCCCGTCTCCTTCATCATACCGGACTCTGTCATCACGCGGCTTAAACATGAGCGGAGGGGTTTGTTGCGGGACCTTGTCCCCGGTATTAATCCTCCGATCCCTTCCGGCCTCTCTCGTCCAGCCCAAGTTCTAACTCACAAGGCGCGAGCCGGTGCAGCGTACACACCGGACATCCTGAGTCAATGGCGCCGAACCAAGATCAGCTGCCCCAACTTCCCTGCTGACTCCGTTGACCTGCAGCACTTGGTCTGGACCTGTCCTGGCACGGCTGGCCTCCGCGCACGCTACACATCTGCTCACCACATTCAGAGCTACGAAGACTGGACAGCCCCCAATACCAACGCCAAGCGCAAGCTTAGTGCCCTGCTAGACTTCATGTCGGAGTCTGGCGCCCTCAACCTCACCTAACCCACCCCCTTCCCCTCTAGGCCTCAGGTCATCCTCATGAATAAAGGTTTATGAATGAATGAAGAGCGCCTCAGTGGCATCGATGCGGAGGAAGCAGCAACCCCAGGCCTGCAGACGCTCTTGACGAACGCAATTCAGGTAGCTGAGATCACTGTCACTGCTACTGAGACACGCAAACCTGACTCCGCTCGGGAAGAGCCTCCAAATATTGCCGAAAATCCAGATGAGATGAACGAAGCAGAAGGAGCCAACTTTGAAAAGGATAAGTGAAGCTGCAGCGCCTCAGGCTGAGGACGAAGATGCGCAGCAGCCTATGGATGTTTCGAAGGGAAGCGCGGCCGCTAAGTCTAAGCGTTCGCAGCAGGATGCCGCTGATGTCTCGGCGTTTCAAGTGGAGACCGGTAGTGGGGAGCCGCCGGCAAAGGCTGCTCCGAAACGTCGACCAACTCTGCGTTCGCGGCCGAATGTGCCTCCAGACCGGAGGCAGGCGGTGGAGACGCCTCCCACGTAACCCTCCTCCGTGCTGGGGAGGCGTCTCAGAGGCACACCTGACAGCTAGACGTGCCAACAACAATGGCGTCTTCCAGTGCAGTGTGCCGGCTGCCATGCCGGTGTGGTGATTGTCATATTGTATCTTATCATGTGATGATAATTCATAGGCCTGCTTGTTGTTCGCCTGAGTGGTGCATAATATGTGCCGGTCTGGTCTAGTACCCTATGTAAAGAATATATAAAGAAAAAGAAGAACCGACAATCCCGTAGCTCGACTTGAGAAACGAAAAAGGGCCATTAATCTGAGCACAAAGCAGAGAAGAAATACCGAGCTCTTGCTCCCGAAAGAGCAGCCAGCAAAAGTCAGCGCGTTCCTAGGTTTCAAGTTACAAACCGAAGACGGCATGGTCCACATTCCCGGAACGACCGGTGAACGCGCGATTTGAAACAAGGGTCGGCGTGGCACCCCGCTGAGGAGAAGGAGGGGCCTGGGCCGGCGACGAGGATGCTGTGCGCACGTACGGGGTGCGAGTGCTGCTCTGAACGACTGGCTGAGAGAGAGAGAGTCAGAGAAGAAGAGCGGACGGGACAGTGTGGAACGCACCCTTTGTCGGAGAAAGACGCGTGTAAGCTTTGCTGAATATATCCAGTGTTTTTGTTACCGTTAAACAGTTTTTGTCCGCGTGTGATTTCTTTACTTTTATACAAATCCCCTAAAGTTCAAAGTTGTAGTAACAAAGTTCAGTCTAATATCAAATCAACAACTACTACATGGTGCCGAAACCCGGCATGAGAAGATAGTGGCGAAATCCGAAAAGACCACGACGGACCAAAATGGAAAAGCTCAAAGCGAAGAGGCGACGTCGACGAGGGCAGAACACGATTATCATCAACGAGGCCACAACAGCACTGCCGACAGCCAACGTCCAAAAGCTGACAGCTCTGCTTCACAGACTGGAAGTCAGCAATGATGAGCTGCGGAAGATCAACGACGAGTTGGAGAACTATCTACCGGAGGAAGCGTTCGAGACCGAGTTTACAGAAAGCGTCGAATACGACGACCGGGCCATAAACCTCATCGGCCAACTGAGGGCTCGAATCGCAGCTTCACAACAGGCTGCGTCTGAACAGAACGCCGAATCAACGCAAGCCTCTGTGCCGACGCTCAGACTCACTGCAATCAGGCTTACGAAGCTGCAGCTCCAGTCTTTCAATGGTGAGCTTGCCAACTGGCAGTCTTTTGGGGAATGTTTCCGCGAAGCGGTGCATGATAATCAGGCCCTGTCCAAAGCGGAGAAATTTCATTACTTAAAGAGCCTCCTCACTGGGCCTGCCGCGTCGGCAGTTAAAGGGTTACAAGCGACTGAGGCGTGCTATGAAGACGCTATACAGATACTGCAGCGCCGTTTCGGAGACAAGGGGCTAATCGAACAAGAATACCTTGCCGAATTAAGGACGCTACCGCCCGTGTCGTCATCAGGAGATGTCAGAGGACTCCGCCGGCTCTACGATCATGTTCAAGCCCACATTTGCAGGTTAACGGCTCTCAGAGTGACCAAGCATGCTTACTGCGCAATGCTTTGCGATATTATCCTGACGGCGCTGCCGCGAGACATGGTGGTGGAGTTTCACCGCCTGGCAAGCCGAGCGACCAAGACAGATGTATTGTCGCCGCCCGATAGTAGTCCCGCGTCACCAGCGCAGCAGTCCTCCGCCTCGAAGCAGGCAGCAGACAGATCAGAGAGAAGGCTAGAGGAGGTACTACATTTTCTGCTGGTAGAAACAGAGTGTCGAGAGCGATGTAGGCAAGGTCCCGCCTTTGAGAAGCCTTCTTACAAAGAAAACCTTGGCAAACGCGCCAGTCAGCCGACTCCGAGTGCCGCTGTTCTTTATGCGCAAACAGAGAAGACAGAAAAATGCGCATTCTGCGATTCGAACAGGCACGGCACAGAGATCTGCACGGCTGCACTGACGAACGAAGCTAAAACCGAAACACTTGCCAGGGCGAAAAGGTGCTTTCGATGCACGAGGTTGGGACACCGAGCAAAAGACTGCAGGCGAAAGATAAAATGCGGGAATTGCGATAAAAGGCACGCTACCTCAATGCGCAACCCCAATTGGGCAGTAAGCAAAACTGGCGTACCAACAGAGATCTCCGCCACTCATGTGCATGCAGAAGCCAAAACAGAAGAAACGCAAGAGACGGCACTGCAGACTTTCCGTGCCTTTGCTTTGGAGAGCACCAAATACGGCTACATCCGGGGCGTACTGGACGGTGGAAGTCAAAAAACGTTCATTCGAGCAGATATCTCAAAAACACTTAATTTGAAGGTTTTGGGAAAGACCGATTTCCACTTAAACTCCTTCGGGGCCGCGGCCGCGCAAGTCCAAAGCTGCCGGCTGGTAGAAGTTCGCCTTCGGAGCCAATACGGAGATCATGAAATAGCAATAGAGGCTATTGAGGTGCCCTTCATATGCAAGGACGTCAGGCAGGTGCCCACAGATCACAGTTTTGTGCAACATATGGAAGTTCGAGGAGCACTGCTCGCAGACAGACTGATCCATCCGGGCATGTCTTCAGTGCCAGGTATTGGATTACTAATTGGAGCCGACCACATTTGCCAATTTCAAACGGGAGAGGGGCAAAGATGCAACGAAAATGAAGGATTAGAAGCGGTGAATACAAAGTTTGGTTGGACGATTCAGGGACCGTGCAGTGTGACTTCAAGCCTCGCAATTGCAAACAATGTTTGCATACTAAGAATATGCTTGGAAACTGCAGACCAGGTCCACACTACGCTGCAGAATATCTGGGAACTAGACGCCATCGGCATAAACGTTTCCCCAGAGACACACGACGAAAGTGCACTGAGCAAGGTAAAGTTGGAAAAGAAAGGTCAGCGATATGAAGTTGCCTTTCCATGGAAAGAACTCAACGACAACAAAAATATGGCAATTCGGCGACTCGACAACCTGACAAAGTGACTATGCCGCAATCCAGAACTCGCTGAGCAATACGACGACGTCATCAGGAGTTATTTCGAGGCAGGCCATGCGGAGCGGGTGACCGAAGAAGTAATGTCTGGGAAAGTTTATTACATGCCACATCAGCCAGTCGTACGTAGTGAGGCAACTACAACGAAGCTGCGTGTCGGGTTCGACGCATCATCACACGCTCCGAGGAAACGGTCACTCAACGACCACTTGGAAAAAGGACCTAACCTCCTCAGTGATTTGGTACAGATTCTCTTGCGTTTCCGCCTACACAAGGTCGCTCTCGTGGCAGACACCGAGAAAGCATTTCTCCAGATAATCGTGCTGCCTGAAAATAGAGACGCCCTACGATTCTTCTGGTACAGTAGCCCGCCGCTTAACCCGTCAGCATTGCCGAATATCGAAGAATGGAGAACGACTCGGGTACCGTTCGGCACGACAGCCAGCCCGTATTTGCTGATCGCTACCCTCCTCCACCACCTGGAATGCACGCCAAGAGAAGTTTCGAAAACGGCGAGCCTCATGAAGGACTCCTTTTACGTGGACGATCTGGTGACGGGGGCGGCTACAGTAAACGAGGCGTTGAGAATAGCCACTGAAGCCACCGACATAATGAGCGACGCCGGCATACGCTTAAGGAAATGGTCCTCGAATTCCGATGCAGTCCGCGCGTTGCTTGGGGACGACGAAACTACACCTTCGAATGGTGAACAGGAATGAAATGCAACGTGAACTGGAATGAGATGCAACGCAGCTCGCGACAAGATGACAATATCCCTGGCCAGTGTGATCAGCTCATTAACTAGCGGAGCTGCGTCGAAGCGCGAGGTGTTGCAGGCGTCGGCAAGAATATTCGAATCCTTTGGGCCTCGTCGCACCGTTCGTGGTGCGAGCAAATATCCTTTTCCAAAGGCTACGGGAGAGAGGTATCGAGTGGGACGACCAGTTGCCGAGCGACTTGGAGGCGGTATGGAGAAGTTGGTGTTTAGCCCTCGCCAATCTGAGACAACTCTCCTTCCCACGTTGCATCCTACAAAACGACCAAGTTTCCGGGCAGCTCCACATTTTTTGCGACGCAAGTCTGACGGCCTACGGGTGCTGTGCCTACCTCCGCATCGGAGAAGACAACGAAACGGTGAGCGTCAACCTCATCCTTGCCAAGTCACGCGTGGCGCCTGTGAAGGCCTTGTCGCTGCCTCGGTTGGAGCTGATGACGGCTGTAATTGGATCACGCATGGCCACCTACTTTCAAGGAGCAATTGATCACCAAATGAATGTATTCTATTGGACTGACTCGATGATTACGCTCCTCTATCCCTTGGAAACGCGCATAAAATGAGTTGCACTCATTTGGGGGGGGGGGGGGGGATGTAAAGAATATATAAAGAAAAAGAAGAACCGACAATCCGTAGCTCGATTTCAGAAACGAAAAAGGGCCATTAATCTGAGCACAAAGCAAAGAAATGCCGAGCTCTTGCTCACGAAAGAGCGGCCAGCAAAAGTCAGCGCGTTCCTAGGTTTCAAGTTACAAACCGAAGACGGCATGGTCCACATTCCCGGAACGACCGGGGAACGCGCGATTGGAAACAAGGGTCGGCGTGGCACCCCGCTGAGGAGAAGGAGGGGCCTGGGCCGGCGACGAGGATGCTGTGCGCACGTGCGGGGTGCGAGTGCTGCTCTGAACGACTGGCCGAGAGAGAGAGTCAGAGAAGAAGAGCGCACGGGACAGTGTGGAACGCACCCTTCGTCGGAGAAAGACGCATGTAAACTTTGCTGAATATATCCAGTGTTTTTGTTACCGTTAAACAGTTTTTGTCTGCACTTGATTTCTTTACTTTTATTCGAATCCCCTAAAGTTCAAAGTTGTAAAAAAGTTCAGTCAATATCAAATCAACAACTACTACACCCTAATTCCACAGAAATGGCGGCTCCATTAAGAATCGCTGCACTAAGCACTAGGGGATTGGCTGCAAGACGCCGGCAGTGCCAACTTATCCGTTTATTATTTGAAAAAGATCTGGACGTTATAGGCGTCCAAGAAACAAAATTTGAAATTCAGGACTGCATGGTGCTACCTTTCCGATCCCAGTACGATGCTTGTGTGTGCCATGCTTTAGATAAATCAGGCGGGTGTCTTCTCTTCCTCCGGAACTCAATTGGCATTACTGTGGAGAGTGTGATAGTATGTCAAAGTGGCCGCTTTATTGTTTGTGACTTTACCTTTTCTGGTTGACAGTGGAAGTTGTTTGTGTGTATGCGCCGAACAGAGAGCAGGAACGCAAAGATTTCTTGGAGCGGATTGCTCCTTATGTGAGGAGTGATCGGAATGTGATCTTCCTGGGAGATTTCAATCGTGTGTGTGCATCGGAGGATATAGTTAAAAAACAACCTGTTCGCGACAGCAGTGCTCTTTTTTTAAACGAGCTTGTCCAAGAGTGTTACCTCGGGGATGTTGCTAATTTATTGTCGAATTCTGATGTGCCGCTATTCACACACAACCAGAGAGACAGTTAGGCAAGGCTAGATAGAGCATATGTGTTTTCTGAGCTTGCGCGTCTCTTCAAAAACTATATGGTAAAGCCTGTTTCGTTTAGTGACCATTGCCTGGTTGTGTGTACCATTAGATCCAAAGAAGCGAAGCTGCGCTTTAACTGTGATTTATGGAAGCTTAACGACAATATACTCACAGATGAAAGTTTCGTAGATACTGTGCAGCGGCATAAAAACCTTGTTAGAAGTAGAACCTGAAACAGTACTTGAATCGTGGCAGCATTTTAAGGAAGATGTTAAGATACACGCAATTGAGCGATCGGGTTCCTTATATAATGAACAAAGGAGTAAAGAGAAAGAATTTCAAGGAGAGCTTGATCTTTTGTTAAGCTTAGAAAGTGCACAACCAGGGCAATATATGAAGAAAATAAGACAGGCTAAAAACCACCTTGAGGCTATCGATATATGCAAGTACAAAGAGGCTATCGCCCGAGCACGTGCAGAGAGATTATTTTCCCAAGAAGCAACCACCAAGCGTGCATTAGGAGGGCAAAACAGGTACCCAATGAAGAATGAAATAAAAGATATAAACACCAGCAATGGAGTCACAAGCGACAGGGTGGAGATACAAAAGCATTCGTAAAATATTTTCGCTCCTTGCTAGGCCACGCAAGGCGTGTGGTGAAGGATTTGAAAAATTCTTTTTGCCACTGATGCCAAGACTCGATGGCACCATGAAAGCAAGCTTGGAGAAGCCCATCAGCATGCGAGAAATAGAAATTGCTATAGATGGCCTGACCGCTAGAAAATCACCTGGTTCTGATGGATTGGGCGCAGCTTTTTATAAAACTTTTAAGGGGGAAGTAGCGCAGGCATTGCATCAAATTTTGAGCGAGGCGTATGGTAAAGAAGAAACGCCACCCTCATTTAGAAGGAGGCACTTGGTGTTGATACCTAAGAGCGATGACCCCGTCAAATTGCTCTCAGTGAAGTCATACCGGCCAATGAAGTCATAACACTTGCCAATGGGGATTACAAAATCTTCATGAAGGTTCTAGCGAAATGGTTGCAGAACGTAATTAAAGATTTTGTTGGGCCACATCAAACATGTGGAATTAAAGGGAGAAGCATATATAAAAATATTCACATAACTAGAAGCATTTTGGAATATTTTGACGCGTTTGAAGATAACGTTGCAATGTTGCAACTAGACCTGGAAAAAGCTTTTGACAGGGTTAGTCACGAAATTATATTTTCAATGCTTGATGATGTAAATGTAAGATCAGTCATATTCAGTTCAGTTCAGTCGTTCAGTCGTGTCCGACTCTTCGTGACCCTATGGACCACATCACGCCACGCTTTCCGGTCTCTCACTATCTTCCTAACATCACATAACTTCATCTGCAGGGCCTCGAAGATGCCATCTAACCATCGCGTTTGCTGCCTACCCCTTCTCCGGTGACCCTCAACCTTTCCCAACATCAAATCTTTCTCCAGCGACTCCTCTCTTCTCATCAGATGACCAATGTCTCTGCTTTTTACTAGGCGGTCAAGGCTAGCCATGGCTCTCTTTCCCAGAAGCAGGCGTCTCCTAATTTCATGGCTGCAGTCTCCTTCCGGGGTAATCTTGGAGCCCAGGAAGAAAAAATCTGTCACAGCTTCCACTTCTTGTTCCTTGATGCTCCAGGACTTGATAGGGCAAGACGCCATGATCTTTGTCTTTTTAATGTTCAGTTTAAGCCCAAACTTCTCACTCTCTTCTTGTACGCGCATCAGTCATATTAGATGGAGTTAAAATGGCATATGCAAATTGTTTCACTAGCATTATTGTAAATAACGAAGTCACAGAAAGCTTTCAGATAACATCGTCCGTAAGACAAGGATGTCCACTTTCTCATCTGTGATTTGCCATATATTTTACCAAACATAGGTCTACGGAGCATGCTTTACTTGATCAAAAAGAATATATATTAGGCAACATAGAATCCCAGAAGCTTACTCTTGGAATTTTTGTTGATTTCAGTAAGGCGTTTGATACACTAAATCATAATACCTTCTTTGCTAAATTCGAACATTGTGGTATACGTGGCCATGCCCTCAACCTTCTCAAGTCATATATGTGCTCGCGATCCCAATATGTTGTTATCAATAATTGTCGTTCCGATGTGCTACAAATTTCGAATGGCGGGCCACAGGGCAGTCTCCTGGGTCCTATACTCTTTAACGTATATATTAATGACATTGTTAATATAAGCAACGAGATAAAATTTATTATTTACGCTGACGACACCAGCTTATTCTGCTCCTCTACAGATATTAATCAACTAACAAACTCTGCGAACAAGGTACTCGTTTCTTTGAAGGAATGGTCATGCTTAAATTCTTTGACGGTAAACAAAGAAAAAACAAAGGCAATAATATTTCATGCTAAGGGCAAGCTAGTAGGGAATGCGCCACCTATATTTTTCGGCGGCTTAAGAGTCGAATATGTCCAATCATTCACATCACTTGGCATAGATTTTAAACCCACAATGTCATGGGATACTCAGATAAACAAAGTCTGCACTAAGCTTTCTAAATTCATAGGCATTACCTCTCGTAATAAATATATTCTGCCAACAAAAACGAAACTTTACCTCTACTATGCATTCTTTTTCTCCTACTTAGGATACTGCCATTTGGTGTGGGGAAATACTACTATGTCCAATTTGAAAAAGCTTTTTGTTCTGCAGAATAAAATGCTACGCGTTATAACAAATTCCTCCTATGACGCCCCAATCCGTCCCATACGGATGAAATACAAAATATTTCCAGCCCTTAAGCTGTTCGAGTACAGGCTTGCTTGTTTTTATAAAAAACATGCCGCACGAAATGACCCATTTTTGTCCCGCATTGTACAGCTGGTGCCACACAACACGCCCTATGCTACAAGAAACCCCGAAATGTTTGAGGTACCCAGATGTAGAACAAACTATGGTTTTGCTATGTTGAAATATATACTGCCAATGTGTTTGAACTCTTTTCTTTACAGCAACATGAACAAAATGACTTTTTCTTTCCTCCGAGAAATGTTCACTGATTAGGTTGTATTGATAAGGAATGCGTCTATCGACAACTCATTTTTACTTTTTCCTTGTCATTGTATAATTTTTTTTTTCTGTTTCGAAGCACTGTCTCATTTTGTAACGCGTGAGATGTCCATTTTATATCGCACAAACTGCCGCTGCTGTTCATCGTCGACCTTACGGGTGGCGAAGCCCGTCAAGCGGTAATTACGAACTGCTTTTTTTTCATCACCCGCGCTTTTTGTACGACAAAAGCGGAATAAACATTCATTCATTCATTAATTCATATAGAATCGTTTCGCTTAAACGCGATTAAAAATGAAAGGTTTCGAGGATTTAGACTTATGGAAAGCGAAGTAAAGATATTGTCATATGCTCACGAGATAGCCGTTTTCTGTCAAGATCAAGACAGCGTTTCAGAAGCAATCAAAGATGCTAGTCGATTTTGTAGGCAAACGGCCTACGAAGACAACTGGGAGAAAGAAATGTTTGGGGCTATGGCATCGGGTTTGGTGCAACTCACCTTCCCTTTTCGAAAATGTTTCTTGGTCTGTCACACCTGCGAGGTATATTGGAGCGCCGCTGGAACAATACAAGGATACGAAAGATTACCGGAATGCTGAACGTGAACGTGTCCAGTCAAAAACAACAAAGTGGGCTGGCCTTGATTTATCAATGTACGCGCGTTCAACTGCATGTAAGTTGTTCATTGTTGCGAATGTCTAGTATGTTTTGCAAGCATTGTCTATGTCAAGGGTTAGCCTCCAGAAAATTCACCATTGCTGGCGGTTTTCGTCTGGATTTCGGTTTGGGAGAGAACAAGTCGTACAAATGTGTTTCGCTCGGTAAAAAGTGGAGGACTTGGTTTGACTCATTTACTTTTAGAACAAATAGTATCCAGGTTTATGTTCTTACGGAACCAAACCGACCCTTTTCTGCATACGGTTTTTCAAGTTAGACTGAGCCAAGACTTACTCGAATTTTTGGTGTCCTCTAGCAACTCTAAACACAGAAGACTGAGTGTTTTGTGCGTGAGGTTGTGGCTTTCTTTAACATTTTAAAAGTGAGATTCTCAAGGGAATACCTAAGCGCTGTAACCCAAAAGCAACTGTATAAGTACTGTAAGGCCGCAGTGAAAAGCGACTCGCACGTGGAGTCGAGCTGGCGGTCGAACCCCCCACGCGCCGAGGCCAAGGAGCGAGCGCTGTTGTTGTTTTTTCTCCTTTTCTCCCCTCTTCTCGGGCGCGGGCGCGCGCGAGGCTTGGGTTGTTTCGTCTCTTCGCCCCGAGGCGCCACCAAGAAGCGAACGGCAGACGCATCCTTATCAGCCGGGAACAACAGCGGCGCGCTTCTGCGAACCACTTTACGGCCGGCTCGTCCGGCGATCTCCCGCCGTGGCGCCAAGCATGGGTGCAGGGAGACGCCGTTAATGAAGCCTTTTGCACTGCCACAAGCGCTCACAAAATGTCCTGCAGAAGGCGACAATAGGCGCGACCCTTGGCCCTCCCAAGTAGGGAATCAGTCCAGAGACCTCCCGCTGTGCCGCCATACATCGGATGCAAGCAACGGCGACTGTACACTGCTCTGGGACAGTGCCGCCCCCCCCCTTTTTCCTCGAACGGGACGGCAGGTTGGCCTAGTCTCCAGATCCCCCGCGGCGTTTCTTTCACAAAGGCGCCAGCTGCAAGGTCGCGTCACAAACACGCTGAGGAGGGGAGGCAAAGACAGGCGCCGTGTGAGAGGGTTTGGGGACCAGCGAGTGGAAAGAGTGTGTGTTTTGAATGTTGTATTTTTATTTGACGTAATTAAGGACCTGGGTCCGAGATTTTTCCCAACCCACTGGGGTTGTGGCATGTTTTTAAATAATTTGATTGGCTGCTTCATTTTCGGGGCGGATCACCTATGGTGACCGCCCTTGGGTCTTTGTTGATGTCTGGTATCAAAAAGCGGTCCTCGGACCATGTTCGACAGTCACGATTGAGGCTCCGTGCTTTACACGTATTTACACCCCCTAGGTTTTAACCAAAACGCTCGGTAGGAAAGTAAGGGCCTGTAAAGTGAATTTTTTTGTGTGAGAGTCTTCATTTTCTTTTAAGTTACAGTTGTCTGTGTGACTTGTTGCTGTAACTTTGCCTATGTATACTATTTTTCTTCTATAAATATTTTTCTCCTTTCGACCATCATCTGATCATCGACTACTGCTTCCTCTACCTGCCGAAAACAGCATATTCATTACTGGCGCAGTACGACATGATTCGGCACCCTACCACAAAGCAGCAAGCAATAAGGCCTCGGGTAGCAGCAGCGGCAGCCAAAGGACGACTGTGCAAGCTACCTGCCGAGGACGACCAGCCAAGGCGTGACTCCCGGGCTTGGTGCTACTACCCGCAGCGACGCTGGTGACGGGTGAGTGGGATTTCTCGCGTCTGGTCGAGGTTGGCTTGGCTTGTGCTAGGGAAAGTGAGGTACTAGGCAGTAAGGACGCCAGATATGATTGAAAGCAAGGCTTACGCATATCCTCTGATGGAGGAAGAGCGTCTGGTAATTCGGCAACTTGAATTGGATTTTGAGCGAAAAAAACGGGAAATTCTGAGAGAGGAAGAGAGATTGATAAGAGCGCTGATGCGTGAGCATGCCGGCGGCGGAAAGGCTAAAACTGCGTCCGAAGCAACGGAGCAGCGACAGACCTGGCCCCGTGGCAGAAAGCACTAGTGCAGTTGAGGGCTGCCCCTCCCTGTATTCGACGAATACAGATACCCTGGACGAGCGAAGCGTTGCTAGCTCAGGGGAGGGAGCGGCGGAAACTGCTAGTGCAGCCCCACAGGCGCAGCTAAAGGAGCTAGCGTTAGGCGGCGAAACGAACTGCCCGAGCTGTCTTGTGGCGCGGATAGAAATTCGCGAAGATGCTGATGAGCCCTTGTCAGTATCAGCTATGGCTAAGTCTAGTGACTCCGTTCGAAAAGCTGTCGACACGGAGTGAGGCTCCGTGCTTAGCACGTATTTACACCCCCTAGGCTTTAACCGAAACGCTCGGTAGGAAAGTAAGGGCCTGTAAAGTGACTTCTCTGTGTGAGAGTCTTCATTTTCTTTTAAGTTACAGTTGTCTGTGTGACTTGTTGCTGTAACTTTGCCTATGTATACTATTTTTCTTCTGTAAATATAATTCTCCTTTTGACCATCATCTGATCATCGTCTACTGCTTCCTCTACCTGCCGAAGACAGCATATTCATTACTAGTACCTGCTTGATGTAATGATGCCACTGCCATTGTATCGATCATTACAATGTGGAGGGGAAGGTCAGGATGTCCTAAAAAGAGCTAAAAAGATGCGAGCACGGGCATCGGCAAGATTTTTTCTTCCTATTACACAGTGGTATTTTGTCTGTTAAACCATTGTTGAGGGAAAAAGGTGTCTTTTTTCCATGGCCGGTGGACTGTTTGATTTTCCATACGCCAGAAACCATAAACCATATTTTTCTTGACTGCTGGGATGCAGTCTCTCTGTGGGATATCTTGCAGAGGACTTTAAAAAAAGGACTTGCCAATTACACCCTACGGTATACGGTTCCTGCCATTCCATAATCAAAGTGGTGTGCCATAAGGCTTATTCATGTTGCTCAGCCTCCACAGTGTATGGAAAGCGAGAATGGCTGTGAGACACGCGGACGGGGATGCTCGCTCAGCGAAAGAATATTTCATTTAGAGTATCAACAACCTTGCAGCCATCTATAATAACCAAAGTCAGAAACCTGAATGGATGCCAGTTTTGAGTGAACTGGCTAACCTAAAGCGTTTTTAAAACTTTGTCAACCTGACTTTTGATAGAGCGCTTCGTGGCATTATACTTTGACTTTACCCCACTGTAGATATAATTATTAACAGGAAATAAAAAAAAAGCTTCACTGGCGAAATGGATTGACACTGAGCGAATAAAACATCTGTCGAATCCTGTAAGTGACACTTTGTTCTAATTTTTTTTAAATAAGAACGTTAAAATAAGCTACCAAGATCTTTCCGGGGGGCTCTTCCCCTTTAGGTTGCATTATGTGATGTTTTTAATTCTTAATAGCCGCAAAACCAGCCCTGAACAGAGCCACGAGGTGACGGCATGACAACGGTAACACTATTGACTTAGCTTCACCGTAATCATTTCCTGTCTTCAGTGAAGGTATGTTACCTGGATGGATGGATGGATGGATGGATGGATGGATGGATGGATGGATGGATGGATGGATGGATGGATGGATGGATGGATGGACGGACGGACGGACGGACGGACGGACGGACGGACGGACGGACGGATGGATGGATGGATGGATGGATGGATGGATGGATGGATGGATGGATGGATGGATGGATGGATGGATGGATGGATGGATGGATGGATGGATGGATGGATGGATGGATGGATGGATGGATGGATGGATGGATGGATGGAAAATATAGGAGCGTCCCCTTTGAAACTAGGTGATAGCAGTAGCTATCATGCTCAGTTTTCTGCCTATATCTTAATTATTGTTTTAGATTGGTTAACTATACCATCATTCTATTTATTAATGGTTTGTTTCTACATCATTAGCATAGTGTCACTTCTCTGCTTTTAAGCCATCAATCTTCCAGTCGTTTTTTGCTAGCTTCCACCACCGGTTTATTCACCCGGCCACAGGTATCTCTAAACGCCGGCCAGAGCTTCAGGAACAGTGACTGCGCCTGCATGAACTTCCGGATTGATACCATTACATTCGAGTATAATATGGTCAATTGTTTCACTGGAGTTACCACATACAGCACATGCGTCATCTTCATTGTTAAATTTCTTTTTGTAGCTGCGTGTCCTAAGGCACCCTGATCTAGCTTCAAAAAGTAAGGCACTGCCTCTTGAGTTATCAAAGAAAGCTTCCTTCCTGATCTGCATTTTCCACTTTCGGTATAATTTCACACTCTGTTTCTTTTCCATAGAATAATTTTACCTTTAGTGTTTTTCACCTGTTGCTTAATGCTCTTTATTTCTCCGTACTTGTGACTAGCATACTTGCTAGTTAGTTTCCTAGTTCTTTTCCTCCATTGTGAGTCAACGCTTTTTATGTACAGGTATTTAAATACTTTAGCTGCCCATCTGTTACTGTCCAATTTCCTCAGGCGTTCCTCATATAATATTGTACTCTGAGCTTCCCGTACTTCGGAAGATGCCCAGCCTATATCTCCTTGTACCGCCTCTTTTGTGGTTTTGCAGTGGGCACCTAGTGCTAATCGTTCAACGGCTCTCTGATTTATTTCTAATGTCGACTGCACCCCTGAATTTAGGCACAAAACCGCATTTCCGAAAGTAAGTCCGGGCACCACAATTCCTTTCTAAATACCCCTCAAAACCTCATACCTGTTGTATCCCCACAATGCCCTATGCTTCATTATCCCGGCATTTCTTCGTCATTTGGCCTTAAGTGATTGCTCATGCTTTCCAATGTATGCCAATCCTTCGTTTGCTCATACCCCCAGATATTTATATTCTGCTACTCTAGGTATTTCATGGCCTTGTATTTTAAGACCCTGATCAGTTGAGCCGTTGAAAATCATCAGACTCGACTTAACTGCGCTAAACCTGAAGCCTAGAGCGTCCCCTTCGTTTCCGCAATACTGAATTAGAGTTTGCAATTCTTCCAAACTCTCAGCTAGCAGCACAATATCGTCTGCATACATCAAACCGGGAAGGCGCTGCTTTACCGCCTTTCCACCTAATCTATATGACAGGTTAAAACCTAGGTTACTCTCTTGCATCCTCCGTTCCAGGTTTATCATATAAAGCATGAACAGCACCGGTAATAGAGGATAGACTTGGCTTAATCCTTTGCATACTTTGACAACTTCGGTACTTCTTATCCCTTCCCATGTAATTTCTACTTTGTTATCATGGTATATTTCCTGTAGGAACTCTATTATTTAATAACCGATACCTCTTTCTTTTAATATGTTCCACAGGAGTTCCCTGTTTAAGTTGTCGTTTATGTCCAGGAAGGCCAAATACAAAGGTCTATTTTCCACTCTAGATATTTCGATGCATTGGGTAAGCACGAACAGGCTATCATCTAAGCGCCTACCATTCTAAAGCCGTTCTGAGGTTCGGACCCAGCTGCACAAAAGGAGCTGGTGGGCTGGGCTCTAACAGTCGCTGAGAGCCACAAGCTCCCGGCCACCCTACGCGATATCGAGCCGACCCATCAAAACAATCGATAAACGTTTCAATAAACGTTTTTACCACCACCACCTGAGGTTCTCCGAGTATCTTATTTTCTACCCATGCTTGCACCTTTAATTTCACCGCCTGCACAACCAACCTGTACATAACAGATTTTATGGTAATCGGCCTCTAGGATTTTATGTGCATCTTTTCTCCTTTCCCTTTATAAATCAATTTCATTTTACTCTGCCACCAGCTGTCCGGAATTTGCTTAATCTTTACGACTGCTTCCAGAGCTTTTAACAACGTTTCCTTACGTTTTGGACCAAGTTCTTTAATCAGCTTGATCGGAATTCCAACTATTCCTGTAGATGTGTTTTAAGGAATATTTGTTTCTACCTTTTTCCAGTTTAGATTGGTCAGCTCTAAGCTGCTTTGTATTCTGCTACCTTGTGTTGCTTCCTGATTTGCGGAGATTACCCTATCGTCACTCTTAAATGTCTCGGCTATAACTGACGTAATGTAGTTCACTGCGTTGTCTTCCCTTAAACAATTTCCCTCGTTATATTGAATCTGATCCTGCTTTCTTTTTAATTATTCTGCCCTAGCCAGCTTATATGGTTCCAGAATTTTCTTGCTCCGCCTCTAGAGGCATCGTGTATGTCAGCCATCCAGCGATCGGTGGACTGCTTTATTTTACTTTGGACGAAGGCCTGTACCTCAAGTTCCTTTTGTCGATATGATTCCCATTTTGGTCGATTTCCTCCTGAGATACCTGTGCTTTCTTTGCCACTCGGTATTCCCTTGAAGCAGGCCGCCGTTGTTCACCTTTCGGATGCGTTCAGACACCTCTCGGAAACAATTGCTGTTTGACCCGCTCAGAGGTAACCAGTGAGGAAAAAGAAGTTGCGGGACTCTACTGTTGAGGAGACGGAATTACGCGCCCGCCACAGTTTTCGGGCAACGTCTGCCGCAAATCATGACGACCTTGACGGGGTACGACCCCGATGGAATGCGTATCGTCTCCATTCCACAAGCGAAAACGCCAGTTTTTTATAAGGTTGCGGAAGCGAATATCCAGTGCAAGATAGAGGAGTGGGAACGCGCATCAGCCCGAACAACAGCTCGGTACGGCAGAGAGGACTAACACCAGATGACCCTTTCCCCACCGCAGCTGACCGGACGCCGCAGCGGACACCACGCACGCAAGTCAAGCGTTGGAAGCCTCCTCCGCAGCCGCGTCTCGGCAAGCAAGAAGCAGTCATCATAATCAAGCCTAAAGGAACGCTGGATCTCAGCACATTCAAGGGAAGCAACATGCTCAGAAGTTCCATGCGCGTGGCAGCAGGCATGAACCACACATCAGCAGCGCTCAGCGTTTGGGCCATTTGGGAACAAAACACCATCGACGTCGGCGTCACCAAACAATGAGAAAATTCCTCGCAATTCAATAACTTAAATGAGGGGACACAGCACATGCAGTTTACTTCTACCTCCGGACCTCTGGTGACACGTGTAAAGGAGTAATGCAGGTAGACCCTAGGCTTTTCAACGAAGACATCACGGAAGCGCTTCGTTCCCTGGACGCCCCAGTGGTTAGCGTGAGAAAACTAGGTTCCTCCAGCATAGCGGCCGTCACTTTACAAGGCAGAAAGATCCCTTTTCACGCCTTTTACTACGGTAGGGTGCTTCCCGTATGCCTGTACAGGAAAACAACACCAGCCTGTATACTGTGCGGGAAACATGGACACTGAACGGATATCTGCCCTTGCCTTGCGCAGTCACGACGTCCACAGTGCGGTCAGGGAGATATTCAAAGAGCCCATGACTGCCAACCTAACTGCACAGTGTGTGAAGGGCGACGTCCCATGGGGTCGAAGCAGTGGAAGTATAAGCACCGAACATCACACCGAAAGCCCAAGACAGGTCAAGTCAGCCACCAGTCCAGGGCCAAGTTTCGAGACCGGTCCAGCCGTGGAGGCACATCGAGCAGCAGGGATCGACTGACCCACCAGGCCTAGTCCAACAGCAGCAACTCAGCAGCACACGGCTCACAGTCTTCAAGCTAAGGACCTGGCACTACCGACAACGCGTCACACCCAACCGGCAATCGTCCAGATGAGAAAACAACAGGATCTCATTACAAGGAGCAGCGCAACGACGGCAAGGTGAGCTGGGCAGATGTAGCTGTCTCCTCTCCCGAAGCGTTGGCTTAGAAACAACTTGAATCAGAGATCAAGAAACTACAGTCCGAAAATAGGAAACTATAAGAGCATTTAGGCATTGAAGCCAGTCCGAACAACATATTACCTCCATTGACGCAGCAGGCATGTCCGATGGAGGAGGGCAAGGTAGAGATACATCCTGCGCACCCAAAGCAGCTAATTACTGCACCCCTGAGAGGCAAATGACTTCATTAGAGACACCACAGCAGGCGCCACCGCCGCAGGTACCACAGCAGCAGACAGCGGCACCGCAGGCACCCACGCCGCAATATACCGAGAACACCCAAACGCAGGACCACACATTACCCGCTTGGAAAACACAGACCAAGATCTCATGGAGAATAAATTGCAAATTATGATCGAGACGACAATCAAAAGAATGTTAGAGACAGTTATCAAGCCCATGATGCAAAAACTTGAACTCATTCTAATCATGATGCAAGCGCAGGAGATTAGAATTGACCGCAAAATGCAGGCATTTTCGGATGTGTCTCACAACAAGGGCCCAAAACTACAGGCAGGGCAAACTGGGAAATCATCGCCTAGTCAGCTCTAAACTTGATTAGGAACCTGAAGGTGCACCAAAGGATCAGACACACCTTTCTAATCCTCCGCATGGCGCCACAGTCAGGACCTAAACTCACCATCCTACTATAGAACTGCAGGGGACTGACGCGTAAAAGGGAAACATCATAGCAATGCATAAACTCTTATGCTCATACGCCGCAAATAATAGACCTGCAAGAAGTGAACATGAAGGTAAAGATATGAGGATACTCAACACAACAAACTCCTCGACATGCATCTTGGTCCACAAATCATGCAAAGCAACCACTGTAGATCTTGATCTATACAGCGACTTTGAATATATCTTCATAACATTGCTACCACAACACAGACACAGCAAGGGCGCCAGTGCACTCAATACATATAGTCGCCCCAAAAAGCGGCGCGTAGCCTTTGACGCGATCTCTCTCAAAGCACTAAGAAAAGCTCCTACAGCTCCCCTAGCTATAGTCTGCGACTTTAACGCTTCTAGCCCATTATGGAGATTTCGAAGGGAAAACATGAAATGCAGGCAACTAGCATCCGCCATCGCTGACATGGCACTTACCTCACTCACGGACCCACAATACCCGACGCGACTCGGTACCAGCATAACACGGGATGCCTCCCCCGACTTCACGCGCGTCCGCAACGTCCGCAACTATGAGTGGCTTAATACGGGAGAGACCTTAGGCAGCGATCAGTACGTGCTGCAGACCATCTTTAAAAGTAACAAACACATCAAACCTCGAAGCCAAGCCAGAGTGACAGACTGGGAGATGTTTAGGAAGGACACCAAACTAGTTGCATCGGAACAAATAACTAGTTACGAAGAATGGACGGCATTCGTTCTCGACCCTAAAGAAAAGCTCACAAAAACTCTTGCCACCATGGAGGACCATCCAGCTGTTGACAACCATCTCCTACAACTTTGAGAAGCTATACGTAGTCTCATAAAACAACGGAAGTTGCAAAGACACAATCGAAAACTCAGAATTCGAATAGCGAAGCTAACTACTCAAGCAGACCAATACGTGTGGGACCCCGCTCGCACCAATTTGCTAAAAAGGTGCGAATTCCTCAACGATCGCCTAGACATCAAGACTACGTGGAACCTTCACGAACTGTGGCCAGCGCGTCTACCCGTACATCTACGATTTTCTTAAACACAGAACCGTCAACATCAGCATCGGCACAGAACGAACGACGCAAGTGAAGATGGGTACGATAGGCACCCCGCAAGGGGCAGTATTATCCCCTTTCTCGAAATCTCCCACCCCTTCTAAATCAAATACAGGGCATACCACACGTCCTGTACGCTGACGATCCATCCATCTGGACCACACTGGGAAGTATGGGAATTATTGAAGAAAAGCTACAAACAGCGGCAACAACAGTTCATAATTATGCACGAGCGTGTGAACTGACCTGCTCTCCCAAAAACATTCGAACTCCTAGTCTTCCCCGACCGCAAACTTTAGGCCATGATCGACATCCATGTTGACAACTCACCCATCAAGGAAGTCCAGACCGACAAGATACTGGGTATGTACATCAATAACAAGGGCAACAACCTCCTGGCCATTCAGAAACTCCGCCTTGGGAGCGAGCAAGTCACCACGATGACGTCCAGGATAACGACGCGGAAATCAGGGATTCGAGAAGAAGAAACACTCCGACTGTTGCAGACTTTTGTCGTGAACTGCGTTGTCTATGTAGCACCCTACCTCCGTCTCAAGACGTTTGGCATCAAGAACCTCGACTTCATGATCAGAAGAGCCTACAAGAAGGCTCTGGGCCTCTCTTACGACATCAATGAGCAGCTGTTACGACTGGGCGTCCACAACAAAGTATACGAGCTGATTGAGGCACACCTCAGGCGCAGGTGGTACGACTCTACACGGCTCTGACTAGCCCACAAGTCTTGAACGACTTGAACATCAATTGCTCCCGACAGATAGAGCCTAAAAGCGACATCCAGCCTCATGGAGAGGACAATTCAAGGGAACTCCATTGCCGACGAATATGCACCCCGAGTTTCACCAGCCAAGACAAGCGTGAGCGGAAACTATAAACGGCACTACGGCGGGCGCGAAGGCGTGTTCTATGTCGATTCTGCGGGTGCTGAACGAGGAATGGCGGCCGTTGCGGTAGTGCACTAAAATCAAACAGTGGAAGGACTAACATTGCCCAGCTAAGACACACTGGCTGCGGTAGAAGTGGCGGTTGCCCTAGCTGCAACACACACTATCGCAGAATACATTCTTACACATTCACAGACAGCATATCGCAATTACCTCAGGGGCAGGATTGCAACGCTAGCAACTAAAATCCTGCAAGATAGTTACACCCGTGGATACACAACCCACACAAACACATAATATGGCTGCCAGGTCACCAGGGCATCCCAGGGAATGAGAGCGCACACGAATCAGCCGGAGCATTTCTCCCTCGGGTACCCAATACGGATCGCGAGGAACTTCTACGCTATTGCTTGCTTACGCTGAAATACTTCAGCACGTAAGATTATCCCTCAGACTCTACCCTCCACCGGCTAAGACACTAGACAAAGGGGAGGAGATACACATCCGCAAGCTACCGAAAAACACCTTTAACAACCAACGAAGACTGCACGCAATAGATCCAGAGTCATTTGGCTCACAATGCTAATTTTGCGGGGTGAAGGCGGACCTGTACCATATGGTGTGGGCCTGCCAACAAAATCAGACTATCACTAATAATAACCACCCAACGCAGGAGGGGTGGGAGGCAGGTCTGACCAGCTCTGTCGCAAGGAGTCAAAAAGAACTCGTGGAAAGAGCGCGGACAGCAGCCTGCGCCAATGGAGTTCCGGATTGAGAACTCCAGCCGGCGCTAAAAACCTCCTGAACAATTCCATTAAAATATTTTCACCGCCAACAACATACGATACAGCCTCTTCCTTTCTCCAAAATAAACTTAAACAGCGAGAGGAGGTTACAGGGCGAAGAAATGGGCAGTAGAGGATTTCCAGGTCGGGGTACCAATGCAGCGTCACCTCCGGGAGCTGCATTGGCTAGTTTCCCATGAAGCGGCCGGCAGAGGATGGTGAGGAACTTCGAAACAAAATATTTGTAGAAATAAAAGGCGATATTAGAGTAAAAATTACAAATTCGCTTAGAGGGAAGGGAAGGCAGAATAAATGTCATAATCAGCAGATCGGCAGTAGGTGGGAGTGAAAGAGCGAGAGGGGCCACAGTGGAGGGCTGCGGAATGATTTCTACCACCTGGGGATCATTAACGTGCTCTGACATCGCACAGCGCACGGACGCCTATGCATTTCGCTTCCAGTACTAGCAGCAGTAGCAAAATTATTTGGAACAGAGGAATTTTGAGCTCGCCTGTCCCCAAACTACTGTACGGTCCCACTACACTCATTCGTTCACATATGCTTCATGACATAGGTAGTCCGGTATATGGCGTTCTTCTGCAGGACCTGACCCTCGGAATGTAACAAGGTCTCCATGGCCTCCGAGTTGAGGTGTACAACTCGCGACTAACCAGTTTAATTCTAAAGCAAAGTAAGCGTAGTAGGGGCGACAGAAAATTAGTTGAGTGGATGAGATTAAGAAATTCGAAGCGATGAAGTGTATGCAGCTAGCACAGCACCAGGTTAATTGGTGTAAAATGGCAGAGGCATTCACCCTGTAGTGGGTATAGTCGAGCTGCTGATGATGATGACCTCGCTGGTGATTATCCACGGGAATTAGAGTAGTATGTGGGCGACGGTGGCGCTGGAATGGTTGCAAAGGGTTGGTCATGGTTGCATCATAGCTGGCCCTAAATAAGGGTAAGGGAAGGTGCATGTTTCGAGGCGTCACAAGAGCGTCTGGTGATGGTTATCTAAAGACTAGTAATGTAGACGTAGAACAGCCGCACGGCCTTGACAGCGTTTTCTAGCTGAAGAATTGCATGAAATCGCGCGTGAATCCCAAGTTGGGCACCGCTGACGCTGGTTTAAACAACGTCGGGCTAACGCACTGGCGGCCTCGTTCGCGAAATTCCTAGAGTGCGGAGGGTACCGATATCAGCACCTCGTAGAGGGGCGGGTTGGAGGTTGGCGAGCTCGACGCGAAATTTACTATGGCGCGGTAAGGTTATACAGTGTGCTTCCGGGTTGCAAGCGACCAGGCGATGGCTGCTTCCTCCGCTGCTTCCGAATAGGTGACCGAGGAAAAGGAGACAGTAGAGAGATTTAGCCCACCGTGATCCGCGATCCGCTACCGTTATCCACCACCGCGCGTTCCACTGCGCATGCTCAGATCCCCTTGGCGCCGATAGATGGCGCCACATACTGGATGTTGGCACACAGACCTGCCGCATCGGAACCAATCAGCTTGTGCGCCCCGCCCACGAGCGGTAGAGGGCCACGGTGGCGGATCGCGGATCACGGTATGCTAAATCTCTCTAGTAGCAAGGGGTTGTGGGCAAGAATTGGTGACGGCTACAACCGCTTTCTTATCCGCGCATCCGGCGTCCCCCCATACATCTCTTTCGGTGCTATAGCTAGTATTTGTGTAGCGCCCCTGCTCGGGATCGGCGGCGCAGCTCGTGATGCTAGGGATGCATATTGCAAGGGAGATGTTTGATGAGAAGGTCTGGAAGGAGGGGGCGAGATATGGGAAAGAGGGTAGGGTCGTTTGCTGGGATATGAATGTGTAAAGTCTCCAGGGTATGGCCACCAGTGGGTGTCTGGCTGGTTGAGACGCCCACTGCTTTTCAAAATTGGACCTCTCTTACAAATAGTATAGCCACAAAATATTTCTTAAACAATTGCAGCGGGCGTTACAAGGCCCAAAGATAGGCGGCTTCATACAGTAAAAGAGCGTCAGCAGCGCTTCCGGTTTAGATCATTCGACAAATGAGCACTTGAGTCTGCCTGACTGCAAGCGCAATAACTGCGCGCATTTGGTACTGACGCAGTGGCTACCTGCAAGGCCGAGGTCGAAACGAAGTTGTCAACCAATCGCATTACGCCCGTCTGGCTCTCAGCTGATCCCAGCAGTCATGAAATGGAGATATCTGTGTCAGAAGCGCTGTGTTACTGTGGTATTTATGTACTGTAAGATGGGATTTTATTGGAAGGCAATAAGGCACTGGGGCAATAGGCAGTGACAACAGCAGTCCGTGGTCAAGCAGGTCCAGCCCGAAAACTCACACGAAGCGATAGCAATTCCACTCGCTAGAACGTAAAGACGTTCTTCATCGTAGCAATAGACCCCGGGCAGAAGAGCCACCCTAGCGAGTTAAGAGGTGGCCAAGATGACAGTGTTATATAGCTTAAGGCGCTGCATGAACAGACTAGCGTCCTTGTCGGGGAAGATTAGAAGAGGACGTCAGAGGTTCCGCTGCCTAATTAACGTGCTTCACGACTCGGTAAAGAAGTTTCGAGGAAAAACCCGGAAAGCTGGATGGGATTGAGAGCCACACAAAACTGCTAGAGGAAACGCTCGGGGTCATTTAATGGCTGTCGTGGCGCGATTTGTGAATATACTGGGTGCCAGTGGTGAGAGAGTGGGATTTTTGCCCACACTCTTCTGCGTGTCCAGCAGTTCGCGAAATTGAAGTATACTGATATGCATCAGGTTGGTAAGGGAGAATGGTATTGAGTGGAGCAGAAGGATGACGGCCGTAACTAGAGAACTGCGCCAAGTTCATTACATGGGTGTTTGCATTGCAGCCGTCGGAGATGTTGGTTGAGGAACACCCAATGCATGCTGAGCTTCTTCACTGACGACGTCCGCGAGCCAAGCTAGTTGGGGTTGCGTGGGCGATTGGAGGCGTAGGAGCAGCTTTCCCGGGCTACTTCACGGATCCGTTCCCGCCAGCCGTTGTTAGCTGTGGACCCAGTGTGCGGGCAAGCAGCGTAATCTTGCACTACACGGTTGTATTTTCGAGTGCGGGTGTCGAGGGTCCCTTCGACGTTGGAGGCTTCCAAGACGAAGTCGAACGGTTTTGGTGGGTTACTGAGAAGACAGGCAAACAGCGACTCCTTTACGCCTCGCATCAGAAATTTCATCCTTCTGCCTTTGGTGATCTCACAGCCACCTCTACAAAAAAGCGGTTTATAAGCTTCAACGTAAGGTAGGACCGACTCATTCGGGAGTTGAATTGGGTTTGAAGGTGGACCTGGACTCTTGTTCCGTACGACGTTTGCAAAAGCCATCGAAAACTCCCTCTTAAATGTCTCCCAATCCTTCAATAGACTACCGATTTTCGAACCAAATTCGTGCAGAATCTTTAAGAGCAAAGTAGACTTGCCAGAGCCTCGTTTCTTCATTCCAGACATTGTATGTGGACATGCGTTCAAATATGGCAAGCCAGACCTCCTCATTCGGCTGTCCTTGGAAGCAGGGGGCATCATGGGGCTGGACGAAAACGACCGGTACACTACAGGCCTAATGTTGGGGCCTTTTAGGGGTCGAACGGGGTTCGACAGCAGACCGTATCCGGGTTGGAGCCCTTGAAGTTGGCGGCTGGCTCCGTGACCAGCAGGCTGCTTCCCCAGGTTCCCCAGGGAGACAGGAACGATGCTGAGGTCATCGCGTGAAGGGGTAGGCCTAATCCCAAAAGACAGCACCTCCACCAGCTATCACGTAGTGGTGACAAGCCCAGTAGCCACAAATGAAGACATTGGTGCTGCACTTGAATAAAACTCTTACTTGGCTGACCTGCGCCTGCAAAAAGAACTGACAAGATCCGCGGCGGCGGCGATAACAAACCTGCTGGTAGGTCGTCGACCGAATTCCCGTCGTACCCGTCAACGCTCAATTTAGAGGCAGCCAAGAAACATCTAGGTAGAGCCGTAAACGGTGACTAGCACAACGTAGAACATTACAGAAACATACGCGAGTGGCCGGAATCGTCGAGACAATATCGCCGCATCCTGTGCAACTAATAATTTGATAAATCTGCATCTCGCGGCAACAAGCATGACCAAACAAAGAATACAAAACTGATCCGCGTGCCAGAATTACAGCAATAAGACTGCATGCCGCCGGCTGTCGAACAAAAAAAAAAAACAAATGCCGATTTGAATACTTTGCAGCGTATGTGTTAACATGGCCGACGCAGTCTAGTTGGTCCAGCACCGAGTCTAGGCATTCACCTAACATAACAGTTTACTCTTTGCCTCATTGAGGAGACGCCCAGAGAGCCGGGAGTACTCGGCACGTACTTGTGCAAAGCCCATCAAGCTATCCGCGTCGCGTACTAGAAGCGTGACGTCATCTACGTACAGGGGTAGTCACGACAGCGGTCAAGTCGTCAGGCAGGTACAACGCAAAAACATACACGAAGCGTTAGCATTGCCGTGCTCACTAGAAAGTTACATTCTTCACAAAATATATATGCGTGCGAACAAGACACACACACACACACACACACTATTTTCAGTGCTTCCTAATAAGTGATTGGTACACAGGAAAGGAAAGGCGAAGTATATCTCACACTTGATCTCTGCACACCGGAACCGCGCCGTAAGGTGGAAGTGAACGTTGAAAGAGGAAGAGCTACTGTAGTGAATGTATAGGGAGTAGTTTCGACCACCTGAGGATCTTTAACATGCACTGACATCGCCCAACACACAGACGACAATTCATTTCGCCTCCATCGACACGCAGCCGAAGGTGGTTGTGATCGAACCCAGGTAGTCTGATATAGTCGAGAATCTTAACCGCAGCACCACCGCGGCAGGGCATGGAAGTACACAGAAAGCCCGAAAGTATTGTCACGTGGTGGTGACAAGGTTGATGACACAAATGAAGACTCGATGATTGCACTGAAGAAACTCTTTATTGGGCTGACTTGCGCCCGCAAAAGAACTAAGCAACTCGGCGGCGGCGATAGCAACAAACGTGCTCTTCGATCGTCAAAGAATGCTCGTCACACTCGTCAACGCTCAATTTAAAGACTGCTCAGAACAATCTAGATAACGTCGCAAACTGCTACCAGCACAAGCTGGAACATAGTAGAAAGACACATGGTTGGCCGGAATCTTTGGGACAGATCTCCGCGCGTCTTGCGCTACAACGGAACTAATAAATGGGCGACCCACGACATAGAGCATTAACAAAGGAAGAATACAGAACTGATACGCGATCCAGATTCAGTGATAAGGCCGTATGCCAGCAGCTGTTAAAAAACAAATGCAGTCTTGAAGGTTTCGCGGCATTCATCCTCATCATCATCATCAGCCTGACTATACCCACTGCAGGGCGAAGGCCTCTCCCATATTTCTCCACTTAACCCGGTTCTGTGCTAGCTGCGTCCACTTGACCCCTGCGAACTTCTTAACCTCATCCGCCCACCTAACTTTCTGCCGCCCCCTGCTACGCTTTCCTTCCCTTGGAATCCAGTTTGTTACCGTGAGCGACCATCGATTATCCTCTCTTCGCACTACATGTCCTGCCCATGCCCATTTCATCTTAATTTCCACTAGAATGTCGGTAACTACAGTTAATACTCCGACCCACTCTGCACGCTTCCTATCTCTTAATGTTACCCCTACCATTTTTCGTTCCATAGCCCTCTGGCTTGTCCTCAACTTGAGCAGAACTCTCTTGGTTAGCCTCCACGTTTCAGCCCCATAGGGGAGTACAGGTAAGATGCAACTGTTATATACTTTCCTCTTTAGCGATACCCGTAAGCTGCTAGTCATAATCTGTGAGTGCTTGCCAAATGCATTCCATCCCGATATTATTCTTCTTGTTATTTCCTTTTCATGGTCCAGATCTACAGTTACTATTTGTTCTAAGTAGACATATTCGCCTGCTACTTACAGTACTTCGCTACCTAATGTAGACTGCTGTTAATTCCCGAGACTCTTGAACATTACCTTACTCTTCTGCATATTGATTTTCAAGCCTACCATTCTACTTTTCCTGTCTAAGTCATCAATCATTATTTGGAGTCCATCCCCCCAGTTGCTTAGCAAGGCGATGCCATCAGCAAATCGCAGAGCAGATTACTGAGGTATTATTCTGAGGTATTACTCCCCCTTTAAAAAAACATCGCCTCGATGTTCCAAAACAAAGCAACTTAAACATAAACAATTCAAAGTTTAAACACCGCAGATTCCTTAACGCGCGTAATATGCCTTCAGTCGTACATGTACAATTTCTGGGCGTTCGCGTCGCCGTTGTGATGCTGACGTTCCGTCGGGAATGACCATAGTCCAGCGGTCCGACGCGGCGAATGATTTTGTACGGCCCAAAGTATCGACGGAACAACGTTTCACTTAGTGCGCGACGGCGAATTGGTGTCCAATACCACACTTGGTCACCTGGATTGTACTTTACGTGTCGTCGTAAGTTGTATCGTCGGCTTTCGGTGCGCTTTTGGTCTTTAATACGCAGCCGTGCGAGTCGTCAGACTTCCTCTGCACGCTGCAGGTAGGCGGCGACGTCAAGGTTGTGCTCATTGGTTACGTGCGGCAGCACTGCGTCGAGCGTCGTCGTGGGCTCCCTGCTGTACACAAGCTTGAACGGGGTCGCTCTGGTCGTCTGCTGGACTGCCGTGTTACACGCGAAGATCACTTACGGCAAGATGGCGTCCAAGGTCTTGTGTTCAGCGTCGACGTACATGGCGATCATGTCCGTGATCGTTTTGTTCAGGCGCTTCGTAAGGTCATTGATCTAGGGATGGTACGCAGTTGTTCGTCGATGGCTTGTATGACTGTATTCTAGGATGGCTTGCCTCAACTCTGCCATAAACACCATTCCCCCGTCCGTGATGAGCACTTCTGGGGCGCCGTGGTGCGAAAGAATTTGTTCTACAAAACATTTGGCGACTTTTGTCGCGGTACCATTACGTAGTGCTTTTGCTTGGGCGTAACGGGTAAGGTAGTCAGTGGCCACGATGATCCACTTGTTACCCATAGACGAAGCTGGAAAGGGGCCGAGGAGATCCATCCCAATTTGTTGAAAGGGCAGGTCTGGGGGCGGAATCGGGTTTAGTAGTCCTGTTGGTCTGATAGGCGGCGTCTTGCGTCGTTGGCATTCACGACATGTCTTCACGTAGTGGGCAACTTCGGCAGGCAGTCGCGGCCAGTAGTACTTCTGTATTCGATGCAACGTGCGTGCCAATCCGAGACGGCCTGCTGTGGGCTCATCATGCAACGCCTGCAGAATTTCCTGCCGGAGGGCTTTAGGCAGTAAAAGAAGTTCTGCAGTCCTGTTGGGTGCGAAGTTCTTCACGAGGAGGCCATTGCATAACGCGAACGAAGATAAATGTCGCCTGAACACAACAGGAGGGGAAGCGGTCTTTTCTTCTAAGTAATCGGCTAGCGCTTTCAGCTCATGATCTGATCGCTGTTCTGCGAAACTGCTGGCGCTTACTTGTCCCAAAAAGGCGTCGTCGTCATCCTCCTTCGGGAGAGCGTTGACGGGAGCGCGTGATAAGCAGTCTGCGTCGGAATGCTTCCGGCCCGACTTATAGACTACAGTCAAGTCGAATTCTTGAAGTCGTAGGCTCCATCTGGCAAGGCCGCAGGAGGGATCTTTAGAATTAGCCAGCCAGCAGAGCGCGTGATGTTCGCTTACCACCTTGAATAGTCGGCCGTATAGGTATGGACGAAACTTAGAAGTGGCCCAGATTATTGGGAGGCACTCTTTCTCGATCATCGAGTATTTGACTTCGGCTTTTGTGAGGGATCTCCTAGCGTAGGCGATTACTTTCTCCTGTCCGGCACTCTTCTGGACGAGAACGGCTCCTAGGCCCACACTGCTAGCGTCGGTGTGAATTTCGGTCGCGGCGTTTTGATCAAAGTGGCCAAGTACAGGAGGGCACTGCAGGCGGCGCCTGAGTTCGTCAGAGGCTCCTCCTTGCGGCGCTTCCCAATTAAAAGGTACGTCAGCTTTTGTAAGTAGCGTCAATGGTTCGATGATGCGCAAAACGATTTTGATAAATCGTCGATAATAAGCGCACAACCCAAGCAATCGGCGCACAGCTTTCTTGTCGGCAGGCGGTGGAAACTGTGCGATTGCAGCTGTTTTCTCCGGGTCTGGGCGAATACCATCCTTGCTAACGATGTGACCTAGGAACCGCAGTTCTTCGTAGGCGAAGTGACACTTATCTGCTTTTAGCGTTAGTCCCGATGACTTGATGGCTTCCAGTACTGTCTGCAGTCATCTTAGGTGGTCTTCAAAGTTTCACGAGCAGACAACAACGTCGTCCAAGTATACCAAGCAAATTTCCCACTTCAAGCCTGCCACGACTGTGTCCATTACTCGTTGAAATGTGGCTGGTACGGAACACAGGCCAAATGGCATCACCTTGAACTCAGAGACCGTCCGGTGTGATGAATGCGGTCTTCTCGCGATCTCTTTCGTCGATCTAAATTTGCGAATATCCGCTCTTAAGGTCCATCGATGAGATGTACCTTGCATTGCAGAGCGGTCGAGAGTGTCGTCGATGCAGGGAAGCGGGTAGACATCCTTCTTAGTTATGCTATTCAAGCGGCGGTAATCAACGCAGAAGCGAATTGTGCCGTCTTTCGTCTTCACCAAAACGACTGGTGCCGCCCAGGGACTCTTCGATGGCTGGATTGCGTCATCACGCAGCATTTCCACAATTTGATCGCACATGGCCTGGCGTTCTCGCGGTGATACACGATAGGGGCTTTGGCGCAGAGGCCGGGCGTATTCGTCCGTTATAATGCTGTGCTTGACCAGTGGTGTTTGTCGTACCTTCGATGATGACAAGAAGCACTCCCCGTAGTTTCGAAGAAGACTGAGAATCTAGTCTTTCCTACTGTGGGTCAATGACGGGTTGATGTCAAATGTGGGCTGACGGAAATGGTCCGGTGCGTCTTCCAGCGTTTGGTCGTGGAGGGCAAATACATCTTTGAGTTCCACTAATTCGTCAAGAAAAGCGATCGTCGTGCCATTTTTTGAGATGCCGGTATTCTTCAGTGAAGTTTGTTACCAGCACCTGAGCTTGACTTCTCCGGAAATTCGCGATGCCTCTTGCGATGCCGACACCTCGTTCTAAGAGCAATTGGATATTTCCTTCGATGATGACATCAGCGGTTTCGATGTTTGCTCTACCTACGCAGACTGCGACGCTTGATCGGGGCTTCGTGGTCAATTCTGCATCGAGGACGTTTAGGGCGACGTGTTGCGTCGAAGTCGTCATGACAGGTATGGCTTTGTCTGCAGAGAGCTTGATGAGCTAGGATCGCAGGTCGGTGATAGCCCTATGCTCATTTAGGAAGTCTATGCCTACAATCACCTCGCGGGAGCACTGCTGCAAGACCACAAAGCTGGTGTGGTAAGTACGCCCATTTACGGTTATTCTTGCAGTGCATCGTCCCGACGGAGTAATCAGGTTGCCATCTGCGGTGCGAATCAGCTGGCCATCCCAAGCGGTTTTAACTTTCCTGAGATAGGAGGCTAACGGTCCACTGATGACAGAATAGTTAGCTCCGGTGTCTACTAGCGTAGTGACTCTGCGACCGTCGACATCAACTTCAAGGCCACTTGTGCACGTCCTCGCATTGCACGTGGGCCTTGGTATTCGATCTCGGCTCCATCGTTTCTTCAGGTCATGGCCGGAGCATACCGTTGTTACTTCGCTGGAGTGCGGTGTCGGCTTGCACTCTGGTCGTGTTGTCGTCGATGTCATCGTGAGAAGCGGCGGAGAAATGGTTGTGAATTCTGTCACGCGGTTGAAAAGGTCCATCCAGTCTTCTGCATCTTCACTGGGCAATCCTTGGAAGATGGGGGCTCCCTGGACTGCACGAAGACGACTGGGGCTGTTGACCTGGCAATTTCGAAAGTTGATGCCTTCCGGAGACGAACGGGGTCAGGCAGCAGACCGTGCTCGGGCCGTAGGCCTTGGTGTCGGCGGCTGGTTCGGTGACCTGTAGGCTGGTCTTCCAGGGAGAATAAAAAGGCTGAGGTCTTCGCTTGAGGGATCAAGGACAGCATCTCCACTAGATCTCACATGGTGGTGACAAGGTCGATGACACAAATGAAGACTCGATGATTGCTGACTTGCGCCCGCAAAAGAACTAAGCAACTCGGCGGCGGCAATAGCAACAAACGTGCTCGTCGATCGTCGAGCAAAGAATGCTCGTCACACTCTTAAACGCTCAATTTAAAGGCTGCTCAAAACAATCTAGATAACGTCGCAAACTGCTACCAGCACAAGCGGGTAACATAGTAGAAAGACACACGAGTGGCCGGAATCTTCGAAACAGATCTCGGTGCGTCTTGCGCTACAACGGAACAGATAAAGGTGCGACTCGTGACATCGAGCATTAACAAACAAAGAATACAGAACTGATACGCGATCCAGAATCAGAGTGATAAGGCCGTATGCCGGCGGCTGTTAAAAAACAACAAATACAGTTTTGAAGGTTTCGCGACAATATTGTGTAGCGAAGCATCCCTTTCCGCTTGCAGAGCTGAGGTCAAATAACGCTTGAAAATTACCTCTAAGGCGCGGCAGAGGCTTCCACAAAAAGTGTGACAGATATTGCGCCATGATGCATCACGCAGCAGAGTAGGCGACGACACACAGGAGAGGCACAGAAACACATAAACAAGGACAATGCTGCACTGACAACTGATTAAATCTAACACAAACATCTTCTTCTTTCTCCACTTCTAAGTACACACAAATTCTTTGACGGTCCTCCCAATGATCTTTTTTTTTCTTTTTTTCTTACACAAGCTTGCCATAAGGCATATTATAGAAACTCGTGTAAATTATTTTCGGTAAGGAAGCGGAGCAGGCTCCCACTCTTGTTGTCGATGAGCCATTTATAGAAATCCTCTTCTCGTGTTGTGGTTAGTCCCACTTCTCGCTGAACCTGTGTCCTTGATGCCCTTGTACCTGCACAAGTCCACAGCAGGAGGCGAACATCCGTTCTGCAGCTGGTGTGGAACACTTCGCACATGTGATTGGTCCGATGTCTGCTTGAGATTTCCATCGGCATGTTACCGACGGAGTAAGGGCCGCCCCAGCTTTTTTAAACCTCTTCCAACCTCGTTAAGTTACGAGGGAGTGGGAATGCACACGTGGGAATGAAGGTATGTGCACTTTTCCTTAAAGAGGATGCTAAGATGGGAACAGCGCAGATGGCTTCAAAAGGTAGCCTGGTGGTGGGAGCATTACTGCTTGGAACTTAGTGTGTAAGGTGGTCAAGTTTTTTCTGCTCAGCGTTCTCAGCATCGTCTTGTGTCCAATGTATCTGGATGTGTATCTTTGTTTTTTTATTGAGTGCGTGGATTTCCTGGGTTACACACAGCGTCGTTGTTACTTTCTTCAGTTGTTTTATGGCGGCTAAGGAGTGTGTATCGATGTGGGCTTCTGCTATGGAATCTATTTTATTTATGGCCTTCATAGCATTGCGGATTACATAGAGTTCCATCACAAGTGGGTCCGGGTGTTCTGAAACATATTCTTTTGTACCTTTAGTTCACTGTGTGTTGGACTAGTAGCTGCTGTTCTACCGCCATTTTCTATAATTTATGCGTCCGTATATGCAATGCAGGTACCTGAAAGTGCATCAACCAGAGGTCGACATGCCAGCTTTTCTTTGCGACGAAGCCGAGTTGTCTTGTTTGTCGTAATAGTCGGGAATTCCCACGGAGGAACATCAGCCACTGGTGGTGTTTGAACTGCCACTACGTTGTACAAGGATGCTATGGGCATAACGTACTTTCACCTCATATCCCTTGTTACCTCTCGTTGTTCAATTAATGCTGTCATCGTATTTATCTGTGCAAACTTTTGGAGAATAGGGATAGGGGTAAGTTTTGGTAATGGCATGTTAGTGCGCATTGCGTTTCTATTGATTGTTTCCAATTTCGCCCACAGCCGCCTCGTGAGTCTTTGGAATTGGGCCTGGTATAGTATCCTCGGCTGTAATACCGATTGTACAAGGCGTCTTGCCATGTCCGCTCGAGCTCCTCCTCCCCTAGACGAAATGCGTTTTATCAAGTTATCAAGGAAGTCGCAGCTACTTTTTTCACCTTATGAAGCCATTGTGTTCCAAGAACTCTAAGCTCGTTCACCTCTTCCAATTCCTGATTTCCAATCTTTAGGGTGACTCTTTGCGTTGCCATTTGTTTTCTTCCATTCTTGTTTGCAACATGAATGTAACTGGCTTTTTGAGGTGACAATTCCAGACCTGCATATTGGACGTACTCAGCTATAATATTTAAAGCCTCTTGCAGATACCGATTCTGTCTCTCAAGCTGTTTATGAACAGACCAAATTGTAACATCATGTCCGTATATCATGAACCACACTTCTCGTATTTCAGCTAACTTCCACGCCAATGGGATCAGTGCGATATTAAATAGCAAAGGTGCTAACACTGACCCTTGTGGCACGCCTCTGTTCGAGGTGTTATTGCCAATTTGTTTTCCGTTTATCCGGATAGAGAACGTCCTGTCCTTAAGCAGATTATGTACTGCTTTTATGACCTGCAAGGGAATGCCCATATATTCTAAGTTGCTAAGAATCTTGGCATGTAACACGTTGCTGTATGCCTTCGCCACGTCGGTAGCCACTACAGTGCGCACGAGGCGGCTATAAGGCGACACGTGTATGACCTCTTCAGCGAGCATAGCCAGTCCATTTTATTTGCCAAAGTTTGTTCGGAACCCAATTTGTCGAGCATGGTATTTTTATTACTTTCCAACCACCATGACAGGCGGGTGGCTATCATCTTTTCATAGATCTTGCAAATTGTGATGTTAGCGAGATAGGCCGCAAAGATTCTAGCCTTGTTGGAGGTTTCCCAGCCTTTGGTATTGGGACCACCACCGAGTGTTTCCAGCCGAGTCTAATGTCTCCTCCTTGCCATACCTCATTTACCACATCCAACAAGCTGTCAACTGCGGCTGCTTCTAAATTCTTGAAGACTTCATAAGGAATATTGTCATGTGCAGACGCAGTTTTACCATTCGCTTCTTCTATAGCAGCAAATAACTCCAATTCTGTAAATTGTGGTGTTATTCCTGTTTTATCAGCCGCATCCACTGTCGGTGAAAGCACCGGATAATGTGCACGGTTCGGTAAGAAAAGGGCAGCAGCCAGATTTGCAAATTCCTCTGGTGTAAGCTGTAATGCGAGTCTAATAACTTTCGCATGATCTTTAACCTGCCGCCTCTTTTGCATCCCAGGGAAAGTCCTCCAGAGGGCCTTGTTAGTCATTCCTGAGCCCAAACGACTGCACCATTCATCCCATCTTCTATGAGCCAGCTGTTTTTCATATCGGCGTGCGTGTGCTGTCACTTTGTTTACCACAATTTTCTTTGCCCATCTTCAGGATGCCGACCAGCCTGTATCTCGGCCCGTTTTCGGCGTTCCCAAAGTTTTAGTAGATGCAGGTCTGGAGTTGGCTCATCTTCGTTCATTGTAGTTGTAATGGTGTGATCCTTGAGTACCGTTTGAAGGGTGGTAACAAGAGTATTCGGGCTAACTGAATGAGTTCGAGTATCTTGCCGTACACCATTAAAAAGTGTTACAGAAGCTTTCTTTCGAATTTTATTCATATGTCCCAAACTAAGACCAATACTAATGGGACATGGTCCCTACCTCAAGCATCTAATTCCGCCTGCCACTGTGGTGCACCAGGGCCCTTCCACCACGTCAATTCTGCTGAGCGCGTTTGTGTTGCAGGTAGTGTTGCGACTCTTGGATGATTTAGAAGTGTAAATTCCATTTCTGTGAAGGCAGTATGAACTTGACCCCCCCTTTTAGAATCATAATCATATCCCCATACAAGGTGCGAAGCACTAAAATCTTCACCGATTAGTATTGCAATGGCAGGGTATGAATGGCAAATATGCTTAACCCATCCAAGATTAAGGAATTTCTTGGCCGAGCGTACACGAACACTAATATAAGGGGCGTTTTGTTTGGACGCGTAAGTACAGCAACGACTTCCTGCTGAGTGTTGCACCACTTGCTCAAGACAAGTGGCGTTTGGGGAATGTGGGCCCTAATATAGACGGCAGCTTTTCCTGGCGTTTCGGCCTCTGCTCTTGCTCGTTTATCACGGATAGGACACTGGTACCCTATATATCCTGTTATTGAATATAACCTATTGTGTTCCTGCATCAAGAACGCCCTTGGATGCAGCTTGCCATACAATATTTTTGTCCTGATTTCCCCAACTTTATTAGAGAGCCCTCTGCAGTTCCATTGTGTAATCTGTTGCCACTTGTTTTGGCTACTTCCATCTATAATGTAAGCTGCTCTGAATGAGGTGTGAGTTGCCTAAGTACGTTCAGTACTGCCTCGCATATTGGTGAGTTAGCGGCAGGTTTGCAATTCGGAGCATCCACTAACCTTGCTGTTGTACTGCCTGCAAGCATTTCTTTCTGTTTTTCTGAACTCTCCTTTCGGTGTTGGGCTATACGCGCTTTCTTTTGTCGCAGCTGTACAATTTGTGCTGAAAGCATCGCATTTTTTTTTCTATTGCATCCTGCAGGCTTGTGCAGTCTTCAAGTTCCGAAATTCATCAGCAGTGAATGCCACCGTACTCCGTTTTGTGCGTCGTCCATTCTTCAGCGTAGAAGCAAAAGATGCAGGAGGATCATCAAACAGGTCTTCGGCCAGAGCTGCAAATCTGTTTTTAACCACTAACGGTGCACATTGTTTCCATCGTCCAGCCCTTGCTAACTCGAGCTTTCGCTTTTTCGTCGGACACTGAGACGAAGTGACATCGTGATCATCAGATTTGCATAGGCCGCATTTGAATTTCACCTCTCCCGATTCAGTCATGTATTCGGGGTTAACTCCATATGGACAAAATTTCTGCATATGGCCTTCTCTGTAGCACCTGTAACAGTGCACCGGTCTAGGTTTGTACGTTTTGGGTCGCACTATGCGGCCATTGTAGTAAAATCTGTCCGAAAGAGTATCTGGTCTCTGTAATGTGATCAGAAAAATGCCTCTGTTCCCCATACGACGTGCGGCTAACAGGTATGTGTTCCTGATATGAGGTCTCTGGCAACCGTCTCCGGGGAATCTTGTAGGTCTAGGCCATAGACGACACATCGCCGAGTGTTTGTACCAGACGCAAAATACGTCTGGACGGGAAGATACTGCTCTGCCGTGATTGGAATCTGTGTTACTGTGCTCATTTTGTGGGCATCCTCAAGTGTGGCTAAATGTACTGTGACAGTATTAGATGCCCTGTGGCTTACAAACCCCTGGTAACCTGCGGTACCAAGCGCTGCGTCTATCACTCTCTATATAGCTTTGGCGGGTATCTTGTGATATGAAACTGCACTGTTGGTCTGATATGCACTCTGAAGGATGGCTGCAAAGCTGGTGTTGGATAAGCAGGCTCTAGCTTATCCGAGGCGGCCCTTACCTTTTTGCCGGTGGTGCTTTGACTGGTGGCCCAGGTAGTTTGACTAGCCGGGGTGTCCACTGAGAAGCGCTAGTGACGACTTCCCGTTGCACATCCATAGCCTGATGTGTATCATATAGCTCGGGTAGCTGCCCGAGCGTTGTCCTCGTATTCGAAGTAATGTACGCGTTGCTCTGTGGCCAAGTGTAACAGGTAACAGCTCGTTACCGCAGCCTGGAGTTGTAATTGCAGAAGTCACAGCTACTACCGGAGGGTCCATTGGCGTCCCCATTCTTGACATTGTATCGGCGCTGAGGCTCCGCGGAGCCCCAGTAAGCCTAGCACCAAGGCCGCGTCGGCATTCTGCTGCTCCTACCCGGGGGGCTTTGTCCTTGGCGGTCTTCTTGCCACGCACGGGTTGTTTGGCATTTATGCTCCTCTTCAAGAGTTTGATGGCCGCTGTGTGGGCGCGGACTACAGAAGTGGTTCGAAATCTTACTGGACACGATGTAGCCACGGTGCTCAGCGACACGTCTTCTTCCTGTTTTTCCCAATGATCTAAAAAGTTTTCTCTTTGACAGGAGAACAGAAGGCATGCTAGCGCAATCTTCACCAGCATAAGATATCTCCCAAGCTTCCAAAATCTATCTGGTTAATCTGTCCGTGTTCTTCCTCAACACTGCTACTTTATTAAGTTCTGTTCGAGAGATTCCTTTTTCACAAAGAGTGCAGTTCTTCAAGTGTATCGCAAGGTTAGTCCCGGACTTATCCAATATTGTAGAGGCATTTCTCTAATCCTATCATTTATGCATCTTCCGGTCTGGCCGACATAATGCCCAGGCAGATCGGCGCTGCAGTGCAAGGTCTTACCTGTAGTACCACGAAAGCCAGCATCTCCATGGGGCCGGTGTGGGATCATAATATCGTTGTAGTTGGAGTGAAGACAGAAACGCTGACCTCGAAGCTAATCGGAGAAGTTACGCTAGTGATTGGGGACTGCAAAATACCATTAATGGGACATTTAAATTCGTTTGTAGAAACCTGCAAGGGCGTTATCATCATTGCAGACAAGGAAACTTTGGAATCCCTTCACTACAAGCTAGACTCAATCGACGATGAAATCCTGTACGTGCGGAAACTAGGAGCGTCTAACGTTGCAGCGGTGACTTTCAAGGGACGTCGTGTTTCCAGAATCAATCACTCTTGTTCTGAAAACGTGCCAGTGCGTCACTACAAAGAACATTTCGGCATGCTACAGGTGTGGTAGGGTGGGCCACAGAGTGGATAGGTACCCCAATCGGAACGATCAGCGATGCATTCACTGTGGTGCGACGGTCGACATCAACCCGGGTGGCCCAGCGGCGCACACCTGCCAACTCGAGTGCCTCATCTGCGGTGAACGCCATCTCACCGGCTCATCGGAGGGAACAAAAAAAAAATCAGCAATGCGAGGAAGCCAGTTCCACTGTAGCAGAAGCATGGACAACCGGACCAATGCAACGCGGAGGACCCCCACCACATTTGAGGACTGCCGCTCAGAAACCACAGGGATCCAAAGAAAACCGTAATAGACAACTCAAGCCGAGCACTGTACAGGCCGGGGCGTGGTAGAAGCGCCTAGCCTTCGACACCACGGATTTCCCGTCGCTATTAGCCCACAACAAAAGGTGCGCCGTGGGGCACAATTCGCCTCTCAATCTGCCGGTATTACCTCCCCCTTCCCTTCCGAAGTCGAAATGAGAAAAATTTGGAAATTTACAAAAACGGATTGGCACTCCTAGAGCGAGAAAATCAGGCTTTGAAAGCAATGCACGCTTCATCACGACCAGAGTCGGAGTGTATGAAGATCTCGGCCAGCCTAAACGAGGAGCAAGAGTCCGGATCGGAAATATCATGCTGCCCTAGCTCCTCAAAAACCACAGTACCACTGTCAGAGGACATAGAGGCAGGTCTTAACAGACTGGAAATCAAATTTGAACAACAACATAAAATGGAAATTGAATAAAACAGGCTCATGCTGAAACAGATCACTCCACAGCAGGTAAACCTTGCAGTCCAGGCAGCTATCCAAGACCTGAAGCAGAGTCCTGTTTCGACCACCACGGGTAGCGTTCTTCAGCCTGAACAAAATTGGCTCTCCTCAACTGGAGTAAATCAAAGCCAGCATTACGAAGTCGGAACAACGCCGACTTAACATTGGTAATCGCAGTCAGACAAACTCTGAAGCAGATTGCGCCATAGAGCAACCTAGTGCATATCCAACTGAGATTATCATGCCTACTCAGGCTCCCTCGCAGGCCTCACTGGTGACGTCACCCCTTCAATAAGAAAATTACCACCGCGGCAGGGCATGGAAGTACACAGAAAGCCCGAAAGTATTGTCACGTGGTGTTGACAAGGTCGATGACACAAATGAAGAGTCGATTATTGCACTGAAAACTCTTTATTGGGCTGGCTTGCGCCCGCAAAAGAACTAAGCAACTCGGCGGCGGCGTTAGCAACAAACGTGCTCTTCGATCGTCAAACACAGAATGCTCGTCACACTCGTCAACGCTCAATTTAAAGACTGCTCAGAACAATCTAGATAACGTCGCAAACTGCTAGCAGCACAAGCTGGAACATAGTAGAAAGACACATGATTGGCCGGAATCTTTGAGACAGATCTCAGTGCGTCTTGCGCTACAAAGGAACTAATAAATGTGCGACCCACGACATAGAGCATTAACAAACAAAGAATACACAACTGATACGCGATCCAGGTTCAGTGATAAGGCCGTATGCCGGCGGCTGTTAAAAAACAACAAATGCAGTCTTGAAGGTTTCGCGGCATTCATCGTCATCATCATCATCAGCCTGACTATACCCACTGCAGGGCGAAGGCCTCTCCCATATTTCTCCACTTAACCCGGTTCTGTGCTAGCTGCGTCCACTTGACCCCTGCGAACTTCTTAACCTCATCCGCCCACCTAACTTTCTGCCGCCCCCTGCTACGCTTTCCTTCCCTTGGAATCCAGTTTGTTACCGTGAGCGACCATCGATTATCCTCTCTTCGCACTACATGTCCTGCCCATGCCCATTTCATCTTAATTTCCACTAGAATGTCGGTAACTACAGTTAATACTCCGACCCACTCTGCACGCTTCCTATCTCTTAATGTTACCCCTACCATTTTTCGTTCCATAGCCCTCTGGCTTGTCCTCAACTTGAGCAGAACTCTCTTGGTTAGCCTCCACGTTTCAGCCCCATAGGGGAGTACAGGTAAGATGCAACTGTTATATACTTTCCTCTTTAGCGATACCCGTAAGCTGCTAGTCATAATCTGTGAGTGCTTGCCAAATGCATTCCATCCCGATATTATTCTTCTTGTTATTTCCTTTTCATGGTCCAGATCTACAGTTACTATTTGTTCTAAGTAGACATATTCGCCTGCTACTTACAGTACTTCGCTACCTAATGTAGACTGCTGTTAATTCCCGAGACTCTTGAACATTACCTTACTCTTCTGCATATTGATTTTCAAGCCTACCATTCTACTTTTCCTGTCTAAGTCATCAATCATTATTTGGAGTCCATCCCCCCAGTTGCTTAGCAAGGCGATGCCATCAGCAAATCGCAGAGCAGATTACTGAGGTATTATTCTGAGGTATTACTCCCCCTTTAAAAAAACATCGCCTCGATGTTCCAAAACAAAGCAACTTAAACATAAACAATTCAAAGTTTAAACACCGCAGATTCCTTAACGCGCGTAATATGCCTTCAGTCGTACATGTACAATTTCTGGGCGTTCGCGTCGCCGTTGTGATGCTGACGTTCCGTCGGGAATGACCATAGTCCAGCGGTCCGACGCGGCGAATGATTTTGTACGGCCCAAAGTATCGACGGAACAACGTTTCACTTAGTGCGCGACGGCGAATTGGTGTCCAATACCACACTTGGTCACCTGGATTGTACTTTACGTGTCGTCGTAAGTTGTATCGTCGGCTTTCGGTGCGCTTTTGGTCTTTAATACGCAGCCGTGCGAGTCGTCAGACTTCCTCTGCACGCTGCAGGTAGGCGGCGACGTCAAGGTTGTGCTCATTGGTTACGTGCGGCAGCACTGCGTCGAGCGTCGTCGTGGGCTCCCTGCTGTACACAAGCTTGAACGGGGTCGCTCTGGTCGTCTGCTGGACTGCCGTGTTACACGCGAAGATCACTTACGGCAAGATGGCGTCCAAGGTCTTGTGTTCAGCGTCGACGTACATGGCGATCATGTCCGTGATCGTTTTGTTCAGGCGCTTCGTAAGGTCATTGGTCTAGGGATGGTACGCAGTTGTTCGTCGATGGCTTGTATGACTGTATTCTAGGATGGCTTGCCTCAACTCTGCCATAAACACCATTCCCCCGTCCGTGATGAGCACTTCTGGGGCGCCGTGGTGCGAAAGAATTTGTTCTACAAAACATTTGGCGACTTTTGTCGCGGTACCATTACGTAGTGCTTTTGCTTCGGCGTAACGGGTAAGGTAGTCAGTGGCCACGATGATCCACTTGTTACCCATAGACGAAGCTGGAAAGGGGCCGAGGAGATCCATCCCAATTTGTTGAAAGGGCAGGTCTGGGGGCGGAATCGGGTTTAGTAGTCCTGTTGGTCTGATAGGCGGCGTCTTGCGTCGTTGGCATTCACGACATGTCTTCACGTAGTGGGCAACTTCGGCAGGCAGTCGCGGCCAGTAGTACTTCTGTATTCGATGCAACGTGCGTGCCAATCCGAGACGGCCTGCTGTGGGCTCATCATGCAACGCCTGCAGAATTTCCTGCCGGAGGGCTTTAGGCAGTAAAAGAAGTTCTGCAGTCCTGTTGGGTGCGAAGTTCTTCACGAGGAGGCCATTGCATAACGCGAACGAAGATAAATGTCGCCTGAACACAACAGGAGGGGAAGCGGTCTTTTCTTCTAAGTAATCGGCTAGCGCTTTCAGCTCATGATCTGATCGCTGTTCGGCAAAACTGCTGGCGCTTACTTGTCCCAAAAAGGCGTCGTCGTCATCCTCCTTCGGGAGAGCGTTGACGGGAGCGCGTGATAAGCAGTCTGCGTCGGAATACTTCCGGCCCGACTTATAGACTACAGTCAAGTCGAATTCTTGAAGTCGTAGCCTCCATCTGGCAAGGCCGTAGGAGGGATCTTTGGAGTGTAATTTGGACTACTATTTATAAACATTCAATTGTTTGTAAAAGAAAGTGAACTATTTGAGCTTATTCCTCAATCACACACCGACACACGTACTTCACGGGTAGAACAGTCTAGCTTTTAAATGTGTTCTCAAACCTCATAGAGGGACGACGGGTAACCGTGAAGGGGACCCGGCGCCATTTTGATCATAAAGGCAGGAGTTTGTGACAACCACAATGCTGGTTTTGTATATATACATATATATATATATATATATATATATATATATATATATATATAGATATATATATATATATATATATATATATATATATATTGTTATGACGTTTATTTACACAGCTACAAGCTACAACCTTACAACGCTACGTTCATCATGGACATAGGATGAGCATCCACTATGCATGGCAGGGAAGTTCCTTTAGTCAGCACGAGGGATTCGTGGCAGCTACTCGCGCTGAGCCGCTGCGGAATCGTACAAGACTTGATGGGAAGGCAATTCGACGTGCAAGATGACGATGAGATGGTGCGATGAGTACATCCCCGTCAGTGATGTGTTCCGAAACAATGGTAACAAGCTTTTCGCACTGTGGAGGCAATACAGTATCAACTACGGCAATGAAGGAATGACGTCCTTCAGAAATGTCAGATGAAAAATCAATGTCTGTCATATGAAAGACACGGTCGCCACAAGAAATTAACGCTAAAGCGGTCGACAAAAAATCCCACCCAAAAATCATCTGATGCGCACACGGTGAAAGCACAGCAAACTGCACATGGTGGCGGACGCCGTCTATAACAATTCGAACTGTACACTTTGCTGAAGGATGTAGAGGGACGTCATTTGCTCCACGAAGTTCAGGTCCATCATATGGTGTTGTTACTTTCCGCAAACGGTGGCACAAATCAGCGCGAATAACAGAAATTATAACAGAAATTTCAGCCCCTGTGTCAAAGCTTCGACCGGTAATCCTTCAGCTAAAACGGAAATCATATTGTACGGGCGATGAGGAGGGCTTTTGGTAAGTTCGCAGAGTGCGGTTTCACCTCCGGAAACTGCATCGCTTAGTTTTCCGAATGACGGACAGGAACAGTTGTTGCTGGTTGAAGTGGAGAAACAGAGCAGCGGTATGGGGAAAGGTACCGGCGTCGGGATACATGTGCACCACTTGGTTCCGACGAGGATACCGGCGGTGGAGAGGATCGACGAGGTGGGCTGGGAATAGGTCGTCGCTGATAATATGAGGATACGTCACTTTCGAAGGCGTCGTAACCACGCCGCTCGTTCTGAATGCGTCGACGACAGAAGCGGGATATGTGTCCTCGTATTCCACAGTAGTAGCACACTCAGCGAGAGGGGCGCCAAGGTGCGTAATAGGATGACGTAGGCTAGGCCGTCGTCACGGCGTTGATGTGGTTGTAGGGCGATGCCAGTTGGGGCGGCGGAACAAAAGGAGGGGTGATGCTGCGACGTGCGCGTAAGTCGATGCTGGGCAGGGTGCAGGAGGGTCGGACGCCATAGGTCGGTTGACGGTTGCCAGCTTATCTTTAATGATGTTGCGGAGACCGGCATCATTAGAAGGTACGGAAGAATGATCGCACCCGTGTCGACAGACAGGCTTGACGGCTTGGAGCTCCTCCAGAATGATGGCTCGAATCAGTGCCCGCAGATCTAGGTCAGCAGAGGTCGGGCCAGTAGCAATGCCGGGCTGCAATCGGGAGGACTGCAGCTGGTCGATGCGTTGGCAGGTCGCAATAATGGCGTCAACAGTAGAAGGATTCTTGGCAATCAGGGTATTATAAGCCACAGAATTAATTCCTTTCAAGATATGGTGTACGCGTTTAGGTTCCGGCATGCTGGGACTAATACGCCGGCAAATTGCAAGTATGGCCTCAATGTAAGACGCGTGCGACTCATCGGGACCTTGGAGGCGAGAGGCTAGCTTGTTCTTCGCGACCTCAGTCCGAACTGCTGGGTCCGCGAAATATTGGCGGAACTGCTGCTTGAATGAGGTCCAGTTTGTGGTGTGGGGTTCGCGGTTAATAAACCAGGTTCTGGCGACCTCAATGAGGTAGAAAGAAATATTCAGAAATTTTAGAGCATCGTCCCACCGGTTGTAGTTACTGCAGCGTTCATAGGTGTCCAGCCAGTCATCGACGTCTTCATCGCGATCTTGATTCTTATAGCGCTGACGAAACACCACAGAAAGAAAGACACAAAGGGTGTTTCGTCAGCGCTATAAGAATCAAGATCATGTACCAACTAACCCGTCAAAACGTCCTGCTTCATCGCGACGACCAGCGAACAGCGGCGAGTCGCGTTGTCGTGTGGGCAGAGTCGGAGGGGGGAAGTGGCTCGCCAACTATCGCTCCTCCCTGCTTCTGCCGCAACCAACCCATCGATAGATTCTGCACTTCGACGCACCATCCAGGAGCAAGTTGCAGAAGTTTTACCGCCAAGCCCTCAAATTATGCCTGTGACAGCCCCGTTAACGTACGCCGCTGTCGCCGCCAGACCACCACCCTGCCCTGTCGCGTATGCTGCGCCGTTACCACCGCCACCACCTACACCCCGCCCTTATCTGCCTCCTCGACGTCCGGTCAACAATCCACGGCGGACCTCCGACAACCGCCCAATCTGTTATTCATGTGGCGTTCCTGGCCACGTCGCCCGGCTTTGTCGCCAGCGCGCGCAGTCATACCGCAATGGCCCCCGCCTGTACAGTTACAACTACAGTTCAAACTTTGAACCTTCCCCTCCCCCTGTCCCTGCTGGCACTTCTACGGATTCATTTTATCCTGACCGCTCCTCCCACTCCTCCCGTCGATCGCCGTCTCCCCGCCGTCGTTCCCTCTCGCCGCTGCGCCGTCGCTCTCCTGCTGGCCCGGAGGAAAACTAACAGCCGCAGTTCCGGAGGCAAGAACTGCGTTTTCCTCTACTTGTGTAAGTCCTCCGTCTTCCCCGACCAACGTTATCGCGTTATCGAAGTGCTTGTTGATGGCGTCGCAGTTCTCGCTCTTGTGGACACTGGCGCTGCTGTGTCTGTTATAAGTGCCAATCTTTGCCGCCGACTTCGTAAAGTTACGACGCCTGTTTCGAAATTTGTTCTCCGAACTGCCAGCTCACATCGCATTCAACAGCTTGCGGCGTGCACAGCTCGAATTGTCATTCAGGGTGTTTTGTACGTCGCCGAATTTCTTGTGCTGCCTCACTGCTCTCACGAACTGATTCTGGGTTGCGACTTTCTCACCAGTCATTATGCGATTATTGATTGTGCCCGAGCCAGCATCGAATTGTCTCCGCTTTCACCGGCCGCCTCGTCTGACACACCGCTCCACGTCGATAAGATAACTGTGACCGAAGATACTGACATCCCCGCCTGTTCTACCGTCCTCGTGCTCGTTTCCTGCGCCGGCTTTTCTGATTCGACAGTTCTGTTCACTCCGACTCACGCCGCTAATCTTCGTCATTGCTTAGTCCTGCCTTTCGCCCTTCTGACTTTCTGTGGTGGCTACAGCGCCATATACGTCTCTAACCCATCGCCTTGTCCGTCAACGCTTCTTCGTGGAGAACATCTTGGTCATGTCGAGTCCTTTGATGACGCTATGACATGTTCCGTCTCAGAAGACCCAACATCACTGTAGCTCGATACTATTGACTTGCCCGCTTCTGTACACAACGACGACTCCACTGCAGCTTTTTCTGGCTGTCTGGATGCCAGCCTTTCAGCAGATCAACGCGACCAGCTCGTCAGCTTGCTGCAGCGCTTCCGTTCCTCATTCGACCTTCCTCGGACATCTTTGGGGCGCACATTCATAGTCACTCACAGCATCGACACCGGTACGCACGCCCCGGTACGCCAGCGCCCTTATCGGGTATCGGCTTCTGAGCGTCAAGTTATCACCGAGCACGTTAATGAGATGCTTCAGCGTAGCGTCATCCAGCCTTCGCACAGCCCTTGGGCTTCTCCAGTTCTCGTGAGGAAAACGGATGGCTCTATACTGTTCTGTGTTGATTACAGGTGTTTGAACAAGATAACGCGAAAAGACATATACCCCCTTCCACGTATTGATGACGCTCTCGATTGCCTTCAAGGTGCCGAATTCTTTTCATTTCTGGATCTTCGCTCGGGCTACTGGCAGGTACCCATGGCAGCTGACGATCGACCAAAAACCGCCTTTGTGACACCTGATGGTCTCTATGAATTTAACGTCATGCCGTTTGGATTGTGCAACGCGCCGGCCACCTTCGAGCGCATGATGGACACAATTCTGTGCGGACTCAAGTGGCATGACTGTCTTTGTTACCTGGACGATGTTGTCGTGTTTTCAAAAGATTTTACATCACATTTGGACCGTCTCGAGCGTGTGCTAAAGTGTTTGACTGATGCCGGCCTGCAACTAAATTTGAAAAAGTGCTGCTTCGGGGCTCGCCAGCTTCCTATATTGGGACACGTTGTTTCGAAAGACGGCGTTCGTCCAGATCCTGCGAAACTCCGTGCAGTAGCTAAGTTTCCACGCCCAACTTCTCTAAAGGAGCTGCGTAGTTTTATCGGGCTGTGCTCGTATTTTCGTTGGTTCGTCCGCAATTTCGCTTCGATCATCTCGCCGCTGACTGATCTTCTTGCCGGTGACGCCATTCTTTCGTCTTGGACATCCGACTGTGATGAGGCCTTTTCGACACTTCGGCGCCTTCTAGTCTCGCCTCCGATTCTCCGCCATTTTGACCCTGTGGCGCCTACCGAAGTTCACACTGATGCCAGTGGTATAGGTCTCGGCGCTGTCCTTGCACAACGAAAGCCCGGCAACAGAGAGTACGTTGTTGCTTATGCCAGCCGTACCTTAACAATGGCCGAAAAGAATTATTCTGTAACCGAAAAGGAGTGCTTGGCCGTCATTTGGGCCACTGGGAACTTCCGCGCTATATCTCTACGGTCGTCCCTTTTCTGTTGTTACGGACCATCACGCACTCTGCTGGTTGTCCACCCTTAAAGACCCATCCGGCCGTCTTGCTCGTTGGGCTCTCCGCTTACAAGAGTACGACATTCAGGTCACCTACCGGTCTGGCCGTAAGCATTCTGATGCCGATGCCCTGTCTAGGTCACCTTTTCAATGTGGCTCTGACTCGACAGCTATCACCATAAGTGACTCATTTTCGCTAGAACTTGCCGACATGCCCAATGAACAAAGGCAAGACCCTTGGATCGCTTCTCTTCTCACGCTTTTATCTACACCTTCTCTGCGCCCAGCTTCACGAACGCTTCACCGCCAAGCTCGTCATTTTTCCATCCGCGACGGCATGCTTTACCGCCGAAATTACCTTTCCGACGGACGCAAGTGGCTCCTTGTCATTCCTCGGCATCTCCGTTCGGAAATATGCGCCGCTTTTCACGCCGATCCTCAGTGTGCCCACGCCGGAGTGTTGAAAACTTACACTCGTCTTCGCCACCGCTATTACTGGCAGGGTATGTACCGCTTCGTGCGTCATTACGTTTGCGCATGCCAGGAATGCCAACGCCGCAAAAACCCTCCACTCCATTCCACCGTTCCGATGCAGCCCTTGCCCTGCCCCAGCCGACCATTCGATCGTGTTGGTACTGATCTTTACGGGCCACTACCAGTCACTCCAGCTGGTAACCGTTGGGTCATCGTGGCTATTGACCACCTTACCCGCTACGCAGAAACATCTTCCTTACCTTCTGCGTCGGCGCCAGACGTTGCGTCTTTCGTCCTGCTCCATCTCGTTCTCCGCCACGGTTCACCTAAAGAATTGCTCAGTGGCCGTGGCCGTGTTTTTCTTTCCGAGACCATTGAAGCCCTTCTTCAGCAGTGCCGCATTGTCCACCGTTCTACCTCGGCCTACCATCCGCAGACAAATGGCATGACGGAACGTTTTAACCGCACCTTAAGTGACAGTTGGCCATGTATGTGGCGTCCGACCACTCAAACTGGGACCGGCTTCTCCCATTCGTCACGTACGCTTATAATACTGCCATACAAAGCACGACCGGCTTCTCCCCCTTTTTCCTTCTATACGGCCGTGAACCCACCTCAACTATGGACACGATACTTCCTTATCGCCCTGACACTTCCGAAGCGACCACCGTCTCTCAAGCAGCAGCATATGCAAAAGAATGTCGCCAGTTGGCCCGCTCATTTACAACCCAGAACCAAGGTCACCAGCAGTTCCTTCGCGCACCGTCTTGTCCAGCTCCTTCATACAGCACAGACTCCCTCGTGTGGCTTTGGGTTCCTGCCACCCCTTCCGGCCTCTCTACCAAACTTGCTTCCAAATACCATGGCCCATATCGGCCATGCCAGACCTTTCCGGTGAACTACGTTATAGAACCGCTTGTACCGACACCGGATATGCGCGCCGCGGGCGTGAAACAGTGCACGTTGACCGCCTCAAACCCTGTTACGACCCGCCTGTTGTGTCTACACCATGAGTCGGCAGGATGCCTCTTTTTTCTCCCGGGGATCATTCTAGTGTCACACCAACGCTGGGTGATTGTCGACAGTGACAAAGACGACGAGCGTGTGTCGAAAGGCGCGTGCTAAAAAAGAGAACACGGCAGACAAAGACGAAGACGCAAGAGACTGACGCACTAGTTAAACGGTCGACCTGAACACCAACATGAGCTTCAACGCACCCTTACAGTTTATAAATAGTGGTCCAAATTACACTGCATAATAACAGAGTACAATCAAAAAATAAAACGCCACGACAAGACGTTGATAAAATACTAGTCAAACGACAAGAGGAAAAACCCGAAAATGAACCAAACACTGCGACGAAAGATGACTATAAAGATAACAAAGCAAGTATTCTAGATATAATAAGTGTGGGCAAAATTTATATAGAAACACAGCAAAAAATATGAATAAGTAAGGCAAAGGTTAACAGAAGCGAAAATATTGTTCGATTGAACAACACTGTGGCGAAATGGAATTCTCGCGGCTTTCTTGCTAGTTGAGGCGTCGAAGGCTGGGTCGTTCGGTAGCGGAGGCCGTACAGGTGAGGCGAACAATGTGTCGATCGTGGGCCCGAGGAAACACAATACACTTTCCCGGAGCGCCGCGAGAGTGGCCGGAAGTCTTAATCTTCCCAGAACGCACTGGCACCGGCGTTCTGCGGTCAAATATTTTATACACTTGGCTAGTGCGCCGCGCCCTCGGTCGCTGCCCCTGCCGGCATGCTGAATCTTGCCCAGAGGAGCGGTGGGGTCCCGTGAATTTCGCTCTATATTTGAGGCAGAAGCTCCCGCAACTTCTGCTGTATAATAGGTAAGGCAGCTTGTGACAGTGGCCATGAAACAATTCATTTGTTTAAAAGTGATGGGAGCATATTCGTAGCATCTGGTAACCATAGTTAGTGCACGGCCGCTCGATGGAAGCGCACTAGGTGTGGCCTGCTACGTCGCCCGAAACCGGCGGGAGGCGCCTACTTCCAGTCGCTACCGCAGCGGCGCCACCGTTCGGGGACAGCCGCGCGCGGAGAGCTGCGCCTGACTGTGCTTTGGGGGAGGCGTCGGCGTGGTAGAAGCATTTTATTTTAAGAATATAAGAGCTCCGCTTCACACAATTTGTCAACAAGAATTAGTATATACTGTCATATCTAGTGTGACCATGTCAGCACTTAGCGCTTGAAGGATGTATATTGGAGTGTACCCCGAAAAACTTATAGTGACGGTGGTTCAAGGCCACTCGATTGGAGAGCTCGCATTACCATTCGGATGCAGTGGTTCGTCATATTAAAATGTGACCCGGCTGTGAAGAATTCGAAGCTGTTCAGCTGCCATGGTAGCCTAATGCATAACCACATTATTAACTATGTCGCAAATTCCGTGTGTCATTTTCACACCACTTACTCATTCCTGCATACAGCTTTTATACATAAATTGGTGTCAACCTGTTCTAAGCTGCCAGCACTATCCAATAAAAAAATGTTCTACTATGAGCAACCTCTGTGAAAATGCGACATGTAGCCAACCTTTCTATCTCATTGTGACAAATTTTACGGTGGAAATATGATGTTTATTAGGTTAAATCTATATGATAACCTGGGATCTTCACTCAGTTGGAAACCTTAAACTTAATACGCCAGAACGCTATCCGGCATGGCTTCCAGCATTTTGCATGACCGGGCAAAGTAAGCGCACTTGATAGAGCCGGTCTGCCTCAAGGTGCTTTGTATATGCACCGAAAGTTTTTATTACTATTTTTATTGGCTGCTTACAAGCCCATACAATTTTGCTGGTTCGTAGTTTTCAATGGAAGAACGCGCATCTAAGTGTTGCTGTTGTGAAACTCTTAGCTTTGATCACAAGAATGTTCACGCGTTCAGAGCGCAACTGCAGCCGAGATTCAGCGAGCAGCCGAGTAGGCTTATTTAATGGCCACACAAAGAAAGGACGAAAATTACCAATCGCAGATGAAAAACGTATCTTGAGAGAGGTTTATCCCATAGCCATAAACATCGCTCCACTGTTGAGCTGACATTTGCAGCCCAGCTCGCTATCAGTGAGGGCAGCAAATTAACGATATCTTGCATAGCCGCCTTAGCATGGGCACGTTCATTGTTTTTATAGATTAGCTTCAGGTACTGTGTACAGTGAGAAACCAATGATGAAACCAAAAGTTTACACAGCTTGCTACTTCGCAGTACCTCTTCAGACTTCATCATCCTGTTAATGAAGGTGCTCGTATGCTGACAAAGCTTGGTTACTTCCTTTGCGGGGTACATCAAGCCTCCATTGTCCTTGGTTTTCATTAACCTTTAACTGGTCCAATTGACTCATATTTCCTGCAACAGGCTCTTGCTCGACTGACATGCCGCGTCAAAACCATTACCAAATATCGCATAAATTAAGCAACAACCTGGTAGTGATAAACAAAACTTGGGGTTCTTAAGTCTCCTTGAGGAGCCTCGTTAGAGTGGCCGCACTTTGCTACCTGCTTATTCACCGTATCCCGTAATTGCTGCCTCTGTCGCATATCATTAGAATGCAGCCTTGAGCCACCGCATTATATTAAATAGCACCCTACACATAGCTATATAAAGCCCCTTTTTGCCGAAGCGGTACGAATGTGCCCTATAGGAGTATAGTGTGCCTGACTTGGGATCTAAGGGTCCCGCTTTCAATAATTCCCATTTCACCTTTACATCTGATTGACTCTCTCTGGTTTGGCAGCTCCTGCCACATTGAACAGGTCATGTGTTCTCATTGCCCCAAAGGTGCCTGGCCATATCACCAACTAAAGTGCCTCTTACCAGAGAGGTCTTTTTCCGACTTTCCGCCGACAGAGCGGGCGCCGGATTTTCTGTGGAATGTGGCTTTTCATTTTATCGCATCGGCTCAAATAGTCTCAACAGTATAAACAAATGTTGTATGCACAGTCTCCTTTACTTACAAGGCCACTCAGACTAGCGCGGCAACATTTAGAACAAATTGCATGCTTATATAAAAGAAAACCCTTCGTAGCTTTTTCTGATATGTTCGCACAACATAACCTGCGAGAAAAGCTTCTGGTCCTACCTCATTGTGTTCATCTGCTCACAACACATCGTTAAAAATCCTAGCTCACTGGCCAGCTCCCTGATAACTAAATAGGTTAAACAACGTGACGGGAACACAGGAAAAGAGGACGACACAACTAGAGCGGTTGTGCCGTCTCCTTCTCCTGTGTTCCCGCCACGTTGTATGCACGGTTAACCTATAATTAATCACCAACAAGTTCAATCTGCTGCTTCTTGTAGCAAATTCAATGGCAGCTGATAGAGCATTATGCTTCAGCATCTGGACTCTTTAACCTCAGCGCCACTTTCATTTCAGAGGAAGCGAGTGTACTTTCACTCCTCGCTGCTGTCTCTGCCTGAAGCAAGCTCAGCAGATAAAATTAGAGGGTCTCTTAGATGTCTCTTTAATGGAAGATGGCGAAAGCCTACCCTTCTCCTATCATTTGCCTCTCATCGTTTGCCACAGTTCATGATTTCAAGTCGTCGTTTGATATATTGGTCGTTTCTCAGTCATGATGAGTCTGCCTGCGTAGTCATGGTAGCCCTTATCACTCATAACTAAGTAGGTTACTTATTTAGAATCAGCAGTGGTCATTACATGTCGTCGTTTCACATATTGGTCATTTCGCAGTCATTAACAGTAATGGCGAGTCATGCCTAGCTATTATAGCCATTACCACACACCGCTAAACAATTTTACTCATTTCTAATCAATTGCGGTCATTAAATGTCGTAGTTTGATATACTGGCCATTACAAATCATTTTAGTCATTACTAACCTTTATTAGTCATTACATTAGTCATTACCTCTACCAATGTCTATTTATAACTATCAATCACTTTCATTCTTAATCTCCTTCCTTGCACGTCCGCTTTTGCGATTGGCACACCGGTGCACAGATGCGACGCATAGATTACAGGCACAGCTTCTGCGCACAGATTTTCGCTCCATGAGCCTAGAACGGCTTTCGGCTTAAAAAACAAACACATCTGGTCTCCGTTAATATGCTTGCACATGCGCACACAGAAAAGTTTGCGTTTACTACGCTGACGCGAGGCGAACGCGTCCAGAAAGAAAGCAAACCGCGTGCTCAGAGCCGGCGACCCCTGCGGCGACGTGTCCCCGAAGAGTGGCGCCCTCAGCAGAAATAGCGGGCGCAACTGTAAACTCTCCAAGGACGCGCTTGCCCATTGACGGCGGCGCGACGCAGCAGGCCGCACCCAGTGCGCTTCCGAGCGGCCGTGGTTAGTGCGTGCTCGAGATATTTCTCACAGTTCAGTACTGCTGGTATTCCGTGTTTGTCGTTTAGGAGTGAGGTTTGATATGCCGCCTTATATGTTTTTATTCGGCTCAATTCCGTTAGCATAAAGCTTAAGTGGCATTGTTTTATCAACATGTGAAGAGGTGTTTGGTTTGGTTTGTGGGGTTCAACGTCCCAAGCGACATAGGCTATGAGGGACGCCGTATTAGAGGACTGCGTAAATTTCGACCACCTGGGGTTCTTTAACGTGCAGTGACATCGCACAGCAGACGGGCGCCTTGCTTTTTGCCTCCATCGAAAATCGGCCGCCGAGGCCAGGATTCGATCCCGCATCCTTGGAAACAGTAGTCGACCGCCGTAACCATTGCGCCACCCCGGCGGGGTGTCAAGAAGTGTGACAATGTTCATTTCCTTGAAGAACGGTGCAGTGTGTGGCAACCGAATGCAGCGTTTGCCACTATACGAATTGCCTTTTTTGTATGATGTGAAGTAATATTTGACAAAATAGTTGTTCTCACACTAGGTGGCAGTAGTTCATATTTGAAATAAACAAGGCGCTCAAAATAAGGCATTTATTGCAAACAGGAGCAAAATATCGCAATTTGCACAGTATCCCCGTAATACGCGGTATTTGAGTTGTAACTTCATCTAAGTGAGCATTCCGAGACACATGTTTTTCGAACACAAAAGCAAGACATTTAACCTGCATCACTATCTGAATATTTTCAGTGCCTAGATGTAGTATGGCCTCCGTGTCTATGTTGCGATTTTTCGGCCCGGAAAAAAAAAAAAGCTTTTTATTTTAGTGTTGTTTATGGCGAGCGAATTAACCATATTCCAAGGATGCGATTTATTTAAAAGTAGATTTGCGCCTAAAATTAGCGGCTCGGCATCAGGGCCTATTAAAGGTATGCTGGTATATCAGTATATATCATACATTTTACTGTGTTGTGAATGGTAACCAGATCATTGATATAAAAAGAAAACAGCAGAGGCCCCAAAATAATTCCTGGGGTACTCTTGCGTGAACTTCCCGCACATCAGACAATTGATTGTTAACAACTCGCTTTCAGCAACTGAAGAAAAATGCCCCGGAAGGCATAATATAATTTTGCAACTTTAATAATAGGGTCTCATGGTTAATGGTATCGAACGTCTTGGAATATTCTATAAATATGCCTAATGCTCTCATTTCTCGCTCAAAAGCATCTAATATTATTTTCTTCTGTGTCAAGAGGCCCGTCTCCGCAGACAGCTGTTTCATGAACCCCAACTGCGCATCTGGGTTCAGTTTATGCTTTGTTGCGAATAACACTACGCGAAAATGGGTTACATTTTTCTAGACCTATTAAAAAAACTGTTAAAGATTGAAATAGACCTGTAATTAGAGAGTTTGTTTCTTTCACCGCCTTTGTGCAAAACCGTTACCTTTCCAACCTCAACTGTTTGGAAGAAAACCCATGCTGGAAAACAAGATTAAAAATATGTTTGAGTATAGGAGAGATTCGATCTAAGACATCTTTAACCGGTTGTAGTTGAAAGCCGGTTAATGTCACAGCAGCTGATATTTTTAACTGACATGAAAATTCCTCATTCGCATCAATTGGCGCTAAAAGTGCTCTGTGTTGTGTCCTTTACTTAATTATTGCACGCAGCTTGAATCATGAGTGCAGCTGGATGCAAAACAGTCATTGAATGAATTTGCCAAACTTTGCCTTCGATAGTAATCGAGTGTGTTTTGCCTACACTGTCAGGCAAAACGCGATAACGCGATTAAGGAGCCGCCAAGCGAAGTCTTCTTTTTAATTGCTTCACTATTAAAGAAGTTGTGAAGATACATACTTTTTTCATAGCCCAGTAGGCTTTTTACTTCGTGCTTTGAACTCTTTAGGCGAGTTATCGTTCTATCTCTTTAAAAAAACTTGGTGCTATTTACTTTTTCTGCGCATTTCTTTCTATGCAGTTCCTTGTGATCCATGACTTTTTTTGCTCTGCGTGACGGCTTCAATGATTTAGACAAAAACTATTTATCGTAAATACTCACAAATTTTGCGTGAAAGCAGCTGTAAGCGGCCTTCAGGGTCCTTTATGTTTAAACTTTCTGATCAGTCGGCCTTTGCTATATTTCGACGAAATATATCTAAACTGAAACCATTTGTCTCTACCTTACAAGAATATTCTCTTGTGCTTTATGGGGCTTAATTCTCGCAAGAATGCGCCACGGGGGAGGGGGGCTAGATGCTACAGTCGCCTTCTAGCCCCGACGTGCCAGCCCTAGCACACAGAGCTGAGACCCCCAACCCGCGTTGCGAGAAGTCGCCGCTGCGGCGGGTTCGGGCCAGAGGGGACAAACACCGAGTTGCGACTCGATCAAGATTTAATTTGCCCGAGCAGTTGTACACTGCACATCAACAGCACACAAATACAACCGCCGTAGCGAGCGAACGCCGCGTACGGAGGTGAAATAAAACCATCTAATGAGGAAGCACACGCAAGGAGGTGAGAGGAAGAATCTGCTCACCTCCGTGGGTTCGCGCTCACATCCCATCGCGGTAAGTGCGTACGGTGAGTGGGCGATTCTCGGTGACGGCGGGTCTCCCCTGCGGAAATCATGAACCGCGCGCTTGCGCGCTCAACCGCCGAAGAACCCCGAGCCAGTTGCGACAGACGCGCTCCTCGACTCGCACATGGGAAAGGAGGTCTCCCGGTTACGCCGGCAGGAAAGAGGGAAGCCCGCGGCAGCGTCGCCGCGGGAGACCGGGAGACGGCGGGGGGTGGCCAGCGTGCCCTCTCCTCCGCCATTCTCTCTACCAGCGTGTGTAATCACGCGTGTTAATTATGCGGGGCCGTTATAATGGAGGCAAGGGATTGTGAATCCCCACAGCTTCTAGCGTGTGAGCCGAGTGAGTGGTCATTAACATTATCGGTAAGTGATCACTTATATGTGCGCCTACAACACCTGATATAAACTTTGAGTCATGAATGTTTGTTATGAAGACATCAATTAGCTTCGAAGAAATATCCTGAATGCGGGTTGAGTTATGTACACCCCTGTGGCACAGGAGTTTTACTGAAATCAATATTCAAATCTTCAGCTAGTATTGCCTAAACAAAAAGGCACACCGAATACATAGCAGAACTCCAGCAAAAGCCAAAGAAAAGCTTCGCCAAATAACCCGTCGTGTACTCCGGAGTTGAAGGAAATCCGACCCGAACATTGTCCCCATTCCTAGTATCTGAATGTTTTTCAGATTCATTTGGTCCAAAATACTACATCACAGAAATAGAAAATGGAGACCTACTGCTTGAATGAAACGACGAAACACAATACGCAAAACTTGCAAACTCTCACTGTATTGGGGATCTCGCCTAGACCACACCAACCAGAGAACTTTGAACACCGTGCCTGGCGTAATCTTCGACAATGACTCCCTTCACCTATCCGAGAAAGAAATGCTCCAAGACATTGCTGAGCAAATCATTGTAAATGTCCGCAGAATAACAATCCGAAAAGACAAACAGGAGATACCGACTAAACGCCTGATTCTCACATTCAGCTCAAGCACACTACCACAAAATACAAAAGTATGATACATAAAAATTGGAGTCCGTGGAGTCCGACATTAAAGCTCTGGAACTGTCTGAGCGGGTTACTTTGTTTGCTGATGATTGTATTCTTTATAAATCAATAATTCTAAATCAATCAAAACAGTTGATAACCAGTTTGTTTTGAACGCTAACCTACAGCTGCTTTCAAATTGGTGCGGCAAATTGGAAATGGTTAATGCCTTCGATAAAACTGTTGCTATCCATGTTAGTAAAAAAATTGATGAATTAGAGTTTGCGTACCACATCAATAACAATGTAATTAAAGAGGTAAATGAGTACGAGTACCTAGGTGTCACAATATCCTCCACCATGAAATGGACAAATCCCATAAAGGGGTGTTTATTTACAGTGATGATGTAGCGGGAAAAGATGAAGCCTACTAGCGCCCTGAAACCAACGCTTCTTCCTCGTCGTTTGCCACATCATCACAATCCTTCATCGTCGTCTGTAGCGTGATATTTCCCCCCTATCAGACGAAGCCCTCTGAGCGTGTTCGTGAGTCGTGCGAGGCTGACACGGCTTCAAGCGAGCAACATGACATAGTTCGGTTTTGGCAGACCGGCGACCCGATGCTGTCAGGCGGTCTATTGCATACGTTAAATCACTGATGCGTTTGACAATCATAGCCGTCATAGTGGGCCAAAAGTTTCTGATGTAGGCCGCAGCGCCGAATTGGACCCCACAACCAGACTAAATCGCCTATGGAGTACGTTACACGCCTGTGACTGGCATCGTATCATGCTTTGGAACGTTCTTGTGAAGCACCAGACAGTAATCGGGCGATTCTCCGAGCTTCTTCTGCGAGACAGAGCATCTCAGCCAGGCAGGGATCTTCATGGCTTGAGAAGGGCAGGATAGTATCCAGGGGGTAGTGTGGCGGTCTGACATACGGCAGGAAGAATGGACTGTACCCAGTCGTCTCATGCGTGGCGGTATTGAACGCATACGTGATGAAGGGTAGTATAGTGTCCCAGTTCTTAATCCCTGCATCCACATACATAGCTAGCATGTTTATAAGCGTTCTGTTTACGCGCGCAGTCAAGCCATTTGTCTGGGGATGGTATGGCATCGAGTGCCTGGAAGTTACGGCGCATAAACGCATGAGCTCTTCAACACATCAGCAGTGAATTGTCGGCCCCGATCAGGGATGACAATTCGTGGCGGCCCGTGTAGTAAGATGACTAAGTGCAGCAAGAAAAGCGACACTTGATGCGCTGTAGCAGACGGAATAGCGGCGGTTTCACAGTAACGTGTGAGGTAGTCCACGCAGATTACAATCCAGCAATTTCCATCCAAAGACTTCGGAAACGGACCTACGAGGTCAATGCCTACTTCGGAGCTGTCGGGGTCATCACAGGATGCAGCAAGCCAGATGGAGTTGCAGTGGGACGTTTTTGGCGTTGACAGAGCTTGCAACTGGCAATGTATTGTTCAATAGTCGAGCGCATTCTGGGCCAGTAAAATCTTTCTTGAGCACGGTGGAGTGTTCGAACTGATCCCGAATGCCCAGAAGTTGGATAATCATGCATGACATACAATACGTCCGTGCAAAGTGTCTTGGGAACTACGAGTAGGTATCGCTGGCCGACAGACGAATGACTCTTTTTTCATAGGAGGCCATCACGCACACAAAAACGGCTTGTAGGTGCGCTGGCTTGGCAAGCGGCAAAGAGAGGCTGAGACTGCTATCTCTTTGCTGTTTTATTTTGAAAACATTCTTGTCGGGGAACGCTGACTCGAGGGTCGATATGTAATTGTCGAAATCGTCGCTGTCAGATCTGGTCGTGGCCATTGGCATCCTAGAAAGACAATCTGCGTCTGCATGACGCCTCCCACTTTTGTTCACCACGGCAAAGTCATATTCCTGTAACCGGAGGGCCCAGCGTGCGAGGCGACCACATGGGTCTCGAAGGTTGCGCAGCCAACAGAGTGAATGATGGTCAGTTACGATGGTAAAGGACCGTCCGTATAAATATGAACGGAAACGCTGCACAGTGAAAACGACAGCTAGGCATTCCTGTTCGGTGACTGTGTAGTTTCGCTCCGGTTTGCGCAAGGTACGACTTGCATACGCGATAACATGCTCTTGTCCATCGTGCCGTTGGACAACGACTGCACCGAGACCGATTCCACTAGCGTCCGTGTGTACTTCTGTCATTGCAGTAGGATCGTAGTGACGTAGGATGGGTTTCGATATTAAAAGAAACTTCAGTTGGCGGAATGACGCGTCGCAGTCTGGTGTCTGGTCAAAAGGAGAGATTTTGTGGACAAGGCACGTCAATGGGTAAGCAACGTGAGCAAAGCGATGTATAAAGCGTCTAAAATACGAACACATCCCTAGAAAACTGCGCCACTCCTTCACTGTCTGCGGGGGTTTAAAAGACTCAACAGTGGCAGTTTTCTGGAGATCCGGCATTACACCATCACCATTGACAAGGTGTCCTAGCACCAGCGCTTGGCGCTTTCCAAAGCGGCACTTTTTCGAGTTTAGAATTAGGGCGGCGTTGTGAAGACAATTCAAGACACGTACTAGACGGTCATTGTGTTCTTGGAATGCTTTCCCAAATATGACGACATCGTTCAGATAGCAAAGACAAATTTCCCATTTTAACCCACGCAAAACTGTGTCCATAAATCGTTCAAATGTGGCAGGCGCATTGCACAACCAGAATGGCATACCATTAAACACGTAAAGGCCGTCTGGCGTTATGAAGGCTGTTTTTTCCTATCCGTAGTATCCATTGGAATTTGCCAGTAGCATGATCTGAGATCAAGACAAGAAAAATAAGACGCACCAGAGAGGCAGTCGAGGGCGTCGTCTATGCGAGGAAGGGGATAGAGATCCTTTTTCGTAACAGAATGTAGACGCCGGTATTCGACGCAGAATAGCCATGAACCGTCTTTCTTGCGTATAAGAATAACAGGGGCTGCCCAAGGGTTAGATGACTCCTGCATCACCTTCTTCCGTACAATGTCCCCCACTTGCTCTGGAATGACTTTGCGGTCAGAAGGGGACACGCGATATGGCTTTTGACGGATGGGACGAGCCGAACCAGTGTCGATGGTATGATGTGTCCGAGGTGCAGGGAAAGAGGTAGGTCCATCTGTTTGAGAAAAGTCAAACATAGGCGAAAAGGGTAGAAGAATATCCACAAGAGCACGGCGTTGAGGTGAGCTGAGATCGGCGCTGTTCATGTGGCAGATCGAATTTTCATCAGCAGAAGAAGGTACGGTGGCACTCGTAACATCTGTGACCAAAGCAACAACAACGTGGGGCGCATCGGGTCCACAGGAAGGAAGCTTTAATCCGATGAGTAAAACTGCGGGCTTGACCGATGGATTGATTGTCCATAACGAGGCATTACCGTGATGCACGGAGATAATACAATGAGGAATAATAACATTTTTCTTCAGGCATGCTGAGTGAACTGGGTGCACCACGGCCTGAAATGAAACCTGCTCAAGAAGTGGAACGGACACGGGGACGAATATGGCAGACAATGGTGAAACTACTATGTCTTCGGTAATACTAAAAACTGTTTCTTCATTACGGCCGCTTTCAAAAACTGTCGGCAGATGCGAGCCGTCAAAATGAACCTCTTGACTTCGGCAGTCCACGGTAGCGCCACAAAACTTCAAAAAGTCCATTCCTAAAATGATGTCATGCGTAGAGTGGGGTACGACGACGAGTTCAGCTTGAAAAATTGCGCCACCCACAGACACGTCCGCACTACACACACCCAGAGGCCGCAACACCTCTCCACTGACACCACAAAATGTTGAAGCACGGTCACATTCAAACATCACTTTGCGTCCCAACAAACGCCTAAATTGCTCACTCATCACAGACACAGTCGCACCCGTATCCACCAAAGCTAATGTACACACACCATCAATAACACACGAAGTTTGTTTTGAGCATTGCAGTTGGAGGGATGTTGGCACACAGCACATTTCCAGCGGCCTCACTCCCATTGGTCGCGCTGGTTAGTTTTCGTGATGGGGCGACAAGGAGCGCCGCCGCGGTGATAGAGAACGACGCGCACGGAAGGCCGGTGAAGGAGTAACACTTCGATCAGATGCTGATGAATGGTCGCAGAGATTCTCGTTCTGGGTGTTGCGGTAGTACCCACGGGGAGTATTAGATTGCTGGAAAACGGGGCTGTATTGTCGATTGTTGGGTACTGCTGAAGGCGCCAGGCGGTTATAGCGTGGCGGGAACCTACTTCGGCAGTACCTGGCGATGTGACCTTCGAAGCCGCAGCGGTAGCATATCGGTGGGGAGGTAGAAAATGCTGTTGTGGATAAGAGCCAGGCACCGCAGGGCACGTCGTAGGTCTGGCTGAATGCTCATACTGCACAGGAATCCTGGTAGATCGAATAGAAGATCTAGGTGCACTTGAGGTGACGTCATACCTTGGGGCGTCAAGCATCGACGCAGTCGGGTTGGCAAAATGCATTGGCGGGTAGTCAATAGCAGCTGCAATTTCAGAAGCTTGGGAGAAACGCTGCACTTGAATCGCTTGTGGTGGTGAAGCCGGCCGTCTAGAGACTCTCTGGACAGAAACCTCAGCCGATTCATGCAGGGGAAGCGTGTTGATCCGTAGAAGTTCTTCGCGCACGATTTGCCGGATAGTTGACGGAAGATCTAGTTGGGCATGGTCATCAAGACTGGCTACGGTAGTCACGTTGGTCAGCCGCCCAAATTTCGGCGCGATACGACTTGTTTTAAAAGCTTGAAACGCGCGGATGTGTCTAATGACATCGGAGACAGTGTCAAGGTTGTCTTTGGCGATTAAGAAGTTGTACACGTCCGCCGCGATACCCTTCAAAATGTGACCGACTCTGTCTTCCTTGGGCATGCTGGAATCGACACATTTGCATAACTTGAGGATCTCTTCTGTGTAAGTTGTACAAGTTTCATCGGGCAATTGAGCTCTTTGAGCAAGGGTGTGCTCAGCCCGCTTTTTGCTAGGAACAGAGTCGCCAAAACGCAGTTTTAACTCGGTGGCGAACCGTTCCCAAGTCGTCAAGTTGTCCTCGTTTTTCTCAAACCAGGTCATAGCCGTGTGAGTGAGAATGAAAACGACTTTGTTAGCATTGTAAGAGGGTCCCACCGGTTGTACAGACCAACTCATTGATATTCAAGGAGCCACTTCTCAACGTCCTCACCTTCTTCGCCGTCGAAAGGTCATGGTTCCCGGTAAGGCTGTGACGGAATAGTGCTGGAGTGGGCAGGCATGCCGCCAGCCTGGCTTGCAGAGTCGCGGCTTGCACGGTTTGAGTCGGTGTGGTCTATGATGGTCGTGAGCGGTGGCAGTCCAGCGATGCAGCGACTACATCGAAGCTCCAGTCGGTCTTGCAGCGCTGTAGGTAGGGATCGTACGGAGCACCTTCCACCAAGTTGTTACGGTGTAATAAGAAGGGGTGTTTGTTTACAGTGCTGATGTAGCGAGACAAAATGAAGCCTACTAGCGCCCAGAAACCAACGCTTCTTCCTCCTGTTCTGCCACACCATCACAATCCTTCATCGTCGTCAGTAGCGTGACAATATACCTCCCCCCGTAGGAAGCTTTGTTTTCTCAAGTCTGGTATGGCCAGTTGTACTAGTGCATTACCGCGGGAGGCATATAAATCCATAGTTATGTAGAGCCTCGAAAATGCCCGCATCGCATGGGACCCCCACACAACAGATGATGTCCACAAACTCAACAAACACCAACGCCTTGCTGCTCGCTTCATCTTCAATCGGTATCGGTGCTTATCCGCTATGTTGGAGCTTGCGGATTTGGAACCACTGGTAGAAAGAAGAAATAAAGGATGTCTGATATTCTTGCAGTCACTATATTTCTCCCGAATAGGTATCCGACCTGAAAACTATATCGCCAAAGATTCCACGCAACCCTCACGCCATAAGCACAGTTTCTGTCTCGGACCAATTTTGGGCGCGCCAAAATATATACTCTTTTTTTCCACGAACGCTTTCTGAATGTAATGCTCTACCCCTCAGTTTCCTATTCTTTCACCCTTCTTGATTGATGTACTATAGTTGTTTAGTGCTGTGCGTTTTTTTATTTTGTCTCACTGCATCATGTATTTGCTGTATTATTCGACATTATTGCATAGATTGTATACCTTGTTGCTCTTGCTGGCCTTTTCGAGCTTGCTGATGTCTGGTAAAACTTTACTTCGATTTACTGGTATACTATCAATTATGTACCCTCCCTCTCCTGCTTGGAAATGCGACCCATCCGCGGTATTTCATAAATAAATAAATATACCTAACCTCTGAATATGTTTTAACTGCCAATAATACAGCCACTGATCACAAAGTTGCCGCAGCCAAAAACATGTACAAAATGTGATTCCAGAGACCATTAATGTGAAAAGTGTGATGCATCAGTGCCACACTGCATCAACTGGAAGGGAAATCATCCCGCCTGTTCTAGGTCAAGCCCAACTTGGAAGAACGAAAAAGAGATCATCACTACCAAAACAAAGAGCATATTGTTTCATATATTAGGCCTGCTTCGCTGAACGTTGAAGAAGACGACGATCAACAGTAGTGACACGGAAGGAAGACGAAGGTGTAGCAACGGTAGCTGGTGCAACGAGAAGGTTGGCACCTACCCAAATATTCACTCAAGTCATCAGCCGTTGCGTTCTCGAACTAACCTTCTTGCCGTGTATCATCTTGGTGGAGGTGCGGGGTAGGAGCTTGACAACAAAGCTCCTGAAACTTCAACGCTCCGTCTCCGCTCCGCTACATTTAGTCGCCTACCACCAGAAGCCACAGTGTATCTGCTCATGTCGCCTTTTCTCTCCGTTCCGGATGGTGACTACGTTGTTTGCCCCATAACCGACGTGACTCTTCAGCGTAGCATCGCTCTCCCTCACAATGTAGTGCATGTAGCGAATAACAGCACTTGTATTCCAGTCCTGAACTTCAGCTATTTTGTGTAAGTTCTTCCTTAAGGCATTTCTCTCGCCGAACTGACCCCATTGTCGGAGTTTAATGTGGCTGCTCTATTACGTGACCCTATTGCTGGAGTGCCGACACGACCTACACTGTTCCCACCTCAGGAGGCGCGCATATCCGGCATGGTTGCTCCTGAATTGCGCCCTGATCGTACTAGAGCACTTACGACCCTTCTGACATCGTACAGTGATATCTTTTTATTTTGGTGACCGACCCTTGGGTCAAACGTCCCTCGTAACACATCGCATCGGTACAGGAGACGCCAGCCCAATTCACAGACGACCTTACCGAGTCGCCATTTCTGAACCCCGCATCATACAAAATGAAGTCGACAAGATGTTGGCAAGGAACATTATAGAGCCTTCTAGCAGTCCCTGGGCATCACCAGTCGTGCTTGTTAAAAAGAAGGACAATACCTGGAAGTTCTACGTTGATTACCGACACCTCAACAAAGTTACAAAGAAGGACGTTTACCCGCTCCCCAGGATAGATGATGCCCTTGACTGCTCGCATGGTGCCAGTTATTTTTCTTCGATTGATCTTCATTCCGGTTATAGGCAGATCGCTGTCGACGAACGGCACCGAGAGAATACCGCCTTCGTCACGCCCGATGGCCTGTACCAATTCAAGGTGACGCCTTTTGGTCTGTGCAAAACGCCCGCAACATTCGAGCGCATGATGGACTTCTTTTGTGCGGTTTCAAATGGATGACATGTTTATGTTATCTCGATGTTATCTTTTGCTCGACCTTCGAGAGCCACCTCCATTGCCTTGATGCCATTCTTGGAGTCTTCCGAAGAGCTGGCCTTCAGCTCAACTCGAAGAAGTGTAGCTTCGGCCGACGTGAACTCAAGGTGCTCGATCACGTGGTCGACGCCAGTGGCGTTCAACCCGACCCAGTCAAAATACGTGCTCTAAGTGCATTTCCTACACCCCGCTGTACCAGTGACGTGGGTAGTTTTCTTGGTCTGTGCTCCTATTTTTGGCGGTTTGTCCCCAACTTTGCGGAGACGGCTCGTCCACTCACCAATCTTCTGAAGAACGACGCCCTATTTTGCTGGGACCAAGAACAATCTGAATCCTTTTCTGCGCTCATTGCGGCCCTCACAACCCACCCATCCTGGCACACTTCAATCCCTCGACACCAAAAGAGGTCCGTACCGACGCCAATGGTCACGGTATTGGTGCCATTCTCGCCGAACACCAGATGGGTCGCACTCACGTCATTGCTTATGCCAGTCGCCTTCTTTCTGCGGCTGAGCGGAATTACTCTATCACAGAGCGTGAGTGCTTATTCCTCGTGTGGGCCATTATAAAGTTTCGCCCCTACTTGTTTGGCCACCCGTTCTCCGTCATCACCGACCACCATGCCTTATGTTGGCTTTCTATGCTGAAGGACCCTACTGGTCGTCAGGGCGTTGGGCCCTCCGCCTTCAGGAATACACTTTTTCTGTCGCTCACAAGTCCGGCCGTCTGCACGCTGACGCCGACTGCCTGTCCCGCAACCCAGTAGATCCACCACCTTCGAGCGAGTGTGACGATGACACATGTGTGTTGGCCATCTCTGACCGTTTAGACATTCGCCATGAACAGCGCTTAGATCCCAAGCTTCGCAGCATTATCAATTGCCTCGGCACTAATCACCTTGATACTACCCTTGCTTTGTTTGTGCTCCACAACAGCGCCTTACACCAGCCGAATACGCGACCAGATGGCGCTGACCTTCTGCTCGTAGTCCCCGAACACCTGCGTGCCAACGTTCTACAGCAACTGCACGACGCACCCACTTTCTTGGTCTATCTCGTACGAACGATAGCGTCTGCCACCGTTTCTTTTGGCCAGACCTCTACCGCTCTGTTCGTCGTTACGTGGCTTCTTGTAACCGGTGTCAGCGACGAAAGAAGACCTCGGTGGTGCTTGCTGGATACCTGCAGCCGATCGATATTCCAGTAGACCCGTTTTCCCGAGTTGGCCTTGATCTTCTCGGGCCTTTCCCACTGTGTGCATCGGGGAATAAATGGATTGCGGTGGCCACGGATTATACTACGCGCTACACCGTCACCCGAGCAATACCCACCAGCTGTGCAACTGACGTGTCTGCGTTTCTCCTCCACGACGTTATCCTGCTCCATGGTGCTCCACGCCAACTGCTCACTGACCATGGCCGTTACTTCCTTGCTCGAGTAGTCGACGAAATTCTGCGATACTGCTCCATTAAGCACTATTTCACCACCGCTTACCATCCACAAACGACCGGCCTCACTGAACGCCTCAACCGCACGCTCCCGGACATGTCAATGTATGTATCGGATGGTCACCGTGACTGGGATGTCACTTTTGCCGTTTGTAACGTTCGCATATAATGCCTCCCGTCACGACACATGGGCTACTCCCCCTTCTATCTTCTATACGGCCGCGACCCTCCCCCCAGGCAGCACACCAACATCGCACCAACTCCGGCCCAACGTCGACAAAAATTGGTACCAACATTGGCGTAACACTGGTTTTTTGAGAAATTACTACATTTTTATATATTGGTCCGGCTTATATGCCAACTTTGCACCTTTCGTGGCACTGCCAACATAGGCTATCAGCTGGCCGTGTCCCTAGTGTCACGTATTGGTATGCCATTAGTATTCATTGGCACCTGTGACATTGGCAATAAACCGGCCATGCCGCTAGTATCACATATTGGTATTTATTGGCATGCAACAAGTATTCATCGGCACACGTGGCATGGCACTGCCACTGGTAAGCCACCTTTAGCCATGCAGTTATTTCACCCTTGCCCTTACTGCTGCCATTTGCTTAACTGTCACTCTGACAATTGTGGTTTTCTTATGCAGTCATTTTCCAATACTACCTTGCATGTCATCTCCCTAAGGAGTCATAAGAACCATGCAATTAAATGAGGCAAGCAAAATATTTTCCGAAAGCATTTTATTGAGAGCTCATATACATGTACATGCCACAAGGACATCAGAGGGCCAAAATGCAGTGCAGGAGGCATTGGGTACAGGGTTAATATGGGAGAGGCTAGTAGGTGTAATTGGAAACAGGGCACTAAGCAGCACATGATCAGGTAGTGCAGGTAGAGATTATGGGGTGCAGTGTGCATTGGTCATAATGGAAGGGGCTGGACATGTTGAGCAGGGTTGATGCACTATAGCCTTGTAGTGCGAGAGGTGTTGCAGGAATAGGAGGATGAGCATGGGTGCATTCCAGGGCAGTGTCCACCATGGATGGAAAATGGCAGTGGACTGTGTTGAGCATGATAGTTGGCATTGAAGGGTCAATGGATCAAGTGATGAGGATGAGGGGGCGGAGGAAGCGCATGGCCCAGGTAGTAAGCTGGGCGCCTCGCCGGAAACAACCATTCAGGAACAGTTTGTTGAGGAGATTGGCCCGTGGGTCTTACAAATGACATCTGCACAGAAGACAAGCATATATCACCATAAGATCTAAACTCACCTTTTCAACACTTATCCAAACACATATTTGAAGTCTGGGTGCTCTATACGATTGAGTACAAAATACAGAACCCCACTATAGTAAAACCTCTGATATAGTAAAGTGAAACTGAAGTCCCACTTCATCTTCCATAGGCAATTGTACATTTTCGCCCTTTACAGTAAAGATGTTTTTGGTAAAAATCGGTTAAAGTGATTCTGGCCATAGCGATGACTCTCGCGCACTACCTAGAGTCGCGAGGCCAAGACTTGTATTTGAAAACAGTACAATAACCCCCGGGTTTTCGTTTAGGTGGCTTTACTACTAGCCATAGCAGCAGTCAGAAGAAGCCTACTTTACAAAAGCCTTGGAGCCGTGAGGGAAAGCGCGCAGCGCGAAGAAGAAAAAAATAAAGTTGTCTACAAACACAGCAAGGAGGCGGCGTGTTCTATTCAGAAAATAAAGGAGTAAAAGTGGAGCAAGAAATATGGAAGGGAAAGAAATTGGTCAACATTCACTGCAATGTGCAGTACAAATCATGAGGCAGTGGTGGCAGAAAGTGGAGGTGCAGCGAGTAAGGTCTTACAGCACTGGAGTGCCATGCGAATTTATCATTTATTGCCTTTTAAAAGACAGAAAGAGCAAAAAGGGACACCATGTTCATGCAAAGCTTTAGGTTTTACATGAAATCGAAATTGGTTGCATTCGTAATCACGTCTTCATGCTTCAGATGTACTTCCACAAGATGTAGAGAAAATATATAATGAAAAAATCTCACAAAGAGATGATAAAAGCGAGATGGAAGATATTTAGTTTTTTTTTTTTTCATTAAGCAACAAGACGTGTTCAGTAAGTGCCTATTTAACTACTAGACAGCACTTTCAGGACCATGTCATCACAGACCACTGATACAGTAAAGACCATGAGATAGTAAATATTTTCGCTGGCCTCAGTGGCTTTACTATAAAGGGGTTCTACTCTATATATTGAAGGCCTATTGCCACACATTCTTCTTTTAGAGCACTTTGCGACAGGTTTCTGGGCCTGCAAGGGCATGCAGCGACGTAGGGATAATAAACATATATGCAGAATAATATCCATTCCAGATACAAAAGAGAGATATTTGGAAGGAAAAACGTGCTTCCGGCAAACCGATAACTTCAGGTGGATGCTTAGTGTTCATATAGACTTACAGTTCCTGAAAATATGACGGTTCAGGCTCCATAACTTTCATTTTTTTTAAATTCTTAAACATTCCTGCAATAGACAATATGGATTACTAAGCATGCAAAACTGGATATTAAAGAACACATTAAAGAATATTTTTCTGCAGTACACCAGTTACAGGCACGCATACATTACTGCGGCCAGAGTAAAGAAATAATTGCCCTGACAGAATCAATCAAGCTATCTTCAATCAGCTAGCTGAGGGAGATGTGTACATCGCAGATATTCTCAAGGCTGTGTACGCATATAATATTCTCAAGATAACCGTACCATTTCAAGTTCCAGCTTTTTAGTTTTCACAGCTTTGTCGCTTGCGGCATTCTACTATAAACAATTGCCTTACTTGTAATGTACCAAGGAATAGTTTTCATACAGTGCTCATTATAAATTAGACACCAGAACAACATGCACACAAACAAGAAAAGAAGAACGGGACAGAGCGCCATTCACAACTGATTTTTTGTGCACAATAAAGTACATATATATCTCACTGCCGGCATATGCGCAAGGAACCAATTCAGCATTATGTAGTTTAAGATATGTTCAAGAAGCCCATGCCTCATACCACAGCCTCTTTCTCTGAGAAAGCGTTTCTTGGACATAGCTTATCTTAAACTACAAGATGCTGAATGTGATGTAGCTAAATGTGCACTTTGTTCTGCACAATAAATCAATTGTGAGTGGAACTCTGTCCCGTTCTTTTCTTGTGTGCGTGCATTGTTTTGGCGCCTTCAGTTTATAATAAATAAACACGAACAAGCCCAACAAGAAGTTCTAGTAATCATACAGTGCATGCTTGTTCAGCTAAAATTATTACAGTCAGCCTACAATGAGCAATTGAGCAAGTACTAGAAATTTACTTTGCATAGGCAGGAAAATGTTATGCTAGATCTGAGTACAATGATATCGTACTTCCTTATCAGCTAGCAGCCTACCAGGTATACATTTTCCCTCATCACAGCTAATCATATGGCCATACCATTGGCAACCTTCCACATGCAAGATTATATTCAGTTAGGCATACATGGGTGATTTTATGTCCAGGTTCTCCGAAAACCGAGTAGAGGAGCCACACAAACAACAGAAAAACTAAGGCGCTCTCTGTTGTACAGAACGTAACATAAAAACGAATATTATTTTCAGCCTAACTTACTTGTATGTTCTACAACTGTATTGACCAGGTGTGGTGCTTGGGCATCTGATTTCTTCAAACCAATTCATAGTAGTTGTTGGCATAGAGAATAGCAATCTGCCTGAATATCTGAGGCCAAATATTATTTTCATTGCTTAAGCACACCTTAAAATACTTATTTATATTTATTTATACAAGTACCTGCAGCGCCCAGGGGCATTATAGCAGGGGGGGCAATAACGGAAAAAAATACCTAAAATGAGCATGTTACAATACTGAAAGTATACAGTAAAGCACATTTGTTTAACAATAAAAAGAACAACACTGAAAATGTGAGTGCGAGAAACAGGTTTAAAAGGGTGGAGAGCTACTACGACAAATTGGACGCCAGGAAAGACTGAAAATGTTTACCTGTTTTACATTGTGCTATGCTCTTAGGAAGACTATTCCAAAGTGAAGAAGTGTGAGGAAAAAAGGAATTACGGAACACATCAGTTCGACATCGCGTTACAAGAACTTTCAGCTTATGGTCGCGGCGTTCAGAGATAAAATGTGGAGGTAGAATGTACAAGCTCTTGTTTATTCCCGTAAGATCAGAGTATATTTGGTAAAAAAGTTCTAATTTTGCGGTTAGTCTCCGGTGAGCCAATGTTTTCCATCTAAGGTTTTCTTTAATTACCTTGCTTGATGTGACTGTGGGATCATAAAAAAACGAAACATCTAGCATGACAGTGATTTTTCACTTTCACCCTATCACAAGTTCCTTGAAAAACCAGTTTATTCCTGAGCTGAAAAGTTGTTTCGCACACATTTTATATTTCGGTATCTATAAAATGTTGATATTTGGTGAATATATGTCAAAATCAATATTTCTTAACAGCCTCACAAATTATTTTTTTTTTCAAAAATGGACAATATTTTGTACTCAAATTAAAAATAAGATTGTGTCTGGAGAAATAGTTGCAGAACCAAACAGCGCATACGCAAAAAAGCACGAATATCGCTCAAATTTAATGCGCAATACACCAACTGAGAGTTCACCCAAAATTACAAGTACAATAGCCCTGTGTATATGGACTCGACAGCACCGGGTTGAATCAGCGTTGAGTAAGCAAGGTCATCATTCTCGACCCGGTTGATGTCTACATGAACTCGGTTTCTAGTGAGTAAGTATCGTAGCAGAGCGTAGCATCGAGATTCGAAGTTATTGTGCAAGTTCTTACTCGTATTTGATCCCATTGCCTTTTACTATCGAGAGCTTCGATTACTTTTTATCGTTGATGAGCGCTAAAAAGCATTCATTTCGAGTGACGCTCGTCGCCGCTCCAGAGGCTTTTTCATATCCCAGAGTTCCCCATAACTAGACTTCCTGACTAGACAGCGTCTACATACCTTTAGATAAGCGGGTCAAGCGAATTAACCTACCCCCTGCAAGCGAGTTAACGCGACCAGCTCCGCCGCCTATTTTACTCGACCCGACTGTGTATACATGAACCCCACAACTGATTTTTCACTCGACAGACGTACTCGACCCAATTCTGCCGAGCTCATGTATACAGGGGTGGAACGCACGTGTAACAAGTAACAATGCTGCTAACAATCCAATCTGCCTTCTTCTGGCTCATCCAGTTTTCTAAAAAAATATCTTGTCTGACAAAGGAGGATATTTGGAGTTAAGCAGCTAAGCAACACAAGATCCATATGCTTGCTCTAACGCATGACTCCTCAGTGCACTTACAGTTGCAATTTGCTTGGTCATGTGGCAGTTCACTAAACCGTTTGACTAGACATAACAATAAAAAAAAATCGGGGGATCATTTCTACTTTATTAAGACATGCAAAAGCTTTTTTGTTGTTGGCATAGCATTCAGAGAGTGCGGGATTTTGGCAGTTTTATACGTCTTATTTCGTTTGGCAGTAGCAAGGGGATGTAGAAAAAGAAATATGAGTAAGGAATATAACGGGTGACAACATCCCGAAATGAAACTAATGGACCAAAGATGCACACTGCGTATCTTAAATGGCGTCACTGGCAACATCAAACGCAGAAAATCGGCCTTGAGTATGACAAATTGGAAGCCCAGGAGGTGAGTTGGTTGTGGGCAGGTAGTTGGAAAAGGGCAGTCCCCCTGAGAGGTAGGCAGCAAGATCAGTTCCACCCATTATGGGGAAAGCCCTGGCAAGCATGCAGGCAAATGTGCGCATATATAAGAGCAATAATGCACAAGGAATGCACGCCTGAATGAGAAGCTGCAATAATAATTTTTCTTTTGTCTTGCAGCCCACCCCTCCTGCACTGTAAGCAAGTCTGCTCTGTTTTCCGAACACAGAAACATATGCAAAAACAAACAATGTTCTCTAATATTTACAAAATTTGAACGAGTATTGAATGGTGATCTCCTTTCTGCAAATGTCTTGCTATAAATTCATTGCAGCTGCGAATAAAGCGAGTTTGGAGCTAATGGCGAATCTCAATAGCTTGGGGAGAGAATTATTTATAATTGTCCCTTTGAGCAAAGTAAATATCCTGGTTTAGATCAAAGTAATATTACATCTACATGGCTGAAGCCAGAGTAGGCAACCAGAAATGTAGAAGCGGTCAGTAACTGCATGTCTGTATGAACAAATACATACAGTGCAGGCAGCAGTAATGAATGGAGGGTGGAAAGCAAATAACCTGAGCAATACAGTAATTTTATGTTCGTTCGTTGCCAATCTTCGGAGCGGCTGAAGCCTCTCCAAACGTGGTCATTCGGCAGTGAAGAAGCAGTACACGATGATCAGATGATGGTCAAAAGGAGAATTATATTTACAGAAGAAAAATAGTATACATTGGCAAACTGTAAGTTACAGTAACAAGAGTCACACAGACAACTGCAACTTAAAACAAAATAGACTCTCGCACAGAGAAGTCACTCTACAAGCCCTTACTTCTCTACCGAGCATTTCGGTTAAAGCCTAGGAACTGAAAATACGTGCTAAGCACGGAGCATCACTCTTGACTGCCAAACATGGTCCGAGGACCGCTTTTTCATGACAAACATCAACAAAGACCCGAGGGCGGTCACCTTAGGTGATCCGCCCCGAAAATAAAGCAGCCAATCAAATTATTCAAAAACATGCCCCAACCCCCGTGGGTTGGGAATAATCTTGGACCCAGGTCCTTAATTACGCCAAATAAAAATACAACATTCAAAACACACACTCTCTCCACTCGCTGGTCCCCAAACCCTCTCACACGGCGCCTGTCTTTCCTTCCTCTCCCCGGCGTGTTTGCGACGCGACCTTGCAGCTGACGCCTTTGTGAAAGAAACGCCGCGGGGGATATGGAGACTAGGCCACCCAGCCGTCCCGTTCGAGGAAAGGGGGGGGGGGGGGGGGGCACTGTCCCAGAGCAGTGTACAGTCGCCGTTGCTCGCATCCGATGTCTGGCGGCACAGCGAGAGGCCGCTGGGCTGATTCCCTACTTGGGAGGGCCAAGGGTCGCGCCTATTGTCGCCTTCTGCAGGACATTTAGTGAGCGCTTGTGGCAGAGCAAAAAGCTTCATTAACGGCGTCTCCCTGCAGCCATGCTTGGCGCCACGGCGGGACATCGCTGGACGAGCTGGCCGTAAAGTAGTTCGCAGAAGCGTGCCGCTGTTGTTCCCGGCTGATAAGGATGCGTCTGCTGTTCGCTTCTTGGCGACGCCTCGAGGCGAAGGGACGAAACAAACCAAGCCTCGCGAGCGCCCGCGCCCAAGGAGAGGGGAGAAAAGGAGAAAAAACAACAACAGCGCTCGCTCCTTGGCCTCGGCGCGTGGGGGGTTCGACCGCCAGCTCGACTCCACGTGCGAGTCGCTTTTCACTGCGGCCTTACAAATACTGAATGGCTTTCTTCTCTGCAACCACAATACAGGCTTCCTGCGAATTCTTGTAATGCAAGCATAATCAAGTATGCTAAATATTCCATCACTTAAAGCACCTACACTCCCGTTTTAACCAAATGACAACTACTTCGTCAGTTCAACAAGCTATGTCTGTTATTGTGCTATTACACCACAGGTTCACTCAATCATGCCTCCACTTGAAATAGTCCCATACTGTTGAAATAAAGCAACGAAATATAGCACCAGCTATTAAAGCACTGCCAGGGACATGAAGGATATTATTTTCTGCATACTGTGGGCAAGACTTCTGAACAAGTAAGTCTTGAGCTAAAAAGCCAGAAAAAGTCATATAGCTTGCAATCATATAGCAAAAAGCCAGCACAGCATTTAAAGCCTTTATATAATGCAAAACAAAGGCAATGCGTCATACCTACCGAGGCAATGTTTCCTTACACACAGCATGTTTCATGGCTAGGCTCCCACAGTTGTTGACAGGTTTTGCAGCACCAAAATGCTGACGATTTTGTCTGCCTCACATTCAGGCAGCACCCCTTTGATGGCAGATGATTGCTTGTGCAAAAGCAGTGCGATGATACAAGTGGAGCAGCTGGACTGCGGGCGTTATAGAGCAAAGAGCCCTAAATGCAAGGAAAGAAAGTCTCCATTAAATCGATGCCGCTAAACCATGATAACAGCATACCACGGCTCTTCTCTGTTTAGTTAATATATAATTTCAATTGAAAGCTGTCTCAAAAATGGAATAATTGCAACTCTATGTTACACATGGTATAACATAGCTGTGCCAGGGTGGTGGGGCGATCAGTTAGCGTAACGACCGGAAAATGCATACTGATGTTTCATGCAGTCTTGATGCTGGAGCAAAGTGTCATGGTGCGAAGAACAAAATTAAAAGCATGCAAGGGCGCCAAATGTGTGCTACACAACCGACGCTACTAGAGGTGTGCACGGGTATAAATTCTGAGCCTGACCCGGGCCTCATGCTACAAACCCGAACTCGGCCTGGAACTGAAATTGCCTGAGCCCACCCAGCGCTCACACTTAAGGCTCCGGCCCTGCTGGACATGCTATAACATACCAGTTGCAAAACCTACAAGTCGGCTTCCCTGTGAGGCAGGAATTCGTGCACAGTGGCGACAGAACCTGATTCAGGGATAATAGGTGCACTACATGCATCTACCGCAATCCACGCTGCTTGGGATGCAGTTCCCCACGCACAGGCCATTGTCAAAGAAAGGTTTGCGGGCATTCTTAACACTGGAATAAATGGTGGAGCACTGTCATCCTAGGGGTGAAGAAAGAAAATTTAGAAAAGGGACACTAACCGGAGAGGGGAATAGTGGGGCGACAATGTGCACGCGAATAATACTGTGACGAATGGGCAAGAGGTGCGGGAATTACCTTACTCGTCAGGCGATGTGCTAGCACTGTACCCAACTATTACCCCAATGTCTATGCCGCCATTGTGCAGGAATGTCTGCCGCACCGGGAAGCTGACGTGTAGGTCTTGCAACTGATCTATTGCAGCTGAAGCAACGATACAGAAAGAAAAAAATAGGCGACAATCCCTGGCGATGCATCGCGCGACGACGACGCCAACGCCTGTCGCTGCCGCTGGTGCACATCGCCCTCAGCGCAGGACCTCAGCGACAGAGACGCGTTTTCAGCCTTGCTTTGTCAGCGCCGCCTCTTCATTTGGTAAATGAGTACAGTTACGCTATATCCAGTTTCTTGCACTAAACAGTAACACTGATGAAATTTCTTAAAAAGCGTCGAGCCCCCCCCCCCCCCCTTCCCCCCCCCCCCAAAAAAAAATGCTCCCAGCGCAGCGGCGTGCTACTCTACTGCTATGCAGACATGATTGAAAGCAGTGGCGTTTTTCTGCAACTTTCGAAAATTAGCAATATCTAGCCACACTAGCCTTTTTTGTTTTGCAATTCTACCTTACCAAGCTTTTACTAAACCGTCTCGATGCGCTCATATATGCACGGATCAGACGAAATGAGCATCTGCAGGATTTTCGCTCATACCGGACTAGGGAAACAAACTTTGCATGCAAAAAAAAAAACAAAAAAAAACAACGAAGGTGAGTACCCCAAAGCCTTTTGCGATTGGCTGCCTCGCGAGCTGGTTCCAGCATCATGAGCGATTTTCTAAAAACCCAGAACCTGGGCGACAGCGCTGAGCGGCAATGCTTTAGCGGTCCTAAGCGCACTGCGCATCGTGCTGCCCCGCGACTCATGCGGTTAGCGTTTTATCGCACCAGACACGAGAAAATATGCTTTTGCCCGGACTACGCCGACTCCGCCCGAAGTCACCTGAGGGAACCCGAGCGGCCGAGCCACGCTACGGCTGTACGCCGTTCAAGCCACTGTAACGCCGTGAATATCCGAAGTTGGCTTTTAGGGCTACGATGCCACGCAGTTGTTTACCTTAGAAAATCAGTACTCTGCAAAACAGTAAGTTCAACCGCATCCCCGTCTATACAATATACAAGAAGTCCGCATTTCATGCACAATAGCAAGGTTATCCAGAAAGCACATCACAGATGGGTTCAACCGCATCACCGTCATTACAAGAAGTCCGCATTTCACACACAACAGCGAGGTCATCCAGCTCCCTAACATCTGTTGAGAATCAACTGGCTCGACTGGCGACTATTTACAATAAACAAAAATGCGTGTACGCTTTCTTCCTTTTAGCAAAGCATTGCAGCGGGTACACATTCTAAAGGGGGTCTGAAAATGGTATCATACAGGTTGGTATACACATCATTAAACTGAGTTCATAGTATTCATACAAGTAAAATGAAACACAAGAGTACAATAATAATGCTCAGACAACTGAACAGTGTTCAGAAAGGGGTATCATACTATGTTTTGTGCATGGATGAAACTTACTAGCAGGCTCACAGCGTTTCAATCAAGACACAGGATAGTACATATCCCACACATTGGGATGCGAAATCAGCTTATGGTCTGGCTCTGTCGGCAGTTCGGAACTTTCATCCCTGTTCTCTTCTAGTGCCTGCAACCCTGCGGCCTCGGCAGTGCTGCTCACCATCTTCAGCATTTTTCGGCGGTAAATGTTGAGCTTGTGTCAGAATGCCGTGAACGATTTCGGCACCTATAGAGCTTGTTTCGCTCTGCGTGCAAGCTCCGATTCTTTCCTGTTCTAAATCACTTTGAGTTTCTTGGTAGCGCTTAAGTCTGTTCGCATGCACAGTGGAAGTTAGGTGCCTACTTCCACAGCTCCGAACACGAAATGTTACAGGGCCTAGTTTTTCCACGATGCGGAAGGGGGCTTTCCATTTTGGCGCCAGTTTATGTGACAGCCACCTTTCACTGTGCTCAACTTTGAGCAAGACCCGATCTCCTGCCATGAGCTCTGCTTCCGCGGCTTTAATATCATATCTCGCTTTCCGGACCGTGGAGGCGGAAGCCAAAGCTTTCTTTGCCATCTCGTGAGATAGCTGCAGTCGCAACGCCAGCTCTGCCCAGTAATCGTTCATGACGGAGTACTTGCAACCCCCACTCTCCTCAAATGCCTCTTGCGGAATGCCTGGGTCTCAGCCATACATTAGGAAAAACGGCGTCTCATGAGTACTCTCGTGGATGGCGGTGTTGTATGCGAAAATTACATACGGGATCCACAAACCCCACTGGTCGCGAGCCACAACATGGGAAAGCAGCTGCTTAAGAGTCTGGTTCAACCGTTCTACTGCCCTATTACATTCTGGGTGGTATGCTGTTGTTTTCAGCTTTTTGACCTTTAGAAGCTGACACACTTCTGTCATAACCTTGGAAGTGAAATCGCTCGCTTGGTCAGTCAGCAGCTGTTTGGGCACACCGTGGCGCAAAACGACTCTCTCAACAAAGCTCCTCGCCACTGTTGGCGCCTTCTGGTCAATCATTGGAATGGCTTCCGCGAATTTTGACAGATGATCGGAGAATACTAGCACGTACTTGTTCCCATTACTGGTTGTCGGTAAGGGTCCGACAACATCCATGGCCGTTTTCTCAAAAGTTGCGCTCAATTCTCCAAACTCCTGAAGCGCAGCGCGTTTCCTGTTTTTCATAACTGGCAGGATTCGCACTGAGCGCAGTACTCGGAAATCGACTTTCTCATTTCTGGCCAGAAATACTTGAATTAAATTTTCTGTCTCATTTTCTTGGCCCCGAAATGACCGGAGTATGGTGCGTCATGGTACGCACGTAAAACATCTCTAACCAGGCTGCGCGGTACAATGTATTTTTCTCTAGTAGCCGCGCCTGGCCTTTGCGTCGCGTACGGACACACCTTTAAGAGCAAGCCTGATGTGCTCAATGCGTATCCCTTTGAATACTCCGGGTCGTCAGGTAGTTTATCCCTTAATTCTTGAAGTTTCGCATCCATCAATAACTGGAATAAAAGCTGTGGTCCTTACTTCCGAGACTGGATACGAGCGACTCAAGACTTCCGCGTTTGCGTCCACTTTTCCCGCTCTATTTCAAAGTCATAGCCTTGAAGCTGAATGTCCCAGCGTGCCAGTCGCGAGCTAGTATCCCTGATGTTCATAAGCCACTTAATCGATCGGCAGTCTGTCACTATTTTACACTTGCGACCATACAAGTAACAGCGAAAGTGGCGGACCGCCCATACAACAGCCAAGCATTCTTTTTCTGTTGCGCTATAATTTTGTTCCGCCTTATTTAGCTGAAGACCTGTGAAAGCCACCGGATGTTCATTTTGTTTGAAGGTTTGAAGGTTTATTAAAACAAAATACAAATCAATCATAAGTGCATAAAAAAGTTTGTACAGTAGGAGGTCCCGAAGTAAGACTGTCTGGGGGACCTCCCATCAGGAATACATGAGTATAAATACACAAGTGTGGCAGAGGATCCAGAAAAAGATATAATGAAATTGAAACCTGTTATTAAAATTTCGGCAATGCATAAGTTACGCAATAGTAAGCCGGCGTACGTTTTCAAACAAAAAAAAAGAAAAAAAGCAAGCAAAGGCATACATCAGGCAAAGCGCAAGAAAACTATGAAAAACAAAAAAGATATCAGACATAGAATGGTCAATGGATGGATGCAGAGATAATAAGAACGGAAGCGGAGACAGATAAGAATGTTCACAATGACAAACACTTTGGCCGTTTGCTGTCGGAGTGGGGAACCGAAAATACGATCAAGGCATCCTTAGGTAAGGTATGAAGCTGAATTGTTTGATAAGAGATGTTTTTTAGTAGAGTGTAGAAAGCGGGTTGCGAACGGGCTGATTTAACTGCTAGCGGTAATGAATTCAAAGTTTTTATGGCGGAGAAAAAAGTAGTTTGTTTTCCGTAATTTGTGTTTACTTTTGGTAGTAGCATATTACTTTGTTCACAGAATCGAGTGTTATTATTATTAGCGAGGAAAGGTTCAGAGAAACAGAGAAGTTGACAATTACCATTGCGAGCGCGGTAAATTAGAAGGCCTAACCTAAGATTAAGGAGGCATTTCAATGGAAGAATATTTAGGTCAGAGTAAAGGCGTGAAGCAGAGGCTGTGTATGGGCTGAATTATATAATTCGAAGCGGTTGGTTTTGAAGCTGAGAAATACGTGATAAATCGCATAATAGGTATTACCCCATGATGATATGCAATAATTAAGATGACTGTTAATGAAGGCATAATATAGGAATAAGAGAACATGGTGTTGAAAAAAATGTCTAGTTTTTATTAACACCCTTATTCCAAATGAAATTTTTTTACTGACAGATTTGGTGTGTAAATTCAACTTTAGGTGACAGTCGATCGTGATGCCGAGAAATGTAACGGATTCGGAAGCAAAGATAAGATGATGTCCCAGACAAATGTGCGGGTTCGTGATAATTTGCTTTTGATGAGTGCGGAATATATGAAGGTGGTTTTTGTAGGGCTAAGTTGTAGCATGTTATTTTGGCACCATAAAACAATATTCTGTAAGTCTGTGTTTAACTTGTTTATTAGGCATGTGAGATTCATTTCCTGAGTGAATATCGTTGTATCATCCGCATAAAGTATACACTTAGTGTTAGGTAGGAACAAAGGCAAGTCATTTATGTAAATGAGGAAAAGAAGTGAACCTAAAATGGAACCTTGTGGCACTCCTAAATTTATAGTTACAGGGTCTGAGAGCGTGTAACTGGACAACTTGTGTGCGGTTAGTAAGATAACTACGTAAAACGGCTAAAGCAGGCTCACAGATGTCAAGGGATTCTAATTTAGTGTACAGTATTGTATGGTTAATTGTGTCAAATGCTTTAGTGAAATCTAAGAAAACAGCACCGGCAAAAAAGCCATTATCTATACATTGTTTAATGCTTTCTGTGAATTCGATTAAAGCTAGCTCTGTGGAGTAATTAGGGCGGAATCCAAATTGCTCATCTGCTAACAGTTTGAACTTAGGGAGGTAGTTCATTATGCGATTGACGATTAGCTTTTCTATTGCTTTACTAAAGAAAGGTAATATAGTAATTGGACGCTAATTAGTTAGGCATTCTTTGTTGCCTTTTTTGAAGATTGGTATCACTTTACCCTTTTTAAGTTCAGCGGGAAAAACACTAGTCCTAAATACTAGATTTATTATGTGACTAAGAGCATTTGACAGCTCAAGAGCAACCAGCTTTATTTTGAAAGACGGAATTCTATCGATTCCAGGAGTAGTATTTTTTAAGCTAGAAATTATCTGAAAGACTTCATCTGGTGAAGTAAGACGTAAGTAGAAAGAATGAGCGCATCGACTAGGGCTACAGAATCTGCTTGGAGGCAAGGAACCGCAGCGCGAGAAGAAGGAATTAAATGAATTGACAATGTCGGATTGATTAGTTAAAGTACTCTCGCCATCAGAAACTTCTGTTATGCTTATTTTATTTTCAGCTAGGTTAAAAAATTCTTTGTTTCCCAATTCTTACGAGTGTCATTTCCATTTCTAAGTATCTCATTTTGATAGTATTCTTGCCTACAGCGTTCAAGTGCTGCGGTGAGAATATCCGAGTATTTTTGAAAGCGCTGTTTTAGGTGGAAGGTAAATGGCTGTGTCCTAACCTTTTTGAGGAGGTTATTTTTTTTTCTTTATACAGTTTGGAAGGCTGTTGGTGATCCATGGGTTCCGCGGAACTGAATACCAATGAGTGATGGGGCTTATTGATGTGCATGAGCTAATGATTTCTTTGAGCTTCACGGAAAATTTACTGAACGCGTTATTGGCGCATGTTTCTTGTAATATGCTATCCCAGTTAGTCTCAGATACTATCTCAACAAACCGGCATCTATTGAAAGATTCCTTATGGCGTATTCTGGGGGTCGCCTTATTATGGCATTTGATTAACAGAAAAATAGGGTAATGGTCCGTGATATCAAAGTTGATAACGCCTGCGATCTGAGGCGTAATAACATTTGATAATACATGATCAATGAGTGTGCTTGAGCCTTGATGAGCGATGCGCGTAGGTGACTAATAATAACTCCAATCCGTGGCCGAGCAAGCAGTTTGTGTATAATGAACAAGAGCTATCAGAAATGTCAGTTATATCAATAATGTCACCTAAGATGACAATGTTCATGTTTTCACAATTTGAATTTTGAAGGATGACGTCTAGTTCACGACAAAAATGCTCGTAAGATGCGGAAGGTGAGCGATAGATACTACCAATGATAGTGTTTTTGTTTGAAGCAAAAATGGATTTGTCAAATTCTAGCCAGATTGATTCGCACTTTTCTGTATTAAACATGATGTCGTGATGGCATTTGTAAGATATAACGTTAGAGATAAAGATTGCAGATCCGCCGTGCAGGTCAGTTAACCTATGACAGTATTCATTTTGATAGCCGGGTAAAGCAAATAGCCTATCATCGTCAGGTGCCAGCCATGTCTCAGAAAGACAAATGAGTGAAAATGAGTGATCAACGAGCGTTAAAACGTCAACTAAATCATCGTAGTGCCTTGGTAAACTGCGAGAATTGAAATGGATAATAGACTTATGGGTATGAGCTGAATTGATCTATTGAGTTGAGCATGATGATTATCGATGTGTGGTGCACGGTTTACGTGAAAGCAGACAGATCATCAGCCCCAGAGATACGGTAGACTTCACTTTCCTTGGTCTTCCTTGCCTTGATACGGCTGTTATCCACCCACACACACTCCCAGATTTTTTCGTTTTTCAGGGATAGTGCTCTGCCAAGCAAACGTTTGTTCTCTGGGGTAAGATGATCGTTCACGTAGATTGGCTTGTCGTCGTTAACAGAGACCTTAAATCCAATCGAACTCATGCTGATGCATGCTTTCCTTGCTTTGGCAACAAACTCTGCCTTCTTGGTAGGGGAAAAAAAGCGTGCTATGATGTTGGTGTCACTTTTCGCAGGAACGCGATGAGCAACTTCTAAGTCAGTGCTAGAAACTGGACAACCTATTTTCGATCCATTTCTTCGAGGATTGCGACGCAGCTCTCACCCTGAGTCGAAGGAACTCTTTTAACCTCAACATTATTTACCCTGGAGTATTGATCCTGTTCACCCAAACGTTGTGCCAACTGTTTATTGCAACGGGCAAGTTCCTTATTTTCTTTTGTTAAGTCAGCTTGCTTGTTTCTCATTTCCTCAGAGAGTTCATTTAACAGGGCAAGGCTGCTCCGCAATTCATGCACTTCTTTTTGCAGTTCATCAACATCTTTTGTCAATTCCGCGTTGGTAGGCATTTTGACAGTGAAATGATTGGCGGTGAAACTACTGGCAGCAGTGGTTGCGACAGAAAATGTACAAAAAGGGATCGATGAGAACTAACTAGCCTGCGTGAAGAGCACAAGATAGTCAGGGCCTGTTCACTGCCGCAACCTTGGCTGCCAAATGGTCGATGCTGTCCGATGTCGGTCCTTATGTAGTCTTTCTGGGGGCGGGAGATCACGTTGTACGTCGGTGGCGCTGGCGGCTGATGATGGGCGATGAATGAAGGATGCTTTTCTTGACGCTGTGTCACTGTGACCGTCACACGTGTGTGCCGCAGTAGATTACTTCTTAAGGTGAAATACCTGCGTGAAGAGCACAAGATAGCCAGGGCCTGTTCACTGCCGCAACCTTGGCTGCCAAATGGTCGATGCTGTCCGATGTCGGTCCTTATGTAGTCTTTCTGGGGGCGGGAGATCACGTTGTACGTCGGTGGCGCTAGCGGCTGATGATGGGCGATGAATGAAGGATGCTTTTCTTGACGCTGTGTCACTGTGACCGTCACACGTGTGTGCCGCAGTATATTACTTCTTAAGGTGAAATACCTGCGTGAAGAGCACAAGATAGCCAGGGCCTGTTCACTGCCGCAACCTTGGCTGCCAAATGGTCGATGCTGTCCGATGTCGGTCCTTATGTAGTCTTTCTGGGGGCGGGAGATCACTTTGTACGTCGGTGGCGCTGGCGGCTGATGATGGGCGATGAATGAAGGATGCTTTTCTTGACGCTGTGTCACTGTGACCGTCACACGTGTGTGCCGCAGTAGATTACTTCTTAAGGTGAAATACCTGCGTGAAGAGCACAAGATAGCCAGGGCCTGTTCACTGCCGCAACCCTGGCTGCCAAAACTTTTGCGACAGGACTGCTCCAACTGTGCTCTGTGACGCATCGGTTTGAAAGATAAACTCCTTCCTAAAGTCAGGGTACTTGAGTATTGGCGCTTCAACGAGCTTTCTTTTTAGATTCTCGAAAGCAGCTTGTGCCTCGGCCGTCCATTCGAAATGTGTGTGCTTCGCTGTTAGTAATGTCAGTGGCTTAGCCATTTGCGCAAAGTTTGCGATGTGACGTCGATAATACCCTACTAAGCCGAGAAACTCTAGCACCTGTCTGACACCGCTTGGGTTGGGAAAGCGAAGAACCGCCTCAACTTTCTTCTCGTCTGGTTGCACGCCGTTGGCAGACACTACATGGCCGAGATACTTTACTTTCGCCTTCAAAAATTGGCACTTTCTCGGCTTCAACTTCAGCCCGGCACCTTTCAGTCTCCTCAGCCCTGCCTCAGTATCTATCATGTGCTGCTCGATCGTTCAGCAATAGATGATTATGTCATCCATGTACACGTGGCATGTGTGGCCAGTCAACCCCTCGAGCACAACGTCGGCGGTTCGCTGCCAGGCAGCAGGACTGTCAACTAATCCCATGGGCATTCTCGTCAATTGATAATGACCGCTGGTCTTCTTAAACGCCGTTTTTTCCATTCCGTATCAGAAGGATCTATCTCGATTTGCCAGAAGCCACAGGCCAAGTCCACAACCGAGAAGTACTTGGCCGATCCCAACTGTGACAAGATCTCTTGGATATCTGGCAGTGGACACGGGTCCACTCTGGTGATTCTGTTTAACTTCCTGTAGTCAACTACAAAACGAAATGACCCATCTGGCTTTTCAACCAATAGTGCAGGCGAACCCCCCGGGGACTTGGAATGTTCGATTATTCCGGCTTTCAGCATATCCTGCACTTGCTTGGCCTTCTCCTCGCGCTGCGCATACGGAATGCGGTAGGCCCGCTGATACACAGGAGATGCGCCCCGTGTGTCTGTTTGGTGTTTGATTGCCCCACATTGGCCGAGGTCAAAGTTGCCACGAGAAAACACTTCAATGTATGCCTTAATTACTTTGCTTAGTTGGGCCAACTCCTCCTTAGGTATGTGAGACACATTAACGAGAGACGTGATCTCATCATCTATCAATGCCTGGCAATGATCTGTGACCGCAAGCACTTTTTCGTCTTTTGGTTCCTCCACAGCGCACAGATATGTAGCAATATTCTTATTTCGGGGCAAAATTATTTCCTCCTTAGTGAAGTTTCAAGGCGGATGGGAACACGGCATCTCGTCTGGCTTCACTAGAGTCGCGGACCCTACCAAATCATGTGCCAAAACAGCATCAACCTCGACGACGCCAACCTGCCCTACCAGCACGGGTTTAGCCAGCTTTGCCCAGCAAACAATTTGCGACAAGGCCGGTACAGTGCAAGGGCACGTCAGCCTCACGGATATGCGCTCGGGCGCATCAACTAGGACAGCTATCGCTTGAGGGACCTCTCTCATGGATTCAGCTCGCCCGTTTTTAAAAGGGATTCGGCATTCTTGTAGATCCAAGACCCCTTAAGTAGTTAAAATAATAATTTTCTGGGCCAATATGATGTTCTGTCCGATTATTCCGTCTACTGGGATTTCAGGCCCATCCGCAATCCCAAAACAGTCATGGAAGAAAGTTCTGCTTCCTAAGAAATTTCCAAAAAGAAACAGCAGTGGATGTGGATCTTACTCCCAGTGTTGCCCACAAAGCGCCCATGCGAGCTTTCCGCGTTAGTAATTTTGTCAGGACATCGCTCTTGCAACCTCTTGAAAGCCCGTTCAGAAATGAGCGACATGTGAGAGCCCGTGTCAACTAACATTTCAGCTTCACTCCCGTTTATGCGGCACTGTACTACCGGACTAGTTGGATATCGTACTACTAGAGGATCTCCAGAGATCGCTGTACCCTTGTTTTGTACACTCTCTATCTTCCCGTCCACAGCGGATCTACTCACCGAAACCCTCCGTTGCTTTTCTTTAGCCCCTTCCAACCCGCAGTCAGAGGGGCGACCTACTCGTTTTTTGGAATGGACTGTTTCTCGGAGTCTATACGCTCAGCACAGTTACGAGCAAAGTGACCAGTTCGGCCGCACACGAAGCATGCCCTACGTGAATAACGCCGCCCATATGGAGCACTCGACGACTGTGGTGCACTGCACAACCTCGCAATGTTCTCCAATCGTTGTTTCATTTCCTCTATCTCTTTGCGAGACGAGCTTTCTTCCATGTCGATGACTCGCATCTCAGACATGCCGCCGCTGAGGAGTTCGTTAGCTTCCTCGTTGACAGCGCAGGCGATCGCATCGTCAAACGTCGACGGATCACGTGGCATGACAAACTGCCGTACGCTGTCCCTCAGCCCAATCACAAACTGTAATCTCATTTGATCCTGCAGCAATTCTTTCTTTATTTTGCTTTTCTCGTCATTTACTTCATGTTCATCGGCCATTGTTGCCAACGCTAGCTTCTGTACTCGCGTTGCGAAGGATCGGACGTCTTCGCTAGGCAGCTGTCGGGCACCCAAAACCACTGCATGCGCAATCTCAACGGCTCCGTTTCAAACCTCGCCATCATAACCTCTTTGAACTTGGAAACTCGTCGCCTCCCTGACCGCTGCATCATACCACACAAACTCTTTGGCACTGCCTGCCATCTTACACTTAGAGAGACGCAGCACATGACTATCGGCGCAAGAAGCGATGCTGACAACTTGCTCTACAGTATTCAGAAATTCGCGAACAGGTTCGGTACCATCAAACATAGGGATCAAATGGCTAAACGCTAGTACACTCGACCCATGCGCCATGACCGGACCTTCAGCTTTCGCGTTCATTTCAATGGCAGTCTAGCCAGTCGGCCGGATTCCGTGTATCCCTTCTACTCTCCGTGGCAAAAGGGTCCGTTTAAGAGCAATGCCAGACCTGAAAAAACCACTACCACCATCGTGATGTCCCGGTTATAGGGCTCTTTTCGGGGTGGAGAGTAGGAATCACACACGAAATAGGGCCAGTAACAGAGAGCTGAATGCCCCCCGCTCACCTGACGGTCTTGAGGTTGCGTCTCGACGCCATCGCGATGATCCGGTGCTTGAGGTGGGAGACGATGGCCATAGCTGCAGGCAGCGCTGATGGTGACGGTGTACATGGCGAGCTCAATAGGCGCGCCGCCAGGACAAGCGAGCCGTCTTGTAGCTTCAGGTAGTCGTCCCTCGGGAGACGAGGCTGGGTTGACCGGCTCTAGAGCCTCTATCGTTCCTCTCTGCCCCACCGTCCTTCTGTTGCTTTCCTTGTCACACCAGGTCCTTTGCTCCCGTTCCCGGAACTCTCGCCATCCCCGCAACGGCGCACGTGTAGCCGTCATTGGCGCGTCTTCCCCGAATTGCAGCGTTTTCAGCTACCCTTCTCGTATCCGGTTTTCGGACAAAAGGCGACACGCGCAGGCAAAATTGTGGAGAGGTCGGTGATTCCCCGAACACACGCGAAACCCGATCCCAAGTTCCGGCACAGGCAATTTAGCCATCGCACATTGCTGCAGTGTAACTTTTTATTAGTTTGTACTTGTATATGTTATCGGCTTTCCTTGTTTTGTACTTGTAGAATAGAGATTTAGTATGCTCGTTGAATGGAAAATTTTCTATTGCCCTAACAGCTTTTTTGCAATAAGATTAGTTTGTTCAAATTATGCGCAGTAGTGTTTTCCCCCACCAGTGCGCAGTAACTGAACACGGAATATAATAAGGAATTATTCAAAAGATGTTTAATTTTGGCAGGAAATAAATGTCGATTTCTATTAAGAATGCATACTACCTTTCGCGCTTTTGAGCAAAGATGATCGACATGGTCGTTCTAAAGCATGTGTTCAGAGAAAATAGCTCGAAGTGTGTTCACAGATGTCTCTGTATTAACTATATATGGACCAATGAAGATGGTTTCAGGCATTTCCAGACATGTACTGGGTACCCGGAACAAAAAACATTTTGTTTTCGATTCCTTTAATAAGAGGTTGTTTTTCTCAGCCCACTCCTGCAGCCGAAAACAAACTGAGCTTGCGAGTGGTAGAATATCGGTCACTTTTTTTCCACTAAAAAATATGTTACAATCATCAGCGTAGATTACAAATTTTTGACAAATTATCAATTAGGACTATATAATTTATATAAAATAGAAAACGGACGGGACCAAGAATGCTGCCCTGAGGCACACCACTTTATATGGATCGTATTTGTGACTTATGGTCATTAATTTCAAAGAACTGTGAGCATGAGGATAAGTATGAGCGGATTAGTCGAGTGCACGTACCACGTAAACCATACTTTTCTAGCTTGTCTATTAACATAGTGTGATTAACATGATCAAAAGCTTTGCTGAAATCAATATAGATTCCCAAAGTCATTAGTTTCTTTTCTGTTTTCTAAGATGGTCTTTTTGGGTGAGCAAAGATTTTCTGTGCAACGCTTTTTCCTGGATCCAAACTGACATTCAGGTCACAGACTGTGTTTTTGAGAAAAATTATCCATTCGAATATTAACTGTTTTTTTCTAGCTCTTTAGAAAATATTGGTAAAATATATATTCATCATCATCATCAGCCTGATTATACCCACTGCAGGGCGAAGGCCTCTCCCATATTTCTCCACTTAACCCGGTTCTGTGCTAGCTGCATCCACTTGACCCCTGCGAACTTCTTAATCTCATCCGCCCACCTAACTTTCTGCCGCCCCCTGCTACGCTTTCCTTCCCTTGGAATCAAGTTTGTTACCCTCAGCGACCATCGGTTATCCTCTCTTCGCACTACATGTCCTACCCATGTCCATTTCTTCTTAATTTCCACTAGAATGTCGGTAACTTGAGTTATTTCTCTGACCCACTCTGCAAGCTTTCCATCTCTTAATGTTACCCCTCCCATTTTCCGTTCCATAGTCCTCTGGATTGTCCTCAACTTAAGTAGAACTCTCTTGGTTAGCCTCCACGTTTCAGCCCCATAGGTGAGTACAGGCAAGATGCAACTGTTGTATACTTTCCTCTTGAGCGATACCGGCAAGCTGCTAGTCATAATCTGCGAGTGCTTGCCAAATGCGCTCCATCCCAATCTTATTCTTCTTATTATTTCGTTTTCATGGTCCGGATCTGCGGTTATACCTGTCCTAAGTAGATATATTTGCCTACCACTTCCAGTATTTCGCTACCTAATGTAAACTGCTGTTCCTTCCCGAGGCTGTTGAACATTACCTTAGTCTTCTGCATATTGATTTTCTAGTCTACCTTTCTACTTTTCCTGTCTAGGTCATCAATCATTATTTGTAGTTCATCTCCCGAGTTGCTTAGCAAGGCAACGTCATCAGCAAATCGCACATTACTGAGGTATTCTCCATCTACCCTTATCCCTAACTGCTCCCATTCCAAGTCTCGGAATACTTCCTCTAAACAAGCTGTGAATAGTACCGGGGAGATTGTGTCTCCTTGCCTAACACCTTTCTTTATGGGAATTTTGTTACTTTCTTTATGCAGAACTATGGTTGCTGTGCAGCCACTATATATATCTTCCAGCACTTTCACGTACGGCTCGTCTACCCCCTGATTTCGCAACGCCTGCATCACCGCCGAGGTTTCAACTGAGTCAAATGCTTTTTCGTAATCAATGAATGCTATGTATAAGGGCTGGTTATATTCCGAGCATTTTTCTATCACCTGCTTGATGGTATGGATATGATCGATAGTAGAATACCGTTTCCGAAACCCTGCTTGATCCTTTGCTTGATTGCAGTCTAAGGTTGTCCTGATTCTATTAGCGATTACCTTAGTAAATAGCTTATACGTAACAGAGAGTACGCTGATTGATCTGTAATTTTTAAGGTCCTTAGAGTCCCCTTTCTTGTGAATGAGGATAATGTTTGCATCCTTCCATGGTTCCGGTACCGTCGATGACACCAGGCACTGCGTATACAGGGCGGCCAGTTTTTCTAGCACGATATCCCTCCCGTCCTTCAGCAAATCTGTAGTTATCTGATCCTCTCCCGCTGATTTCCCCCTTTTCATAGCTTCTAGTGCTTTCTTGACCTCGGCCTTCGTCACTGGTGGAACGTCTGACTGCTTTTCCCTACCGCCAATCTCATTACGGTCCTGACTACTTTGGCTACTGTAGAGATCTGTATAGTACTCCTCGGCTACTTTGACTATCTTGTCCATATTAGTGATGACGTTGCTCGCCTTGTCCCTTATCGCATACATCTGGTTTTTGCCTATGCCCAATTTCTTCTTTACCGCTTTAAAGCTTCCCCCGTTCTTTACAGCATGCTCAATTTTCTCCATGTTATACTTCCTTATATCGGCCACCTTGCGCTTATTGATTTGCTTTGATATCTCGGCCAATTCGATCTGGTCTGTTGGATTGGAAGCTTTCATACTCTGGCGTTTCTTAATCAAATCTTTCGTCTCCTTAGACAGCTTCCCGGTATCCTCTCTAACTATCCTACCGCCTACTACCGTGCAAAATGGATATTGCACGGTAGTTATTTATATTATTTCTGTCACCTCCCTTATGAATTACGATAACGCGCGCCAGTTGCATGTTCTTTAGGAACACACCTGCTGAAAGTGCTGAATCAATTATATGCGCTACCACATGTGCAATGTGATCAATTACATATTTAATAGGACTTATCTCTAAACCATCTGCGTCTGTGCTACGATACGACTATTGTTAAGGCTTTGGAACACAGTACTGACTTCGATAGCACAGGTTGGCTGAAGAAATATTCTGTTACGATTTATCGGTATTTGCGTTTTTGATCTGCTATGCCCGATGTTTCCGCCTATTTTGAGAAAGAAATTGTTAAGACAGTCAGCAAGTTCGGTTTCATGTATGTCTTTGTCATTTATGATGAGGCTATCAATGCGCACGGTGCTCGCTGGGTTTAGTCATTTGTATAGTTTCCTCCATACTTTGTCGCTCTTCCGTAGACAGTCACCGTCAAAAATACGGTGGTAGTAGTCCTTTGATTTCTCTGTTTCGGTATTTAGTTTATTATGAAACGCTTTGTATTCCAGCCACTTTACCGGATCGCGTGTTTGTAAGAACCGCTGATAAAGTTTATTCTTCTGGTTTATTTTCCTCATCGATTCCCGTGTAATCAATGGGTTCGTAGCTTTTCTAGGCTGACAATAAGGTTTGAGTGGGAAACAACCAGCATATATTGCTTGTAATCTGGCTAAAAATAAATCATATGATGTGTTTGTATCTGAAATGTCAGACATATCTGTCCAGTCAGTCTGTCTAATCATTTCCTTGAAATATTCTAAAGCTTCAGGTGATATGGAACGATACATGCTCAGATGTGTCTGTTCACACGTGGGCTCTTTGCGCTGTACGAACAAACATATGGGGAGGCGGTCGCTAATGTCGCAGGTTACAGCTCCTGACTTCACAATCTTATCAGATGAGTTTGTAATGAACAAGTACAGCAACGATGACGAGGATGAAGTGACTCGTGCTGGTACGGAAATGACATTATAAAAACCATTGCACTCCAGCAGGGATTGAAATTATTTACCCCGTGTAGACGCTTTGGATAGATCTATGTTAAAATCCCCTCCAATTGTTAATGTATATGCCTAGTCATTTGTGGGGTAGTCAACATTCAGATACCAGAGCACAGATCGTAGAGAATGTTATACTTTCAATTAACACATCTTTTTTGAATACCCGGAAGCCTACGTATTGCTGCCCCAGCTCTGGTAAGATGAGCTGCATATATTTAGCCTTCGCATCTCTATCGGTTTGTAAAGATTTTAATGAACTAAATGAAAACATTGTTACATGCATAATATTACCAGCAGTAGTATTCATCCCACAAACGACTGAAATCGCACAAAAACGCCAATGGTTTGATTGTCGCAAGAGTTCAAATTGGCTGAAAAAAAAGCAAAACAAAACTTGGGACATCCTTCTTCGGTACCCAACCGCAGAAAACTTGCTCACCTTTAAAAGGCTTGAGCGGTGAGGTAAGGCCATCACAGTTAGTCACATTTTAATCTCATGTTCGCACATCGAAGAACCTAGAAAAAGAAATTGGTAGAAACATTTAGGACAGCCTGCATCTGAGAATGCGAAAGCATTCTCCAGCATTGTTGCCGCAAAGCATCTGCAAGTGTCCCGTCCATCCTTCTTCGGCGCGCCAAGATATGTCAGCATCAATCACTCCTCCGCTGCGCTCCCTCCCCTCCCTGTCTTGTGAGTCGACTGCGTGAATAATATTAATTGGTTCACAGGAAGGGAAAGGCGCAGTATCTGTCACGCTTGTTTCTGGGACACCTGAACCGCTCCGTAAGGACGGGAGGGAGTGAAAGTATAAAGAAAGACGAGCCGTAGTGGTCGACTATGGAGAAATTTCAACCACGCGGGGACCTCTAACGTGAACACGCCGTCGTTTTAGGGTATCATCAAGTCCACTCGCCGGCGACCAGATATTCGCTTAGTTGGACTAGAAATATTTCTACTATATTTTATAACGACCACATTCCAATAGATCCTTCACTGATTTTAGGCGAATAAGCACTCGTCGATTTTTCTCTTGCTTGCACGTTTCTGAAGAAAGGCAATGTTTTAAATTTAACATATATTGACACGTATGTTATGTGTTGAAGACACCACAGACAGTAGAGGTAGAGGACGTAAAAGGTTAGGCCCGTTCTTGGTGCCCTCGTTCAGCAGCTGCAGTAGTTCTTTGGTGTAATACTTCTGTGTAAGAACTGTTACATATCTGGTGGCGCCGTGAGGGATACGCTTCTCGACTTGCTTACGCCTACGAGATAAAACACGCATCTCACACCGGTCCATCAGAGTCCAAGCCGCCACCTCCGCAGTGAGTCACCTGAATTCGGGCATCTCGCAACCCTGAAGAGGGCGACGCGGTGTCCAAGGACGGTCCCACCAGAAACAGTCACAGATAGCAGGGGACTGAGGGCAATCCTCTACCACGCGTCGCGAACACCACCATCTTTCTACGGCGACGTGTGCGAAGATGCGGGAGACTGGCTGGACACCAAGCTTGTCACCCGCTACAACGATTGAAGCGACGACCGTAAGCTCCATAACAATTACTTTGCAATCGAGGACTCCGCTAGGACATGGTACGTTAAGACCATGTCCACCTGTGAAACATTTAGGCGAAATCTCTTAGCTACTCTTTCCCCAACGCAGATCACCGGAAGAAAGCTCAAGCTGCGCTACATGCCGTAACCAGAGGACGAATGAAAGCGCCCGCATGTATCTGGAGGACATTGCAGGTCTCTTCAAGCGTACCCACCCCTTCATGGCGGAGAAGCAGCAGCTTCGCCACCTCATGGGCGGGGTAAAGCAAGAGCTGTTCTCAGGGCTTGTGCGCATTGCACCAAGTATTGTGAAATTCCTCCAGGGAATAATGTGGCCCTTATACGTGCCTTATCAGCTCTCCAGCTGCCTTCCAGCACTCCTTTTATCTGAAGTCGTCTGGGAGGCGATGCGCCTGTCAGCGCACCAGCAACAAGTCTCTAAGGTTCCTCGCCAGCTTGAAGATACCTACCCATTTCTCCTCTCTCAGGCACCAGTACCAGGCTCCGACGTGAAGAACGAGACTCAGACAGCCGCCTAGTCTTGCCCGTGTCCCTGCTCTATGAGCCTATCAGCGGCCACGGAAGTGTGAGGTGTGGCGTGCACCGGACCATCGACCCCTCTGGTACCACTGTGGCGAAGCGTATCATCTTTACAGGGCGTGCCCGTACCGCCGAGCGTGTCTGCACGCTTTTGACCCCGACGACCCTTGCCCGCGTAATGATGAACGGCTGCTTGAGATCGAATCTCATCTGTATGCCCGCCAGAATCTCATAACATAGGGCTATTCTAGGTGTTTGTCTCCTCTGCGTTACCTTTCCCTAAGCCCTCGCCGAGCCACAAGCTGTCCTGAGCGGCGTTCTGTCAGTACATAGCATGAAAACTAACCAGAGCGGCCTGCGAAGGCAACGTCGTTGAGTTCGGGAAAACTGAAGATCCTCAGCCGCTGATACGCCGGTACGCAAATTTCATACAGGGGCAGGGTAACGACAGCATCCGACGCGCTACCTCTTGTGTGCGCCAATTGATGAAACTGACGCGATCGCTTTACTTGGTACTGGCGCTATTATTCAGGGATGAGCCATGCCCTCGCCGAGGATCTGAGCAGTTTTGACGCCGTGGTATCTGAACCTGGTGAAGAACGGGCAAGTGAAAAGTTGCCTCTCAACATCACTCTATTTTTCGTGTCAAAATAATATATATATTCATCATCATCACCCTGACTATACCCACTGCAGGGCAAAGGCCTCTCCCATTTTTCTCCACTTAACCCGGTTCTGTGCTAGCTGCATCCACTTGACTCCTGCGAACTTAATCTCATCCGCCCACATAACTTTCTGCCGCCCCCTGCTACGCTTTCCTTCCCTTGGTATCCAATTTGTTACGCTAAGCGACCATCGGTTATCCTCTCTTCGCACTACATGTCCTGCCCATGTCCCTTTCTTCTTAATTTCCACTAGAATGTCGGTAACTTCAGTTAGTACTCAGACCCACTCTGCACGCTTCCTATCTCTTAATGTTACCCCTACCATTTTTCGTTCCATAGCCCTTTGGCTTGTCCTCAACTTGAGCAGAACTCTCTTGGTTAGCCTCCACGCTTCAGCCCCATAGGTGAGTACAGGTAAGATGCAACTGTTATATACTTTCCTCTTTAGCGATACCGGTAAGCTGCTAGTCATAATCTGTGAGTGCTTGCCAAATGCGTTCCATCCCAATCTTATTCTTCTTGTTATTTCGTTTTCATGGTCCGGATCTGCGGTTATACCTGTCCTAAGTAGATATATTCGCCTTCTACTTCCAGTACTTCGCTATACCTAATGTAAACTGCTGTTCCTTCCCGAGGCTGTTGGACATTACTTTAGTCTTCTGCACGTTGATTTTCAAGCCTACCCTTCTACTTTTCCTGTCTAGGTCATCAATCATTATTTGTAGTTCATCCCCCGAGTTGCTTAGCAAGACAATGTCACCAGCAAATCGCAGATTACTGAGGTATTCAAGAAGGACTTTTTGTTGGGCTAGTTGGTGCAGCATTTTTAACAAAAGGACAAAGCGCTAACGACACATTCACAAGAAAGAAGACATGGACAAACGCTCACTGACAACTGATGCCAGTGTTGATCAGTTGTCAGTGAGCGCTTGTCCGTGTCTTCTTTCTTGTGAATGTGTCGTTAGCGCTTTGTCATTTTGTTAAAAAATACTGAGGTATTCTCCATCTACCCTTATCCCTATCTGCTCCCATTCCTAGTCTCTGAATACTTCTCCTAAGCAAGCTGTGAATAGTACTGGGGAGATTGTGTCTCCTTGCCTATATATTAGGCAACATAAAATGCCAGAAGCTCACGCTTGGAATTTCCGTGGATTTCAGTAAGGCGTTTGATACACTAAATCATAATACCCTCTTTGCAAAACTTGAATATTGTGGTATACGTGGCCATGGCCTCAACCTTCTGAAGTCATATATCTTCTCGCGATCCCAATATGTTGTCAGCAATAATTGTCGTTCCGATGTGCTACAAATTTCGAATCGCGTGCCACAGGGCAGTCTTCTGGGTTCTATACTCTTTAACGTATATATTAATGATATTGTTACAGTACGCAGTGAAAGAGACGATGACGAAGTGCTAGGCTAGTGGAGAAAGACGACGCTGCAGCTACGTCTGGTTCGCCTGTGAGTGTGTCCTTGGCGGTGAACTGTTGCGGCTACGACGTACCATCGTCTCCTAACATCTCGACGTGCCTCGTAACATCTTGGTGGAGCTGCTGGGTAAGACACCAATACCACAAGCTGGATCTCCGTAGTTGCCGCCAACTTGGTGCTAGCACTCTGCAGTCCGACGCAGCTACCTCTACAGCGGCACAACCAGCGCCCACTGTCGTCGTTGCGCAGCCTCGTGATCCGGGAACCTTTTGCGGCACCGATGACATCGACGTCGAAGACTGGCTCGCTATGTACGAGTGAGTCAGTAAGCACAACCGATGGGACGCAACGTTGGTGCTTGCAAATGTCATTTTCTACCTGGCTGGTACGGCGCGCGTCTGGTTCGAGACGCACGAAGCAGATCTAACATCATGGGACATGTGCAAAGAGAAGCTTCGGGATCTCTTTGGCAAGCCAATGGGACGCAAGCTCGGCGCTAAAAAGGACCTGGCATCGCGAGCACAGTCGTCGACCGAATCATATCTGTCGTACATACAAGACGTACTAGCTCTATGCCGCAAAGTGAACAGCGCCATGCCCGAGTGTGACAAGGTGGGCCACATCTTAAAGGGCATTGCTGACGACGCTTTTAACCTTCTATTTTGCAAAGATTGTACGACGGTCGACTCCGTCCTCGAGGTGTGCCGGCGGTTTGAGCAAGCTAAACATCGTCGTATTGCTCCCCGCTTCGACCGCTTGCCAAACACAGTTGCTACGTCTTCGTGCGAAGATCTGCCAACACTGCAGCAGCCGTCCCATGAGCATTCACACCTCAGCCGGCGGATGCTACTATAGCACTGATCCAAGCTGTCGTTCGCCAAGAATTCGCGAACGTGGGCCTTAATGCGAGCGTAAGCCTCAGCTCTGGTCTGCCGTCCGCACAGCCACCTGTCCAGCCCACCGTTCCGGTGGTAGCTGCTGCGGCTCCAACTGCGCCCTTCCCGACGCGATACCCCGAATCTACCCGACGCTACCGCAACCCAGAAGAATGGCGGACCTTGGACAACCGACCCATCTGCTTCAACTGCTCACGTGCCGGCCACATTTCTCGCCATTGCCGCAGCCGTCTGGGTTCCGCCACCTCGACTTCGCTACTATCATGATCGCAGCACCGCCTATGGACCACACCCAACCTCTCTCCGTGATACGCCCTCTTGTGTCTTTAACCCGTCATCCCTGCGCATGTCCAGCCGATCGCCGTCTCCCCAGACCCGCCGTTCCCGCTCACCCCTACCTCACCGTAACTCGTCCCCTCACTTCTCTGGCCCGCTCCCGAAAACTGATCAATGCAGCTCCCGGAGGTGAAGCTGCATTGACGACCCGGCCCGAAAATCCTCTGCTGACCCTCGCTCATCGCCGCAATCTTCTAGATATCTGTGTAGATGGTGTGCCTGTTACCGCCCTCATTGACACTTGTGCCCAAATTTCTGTCCTCAGCTCTTCGTTTCGTCGCCGACTCAAAAAGGTTGTCACACCCGCCTCTTCATCAGCCGTTCGTGTCGCCGATGGAGGCGTCGCTGCCGTCGTGGGACTTTGCACTGAGCGCGTGAGCATTTGTGGTCGAACTACCCCTGTGCTCTTCACTGTAATCGACCGCTGCCCTCACGATGTGATCCTCGGCATCGACTTCTTAACGGCGCACTCTGCCCTGATTGATTGTTCAAGTGGCCTCCTTCGCTTAGACCTGCCTTTCTGCTCCGAGCGCACAGATATCAAGCCACGCCTCTGCTCCGTCGAGTTTGTTCGCCTACCGCCCAAAGCTGCCATGTATGTTCCTTTGGCCCCGTTTCCTGCTATCCCTGATGGTACATACGTCACTTGTCCAATCACCGATGTTGTTCTCCACCGTAACGTCATACTCCCTCACACTGTCCTGACCGTCACGGATAACAGAACCTATCTTCCTGTCCTTAACTTTAGCCACTCTGTCCAAGTTTTTCCCCATGGCATTGCACTCGCTGACTTGCTTCCGTTGGCTGGCTGCGAAATTTCTGCCCTCAAGTCTGTGCCTCTGTCTGAACCCCCTGTATCAGCTTCTCGTTCGACCCTTTTTACTCCCATGATAGCACCGGATTTGACACCTCAGCAAGCCAGTGCTCTCTCCAACCTTTTATTTTCGTACAGCGACATTTTTGATTTTGGCGACCGACCTTTGGCCCAGACATCTGTCGTTACCCATCGCATCAATACTGGTGATGCCAGCCCTATTCACAGAAGGCCTTGTCGAGTCTCTCTTGCTGAGCGCCACGTGATACAGAAGGAGGTCGACAAGATGTTGACAAATAATATTATTGAGCCTTCCTGCAGTCCCTGGGCGTCTCCTGTCGTTTTAGTCAAAAAGAAAGATCAAACTTGGAGATTCTGTGCAGATTACCGCCACCTCAATCAGATCACTAAAAAAGACGTTTATCCGCTCCCGAGAATTGACGACGCCCTCGAGTGCTTGCATGGTGCCAGCTATTTTTCCTCGATCGACATGCGTTCCGGCTACTGGCAAATAGCTGTCGACGAACGGGATCGAGAGAAAACCGCATTTGTCACCCCTGACGGACTATACCAATTCAAGGTCATGCCATTTGGCCTCTGTAACGCTCCTGCGACCTTCGAGCGCATGATGGACTCGCTTCTCCGTGGCTTCAAGTGGACAACGTGCTTATGCTACTTAGATGACGTTGTCGTTTTCTCTCCCACGTTCACAAGTCACCTTGAACGGCTTTCTACGATACTGGCAGTATTTCGCCGCGCCGGTCTTCAACTCAACGCAAACAAATGCAGCTTCGGCCGCCGCCAGATCAAAATCCTGGGACATTTGGTTGACGAAGATGGTGTGCAGCCCGACCCTGATAAAGTTCGTGCAGTCCGCGAGTTCCCTACACCACGTAATACAAGTGATGTGCGAAGTTTTCTCAGGCTCTGCTCCTACTTCCGTCGCTTCATTCGGAACTTCGCTGACCTAGCACGTCCCCTTACCTCCCTTTTGCAGAAAAACGTGAATTTCTCGTGGAGCCGTGAACAAGCTCAGGCCTTCACAACGCTCATTTCCGCGCTCACCGCTCCTCCTGTACTGGGGCACTTCGACCCGTCTGCGCCTACAGAACTGCGCACCGACGCTAGCGGACATGGTATTGGCGCCATCCTTGACCAGTACCAGCACGGCCACTCTCGTGTGATTGCCTATGCCAGCCGCCTTCTATCTCAGTCCGAGCGCAATTATTCCATTACGGAGCGCGAATGCCTTGCACTTGTTTGGGCGTTGACCAAATTCCGCCCTTATTTGTTTGGGCGGCCGTTCAGCGTAGTGACGGACCATCATGCCTTGTGTTGGTTGCCATCACTTAAGGACCCTACTGGCCGCTTAGGTCGCTGGGCCTTGCGATTACAAGAATACACGTTTACTGTTGTGTACAAGTCAGGCTGCCTACGTCAAGACGCCGACTGCTTGTCCCGCCACCCCGTTGACCCTCCTGAACTTCCTGACAATACTGCTGACGACTGCGTTTTGTCCATTTCGAACTTTCTCCACATCGGCGTCGAACAGAGTCGTGATCTTTCCCTGCGCCCCATTATTGATCACCTGCGCAACGACAGCACCGATCCGCCCATCAGTATGTTTGTGCTGCTTAATAACACATTATACCGACGCAATATGCGCCCAGATGGTGTAGACCTTTCGCTTGTTGTCCCGACACATCTACGCTCTGCTGTTCTTGCGCACCTTCATGATGTTCCTACAGCAGGGCATCTAGGAGTGTCCCGAACATACGACAATGTTCGATGGCGATTCTACTGGCCCGGCCTCTACCGCTCTGTTCGTCGCTACGTCGCCGCCTGTGAGCTGTGCCAGCGCAGGAAGACCCCGTCTCTTCACCCTCGTGGGCCCCTGCAACCACTTGCAGTTCCAACTGAGCCCTTTTCTCGAGTTGGTCTCGACCTGCTTGGGCCATTTCCCACATCCACTTCAGGGAACAAATGGATTGCCGTAGCGACCGATTACGCCACCCGGTATGCCATAACCAGAGCTATCCCCACCAGCTGTGCCTCCGATGTTGCAAACTTTCTTTTGCATGACGTCATCTTGCCTCATGGTGCTCCTCGTCAACTGCTCTCCGATCGCGTTCGCTGCTTCCTTTGTAAAGTTGTTAATGACCTTCTGCGCTCATGCGCTACGCGCCACAACTTCACAACGGCCTCCCATCCACAAACGAACGGTCTTACTGAGCGCCTTAATCGTACCCTGACCGATATGATGTCAATGTATGTTTCTGACCATCACCGTGACTGGGACATCTCTTTACATTTCATAACATTCGCTTATAGCTCCTCACGGCATGATACCGCCGGATACTCTCCCTTTTATCTACTCTTCGGCCGCGTCTCTCTACTTCCCTTCCGCACCTTACTGCCTCTTGACGATTCCTCCTGCAGTTACGCTTCTGATGCCATCGCCCGCGCTGATGCCGCCCGTCATATTGCTCGAGACCGGCTTCGTGCGTCCCAGCGTTCTCAAAAGCACCGTTACGATCTCCAGCACCGTGACGCCTGCTACCCTCCTGGCTCCCTCGTACTCCTCTGGCTCCTTGCTCGACGTGTAGGCATGTGCGAGAAACTTCTGCCCCGCTACGTGGGCCCTTACCAGGTCTTGCGGCAACTTACCGACGTGACGTACGAGATTATCCTTGTGAACCGCCACTCTCCTGCAAACCATCATCCAGAAGTCGTGCATGTGGCCCGTCTCAAACCTTATATCTCGCGCTCACCTGTGTAGTCTACGCACCGGGACTGTGTTTCTTCCGCGGGGGGGGGGGGGGGGGGGTATTGTTACGGTACGCAGTGAAAGAGACGATGACGAAGGGCTGGGCTAGTGGAGAAAGACGACGCTGCAGCTACGTCTGGTTCTCCTGTGAGTGTGTCCCTGACGGTGAACTGTTGCGGCTACGACGTACCATCGCCTCCTAACATCTCGACGTGCCTCGTAACAATATCGTTAATATAAGCAACCAGATAAAATTTATTATTTACGCCGACGACATCAGCTTATTCTGCTCCTCTAGTTATATTAATCAACTAACAGATCCTGCTAACAAAGTACTCACTTCTCTGAAGGAATTGTCGCGCTTAAATTATTAGACGGTAAACAAAGGAAACACGAAGGCAATAATATTTCATACTAAGGGCAAGCTAGTAGGGAATGCACCACCTATATTTTTCGGCGGCTTAAGAGTCGAATACGTCCAATCATTCACATCACTTGGCATAGATTTTACACCCACAATGGCATGGGATACTCAGATAAACAAGGTCTGCACTAAGCTTCATAGGTATTATCTTTCGTAATAAATATATTGTCACGTAGTGGTGACGAGGTCGACGACACAATTGAAGGGTCGATGATTGCACTAAAGAAACTGTTTATTTGGGCTGACTTGCGCCCGCAAAAGAACTAAGCAACTCGGCGGCGACGATAGAAACAAACGTGCTCGTCGATCCTCGAACAAAGAATGCTCGTCACACTCGGCAACGCTCAATTTAAAGGCTGCACAGAACAATCTAGATAACGTCGCAAACAGCTACCAGCACGGGCTGGAACATTGTGGAAAGACACCCGAGTGGCCAGAACCTTCGAGACAGATCTCGGTGCATCTTGCGCTACAACAAAACTGATAAAGGTGTGACTCGCGACATCGAGCATTAACAAACAAAGATTACGGAACTGATACGCGGTCCAGACTTAGAGTGATAAGCCTGTATTCCGGCGGCTGTTAAAAAACAACAAATAGTGTTTTGAAGGTTTCGCGGCATTACTCCCCCCTTAAAAAAAAACATCGCCTCGATGTTCCAAAACAAAGCAACTAAACATAAGCACTGCAAATTTTAAACACCACACATTCTTTAACGCGCGTAATATGGCTTCAGTCGTACAACATGTACAATTTCTGGGCGTGCGCGTCGCCGTTGTGATGCTGACATTCCGTCGGGAATGACTTCATAGTCCAGTGGGCCGACGCGGCGAATGATTTTGTACGGCCCAAAGTATCGACGCAACAACTTTTCACTTAATCCGCGACGGCGAACAGGTGTCCAAACCCACACTTGGTCTCCTGGATTGTACTCTGCGTGGTGTCGTCGTAAGTTGTATCGTCGCCTGTCGGTGCGCTGTTGGTCTTTAATACGCAGCCGTGCGAGTCGTCGGGCTTCCTCTGCACGCTGCAGGTAGGCGGCGACGTCAAGGTTGTCCTCGTTGGTTACGTGCGGTAGCATTGCGTCGAGCGTCGTCGTGGGCTCCCTACCGTACACAAGCTTGAACGGAGTCGCTCTGGTCGTCTCCTGGACTGCCGTGTTATACGCGAAGATCACGTACGGCAAGATGGCGTCCCAGGTCTTGTGTTCAGCGTCGACGTACATAGCGATCATGTCAGCGATCGTTTTGTTCAGGCGCTCCGTAAGGCCATTGGTCTGGGGATGGTACGCAGTTGTTCGTCGATGGCTTGTGTGACTGTATTCCAGGATGGCTTGCGTCAACTCTGCCGTAAACGCCGTTCCCCAGTCCGTGATGAGCACTTCTGGGGCGCCGTGTCGCAAGAGAATTTGTTCGACAAAAAATTTGGCGACTTCTGCCGCGGTACCATTTGGTAGTGCTCTTGCTTCGGCGTAACGGGTAAGGTAGTCAGTGGCTACGATGATCCACTTGTTACCCATAGACGAAGATGGAAAGGGCCGAGGAGATCCATCCCAATTTGTTGAAAGGGCAGGATTGGGGGCGGAATCGGGCTTAGTAGTCCTGCTGGTTTGATCGGCGGCGTCTTGCGTCGTTTGCACTCACGACACGTCTTCACGTAGTGGGCAACTTCGGCAGGCAGTCGCGGCCAGTAATACTTTTCCTGGATTCGACGCAACGTGCGCGCAAATCCGAGGTGGCCTGCTGTGGGCTCATCGTGCATCGCCTGCAGAATTTCTTGCCGAAGGGTTTTAGGCACTACGAGAAGCTGCGCGGTCTTGTTGGGTGCGAAGTTCTTCTTCACGAGGAGGCCATTGTTTAACGTGAAGGATGATAAATGTCGCCTGAACACACCAGGAGGGGAAGCGGTCTTTCCTTCCAAGTAATCGGCAAGCGCTTTCAGCTCAGGGTATGATCGCTGTTGTTCTGCGAAACTGCTGGCGCTTACCGGTCCCAAAAAGGCGTCATCATCATCGTCCTTCGGGGGAGAATCGACGGGAGCGCGGGATAAGCAGTCTGCGTCGGAATGCTTCCGGCCCGACTTATAGCAGTCATGTCAAATTCTTGAAGTCGTAGGCTCCATCTGGCAAGGCAAGGCGGCCGGAAGGATCTTTCAAATTAGCCAGCCAGCAGAGCGCGTGATGGTCGCTTACCACCTTGAATGGTCGGCCGTATAGGTATGGACGAAACTTAGAAGTAGCCCAGATGATCGCAAGGCACTCCTTCTCGGTCGTCGAGTAATTGACTTCGGCTTTTGTGAGAGTCCTGCTAGCGTAGGCGATTACTTTTTCCTGTCTGGCAGTCTTCTGGACGAGAATGGCTCCTAGGCCTACACTGCTCGCGTCGGTGTGAATTTCGGTCTCTGCGTTTTCATCAAAGTGGGCAAGTACAGGAGGGCATTGCAGGCGGCGCTTAAGTTCGTCAAAGGCTTCTCCTTGCGGCGCTTCCCATTTAAAAGGTACGTCAGCCTTTGTAAGCTGCGTCAACGGTTCGGCGATCCGCGAAAAGTTTCTGACAAATCGTCGATAATAAGCGCACAGCCCAAGGAATCGGCGCACAGTTTTCTTGTCGGCAGGCGGTGGGAATTGTGCGATTGCAGCTGTTTTCTCCGGGTCTGGGCGAATACCGTCCTTGCTAACGATGTGACCTAGGAATCGGAGTTCGTAGGCGAAGTGACACTTCTCTGCTTTTAGCGTTATCCCCGATGACTTGATGGCTTCCAGCACTGTCTGTAGTCGTTTTAGGTGGTCTTCAAAGTTCGACGAGAAGACAACAACGTCGTCCAAATATACCAAACAAATTTGCCACTTCAAGCCTGCCAGGACTGTGTCCATTACTCGTTGAAACGTGGCTGGTGCGGAGCAGAGGCCAAATGGCATCACCTTAAATTCATAAAGGCCGTCCGGTGTGATGAATGCGGTCTTCTCGCGATCTCTTTCGTCGACCTCAATTTGCCAATATCCGCTCTTCAGGTCTATCGATGAGAAGTACCTTGCATTGCAGAGCCGGTCGAGAGTGTCGTCGATGCGGGGAAGCGGGTAGACATCCTTCTTCGTTATGCTATTCAAGCGGCGGTAATCAACGCAGAAGCGAAGTGTGCTGTCTTTCTTCTTGACCAAAACGACTGGTGCTGCCCAGGGGCTGTTCGATGGCTGGATTACGTCATCACGCAGCATTTCCTCAACTTGATCGCGAATGACCTGGCGTTCTCGCGGCGATACACGATAAGGGCTTTGGCGCAGAGGTCGGGCGTGTTCGTCCGTTATTATGCGATGCTTGGCCAGTGGTGTTTGTCGTACCTTCGATGACGATGAGAAACACTCCCCGTAGCTTCGAAGCAGACTGAGAGTCTGGTCTTTCCTGTTGTGGGACAATGCCGGGTTGATGTCAAATGTGGGCTGACGGAATAGGTCCGGTGCGTCTTCCAGCGTTTGGTCGCGGAGGGTGAATACATCTTTGAGGTCCGCTAATTCGTCGAGAAAGGCGATCGTCGTGCCCTTGTTGAGGTGCCGGCATTCTTCGGTGAAGTTTGTTACCAGAACCTGAGCTTGACCTCTCCGGAATTTCGTGATGCCTCTTGCGATGCCGACACCTCGTTCTAAGAGCAATTGGATATTTCCTTCGACGATGCCTTCAGCGGTTTCGATGTTGGCGCTACCTACGCAGACTGCGATACTTGATCGGGGCGGGACGTTCAATTCTTCGTCGAGGACGTTTAGAGGGATGTGTTGCATCGACGTCGTCGTAGCAGGAATGGCTTTGTCTGCCGAGAGCTTGATGAGCTTGGATCGCAGGTGATGATAGCCCTATGTTCATTTAGGAAGTCCATCCCTAATATCACGTCGCGGGAGCACTGCTTCAAGACCACAAAGCTGGTGGGGTAAGTACGCCCATTTACGGTTATTCTTGCAGTGCATCGTCCCGATGGAGTAATCAGGTTGCCACCTGCTGTGCGAATCAGCGGGCCCTCCCAAGCGGTGGTAACTTTTCTTAGCTGAGAGGCTAACGGTCCACTAATGACTGAATAGTCAGCTCCGGTGTCTACTAGGGCAGTGACTCTGCGACCGTCGACATCAACTTCAAGGTCACTTGTTCGCGTCCTCGCATTGCACGTGGACCTTAGTGTCCGATCTCGGCTCCGTCGTTTCTTCAGGTCATGGCCGGGGCATACCGTTGTTACTTCGCTGGGCGGCGGTGTCTGCTTGCACTTTGGTCGTGTTGTCGTCGATGACGTCGTGTGGAGCGGCGGTGAAACGGCTGCGTCGTCGTTAGTGGTCGTCGGCGGCGGAGGATCTTCATCTTTTCGCCTTTGAGCAACCTCACCTCCAAAGGTTGCTGCCTTTAGTTTCCCCTACGGGGGCTTGGGGACCTTCCGCGCACGCTATCATCATAGTTACGTCCTGGCGACGCAAAGCGAGCCCTGTACGGCGATGGAGACCTGAATCGACGGCTTGGTGGCGCAATCTCACCGCTACGCAGATCGTTGTCGATTTCTTGCGGTAGTAAACCTGGGCGTGGTCGTGGAGCGTCGACTGCAAATCCGCGGAGACCGATTCGTCGGTACGGGCAGTGCCGCAGAATGTGGCCGGCCTCACCGCAGTGGAAACATAATGGCCGGTTGTTCGCTGTCCTCCATGCGTCGCACTTCCTGGGGCTTGTTGGTCGTTGGTGGGCTTGGCGGGCGGGGGCCAAAGGGCGGTTTTCGGGAGCAGGACGGTAGCGGCGAGGGCTCGGAAAGTCATCACGTCGGGGCGGAGGGCGACGTAATGCACCAGCGTAGTTCATCGCTGTTGCCTCTTTTGCTGGAACAGCCGCAGCCGTCGCTTGAGGAACGCCCAGCGCCTGCTGGACTTCTTCACGGACGACGTCCGCGAGCGTCGCCACCTGGGGTTGTTGCGATGATGGCTGCATTCGGCGGAGCTCCTCTCGCACGATCTCCCGGATGAGGTCACGAAGGTTCTCTCCACTTGCAGATGCGCTGGGGTAGTGGCTTGAGTAGTCTGGCTGAAGTGGCCGCTCGTAGTAGCGCATCTGTGTGTACAACGTCTTCTCGATGGCAGACGCTTCCGTTTCAAATTCCGCCACTGTTTTTGGCGGGTTTCGGACAAGATTTTCAAAAAGCGATTCTTTGACGCCTCGCATTAAAAGTTTGACTCTCTCACCTTCAGTCATGTTAGGGTCGGCGCGGCGAAAGAGGCGCTTCATCTCCTCAACGTACGCCTGGACAGACTCGTTAGGAAGTTGCAGTCTTGACTGAAGGAGGGCCTGGGCTCTTTCCTTTCGGACTATGCTTGAAAAGGCAGTCAGAAACACTTCCTTGAAAGTCTCCCAATCCTTCATAGTTGCCTCATGATTTTCGAACCAAACTCGGGCATGTCCTTGAAGAACAAAGTAGACTTGCCTAAGTTTCGCGGCGTCATTCCAGCCGTTGAAATCTGCCACACGGTCGAAAAGGTCCATCCAATCTCCCGCATCTTCATCCGGTAGTTCATGAAAGCAGGGGGGCTCCCGGGGTTGGACGAAAATAACAGGTGCTGTAGGCTGGGCCATTGTCAGCGTCGATGCCTTCCGAGATCGAATGGGGTCAAGCAGCAGACAGTGTTCGGGTTGTAGGCCTTGAAGTCGGCGGCTGGCTCGGTGACCTGTAGGCTGGTCTTCCAGGGCGACAGGAACACGGCGAACACGGCTTGGGTCTTCGCTTGAAGGATCAAAGGCAGCACCTCCACCAGATGACACGTAGGGGTGACGAGGTCAACGACACAATTGAAGGGTCGATGATTGCACTAAAGAAACTGTTTATTTGGGCTGACTTGCGCCCGCAAAAGAACTAAGCAACTCGGCGGCGACGATAGAAACAAACGTGTTCGTCCATCGTCGAACAAAGAATGCTCGTCACACTCGGCAACGCTCAATTTAAAGGCTGCACAGAACAATCTAGATAACGTCGCAAACAGCTACCAGCACGGGCTGGAACATTGTGGAAAGACACCCGAGTGGCCAGAACCTTCGAGACAGATCTCGGTGCATCTTGCGCTACAACAAAACTGATAAAGGTGTGACTCGCGACATCGAGCATTAACAAACAAAGATTACGGAACTGATACGCGGTCCAGACTTAGAGTGATAAGCCTGTATTCCGGCGGCTGTTAAAAAAACAACAAATACTGTTTTGAAGGTTTCGCGGCAATATTCTACCAACAAAAACGAAACTTTACCTCTACTATGCATTCTTTTTCTCCTACTTAGGATACTGCCATTTGATGTGGGGAAATACTACTATGTCCAATTTGAAAAAGCTTTTTGTTCTGCAGAATAAAATGCTACGCGTTATAACAAATTCCTCCTATGACGCCCCAATCCGTCCCATACGGATGAAATACAAAATATTTCCAGCCCTTAAGCTGTTCGAGTACTGGTTTGCTTGTTTTTGTAAAACGTATACCGCACGAAATGACCCATTTTTGTCCCGCCTTGTACAGCTGATGCCGCACAACACGCCCTATGACACAAGAAACCCTGAAATGTTCGAGGTACCAGGTGTAGACCAAACTATGGTTTTGCTATGTTGAAATATATACTGCCAATGTGTTTGAATACTTTTCTTTATAGCAACATGAACACAATGACTTTTTCTTTCCTCCGATAAATGTTCACTGAATAGGTTGTATTTATGAGAAGTCCGTCTGTCGACCATTCATATTTTTACTTTTTCCTTGTCATTGTATAATTTTTCTTCTGTTTCAAACCACTGTCTCATTTTGTAACGCGTGAATTGTTCATTTTATATCGCACAAACTGCCGCTGCTGTTCATTATCGTCTTTACGGGTGGCGCAGCCCGTCAAGCGGTCATTGCGAACTGCTTTTTTTTCGTCACCCGCGCTTTTTGTACCACAAAAGCGGAATAAACATTCATTCATTCACCATCGCATGGAGGAGGGTCTGCACGGCCAGTTGGCCAGACTACGCGAATCAGGATATCCTGAGAACATCCTTGCAAGGCTAGCAGAAAGACTCTCGACCAAGCTGAAGTTCAAGGCGGCACCGCATCCTCGGGGGCATCAGGGTGAGCCCCGAGAAAAGGTCGCATGCATACCTCATCTGCACGGTGTCTCGCATCGTCTAAAGAAGATCGCAGCGCGGCACAAAGTGCAGGTTGTGTTCTCCGTCGACGGTAAGGTTAGAAAAGTGTGCACTGCAGTGCATTAAAAACTCGAAACCGCTTCGTCCACAAGGAGCATTCACCGTTGCACTATGTCACACGCAGATAGGTTCACGGACCGCAAAAAAGGCTTCGTGTAAAGGGTTCATTTGGCACGCGGAAAGTTATATTATGATCAAACCGGCAGGTGCATCAATATCAGACTAAAAGAGCACGAAAATTCCCTTGCTATGAAAAATCCCCCTCTTCTAACCTCGTGCTGCACTGCCGTGATTAGAGTGATCTTAAAGATGACCCTTGCCTGCCTCACTTGCATAACACAATAATACAATACTAGAGCGACAACCAGATAGGCGGAGAAATTTTTGAACCTTACTGTATAACTAAGAGCACGGACACGCGTGGGGCGAAAACTTCCATTACGATTCAGGATCAATGTGCCTTTCTTAGCAGCGTAATCGTTGATGTTAATTTTTATTGCAGTAATACGGAAAGTTGAGCTAGTTGGTACATGATTGCAAATTACGAGCGCTGCGACGGAGAACAACAACGAGAGAGTAATTTTTATTCCGCGTTTCTCCGTATACAGTTCATGTCTTTTGAAATAAACCTTCAGTTAAAAAGCACCGGTGTCGTCTGTTCTTTCTGCTGTTCCTTGTCTCGCTCGCGTTATTTCACGAAATTAACGTCCAACTCGCCCAATACAGCGTAACGTCATTCGCTGTTGCTCGAGAAGTTAATAGCTATCGCATGCTGTCTTGAATTACTGCAGGACGGTTGTGCGAGTGTTTTCCTGACGAACTTCACTAATGAGATTCAGCAACTCGATAAGGGAACGGCTGTCGCTTTCCTCCACGAAATGAATGGTTTGCCGAATATGTGTCCCGTGGAGACGAATCTTCACGACGATGCTGCACCATGCAACACCCTTCGGGAGGTTAAAATCTATCCTGGCTTGTCATCTCATCAAAAGAATCTTCTGTCGTCCCTGCTAGCTGATTCTCAATTTTGCTTTCCGACGAACTGCAAGGTCGGACGCACGCCTGCAGCCCAGTATCGCATCGGTGACGCACGCCACCAAATTTCCAGCGCCCGTACCGTGTTTCCCCTAAAGAACGCAAGTCTACGAATTGCTTGCAGGCGATGTTATACAACCGTCACAAGCCCTTCGACATCGGCGGTGGCCCTGGTGAAAAAGAAAGGCAATGTATTGCGGTTTTGTATTGGGTATAGGAAACTGAATACATTTACTAAAAAGCAGGTATAGTCACTCCCCAGGATTGATTACACAATGACCGACTCCGCGACACCGGGTTCTTCTCTTCCTTAGATCCCAAAAAGTGGGTATTGCAGATAAAGGTGGACGAACGAGACCGCGAGGAAACGGCGTTCGTGACACCCGACAGTATTTACGAATTGAAGGTGTTCCCTCTTGGGCTTTGCTCGACTCCGGCCCCGTTCCAATCTGCGCAATTAACAATCAAGCCAGAAAATTGGTATTTCGCCTTCGAGGAGATCCGTTTCTTAGGACATATCAGCGAACAATGCGTTCTTCCAGACCCCGACAAGACAGCTGCTGTCTCCAGTTTCCCGCGACCAACCGATAAGACGGCCCTCCGACGTTTTTTGGTCCTGTGGTCGTAGTACCGACGCTTTGTTCTAAATTTCTCTCGCTTAACTTTAACTGAGCCTTGACAGCCTTGACATGAGATGACACACCATTTTTATGGGGGGGGGGGGGAGAGGGGGGTCAACACAAGGCCTTTAGGGAGCTCCGCCGCCGCATTCAAAGTCCACCAACAGTCGCTAATTTTGACCTGAATGCAGACACTGATGTCCACACTGACGCCAGCAACGTAGGCCTCGAGGCGATCCTAATATAGGGGCAGGGCGGTGCAGAACGAGTCATCGCCAATGCGACTCGCACATCTCCGGAAAGGAACTATTCGACCACAGAAAAAAGAATGTCTTGCCGGGCTCTCCCAAAGTTCCTACCATACATCTACGGACGACCGTTCCGTATCAGCGATCACCACTCGCTGTACTGGCTATAGGTAGCATTTAGTTATTTTATTTATTTACAGATACTGCCAATCCCATCCGGGAGTATTTCAGGAAGGGCACATATAAGATTGTCAAGTACATGTAGCACATTTAATTGGCCAAGGCTGGCAACATGTTAATGGTAACAGCAACTTGTAGCGGTTTGAACAAGGGATAGTAAAGCGCGAAAAGGAAGAATGGGTTTACAGATGCATACATTCGTATTAGTTACACAGCTTCAGAAAAACAGAAAAAGATAACTAGATGACAGACCGTTTGAGCTGTTGGCCAGATGGAGCCTCCGGTTGCAGGAGTGCGACGTGACGGTCGTCTACAAGTCGGGCCGGCGGCACCAAGATGTGGACTCTATACAAGCGACCGGGGAACCGACTCCGCAAGACCTCACCGAAGGTTGCCCTTTTCTTTATGCCATTAGCGTATCCCATATGACGCAGCTTCAACGGACCGCCTCTGAGTTGGCACCACTCATTGATTACCTGGAGGGCTTTAATGCTAGTGTAACACGTGCGTCTCGCCGTGGGCTGCATTCCTTCATTCTGCGACGTGAAGTCCTTTACAATCGCAACTGACAGCAAGGGGACATTTCTGCTTTGTGTACCATCCCAGTTACACTCGAGTGCTTGTCATGATGATCCATGCGCCGGCCACTTGGGGGTGAGTTATACCCTGGCTAGGATTCGACTGATGTATTGTTGGCCCAGATTACTACCATCAGTGCGCAAGTACGTTAAAACAAGAGGCGCTTGCCAACGCTGCGTCTCCTCCTCTGAACCAGCCGGCTTCCTTCAGCCCGCGCCACGCCACCTAAGACCTCTTTCTTGCAAATTCGCATAGACCTCTTCGCATGGACCATTCTTTGGGCAGTTGACTTGTGAGGAGTCACTGAGTGAATAACAAGCACAACAGGGATGAACATATATCTTTGGTGTTAATCAGTATTTTGGCACTGATATTGTCAATTCCAGCCGAGGATGAAATTTTAATGTTTTCTATTAGTGACAAAATTCCTGTTGAAGAAAATGTAAGAGAGGGCATGGTATCCTGGATAATAACCGGGTTTGAGGGAAATATCGGATCTGTTTCATTGGTAAATATGGATGAAAAGGCTGTGTTGAACATATTGGCGCATTCAGTTTCACAGATGGTAGCACCTGATGCGTCGGTGAGGGAAATAGTGCGTGTGTGCTGGGGGTTAATGACTTGCCAGAACCTTCGGAGGTTAGTAGTCAACATTTTGGGCAGATCGGTATGGAAAAACGTGAGTTTACCTTCTCGAATGTTTAATAAATACGTTTTTTCAGCTACGTAATATTTGTTCCAAGCGTTTTGACTAGGGCGTGACTTGGCCGAACGGAAAAAACGCTTCTTTTTATTTTCAAGACGTTCGAGTGTGTTTGTGAAAAAAGGGTTTTGAGAGTTAGTTCGTATATTTATGTTGGGAATAAACCTGTCGACCAAATCTTCAATTTTCTTCTTAAACATGAAGCAGTTTTCGTGGACGGATCTTTGATGAAAGTTAAATTGGAAACCTGGTAAAAATGCACGAAGTTCATTATTTATAGCAATATAGTTCCCTCTATCGTAAAGTCGGATTGTTCGCTTACATGTTGCGCGTGAAAATGGTTTAATCGTGAAGCCGGCATGTATGACTTGGTGATCGCTGATACCTGGTAGACAGGTGATAGAATGAACGTATTCTGGGCTATCCGTTAATATTAGGTCTATAATGTTAGCGCAGACATCCGTTACACGGGTTGGTTCGGATATTAGTTGAACGAGATTAAAATTAAGGTAAACGTCAAGAAAATCATTAGCATCCCTGTTACCTGTAGCGGTTAGATTATGCCAGTCGATACTGGGAAAATTAAAATCTCCGAATAGAATAGTGCATGTGTTAGGGTGCTTGGTTTTAATTTCATTTAATTCGTGATTAAGTTTTTGAGGAAAGTCTGGGCTGCTAGGAGGCCTGTAGCAAACGGCTATCACAACTGACTTTGGTGAGGCATGACACAAGACCCATAATATTTCAATATCCGATGAAAGGTGAATGGCCGTGCATGATAGCTCCTGTGCAGTTGCAATAAGTACCCCCCCCCCCTCCCCTTCTATCTGGACGATCTTTACGGAAAACACGGAATTTGGGCAAGTCGGCAAGGACTTCACTATCAGAAACGTCACTACTCAGCCACGTTTCTGTCAAGATTAGTAGGTTGCTGGAGGATGATGTGACGATATTGGAAATAATGTCGCGCTTTGAAATCAAACTTCGGATGTTAGTAAAGATCGCTGACAATGAAAGTGCTTGTTGTGCATGTTTAGAACAGCCTGTCGATTGGTGATGAGGTGGTTGCTATTTTACCTCTTTTACGGTTTGTGAGGATTCATCGAACGTGTATCGTTTGGGACCAATGTGTAAAGTTTAGAAGCGCAAGGAGAACTTGTCGGTTACCGATCTGGCAAAGGCTACAAGATGTTTGCGAGCGTTACGTACAGGAAGGGAAAAATCTTCGCCAATACTGTAGTCAGTGCCTTTTAGTTTGGTGCCTAAGGAAAGGATGTTTTCTTTGGTTTTGGATGAGGTGAATTTCACGATAATCTGCCTTTTACGATCAGTGGAGTGGCGTCCAAGGCGGTGAGCACGCTCGATTAGGTTAGGTTCGATGGCAAAATCTAGTTGGGTGGAGCAATGGCGAATGACTGTTTCTTCCGAGTCTTCATATGTTTCAGCGGGGTTAGTGTCGGGTATGTTGTAAAATATGAGGTTGTTGCGACGAGAGCGATTTTCAGCATCGTCCATACGTGCTTCCAGCTTGTCAATCTTGCAGGTAAGTTCAGAGTTCAGAGTTTTCAGGGCGTCTATTTCGGAATGGAGAGTGGAAAGTGAAGCGTAGTGTGATTCCAGAGCGTCCATGCGTTTAAGTCACTTAAGGTTGTTTCAGTAGTCTTCAGTTGTATTTTAATGTCCTGTAGATCGCAGATTACTGTAGCTTGGCCGGCAGTTAGTTTCTGGAGCTCGGAAATTGCGCTGTCGGTATGGTCGGGGCCGGGGTTAGTTTCAACATCCCCTGACAATAGCAAGAGAAGACGGATAACACGCAAACATTCGGCAACAATATCACAGCAGCACTGAGGACTCGGCAGCTGCATTAAGAAGTAGTTACTGTTTTTTTTAGCAAATAGGGAAACTTATTACTAACCTGCATTGTGAAAAGCACAGGATTAGTAGACTGCGCTGTCGCACAGCTACCGAGCCTACAGAGCGGCGGTGATGACAGCATGCTCTTTATAAAGATCAGATGTGTTGATGTTCCTGGTGATGGGACTGGCCAATGAAGATCCTCGATGACGTACTCTGGCGGCGGTGAAGGCAGGTGCAACAATGGTGATCGCCCAGGTTGACAAAAAATTTCATCTTCATGGCGCATCAGGGTCACGGGAGAGACGGACGTGCAGGCTGCAGACGGCACAGCGGCGAGAAGCAGGTGAAGTGCGAGGGTAAATACCTGCATTGTGAATAGCAGAGGATTAGTAGACTGCGTTGTCGCACAGCTACCGAGCCCACAGAGCGGCGGTGATGACAGCATGCTCTTTATAAAGATCAGATGTGTTGATATTCCTGGTGATGGGACTGGCCAATGAAGATCCTCGATGACGTGCTCTGGCGGTGGTGAAGGCAGGTGCAACAATGGTGATTGCGCAGGTTGACAAAAAATTTCATCTTCATGGCGCATCAGGGTCACGGAAGAGACGGACGTGCAGGCTGCAGACGGCACAGCGGCGAGAAGCAGGTGAAGTGCGAGGGTAAATGCCTGCATTGTGAAAAGCAAAGGATTAGTAGACTGCGCTGTCGCACAGCTACCGACCCCACAAAGCTGAGAATTTTGATACCTTTAAAACCCCTTTTTGCAATTTCGCACTATCATTGAATTGTTTCGTTTGATTAATCAATTACGCCTTAAGTTTTCTTAATTCCCATCAGCAAGCGTTCGCGTTTAATTCTGAGCATTTCGGCACCTCTCAACCACATTTCAGAAAAAGATATTCAGCGCTACATAAAAGACACCGACACTGGAAGAAAACACAGCACAGGCTCCCGTCCTGTCTAAAACAGACGCTTGGGCAAGTTGGTAATCCATTGAGGGTAAACAGCGCAAAAAAGACGAGGACCAATTTTCCAACCTGGCCAATTCAACCGCGGACTTCTTATGGCAACGAACTCTTCAACAGATCCGTTCTTCTCAAGCCAAGGAACAAAAGACAGAAGGCGTCGTCCACACCATAGGCAACGTTAATCTCCCAAAGGACGTACGACACGTCCTATCCCAAGGACCGAAGTTCGCTACGGAACCCAGGAAGTCTTCAGCTGAACTTCTAGGGATGGCCAGGCAAGTCTCCAGGTTGGCACCGGCATCGGAAGTTGACAGGTGTGTGTCCGAAGGAGTGGACGCTGTACTTCGTCACAAACCCCCAGTGAAAAGCCTACCTGTAAGAAAGACTATTTTGTACTTGAAGAGACATTCGTTAAGCCTGTTCCCGGCAGACAAGGAAGGAGATTTTCTTGTGCTACCTTCACAGCTTTGTTGCGAAAGGCCGAGAAGCTATCCTCTCATGTTCCAATCCCATTAAAAATGTCACTTTGGCAAAGGCTAAAGCTAATGCAAAGAAAGTTTGTAAGAAACGTAACCTTGAAGCTCTAAGAAATTCACTTGGTAATAGTAAAGGTCTTAGTTTACAGTTATTCTTTAGCACTAAGACCCATAAACTTGACTGCCCATTTCGAGTAATTTTTTCCGAGAAAGGCACGCGGCAAAGCTCTGTGGCAACTTATTTAAAGAAACTCTTAGATTCATTATCCTTAGACGACCCTTTCCAGGTAAAGAATTCGGAGCATGTGTTAAAATCTTTTGAAGTGCATAAGAACAAAGGTCTAATGGCTTGCTCGTTTGACGTGAAAGATTTGTACTACTCGCTACCGCATGACGAGCTCCTTTCGTGCATAGAAGACTGTATTGACCGTCAAGGTGTCTTGTCGTTCCAGAACAAGACAGGCATGTCTGTGGCAGGTTTTTTAGAATTATTACTAACGTATCTGACTTCCACCTTTGCCACCTGGAATAACGAAACCTACTTGCAAAAACAAGGGGTATGCATTGGCTCATCTATTGCACCAGTGCTAAGTGATCTTCTTTTAGCGCAAAAAGGCAGAAAGTTGAGAAATCGTTTGGAAGAGTCGAAGGTTGTGCAGTGCTTCCGTTTCGTTGATGACTTTCTTGTCCTGATCGACACTAACGTTAATCACTTTGAGAGAATTATGCCAGACATTACATCTATTTTTGAAGAGTGCCTTTATCCGCTGATGTTAACCTGTTAGTTTCCTAAAGATAACACGATCATATTTCTTGACCTCAAGCTGTCCTTTTCACCTAGTCATACATGCTGGATGTACGAACCACGAAACAGTAAACCATTACTTCCATTTGCATCATTTCATTCAAAACTAGTAAAAAGAGCTGCTGTCAAGTCCTGTTATATCAATGCACTTAAAAAGTCATGCTTCCACTCCATGAAAGACAGCTTCGAGTATCAAACCCAACGTCTAGTGAATGCCGGGTATCCCAAGCAGCTGCTTGTCACAACAGCAGAATCAATTCTTTCAGGCCTGAGGTCGAAGAAAAGGAACGAGGCTCCACCTGCGACCATTCAGAAAAAAGGAAAAGTTTCAGTGGTTCCATATATTCACGGGCTTCCACACAAGTTGAAGAAAATAGGAAGCCGATTTAATATCAGAGTCGCCCTTTCGGCACCCAACAAGCTGGGGATGATTTGCAAGAAAGTTAACAACGCCGCGTTCGTTGCACAACGTTGCTCAGTTAGACACAAAAAAACAATTTGTGCCCTGTCAGGAAAGTGTTGTTTACACTATTCCGCTTTCTTGCGGTAAACAATATATCAGGCAGACGGGGCGTTGCCTCAATGAACGCCTCAAAGAACATCATTACAATGTGCACGAAGCAGTGAAAGGGCACCTTGGCATTCACTGCAGAGATTGTGATAATTGCACGTCACAATTTGAACAAACGAGAGTGATAAAGAAACACCGCGATCAGCTAACCCGTGAAATTCTGGAAGCCGTTGAAATCGCGAAGATAGAGGATGATTGTGTTAGTAGTGCTTCGGTGGCTCTAACAGCCAAGGAAATCAGGTTTCTGAATGCAAGGCAATGACGCCGCTGTTGTCATTCGCAGCTGGAGATATTATGTATCATTGATTATCAATGTCTTCACGTTTTATTTTGTTTTTTATTCCATGTATATATTTTCGCGGGACAAGCAGTAAAGCGAGTTGAAAGTCAGCGCTCGTTTGTGTACTTCGTTCGTCCTCGCCTTTTTTGCGCTGTTTACTCCCGTCCTGTGTTTTCTTCCAGTGTTCGTGTCTTTTATGTAGCACTGAATATATTTTTACCACGGCCGCTCGATGGAAGCGCACAGGGTGCGGCCTGCTGCGTCGCGCCGCCGTCAATGGGCGAGCGCGTCCTTGGGGAGTTTACAGTTGCGCCCGCTATTTCTGCTGAGGGCGCCACTGTTCGGGGACACGTCGTCGCCGGCTCCGAGCGCGCGGTTTGCTTCCTTTTTCGGCGCGTTCGCCTCGCGTCTGCGTCGTAAACGCAAACTTTTTTTGTGTGCGCGTGTGCAAACACGTTAACGTTGAGACGGGATGCGTTTGTTTTTTAAGGCGAAAGCCGTTCTAGGCTCATGGAGCAAAAATCTGTGCGCAAAAGCTGTGCCTGTAATCTGTGCGTCGCATCTGTGCACTGGTGTGTCAGTCGCAAAAGCGGACATGCAAGGAGGGAGATTAAGAATGAAAATGATTGCTGGGGATAGGTAATCAATAAAAGTTATAGACATTGATAGAGGTAATGACTAATGCTAATGACTAATAATGGTTAATTATGGCTAAAATGATTATTAATGACCAGTATATCAAACTACGACATGTAATGACCGCAACTGATTACAAATGAGAAAAAGTGCTTAGCGATGTGTGGTAATGACTATAATAGCTAGGCATGACTCATCATTGCTGTTAATGACTATGAAATGACCAATATGTGAAATGACATGTAATGACCACTGCTGATTCTAAATGAGTAACCTGCTTAGTTATGAGTGATAAGGGCTACTATGACTACGTAGGCAGACTCATCATGACTGGGAAACGATCAATATATCAAACGGCGACTTGAAATGACGAACTGTGGCAAACGATGAGAGGCAAATGATAGGAGAAGGGTAGGCTTTAGCCGTCCTCCGCTTAAGAGGCATCGAAGAGACCCTCTAATTTTATCTGCTGAGCTCGCTTCAGGCAAAGACAGCAGCGAGGAGTGGAAATGCACTCGCTTCCTCTGAAATGAAAGCGGCGCAGAGGTTAAAAAGTCCAGATGCTGAAGCATAATACCCTATCAGCTGCCAATGAATTTGCTACAAGGGACATCAGATTGGACTTGTTTGTGATTAATTATAGGTATGCAAACAACGTGACGGGAACACAGGAGAAGAAGACGGCACAACCGCGCTAGTTGTGTCGGCCTCTTTTCCTATGGTCTCGTCCCGTTGTTTAACCTATTTAGTTACCAGGGAGCTAGCCAGTGAACTAGGATTTTTCACGATGTGTTGTGAAGCAGATGAACACGATGAGGTAGCACCAGAAGCTTTTCTCGCAGGTTATGTTTCGAGGACATATCAGAAAAAGCTACAAAGGTTTTTTTTTTTTTTTTTTTTTTTTTTTTTTACATAAGCATGCAATTTGTTCTAAATTTTTCCGCGCTAGTCTGAATGGCCTTGCAAGCAAAGGAGCCTGTGCACACAACATTTGTTTATACTCGAGACTGAGCCGATGCGATAAAATGAAAAGCCACGCTCCACAGAAAATCCGGCGCCCGCTCTGTCGGCGGAAAGTCGGAAAAAAACCTCTCTGGTAAGGAGCACTTTAGTTGGTGATATGGCCAGACACCTTTGGCGCAATGAGAACACATGACATGTTCAATGCGACAGGAGCTGCCAAACCAAAGGGAGTCGATGACATGTAAGGGTGAAATGGGAATTATGGAAAGCGGGGGGTTTAGATCCCAAGTCAGGCAAACTATACTCCTATAGGGCACGTTCGTACGACTTCGGTAAAGAGGGGCTTTATATAGCTATGTGTAGGGTGCTATTTCATATAAATGCGGTGGCTTAAGGCTGCATTCTAATAATATGCGACAGAGGCAGCAATTACGGGATACGGTGAATAAGCAGGTAGCGAAGTGCGGGCATTCTAACGAGGCTCCTCAAGGAGACTTAAGAACCCCAAGTTTTGTTTATCGCTACTAGGTTGTTGCTTAATTTATGTGGCATTTGGTAATGGTTTTGAGGCGACGTGTCAGTCATGCAAGAGTTGTTTGCAGGAAATATGAGTCAACTGGACCAGTTACAGGTTAATGAAAACCAAGGACAATGGAGGCTTGATGTACCCCACAAAGGAAGTAATCAAGCTTTGTCAGCTTACGAGCACCTTCATTAACAGGATGATAAGTCTGAAAGGATCCGGCGAAGTAGCAAGCTGTGTAAACTTTTGATTTCATCATTCTTTTCTAACTGTACACAGTACCTGCAGCTAATCTATAAAAACCATGATCATGCGCATGCTAAGGCGCTATGCAAGATATCGTTAAGTTGCTGCACCCACTGATAGCGAGCTGGGCTGGAAATGTCAACTCACCAGTGGAGCGACGTTTATGGCTGTGGCATAAACCTCTCTCAAGAAAGGTTTTCCGTCCACGATTGGCAATTGTCTTCCTTTTTGTGTGTGGCCATTAAATAAGCGTACTCGGCTGCAGTTGCGCTCTGAAGCGTGAACATTCTTGTGATCGCAGCTAAGAGTTTCCCAACAGGAACACTCGATGCGCGTTCTTCCATTGAAAATTACGAACCAGCAAAGTTTTATGGGCTAGCGAGCAGCCAATAAAAATATTAATAAAAATTTTCGGCTCATATTCGTAGCACCTTGAGGCAGACCGGCTCTATCAAGCGTGCTTACTTTGTCCGGTCATGCAAAATCCGGAAAGCCATGATGGATAGCGTTCTGGCGTACAAAGTTTAAGGTCTCCAACTGAGTCGAAGATCCGAGGTTATCATCTAGATTTAACCTAATAATCATCTTCATATTTCCATCGTAACATTTGTCAGAATGAGATAGAAAGGTTGGTTACATGTCGCATTTTCACAGAGGTTGCTCATAGTAGGACATTTTTTTATTGGATAGCGCTGGCAGCTTAGAACAGGTTGACATCAATTTGTGTATAAAAGCTGTATGCAGGAATGAGTAAATGGTGTGAAAATGACACACGTAATTCGCGACATAGTTAATTAAGTGGTTATGCATTAGGCTACCATGGCAGCTGAACAGCTTCGAATTGCTCACAGCTGGGTCACATATTCATGTGACAAACAACTGGATCCGAATGCAACATCACGGTAATGCGAGCTCTCCAATCGAGTGGCCTTGAGCCACCATTTTTCGGGGTACACTCCAGTATATATCCTTGCCGAGCAGGCGCTAAGTGCTGACATGGTCACACTAGACATGACAGTATATACTAATTTGTGTTGCCAAATTGTGTGAAGCGGAGCTCTTATATCCTTAAAATAAAAGGCTTCTACCACGCCGACGCCTCCCTCAAAGCGCAGCCAGGCGCAACTCTCCGCGCGCGGCTGTCCCCGAACGGTGGCGCCGCGGCGGTGGCGACTGGAAGTAGGCGCCTCCCGCCGGTTTCGGGCGACGTAGCAGGCCGTACCTAGTGCACTTCCATCGAGCGGCCGTGTTTTTACTAACCCATGCTTCACCAGCTAGCCCAGGAACGTGATTTGTTAAGCGATCTCAACCACTTTTTTCCTGTTTTTGGTTTTTTTATTATTTAGCAATTAATTGATAAATTATAGGCTCCAATTTTCCTATCTCGCTTCTCAAGCATTAGCTTTTATTTTCAGCATTTTGGCGCCTTTTAAGTCCCCTTTCCTACTTTTTTACTTAATGAAATTATTGTAATTGGTTAATTCATCAATTGAAAAACTGGAAAACTCGAAAAGAGTGGTTCAAAGGTGTCAAAGTGCTCAGAATGAAAAGGCAATGCTTTCTGGTGCTAATAAAATTAAAGTTTGTGATTGTACAAGTGCCTAACCTAAATAATCGAAACATTTAAAGTTGGAAAAGCGGTAGCAGGTAATAAAAACAGAGCGAAAACTAAGACGAGACCACGCAACACAGGCGCTGACTAGTAACTGATATATATTTACGAACCGGAGGAATTTATAGTCACAAAAACGAGTCGGGCTGTTATCAGTCTGATACAAGGTTGAGATTCCTTGACGCAGAATAGGCGCGTGTGATAATCTCAACCTTGCCCGAATCGTTTTTGTGAATATACGTTCCTTCTGTTTGTAAATAAATACCAGTTGCTAATCGATGCCTCAGTCATGTCTTCGTTCTCGCGCTGTTTTTTATTCCATGCATCATCCAATATGCTCTCTTGGAAAATCGGGTTCAAAAGTCTCTAAATGACCAGAATGAGAAGCCAATGCTTGGTGGTGCTAGTTAAAAAAATTTAGAGTGTGTAATTGATCAATTATTTATTTGGTTTAGTTGAAAAATGAAGGCGCGTTGAAAGTGTCAAACTCCACAGAATGGAAAGCCAATGTTTAGTTGTGCTAAGTATAGGTGTATAAAAAAAGAAACTAAATGAAAATAACAATAAAAAAACATCGTCCGTGTGTGTGAAACGCTATCGCCTCATACAGTTAACGGTGGAGTTTAAGTAAGCGCCTAAACTTAGATGTCATTTCATTGCTCACAGAGGTTCCCACTGCCAACTCGAAAGATACTTTAAGGGTCCTCAACAAGTAAACTAAGGTAAAACAACAGCGTAAAATTGGAAAACATATTTTCATACCCTTTGTTTTTTCGCGCGAAGTAAAGCACAAAAAAAGTGAATAAAAGAATGGCTGATTTAAAACCGAAGTGCGCAAAAAAGGACGGGACAGGAGAAGAAGCACACAGGACGAGTGCATGTTTATGTTGAGGGTCGAACGTAGAAATAGGCGTCAGTGTTAAAGATGGCCCATGGTTGTAAAACCCGAGAAATTCTTTGGTTTATAAGGTTTAACGCCCCAAAACTACTCAGGCTGAGATGACTGTGAGAAAGTGTGGACGACGAATTCAAAATAACACGAGGATGGAACCAGCCAGCAGCGCTGCGGGGCTACATTCGACAGCTGTGGTATCTGGGATTCTTCATCGGTAAGCGTCACACGTTTTCTCCTAGAACCGCACCAGTACCGTAGCAGACCTCAAAAATTTGTTTACGACCTAGCTACATCCTGATAACACTGGCAGGAAGGATGCTGCATTATCGAAGGCGTATTGGGCAAAATTACCTGGCGCATAACAGCAACTCACCCAAACTGTGGCTCCCAAACTCCAATTAACCAATAAACGTTTCCACCACCACCTATCATTTCGCGGGCACATCATGATGCTCGAGTAGCTTAGTCGGCCGCGAAGCTGTAGTCTTGGCTATCTCAAGGAATGAACGAAAGGCTCGTACGGTGGACGAATTTCTCCACAAGGAGGACACAGCCCAACGCACCTGCCTCGTGCAACCAGGCCGACCAGGCTTATTGCGGAGATGACCGCGAGAGGGGTGCAGCTGGGGCAGCTTTGTGCGCGTGATGCGACAGCTGAAATAGCGCGCGCAGTAGAACGCCGCTCAATGTGCTTACGTCAGCTGCGAGCGACTCCTCTGCTATTTTTCTCCTCCAGGCGCAGCCTCGGAAGAGGACGATGCCTCCGTGCGGTGTCAAGGTTATTCGCAGCGCCCGGCCACTCTCTCTCTTTCTATCCCTCTCTCATTGCTCTACCGCTCCGCGCCAACCTTTCTCCCTTTCCTGGACGCAGCTTAAAAACAAAGGGTCGGCTGCCCGCGCGAATAGTAGAAATAAGCGTAGAGGTAGTGCCGCGGCAGCTCGAGCAAAAGTAAAGAATCGCTCGGCTGGAAAAAGAAGCCGGTTCTAATCAAGTCCCGAGGTGCGCCCGCACTTTCCGCGTTTGCCCTCTTTCCCTCGCTACGTGTTATCCTCTCCTGCGTTTTCTTCTCTCTATCTGTTCTCCCAAGTAGCAGCTGCCCTCCTCCGCCTGAATCGGGAGATGTGCGAACCAGTGCTAGATGGAGCGGCGTTAAGACGATATTTGTGGTTGCGCAGAGCCAGCTAGTGGTAAAGCCGCCAAAGAGCGGGCCACATTTTGCTGAAGCTGGAACTTGCGACTGAATCTTTGGGAATGGATCATCTTAAACTGTATTTGCTTTATAATAAATGGTTTGACGAACATTCGTCTGGTCAGGCATTTTGAATGAAGTGAATCGCGGTCACTGACCAAGTCTGAAAGATCTTTTAGACTTTTCGGAACCGCATATGGGATCCTTGTTCACTGAGCTGGACAAAAATCGTCACCACTTATATACGCAGCACGTGACGTAACGAGCGGGCGTAGATGGCTGACATAGTCCCTTGCGTCCGGTTCATGGAAGATGGTGTCGACAGAATTATTAGTGATTCCAGCAGACGCCGCGATGACACGTTCCTTCCCTTGGCGACAACAGTGGCATTGTCCCAGTCAATCTTGTATGTTCTTGCACATGCTCGGCAGTGGCCTTCGCCGCGTGATTATTAATGAAAGCCTTTATAGCCTCATCGTTGTCGTCAGCAAAAGTGTCAAGCTCTTGCGGCGGCTCTGTTTGTTCGAGACGAAATGACGTCATGGAGGTATCTACCAATCACAGAGCACCACCACAGCATGCGCGAATGCGTGTCTTATATTGCCATAAGGCAATCAATGATTAATTACTAATTAACGACAATTTAATTAATGATTACTCATTAGTAGTAGTTGCGCACTGAAACAATAATAATTTCTTAATTACTGAACACTGATTACTAATTACTACTTGCTGATTACTAAATAACCACTCATTACTAAACAGGGACAGTTGCGTAATGAGCTTAATAATTACTAATTAATGCCGAGTCGTATGCGCACATGCGAGCCTTATAAGGTCATATACCAACCAAAGCTTAAATACTAATTTATGACTAATTCTTAGAGCTAATTGCTAAATAATTTCTAATTTCTGAAAATAATTGAATAATAAATATTTGAAGAATGTTTAATTATTAACCAATTGATGACAAATCACTCCCTTACTAATCAGTTACAGTTGCGTAATCAAGTACTTAATAATTATTGCAGCCTTATATGGCCATATGGCAGGCAATAAGCAATCACTTAATTACTAACTAATTTATTACTATTAAATGATTACTGATTATCGCAAATTAAATAAGTACTAATTATGGCAACTGCGTAATCAATTAATAATTAATGTCGCCTTAAACGACCATATATGACTATCAGTAACCACTTCCTAACTAATGACAAATTAATCAATGTCTAATAATTACTAATTATTGACTGATTGAATAATAATTACCAATCAGTGACCACCCAGCAAACCACAAACATCCTTGGGACATCTAAAAAATGTAGAGCACTGGATCTTTGACAGGTCTAGTAGATATCCAGATTTGTCTACCCGACATTATACTAACATGCAGTGGACCATCGGAAGCTCATCCGGAACTGTAATCTGGTACGTACCGTGGACTTTCCTCATGGACATTTGAGACATGTTATAGACATTCAGTTTAAGCCAAAGGACGCTAGATCTGAACTTCCTGTAGCTGTTATTGTCACCAAAGACCTGTATTTTGATTCGACACTAAAGGCCATATATCTGCAGGCAATAACTACTCACATTGAGACGCATAGTTTCAGCTACGCACGTTTTCATCTTGGCAGGAAGCTCGATCTTGCTTCGAAGCGACACACAAAAGAGGGATATATCCCAACGTGCATGCTTTTTGGCTAGACATAATTAGTCAGCAGTGATATTTTATAAATGAACCTAAATTAAAATATGAGCTTAGCTGCCTTTAAATTTTTAATCGGATCGTGCAGACTTAAAAAATGTCACATTGCAAGCAGATGTGTGTAGGAGGGCAGTTTAACAGCTGCGGCAAAATTGGTGACCATCTAATCATGAATTGAAACATGGCATCCAGCAGCAAAATGAAGTCAATAAGGTTGGGTAGAACTGTTTATTGAAACTTTGCAACAAAACAAGCTAAAAATCAAACTAATATACATATATATTAAGAAAGTATCTAATCGACTTTGACAATGTTGACCTTTAAAACAAATTGCTACAAAAATAATGGAATAAACATGTCTTAGAGAAATGACTAGAAGAGTGACCAGATAAACGCATCAAGGAAAAGGTGTAATGTTACACAAAACAGTCTGCACCAGAAGACAAAACTAAAGCCGTTAGAACAAAAATGAGAACACTAAAAAAAAAACATACAATAAAAGGCAAAAATGCATTGAAGGAAACGAGCTGCTATCAAAAATGGTCTGCACCTGTCAGACAAAACTAAAGCCCACAATAAAAGAAAATTTGGAAAAAACAAAAAAATAAACAAGAAAAAAAAGACATCCAAGAAAAGAGCTGTTACAAAAAATAGTCTGCACCTCAAACAAAATTAAAGCTGTAAGAAAAAAATTTAAAACATTAAAAGAATTCAAATAAAATATTAAAGAAAGGCAAAAAAGTGACATTCCAGAGAAAGAGCTACTACATAACATAGGCTGCACCTGTAAGACAAAACTAACTAAAGGCCTGAGTAAAAAAGTGAAAAAAAAAAAGAACATTAAACGAGGCAAAAAATGACATCCAAGGAAAAAAGCTGTTACAAAAATGGTCTGTACCTCTAAACCAAAACTAAAGCCCTAAGAACAAAATTTAAAACATTAAAAAAGCTCAAATAAGATATAAAAAAAGGCAAAAAAAGAGACATCCAAGGAAAGGAGCTGTTACACAAAATGGTCTACACCTTAAGACAAAATGAAGGCCCGAGTAAAAAATTTGAAAACATAAAACTCATACATTAAAGGCAAAATAAAATACCCTGCAGTCCTTAAGAGTCCACAAGAGATCAGACAAAAATAAAGACATCATTTTTACGCTGAAATAAATATTAAATCATAGTTCTGAAGTATGCGCTTTTTTCATATACAATAAAAGAAATTAAAAACATGAAATAATTATGCAACAAAAGCGTCCCAGCATTGCTGAAGCCAATTTCAGGCACCTAGAACATACATATAGAGAGTCTCTCTCTCTCAGATGTCCAGAGTGCTTATGATCTGAGCTCACACACGGCATGCTTGCGCGCACAGAATAGTGGCCTGGGCTGAAGAACTCCTCTCCCTTGGGGCCAACGTTGGTTGCTAGCCTGCGCCTGAAGAACTCTCACTTGGGACCAACTTGTTGGGTGCCGGTGTGAGCAAGCTAAATAAACAAAATGTATTTTAGTATTTTAATTGTGGGTCCAAGCAAGCTAATTGAGTGCTTTTTTGAGGGTGCAATGAAAGCTTACAGGGGTACCTTTAAGCTTCTTTCAGTATTTTAATTAGGGCTATTGAAGGATCATTCATTGTGTCCTCTCAGTACAACCGAATTTTTACAGTAATAAACATGCAACTTTAAATAAGTAGGTTGTCATGTGAGTTGCGAGTACTTTAGCACTCATAAAGACAAGCAAGAAGTGCAAAAAATGCTCACGTATCAGGGTAGAAGAGAAAATTAAGGAAGATTATTTGGTTTGTGGGTGTATAACGTCACAAAGCGGCTCAAGATATGAGATGGCATAGTTGAGGGCTCCAGAGGGATTTCCACCACCTGGGGTTCTTTAACGTGCACTGAGATTGCACAGCACACGGGTGCCATACTTTTCGCCTCCATCGAAAAGCCACCGCTGAGGTCGGGATTCAATCCCGCATCCTTGGGCACAGTAGTTGAGCGCTGCAACGACTGCGCCACCCCAGCGGGCTTGCATCCTGTATGTTAGTGCAGTGCAACGATGGCACTTTTCCCTCGTCTGTTAATTTGTACTTGTCCAATTCCTTGAAGTTAGAGTTTAAACCACATGAATCTATTTTGTAGCTCATTTTAAAACAGCACACAGCTAAGTTCCAGTTATTTATGTGCACATAAGGAACTGATGAATACCCAAAAGCTCACTGAACCCACCTTTCCCGAGCTGTCCCTGTGCCTTGCAGGAGCGTGGCGCAACCAGTCTTTGATGGCAGTTTCTGCCGTGAAGTCACTGCAGTTTAACACTGCTTTAACAGCATCTGAAAAAAAAAAATAAGAGAAAATGTGCCTACGTGTTTTGTCTTTTTCAACAAAATATCAAAGTTAGCAACGCGTGGAAGCTGGCATTAATTCCAACATAGGTTTCAATGTTACAAGTGGTGACCCATCAAAAAACAAGCGTCATTTTCATGTCAGTTACCATCTTCTCGCAGACTCTTATGGTAGTCATGCAGGCTTAGTACCAAGACATACTGAGCTTATGTTGTGGCCTGTGCAAGCAGCCTATGACCTACACATTTAACAGTGAAATTCGCATCTTTGATGAACGCTAGTTACAGCTAACAAGCGGCTCATTACAAAATGGCTTTCTTTAAAATATTAAACAGGTATGCATCATCATACCAAGATGCCTCATTTGCTTTAAGGCTCTTTCATTCGTGCAGCAACTAAGAATGAAATCAAGTAATATCAGCATGTTCTTAAATATTTTTGCAAGGTATGCTGGCCTAATTTCGTAATGAGTTGAAAAAGAAAGTAATGCAATGAACAGGTATGTAAAGAGGAATATGTTCATTCTGTTCATGTCATGTTCCACTAATTCTTTTTTTTTTCCGAGAAATAATGGCCTGGGATTTAATCATGGGGAGAGCACCAGTTACCCATCATTCATCTCATTTGCCACATTAAGAAAAAGAAACAGTAGTAATTGGTCAGCTATGAACTCACAGATTAAATGTTTCTTTCAAGTATGTCACAAAAGCCTTTCTTTTAAATAAAAAAATTGTTTCTGGCACCGTGCTGAAATGAGAACACGGCACTACATTATAAGGGACAGCTCTACAGTAAGCAGACAAGCAGAAATCATGCAACGCACACAGGAAACAAAAACGAGGACAAATGTGTAAATTATGATTAACAGCCGAATAATGAGCTCTAAACTTTCCAGCTGCAATTGAGTTTGGTTAATAGAGTTTAACTTCCCAATTACAGTTAGGCTATATAAGAGGGGTTCCAGAATGTAGGACTCCAGAAATTTCAAAAACCTAGAGCTCTTCTACATGCACTGACATAGCACAGTCAACAGGTGCCTTGCTATTCACCTGTATTGAAAAGCAGATGTAGTGGCAGGGATAAAACCCATGTCCTTTGGACCAGCAGCCGATTGCCTTAACTACAGAGCTCCACAGCCGGGTGCAAAATACTGTTTCTTCTTGGTCATTAAAAAATTCTCACACAACCGTCATAAACTATGATACGTAGCAGCCTTGCTAGCATTTGTCATAGCTTCGATTATGGTATACAAACAACAAAAAGACATTGCATAAACTAAATTCTCACTGTAACTGTGAGACGTGTGCGCCAACATCAATAAGTGTGCGCCAACATGCCCAAGTAGTATCACAAGGTCTCTGGCAGTAACAGTAACTGAAACCATGTGTTTACAAACACCTCTGCCAAAGATGCCAAACGTCGCAATAGCTAAAAATACATTACCAGATCATGAATATGTGCAAAGGCACCCTAGTTTGCAGCCCTACTATTAAAAAAGAAAATGCACACATCTTAGCCCATAGCAACATTGCACAGGCTCACATAGTCGGCCAAATGCATAGACCTCGCATGTTTACAAAGTGATCGAGGTGGTGCTGCAGTCTAAATCCCGCGGTAGGCAAAAAGCACAGGAGCGGCAGTGCGGCCAAGCTTGTCAAGAACGTGTTATTGTTATTGTAATGTACGGGAGTCTTTTTGGCAGAGCTAACCATGCATGTGCTCAGGGGGTTTACATGAACACGACAAAAGTCAAGCCGGGTCCCCTTTTAGAGAAAGGGCAAAAGGTAGAGGAAGAGAGCAAAACACCAAACACTCGTCTCCCATTCAAATTCAAAACTTGCTCTTTCTTTTGAATAATCGACTCGACAAGCATTCTGTGTGAAGTTTGTGTACACAAGGCATGAGCATAAGCAGTGAGGGCAAAAGCAATACATGGAAAAACTCCTAATACACTGCGTGCAGCGTCCGATCCCGGGTACCATATTGTACAAACAGAGTGGTTCAAGGCGCACAAGCGAAGCGTTGCTGCCCGGCAGGAGAAACAAGCAACGTTGTTAACTTTTGGTGTTTTTGCCGAGCAAATTAACCCTCAGAACACGTCGAGAACTGCAAAGCTTCAGATGCTTACAACTACTCGAGTAAGTAGACGGTGATTGTTCTCGCTCGTAAACAGTGCGCGCAAACCAGCTGCAAAGCTATCCGCTGGAAGCCACTCTCGGGTTATTCTTCACAGTGAGCGGTAAATGAGCATCGTTGGTAAACACTCAGCCCCTCACTAGCGTCGAGCGGCTTTTAGGTAAGCATAGCAAACAGTAGCAATGGCAGTGCGCCTTGAAACCGCACAAATTTGACTATCCTTGCGTTATTCATTGAAATCACGCTGCGTCTTTGTTGTATCTGCTCTGTTCGTGGGTGGCTGTTAGCATCAACGTTCGCTTTCGCATTACGGGTATTCTCGCTTTCAGTTGTGTTACAATTGCAAGCTGCAGCAGTTGCAGTGGTTCCGTACTTAGGGCGACCCAGTTCAATCCTGGCCACCGGCTACGAGTCTATATGTCGATCGGCGGTGCTGAACCCCATGACTCACATTCAGAATTAGCCGCTGTGAAGGCAACCCGCTGTTTACGATCACCTTTGTTGACAAGAAAGTTATGGATGCTTACTAAACTTCTCTTTCTGTACCTTGTGGCGCATGCCACGGCAAGGCAACTAGTCGGCATGGTGCACCGAACCAGCAAACCGCCCCGCAATCACGGTAGGCAAAAGCGTCTGAAATGTTGTTTTGCCAACCACACGAAAGTTACTGACAATGACAGCGCCACTGCATGCACCTTCATGACAAATCCGGAGTGAAGATCTATAAAATTTTTGCTTGACATTGAGATTCTTGGCTTGACTTACCAACAATGCACTTGGACACAGTGAGGCAGCTGAAGGGCTGCTTTCCTTTCTTTCCATGCCAGGAAAATGATGCCGCTAGCTTGTCAGTCATAATGGTCCGCAGGATCCTCCTCGTGCACGATTCCGCATTTGTTCCTCCTATGCTGGAGAACTGGTGAACCTATGAAGTTTGAATAAAAATTGTTTTGAACAAAAAACAAAATTTTGTTAGGAGCAAAAGTGCACGCAACATAAAAAAGCATGAACACCTTAACATTGGATGAAAGTCCAGTTGGAACATTACCTGGAAAAAAGTACAAAGCAGTAGATAGCCGCAGCGTGAATTACTAGTTAATGCATGCTGAAACCGTTGTCATTCATAGTTAAGGACAAGATATTTTGTGCAAAAAATTCAGTCATCAAAGCCGGGTTTTGCCCAGTGACTTTAGAATCGGTAGCTAAGCATCATAACTACAGCACCACAGCAGTTGAGAATTTTAGCAACATCAGGACTTCCGGTGCTGTACCACTGGCAGATACAATTCACAAAAAAAGAAACATCAGAATATGTATATATATATATATATATATTATATCTACCTTTAAGGCAAACGAGGCTGTACATCCGCCCTAAACTTAGTAAAATGGTATGAAGTACATATCATCTTCGACAAGAACTAAAACTGAAAATCAAAACACAGTTATGATACAAGAAAGATCAAGTGAAGTATCAGTACCTTATTAGAAACTGTGGCCAAGCCAAACTAGTCAATGGCTTTGAAAAGAGCTAATACACAAAAAAAAATTCACAACAGGCTCTTTGGAGGCCTGGTACAATAATTTGAAAGCTGTATAAGCTTAAGTACTTGTGTGAATCTTTTATAAAGACTAAATGCACATGGCAGAGCAAAGATACATGATTACAAAAATAAAAAATAAAGGCCAACTTACAAGGGCTTCTCTGCTGACTTCCGTTAGGCTGCTGTCAAAGCACTGCAGGTCTTTTAAATCATCAAACTGCTCTGAGATAACATTTTCATAGGTTCCAGTGTTGTTCTGCTTGCTGACTCTGCAGGCTAATGCAGTTAATATTTCCCCCTGCTGCTGTTGTATGATCCTCAGTACGCTTAGACGTGTAAGCACTTCTCGCTGAAATTCTGTAAAACAAAAAGGGCTTTTTACTGAAACGAAACTATGAGCCAGATAAAGACTTCTGCTAAACTAAGAACTAAAAGTTTTGGCTTAAATGAAACTAGTATGCACGAACTGAGAGACATTAGCCCTTTAACCAGATTGTAAAGATAAAAACGCTGTCAGTCCAATTAGATGGTCACTTTTTGTAGCCTGCAAATCTTAGCACAAGGAAGCAAAAATAGGCAAAGTGAAAGAAATGAACACAGAATTTGCATACTAAACAAATATGTTTGGTTTATGACATGTGGCCCTCTAAAGCAATCCTGGAAGTAAGGGATATGCCATAAAGGAGGGTTCAAGATAATTTTGACTGGAACAAAGGCTGACACCAAAGTACACGGGCACCTTGCACTTATGTTCAGTATAAAAATCAGCCACACCAAGAAGGCTACCAAAAAAGAAAGAAGTCACACTAAGAAAAATTTGCACCTAGGCCTAAATAAAGCTCCATATTATATTCAATCTCCTTCCTCCCTTTACAAAAAAAAAGAAACAGGAAAAGCTAGCAACTTTGTAATAGAAAGTAAGAAATGGCATAGAAGATAGACATAGTGTTGATAGGCAACGTCCTGTCTTTCATACCAGCGAGTGACTATCATATGCTGCTTGGCATTTTGAGGACAAAGATAACAGACATTTCAGGTTTCAACTAATGATTTAAACTTTTCCCAATGCTGCTACATGCAACATATGATGAAAAACATACACTGCAATTACTGAGCACTTCATAATTTTTGTGACAGAAGCAATTCTTATACCTTTTGTTATGCACTAGAAAGCATGACAATATACATAATGGATGCTGGATATTTTGGAACACTTCTAAAGGCTACTACCTTCTTCAGAAAGCCTCTCTCGGCGTCGGCTCTGCTGCTTGGCTGTTGGAGTAGGCCTGCCTGGTGCTTCATGATTGCTGCTGAAGCTTCCTGTGATACACATACAAAAAGTGCCACCAACTTAAGTTAACATTTCAAACCACAGTTTTTTCATGCTGCTACGGCAACTCTGGCCAAAAAGCTCCATTGCATGTGCTTTTGTGCAAACAAGACTGTGTCAAAAACCATTTCTCCAAGTATTTCACCCCAAGTAAGGTGCATAAAATTGTGCAAGAGCTTGCTCAGTGCATAAAGTACCTTGCTGCTTAATACAGGGTCCTGAATTTGAATTAAATTTGTAGCAGCCAAATTTCGATAATGGCAAAATTTCCACACACATTTCAAATTACTAAAAGGGTATACCATCTCATATCAGCAGTCCTACTAATAAGAAAAGAAGCATCGAATACTATGGATATGTTGCCCAGAAGACATTTTTAAGAGAAATGGCGTAGCTTCATCTAAAACTGATTGTAATAGTCCATTATTAGGCAAACTATTATATGTCGTGTAATATAAGTACTGTAACAAGTTTGCTCTATACTATAATGCATGGAGTGCCTTTTCTTGTTTTGAATTACAATTCTACATTTCTGCATGCATTACCAATATAAAATTCAAAACTTCGCAATAGGTTTCCTGAACTGAGCCACCACCGTTAGTCTACATGACATAATGTTCGATAATTTCAGGCTGTAGTAGCATCCACTACTTTTTAACAGAGAATAAGTGGTACCGTTTTTATTTTCTGTTTCTTATTCTAAAAGCATTTGCTTCATTTTTTGGACATTCTAAATAAAAGCTCCACAGCTCTTGAAAAACACTTGATTTTCTCCGCCCGAGACAAATAAGGTGCTAGTGCAGTCATAGAATCTAAAGAATATCAAAATATAATTACTACAACTGGAGTCGTGCGTTGTTATGTTGCATTCTTCATCTAGAAAAGAAAGCAGTGTCATAAGTGATAAGCATCGCTAATAAGTAATTTATATTCGATGTAACATTGCCACTGAGTATTACCTTCTTCTGAAAGGTCCATAGTGGCAGCTAAAACATGAAAAAGGAAACATTCATCAGTCACCTGGCTTTTTCATCCAAAAAGCAGCTTACATTGACTTGCTGAAGTTCCAGGGAAACTTTGAGGCGGCAGGGGTGGTTGAGAAAAGCTCACGCCACCAGCTGTAATAAAAAGTCATAAGTACTGCAGCTCTTTGCTCAAAAGTGCTTGCATTTACTTGATGTCCCAGGAAAGCTTGGTGGCGGTGTTGGTGGCTGAGAGATGTCAGCATAGCGAACTGGAATTCTCCGCTTCCTTCTTTCATCATTAGAGTCCAGGTCAGATGTGTATTCCGCTAAACTGAGCTTTCTCCGACCGTCTTCATATTTGTCTGTAAGTAAAATATAGAAGGGGTACTACTGCTTTGGCAAATTGTCTGTTGGTATCCAGAGGCTGGATTTCTCGGTTTGTATTTTTCGACGATTTGACACTCATTAAGTGTTTATGTACTCATTTTCAGTCTTTTTTCCTTCAGGAAATATTTCATGTGCATGGATTGGCTTTTCTTCTGTAATGTAACATGGTATTGCTGTCAAAATGTGAGTTGATATATCTCCACTGATGGGACATAGACACTGATTCATGGCAGTTAGAACGTGCCACCTTTTAGTAACCACTATGAACGATTGTGAGAGCCATTGGACTGAATGGAGGAACATGCATAACAGTACAGGTCTCTAGCAGGTGAAGACATTGAAGAGCACTGAGTTAGTAAACAATGTTTGGCTACAAGTTCAAGCCTCCAACATGCAAAGGTGTTTAAGCGAGAAAAGTGATACCTCAAGACTTATAACCTTGCACTTTATCAAACAGTATGCAGTCTCAGTATGCTGCTTACTTCCATAAATTATTCCTATCCTTTGACATATTGCAAACTATTGCTTGATAACCAGTTAGCTTCTGTGTGCACACGAATACTAACCGTTTTATTGCAACCACAGAAAAATTTAAATCAAGCATAATTTAATGCTTTTTTAATTTAAACTCAGGAACCCAAACCTCAACTTGTAGTGCTTGAGATATTATGAAAAGGTCTTACCGTATGTCCCCTTTACTGCAATCCGGAATATCTTCCAGTCTGAGCCTGGTGCCTGCGCCTTCTTTATAAGTGCCATTTTGTTCCCCGGGCCGGGTGGCCAAAAGCACCTCCCGCCTACGACCCATGTTTCTGGGACAAGCTCAATGGTTTCTTCGTCAACAAATTCAACGATGCAGTACCTCATCTGAAATATGACTTCATATGGTGATCTGATGTGCACAAAAATACAAACAGATAGACCAAAGGCTGAACAGAACGTCACACATCACAAAAAGCAGACGGACATGGCCTTCAATACCACAGCATAAATAGTGGGAAGCGAAAATTCTGCTGCAATGCACCAAACATGCGAGCTGTCCGAATCACATAGCTATGTAATTGCACAGCCAAGTAAAATATAAACAATTAAAATATTATGTGAACACTAAGGTGAAGTTTGCAATAGCTGCTATGTTCTATGCTCTGTACCCTGTGAAATAGCTAGCTTTGTCATAAGAAAAAAAATTTAAGCAGCACGCAACTGGAAAGAGAATAGGGATGGAAAACGCATTTAAGCAGCATGTAAAAGGGGCAAAACAACAAATTTATCCTTGTATGTCAGCCTGACAAGTTTCTGTGCATTATCAACAGGCCAGCACTTCGTAGCAGACAGTTTGCTGACAACAGCAATTCCAAGTTTAGTTGATTCAAGTGGATACTGATATAACGACTCAATGCAACAAAACTTCTTTCCAATTATACATGGCTTTCCCTCCAGCTTGCTGTGAGCAAAGTTCTCAATATGAATAATGTCATCTTTGATTTTACAACAGCTGTCACCTCGAGATAAGCTTAGAGTGAATGACTCAAACTTGACACTGGTGTACATGGGGAACTGGCACTGAGGGGGAAGGTCTCCTTGATCATGACTTCCCAAAAGAACAAACTCATCTTTCTTTCCGCCCTGAACTGATGATGATCTCACAAGTGCATTTCTTTCCTCCAGCCTGTTATAGAGCTGGCTAAGCGTACAGCCAGGCTTGCGCAGAAGCTTTTTGATAAACTGAAGGTTGTTCTCGAACGGAAAGGCAGAAAATGAATCTAGAGTGCCATGTACACGAGCATCCGCTGCAAGGTGCAACAAGCAATGAATGTTATATGACACCTCTTCGGCACCATACAGCATTGCAAATCCTTCTACAAAATGCCTGAGAAGGCTGTCAGCATAGTCCGTAAAGTCACGGCAAAGAGAGTGTGTGCTTAGAATAGTGGTAGCCACATGCAATGTCAAGAAATTTGAAAAAGCAGGTGTGGACAGCACTTCTTTCAGAATTACTGGTCCAGTGTAATGAAGCAACATTCTAAATTCTGTGGCTTTCCAGCGATCTTTTTCATCTAGTGTTCTTGGCTTTCTGACAAACTCTTTAGGAACACATTTTTCTAATGCTGCACTCTTTGCCGCCAGGTCTTTGCGGTCTGTGGGACCAAGTCGAACAGATAATGACCCTGAAAACCACAGGTTAACTAGTTTCCTCATTGCACCAAGGTACACCAAGTGCATCGGGTCCAAAGGCACCATGTTAATGCAATCAAGTGGAAGCTCAGTCAAAACTGATGTACCTAGATGGTGTTCGGCATCAGCTTGACTGCGGAAAGAATCGTCTGTCCTAAGTGCTGCAGGTTCAGTGGGGTAAAACGTTTTTCCACCGAAGTCACCCTCAACGACACATTTTGGACAACCAGAGTAGCCACTGTGTCCCTTAGTTTTGAAGATGAATGCGCGTGCTGGAGCATCACAGATGAAATGTTTGATTTCAACTTCAACTCTCTGCCTGCAGACAGTAATCCCTCTCTCAATCAACGTTCCCAACTCGCAGACAAAAGGGGATAGAAACAAATTAGCATCATTTGGTTTTGAGCCACCAGCGTAGGCACCAACTACAAATGGACCAAGCTTGTCACAGTTACTGAAGTGCACTAAGCACTGGATTGGCCATAGCTGCTGTCGCGAACTTTTTGAAAGGGGCAAGCCATCAATATTAAATGATAGGTTGGCTACTTCATGCAAGTGTGGAGCACTGAGAAGCACATCCATCAATCCTCTCTCTAGGCCAAGTGACAGTAATGTCCAGGGGGCACCTCTTTAACATTAGCTACATGCTGAGTCCTCGGTGTCTTAAGTAGCGTGCGAGCATCCTTCGGTAGGTCTGAAAAGCAACCGTGCATTTTTAACAAAGCCAGAAGTGAGTTCAAAGATTGATGCGATATGTTTTCCTCCACCGCCCACCTTGCTAAACCTGCCACAAGGTCAGAGCCACTGTTGATGCATTCTACAATTCGCTCACAAACTTTCCCGGCCGCTCCACTCAACCCGCTAGACATCAATCCGCCGTCGTTTTCACTAGCAAGTAACTCGGGTCCAGATACGTTGCTGTCACTACTGGAATTGTCATCGCTCTGGTATGACACTCCTGAAATCTGAAGTCCGACAGACTGAGAGGAAAATACGCCGCTACCACAGTTCGTGACGCTCAAGCTTTCACCAGAAGTACCTGCTTTAGATGAGTAGATGGTTTCACTGGAAACACCTAATGAGTGCGACATTTTACCAGGAGAAACTTCCGCCGCAACTTCCACAGAGTCCTGTTCAATTGGGTTAGTTGGTCCCGAAAGTGAACACAAATTTTTTGAGTGAGCTGAAACTTCAAAACAAGCGTTTACTTCTATCCGAGCTCTTTTCCGAACATTCGGCTTGCATTTCGGCATGGCGGGAAAAAGAAATGAAAACAACAACAAACGAACTATACCACTGTACCAGTATACAAAAAATGAAATGGTTCTACTATTTCGAACTCACATCTACAGAGACAGCATGCTCAATGTATACATATTTACTGGAAGACGAATGACATTCGACCACTAGTGAAAAACGCGATGAGCGCTGGAACCAGAACGACTGCACCTAGCCACCATAACTGCACAGCTCATGCACCAAGCATGCGAATCCGCCAATTGACATGCAAAATGGCACTCCAATGCAGATTCTCAGAAAATACGTACTCTCCTTTGAGTGCGAAGAGCCGTTAGACCTTGGAGAAATGGACGAAGCCACGCCAGAGGCCAGAAGAGAGGACAAGACACGAGAAATGCGCTGAGGTAGCTGAGCCTTGGACTTGGATGCGCGGGAAATTGGCAGCAAGCATGAACAAGCCGCTTAGCCGTTAGTCTTGTTAGCCACCTAGTGGGATAATTCGCATGTAAAAAAATTACAAATGTTTATGTCAGCACTTTTCAGTAATTTTTCGTATAGGAAAACTATTGTATAATACTTTATTTTACTTTTATATTAAAAAAAAATAACTTTCTAAAATGTTTCAAAAGAATGGAACCGAAACAAAACTGCTCCGACTATTTGTGCGCATTAGTGCGGTAAGCGGTGCCGGCATCGTTATCGTCGGTACTATAAACTACCGGCATTTGAGAACTTAAAACGAGAAAAAAAAAGACGAAAAGTTGTCAGAAAGTAAAAAAAACAGTCCCGCCGTTATTTAGGAATTGTCCGTAGGTTTTGCGCGGAAAATCGGTAAATATTTAAAAAGTAAGGTTTCCGAAGTTTTGCAGCTCCTGCGCAGGAGCGGAACGGCCGTGGGAGTGCGCGAGATGCTTATAATTTGCGCTGCTTAGCCTAGTCCAAGACTAGTTCACATAAAGCGCGAACTTCAAAAGTAATGCTCAGCCGAATATTGTGCCACGTATGACCGCTCGCTACTTTTGGGGCAACGCAGACTAGAAGTAATACATATCACGGTCAATCACAAAAGTTAAGTCACCATACCTGTCACAGTATATATATGGTCAAAATCCGGGTGCCTAATTTTGACATTTTAATTTATTTGCCAATAATTTATTACAGCTATGTGATGGCAATAATTAATTTGCAGGAAGTCGCTCATGTTATTGCAATCGCATAAATTAGCTTCATGCAGAACTGTTTAAGAACAAAAAACACCACAGCCAATGTTTATTGACTCCGATGCTCAGAAATACTGCAGAGTTGTCACAAACACCATGTAACTGTCCAATGCACATATATCGCACTAACTTTTAGACGTACTATAGCCGTACCGAATCATTAAACTATAGACGTGCGCAGCACATCCTCGGCGATAAAACACACCAAAAGCACCTATGGTAGATATGCAATAGATGTTAGTTTTCTCCAGGACATTTTGGACTTTGCAGGGATATCCAGGGGAGGAATCTGGTTAGCTGGGCATTGCGTAATTAAATACTAGTTAATGCAGCGCACCCAGTAAAATCGCGTAGCAGAATGCAGCACTCAGGCTTTCACCTTTCATCACTTTAGTCGCCAAAATGTCCTCTAATGTTTATTTCTCACGTCACGGTTGTAGCTAAGTCATCTTGTAAACGTTCTTGTTTCACCAATGTAGACTTGGGGGCAAACTGCGCATGGAATCTGGTAAAGAACGCCTGGAAAAGCCTTAATCGACAACCTATCTTTCCCGTTCATGAGTTGGTTCATGAGCTTGCTGGTCGGAATGTGGGCAACGGTCATGTTGTATTTTGAAAACACGAGTGACAGTGCCTCGCTGATCCCTTGCAGATAGGAATAACTGCGCGTGTTTGGAATGTCTTTTTCCTCTGTTGTTTGATATCCGCTTCTTAGACTTGCAGATAAAGCATCTAGGGTAGCCGTTATTATGAGCTCACGGTGGATCGTCATTAGTTAGTTTTTCAATACAATCTGAACGAAATTAGCTTTCTCTAGTTAAGCGAGGTGTTTCGGCTACAGCGAGCTGAATGCATAACAAACAAAACACATTGGCTCATCCTGTAGCCACCATATCTTGTATGCCACGGTTAGGTTGTCCTCCAGCCCGCGACAGGCAGCTCCCAAAAGGAGCCTTAAGCCTCATCGCTTTAGGACTAAGGATATTGTCACAAACATAATGCCACGAGGACGTGCTGCTCCGCCAAGGAATCAAAGGTTGCCCTACTCGCTCGCTGCCATCCAAAGTAAACTCTGAGCGAACGGCGCCCACCACATCCATCGGTGTCGGAGTGGCCAGGTGCTTTCCGGCAATTATGGCCGCAGTACCGCAGAATGCGGCACCCGGCTCCCGGAGCCAAAGTGACAGAAGAGAAACTATTTACAACTATATACGAGAAACGTTGGGCCGCCGTTCCGGCTAATGCAGTCACTTGCTTCCGGCTTGGTGTTCTCCGTGAACGGGTCAATCTCGCGCTCCGTGTGCGGATCTCGTAGCTGCAGATCTCAAAACTCTCGCCACCAAAAAACACACAAAAAAATACATGCACGCCCACCTGTTCTCGCACTATTCCTCTCCCCTCGCCGTCAAGAAAGCATATTAGCCTTGCTAGGACTGAGATGTCGGATCATGCCTAACGCTGTTAAATAAAGTCCGGGCAGGCACTTCACGCCGCGAACACTTTGTCCCAAGGGTTTGCTACACATTGGGTTGTCATTGTGGCGGTATGAGTGGCCCGGTCTTCCGCCCCACCGCCACTCCGCGGGTGCCGGAGATGACACAGCGTTGATACTCGAATGGTGTTTATTGCACTTGCAAATAATCAATAAATCAATCAATCAATGTACTTTATTTTTCCAGAAAACAAGCTGGGTGATCTCCTGGGCTAAACGCTCCTCAAGAATCTTGAATAAGGCCCAAGAGATGACAACGGGGCAATAGCGCACAAAAAGAAAACACAGTAGCAGGATATAGCACCAACAATCAGGAACATGATGGTAGCAGCGAGGGCTTGGAAAGTCATCCCGTCGGGGCGCAGGGCGACGTAATGCAGCAGCGTAGTTCATCGCTGTTGCCTCTTGTGCTGGAACAGTCGCAGCCGTCACTTGAGGAACGCCCAGTGCCTGTTGGACTTCTTCACAGACGACGTCCGCGAGCGTCGCAACCTGGGGTTGTTGCGATGATGGCATCAATCGGCGGAGCTCCTCTCGCACGATCTCCCGTATGAGGTCCCCATGGTTCTCTCCGCTTGCAGATGAGCTGTGGTAGTGGCTTCAGCACTTCGGCTGAAGTGGTCGCTCGTAGTGGCGCATCCGGGTCTGCAACGTCTTCTCGATGGTCGATGCTTCCTTTTCAAATTCGTCCACAGTTTTCGGCGGGTTCCAGAAACGTCTTGCAAAAAGCGACTCTTTAACGCCCTGCATTAAAAATTTCACTCGCTCACCTTCGGTCATATTAGGGTCAGCACGGCGAAACAAGCCCTTCATCTCCTCTACGTATACCAGAACGGGCTCATTTGGGAGTTGAAGTCTTGATTGGAGGAGGGCCTGAGCTCTTTCCTTTCGGACAGAACTTGCAAAAACCATCAAAAAATCTGCTTTGAACATTTCCCAATCCTTTAAAGAAGTATCGTGATTTTCGAACCAAACTCGGGCATGTCCTTGAAGAACAAAGTAGACTTGCCTGAGTTTCGCAGCGTCGTTCAGCCGTTGAATTCTGCCACACGGTCGAAAAGGTCAATCCAGTCTTCCGCAATATCGTCCGGTCGTCCATGGAAGCAGGTGTTGGACGAAAACAACCGGTGCTGTAGGCTGGGCCGTTGTCAGCATCGATGCCTTCCGAGATCGAATGGGGTCCGGCAGCAGACCGTGTTCAGGGTGGAGCCCTTGAAGCCGGCGACTGATTCGGTGGCCTGTTGGCTGGTCCTCCAGGGTAACAGGAACAAGGCTGGGGTCTACGTAGTGGTGACAAGGCCGTAGACACCAAAAGACACAAGCTTGATGGTGCTGAAATTAACGTTTATTGGACTGACTTGCGCCCGCAAAAGAACTAAGCAACTCGGCGGCGCCGAAAGCAACAAATGTGCTCATCGATCGTCGAACAAAGAATGCTCGTCACACTCGTCAACACTCAATTTAAAGGCGGCTCAGAACGATCTAGATAACATCGCAAACGGCTACTAGAACAAACTGGAACATTGTAGAAACATACGCTAGTGTTCGGAATTTTCGAAACAGATCTCGGCGCACCTTTCGCGACAAAGAAAATGATGACGCGTCGTATCGCGACAACGAGCATGGATAAACACGGGAAACAGAATTAATAGGCGTGTCAGGATTACAGTGATAAGCCCTCTTGCCGGCGGCTGCTAAAAAACACCACAGTTTTAAAGGTTTCGCGGCAATATCATGTCGGACAAGGCGCGGTGAAAGCGTCGATGAGGCCATTGGTCTGACGATCATAACTAGAAGATGTCTTCTGGACGGTGTTGGCAGCTTGGAGTGCTTCCGCCAGGACTTGGGAAAGAAATGCCTTCCCACGGTCGCTAATCAAGATACGGGGAACACCGTGACGCAAGACGATCGCTCGCAGGAAAAACTCAGCAACTTCAGAAGCGGCACCGAAGCAAAGAGGGGCTGTTCAGCTTAGCGCGTCAGATGGTCAATGGCGGTTACAACCCATCTATGACCGGCGACTGTGAGAGTTACAGGGCCGAATAAGTCAATGGCGACATGATCGAAAGGCACGGATGGGCAAGGAAGAGGTTGCAGGGGGCCGGAAAGAACAGATATTGACCGCTTACGATGTTGGCAAGGCGCACATCTGTAGCATCGTCATGGTAAGCCTCCAACACTCGATGGAGGGAGTTAGGAACAACGGGAACCCACCGGTGACCAGTCGTGTGGTATACAGAGCGGTAAAGCGTTTCGTGTTGAATCCGGAAAAGGTGGAGCTGACGTCACAGGCGACTGTTGGGTGCCGGTGATTGACCGTGGAGGCGAGCGAGCATTGCATCTTTTCATGCCCTGTCGCCCTCCAATCTCCTCACTTTCCACACCCTCCTCCCACAACGTGGCGGGCTTGGTTAGCCTCTGACCAGCTGCAAGATCAGTTGGCCTTGGTGACCCTGGCCCGGGACATACTTAACGCTTAATGCAGTGCGTTAAATAAAGTTGTTTCCTCCTCCTCCTCCTTGTGCAGCAGTAAGCATCAGCCTGCTGCAATGCCGGGAAGTTACTGCTCAGGTCCAGCGGAGGGACCTCGATGGGTACGAAATCTAGACAATCACCAGAAGGCCGACGTGAGGGGCAGAGTGTAGTGGCCGCATGGGAGTTGGTTGGAGTAGACGACAGCGGGCAATGAGAGAGTGCATCAGCATCGAGGTGTTTCCTGCTGGATTTGTACGTGATGGTGAAGGTATACTCTTGTAAACGTAGCACAACATGGCCGAGCCGACCTGATAAGCTCTTTAATGACGACCGCCAACAGAGCGCGGGATGGCGGGTGACGATTGTGAAGTGGCGGCCACACAAATAGGGTCGAAATGTTTGGACAAACCAAACAACAGCAAGGCATTCCTGTTCCGTAATGCTGTAGTTACGCTCAGCTTCTGTGAGAGAACGGCTAGCGTATGCCACAACCTGCTCTTCGGACGCAGCGTTGGGTTGCAAAAGAACGGCACCGATGCCTTGTCCACTGGCGTCAGTATGAAGAATGGTGGGAGCTGTCTCATCAAAATGTCGAAGCATAGGAGTTGAAGTGAGCGCTTGCTTGAGGGATTCATTGGACGAAACGAAAAGCGCGTCAGACTTCAGGAGGGTGTGTAAAGGGGCTGCAATAGAAGCAAGAGAGAGAGAGAAAAGCTTTATTTGTCAGCGATTGATATTTGCCTTGGGCTGCATTCAGCTGCTCCAGGTGGCCGGCAGTCCAAGTCTGTCAGCGACCTCTTGCGCTCTTGCCAAGGCCCGGGACTGGACGTCTGTATCCTGGCTGGCGAGCACAGCTTCCCAGTGTTCCAGTAAGGGAGATGGTACTAGATCTGCTGGAGGCGGATCCTCCGCGCAGTCCCAGATTATATGGTCCAAGGTGGCAGGCTCGCCGCACAGTTGGCAGTACGGATTTACTATATCGGGAAAGATCTTGGCATAAGTCCAAGGGTTTGGCTGCGACCGCGTTTGCGGCCGCCGCCACGTGGTAGCCTGGTCTCGGCTGAGCGAAGCATGCGGAGGAGGCAGGCTCGCCCGGAGCTCTTTGTAGTAAGTGGTAATGTCCTGGTAGGTATCCAGAGTCTCACTCCGTCGGGCACCCGCGTTAGAGATCCCCTCACCAGCTCGGCTGACAAAACCTCGAGCATATTGCTGAGCGGCCTCGTTCCCCGGGTAGCCCGAGTGAGCCGGGACCCATACGAGATCCACTACATTCCTATCTTTTGGCAACGCACTAAGAATTTTAAATTCAGTGGCGGAGATACGACCCCTGGCGATGTTGCGAAGGGCCGTTTTGGAATCACTGAGAATAGTGCTGGTTCCGTTTTGAACAATTCCTAGGGCTATTGCGGCCTCTTCTGCCTCTTCTGCTTGGCCCGTGACCACCGTTGCTGCTATCCTGCGGGAGATGCTCACCGCGCTCACAGCGAAAGCCTACTTTCCTGTAATGTTGTATTTTGCCGCATCGACATACACGGCACTATCATCCCCTTGATACTTTTTGCCTAACATCTTCGCCCTGGCCCTCCTCCGACGTTCGTGGCGATCCGCTTGCATGTTCTTGGGAAGTGGTTTGACCCGAATGCGTTCACGCATCTCTACTGGCAAGATCACCTGGCTTGAAGGGTCCTCGCCCCTTATGCCTAGGCTTCTCAGGATACACAGCCCCACCTCAGTTTGCCTGAGCCGTTGCTCTTGCGATGTTAATTGTGCCTCAATGAGCTCTTCGAGGGTGTTGGGGACCCCTAGTGATAGAAGTCTCGCGATGGACGTGTTTCTGGGGAGACCGAGAGCCGCTTTGTATGCCTGCCTTATCAGGCAATTCAATTTTTCACTATCGGTGATGATGATGATGGATTTTAATGGCGCAAGGGCGACTCAGGCCAAAGAGCGCCAAACTCAAGGTTAATGGTGCACACAAGTTTATATGATGGAATAGTTGTGATTTTTCATGAAGGGATAAAAAACTGGTGTATAGGGCCTAAAAATGTATTCGCTCTGTAATATCGCTAAAAACAATGGTGTATAGAGCCTAAAATTCATTTGTGATATATAATGGATGCGCAATGTATAAGTAGATGTATTAAAAGATCTCATCCGTCCTCTCAAGGAGGAGCGGGCTGAGACCCACGCCGATAAGAAATTTCATGTAAAAAGCCTACTTGTGATAAAAATTTAAGCACCTGTTTTAAAGGAAACATTGGGTTCTCGCCAATAAAAATGGATGGATGTGGAGGTATTTGATGAGTGAACAAGGAGGGAAAATGACGTCTTCTTTCTGGTTCCAGTTGTGCACATATGATTAAAACATGTATGACAGTGAGTCGATCACCACATCTCGAGCAGTGCGGTGCAGGAGAGTTGGTTAAAAGATATGTATGGGTTATGTATGTATGGCCAATTCTCAGCCTGCACAGGGCTACTTCTTTAAATCTGTCTTGTTTTTCTGTGGTTTACCTGCCTATTTTTGCCTTTATTGTGTGTAGTTTATTTCCTGATGCTGCGTCCCATTCCTCTTGCCATTGTTGTCGAATTATGTTTTTTATGTGTGGTTTGAGGTCATGATAAGTTATCTTATCAATGTCTGTGTCATTTCGAAGGGCAGCTGAAGCAGCTAGCCTATCAGCTGCCTCATTACCAGGTATACAGCGGTGGCCTGGCACCCAACACAGTGTAATTTTAATTTCTTGTTCATGGGCAAACATAAGGGTGTTATAAAGAGAGTTCAGTACTGGGTTCTTATTTTGCCATTTCCAAAAGGATAGGGACTTTAAAACACTGAGGGAGTCTGTGTAGATGATCGACGTCTGTATTTTATTTTCTATAATGTGTCTCACAGCTAAAAGGATACCATGGCATTCAGCGGTAAATATACTAGTATGTCTGTTCAGGGTTTTTGACTGTGAAAACTGTGGTCCATGTGCTGCACAGGAGACTTGAGCAGACTTCGAAGCATCAGTGTAATATTCATCCCAAGTGTACTTCTCCTGTAGTGACATGAAGTGCTGCTGTATGGCAATAGGGGATGCATGTTTGCCCACTTCAAGAAACGACAGGTCGCAATTAACACCATGCATTTCCCAAGGAGCAATTAGGTCTTTTATGGAAGATGTATGAAGACTGGTAACCGAAACATTCAGATATTCAATGAGCGTGGCAACTCTGATTGGATATGGTGGTGTTAGAGATGGTTTTTTTGAGAAAAGTGCTGTGCCAGTTTTGTCAAGCAGGAGCCGACGACATGGATGGTCCAGTTGGCATAGTACCTTCATAGCATAAGTTAGAGAAGTAAATTGTCTCCTTCGTTGCAGTGAGCATCGGTTCGCCTCGACATAGAGGCTAGCAATTGGGCTAGTTCGGAAAGCGCCCGTAGCGAGGCGAAGGCCGAGGTGGTGCACGGGATCGAGCAATTTTAGCGCAGAGGATGATGCTGACCCATAAACCATCGAGCAATAGTCAATGCGTGATAGAACTACACTATTCAGAAGGTTCAGAAGGCAGTCGCGGTCTGTGCCCCATGACCGGTGAGAGAGAATTTTTAGCAAATTCATCGCTTTGAGACACTTCAGTCGCAACTGTTTTATGTGGGGAATGAAGGAAAGTTTTTCGTCAACAACTACGCCAAGAAATTTATGTTCTTTTTTAAAGGCAAGGCTCTGGCCATTCAGTGTAATGTTGGGGTCAGGCCTGATGCCACGCTGCTTAGAGAAAAGTACACAAACACTCTTTCCAGAGTTAAATTTAAACCCATTGTCATCAGCCCACCTGGACAATTTGTTTACACCTAGCTGAATTTGTCGTTCACAGATGGCCAAGTTGCAAGATTTGAAGCTTATCTGGACGTCATCAACATATACAGAACAAGAAATAGTTTTTGGCAGCACGCTTTTTAAAGAGTTCATTTTGACTACAAAAAGTGTGCAACTGATAACACCACCTTGAGGGACACCATTTTCTTGAATGTACTGCTTTGAATATGCATTGCCAACACGAACTTTGAAGGTCCGTTCAGACAAGTAACTTCGAATTGTGCTCAACATGTTTCCTGTGATGCCAAGAGAGAAGAGGTCGCGGATGATACCATAGCGCCAAGTGGTATCATATGCTTTTTCAAGATCGAAAAAGACAGATAAACAATGTTGTTTATGTACAAAAGCATCCCTTGCATAAGACTCAAAGGCAATGAGCTGATCAGCTGTTGATCGCCCAGCTCTAAAACCAGCTTGGTTTTGATAAAGAAGACCATTGTATTCAAGGTGTAGTGTGGTAATCTTCATCGATATAACCACTGACATGCGTCGCGTGCTGCCGCTCTCAAGGACGAAGAAGTTGTTCGCTGCCTTGCTCTTTCGCCACGCCTGACGCTTCGCTGCGAGTCTCCCCTGAGCGGCTGGAATCACCTGGGTTCACCGAATAAACACACCCCTACAATTGGTGCAGGTGCTGCTGGGTACGTTCCCATCCACCCTGGAACTTAGAAGCCGCACGTTGACCACTGCTTCCACCATGCCAGACGAGACCACCTCGACATCGGCGCCCCTACCAACCACGGTACTGTGTTCTGGCGTTCTACGGCAGCGTGATCCATGCCTCTTCAGTGGCACGGCTGACCAAGACGTCGACGACTGGTTGTCGGCGTATGAACGTGTCAGCAGTTATAACAGATGGGACGACACTATTAAGCTAGGTAACGTAATCTTTTACTTGACCGACGTGGCGAACCTCTGGTTTCGCAACCATGAGGCAGACCTGCCATCTTGGTCTGCATTTAAGAAGAATTTTTCGGAAGTGTTTGGCCGTCCTGCAGTTCGCAAACTCCGAGCAGAACAACGCTTGCGTGAGCGCACACAGCATGCCGAAGAGTCATTCACAAGTTATATAGAGGACATCGTTGACCTGTGCAAACGTGTCGACCCAGTAATGTCCGAAGCGGCTAAGATCGGACACATCTTGAAAGGTATCTCCGAGGACGCGTGTCAGATGCTCTGGCTGAAAAATCCTGCCTCCGTCAGTGAAGTGATTAAACTTTGCCAGAGCTACGACGAGCTTCGAAAGCAGCGCGCTTCTACCCGGCGGTCCGGTTTTAGAGACGACACCATTTCTACACTAGCACTGGGTGGTTCTACTTCATCTGAGGACAGCCCTTTGATTCAACAGATAAAAGCCTTCGTTCGCGAAGAGGTCGCCCGCCAGCTATCCCTGGTCCCTCAATTACAAGACACTGGTCGCCTTGTTCCTGACATGGCTCCGTCTTTGGCCCCTACCATACGGCGTGCCGTGCAAGACCATATCGCTGATGTCCTTTCGCCCAGCCCAGTGCTTCCGACCAGCCCCGTGCCACCGCAAGTAACGGCACCACTAACGTACGCCCAAGTTGCGGCCAGGCCGCTAATGCCAACCGCACCTGTTTCCTACCAGGCCGCCCCTTCCAACCATCCTTCACCATCGCCTGGGTCGGCGTTCCATGTCCGTATTCCAAGGGTACGCCAACGCCCTACGAACCCTTGGCGCACCGCAGACAACCGGCCAATTTGCTACTCTTGTGGGCTGCCGGGTCATGTAGCCCGTCTTTGCCGCCAACGCCTTCCACCTTCTTGCCCTGACCCCTGGAACTACACGTACGACGCCGACCAGCCCTCGCCGAGAACTCAACCCGGTTCCGAGTTCGTTCCTCGGGACAATCAAACGTATACCTCTCGCCGATCATCTTCCCCTCGTCGCCGTTCACCATCACCGCTTCCCCGACGTTCTACCGGCGCTGTTGAGGGAAACTAACAGTCGCAGTTCCCGGGGCAAGAACTGCGCTTGGTTCGAACTCTTCAAGTCCTCCGTCTTCTCCCGCTAACGTAATACAAGTGTTCGTCGACGGTGTCGCAATACTCGCTCTTGTTGACACGGGCGCTGCCGTATCCGTCATCAGTGAATCTCTTTGCCGTCGTCTTCGCAAGGTGACCACCGCACTACCCGACTTTTCGCTCCGCACCGCTTCATCCCAGCGCATTCATCCCTCAGCAGCGTGCACGGCCCGTGTTCTCATCGAAGACGTCTTATACACCATCGAGTTTATTGTACTGGCTCACTGCTCACACGACATCATCCTGGGCTACGATTTCCTTTCCGCTCATCATGCCGTTATTGACTGCGCCCGCGCGGAAGTTTCCTTTTTACCTCTTTGTGATACCGTCTTGTGTGACGTCCCTACCCGGCCTGCAAAACTCCTCGTCGCCAGTGACACAGACATTCCTCCATTTTCTGCTGCCCTCGTTCCACTCTCCTGTGAAAGCGTTATTAGTTCGACTGTCTTCTTCACACCTTCCGACGCCGCTTCACGCCATCCCTGCCTCCTGCTTCCATTTGCTGTCCTCAAGTTCGAAGATGGCCTTAGTGCAATGTATGTCTCAAATCCATTTTCGTGCCCGTCCGTCCTGCTACGCGGCGAGTGTCTCGGTCGTATTGAAGAACTTGATCCCGAGCTTGTAAATACTCTTCCTGCAACGCCTACTTCATTAGACGTTAATGTGCTCAGCTCTTGCGATACAGCGACCGCTTCGACACCACCCGATGTTCTTCAACAAGCTATTGACGCAGATCTCCCACCCGCACAACGCGATCAACTCGCTGCTCTTCTACAGAACTTCACTTCTGCCTTCGACCTTCCTCACACTGCTCTGGGTCGCACGTCTGTCCTTACGCACGCAATCGACACTGGTACAAACGCACCTTTACGACAGCGTCCTTATCGCGTGTCGGCCTCTGAGCGCCAAGTCATTGCTGACAACGTGGACGACATGCTTCGCCGGGGCGTCATACAACCATCTAGCAGCCCATGGGCTTCTCCGGTTGTTTTGGTCACCAAGAAAGATGGTTCCATCCGGTTTTGCGTCGATTACCGTAGGCTTAACAAAATCACGCGCAAAGATGTCTATCCTTTGCCGCGAATCGACGACGCCTTGGACTGTTTACAGGGAGCCGAGTATTTCTCCTCTTTGGATTTGCGCTCCGGCTACTGGCAAGTACCGATGGCTGATAATGACCGCTCGAAAACTGCCTTTATAACACCGGATGGATTATACGAGTTCAACGTTATGCCCTTTGGCCTCTGCAATGCCCCGGCTACTTTCGAGCGCCTGATGGACACTGTTCTTCGTGGACTCAAGTGGCAGACCTGTCTTTGTTATCTGGACGACATCGTAGTTTTTTCTGCCGACTTTTCTTCTCACCTTCTCCGCCTAAAGGATGTCATCACGTGTCTCGCCGGCGCTGGGCTTCAGTTGAATTTGAAGAAGTGCCACTTTGCCGCACGAAAACTCACAATTTTAGGCCACGTAGTTTCTAAGGACGGCATTCTTCCCGACCCCACCAAACTCCGCGCAGTTGCAGAGTTCCCGAAGCCAACCTCCCTGAAGCAGCTTCGGAGCTTTATCGGCCTCTGCTCCTACTTTCGACGTTTCATCTTGAACTTCGCCTCTATCATCGCTCCTCTGACCCAGCTCCTTGCCGGCAGCTCCGACCTTTCCGCCTGGACTCCAGCCTGCGATAAAGCCTTCGACACTTTACGCCGCCTTTTGGTTTCGCCGCCCATTCTACGCCACTTTGATCCGGCTGCGCCTACGGAGATCCACACTGATGCCAGCGGTATTGGGCTTGGTGCCGTCCTTACCCAACGTAAGCCTGGTTACAGCGAGTATGTTGTGGCATACGCCAGCCGAACATTGACAAAGGCAGAATCTAATTATTCAGTCACAGAAAGGGAATGTTTGGCCATTATTTGGGCTATCGGAAAATTTCGTCCTTATGTGTATGGTCGACCATTTTACGTTGTGACCGATCACCACGCTTTGTGCTGGCTTGCCTCTCTGAAAGACCCATCCGGTCGCCTTGCTCGCTGGGCTCTTCGTCTCCAGGAGTTTGACATTCATGTCATTTATCGATCAGGCCTAAAGCATACGGACGCGGTTGCTCTTTCCCGCTCGCCATTGCCTAGAGATAATTCGTCTGACCACGTCTGTGCCTACGATTTGTCGACTCTTACAACTATCGACATGGCTACCGAGCAGCGGAATGACCCCTGGATCAATGCACTTTTGGATTTTCTCTCAAGTCCTACTCCCGGTCATTCATCCAAAGCGCTCGTCCGCCAAGCCCACCACTTCTCCATTCGTGACGGTCTTCTCTATCGCCGCAATTATTTGCTTGATGGACGGAAGTGGCTTCTAGTCATCCCGCGTCATCTCCGTGCCGACATTTGTGCTGCGTACCATGGTGACCCACAATGTGCTCACGGTGGCGTATTGAAAACCTACACGCGCCTACGTCTGCGATTTTACTGGCGTGGAATGTACCGCTTCGTAAGACATTTCGTGCGCGCTTGCGAATCTTGTCAACGCCGAAAAACTCCTCAGAAGTCCTCTGTTTCGTTGCAGCCGTTACCCTGCCCTGCTCGTCCGTTTGACCGCGTTGGCATAGATCTCTATGGCCCTCTTCCGACTACTCCTGCTGGAAACCGGTGGATTATTGTGGCAGTAGACCATCTGACTCGCTACACTGAAACATCACCGTTACCCTCTGCCTCTGCAAGAGACGTTGCTTTGTTGATTCTCAACAACTTGATTCTTCGCCACGGGACTCCGAAGGAACTGCTCAGTGACCGCGGACGCGTTTTCTTGTGCGACGCTCTCGAGGCCCTACTGAAAGAATGTCGCATCATTCATCGCACCGCTACTTCTTACCACCCTCAGACGAATGGCCTGACAGAACGCTTCAACCGTACTCTGAGTGACATGCTGGCCATGTACGTCAACGACGCTCATTCCAACTGGGACCACGTTCTTCCCTTCGTAACCTACGCGTACAACACTGCGATACAGACCACCACCGGATTTTCTCCCTTTTTTCTTCTTTACGGGCGCGAGCCAACCTGCACAATGGACGCGCTTTTTCCCTACCGCCCTGATGTTTCTGAATCGACGCCACTCTCGGACGCCGCCCAGTACGCAGAAGAATGCCGTCAGCTCGCTCGTTCGCTTACAAAGGAAAATCAGTGGCAACAAAAACACCATCGTGACACTGGTGAGGCGCCTTCATATGCGCCCAACTCCCTGGTGTGGCTCTGGGTTCCTGCCACAACCGCCGGCCTGTCAAAGAAGCTTCTTGCTCGGTATCACGGTCCATACCGAGTCCTTCAAAAAACATCTCCTGTGAACTACGTAGTTGAGCCGGTTACGCCATCTGCGGACTTGCGTCGCCGTGGACGCGAAATAGTTCATGTGGACCGAATCAAGCCCTACTACGATCCGTCTGTCCTTTCGGCACCATGAGTCGCCAGGATGGCTCCTTCTCTGCCCGGGGGGAAACTGTAGTGTGGTAATCTTCATCGATATAACCACTGACATGCGTCGCGTGCTGCCGCTCTCAAGGACGAAGAAGTTGTTCGCTGCCTTGCTCTTTCGCCACGCCTGACGCTTCGCTGCGAGTCTCCCCTGAGCGGCTGGAATCACCTGGGTTCACCGAATAAACACACCCCTACAAAGGAAATGGAGAAGGCGACGATTTACCATTTTCTCAAAAAGCTTGCATAGACAGCTGGTTAGTGCGATAGGCCGATAACCAGCAGCAAGTGTGGGTTCTTTTCCGGGTTTTAATATTGGGATGATGATCGCTTCCTTCCATGCTTTAGGAAAGCGTCCTGTGGCCCATTCTTTATTATACAGGTAGAGTAGGGTTTCAACAGTGTTCACATGCAGATGCCTGAGCATTCCATATGTGATCCTGTCAGGACCTGGTGCTGTGTTACCACATGTGTCTAGTGCAATCTTCAGCTCCTGCATGGTGAATGGGCTATTGTATCCTCCTGAGGATGGCCTTTTATCATGTATGTGCGTCCTCTCCTCTCTTGCCTTGTGCCGCAAAAAGGAATCTGTATAGTGTGCTGAGCTGAATATGTATTCAAAGTGTTGCCCTAGTGTGTCTGCTTGATGTTCAAGAGAGTCACCACTGGTGCTGACAAGGTGCGTTGGGACTGTGCTATATCCTTTATGTGCTCTTATCCTGTTGTGAACTTTGTGTGCGTCAGAATAGGAGTTCACTGAAGAAAGGAATGATGACCAGCTTTCTCGCTTGGAGATGCGTCGAATACGCCTGCCATTTGCCTTTGCACGCTTAAAGGCTATTAGGTTTTCGGCTTTGGGGTATCGGCGTAGTTTCGACCATGCCCTGTTTTGAGTTTCACGAGCAGTCTTACATTCTGCATTCCACCAGGGTCTTCGTTTATTTCGTGGCTTACTTGACGTCTGTGGAATGTATTTTTCTGCTGCCTCTATGATGTGCAGCGTGATTAAGCGTTGAGTTTCATAAACGCCCAAGTCAGTAACTGATGAACTGGACAATGATGAGTGTTCCCTGAACATCTTCCAGTTGGCTGCATTTTCTTAGAATTTTCTGGGATTCGACACATTTTCATTTCCGTTCCCAGTATATTTTATTAAGATCGGAAAATGGTCACTTCCGTATAGATTGTTAATGACAGTCCACTCTAGCTGCCAGGAACATCGAGGAGCCAATGGCTAGATCTATGGATGTGTAAGAGTTATAAGCTATATTGTAGTAAGTTGGCTGTTTCGTGTTTAGTAAGCATGATCCCGAGGACAATAAGAATTTTTCGATTAGAACGCCTCGGGAGTCCGTTCTTGTACATCCCCATAATGGGTGGTGAGCATTAAAGTCTCCGACCAGCAACCAAGGTTCCGGAAGTTGATCAATCAATTTTTCAAAACTTTCGCTACTCTCAGGGGTGTGCGCTTGGAAGAGGCTCCGCAAACCCCGCTGCGCTCCTTCTGGGGCAAAATAGTTTCGAACACTTCAGCCTGCAAAGGTGGTTCGAGTTACCGTGTTTCACGGGGTTCAAAACTGAAAACGAGTCGTGTCCTGCACACGCGAAAACTCAGAAAATGCCTTGTTTCAAGTGCGAAACGCTTTAAGCCAGCGTGTCGAAAGACGTAAAGGTTCACTGTCACTGATGAAGTTCACTTCTCAGAGATCACTGCAGTCCCACGGCAAGTCCGGATTTCCGGCCTGTCTGACTTTGCGAGAAAACGAAAACGAGTCGTGTCCTGCACACGCGAAAACTCAGAAAATGCCTTGTTTCAAGTGCGAAACGCTTTAAGCCAGCGTGTCGAAAGACGTAAAGGTTCACTGTCACTGATGAAGTTCACTTCTCAGAGATCACTGCAGTCCCACGGCAAGTCCGGATTTCCGGCCTGTCTGACTTTGCGAGAAAAAAAATGGCCGTGGCCTAGTGGTTAGAGCGCCCGTCTCGGCTGCGGGAGGTGGTCAGTTCGAAACCCACCGCCGGACACCCACCGGTAAAAATGGGTACAAGCGTCCCCCGGCCTGGTGCTCGGCTTTTACAGGGGTGTGCGTTTGGGAGAAGCTCCGTAAACCCCGCTGCGCGCCCCTCCTCCGCAGTGGGCCCAAACCCAGTTTCGAACCTCGCAGCCTGAAAAAGGTGGTTCTGTTTGTCTTGCAAAGGTACTTCCTTTGACCCTCACCTGAAGTGCTCCCTTAGAGCCTCAGCTGCAGCAGTCCTAAAAAGGGCCACATAATGGGCTGTTGCCGCGCAAGGCGGACTTATTGTTGTCCGATGGCGGAACGAATCACTGCCACATCGGCGCAACTATTTGGGCCGTGACCCCTTTTCCCAAGCATTTCACCCCAGAAGAGCCGAGCACCAGGCCGGGGGATAGCTTGTACCCATTTTATAACCGGTGGGTGCCCGGCGGCACCAGGGATCGAACCCGGTACCTCCCGAACGCGAGGCGGATGCTCTACCACAAGGCCACCGAGGCGGTGGCCTTGTGGTAGAGCATCCGCCTCGCATTCGGTAGGTACCGGGTTCGATCCCTGGTGCCGCCGGTTACCCACCGGTTTTTAAATGGGTACAAGCTTTCCCCCGGCCTGGTGCTCGGCTCTTCTGGGGTGAAATGCTTGGGAAAAGGGGTCACGGCCCAAATAGTTGCGCCGATGTGGCAGTGATTCGTTCCGCCATCGGACAACAATAAGTCCGCCTTGCGCGGCAACAGCCCATTATGTGGCCCTTTTTTTTTTTCTCGCAAAGTCAGACAGGCCGGAAATCCGGACTTGCCGTGGGACTGCAGTGATCTCTGAGAAGTGAACTTCATCAGTGACAGTGAACCTTTACGTCTTTCGACACGCTGGCTTAAAGCGTTTCGCACTTGAAACAAGGCATTTTCTGAGTTTTCGCGTGTGCAGGACACGACTCGTTTTCAGTTTTGAACCCCGTGAAACACGGTAACTCGAACCACCTTTGCAGGCTGAAGTGTTCGAAACTATTTTGCCCCAGAGGGAGCGCAGCGGGGTTTGCGGAGCCTCTTCCAAGCGCACACCCCTGTGAGAGCCGGGCGCCAGGCCGGGGGACGCTTGTACCCATTTTTACCGGTGGGTGTCCGGCGGCGGGTTTCGAACGAACCACCTCCCGCAGCCGAGACGGACGCTGCATCCGCCTCGCATTCGGGAGGTACCGGGTTCGATCCCTGGTGCCGCCGGGTACCCACCGGTTTTTAAATGGGTACAAGCTTTCCCCCGGCCTGGTGCTCGGCTCTTCTGGGGTGAAATGCTTGGGAAAAGGGGTCACGGCCCAAATAGTTGCGCCGATGTGGCAGTGATTCGTTCCGCCATCGGACAACAATAAGTCCGCCTTGCGCGGCAACAGCCCATTATGTGGCCCTTTTTTTTTCGTTTTGTTTTTTTAGGGATGCTGCAGCTGAGGCTCTAAGGGAGCACTTCAGGTGAGGGTCAAAGGAAGTACCTTTGCAAGACAAACAGAACCACCTTTGCAGGCTGCGAGGTTCGAAACTGGGTTTGGGCCCACTGCGGAGGAGGGGCGCGCAGCGGGGTTTACGGAGCTTCTCCCAAACGCACACCCCTGTAAAAGCCGAGCACCAGGCCGGGGGACGCTTGTACCCATTTTTACCGGTGGGTGTCCGGCGGTGGGTTGTTATTTTGCCATAAACTAAGCTTCTGATTGCCACTGCCTCTAAGTCTGTGTTGAGTGAGATGTATCGAGAGGGGATTGATTTTTGTGTTACAATGGCAACGCCACCAGAGGAGTGAGAGCTGCCTTGCCTGTCGTTCCTGAATACATTATATTGCTTAAGGAAATTTGAGTCTGCTGGTTTTAAATGGGTTTCTTGCAGACAAAGTATGTTTGGTTGATAGTCCGCGAGAATTTCATATATATCATCTAAATTTTTAAAGAGTCCTCGGCAGTTCCAATAAATGAGGAGCGCCATAATTAAAAGTTATTTAAGGGACAAGTTTAAATTTAGGTTTGTAGGTCCTTGGGACCTGTTATTGGGACTTTTCCCTTTCTTTTTCGCTCCAGTGAGCTTTGCCGCCTAGGCAGCTGGGGTGAAGAAGTTGTGTCCATCGCATCTTCAGATGCGGTGGACGACTGTGCAGAAAGCACAGGATTGTCAGTTTTAGGCCTCGACTCATGGGTCGAGGCCTTTGGGCTGGCTGACCTGGGGGTCCGCGCAGCCAGCTTTGCGGGTGGTGGTGGAGTAGCGCTAGCTGACTCCACCGAGGGCGCAGGTGGCGCTGCCCTGGAAGAACTGTGTGCTTCCTGGGCAGGTGCCGACGACCGCTGTGATGCCGCGCCCTGCTGCGTCACAACGGAGTAGTGTGGCTTTTGAGGAAGAGAAAGCCGCTTTCGTGCCTCTCCGTAAGATATGTTTTCGGTGACTTTCAGTGTAATTATTTCTTTTTCTTTTTTCCAGTATGGGCATGAGCGTGAATAAGCTGGGTGGTTACCTTCACAGTTTGAGCAGAGAAGCAGCTGTTCTTCGCAGTTGTCTGTAGGGTGTTCGTGCGAGGCACACTTTGCACATGTGAGTTGGCCACGGCAACTCTGAGAGTCATGGCCATATTTCTGACATTTGAAGCAACGGCGTGGGTTAGGGATGTAGGGCCTCAGTTTTATCTTTGTGTAGCCTACTTCGACAGATTCTGGGAGAGTTCTTGCAGCAAAGGTGAGTACAATGTGCTTTGTTTCTATCTCTTTGTTATCTCGTCTGATCTTTATCCGGTAAACATCTGTGACATTTTGTTCCTTCAGGCCTTCAAGAAGTTCTTGTTCACTCACGTACCTAAGGTCATCATCAGAGATGACTCCTCGGGCAGTGTTTAGTGATCGGTGTGGGCTAATCTGTACCGGTATTTCTCCAAATGATTCGACTGCACTTAGCTTCTGATACTGATGATTGTACATTAATTCTAGTAACAGGTCACCGTTTCCAAGTTTCTTTATCTTATAGCCCTGGCCAATGGCCTCGGTCAACGTTCGGGAAACAACAAATGGGGACACAAGTCGTGCAGTGATTTCCTCGTGGTCACTGTGGACCACGTGGAAACGAGGAAAGTTGTTTATGTTCTTTGAGAAGAACATGGTGGTCTCGGTGCGCCCCCTTTTAGAGGGAGGACGATCGGGGTTAAGGAGTTTAGATGCCATAATAAATTGTATTGTTCGGCTGCAGTGCCAGCCACCCACCATGGAGCCCAACGAGGGGACGGGACAGAAATTGTCAATTCCTGCCCACGCCAGCTGTACACCGTAACTATAACCCAATATGGCGTAACTCAGGGTAGCTAGCCACACAAGGTTAACCCTCGCCGCCTGGAAGTAGGAAGAAATGAAGAAGGTAAGAGAGGACAGGACAGTTCTAAGAAAGAAAATAGGAAAGTGAAAGATGGAGGGGAGAACAGGAAAAGGCGACTGCCGATTTCCCCCGGGTGGGTCAGCCCGGAGGTGCCGTCTATGGGAAGCGTGGGCCAAAGTGGTGTGTTGCCTCCGCCGAGGGGCCTTAAAGGTCCAAACACTCGGCATCGGCTCAACCACCAGGATCCCCTTTTCCCCAGACACGACGATGCCACGCACGGCTAAGCGTGGGTGCTCGGGGTCCGTGGTGTCGCACAAAACACACAAACACCTGCTTTAACAGGTGCCCCCTGCGGGGAGTTTTTCACTATCGGCCTTTTTGAGGTCCAGGTAGGGGGGTTGCATACACGAGCCGACTGAGGACAAAAGCCTGAACGAGCCGACATGCATCGCGCTCTCCCATACCTTGTCGCCTAGTCGCCATGCGCTTAATTAGCCGTATGGTCTGTTGGATCGAGGTCGGCAACCTTTCCAGCATTACCTTGTTGCACCTGTTAGATTGTATAATCATCCCAAGCACCCGTATCGTTTCTACACCCGGTATTTAGTTTCCCTGGATTTCTAGCTGTATCTTGTTCGGCTTTGTTTTGCAAACTCTTCAGTTGTTACGGATCACCAACAGCTCCGACTTCTGTGGGGAGCATTCCAGTCCTGCCTAACGGGCGTGGGCGTCTATGACGTCTGCCGCCTCTTGTAGGGCTTCCTCGATTTGCCCGTCTGATCCCTGACTCGTCCAAATCGTGACGTCATCGGCGTATAGGGTGTGTCTAATACCGTGTATAGCGTCAAGCTTAGCGTTGAATACAAAAGGGGATAACACTGACCCCTGCGGCGTGCCCCTGTTTCCCAGCGGTATGCGTTCCGACTTGAGTTCCCCTATGGTATGCTCCGCAGTCCTGCTGTACAAACAATCTCTTATATAGGCGTAGGTGTGTCGCCGTACGTTTAGTTCCGAGAGGTTGGACACTATAGCCTCGTGGGAGATGTTATCAAACGCTTTCTTTAAATCCAACCCCAGGATGGCCCGCGTGCCGTGACCGTTTCCGGAGACTATGATTTCTCTAGAGAGTTGAAGCATCACGTTCTGCATGAACAGATGCGGCCTAAATCCGATCATTGTGTGCGGCATGAGGCGATGCGTTTCTACGTAGTTCTGCAAACGCATGAGAAATACGTGCTCCATGAGTTTACCCAGGCACGACGTAAGGGAACTAAGTCGAATGTTTTCGATGTTGAGCTTTTTGCCGGGTTTCGGTATGAACGTGACTTGCATGCCGACGGAAGGTTTCCCCCCTTCCAGCAATTGTTCATCTATATTCTGTTAAAGCCGGGACCGGATCGTCATCCACATTTCTAATGATTTTTTTAGTTATTCCGTCCGGCCCCGCCGCCGAGGTCGTCCGGAGTTTCTCCATCGCAACTGTCACCTGCGTGGTGGCGATATCCGCGTCTAGTGCCTCATTCTCCGCCCCAATATATCGAGGGGGTGCCTTCCCATCTAGTGTCGTATTGAGGTATTTACCCCTCATGTCCTGTAGTAGTTCTTCGCCCGTCCCGTCGCACTGATGCACTACCTGGTTCAAGCGCGTCCGAGCCGCAGACTTTGTCTTTGTCGGGTCTAGAAGGTGCCGCAACAGAAGCCACGATTTCTTATTTCCCAATTGCCCATTTAACCCGTCACATATCTGCCCCCCTGCTGCCTGTTGAGTTCATTGGCGTGATTTTCAATCTCCCTTTCCAATTTGGAAATGCGGAGTCTGAGCTTCCTATTGTGCTTGGTCAACTTCCACCTGGCCAAAAGAGACGCGTACGCCTCCCACATGTGCATGAGCCGTTTGTCTGCCGCGGGGTGTTCTTCGGTGGTGTCCACCTCTCCGGTGGCCCGCTCAGCGTCTTGCTTAAGATCGTTTATCCAGGCATCCAAATCGGACATTGCACCGCCTGTCCGCGCTTCCCTCATTTTTCGGAATCTATCCCAGTCGGTTATTCTTGCCGGAGGCGTTTCTCGTTTGTGCTGCGCCGTGTAAAAGGTAACTGAGATCACATAGTGGTCGCTGCCCAGTGGTACTTCCGTATTCAGCCATTCAGCCGCCCAAACATTCCTCGTCAATGTGAGGTCAGGGCTCGTGTCTTTACTAACGCTATTGCCTATACGGGTCGGTTGTTGTGTGTCGTTCAAGATGGTTAGACCTAGGCCTTGAATGATTTCCCCTAGTTTCGTTCCTTTCGGGTCGCCTTTGAGATATCCCCACGCTGGATGGCGCGTGTTAAAGTCGCCAACAACGACAAGCTGCGCCTTACCCACGAGCTTTGCCACTCGCCTGAGGAGGTCCGGGACGCCCGCGCTTTTGTCCTTAAGAGAACTGTATACACTAAGTATGTATGCGTTTTGTTCCCCCTTTTTCTTGGGTACCACTTCTACTAAGGTGTAATCTGCCTTAGCCTCATCTTTCTCATGCTGGGTCGTTGTGATATTCCTATGAACTAGGATTGCGGTGAGCAAATCGCGCTTCTCCGCCACGCCTAACTGATGATCTGCCTTATAGTCGGTTAGTGAAACTAATCCCCTATTCTCCTGAAGTGCTATTAAATCGGACTTCGCCTCGACATTTTGGATGTGAAGGAGTTTCGGTCAAAACGTCGGAATTACGACGCCAGCCCGATGAAGCTGCGCAGTTCTTTCTGGCGCTTGGGTGGAGGAAAATTATTTACAGCTGCAATTTTGTCTAGTTCATGCTGTATTCCCGCCTTACTAACGACATGGCAGAGGACTTTGATGGTTTTGCTGGCGAAGTGGCATATTTTAGTGTTGACCTGGAGATAGGCTTGTGCCAGACATGTGAAACCTTCTGTAATACGGTACACGTGCTGGGCGAAGTCCGACGAAAAGATGATAATATCGTCTAGATAACACAAGCATGTCTTCCATTTTATTCCTTGAAGCACTGTGTCAATCATGCGCTAGAAGGCGGCTGGAGCATTACATAAACCGAAAGGCATTACAATAAATTCATAAAGACCATCCGGAGTAGCAAATGCTGTCTTATTCTTGTCGGATTCATGCATGGGAATTTGCCAATATCCCGAGCGCAAGTCGAGACTTGAGAAATAATCTGCTCCCTGAAGGCAGTCCAGTGCATCATCGATGCGTGGTAGCGGGTAAACATCTTTGCGGGTTATCTTAAGGGCCCGGTAATTCACGCATAACCGCACAGAACCATTTTTTTTCCTGGCGAGAACAACAGGAGAGGACCAGGGGCTGCTCGATAGCCGGATTATGTTCCGCGCAAGTATGTCGGCTACTTGGGCCTCAATGATTTTGCGTTCTGAGGAGGAAACGTGATATGGGCGGCGACTAACAATGCTTGATCCCTCAGTCTCTGTGCGGGGGGAAGTGACACATGTTTGGCCTAAATTTGACGTACACACATCAAAAGAGTCTGTGTTTCAAAAGGACTGCTAGAAATGCCACCGACTCTTTTAAAATTACGTTAGTGCTGATGGTTGCCGCGAGTGGCGAGAAGGGTCGCTGAGGTAGAGCGTCAGATGGTGGGGAAGCACAGAAAAGTGTTGCGAGGGGAACATGATCTCCTTAAAAACAAAGTCGACAGTTCCTCATTTCGGTAAAAATAAAGGCTGGCTACGAGTGTTCATCGCAGCGAGAACCGTGCAACCGCGGTTGAAACAGGTAAGGCAGGAGGCAAGCGCTATACCTTCGGAGGTCCACCGGGGTGCTGGCATCATCAAAGCATCGCCACCGAGTGCATAATCCAGGTTAACAATGATGACGTGCTCACGACCAGGGCTCAAAACGTAGTCAAGTACCGCGAGCACACGTAGTGGAGGAGGCAGATTCTGGTTCGAACTCAGTGTCCGCAATGTGAATGAGGCGGTCACGGCAGGAGATAAGGGCAGATGCCGACGATAAAAAGACTCAGCCTAAAATTAGTTCATGAACGCATAACGGAATCACCACAAACTTAACATGATGCCGCTGTTCATCGATGAGAACGCGCGCTGTGCATTGCCCTATGGGTGTGATGGTGGTACCGTTGGCTCTACGGAGAGGGGGACCAATGTACGGAGTTATCACTTTGCGGAGACGATAACACAAGTTGCTATTAATGACGGAGTAAACGGCACCCGTATCGATGAGGGCTTCAACGTATATTCCTTCGGTCAGTCCTTGCAGCATGTCAGACGGATGTCCGGGAAGAATTTCAGAGTTCGTTTGTGAAGCTGCTTTCCCTCCAAAAACTGCTTCTGTTAGTTTTCAGCGATAGGAAGGAAAGATTGGGAGAGCGGTCGAAGTGGGGACGGGCGGCGTGAATGCGACTGGGAGCGGCATCAGGTAGAACGAGAGGGTCGGAAATTATCCTGGGAATCCTGCGGCGAAGGAGAACGACGGAAGGAATCGGAGTATGGGATCATAGAAGCTTCAGGCTGGTGCAGGCGGGAATTCTCGAGTGGAGCATATTCACACTGTTCGTCTTGCTGGCGCCGACAACAGACGCGGGAGATGTGACCGCGGATTCCGCAATAATAGCACACTGGACGTGAAGGACGCCAGGATTGACCAAAATGGGGCGGTTGAGCGCATGGAGCTACTGGAGCCACATGACCACACACAGGAGCAGTACAAGGAAAATGGACTGGGGCAGGTGGCCTCGAAGCCATTTCAGCGTATGTGGGTAAGCGCCAGGCACTAGTCGACGTGGCTGTTGCCAAGCCGCATGTGAAGGCAGCCAGTTCGTCCTTGACGACGCTGCGCAAATCTGAAGTGAATGGCGGGAGGTTCGAGCTTCCAGGAACTAAGCTTGCTTGATTGGCGAGCTCCTCTCGTATAATGGCACGGATATTGGTGCGCAGGTTGCCGTCAGCAAGCACGCCGTCATTGACTGATGTTCGTCCAGGCGTTGGCAGGTGGTGGTTATGTCCGACACAGTGGAGGGGTTTTGCACCAGGAAGGAGTTGAATGCGACGATTCCGATGCCTTTAACGCGTTCAGCTTCAGTCAGAGCAGCATCGACTCGGCGACAAACGGCTAAAACGTCCACGATATATGATGTGTAGGACTCACGAGGCTGCTGAAGACGGGCGGTGAGCTTCCTCTTTGCCAGCTCAGAACGACCAGATGGCGTGCCGAACATTTTCCGCAACTGCTGGGTCAATGTTGACCAATCAGGGATGTGGTCCTCGTGATTGAGAAACCACGTTTTTGCGACGTCATTCAAGTAAACGACAACGTTCAGTAGCTTGTGGAAGTCATACCAGCGGTTGAAGGAACTCACTCTGGTGTAATTATTAAGCCAGTCTTCGACATCATCACCGCGAAGGCCGGCAAAGAGCTGGGATCACGCTGGCCGCTGGTGATGGTCTAGGTAGGGGTTGTGACAACAGCAGGGACAGATGCCGGGAGCGGGCGGGTTCCGTTGCCCTCTTTCATACCGAAGGGGTGTGATGGCAAGCGAAGGCCGGAACGGAACTCAAGGGGGAACAGTAGGCAGGTCGAAAGCGAGAGCCTTGGGATACTAAAGGCACCTCCGCCCCTTGTGAGCCACCGCTCGAACAAACGTCTTTTTTCCAGCCACAATCTGGAACGCTGCGCGTGATCTTGCAAACATCGGTGAATGATGACGATGCGCGTATGTGCAGGTGAAAGAGCTGAAAGTTCTGGCACCGCGCTCACAATATTTAATTAAAACATCTGACTCAACGTCGCTTACGGCTCGCCGTCACTGGGCTGCGTTGCTGTTTCGGCGTGGTGCTGCACAAGCTCCGAAGAAGGGCTGGGTGTTCGTCACGGCCAGGTGGTGGAATGCCGAGGGCTGCCGCTGCTTCCTTCGTTTCCAGCTGGCGGCGAGATGAGCTGCTCGGCGTGGAGGCAGGATGACAGGGGCCGAACTTGAACGGCGGCTAGAAACCGAGCTCCCAGGTCGTGGCGCTGCCCCAGTATTCTGCCCTGCTCGTCTTCTGTTCGACCGTCTCGTCCGCCGCCCGCGATTGCTCTCCTCTGCTCTCCCGTTCGCCTCCTTCTTTAAGCCCTCCGCTCCATTGTTTCGCCTGAGTTGACCGGTCTCCGCGGTCGCCGGCTGGCTTTGTTAGCTCCTCTGCGGCTTTCGCCCTTTCGCATGTCCCGTCTCAAGGGAGTCGTCGGTAGCTGTCCTCATATGGGACGGTTTCCACTCGACGCCGGCATGGCGCGATAAGCAGTATTCCGGAAATGTCACTGACCGGCGTCCGCAGCCTCGTGGACGCGCATGAGCCGTCACAAAGCCGTCGTCGTGGAGCCTCCTAAATTGTCATGGCGACTGCAAGAACGCTAGACAGGGATAATTAAGGCATATATATCACATGCCTGGCGTTGAATAGTTCGTTAGCGCACTCGGCTAGTGATTGGAGGGGTATGAGTTCTAGTCCCTGTTGAAAGTGGCACTTTTTCCTAAAGTTTACACAGCCCATGAGCCAAGACAGGTGAGGCGGACACTTCCTCTCCACAAGTCATGCCCACACTCGTGAGGCAAGAAAGACTTTCCGCCTTTCTTGCCTCATTGGATTACTAGAAGGAAAATGCCAACTCGCAAGGACTGGTTCACAAAGGCGTACTATTGTTAAACAAAAAACAGCGCAACAACAGAGACAAGATAGAAGATGGGACCAGCGCTGATTAGCAACTGAAGATTTTATTGGAAAGAACAGAAATTTGCAGTCCATTTACAACCAAGAGTGCGCATGAGCAATGCTAACAGCACCGATATCTGATAACCTGAATCTGAATGATCAAGATACCGTAGTTCACAGTCATGAATGAGAACAGATGGGGTGCTAACGAATATGGCGCGGTTTTTGAGAATGTGAAATGCCTCGCTTATTTCTCTGGTTAGTTTCTCGTGGTGCTTGTACAGAATCTTACTATCTTTAAAGAGCGTACTACACGGCTCTGTGTTACAATTAGGAGGTTTGCGACGGCATTCTCTGTCCTTGAAGAAACGAGAGGCAGCCTTTGAAGCAACGATACTCTCGCCACCACAACGAAGCCATATCCGGCACATCCTGTGGCTGTGGCCTTGCGATGGAAGCAGAGGACCAGACAACGCCTGAACCTCGGCCGGGCAAAGAGCACATCTTGCGTGCCAGGATGCTTTGCGTGCTTTAAAGGCACACAGAGCCATCAGGGACGCTAAGGCACCCTGTTTGTTAAATGTAGCGGGATTGACACACGCCGGATTATGGCTTCGGAGTGGTGGCGACAGCATCGCTTCTTCAAGGATTGCCTCTGGGTAGTATGCGGCCAGGATAAGCGCTATGTGCAGCGTTTCCGTGAGTGGTGCGATCAGGCAGATAGGCACACGGAATTTGTTTCGTTGTCTTCGCGCCCTTTGTTGCCAGATAAGAAAAAAACCTCCTAGATCCGAAGCCCAACTGTTGGTGTCGGGCAATCAAAGAGTGCCAGAAAGGTTACAGGACGTGCTCAAGTTAGGGCCGAAGTTTTTTGCCTGGCCAACTCTGCAAAAGGGGAGATCTTGGGAAGTCCATCTCGTGACACGTTCGACAAGATAAGCGGGCCAGGTGCGTTGTTGAATGGGTCGAGGCTATAAAGAAGAGTGGCAGTTCTGTGAGGAAATGGAGCCTTTCGCCATTGGTCAATTTTATGCAGTCTGAAAAGCTGCGTGTAATGGTTTCCGATAACGAAGGATTTTGTGTTGTGTTGCCGAAAAATCTGTTTATTGAGAAAGCCTGGAAAGCCATCACAAAAAACTTTAAACCTGTACGTACGAGTGTGAAAAGACAAAGGCGCGAAGCTTTGCATTTACTAGAGGAAATGAATTTAGGGAGCCTTCACTCCTCAGTTAAGAATGCAGAAAGGGTCTGTCTGGATTTATATTTTTCGGCAAAAACCCACAAACCCGATATTCCGTTCCCCTGCACTGTTACGGAATGCGCTACCTGGCAACATCAGGCGTCAAGTTTTCTGCAAAGGAACCTGCATTCATTGGCAACATATTCGTTTATGGTGTGTAACGCTTTGACAGTCGTTGAGTACTTGAAGTGGCAGAACCAAGCTTTGTGTAATATGCTTAGCACTGATGTGCAGGACGTTTTTTATTCTCTCCCACATGATACACCTCTGCGGTGTGTCAGCGATTGCATAAAAGAGGGTACCAATGAAGAAAGATTGAATTCGATAAATGGAATCTCTGTGGGAGCCTTTTTAGAGCTGCTGCCCTTTTATCTTATATACAGCTACTGTCGTTGAATGGCAGGGCAGAGGGTATACTCAAAGATCGGGGGTATGTATTGGTTCAAAAGTAGCTCCTGTTTTAATATATTTCTTAGTTAAGTTAACAAGGCTATTAAATATCGCCACCTGACGGTTTGAGGTAGCGCTTGAAAGACGAAGTTGGAGACTCTCGCGCGCTTCGGCTAGCTAGGACTGTGGACTCTTGAGCCTGTGTCTTTGAGTTACCGCTTTCCGTGAACATCTGTCTTTACTGTGTGTCTCTGCCCCAGTTGCCGATTCCCATAAATCCCTGTCTTCGTGACAATTTTGGTGGAGCCGCTGGGTAATTGTCCTCTCAATGTCCCACACCCCTCCGCGAATCAACGACACTGAGCTTTTGCCTGTGGACACGCCAGTTCATCGCATCAGCCAGAGGAACCTGGGCCTTCCTCCCGAACACGGGTCCTTGGAGTCCACTTCAACAACAAGCCTCCGGCCAGCCACGCAAAGCACTACGTCGGTCATGCAAGGTACTCCTGTCTACCTTCAAAACCCCCGAGTGCAGAAATCGTTCCATGGCACTGCTCATGAAAACGTTGAGGATTGGCTAACTCAGTTCGAACGAGTCGCATCCTTTAGTCAGTGGGACGACAACTTAAAGCTACGGAACGCCATTTTCTGCCTGGAAGACCATGCTTTGACATGGTATGAGAACCGAGAAGGCACATTAACATCCTGGCCTCAATTCCGCCGTCTTATCATAGAGGCGTATGTCGGCCTGGATAGGCGCGAACGAGCAGAACGTACTCTACAATCTCGGAAACAGATGCCAAACGAGTCCGTTATCATGTATGTTGAGGACATTACGAAACTATTTCGACGTGCGGATCCCAACATGTCTGAAGACAGAAAGCTGCGCCACCTGATGCGTGGGGTTAAAGAACAGCTTTTTGCTGGTCTTGTACGTAGCCCACCAACTACAGTTACCTTATTTGTCACCATGGAAAAGATCCTACACCAGCGCTCGGCGGTCTACGACAGCCCAATCCTAACTACGACTGCTGCCGAGCCTCTTACAGCTGCTGTAAGCAACACTGATCACCTCCGAGATCTTATTCGTGAAATTGTATGCGAGGAACTGCAAGAAGTTTGTGGCACGTTCCAACTCAGGGGTGATTCTCTCGCAGATATAAACCGCGAAGAGATTCAGCAAGTCACGCAGCCCCCTCTGCATGTTGCTGAAGCCCAAAGTACCTCTATTCCTGATTATTCTCGTTCGACTTACGCTGACATTCTCCGAAGCCCAGTTCCCGTCCAAGCTCCGTTGTCTGCGTCACCACCAACCCAGTGCATGCCTGTCGAGCAGCCAACGCAATACATTCCTGTACAGCAACCAAAGCGGTACGTGCGGCCACCGTGGTCAAACATTCGACGAATGGACGTCTGGCGGGCCCCTCGGAGCCGCCGCCTTTGCTACCACTGTGGGGAACCTGGTCACATTTTCCGGTGGTGCCCTTATCGGGAACTCGGACCTGAGGATTTTTACACCAACGCACCTAGACGCACGTTCGGTCAACTACCTCGTGACATTGTAGACAACCTCGCACAAGAGAGCCTCCGGATGGCTCGCCGACAATCCAGGTCTCCATCCCCACGTCGGCAATCCCCTTCAACAACTGGTGACTTCCCGCGAGCACCGCCTGGTCACTCGCCAAGCCCCCACCGGGAAAACGGAGTAGAGCGACCTCCGGGGGCGGGGCCGCTAAATGTCAGCACAAAGAAGTTTCCCCAATGAGAACAGATATGTATTTTGGAGCAGAAACGACAGCATTTGGTTCACGAGACCGGCTATCGCTGGACATCCCTGTGTGCATCGATGGTCATTACGTCAGCGCTTTAGTGGATACCGGAGCAGACTTTTTGATTTTGAGTGGGAAACTGGCAGCGCATCTTAGGAATGTCATGACACCATGGTGTAGCACGCAGATACGCACGGCTGGGGGGCATGTATTTACTCCAATTGGACAGTGCGCAGCTAGAATCCAGATTCGTACGTCAACGTTCGTTGTCAGCTGCGTCGTTCTCCGGGAATGTTGTCGTGATTTGATTCTCGGTGTGGATTTCCTGTGGGAATATGGCGCCATCATCGATCTCCGACAGCGAACGGTCTCGTTTTCAACGGAGAAAGCGGCTGCCAGCCCCACCGACGGCCAACGTGCGTGCGCCCTACGAGTTCCAGCCGAGTGAGTTCCAGTGCCTCCCCGCTCCAGCATGTTTGTGAGTGTTGTGTGCGACGGGCTTCGTGACGGGCCGATAATAGCTGAAGGCAACCGTTCGCTTTTATTTTCGCATGGCATCTGTGCAGCTCGAAGCTTAATTATTCTCAGCAATGGTCACTCTGAGCTTCTTGTCACGAACTTCACGGATGAATCTCGCCACCTCTATTGCTCTACTGCCATCACTTTCGGCGAACTGTTAAACGAAGTTTCTGATTGTTTTGCGTCTGACATTGATACTCCTAGTGTTCTAGACCACATAGATGTTAGCAGTGACCTTTCTGTCAGTCAAGAACGCAATCTGCGTGCCTTACTGCTGGAGTACGCCCCGTGCTTTGTCTCATCATCGAACGTCCGGAAAACTTCTATCACCAAGCATCGCATCTTAACGTCTGACGATGCCCGACCTATTCGACAGCAGCCGTACCGTATTTCGGCCAAAAGAAAGTGTGGCAATTAGGACACAAGTCCAGGAAATGCTTAATGATGATGTTATTCAGCCGTCTAAAAGTCCGTGGTCGTCGCCAGTCGTGTTGGTTAAGAAAAAGGATGGCACGCTGCGTTTTTGCGTTGATTACAGGAAACTGAATGACACCACAAAAAAAAAAGATGTATATCCCTTGCCCCGTATCGACGATTCGCTCGAGCTACTTCGCAACGCCACTGTCTCGATCACCAGTGGACTTGGCCCATGACAGTACGGATGAAGACGCCCATTTTCTTGGCATTATCAGTTTCTCTGATTTAAAGGCCCGGCAACGGGCTGATCCAGACCTCAAAACTGTAATCAATCATCTGGAGGGTTTCGATTCTACAGTATCTCGACTGTTTGCTAAGAACTTGTCATCCTTCTGTACGCGCGATGGAATCCTCTACAAGAAAAGCGGCTGCAACTGTGACCGAGCCTATCTTCTAGTCATCCCTGCAGATCTGCGCGATGAAATCCTTCATGCTTGCCATGATGAACCCACCGCTGGACACGGGCTTTGCACGCACTCTTACCAGAGTGCGCCAGGCCTACTACTGGCCCAAACTTACCGCCACCGTTCATCGATATGTTAGAAGTTGCCGCGAGTGCCAGCGATGCAAGACACCGTCATTGAAGCCAGCGGGTTTCCTGCAGCCTATTCCCCTCCCCCCCCCCCCCCACTAGTACCATTCGACCAAATTGGTATGGATTTCTCGGCCCTTTTCCTCTATCGTCAGCTGGCAATAAGTGGATTATCGTGGCTACAGATTCTCTGACACGTTACGCGGAAACTATGGCGGTGCCACGTGCAACATCCTCCGAAGTGGGACAATTTTTCATGACGCAGATTTTCCTCCGCCATGGCGCCCCTTCATACGTCATCACTGATCGTGGCAAGGAATTTACAGCGCGTCTTCTTGAAGAAGTTTTCCTACTAAGCCAGACATCACCGAAAGACTACTGCTTACCATCCTCAGTCTAATGGCCTTACTGAGCAACTAAAGAAAACAATAGCGGACATGCTTGCCATGTACGTGGATGTGCGGCATAAAACATGGGACGAGATATTTCCTTATGTCACATTTGCATATAACACGGCCATCCAAGAAACAACTCGATTCACTCCGTTTCGCCTAGTATACGGACGCGATGTACAGACCATGCTCGACGCTATGCTGCCATGTGTGGCTGACGACCAACTGCTTACCGCTGACGCAGAAGAATTCACCAACTACGCTGAGGAAGCTCGCCAACTCGCCCGTAATCACATTACAAAACAGCAAGCAACAGATGCACGACGTTATAACGACCGACATCGCTATGTCGTGTTCCAGCCTGGTGACAAAGTCTGGGTGTGGACACCTGTCCGGCGCCCAGGCCTGTCGGAAAAACTTCTCAATCATTACTTTGGACCCTACAGCGTGTTGCGTCGCCTCTCAGAAGTTACGCATGAGGTTATTCCAGACGGAACTGTACCGAGTTCTAGTCGTCAGTGCTCGTCTGACCTAGTGCATGTGCTTCGCATAAGGCTGTATTTCACCCGCTGAAAGTCGTATTTGCCTTACGGATCAGTTCTTTTCTTGCGGTTTTTTTGTTCTAACGGTTTGAGGTAGCGCTTGAAAGACGAAGAAGTTGGAGACTCTCGCGCGCTTCGGCTAGCTAGTACTGTGGACTCTTGAGCCTGTGTCTTTGTGTTACCGCTTCCCGTGAACCTCTGTCTTGACTGTGTGTCTCTGCCCCAGTTGCCAATTCCCATGAATCCCTGTCTTCCTGAAAATATAATTTGGGCACCCGAACAAATAGACCTTTAGGTATGTAGATGAATACTTGGTTTTGTTGACCACGGTGACCTTCAGGGACTGTTAGATGAGATTTTAGATGAGATTTAGATAAGTTTCTTGGGCCTGTTTTGTTAAACTACATAGTTTGTATTCCCACCCTGCTAAAATCCCAACACTGGGATAGCAGTATCAATAAATAAATAAATAAATTTAAGGGTTTTTCAGGATTGCAGAGAAGGCTTAAACTTCACCTTTGAAACTCCGGACCACAATGAGCTGCAATTCCTGGATATAAAATTGTTTTTACAGCAGGACCACGTTTGTTGGTCTTTCCTACAGAGGTCGAGAAAGCCCTTGCTCAGATATCGTTCTGGGCATTCCAAGATAGTCAAAGCTGGCATAGCTCTTTCATGCCTAGGGTCTGCGATTGATACGTCATGTGTGCATGCTGTCGGTCAGAGTTTTACCCATTAAGTTCACAAGCTCAGGGCAGCAGGATTTCCAGATGAAGCCATAATACTAGCATGCAATAAGATAATAAAAAAGATAAAATTATCCCACAGGCGTGAATCCCCTGAATCTCCTAGTGATGGGAAAAAGAAAATCGCTGTCCTGCCCTATGTTCACTAGCTGTCCCATCGTTTAAAGTAGGTAGGCCGCAGATACGGTGTAGATTTACTCTTTTCTGCCCCTAATAAGCTAGACGAAATTTGTGCCATGTTGGATAGGATATCCAAGGAAGAAAAAAGACGAAGACAAAAAAGAAAAAAAACTAAGAAAGCATGCCAGATAAATCATGACATGAAGTTTGTCCCTTGTGCCATAGGCGCGGGGTATGATATTCCCTTCACGTGTGTAAAATGATATATAGGCCGGACAGGCAGATCCGTGAATACCTGCATACGTGAGCACAACACTTCTTTGGATGGGACCCCTTCCTCAAACTTGGCCTTGCACTGCACACAATGCCGCCGCAACTCTCCTCATTCTAACGCAGAACCATGTAGTCCGCTAGCTGATTTCTCTGGTTAGTTTATCGCGGTGCTTGTACAGAATCTTAGTATCTTTAAGTACTAAGACTCTGTACGAGCATCGCGATAAACAGACGAGAGGAATCAGCGAGGCATTTCAAATTCACAAAAACCGCGACACATGCGTTACCACCCAATCCGTTCTCGTTCGTGACGGTGAATTGCGGTATCTTGGTCGTTAAGTTTAAAGTTATCAGGTATCAGGGCTGTTAGTTCTGCTCATGCGTTCTCTTGGTTGTAAATGGAGTATATATTTGTATTCTTTCCAACAAAATGTTCAGTTGCTAGTCAGCGCTGGTCCCGTCCTCTCTCTTGTCTCCGTTGTTGCGCTGTTGTTTTGTTTAATTATATACCAACTCGCTCAACTCGCCGTTTTACTGGAGTATTGTTCTCTCTGTCTCCCTGACTTTTTGTTTGCATAGGCAGAAATAACGATTATGTAGCATGCTGTTTAATTTATATGCCGCGTGGATTGTACATTTAATCTGGGAACGTTTTTACAATGCGCCGCTTAGGTTGTGAGCTTAAACATTCTCTTTTCCACATATTTCGTTTACTCACTGCATGTCAGAACAGACCACTTGCTGGTCCCGACGCAGCTAAATGTTCAAAAGCACTTCCTTTGTGTCGTCAGCCCGCCGTAAAGGCAACCAGATCATTTCCATACGCTTAAAACCGACCATGGCGCAATTAGAAACCGCCAGAGATATGAAGTAAGACCGTTATCTCTACTTCAGACACAATAAAGAACAATGTCGGACTTTGTTCCACGTGCAATTTGCTTCTGAATTTATTGCTTCCAAAGAACGTTTGGTCCAAGTAATCTTAAAGCTTGCATAAAGTCATATGAACAATAAATTCCAACATAAAATGTCCATCCATGAAGCTGAACAGTTCTAAAAAATGTGGCGTGCGAAATTTCGCAGCCTTGCGACTGCTTTCTCGTCCATTGACGCTAATATTACTGCCTAATTTTTCAACAACAGCATTTGACCGCGTAGCACATAAACGACTTAAATTCAGACACAATAACTTTCAGAGCACTGGGTTGAGGAATGCTTGAGTAATAGGCGACAGGCCGTTAAACTACAGCATGCCCAATCTTCATTTCAGGCACCAAAATCCGGTGTATCCCAGGGTTCCGCATTATTTCCGATCTACATAAATGATACCTGCCATAACATTACATCTCCGCACAGATCGTTTGCAGATGATTGCGCTGTTTATACCGCCCTATGACTAATATCACTGAAAGTTCGCAACTTAAAAATGACCTATAAATCCTAAAAAATGGCTCTCTGGCTCACGAATGACTGTTAATATGAACAAAATAAAATTTTGTGTTCAAAACAACTAATCAAGTAAATTACTACACATGTACTATCAATCATGTCGCCATTGAAAGCCCTCCCAGTCACAAGTTCTCAGGAGTATACCTCTCAGCCGAACTGTCTTGGAACGCGCTTATTGACTACACTTTACCGAATACTTAAAAACCGTAAAGCGTGTCATCGTAGATGCGGACTAAAAATACGAAGCGAAAACACAACAGACGTTTCGGCTCCCATAGAGGAATCCTGTTCACGGTAACAACGAGAAGAGGGGACAGGTATGCTTGGAAAGAGGGCGCGTGCGTAAGCAGATTTCCAGTTTCGCGATTCAAGGTGTGACGTATGTTGGAACTGAAAGAAAAAATTCCTTGCTTTCTCCCGGAATGTGACGATACAAACGACACCAAAACTGGGGAGCTACTCGGTTTTTGTCATGGGACCACTTGGAAATCCGTCCACATAAGTTGCGGCAGTTTATCTTGTTTTGTTTGTACTGAAAGGGAAAATTAAGTACTGGAACCTCATTATATTTCTGACCGCATAGATCACAGCTTGAAATTACGGGGAGATTGCCTCAAAAAGAGATGTAATTCGATAATCTTTTTTCTCTAAAACAATGTGCGATTGAATAAATTGCCTTCAGACACTGCTTTTATTATTATGCCCGATCATGTTTTCTTTTCTGCGTTATAATATCGGTTTCAGTTTTGTGTGGCTGTGAGATCTTTTATCCGTTTTGTTCTTTCTGATGCGGCATTGACGTATTTCCCTGGCTACCACTGCTTATGTAATGTTTTAGTTCTTGAGACCCGTCCACACTGCAGTGCCTCTTGGCGCTGAGGGTAGATCAATAAATAAAATCTGGCAACTGCCTACGCCCTGCGTCCCCTTTTCAAGCATACATAAGTTGTACTGAGAACAAGGCTCGCGTATGGGAGTCGAAACGTCTGCTGTGTTTTTCCTTCATGTTTTTGGTCGACGTCTACGAAGTCACGTTTTATGGTTCACCCCGACCAGGCGATGTTTCTCAAACTCTTTAGGTCACTTACAAAACCCTAGGTTTCATGCGATGGTCATTACGTCATAGCAACAATGACACTAAATTCCTTGTTTATAACATCAGCGTACGCCCGAAACTCGGCTATACAAACGATTATGCTATGCCTCGATTATCTGGAACCTTCGTCGATCGTATCTAATATCCAAACTAGAACAGCTGCGAAACAAAGTGGCGCGTTTTATTTCATGCAACTATTCCTCGTGTACTACAGTTGAATCCCGCCACAACGAATACCGCCACAACGAAATTTCCGCGACAACGAATAATTTTTTATTCCCCGCGAGTATCCTATAAGAATTAATGGCCTAAATTTCTCAGCACAACGAACCATTTTTGCAGAGCGTTTCCGCTTCAACGAAATTTTCGCGTTCAAAATCGAAACCGAAACTAGTTTTATTGGCGAGAAGTCCAAGTCAAATCCAAAGCCACATTAAGCATGAAATCACGTGATTGCAGTTCCGCCATTTTGGCTTTGTGTCGTGGTCGCGTTGTTCAATCGCTGCCTTTCTCTTCGACAACGACGAGTTTTCATCCGCAGGACACGATGGCAACGCAAGTGAAAAAACGCAAAACTCTTTCCCTTGAGCAAAAAGCTCAAATAATCGCCCAAGCAGAAAGCGGAAGGAAGAAAGCGGCAATTGCTGAAGACTTCGGAATTCCTGCAAGTTCGCTGTCAACGATTCTAGGCAATAAGGACAGCGTGAGAATGGCACTTGCTTCAGGCACATCCTCGAAGCACAAAAAGGTGACGCGGCCCTCCATGAAGAGTTGGACAAAGCAGTGCATGCGTGGTTTGTGGAAGCACGAGCCAGCAACGTCCCCCTGTCCGGAAGCATCGTCCAGCAGAAAGCCTTGAACTATGCATGCCTACTTGGCATTGATGATTTTAAAGCCAGCATTGGCTGGCTAAACCGTTTCAGGGCCCGCCATAACATCGTTGGAAAAGTGTTGTGCGGCGAGTCAATGTCAGCAGACGTGGACGGAGCAGCTGCTTGGAAGGCGAGTAACATGGCCGGAATTATAAGCAACTTCGCGCCTGCAGACATTTACAACGCCGACGAGACCGGGCTATTCTACGAGATGTTGCCGGCTAGGACGCTCGACTTCAAGGGGCAGCGCTGTCACGGCGGCAAACACAGCAAAAAACGCATCACAGTGCTGCTTTGCACAAACATGGATGGCTCGGACAAGCGTCCGCCGTTAGTCATAGGCAAAAGTGCCAAGCCGCGCTGTTTTAAGGGAACTCGTAGCCTACCTGTGCAGTACAAGGCGAACAACAAGTCATGGATGACCCGCGCTATTTTCACCGAGTGGATGATGGCATTCGACCGCGACATGAAGCGGCAGGGCCGTAAAGTTTGCTTGCTTTTGGACAATTGTTCAGCGCATCACTCCGACGAAGTCAAGCTCACTAACACGGAGCTGAGGTTTTTCCCTCCCAATTGCAAGTCTGTCTTACAGCCTCTCGATCAGGGCGTGATTCTTAGCCTGAAGCGCGCTTACCGCGGGAGGTTAATTCAGCGGCTGCTTTTTAACACTGAAACCGGCCGAGACACGAAGGTGGACTTGTACGTGGCACTGCAGATTATGTCTGCTGCCTGGAGCACACTGGGGCGCTCAGTAATTGTGAACTGTTTCAGGCACGCCGGATTTGCCGAAGGTCGACCCGTACACTCTGCTGGCCTAACACCAGGCGTTACAGACGACGACGAAGAGGCGTCACCGGCTCCGGGGATCGCGGCCGCCTAGAAAACGCTGGGAGAAATAGGAACCGTGCCGCCTAATCTCGAGCTCGACGAATACATCGGCGCTGACGCTTGTGTTGTTGTTCACGAAGATGTGAGTGATGAGCAGATCATAAAAGCTGCCCGGAATGATAAGGACTCTTCCGATGAAGAAGACGACGACGTACAGGAAGCGCCGGCTGCGGCAACCGCCGTACAGGTGATGGACGCTTTTGATGTCATCAGGAATTTCGTTGCTGTCCGAGACGACGATGTTGCAATGGGTTTGCTGACCGAATGCGAAAATCGCGTGACGGCGTTGCTCGCCGTGAAGCGTAAGCAAACCAAGCTTACAGATTTTTGGCATTAAACGCCTTTGCTGCTGCTTGGGCAATTCTTTTTGCGTTTCATGTCAAATTTTTGCGATAACGAAGTTCCGCGAGAACGAATTTTTTTTCGTGCACCGTGAATTTCGTTATAGCGGGATTCAACTGTAGCATTCCTTTTTTTAAATGTTTATTTAAGGCGTTGAGCTTATAAAATATAGGCAAAAAATTCACCGTGGATTTTTTTTTCTTTTTTTTTCCAAGCTTCAGTGTAATGTAACCCTTCAAGTTAACGGTGTCGAGAAAATAAAGCCGGCCTGTTAAATCTTTCTTGCGACCATGATCATAAAGTGGAACGTATCTTTGCGAGGACAAACTGATTACAGTACTCATTCCTTAATCTAGCAATTAGTGAAGGCTACGCTCTCAATAAAGAAATCCTTTGCATGAACCGCGAAATAGTTGAAGAATCTTTGGTAATGATATTCATTGATTAGTCAAAATCCACCTTTTTTCACAAGGCCGTTATGCGCGCATCTCAACTGGTCGAAAACAAACCATCAACCCCTGCTGCGAATGCGCAGTTGTTGGCGATCGGCGCAGCCGGAGCTGATCTCGGGGGCCATGCGCAAATCATATTCGTGACAGGTGTATGCGACAGATAGGTGTAGCTATCGAGAACACATATCACCATTTTGCAGGTGGTTGTTTTCAACCACTCCCAGAAGGCGCCACATCTTGCGAAAAAGGCGAATTGCAGGCCAAAATGAGAGCTGCGCCTCTTTCCGATGGTTTACTTTTCTCCTTTTCCTCCCTGACTTGCGCTCTTGTTGCCATCGACTTGCATGTATATGTTAATTTTGTACTTCGCGTTTGCTCTTATTTTGCTTTTATTGGTAACATGTGATGACACAATGTCATGTTTTGACGATATTTTGATGATTCTTCCCGCTATGTAATGCCCGCCTAGGCATTTAGTGTAATTAAACTAAATTATTTTATCTACTTAAAAGAAGGAAATAGTTGTCTTTGAAGTGCTGGGTGCTCATTCATTCTGTGACGTGCACGTTAATGGACTGGCCCTGGCACCCCTCTCCGCGCGTCGCCGGAAGAACTCGCCCCTGTCCGCGCCCAGCGGGACGCCCCCCATGGCGGACTCCCTCACCCTCCTGTTGTTCGGGGAGGCAAGTCCCATCGGACCGGCCAGTCCGGTTTTCGCCTCGGCCTACGCTAGTCGCACCCTCTTGTCTTAAGGGCTTATGACGAGCTCAGTACGTCACAAGCACTTTTTTGCGATGAGGTCGTCATAGCTTTTTCGCAATGTTTCAAGGGGCTTTTGGCGAGCCCAGCTCTTAAAACGATACTTTAGCATATAAAACACAGATGGCAGCAAGGGTCCCATCGCTGACGTTTTTCTTGAATGCGATTTTGAACACTAGATGGCGGAATTCCTGCATCCCGTTTCCCGCGTTTTCTAAAACACAGAATCATGCGTGCGTGGATCTGGTGCGGGAGATTATTCTGCGTCGGATGATAGCGCGAGTGATGACGATGCCGTTTTTTGTTCTTCAAGTGAAGAGGATCGTGATGACATTTTTAGCGACAGCGAGTCAGAAGCGGAAGACAGCAGCGATGACACGACGGCGAGCTCCTGTGAATGGTGCCAGATAGACCTGGTGGTGCGAGAAGGCCCTCTGCGCAGTGCCATGCTTCGAACGCTACCACACGGATAGTGGTCTCATCTAGTTTGAATGGATCTAGAAGCAATGGTGCATCTTTTGCATAACAGTTCCAAGCCACTTCGTACTATCTGTACTTTCAAGAATTTATTTTTTAAATTTCTGAATGCTCCTCAAAGGGGTAAGATATGGAGTATTGCACAAGAGGGCAGGTAATGACTAATAAAATTTAATTATCTGGCAGAAATTGTTTCTGTGATTTTTTTGTGTTTCAAACACGCTGCTGAATCATTTTACGTAATAAAAAAATTTGGCAATTTAGGAACATAATTTTTTTACTTATTTGGCCCTTAAGGAACAAAGTTAACAGTACCGCATATGTCTTTTCTACATTGACGACGCCCGAACACGACCGAAACCTCGTCAGATAATACTAATATTTCAGTGTCCATATCTGATGGGTCATTCCAGCTAAATATCCTGGTAATAAAAGGCGACACTTAATGGGAGCGAAGCAATAAAGTGCCGGCTTTGCCCAATTCTCCGCAATGACGCTAGAGTGGTCTACTCGAGCAGCGTGCGTTGTCACCGGAGCAAGCATGTTGGTTTGGTTTGGTTTGTGGCCTTTAACGTCCCAAAGCGACTTAGGCTAAGCATAGTCTTGAGTGCAATTGACTTCCGCAGGACACGTGCTTGTTCACGATCAAGCAATTTCGGTCAATGCTGGCAGCATCAACAAGAGTGGGAGCTAACTAGTTGACGTTTCATGCTGGTTATGTCGCGCTGACTGGTACAGAAAGACGTCATGCAAACACTCACAGACGAAGCGCGTACTTCAACTGGTTTAACCGGAAGGCACATTAATGCAATACTTCGTCCTATAACTAAACTTCAGTACTATCGAAGCTAGGAGCGAATCACATGAGTGCATTTAATGTGTTCTTCCGCGCCGCGTTGTCTACAAGTCGTCTTTTCGCGTCGTATACAGATCTGGCTTTAAACTAGCTTACATATGCGATGTGGACATGTCCAACCCTGAACGGACATTCCCGGGTTTAGTATAGCATGTCGCGCGGCGTTTCGCTGTTTACCACTTCCGTATCTTTAGTTCAGCTGTGCAAACGAGAGCGTGACAATTTGAGCTAAATGGAGACATATTGTTACGGGGAAATAATATCTTTTTTCAGACTGGAGCCATTTTTTTAAACGTGCCGACTTTCTACTTTAGGCCTAGGAGAGGCAGAATCATGAGTCGAAATAAAAAGAAAACAAAAGCAATTTACGCTCATTCTGGCTGCTGTACGCAAGATCCAAACGAAAGACCGAAGTGGTATGCATGTTTAACAAACGCACCAAAAAGTACAAGGTCACTCCGAGGCGAGATGTATGGCCTCGAACCGCGCCGCCATGGTGGCAAAGCAATTTTATCGTGCGCGGAAGTTGCAAGCACTAGAGAAATCGCTTATGCAAAGCGAGCGCGCACTAAAGCTCGATTTGAAAGAGAATTTCATGAGTACATACATACACACTGATTAGCTCGTATGCCCATTTTAGTCTGGGGCTACATTCCACAGCGCAGAACGCCGCCTCTACACTCATTGAAGCTTTGGTAGTGCTGAAGCGAACTGCTGGGATGGAGTGTAGACTGAGAATACACGCCAAGTCATGCTGCCAGATAACGCATCCAGGTAATCAGGCTTCTCGCTGCGTCTTTGCAAATGGAAACCTCATCATAACGACGCAGCCATCCAAGCTTGGATGGCTTGGTGGTCCCGCACAAAAAAATCTGATGAAGGTTGCGAACCTCACCAGTATGACACAGCACCCTGCAGGAGCAGCTCGCGCCGCGATGCGAGCGCCCCTCGCGGCGGGAAGGAGATTTTTCTAGTGGCCGGTGCGCCCGGCCGCGATGCGAGCGCCCGCGCGGCTGAGACACGGCGGATCTGCAGTGCGTGGGTCGCATTCGCCGGTCGTTCTTTCAATTCGCGGCATTATATATGGTCATAAATGCATTGTTAAGTTGCAGTCGCTGGGTTGCACACATTTTCACTGGCCTGACAAAAAAAATTTCACGTCCCCAAATAAGCTTTACAAAGCGAAGCGACGCTAAGTTTGGGTCACTGCTGTCAAACGAGCAGTGAGCTGGTAATCATGCCCGGATAAGCCACGTCCAGACTTCCCGCGAAGCGTTTTTCCCACAAAAGGACACACTACCTTCACTTAGCGTTAGCAGTTTTTCTCAACTCGTCAAAAACAAATTGGTCAACTCATAGCCATCTCCACTATCTGCATGGTGCCATTGGCATTCCTTTTGTACACACACAATTTTTGTTCCTCGGAGTAATGTGATATTACATCCTGTATAATCAGTTTCCCAGCAATATGCTGTCATGGGATGGCAGCGGTGAAAACGGTCGCTCAAAACCATTTCTGTTTATTCGTCCAGGCTACAGTCATCGCCACGTGCCTTCCTGTCTTCGCCTTCTACTGTTGCCTATCTGCGTTGAAGCATCTACACAACGGCTCCAGACTGACATGTGCCTGGCTTGGGACGGTCCCCAGTCTTGCGAACCTGATCATTCGGCTCGGCCCTATCTACAGTACAGTGAGACCCGGGAATTCATTGGGACAGCCACATCAACATCGCCAACCTTTCCATCGTGCTATAAATTCACGCCCCGAACCTTTTCGCCCTTCAGTGGGCATGGGATGGCAGCGGTGACAATGGTCGCTCAAAACCATTTCTGTTTATTCGTCCAGGTCAGTGAAATTCCACCCCTTTTTTCAAAGCGTTCTGCTCCTACTCTCATGCCCAAGTAGTTTGGTTTCTATTGCCGGCCGAGTGTGTTCATGTTACAAAAATGCTTCTGCTAAGTGGAGACGTGGACCTTAACTCCGGCCCAAACAAATTTTGCAGCAAGAGCCACAGTGAAGTGTTAACTGCTATTCAGAATCTAACCATGCATCTTGACGAGCGACACGACAAACTGATAACTTGTATCGATGAAATAAAAGAAACTCAAAGACAGTTGGATAGCAAAGTATCCGCGCTAACTGAGAGACTTGCTACGCTGGAAGAAAAGGTGCACTCATTTGAAAGTACATGCGATGAAACGCATTTGGAAAATTTATTACAACTGTAACTAGAAACGAAAGTGTCTCTCTTCAATCACGGCTAGATGAATATGAAGACCGGTCGCACAGGGACAACCTAGTGTTTTACGGGATTTCTGATTGTGTATCTGAGACTTGGGCTGCCTTTGAAGAAAAAGTTCGAGAAATAATGGCGAAGTTGTTTGATTTGCAGTTAGCCGACGACGCTATTTCTTGTGCACATAGATTAGGTGCATTTGTCCAGGACAGGCACCGCCCTGTCGTAGTTCGTTTTTTAAAGTTTAAAACTAAAGACGCTATCTTGTCACAAAGGTCGAAACTGCGAGATACCGGCATTTCAATCGGCGAAGACTTCTGCAGAGCCACAAGAGCCACCCGTAAAAAGCTGATTGATTTTGCCAAATCTTCCAGGAAGAAATGTCAGTTAAAATACAACAGAGTGGTTACAAACGGCAAGAGCTATGTGTACTGTCCTGTCACTGACTGCGTTTCTGAAGCTGAACCAAGCCGCGAGCACTCTCCAGATGTGTCCCAACCGTCATCTTCTAATAGGGATGTCACGCCTCCCCCTTCATAGCCACAAGCGAGATGACATCTGCGCTCTTCGCTGCAAGAACTTTCTTTTTGCTTTGCAACATTCGAAGCATCATAAACAAACGAGAAGCTTTGTCAGCTTTTATAGACACATGCTCATCTGAAGTTGTTGTCTTAACTGAAACGTGGCTCTCCGCGAACATAAAAAACTGCGAAATTTTCGACTGCCAAAAGAAGTACAACATATATCGATGCGACCGGGACAGTCGGCCTGGCGGCGGCGTTTTGGTTGCAGTCTCCGATACACTTGTTTCTTTTCACGTTCACTTGGTTTCTACACTTGAAATTGTTCGTGTCAGCATACGTTTCAATCACAAGGATTTCCTTTATGTGCCTGCTATTGTTTCCCTAGTTCGCCCATCGGCTTCTCTATCGACTTTCATGAAGCTTTGAATACCTTGCATCAAAAGTTTCCTCGGTCCCCCATTTTTGTCCTAGGTGACTTCAATTTTCCAAACATCAACTGGTTCCTATCCGATCCTGCCCCTACTGTTAATTCTTCAGAATATGATTATTTCATTGACGTATGTTCTGACTTTAATCTATCTGAGCTTGTTAAAAGTCCAACTCGCGTTACTCAGCCTAGTGCACCTATTTTGGATCCAGTGCTAAGCACACACCCAGACTTTGTTCATTCCCTTTCCGTTTTACCAGGTCTGAACGATCTCTCTAGTCGTTGTTTTTAATGTGTCAACCGCCTCACCTCGTAAGCAAAACAGGTTGAAACTAATTAGGCATTACGCAAGAGCGGACTACTCATCAATTAATATCGAACTTCAGGATTTCATAAATGAATTCCTTGAGATGTTCTCCGAGCGATCGGTTGATGACAACTGGCTCATTTATAGATCCAAAATTGCTGACCTGGCTAATAAATATGTGCCCCTGCGTAGAATACAAAACCGTACAAGCTCGCCTTGGTTTACGCCGACGCTGAAACGGCTCTTGAACAAAAAGAAGCGCATTTTTAGACGTGCAAGGCTCACAATGAGTCAGGAAAGGTGGGCCGCTTATCACAGTGTGGCTGATGAATACACAAATGCATTATCTGTCGCCAAACACGCTTTCTTCAATAAAACAGTTTCATCTTTGTTAAACAACAACCCCCGCACGTTTTGAAGCATTATTAATAGGAAAAAAGAAAAACCCATAGACCTTACATCTGATGACAATCTGCCTATTTCAAGAAATCATTGTTGTACTGTCTTAAACTCCATTTTTTTTTTCATTTTGTACCATTGTGCCATGTTCATTTCCTACTTTTTTGCAGTTTTTCAGTGATGGACCCGATTGTAGTTGACTGGGTTGGCATTAGCAAATTATCAAGAATATAAAGCTTTCTTCTCCTGGTGAAGATGGAATAAACCCAAAAATTTTAAGAAATACTTCCATATACTCTTCAGTGATACTAACAAAGGTATTTTTTCGCAGTCTTTGGAATCATGTGTTCTCCCTCATGACTGGAAGGTGGGGAAGGTGGTTCTATTGCACAAATCAGGTAACCCTGATTGTCCACAAAATTGCAGGCCCATATCGTTAACTAGTGTGCCATGCAAAATGTTTGAGCACATCATTTACTTCCACACTGTAACCTTCCTCGAGTCCAATTCATATTTTAGTAACTATCAGCATGGCTTTGGAAAAGGCTACTCCAGTGAAACGCAACTGCTCTGCTTTACTAATGACTTATTTTCTGCTATTGATCGTTTATCCACTATAGACTGCATATTCATCGACTTCGTTAAAGCTTTCGACACCATGTGCCACAGATTACTGATGCTCAAGCTAAGTGCACTGAACTTCGATCTAAACGTTCCTAAGTGGATAGAATGCTTTCTTTCTAACCGCACGCAGTTCATAACAGCTAATGATTGCAATTCACCCGCATGCCCTGTAACCTCTGGCGTACCACAAGGATCTGTATTAGGACCTCTTCTGTTTTTAATATACATTAATGACTTACCTGACATATCCTCTTCAATAAGACTGTTTGCTGACGATTGTGTTATTTATCGGGAAATCCCTAATCCTGCCAATCGCCTTGACCTTCAATCTGATCTAGATATTATGTTCTCTGTGTGACACTTGGTTAATGAAACTAAACCATACTAAATGCAAGACAATGAGAGATTCAAGTAATCTTACTAACTACATTCCCTTCGATTACAAGCTTAATGGTGCCCATCTAACCAAAGTTGCATCTTATAAATATATCGGCTTGCAAATTTCTGATGACCTTTCATGGAAAACTCACATCGACTACGCAACAAAAAATGCCAGTCGTACACTAGGTTACTTACGCCGGAATTTTTTTCTTGCTCCTACTAATATAAAGTTGATGCTTTATAAAACCCTAGTCCGACCGAAACTCGTGTATGCGTCATCAATGTGAGATCCGCACATCAATACACTCGCTATTAATGTTGCAGCCATCCAAAATCGTTCTGCACATTTCATAGTATCAAACTACCAGCGTACAGCCAGGGTCTCCATAATGAAGTCAAACCAATTAATATACCTGATCGGTCTCTTCGCCGAAAAATATCGCGCCTCTTCTTAGTTCATAAAATTTTTCATTTTAATTCCACTCTTAGATCTTCTCTGTTTCAGCCACCATCATATATTTCATTCCGCACCGCCCACAAGTTCAAGGCTGCCATACCCAACTGCGGGACGAATCTACATTTTAATTCTTTCATACCAAAGACTTGTTCTGACTGGAACCACCTTCCTGCCTCCCTCGCTGCCATTATTGACACCAGTCTCTTCAAAACAGCCATTGCTAATACCGTTTATTGTACCATTGTTAATATTGTATAATGTATTCAATTCTTCGTTCTTGTTTTTGTTCTTAATGTGTCCACTAACCCACTCCTCTCTGTAATGCCTTGACCTTGAGAGTAAATAAATAAACAAATAAATATAACTTGTTTTCTATTGTATAATTATGTGCATATTGTGTTGTATGTCTTTATGCAATTTTTTTTAGGTTAATCTCTGTAAAGTGTTTTTACCGGATGGGTGGCCCTTAATTTGTCAAGTGTCGATACACCTTTTGCCTGCTCTCCCCCTGTTTTCATTGCTTTTGTAATGCAAACCAAACGAAAATGTGTAATAAAAATAATTAAAAAAACTTCTCTATCTGACGTGGAAGAACCAGCTGTCAGCTTCGCCCAACCTCGAATGATGAACTGTTTCTCATGCCATACTGCTCAATCGAGTAGTAACATTGGTAAACGTTACTTTTTTTTTACATATTCGTGGACGCTCTAAACAAATCTTGCATTCATTGTACCCGCAATCCTGCTCCAAACAAGTGGTCGAGTGATGACCGGCAATAAAGAAAAAAAAAAAAAAACCGGCTGGCTGCCACCCGTTACCTTCCCCTGTCCTAACTTAATTTTTGGCAGAGAACTTGAAAGTACGGCTAAAGAGGCAATACGTATCGTTACGAAAAAAAAGCCACCATTCAAGTCGGGATTTGGGGCAAGACGTTCTTTCGACGAAAGAGAAAAGCCTGCATGCTACAATCCCTACATGCAGCAACCCTAGATCGCGTGTTGTGCCGTAATGGAGTTTTCCATTCTCATGGCTATGTCGCTGTATCAGTGACCGCGTGCACGAACACCGCAAGAACAGAGCGATCGGTGTGAATCCGCCATCCTTCCCTTTATAGTCGAGAAAAGTGGCAACCGGCTCTCCAGAAAGATAAGCTAAAGCCATTGTCAAGCCCCGGTAATCGTTCCTAAGTTTTCACCCATTTCGCGTTTTATGTTTTTTTCCAGGCTTTTTTCTCCTCTTCGGCTCCACCTTCATTCACCGTATTCTTCTCCCATACTCATTTCATCCTTCTCAACCGCTCAATACCCCACAGCTTTCCTCTTTTTTTTTCCCACCAGATCCGCTTGGAGCGTTTGAGGCTGGATTTGTGTGAAGTTGTGCCACACGTGGGAGGAGGTGTGTTCGCTGCATATGTTTTAATGTATTTTTCTACATTTTTACCGTTTCTTTTTTCATCTTACCCACCCCAACTCTTCGTTTTTTGCTTGGCTTTTTCCAACTGCACACGCCTCTTCTGTCGTCTTCCGTTTCTCGTGTTTCCAGCCTGGAAATAAACGCCCAGCAGGCAGCCAGGGCTCGCCTGTGTCTCTCTGTCTTGTGTCGTGTTGCTCCCGCATTGTTCATGCTTCCCTACATTACTCCAACTGATTGAAACTACCACCATTTCGCTGCATAGACCCCGATTACATTCCCACGGCCGCCTCTTTCAAGCGCGCGCCCTGCCCAGGCGGCCGCGCCGGCCACTCGTGGCGCTGCCTGTTCGCAGCGAGGGTGCAACAGAACGAGAACAGAAAAAAAAAGGGTGGAGGGGTAGGTATGTTGGTACAAACTGGCAAATAATTAAATCATCTTGTAAAGAACATATCTGGGTTTCAGGAACCATTGCCGGCATAAAGACATGGCTAGGGGTAGTTTATTTAGAAACAGGACACCAATGCCGGAAAGAAAACCAGGATCTTGTTGAATGTCTCAGTGACGATATAAGCCCGGTTGGAGACGGGGTCGATATTATTTTGGTGGGGGACATGAACGGCCACATCGACGATCTGGATGGATACACTGATTGTAACGGGAAGCTAATGCTAGATTTTTGTGAGCGACACGATCTAGTTATAGTAAATAGAGAAACAAAATGTGAAGGCCAAATCACGTGGGAATTCCGCAGCAGGCAGACGACCATTGACTACTGTCTAATGTCGCAGGAAATTTATAGCAAGGTCACGAAAATGGAAATAGACGAAGAAGCGGGGTGTTCTGGGAAGTGATCATAAACGTATTAGTCTGCAGATGGGACCCTTGATGAAAAGAGAAACGGAACTTAGATAAAAAGTAAACGCAAAATTAAACGAAGATCAAATAGCGCAGATAGCAGCAGACATAGAGGAAGCAATAGAGAAAATCCCCATGGAAGACTGGGATTATCAACAGGTAGAACTACTCATAAGGAGGAAAATTAAGGAGGTTAAAGTGGAAAACCGCATGGAAAAAGGAAGCCACGGAGCTGGTGGAATAAGGAAATCAGGGAAGCTATTGAACAACGACGGGCTGCTTCAAGGGAACACCGAGTGGCAAAGAAAGCACAGGTATCTCAGGAGGAAATCGACAAAAAATGGGAATCATATCGACAAAAGAAACTTGAGGTACAGGCCCTCGTCCAAAGAAAAATAAAACGGTCCACTAATCGCTGGATGGCTGACATACACGGTGCCTCTAGAGGCGGAGCAAGAAAATTCTGGAACCATATAAGCTGGCTAGGGAAAAATAATCAAAGAAAGCAAGATCGGATTCAAGATAACGAGGGAAATTGTTTAAAGGGAGACAACGCAGCGAACTACATTACATCAGTTAAAGCCGAGTCATTTAAAAGCGAAGATAGGGTAATCTCCGCAAATCCGGAAGCAACACAAGGTAGCAGAATACAAAGCAGCTTAGAACTGACCAATCTAAACTGGAAAAAGGCAGAAAAAAATATTCCTAAAAACACATCTACAGGAATAGATGGAATTCCGATCAAGCTGATTAATGAACTTGGTCCAAAAATTAAGGAAACGTTGTTGAAAGCTCTGGAAGCAGTCGTAACGAATAAGCAAATTCCGGACAGCTGGTGGCAGAGTAAAATGAATTTGATTTAGAAAGGGAAAGGAGAAAGGATGCACATAAAATCCTACAGGCCAAATACCATAACATATGTTATGTACAGGTTGGCCATGCAGGCGGTGAAATTAAAGGTGCAAGCATGGGTAGAAATTAACAAGATACTCGGAGAACTTCAGAACGGCTTTAGAAAGGGTAGGCACTTATATGATAGCCTGTTCGTGCTTACCCAATGCATCGAAATATCTAGAGTGAAAAATAGACCTTTGTATTTGGCCTTCCTGGACATAAACGGGGCGTACGACAACGTAAACAGGGAACTCCTGTGGAACATATTAAAAGAAGAAGGTATCGGTTATGAGATAATAGAGTTCCTACGGGAAATATACCGGGATAACAAAGTAGAAATTACATGGGAAGGGATAAGAAGTACGGAAGATGTCAAAGTATGCAAAGGATTCAGACAAGGCTGTCCTCTATCACCGCTGCTGTTCATGCTTTATATGATAAACCTGGAACGGAGGATACAAGACAGTAACCTAGGTTTTAACCTGTCATATAGATTAGGTGGAAAGGCGGTAGAGCAGCGCCTCCCTGGATTGATGTATGCAGACGATATTGTGCTGCTAGCTGACAGTCTGGAAGAATTGCAAACTCTAGTTAAGTATTGCGGAGACGAAGGGGACGCTCTAGGCTTCAGGTTTAGCGTAGTTAAGAAGGGTCTGGTGATTTTCAACGGCTCAACTGATCAGGGTCTTAAAATACAAGGCCATGAAATAACCAGAGTAGCAGAATATAAATATCTGGGAATATGGCAAACGAAGGATTGGCATACATTGGAAAGCATGAGCAATCACTTAAGGCCAAAGGGCGAAGGAATGCCGGGATAATGAAGCATAGGGCATTGTGGGGATACAACAGGTATGAGGTTTTGAGGGGTATTTGGAAAGGAATTATGGTGGCCGGACTTACTTTCGGAAATGCGCTTTTGTGCCTAAAATCAGAGGTACAGTCGGCATTAGAAATAAATCAGAGAGCCGGTGGACGATTAGCACTAGCTGCTCACGGCAAAACCACAAATGAGGCAGTACAGGGAGATTTTTGTGAGCGACACGATCTAGTTATAGTAAATAGAGAAACAAAATGTGAAGGCCAAATCACGTGGGCATCTTTCGAAGTACGGGAAGCTCAGAGTAAAATATTATATGAGGAATGCCTGAGGAAATTGGACAGTATTTAAATACCTGTACTTAAAAAGCGTTGACTCACAATGGAGGAAAAGAACTAGGAAACTAACTAGTAAGTATGCTAGTCACAAGGACGGAGAAATAAAGAGCATTAAGCAACAGGTGAAAAACACAGAATGTTAAAATTGGATAAATTCGATGGAGAAGAAACAGAGCGTGGAATTATACCGAAAGTGAAAAATGCTGATCAGGAAGGAAGATTTCTTTGATAACTCGAGAGGCAGTGCCCTACTTTTTGAAGCTAGATCAGGGTGCCCTAGAACACGCAGCTACAAAAAGAAATTTAACAATGGAGATGACGCATGTGCTGTATGTGGAAACTCCAGTGAAACAACTGACCATATTATACTCGATTGTAATGGTATCCATCAGGAAGTTGATGCAGGCGCAATCACTGTTCCTGAAGCTTTGGGGTTTAGAGATACCAGTGGCCGGGTGAATAAACCTGCGGTGGGAACTAGCAAAAAACGACTGGAAGATTGGTGGCTTAAAAGCAGAGAAGTGACATAAGGTTAGTAATGTAGAAACTAAAATTTAATAAATACCCAGTCGAAAAAAACTGCAGAACTTTGTCAAAAACACGACAAAATATCCTGTAGTTCTGTCGTAACCATCAAACTTTTCTGTAGTTCTGTAGTACTTTCCTGTAGTTCTGTAGTTTTTCTGTAGTATATTTCTGTTTTCTGTAGTTCTGTGGCACGTTTCTGTTTTAACTACAGAAATTTCTGATGTTACTACAGAACGTTCTGTTGTCACAACAGGTACTTAAAAAAGGGAATTGCGCTAAAAAAGACACGGACGAGAAGAGGACATGGACGGGCGCAAACTCGCGACTGATTTTATTCAGAAAGAACACAAATATATATACCTTGAAGCTTATCCAATCAATGCCTAAGCGCACATGCCAGGAAGGTTGTCTCTTTCTTATACAACTTGATACTAGAATCGCTTACGCATTCATCACCTGACTTATCAATGAAAAAGGCCTCTGCGAGTTCACGTGCTACCTGGTTACGACTGCGTCTTAAGATTTTGGTTCTAGCCAGCAAAGGCTGGCATGCTTTATCAGGCGTAGCCAAAGGGCATGCACCGCAATGCAAGGCAAATTTGACCCTTTTCCGTTATTCATAGAGAGTTGATGTTCCCTTAGTCGTTCACTTATACAACGGCCCGTCTGGCCGATGTAAACTTTTCTTAAGTAAAATCTTAAGGCGCAGTCGTAACCAGGTAGCACGTGAACTCGCAGAGGCCTTTTTCATTGATAAGTCAGGTGATGAATGCGTAAGCGATTCTAGTATCAAGTTGTATAAGAAAGAGACAACCTTCCTGGCATGTGCGCTTAGGCATTGATTGGATAAGCTTCAAGGTATATATATTTGTGTTCTTTCTGAATAAAATCAGTTGCGAGTTTGCGCCCGTCCATGTCCTCTTCTCGTCCGTGTCTTCTTTAGCGCAATTCCCTTTTTTAAGTATGTATGACCGACTAGCCCAACAACATGCTCTGTTAAATCACAACAGGTTTCCCGTCAAAAACCGCACAGAAATTTTGTCGTAACATCAGAAAATTTTCTGTAGTTTTTTTCGACTGGGTAGAATGGTGGTTTAGTTAACCAATCTAAATAAATAATTAAGATATAGGGAGAACAATGAGCAGGGTAGCTACTGCTACCACCCCGTTTCAAAGGGGACGTTCCTATATTCCATCCATCCATCCATCCATCGAGTGCTGTCCCCTGGGCTTCTGCACGGTGCCCATACTGGGTCATGCGCACACAAAGACTGAAAGAGTGATCATCGAAGCTATCGAAGATGGCAAAATGGAAGGGTTGGGTTGATTGGCTAGATTTTGGCCAATAACCTTAAAAGTTTGTGGTAATTGGCCAGGAACAATTTTTGATGGCGTGGAACCATCGTGAGCTCATGTGTTACGTTCCAGGATGCTATTAAAAGCAAAGGCTTGGGGTCTTTCGTGATAACAAGAACTCAGACAGATGTTGATTGAACGGATTAAGCGGCAGGAGGGCTGGTACACGTTTTCACAATATATAATAAATAGGTTAACCGCACGAACAACGTCCCTATAATGAACCATCAATAAGCCCGATCTGCTGTTCTGGTTGTAGTACTGGAATGTAGAGCCAGTAGCAAAATGAATATTATCTTTAATGGAGCACATTTGCCCTCTTATGCGCTTTCCGGAATCAATAATCCGCCGCTCGTTAGCGGCTGTAAATGCGGAACTTTTTGCAAGAGTGTAATCCATTACGCAACATGTACTAACATGATTAGAAATCTATTTATACTGTTTAACTGTGAAAATTAGGATGTTTCGGGTCCTTTCCGGGCGCTGGCATTAGAGTACTCGCTGATGTGTCTCGTTCAGTGTGGCGCGAAAACATCCCCCCCCCTCTCTCTCTTCATCAGGCTGCCTCACAGGCCCACGAATGAATGAATGAAAAACTTTATTGAACAGTGATAAGGGAGGGGAATGTGTAGGTGTGGTCCCTAGTCCGAGACTCCAGCGGCTGCCGCTGCTATCCGCGCGCTATCCTCTATCCTCTTCAACACCGCCATGATTAGAATCGCAAGGGCTCTGCAACAGGTTCCGAACATTGGATACACCCTGTATGCTGATGACATTACGATCTGGACAACCACAGGCTATCTAGGCCAGAAAAAATAAACACATCAAGCAGCCGCAACCTGCGTGCAAATAGAGGCCTTTCGAGCGGGCTCCAATGCTCCCCAGATAAATCTGAAGTCATCCGCATACGTGGGTACCACTATACATCACCAGGCAATCTTAGCATCCTCCTGCATGGGGTCCCAATCCGGGAAGTGGCACTCATACGAATCCTGGGTCTCTGGCTCCAAAGCGATAGAAAAGTAGACCACGTGCTCCACCTCCTCAAGAATACAACACAGCAGATCTCTAAAATGATCCGCCGGGTGGCCAGAAACCGAAAAGGCATGCGGGAAGAAGGCACGAGCCGTCTGGTGCAGGCGCTGGTCATCAGTCGCCTCTCCTATGGACTACCTTACCTCACCCTGCTCCGAAGAGATCTCAACAAAGTAAACGCAATGATACGTGCAGCTTACAGGAACGCGTTAGGCCTCCCACCATACACCTCCAACGTCAAATTGGAAGCTCTTGGACTGCACAACACATTTGAAGAAATTCAAGAGGCTGTCCTCCTGTCCCAAAGGGAATGCCTTCTGTCAACTGAGACTGGCCGGCTCATTCTCGAGCGCGTTGGCTATCCTTCGGACGTACAAGCTATACAGTCAACGACTAACATTCCTGTTCCGTACCGGGCAAGAGTATATGTGTCCCCGCTACCAAAGAACATGTCTCCAGACCACAACGAAGGCAGAAGACACGCCCGAGTGAATTATCTTAAGCGTGCAGTGGAACGCAGTCCGAGAACTGTCTATGTGGATGCCGCTCTATACGAGCATACATCGAACGCAGCAGCAGCCGTGGTGGTGGGCTCTTCATACACAGAAGCCTCCAGCATGACCATCCCGCACTGTACTATCACAGAAGCGGAAGTGGCGGCGATCGTGCTGGCCATTACCTGCGGAGACGCGACCAATCGAGAGCTTCGCGTAATCACCGACTCACAAGCGGCGTGTCGGCTCCTTCTTGCAGGCAGAATACCTAAAAAATTAGCTCGCTTCACAACTAACCCATTGGCTACAACCTCACAGCTCAAGCATCAGATCACTTGGGTTCCGGGGCACTCTGGATTGGAAAGTAATGAGGTCGCGGATAGGCTAGCTCGAGGTCACACAAACCGAGCGGCCACCAATCCCGATCTCACAACCAGCATTCCTGTCCCAGCGACTTACGGCGCGCGACTTAAGTACCTACGGGAACAACGTAGGATTTATCCCTCTCCACACAAGGGTCTAAATGCACAAGAAATGCGGGAATGGAGACAGCTCCAAACCAACAAGTTCCCCAACCTACATCAATACAACATAATGTTCACAGAACACTACACAGACATATGCCCTTGGTGCAATGACCAGCCCACCGCCTACCACGTCACATGGGGGTGCACAGGCCCCAAACCTCCCCACATAAACATGCACCATTCGGAGGCGCAGTGGGAGGCCACTCTGCAATGCTATGATCTAGAGACCCAGCGTAGGCTGGTAACTCAGGCAAGAGCGGCAGCCCAGGCCACTGGGGTCGTGAAATGAAGACTCCACTCACTGCCCTCCCCCCCCCCTCTTTTTTTCTTTTTTCCTTTCTCTTTCCTTTTTCTTTTTGAAATAGTTTTTTCTCTCTCTCCGCGCGCCTGTCACGAGGGCCCGTTGGGCCTCTAGGCCAGAGCTGGCTAGGGCAGCTTCCCACCCCTCAATCGTCGGCACTGCATTTGTGTAATTGAGTGAATTCTGTGGGCAGGTCCTCACCATGTGGCCCAAGCCTGCCTTCACCCGCGATATTTACATTGAGGGTCGCAGAACCCGGGGTGTATTGTCTTTAAACGGGCTGGTGTGTTACATGTACCTGTCTGTAGGCGTTGCCATCTTACTTCCTCCGCTTTGGAGAGCCCCTTAGCTGGGGGTGGATATTTTCTGCGAGAGAGTCTGCAGTGCTATAACCTGTAAGGGGCCGGGATAGTGGAGGATGGAGGGGTCGAGTACCGGGGGAGAAAAGTTTGGGCAGCGGCATGGGCGCACTCATTCCCTTCCACGTCTTGATGTCCCGGTGTCCAGACGAGGCATTTGTCTTGTTCGGGGTGTCCATGATTTCTTAATATTCTGGCAGCCTGGGGACCTGTTCTTTCTTTGATGTAGTTGCGGAAGGCAGCCATAAAATAAGTGATTATATAGGCGCAGGTGATATGTGTGGCGGCAAAAGCAATTGTATCTCCTCCGCCATTTCAATATTATCATCGCAGACAGGGAGGGCATCAACCAGTTGTTGGTGAATCACAACCGCTACCGTGTACCCCGCTTCTGACTCTGCTGCGTCTACGTAGTAGGATTCAGTGTCTGTCCCGTACTTTTCCTGGATGTATTTGGCCCTCGTCGTCCGGCGCCCGTGGTGGAACAGAGGATGCATATTGCGGGGTGAGGCTATGAACGAGTTTGACCATCCGGGAGGTATAGCCTGTTTTTGTACGAGACCTTGCGGGCTAGTCAGGTTACGGTCCATAAGAACGATGTGGCCCGTGCGGGTTGCTGCTAGTTGATTAATCTGGGTGGCACGTTGGGCGGCGAAGAGTTCTTCGGCTGTATTGCACCCCCCTAATTGCAAAATACGCTCTGTGGAAGTGCTTTAGGGCAGGCCCAGCGCTTTTTTAAGTGCGTTTCGTATAATGACATCCATTTTCTTATAGTCTCCCGTGTTGAGGTGCAAATACGGTGTCGAATACACAATTCTGTTCATGATGGATGCTTGAATCAGGCGCAGGTTGTCTTGTTCGAGCATACCCTTGTTGTTGGTAGTGACCCTTGCTATGAACGCGCAACCTGCAGACTGATGGTTTTGAGCCGAGTGAAGACGTACCCATTTCTGCCCCTGTCGTTGATGTAAAGGCCTAGAACCCTGATGGTATCCTTCTGTAGTATTGGGTCTCTATTGAGGTTGACTTCAACAGTGGGTCTGCGCTGGCGGGAGCCGTGTAGTACCAGCAACACAGACTTTTCGGGGGAGCAAGTGAGGCCGTAGTTAGCGATGTAGGCTTGCACGATGGTCACGGCCTCTCTAAGGCGCTCCTCAATTTTTGAGGTGGAATAGACCGTGGTCCAAATAGTGATGTCATCCGCGTAGAAGGCGAACCGCAGATATGATACCTGATTTAGCGGGGCTGGCAGTTTGATTGAGTGGGCACAGCGGACCGCGCCTAGGCATGTTGCCTTATACATCATTCTTCTGCTTTGCACAGGCTTTTCTGCTCGGTTCGTCTGAACTGTCACCTCAGCAAGATGCCATATCAGTCGACACGTGCCTTCATGATCATGTCGTACCAGACGCCGGGGATTTCGTTATTTGGCGAAATGACTACCTTCTGCATGCACCGCCTCCGTGCCACGTGACCTTTCCGGACCCCCGTTTAAAAGACCGACAGCCAGGATTCAGCTTCAGTGGGCACAGCGGACCGCACCTAGGCATGTTGCCTTATGCTTCATTCTTCTGCTTTGCACAGGTTGGTGGTTATTCCACTACATTTAGAAGTGACTGCCGCGGTCGTTTGGTCCTGCCGTGCCCACAGCGCTGTGTTAGCATTGTCAAAGACGTGTTTTGTGTTTGCACCTTACTCTTATGTGGTGACGTTGAATCAAACCCTGGACCTGATCATTCCAATGCAGACGCCTCAGAACTACTAAAGGAGTTAGTCACAGCACATACTAAGTTAATGGCTGAGATTGTGGCCCTCAGAACAGAGCAAGGGAATTTGGAAAAAAACAATACCTGACTTGAGTACGCGCTTTGCTGATTTCGAAAAACAAACTGAGCGAACTGATCACATGGAACGCGCTATTCAAGACTTAAAATCAAAACTGGTTCATATGGAAGATTACAGTAGGCGCTCCAACTTGGTCATTTTCGGAGTATGTGAGGAGCCAATTAATACAGAATCTGACCTAAAACAGAAGGTCCTGACTGAAATCTTCTCTGAAACGCTTGATGTTCATTGCTCTTCTGTGGGAAGAATTCGTCGTTTAGGAAAAAGCAGTGACAACAGGCCTGTAGTAATAATTCTTCAAGACTATAACAAAAAACAGGCAGTCCTTAAAAACGCATACAAACTCAAAGGAAAGAATGTGTCTCTAGCGACTCGCGTGGCATGCGTCCGGCACGTGCTGAAGAGAAGGAAGCAACGCCGGCACGAGAGCTGAGGAACGCTCGCGACCTTCGCCTCGGCCGGACGCTGCCGTCGTCACCTCTTCAGCTTCTCAAATAAATGTGGCCGCGGTCGCCCCTGCCTGACGATCTCTACATGTCTATTCAAAACGACTATTCGAAAAAAAAAACCCTCAGGAAACGAAAGCTTTTATGGGAGAGTACCAAAGCAGAAAGGGACAAGAAAATGAAAGTTAAATTAGTGAGTGATAGGTTGGTCGTGGCGGGCCAAATGTTTTCATGGGATGACATCACAAGCACAAGGATGAAACTGTCATCGCAAAGTACACGACAGAATGACTGACCACAGTAAGCAGAAAAAAAAAGAATTCAGACTTCTAAACATAAATGCGCGGAGCATTGTCAATAAAAGCGAACAGCTTGAATCTATTCTTCTTGGTTACAATCCGCACGTTGTTGTCATCACGGAGACGTGGCTACACGAGGAAATAGAAAATAGACATTTCCCCCCCCCCCCCCCCATCTTATTGTGTATTTCGCCGTGACAGATTATCAAGAGGTGGGGGAGTGGCGGTCCTCGTTAAAAACAATATTCAGACGTCTTTAACTCGACAAATCGATGATCACGAAAGCATCTCGCTTAAGCTACTTTTTCGGGGCCGTTCCATCCTTGTATTCTTGGTTTACCGTGTTCCAGATTCTCCTCCTAAGTTCTTACGCTATTTGTCGGAACACATGTCATCCTTCAAACAAAATAACGCATTTCTCGTTGGTATTTTAACTTACCTGGTAACCCGGTAATAATTGGGATCTAACTTCTGCTGTCTCACGATACTGCGCACATTCTGGCCATTTGTTTCATATTATGTTGTGTAACAATTTAAAACAAATAGTAGGACAAGCTACACGTTTTCATGGTTCATCTAATTCCATTCTTGACTTGATTTTTGTGAACCGTTCTCATGAAACATTTACTGTTTCGATCCATCAAGGATTGTCTGATCATGAGATGGTGTACTTTACTTGCGATTTTGTTGCTAATAAACTTGCCGGACAGTCGAAAACCGTACTTGTAAACCATTTCTCGCGTCCCGGGAATGGGAGCGTACTAGATTATTTAGATCTGTCTTAGCAGCTTTGAAGGAAGTGACCCGTCTGTTCTGTGGTGCAAATTTAAACACATGACCACACATTGTATCAAACAATTTATTCCATCAAGAGTAAAAAGAACTGGGAAATCTAATCCCTGGATTACGCGAGACATCTTGCATCAAGAAAGAAGACTCAAACGCTTAAGAAGAGCACGTGTTCCCTCAGCACCATCGAAATGAAGCAGGTTTCTTTGACTAAAGCAGTAGCGGCTGCTTAGCGCCATTACGTTCAAACTATTTTGCCGAAGTTTATACATAATTCCCCTCAGAAATTCTGGAATTTTCTCAGCAAACAGGAGAAATTCCTACCTTCGATGAGGCACGAGGGAGCGCTGCTCAGCAGCAAGACATATATTGATGAAAAGATTAATTTACATTTTAACAGCGTGTTTACCACACCTGCAGATAATCTTGTAACTCCTGTTTCTTGTTCACAGCCCATACATGATCTTGTGTCTCAACCTGCTGTGTTTGCAATGTTGTTGAATCTTAAAACAAAAGCAAGTCCTGGCCCTGATAATTTACCTAATTCATTCTGTCATCGTTATGCTGAAATGATTTCCCTCTTACGATCATTTTTCAAGCTTCTCTCTTGTCTTCAAGTCTGCCTTCCGACTGGAGGATGGCTCGTGTAGTACCCATACATAAGAAAGGTGATGCCGCAATGTTTAATAATTATCACCCCGTATCGTTGACCTCATCATGCTGCAAACTTCTTGAACATATTATAGCTAATTATATAAAAACCTTTCTTGACGACAACAACATATCATCGCCATTCCAGCATGGATTTCGGAAAGGCTTTTCCACAGTCATCCAGCTCACTTCCGTCGTTCGCAATTTTGCTCAGGTTCTTGACCAGCTCCGACAAAGTAGACGTCATATTTCTAGATTTTAAGAAAGCCTTTGATTTAGTTCCGCACAGTAAACTTATCCATATACTAGAAACCATTGGTCTCCCTTAATTTATTATTAACTGGCTTTCAGCTTATTTATCCGACCGATTTCAATATGTCAGTATCGGCGGTCACTGTTCCAGCCAACTTCCAGTAACCTCCGGTGTCCCGCAGGGCAGTGTCCTTGGGCCACTACTCTTTCTTATCTATATTAATGATATTATGCGAAGCATATTAACGTAGGTTTCGGGCCTTCGCGCGACGCCCGGCGGTGGCCACCATTAACCCTGAAGTGGGGTCACGTGACATGACGTCACGTGATGACGTCACACCGGCTGCAGATGGGGCCTCATATCGCGCCGTCGGTCGCCTCCCGGCGGTGGCCACCATTGACCTTGAAGTGAGATCACATGATGTGACGTCACATGATGACGTCACACCTGCTGCAGATGGGGCCTCATATCGCGCCGTCGGACGTCGCCCGGCGGAAGCCTCCACGCTTCGGTTCGCGCCGTCGCGCGCGACGCGGCGGCGGCGCCACCATCGCTGCATCACGTGATATGTGACGTCACGCCAGGGATGAAGCGGCGCGCGCCCGCCGTCGCGTCAGTCTCTGTGCCTGCAACCGCGCCAGCGTCTTTGCGCCGGGCGTGTATGCGGTAAAGATGCCTCCAAACGCTAAGGACGTTAATAATAGGAATGCAAAACGAAGGCTGCAGCGTGCTACAGAAACCGATGAAGAATAAAGTACGACGAATAACCTAAAACCACGTCTCCGTTACTTAGCCCAATCCACACTGAGGCAGCTGCTTAACATGCTTCGCATCCACTGGGCTTAACCTTGATAAGCCTCCAATTTTTTTTACCCACTTCATTACTCACCCTGTTCAAATTAGATTGTTTGCCGATGATTGTGTTCTGTATAATGAAATTAATGTTCCAGGCAACCAAATTTTACTTAATTCTAATTTATATAGTATTAGCAAATGGTGTAATAAATGGGGAATGGCATTAAATGCTGACAAGACAGCATTTATGCGGATTACGAACAAAAAGAACCGCCATTCTTTTTCATACAGTCTTCCCACTCGGAACCTTTTAGAAGTCGAAGATTACAGATACCTCGGTGTAATAGTAACGAATAACCTTAGCTGGAACAAACATAATGACACTGTATGCTCGTCTTCCTTCCGTAACCTTTGTTTTCTTAGGCATAAGTTAAAACAAGCTCCTTCCGACGTCAAATAGCCAGCATATAACACCATGATTAGACCTAAACTTGAGTACGCGTGCACTGTTTGGGATCCACACACAAAAGCTAACATTAATGCTCTCGAAATAATTCAACGCAAGGCTGTTCGGTTTATATTTTCTAAATATCGCAGCACTGACTCACCACCTGCCTAATGCTTAAACATAACATACAGTCCCTTGAATCTCGGCGCAGAATACAAAGGCTAAAATTTCTCTTTCTACTAAAAAAAAGTAATAAATTATCAATGGCTCCTGATTTGTATCTCAAACCGGCATCGTCTAAGGCAACAAAAAATACGCACACCGAATCACTAACGCCTTACTTTGCCAGAACTAACATCTTCAAATTTTCTTTTTTCCCGCGCACCATAACAGAATGGAATAACCTGCCATTATCATCACTTCAGGACTTTGATTCTTTAGAACAGGCCGTGCATTGATTTCCTGTTTTTCTACATCTTGCTTGTACTTGTGTAAATTTTATGTTCATGTTTTTGCACTTTATGCTTTTGTGTTTTCTTTTGGAATTGTTGCCCCTCCTGCCAGGACCCTTCACTGGGTGTGCAGTATGATCAAATAAATAAATAAATAAAGCAATTTTGAAAAGTAAAGGTGATAGAACAGCACCCTGTGGTGTGCCGCGTGTGCCTAAATGGATTTGGCTGGGTTGTGGCAGACCGAGGTGGGCATAGACGGTACGACCGTGAAGGAAACCTTTTACATATGCATAGGTTCTTGCACCGCAATTGATGTGGCTCATATTTTCCAATTATCAAACGCCCCCAGTGCGGTCGAGAGCGAGAATTGTCCTGAAGAAAGGGTTGTTAGAGGGGGGGGGGGGGGGGGGGGTATGACTTCTTTAATTAAGCTGGAGGAGTATATCTTGCGTGGATAGGCCGGGCCGGAATCCGAACATGGTGTGTGGGTACAATTTTCTTCTGCAAAAAATCTTGCGATTTATATATACAATGAAATCAGGAAAACCCGTGACAATTTTGCGCAGACATATATGAGCCTCAATCAAAATTTTGACTTGAGGAAAAAACAATACAGACTACCAAAGCTGAGAAGAAATTGCGGTGGGCAAAGCCTGCGATCCCAAATACCCATGCTTTTGAACAAAAATAAGGATCTTGTTGCCATTATTGAACGGCATGCATCACTTGGTGTATTTAAACGTACACTGAACGAGATGTGGAACCAAGTGTTTTAATTAAAACTGTCATCGATGTCAAATATTGTTTAGCTTTTTGAGCGCCTGTTACTGTTGTTGTCGTTTTTTTCGTTTTTGATTTGTTCAGCTTTTTGAGTGCTTCTTACTGTTGTATTTTTCTATAGTTAATTTGCATCTTTGAGTCGAAAAAACGATTTCATCTCTACCGCGCTGTTTCCCCTGTGTACAAATTGTATGGGGCTCTGAACCTGGTCAGGTGCAAGTACGCACCTTTTGTTCGGGGTCCCTTAGTTTTTGTATAAGGAAACTAAGAATAAACTTCAAACTTCAAATTTCTTCTTCAAGATATCGGGTGAGCGTGATGTGTACAGCTTTCTTCATGACTTTCCCTACGCAGGAGGTGAGACAGATGGGCGGTAGATTGTTAATATTTATGGGTTTGCCCGGTCTGAGGATGAAGTGTACCTCTGCAGTCTTCCACTCGTCTGGCAGCCGACCCGTGCGCAGACACTTGTTAATGTAATTCGTGAGCTGCGTGAGAGCGGCGTCGTGGAGATTGGCGAGGAGCCCCACCATGATCTTGTCTTTCCCAGGAGCTGCGCCTCTGCGCATGGCTAGGATGGCGGCCTGTATTTCTTTGACGGTGAAGTCCGCATCTAGTTGCTCGCTTGGCTGCCCTGTATAGAAAGGGAGGGGGTCCGTGTCGACTGTAGTGCAGAAGTTCCCCGCGATACATTAGTGGCACGGGCAGAGGCTCTTTATTTTTCTTTCCTTTTGCATGCCTCAGCATAATACATGTAGTGCAGAAGTACTTCTGTTCGATGGTTTGGTATGACATCGCCATTGGACCCGCGGTAACTGTGTAGAGCTCTAGCAAGGTTCTTGCGCTGTTCGCATTTGGAGCTGTTGGGGTCAATGAGGCATCTGAGTAAGCTCCAAGTTTGTTTCGAGCTAAGGTTACCATTCAGGAAATCACATTTTTTCAGACCGGCTTGCGTTAGGGCTGCGTGTGAGAGCTCTGTTGTCGCGCTGGTGGCACCAACGTTTCACCAGGCCTCTGCGGGCATTCCAGGAGATGGGAGTCAATAGCAGGGCAGTCGAAAGATGTCTTCAGGGTATGTAGAGAACAGGTGCCTAAGGTCCGATGCCCAGGAAGCGCAATCAGTGATATCTTCGTGATCAAGGCTGGTTTGCTATTTTCTAAATGCGGTCCAATCAGTGATTTCGGCAGTAGCGTGCATTTGTCGATGCGTTTTTCTTGCAAGATGGATGATCAGAATGAAATGGTCACTGCCCAAAGTTTCCAGTGTGTTTTCCCATAGGCAAGCTTTACCGCCGTGGGTTAGTGTGAGATCGGGGCTGGTGTCACGCGTGACACTGTTGCCAAGTCGAGAAGGTTGGGTCGTTCAGAACTCCGGAACAAGCTGCGCCCTCTACACGGGGATGCCCTGGCAAGAATTGTGGAAATACGGCCAACCAGTCCAACGAAGAGGACTGCGCCAAAGGTATCTTTACAAGGCTTGAAATAATTGCCAATCAAGATTCGGAAACAGTGTTAGACCTGCAGTGTTGCGCAACTAGGCGCGGACCATGTCGCAGTGTTGGCAGAGCACGGGAAAGCTTGCTCTCCTCGTGGCCTTAAGGGTATACACGAACAAGCGGTGTGGGCTTAGCACTGAAAAATAGTGCAGCGCCTCGAACGTAGGGTGACTGTGCTCCCTTTTTTGTTCTGTTCCGAACGGTGCGCGTTCTTTGAGCTCTTAAGCGATGACGGGTTTATACTGTCACGTGATGGCGACAAGGCCGATGGCAACAAATAAAGAGTCCGGGAGTGCACTAAAATAACTTTTTATTGAGGCTGACTTGCGCCCGCAAAATCACTAAGCGATTCGGCAGCGGCGATAACATCAAATCTGCTCGCTGGTCGTCGAACAAAGAATACCTGTACCACACGTCAACGCTCAATTTAAAGGACAGGAAGAAATATCTAAAGCCACAAACAGCGACTATCATAGCCTGGAACATTGTCGAAACACACACGAGTGGTTGCAATCTTCGAGATCGATCTCGACGCATCTTGCACGACAAAAAAATGATAAAGTGTCGTCTCGCGACTACGATAATAAACAAACAAAGAATACAGGAACGATCGGCGCGCTGGAATCACAGTGATAAGGCCGCACGCTGGCGACTGCCGAAAAATAACAAATAAAGATTTGAATAGTTCGCGGCATTACTCCCCCCTTAAAAGGCATCGCCTCGATGCTTACAAAACACACATAACTGTAAACAAAATACGAGAAATTAAATTAACTACGGCCTTTAGCGCGCGTAATAATGCTTTAGGCACACAACATGGACGATTTCTAGGCGCGCCCTGCGCCGCTGGGATGTAGTCGTACCGTCGGTGATGACTTCATAATTAAGCTAATAGATGTACCGCAGGACATTGTATGAGCCGATGTACCAGTGCAAGAGCTTTTCACTCAGTCCATGGCGGCGTATCGGCGTCCAAACCCACACTTGGTCTGCCGGTCTTTTGAGCGCAAGGACATACCGTGGCGCCACCTCTTAGAAGCGCCTACGGGACGAACTAAGTGGGATACGTGCGTTAAACTGCTGCTATAAGACTCTTTCATATGCAGTTTAGTTGCGCGTTAGTATTACGTCCACTTATTTAACATGCACCTCGGTCTGGGCTGCATAAGTTTAATTTGAGGTAGTAGACCCGTTCATTCGTCAAGAAAGCACTTCATCGAGGTTGGCGAGCTTTAACTACTGCAACCACGACGCGCACCGACTGCAGTATTGCTGTTGCTCTTATGGTTAAAAAAAAAAAAAGAAAGGTGTCACAAAACCAGTCAGATGTAAGCGGTCATTTAACATGTAATGGGATTCCTCCGCAAGAGCATCGAAGCTGTCAGGCGCCTCACAGAGGCTGAGCGCCTTCGAATAGCGCCGGCGGAAGCGGCAGCTGCTCCCCTGAACGTAGTAGAGCAGAAAAGTTTTACTGTGGGGAAGACGTGGATTAATGTGTGAAGAAAGTGAATAAATGCGTTCCACTTAGCGAATTGTGCGCACTGACTACCGCATTGGCAGTCTTGGTTAGAGCGAATAGTTCGTTTTCCTAACGCAAAGTAGTATTTTTTTTTCTTTGTGCGCATACCTCAGCATATCAGAGCATTCATGTAATGCTCTATCTTTTGTCCATTCACGTACTCTGTCATTTGAAAGCGGTAGCGGCGGCATGTGCTATTCAAGGGCTCAGAAACAACTCGTTTGAATTTGCAGTTTCTTCGCTACCGTTCTGTGGCAAGATAACAGCCTCAAGTGCGATCTGAAGTCAGCTAACTTCGCTGCTCGAACCGCGTGAAGCTGCATATCGTGTCTGGCCACCTTTATTTACCTTCACTTGGAGCATGCGACATTGAGGGGTTACATCGCCTGCCTTGGGAACTTGTCAGAACGTTTTTGGTATAAAGACGTGCCTTTTGGGATCCGTCGTCGGATCCATCGTCCTTTTGTCCTTGTCTGCCAGCGCTGCGACACCATAGTGCTCTTTTATTTATTTTATACATTAATTTTCAGTCAACATTCCATTAACTCCTAATATTATGATGTATTCCAATGACACAAATGTCTTTTTTTTTCCGGTTGTAATTTCCGAGTACTTGAGCACCAATCTAAAGCCTGGCTTGACGAGTTAACCATTTGGCTCTCTGTAAAAGAAATTCATTTAAACGTACAAAAAAACTTTATGCTTTTCCATCTAAAAAAGAAGCAAGTAGATAATCTCATTAAAATAGATTTGAATAATATAAATATAGAACAAGTACATAGGTGTCGGTTTCTTGGTTTGTATTTCCGCAGTGATCTGGGGTGAACAAATCACGTAAAATTCATTAGAATGAAAATAGCCAACGTTATTTGTGTGATATATCGTATTAGGCATCTGCTTCCACAACAGGTTAGAAAACAGATATATTTTTCTCTTGTTCACTGCCATCTTGTGTATTGTAATCTAGTATGGGGTACCTGCAATAAAACAGATTATTATAATTTATTTTTACTTCAGAAAAGAGCCCTACGTGCATTGTGCACGAGTTCATCTGGTGAAGCAAATCTTTTTGAAACCTTTCAATTTCGAAATTTGTTTCATTCCTACAATTTGAGTTTGGCGGTTTATACTTTCTTTAAAGTAAAGCTGGATTTCATACCTTTCCGCAATACCTATCTTTCTAGGAATATTACATATGGTTTACGTAAGGTAGCCCTATTCTCTGAAAGACCTATAACCAACTATGGTAAAGGAAGCATTAGTAATCAAATTGCAACCCTGCGCAGTACTCATGGATCTCTCATTGATATTGCAGCAGAATGTACTAGTGTTTCTGTTTTTAAGAAAAAAATGAAGATGCTTTTTCCTCCTGTATAATTTTCAGCTAATAGTGTATTGCGTCCGTTGTGTTGCTACTTTTCGTGTTTCTATATAAGTTTCTTTCACCATCTCATTTTTCTATTCTTATATGCTTATTGTGGAAAGTGTTATTTGTTTATTGCCAAATGGTTGCTTAGTTCGTTTGTTCATATTTTATCATTTTTGTGTGTGGTTAGAACAGACTATGGTGTTATCAGTGTATTTTTTTGCAAGCGCTTTTCGCTTTTTTCTGTTGGTAACCCGTTGCCGCAATGTGTAATCCGAGGTGTAGGCCTCGTCAGGAGGTTGCTTTGCCTTCTTCCTTTACCCTCACCTCGGGGCATATTTGTTATGGCCAAACTACTACTACTATTACTACTACACTACTGGAGACGCTGCCTGAGACAACTCACTATGCATACCGCTGCTCGTGGCGGCTGCATCTTAGAGTTCATTTCAGTCAAACTTCCGTGTCAACGCCTTCACTCTAAAGAATTTGAGACATTTTGCCTTTCGCACGTTCCTTCGTTTTTCAGGGAGGGTACTGCTTCATGAAGAAGCTAGCAACATTTCCATCCTTCAAGCAATAGGTTCGTTAGCTTCACAAGTGATAAGCGCAAATTAAAACTCGCGCACAGTTCCTTCTGCCGCTCACCGAACTGCTAAGCGCCAATTCCATGGACAATATCTTGCTCGCTGAAATGTCTGCTACGCACATCGGAATGGCCACTCGCTTTTGTGCTTATTCCGTTCTTGATTAAAGAAGATTCTGTGAGTTTATTTTTCTGGCAGCAATGGGAGCTTTCGTCGTGCTCTGACGCTTTCTTCCGGGTACAGAGCAGCAACGGACTTTAGCAAGAGCTTAAGTGACTCGGGGCTGTCAATTAACGCAATCAATAAACTTCAGCGGCCTCAGCAACGATGCAAGATAAAATACGTGCAATGCTCGCACTCGTTATCAACCAAACCTACGGAAATAAACGCGACTATTTGCTTTTAAAACGCACTAATTCAATCAAGCGTCAGCTTCAGCAGCAGTAACAGCAAACACGTCATCCACTTTCTCCTTTAGCTCTACACTAGCGCCGTTTGCTCCAGTGGTGTGTGCTCGCGCAAGTCGTCGCAAGTTGTATCGCTGAGCGTAGGTGCGTTGCTGGTATTCGATGTACCGCCTGGTGAGCAGTCGGGCTTCCTCTGCACGCTGCAGGTAGGCGGCAACGTTATGGTTCTCTTCTGCCACGTGCGGTAGAATCGCGTCGAGCGTCGTCGTGGGCTCTCTGCCGTACGCAAGCATGAACGTGGTCGCTCTGATTGTCTCCAGGATGGAAGACCACGTACAGCAGGATGGCGTCCCAGGTCTCGTGTTTGGTGTCAACGTAGTTGCACTTTTCTAATTTTAAGTTAGTCCCGATGACTTGATGGCATCCACCACTGTCTCCAGCCTTTTCGGGTGGTCTTGAAAGTTTGACGAGAAGACAGCGACGTCGTCCAAGCATACCAAGCAAATCTGCCACTTCAAGCCAACCAGGGCAGTGTCCATTTCTCGTTGGAACGTGGCTGGCGCTGAGCACAGGCCAAATGGCATTGCCTTGAATTGGGGGAGGTCATCTGGTGTTGTGAACGCCGTCTTCTCGCGGTATCTTTCTTCACTACCCGCTCTTGAAGTCCATGGACGAGAAATACCTAACAGTGCAGAGACGGCCCAGAGTGTCGTCTCAAGCAGCAAGTCATGACGCAGCAGCAAACGAGATTTCAAGTCTGCACGAGCAAGGTAGAGGAAGAATGGATGGTCCTGCCGGAGCAACAGTTGTTAAAGGGACACTAAAGACATCTAAAGATGCCATGAAAATCTAATAAACTACATTTGGTGACACTGTTGCCGCATATCCGGCAGCACAAAATCGAATAATTGCTGAGATATTGCGATAAGAAGTTGAGGTTTTTTCTTGTTCCCGCCGGTCGAATTCAAACTGTGCCCTCCAACTACGTAGTCGGAGTTGAGTGACGCACACTGTGACGTAAGCGGAGACTCCGTGATAGCTAGCGAGCCGGCGCGGCCCGCGGCGTCGCATCCCTCAAGGGCCAACATGGCAACAGCGTACTCGCAATGACGGCCACAGCCGAAATAAATAAAACGATGAAGAGAGTAATTTACCGAGTGATGGGCCCATAAAGGAAGGAAAAAAAACATAGAGCGCTTGTAATGCACAATACTTTACATGTTTCTCAAGCTTTTGCGCTCCTTCTTGCACTGTGTATAAACAAACCGAGCCCTCGGTCATCGCAACGCTTCCCGACATGTTTACATACAAATAACATTTAGGTACCAGCAAAATAGTGTCCTCGCTGCTGCGCTTGTCAGTTTTAAAGCTTCGTCGCACTTTTTTCCTTCAAGGTTTGTGCTACAGCTCCGTGTTCAGCGAAAATTACGTCTACGGTAGCAGAGCATGACCGAAGAGCCGGCGCCACTAAATTTGCCAGCGCTGTGACATTCCACATGGTAAAATGGATCCAGTGCACAATATAGCGCGCATTGGCATCCAGAACATTAGTTGCAAGTCGTGAGAGCAGGCAGCATGCTCCGATGGTCAAGAAGTTGTAATTTTTTGACCGGCATCAGAAACATTTTATTGTAAATGGGGCCATGACGTAAAGACCCGAAATATTTCCATGGTTCCTGTGCCTGTTTTCTAGAGCTGCTGTGTGTAACGTATTTTTGGTTGCCAAGATATTTTATGTTCTTCAAGCTCTATCGATGACAAGAGCGTCTGTACAGAAACTTCCCCGTGTATTTGCAACGTTTATATGGGCATCCACATGGGAACGCACGAACCGGGTCAATCTGTTTCACGCAGTTCACACAGTTGGGTTGACATATCTATTTCTCAAGCAAATTGTGACTAGATTTTTTTTTCTGCGTGAGCAAAGTGACACCTTTCTAAGGACTGTAATCCAAGTGAGATTACGTGAGCCACTGGCTGATTACGTCGTATCTGCTTTTTCAAAACCGGTGGCATTAAGCCCCTTTTTGAGGGAAGTTGTTTTATCTTTTCGTATCCTTAAGGCAAGGTTCTCAACTGAATGTCTGTCAATTGTGCCGCGGAAGATGTTGTATAAGGATCTGCGAGATGTGTTTTTGGCAGTGCCAGTATACCGCGCTGTGTATAATGTAGGGTCTGAGCGTGACGTTTTGAAATGGGTAAAACGTATGCCTGTCAGAGCTGGTGCAAAATCATTCTTTTTTCAATTGCATTCCGGCACTCTTCCAGTCAAACCATGGCTGCAGAACAAAGAGCTCTTTGTACCTTGGTCTATTAACTGCATTATTTGCAGAAAACGCGAGACTATTGAACACATCTTCTTGGAGTGTCACGACTCAGTTTTCCTCTGGGATATCTTGAAGCGAACTTTAAAAAAGGAATTGCCAATAACGCCGTTCGGTATCCGATATCTGCCATGCGCCGACCCTGAAGAAGTGCCGAATGACATGCTGATGCTATTATGTATGCATAGCGTATGGAAAACGCGTATGGATGTCAGGCATGAGCGAACCGTTGTACACCCCACTCGACACTACTTCATCGAGAGCGTGGTATACCTGAGAGAAATTCTGCGTGCACAAGATAATTCTCCGGAGTGGCTACCTGTACTGGACCAGCTGGCTTCAGTAAAGCCCTTTTAAATCTAGCGCTTTAGGCAGAACGTGCCTAGTGCTTTTAGCATTCCTTTTGTTTTGCTTTGTTGTTGTGTATTCAGAGTGTATGCTGTGTGCTTAAAAAAATTGGTAATAAAGAAAAAAAAGCGGCGTAGCCGAGCGGTTAGCGCCGAACGTTACGGAGCAAGCAGTGGCGAGTTCGAATCTTACCGCTACTGGTGGTTTTTTTTTTTTCTTTTCTACAAATCGATTTTTTTTTACCTTTTGTAATGTATTTCTGGTGTTTCGTTATTTTTAGTTTTTACTTTTTACCCGAGGCCCTTTTTTTCGCCGGGCAACGAGCGCAATATATCGACGCTCTCCTTGGTATGAGCGGCAAGTATGCCCCTTTTGTTTACGACGCCTGCAAATAGCACGTTGAAGGTCTTGTTGACGCAGTATGTTGGTCAGATGTGCCATGATTTAGTGAACAATTGAATGCATATGCGTTTTTTCTTCGGTACTTAGCATATGTATGCTTTTCGTGGCGTACGTAGCTGCAGTCGAGCGGTCCGGTCCCAGTCGAAGCGGCGACGGCGGCGATATGTTGGCGCAGAGGTGTGAACGAGGGAGCGTGTCGGCGGCAGCGGATTGCGCTCGCTCGCACCTCCGAATGCTCAAATGGGAACCAGCAAGGCGCATCTGCTGCTCCAAGCTCGTAATTCAGGCGCTGCAGGTCCAAACAAACTATCCGAGTGCGCATGAAATGCCTGAGCCGAAACATAACCAAAACTGAAGTGGACGCCTGTGGCGCCTCCAAGTATATTTTTGTATTTGCCTTGCAACGTTTCCGTTGTCTTTTCGCCGTCGTTTACATATGATAAAAGCGTGTTATTATATTCGAGACAAAACCTACGACCGCATTCAAACGGGCAACGTAATTCGCATTTGTCAGCCTCCGTGATCCCTAGCGCGTCACGTGATTTGTAGTTGCGCGTTTCGGCTGTGGCGGCGATACCTGTATTTCTGTTCTTCCTCTTTACTGCCTTATAACAGCTCTGTTTTCAGTAAGAGTGGATTTTTTGTAATCAGGAATTGGCATTATATCCATGCAAGCCCACTTCAGTTTTCTCTTTAGTGTCCCTTTAAGGTTCACTGTCGAACATGCGACAGCGTTATAATTTTTTTCCGTCATAGCAAAAACAGCAGAAGCAAGAACAATAATAATACTATTTAACAGTATACGAACACCACGTCGCGAAATGTATAATGAGAGCAGCGTACGCTCACTGATTTTCGTCGCACTCCTCTAAGTCACACAGCGGAAAAAGAAATGCAAGTGAGGTTCCTTTGCTGCAAGGGTTGGCTTGCTACGGGCAGCATTAACTTCAGAAGGGACGAACCAGTACAGCAATCTATAGTCACTGAAGGCGATACAGCTAAACAGTTTTAGCATTCTTTCCATCTAATAGCATGCGTCAACACGTAGTTGTTTCTTTTCAGAGAGGTGGCAGCTGTTTTATGAAATGTAGATTACATAATATTGACGTTAATTCACCGTTGAACTGAGAGTTGAGAATGTCTTAATATCGGCGCTTCATTTCGCTGGGTTTGAGTACAGAATCCACTGCGTTACGATTGTGATCACATTAAAGTTTAAAAAACAGTGGTTTTGCATGCTGGACAGTATTGACAAGAACGAGACGAGAAAGTAAGGATACTTGTGGTTGCGTCCTTGTTACTCCAATCTTTATTACATTAAAGTTCCTGGCACAATCAGAAACCGTCCTGTTGCCAACATCACCTCCGAAGTTGCCGGGGTGGTTAATAACCGAGCTGTCATTATAGTTGCTCACTTGCACGTTTATAGTTGACAGCTTGCATGGTCAGCGATCACCGTTCCGACTTCACACTGGCGTTTTATTTTCTCGTCAGAAATGACGCTGCTTTCGATCCCCCCCCCCCCTTTTCTTTTTATTTAGCCCGCGTCATTGTAGACAGCAAAGCCTATTTTTCAGCGCCTGTTCCGTGGTAAACAAATCGACGCGTCCTACCTGCGACAGGCAAGGAGCGCTGAGGGGCGCACAAGATTATACCTGCACTGAGCCTGTACAAATGGGGATGACAAAATGGTAACAGGGCTAGTTGAGCACTCTCAGGTGACGACGGCACCGGTCCTTCGCCGTTGTGTCGTGCCCGAGGAAGCGATAGGCTCATTTTCATGAAAATTTTAGGCACAGAAAGTTACATTTTGCAACTTTTGCAAAACGAGAGCTGCTACATATGTTTGTTAAGCCCTATATAAGTAGAACAACTGTTCCCCAGCTGCACATGCATCCCCACTTCGCTCATATGCTCGAACTTCACATGACGCAAACGCGGAAGAACGTCGGCGGGACCGCTGTTGATATCTGGTTAGCCGTCGGGATCAAGCCGGACGGCAAATTCCTCCGAATGACGTCCCGGTTCTGCACCACTGGAAAGCAGCATCAGCAAGCGACGTCAAGGCACTGAGCGGCCAGAAGTCCAGTTTCCATCGACCAGTGTAGCTGGACAAGTACTGCCTTCGCATGGTATAATTTGAGTCGCAACATTTCTCGGGCTTCATAATTAGGCCATGTACTTTCCGGTTTCACCCGATAAGCATCCGCGAGTAAAAAAAAATGCGGAATATGTTAAAACTGAAAAAAAAAACGCCAGTTTTTAGTATGAAATAAAATGAAATGAAAAATTCTTTCTTTCGCAGGATACAAACTTGAGAGGGTACACAAAGGAAAAAGCGGCAATATGCTGCTTGGAGGCCCATTGTGCCCACAGTTTCCCCAGCAGACACAGCGCGGCAACAGAGAAACGAGGAATGCAAATTTACAATAGTAAATAGAATTGGAAGAAGCAGAACATATTGTTACAGACTATCAAGGAGGAAGAAGCGGGCAGTGGCACGGGCAGGAGCGCTCGCTCTAGGCCCGCTAACATTTCATTAAACGTCCTCTCACTGTTATAGGACATACCTCTGTCCTCTGTTCTGTTTTTATCGGCTTGCCTCCACGTAGCATTTGGTGGAGGTGCGGGGGTGCGGGGTGCTTCATCATTACCCCCTCATCCTGGTCCGGAGCTTTGTCGCCCTGCGATTTCTTGCGAGGTTGGCTGAAGGTTAAGAGGCATCGCACGGCTGGTCACCAGCCTGCCGGACCCAACAAGACCTTGCCGTTCCTCTGCCCCGTCCCCAGTCCCGACCACAAGACATGACGAAGGAGACTCACCTGAAGTCCCACCTACAATACCATGAGACACAGTGAGAGAGCAGATGACAACGTGACTCTACTAACCCGATTTGCCATTTACTATTTTATTCGTACTCTAGAATTGAGAAAAAAAACATAAAAAAGGAGAGGGATCCCGAACCAGCAAAATAAAAGCTTTTCCAGGCTTAAAACCAATTAAAAATAAATAAAAGGAAGCAGAAGCTCGAGTTAAAAAAAAAAAAAAAAAAAACTTTTTTAAAAAGCCGACCTAGGACCCCAAAGACCCAAGATGCTGCCTCACATGAACACATGACCCCCTGTCCATGCCTTGGGATGCGTGCCTGGGCCTTGGCCATCGGATCTTGGAGAGCAGTGTTCCGAAATCATATTGGACGAGGCTTCATCAGAGGATGATCGCGGCGGCAAGCAGTCCTCTTCTTCTTCAAGCATCCAGACAACCCATCATCATGCCACGGACTCATCAACATCGGTAAACTTCCTCGTCCACAATCGGGACGATCGCTTGGTGGCCCCGGGTCATATTGTTAGATCGCGATATCACGATTGATTATTTTGGTCAATAAAATGCAGAACTGATTTTAGGGATCTCCTGGAAGTCTCTTCGAATGTTATATTTCTGTCCTGAAGGGAGTTAAGGAGCATAGTCCAGTTCAAAAATATTGATTGCTTATAGTAATAAGTGCGAAAACACGGTAACGACCAGAGATGTTTCTTATGTCAAAAGATGGCATGTAATGGATCGTACGAAGCATTTGGAGAAAAGCGGTGTTCGTATTAGATACAGCTTTTTATACTGTAGGGGTGTGTTTATTCAGTCGACGCAGATGGATCCAGTTGCTCGGGATGAACTCGCAGCGGGGCGTAAGGCGTAGCGAATCACACAGGCAACGGCCAACTTCTTCGTTCTTGAGAGCGGCAGCACACGACGCATGTCAGTGGCTATGACGATGAAGATTACCACACTACAGTTTCTCCCCGGACAGAGAAGGAGCCATCCTGGCGACTCATGGAGCCGAAAGGACAGACGGATCGTAGTAGGGCTTGATTCGGTCCACATGAACTATTTCACGTCCACGGCGACGCAAGTCCGCAGAGGGCGTAGCGGGCTCAGCTACTTAGTTGACAGGAGATGTTTTTTGAAGGACTCGGTAGTAACCGTGATACCGAGCAAGAAGCATCTTTGAAAGGCCGGAGGTTGTGGCAGGAACCCAGAGCCACACCAGGGAGTTGGGTGCATATGAAGGCGCCTCGCCAGTGTCACGATGGTGTTTTTGTTGCCGCTGGTTTTCCTTTGTAAGCGAACGAGCGAGTTGACGGCATTCTTCTGCGTACTGGGCGGCGTCCGAGAGTGGCGTCGATTCAGAAACATCAGGGCGGTAGGGAAAAAGCGCGTTTATTGTGCAGGTTGGCTCGCGCCCGTAAAGAAGAAAGAAGGGAGAGAATCCAGTAGTGGTCTGTATCGCAGTGTTGCACGCGTAGGTTACGAAGGGAAGAACGTGGTCCCAGTTGGAATGAGCGTCGTTGACGTACATGGCCAGCATGTCACTCAGAGTACAGTTGAAGCGTTCTGTCAGACCATTCGTCTGAGGGTGGTAAGAAGTAGCGGTGCGATAAATGATGCGGCATTCTTTCAGTAGGGCCTCGAGAGCGTCGGACAAGAAAACGCGTCCGCGGTCACTCAGCAGTTGCTTCGGATTCCCGTGGCGCGGAATCAAATTGTTGAGAAGGAACAAAGCAACGTCTCTTGCGGAGGCACAGGGTAACGGTGATGTTTCAGTGTAGCGAGTAAGATGGTCTACTGCCACGATAATCCACCGGTTTCCAGCAGGAGTAGTAGGAAGAGGGCCATATAGATCTATGCTAACGCGGTCAAACGGACGAGCAGGGCAGGGTAACGGCTGCAACGAAACAGGGAACTTCTGAGGAGTTTTTCAGCGTTGACAAGATTCGCAAGCGCGAACGAAATGTCGTACAAAGCGGTACATTCCACCCCAGTAAAATCGCTGACGTAGGCGCGTGTAGGTTTTCAATGCGCCACCGTGAGCACATTGTGGGTCCCCATGGTACGCAGCACAAATGTCGGCACGGAGATGACGCGGGATGACTAGAAGCCACTTCCATCCATCAAGCAAATAATTGCGGCGATAGAGAAGACCGTCACGAATGGAGAAGTGGTGGGCTTGGCGGACGAGCGCTTTGGATTAATGACCGGGAGTAGGACTTGAGAGAAAATCCAAAAGTGCTTTGATCCAGGGGTCATTCCGCTGCTCGGTAGCCATGTCGATAGTGGCAAGAGTCGACAAATCGTAGGCACAGACGTGGTCAGACGAAGTATCTCTAGGCAATGGCGAGCGGGAAAGAGCATCCGCGTCCGTATGCTTCAGTCCTGACCGATAAATGACATGAATGTCAAACTCCTGGAGACGGAGAGCCCAGCGAGCAAGGCGACCGGATGGGTCTTTCAGAGAGGCAAGCCAGCACAAAGCATGGTGATCGGTCACAACGTAAAACGGTCGGCCATACACATAGGGACGAAATTTTCCGACGGCCCAAATAATAGCCAAACATTCCCTTTCTGTGACTGAATACTTAGATTCTGCTTTCGTCAATGTTCGGCTGGCGTATGCCACAACATACTCGCTGTAACCAGGCTTACGTTGGGTAAGGATGGCACCAAGCCCAATACCGCTGGCATCAGTGTGGATCTCCGTAGGTGCAGTCGGATCAAAGTGGCGTAGAATGGGAGGCGAAACAAAAAGGCGGCGTAAAGTGTCGAAGGCTTTATCGCATGCTGGAGTCCAGGCGGAAAGGTCGGAGCTGCCGGCAAGGAGCTGGGTCAGAGGAGCGATGATAGAGGCGCAGTTCAAGATGAAAAGTCGGAAGTAGGAACAGAGGCCGATGAAGCTCCGGAGCTGCTTCAGGGAGGTTGGCTTCGGAAACTCTGCAACTGCGCGAAGTTTGGTGGGGTCGGGAAGAATGCCATCCTTAGAGACTACGTGGCCTAAAATTGTGAGTTTTCGAGCGGCAAAGTGGCACTTCTTCAAATTCAACTGACGCCCAGCATCGGCGAGACATGTGAGGGCATTCTTTAGGCGGAGGAGGTGAGAAGAAAAGTCGGTAGAAAGAACTACGATATCATCCAGGTAACAAAGACAGGTCTGCCACTTGAGTCCACGAAGAACAGTGTCCATCAGGCGCTCGAACGTAGCTGGGGCATTGCAGAGGCCAAAGGGCATAACATTGAACTCGTATAAGCCGTCCGGTGTTATAAAGGCAGTTTTCGAGCGGTCATCATCAGCCATCGGTACCTGCCAGTAGCCAGAGCGCAAATGCAAAGAGGAGAAATACTCGGCTCCCTGTAAACAATCCAAGGCGTCGTCGATTCGCGGCAGATAGACATCTTTGCGCGTGATTTTGTTAAGCCGACGGTAATCGACGCAAAACCGGATGGAACCATCTTTCTTGGTGACCAAAACAACCGGAGAAGCCTATGGACTGTTAGATGGCTGTATGACGCCCCGGCGAAGCATGTCGTCCACGTTGTCAGCAATGACTTGGCGCTCAGAGGCCGACACGCGATAAGGACGCTGTCGTAAAGGTGCGTTTGTACCAGTGTCAATTTTGTGCGTAACGACAGACGTGCGACCCAGAGCAGTGTGAGGAAGGTCGAAGGCAGAAGTGAAGTTCTGTAGAAGAGCAGCGAGTTGATCGCGTTGTGCGGGTGGAAGATCTGCGTCAGTGGCTTGTTGAAGAACATCGGGTGGTGTCGAAGCGGTCGCTATATCGCAAGAGCTGAGAACATTAACGTCTAATGAAGTAGGCGTGGCAGGAAGAGTATTTACAAGTGCGGGATCAAGTTCTTCGATACGACCGAGACACTCGCCGCGTAGCAAGACGAACGGGCACGAAAATGGATTTGAGATGTACATTGCACTAAGGCCATCTTCGAACTTGAGAACAGCAAATGGAAGCAGGAGGCAGGGATCGCGTGAAGCGGGGTCGGAAGGTGTGAAGAAGACAGTCGAAGAAGTAGCGCTTTCACATGAGAGTGGAACGAGGGCAGCAGAAAAGGGAGGAATGTCTGTCATTGGCAACAAGGAGTTTTGCAGACTGGGTAGGGACGTCACACACAAGACGGTATCACAAAGAGGTAAAAAGGAAACTTCCGCGCGGGCGCAGTCAATAACGGCACGACGAGTGGAAAGGAAATCGTAGCCCAGGATGATGTCGTGTGAGCAGTGAGACAGTACAATAAACTCGATAGTGTATAAGACGTCTTCGATACGAACACGGGCCGTGCATGCCGCTGAGGGATGAATGCGCTGTGATGAGGCGGTGCGAAGCGAAACGTCGGAAAGCGCGGTGGTCACCTTACGAAGACGACGGCAAAGAGCTTCACAGATGACGGATACGGCAGCGCCCGTGTCGACAAGAGCGAGAACTGCGACGCCGTCGACAAACACTTGTAGTACGTTAGCGGGAGAACACGGAGGACTTGAAGAGTTCGAACTAAGCGCAGTTCTTGCCCCGGGAACTGCGACTGTTAGTTTCCCTTAACAGCGCCGGTAGAACGTCGGGGAAGCGGGGACGGGGAACGGCGACGAGGGGACGATGATCGGCGAGTTGTATACGTTTGAATGTCACGAGATACAAAGTCGGAACCGGGCGGAGTTCTCGGCGAGGGCTGGTCTGTATCGTAGGAGTAGTTCCAGAGGTCAGGTCGAGACGGCGGAAGGCGTTGGCGGCAAAGGCGTGCGACATGGCCCGGCAGCCCGCAAGGGTAGCAGATTGGCCGGTTGTCCGCGGTACGCCAAGGGTTCGTAGGGCATTGACGTACCCTTGGAATAGGGACATGGAATGCAGACCCAGGCAAAGGCGAAGGAAGGTTGGAAGGTGCGGCCTGGTAGGAAAGAGGTGCTGATGGCATTAGCGGCCTAGCCACAACTTAGGCGTAAGTCAGTGGTGCCGTTACTTGCGCCGGCACGGGGCTGAGCGGCAGCATAGGGCTGGGCGGGAGCATGGGGCTGGGCGGAAGGACATCAGCGATGTGGTCTTGAACGGCACGCCGTATGGTAGGAGCCAAAGACGGAGCCATGTCAGGAGCAAGGCGGCCAGTATCCTGTAACTGAGGGACCAGTGATAGCTGGCGGGCGACCTCTTCTCGAACAAAGGCTTTGATTTGTTGCAGCAAAGGGCTGTCGTCTGATGGGGTTGAACCGCCCAGCGCTAGTGTAGAGATGGCTTCGTCTCTAACACCGGACCGCCGGGTAGAAGCGCGCTTCTTACGAAGCACGTCGTAGCTCTGGCAAATTTTGATAAAGTCACTGACCGTGGCAGGATTTTTCACCCAGAGCATCTGGCACGCGTCGTCAGAGATGCCTTTCATGATGTTTTCGATCTTATCCGCTTCGGAAATTAGCGGATCGACACGCTTGCACAGGTCCACGATATCTTCTGTAAGGCCGCAGTGAAAAGCGACTCACACTTGGAGTCGAGCTGGCGGTCGAACCCCCCACGCGCCGAGGCCGAGGAGCGAGCGCTGTTTTTTCTTTTTCTCCTTTTTTCCCCTCTTCTTGGGCGCTGAATGCGCCCAGCGGGGCGCGCGGGAGGCTTGGCCTGTTTCGTCCCTTCGCCCCGAGGCGTCGCCAAGAAGCGAACGGCAGAGGCGTCCTTATCAGCCGGGAACAACAGCGGCACGCTTCTGCGAACCACTTTACGGCCGGCTCGTCCAGCGATCTCCCGCCGTGGCGCCAAGCATGGGTGCAGGGAGACGCCGTTAATGAAGCCTTTTGCACTGCCACAAGCGCTCACTAAATGTCCTGCAGAAGGCGACAATAGGCGCGACCCTTGGCCCTCCCAAGCAGCGACTCAGCCCGGCGGCTTCCCGCTGTGTCGCCAGACATCGATGCAGAGAGAGCCCACTAGCGAAGCCGTTCGCCCTGCCCCAAGCGCTTACTAAACGCCCTGTAGAAGGCGACAACAGGCGCGGCACTTATCCCCCACGCAGCGGCTCATCGGGGGCGAGCAACGGCGACGCTACAGTTCTCTGGGACGGTGCTGCCCCCCCCCCTTTCCCCCTTTCCTCGAACGGGACGGCTGGGTGGCCTAGTCCCCAGATCCCCCGCGGCGTTTCTTCCAAGAAGGTGTCAGCTGCAAGGTCGCGTCGCAAACACGCCGGGGAGGGGAAGGAAAGACAACGCCGCGTGAGAGGGTTTGGGGACCGGCGAGTGGAAAGAGTGTGTGTTTTGAATGTTGTATTTTTATTTGACGTAATTAAGGACCTGGGTCCGAGATTATTCCCAACCCACGGGGGTTGTGGCATGTTTTTAAATAATTTGATTGGCTGCTTCATTTTCGGGGCGGATCACCTAAGGTGACCGCCCTTGGGTCTTTGTTGATGTCTGGCATCAAAAAGCGGTCCTCGGACCATGTTCGACAGTCAAGATTGAGGCTCCGTGCTTAGCACGTATTTACACCCTCTAGGCTTTAACCGAAACGCTCGGTAGGAAAGTAAGGGCCTGTAAAGTGACTTCTCTGTGTGAGAGTCTTCATTTTCTTTTAAGTTACAGTTGTGTGTGTGACTTGTTGCTGTACCTTTGCCTATGTATACTATTTTGCTTCTGTAAATATATATCTCCTCCTGACCATCATCAGATCATCGTCTTTTGCTTCTTCACTGCCGAATGGCCACGTTTGGAGAGGCTTCAGCCCCTCCGAAGATTGGCAATGAACGAGCTAAACATCACTTCTATATAGCTGGTGAACGACTCTTCGGCATGCTGGGTGCGCTCACGCAAGCGTTGTTCTGCCCGGAGCTTGCGAACTGCAGGGCGGCCGAACACTTCCGCAAAATTCTTTTTTAAATGCAGACCAAGATGGCAGGTCTGCCTCATGGTTGCGAAACCAGAGGTTCCCCACGTCAGTCAGAGAGAAGATTACGTTACCTAGCTTGATAGCATCGTCCCATCTGTTGTAACTACTGACGCGCTCATACGCCGACAACCAATCGTCGACTTCTTGGTCGGCTGTGCCACTGAAGAGGCACGGATCACGCTGCCGTAGAGCTCCAGAACACAGCACGGTGGTTGGGAGGGGCGACGATGTTGAGGCAGTGTCGTCCGGCATGCTTGAAGCAGAGGGTAATCTGCGGCTTCTTAGTTCCAGGGTGGAGGGGAGCGTACCCAGGAGCACCTGCACCAATTGTAGGGGTGTGTTTATTCAGTCGACGCAGATAGATGGATCCAGCAGCTCGGGATGAACTCGCAGCGGAGCGTAAGGCGTAGCGAATCACACAGACAACGACAACCTTCTTCGTTCTTGAGAGCGGCAGCACGCGACGCATGTCAGTGGCTACGACGATGAAGATTACCACACTACAATACAAATATAACAGCCGAAATGAGTACAAAGTCGCAGGCTTGCTAATGCCAAAGTCTAGAAAAAGATTAGGTGCGTGCGAGTACCATGGAACGTTTGCAATTAGTCTTATTGCCAGCATTTGCACGGTAACATTTTTTCAATGTTTTGCTTGGGGGTAGTACCTCAAATAATAAAACAATAAGTGAGAGATGGAAACAGAAAGGCGTAAAAAATAAAAGTTTAACGTTAGTTCGCAAATTTAGTCTATTTCGGCATATGATGTCGTTTATTTTGTTCATTTCATTTCTAAAACAGTCTCCGCATCCTTGTTTAAAGTCTCGGAGAAGATAACATCTAGACACCGTATAGTTGAGATTACTTCAATTTTACTTTCACTAAGTGGAAGTGTTTCATAACGTTAAATCTGCTTATTTTTAGCATGGAAAATTATGCCTTTTGTTTTATTTGCATTAAAGTTTGAGCAATTAGCTTGAGACCAGTTTAAGAAATGTTTCAAAAATTCATTTCTTGCCCGTAGTAAGCATTGTTACGTCATTGGCAAGGGCTATCAGATGTACAGAAATTGGTGCAAAATACATCACTTATGTATAGTGTCACGTAGTGGTGACAAGGCCATTGACACCAAAAGAAGACACAGGCTTGATGGTACTGAAACTAACTCTTTATTGGGCGGACTTGCGCCCGCAAAAGGACTAAGCAACTCGGTGGCGGCGATAGCAACAAACGTGCTCGTCGATCGTCGAACAAAGAATGCCCGTCACACTCGTCAGCGCTCAATTTAAAGGTTTCTCAGAACAGTCTAGATAACGTCTCAAACTGCTAGTAGCACAACCTGGAACATTGTAGAAATATACGCGAGTGATCGGAATCTTCGAGACAGATCTCGGCGTCGGTCGCGACAAAGAAAATGATAACGCGTCGTATCGCGACAACGATCATGAGCAAACACAGAACTGATAAGCGCGCCAGAATAACAGTGATAAGGCTGCATGCCAGCGGCTGTCGAACAGGAACAAATAAAGATTTAAACAGTTCGCGGCATTACTCCCCCCTTAAAAAAGCATCGCCTCGATGTTTCAAAATAAACAGACGTGAATTAACATACAAATTGCAAAGCAAACATGAATAGCCTTTAGCGGCGCGCATAATATGGCTTAAGGCGTACAACATGCACAATTTCTGGATGCACTCAGCTCCGCTGCGATGCTGCCGCGCCGTCGGGAACGACCTCGTAGTTCAATTGTCCTAGTCGGCGAAGCACCTTGTACAGTCCGAAGTATCGGCGTAAAAGCTTTTCGCTCAGTCCGCGGTGGCTAATCGGCGTCCAAACCCAGACTTGATCTCCCGGCTTGTACTCAGCATCGCGTCGTCGTAAGTTGTAACGTCGGGCGTCGGTTCGTTGCTGATCTTTAATGCGCATTTGGGCGAGTCTTCGGGCTTCCTCTGTACGTTGAAGTTAGGCGGCGACGTCCAGGTTCTCCTCGTCGGTTACGTGTGGCAGCATTGCGTCACGCGTCGTCACATAGGCTCCCTGCCGTACACAAGGCTGAACGGGGTCGACCTGGTTGTCTCCTGGACGGCGATATTATAAGCGAAGATGACGTAGGGTGGAATGGCGTCAAATGTGTTGTGCTCGGCATCGACGTACATACATTGCAATCATATCCGCAATAGATTTCTTGAGACGCTCCATAAGTTCATCTGTCTGGGGATGTTACGCAATAGTTCGTCGATGACTTGTATGACTGTATTCTAGGATGGCTTGCATCAGCTCTGCTGTAAATGCCGTTCCCCTGTCCGTGATGAGGGTTTCTGGGGCGCCGTGTCGCAAGAAAATTTGTTCGACAAAGAACTTTGCGACTTCTGACGCAGTACCATTTGGCACTGCTTATGCTTCGGCGTATCGGGTAGGTAGTCGGTGGCCACGATGATTCACTTGTTACCCGCAGATGAAGATGTAAAGGGGCCGAGAAGATCCACCCCAATTTGTTGAAAGGGCAGGGTTGGGAGCGGTATCGGGCTCAGTAGCCCAGCTGGCCTGATCGGCGGCATCTTGCGCCGCTGGCACTCACGGCACATTTTTACGTAATGGGCAACGTCGGCAGGCAGTCGCGGCCAGTAGTACTTCTCCCGGATTCGATGCAACGTGCGTGCAGAACCGAGGTGCCCTGCTGTTGGCTCGTCGGGCAACGCGTGAAGAATTTCCTGTCTGAGGTTTTTAGGCACGACAAGAAGCTGCGCTGTCTTGTTGGGAGCGAAGTTCTTTACGATGACGTCATTGTTTAAGGCGAACGACGACAACTGACGCCTAAACACCGCAGGAGGAGAAGCGGTCTTGCCTTCCAAGCAATCTGCTAGGTCTTTCAGCTGAGGATCTGATCGCTGTTGTGCAAAGCTGCTGGCGCTTACTGGTCCCAGGAAGGCATCGTCGTCATCGTCCTTCAGAGGAACGTCGACGGGAGCGCGGGATAAGCAGTCTGCGTCTAAGTGCTTGCGGCCCGACTTATATACTACTGTAACGTCAAATTCTTGAAGTCTTAGGCTCCGACGGGCAAGACGGCCGGAGGGGTCTTTCAAATTAGCCAGCCAGCAGAGCGCGTGGTGGTCGTTTGCTACCTTGAATGGTCGACCGTATAGGTATGGACAGAACCTAAAAATGGCCCAGATGATCGCGAGGCACTCCTTCTCGGTCGTCGAGTAATTGACTTCGGCTTTAGTGAGGGACCTGCTAGCGTAGGCGATTACCTTTTCCAGTCCGGCACTCTTCTGGACGAGAACTGCTCCTAGGCTCAAACTGCTTGCGTCGGTGTGAATTTCGGTCTCGGCGTTTTCATCAAAGTGGCCAAGGGCAGGAGGGGACTGCAGGCGGCGCTTAACTTCGTGGAAGGCTGCTCCTTGCCGCGCTTCCCATTTAAAAAGGTACGCCAGCCTTTGTAATTAAGCTGCGTCCACGGTTCGGCAATGCGCGAAAAATGTCTGACAAATCGTCGATAATAAGCGCACAGCCCAAGGAACCTGCGCATGGCTTTCTTGTCAGCAGGCGGTGAAATTGTGCGATTGCAGCTGTTTTCTCCGGGTCTGGCCGAACGCCATCCTTGCTAACGATGTGACCTAGGAACCGCAGTTCCTTGTAGGCGAAGGGGCACTTCTCTGGTTTTAACGTTAGTCCCGATGATTTGATTGATTCCAACACTGTCTGCAGCCGTTTCAGATGTTCTTCAAAGTTTGACGAGAAGCCAACGACATCATCCAAGTATACCAGGCAAATCTACCACTTCATGCCCGCCAGCACACTGTCCATTACTCGTTGAAATGTCGCTGCTGCGGAGCAGAGGCCAAATGGCATCACTTTGAACTAGAAAAGGCCGTCCGATGGGATGAATGCTGTCTTCTTGCGATCTCTTTCGTCGACCTCAATTTGCCAATATCCGCTCTTCAGGTCCATTGATGCATTGCATTGTACCTTGCACTGCAGAGCCGGCCCAGTGTGTCGTCGATGCCGGGAAGTGGGTAGACATCCTTCTTAGTTATGCTATTCAAGCTGCGGTAATCGGCGCAGAAGCAAAGTGTGCCGTCTTTCTTCACCAAAACGACTGGTGCCGCCCAGGGGCTGTTGGATAGCTGGATCACGTCATCACGCAGATTTCCTCAAATTGAGCGCGTATGGCCTGGCGTTCTCGTGGCGATACACGATAGGGGCTTTGACGTAGCGGTCGAGTGTTTTCGTCCGTGATGATGCGATGCTTTGCCAACGTGGTTTGCCGCACCTTCGACGCTGAAGAAAAGCCTTCGCTGTAGATTTCAAGAAGAGTGTCAATACGGTCTTGTCTGTCTCGGGGAGCGCTGGGTTAATGTCACAATTGGGCTGCTTGGCTCGGTTGGGTGCATCATCTTCAAGTTGGCTGGGGAGGGCAAAAACTTCTCGGGTGTCCGCTAGCTCGTCAATGAAAGTAATCTTCATGCCCTTGTTCAGGTGCCGGAACTCTGTCGGTGAAGTTCGTGACGAGGACATCAGCTTGTCCGTGACGCAAACGGACGACGCCTCTTGCGATGTCAAATCCTCTATCTTGTAATAACTGAGTGTTTTCTTCGAAAACTCCTTCCGTGATTTTGACCTCTGTTGTAACCACAGGAACGATGACGCTTAATCGGGGCGGTACAGTCAATTCTCCGTCGAAGACGTTGAGAGCGACGTGGTGCGTCGAAGTTCTCGTAGCAAGTATGGCTTTGTCGGTCGAGAGCTTGATGAGTTTGATCGGAGGTCGATGATCGCTCGATGCTCATTCAGGAAATCCGTGCCCAGAATCACGTCGTGGGAACAGTGCTGTAGGACGACGAAGCTGGTAGCGTAGGTACGTCCGTTTACTGTAACATTTGCGGTGCATCGCCCCGACGGCGTAATAAGGTTACCACCAACGGTGCGGATTAGCAGGCCGTCCTAAGTGGTCGTCGCTTTCTTGAGCTGGGCGGCAACCTCAAGGTCGCTTGTTCGTGTCCTAGTATTGCTCGTTGGCTTCGGTGATCGATCCCTGCTTCGTCTCGTGCTGATGTTGCGGCAGGGGCACACCGTTGTAACTTCGCTGGGCGGCGATGTCAACTTGAAGTCTGGTCGTGGTCTCGTCGACGTTGTCGTCTTGTGTATCGGCGATTTAATGGCTGCGTCGTCGTCACTTATCGTCGGCGATGGAGGTTCTTCGTGTTTTTGCCGTGAAGCAACCTCACCTCCAAAGGTTGGTCAGTTTAGTTTCCCATGCGCGGGCCTGGGGACCTTCCGCGCACACCCTGATCGTAGTTACGGCCTGGCGACACAAAGCGGGCCCTGTACGGCGATGGGGACCTGACCCGACGGCTCGGTAGCACAATCTCACCGCTACGAAGATACCTGTCGATTTCTTGCGGTCGTTGACCTGGGCGTGGTCGTGGAGAGTCGACTGCAAATCCGCGGAGACCGATTCGCCGGTACAGGCAGTGGCGCAGAATGTGGCCGGCCTCACCGCAGCGGAAGCATAATGGTCGGCTATTTGCTGTCCTCCAGGCGTCGCACTTCCTGGGGCTTGGGGGTCGTTGGTAGGCTTGGAGGGCGGGGGCCAAGGGGCGGCTTTCAGGAACAGGACGGTACCGGCGTGTGCATGGAAAGTCATCACGTCAGGGTGCAGGGCGACGTAATGCACCAGCGTAGTTCATCGCTGTTGCCTCTTGTGCTGAAACAGTTGCAGCCGTCGCTTGAAGAACGCCCAGCGCCTGCTGGACTTCATCACGAACGACATCCGCGAGCGTGGCCACCTGGGGTTGTTGCGATGAAGGCAGCAATCGGCGGAGCTCCTTTCGCACGATCTCCCGGATGAGGTCCCGAAGGTTCTCTCCGCTTGCAGATGCGCTGGGGAAGTGGCTTGAATAGTCCGGCTGAAGTGGTCGCTTGTAGTGGCGCATCCGGGTATCCAGCTTCTTCTTGATGGTTGATGCTTCCCTTTCCAATTCGCCCACAATTTGCGGCGGGTTCCGGACAAGTTCTGCAAAAAGGGACTCTTTAACGCCTCGCATTAACAATTTCTTTAACATTAACAAGTCTTGATTTGAGGAGGGCCTGAGCTCTTTCTTTTCGGACAGAACTTGCAAAGGCCATCAAAATCTCTGCTTTGAACATCTGCCATTCCTTTAAAGAAGTCTCGTGATTTTCGAACCAAACTCGGGCATGTCCTTGAAGAACAAATTAGACTTGCGTGAGTTTCGAAGCGTCGTTCCAGCCGTTGACTTCTGCCACACGGTCGAAAAGGTCCACCCAGTCTTCTGCATCTTCGTACGGTCGTCCATGGAAGCAGGGGGGCTTACAGGGTTGTTCGAAAACAACCGGTGCTGTAGGCTGGGTCATTGTCAGCGTCGATGCCTTCCAAGATCGAATGGGGTCCGGCAGCAGACCGTGTTCAGGTTGGAGCCATTGAAGCCGGCGACTGGTTCGGTGACCTGTTGGCTGTTCCTCCATGGTTACAGGAACAAGGCTGGGGTCTTCGCTTGAAGGATCAAAGGCGGCACCTCCACCCGATGTCACGTAGTGGTGACAACGCCGTTGACACCAAAAGAAGACACAGGTTTGATGGTACTGAAATTAACTCTTTATTGGGCTGACTTGCGCCCGCAAAAGAACTAAGCAACTCGGCGGCGGCGATAGCAACAAACGTGCTCGTCGATCGTCGAACAAAGAATGCCCGTCACACTCGTCAGCGCTCAATTTAAAGGCTTCTCAGAACAGTCTAGATAACGTCTCAAACTGCTAGTAGCACAACCTGGAACATTGTAGAAACATACGCGAGTGATCGGAATCTTCGAGACAGATCTCGGCGTCGGTCGCGACAAAGAAAATGATAACGCGTCGTATCGCGACAACGATCATGAGCAAACACAGAACTGATAAGCGCGCTGAATAACAGTGATAAGGCTGCATGCCAGCGGCTGTCGAACAGGAACAAATAAAGATTTAAACAGTTTGCGGCATTACTCCCCCCTTAAAAAAGCATCGCCTCGATGTTTCAAAATAAACAGACGTGAATTAACATACAAATTGCAAAGCAAACATGAATAGCCTTTAGCGGCACGCATAATATGGCTTAAGGCGTACAACATGCACAATTTCTGGATGCACTCAGCTCCGCTGCAATGCTGCCGCGCCGTCGGGAACGACCTCGTAGTTCAATTGTCCTAGTCGGCGAAGCACCTTGTACAGTCCGAAGTATCGGCGTAAAAGCTTTTCGCTCAGTCCGCGGTGGCTAATCGGCGTCCAAACCCAGACTTGATCTCCCGGCTTGTACTCAGCATCGCGTCGTCGTAAGTTGTAACGTCGGGCGTCGGTTCGTTGCTGATCTTTAATGCGCATTTGGGCGAGTCTTCGGGCTTCCTCTGCACGTTGAAGTTAGGCGGCGACGTCCAGGTTCTCCTCGTCGGTTACGTGTGGCAGCATTGCGTCACGCGTCGTCACATAGGCTCCCTGCCGTACACAAGCCTGAACGGGGTCGACCTGGTTGTCTCCTGGACGGCGATATTATAAGCGAAGATGACCTAGGGTGGAATGGCGTCAAATGTGTTGTGCTCGGCATCGACGTACATACATTGCAATCATATCCGCAATAGATTTCTTGAGACGCTCCATAAGTTCATCTGTCTGGGGATGTTACGCAATAGTTCGTCGATGACTTGTATGACTGTATTCTAGGATGGCTTGCATCAGCTCTGCTGTAAATGCCGTTCCCCTGTCCGTGATGAGGGTTTCTGGGGCGCCGTGTCGCAAGAAAATTTGTTCGACAAAGAACTTTGCGACTTCTGACGCAGTACCATTTGGCACTGCTTATGCCTCGGCGTATCGGGTAGGTAGTCGGTGGCCACGATGATTCACTTGTTACCCGCAGATGAAGATGTAAAGGGGCCGAGAAGATCCACCCCAATTTGTTGAAAGGGCAGGGTTGGGAGCGGTATCGGGCTCAGTAGCCCAGCTGGCCTGATCGGCGGCATCTTGCGTCGCTGGCACTCACGGCACGTTTTTACGTAATGGGCAACGTCGGCAGGCAGTCGCGGCCAGTAGTACTTCTCCCGGATTCGATGCAACGTGCGTGCAGAACCGAGGTGCCCTGCTGTTGGCTCGTCGGGCAACGCGTGAAGAATTTCCTGTCTGAGGTTTTTAGGCACGACAAGAAGCTGCGCTGTCTTGTTGGGAGCGAAGTTCTTTACGATGACGTCATTGCTTAAGGCGAACGACGACAACTGACGCCTAAACACCGCGGGAGGAGAAGCGGTCTTGCCTTCCAAGCAATCTGCTAGGTCTTTCAGCTGAGGATCTGATCGCTGTTGTGCAAAGCTGCTGGCGCTTACTGGTCCCAGGAAGGCATCGTCGTCATCGTCCTTCAGAGGAACGTCGACGGGAGCGCGGGATAAGCAGTCTGCGTCTAAGTGCTTGCGGCCCGACTTATATACTACTGTAACGTCAAATTCTTGAAGTCTTAGGCTCCGACGGGCAAGACGGCCGGAGGGGTCTTTCAAATTAGCCAGCCAGCAGAGCGCGTGGTGGTCGTTTGCTACCTTGAATGGTCGACCGTATAGGTATGGACAGAACCTAAAAATGGCCCAGATGATCGCGAGGCACTCCTTCTCGGTCGTCGAGTAATTGACTTCGGCTTTAGTGAGGGACCTGCTAGCGTAGGCGATTACCTTTTCCAGTCCGGCACTCTGCTGGACGAGAACTGCTCCTAGGCTCAAACTGCTTGCGTCGGTGTGAATTTCGGTCTCGCCGTTTTCATCAAAGTGGCCAAGGGCAGGAGGGGACTGCAGGCGGCGCTTAACTTCGTGGAAGGCTGCTCCTTGCCGCGCTTCCCATTTAAAAAGGTACGTCAGCCTTTGTAATTAAGCTGCGTCCACGGTTCGGCAATGAGCGAAAAATGTCTGACAAATCGTCGATAATAAGCGCACAGCCCAAGGAACCTGCGCATGGCTTTCTTGTCAGCAGGCGGTGAAATTGTGCGATTGCAGCTGTTTTCTCCGGGTCTGGCCGAACGCCATCCTTGCTAACGATGTGACCTAGGAACTGCAGTTCTTTGTAGGCGAAGGGGCACTTCTTTGGTTTTAACGTTAGTCCCGATGATTTGATTGCTTCCAACACTGTCTGCAGCCGTTTCAGATGTTCTTCAAAGTTTGACGAGAAGCCAACGACATCATCCAAGTATACCAGGCAAATCTACCACTTCATGCCTGCCAGCACACTGTCCATTACTCGTTGAAACGTCGCTGGTGCGGAGCAGAGGCCAAATGGCATCACTTTGAACTAGAAAAGGCCGTCCGATGGGATGAATGCTGTCTTCTTGCGATCTCTTTCGTCGACCTCAATTTGCCAATATCCGCTCTCCAGGTCCATTGATGCATTGCATTGTACCTTGCACTGCAGAGTCGGCCCAGTGTGTCGTCGATGCCGGGAAGTGGGTAGACATCCTTCTTAGTTATGCTATTCAAGCTGCGGTAATCGGCGCAGAAGCAAAGTGTGCCGTCTTTCTTCACCAAAACGACTGGTGCCGCCCAGGGGCTGTTGGATAGCTGGATCACGTCATCACGCAGATTTCCTCAAATTGAGCGCGTATGGCCTGGCGTTCTCGTGGCAATACACGATAGGGGCTTTGACGTAGCGGTCGAGTGTTTTCGTCCGTGATGATGCGATGCTTTGCCAACGTGGTTTGCCGCACCTTCGACGCTGAAGAAAAGCCCTCGCTGTAGATTTCAAGAAGAGTGTCAATACGGTCTTGTCTGTCTCGGGGAGCGCTGGGTTAATGTCACAATTGGGCTGCTTGGCTCGGTTGGGTGCATCATCTTCAAGTTGGCTGGGGAGGGCAAAAACTTCTCGGGTGTCCGCTAGCTCGTCAATGAAAGTAATCTTCATGCCCTTGTTCAGGTGCCGGAACTCTGTCGGTGAAGTTCGTGACGAGGACATCAGCTTGTCCGTGACGCAAACGGACGACGCCTCTTGCGATGTCAAATCCTCTATCTAGTAATAACTGAGTGTTTTCTTCGAAAACTCCTTCCGTGATTTTGACCTCTGTTGTAACCACAGGAACGATGACGCTTAATCGGGGCGGTACAGTCAATTCTCCGTCGAAGACGTTGAGAGCGACGTGGTGCGTCGAAGTTCTCGTAGCAAGTATGGCTTTGTCGGTCGAGAGCTTGATGAGTTTGATCGGAGGTCGATGATCGCTCGATGCTCATTCAGGAAATCCGTGCCCAGAATCACGTCGTGGGAACAGTGCTGTAGGACGACGAAGCTGGTAGGGTAGGTACGTCCGTTTACTGTAACCTTTGCGGTGCATCGCCCCGACGGCGTAATAAGGTTACCACCAACGGTGCGGATTAGCAGGCCGTCCTAAGTGGTCGTCGCTTTCTTGAGCTGGGCGGCAACCTCAAGGTCGCTTGTTCGTATCCTAGTATTGCTCGTTGGCTTCGGTGATCGATCCCTGCTTCGTCTCGTGCTGATGTTGCGGCAGGGGCACACCGTTGTAACTTCGCTGGGCGGCGATGTCAACTTGAAGTCTGGTCGTGGTCTCGTCGACGTTGTCGTCTTGTGTATCGGCGATTTAATGGCTGCGTCGTCGTCACTTATCGTCGGCGATGGAGGTTCTTCGTGTTTTTGCCGTGAAGCAACCTCAACTCCAAAGGTTGGTCAGTTTAGTTTCCCATGCGCGGGCCTGGGGACCTTCCGCGCACACCCTGATCGTAGTTACGGCCTGGTGACACAAAGCGGGCCCTGTACGGCGATGGGGACCTGACCCGACGGCTCGGTAGCACAATCTCACCGCTACGAAGATACCTGTCGATTTCTTGCGGTCGTTCGCCTGGGCGTGGTCGTGGAGAGTCGACTGCAAATCCGCGGAGACCGATTCGCCGGTAGAGGCAGTGGCGCAGAATGTGGCCGGCCTCACCGCAGTGGAAGCATAATGGTCGGCTATTTGCTGTCCTCCAGGCGTCGCACTTCCTGGGGCTTGGGGGTCGTTGGTAGGCTTGGAGGGCGGGGGCCAAGTGGCGGCTTTCAGGAACAGGACGGTACCGGCGTGTGCATGGAAAGTCATCACGTCAGGGTGCAGGGCGACGTAATGCACCAGCGTAGTTCATCGCTGTTGCCTCTTGTGCTGAAACAGTTGCAGCCGTCGCTTGAAGAACGCCCAGCGCCTGCTGGACTTCATCACGAACGACATCCGCGAGCGTGGCCACCTGGGGTTGTTGCGATGAAGGCAGCAATCGACGGAGCTCCTGTCGCACGATCTCCCGGATGAGGTCCCGAAGGTTCTCTCCGCTTGCAGATGCGCTGGGGAAGTGGCTTGAATAGTCCGGCTGAAGTGGTCGCTTGTAGTGGCGCATCCGGGTATCCAGCTTCTTCTTGATGGTTGATGCTTCCCTTTCCAATTCGCCCACAATTTGCGGCGGGTTCCGGACAAGTTCTGCAAAAAGGGACTGTTTAACGCCTCGCATTAACAATTTCTTTAACATTAACAAGTCTTGATTTGAGGAGGGCCTGAGCTCTTTCTTTTCGGACAGAACTTGCAAAGGCCATCAAAAACTCTGCTTTGAACATCTGCCATTCCTTTAAAGAAGTCTCGTGATTTTCGAACCAAACTCGGGCATGTCCTTGAAGAACAAATTAGACTTGCGTGAGTTTCGAAGCGTCGTTCCAGCCGTTGACTTCTGCCACACGGTCGAAAAGGTCCACCCAGTCTTCTGCATCTTCGTACGGTCGTCCACGGAAGCAGGGGGGCTTACAGGGTTGGACGAAAACAACCGGTGCTGTAGGCTGGGTCATTGTCAGCGTCGATGCCTTCCAAGATCGAATGGGGTCCGGCAGCAGACCGTGTTCAGGTTGGAGCCATTGAAGCCGGCGACTGGTTCGGTGACCTGTTGGCTGTTCCTCCATGGTTACAGGAACAAGGCTGGGGTCTTCGCTTGAAGGATCAAAGGCGGCACCTCCACCCGATGTCACGTAGTGGTGACAACGCCGTTGACACCAAAAGAAGACACAGGTTTGATGGTACTGAAATTAACTCTTTATTGGGCTGACTTGCGCCCGCAAAAGAACTAAGCAACTCGGCGGCGGCGATAGCAACAAACGTGCTCGTCGATCGTCGAACAAAGAATGCCCGTCACACTCGTCAATGCTCAATTTAAATTCTACTCAGAACAATCTAGATAACGTCGCATACTGCTAGTAGAACAACCTGGAACATTGAACAAACATACGCGAGTGATCGGAATCTTCGAGACAGATCTCGGCGCATCATTCGCGATAAAGAAAATGATACGCGTCCTATCGCGACAGCCAGCCTGAACAAACATAGAATTGATAAGCACGCCAGAATAACAATGATAAGGCCGCATGCCAGCGGCTGTCGAACAGGGACAAATAAAGATTTAAACAGTTCGCGGCAATAGTAATAAAAGGGGTCCAAGAATGATGTCCTGTCTAACGCCGAAAATTATCACCTCGGTGGCTAATGAAGCATTGTTATGAAATCAAACTGTTTGCGATACTTCAAGTAAGACTGTAGTAAGGAGAGGCTGGTATCCCTAATGCCGTAATCGTGAAACTTATTTAAGAGATGATGTCTGATTAACTCGAATGTTTTGCTAAAATTTATAGATATTTCAAGAACAAGAAGTCTTTCTTCAAATGCTTGAACAATATTTGTTTTTGTGTATTAGGGCCATCTCCGCTGATCTGTTTTCCCTGAAGCCAAACTGGCAGTCTGATAGCACAGAAAGTTTCGTAGGGAATGTCTTTCTCCTTGTTTAAATAATCCTCTCAAGACCTTTAGGGAATACCGCAGAATAAAAATTGGCCTCTTATTCCCTATATCTATGAGGACTCAGCTTTTATACGGCGACAACGTTAGCAGGTTGCATTTACTCAGGGAATATTCCGGAACTGTGACAAATATTGTATATGCGAGTATCCGGGCTATCAAATCAATTACATAAAGAAATGGCTTAATTTGGAAACCATCTTTATCTAAAGCAGTTGGGCATTTGGAATGCGAAAACAAAGTTACGACTTCTCTGTCAGTTGTGAGGTGCATATTCAAGGATACTAGGTGGGCTGACGATGTATTGATTACGTTAATGGGTTGCTTGTGACGTTTATAAAGTAAGCATTGAATGCGTTCGGAAGATGTTTACCTTAGACTACTGTATCGTTTGGCACTAACGAAAGCACAAGGGACATCGGACGATTGTTCATGATTTCAGCTAGATTGTTCTACCTGACATCGCGTCTTACCGAAAGCATTTGAATATGTAGTGTAAAATATTTTGCATTTTTAGGCTCATGGTTAAGTCGATTACGGTAGCGTTTGTAAGTGAGCAGTTTATAAACATCCCTATATTTTATAAATTTCTCATATAACTTTTGTTATTCTCCTTAGCAAATCGGGGGTTATCCAAGGTTTTTCGTTTTTACGTTTTTGGATATATATTGCGCGAATGATTCATATTGTGACATATATGCTCTGCATCGCTGGACGTAAAAGAAGACAACGATCAGAAGGAGTGACACAGAAGACGACACAGTGGCAGCAACGTTGAGTTGAGTCTATCTTTACAGGTCTGGTTTGGCACTGTCTCCCGTCTGCGCATTTTGCGGTGAACAAGAAACATTAGATCATTTTTTATTGTTTTGCCGCCGCTTTACTACGTTGAGAAAACAGTTGATGGAAAGGCCATTGCAACAGCTTAGCCTTAGTTTAAGCAGCCCGACATTGTTATCATTTGGCGCCACCATCCTTGGGCACAGTCACAGGTCTGTTTTTACCGCCATGCAAAATTTTTTACTGGACTCAAATCGTTTGCCTTCCTAAATATTTAAACATCACTTGTTCTACGATTATAGTGTCAATCTCCCGTGAGTGTTACCACTTTTCATTTTATATTTCACTTATTTCCCGTTTTGTTTCCTTTCCTCTACCCCTCAAATCATTTTTTTTACGCAAGTATACTAAAAAAAAAATTCTTTGCTACCCAATTCTTAGCCGATCCCCCTCTGTGGGTATGTGCCATAAGTTATTTGGACAACAACAACAACAAGAAGAAGGTTAGCGCTGCTGTGATTCTGTGCTTCGTGTACTGCGTCATCCTGGACTAACCTTCGTGCACTAACCTTGCCACGTAACAATATCTTTATTGTACTTTTTCGGCAGCCGCCGGCCTGCGGCCTTGTCACTCTGATTCTAGCACACAGATCAATTCTGTAATCTATGCTTATCCACGCTTGTTGTCGCAAGACGCGCCTTTATCATTTCCCCTGTTGCGGCAGATGATTCGCGATGTGTCCCGAAGATTGCGGCCACTAACGTACGTTTCTTCAATGTTCTAGGTCGTGCTGCTCACTGTTGGGGATTTATCTCAACGTTTGTTGGCCGCCTATCAGTTGAACGTTGACGGTTAAGATAGGCATTCTTAGTTCGACGACCAGAGAGCACGCTTGTTGTTATCGTCGCCGCCGAGTTGCTTAGTTCTTTTGCGACCGCAAGTCAGCCCAATAAAGAGTTTAAGTAAAGTCCAGGCCTCCTCCTTTATTTCCAACGGCATTGTCACCACTGCGTGACATCAGGTGAGGTATCCTATCCCGACATTGTTACATACCCCCGAAAATGGCACCCGTGGAACAGAAAGCAAACTTGGTTTTTGTCCAACATCATGAGCACCCCTGCTTCCAAGGACGAGGATGCGGAAGACTGGCTCGACCTTTTCGAACACGTGGCAACATTCAGAGCCCGGAACGACGAAGCGAAGTGAAGGCAAGCCTACTTTGCTCTTGAAATATATGTCCGAATATGATTCGAAAATCATGAGGCCGCTTTAAATGATTCGGAGACTATCAAGAAAGATATTTTGATGGCTTTTTGCAAGTGTCGTTAAGAAGGAAAGAGCCCAGGCCCATCTTGAATCACGATTTCAACTCCCAAATGAGCCTGCCTTGGCTTACCTTGAGAAGAGCAAAGTCCTCTTCCGTCGGGCCAACCCAAGCATAACTGAAGGTGACAAAATTACATTTTCGATGCTAGGCATCAAAGAATCACTTTTCACTTCCCTCGTCAGAAACTGTGCCCGAATTCGAAGGAGAAGCATCCTCAGTAGAGCGGACCCTCAACGCCCGGACTCGGCAGTACAACCGGCCTCTCCAAGTGTTATCTGCAAACAACTACGACGCCGCAGCTACGACTCTCCTTGAGATTATTCGTAAGGTCGTTCTAGAATAGCTTCTCCCATCGCCAATGTAGCCGCAGGTTGCGTCGCTCACGAACATCCTCCATGAGTAAGTACAGCAACCATAGGGCGTTCCTCAGGCGACGGCTCCGACAGCTCAAACGCGAGAAGCAACAGACATGAATTATGCTGCTGCTTTACGGCGTCCTGCGCCCAAGCATGACCTTCCAAGCCTTAGCAGCCCCCTCCTGTTCCCGAACGCCGACCCTTAGTCTCCGCCAGCCAAAGCTACCACCGACCTCTAGGCACGGAAATGCGATGCTTGGAGGACGTATAACAACCAACCACTCTGTTTTCATGCGGTGAGGCTGGACACATCCTCCGTCACTGTCAGTGCATATGGTGAGGCTACCCAAAAGTAATGCAAAATAATATGCCTCTTCCCGTCAAACGGAATGGAGCTCCGTGGTTTCGCCGTGCCGCCCTACGACCCCGTTCTGGTGAGCGACCGCAGGAAATCGACGACTTCCTGAGCAAGGAAGAGCATGCGTCGCCAAGACGTCTGTCACGCTCCCCATTGCCGCACAGCGCCCATTTTGCGTCGCCAGACCGCGGTTACGTGCAAAGGTCCCAGTAGCCCCCGTAGGAGAAACTAAAGATATCAACCTTTGGAGGGGAGGTTGCTTCACGGTGAATTAACGAATATCCTCCGCCGCCGACGACAAGTAACGACGACGACGCTATTACGCCGACGCTCCCTATTAAGACGCCCTCAACGCGCCCAGACTTCGAAGTGACCCCGCCTCTACGCACGACGTCAACATCTACGACGACGCGACCATACTCCAAGCTGACACCGCTACCCAACGAAGTGACGACGGCGTGCTCAGGCCGCGACCTCAGCACAAGACGAAGCAGAGATCGAACACCGAAGCCAACATGCAATACGAGGACGCGAACAAGTGACCTCGAAGTTGCAGTTTACGATCGCACGGTTAGCTCCTTAGTGGGCACCGGAGCTCACTATTGTGTCACCCAGTGGAGCGTTCGCCGCCCAGCTCTAGAAATTGACGACCGCTTGGGACGGCCTGCTAATCCGCACAACTGTTGGCAACCTTATTAAGCCGCCCGGACGATGCACCGCAAGAGTGACAGTGAATGGGCGTACTTATAATACGAGCTTCATAGTCCTGCAGAACTGCTCGCGCAACGTTATTCTAAGTAAGGATTTTCTCAGCGAGCATCGGGCAATCATCAACCTTCGCTCAAAACTCATCAAGCTCTCAGCGGACAACGCCACACCTTCCAAAACGGCATCGACGCATCACATCGCTTTAAACGTCCTCAACAAAGACTTGACCATGCCGCCCCGACCAAACGCCGTCGGCTGCGTGAGAAGCGCAGACATCGAAACCGCCGAAGGCGTCGTCGATGGAAGCACACAGCTGCTTTTGGGTAGAGGGCTCGGCATCGCAAGAGGTGTCGCCCATATCTGAGTAGGACAGGCTGTGGCGAACTTCACAGAAGGATACCGGCATCTCAACAAGGACACTCATACTCCAAGCTGACACCGTCACCCAACGAAGTTCCGACGGCGTGCCCAGGCCACGACCTCAGCACAAGACGAAGCAGAGATTTAACACCGAAGCTAACATGCAATACGAGGACGCGAACAAGTGACCTCGAAGTTGCAGTTTGCGATCGCACGGTTAGCTCCTTAGTGGGCACCGGAGCTGACTATAGCTTTCGACGATCGCTTTCCTCGACAAGCTAGCTGACAGCCGAGATGCCTTCGCCCTCCCCGGTCACTGCGAAGACGATACACCTAACCTATCCAAGGTACCCCCGTTCGACATAAGCACAGCGCTACCGCGAGACAGGCAACACTGGATTCGCAGTCATCTTGAAATGTACGGTGAGAGCTTTTCATCAGCTTCGAAAGTGCGGCAGTCTCTTTTGGCAAAGCACCGCACTATCACTGACGAACACGCCTTACCTTCCCGTCAAACCCCCTATCGAGTATCGTCGCGAGTACACCAAGCCATCTGGGAGCAAGTTGATGAAATGCTTCGTGACGACGTCATTCTGCCATCTCACAGCCTCTGAACACCACCCGTCGTCTTGGTGAAGAAGAAGGACGGAACACTTCGTTTCTGAGTTGTTTTCCGCCGCTTGAATAGCATAACAAAGAAGGATGTCTACAGCGTTCCCTGCTTCGACGACACACTGGATCGGCTCTGTAACTGTTGTGGGCGCCACTGACGACAGCGCCCCAAGCGGCAAGCTAGCCGCTTGGGGCGCTCTGGGTCTCTGCCAACTTGGGTCTCTCGTTTCACTCCCAAGTGAAACGAGAGACCCAAGTTGGCAGCTCCTGCCAGCCCACATATAAAGCCCCGCTTTAAACAAGCTGTACGAACGTGCCTGACGTCACGTGTCACGTGAGCATCAGCTGCGCCTCTAGCGCGCCAATCCGACCGCTTTTGTGTCATGTAGAGTGTGACGTCACGCGCTGCGCCGTTGCTGCGACCGCTACGCCAACCGCTTGAGTTGGTAGCTCAGCTCTCACCCTAGTGTCACGTGGGGTGTGACGTCACAGCGTGACGTGGGTGCGGCCGCACCACGCTGAAGGCTCAAAACCTAGAGTAGTACGTATTGCTTTCGCAATAATAATTTGAGGCATCGCTGTACTAAGTTTCCGTAAACAAAACTACATTAAAAGGCAGGATGAATGAGTCAAATGACAATTGCAGTTCGTCAGTTTTATTATTTACTGAACGACAGTTTATATGCAGAATACTGAAAGTATTAGGGCTATCGAAATTATAGAGGCCCGTGGGGCGAAGACATTGGCATGAGTTCGTTATTTTAGAATGTTATGGCTAAATCATTATTACTTAGAATCTTTGCATCACTGGTATCAGATTCCAGTAATAAACCTGAAACAAATTTCTTCGATATTTCACGTTTCCTTCCCATGGCTCGTCCAAGCAAGCGTTTCTTTTCTGGGCACAAATTTTCATTCACTGAGAACACTGTTTTATAATCCAAGCCAAGGTCCTCGCAGGTGAAGGTTTTGAAGCGAAAAGCTTCATTACGCGGGTCAGAGCCGAGCTTCGCGTGAGCCGAAGTGGTGACTTATGCGCATGCGCGAAAACGAGTGATGTCACGCGTCGCCCAGGTAGTCGCTTCTTGCCGCCGCCGACGTCGCCTGACCTTTCGGCGCTGCCGCGCGCTACTGCGCATGAGCATCGCCTCCTCGCTATCGCTACAACTGCGCGCTTCGCTTCCTTACCCACCGTTTGACATTTCGTTGCAGCCGTGTGTTTACATATAGATGCTCTGCGCACTGCTAGGCATGTGCAAGGAGGTTATATAATGCGCTTGCCAGAGAATAGGCGTGTGCACTCGATATGGAAGGAAAGGAGAGTGCGGCTGCTGCTAGACTATGCAGAAAAGCTAAGAAAATAAATTAGTCTGATTCAGAAGTACTTGCTTGGGAGTTGGCTGCACAACAACGAAAAAATGAGAAAGGTGAAGCTAAACTCGTAAACATATGCCATTGAATAACTAAGTCTACGCCTATAGATAAACAATATATACAATACCACCTAAGCTACGAAGCATGACCATGACGTCAAACCAAGCATAACTGAAGCTTTTTCGCTTGTATATCCAGGCTTAACTAGAGCTACGTAACTGCTTTTTTTTTTTTCCTAGATTTTTGAGGCACAGCATCCCTCTTCTCACGTTTGGAAAATTAGAGAATGATGTTTGATTTCCATGAATTGGCACCCGGTGACAGACCTCAATGTCGGAAACCAGAATAGGTTCATTGATGTTCTCCTTTAGTTTTTCCAATAAAACCGGCAAGTGTTCGTCTGATGTCGCTGGAGTGCCTTTCATTTCCACATTCATGTTTCGAGAGTACTGCTCGCACTCCGTTAGCCGCGATTGACCTTTCTTTATCTGCTCAGCCAATTCATCACAGTGCTTTCTGGAGTTATCATTAGCTTCTCTTAGGCTTTATATTCCTTCTTTAAAGCGTTGAATTCGCATCATCATCATCAGCTTGACTATATCGACTTCAGAGCGAATGCCTCTCCCATTTTCCTCCAATTAACCCAGTCCTGTGCTAACTGCATTCACTTGATCCATGCGAACCTCCTTACCTCATCCGCCCATCTAAATTTTTGCCGCCCCCTAATACGCTTTCCTTCCCTTCGATTCCAGTTTCTTATCATAAGCGACCATCGGTTATCCTCTCTTCGCACTACATGCCCTACCCATGTCCATTTAATTCTTCTTCTTGAGTTCCACTAAAATGTTAGTAATTTGAGTTATCTCGCTGACCCACTCTGCATGCTTCCTATCTCTTAACGTTACCCCTACCATTTTTCATTCCATTTCTGTCTGCATGGCCCTCAGCTATAGTAGAACCCTCTTCGTTAGCCTCCACGTTTAAGCCCCGATAGTGAGTACAGGTAATATGTAACTGTTGTATACTTTCCTCTGCAGCGATACCGGTAAGCTGCTAGACATAATCTGCGAGTGCTTGCCAAATGCGCTCCATCCCAATCTTATTCTTCTTGTTATTTCCTTTTCATGGTCCGGATCTGTGGTTACTACCTGTCCTAAGTAGACATATTCTATATACTGCTTCCAGTACTTCGCTACCTGTTGTGAACTGTTGTTCCCTCAAAGGGCTGTTCAACGTTACCTTCGTCTTCTGCATATTGATTTGCAATCCTACTTTTCTGCTATTTCTGTCTAGGTCATCAAATCTTTTTAAAAGTCCATCTTCTGAGTTACTTAGCAAGGCAATTTCATCAGCAAATCGGAGATTACTGAGGTATTCTCCATCTACCCTTATCACTAACTGCTCCGATTCCAAGCCTCTGAATACTTCCTCTAGGCAAACTGTGAATAGTACTGGGGCGATCGTGTTTCCTTGCCTAACAGCTTTCTGTAATGGAATTTTGTTGCTTTATTATGCAGAAGTATGGTTTCTGTGCAGCCGCTATATATCTTCCCGTACTGCTCGTCGACACTCTAATTTCGCAATGCCTGTATCACCGCCTTGGTCTCTACTGAGTCAAATGCTTTTTCGTAATCAATAAATGCTATGTATAAGGGCTGGTTATATTACGAACATTTTTTTGTCACCGTGTTGATGGTATGGATATGGTCGATGGTAGAGTACCCTTTCTGAAAACATGCCTGATCTTTTGCTTGATTACAATCTAAGGTTGTCCTGATTGTATTAGCGATTACCTTAGTAAATCCTTCACTTCACTTCACTTCACTTTATTCACCTTAAAGGCCCCCTTCCGGGGGTATTACATAAGGGGTGGGTTAATATATACAACAATAATAAATACATGTCATTGCCTTACGATAAAAGTAGTTATAGCATGTAAAAAAGAAGATGGGCACATGATAGTGGCGACGTTGGTGGGGAGGGCATTCCAGTCCACAGCAGTGCGGGGGGAAAAGGAACCTGAAAAAGTTGCAGTACGAGATAGGGGCCGGGCAATCTGAAACGGATGTGCAGTGCGGTGAGATATGCGGGTCGGATGAGTAATGTAAGGTGTTTGATTCAGAGTGCTGTGGTACAACTTATGGAGTAAACAAAGGCTCGCGATGCGGCGGCGAGCTTCGAGGCTTTCGAGACCGGAAATATTCTTCAGAGATGAAACGCTGATGGTATACGAATATGCAGAATGAACGAAGCGGATGGCGCGGTTTTGGACTGATTCAAGTGCATTTGTTAGGTACATTTGGTGAGGGTTCCAGATGGGACTAGCGTACTCAAGTTTAGGTCTGATAAGTGTTTTATAAGCCAGAAGTTTAACGTGCTGCGGTGCATGACGAAGATGACGTTTTAGGAAACCTAGAGATCTGTTGGCAGAGGATATGATTGTGGTGATGTGTGTTCGCCAAGAAAGATCGCTAGACAGGGTTACACCGAGGTACTTGAAGGATTGAATGCTTTCTATGGGTGAATTAGCAACTGTATAGGAAAACATAAGGGGGTTGTGATGACGTTGGAATGAGACGAGTTTGCATTTTTTGGCGTTTAGCGTCATTAACCAGTTGTTACACCATTCATGGACACAGGTAAGGTCATTCTGAAGGGCCGTTTGATCACAAATGTTAGTAACGGTACGATAAATTACACAGTCATCGGCGACAATGCGAATATTACATGATACTTGTAGTGCCAAATCATTAATGTAAATTAAGAACAAAAGCGGGCCGAGCACAGATCCCTGCGGAACGCCGGATGTTACAGGCAGGGTGCCTGAGCTGTGATTGTTAATAGAAACGAACTGAGATCGGTTAGCAAGGAATTCTTTAATCCACTCTAGAACATTGGGGTTTAAATTTAAAAGGGCAAGCTTTAGTAATAGGCGTTGGTGTGGTACCTTGTCAAATGCCTTTGCGAAATCTAAGAATAATGCATCGGTCTGCAGGTTGCGTTCAAGGTTACTATGCAAGTCAAAAGTGAAAATTGCCAATTGGGTTTCGCAGGAGAGACCCTTGCGAAACCCATGTTGAGCCGGATGAAGGAAGTTGTGGCAATCTAGAAAATTTATTACGTAACAGATAGTAAGCTGATTGTTCTGTAGTTTTTCAAGTCCTCGGCGTCCCCTTTCTTATAAATTAGGATCATTTTTGCATCTTCCATGCTTCCGGTACCATCGATGACACCAGGCACTGCGTATACAGGTTGGCCACTTTTCCTAGCCCGATATCCCCCTCCCTTCAGCCAATCTACAGTTACCTGATCCTCTCCTGCTGCTTTCCCCCTGACTCGGCGCGACCCCGTTACAGAAGGCACGTAAACGCGGTCGACTTGAGTGGGGGCACACTGGAACTTCTTGGGACGGATTTGTCACAGAGAGGGACATCTGAACAATGGCTAGGGTATTGTTTGGGTCTCCCCCTCCGTGACGAATCGAGTCTGGCTACTTCGCTACTTCCGCGAATGGACCTTTTTCCAACAAGACACCCTTCTTGCTGGCCTGAGGCAAAGTACTATTGACGGCACGCGTTGCCAAGAATTTGTGCAATATTCCGAGCCATAGTTTAGTGTAGGGCTACTCTTGTCTAGCCTGTGCGGAGGAGACGCGTGAGTCAGCTGTGAACATACCCACCCCCCTTTCCCTACAATGACAACAGGAAGCTGGTGAACCTGGCCGCGTCTTCTCTGTTGAGGCAAGCTGCGAGAGGTCAGGAAGGGGGGGGGGGGGGGGGGGGGGCAAGCTGCGGGACGGCTAGAAAATGCTCCTCGCTTCCTGCAAAAGGACCTGCAGCGAAGTCATCCCCCTATTTTCGCATGGCATCCCAGCGAAAGGAGGCTGCGCGCATGCGCAGTAGCGCTACTTGCAAAAGATCAATTGCCAGTGTACACCTGCTTGCTTTGTGATGTATTTATTGCCTCCCATTCAGTGTGTAATACTGTTTGTGTGCCGAGTTCGTCTTCGAACGAAACGCCGCCAGCTAAAGCTCTCGCGCATGCAGCTGAGGTGCGCCCCGGCTACAGCGAACACTGTACCTCGGTGAACGAAACATGCTCCCGGTGCAGTACAAATAGTGGCTTTCGTTACTCGTTTTCAGTTTCTTTTTTTTAGTAACACACAGGATGTATGCTTGTGTTTGCAAAAGGAGGCATTTCGCTGCTCACGGGGCCGCCTCGCACGAGAAGCGATTAACTGCTAGCACACTCAACACGAGGAAACCGATGCACCGAGAGGCCTATTTCCTTCCACAGAAACGACTAAGCGGAATCAGCAATTCAAAGAACAGTGCTGTCATAATTTCAACCTACCAGCTTGAGATGCATCCAGACAACGCGAAATCTCTCTGCATTCTTATTATCGAGTCAGCCTTATACTGAAAGTGAGGCGTTGAAGTCTTGCGCGTTAGAGGGTCGTTATCATGCAATCCTTCGAAGGAAAAATAAAACTTGATGATATGGAAATTATCGAATGAGGAGAAGTGGTTGTTACGTGCCGCATAAATTCGTTGCATGGTATGAACATTTTCCGAGTTCACAGCAAAGATAAAAGCGGTAAAAGAAATACTAAAATTCTGCTTAGCTCTGCAAACTCATTAGAAAATGCATCGGATGCTAAACTGTAGTTTATTTACTGGTATCAGCCCAAATAAATTGCTCTTTGTTTATTTTCCACATCTTAGGCACGACTAAAAATATATGTTACAAAAGTGTGAATAAATTTGACTTTGCCGCCGCAGTTCCGTTCAATCATCGTCAACTACTCATCATGCTCTTAGTCCAGCGGAGGGAGGTACAAGTTGACCGGCTCGTAGCAGCTAAATGACCCGACCTCTGTCTTCTGTGCTCAACGTTTCTTCGGCACGTCCCCTTTTTTCTTCTTGGCTTTGAACTGGCAACTCTTTTGTAACGAGTAATGCTTCTGCCGCTTTAAACCGCGAACTCATAAGCAGACATAAAGAACAACTGACACGCGAGATTGTAGAAGACAGAAAAATAAGAGAAGTCAAAGAAGAATGTGTAAGCTATCCTTCGATATCACTCTCGACAGAGGAGATGGAGGTCTTGGGAAAATAGAAACATGTTAATTTGTGCTACGAACTAAAAATAAGCGAGGAGGACTATTGACTGAAGTTCAGCCAATTATAGCTATATTGTCATATTTGTAATAACGTTTGATAAAGAAAATGTCTGTTGTTTGCAAGAGCTGGCAGTTTACACTCCAGTCAAGGATTGTTCCGGTCCCTACTGCATCTATGGCATCAACAATATGAGCTTTAGAATATGGGGACCCTACCGCTCAGGGGCATAGGGTAATAGCGCGGCAACAAAGGGCACGCGACGAGTGCTGTGATGAACAGGCGAGGGGTGCTGTAATTACACTGGGCATGCGTACTTGCGCTCCGCTATTACTCTATCCTCATTACAGATAGGGTTGCTGTATTCTAAAGCCCCGTAGTGATCACTTGACTGCACAGCGCTAAAGACGATGATAAAAAAAAAAAACACAAGACAGGCGCAGACTTCAACTAAGGTTCATTGAGTAAGCCTACAGAAATATATGCCATTCGCTCTTCCTTTTCACTGGTACTAAAATTGCACTGTGCAATCATGTTGACACCCTGTTTTATTTTTATTCAGTAAAGCTAGCCTACTGCAGTACAGTTCAACCCCCTCATGCTCATCCGGGGTGGGGGGGGGGGAGGAATCGAGTTCCTAGCTCTACAGGGGAAACTATACCTCCTCTCACTATCTGCAGAATAGTGCGAAATGAACATAGTGCGTGACAAAGAAATTATGAAAAGAAGGGATTATTTTCCTGAAGCCAGCCTAGAGCGATCCTCGTACTTCGATCGTTGTGTTTACGTCATAACGTCGAGTCGCTGCGTCGCTACTTCACAAGCCTATTTCAACGCTACGTTACTCATCATGCAATAAATCTTTTGTTCCATAATTCAATGTGTTTCAAGAATTGTGTGCGCAAAAAGCGCAGAACTTGCGTTTAAACTTTACAACAGAACCAACAGCAGTCGTGGTCCTGCGGCCGGCCCTGTGAAATCCGCCTAAGGTTTTACCTGTTGCTGCACAACACGGCATGATTCAAACTATCTGCAGTCTACTCTCAGGAAGCTGGACAGTCAGTTAAGCGGTAAACACTCCTACTGCCTTCGCGACTTTCACACTGCAAGACAGCATATTAGCTATCTTAACCTCTGAAAGCAGCGGTTAGGCCTAACTTTTGTGATGCAGTGGTTAGCGCAGCTGGCTATCAAACAGGAGGTCATGAGTTCGATCACAAGGGTAGAGTTTTTTTTTTCATTTTTTTTTCAGCTTATAATATACACTGTCTCTTATTCGCCGCGGACAGCTTTTATTTTTCGAACACTGACGTCTGATCAGGCAACCAGAGCCGTAAAATACTGGGCACTATTCAGTCTCGGCCCATAATCACGACTGTCGAGGTGCTTGTTTCGGTTTGGTCGAATATATGAAATAGAATTAAAATTAAGCGTTCCTTAACTTAGTAGTTCCGAGAATAAACCAAGAAAAATAAGATAGGGAGTAGCTACAGACAGGAGAATTTCGCATGGTAGAAAAAAATAAAAGGATTAAGAAAAGGAACGTATAATGACACGAGAAGAGAGTGAGAATTAGAGGGCCTTATCGGTGGGGAGGTTTCGCACGTTGTCTGGCTAGTGTGACATAGGAGTTGGGCGACCGTCGGCAGCCGTCTTGCGAGCGACGCGGCGCCGACACCGACTGTCGGGCGACTGTTTCCGTCGGCGCAGTGTCACATAGACGCAGACATCAGGAAGACGCGCTATTGGCAGACCAAATCGGCGTCATGCCGCGCTAGTGTGACAGGCCCTTTAGTAGCGGGGATGCGTGGGGACGAACATCTTCGAGAGTTCTCACAGTATCAGTTTCCCCTAAAACAAAACAAAAAGAAAGCTGCCATTTATCGCGGCTTTACATCATACTTCCTTATATCGGTCACTTCGCGCTTATTTATTAGTTTTGATATCTCTGCCAATTCTATCTGGTCTGATGGGTTGGAAGCTCTCATATTTGGCGTTTTTTAATCAAATATTTCGTCTCCTTAGACAGCTTACCCGTATCCTCTCTAGTATCTGACCGTCTACTTCTACAGCGCACGGTAATGATATCTCTGAAATTATTTTACATTGCTTCTGGGCTAATATCGTCATCCTCAGTTAGAGGTGAATATCTATTCTTCTGCCAGATTTTGGACTCTTCTGCCCTCCCCCTCAGCGCAATGCTTTGATGGATGTTACAAACCGCCAGCGGCTGGCGGACGCCTGCCAACGGGTCGGCGGCAGAGCCCGCTAGAGCCCAATGAGACGGGTGGCTGGGGCAGAAAGAACAAGGTTTATTGCGTGGCTTGGGCTTTTATACCAAGCCAAAGGAAAAGAAGAACGAAAGGAAATCTGCAAGCAGAGGCTGCCGTGACGCTTGGTGATAACGACGAGCAGAGCGGAGGCGGGCACACGTGGCGCTGACGAAGCATTTAGCAGTTCGCAGCAATGGACTTCTTTCTTACTTAGCCGTTCCGTTTCTTCTTCATGTCTAGATTAATTCTAGAGGTTACCATCCTGTGGTCACTGTATCGAACTTTCCCGATTACCTCTAAATCCTGAGTAATTGTGGGGTTAGAACACAGTATGAAGTCAATTTCATTTTTAGTCTCCCCGTTAGGACTTTTCTTTCTTTTTTCTTTCTTTATTTGTTCTTTCTTTATTTGTTCCTTTCTATTACAGAAAGCCGGAGCGAAAGCTAAAGGCTACAGAGCCTGACAAAGGCTTCCGCTCCGGAAGCCTTTGTCAGGCTCCATGCCCACTTCCGGTTCTTTCGTTTGCTGGAGAGGGTATTCATGATTCTTAAGTTATTTCACTCTGCAAACTCGACTAGGAAACTCCCCGCTACTATTCCTAGAACCATTGCCATAGTCACCCACTGTCTGGTCTCCTGCCTGCTTTATCCTACCTTGGCTCTGAAGTCACCCATTAGTACAGTATACTGCGTCTTTCCTTTCCGCACTGCGGATTCTACATCTTCGTAGATGATGTAGAATTCCCATCCCATTTATCAATTCACATCGCATACCATATATTCCAACATCAACATTACAGATGCTGAGGACCATGAACAAAAAGCGTCTAACTGGGCTTTACGGGGTTCACGGCCCCTATACATAGCATTTGCTACAAACTAAGATACAAACAGAACGCATCCGACATGGAAAGATCTGGTAGAAAAGGCAATTAAAAGATAACCGGAGTGTTTAATTAAGTATACCGTGTATGGTACAATGCAGAAAAAGGCAAAAAGAGTAAGTATTCTGGCTACGTTATATTGACGCGTGTTAGATGAAGAAGAAAGAGAAGAGAAGAAGACGTGGAGGACGAAGAGGTATTACCCGTTCCTGGTGCCCTCGTTCCCTGGTTTAGCTCTCTCGGTGCCCTCGTTCAGCGGCTACAGTAGTCCTTCTGTGTAACAACTGTTACACATCTGGTGGAGTCGTGCTGGGTACGCACCCCGACCTGCGTACGCCTACTAGATAAAAGCACGGAGCTCACACCGGTCCATCAGCGCCCAACCCGCCACCTCCGCGGCCAGTCACCTGAGTTCGAACCACTTGCCACCACTACAAGGAGGACGCAGCCTCGACCGACGGTCCCACCGCAAATGCCACAGATAGTTGATCCCCGGCGCCCATCCTTACCACACGCCGGGAAGACCGCCACCTTTTCACGGCAACGTGTACGAAGATGCGGAAGACTAGCTGAAAACCTTGTAGCAGGTCGCCCGCTACAACAGCTGGAGCGACGGTCGTAAGCTCAATAACGTGTTTGTTTGTTTTTTGCGCTTGAAGAATCCGCTAGGACATGGTTCGAGAACCACAAGAACATTCTGTCCACCTGGGAGACATTTCATCGAAATCTCCTATCTACACTTTGGCAGCAGCAGTGGACACAAGAACCCACAACTAATTCGTTTCCGCATACGATTGCAGATTTACTGCTGTCATACAAGCGAGCGACGTCCCCACGTGTGCAGAGCTACGCAGAACTACAGCGCAGATCTACAGCGTCTTCCTTTCCTGTTCGGCGTCGCAGAAGTTGCCCCTTCATCTACACAGGACTACGCCCCTCTACCGTGGTGGAGCCTCTGTCGCTGTCTACAGCGGATATAAGATCACCTCAAGGCATCAAGTGCGACACTTTGGCAGCAGCAGTGGCCACAAGAACCCACAACTAATTCGTTTTCACATACGATTACAGATTTACTGCTGTCATACAAGCGAGCGACGTCCCCACGTGTGCAGAACTACGCAGAACTACAGCGCAGATCTACAGCGTCTTCCTTTCTTGTTCGGCATCGCAGAAGCTGCCTTCATCTGCACAGGACTACGCCCCTCTACCGTGGTGGAGACTCTGTCGCTGTCTGCAGCGGATATAAGATCACCTCAAGGCATCAAGCGCGACACTTTGGCTGCAGCAGTGGCCACAAGAACCCACATCTAATTCGCTTGCGCATACGATTGCAGCTTTACTGCTGTCATACAAGCGAGCGACGTCCCCACGTGTGCAGAACTACGCAGAACTACAGCGCAGATCTACAGCGTCTTCCTTTCCTGTTCGGCATCGCAGAAGCTGCCCCTTCATCTGCACAGGACTACGCCCCTCTACCGTGGTGGAGCCTCTGTCGCTGTCTGCAGCGGATATAAGATCACCTCAAGGCATCAAGCGCGACACTTTGGCTGCAGCAGTGGCCACAAGAACCCACAACTAATTCGTTTGCGCATACGATTGCAGCTTTACTGCTGTCATACAAGCGAGCGACGTCCCCACGTGTGCAGAACTACGCAGAACTACAGCGCAGATCTACAGCGTCTTCCTTTCCTGTTCGGCATCGCAGAAGCTGCCCCTTCATCTGCACAGGACTACGCCCCTCTACCGTGGTGGAGCCTCTGTCGCTGTCTGCAGCGGATATAAGATCACCTCAAGGCATCAAGCGCGACACTTTGGCAGCAGCAGTGGCCACAAGAACTCAGAACTAATTCGTTTCCACATACGATTAAAGATTTACTGCTGTCATACAAGCGAGCGACGTCCCCACGTGTGCAGAACTACGCAGAACTACAGCGCAGATCTACAGCGTCTTCCTTTCCTGTTCGGCATCGCAGAAGCTGCCCCTTCATCTGCACAGGACTACGACCCTCTACCGTGGTGGAGCCTCTGTCGCTGTCTACAGCGGATATAAGATCACCTCAAGGCATCAAGCGCGACACTTTGGCAGCAGCAGTGGCCACAAGAACCCACAACTAATGCGTTTCCACATACGATTACAGATTTACTGCTGTCATACAAGCGAGCGACGTCCCCACGTGTGCAGAAATACGCAGAACTACAGCGCAGATCTACAGCGTCTTCCTTTCCTGTTCGGCATCGCAGAAGCTTCCCCTTCATCTGCACAGGACTACGCCCCTCTACCGTGGTGGAACCTCTGTCGCTGTCTGCAGCGGATATAAGATCACCTCAAGGCATCAAGCGCGACACTTTCGCAGCAGCAGTGGCCACAAGTACCCACAACTAATTCGTTTCCACATACGATTACAGATTTACTGCTGTCATACAAGCGAGCGACGTCCCCACGTGTGCAGAACTACGCAGAACTACAGCGCAGATCTACAGCGTCTTCCTTTCCTGTTCGGCATCGCAGAAGTTGCCCCTTCATCTACACAGGACTACGCCCCTCTACCGTGGTGGAGCCTCTGTCGCTGTCTACAGCGGATATAAGATCACCTCAAGGCATCAAGTGCGACACTTTGGCTGCAGCAGTGGCCACAAGAACCCACAACTAATTCGTTTCCGCATACGATTGCAGATTTACTGCTGTCATACAAGCGAGCGACGTCCCCACCTGTGCAGAACTACGCAGAACTACAGCGCAGATCTACAGCGTCTTCCTTTCCTGTTCGGCATCGCAGAAGCTGCCCCTTTATCTGCACAGGACTACGCCCCTCTTCCGTGGTGGAGCCTCTGTCGCTGTCTACAGCGGATATAAGATCACCTCACGGCATCAAGCGCGACACTTTGGCAGCAGCAGTGGCCACAAGTACCCACAACTAATTCGTTTCCACATACGATTACAGATTTACTGCTGTCATACAAGCGAGCGACGTCCCCACGTGTGCAGAACTACGCAGAACTACAGCGCAGATCTACAGCGTCTTCCTTTCCTGTTCGGCATCGCAGAAGTTGCCCCTTCATCTACACAGGACTACGCCCCTCTACCGTGGTGGAGCCTCTGTCGCTGTCTACAGCGGATATAAGATCACCTCAAGGCATCAAGTGCGACACTTTGGCTGCAGCAGTGGCCACAAGAACCCACAACTAATTCGTTTCCGCATACGATTGCAGATTTACTGCTGTCATACAAGCGAGCGACGTCCCCACGTGTGCAGAACTACGCAGAACTACAGCGCAGACCTACAGCGTCTTCCTTTCCTGTTCGGCATCGCAGAAGCTGCCCCTTTATCTGCACAGGACTACGCCCCTCTACCGTGGTGGAGCCTCTGTCGCTGTCTACAGCGGATATAAGATCACCTCAAGGCATCAAGTGCGAAACTTTGGCAGCAGCAGTGGCCACAAGAACCCACAACTAATTCGTTTCCACATACGATTACAGATTTACTGCTGTCATACAAGCGAGCGACGTCCCCACGTGTGCAGAACTACGCAGAACTACAGCGCAGATCTACAGCGTCTTCCTTTCCTGTTCGGCATCGCAGAAGCTGCCCCTTCATCTGCATAGGACTACGCCCCTCTACCGTGGTGGAGCCTCTGTCGCTGTCTGCAGCGGATATAAGATCACCTCAAGGCATCAAGCGCGACACTTTTGCAGCAGTGGCCACAAGAACCCACAACTAATTCGTTTCCGCATACGATTGCAGGTTGGTGGCTTTGTCATTATCTTAGTTAAATTTTGTTATACTGCTGCTGCTGCTGCCAAAACATTTGCCATGTCTAAAATTTCTGAGTGCCCCGAATGTAATGAGAATGTGTCAGAGTCAAATGATGGTGTATGCTGCGTTGTTTGTCGTGCCGGCGTCTCTGTGACTGCGTTAAAATTCAAAAGTGACGTATATCGCAAAGCTTGGAGGTGCCAGCAGTGTAGAGGATCGAAAATTCGGTCACAACGACCTGAGAAATCCGAAGGTAATGCTGAACAAGAACAGCATGATACATGGCTCATGCTTCAGACAATCACCGCTGAAAGAAACGGTCGGTGGCATCGAGGATGCCGTACAGTTGATGTCCAACCAGATATCCAACTTGCTGCAGCGCGTAGAACAAAATGAACGTGACATAAAGGAAATAAAGAGCAGAGTAGACAAACTTGAGGCGCAGGAGAAAAACACCGAGTGCCGAGAAGACCAGATCGACCAACTGGAATGGCGACATCGGCGAGCAAACTTGGAATTCCATGGAATTCGGAAAAGAGATAATGAAGGCCTTTTGACAGAACTTAACACTATCGCCCAAAAAATCCAGCTGCCACCGCTCACGGATCAAGATGTAGATGCAGTTCATCGATTGCCAGCGAGGCGTGATAAGATTCCTGGCGTTATTTGCCGATTCACTAAGCAAAGCGTCAGGGACACGTGGTGGCTAAATAGGAGGAAAGTGGCCGATTCGGGCAATGGATTGCACCTGCTGGAAAACTTGACTAAAAGAAATCGAGAACTGTTAAAAGCAGTAAAAGAGTGGGCAAAGGCACACTAGTATGTGTGGCACTCGAACGGAAAAGTATTGCTAAGAAAGTCTGATGGCATGTCAGCAATTCACATAAGCAAAGCATGTGACCTCGAACGTCTCACTTAGGGCTACAGTTACATTACATGACTGGCATTGACCCTAGCATTTTTACCCAATACGTTCATCCTGGCGAATTTAAAAGCCGTATCGGATCAAGGTTTGCAAAGAGCTTGAAGTGTCTTCATTTTAACGCTCAGTCAATCAGAAACAAGGAATTAGAGTTATCAATTTTACTTCAGTCCTGCAATGAATCATTTGATATCATTATGTTCTCTGAAACATGGTGCACCAATGAAATAGATATTCCTCGGTTAGATAGTTAACAAACATTTTTTTTAAACCGCGTGACTGGCCGCGGAGGCGGTGTTTGCGTTTTGCTTAGGAAAACATTGCAGCCCAAGTTGCTACCTATGTTCACTACATCCACAAGCGATTTTGAAATTCTGTCCATTTGTCTCGGCAACATGAATTTTGTTGTGTGTTATTGTCCCCCTCATGGCTGCATTACCAATTTCCTTCATTTTCTTGAATCATTATTTCATTTCATTTTTATTTCCTTAAAGACCTCTTTTGAGGGGCATTACATAAGGGGTGGATACAAATTTTGGATGAGATGGTACAAAGTCATGTGCTATGATGATAAATAGTTGTTGGCTTTTTGTGCGAACATTATTGGACAGGTTGTTGTTGCAATCTCTTCGGGAAGGCCATTCCAGTCCGCAGCGGCGCGTGAAAAAAAATGAGTTTGCGAAGGTGACGGTTCGTGCACGTGGACGGCTGATCTAGAGATGGTGGAGAGTGCGGTGAGATATGCGTGCCGGTGGGACCATATAGGGTGCAGTTTGTAGATGGCTCTAAAAAAACTTGTGAAAAAGTGAAAGACTGGCTATGCGGCGGCGTATCTCGAGTGGCTGTAAACCTGAAAGGGATTTCAGATATAATACACTGGTGCTGTAATGGTATGACGAATGAATAAATCTGGCGGCGCGGTTCTGCAAAAGTTCTAGTGCATTGGTGAGGTAAGCTTTATGTGGGTGCCAAATGGGTGATGCATATTCTAGCTTTGATTTCACAAGTGATTCGTAAGCTAGTAACTTGACGTGCACGGGAGCATCGCGAAGATGACGTCTTAGAAAACCAAGGGATTTGTTAGCTGAAGAAATTATGTTAGTTATATGAGTTTTCCAGGACAAATCGGCGCATAGAGTTACGACTAAATATTTGCATGATAGCACTGGTAGCACGGGAACGGAGGCAATTTGATAAAGGGATATGAGTGGGTTGCGGCGGCGATGAAAAGACAGTACACTGCATTTGTGAGGGTTTAGTTCCATTTGCCGAATTTCGCACCACTCCTGAATCTTGTTAAGATCGTTTTGTAGGTATAATTGATCAGAGGTGTTATTAACTGTTTGATAAAGAACACAATCATCAGCAAACATGCGGATTTTACAGGACACTTGAAAGGGTAAATCATTTATGTATATTAAAAACAGAAGGAGACCTAGTACGGAACCTTGAGGGACGCCAGATGTTACAGGAAGGGAGCTGAAATTATATTCATTTACGAAGACGGATTGAGTGCGGTTAGTTAGAAATTCGGTAATCCATATAACCACATTTGGATCGAGGTTAATGAGAGATAACTTGTGTAACAGGCGTTTGTGAGGAACTTTATCGAAAGCTTTTTTAAAATCAAGAAAGATAGCGTCAGTTTGTAGGTTAAGATCTTGGTTGGCATGCAGGTCATGTTTAGAAAGCGCTAGTTGAGTATCACAAGAAAAGCCTTTCCGGAACCCGTGCTGCGCAGAATGAAAAAAATTGTTTGAATCCAGGAAGGCAATGATATGGGAGAATATGACGTGTTCCATGATGTTACAAGGCACACTTGTTAAAGAAATGGGCCGATAATTTAATGGAGAATTGGTGTTACCGGATTTGAAGACTGGAACGACCTTCCCAACTTTCCAGTCAAGTGGAAGTTGGCCTGCAGTAAGTGATTGCTGGAATAGCAAGCATGAATATGCGGCACTGATGGGTTTAGTACTCTTAAGGAATTTAGCGTTGATATTATCAAAGCCGGCTGAGGATGAAAGTTTCATTTTATCAATCAGCGATAGAATCCCAGAGGTGTTAAATTCAACAGGTGACATAATATTATCAAAAATGTTGTCTAGCACGGGAAATGGCACATCAGATTCGTTAGTCAACACTGATTGAAATGCAAGATTAAACATGTGAGCACAATCTGCATGACTAAGCACTTCTCCCGCTTCATTTGTGATAGTGACATCGTTTTTGTGTTTAGGGTTGATGATGTTCCAGAATTTTCTAGGATTGGTATTAAGTATTTTGGGCAAGTCCTTGTTAAAAAAAGAATGTTTAGCCTTCCGAGCGGTTGACTTATATGCCTTTTCGGCAGCGTAGTATTTATCCCACGCTTTTTGGTTAGTTTGTGCTTTGGCGGCGCGAAAAAGACGTTTCTTTCGATTTTCCAAACGTTTTAGTGTTTTAGTGAACCATGGTTTCTGCGAATTCTCTCGAAAGGTGAACTAAGGAATAAACTGATTAGTTAGTTCAGTAACTTTATTCCTAAACATTGTCCAATTTTCTTCAATAGACCGCCTATGAAAATTAGTTTGGAAAGGTGGAAAGAAAGCGTCACGATTAATCTCTGCATAGTTGCCCTTGTCGTACAAACGGATGGGTTTCATTTGTAAGCTTTGGGTTCGAAGCGAAGTTAGGGCGGCATGAAGTACTTCGTGATCACTTATTCCGGGAAGGATTGTAACTGACTTAACACTTTCGGGATGGCTGACAAGTAACAGGTCTAAGATGTTTGCGCTCGTTTGTGTTATTCTGGTTGGGGTCGAAACAACTTGTGTAAAACCAAGGTTAAGACAGACTTCTATGAAATTCTTTGCTTCCAATGTGCCTGATGCTGTAACAGTGTTAGTAGTCCAGCCAATGTCCGGAAAATTAAAATCGCCAAAGAGAAGTATATGTGACTTTCTATATTTAGCAGTGAGTTCACACAGCAAGTTATTAAGCTTCTCAGAGAAGTTCGGGTTGTTGTGCGGGGGCCTGTAACAAACACCAAGAAGAACCGACTGAGGAGCACAATGGCAGAAAAGCCACATTATTTCAAGATCAGTATGAACGGAAATTATTGAAAATGGTAAATAATCAGAAAAGGCAATGAGCACTCCTCCGCCACGGGAACCTTGACGGTTTTTACGAAAAAGTTCGGTTAGTCTGACAGAACCTCACTGTCGTTAATTTCGCTATTTAGCCATGTTTCGGTTAAAACGAGGATGTTGCTATTGGATGAGCGAACAAGACTGGAGATTTCTTCGCGCTTGGAAATAAAACTGCGGATGTTAGTGGAAACTATTGAAAAACAAAGAGTAGGCTGAGGTGTACGTCCAGGCGCGGGCCTGGAGTGATGTTGTGGGATGCCATTTCTAGGCAGCTGCTATATGATTTCCCTAACAGTGTCCGAGGATTCGTCATAAACGTACCGTGTGCGGCCGATAAGCAAGGTTTTATAACTCAGCTTATAAGCTGTAGATTTGCTTTTTGCAAATGCGATAAGTTGCTTCCGTGCCTTCCTAACCGCATGCGAGAAATCTTCACCGGCGCTGTATTCAGTATCTTTGAATTTTTTTCCTTGGGACAGGATGTCCAGCTTCGTTTTGTGGGAGAACAATTTTACAATTATCGGTCTGGTTTTTCCAGGTGCGTGACGTCCGAGACGATGCGCGCACTCAATAGTTTTGGGATCGACCGTTATATCTAAAACTTCGGAACAAAGGCGGGTTACAGCTTCTTCAGACTGTGTGTAGGTTTCACTAGGGTCATTGTCGGGGATTCCATAAAACAGTACATTGTTCCGACGTGACCTGTTTTCAGCGTCGTCAACACGAGCTTCAATGTTTTTTATATGAGCCGACATCAGCGCTGTCGCTGTCTCCATCGAGTCCAGTCGCGACCGCATTTCAGTGATTAGTTGGTTTTGTGATTCAAGGATAACCATGCGTGTAGTTAAGTCTGCTATTGTAGCGTCAGTAACCGTAAGTTGTTTTTTCATGTCTTGAATCTCAGATAGAAGTGTAGATTGCCCGGTAGATAGTTTCTTTAGCTCAGCAAGCACGGCATCAGGTTCAGTTCCCGGGTTAGTTTCGATATCCCCGGCCAAAAGCAACAAGGATCGCACAACCAGAACACATTCTACACCAATACAAATACAGCTCTGTGGGCTCGGTAGCTGTAGCAAAAAATAATTGCTAGTTTTCTTTGCGTATAGCCTATAGGAATTACCAACCTGCATGACGAAGACGAACGGGTTAGACTGTGCGGTTGCACAGCCACTGTTTATAGTGGATGTTCGGTGGTGATATAAACATTAATTTATTAGTCTCGGATACGCATGCTAAAAATCTACACGTTCTTTTGAAGATGCACAGTCTCTCGAATGTAATTAATTCACCAACACGCATCACTTCTTACTCGTATTTACTAGATGTTTTCATAACAAATTTTGAAGCTCACTGTCTTACATCTGGCATCATTACTTATGATATCAGTGACCACTTGTGTTAAAAACACTAAAATTTTTAAAGTTTCATAGTTCAAAAGACCACTTTCAGATAATTAATGATGAAACTCTTCTTAACTTCAGAGTAACACTACAAAATGTCGACTAGACCAGTACTCTTCACGAAACAAACCCTAACAAGGCATATGAATTGTTTTTAGGCATCGTTAAACGTATGTGTAAAGAAAGCTTTCCCATAAAAGTAGCAAGGAGCAACCGCTCTACACGAAAACCATGGGTTAATCGTCAACTTATGAGTAAAATTACTGAGAAGCATAATTTATATCATAAATTTATCAAAATGAAAGAACGCAGTGATTTGCAGAGATTTCAAACATACCGTAATCGCTTAAACAAAGAACTTGATCGAGCAAAAAAAAAAAGGAGTACTATGCAAACCAGCTAGCTACTGCAGGTCGTACGGATGTTATGTGGAAAAAATTAAATAATCTTTTCTCTACCTACAATAATCATAACGATATCATCGTTACCAACCTCAATGGGGTTAAAATATCAGATATACATTTAGTTAACCAATTCAACCAGCATTTCATTAACCTTCCTCACCCCCCCTGCGGTTACAATGACCTCAGTAAGATCCCTCTGAGCACTGAAACCATATTTCTGGACCCCATCGAAGATAATGAAGTGCAAATCATGTTTAAAAAGCCTAATAATACTACAAGTGTAGACATTGATGGCATGCAGATAAAACCTATTACGTTTGTCCTTGATATCCTCCTTCCGCCCCTCACGCATATATTTATTCTATGCATTGCTGATGCTGTCTTTCCTTCTAAAATGCAGATTGCTCGTGTATCCGCCATATATAAGAAAGGTGACAAAAACGACCTGGGCAATTACAGGCCTATTTCAGTGCCACCAGTATTTTCGAAACCCCTTGCAAAATTAATTCACAGAAAGCTTTGCGAAGTTTGAAAAGGCACAACAGATATTAACAGATTCACAATATGGATTTCGTAAACACTGTTCTACTGAGCATGCACTATTAGATCAGAAAGAATACATATTAAAATAGCTGGATCAAAATAAAATAGTTGTTGGCATATTCATAGATTTTACAAAAGCATTTGATTTGTTGAATCATGAACTACTAATCCGAAAGCTTCATAGGTATGGTTTTCGAGGTCACGCAGGATATCTTGTAGAGTCCTATTTAAGAAATTGAAGGCAGGCTGTCAGTATTAAAGAATATGCATCATATATAGAACCGGTTTCTCGTGGCGTTCCTCAAGGTAGCATATTGGGTCCTTTTTTTCTTTAATACCTTTATCAATGATATTGTGCAGGTATTTGCTCCTGCGAAATAAATAATATATGCTGATGATACGAGCATATTTTTTTCAGGAACTGACGTGAATGACTTAATAGATATAATAAATTCTGCACTCTTCCATTTATACGATTGGACAGAAAAAAACGGTTTACATGTTAATGCCACGAAAACTAAAGCAGTCATCTTTAAAGCAAAGAATAACACAGTTAAACTAACAAACGATATTTACTTCAATAGTGTTCCTTTAGATATAGTACCAACATTTAACACGCTGGGCATCGTATTCAATGAAAAAATGACCTGGGATGATCACATCTATTTTATTGTAAACAAACTCTCGCAGATAATTGGATTGCTATATCGCCATCGTCACGTCTTGCCTTCAAGAGCAATGCTCGCAGTTTATCATTCATTATTTAATTCTCGCCTCAGCTACTGCGCTGTATACGTTGAAATTGCGGTTCATGAAGGTTCGCTCACCACAAGCGTATACAGAAAACCCACGGACCGACAACAATACTTACATTTTCAAAGCTGTCATCCTCATTACTCAAAAACAAGCATTCCATATTCTCAGGCTCATCGATTCAAAAGAATTTGTTCCCAAGATCAGGACTTCTCACGAAACGCAAAACGTATGCGGGAAGTCCTGACTAAACAACGGTACCCGCCAAATATTGTTGACGACGCCATAAAAAAGGCATATGAACTCAACCGAGAGGTAATGCTGGAGGGACGTCCACGAAAGGAAAACATTGACCGTCGAACAAGCCTGGTACTCACCTACACGAGTAACCCCCCCCCCCCCCCCCCCCCCAACGTGAACAAAATCCTAAAGAAACATTTCAACATTCTAGAACAGAGCGAATGTCTCTCCAATATTTTCACGACTCCTCCCCAGGTTGTCTACCGACGACCGAAAAACATCCGCAACATCCTAGTCCACTTAAAAATAGGTAATAACCCGCGGTTGGGGTGCCGGCCTTGCGGAAAGAGTAGATGGCAGGTGTGCAGGCACATGCAGACATCAAGCTGCGCAACAAGCACAGCGTCAGATTTTAAGTGGAGAATAGATGGTAACTTTGATTGCGATGCCTCAAACGTTATATATCTCCTAGAATGCGGTGTATGCCGCATGCAGTATATTGGCCAGACAGCTACCCCTCTACGAATGTGGTTTAATAATCACCGAGCTCATGTCCGCTCTCTGGCCAACCTTCCTTTTTCAAAACATATCAACCAGAAACAGCACTCATTCGACTCAGTCAAACTAACAGTTCTTCAGGAGGATTCAATAATACACGGGAGCGGGAGCAGCGTGAGTCATACTATATTTATAAGTTTAGGACAATTAATACTGGGATAAATGAAAACATTGGGGCAATGTCGTCCTTACGAGCCCTGCAAGTTTAATGCTATGCACATATATCAATCATTATCCCTTTACAGTTTTTCCTCGTTTTTTTTTTCCTTCCCCCTCTTCCCTTTTTTTTTCCCCCGCTTCTTTGATACCCTCCACATCCCACTTCTCGTAAAAACCTTCTTCATGCTTGGTGGTGGTGGTAGTGGTTGATTTATATATATATATATTTTTTTTTAAATAATCAAAAAGAAGGAAAAGAGTATTGCCGGCCGCGGCAGCTGCTATCTAAAAAAACTGAAGCACTTGAGCTGCGGCCGGCGGGAAGAAAAAGGGGATAGGGAGAGGATAGCGAGGGGAAGTAGAGAGGGGAGCGATAGGAAGAAAGGAGAGGGGGATCTTTGTACATTATTTACAAAGTAAAGACGGTCAGCGAGTTCGCATCGCTCGCGCGCAAGTGTCCGAGCACTGTCCACAAATGCTTGCGCGCGAGCGGCCCCTGCAATTGTTTACAAAATATATAAACATATATATGTAATACCATTGATGTATATACATAGTCGCGCGCACGTAGCGTCCTGTCGCAGACAGATCGCGCGCGCGACACAATGCACCAGCTGCCGGGGTGGGGCGCCCGGCAGCATACGTCCAAGGTAGCACACACGGAGCGTTCAGGTCACGCACACACTACCTGGCGAAGAGCAAGCGAGGCTTCAAGCCCGCCCGCTCGATGAACGCACAGAGGCTCACCATTGCCCTGTCACGGGTGCGCGCACTGCATCGCGGCCACAGGAGCGTCTCGATGCTGTCCGGGATGATTCCGAGCGCCCTATAAGCCGCGAGCATCTCGCGACGTGGCACAGCGAAGCAGCATGTGCTCCAATGTCTCCACTGCACCGCAATCACGTGGCTCGACGATAGTCCGTGGCGCACCCGTCTTACCCCGGGCCACACGCAGCCGACGCGCACTCGGATGAGCATTGCACACTGTAGGCGCGACAATGAGAGCGCGCCGACAGCAGGGATGCGCTCTCCTCGCGCGATGCGTGGGTCCGGGTGTTGCTGACGGAGGTGGTCATAGATTACCGCGCGCACGTCCTCCAAAGCGAGAAGTTCGTCGCTGGGAGGGAGTTGATGTGCGGCGGTGGCGAGTTTATCGGCTTGCTCATTGCCGTGTATGCCGCAGTGGCCGGGCACCCACTGCGCGCGAATGCTGCACTTTCGCTCTGCGAGGTGCTCGAGGCGCTCGCGTATCGCGCACAGCAGCGGTGTGCCCCGGCCGGGAGTCTGCAGGCGGCTGAGGGCGGCTCGGGAGCCACACAGCAGTGCACACCTGGGAGGTGGCGGAGCAATGGTGAGCAATAGGTCCAGGCCCAGTAGTTCCGCCGTGGTCGAAGAGCCCAGGTGTGTCACTTTTTGCTGGCGGTGCAACTGCAGGGCAGGGATGGTGGCCGCTGCGGCGAGCGAGCAGCTTTCTCTCGCCACGGAGCCGTCAGTGAAAACAAGCAGGTGGTCGCTTAGTTGCTCGTGTATGACGGCTCTGGCTAGCTGTTGCACCGCACAGAGTGGTGTGCTGCGTTTTCCCGCGATGCCGATGATCTCGCGCTGTACCTCCGTCGTGAGGGGCCAGGGGGAGCAGAGGCCGTAGGGGGCGTGGAACGCGTCAGCTGGTCATACTCCTGCAGCGCCGCACCCATTCTAGAGCGTTGGAAATTCCGAAGGCGCTGCAGGAGTTCGCCGCCGTCTGGTGCGCTGTGAAGGCGGTCGATGTGGTGCAGCGCTCGCTGTGTGGCCTGTAGCTGCAGTGGCCTCACATCTTTTAGCGAAAACCTCAAAGTATTTCACCATTCTACTGTCCCACATATTTATTTATTTTTTTTTCTTCTTATTCTTTCTTTGAGGTTCATCTCTCGTCGCCAGTTGCTCGAACTTTACTTGCCGCTGTCAGGTTCTTCTAACCAGCAATGTCCACCTGGTTCTTTCATCACGCTGGGCGCTCCCAGTGAGAACAAGAAAAATAATTTTCTTACCATCTGCAGCAAACACGTTTCCCCACCTGTTTTCTTCTTTTTTTTTTTCAAGGTTGTTCCGCGGTTGCCTGTATCGTGTATTGTATACAGATAACTCCCGGCGGCCGGTGTCTTGGGTTGATGACCCTTTGGGCCTAGCCTGCTCTCCGGAAGTGTGTGTGTATGTGTGTGTTGTGCGTGTCCAGCTGATTCACCTATATGTGTCCATATTCTGTTTGTATCACCTCTTGCCAACCCTATAAGAAGACGAACAAGGATCATGTACCCTCAGTCTTGATAAAGGCAGGGCTCCTGCCGAAACGTCGACTACAAATAAACTTGGAAACAGTATGAAGCAATTTTTCACTGATATATATATATATATATATATATATATATATATATATATATATATATATATATATATATATAGTCACAGAAGCCAGTAAAACTGAGTAGGCTGATTTACTTTCACCTACGCACCGGCAAATGAAGGCACGGAACCAACTGGCGGGCGAGCAGCGAGAGCGAAGACGATGAGCGCGTGCCGGTCTCCCTCGCCGCATGGCGGCGCCAGTAAGATAACATTGCGGCAATATAATTAAAAACCATAAACGCGAATTTTCTCAAAATAAACACAGGGAAATACACCGCCCATTAGAAGCGAACGCCACTTGACCATGGTTCGAAGCACATGCCAATGAAGCATCATGTAGAATTTGCGCATATCAGGTTGAGGGCTTAAGCTTGTTTATGAAGTCATTATGATCAGATAAAGCTAAAGTCATTATTACGTTTGTGATTTTAAGACAATATACCCACGCAGTTGTAATTATGTGCTTCATTTTTTTTCCCCGTCATTTGCAGCTTGTTATAAAAATTTTGAAAATGTTTTCGCTGCAAACCATCCAAATTTCCGGAAATTTTCATCTATACGTAAGAGATCTTGCTCAAATCGCTGCGCATGCGCAACAGCACGTGCCATTTTCGCATGTTGCATAAAGGCACCTTCGAAGTATGGCGTTGACACCTTAGAGATTGCTAATACGGTTTCTAATTGACGCACGCTATTTCTGGATTCTCCGTAGACAAAAATGAGGACGTGCCTCTGAATCTTTTCCCAAGGGGGGAGTGGAATAGAGGCACTTGTATTCGTATCCTTAAGCGTGTGTTGATTTTGGGTGGTCAGTCGAAAGCAGCATGCGACGGGGGCCAGTTGTGCTACTCCGTGACATTGAAAAATGCAGGATTGCATGAGCTGCGCCTATGAGATCTCATTTAGGTTCTTCTTTAATAGGTGTCATTGTAGGTGATTGCAATTGTAGCGCTGAAATGCGCTTGTCAGCTGGCACCTGCGAACTTGATGCAGCTTCGACAGAGCAATTATTCGTGGTATCATATTCAGATCACATATTTGTATTTGACCGCAATTAAGCTTACCGAGCGTGCGATATAAAGGGACAACCACCCCTGAATAGGCTCCGACTTTCTCTCCGCTTCAGTGTCCCTTGCTTCTTAACAGGCGTAAGCCAGCTGGAGACCGCGGCACAAAAACTATTCAACTGAGTATTTTCCACATTAATTGATCTGTCAAGTGACGGAGTTGATAAATAAAGTCGGCATAAGTCACTGTGGTCCAAAAGATTTCATCCAGAAAAATCGCGCTTTCAGGGATCGTAATCCGATTGACAGGGGCCCGTTCTGGGGCTGCTGAGGAAATGGAGGGGAGTATTCCTTCCGAGAAGAAAGGCCTCCTGGTGCCTGTCTGCTCAAGGGTGCGAGCAAAGGACAACCAAGAGGAGGTATCTTTCGATGGCATTTGGGAGCTCTGCGCGTGTCCATGATTTTGTGATGTCTCAGCAGGCTATCCACCACTGCTGCGCAAAACTGACCGCTCCTTATTATCGAACACTTCTCACAGAGATGAAAATTTCTCTTAAGATCTTCCAAGAAGTGAAAAAACCTTGGATAACTCGAGAACTTAGCCTCGCGACGTCGTCGACGCGCGCGTGGCGCGAAAATGGGCTTTTCGCGCCCGATCTAGCGTAGTCTAATATCTTCGCCCTGGGTGCTGTTAAACTACACAAAGAGCGACACACAGGACGACACAAAGCAACTAACGCATTGCAAAGCATTGCGCTCGTTGCGTTGTGTCGTCTTTTTTGTATTCGTTTAAGCGCATCCATATACCAGTATGAACCACCAACTAGCCCCATTTAATGCTTGATATTTTCACCCGGCGTTACCACTTGTCCTTTACTGGGGAACATAAGCCAGTAAGCGCGCGAAATTGTCCTCGTAGCCCTGCCCTTTACATTGGCCGCCGCAATCGCCGGCTGCCACCAGCACCGGACCTCTTCCTTCGGTTGCGAGCACCTTTTTGCAACTATCATCAGTTATGTACATCGTGACTGCAGGAGCAGTGACGACCCTTCGCAGGGTACAAACGCACTTGAAGACAACTTCAAGGCACAGCTGACGCGCCTGAACAAGTATGGTGTAGCCACACGCGAGTCAGAGCATAGGCAATAGGTCAATCCTGTTGTCGAAATAACAGAAAAGACCGAACTGTTTGTTTGTGCCTTGATTCACGAACATCAGTGCAACGCTGAACAGGCAACATTACCTTATACCAATTCCAAAGGAGCTCTTTGCAAGCCTGAATGGCTCAACAGTGTTCTCGTTCCTAGACGCTGTTAGAGGTGGGACTCGGCTGCCTCTGGACGGATCCTCGGTCGCATCGATGCCCGCTCCACCCAGGAAGAAGTGCCGCTGAGCGAAGGAGTTAAGAGTTGAAAGACAAAGACTTTGTTTATGTACACTTTAGAAGGAGTAGAGAAAAACCGACGATGCCCGAACACACATACGGTTTTATAGGGTTTGTGTTCCCAAGTTCCCCAGATGAAGGGCGGGCTCGTCGTGGAGGGAGTCTCCTTATCACTTCAATGTCATTTACATGAACACACTTTCACACCCGCCGACATGCCCCCTCGAAAGAGTGTAGACTTTGTAGTGAGGAGACAACCATTGTGGCGGTGTAGATGGTTGCACAAAGGAGGTCGGTGTCTGCCGGCGGCTCATGGTCTGGGACACACTGCGTCAGCAAGAGGAATTGGAGAAGCGTAGCCAGAGACGAAACCATCAGTCACTCCATTCGACTTCTCAAAGAGGTGCCCGCGCGGCCGCCTTGAGCGTGTACCGATCCAGGCGGGAGCCACTGGGAGCCACTTGAACCTTTTTGTTCCCGATGGCACGTCGTTGACCACTGTCGCTGGCCGGCCGAACAACCCCGCTGTTGTATATTTGGTTTTGGCTTTGATTTGACGATCACCGCCGCTATATTGGGACCAGTGTCGCCTTTATATAAAAACATGCGTATCCTTGACTAAAGAAAAGTAGATATATTGGTTGCTCGGCCGGCGCGGCCGCTTCTCGTTCATCTGCGGCACTGCACGCCGATACACCATTGGCGACGAGGGTTAATCGGTTTCAGGAGGCGTGATTTTCGCCTTCGGTTTTCCTGCGCCAGGAGATTTCAGGGCTCGCTCCAACGCCTCCGTTCCTGCCCGCGCCTGGCCGCCCTGCTGTTGCATAGCCGCAATGACTCCGCATCTTCGAGAATTTCCTGCTTGCTTCGGGTTCCTCCGACTGCGCACCGGATCGTCGCAAGGCCCTACTACTTCACAGTCCCGGCGTAGAAGGTCAGCGCATATTTTACACCCTGCTGCTTCCATCTTCGCACAACACTACGCACGGTGAGCAAACGGCGTAAGGCATCAGGAGACAGCAATGGCATTTCCAGGGCCCAAACCATCGTCGTACGACATCGCAGGGGTGTGCGCTTGTAAGAGGCTCCGCAAACCCCGCTGCGCTCCTTCTGGGGTAAAATAATTTCGAACACTTCAACCTGCAAAGATGATTCGAGTTACCGTGTGTCACGGGGTTCAAAACTGAAATCGAGTCGTGTCTTGTACACGCGAAAACTCAGAAAAAGCCTTGAAGTTTCGAGTGCGAAACGCTCTATGCCAGGATGTCGAAAGACGTAAAGTTTCACTGTCACTGACGAAGTTCCCTTCTCAGAGAATCGCTGCAGTCCTCGGCAACTCAGGATTTCCGACGGTCTCACCGCAGTCGCGGCCTAGTGGTTAGAGCGCCCGTCCCGGCTGCGGGAGGTGGTGAGTTCGAAGCCCACCGCCGTACACCCACCGGTAAAAATGGGTAAAAGCAGACCCCCGGCCTGGCGCCCAGTTTCCCCGCTGCGCCCTCCGGGGAACAATCAGTTTCGAACACGTCAGCCTGCAAATGTGGTTCAAGATTAAGTTGAGATTGATGATGAGATGTTGAAGATCAAATGATGTTGATGAGATGATGCCCCTCATGATGTAAAGAAGGGCCACATAATGAGCTTTTGTCGCTCGAGGCGGGTTTATTGTTGTCCGATGGCGGAACGGATCACTTACCCATCAGCGCAACTGTTCGGGACCTATGACCCTTTTCCTAAGCATTTCACCCCAGAAGAGCCGAGCACCAGGCCAGGGGAAAGAAGCGGTGGCCTTGTGGTAGAAAATCTGCCTCGTGTTCGGGAGATACTGGGTTCGATCACTGGTGCCGCCGGGTACTCACCGGTTTTCAAAGGGTACAAGCATACCCCCGGCCTGATGTTCGGCTCTTCTGGAGTGAAATGCTTGGGAAAGGGGTGGCGGCCAAAATAGTCCCGCCGATGGGACAGTGAATCGTTCTGCCATCGGACAACAGTAAGTCCGCCTCGCTCGGCAAAAGCCCCTCATGTGGCCCTTTTTTTAGCCATGTTTCTTCAGGTACCCGAGGCTCAAAGGGAGAACCAAGATGAAATGAACCGTCGTCGTACGACATCGCAGTTGCAGCTCTGCACACTCATTTTACGACAGCAAGCAATGGTGTGGCCGAGCGACACCGTTTCGGTAGGCGTGTACAGCAAGCTGATGAAACTATCAATGAGTACATTACCGCATTGCGCGAGCTTTCTGCTACGTGCTCCTTTCCTTCCCTGGAAGATTCTCTGCGTGACCAATTCGTTGCGGGTGTATCATCTCAGAGCTTGCGGGGGCGGTTCCTTCTGGATGGGTCGTCTCTCCCGTTCCTTAGAGCTCTACTCATGGCAGCACAGTTCTAACAGGCAACCAACGACCCGCAAGAATTCGCCTCTGCAGATGTTGAATGCGTGAACACCCATTAAAACATGTCACCACGGACATCATGTTCCGAAAGCAGCTCGAAGCGCTACCGTAGCTACCAGTCACATCATAATGCCGCCTCATTTCGCTCTCCAGCCAAAAACAAGCGTTGCCAACGTTGCGGTATCATTGGTCACTTTCGCTCTGTTTGCAACAAACAAGACAGCGCTCCACTTCGTGTGATAGAAAGCGAAAATTCATCCGAGGAATATAGATAGATGGATTTATTGAAAGTAAAAGCAGAGAGGTTGGCCGGAATAATTGAAATCTGGCCTGCTACTCTGCACTGGGGAAGGGGAAGGGGAGAAGAAAGAAGATCATGATGGGTGACGATGTGGGAGAAGGCATCTGAAATATATATACAGACACAGTAGCTTGCCTCACAAGCGCGAATCAAGCCCCCTGGCGCACAAAAAACGGCAAAGAGCACGCACTGCCTGTACACCCTTCCCCTTGTCCTGCCAGGCGCCCAGCAGCAGTTCCTCCGACAAAGGCATCTTGTCCAAAAGCTTGAAGAAAGCGGCTAGCACACTTCTTTCGCCCGCATACACTGGGCACACCAATAATATATGGTCCACAGTCTCTGGGATGCCACAAGTTGAACATTCCGGCGAGTCCACCTGTCCAATTAAATACAAGTACTTGCGCGTTAAAGCAGCGTTTAAACGAAGTCTATGTAGTAAGCATGCCTGATGACGCGGAATATCACGCGGAACATAAAATTTCAATGCTCGATTCAGTCTTTTTAGACGAATGTGTCGGGCTTCTGGCTGGGCCCAGTAAGCTGCTGTAGCGTTCTTCATGTAATTCGTAAGAAGGTATGTCGTATCCGCTCTTGAAAAAGGCACAGCTGTTTGGAGGCCATTGCTGAGAGCGCTTTTCGCTTCAACATCGGACTGTTCATTCCCATGGAGCCCGCAGTGGGCAGGGATCCATTGAAATATTATCTTGTGACTTTGGAGCTGGGCAGATGTGAGGAGCTCCATAATGTTTAGTGCCAGGGACTCGTAGGCAGTGTGGCGTGAGAAGTTATCCAAAATTTGCAATGCAGTCTTTGAGTCTGTGAATATATGCACCATTTTTGAAGTGGTTGCCCACATGTGTAGCGAATAGATTTCCGAATGGCTACAAGTTCAGCAGCGGTTGATGTTGAAGTATGTCCCAAAAGGAAATGTAGAGTCGTTTTCTGAGCTAGTATGACCACAGCTGCAGCGGATGCCTGTGCTGACACAGATCCATCGGTCTATACGTGAATATAATTAGGATATTCTGACCAGATGTGCGCCAGAGTAAGTTGTTTGAGCCCACTAAGTGGCACCATTGATTTCTTTAGTATTCCGGAAACACGAAGGTGCACCAGAGGTTTATCCATTGTTCATGGTGGTTGGGCGGGACGATATGGGAGGGCATATCTTGTCGGTACTTGCGACTGATGGCAGGGGAGTGCACTTGTAAAACTGCAGTCCGGCCGCATATCCAGAATCTTGCTGAGTGGGTGAAAACGGTGTCTGACAAGTATATGGATATCGGGCGAGCATGTGCCTCTACAGTTGTGCTTTTGTTAGAGGTGCATCTGGGCAGTCCAAGGCATATTTTCAGTGCCTGCGCTTGCACACTCTCTAACGTCCGCAAGCAGGAAATGCTCATACTAGGGAGTACTGGGAGACTGTACCGGATGTAGCCAACAAACAGTCTCGTAAAGCCGTATTAAGGAGCGCTCAGTTGGTCCCCATTTCATGCCAGATATGAAACGAAGTACAGGGCAAAAACTAATTAGCCTTTTCTTCACCATAGTAATATGTTTCGACCAAGATAGTCGGTGGTCAATAATTACTCCCAAGAATCTGTGCCTGGATACGTACGGTATTACGACTCCATGAAGAGTAATCGGGTAGCGGCTGACACATTTCCCCGTAAAAGCGATCGCTGCGCACTTTTCTGCCGCTAAAAGTAAACTTTGACGCCGTAGGTGTATCGATGTCGATGACACAGCTCGTTGCAATCTCGCACGTAGTTGTGGGCGCGTTGAACCAGAAGCCCAGATGCAGATGTCGTCAGCATATGCACTGATGCGAATTTTAGTTGGCCGTTCACTCACCAGGCCAATTAGCGCAACGTTAAATAAAGTTGGGCTGAGGATTCCTCCCTGTGGAACTCCACGAGCGACCTGATAGCTTGTAGTATCTCCTTCAGGCGTAGTCATGTAAACAGACCGGCCACTGAGATAGCTCACAATCCACAAGTACAGCCGGCCACCAACTCCCACGTCGTCAAGTCCATCAAGAATAGCATCATGGAGGACGTTGTCGTAAGCCCCCTTTATATCTAAAAAGACAGCAGCTACTAGTCGACGGTGACGCTTTTCGTGTTCTACTGTCGCCACAAGGTCGATGATGCTGTCGATGGAAGAGTGTCCGCGGTGAACTCCAGTCATCATATTTGGATAAAGATCATTACTCTCTAAAAACCACTCAAGTCTTGCCAGCACCATTCTCTCCATTACTTTTCCAACACAGCTTGCCAGGGCAATTGGCCGGTATGAGGTAAGTTCGAGAGGCTTCCAGGCTTCAAAAGAGCAACAAGGCGGCTAATCTTCCAGTGTTCAGGAACAGTACTAGAAGCCCATATATTATTGAAATATTTAAGTAGTGCAGTTATACCATATTTGCCTAGATTTTATAATGTTGAATAAGTAATGCCGTCAGGAACAGGTGCAGATGAATGCCGCCAAGAAGCAAGAGCGGCGTCTAATTCAGCTATTGAAAAGGGCAAGTCGTATTGATCATTCGGCGAAGGTGGCGCAAAAACCTCTGAAATTGGTAACTGTGGCTGGTTTGTGCCCACAACCATTTTACAAAAAACTTCAGCTGCATCAATTTCATTGTGGCGTTGATAAAGGGCCAGGGCACGAAAATGGTGCCTTTCTTGCGGAGGTGTGCGCAAGCTTCTCGCAACATGCCAGATACGCGACAGGGGCTTACGGGGATCCAGTGGTGAGCAGAACTGCCTCCAACGTTGTCGTCCTAACCTCTCCAGGTGGCGTAAAACTTGTCGTTTAGCTTTGCAAGAAAGTGCGAGATCTTGCGGGGATTTCGTTCTCCTGTACTCCCTTTCAGCCCGCCGAAGGACCGCGCGAAGCCGCTCGAATTCCACGTCGATGCTGGACACCGACGCCGGCACACAAACATATCGAGCGTTCCCACTAAGAGAGGAAGTAATGAGGCCCTCTATTTGAGATGGTGACTGGAGGTCGACGCTGGAAGTCTCCACCGATGCCCTAAAGGCAGGCCAGTCTGTGTATTGCACACGAGGTGAAGTGGCAGGGGCGAACCACTTGATGCATGCGTAAGTTGGTATGTGATCGCTCCCATGCATCTCCACATCACTACACCAAGAAACAGAGGGATGGAGGCTTCTGGAAACAAACGCCACATCCAAGCAGCTGCTGTAGGTTCCGCGTAGAAACGTCGGTGAGCCGTCGTTTATATTGACGAGATCTTGCATATGCATAAAGTCTGCCAGGTCTCTTCCTCGATTGCTCATTATGGCACTACCCCACTGAGGATGGTGAGCATTAAAGTCACCCACAATAATATGAGGAGCTGCACAACACTGTTGAAAATAGATATGACTTATCCAAGCCATCCCTCGGCGGAATATAAGCGCCAATTACAGAACATACTCGTCCTTCAAGGGCTAATGTCAAACAGATGTAGTGATTCGTGTTGTGGGGTTGTAGAGCATGGCGGACGTGTACAATGTCTTGGCGTACACACACCAGCACTTCGCTTGTTTCGTCTGCTTCTCGAGATCATAGCAGAACATATCCAGAAAGGCGGAAAGCAGCCGGCATGTTGGGTTCTTAGATCACTATACGATGAAGTTTCGAACGTTCTAGCCGTGACGATGTCCGCTCGCGCGGCAACCTATTTTACCGTGGCAATTGATCGATCCGAGATGACTTTCCTCGTGGATTTGGGGTCATCGGTTTCCATTATATGGTACGACCTGTTTAGGCAGCATTTCCAAGGACAGGTGCTTTCTACTCCTAAAGTTGGGCTAGTAGACTATTGAAAGCAGCCAATTCCAGTCCATGGTTGTTGTTTTCTTGCAGAAGTCACATACAAGGACTGCGCAGCATGCCCTCTTTTTTATGTCGTGGAGCAGGGTACCTCACTTTTAGGTATTGATGCCATCAAAGCGCTAGGTCTGCTGATTGATGGCTCATCGTTGCAGTGTTTTGAAACAACGCTAACTACAATGCTCGAAAGGAGATCTCTGACCATACTGGCGCCAATCAGCTCACAAACCTTCCATCCGAATTAGTTCAAGAGTTTGAAACTATATTCGAAGCAGGGCTCGGCCTCGCGAAAGGTTTTGTTCACCGTGTCAAAACACGATCCACAGTACAGCCAGCTGCATCAAAACTTAGGCGCCTTCCGCTCTCATTGCGACCAGTGGTATCTTAAGAACTTCGTCAGTTGGAAAAGATGGACGTGATAGAGCGCGCGGAGGCATCGGAATGGGTGTCCCTCATTATGGTGGTTAAAAAGAAAGAGGGAGGTTGTTGCAGAGAGCTTTCCTCTTTCTCACACATAAGGGCTGTTGCATGGTCTAGTGGGGGCCCCACATCTTTCGAAACTTGACCTCGCATCTGCTCATCACCAGGTCGTATTTCACCTGAGAGCCGCTATTTGACTGCATTTATAACACGCGATGGCCTCTTCCGTTTTAAGCGAGTGTGTTTCGGACTGGCTTCCGCGCCCTCTGCGTTGCAGAGAATGATGTCAGAAATTTAATGGGATGTAGCGGCTTCCTTTTCTGCATTGGTGTTGCTTTTGTATTCGTAAAGGGCAGACAGGAGCACACAGCGAACCTTGCCGCAGTACTGAGGTGCATAGAAGAGGCGGTTTTTAACTTGACAGGAAATGTCTTCGATACTCGGGGACTTTCATTTCTGGGCCACAGGGCAATAGCAAGGAGTATTGTTTCACCCAGAGAAAAAGCTTTTTTCCATCCAGGATACCCCGGCATCCACTGACGCAGCCGTACTGCGATCGTTTCTGGGACTGGTTGAATACTACGCAAGGTTCATTCCCAACTTTGCACACATTGTCGAAGAAATGCACGTTCTTCTCAGAAAGGGGCACTTATTCGTTTGGTCTAGCGAGGTTGATGCCAGTTTTACAAAGGTCAAAGCGGCACTTGCGTCCAGTACTGTTCTTTGAATGTTCGATGCATCCCTTCCTTTTGTCATTTCCACTGACGCTTCTGACTGCGTGCTGGGAGCGGTTCTGCAACAAGTGGACGGACATGACCTGCACACTGTCGCCTTCGAATCACGAGTGCTTTCGCCAGCAGAGAGGAAATGTTCGTTAGGAGAACGCGAAGCGCTCGCATGTGTTGTGGGCTTGCGAGTGCTGGGCTGTTTACCTGTGGGGACGCCATTTCACGCTGCAGAATGACCACCAAGCCTTGGTCGCATTGCTTTCAACTCAATGGCCAGGAAGGCACCCCTTACGGATAGCACAGTGGGCAGAGCGCCTCTTACGGTAAAACTACATGGTCAAGCATCGTAAGGGGTCGAAAAACAAACTAGCGGATGCACTTTCAAGTCTCTCCGCGTCACCTGCGCAGAAAGAAGCAACTTTGCGAGACGAAATGGTATTGGTTCTCCAAATCTCTCCTTGCATTACGAGAGAACAGGTTGAGCAGGCCCAGTCGAAAGATAGCGTGCTGCAACAAAGCGAGGCCTATATGCCATCATTGTAACCGGTACACAAATCCTTACCGGAGGAGCTTCAACCACTCTTCAGAGTACGCGATGAACTTTCAGTGGTGGACAATTTGATCTTGCGTGGCGAACGTATCCTGCATCACTTACGTCCCAGGTGATTGTCGCTGCCCACGAAGCTCATCCCTGAGTGGTGCGAACGAAAGCACGACTGCGAGAAAACCTTTGGTGGCCAGGCATGGACAGGCAAGTCGAACTAGCAATCCAGAGGTGCAGCATATGCCACCAAGGTGACGGCTACGCAACTGAAACCACTCCCGTTGCTAGAACAACCAGCGCTGAAGCTGGGAATGGATATTGTTGGCCCATTTGAGAGAGCGCCGCACAATTGCAGATATGCAATCACGCTGGTCGATTACTATTCAAAGCGAACTGAAGTACACTTCTGCAGCGGAACCACAACCCGCAGAGTAACAAACTTCTTGGTATCGGTGTCCGCGCGCGGAGGCTACCCGGAAGAAATTGTTTGCGACAACAGGCCACAGTTTTCTTCTCGGGAGTTCGAATGTTTTCTGAAGGATCGAGGTATCCGCTTGAGAAATTCGTCCGTGTACTACCGGCAAGCAAACGGCCAAGTAGAACGCTTTAACACAGTTTTTAAGGCGAAAGCCTTTATTGCCTCATGGTTGTCGTCAGCAAGTGTCACGCTTTTGTGGTGGCTCTGATTGGTGGAGACGGGATGCCGTCATGGAGGTCTCGACCAATCACAGAACTCCACCACAGTATGCGCGAATGCGTGCCTTTATGACCATATACCAATCAATGATCAATTAGTGATTAATGACTGATTAATCAATTACTAATTACTAAGATCTAATTAGTTACTACTTAGTTATTAACTACTAATTGGCTATAATTATTCGTTATTGATCATTGTTAATTAGTGAAGTCTGCGTAATTATTTAATTGATTACTAATTAATGCCGCGCACCCGGTAAAATCAACCACACAACAGTAAACAAAGAACTACAGCGAAGATACAAGGAGCGCGGGATCTCGTCGCTGCCAAGCAGAATTCACTGAATAAATGCACTCGCAGAATGTGACAGCAGTCGTTCGCTTTGCTCGTAGCAGCATTCATCGCTACATGCGCAATAGTCGCGTAGCAGAATGCAGCATTCAGGCTTTTGCCTTTCATCACTGTAATCGCCAATGTGTTCTCGAATTTTATTAGCTTCGTTCAAGCAGCCACACTAGAGCAGCGTCCCTTGCGCCAGGCGGTAACAAATTACCTGGGCGTCTACCGTTACACGCCGCAGCTGAAAATGCCCTTCTCCTGCACGGACGGTTGCCAAGAACTGGCCTGGATGTGGTCGGGCCACAATCTTTTGAGACCCTAGTTGCTACCCCCGCAAACGAGTGAAGCAAAAGAAACAGTACAGTAAAAGATGCACGATTGCTCGGAGGGCCCCAAGAGAAACCAATGTGGATGTGGGCGACCAAGTCCGAATCAAGAAAACCCCAATTTCCTTTAAAAATTATCTGGAATGAAGCTGCCCAAGAATAGTCACCACCAAGAATGGACGTTCATCCTGGATGACGGCAAAACGTGGAATGCGTCGAAATTATCACATGTCACGAGCCTCTGCTGCCATTTACAAGTGGGGGGAAAGGAACTCTACAGCTACTGAAGGCAGGTCCCCGACAACAAGTGAAGCGACCGCCAGGACTTAGCTGATTCTGCAAAACACTCGACCATGGCACCGGCAACAGACAGTGAGCCCGAGCGGATCCCAGTCGACGGTGGTTCTACAACAACAGAGCTGCAACGCAGGGTACAGCCACCAAGAAGTAGGCGACGTCCAGATTGCTACGGCTACCAAGTGTAGGGTTTTACTCCTGTGACAAAACGCCGGTGAGATCCCTCGCAAGTGTTATACGCATATGGAATTGGGAGTCCAAAGGACAAACACTAAAATGGTTTTGCTTTTGTTTTGTAAATAGACTGTAAATAAACTGAGTTTTTATATATGCACTAACTTACTACTTACTAATACATGCACTTTTGATTTTCTAACAAAGGGAATATGTTGTATATTTGGTTTCGGTCTTTATTTGACGATCATCGCCGCCAGTGGCACCAGTGTCGCCTTTGTATAAAAACATGCGTATCGTTGACTAAAGCAAAGTTGACATGCTTGTGTCGCAGCCGGCGCAGCCGCTTCTCATTCGTCGGCGGCACACGCCGATACAACACACGCGTTTCTTTCCGGCTTTCGTTTGTGGTGACCATTCCAAGTCGCGTCTCGGTGTCGCCGTTCCTGACCCTTCCACCTATTTCATGTCTTGGTTGTCGCCGTGCTTTACAGCGCCAAGAGTGCTTTCTGGCAGCTAACCAGGCTTGCAAAGTCGCCGTAGGGCAGCTGTTTCACCGGCAAGGTCCCGCCTTAGATCATTGAAAACTGTTTGAGAACATCAGAAACATAAGAGGAAACTCTGCTTGAGGATTCACGATCTCACCCAAAGGTCGGCTCAGTATGCTGCCCATTTCGTCGACTCTAACTGGGTGGATCGCAGTAACTCTGGTGCTAGATAAATCTCTAGTCGCAATACTTGGAGGCTATTCCGCAGCCTCATACATCCCACTCAGGCCCGCATAGAAACACAGAAAAATTTGCAACGAGAATTTCATAATTTCAAGGGCAATACGGATCAACTTGCAAAGACTCTACAGGATCAGTATCTGTGTCAAGTCGAAGATCCCCGTGGACAGGAATATCTCTATGCAGGCAAAGGTAATCCGGATATTTATTTATTTATTTATTTATTTATTTATTTATTTATTTATTTATTTATTTATTTATTTATTTATTAGTACCTCAAAGGCCCACGAGAGGGTGGGCTTACATCAAGTTATATTTTCAATGAATGATTTGAAGCGCGCGTTGTCGAGATGAGTCACAGCTTCGGCAGGCAAACAGTTCCAATCTTTTGCTGGTAGAAAAAAAATGATTTGAGATGAGACGACGTAGATTCATGAGGGGGTTGGACGGCTTGTTGATGGTTGATCCGGGCTGAGTGGCGATGCGCAGGGGTGAGTGATAAAATTTGTGGAAAAGACAGAGCCTGGTGGTTTTACAGCAGGATTCTAAGTTTGCAAGGTTAGCTTTGTCTTTTAGTGATGAAACACTTGAGTGATATGAATAGTCTGAAAAGGCAAATCTTACCGCTCTGTTTTGGACGGATTCGAGTGTTTTTGTAAGGTTAGATTGGTGTGGGTCCCAGATCGAGCAAGCATATTCTAGTTTGGGGCGGACTAAGGTTAAATAAGCGGACAGTTTTGCGTGAGTGGGAGCAAGTCGTAGTGTTCGCCTCAGGTAACCTAGAACACGGTTAGCTTCGTTAGTGAGGTTATTTATATGAAATGTCCAGGTAAGATCTTGAGTAAATGAAATGCCCAGGTATTTATATGTAGTTGCATGCAATATTTTGTCACCGCATAAAGTATAGTTTACGGTGTGATATGATGCACGACGATGAAATGAGACTAGAGTGGTTTTGTTTACGTTTAGCTTCATTAACCAATTAGTGCACCATGTTTCAACAAGTTTCCAATCACACTGAAGTTTAAATGAGTCCATGCTGTTTCTTATTTTTCTGTGAAGTTTTTTGGCATTCGACATGTTTCTTTTGTTTTGAAATGAGAAAACTTTACTATTATTGGCCTATCTTTGTTTGCCTGGTAGCGTCCGAGCCTATGTGCGCGCTCAATATCGACAGGTTGGATAGAAACGCCGAGATTTTCTTAGCAAAGCTTAATAACATTCTTTTCAGAGTCATCCCACGACTCCCGGGCGCTATCTTCAACGTTGAAAAATATAAGGTTGGAACGGCGAGACTGTTCCTCAGCACTATCCAATCTGGCTGTTAGGACGGCTATCTGTTTCCCATGGTCGTCAACAAGCGTCCTCAGAATACCAACTTCTGCCTTGATAGCGACTAAAGAGGCGCAGTTTTCTTCAATTGTAGCCATACGTTTGTTTATTTCAGCAAAGTTTATGTCATACTGAGCAAATTTTGTATTTATAGCTTTCATCTCGCCAATAAGGGTGGTGTGACCAGTTCTGATTTCTTCTAAGGCAGTCAGTATTTCTGGCGACGGTTCTGTGGACGCGGAACGGGTGTTAGGTACAGGGTTTTCTTCAATGTCACCAGACACGTTAAGAAGACATAGAAGAATATGGGTACAGTCATAGGCGATAGCTAAACCATCGTGGGCTCGGCAGCGCTAACAAGCTGCGGTAACCTGTCTTAGGAGCAAGTAAGGAAACATTGTTACCTGCACAAGAAGCACGGGAGGCATATGAGCAGGTGTCATTCTGTGCGCGCTGCCGAGCCCACTGAAGGATGCGACGAGTGTGTTCGTCTTTATATCGGGGCATGCTGATGGTGGTGGTGGCGATCCGGTTGATGAAGGTGGGGGGGGGGGGGGGGGACGGAGAGTCGAGGTGAATGGATTGCGCCGGGGGCGGTGGAAGCCGCCGGTCATAGGGTGTTCTGACAGCTGCCTGTCTTTTCCACGGGCAGCAGGCAGGCATTGAAGTCGGGCTATCAGCAGTAGGCGATAGCGGCAGGTAGGAATCGGAGGCTTTGCGGGTCTCGCTCACATGCGCAACTAGCGCTAGTAAGGTGCCGTTCCGGCTCCGTAACCTGCGGGCAGCTCTTGCTAAAATGAGACGGGGTACCGCCCCGGACAGCGACAATGTTACGGTCAAGCTTTTGGCCAACCTTCCTGACCCGGCGTTGGAGGCCCTGCTAGAATATGTCAGTGCAATCTGGAAAGAAGAAACACACTTCCCCCTAGAATGGAAAACAGCGCTTGTTAAGCCCATCAATACCGATCACCTCCGACCTATCTCCTTAGCATCATGTGTGGCCAAGCTCATGGAGGTCACGGCTCGAGGTCGCCTCTCTGAATATCCAGAGGCCCGTAATACCTTTACAGACACGATGTTCGGATTCCGACCTCACAAGTCAGCACAGGACATTCTGGTTCAACTCAGCCACGAGGTACTCCCGCCAGTCGAGCACCATCACAATAGACCACTGAATAGTCCGATAGGCAGCATCACAGCAATCCCGCTCTTCCGTTGTGAATTATGAATGCTGCTTGCATTGAGCAGGGCTCAATTCAAAATAGGTGCAAAACCATCTAGATGAACAAGCCAATAGATCCTGGATAAGTCCAGAATAATACGGAAACAGGGGCCCGATCCTCGATATTCGCCTTCCCCTGGCGGCGCCATATTGTCTTTCTGATTGGCTCTGAAAAGAGTCACGTGCTTCAAACTTGTGGCGCGAAACCATCAGCTGAGACAAGCACTTTTAGCGGTTACGTCAAAATGACGTAGACGTGAAAATTGATTTCAACCGGAGCTATCCTTGTAGCCTGGATGACAAATACGAATGATTTTGGAGTGGAAGCAAAGTTACTGATGGTGGTTTGGAGAACACTTACGCTCGATTAACCAATGTGATGAAAATAATGGCATACTGGGAAGGAGCGGATGCTCAAATTTGATTGGCTGGAGCTATGTCACGTGAAACACGTGATACGCAAGCATATTTAGATTACGTCAAATTGACGCGTCATGACGTAACTGATGTGCCGCCATTACCGAAAATGCTGACGTTTGGCCGCCATAATTTCGCCGAGTGGCGAGGTGCCCGAATTATGCTAATGAGATGGCGACAGGCAAGCTGATTTATGCAGCCGTTAGCCTACCGTAGTTTCTTAGCTTGTTATTAAAAGTAAAAGGATAACTTTATATACACCTTGCATGGCTTTTTAAACGCAATAGAAAGGCAAATTATGAGCGCCTATGAAATAAAGGACGCTTGAGACAATCTCTAATGGGGGCAGAAGCGTGCGGCCGCGTGACGGCGCTAACTGCTTTCTTATTTCAAACCCTTTCTTCCCATGGTTAGAAATCATTGGTCTGCGCGGTTATGATAACCCAGCAATGGCGGCGGCCATGGAGGGAGGCATGGAGGGAGGTACGCTTACATTATAGTGAACTAGAATATATATTCTAGTTCACTATAGCTTACATGGAGGAAAGAAAGAACTTGTACGCTTATGAGTGGTCTTCGTGCCGTTCGTCGTCTGCAAGTAGTGATCGAGGATTTGCCAAGGTCTATGGATTTGCTGCAGTACAGCAATGCTGTCAAATTGTCTTGAAAGATAGCTCGTCAGTACAGTCAGATCAGTCATCTGACGAGGAGTGTAGTGTGGCGGCTTTGCAAGCTCCGAGGCGAGAATTGCCCGGCGCTCGGAGTGTTGAACTGTTGAGCTACTGGTGTTTCGGGTGTGATCGCCAGTGGTGAACGCCTCTGATGTTGGATCGAAATGTATTCGTTCGGCCGAGCGACGAGCTCCCGGAATGTGTCGGGCTTCTCGGTGGGTGTCGACCAGCAAGGCAACGCAGTCAATCTGCTGGAAATGGTGCAGCACGTCGAGCATCACAGAGGTAAGTGCAATAGGAAAACCTGTAAAGGTGACTGTTCATACAGCGTCAGTCGCATTCAAGTTGTACGTAGGCGGGAAATGACTGAAGATTAGCCGTCACAATACAATTTCCGAATGGTTCACTTAGGTTTAGGTTTTGCGCTGACCATTTCTTGCATTCATAGATTACACTTTACCGCAGCATAGCTTGCAGCTTTGATGATTTTGAATGTTCCTGTGCCATGCGTGTTTGATATTTTATTTGCATATAATTTAGGCACTAAACATTTGCAGGTGATCGTGTGGACCTTGTGCAGCCGTTGCAGCACTTCCGATCCGAGTCATCATGTGGGCGAGAAGTCCTGGGGCCATATTCAACATCATTAACCTCTCTGCTAGGCTTGTATAATCTGGGAGGCCACGCCTTGTCCCTGGACGGCCACATCAGATGTGAAGTGCTATGCAGATGGACAGCTCTTTTTGAAGATCGTTACAGCTTGTAGTGTGGGCAGATCACATGACATTGACGCCACCTGCAAATGGTAATCGCTGCAGGAACATCAACAAGTACAAGGAAGAGGACGTGCAACATTTATATTAACTCAAACAGGAACAACTTGATCACCTGCACCTGAGATTTTCACTCGCTGTCATGATTTTGATATATGCCACAAGTGATCAATGTGCACATTCTTACTGCTTCATGTTCGATAGCATACTGCTGAAAAGCTGTCCAAGTCTTAATTTTTTCTGTGGTTTTGAGATATAACCATCTCTTTGGTGTACATTTTGTTGATAGCATGTGCAAGAACCAAGTTCAGCTTTGGGGTGGCCCAGTGGTTACGGCGCTCGACTATTGTTCCCAAAGACGCGGGATCGAATCCCGGCCTCGGCGGCCGCTTTTCAGTGGAGGCGAAAAGCAAGGCGCCCGTGTGCTGTGCGACGTTAGTGCGATGTTAGAACCCCAGGTGGTCGAAATTTCCGGAGCCCTCCACTACGGCGTCTCTCATAGCCTGAGTCGCTTTGGGACGTTAAACCCCACAAACCAAACCAAACCTTTCCTTGGTGCTATAATTTTTTGTCTACCATCTGTAGACATACTGAGTGTATTCTTCTACAAGTGCTGTGGCCCTTGCTGAGAGCTGTCATTCTTTGTTGTATACTTTGCTTTTTTGTGTTCTGCTTAAACTCAGTGTGCATATTATTAAGTGCTTCATGTCAATAAAACACAGGAAGGTACAAAAACGTTCTCCTTCTACCTCCAGAAGTGCCATTCTGAGTAGGACGTGCGGGCACCAACAGTTCACAATTCACTTTGGTGTTTGTGGCAAGCAGGCAGTCTGCGATGTACTACTTCAGTGAGAATATTTGACATACGTGCACCCTGGTGGATGTGTCTGCAGTCGTTTACCATAGCAGAGTCCATTTCGTTACACCTATCTTGTGTGCTACTAGGGTGAAACGTGAGGTGCCCACTGTGTTTTTCCACAAACTGCAGAGTGAAGCGAGCTGTGCTTCTTTGAATTTGGTTGCCTTTATGCTTGTTTTCTATTGCTTCCTTCATATGCTGAATATAGATGAACAGCAATCAACTAGTTTTCCCAAGGATAATTTGTGCATCTATTTGGTGGTCATTGTCTTTCATTGTTGTATGCACGGAAAATGAGGCCCCCGCCAACTTGTCAACCCATTTTGGCAATTTTAGATTCCACTTTTGCAAAATTTGCCAGTTTCATTTTGCACTGCAATTACTGATGCTTTGTAGTGATGTTAATCAAGATCCCAGATAACCTGTTTAACCTCTGCATCATTTGTGTGGCTCGGCTATCAATGAACATTTTTGTATTCTTCAGTTTTTTCACAAAGGCAACTATTGACTTCTCTGTTTTGTAACTAGGTGATATTGATGTGCATGTGCACCCACTGGCAAAAGTTCTTGAAGGTGGCTTCGCAGGGGAAAGAATGGATTCATTTGTGTACGAGATAAATTGCTTGACATTTCATGTTTCACTATATAACCCATAGTCACAATAATGATGCACAAGCGCAGGAATCAAATACAAACTTTTTGATAAGATTGTCCTTCATAAATTTTTGACTGCAGCTCTACAAAATTCTTTGCTCCTTTTGTGCATTGCTCCATATCTTGTTCCATAAAATATCTCCCTCCATGATAGCGTAGTGTGTAGACCTTCCATACCCCTATTATGTGGCTGCTATCTGGGCCAGTTGCTTCTTGACACATTCTTGCTGCTGCCACATGCCCTCCGGCACTCACATATGTTAAAAGAGGGTTGGTAAAGCTCACATATTCATGCTCTAAGCCACTGGAACATGGCTTCATCACTCGAGATTTTTATCGAATGATTGCAGCTGTGTATAACTGCTTCATTATTTTTTTTCTGTTAGTTGCTTTTGTAGCCTTATCTTCATTGTTCTTTGTGAGCTTTAAATTGAGAATTTTAAGGAAGGGGCATAAATTTTATGCCAATCACTTTCATTTCATTCATGTAGAAGCACTTTCAAGGAAACTTGTGTTTCATCATCACTTTTCAACATTTTGTACCATTGTGCTAGTACTGAGTTGTATAACTTTTTGCTCTCATAAGTGACAGCTGCACTAGTTTCACTTACACCTATCCTATTGTCACATGTGTTTTCTACGTTATCTAGTATCCCTATACTTTCCTATTATATCAGCTTCAGCAATCCTCTCTGCATTTAACCCTCAGAATGTGTTCCATATTCTGCACGTCTGCTATGTGTACAGCCTAAATTGAACACCACAATATATTCTTAAGATTGCATTCAAAAGATAACTTCCTGAAGGTACAATCCTATTGAACACAGTAGACGTCATACTATCCATAAGTGAGCCATTCTTTTTCATGATGTATTGAAGAATTTGTGAGCAAAGCGATTTCATTTTATCTTGACCACATTCATCTGTTGTTTCTGTGGTACAGCCTCTGCCACAGCTGCATCTATAACTTGGCTGTTGGCACTGTGGTCAAATGTCTTGCGAGCCAGCAGAGCCTAATGTAGCGTAGATGTTCAGCTATTGGCTTCTTGCTTTTTTTTTTCTTTTTTGATGCAGCAACGTTAAAGTCTCTTTTCTGCACAAAACGCGACGTTGTGAGTGGAAAATCTTAGGCACATTTCAGACAGGTGACATGGCCGAGTACTCAATGTGATGTCTCTGGCTTCACCTTTGAGATGAATGTGTGAGGTGATAAACCTTGCAGGATCTTTGGGTAATAAGACAGGCAACCCTTAGGCCATGGAACCGCATCCGTACAGCTTGGTGAGAGTGGGCTTTATAGGTATATAGACAAGTGGTCTTTCACATAATTGGATAACTTACAGGTATACGCTACTGATATGTATCATAAATACTAGGTGTTAGCAGTAGCAAAGTCGATTCACACGAATGAGAGTCTGCAGACAGGAGCCATAAAAGCTGTTGTGTCATAGCGGTAAATGCTGAGCTCGCGTGTCCCTACAATTGTTTTTAGAGCATGAAGTTTTCAAGTGCTGTGCTGGTTTGCCTGATAGCCGTCACATTGAGTGACTTGCTGAAATAATGCTTAATGCTTGTCTTCCTGAGACAAACATTTCTGCTTTTTGGTAGACTGCATAAAGGTAACATTCTAGGTGTGGCAGGCATTTATGCACAGATAAAATCATTCTTACACACACTATAACTACCTTTGCCCTGTCCATAACAGAATCAGGGAATACTTGTGTTGACTACCATTTAAATGACGTTGAGTTCCATAATCTTTGATACTGGTAATACTGCGGAACGCATAGCATCCCTTGACTGTAGTTGCAGCCTAGTGGTTTGAGCATCTGGGGACCAATCCTCAGTGGTGTTGGGTACTCATTGGTAAAACAGTGGGTGCTTGCTTTGCTGGTGCTATCTTGGGCCGAACACTTGGAGAATGGGTTTTTGACGCTATCTTGTGTTCCCTTGGTTTGTATAACTAGTTTCTCTTCTTTGGTCTCCAAGGCCGTGCCACCTTTCAGATATGGTGATGAGCTGTACAAGTACAACAATACTGTAATTACTTGAATGTGTGACAGCCTTTCATTTTAGGCTGTGTATTGTAGAGTGTGCAGTGCTGTAAATAAATTTTGTATTGTTTTGTATATTGTAATTTTCAGTTTTCTTATAAGCAAGGCTTCATGTCAGGTGCATGTAAAAAAAAATGCCAAAAAGTACCGAAAGCAAATGATACACCAATTGTTAGTCAACGACGAGCTGTTTAAAGCTACAGGGAATGTGTTACGTGAGTAGCAGGTCTCTTAAAGTGTGCATGTTTTACCTAAATAAAGGACAGAAGCTATACTGCAACCTGTTGGAAAAACCATGCATACAAGACACACTAGCTGCAAATCGTACGCTCATTTAAATCACGTTTAGTTTTCCAATGATATGCAATCAGAATGTCAAAAAAGTAAATTTCATGCTTTATTCCCATATTTATTCCCGTATTCAGGTGAGGTTCATTTGAGCATGTTTTTGAGTCAGAGTGTAGAGAGTGGATGTTAGACAGTTGCACGTTGGACATTATGCATTGCTGGAAGAGCGCACACGGGATGGCAAAGCCAATACAAATCATACAGTATTATCACCTGGCATTAATGAACCTTTGCCAAAAAATCCAGAACACCACCCTGATGTGCTGCAGGCCACATCAGCCTTGCAATTCATGCCTCTTTTTGTCGAATATTGTTCCTGTGCATGCTTCTGTTTTTCTTTTTTGTTGCTGTTACTTTTTACTTACGGTGTCCTTAAAGTCACGCTTGTTTTCCCCTTTGGCTCCCTTGCTTCCCTCAGAGACAGGTTCGGGCTTTGTGTATATAGCATGTGCACTGGTTAATGTGTGCATGAATGCTACATTCAATGACAATTGCTTCAAGAAAATGGCTTCCATACTGCATCTAGCTCATTGTAATTAGGCATCATATATCATATTCACTCTTCATGTCTGTTCCTTCACTTCCTGATCGTCAAATAGTATATGTGAAGGCATTTCTCTAGCCGACCTCATCACCCTTCTCTCCTCTGAGGAACCTTGCTGCACTGAAAGAAAGTGCCGGATGCTATTGCAAGTGCAAAACTGGTAAACAGTAGCAAAGGAACTAGGCTGTACCTGACAAATTTTGTTTCTCTTGTGACATTGTGGTGTGATGTGCACCTGCATCAGACGAGCTGTGTTGCTACTTTTATAAAATGTTTTTATGCAACATGCTCAGAAACCAAGCAGAATAATACCAACAGTTTTTTTTTTAACGAGGCATCTGCCACAACACAGTGACACTCTGCATGCGGTGAAATGTGCATACAGCGTGCTATGTCTAATTCAGGGCACATTAAATGCTATAAGCGTGAAAGCTAACCTGTTGCTGCCAGTGGGCATCTGGATACACTTTTTATTGCATTTTCATTGCTGCCAGAAAATCTTATCTGCTTATTTTTGCGGCTGCGTGAAAACGTCCCCGCCGCGATGGCTCAGTAATGATTATAGGCGCTCGGCTCTCTGACCCGCAATATGTGCGTAGCCAAGCTACGACGATCGCATTTCGATGGAATTAACACGCTAAAGGTGGTCCGATGTCAGCGCATGCTAAGATCGCCACATATATGGCCTAATCGAGCTCTCCACTATGCGTGTTTTCACTACGCCGAGCCTCCACCGGCCGGGCCGATATCCGCACGCTACGCCACTGAAGCCGACACGTATACCCGTAGCAGACTTGCTAACATGATGGAAACGGTGGGCTGCCGCAGGCAGTTTCCAACGACAGTGATACCCTGAGAAGGCCAGCGTTGTCGTCGGACAGGTGCGTCTCTTCTCTAGAGGCAACTGCAGCCCGAAAATCTGTTGGGCGCTTCCAATTCTCAGTATTCGTAAACAAATTCTTTAATCCTGATACTCGCCGATTTCTCTGCGCGACTAAGTTCATAAATGAAATACGCACAGCTAGCCACATGCGGGCATCTCAAGTAAGGCATCGCTCACACTTGACGACCGGCTGTTTGTGGGGTTTGCGTCGAGTACCGCCGTTCGCTCAGCCTAGCTGCTGCTGGACGTCCGACAGCGTGTGTACTATGATGCACTGTGGTCGCAACTACCGTAACTATAATAGTACAGTACAGCCGCAACGTATACGTAAATATCTCACTATCTCCTCAGCCTTGCCCTGCCGCGCGACGCGTGTATGCAGCGTAAACACTGTTCGCACCGACCCTTCAGCTTCTCGGCATCGCAGCGTTGGCATTTTTGTAATCGGCGCCAAGTAGCAGACGACGGCGTTATTTTTTGTAACTTTTCTCCTTGTTTTTTAAATTTCGTCATCAATTTCTGTGTACACGCCTTTTAGCACCGCCTTAATTTTCACGTCACGGGTACGTCACAACATGGCCGAAAAGGCGAATATCGAGGATCGGGCCCCAGCTGTGCCTGCCTGTGATCGTTGCGACTAATCTCGGCGCATCCCGCGCTACAAAGAAAGTGATAAGGCGCCTTTCGTGATACCGGACAGAAACAATGAGCGCAAGACAAGTACATGCGCTGCAATCACAATGATAAGGCTGCCGGCAATCACGGATATAAGGTGACACACACACACACACACACACACACACACGCATACACGTGTCCCAGCTAACTTGGACCAAGGTTTTGAAGAATATGATTTGCCTCCAGTATTTTTATCTGTAACTACACTTGATTCATTAGTAAAGACTAATTAGCTATTTTCTCATTACTGTCTTGAGAGAAAAAGTGTCAATGCAAAAGTTGTAACCGTTCTCGAATATTATATATATTGTTATGATGAAATAAGAAGGGGAGTTTATTTGCAGTGCTGATGTAGTGAAACAAGATGAAGCCTACTAGCGCCCATAAACCAACGCTTCTTCCTCCTCTTCTGTCACACCATCACAATCCTTTATCGTCGTCATTAGCGTGACATTTCCCCCCTACTCAGACGAAGCCCTCTGGGCGTGTTTGTGAGTCGTGCGAGGCTGACACGGCTTCGAGCGGGCGACATGACATAGTTCGGTTTTGGCAGACCGGCGACCCGATGCTGTCAGGCGGGCTATTGCATAAGTTAAATCACTAATGCGTTTGACAACCACATATGGGCCGTGATAGTGGGCCAAGAGTTTTTGATGTAGGCCACGGTGCCGAATTGGACGCCATAGCCAGACTAAATCACCTACAGAGTACGTGACCCGCAGGTGACTGGCATCGTATCGCACTTTAGAACGTTCTTGTGAAGCACCAGACCGTAATCGGGCGATTCTCCGAGCTTCTTCGGCGAGACAGAGGGTCTCAGCCAGGCAGGGGTCTTCACGGCTTGTGAAGGGCAGGATAGTATCCTGGGAGTAGCGTGGCGGTCTGGAATACGCAGGAAAAATGAACTGTACCCAGTCGTCTCATGCGTGGCGGTATTAAACGCATATGTGATGAAGGTGTCCCAGTTCTTATGCCCTGCGTCCACATACATGGATAGCATGTTGATAAGCGTTCTGTTCACGCGCTCAGTCAAGCCATTTGTCTGGGGATGGTATGGCGTCGAGTGTCGGAACGTTACTGCGCATAAACGCATGAGCTCTTCAATAACATCAGCAGTGAATTGTCGGCCCCGATCAGTGATGACAATTCGTGGCGGCCCGTGTCGTAAGATGACTGAGTGCCACGAGAAAAGCGACACCTGATGCGCCGTAGCAGATGGAAAAGCGGCGGTTTCACAGTAACGTGTGAGATAGTCCACGCAGATTACAATCCAGCGATTTCCATCCACGGACTTCGGAAACGGACCTACGACGTCAATGCCTACTTGATCAAACGGAGCTTTCGAGGTCTTCACAGGGTGCATGAAGCGAGACGGAGTTGCAGTTGCATGTTTGTGGCGTTGACATTGCTTGCAACTGGTAACGTATTGTTCAATCGTCGAGCGCATTCTGGGCCAGTAAAATCTTTCTTGAGCACGGTGGAGTGTTCGAACCGATCCCAAATGCCCAGAAGTTGGATCATCATACATAACACGCAATACGTCCGTGCACAACGTCTTGTGAACTACGAATAGGTATCGCTGGCCGACAGGGGAATAACTCTTTTTCCATAGGAGGCCGTCATGCACACAAAAACGGCTTGTAGGTAAGCTGGCTTGGGCAAAGAGAGGCTGCAGACTGCTATCATTTCGCTGTTCCGTTTTGAAAACATTCTTGTCGGAGAACGCTGTCTCGAGGGTCAATATATAATTGTCGAAATCGTCGCTTTCAGGTCCAGTCGTGGCCATTGGCATCCTAGAAAGACAATCTGCGTCTGCATGACGCCTCCCGCTTTTGTACACCACGACAAAGTCATATTCCTGTAACCGGAGGGCCCAGCGTGCGAGGCGACCACATGGGTCTCGAAGGTTCCGCAGCCAACAGAGTGAATGATGGTCAGTTACGATAGTAAACGAACGTCCGTACAAATATGAACGGAAACGCTGCACAGCGAAAACTACAGCCAGGCATTCCAGTTCGGTGACTGTGTAGTTTCGCTCCGGCTTGCTTAGGGTACGACTTGCGTACGCAATAACATGCTCCCGTTCATCGTGCCGTTGGACAAGGACTGCACCGAGACCGATTCCACTAGCGTCCGTGTATACTTCTGTCATTGCAGTAGGATCGAAGTGACGTAGGAAGGGTTTCGATATTAAAAGAAACTTCAGTTGACGGAATGACGCGTCGCTGTCTGGTGTCCAGTCAAAAGTAGAGTTTTTGTGGAGAAGGCACGTCAATGGGTGAGCAACGTCAGCAAAGCGATATATAAAGCGTCTAAAATACGAACACAACCCCAGAAAACTGCGCAACTCCTTCACTGTCTGCGGGTGTTTAAAAGACTCAACAGCGGCAGTTTTCTGGGGATCCGGCATTACACCATCACCATTGACAAGGTGTCCTAGCACCAGCGCTTGGCGCTCTCCAAAGCGGCACTTTTTGGAGTTCAGAATTAGGGCGGCGTTGTGCAGACAATTCAAGACACGTACTAGACGGTCATTGCGTTCTTGGAAGGATTTCCCAAATATGACGACATCTTCCAGATAGCAAAGACAAATGTCCCATTTTAAGCCGCGCAAAACTGTGTCCATAAAGCGTTCAAATGTGGCTGGCGCATTACACAGCCCGAATGGCATAACATTAAACTCATAAAGGCCATCTGGCGTTACGAAGGCCGTTTTTTTCTTATCCGCAGGGTCCATTGGAATTTGCCAGTAGCCAGATCTGAGATCAAGACAAGAAAAATAGGACGCACTAGAGAGGCAGTCGAGGGCATCGTCTATGCGAGGAAGAGGATAGACGTCCTTTTTCGTAACAGAATTTAGACGCCGATAATCGACGCAGAATCGCCACGAACCGTCTTTCTTGCGTACAAGAATAACAGGGGCAGCCCAAGGGCTAGAGGATTCCTGTGTCACCTTCTTCCGTAGCATGTCCTCCCCTTGCTCATGAGTGACTTTGCGCTCAGATGGGGACACGCGATATGGCTTTTGATGAATGGGACGAGCCGAACCAGTGTCGATGCTATGATGAGTCCGATGTGCAGAGCGAGAGGTTGGTCCATCTGTTTGAGAAAAGTCAAACATACATGAAGAAGGTAGAAGAATAACAACAAGAGTACGGCGTTGAGGTGAGCTGAGATCACCGCTGATTATGCGGAAGATCGAAGTTTCATCAGTGGGCAGAGGTACGGTGGCACTCGTAGCATCTGTGACCAAAGCAACGACGTGGGGCGCATCGGATCCACAGGAGGCAAGCTTCAATCCCATTGGTAAAACTGCGGGCTCGGACGATGGATTGATTGTCCATAACGAGGCACTACCGTGATGCACGGAGATAATACAATGAGGAATAATAACATTTTTATTCAGGCATGCTGAGTGAACTGGGTGCACCACGGCCTGAAATGAAACCTGCTCAAGAAGTGGAACGGACACGGGGACGAATATGGCAGACAATGGTGGAACTACTGTGTCTTCGGTAATACTAAAAACTGTTTCTTCATTACGGCCGCTTTAAAAAACTGTCGGCAGATGCGAGCCGTCAAAATGAACCTCATGACTTCGGCAGTCCACGGTAGCGCCACAAAACTTCAAGAAGTCCATTCCTAAAATGATGTCATGCGTAGACTAAGGTAAGACTACGAATTCGGCTTGAAAAATTGCACCACCCACAGACACTTGCGCACTACACACACCCAGTGGCCGCAACGCCTCTCCACTCACACCACAAAACGTTGAAGCACGGTCATATTCAAACATCACTATGCGTCCTAATAAGCGCCTAAACTGATTACTCACCAGACACAGTCGCACCCGTATCTACCAAAGCTAATGTACACACACCATCAATGAACACACGAAATTTGTTTTTGAGCATTGCATTTGGAGGGATGTTGGCACACAGCACATTTCCAGCGGCCTTACCCCCATCGGTCGCGCTGGTTAGTTTTCCTGATGGGGCGACAAGGAGCGCCGCCGCGGTGATGGAGAACGACGCGCACGGAAGGCGGGTGGAGGAGTAACACTTCGCTCAGATGCTGGGGAATGGTCGCGGAGATTCCCGTTCTGGATGTTGCCGAAGTACCCACGGGGAGTATTGGATTGCTGGAAAACCGGGCTGTATTGCCTATTGTTGGGTACCGGGCGGTTATAGCGTGGCGGGAACCTACTGCGGCAGTACCTGGCGATGTGATCTTCGACGCCGCAGCGGTAGCATATCGGTGGGGAAGGTATAAAATGCTGTTGTGGATAAGAGCCAGGCACAGCAGGGCGCATCGTAGGTCTGGCTGAATGCTCACACTGCACAGAAATCCTTGTAGATCCAATAGAAGATCTAGGTGCACTTGAGGTGACGACATACCTTGGGGCTTCAAGCATCGACGCAGTCGGGTTGGCAAAATGCATTGGCGGGTAGTCAATAAAAGCTGCAATTTCAGGAGCTTGGGAGAAAGGCTGCACTTGAATCGCTTGTGGTGGTGAAGCCGGCCGTCTAGAGGCCCTCTGGACAGAAACCTCAGCATATTCATGCAGGGGAAGCGTGTTGATCCGTAGAAGTTCTTCGCGCACGATTTGCCGGATAGTTGACGGAAGATCTAGTTGGGCATGGTCATCAAGACTGGCCACGGTATGCCCGTTGGACAGCCGCCCAAATGTCGGCGCAATACGACGTGTTTTAAAAGCTTGAAACGCGCGGATGTGTCTAATGACATCGGAGACAATGTCAAGGTTGTCTTTGGCGATTAAGAAGTTGTACACGTCCGTCGCGATACCCTTCAAAACGTGACCGACTCTGTCTTCCTCGGACATGTTGGAATTGACACATTTGCATAACTTGAGGATCTCTTCTGTGTAAGTTGTACAAGTTTCATCGGGCAATTGAGCTCTTTGAGCAAGGGTCTGCTCAGCCCGCTTTTTGCTGGGAACAGAGTCGCCAAAACGCAGGTTTAACTCGGTGGCGAACCGTTCCCCAGTCGTCAAGTTGTCCTCGTTATTCTCACACCAGGTCATAGCCGTGTGAGTGAGAAAGAAAACGACGTTTTTTAGCATGGTAAGAGGGTCCCACCGGTTGTACCGTCTAACTCGTCGACACTTCTCATCGTCCTCACCTTCTTCTTCGGCAAAAGGTCATGGTTCCCGGTAAGGCTCGGACGGAATAGGGCTGAAGTGGGCAGGCATGCCGCCAGCCTGGCTTGCAGCGTCGCGGCTTGCATGATTTGAGTCGGTGTGGTCCATGATGGTTGTGAGCGGTGGCAGTCCAGCGATGCGGCGACTACGCAGAAGCTCCAGTTGATCTTGCAGCGCTGTAGGTAGGGATCGTACGGAGCACCTTCCACCAATTTGTTACGATGGAATAAGAAAGGGTGTTTATTTACAGTGCTGATGTAGCGGAACAAGATGAAGCCTACTAGCGCCCAGAAACCAACGCTTCTTCCTCCTCTTCTGTCACACCATCACAATCCTTCATCGTCGTCATTAGCGTGACATTATAGCGGAGGAAGAAGCGTGACCATATATTGTTACGCCGGGTAGCGGCTTACTGAGAAGTAGCAGAAGAAGAAGCTGAGGAATCGAGGCGCGCGCAGACTGATGCGGGTTTCTGAGCCGTGTGCATCCGTCCTTCATATGACGTTCGCCTGTATTAAAACCATTTCATCCGTTACATTTGGTGCTAGGCGCTGGGTAAAAACGTTCTGGATCAGTCAGTACCTCGTCGCAGCCGTCGTGTAGCAGGTTTGCCACCTTTATCTCAACAGTACCTTTCAATGGCTACCACCCGCACGACGCAGACTCATGAACAGCGACCTGAAGAGACGACGACCTTTCCCCACCAGCGAGAGCCGCGTACATTCCAAGGTGAACCCGAAGATGACGTTGAGGAATGGCTCCGACATTACGAAAGATGCAGCAAGTACAACCACTGGAACTCGATCGCACGTCTGTACAGTGTTGTTTTCTTCCTCGCTGGCACGGCTCTGACGTGGTTTCCCAACCACGAAGAAACTCTGACGACCTGGGAGCGATTCGCTGAAGCCATTACGAAGTCCTTTGGGAATACCCTTGAAAAGAAGGAACGCGCTGAGCATCACCTTTCCCAGAGAGCTCAGCTGCCCAGTGAGACATGCACCGTTACATAGAGGAAATATTGAAACTTTGTCGCATTGTAAACCGGCAGATGTCAGAAGAAGACAAGGTAGGGCACCTTCTCAAGGGGATTGCTGAGGATGTGTACAACTTCCTTATTTCGCGGGACACCCTTGCCACAGTAGCAGATGTCAAGCAGTGCCGGGCATTTGAGGCGTTAAAGGCAAGTCGGATAGCGCCCAAATTTGGCCGCCTTTCTAATGTGACAACTGTTGTCGGTATCGACATGCCGGAGGCTGAAGACATCGCTTCTATGATCAGGAGGGTTATACGCGACGAAATGGATATTCAGCAGCAACGTATAAATGTCGATGTACCCTACAACCCGACATCGAGGTCCGTATCATCATGGGAACAACGCACGCCATGGGCTGCACAAAATAACGGCCAACCATCTTACAACAACGGCGTGGAGGGGACCCTGCAAACAACATCGCACCCTTATTTCCAGCAGCGTCCATCCCATCCAGATGAAGTGCCTCGTGGTGCTCCTCGTCGCGCTTCTGTCGCCCGATCTCGGCCTCCAAGGGTTCCTTAAGTGAACTACCGCATACCTCTGGGCTGTGAACGTGTCAGAAGAGCCTGTTCGTCTACCTTCTGGTTTGACACTCGCGAGATTTGAGAATTATGTGACTCATACCGTTGGAATTATTTCCGATTGCAGAGGAGCCGCGAAAGACAAGTCTGAATATTGTGCTGAGTTTGAGGGCATGGTCAACAAATCGCTCCCATCTAGTGGTCGAATTCTGCAAAACATTTTGACAACTCATTCCCAAGTGTTCGACTTTGCCTCAAACGGATCGGGTAGCCATTTCCCACCTTCTCGACTACAACAAAAAAGTAACACAGGAAACGCTCCCCCTATTCACCAAAAACATTACGCAGTCTCCCCGGCAGAGCGCAAGATAATTCAAGAACAGGCGGGCGAAATGCTGCAGAAAGGAATCATCCGAGAATCTTCCAGTCCGTGGGCCGCAACTGTGATCCTAGTGCGAAAAAAAAGACAATTCTTGGCGATTTTGTGTAGACTACCGTCGTTTGAATGCGGTAAAAAAGAAAGACGTATACACGTTACCTCGCATTGATGACGCTGTCGATTGTCTGCATTCGGCGTCATATTTCTCCTCTGTTGATTTGCGATCTGGCTATTGGCAAATTCCTCTGCATCATCCAGCCTGAGAACACTGCTTTTGTAACACCAGATGGTTTATACGAATTTAATGCAATGCCCTTTGGATTATGCACCGCTCCCGCGACGTTCGAGCGATTTATCGACACTATCCTTCGTGGCCTAAAATGGGAAATATGGATGATGGTGTTATCATTTTTGGAAAGACCTTTCAAGAGCATAATGAGAGGCTCCATAATGTTCTTGAATGCATTGGCAAAGCGGGCCTCATTTTGAATTCGAAGAAGTGGCATTTTGGAGAGCGACAAACTTTAGTTCTTGGGTTCCTCGACAACGAGGAGGCCGGATCCGCAGAAGGTTACTGCAGTACGCGACTTCGAAACTCCACGCATCCTGAAAAGTCTTCGGAGCTTTCTTGGCCTCTGTTCTTATTTTCGTCGCTTCATTGCTGGTTTTGCGCAACTTGCCCACCCCCTTGCTTCTCTACTGCACAAGGATTCGCAATTAGTGTGGACCCCAGAGTGCGAATCCTCTTTCAATCTGCTCAAGTCTTCTCTAACTTCAGCACCATGCTGCGCCAGTTCGACCCTTCTGCTGCCACGGAGGTTCACACTGACGCCAGTAGCGTTGGTCATGGAGCGGTGCTTGTGCAGCTGCATAGTGGGGCTGAGCATGTTGTTGCGTATGCCATCCGCACGTTGACAAAATGTGAACGGAATTACACAGCTACCGAATTGGAGTGCCTCGCAGTTGTGTTCGCTGTGCACAAGTTCCGACCATACCTATATGGACGCTACTTCACCATTGTTACTGACCACCATTCGTAAATGCTGGCTCATCGGACTTCGCGATCCATCTGGTTGTCTGGTGCGCTGGGCATTACGCCTACAAGAATACAACTTTGGTGTCACGTACAAGAGTGTACGACATCACAGTGAGGCAGAATGCTTGTCACGGCACCCATTGCCGACTTTCGTTAACGATGAAGACGGTTTCGACGGGTGTTTAGCCTCGATCGCGTCGACGTTTCCTAGTATGGCGACCTTTAGGCCAGAACAACGCAACGACCAGTCATTACAGCCTGTTATACAAGAAAGAGCAGAGTCAACGCAGTTTACTATCGAAGACGGTATTTTGTTCGAGAAGAACTACTCAGTTGGCGGTACTGACCTCCTTTTGGTCGTCCCAAAAAGTCTCCGTGCCCAAGTTTTGCATGCCATGCACGATGGCATTACATCTGGACATCTAGGCTTCTGTCGTACCCTGCACCGAATTCGCCAGTATTTTTATTGGCCACAAATTTATAAGACAACCAAGTAATACGTTGCGACATGTGAACAATGCCAACGACTTAAGGCACGCACCACCACGCTGACCGGACCTTTACAACCCGTCAAGCCACCTACCTCACCTTTTGAAAATATTGGAATTGACCAGCTCGGTCCTTTTTCAAAGACTAGCGAGCTGCCGCTGGGTTATCGTCTGCGTTGACTATCTTACCAGATATGCGGAGACCGCTGCTCTCGCTACCGCAAAGCCTGCTGATGTTTCGTCGTTTCTTTTGCATTCCGTTATTCTTCGCCATGGCGCACCCCGTGTTGTTATAAGTGATCGTGGTCGGCAATTCACTGCTGATGTCGTGGAAGAAATGCTCCGACTTTGTGATTCACACTACCGACACTCGACACCGTATTATCCGCAGACCAACGGTCTCACCGAGCGCACCAACCGCACCTTGACAACCATGCTGTCCATGTACGTCCCGTCTGACCATCGCAATTGGGATGCAGTACTACCGTATGTGACGTACGCTTATAACACTGCAAATCATGAAGTTATTGGCTATTCTCCTTTCTATTTACTCTATGCAAGAACTCCCCATGTTTTCCTAGACACCATCTTCCCATTTTCCCCCAAAGAAGATGCGTCTGTTGGGAGCTTTAGAATAGGGGGACCCTATCGGTTAGGGGGATAGGGTAATAGCGGGGTGCTAGTGCGCATGCGCAGAACCCAGTCGGGCTTTGGGTTTTTGGGTCAGCGGACGACGGTCACCCAATCTCGGCGAAATAGCGTGGACCCTATCGCCGGATAGGGTCGAGGAAAATGGCGGCGTCCGGCCAAGCGGCGGCCGCTCGCCTCGGCACATGTTCGTTAGTTACCACTCCATGGTGTCACATGTTCACGGCAAACGAAAGGCCAAAGAAGCTTGTGCTATGTCTCATGATGCCCGCACCACCAAATTTAAGTGATAAAACGCCCCATATTTTATGATTGCTTCCGGATTCACCGAGCTGCTAGGCCTAGCAAGTTCCCCTCGTTCGGCCATGGGGAACAGACGTCGGAAAGCGCGGAAGGTTCAAGTGAGGTTTCCCGGCTCAGCCTGGATTGGTTAAGATTGGCCGATTTCGTCTTGTCTGAAGAAAACAGTTTATATAACTGGTATTTTTAAGATAGCTTTGTACAATGACAGCCGTTTCTGTTAAATAAAATAGCGTTGTTGGCTTTTATATATTTATATGCTTTTCATGGTTTACCGTCTGGGCGCTGCAATCGACAAACGCAAGCCGCACTCCGCTGCGTCGGGAAGACCCCTATTCTAAAACTCGCCGGTCGGCTCGAACGTTGCGCCATGGTACGCTATTTTCGTGGGGGCCCCAAGGCTTGGGTTCCCCTATTCTAAACCTCCCTACTATGCCGTGCTGAAGAAGCCCGTCGTATAGCCCGCTTACGCACACTGGCTTCTCAAAGCCGCTCGAAAGAACACTATACGATCTGCATCATCGTTCAGTTGCTTACTTCCCTGGAGACTACGTCTGGCTTTGGACGCCTATTCGCAGGCGAGGATTATATGAGAAGTTTCTCTGCTAGTACGATGGCCTCTTCATCGTGTTGGACCGACTCAATGACGTGAATTACGTCATCGATAAAGTCACTACGGATAACCGCCGATCCCGCAAGACACAAGTTGCTCACGTGGCTCGCCTGAAGCGCTGTCATCTTCGATTGCCTAATTTTCTCGAGGACGAGAATCGTTTGCCCGGGGGGAATTGTTACGCCGCGTAGCGGCTTACTGAGAAGCAGCAGAAGCAAAAGAAGAAGAAGCAGAGGAAGCAAGGCGCGCGCAAACTGAACCGGGTTTCTGAGCCATGTGCGTCCGTCCCTCATTCGACGCTCACCTGTATTGAAACCATTTCATCCGTTACAATATATATATATATATATATATTGTTACGAAGCGGCAAGCCGATGAAGACAGGAGACAGAACATGACCGATGACGATGGTAGATGACGTTTAATGAATGTTCGCGGGCCTAGCGCCAGCGCTTCTGCCCGCGCCACTGCCCGCTTCTTCTTCCTTGTCGTCCGTAACATGACCCGGGGCCACCGAGCGATCGTCCCGATCGTGGACGAGGAAGTTTAGCGATGTTAATGATTTTATGGCATGATGATGGGCGTGTCTGGATGCTTGAAGAAGAAGAGGAAGAAGGAAGAATAGAATGGCTTGCCGGTGAGATGTCTGATGCGTGGGTGATCCGCCTCCCTTGGAGCTGTCAACCATCCGTCACCAGAGTCCATGGGACCGATGGCTCGAGGTCACGTCGGGCAGCTTGGGCGGGGGTTGCGTGTTCGTGTCCATCGGTTCCTTCGGGTCATTCGGGTCTTTCATCTTGGTTCTGATTGGTCTGTTCTCCTTGTCTTCAGGTCCGGGCTGGGGGCTGGGCGGTGGTAGTTGTTCAGGTCTGGGCTTGAAGGGCTGGGGCGAAGCTGCTCGGCAATGTCCCTGGGCCCTCGGTGATGGTCCCGGCTTGAAGATGGCCTCGATGCTCCAAGGCGAGGATGGGGATGTCGTACGCCGCACCTCCAACCAAATGTTACGAAGCGGCAAGCCGATGAAGACAGGAGACAGAACATGACCGATGACGATGGTAGATGACGTTTAATGAATGTTCGCGGGCCTAGCGCGAGCGCTCCTGCCCGCGCCACTGCCCGCTGCTTCTTCATTGTCGTCCGTAACAATATATATATACTACGTTCGACGTTCGCCTGTATTAAAACCATTTCATATGTTACAATATATATATATATAACATCTTAACATTCCAAAGCTAGGCGCCGTAGTGGAGGTCTCCAGCAATGCACTGATGTCGCGCAGCACACGAAAGCCTATAGCTTTTCGCCTGCATCGAAAAGCGGCCGCCGCAGCTGAAATTCGTTTCCGCATCCTTGGGCACAGTAGCCGAGTTGTGCGCCGTAACCACTTCACCCCCACGGCATGATGCTGAAACCCCATCTTCGTATGAATATCCCCAGACCAATGGACCGCGCAACCACTCTCCTGCTTCCGAACGAAGTGTCTCACCACCACCTGCCTCTTCTGCGCGCCGCTTTCCGTCACCACGGCCACGACGGCGGTCGGCATCGCCTTTGCCGGAAAACTAGTCAGCGCGGCCGCTGGAGGTCAGGCCGCTGGAGACTGTGCGCTGCCTGAAGAAATTCCTCCATCTGTTGTTATGTTAAAGAACACGGTCTATGTGCTTGTGGATGGTGTGTCGACAATGGATTTAGTGGATACCGGGGCAACCATTTCAATAATGAGTTTATCGTTTAAGAAGCGGTTAGGACGCAAAGTTATGTTTGTTTGGGACAGAAATGTGAATTTTCATGGCGCGGGTGGGGAGGTGTTGTGTCCCCTGGGAATGTGTAGTGCTTCGGTGTCCTTGGGTGGAACGGTATTCGCAGCGGAGTTTGCAGTGCTTTCGCGATGCACGCATGACATAATTCTAGGTATTGACTTTTTGAGAATGTGTGGCGCTAAAGTCGACTGCCGCTCTGGGGAACTCTGCGTTGATGGTTCCCTTCCTTCTGGACTCTTAGAGAAGCCGCACGTCCGTGAGGATGTGTTCTGTGTAACAGAGGATACCAATGTGCCAGCCTTGTCTATGGTGTGCGTCCTAGTTTTGTGCCCCAGCCGTGCTTCCGACACCTTCGACGCTACAGTGGCACCGCTTCATTTTAACTGTGCAAAGAAATACATTCTGGTTCCTCATTGCCTGCTGTCGGTGGTCAAGGGCTGCTCACAGCTGTGGGCCATTAATTGTTCTTCGCAACCAGTAGTTTTGCCTGTGAATATGAAGATTGCGACCTGTAGCCATGACGACGCCCCGTCGGTGGCTCTGGTTACTGATGCACCTGGCGAAAGTGCTGCCGCTCCAGCCCCTGACTCGCAACTACATCGGATGATCAGCCGCTCTCTAACCAGGGACCAGCGTGACGCTTTGGAGGCCTTACTGGTCAAGTATTCTTCCATATTTGATTTTACGAGCCTAGCGGCTCACGGTGCATTCCCGTGACACGTACCCGACATCGCATTGACACAGGCTACCCACACCCAATTCGACAGAAGCCGTACAGAGTGTCACCAACAGAACGCCAGGTCATCAGTGAGCAGGTTCGGGATATGCTGGAAAATGGTGTTATTCAAGAGTCATGCAGTCCCTGGGCCGCCCCTGTAATTCTGGTTAAGAAGAAAGGTGGTAGATGGCGCTTTTGCGTCGACTATCGCCGTCTGAATGCTGCAACAAAGAAGGATGTGTATCCCCTTCCGCGGATCGATGACGCCATAGATTGTCTATTCTCGGCATCATATTTTTGATCCGTCGATCTGCGATCGGGATATTGGCAGATCCCTATGCACCCTGACGACAAGGAAAAAACGGCATTTATCACACCCGATGGCCTGTTTGAATTTAATGTAATGCCTTTCGGGCTCTGCAATGCTCCTGCAACTTTCGAGAGATTTATGGACGCTATTCTACGGGGACTAAAATGGCAAATATATATGTGCTACCTCGATGATGTCGTCATGTTTGGCCGGACATTCGAAGAGCACAACGAACGCCTCGCTCTCGTGCTTGACTGCTTCAAAAACGCAGGTCTAGTACTTAATTCGAAGAAGTGTCGCTTCGGTGAGCGTGAGATTTTGGTACTAGGACACCTCGTCGATCGTGAAGGCGTCCGACCTGACCCTCAAAAGACCGCGGCCGTTGCATCGTTTCCAACACCTCAGAACGTGAAGGAACTCCGAAGTTTCCTAGGACTGTGCTCATATTTCCGCTGCTTCATTCCCCGTTTTGCTGACATTGCTAACCCGCTTACGTGCCTTCTCCACAAAGACGCTCCCTTCGAGTGGACATCAGAGTGTGACTCTTCTTTTTGCCAGCTCAAGTTTTTACTGACGTCGCATCCGATTCTCCGGCATTTCAACCCTTCTGCTCCACCGGAACTGCACACGGACGCCAGTGGTGTTGGCATTGGTGCTGTGCTGATTCAGCGTTACGGCGACAAGGAACACATTATTGCTTACGCCAGTCGTTCCTTAAGCAAACCTGAACGCAATTACACAATCACTGAGCAAGAATGCCTCGCGGTAGTTTTCGCCGTTCAGCGGATACGGGCGACCCTTCACAGTGGTCACTGATCATCATTCCCTGTGCTGGCTGATAAACCTCCGTGACCCATCTGGCCGTCTTGCACGGTGGGCAATTCGTTTACAAGAGTTTGATTATACAGTTTTCTACAAGAGTGGACGCCGGCACGCTGACGCGGACTGTCTCTCACGTTTACCGCTTCCCACAACAGAATGTGACGTCGAAAATTTTGATCATTACATCGCTGCTGTTTTACCTCCATTCCCCGATACCCGTACGTTCCGCACTGAGCAGAGGAAAGATGAGAATCTCCAACCATTCTTTAACGCTGCAAGGGACCCTACAGCTTCCACTCCCTATTGTATATGGAGTGGTCTTTTGTACAAAAAGGACTATTCTGCCACTGGTCTCCGCTACCTTCTGGTGGTGCCCGTCAGCCTACGCTCCTCTGTTTTGCGCGTTATGCACGACGACCCCACTTCGGGACACCTGGGATCTGCGCGGATACTCTATCGCATCCAAGAACGTTTCTACTGGCCCCGGATGCGTGAAACCACTGAGAAGTATGTGGCTAGCTGTGCTCAATGTGCGAGTCACAAACGCCCCGCCGGCACTCTTCCTGGTCTTCTTCATCCGGTGACGCCTCCAAGATCCCCTTTTGAGAAAGTCGGCGTAGGCCTCTTGGGACCCTTTCCCAAGTCTCATTCTTGCAACCGCTGGATCGTCATCTGCACTGATTACCACACTCGTTACTGTGAGACGGCAGCCCTTCCATCGGCTACTGCACACCAAGTCTCCCTCTTCCTGCTGCACTTTTTTATACTGTGCCATGGGCCTCCCCGAGTGTTGATCAGCGACCGAGGGCGTCAGTTCACCGCTGATGTTGTCGAAGAACTCCTTCGTTTGTGCCAAACGCATTTCCGACATTCTACCCCGTATCATCCGCAAACAAATGGGTTGAGCGAGCGAACCAACAAGACATTCACCAACATGCTTTCAATGTACGTCGCCGCCGACCACAAGGACTCCCTTACGGAAATGCCATATCTGGACTTATAAAAAAAATCCAGATCAGGTATATCAGGAATTTGGCAGATATGGTATATTAGGACAGATCTGGGCCAGATAAGGCATATCTGCCCAATTCCTGATTTCGAGTACCAGATAAGGCATATCTGGTTGTATATGCCTGATCTACCCAATTCCTGATTTAAAGATCTAGCCCGCATGGCAGGTAGGTTTTGAACTATAGATCTATATATCTGCATATCAACATAACACTTTATTACAACACACACAAAACAATTTCAGTATTCCAGCTAAACGCACGCTCAATCAAGTTTGCCAAGGGAAACCTGAATTTCCCCTTTTATTTCAAACCTTACAGGAAAATAGCTTTGAAACCACAGGTTTTCTTTTTTCCCTGTCTATATGGAATCGCTCAAAGACGGTCCTGAATTACGTGTGTATACCGAGGGTCAAAGACATGCTCATCCATTGTAAATATTGAGATTCTACTCATTTACGCGCGATACTATAACAAACTAATGAGATATCTGAACAGAATAATATCTACACGAGAAGCTAAAGTGAAATACATTAAACTATTAAATTAGATATTACATTTTTATTCTGCTCGTTTACACACAGAGCTTTAACCAGTAAATGCTTTTAGTTTGAGCTGGTTTACTTGCGAAGCTAAATAAAAGAAACGGGTATTAATCGAACTAGACTATTAAAATGAAATTTAAAGGTTTGTCGACACCCGGAAAAGGTAGCGCTAAACCGTAAGGCGATAAACCACACACTGCTGGGACTGCTGATAATACCTAAACCTTAGCAAAGTACATATAGGCTGCCAGGAAGTACTGGTGTTACCTCAAGCATACTGCAGTGCAAAATGAGCGAACGCGCCTAACTCGTGGTTGCTTTTCAAATTAGGAGAGAAAACAAAAAAAAGCATGTCCGATGGCACTTGTCATGACAGCGACAACTCTGCCCCTAAACCAAATCAAGCATGAAGGTACTTAGGTAGTGCAAATCATAATAATAATAATAATAATAAACAACGAAAGACCCTATCCACTCACTGAAATTTGTCCAAATTGCTAGAGCGAAAGACAAATTAGCAACGAAATGTACGGAAAAGTATCACATACTGGCAATTACCATCCAATTTACTGATTGGAAAATTAATTTTCCATCAAAATAATAAAGTGAACAATATCCTGAGGCTGGCAAGTGCTAGTTCCCGACAAGAAGTCTCACGCTCACGGTTTTGGTGATCAGGCGTGAAGATGAGGCGGCACGATGAGGGTGCGATCCGACACAATGGTGAAGATTTGGCCGGGCGACCCAGCGCAGAATCCGCGAAAAGCTCAATCGACCATCAGGTTCGCTGCCAAGGCTGGGGAGGCAGCTTCCACCCGCAGTGGGACACAGTAATTTCCTCAGTGCCGACGGTCAGACTGAAGCTCTTGTAGGTTTGCTGTCGCATTTTTGTTACATGCACACAGCTAATAGCGAGCAGGCGCTGGAACGCGCACACACACCAGCATACACAACATGCAGCACGCCCGCCAGCCGCACCGAACTCCGATGTCTGCCACCGAAAAGGAACGAGATGCCAAGTGCGTAGGCGCGCGGAGTTTAAAGGGGGAGGGGAAAGAAGCGAAAGGGGGAGGGGAAAGAAGCAAGCACACACAAAACGGAGAGCGCGAGGCCTACGCGGTATAGAGCGTGGCAGCGAGGAGGAGAGATGAAATGCGAGCCAGCGACGCAGGGGCCGCCGCTGTCTGAGAGGGAAAAGGGGAACGCGGGAGAGGAGGAGTCACTGTCTAGCCACTGCGGCCCTCGACGAAGCAACCGCCAGCTGTCTCTGAGGGTGAGTCACCGTCTGACAGCGCGGAGGGGGCCGTATACTGAACTGCCATCATTTTCTTGATATTTTGAATCGCTAAACTTAACCGACCATGCTTTTGTGCGCCGGACTGCGGCCGCATTTTAAATGAAAATGCGAGTTAGTAGGCGGAAAGAGGAGCATGTAGCTATAACCCAGTGCCCTCCTGGATTAACGAACACATGGTGTAATAATTATAGTGCAGCGAAATCTGCAGAATATTTAAAATATGAGTCGTAGCTATTTTCTAAATTGGATACAATTAACACGCAGGCCATGCTGAGTGTAGAAAAATTGAAGCTCGACCACTTGACGCCAATATTGGATATTTGCAGAAGGTAGACGAAGGCCATATATTGCTAATATACAATAACTATGGCACCTACGTAATTAAGGCCCCGATGAGGTTATATAAAGTCCTGTTGATGCCAGGCATATGGCCCTGGTCTGTCTATATAAGGTCATGACGATGCCATATATGCCCTTTATCAGGCCACATGAGGTCGCGAGGATACCATATATGCCCCTGATCAAGCCATATAAGGTCCCGTTAGCCGTTCAGATATGGATTATATGTTGCATGATATGGCCACATCTGAGCCATATAAGGGCAACATTTTGCACATATATGACCTTATCTGGCCCAGATAAGGACTTATTTGCTGCCTTATATATTTGTATCTGGCAGCATATGTTCCATATCTGAAGCAGATATGGGATTTCCGTAAGGGCTGGGACACTGTGCTACCATTTATAACATACGCATACAACACCGCCCAACAGGAAACAAGTTACAGTCCATTCTTTCTCCTCTATGCCCGGTCTCCTCGACACATCCTCGACACCATCCTCCCGTTCTCCACAGATGACGAACCTGAGATTGCTGAGATCCTGTGCCGGGCTGAAGAAGCCCGCCGGATAGCCCGCCTGAGAACTCTCGCCTCACAAAAGCGCTCGAAATCCCGCTACGACGACCACCATCGCCACCTCACCTACCTCCCTGGAGATATGGTCTGGCTTTGGCGTCCACTAAGGAAGCGTGGCTTAAGTCAGAAACTGCTCGCGCACTATATCGGTCCCTATGTTATCCTCAAGGCAATTAGTGACCTCACCTATCGGATTGCGCGCCTTACCAAAAGTGGCCGACGTTCTTCACGAACTGAGCTTGCCCACGTCGCGCGTCTGAAACCCTGTCATCCTCGTGCTGACGATTGACTCGCCCGTAGGGCTTCGCCTGCGACGGGGGAAGTGTTACGGACTTGTTCTCAAACAGAGCACGCAGGAAGAAAGAAGGAAGAGGAAGAAGTGTGCTCACCCGTTCGACCTTTGTCTTGTGGCACTTGTGTCGTTCCCTAGCGTACTGAACCGACTAGAACGTATCCGTCGCGACGCTAAGGGCGTAACAATATATATATATATATAGGATGCGAGAACATTTAACGTACTTGGCCGCTTAAAAAATTATAGAGCGAAGTGTACGCTTCATTTAAAGAAACATTTTATTGGACTCGACGTTTCGACCAGAAGCTGGCCTTCATCAGGAGTGCGAATGCAAGCGATGCGGGTAGGTTTTATATGCGAAGAGTGGAAAATGAAACAGGTGGCCTAGAGGCATACAATGGCATTGTAGTGATGGCTGGGGTAAAAAGCAGGTGCAGGCGGGGAGTGAAAGGAAGTGCGCAGGTAGGGAGTGCGAGTAAAAAAAAAGAAGAAAAAAGAGAGGGCACATGGAAGGAAGCACAGTAATAGTACAGTAATAGGTATGACCACAGGCGACGAAAGCAGGAATTGTGTGACCTTCATTGTGTGTATGGTGGGGGAGACTCGCATTCCTTTGGTCTACTGGCAGTAAGCTTGACTTGGCAGTTTGTGTGAGTTTGCGGCAGGAATTCAGGGGGTAACTGAACATTGAAGTGGAGAAAGAATACCAGGGCTCTCATTTATACCGGCCTGCAGGGCATTAAATTTAAATATAAAGTACGATTCTCGTTGTTCCCGTTCGCGGTTGCTATGAAAGCCGCTCTGGAGCAGGAAAAATTTTAAGTTTGTCGAATTCGTCACTTTTCTGTTGCAGGTGTTTGGACAGGGGAAGGTGGGGGAGAGATTTGGTGTGCGCGCGATGGTTGTTGAAACGAATTCTGAAGGGGTTCTCGGTATGCCCTATGTATTGCATTTGACACTCGTCACACTCGAGCATATATACCACGTTCCTGGAGTCACAATTCAAATTTCCGCGGATGGAGTGTTTAAAATCAGTGCGTGCTCTTTGCCGTGGTCGTTGTTTGCATGTGTTTGCAAACTTGGCATCTATTCTTTCCGCACGGCATACAACCCACAAAATCTGCTTTATCGACAGTAGAATGTACTATATAATTTTGTAAATTTTTGGTCGTCTGTATGTAACCCGCGGAACCACAGAAAAAATTTTGGAGAGGCGATCACTTTGTTCGATGATGTTAAGTGTTTTTTTAGTATTTTGTTGATGTCCGGAAGGTTGTTTGCGAAAGTTAAGATCAAATTTGAGCGATGTTCATTTTGTGCTGCTGGCCGGCTTTCCCCAAATGTTTCATTGCGATCAATTAATCCTGCTTTTCGGATGGCATTATCAATAATAGTTGGCGGATAGTGCTGGTGTTTCAGAAGCTCGCGCATGCGGTTGGAATTTTCCTCAAAATCTTCTGAGCGTGAGCAGATTCGTTTGAATCTTATTGCCTTTTTCTTCTTTTTTTTTTACTCGCACTCCCCACCTGCGCACTTCCTTTCACTCCGCGCCTGCACCTGCTTTTTACCCCAGCCATCATTACAATGCCATTGTATGCCTCTAGGCCACCTGTTTCTTTTTCCACTCTTCACATATAAAACCTACCCGCATCGCTTGCATTCGCAGTCCTGATGAAGGCCAGCTTCTGGTCGAAACGTCGAGTCCAATAAAATGTTTATTTAAATGAAGCGTACACTTCGCTCTATATGTGTGTGTGTGTGTGTGTGTGTGTGTGTGTGTGTGTGTGTGTGTGTGTGTGTGTGTGTGTGTGTGTGTGTGTGTGTGTGTGTGTGTGTGTGTGTGTGTGTGTGTGTGTGTGTGTGTGTGTGTGTGTGTGTGTGTGTGTGTGTGTGTGTGTGTGTGTGTGTGTGTGTGTGTGTGTATGTGTGTGTGTGTGTGTGTGTGTGTGTGTGTGTGTGTGTGTGTGTGTGTGTGTGTGTGTGTGTGTGTGTGTGTGTGTGTGTGTGTGTGTGTGTGTGTGTGTGTGTGTGTGTGTGTGTGTGTGTGTGTGTGTGTGTGTGTGTGTGTGTGCATATTAAGGTAACTTCCTCCTTGACCTGCACCACTCAGTTACACCCGCTTACTCACTCATTACCCACTCTCAGTTATTCATTATCTAATATGGCCACACTTATTCCTTCCAGTCGCTCGATCTCAGACTTGCATACTTACCAACTCACTCACTCGCTCTCTAGCTCGCTCGCCCTTGTTCACGACAACGAGTTGAACTGAAATTTTGCGCACTCACACAAGTTCGCCTTCGTTCATATTCCGCCGCCTTCTTTATGGCTAGAGGACAAGGAATATCACCAGAAAACTGCCGGTTGGTGACTCTTCCGAGCTTAGCTGCGTTTTGCATCTAACCGGTTTGAGCGAAATCATGCTGTCGGCAGAGGCACTTCTGGCGAGTTCGAAGAGAACACCGCTGCAACGCGTACCCTGGAAATAAGTAACAGCCGTAGGGTGTACTCAAGCCATAATGTTTAACTATCTCTCATGCAGTAGCAACCAATGGGTGCTACACCCATGATGTTCTAGTTTTATATGGCCACTGTTCGCTGTCGCACTGAGATCTGTCTGGTTTCTTATATCGCCTTGTCTTCTTTGCGACTTCGGTGGACGCCTCCCGCTTTCCGATGTCTCTGTGCTGTTCTACTGGTGCACCAAGAGGATAAAAGCTGACAACCTCCATTCTTATTGGCTATTCACAGTGGCAAGAACGGCACCATGTGGCCCGAGGAAATCAGTGTGTGTGGTGGACTGAGCGGGGGGGGGGGGGGGGGGAGGGGGGGCAGGTTGAGTGGAATTTTTGGCGAGAATGGTATACAACTCTCCCCAGAAAGATCAAATAAAAAACTTTACCGTGAGGACTTCGCATACTCGACTTCCAGCAATTCATAGCCTATTCTGAATGAAGGTGAGCCATATATGCAAGAACAGGAATACACACACACACACACATATATATATGTGTGTGTCTGTGTGTGTGTAAAATGAATGAAAAGAAAAAGACCCCGGTCGAAACGTCAAAATAAATTCAAAGTTATGTTTTAAACTCTTGGTGATTCATTCACAAGTTCGCGGGGGTCAAGCGGATGCAGCTAGCACAGAACTGGGTTAAGTGGAGAAATGTGGAAGAGGCCTTCGCCCGGCAGTAGGTATAGTCAGGCTGCTGCTGCTGCTGCTGATGATGATGATGATGATTCATTTTATGCTTAATAATCAGTTGTCATCAACTCTTTATGATATATATATATATATATATATTGTGGGCGATTCCTCTGCGCGAGGGGTACGCAAGACAAACGCACAGCGGGCCGTGAATTAAAAATCTTTAATCTCACAACCGAAGGGGTCCGTCCATGGCGGTGCGGAAGGTCATCGCGGTCGTCGTCTGGGCGGGCAGGCAGCGATCCGCGGGTCGTCTCGGGAGTCAAGAGAGAGCGAGGCGACAGCGTCTGCCTCTTTATAGCCCCAGCGCGGGACCGGTTTTTCCGGAATGAGCAGGGAGAGGGAAGGGGTTAGGCGGCGGCGCATCGGTAGCCGCGGGAAAAGGGCTCCCTTTAAAGGTGGCTGGAGCGGTCCCCACATCTCCCCCCCCCCCCCCCCAGCGTCCACCCGGGTTCCGGCAACAGCCAGGTCATGTCCGAGCCCAGGTCGGCGTGCAATATGGAGGCTTTTAGCCTGGCTCTGGCGGGATTGTTCCGACTGGTTCCTCTCCGGCAGTGGCCCCATCCTCGGAGTCACAGCGCAGCTGGGCTCGGCCACGGATACGCCTGGCAGCGGCCCTGAGCTGCTACTCCGCATTGCTGTCGACCCGTTTGCACGTAGCGCCGTGCTGGATGCACGGGGACCCCTTTGCAGAAGGCGTTTCCGCCCCGGGCACACCTGGCTCCCTGAGGCCCGTACTCCAAGCCTAGGCAGCGGGCTCTGAATCCAGACTCGTTGAAGACGGCCAGGATGGCAGCACTGGTCACGATGATGGGCCACAAACCACTACAAACTGGGGGGGGGGGGGGGGGGGGCTGTTTAAGTGGCCCCTCCTTGAACCATGCGCTGGGTGCGGTTTCCCGCACCAGCGACGGTATTCCTCTGGCTGCTGCATTCTGAAAGAAGCAAAGACGTCAGACAAAGCAGTGCACTATCTTGGTCTTAGGTTATAGCGTCGGTTGCGAACCGGGTTCCTACCTGTACGCCTTACTGCGGGGGAGATCGCTACATCGCCTTCAGCTTCCACCGCTTCGCAGTTATCGTCATTACGAAGGTGGTACGCTTTCAAGTCTGCGACGTGCACTGCACCGGCGGTTTCACCGCTCGTAAATAACCGCAGCTGGCAGGTGAGTGGCAATGTCCGTGCCGTAACTTCGAACGGTCCAACCCACGTGTGTGGTAGCGATGCGGCGAAACCACGCGCTGCGTTACTAAGCGGGTGCGTTCTTTTCAGTATCAAGTCGCCCGTGTTGAAAACGACGTGACGACGACCTTTTTTGCACTGATCCGCTTGCTCCATGCGCGCGATATCGAGGTTTTCACGAGACGCGCGCTGCGCTGCCTCAAGGCGCTCGCGGAGTTTTGCCGCGTACTACGTAAGCGGAGGGGGCGCGAACCCCAGCGCGTCAAGTAGGGCATTCTCTAGCGGAAAAGCGATCTCTTTCCAAAAAATTCAAGTAGGCAGGTGTCATACCCACCGACCTGTTCACGGTTGTTCTAGTGGCGAACGCCAGTTCGGAAAGCCGTGCGTCCCAATCTCTGTGCTGCTCGGTCGTCGCGACCAGCATACTCTTAACATTCCGATTCACTCTCTCGGTTATGTTGCTCTGAGCGTGGTAGGGACTCGTTTTCCTATGGCGGATTTGAAGCGCCCGACAGGAATCAACAAAGACTTTGCTTGTGAAATACGAAGCATTGTCTGTAATCAGGTCGGAAGGGAAATCGAAACGAGTGAATGTCTCCAACAGTTTCTCCCAAATTCGTTCTCACTCAAGCTTCCTAAGGGGCAATACCTCAACCCACTTGGAATAGTGGTCCGTTATTACCAGGATATATTGGTTTCCGCGCGCGGAGCGAGACAGGGGTCCTATGATATCGCACGCAATCACTTGCCACGGATAGTTGCTAACTATACCGGCTTCATCATGCCAGCGGGTTTCCCCGCCCGATGCTTGGCTACCTGGCATACAGGACATGTACGGGCGTAACCCAGCATATCCTTTCTCATACCTGGCTAGGTCGCGACACGGCATAACTTGTCGTAAGTCTTACTGCCGCTGCCACTGCCTGCCAGCGCTGAGTCGTGGTCGTACTGGAGGAATCGTTTCCGCAACTTCCTCGGGACCACGACTCGGAAAGGGGATGCAATCGCCTCTTCCTCGTCAAGTTGGGGGATGTAGCGGAGCGGTAAGCCATCATCACCCAGCAGATACGCGTCGTACTTGCCCTCAGCGTTCCCGGTGCAAGCTGCACTACTCGCAAGCTCTGTCAGCACCCGCTGGCATAGACCGTCTGCTTTCTGGTCCTCAATTAGCTCTTCCCTACTGACCGCTACTCCCCAAGACAGATTTCTCTCTGCCTCGCTTTTTGGTAGGCGAGTAGTTGCCGCGACCAGCTGCTGCGCCTTCTCTCTCGCAGCACAGCGCAGAGCCTCAGTCCGCCTCCTTTCTCTCTTTAACTACGCAGGGCGCGACAGTCGCATCCGCCCTCTCCTCCTCTCCACTAGCGGCGAAGCCGCTTTCAGCAATGCTGGTCGGTGCCTCTGCTGCGCTTCCGCTAGCTTTCCACAAGGCGCGCGATAAAGCATCGGCCACCTTATTCATGCTCCCGCGGCGGTACTCAATGGCGTACGCGTAATAGAGAGTTTTAGAATAGGGGGCCCCAAGCTTTGGGGCCCACAAGGAGCTTGGGGCGTCGAAATGCGCATGCGCAGAACGTAAGGTGCGCTTGGGGTCTTGGGTTAACGCTAGGGGCGGCCCCTATTTTTCGGAAATAGCGTTCGCCCCAAGCCTCCGTCGGGTCGCTTGGGTTACGGCAACATGGCGGCGTTCGGCCAAGCGGTTCACGGAAAACGAAATGCCAAAGAAGCTAATGCTATGTCTCATGATGCCCGCACAACCAAATTTTAGCGATAAAACGCACTATATTTTCAGATTGCTTCCGGATTTACCGAGCTGCTAGGCTTAGCGAGTTCACCTCCTCTGGTTGCCATGGGGACCAGACTGCGGCAAGCGCGGAAGGTTCAAATTAGGTTTCCCGGTCTCGGCCTGGATTGACAATTGGCCGATTTCGTCTTGTCTGACGAAAACGGTTTATATAGCCGGTATTCTTAAGATAGTGTTTGCACAGTAATAGTACTTTTTGACGAATAAGATAGCGTTGTTGGCTTTTATATATTAAAATGCTTTTCTTTGGCTACCGTCGTGGCGCTGCAATCGACGAACGCAAGCCCGGCTCCGCTGCGTCGGGAAAACCCCTATTCTAAAACTCGCCGCTCGGCTAGCACGTTGCGCTGCCGCGCGCTATTTCCTTGGGGGCCCCAAGCCTTAAGTCCCCCTATTCTAAATCTCCCTAATGTTGCAACGTCGGCGCCCATCTCGCGAGTCTGCCTGCGGCGTTTTTCAGCCTCTTTAACCACGAAAGTGCCTGGTGATTTGTCTGCACGGTGAAAACAGCTCCGTCTAGGTACATGTCGAACTTTGACAATGCGAACATTATCGCCAGGCATTCCTTTTCGGTCACGGAGTAATTCCGCTCCGCCGATGTGAGCGTGCGGCTTGCCCTCGTGTTCCTGCAACAAAACAGCTCCTACGCCGGCATCACTAGCATCTGTCTGCAAGACAAACTGCTTGTTCAGGTCGGGGAGGCGCAAACTAGCGGTGTTTGCTATCGCGCGAGCCAAGGCAACAAAAGCGTTGTTCTGTTCCTTGCCCCAGACCCACTTCGAGCCTTTACGCAACAGCTGGTTCAATGGCCTAGCGAGCTCCGAACAACTGGGGATGAATTGTCTGTAGAAAGCAACCATTCCCAAAAACCTCTGCAAGCTTTTCACATCCGTCGGGCGGGGGTAGTTCAGAATTGCCTTCAGTTTGTCATCGTTCGGTCTCAAAGTGCCATCATCAATCACAAATACCAAGAGGTTCACTCTCTTTGATGCCAACTGCACTTTCTTTGGGTTGATCGTTATATCCGCACGTCTCATTCTTTCAAGAACGGAATTCAAGTGAATGAGATGCTCTTCGAACGACTGTGAGAATATCACGACGTCGTTGAGGTACGCCATCGCGTAGTTGAACCCTGCATCGCCCAGCACGATGTCCATCAATCGCATGAACGTGCTCGGTGCATTAGACAAACCAAACGGGAGTCGAGTATATTCGAAGAGCCGGCGGTGACAGGTGAATGCGGTTTTCTGAATGTCACCTTCCGCCACCTCAATCTGCAGGTACCCTCTGCTTGCATCCAGGACTGTGAAGAACCTTGCGTTCCCTAACGCGTACATCCTCGATCGACTGGAAAGGGTACGCAACCGTAGGCGTCAGTGAGTTGAGCTTTCAATAATCAACACACAGCCTGACCGAACCATCTTTCTTTGGCGCTAGAACCACTGGGGACGCCCAGGGACTTTGGGAGGGTCTCACCGCGCCAGTATCAATCATCTCGTCAAGGGCGCTGTTGAGAAGCTGTCTCTTATGTGCGCTTAACGGCCGCGGGTTACACCTGAAAGCGCGCGCATCACCCGTTTCAATATCGTGCTGAAGCACATCGGTTCTGCCCGGTTTTTCTGTGAAGCAATCCCAAAACGGGAGTAACGTTTCCACAAGCCTTCGGTGCTGACTACCGGATCCTGAGAAGGACGCGATAATTGCGTCTAATGGGCTACCATTCAGCATCGCGGGGGAGCCGTCTACCACACAAGCGTGGACGCTCGTCCGCTGGTCTATGCAGTCCTGTTTGGGTGCGCTGACAAAAGCAATGAGGGGGGTGAAGGAGCTGTAGCGATAGTCGTTCTCCCCCATGTCAAGCACAATGCCTTCGCTCGAAAGAAAATCTCTTACCAGAATAACTGGTATGGCTAAGCCGGACAGATAGACGAAGCGATGCCTCCGCTTTCTGCCGTCAAAGCGCACGACCAGATGCACCGCTCCCTCCGCTTTTGCCGTGCCGGCTGCCAAGCTCAAAGGGGTTTCGGCTGGCTTGACACGGATGTTACATCTACGGCAGGCCTCGAACACGTCGTCACCGACCAGTGACAGCGTTGAGCCCGTGTCAACGAGTGTAGAGTAGATTTGACCAGCTAACCACACTAGCATAAAAGGGCTCGAGCGCGACAACATTCCTTGCGCTCTACAGGCGAGGGGGACAAAAGCCTCTGCGCCGCCGGTGCGGTCGCCCGGTGCCGCGGCGTGGGAGTACATTTCCCCTTTTCCGCCGTGGCTATACCACGAAGTTCTCCCGCTGAGGGCGACAGGCTGGTGTTTGCCAAGTCTGGTGTGCCAGGTGCGCCGCTGCATTTTCGCGCAGTGTTCCAGGCCTTCACGAGGTGCTCGCACGAGTCCGCAGGGAGGTCTGGTTTCACCTAAGCCGTGAGCAGCGTCACCTCAGCGAGCAAGGATTCACAGACACGTGGAGCAGGCCACCGATTATTTGCGAGGTTTCTGGGCGTACCATAACAGTGTCAATATGAAGCCCTTTAAAGTTACAGTCGTCCTTCAGGACATCCGAGGTCTAAGGAAGGTCCGGTCTCCCTGTGTTCGGCCTGCTGTCACAGCGGGGACCTTAAACGCAGTTGGCATAGTGTTCGGTGACTGCTGTGTGCGTGTCACCACACGACTGCCCCCTTGCCAGGGTACGGCCGTCATCCCGAATCAAAATCCTCCTCCCCCCGGACATCCGGGAGGAGGGGTAGGTACCGGGGATGATGTATGAATGATGACGGGCAGATAGGTTATGTGAGACCTTGAGGTGCGGCGCCTTCTGGAGCCAAACCTCCTCCCATCTGACAACGGTACCAATTATCGCCGCCGGCGGCCCGCGTTTCCCTGCATACGCCTTACTTTACACTCGCGTGCCACGTGGCCCGGCTGGTTGAAATTCCAGCAAAGCCGATCGTTCCCCTGCCGCGCGGTCGGGGGATACCGCGTTAACGAAACGGTTGGGGACGTCTTTCCCCTCTCTCCACGCCTATGCGGACATCACTGACGAGCCCAGCTCGATGCCGCAGCTCGAACGCGTACGGGTCAAGAGCGCGAGGAATAGCGGAGCCTTCCGCTGGCCTTTCCTGCCCTATAGGCTCCGTGCGCTGCAGCTTTGAGCCGGACAAGTGGCGCCACCTGTAATACGCGGCGTAACTTTCGCGTCGTCTCGGAGCGGCCCGTCTCACTGCAGTCAGCATGGCGTCTCGCTCGGACAGCGACAAGCCGCCGACGAAAAAAGGCGGCACCGTTTATTGCTGCGTGTACGGTTGTCACAATAGCTACAGAAACGTTGCAGGCAAGGTCCCGAAAATCAAGTTCTATGGATTTCCATGGAAGCCCTACGAGAAGGAGCGACGGGAGCGGTGGATCAGAGCAGTACGACGTGCAAGGTAAACAAGTGGCCATTTCGTCTTCTAGAGTCGATTTTGGCTGTCTCCAAGGTTACAATTGGAATAATACAGCATTTATTTCTATTTATTAGTGCGGACGGCGGACTGTGGCAACCAGTGAAGGGCCAAACACGCATATGTAGCGCCCACTTCGTGGGCAACGAGAGAAGTTCTGCGGCACACCACCCTGCCTACATTCCAACAATATTCCCTGCTTGCTATGGGAGAGACGATGGCGCTGGGCCCGAAACGAAGCTCCAGAGATACCAGCGGTAAGTTTTAATCCAGCCGATGATGCGTAGGCTTTAATATACAGTGCTTTGTAAGAATGCAGAATTATGTGTGCTGACACGGCAGCAACAGGGAGGGGGACAAAATGCACGGGACGAGTTTTGGGTCGTCCTCGCGAGGTCCTGTCGGTGTTATGCCGTGCATTTCCTAGTCTTTGCGCTCAATCGTCCTCGCGATCTGGACGAGCCCATACGAAGTGTCGCAGTTTTATGTTTTGCTGAACAGCCATCTGCATTCTTTAACATTTTTTCTTAGGTTTCAACGACGCGGATCAGCGGGTGCGGCACAGGTGTCAACGGATTCAGACTCCGTAACCGGCACCTCGTGTCGCAGTCTGGCCCACGGTCCCGATGAGGAACAATTGGAAGGGTCAGAAGAAAGCGTTACGTTTGTATCCGTGGTAAGGACCTCATTTATTGAATCCCCTCAGATGTATGGTTTATAAAATTTAACGTCCCAAAGCGACTCAGGCTATGAGGGACGCCGTAGTGGAGGGCTCCTGTAATTTCGACCATGTGTGGTTCTTCGACGTGCACTGACATCGTACAGTACACGGGCGCCTTAATTGCGTTTCGCGTCCATCCAAACGCGGCCGCGGCGGCTGCGACTGAACCCGCGTCCTCGGAATCAGTATCTCAAATGTTAACCCATGCTATATGTAGGCTGTTATTTTTATGCGCGGCGGCGTGATTATACAGTATGCATTTACGGATTCTAAACTGTTGGCCAAACGCCACCCAATGGGACAATAAAATCGTTCACCAACTGGTTTAGTTTTCATTATTGCTTTTTCCTTATCACTGCATGTCTGCTGAAGCAATTTGAATATGTTCTTTGGTTTTTGTTTGCTGTTTTAAAACAAATTTTTGTGCTGGTATATTTAGTGGTTTGAATCTGAAGGAGAGTTTAACTTTGTAAAAGAAAGAAAATATAGAGAGCCAGCACCAGGGCACCCTAGCTAGTGCAGCTGTGCACAACCATGGCAGTTTTCTTAGTATTGTTACCTTCGCTTTCGTGTGTATCTTTATGTGCTCAGTGTTATGCAAGTGTGTCCCCAACAGCGCTCATACTCTGTTCTAACCAATGCTGTTAATTTCTTGCTATAGCTGGACAATGGAGTTATTAGTATTGGTTAATAAAGATTGATTGTGCACGTGTTATATTTTTCAGGCGACTCAAACAAACACGGTTCTACCTGAAGGCCAGTGCAACATGTTCCTCTCAGTGACATCACATGGCTCAGCCTCAACGCAAGTGTCACACACAAGCACAACAGATATAGCTGTGCAGGCAGTGCCAGCCACAACATCCACAAGCACTGGAATAGAGGAGAGAAGCTGTGTATTCCTTGGATATGACTCGCTGAGGGAGAGAGCAGATGCGTTTAAAGAACTGTGTGGCGTTAGCACCAATGTATTTGCCTTACTGATGTTTGTTCTTTCACCCATAGTAGCAAGGCGAATCGATGTTCCAGTTCCACAGAAACTTGTAATTTTTCTTATGAAACTGAAACTTGGCATCTCCTTTGCTAGCCTTGGTGTTCTTTTTGGGCTTCACCGGACGGCAGTAAGCCGTATATTTTATTTTGTCTTGAGCAACTTGTTAGCTGCAATGAAGGAATGGATCCCAGAACCGTCACTTGCCACCGTGCAAGAAACAATGCCAGCATGTTTCAAGATCCACTATCCTCGCTGCCGTTACATCATAGATTGCACAGAAATAAGAACTGAAGAGCCACCTACTGTTGAGCAAAGGCGGGCACTGTTTTCACACTATAAGGGTGGCTACACTTTGAAGTTTTTACTAGGAATTTTGCCAAATGGTGTAGTGACATTTGTCTCCGAGGCCTATGGTGGTCGCGCATCGGACACTCACATCACACTTGAGTCAGGGTTCCTTGACAGGATTGAGCCGGGCGACATAGTGCTAGCGGACAAGGGCTTTCCAGGCATTAGAGCACCCGCTGCAGGTCAGAAAGGCATTGTTGTATTGCCCCCTTTTTCAAAAGGAAATGTACAATTTACATATGAGGAACTTCAGGAAACATACAATGTAGCCCAGGTGCGCATACATGTCGAAAGGGTAATCCAGCGTGTGAAAACGTTCAATATCCTCAATACAAGGGTACCTACTGAACTGATTCCCCACATGAGCAATATTATGCGGATGTGTTGTATTCTGGCCAACCTACAGCCACCAATCTTTAGCGGCCAAAATACTGACAATGCAGATGAGTGACGAGATCTTAAGCCAGTCATAGTGTGGATGGAAAATGAGCCCAACCATGTGTTCAGCTGAACATTTCCAGAACCTCTCAGTGAGCCCAGGAAACAATGTTGTCCAATGTCATGAAGTGTACATAGACGAATTCACTGCAATAAATCTTACTTTCATTATCAACCCTGTTTTTAATTGTGCCCGTGCTGCAAGAACCCAACACTTCACAGACAAACAACATAAAATTATGTGGACTGGATATTACGCCTGAACATTTGGTCGTGACAAGTTTGTCAGCTGTTTTAAATAATACTTGAAATAGTATGCTTGAAGCTTAGGTATGTACTCGGAGAGAAATTTTTCATCCTTCTTGACAGTTATGCTAACACTTTGCTTTTCTGAGTACACAAAAAAAAGCGCTTCATCAATATTTAAAACATACAATATAATCATCACCTGTGTGAAATATGGGTGACTTTTTTTTAGAGTCAACTTTCCATTGACATAGTGGATGTATTTAACATAGCTAACTTCTTGCTCTGCATCAATAAGCTTTGAGTTCCTGAGAGAAAAGGGGCATTTGATTTCAACAACACGAGTTGTATTGCTGGCTACAAAGATGCCATCCGGGCTGCAGCACAACCAGGGTTGTTCCGGGTGTATAACCAGTCCGACCTGCAGAAAGAAACAAATGGAAGGAATTAGGAAACGTGTCAGTCTTCTTGAACACATATGGAATTACCTCATGAACTGGAACTCGCAGGAGCGTAGAGAGCTCCTTTCTTGCCACGTCTTCTGTATTCTTACCTGCAAAATGAGAAAAATTGACTAGTACTTTTCGGTAAGATTCATAAAATTTAGATTTTACTTTAAGGGCACCTTTAAAGTGTGCACTAGATAACGCAATATATACAATTAGCCTTTTTTACGAACAAAGTCACAACGAGACTGCCTATTTATACTTGCATGTTCTACTTGTACGGAGTGTGCTGCTGCTTACCGTAGGTGGTGGCAGCAGTTGCAAAGGCCCTCGGCGTAACCAATGCATGTGCAAGAGCCTCGAACTCTGCCTCTCTTGTCTTTATTCTGTGAGCAATGGAGCTTGTAATCCGAAGAATCCTCTCCTGATGCCACCTGATGTAGTATCAAGAACAAGTTAGTGCCAGGAAGAAAGTTCAGCAACGCATGAAAGCAAATAACAAACCTTTTTACTTTTCCTTGGCCCCTAGTTGTCAGTTCGATTTCGATAATTTCATTTATGCTTTTTTGCACGAACTTCTCATAAAACATTTTCTCGCTGTCCGCCAGCGCAGACATGTCACACTTTGTAATTCTGAGAGGCAATGTACTGGTGATTTCCATCATGCCATACGTGGCGCGCCCGTTTTCCATAATTGCTCTCATGAGCTCAGAAGCTGCGATACCGGCTACCTCTTCAACTGCACCGGACGACACGGCCCCACATTCTTCGACTGCATCGCCCTCAATGCACTGCAGCACATCTGTGAAGGCGCACCTAACGTCCGGAAATTGGACATGAACGTCAGACGCGGACAGTGCCTTAAGCACTGGTACAGGCATGGGGCGACCTGGGTGGACGATTCCAATATGTTATTCGATGGATCTCCTCATACAGCATTTATTTTTCTTACCTGGGAAAAGATCCTTAATCTGTTTTTTGGTATCCAGGGTTGGCCGCGAAGAAGGCTTGAGCCACGCGCACGGTAGGTCTGTACAAGATGTATGCATGGAGTTGTTCACGAACACGGCGAGCGCCGCTGCGTGCTTGCACCATCCTCGGCATCCCGCCTTGCACGTGCAGCTGGCATCAACAATATGTCTTGGCTGCGCAGACAACTGCAAGTGCACAGCACACGTTTTCACGCTCATGCAACGAATAAATAAAACGTCTCGTGAACTGTGCTTACCGTCAACCGCACGTCGTAATCAACGCACTTCATTTGCGCAATGCATCTTCCGGCGACGTCGGACGGCCCTCCCGCACATGAAACTTCTTCTCTCACGCCGTAAACATGGTTCCCGGCGTAGAGGTTGTTGCCGCGCTTGACGCTGCATCTTTTAAAATATTCTTCAATGTTTTCAATTGGCCGGAATCCGCAAAACAACACTCGCGGTTGGCTCCCTGCAGCCATGTCGAAACGGCCGCCACAGCAGCCGGCCAGTAGCGCGGGCAGACAGCAACGACGGGAAAGTGCCCGGCGCAGCCTGGAGGTGGCGCTAGTTGTTCCAAATCAGTGGCGCCCCCATACCAGCGCACGAGGCCTATACCGTCATTACGTCTACGCCTCTGGCGTGCGGAGCGCGGAGTCTTGGCCTCCGGCCCAGGCGCATCGCGGCTCTAGCGATTCGGCTGGCCTGGGGGGTGGCTGGTAGCGCAATTCAGCGAGTAAATCCGCCTGCACTACCTTCGCTTCCTGTGCTAGGGCCTCGAGGTTTGCAAAACCACGTCCCCGCAAATACGGCTTGATGCGCGGATAGCATTGCCTGATCACGCGCGCGACCTGTTCAAGATCGGTTTCCGTGGGATCTGCCCTCTTGTAGAGCTCCTGCATTGCGCTTACATACTCCAGGAGGCTCTCCTCTGGGTGCTGTGTGCGCAACGCTAGCTCCTCAAGCATCCGGCGCTCGTAATCGGGCGGCAAGAACTCGGCGCGGAAGCGATCTGTGAAGTCTGCCATCGACTGGAAGGCCGGCTGGCAGCGTCGCCATCGTGCCGCGCTCTCAACAAGTGCTACGGGAATTACCTGCGCTAGCACCTGGTCGTCTGGGGAACCCAGTACCGTCTGAAAATCCTCGAGTTCTTGTAAGACCTGGTGGACTGACTTCACGTCCGTGTAGCCGGAAAAGGAGGGGACCTCTACATTTATCCGCGGACGCGAGGCTGTCGCCGCAGCTGCGGCTTGGTTGGCGCTAGCCACCGAACCGAGCTGACGGGTGAACACAGACAATATTTCGTTCACTGCCTCATGAGGGCGGCCGCATCGGTAACCTCCGCAGACTATACCGCGTCCCTTACCTCACTTCCGGACGCACTGGCGTCTGAAGCGGCGGCCCTATCTGGCACGTCTTTTCTCGAAGGCATTGCACTCAACAACTAAGGCCGGCCGGGAGCCGCAGAACAACTGCACGCGCACGACTGCCGCCTAGCCCGCATCAGAAGGCTAGTCACAAAGGCTAATCGCGGCGACAACTCTCACGGCTATGTGCAACATATGTAAAAAAAAATTAAAACAGAGACCGCCCGACACTAAAAAACATACACATAACCCAAAACAAAATTAAAACACTGCACAAACACCGCTATACTACACTCCGCCTCATATACACACACGCTAACCCTAAATTCAAAATGGCGCCACGCCTATCACACAAAGAACCGACCCGTCGTGAGCCTTGCCGTGCGCTCCCACGTCGGCAAAGAAATCTTCCACATGGGTGCTAATTCAGCCCCAGCTGGGTGCCAGTTGTGGGCGATTCCTCTGCCCGAGGGATGCGCAAGACAAACGCACAGTGGGCCGTGTAATAAACATCTTTAATCTCACATCCGTCCATGGCGGTGCGGAAGGTCATCGGGGTCGTCGTCTGGGCGGGCAGGCAGCGATCCACGGGTCGTCTCGGGAGTGAAGAGAGAGCGAGGCGACAGCGTCTGCCTCTTTATAGCCCCCGCGCGGGACCGGTTTTTCCGGAATGAGCAGGGAGAGGGAAGGGGTTAAGCGGCGGCGCATCGGTAGCCGCGGGAAAAGGGCTCCCTTTAAAGGTGGCTGGCGCGATATATATATGTATATATATATATATATATATATAATGGCCGCACAGCAACCATAGTTCTGCGCTAAAGAACATGCTAAAATTCCAATTGAGAACGATATCTCCTTGCCCGCAGCGGTAAGGAGATATCTCAGCAGTGCTATTTACAGCTTGCTTAGAGTGTATTCAAAGGCACGGATGGAGCAGTTACAAGCATCAGGGTCGATGGAGAATATCTCAGTAATCTGCGATTCGCTGATGACATTGCCTTATTGAGTAACTCAGGGGACCAACTGCAACTAATGATAAACGATCTAGGCAGGAGAAGAAGAAAGGTAGGCCAAAATATTAATATCCAGAAGACTACGGTAATGCAGAACAGCCTGGGAGATGAACAGCAGTTTAAAATAGGTAGCGAAGCGTTGGAAGTGGTAGGCGAATATGTCTACTTAGGACAGGTAGTGACCGCAGATCTGGACGACGAAAGGTAAATAACTAGGAGAAAATGATTGTGATAGAGCGTATTAGGAAGTACTCAAACATTATGACTAGCAGCTTACCAGTATCACTCAAGAGGAAAGTGTATAACAGTTGCATATCCTACCGGTACTGACCTATGGGGCTGAAATATGGAGGTTAACGAAATGGGTTATAGGGAACTCAAGCTGGAGTTTGCTCCGTGACGCCAGCGCTCGGTTTCTAGAGGAGCGGAGAGGAACTACAAAACCTACCGGCAGCTGCACCCGCGCTGCGCACGGCTGCCTGCGGAGTCTGCGCAGCCCGCTCGCTCGCTCGGGAGCGCGTGCCACGGCCAGCCGCCCATGCACATGCAGGATAGTGAGGAGGAGGGTGCATGGTCGCGTGCCGGTTGGTGAGCTTACTTTTCATTTGTGCCTGCTCACTTGAAAGAGGCCCATTCAACTTTGTGAACAGATGTTTTAGATGCCCCCCCCCCCCCCCTCCCCAACTATGTGAACGAAAGTAAACGTCGATACCCGTAATGACCCATTCGCTACAGCAGTGTGAAGAATACACAGGATGCTACCGGCGCGTTTTGGACACGTTCCCTACAAAGGCACAAAGCATGCCGCCTTTGGTTCATGCCGGCCAAGGGGAGTTCGCTGCTGCGGCGCTGCCATTCGAAATGAATGACCTTTAACGATGAGGGCTTCCTAACAGCCTGGGTCACTGACGAGAAGCCGAGGCATGCGTTTTTGTGTCAGTTTGCTCTCTCCACCAGAAGAAGAGCGAGGCAATGCCTCACGACTTTCCATGCAGACGGGGACATCTCTCCGCGGAAACCTTTGTCTTCTTAATTGCACATCTACGCTGTGAGATTCCTAGTTCAGTTATCCCCTCTAGTGAGTGCGCAGTTTTGAGCGCCCGAAGCAGGATCGGGTATGAAGATAGAATGATTGACATATATCTGTTTCTTGAGGCCGACTCGGTTCCGCGATGGCCGCTGCGGCACTGCCAGTTACAAACAGATGTACGAGAATCGAGCGGTATGAGATACCTAAAAAAAAAAAAAAAAAAAAAAAGCCGACAACCATCCCGTTACCATTCCCACACAAGCTTTGCGGAAAAAATCATGTTTTTTCATTCTGGTTCTTTTTTTTTTTTTTTTGCCCCCTTTGTTTGTTGGAGCGCGACGGCGGCCAGAACGCAGCCGGAGGAGGAGAGAAACAACCATGCGCGCGCGCGCGCAAACACGCGCTGGAATGCAGCGCGGAGCAGACGACAACATACTTTTCAATGCGGCGGAGAGAAGACGACACGGCCGGGTCTCGATGAAGGGCGTTAAACCAAAGGAAATACAGCGCTAAGTTTTAGACGAACCACGCAGAAAGACGGACGGGACAGGCGCTAACTCCAATTAAGTTTATTGAAAGATTCATGTGCACATATATAACCCGAAGACAGTGAACGCTTGCGCATGTCCCTAAAGTAAGAAGGAAAAAAAAAACCATTCAGAAAAAACACCCTAAGGTAAAAACCTTCTCATAATCTCGTATTTTTTAACAATCTGTGTTCGCTTTCGCGTAAAGATACAGAAGTCGTGCTGACACACTTACCCCCCCTCTCTTTGATAAAAAAGGCTTCTGCGAGCTCGCGAGCTAATCTGTCTTTACTTCTGGTTAGAATTTTAATCTCTCCAAATCGTGGTTCACAGATTTTTTTATTAAACTTAGTTGGAGTTAGCGCCTGTCCCGTCCGTCTTTCTGTGTGGTTCGTCTAAAACTTAGCGCTGTATATTCTTTGGTTTAACGCAATGTCACACCAACTAGCCCAGCAAGAGATACTGTTGACCGAACTCCATGAAGGGCGCTGACGGTGGATGGATGGATTAGCACTAGGTGCCCACGGCAAAACTACAAATGAGGCGGTACAGGGAGATATGGGCTGGGCATCTTTCGAAGTACGGGAAGCTCAGAGTAAAATATTATATGAGGAACGCCTGAGGAAATTGGACAGTAACAGATGGGCAGCTAAGGTATTTAAACCTGTCTCACAATGGAGGAAAAGAACTAGGAAACTAACTAGTAAGTATGCTAGTAACAAGGACGGAGAAATAAAGAGCATTAAGCAACAGGTGAAAAACACAGAAGGTAAAAATTGGATAAATTCGATGAAAAAAAAAAAAAAAAAAACAGAGTGTGGAATTATACCGAAAGTGGAAAATGCAGATCAGGAAGGAAGATTTCTTTGATAACTCAAGAGGCAGTGCCCTACTTTTTGAAGCTAGATCAGGGTGCCTTAGAACACGCAGCTACAAAAAGAAGTTTAACAATGGAGATGACGCATGTGCTGTATGTGGAAACTCCTGTGAAACAATTGACCATATTATACTCGAATGCAATGGTATCCATCCGGAAGTTGATGCAGGCGCAGTCACTGTTCCTGAAGCTCTGGGGTTTAGAGATAACAGTGGCCGGGTGAATAAACCGGCGGTGGAAATTAGCAAAAAACGGCTGGAAGATTGGTGGCTTAAAAGCAGAGAAGTGACATAATGTTAGTAATGTAGGAGCAAAATTTAATAAATAGAACGATGGTTTAGTTAACCATTCTAAATCAATAATTAAGATATATGGAGAAAAATGAGCATGATAGCTACTGCTACCACCCCGTTTCAAAGGGGGCGCTCCTATATTCCATCCATCCATCGATGGATGGATGGATGGATGGATGGATGGATGGATGGATGGATGGATGGATGGATGGATGGATGGATGGATGGATGGATGGATGGATGGATGGATGGATGGACGGACGGACGGACGGACGGACGGATGGATGGATGGATGGATGGATGGATGGATGGATGGACGGACGGACGGACGGACGGACGGACGGACGGACGGACGGACGGACGGATGGATGGATGGATGGATGGATGGATGGATGGATGGATGGATGGATGGATGGATGGATGGATGGATGGATGGATGGATGGATGGATGGATGGATGGATGGATGGATGGATGGATGGACGGACCGACGGACGGACCGACGGATGGACGGACGGACGAACGGACGGATGGATGGATGGATGGACGGATGGATGGATGGAATATAGGAGCATCCCCGTTGAAACGGGGTGGTAACAGTTGCTATCATGCTCGTTTCTTTCCCTATGCCTTATTATAGTTTTAGATCGGTTAAGCATAGTATCGTTCTATTTATTGAATTTTTTTATGCATTACTAACTTTATGTTACTTTTCTGCTTTTAAGCGACCAATCTTCCAATCGTTTTTTGCTAGCTTCCACTACAGGTTCATTCACCTGGCCACTGATATCTCTGAACCATAGGGCCTCAGGATGAGTGACTGTGCCTTCATCGACTTCCGGATAGATACCATCACATTAGAGTATAAGATGGTTAATTGTCTCTGTGGATTTACCACATACTGCATATGTGTCATCTTCATGGCTAGATTTATTTTTGTAGCTGCTTGTCTAAGTCCTTAGCTTCAAAACGTAAGGCACTTCCTCTTGAGTTATCAAAGAAAGCTTCCTTCCTGATCTGCCATTTCCACTTTCGGTATACTTCCACACTCTGTTTCTTTTCCATACAATTTATCCCATTTTTACCTTCTGTGTTTTTCACCTGTTGCTTAACGATCTTTATTCCTTCGTCCTTGCGAGCAACATACTTACTGGTTAGTTTCCTAGTTCTTTTCCTCCATTGTGAGCCAACGCTTTTTAGGTACAGGTAATTAAATGCTTTAGCTGCCCACCTGCTGCTGTCCAATTTCCTCAGGCGTTCCTAAATATTTTATTTTGAGCTTCCCGTATGTCGAAAGATGCCCAGCCCATATCACCCTGTACCGCCTCATTTGTGGTTTTGCCGTGGGCACCCAGTGCTAATCGTCCAACGGCTCTCTGATTTATTTCTAATGTCGACTTTACCTTTGCTTTTAGACACAAAACCGCATTTCCGGAAGTAAACCCGGGCACAATAATTTCTTTTCAAATACCCCTCTACACCTGATACCTGTTGTATCCCCAATATGCCCTATGCTTCATTATCCCGGCATTTCTTCGCACTTTTGCCCTAAGTGATTGCTCATGCTTTTCAATGTATGCCAATCCTTCGTTTACCCATACCCCGAGATATGTATATTCTGTCACTCTGGGCATTTCATGGCCTTGCATTTTAAGACCCTGATCAGTTGAGCCGTTGAAAATCATCAGACCCGACTTAACTGCGCTAAAACTGAAGCCTAGGGCGTCCTCTTCGTCTCCGCAATACTTAACTTTAGAGTTTGCAATTCTTCCAGACTCTCGGCTAGCAGCACAATATCGTCTGCATACATCAAACAGGGGAGGCGCTGCTCTACCGCCTTTCCGCCTAATCTATATGACAGGTTAAAACCTAGGTTACTGTCTTGTATCCTCCGTTCCAGGTTTATTATATAAAGCATGAACAGCAGCGGTGATAGAGGAAGCCTTGTCTTAGTACCTTGACAGCTTCCGTTCTTCTTATCCCTTACTCTTAGCCCCCCTGATTTCTTTCCCGCAGTGGCCATAATCGAGGGTTTACAGCAAACGCCGTTTCCAGCGCCATGCCGTCGTACATGCTCTGAAAACTCGGGGAGCTTCGTCGTCGAGTGGGGTCGTACTGCATCGAATTATGTATCAGCCTTGAGTCGCAACGCTTCCCCGTTGACTCCCGCGGACGATGTCTATGCTGAAACAACCTCATGTTATAAAACAATCATGGATGGAATCCATAAATCTCCGTTAAAAATGCCATCGTTTTATATATCTCATTCACAAACTGAGAACCTAACAAGGTAACAGCGGACATTAGTTATCTCAAGACGGCGGACACAAAGGAAGCATAAAAGCGAGCCTTCTCTGACAAGCGCTTTTTTAAAAAACACCTGTGGAGTACATCCTTCGGGAATTTGGGTGTACAAGCTTAACGTGAGTGAAAATGGTACGCCAGGTGCAGTGAAAATATAACGCGTGAAAAAAAGAAATTGACGTAACGTCGAGTCGTCTCTGCTGGCGACGTCAACCCGGAGGCATTCGCTCCGTTACGGCGACAACCCCTCACCGCCGTGCCGAACTGAAACCGGCGAAATAGCTTCCTCCGCGCGCCTCTCTTTGTTCATTCTCTTTTCCCCCTTTCTTCTCGGCTTTGCATCCTCTTCGCCAATTCTCTCTGCTCTCTATCGAGCCCCACTTCCTCTACGGAAAGAAGGTTAGAGGCGAGGCATCAGAAAGGAAAAGAAACACAACGGACGGAAACGAGGATCGCAGCGCCACCCTCCGACTTCCGGCCGCCCGATCACTTGCTATCCGGAGCCACCTTGCGGAGAAAGTGCGCGCTACTCTCTCCTCCTCTCAGCCAGCAAGAGCGTCCCCGGGCATCGCGAGGAAGAGTGTCGGAGGCCGAATGCGAGCGAGAGCCGAGCGAGCGGCGGTGCTGCCTCTCGAACAACAACGCCCGCGGAATGACGATCGCCGCCGGCGGGCCAGCCCAAGAAACGAGCGTCTGTACGGCGCTAGTGACGTGCCTTCTATGACCAGCCGTGGCAGCAAAGGAAAAAACGAAGCGTCATCGCCACCGCATGGATTAATAACTGCACCGCGAGTTCTCCTCGGCGGCACGACGACGACTACTTCGGCGCGTCTCTGCGACGACGCGTAAACAACGGGGTGAGTCCGTGCTCTCTGTTGACATCGTCTTGTGGCGCCTGGATACGCGTTCTCTTGGCAGCATCTCTGCTGCCCTGTTTCACTCCGGAACTTCTGTGCCTTTGTGCGTCAGCTGCTGCCGTGTGTTTTCTCTGCGGTTATGTAATAGTGGCACCGGAAACTCGTCGCTCTCTGCTCCGCGTGGCCCCCTCCCCTCTCGCTGAAGCCGTTATTGGACGCCGCGGTAGGTGGCGTCTGCTGCTGGCAACGGGTTTCGGAAACGCGTGTACTCGCGTACGTAGTATGTCGTTGCTGATCGAACTACATTCGCGGTCGGCCATGTGGTGGCACCGGCGTTGTGCCCTGCGTTGTCCCGAGGTGCGAGCTTCTACAAATCTAAACGCTGTTCGCGATCTTCCGACAAAGTTGTGCGGGGCGGACGCCGTTCGTTTCCTGCCCGAGTATTTCGTCCGCGATTGCAACCCTCGAGATGATGGGCGTAATCTCCACGCACCGTTGCCCACCGGCGCCCTTTCTTCTAAAACCCGTAGTCGACCTCTGTTCTTGACACCACACGTTTGCTTGCGCTGCGAAGTCGTGATATCGAATCGTTTTCGTCGTGGCCCTGCTGGCTGGAAAGTTGGCAGCTCCGGTTCGCTATCTTACGGCCGGCGATCTGGCTTGCTTGGTCGCGTGTTGCCTTGGATGGTGGCGGATATCTGCTCGCCTTACGTCCGGGTCGGAAGCATGGCTGCCCGTCTTTTGATAGCGGCTGTTTGCAGATCGCGCGATGCGCTTCCCCTAGCGCTTCTGCTTTCTTTCTTTTTTTTTTTTTGTGCGTATTTCTTACCTGGCCTTAAGCACGCCGACGAGCAGGTGGCGCTGCTGTCAAGAGTTTTGTGTTTGTTTCCGCCGGTAGTACGTAGTACTGCTGCTCGTCTGTCTTTACGAGCCGACTGGGTGGCTTATGGGGTACGTAATATTACCGTAAAATGTGTGTTCAGGTGCATGCTGACAAGAGTCTTGCCGTGTAATATCGGTAATGCTACAGAAACCGGCGGCAGTGCACTAGTTTGATTTCATTGTCGTCACCAGCCTAGTGCGTCTACTGCACTTTGGCTAGTCGGTAGCGGTGATCCATGACACGCGTTTGTAGAGTTATGCACATAAGTTGGTGCTGCGCCAGCCTTGGCAAACTCTATTTCGTTTGATTTACTTATTTTCCTTCTAGCCAGCGGTCATAATAAAGTTACTAGAGTACACAACAATATAGGAGAAAGCCACCTGTTTTTTTTTGCCTGGCTGTTGTCATGTTTGCCCCTCATAATGTGTTTACATCACATGGGGTCTTGCCTCCTTTACAATCTTAGATAGCTGGCTTTTCCCACAGCATAAGGGAATGGTACTTCTGATGTTGTACTTATGCAGGCTCCCATCCCATGTGTCTACTTCGCTGAAGAAGAATCTTTGAAATGCACCAGGTGTCTGTTTGCAATCTTGGCACCATCAGCTTCTGATTTGCATTTTCTTTAAAGACATCTCTTCAAAACAGGATGTAGCCAAAACAACCACTTGATGCAACCTTGGTGCCTTGATTGCATCGCACATCATCAGCAGCTTTGTACATTGTCCCAAAATGGTCTCAGAAATCACTGTTTTCCTTGGTGCTGCATTGTCTCATTGCAGTGCACCAAGTGACATCCAACCAAGCAGTATTGTACGCTTGTTTCACTGTTCATGTTCCTACTGTGCTTTGGATAAGCCTATGCCTGAATTCTTATAACTCTTGCAGGTGTGATGAGAAAGGATACTTGCCAACTTTGCAGTTTTATTATACCATTCTGCTTTGGTTAAGCAGGAATTGTAAACAACAAAAAAAAAAAAGCCTGTTTTATCATTCTGGCAGAATGTCACAGTGACACAACTGCTTTAACGAAGATTTTTTTTTTTTTTTTTCGAGGAAGATTTCAGGATGTTGAGAAACCTGGCAGGGCTGTCAGGAATATAGTGTTTTCCCTTGGTGACACTGATTAGCCTGAGGGAACTTGACAGTCTATGGTTGAACACTTTTTTATTTATTCAGTCTATCTACACGCCACAAGAATAACTACCCCCCCCCCCTCCCCAAAGAAAGTCCATCGCCCAGTAGCACGGACCAATTTTCACACCATCACTGTCAATCCTTTAATGTGAAATTGGACGTGTCTGGAAAATTTGATTAACCATGACAATTGACTTCATTGGACAGAGGAACTTGTTGAAGGGCCACTGCATTCTTGACTTTTATCCGACCCTCATTACTTTTTATGAGAAGAGCAATGAACTGCAGGTTTGCTTGGCATATGCTTTGCATGATGGCTGACGCCTTCAATCGTTAATGCTTAGTATAATAATATTAGTACTATCCAGGCTTGTTCCTTATATGGATTTGTTGTGCAAACCATGTGCTGTCTGTGCACACTCCATTTCGTTTATGCCCGACTGTTGATGGCAGTACTTAGGGTGTGTTATGTGAGCAGAGATATGTGTATATCTCAGAATTTAGCCTTATTATCAAATGGAATATAACGTTCAGTGGTACATCAGCCATGCTCAGGGGGCACTTGCACTGTCCAACAATGTGCACAAATATTTAAAACACTTAACTCTTCTTTTACTGCTGGATAAATTTTACTGATACACTTAAGCTTCACTTCTGGGCATTTGGTAGTTTTTCTTTCCTTTATAGAAGTTTAACATATTTGCATTATACGAAAGTTGTTCTTTTGTGCTGCATGCAGTATTGATCAAGCTGACCATATTTGTAGCTAGGAGGTCTGCAAGCTCAAACTTGCAAAAATAAATTCATTTTCAAGTAATGTTTGCATCCTTAAAATGAAATTTAGCAGCACATTTGAGTTTCTAGCAAAAAAATTATACATGTTGATCAACATGAACTAGCAGGTTGAGGTGTGTGTGGTTTGTGTGTCTCGAGCCAAATGTCAGCAGCCTTTCACACGACAGCTTTGGTTGCTTCTTCTGTCAGCTTTGCTTCTTTCACCTGACAGCAATCGGACAGCGTTCGGGTGTTTGCACGCATTTCAATTAATCACCTTGTAAATGCCAGGCCTGCTGGGATTTTGTGGCAGTTTCTTGGTTTTTGTCGCCTTTCCTGTGCAATATGCTGTCATATGCAAAATGTTTATGAGGTAAGGATTATGTCCATTGGGGGTCCTTTACTCAGGCTAGCATGAGCGAAATTGAAAGGTCACAGCTGTTTGTTCTAATAATACTTTTGAATACACCTCAATGGCTCAGCTTTGTGCAAAACTAGTATGCTGCTATTGATTTAATCTCCTCTCTAGGCTATACTTCGATCGAAAACTGATGAACAAGGTTTATTGGTTTTCAGGCATTGCTTGCTGGTTTTACTATTCCTTTTTTTTTTTTTTTTGCAACATCATTAACCAGTGCAAAGGAAGTGATTTCCAATATTTTATTTTTTTCTTCTTCGTCTTTTGTTCCTGCCGTCGTTGTTATCGTCCCCATTATTTCTATCTTGCATCAAAAGTTTGTATGTGCATTTTTGTTTTTATCGGAATGGCGCCCAGTAGTGTACATGAGGCACGACCTGCACTATAGAAATAATCTATTATTGATATTTTTTTTTCTTTCTCGTGTAGCTCCAGTTCGAACCACTGAATGACAGTTGTGATTTCACAGTAAGTGCGGGTCACGCTAGTCGTCGAAGATGATTACTGCTTATTAGTCTTTTTTCTTTTTCGCGATTCTAGATCAAGGCTAGGCTTGCGCTGTGATTGTTGGTAATTAAAAGGAACAGAGCCCTACTGTAGTTTTCTGCATCTCGCGTGTACGTAACACGTCCGATATGTCACAGCTGTTCGGTGATTGGAATCAAACCTGTGTGGCCGAAAAAAATTGCTATTATTTATTTATCACCTTTTCGCGCAATCCACATGTGTAGTCATGTTTTGTGATGTCCTGCACATCATTCGAAATGCGAAACATAAAACAAAAATGTGATATCTCTACTCCTTTAAGAGTTTCTCTGGAGATAATTAAAAGGAATAACTCTTAAGAGGGCTTATAAGAGAAGCTGGCATGTTCCTATTTGGAATGTATGTCACTCCTGCCTTTCGTTTGCAGTGCTTTATTTCTTCCTAGCTGCTTTCTTGTCCATCTGTAGAAGCGATAGCCTGCATACTGGACGCCAACACTGATGGGGTGAGCTGCCGTCCAGTCCGAGCTGCAGAAAAGAGGGAAGAAAACAACACCCTCGCTGCGGTAGTGTCGGTGACCGACGTGCAGTGAGCAAATGAACCACGCTTAATTGTTTCTCGCATTACAGTCATTCATATGAACGTGTCTGGAGTGGATCGAGTCGGGCTTAGCAAGGTCACCCAGCCAGACCTGAACTCGACACCGGGTTCTGTCACGGCGCGCTTTCGCAGCCTTAGAGGGCACTTCGGTGCGAGAGTGGGTTGCGTTCTCCCGCGATTCCACTGCGTTTATTTATTTCGCAATACTGTGAGTCTTTCTCTGACAGGAGTGGGGAAAAAACAACAGGTTCCAAGGGATACACAGCACACCGTGAATAACGTATCAAGAGTACCGATATTTAAAAGCTGCGCAGTTGTTGAGACTCGTAATCAAAAAAGAGGACGCTGCGAACAACAACTCTGCGAAAGTGACATTTCTTCAAAAAAAGAAAAACAATATTCAACACTGCTAGAAAAAGCATCAAGTAACACATTATTCATAAATTGGTGGGGCAGGTTGTTCCATATTTCTATAGAACGGGGAAAAATTAGAATTTGAACAAGTCACATTTAGCAGAAAACAGTCTTATACACCTGTCATGGTTAATTCTTTTATACCGATTATCTATGTTGATACAAACGTGATACGTGAGGAAAAGAAATTTCATGCACGCAGTCTGTCTCCGGCATTCTAGCGCGGAGATGCCCGCTCTTTCACGCAGAAGTGTCACGCTGTCGTAACGCGAGTAACGGGAATATATAAAGCGGAGTTCTAGATTCTGAATTCTTTCCAGTTTCTTGTTCAGATAAAATTGATGAGGATTCCAAACCCTAGGCACTTTACTTGCATGCGAGGTTGCAGCTGATAATTTCCGTCGGATGAATCCAGGTTGTGGGTATGATCTTGTACATATGTTGCCTACCAAGAGGCAATGTTATTCAATGTTCAGATTATTTTGGTCATCTTGTAAATGAACAGTAATATACACAACGCAGTCATCTGCAAACAGCCTTATTACAACATTTTGAGTTACAGAGGAAAAAATATCATTATATAGATAAGAAAAAGTGTAGGCCTAATACGGATCTCTGGGGAACGCCTGAACAAACTTCCAAGGTGTCTCGCACTTTGGCAATTTTGACCCACTGTTGCTGCGTGGGTCCTGTTTTTGGTTCTGAACGACAAGAAGACGTTGAAGTTTGCTAGTTCTATACATACGGAAAAAAAAACAAAAAAAACATCCGAAACGTGTGTGGAGGGGGTTAATTCTGCAAACCTCAGTATGGCGCCAGGCTGAACAGATGCATTAACCTTCTTTGGAGGTAGCCGTAAAAGTGGAGAAGGGAGAAGCGTGAAACGTTTGAAACGGTTTTCGGGAAACTCGGACCGTGATGAGACTTTGTTGAATTAAAGCATAGGGCGGTTATGTCTGTTTCAGTGTAGTTCGTGCAGGCTGCGCGCAAAGTGGTTTTGGTTGGAACAAGACTGGGACAACTAGAGCAAAGGAGTGAGGGCATAACAAAGCCCTTCTTCAACGCTGCAAAAAAGCGCGCTCTTCAAATTGCAGCATTAACGAAGGTCAGCTGCACATGCTTTTTGTCCGTAGTATGAATTCGTTTTTGCTCTGCTGACATTCGATTGTCGTGTTCATTACTGAAATATGCCAGAGCTGAGAATCGATTCAACATGCCATGACTCCCGGAAAAAGTATAATCTTCCCCCGAGGGCAGATTTGTATCGTCATGGAGCTGTGGCTCTGAGTGCTGAAAAGAGAGCCTACTGAAAAAATTGTATGAGGCAATACATTTTCTCACCTAATCTCGCTCAATTCACATATGAAATCACATACAAGTCGCATATAATTGCATAAGATCTCATATTTCCTTGCACATTAACATAAATTATGGAATATATTTTATGATAATGATGTGCACCGTATGAGAGTGTATGCGATTTGATGAGATTGTGTGAGTTTACTGCCCCGTAGAACTTTTGGTTGCGCGCGCCGGCACGCTGCTTGACTGCCTGTGTACTTTTGTATACCTGTACATCGATCGCTTCGTGCCCTTCTTATAATCCTTACGACGTTAGCAACTTCCGAGGCCGCCGCGTTAGAGGCCTCGTTTTCCACAAAAAGTCGGGTTGCCGGTTCTGGCAGGTGATGTATGTGCGTAGCTCTTCATTGACTGATTATGTAACGTAACGAGACCACGTGACCCGGCCTAGTTACTCGTTTTTCGCCTGTGAAGTGCGAGGATGAGATCTGAGTTGACGTTCCTACGGCATGCAGGGGGGCGGCATTATCGATAGCTTACAACTGTACATACGTGGGAGGCGCAAATTAAATGTTCAGTCATTGAGCGAAGCGCAAATGAGAGAATGGGAGTCGTCGCCGCATTCCCTGAAAGACGAGCTAAAATGACCCCCTCACACCCTTCGTTTTTATTGTAACTTCTTCCCTTCTATTGTATTACTCTGGTAGCACCGCATATCCTCAAAACGGTTCCATTGAGATCTGCCAGTTGCCGTATTGCAGCAGACCCCTAAAATATTCCCACTTCGAGTTATTCACCAATTCGCTCTCCTCGCCCTACCGTCTGATCTACTGATAATTCTAGTAATTTTCTTAAAATGGTGGGTCGTTCTCTTCCGAGTGGTTGAAACGCGGTAATTCGGCGATGTTGAAGCAAGAGGCGATGATTCAGAACACAATGAAGAAATATATTCTATTCACAAAAATAGAAGGGCAAACTGCAACTTACAGGTGTAATGTCACACAGACAAAAGAAACAACTGTAACTTAAACGAAAATAATCTCGTACGGAGATACTGATCTCACACAGAGGCAGACATGGCAGTAATTGAATTACAGTATTGAAATTACTGTAATTCAATTACCTTTTTTGGTAATTTGTAATGTAATTAATTACGTTTTTCGTTTGGTAATTTAGTAATGTAATTAATTACTTTTGGTAGTAATTTCGCAGCAAAAGTAATTAATTCCTTTCGAAATTACTTTTACTGAAGTGCGTCTGGTCTGTTCCGGTTTTTGCTCTTGTCTTGTTTTTGTAATGGCAAGTGCTATAGGAAAGAGGGAAGGAATAGCTCTCTGGGATGGAATTTGGCGGAAAGACGAAAGAATGTGTGTGCTTCGCGTCTGGAGAACAAGTTGTTTTTTTTTTTACTAGGTTTACTTAGTTTTTGCACGGATGGAAACTAGAAAGTAATTTTAAAATAATTGAATTACTCAGTAATAGTAATTGTAATGTAATTTCATTCCTTTTTCGGAGAAGTAATGAGTAACGTAATTTAATTACTTTTCTGCAATTTTCAGCAAAGTAATAAATAATGTAATTTAATTCCTTTTCAAAAGTAATTTTACCATGTATGCACAGAGGTGCTGTCTACAAAACCTTATTTATCGGCTGAGAAAGAGAAAGAGAAAGCTACAAAGAGGGTTGCGCTATCCACCGGCTAAGCGTCTCAGTTAAAGCCTGGGCACTTGTAGACTTTGAAAGGTTACGTATACTGGCGCGAACCAACTCGCCCTAACAAGAGTATTACTTGTAGACTTGCGTGCTAAGCACGGAGCTTCAACGCGGACTGACTTCGGTTACTTTCAGCTTTTAAGTCATCGGTAGGCAAAGAGGCAGGGGCGGTCATTTTCGATTGCCTCCCCCTCGTGTCAGGTAACCAATCAAAAAAGGCGAATCGGGGCGGGCACTGCCCTGTGGGTTGAGCTCAGCCTCGGACCCAGGGCCCCGCGGACGAAACAATGCAATCCAAAATAAATGAAATTGTTACTGTCTCCGGTGAGAGGGCCCGGGCCTTTTCCCTTCAAGGGTCTCCTTCCTACTTTTCAACCCCCACGCCGTCGCCCTTTCCACACTTGCGTGTTCCTTGAAATTCCTCAAACTTGTTTCATCTTGCTCGCCGCCGGGCCTTAACAACAAAAGGGGGAAACCGGACACGCGCAGAGTTTTGTTTTTCTATTGTGTGTTTTCTATTGTGCGCGTGGGAGACCTATCTGCCACAAAAGGCTCTGGTGGGCGCCGCCGTTCTCCACCTAGAAACAAGCAATGGCTTAACCACATTTAAATTGTTGCCATTGTGAAAGGAAAACTATTCAGTTCCGCACCCCAGGCAGGGACGCGTACGTGAAGGATATCCCTGAGGAAACATGCCCCCTTACAAAAGCCACAACGTTCAGCAGCTAGCAAGGAGTTAGCTGGTGAGAAAAGGAAAAGGCTCAACCCCATCTCCAGCGCAGGCGACACTCGACAGGAGGACAGTTCCTCAATTGTGGGGCCTCTTTCCTGACAAGAGCAGCAGAATTAGCCACCCGGAACCAGTAATAGGGCAGCGGCCTAACAATCCTGGTAAGCTCAATTGGTAGAGAGTATAGGGAACTAGAGTAGAAAGACTGCAGCCAGGAAATGCTGTGGTCCTGGGTTCGATCCCCGGAAGCTTCGGCTGTATAGCTTTCTTCTGTAGCCGTATGGCTGTGCTTGAGGGGATGTCTAATTAATCCCTTTGGGGCATTCCCCTAAGATATTCGATCGCTTGACAAATGGCTCATCGTTTTTCCTTGATTGCGCTCTTTCCCCTTCCTCGGCATCTGTGAGCGTGAAAAGGTCGACCCGTCAGCAATGAAGTCTAAGAGTGTCGTTTGCAAACGTCCCGGAAAACGATGGGGAGGGCTGTAGTTTGCTCCGCCAGACGTCGAAACTTGCTGCTTGGAGCGCCATGTCGCAGCCCCAGTGGCGCAGTGGTCAGGACGGCCCTTTACGATGCAGGCGAAAAGCAAGGTGTGGTGTGCGATGTCAGTGCACGTTAATGAATCGTCGAAATTACTGCGTGGCCCTCCAATGCGGCGTCTCTCGTGGACGCTTTGGGCCCATGAAAAGCTACTAATTATAAATTCCGGCATCCCATCTCTCTGCAATGCTAAACCTTCATTTGCACCGAATATATTGGCGATGCATGCTCCTCCTTTCCCTCGACCCACGCCCAAGAAAACCCCGCTCGCCTAACTTGGGAACTGAGTGGGTGCGCACTGGACTCAAAGGGGAGGCGCGGTCATGTGTCGCCCAAATCGGCTGCGACCACTTTTTAAAAACTATTTATTGACTGCACCTAAAAAAGCTTTCAAATCTGACTCGAATACTCACGAAGGGCAGCTCTATGATTTGCACGCATTAAACTTTCACCCCAAACTGAACTTGAGTGGCCCTTGTATTTCTTAGTTTGGCTTAGTTCCAGGCGTGACATCACCCAACTGGGATTCGTGTCACATTTTGTCCGTGCCTTCGTTTCGTCCCAGTAAACTGCTCCTCCTTTCTTCCTCTCTGTTTGTCTATTAGGCGTTGTCCCATCAAAGGAATAATGCGGCGCTTGACGCACAGTGTTCCTTAATAAGCCATCGCGTCTCTCCCCTTGTCGTCGGCGCCGCTCGAAACGCTCTGAGCAGCCGGAGAGGTCCAACCCCTTCCGTGCGCACTCTTCCTTCGCAGCAGGTGCCTTTGAGAAGAAGAGCGCGCTTTTCAGTTGTTTTACGTAATTACGAGAAGGGCAAAATTGACTTCCTGCATTTTTCTCGCGCTATATAGTTATCACAAACGACATGTAACGAGGTTTATTTCGGCCATGAGCGGCCAATGACAAGGCATCTCCGAATGGCGTCGCTCGAATCTTCGGAAGACAGTTCGCATCTTCCTCCGCGTGGTCTGCTGCGAAAGAATAAGGAGCAATAAACAACGTGAGTGTAGGAATCTCCTCGTTCTGTCCGACGACTTCCAGAGCTGAATTTCGGGGCCTTATGTAATTTGAGCGTCCCATTGAGTGGCTGTATTCGAACGACTTAGCCGTTTCACGAAACTGAGCCGGGAATCTCTCAGCACCACTTGCGGCTCTTGAGCGAATATGGCCTGACATGCTGGAGCAAGTCCGTTTTCAGCCGCTAAAGTACAGTCGCCAGATTTGTGGAAGGGAACACGGCAGTCGGTCGCAGATAACTATGAGCACTACTCGTGGCTTCTCTCAACCCGGTGGCAAACTGAGGAACACGCGCCTCCCTTCCCACTGCGTATAGCCACGAGTATACGCTCCGAGGCTGTCTCCCTTGCTCACAAGACTATATATACTTAGAATGCATATTTTCTCAGCGCACAATTTACAGACAAGGCGAAATAGGGAGACAGACAAGGGAAGAACAGTGACGTTCAGCGCTCGTCCCTTGTCTCCTTATGTCGTCCTGTGTGTATTTTTTGCCCGTCTTTCTTGTCGATGTGCAGCGGTGCTGACGCCAGCGGATTCGTTCATTCATTACACGTTCTCAGCCTCACTGGCGGCCAACCTTTGTGACATCAGTAACACCGAGTGGCTGTTAATGGGCTTTCCAAATATCCTCAAATTAAGAAAACAAATCGGCCATTGCCTGCACTTATGAGCGGTGCTTTGGAATGAATATCTTACAAGCCAACTGTACACTTTAACAAATGCTCTAATAGCGTATACCGGACCACGCAGTGGCCGCACCTCTGCCAGTGATAGACCGGCATGCGTCCATGCTAAGAAACACCCATAATAACGCATGAGTGGTTTACTTGCTTCACTGTACCTTGGTTTAACTTTTGTTCCCGACCAACTAATACGCTCCGGCACTAAACGATGGGATCCGTCCAGGCCCGTATCAACAGCGGTTTTAGTTTGGATATCGGGGGAGTTGCCTTGATCGCCTTCTTTTGACGTGTGGTCGAGACGCGCTTTGGAAATTTCGAGCTGGGGTTATTTAGCGTGCACTGACATGGCACAGCCAATCGCTTTCCATGTTGCCTCCATCGAAAAGCCGGGATTCGATCCCGCGTCGTTGCTTCAGGCACTGATCCGGCTGCGCACATTTATTTAAAGAGGTCAAGTTTATAAGAAAACTATGGCATTTTATATGCATTTTAACAATCCTTACATATTCTGAGTATGGCCGTAGTCGCTACATCTTCTCCCCTTGAGTCCTTTCGTTGTCTCCCAGCTTCCCGTACTCGCGGACGCAGTGGTTCTTCGCTGGTGGCCACTCGTCCGTGCTGGTTTGAACGACATTCGTGTAGAACGGGGATTCCTACTCTGGCACCTGTAACCCACCTTTCACCTGAGAAACCCCGGGCTGCATGCACATGTACACTCGCTGCCATTGTGGAGGCACCACGGACAATTGCTTCTTGAGGGGCAGTCCCTGTGGCGACGGCTTTGCTGGACGAAAAGAATTTCCCTTTTTTTTTTTACTGTGGCTCTTGACTGAAAAGTTTTGCTTTACTCCTAACCGAATCGTGCGACTAAACCAGAAAACAAAATCGCAGCTGTTAACGATCCCATGAAATGTCGAAATGCGGCGTCGGAACTGCAGGCGGCCGCTTTTCGTTTGTACCGAATGATTTCCCCCGCATCTGCTGCGGCAAGCGATACTGCGCCGGGGGAAGGAACGGGTTAGTCTCCGCTGTGCAGCATCCGGCGGAAACAGCGGATGCACGGTGCCGCTACGGACAGCTGTGCGAGGCGTTCTTTCTTTCCGCTTTTTGCTTTAGTTCCTACCCCCCCCCCCCCCCTCCCGCATTTCGTTGCACGGTATTAGCTGGAAGTGTCCAACACGCCGATGATCCGCTTCACGAACGCGTCCACATTCGACGGGGGGCGTAGATCGGGTAATTATCTGCTTCTAAGGTAGTTACTAGCGGTGGCTTACTTGTACGTTTTCATCCATTATCTTCGAGGAAATAAGATAATCGCTACATTAGCTGCTGTGTTGTCTACGAATGTAACGGATGACTTGTACAGGTAGTACGTATACGCATAAGAGCACGTGTTTGAAGGGAACCGTGTAGGCAGGATGTTTCCAGTTTTGTTACAAGAGAGCATTAATACAGTCAAAACTCGATTTAACGAAAGCCGAATCAACGAAGATATCCCGATTTCCCCTCAGATGGTCCAATGCTTGAGTAACTGGAAATAACGGAAATAATTTCGCTATTTTAACGAACCGTTTTCTGAAAAATGAAGGTGAAAATGTCTATTTTCCACAAGACGCTCGAGAATGTACTGACTGCGAGCCAACGGTAACATCTTGCTGCAACCACGTCCCGCTTTTGCCAAAATGCAAAACGCGAGATTTCAATTCACGAGATTTCGCCAGCGGTAGAAACCCGGCCCGTCGACCCGATGTCGGCAGCAGTACCGGGATAAATTTTGGTTACCCTTAATCTGCAGCGACAGTTCGCCACATGAGGGAAGAGATGTTGCTTACAAGCCGTAAATATCAACGATGTCTTTTCTGGGAAGGAAATTTAATCCCTCTTCTTTCCGAGGTAAACATTTATTTGCTACTTTTCTTACGCTCAATCGGTGTCGGTGGTTGCGCGGACCGCAATTTCATTGTAGCAACATACCATATATAGTGGACAAGCTGGTATTGCATTTAAAGATTACATAACAGTACAGGTTCCCTAAGCCTTCGTTTAATTTGGCTGTTACATCCTTCAAACATGATATAATTTTCAGAGTATTTGCGCTTCGCAAATATGATGCCGCACGGTACTTCCTTGATGCCGCGACACCATATAATAATCGCCTGTATCGGATTAAATGACCAAGAAATGCCTCCCTCAATTTAACGAAGTATTTCGCGGCTTCGCTCAACTTCATTAAATCGAGTTTTAACTTTAGCACGTCGTTAAACGCATCGACACAACAGTGCATCTTTCGTCTAAGGAAATGCAGCTTTACAGTCATACGTCCGCGCTATTCCCGGATGTTTCTTGCGGTTGTTGCTTGTTTAGCACTCCGGACTGATGTGTTGAAAATTTTGCTGCTAACCCTCTCCAATGCGTAAATTTTGAACCCGCGTTGTCTTGTGTCGAGAAATTATAATTTTTGTGCCATGAGAGTATCAGTTCGTGGTCATAGTTCTGCTCAATTTCGGTACCGTCAGTGTTAGTATAATACTGTAACAGCGCGGAAGAGAACGATGCGCGGTCGGTACTTGTGCCTGTGTCTGTCCTTAAGTGCCATTCTGCACCGTTGGTGACATAAAACAGCTAGCGCCACCATGCATGTGACATACTCACAGCTACCACGAGCAAGGGACGTGTGCGCATAAAATGCGCAATTTTTTCACTCCTTATATATGAATGAGATGGCACAGGGCTGGGCTAATTATATGCGAGAGTCGATGTAGTCACATAGGACCGACGTCAGATTGGTGATAGGGTTGTGACAGGAGCACAGATGAGCCTTCTTCCACGTGAACCAGGTTTAGTGCACGTCACGGTGCAAAAAAAATAATATCTAGAATAGAAAGCGATCGTTTCAAATCGATTTTATCGAGCGTTAACACGATAGCGTCGTCCAACGTTGTGAGCAGCCGAACATTGGCCTATCAGCCTATGGTTGATAGTATTCCTTGTGTGCTCGTCAGTCGATCGCGATCTTTCGCTGTCTCAGGCTCCGAGTTTCAGCACCATCGTGTGCAAAACAAGATTCGGGTGATTCATGCGTGAGTACTGTTTTTCTTTTTTTCACTTCAAATTCGAATATCGCCGCCTGCGTTTGTGCACGTATTTCTGCAGACGTCTCGCTCGCAAGAGAGGTTTATGCGCTACTTGCTAGACAGGGGAAGCCTTTTGGAAAGGGAAAACGGCGCGAAGCAAACAAGGACAAGAAGCAACTTAAGCGAACTTTATCGAAGATAAACTTTATCGCTTGTTTGATTCCCTTTTCAAACATGGCGAACCAAATAGCCAACACCAAAGTACTCCTGACCAACTTTCTAACTCACACAGTCGCCTAACCTTGTCAAAACTAAGAAAATATTCGGCTACCAATATTGAATTGTGCCGCAGCACCATTCCACGCACAGCACTGCACTGCTCTGCAATCTGCGACGCACGTGGCCTCCATGGTCCCCGTTTTACCAACGTTGACAAGTTGGTACGCCGCAATTTCCGCTATATTTGGCCCAACAGTCGCATGGAAAGAGCTGGCTACCATGCATTGCCGAAGTACCATCGTGGCTGCGAACACGATTAGCAAATGAGTTGAGAGGGTTACATGGAAATGTCTCTAGTCTTGGTTGTATTAACTCTATAGGGGAGACAACCTGGGCCAGGAGGCGCTGCGCCGCTTTGTGCGTCAGCGCCCTCCACGGAGAACTCGGCAAAATCTCCGCGCTGCATTCCAGCGCGTGTATACGCGCGCGCGGTTGTTGCTCTCCTCCGGCCGCGTTCTGGACGCCATCGCGTTCCAACAAAGGGGCGAAAAAAAAAAAAAAAAAAAAAGAAGGAACTGGAGTGAAGAAATGATGGCGCGCCTTTTCGCAAAACTTGTGCGGTGAACGGTAGCGGGGTGGTTGTCGGCCCGTTTTTTTTTTTTTTTCTTTTTTTTTTTGGTATATGTACCGCTCATATCTCACACCGCTAGGTGGTGCCGCAGCGGCCATCGCGGAACCGAGTCGGCCTCAAACAAGATATATGTCAATGCTTCTATCCTCATACGCGATCCTGCTTCGGGAGCTCAAAACTGCGCACTCGCTAGAGGAGATAACTGAAGTATAGGATTGCACAGAGCAGCTGTAGGACTAAGACAAAGGTTTCCGTGGAGAGATGTGCCCGTCTGCATGGAAAGTCGTCAGGCATTGCATCGCTCTTCGTCCTGTGGAGAGAAAGAAAACTGCCGCAAAAATGGCATGCCTCGTCTTCTGGTGAATGACCCAGGTCGTTAGGAACGAGCAATCGTTAAAGGTAGATAGGTCATTGATTTCGGACAGCAGCGCCGGAGCAGCCAACTTCCCCAAGCCGTTGTCGGCAAAAACCAAAGGGTTAATTTGGTGATATGCTTTGTGAAAAAAAAAAATACATGCCCAAGACAGGCACCGCGGCGCCGGTAGCAGCCTGCGTATTCGTCACCCTGCTGAAGCGAATGGGTAATCGTAGATGACAAAGTTTCATTTACTTTGTCGGGGGGTTGACTAAAACGTCTGTCCCCAAGGAGTTGAACGGGCCCCTTTCAAGTGAGCAGTCACAAAAGGAAGCTCCCCAACCGGCGCCCAGAGCACTCGTCGCTGTTTACACGCGTATGAATGATTCTCCACGAGAATGCTGGACCCTTCATTCTCTGAACAGTGTGGACATCGAGGCTTCCGCATTATTCTTTACTCTCCCACACCTTAACAGCACAAGGGGTGCCGCCTCGGTTCCCTCAAAATACATTTCGCTTGCCTCTCGCCTTCGAATCCGCATTCGTTCCTTTTATGTCTCAGAGCCTGCCAACAAGAACTGTTTGAAAACATTGTTTGCGGCGATCGTTTTACAGGACCTGAAGTGGCGCGCAGTGATGACAGTCTATCAGTTAATCATAATTTCTCGCTTTCGAGAGCACCGATAAAAAACACGTTTACAACCAGGCTCTTTGTCGGTCGGGGAACCGAAAAAGGCAAGAATGAGAAACCCCACTGGCGAAGAGCGCCGGCTTTGCGCGCGTCTGTTCCCCTCCTCCTCATTCTGCTTCTCCTGCTGCACGTGCACGCGATCCCGCGCGAGAGAGCTGCGCAGACTCCACAGACAACCGTGCGCTGCGTGGCCGCGGCTGCACGTAGGCATGGCCTCCGAGATCACCTCCGCCAACGCGCGCGCGGAGGTGATCTCGGAGGCCATGGCGTAGGTTTTGTAGTTCCTCTCCGCTCCGCCAGAAACCGAGCGCTGGCGTCGGGGAGCAAACTGCAACTTGGGTTCCCTATGGGCGCATGTGACGGTGCAGGTTTCAACGAGCGCGGTGAGCTGGCTGAGCGGGCCATCGCCAACTTATCCTGAGCTGGAACTGGCTCAACCAGACACAGCCGCAGGTTAGAGCAGCACAATTATGTCAATGTCAATGTTTACGTAGTGCGGGATCGCTTTTTTTTTTTTTTTTGATACTGTGAATCCCATCAGGGATTGTAACAGGAAGGGCTGTGAGCATATTATACTACAGCATAAAAGCATACACAATAATACATGGTGTCGAGTGCTACATGCAGCTTACAACAATCGAATAACACAGATAATATCACTTATATTAATTACATGATTACGGATGATACAGCGAGGGGATCAGTATTAGTTGTAATTGACATTCAAGGCACAATCAAGGTTTGAAATACTAAAAAAGAGAAAATCGACTATAATGAATTCACAAATTGACTCAGGCACAACAGGCAAGAAAAAATACCAAGAGAACAAGGAAGCATAAAAATAAGGAATATTATTGTTACTGCAATAATTCATCTGCAACAAGGGAACAAAGCTCAGCTAAGGACGTGGTGTTAGTAATGCGCGTGTGTTGAATGTCGAAAAAAAAATACGCGTTAGGCTTTCTTTATCGCAGATAAATTGAATAGGGGGTTTCTGAAGATGCTCTAGAACTTTGCAAATCCAATTTCTTTTTTTTTTTTTGCTAAAATCAATATTCAGCAAATAAGGAACTTAACCTTATTAAGGAATTATTTGCGGAGCAAAAAAAAAAAAGAAAGAAAAAAAAAAAACCTGTGGTGCGCAAGGCGGCTGTCACCTGTACGCTACTTGTTTCGGTTCGAGGCACCCAAGAAAGTAGCAGGTTGAGCAGCTGTCTATGTAGCTCGGTTGGTAAGGGCACCGGACGCGATATTCGGAGGTCGTGAGTTCCCACCATCGGCGCGTTGTTTTTCCTTCTACTTTGCAGTTAATTATCTCTCTCCCTGGAATGATTGCACCTTGTGCATGGGGGATGACCTTAGCTGCTTATGAGCGATTAAAACCGACACAACACAGTACTAATTCACGTCAATAGCAAAATATTGTTACGGCGCGAGCTCGTGAATAGGAGTGAAGAACGGTTGGGTCAGTGATGTGCCCGTGTTTGTCCTTAGTGCCTACACCGTTACAAAGATTTCCTGCGCCTTCCTGTTGGCTTCTTTCCTTCGTGCGCACACATCATGTCCTTTTTTTTTTCGTTTTTTTTTTTCTGCGCGGGAGCTTTCGCTTTCTTTGGCATGAGGAGAGGAAGTGCGTGTGCGCATGTGGCGGTGGTTTGTTTCGCGCAGCCTGTTAACCTATTAACCTCGAAGGAAGCCGCTGTGTGTGTGTGTGTGTGTGTGTGTGTGTGTGTGTGTGTGTGTGTGTGTGTGTGTGTGTGTGTGTGTGTGTGTGTGTGTGTGTGTGTGTGTGTGTGTGTGTGTGTGTGTGTGTGTGTGTGTGTGTGTGTGTGTGTGTGTGTGTGTGTGTGTGTGTGTGTGTGTGTGTGTGTGTGTGTGTGTGTGTGTGTGTGTGTGTGTGTGTGTGTGTGTGTGTGTGTGTGTGTGTGTGTGTGTGTGTGTGTGTGTGTGTGTGTGTGTGTGTGTGTGTGTGTGTGTGTGTGTGTGTGTGTGTGTGTGTGTGTGTGTGTGTGTGTGTGTGTGTGTGTGTGTGTGTGTGTGTGTGTGTGTGTGTGTGTGTGTGTGTGTGTTTATTGCTTGAGGCATGACACTGCTGTGTGCAGGGTTTGGTGCTGTTCCAGCCTGCGTCACGACGTCTCACATCTCGCGTAGTATAGGCCCACAGTTCTCTGCTTGCGCGTGGTCGTGAAAGGAGCATTGCTTAGCAAAGAAAAAAAAAAAAAGAAACAGAAAAAAAAAGCGTCTTGCGCGTTTCAATGGTTTTTGCCGCCGACAGGACGTTGGTAGGCGTCACAACGGTTGCCACTGCAGCGTGCGTGGCGGACAGCCTGTTTTCGTACGAAAGTCGCACAGATGAGGGGCACTCAGTCGGCGATGCATTATTCCCCACTGGAGTATACATCCCCATATCTGACGACGGCATTCCCCGTCGCCTTTTTTCTTCGTTTTGTAACGCGAGTTCCTGGCCCCTCCCTTGGTGGACACTATGCTGCTGCTGCGTGAAGTAGAACTTTCTCACTCCCCATGATTTCATGGTTAGGTCTATTTGAACTTCCGCTCCTCGAAATGATCATGAATAAGCGCCGCAAAATGTAACGCGTCACTGAGGGTGGCTTTGTTGATCGTCAGCCACGTAAGCTCCGTACATCGAGGGCACAGGTTTGTCAGCGAGGGTATCGAAGTGCTGTTTGGCAGCCCTGATCTTGCGGCACCACCTTGAAACTCTTCTTATTGTTTTAGACCCGCTGCGATCTATCAGTGATAGACCAACACCGTGTTTACGAGGCAGCAGACTCGGGTTGAGACGGCAGGAATACGTGCAAGTGAAAGTTTTCAAAGCAGTTTGTAATTTCACGATGTTGCTTTTTAGTACAGAGCAACCCTGAGCATCATAGAACAGATTGTGAAAGCATGAAACGCCATCTCAGTATTTTTAAAACAACGCTAAACGTATGGGGGTGCGAGTTCGGAGGGCGATCCGCAGAAACACACGTAAACACAACTTACCGCAACATTTTTCTCGTCGCGCACAGTACCAGGAAAGGTAGCTGGTCATTGAACGTTGGCAAGAGTGTTAAAGGACAGAAATTATCCTACGTCATTTCGGAGGTATTCTATTTTTAAAACGTCGCTAAAAATATGTATTGTAAAGATAGACATACCGCCGAGAGGCTTGTTATCCGCTGGGTGTTTCTCCGAATTCCTTCTCTTGTAGCCTGATATTCCGCAATATGCAGTGAATTTACTATCAATAACAATCGTTCAATGTGCATATCCTAGGGAAAACTGCATTTAAAAGTCGCTTCTCGAACCTCAGGGACCGAAATAGGATGCAGAAACTTCAATGGGGAACGTAACTTGCGCGGCCACACGAGAAATTGTGGCGAGAAATACCCAGCGGATAACTATACTTCTTCGATCTTTAGAATGCACATTGTTGAAAGTCGCGTACGTTATTTGTCACACTTTTTCTTCGAGTCGTTCCCTAACATTTAACCATCTACGTGTTTACTGGCGTTCTCTGAAAGCGGAAAATTTGGGATTATGAGCAGGTAGAAATACTCAGAAGGGGGAAAATTAAGGACGTACCGCATTTCTGAAAGTAAGTCCGGGCGCCATAATTCCTTTCCAAATACCCCTCAAAACTTCATACCTGTTGTATGGAAAGAGGAAGCCACGGAGGTGGTGGAATAAGGAAATCAGGGAAGCTATTGAACAAAGACGGGCTGTTTCAAGGGAAAACCGAGTGGCAAAGAAAGCACAGGTATCTCAGGAGGAAATCGACCAAAAATGGGAATCATATCGACAAAAGAAACCTGAGGTACAGGCCCTCGTCCAAAGTAAAATATGACAGTCTACCGATCGCTGGATGGCTGATATACACGACTAGAGGAGGAACAAGAAAGTTCTGGAACCATATAAGTTGACTAGGGGAGAAGAATCAAAGAAAGCAGGATCGGATTCAAGATAACGAGGGAAATTGTTTAAAGGGAGACATCGCAGTGAACTACATTACATAAGTTATAGCCGAGTCATTTAAGAGCGACGATAGGGTAAGCTCCGCAAATCAGGAAGCAACACAAGGTAGCAGAATACAAGGCAGCTTAGAACTGACCAATCTAAACTGGAAAAAGGCATAACAAAATATTCCTAAAAACACATCTACAGGAATAGATGGAATTCCGATCAAGCTGATTAATGAACTCGGTCCAAAAAGTAAGGAAACGTTGTTAAAAGCTCTGGAAACAGTCATACCGAATAAGCAAATTCCGGACTGCTGGCGGCAGAGTATAATGAATTTGATTTATAAAGGGAAAGGAGAAAGGATGCACATAAAACCCTACAAGTCGATTACCATAACATCTGTTATGTACAGGTTGGCCATGCAGGCGGTAACAAGATACTCGGAGAACTTCAGAACTGCTTTAGAAATTGTAGCCGCTTAGATGATACTCTGTTCGTGCTTACCCAATGCATCGAAATATCTAGAGCGGAAAGTAGACCTTTGTACTTGGCCTTCCTGGACATAAACATAAACTCTAAACATAAACGACAACGTAAACAGGGAACTCCTATAGAACATATTAAAAGGAGAAGGTATCGGTTATGAGATAATAGAGTTCCTGCAGTCAATATACCGGGATAACAAAGTAGAAAAATAATGGGAAGGGATACGAAGTACGGAAGATGTCAAAGTATGCAAAGGATTAAGACAAGGCTGTCCTCTATCACCGGTGCTGTTCATGCTTTTTATGATAAACCTGGAACGGAGGATACAAGACAGTAACCTGGGTTTTAACCTGTCATATAGATTACATGGAAAGACGGTAGAGCTGCGCCTCCCCGGTTTGATGTATGCAGACGATATTGTGCTGCTTGCTAGCTGAGAATCTGGAAGAATTGCAAACTCTAGTTAAGTATTGCGGAGACGAAGCGGGCGCTCTGGGCTTCAGTGTTAGCGCAGTTAAGTCGGGTTTGGTGATTTTCAACGGCTCAATTGACCAGGGTCTTAAAATCCAAGGCCATGAAATACCCAGAGTAGCAGAATACAAATATCTGGGGATATGGGTAAACGAAGGATTGGCATACATTTGAAAGCATGAGGAATCACTTAAGGCCAAAGGGCGAAGGAATGCCGGGATAATGAAGCATAGGGCATTGTGGGGATACAACAGGTATGAGGTTTTGAGGGGTATTTGGAAAGGAATTATGGGGGCCGGACTTACTTTCGGAAATGCGGTTTTGTGCCTAAAATCAGAGGTACAGTCGAAATTAGAAATAAATCAGAGAGCCGTTGGACGATTAGCACTAGGTGCCCACGGCAAAACCACAAATGGGGCGGTACAGGGAGATATGGGCTGGACATCTTTGGAAGTACGGGAAGCTCAGAGTAAAATATTATATGAGGACGCCTGAGGAAACTGGACAGTAACAGATGGGCAGCTAAAGTATTTAAATATTTGTACTTAAAACGCGTTGACTCACAATGGAGGAAAAGAACTAGGAAAGTAACTAGTAAGTATGCTAGTCATAAGGGCGGAGAAATAAAGAGCATTAAGCAACAGGTGAAAACCACAGAAGGTAAAAATTGGATAAATTCGATGGAAAAGAAACAGAGTGTGGAATTATACCGAAAGTGGAAAATGCAGATCAGCAAGGAAGCTTTCTTTGATAACTCAAGAGGCAGTACCCTACTTTTTGAAGCTAGATCAGGGTGGCTTAGAACACGCAGCTACAGAAAGAAATTTCACAATGAAGATGACGCATGTGCTGTATGTGGTAACTCTAGTGAAACAATTGACCATATTATACTCGAATGTAATGGTATCCATCCGGAAGTTGATGCAGGCGCAGTCACTGTTCCTGAAGCTCTGGGGTTTAGAGATACCTGTGGCCGGGTGAATAAACCGGCGGTAAAAACTAGCAAAAAATCGACTGGAAGATTGGTGGCTTAAAAGCAGAGAAGTGACATAATGGTAGTAATGTAGGAACAAAAATTTAATAAACAGAATGATGGTTTAGTTAACCATTCTAAATCATTAATTAAGATACAGGGAGAAAAATGAGCATGATAGCTACTGCTACCACCCCGTTGCAAAGGGGACGCTCCTATATTCCATCCATAGGGAGTGCCAATGATAAAACGGTCTATAGGTAGAGTGGCTCTACCATAGGTGGTCGAATTAGCCTAAACCGCTTTGGGAAGTTGAGGTATAAACCAAACTAGACCAAACCACAAAACAGCAGAGGACTCCGCAAAGCGCTGTGAGTTGGCGTCGGGGCCTGATATACTCCCCGTTTCGAGCCAGCATCCTTTGCTTTAAATGTTTCGTGGTTCTGCATAAGAGAGCAGCAAGAGATGCGCCTGTGTCCTTCATACGAAGTGGTCAGTGTCCGCCACATGCGAGTAATATCGCTGCGTCGTCTTTCTTTCTTTCTTTCTTTCTTTCTTTCTTTCTTTCTTTCTTTCTTTCTTTCTTTCTTTCTTTCTTTCTTTCTTTCTTTCTTTCTTTCCTTCTTTCTTTCTTCCTTTCTTTCGTTCTTTCTTTCTTTCTTTCTTTTCTGTATTTCTTTGCTTTCTTCTTATCTTTCTTTATCTCTCTCTCACTCTCTGTGAACTGCACGGCGCACTCTGTAGACGTCCGTAGTGCCACGACGGGGTGCAAATGTTTTGTCGTTGCGCAGCGTATAATAGCACGCGTGCCGTTGTGTTCTGACGCACAGTTCTCGGAAGAACTTCTCCCCATCAGTCAGCCTCCGATACTTTCTTTCAGCGCCTTCCCCTTTAAGCCAGTGTGTTAGAAAAGCAAATAAGTTATCGTGGAAGCTTTTAACAGCCATGACATTGTCGTGGTGGTGGCGCCAGAGTGTCCACGGGAATCGGCGTTGATGCGTGCGCTCTTATGGCTTTGCCCGGCCTCATGCTGGCGTATTAACACGAGATTTCCACCGTACGGCAGAGTCAACAAAACTACAAAATGCTTTAAAGGCAATTTTACTTTCGCTATAATGTAATCGGAGAAGACTACTCGTATAGCTAGGTTTTATGCTTCCCGGTAGCGCAGTTTTGTAGTTAGAAGCAAAAGCTGTGTAGCAGACGACGCGTGCACTTGGCGGAGTATCGTGCATTTGGGCGGCTTACCGGATATGACGTAGAAGCTGGCACTCGGGAACCATCCTCAAGTCGAGCCCATTGCGTATAGACGAACGGCGTGCACCAAAGAAAGTTCGATGCTGAAGAGTATATGTTTGCCACAAAGCTGCAGATTTTATAATTTCCGACACGATTATCATTCCAATGGGCAACAAGGCGCGCGCTTGGCATGCGTGTCACAAGTAAGAAAACAAAACAATTGTAGCCCACGTTTTGACGCTGACGATTGTTGCTTAGCAGTGCGACTTTCACAATACCCAAATATAACGCCTGCTCTCTCGCTGAAGTTTCTACAAGAAGAATGAGGCTATGGGATTTGTACCTAATATCCAAAGTGGAGTAATGACCGTCCCTTTAAAAAACGAATGTTTTGCGAGTGGTTCCTGAAACTCTTGTTTCAGTGGCGAATGCCGTATTTTATTATTAGTGCTCGCTCGAGCATTACTACAGGAAAGCACTCGTTTTAAGGAGCGACAAATTTCGTAGCAGTTGGCGGATGATTCCGATGAGGGACAACTCCGCCACTTGCCTTTCCTGGTGAGATTAGTGCGAATGAACATAAGAAAATGGCGTCGAATTCAGCCTCAGTCGTATCGTGAAGAGCAGATAAGAGCGACTAAAGATTTGAGCAGTCATTTAATGTCACCAGGGTGTTCGCTTATCACCTCTGTGTTTCCAGTCCGAGAAGTAGTTGTTTATCAGCGTGCACCGCGCGCTTGTCACTGGTGCCGTAATTACTGATTGGACCACATTTCATGGTCGCGCTGCTTTCGGGGGCCAAAAAACCGAGGCGTGAATGCGCAGGAAGTCACCGAGTGCAGCTTAGTGGAGGGATGTATTGACATTTTTATGCTCAACGGTCCCTAGGGTTGGGGACGTGAAATATGTTGGTAGTTGCTGATTAGTGTTTTCTGCGGAAACTCACGCACGTGCGTTGGCTTGGTGGTCCCCGCAGTGTGTGATGTTGAGAGGTCGACTCTGTCCCGCGACTCATTCCTGCGGACGCGAGATCAGTACATCTCAGTCTGCACTGGTAATTCGTTTTCTTTGTATGCCCTTCGCGCCGTTTAAGCTAATAAAGAGCAGCACTTGCGAAGCGCGTTCCAAGCACCCATGTGAGACGATCGCCCAGTTAAAACGACGCTAGCCAGAAACTCGAGAGGGTAGCTTCCTAAGATGCGGTTGACACGGGGCGGAGAGAGACTGCACAGGTGCATTTCTTTGCTTCTCTCGGTGGTTCCTCAGACGTCGCTGTTCAACCGCTCAGCTCGGACAGGGGATGGCTGCGTTGCGGAGGAACCAATCGTACGCAGCAGACCTGAAGGCACCTGTTCGTTGGCTGTGCAGAACTCGATTTCGGAATGACCGTGTTGCGGGTAACGCCTGCGCGTGATCCGGTGAATTTGCGAATGGTGTAAGTCATTCGCAACTTTCCGTAGCTCCGCAATCCGGGGTTACCATTGTGGTGACTGCTTCATTAGTAGTAAACTTCCATAGAAGCCATTGTTCCCCATTCAACACTGCAGTGTCCCTTTCATAGCCGCCGGAGGAATTTTAGCCTATTGAAACACCGTAAAAAAAAAAAAAAAAAAAAAAAAAAAGAAAAGGAGGCCCAACATCGATGCGGTGACGAATATCCAGCCTTAGGTCATTGAAAACTGTCCTCCCGCCTGATTGTCACAGACATTTCTGCCACAAGCGTCAAGAGCAGAGAAGATTTCTGGGCCAAAGAAGAAAGGCTGAGAATGCCATTGTTATAAAATAGGGATATCGACAGGACTACGCCCCAGGCGTTGCATCTCGTAGTAGCTGATCAACGCAGGCATCGTTTGCGGCTCTCCAGGCGTCGTGTGCCATATAATGGCGTGTCGACGCTTCATTTCATGGCGACATTGTTCTACACCTTCGGCTGATGAGACGAGCAGCGTCCGTTACACCGACTCATCGTTTCTCACAACTGGGCCGCCGCGCACGTTGGAACCACGTGTGCGCGCGCTCTGCCGCCGCAGGTTGCCTCGACACTGGCGTTGCGCTCCGGAAGTTACGCGCCGCCTTGCGAGCGCCGTCGAACGACGCAGATCTCGCCTCGAGGTCTGCGAAGGTGGTGCGGAAAGTCGCTCCGCCGCGGCTGGACCCTGCGTTGGACTACTCGCTTTTTGGCCTTGACTCGCGCCGCCGGAGAGATGCCCCGACTCGCCGCGCATCCCTCAAACCGTGTCTCGGCGGCGCGGGGGTTCCCCTGCTGCTGCGGCTGCTCCGGCGTGCTCCAGCACCGCTTGGCCGGGTTCCGGAGTGTCATCCCGCACGGTGAGCGCTGTTGGCTTGGCGCCTTCGAGAATTAATCATGGATGGAATTTAATTTATTCAAATCACAATAGCCGAGATTTATTGGTCCGCTGGGCAATTGGTACCGTCTTAATTGTGATGTATACATTTGTTGAAACGTGCATAAAGTGAGGGCATGGTTTGATTAAAATTTTTCACTAACATTGCCTTCCATCTACTCGTGACAGCACCTGTACACGTAGTGGGCAGTCGAGCAACGTGGAATGAAGAGACACCACGGTGACGAATATCTCTGCACTATGCACGGCAAAGTTGTTCGGTCATTGACCCTAATTTTTGTTTGATTGGCTTCATTGGTGTTTCTTTTTTTACTGTTCAGGCAAGGAATGATGGTTGGGAACTTTAAACACCCGTTGACGTAGCGTGAAATTGAAAAAACAAAAACAACAAAGAAAACCTGTGCTACGGAGAAGAGCGTCATCCCAACGTACATATTATGTGTTGTGTGGTAGCGCTATATGAACCACCGGATGGCCATGCTCAGGTGTACGAATTGCGTTGTTGGGTGCATTGCATCGCCAGTTGGCGATGCGCTGCACCAGGATGTGTCCCCATCGCGCGTCCTTTGTTGTCTCGCTGACACTGTTTCCGCTTCATCACGAGGTTTGTTACACTGCATGCTTCTTCATCCGTTCTTTACTCGGGCTAATTTAATTACGCTTGCTTCACTCAACGTCTTAGACTCATCTCATTACTTTGGGTGATGCGCTAAGGCCGCGTTTCAGCACCGCCACCGTAATTCACTGTCACCAGTTTCATGATACACGAAAAACAAAAGTAGGGATTTTTGAGAATTGTACCGTGATGCACACATGGTGTGGGCGCTCCTGCTCTCTTCCGCAATAGAAACGATCGTCACCCAAGCGACTAACAACGGCGTTGCACTAAAGCACCAATGGCAGAAAAGGGAAATCACGCTCTACGGGATGCAGTCAATACTGCCTCCAGAATTCCGGCCACAGAGCATATCTTTAACGAGAGTACTGCGGCTAATAAACGATGCGTGCAGTTCACTCTCGGCCCCTTTGTAGCGATCTTGAAAATAGGCGAACGGGGCACTCCATTCACAATTGGAGTTGACATCGCGCAATTTCTGTCGGGAAAAAATAAAATTTACCCATGAAAAAGTGCGTCAACTACCCACCTGCTCATAGCAGCCACTATGCGTTAGCAAACGCGTTAAAAAAGAAAAAATGACAGTATGGGTCAGGCTTAGTGTGACCAGGGCATTTAACGTTTGCTAAGCTGGTTTCATAGCCCATGTTACCCGGAGGCTGCCGTCGTTTTAATCACGCGGGGACGGCGTAGAATTGGGTTTCGTTGTAGCCCGCACTCTCAAGTAATCACTGCCTTCTTTCTCCGTTCGCCGGCGTAACATTGAGCGCCCTGCCTTCGTTGTGTGTCATATTGCCGCTAACTATTCAAACCTTTATTTGTTCTTTTTCGACAGCCTTATCAGTGTGATTCCAGCGCCCGGATCGCTTTTGTAGTCTTCGTTATCGCGAGTTGACGCTTTATCATTTCCTTTGTCGCGCAGATGGATCTCGAGTTGGTATGCCATTTTGAAAAAAGAACAACAACGACACTTTCCGTCTAAGTCGCGCTGTTCTTTTTTTTTTTTTTTTAATGGTATCTCGAAGATAACAGCCACTCGCGCGTGTTTCTACAGCGTTCCAGGTTATGCTAATCAGCGTTTGCGGCTTTATCTAGCTGTTTATTAGCCTTCTTAAATTGAGCGTTCCTGTTCGCGGCAGGTATGTTCGTAATTCGGCGACCAGCGAGGAGCACGTTTGCTGCTATCGCCGCCGCCGAGTTGTTCAGTTATTTGGTGGGTGCAAGTAAAGAGATAACTCCAGTGCTGCTATGCCTGTGCGTTCTTTTGTGATCACGACATTGACACGTGACAGTATGATGTTCCTCCCGTGTGCCGTCCACAGGTGGTCAAAATTATTCCACCACTACGGCAATAGCCTTTGTATGATGTGCCCCCCGTGTGCCGTCCACAGGTGGTCAAAATTATTCCCCCACTACGGCAATAGCCTTTGGGACGTTAAGCCTGTCGTGTTCGCGCGTCGTACGCGGTAGTTTTAAACTGTTAACTTTGTTTATTAACCAGAGAAGAGGATGCGACCAGCGTCGGCCGATGCGAAATCCGAACTGCCGGCCGAAGAACGGAGGGAACGCCCGTCCACAGATGGGACTTGATCCCTCAAACAAGGGTGAGGGAGCCCACCGTGGGGGGCGGACAGGCGGCGAGTTCTCCTGGCGACGCGCGGAGAGGGACGCCAGGGTCTGCTCTAGTCACTGAACGGACGAGGACACAGCAAAACCAAGCTAGGTGCAACCACGGTGGCCTAGAAAAGGACTCCCGCGGAAGCCTTCTCACAGCTGTGTGTTTGTGCAGATACGCGTTTCCTTTCGTGTCGGACGCCCGCCTGGAAAAGTGGTTCAGGGAAAGCTCGTCTGCGGCCAGCCTGCGACGTCAGGATGGGGCAGCTTGGTAGGCTGTCATAATATGAATACACCGGCGCGTACTGACTGTTGTTGCGGGAAGATCATTCGCGCTTCCGAGTCAAATGCTCTCGTCATGTGCCCAGTCCTGAGCGGATATACGACTGCACTGCGAGCTCTGGACGTGCCTTTATACTCGTCGCGTTTTTCGATTGCAATGCGAGTTCCTGCTCCCTCTTTAACGCCAAAAGGCGTTAGGGGCCGAAATGCAAGCGGCATCTGTCGGAAATAATGGTCTGAGATTCCGGAAATCAAATCAGGGCAGGGCCCTGAGTTGTCCTCGGCCCCTTGTCGACGGTCACCCGGGATCTAAACCCTCTGCGTGGCGAACAATCACGATACGCATGGGCCACGAAGGCTGGTTGATCCGAGGAGGGCCTGCGTTGTAGCGTGACGCAATAGCATGATTACTGTGAAAGGGGCGCTGAGGCTTCGCCTTGAGAGTAGACCCGAATGCGCCTTTTCATCCTTTAGATTCTCGACAGAGCCCGTTCCTGCGTTTCGCATCGTCGGAGTCGCCGCTGTCCCTCGTAACCAGCTCCGCAGCCGCCACCGTTCGCCGCTGCGTGTACTCCCCTTTTTTTTTTTATTTTTGCGTGTTGGCGACGGTGTTCTCCGATTGCCGAAGCGCCGGCTCTGCATCAGGGGGTGCCTGCATCTCAAGCCGAAACGCAGAGCCACGTTGACTCGGCATGAGTCAGTCGGTGCTATCTCTTCGTCGCACAACGTTCCTATGGGCCCACGCCTCCCGATGACTTAATTGCTCTCTTCGCTCCTCATCCAATGCCACCTATGTGCGGCGGCAATCAGAGCGCCCGATCGATGGAGGCGGATCTCGATATGCCGAAATGCACTGAGCTGCGCTCAAATTTCGCATTAGGGCGTAACGTAATCGTCTGCTAAGTTTGGTCGAGGGAACGGTCGGCCTCACTTTGCAGTCAATACAACGAACGGCTTTCATTCGGAGGTACACATATATCATCGGTTCGAATCCCTTTAGCAGGTGGGTCCTACATGCGAAGCAAGATGCCCTCGGCGGAATCTACGCTTGCATCACGATTTTTATAGCTGGGTGTTGCCGAGTTGGTTTTCGCGTCGCAGCCACGATAACGCCGACACGGGTTCTGTCGCGTAAAAGAGGGAACGAAGAAAAAGCGCTCTTTGGCTATCGCTCTTTTTCGCTCTGCCGGCAGCCGCGAATAAGGTAAAAACAGGATCATCACGCAATTCCAGAGGTTGTCAGCGGGCTCGTGATTAAGTGCTTGACTCTGGGCTTCCTGTCAACTCGGGAAGAGAAGGATGCGTACCGTCTTTGCCAAAAGTAACCAGGCTGCCCCGAAGGCTGGCGGAGCAAGCACGCGGCCGTGTGGCGGCGTTGCGCTCGCTGTGGCTTATCGGTACTCGTCAGCTCCGAGGGTACAACAGCTGACGTAACTTCGCACCCTCACTCTCGTCCGTTGGATAATAAAAACTAGGCGCGTATGATGTGCGGGTTGCGCTTTCATGTGTGCGAAGCCTGGTTGTGCCCAGCGAGGGTGCTCAGTATAGCGACGGGGCTATTCGATCTTCTCAGCAACTGCGGGAAACAGAAAAGATGATAGTAAACACGGTGAGCTCTTGTTGTTCATTTCTAGGACGAATATGTGCTAGGTTTGCCAGACAGTGCCGCCCTGAAATTATGGTTCCGTGAACGAGAAAGCAATCATGTGCATAGAATGGCTAAGCGTGAGGAAGGTTTCATTTTAGTTCTTTACTTAAACCAAATCTTACCTACAAGCAGTTGCAAAAAATTGTTAGAACCAATCATTACACTTATTTTTAAACAGCCTCCCCAAGGGGCTAACACAATTTTGCGAGCCTAAAAGAGAGATAAGGTGGTTTGAAAGGGTTCACAAGCTTTCCCATATCTTTGTACCAGAGTTACGACCCGTGATGTGGCACTACGCAAAGCACCTCAGAGAAAGCATATTGAAATTTCTAAGTGCGTTATCATTCTTTAATGTACAGACGCATCAAACACGCAGAGTAACGGATTGCAGAACACAAGCACGTGTAATTATATAGCAAGAAACGCGACATAATATCAGCTTCAGGGAAGTTGCCGACAAGAGCGAATAGCCTCGTAGCTGTACTGAGCGCCCTCGCTGGGCACAACCAAGCTTCGCACGCGTGAAACCGCAGCCGGCACATCATACGCGCCTAGTTTTTATCATCCAACGGGCGAGAGTGAGGGTGCGGAGTTACGTCAGCTGTTGTACCCTCGGAGCTGACGAGCACCGATAAGCCACAGGGAGCGCAACGCCGCCACACGGCCGCGCGCTTGCTCCGCCAGCCTGGTTACTTTTGGCAAAGACGGTACATTTAGAAGGCTAAGAAATTCAGAATTGAAGATGAACATTTTTCAGCTTTCGAAATTAAATGCGGTGATGACCTCGATAAAGTTGTGGACTCCCGAATCACTGAGAGCAAGTAGATGCAGTGAATCTACGACGTCCACTGAAACAAAGAAAAAAATTATTGTTGCGATCGTAGTTGTTGTTGTCATCGGTACCTGAACCGTCTTCTCTGGCTTATCGAAGCTCCGTTAAAGCGAAATAAATATCCCTGCTGTCATCAGAACGAATAATTGCGTTATAGAGCCTAAATTCTTTTTTCAGTGTACGCATTCCTTTGAAGCGCTCGCTTGTGCGCACAAGTTTCAAGCGAAGAAAAACATTCTACCGGAACAGTCGTGTTCCGCACGCTCTGAAATGTCGCGGGGCTTCGAGCATTGCCGGGTGTGTACAAAACGAAGCAGAGTCTCCTATAGCCGAGTGATGGATTGCGCGAACCACGCCGCACACGAAGGGGTATTTGTTTTGCCCGTTATTTCTTGATTCGTTCAGCACGCAGGATGTGAATACATAAATAATATAAAGAATGTCCTCGATTTCCAAGAAGTGCTGGGCTGACAGAAAGGGCGGCGTCCATTGTTGTTGATCCCGCGTCGTGAGACGAACGGCTTGAGCCGCTCTCAACACGGATCGACACAAGCTCGCCGTTTCTAGGAAAGCACCGTCATCCGTTACTTGCGCAGCTGGTATAGCGCTTTTTGATGTTTCCTTGGCGCCACGTGGTTTTCACACCGGCGACACGTGCGATAACGCTCTGCGGGATGCCTCGTCGTCCATTGGCTCTGAGTGTCGCGATTTGTTGGATGGAACTGCGTTCCGAGTGTTTGGCCGAAGAGCGTCGTTTTTCAACTTATTTTAGATACTCGAATGAAATGCAATTGCAGAGAAATGGTGGCGATATTGGGAGGATGCTGCTCGGTTGCATTCTTTGCTGCGATAAGAAATGATAATCATTGGTTGGTGTTCAATAATACGGAGAGTTGAGCTAGTTGGTACATGTTTTAAGGGAACTACAGCGCACAGTTCAACTGCAGTGTATGAGAAAGAAACACACAAAATATACTCTTTTCGCAACCAAGAGCTACACTATAGCGCCAAACTGATAACTCAGCCTTTGGAATCGACATATATTATTTCACAGTCATGAACAGTTACTCATGGTTTTTGTGAATATGAAATGCTGCGATTATTTCTCTTGTAAGTTTATCTTTGTGTCTGTACAGAATTCTGGTTTCATTAAAAAGGGGGAACACGTGATTTTTTAAAATTAGTAGTCGGTAAATAAGTAAAGTTACGGACTGAAATTCTTAGCCGAACTTCAATAAACTAACTCTAAAGTCGTGGGCAGCACAGAAGGTGACCGATGATTCCCTGACTAACGGAGGGGATTCCAAGCGAACGCCAGCAACTATGGCCGACCAGTGTGGCTTGTGAAGACACGATAATAGAGAGTTTTCGTTTAGCGTTAGCGTTAATAGCGGTGCTAACGGAAATAAAGTTAGCGTTTCGCAGAAGGCTCACCTTCAGAGCGAGTTTTAGTATAACGTTTAGCAAACGCTACACAAACTATTTTGCATGATATATCAGCGGTGGAGGGTATATTGGATAGATGGATGGATGGATCGATGGAATATAGGAGCGTCCCCTTTGAAACGGGGTGGTAGCAGTAGCTATCATGCTCATTTTTCTCCCTATATCTTAATTATTGTTTTAGATTGGTTAACTATACCATCATTCTATTTATTAAATTTTAGTTTCTGCATTACTAACTTTATGTCACTTCTCTGCTTTTAAGCCACCAATCCGAGGTGCTTGCCAGCGCCGCCTGGTAAGCAAAGTGTTCACTGAAATAAAGCAAGGCGTATGTTGAGCCGGAGGGAGCGGAGACAATCTGTCTTTGATGTCGGGAGCAAAGCAAAACGTTTAGAAGCAGACGAACGTCTGTGGCGCCTAGGGAAGCAGACGAACCTGGAAGGGCACGACGTCTGGTTTGGAAGCAAACGTGCGAAACGTTTAGAAGCAGACGAATGTTTGTTTCTGCAGGTACCAGAGACGTTCTTCTGCTTCTAAACGTTTTGCACGTCTGCTTCCAAAGGACGGTGGCGTGCCCTTCCAGCGCGGCGCTTGGCCTCTGAATTGCACATTCTACAGGCGTATTTCAACTATACCGTCGAGCGTCTTGAATGATTCACGATATCTGTCGATGTTGACATATGGGTGGAGTACGAAGAACTGTATGTGGGAGCGCATGCTCACGAGCTCGCTCGCCCTGCCTTGTTTGAAACAGGAAGTGTGGAAATGCCCCTGCAAAGCAGAAGTGGGCTGACTATATGCTGCCCAAAGAATGGTCAACTGGATACATCTGCTCTGCGCTGTTCAGGTATCCGTTCTGATTCGAAAAGAGAATTTTGAGCCACTTTACAACTGGCTTGCTGTGCCAGACACTTTCAGCAGCGCCAAAGGCCTTAAGGTCCCTGGCCGATAGGCGCTTTTTATTGCACTAAGACAACAGCTGGTGCGATTTGGAACCTATCTTCGGTCTGTATTCATCAGTGATGTCAAATGTCACGATTATCAGCTACATTGTTCGTAGTTTTCTGCACCTTTTTAGTGATGCCAAAAATCACAGCTGGCTGACGGAGGAATTCACAGCAGTGAGTATTCACACATTTATTGATTTTTTTTTTATTACTGTCGCCTACGCTTCGAATCAAAGCTAATAGCACGTGAAAAGCAGCCATTCGCGGACCACGATTGTTAAACAGCAGCTTTTCCAATGCTCGAAACAGATTCAGGTTCCTCACTTCTCGCAGCAGTGCGACGTCGTCATGAGCAGTCAAACGTAGATGCATATTTCGGTTACACCGTGCTCCGACTCTGGCGCTGGACATTTTGATTATGAGGCTTCTCATCTGCTCTCTTCTGCTCTGAGGATTGATGGACGTATGTTACGAGAACCCCGCTTGCATGCCCCTTTGAAGTGAGGCTTTTGACATTTAAAAGGTGCAATGCAAACTTCGCAGCCAGCTCAATACTTTGTCGTAAATTATAATTATATAGTAGCCAAATTCAGAAGTAAAATATAGTAATCGCCCAAACGAGGCTGGAAACTAAATCGCTGTGTTGAGAGAGGTTGCATCGTTGTAGTTGACTCCATTAGGCCTAGGATCATCAGATTCAAGACCGAACCTCAAAAAAAAAAAAATAAATAAATAAAAAAAAACCTTCCTACACCCTGCACATCGTCGTCGAAGCAAGATTAGTGAAAGCGAAAAACGACAGTACCAGTAGTTGCCCATAAATGTGCCAACCGGAACTGCAACGACTCCTTGTTCGTCTGAAGCGGACGGCTGGCCGATCTAGGGACGCCGCCATGTTTTCACGCTAAATGCGCAAAAGACGCGCGCTAAAATTGCGTGCATGCGCTAGCGCTATTTTGCTGTTAGCGTTCAACGCATGCGCATTTAAGACCCGCTATTTCGCTAATCACGCAATCGCCGCAAAGCCCGCTATATTAAATCTCTCTAATAATATGCATAGGTTGAAGATGTCAGCTGTTGCGTACTCAGGCACTCGGCGTCCACATTTTAGCTCGGCTTATCGATTAATCTCGAGGATGTTCCCATAGCGGCTTGTTTATCATGGCTTTGTACTCTGCACAAGAAAGTTTAATGATGGCGGAAAGAGGTCACCTCCCATATCCTTTAGCATCATAATTGGGAATCTTTAACCGGCCTTTATGATATGCCGATTCCTGGGTTTTTTTTCTCTCTTCCTTTTTGACGCTCATTGGCTCAAGCGACTATTGTCTACAGTTCGAAAGATGATCTTGCAAATCAAAACAGTCGCCAAGAAAGACTAGCTTAACGCGATAAAAAATAAAGGTTCGTTGCATAAGCGAGTTTGTACACATGGTGGCCTCTTCCTCGGCATTCCTGTCGCTTCCTCTCATCTTTCCGTTTCGCTCAGCGAGAGTCTGGAGACAGTTTCACTTTTAACAATGGCATTCCACCGCAGGCGACGCTTCGACGTCTCATTCGATTGCAGTGTTGTGTGCGTCTGCTCCCCTCACTGCCTTGTCGTGGCGGAGGGGCTTGCGAAACTCGATGAGCTCTGCTGTGTAGGGCCACCCAAGATAGACAGGTCACGGCAGAGAGTTCTGACAAAATGTGATTCACTGGAGAAGGTAATGGCAACCCACTCCTGTATTTCCTGCCAAGAAAACCCTATGGCCAGTCACAATACCATTAATGATATGGCGCCCGAAGATGAGCCCCCAGGTTGGAAGGCGTCCCACATGTTACTGGAGATGAACAAAGGGCGATTCCTAGTAGCTCCAGGACGAATGAAGCGGCTGGGCTAAAGCCAAAAGGACGCTCAGTTGTGGATGTGTCGGGAAGCGACCGGAAAGTCCGATGTTGCAAGGAGATATATCACGTAGTAACATGGAATGTAAGATCTATGACGCAAGGTAAACTGGATGTCGTGAAGCGAGAAACGGACAGATTGAGCATTGATATCTTGGGTATCAGCGAGCTTAAGTGGACCGGAATGGGAGAATTTAACTCCGGCGACCATTATGTCTCTTATTGTGGGCACGAATCCAAGAGAAGGAATGGGGTCGCTCTCATAGTAAACAGAAGAATGGGCAAAGCAGTGCTAGGGTACAACCCCAAAAACGATCGAATGATTTCACTTCGGATCCAAGGTCACCCTTTCAACATAACAGTTATCCAAGTCTATGCACCGACCACTACTGCTGAAGAAGCTGACGTTGAGATATTTTATGCGGACCTACAATGCCTTTTAGACCGCACCCCATCATCAGACGTAGTTTTTCTCATAGGAGACTGGAATGCTAAGGTCGGGAGTGAAGAAATATACGGAATTATAGGCAAGTTCGGTTTGGCGAGCCAAATGAAGCTGGGCAGAGGCTAGTAGAGTTTTGTCAAGAAAACAACCTGACCATAGTGAATACTCATTTTCAACAGCTCATTTTTAACAGCCTGTACCCATGGACTTCACCGGGCGGTCTGTACAGGAATCAGATCGATTATATTCTTTGCCGGCAGAGATGGAGAAGCGCTATACAAGCAGTAAAAACAAGGCCTGGGGCCGATTGTGGCACCGATCATCAGCTTCTTGTTGCCAAAATTAAGCTTCGATTGAGGAAAACGAAGAAAACTAGAAGGCCTTTCAGGTATGATCTGGATCAAATTCCATTAGAATATGCTGTGGAAGTGAGGAATCGATTTCAAGAATTAGATCTAGAAGACAGAGAGCCCGAAGAGATGTGGACTGATGTTCGTGATATAATACAAGAAGTTGCTATTAAGGTAGTTCCAAAGCAAAAGAAATGCAAGAAAGCAAACTGGTTATCTGAAGAGGCTTTGCAAATAGCTGAGGAAAGGAGGATAGCAAAAGTTATGGGGAAAGACAAAGATACAAGGTTCTCAATGCGGATTTTCAGAAAATAGCAAGGAGAGATAAGAATGCCTTCCTGAAGATACAGTGCCAAGCAGTTGAGGACAACAGCCAATTAAGGAACACAAGAGCTCTGTATAAGACAATCAAAGATATCAAAGGAAGCTTCTGTGCTAAGCTGGGCGTGATAAAGGACGAACGAGGCAAGGACCTCACTGAAGCCTCAGAGATAAAGAAGAGGTGGCAGGAATACACAGAAGAACTGTACAAGAAGGACCCGAATGTGCAAACCCAACATAAGACGGTTGTGATTACTGATCTCGAGCCGGGCATCCTGAAGGGTGAAGTTGAATGGGCCTTAGCCAACCTTGCTAAGAACAAAGCTAGCGGAATTGATGGCATTCCAGCTGAGTTGCTTCAAAACCTCAACCATGACGCTGTTAACATTCTGCATACATTATTTCAGAACATTTGGACAACCCTGCAGTGGCCACAGGATTGGAGGAGGTCAGTTTACATCCCCATTCCAAAGTAAGGCAGTGCCAAAGATTGTTCCAACTACCGCACGATCGCGCTTATTTCGCATGCTAGCAAGGTGATGTTGAAAATCCTCCAAGGTAGGCTGCAGCAGTATGTGGATCGGTGGATCGGGAGCTTCCGGACGTGCAAGCTGGGTTTCGCAAGGGCAGAGGAACTAGAGACCAAATTGCCAACCTTCGCTGGATCATGGAAAAAGCAAGAGAGTTCCAGAAACCCATCTGTCTCCTCAGGAACCTGTATCATGGGCAAGAGGCCACAGTCAGAACTGGGCATGGTCTTACTGATTGGTTTCCGATCGAGAAAGGAGTGAGGCAAGGCTGCATACTGTCGCCCTGCCTATTTAACCTATATGCAGAGTGCATCATGAGGAAGGTTGGTCTGGATGAGTCTTCAGCTGGAGTGAAGATTGCTGGAAAACGTATCAACAACCTTAGATATGCGGATGATACCACTTTAATGGCAGAAAGTGAAGTGGAACTCAAGAGACTTCTGATGCGCGTACGAGAAGAGAGTGAGAAGTTTGGGCTTAAACTGAACTTTAAAAAGACAAAGATCATGGCGTCTTGCCCTATCAAGTCCTGGAGCATCGATGGACAAGAAGTGGAAGCTGTGACAGATTTTCTCCTCTTGGGCTCCAAGATTACCTCGGAAGGAGACTGCAGCCATGAAATTAGGAGACGCCTGCTTCTGGGAAATAGAGCAATGGTTAGCCTTGACCGCCTAGTAAAGAGCAGAGACATTAGTCTGCCAACCAAGATCCGTATAACTCGTGCTATGGTCTTCCCAGTTGTGATGTATGGATGCGAGAGTTGGACTGTGAAAAAGGCTGACCGCCGAAGAATTGACGCGTTTGAATTGTGGTGCTGGCAAAGACTCTTGAGAGTTCCTTGGACTGCCGAAGGTCAAATCAGTCGATATTGTCGACCATAAACCTTGACTGCTCATTGGAGGGTCAAATTCTAAAGTTAAAGCTCAGCTACTTTGGTCATCTGATGAAAAGAGAGGAGTCGCTGGAGAAAGATTTGATGTTGGGAAAGGTTGAGGGTCGCCGGAGAAGGGGTAGGAAGCGAACGCGATGGCATCCTCGAGGCACTGCAGATGAAGTTATGTGATGTTAGGAAGATAGTGAGAGACCGGAAAGCGTGGCGTGATAAGGTCCATAGGGTCACGAAGAGTCGGACACGATTGAACGACTGAACTGTGCGTCTGCTGCAAGGCGGTCTCGTCTCTGATCTGCCCGCTTTCGCTTCTTTGCACGTAATCGCATGTGGACTTGGCGATTCATCCGAAACCCTGGCCTTCCGCCGAAATGCGCCAAATTCGATCCTTTGAAATGAGCATCACATGTGTGCGTCTATCAGATCGTTCCGACCCGGGTTCTTTTCCTGGGCATAATGTGGACAAAGCACTTTATTATTGCGCCAAACCAGCTTTATGAGCTATTTTCGACAGTTCCGAACTGCATTGCCGATGTATGTGTGAAACTTCATTTCCTTCATATAATGTCGCCATAAGTCAAAAGTAAAATAACTTTGATTATTTAATTCTAGTTAATTGCTTACTAACTGACACCTATATAGTTCTATGACGTTACATACTGTACAGTCCGTGTGCACTGACGTATCTCTCAAAGTGTTTAAAATAACGATCTGTAAACAGTAAAAGAAAAAAAGGAAAAAAAAATGGAACTATATTTCAGTTCGGGGGAAGTCTCGTCCGTCATTGGGGGCCAACGATTAACCGGTGGGCGTTCTGTGTGAAACAAGCTGCCAACACGAACCCTGCCACGCAGCATTGTCCGTCCGGAAGCAATCACCCGCGCGTTTAATTCTCAGGCGCTGATGTGAGTCATGCATATATGCGCGCTTTTAAAGGGGTCATGCCACAGTGAACCAATATGCTACAGTTTTGTGGTTTGACAGATAAGACTGGACCTTATTATTCTATTTCCGAAACTTGCGCGCCCTAGGCGCATTCCTTATTTCGAAATAAGTGGCTGAAGCTCCCACCGCGAAGCTCCTCTCACCGACAGTGATCACTACGTTGAAACGCTTGGTGACGTCACAGAGCGACGCCGTCCACCTCATCGTCTGCTGCTGTACCGGCGCCGATAAGCTGCTGATACACTGTACTGTGTTCGCGCTTGTTAACATGACTCCCAATAAGTGTACGCAGCATGTTTCTGAAAACAGAACACAGACTGCAGTGAAGCGCTATTTAGTTCAGGCATCCCTCTTCCGCCTCCGTCGTACTGCCCCACCGCTGTAAACACCGCTGGGGCTCCGGAATAGGAGCTCCACCTAGATTTAGGAAGGCCAATAGTGCCTCAGTCCAAACACCCCCTTGCTAAAGGTCCACAGAAATGGGTCACCAAGAAGGGCAAACAACGCCTGAACACTGATAGATATTGAACCACCCATCATTCTCCCGCAAAAATTTTCGATCTAGCTTCTGCAACGCCAGAGATATCGGCGATTAAAAATGACCCTTCCAATTTTCCCTCTCAACTCCTACGCCGAAGGGAGTCATAAAAAAAAAATAAAGAATACAAGCAAGTTCAAAGCTCCGCCCAGAAATACGTCACTTCGACGAACTTCCGGTTGCCGCGCGCTTGCTCGCTGGCGTACCTCGCGTCAACCCGTCCTCGCTCGCACACGCCTGAGGAGTTTGTTTGCCAGTTCGCGCAGCGTAACCGCGGTTATCGCAAATCGCGAGCTTGGCGACCTCGGTTTGCGTCGTTAGCCGAGGTTAAGGCGGCGTCTGTTGACGGAGGCTACTCGTCGGCGCGGTTTGGGGTGCGACCTGATGCCGGTCAACACCTCCGGCAACGCACTCCCTCACCAGAACAGGAGTTGGCCACCCCGGTGCAGTAATTGGCCGCAACCTCTCATGATAAGCTCTACAAAAACCCGGTCCTCAGTCACCAGCGGCAGCGGAACAACTGACCACGGCGGCGGTCAGACCTGTGACGCAGCAGGGGGTGCTAAGAATCTCTGGTTCCGCTGGACAGGCCGCCATTGGAAACTGACCCTGGCAACGTTTAATGCTAGAACCCTAGCTAGTGAAGCTAGTTTAGCAGTGCTCTTACAGGAACTAGAAGGTATGAAATGGGATGTCATAGGGCTTAGTGAGGTTAGGAGGCCGAATGAGGCATATACTGTACTGAAGGATGGACATGTACTGTGTTGTCGAGGTTTACCGGAGAGGCGACAACTAGGACTAGGTTTCCTTGTCAATAAGTACATAGCGGGTAATATGGATGAATTCTATAGTAATAATGAGAGGGTGGCAGGCATTGTATTTAGGCTTAATAAGCGGTATAAACTGAAGGTTGTACAGGCCTATGCACCTACATGTAGTTACGATGACCATGTAGTGTAAAGTTTCTACGAAGGTGTAGAATTGGCAATGCGACAAATAAAGACGCAGTATACTGTACTAATGAGCGACTTCAATGCCAAGGTAGGGAAAAAGCAGGCAGGAGACCAGGCAGTAGGTAACTATGGCATTGGTTCTACGAATAGTAGGGGGGAGTTACTAGTTGAGTTTGCAGAGCGCATTAACTGAAGAATCATGAATACCTTCTTCAGCAAACGGAAGAACAGGAAATGGACATGGAAAAGTCATAACGGGGAGACTAAAAATGAAATTGACTTCATACTGTGTTCAACCCCCGCCATTATGCAAGATGTAGAGGTAATCGGGAAAGTGCGATGCAGTGACCACATAATTGTGAGGTTCCGAATTAGCCTAAATCTGAAGAAGGAACGCAATAGATTAGTAAGAAAGAAACCCATCAACGAATTAGCGGTGAGGGGGAGGGCAGAAGAGTTCAGGATCTCGCTGCAGAATAGATATTCAGCTCTAACCGAGGATGGCGAAATTATCCTACAAGCAATGACCAATAATTTCAGAGATATCATTACTGAGTGCGCTGTGGAAGTAGGCGGTAGGATAGTTAGAGAGGGTACCGGTAAGCTGTCTAAGGAGACGAAAGATTTGATTAAGAAACGCCAGAGTATGAAAGCTTCCAATCCAACAGACCAGATAGAATTGGCCGATATAAGGAAGTATAAAATGGAGAAAATTGAGCATGCTGTAAAGAACGGGGGAAGCCTTAAAGCGGTAAAGAAGACATTGGGCATAGGCAAAAACGAGATGTATGCGATAAGGGACAAGGCGGGCAACATCATCATGAATATGGACAAGATAGTCAAAGTAGCCGAGGAGTTCTATACAGATCTCTACAGTAGCCAAAGTAGTCAGGACCGTAATGAGATTGGCGGTAGGGAAAGACAGTCAGACGTTCTACCAGTGACGAAGGACGAGATCAAGAAAGCATTAGAAACTATGAAAAGGGGGAAATCAGTTGGAAAAGATCAGATAACTACAGATTTGTTGAACGACGGGGACGATATCGTGCTAGAAAAACTGGCCACCCTCTATACGCAGTGCTTGCTGTCATCGAAGGTACCGGAACCATTGAAGAATGCAAACATTATCCTCATTCATAAGAAAGGGGAATCTAAGGACCTTAAAAATTACAGACCAATCAGCTTACTGTCAGTTACGCATAAGGTATTTACTAAGGTAATCTCTAATAGAATTAGGACAACCTTAGACTGCAATCAAGCAAAGGATCAAACAGGTTTTCGGAAACGGTACTTTATTATCGATCAAATCCATACCATCAATCAGGTGATAGAAAAATGCTCGGAATATAACCAGCCCTTACAGATAGCATTCATTGATTACGAAAAAGCATTTGACTGAGTTAAAACCTCGGCGGTGATGCAGGCATTGCGAAATCAGGGGGTAGACGAGCCGTACGTAAAAGTACTGGAATATATATATAGGGACTGCACAGCAACCATAGTTCTGCATAAAGAAAGTAACAAAATTCCCATAAAGAAAGATGTTAGGCAAGTACTCTGCAGTACTATTCACAGCTTGCTTAGAGGAAGTATTCAGAGACTTGGAATGGGAGCAGTTAGGGATAAGCGTAGATGGAGAATACCTCAGCAATCTGCGATTTGCTAAAGACATTGCCTTGCTAAGCAACTCGGGGGATGAACTGCAAATAATGATTGATGACCTAGACAGGAAAAGTAGAAAGGTAGGCTTGAAAATCAATATGCAGAAGACTAAGGTAATGTTCAACAGCCTCGGGAAGGAACAGCAGTTTACATTAGGTATAGCGAAATACTGGAAGTAGTAGGCGAATATGTCGACTTAGGACAGGTAGTAACCGCAGATCCGGACCATTAAAAGGAAATAACAAAAAGAATGAGATTGGGATGGAGCGCATTTGGCAAGCACTCGCAGATTGTGACTAGCAGCTTACCGGCATCGCTCAAGAGGAAAGTATACAACAGTTGCATCTTACCTGTACTCACCTATGGGGCTGAAACGTGGAGGCTAATCAAGAGCGTTCTACTTAAGTTGAGGACAACGCAGAGGGCTATATGGAACGAAAAATGGTAGGGGTAACATTAAGAGATAGGAAGCGTGCAGAGTGGGTCAGAGAAATAACTCAAGTTACCGACATTCTAGCGGAAATAAAAAAGAAGAAATGGGCATGGGCAGGACATGTAGTGCGAAGAGAGGATAACCGATGGTCGCTTAGGGTAACAAACTGGATTCCAAGGGAAGGAAAGCGTAGCAGGGGGCGGCAGAAAGTTAGGTGGGTGGATGAGGTTAAGAAGTTCGCAGGGGTCAAGTGGATGCAGCTAGCACAGAACCGGGTTAATTGGAGAAATATGGGAGAGGCCTTCGCCCTGCAGTGGGTAAGGCTGATGATGATGATGATGATGACGACGACTCGTCGGCGCCAGAGTGCGCGAAACGTAGATTGGGTCTGCTTCACAAAGTTATTCATTTGCCCACTGTATCACGTTTAAAGACCGATGTATAGAATATGCGGTGTCTACTGTGCCGCCTGACGTCTTCGATTACGGCCGACAGCGCAGCGACTGCGTACTGCAACCTTCTCCTGCCTGCAGTATCGTTTTAACGGCTTGTTGCTGAGCAGAACGTCAAAAAATGCGCGGGCTTATCTGTAATGAAAGTACACGAGTTTGCAACACTTGAATCACGGGATGCCGCGATAACGCTGAGGTACGTTACACTTTATCGCGGGGGTGGGGCGCGCGAGCGCGGCGAACGACGGCGCCGTGCGTGACAGTCCCTAGACGTCGCTAGGCCTAAAGTTTTTCGCTTCGAAGCCGGGGCGGTTGGCGCTTTGGAACTGATCAACGCTGTCGTAAATCGCCTACTTATGAAACTGCCTTATTGTGAATCATATCCTGCCATAGTAAAAGTATCATAGGATTATCTCTGGCGTCGCATTAATCGCAGAGCTAGTACGACAGATCTGATGAGCCGAAATGCACCAGCGGCAGCTGGCTTGAGCAGAAACTTGCTTGTATCATGGCTATCGCTGCTGGTCAGCGATCCTCACGAGGGCTTCATACTTGATATTCTATTCCATATGCCAACAAATTTTAGCACGCTTTATTTCGGACATCGGCCCCGGCCGAAACGTCGGAAATAAACCGTTGTTTTCGTTTGTGCGCCCCTACCTCATCTTGTGAGCGGTACGAAGCGATAGTGCCTCGAGAGGCGTAGTCACCTTTCGGATGGAGCGGCAGAGTTTTTGGCTGATAATTGATACAGCGGCACCGGTGTCGACGAGTGCAAGAGTATAAACACCTTGAACGATGACAGCAGTAACATTCGCGGGATTAAGACGAGGACTTTGAAATTCTGTCGAATACCCAGTTCGTGCCTCGCGAACTGCGGCGGTTAGTTTTCCGGCTGAGTAGCGGGTCGTCGGCGCATTGGCGAAATGGAGCGGCGACGTGGTGCACGATGGCGAACGACGAGGGAAGAAGTCCGGAGGATCAGGGGGTGCTGTTGGAGGACCCGATGGGACTGGGAACTGGGGGGTCAAATAAGGTGGCGCAGGCCGTGCAGCAAAGGCCATATTTATTCGGCGCCGGCAGTAGCGTGTAGTGTGCCCAGGGAAGCCGCAGTGGTAGCAAATAGGCCTGCTGTCTGAAGTGCGCCATGGAGATCGTGTCGTAAGCAAGGGGGGAGCAAAAGCTGTTGGTGCCGAACGCATGGGGGGCGAAGCATACGCTGGCTCAGGAGGTGGACTTGAAGTGACTTCGGCATACGTGCGACGCTAGGAACCGGCGCGAATGCTGGAGCGTAGCTCAATGGTGCAACGCCGGACGATGAAATTGTGTGCGTGGGGAACGGCATTGAGGGTGCGACCGGAGCTGATTGAGGAACAGGATTAGGGACGACTTCATTGCACGGCGAAGCTCCGGAACAAGGCCAGTTGGTGACGACTCCTTAACATATGGCTGCAGGGACAGTTATCGCGCGACCTTCTGGCGTGCAAAAGCCTTGATGTCTTCAGAGAGGCTAGATGACTCCCTCTTCGCGGCTAGTCCAGCGAGTGATGCATGAGGCTGGCGAATCAAAACACGCTCTTTCCGGAGCTCGTCGTAGCTTTGACAGAGGTCGTTGATTTCCTTGACCGTAGTGGGGCCTTTAGCGATGAGCATGTTGAAAGCGCCGTCATCAATTCCTGTGAGGACATGACGGATCTTAACGGCCTCGGTCATGGTCGGGTCAACGCGACGACACATATCAACTATGTCCTCAATGTAACTGGTGAACGTTTCACCGGGCAGCTGCAGTCGCGACTGAAGACGCTGTTCCGCGCGGAGTTTTCGGACGGCAGGGCGGCCAAAGACATCAGAAAATTTGGTCTTGAAATTCGCCCAGGTGGTAAAGTCCGACTCGTGGTTTTGAAACCACAGATTAGCGACGTCGCTCAAGTAAAAGATGACATTATTGAGCTTACGATTGTCGTCCCAGTTATTGTGACGGCTGACCCTTTCGTAAGTGGTCAGCCAATCGTCGACGTCGTCATCGCTGCTTCCACTGAAGGTAGCGGGGTCCCGTTGACGAAGGGCACCTGTGCAGGTGACGGGCGGAGGTAGGTGCAATAAAGTCGGCTCCGTCATTGGGGTAGTCAAAGTTCTGCTGCGATGTTCCAGGGCGAGATGGGTACACGGAACCTCAGATTGATCTCCACCAAGTGAAATGTGGATTTAATAGTTGGTTTGAACGTCTAGCGCTGGCTGTAATTCGGGTAAGCAGGATCGAATTACCAGCCGCAGGGCACAGCTTCAGCGCGAGAGATGGGCGCCGGAAACAAGCGATGATGATGGCGTTTTCCGTTCTTTGTCTTCTTTACATTATATATATATATATATATATATATATATATATATATGGCGGTTCTCTTGCGCGAGCTCAGAAAAGCATGCTAAAATTTGTTTTTCTCGTAATAATAATCGGCCCTCGAAAAGGGAATTTCAAAAGTTAATGCTCCTTGTGAAATGCCGACGCATACGGTGGGAGTTGTTTTCTCACAGCCGGTGCGGTGCCAGTGTTACTGTATGCTATATAGCTCCGCTGAGGCGTTGACGAAAATAATCATTTTCTTTACTACGAAACAGTGGGGTTGAGAGTAAATAAGGTTCATGATCGAGTGGTCCATTTACTAAAACACCTCGCTGATCTATTACAAAGTGCCATCCGCTTGGCTTCGATGCGAATTAAGTATACGTAATTTAGGCCTGGCGACGATTAGGGAGAAGCAGAGCGCCGTCGTCCTTGGCGCTCGCTGGCGCCGTTGCTCTAAGCTTGCGGCATTCAGTGCTGTAAGCCTCATGAGCTTATCATCTATTTTCTTGATGCGTCTATGGTCACACTTGGGTCCGTCAACGAGCCGCGTAAACCTGCTAAAATGAGACGGCCGGGGTTTTGGGTGCCTCGATGTAGTGCGCGCCGCGCCCTATACATTGCGCTGCTCCGCTGTACCCGAAGATTGTACAAAAGCGCTGTCGGACGGCGCTATGTACATTGCGCATTTTATGCGTTGCTTTTGAGACGTGTTTCAGTGTTGCGCTGTTCAAGCGGGTCAGCTAGCTCGTGCGGCTTTCGTACTCGAGCGCGCTCCTGAATCCTGCCCACAGATGGCGCTAGGTTAAAAGCGCTAACAGAGGTCGACGAAAAGCTCAGTTTGCGGTAACCTCCGTAAGCGGCATGATTGCTGTTTGGCCGACATTACCGCTGCTTCGCTTAACTGACGCTGCTCGCGCACAGAACATGGGGCAGACGACGCGACGGCGGCCTATGTCGTCATCGGCTGCGCGGGTAGCCAGATCAGCAAGCTGTTCACAAAGACACGAAAATACTAGTTTTAAATATATCTGCAGCTCCGATACAGCTGAAGCTTTGAGCTTGGCACTTCAGAAATAAGAAACAATGAACAGTTTGTTCCAAAATTGGTGTCATGACTCCTTTAAGAACTGCCCGCCGAACGGCTGGCTGTGCGAGCAAGACCTTTTCCTCGCCTTGCAAGCCAACAGGCAGTAAAGGCCGGCCTTGGCAACTTTTGTTGAGTGCCGGTGTCCATTTCACCTTTCTATTAATTTCTCCCGCGCTCGAAAAGGTCTCGGAAATGTCGCCCGTGGGTCCGCGCGTTGCCTACTCGAGTGAGAACAAAGTGACAGCGGCCGCCCGAGCGCTCTTTCTGCGTATACTACATACCCGCGCGACATTTTGCTCTGCGGCGAGTCCTTCTTGCGACTCTGGTGAGGGGAGGATGTCGACATTTATAGGACCGATGGAATGAGTGGAAAAGGAAATGACAGGCAGAGAGAGAATTGAATGGAGCCAATATTCTATAAGGACTGCGCATGAACGGAGCACGTAATGTAGACAACTCTTGATCCCACGTGGTGGATCTCTCAAGAGGTGGCAAACGAGTGATGATTCTAATGGGGGGAAGTGTGCTGAAATCGGCTGGCTGAAGGCTGGCACGACCCCGGGTGGTTGCCTCGGTGCAACGTTTTTGGATGAGAGACAGTTGGAAAGCTGCGTGGGGATGAGTGGGCACAAACAGTCGGCCATCTATCTGGCGCCCGCCAATCTCAAAACGACTGCAGCGGCCCTCCCCCGCACTTCGGTGGATGATTAAGGCGGAAATTTTAAATAGCACTGGCCCTCTTTTTTCAGCAACGGAAAATAAAACTGCGTTCGTGTTTTTTAAACACAATTTTGTAAGCATGAAAGGCCACCGCGTTTGCAGACGTGTATCTCAAGCAGGCAGGAAGCAGACGACGTTCGAGCGCTTGAGCCTCGTCTGCAACCTCCTTGCTTCAGACGCGTCGATATACGCGATGCGAAAGGGGGAACCCGGCTGCAAAAAGCCTAGCCTGTGAGGGCATGACGTTTTGAGTGCCGATTCTACCGTCATGCCCTCACAAAATGCGGGACAGTTTTAATCACCAATTGGCTAGGCTTTTTGCAGCCGGGTTCCCCCGTTCGCTCGTGACCGCGGTGGTTGAATGTCTCCTAAACAAGACAAAGAAGGGTCCTGGTAGAGCTAGGCCAGAGGTCCCTCGAGAAGAGGTAAGACCAGTGGTGGTGCCATACGTGCATCGTGTGGCCCTTAATTTGAAAAAAGTTGCCAGCCGCCATGGTGTACGGTTCGCCTTTTCTGCACCGAGAAAGCTAGGTGGCCTTTGCTCCCATACCGATAAAGAAAACACCAAGGAACGAGGCTGCGGAACAAAGCACAGGAGACCGTTCGTGAAATGTGCTGAAAGGGTTGTCTATGAAACCCCCCTGTCTTGTGGGCACTCCTACATAGGTCAGACTGGCAGGCGCCTGAATGAGCGAACGAGGGAACACGAGAGAAACATAGAGCAGAACAAGGAAGGCACACATTTAACTAAGCACATTAATGAATGCCCGTCCCGTAATTGTGAGCCATGCTTCACTGATGTGCGCATTCTGGGCAAAAGCAAAGATACTAATGCTAGGGAGTTGATAGAAGCGTTTTTTATCAAAAAGAAAGGCAACTTGTGCGTAAGCGACACATCAATTTTATTGTATAACTGTGCAAGGATATTCCTGGAGCGCGCCTTGTCAGGTCGTTCCTGAGCTTTAGGTGACCTACCTACGCATGTGACGACAAACTATATAAGTACGTTTCTTGCATGCAATAAAATCAGTTGGAAGTTGGCGCTTCGTCCCGTCACCTACCTTTGTGTCGTGTCTGTTTTTTTTCGCCTTAAAATTGTTTAATTATGTACATCAGTGATTGGCCAGGGCGCCTGTGATCACTAAGCTAGTCAGCCAAGGCGTCCAGATTGAGAGCCTCTTTAATACGTTCTCCTGGACGAAGCAATGCGGATAAGGGCTGTACATACAGGGGGGGGGGGGGGGGGGGGGGGTGAACGGCGTTATTTTGGAGTGCGTTCGCCAGATTCATTTTATTCGAGTAAGATTAGGTATACGGTTTGCAGTTTAACGTCCTTAAGTGACTCGGGTTGTGATGTACGACGTAGTGGCCAGCTTTGGAAATTCGCCTAGGATGCTTTCCTCGCAGAAAAGCTAGGGGGTGGAGTCACTCCATTTAATCCGCAGTTTACTCCGAGTGGACTGCGTATCTTGAAAATTGCCAAGAAGCACCAACTTCTGGCGCGGTTTTGTTTTGTCTAATCTACGCGCAGGAGAAGTAAGTCAGGGTCACACAGAGCCTGCTCTGAGGCCCCATACACCACCAGACACTGCACTTTGTCAGAGTCTTTCCACGGAATGAACTTGGAGCAAGGGTGCGTCACACGCATGGTTTCTCCGCCCGTGCTTCGCCGCCGTCGTTGGCGAATCGCTTTGGCGGAAGGGGCAGCTGCGCACCTGACCCAGTTCGCGGAAGAGGCTGGACAGCGATTTCCGCGGAACGGATACGGGGAGCGGCTCAAGGTCGCCAAACCGGTGGCAGTGCTGCTGCCCCTGATCACGCGCGTGGCTCTACCGTAACATGTCGCTTACATTCCCCCCTTGTCGAAGCACGCGGTGGTAGTGGGGCCTAATTACCCTGGCTTCAGGTGGGCGGCCACGCTGGGTGCATGTGCGTACGCAAGCAAAGTAACCCATCTCATTGAAGGGCTCTACGGGCTGCGGCCGCTTCCACTCCATCAGACACGTTCGTCCTGGTTTCCTTGGGGGCCGCTTTGATGGGACATTTTGCCAGACTCCTTGGATGAGGTTGAGAGTTGCATCATCTTCTTTTTCAGTAAGCCGTCGCTTTCGGCGGGCGGCCCCAGCTGGCGCGCTTTGCGAGGTGATGGTAATACCCTTTCTTTTTTAACGTGGAGACGCTGCTAGCTAGGTACCGCTTGTGGTCGGGATCGAATCCCTGCATTTCGATCGGGCCGAATGCAAACAACGGCCGTCGAAGAAGAGCCGCGGCTGGTCGGCATTATTCTGAAATCTTCTGGACGTGCCTTTGAAGCTTCAGATTGAACGCATATCACCCGCGAAATTGTGTGGTTGTAGCTGCTGTGTGTTAGCGTGAATACTGTACAACTGAGGGCGCAGATGGAGGAAACCAGCCTCCTGAGCATTCAGCGGAAAAGGCTCGCTTGCTGCAGGTATATGCCAGTGTATTTACCTCTTGTCCGGTGCGGCACTCGAACGGCTCGTTCAAGTGCGCGTCGCGATTGGCGGAAGCGCCGGATCCGGAATTGGTGCCAACCGAACTGTTACCCGGTTCCAGGGATCAAATGGTACTTCTCAAAACCACGCAAACGCGGGACCCTGGTTTCGCTTGTTCGATGCGCGCCCATGGCTGCACGATGTAAAAGGTCCGCGTTCCTCAACTTTGCGGCCCTGCGCAAGCAAGCCCCTCTGGGATCCTGTGGAATCGGCCGATCGAAAAGGAGGCTTCTGTAGCGAACTGCCTACACTTTATACAAAAGTACAAATACGCACTGTCGCACTTCTCGGTGGACACCTTGGCCGCGACGTAAGGGACGCCCACCTGTCGTTACGATGTACCGCGCGTTGCACAATTACCGGCGCGCTGTAGAATGCTTCTCCCAACTAAATCGCCGTATCCTCGCAGCTCAAATTTCGCACAGAAATAGCATTTTGTCGTTGGAATTATTTAATACCAAATTTGTTTGGGGTACTTGCCTGATTCGATCAAAAGAAGCCGGATGTTCCCGTTGTATGTGGTGGCGGCGATGCCGGTGCCATCGCGGCGGGTCGTCTTGCCTCTCTCATATTGCTCCAATTAACCCGGTCCTGTGTAAGCTGCATTCACTTGACCCCTGCGAATTTCTTAATCTTATCTGCCCACCTAATTTTCTGCCGCCCCCTGCTACTCTTATCTTCCCTTGGAATCCAGTTGTTAACTCTTTTAGAAAACACCGGTTATCCTCTCTTCGAACCACATGCCTTGCCCACTTCTTAATTTCGACTAGAATGTCAGTAACTCGAGTTACTTCTCGGACCTACTGTGCACGCTCCTTATTTTTTAACGTTGCACCTACCATTTTCCGTTCTATGGCCGTCAGCGTTGTGTTCAATTTAAGTAGAACCCTTTTCGTTAACCTCCATGTTTCAGGTTTTTGTATTATGTCTATTCAGTTTGTAAGATTACATACTGCGTGCATAATCCCTGTCTGGAGCGCATCATGGTGTCGGATATAATCTCTTTTCTTTCACGTGTACGACATGCTGTGTGAGCTCCCCCACACACGATGTTAATAATAATGATAATAATTGGTTCACAGGAAGGGAAAGGCGCACTATCTGTCACACTTACTCTGTGGACACCTGAACCGCGCCGTAAGGGAAAGGATGAAGGTTGGAGTGAAAGTGTAAGGAGAGAAAGAGGAGCCGTAGTGGAGGGCTACGGAGTAATTTAGACCGCCTGGGGATCTTTACCGCGCGCTGACATCGCACAGCACACGGACGCCTCCGTTTCGCCTCCATCGAAACGCAGCCGCCGAGGTCGGGTTCGAGCCCGGGAACTCCGGACAGTAGTCGGGCGTCTTACCACTGCACCACCCCGGCGGGGCACACACGATGTTAAGGAGTTTGGTTTTAGGTTTTCTATAGATGCAATTTCTTTCCATGAAACACGAAATAACTGGAAAACGGTCTACCTAGCCCCATGTGAACAGTATGTAGCTACATACTGTTCATGCGAGATTAATAATAATAATAATAATAATAATAATAATAATAATAATAATAATAATAATAATAATAATAATAATAATAATAATACTTTATTTTTCCTTTACTACAAGGAAAGGAAAGGAGCAGCCGCTAAAAAGCTGCTTCGAAGAGCAGCTTGACGGGGCGGCTGCCCGGCATTTCACAGCAGAGAAGTCACGCCCACACAGTGAATAAAAAATGAATGGGGAAATAGACTACAAAAAAGAACTAGGTAAATCAGAAAAAATACATGAAAATAACACAGACACGCTGCAAGACAGAACACCTAGTTTAAAAATATCCATTCATAGAAACATTTCGCGGAATAATTTAATGGGAGGAAGAGAGAGATCTTGACCACTATTAGGAAAGTAGTGATTTAATATGGTAGGAAGCCTGAAGCGAAGCATCTGCCTGCCATAGTTAGTCCGGCACGCTGTAACGTGCCAATGCTCCGGGTTACGGGTGTCGTATGTGTTTATGTTGCCTTGAAGCGCTGCTATCAGTGTTAGTGTGTTGTCCTTTTTACTGATGTCTTGTTTATATGAACGCAAAAGCCTGTAGATATACAAAGATGTTACTTTAACCATTTTTAGCTGCTTAAATATTGGTCCTGTACGTTCGAGTTAAGAAACTTTAGTAATATTTCTTAATGCACGTTTTTGAAGGAGTAGTAACTTTGTAATGTTTTCTGCTGTTGTTATTGCCCATACCAGCAAGGAGTAGTTCAGAATAGACGAAAAGAGTGAATTATAAAGCATAATGTTAATGGTAAGTGGAAATACTGGGAAATGTCGGCGTAGAGAACCTATTGTGCGTGATAATTTGTTGACTAAATATTCTATGTGAACGTCCCGTGTCATGGGCTCTGAGAAGTACACGCCTAACGTTTTCACAGAGTGAGCAATTTCTATTTTCATTCCACTGAGCACAAGAGAAGGCAGCTCGAATGCTTTATTTCTGGGGTGGAAGAGAACGGCTTTTGTTTTACTGACATTGAGTTTTAGACTGTTTTGACACGCCCAGTGTTCATTTTTTTCCAAGGTTATGTTAGCCCGACTGGATAGCTCTATGCCTGAGTGACCAGAGAAAAACAGATTTGTATCATCAGCGTAAATAATGTCATGATAAGCGGTGACTAAGCGGTGATAAGCGGTGGCTAAGTCATAAGCGGTGACACGTCGTTCAGAGTCACATGATCCAAGAAGACTTGCAAAGAAGTCACATCGGAGTCACGTGGCATATAAGTGTCATGTGATTAATTTCAGGATGACTAGCAAAACGTGATGACATCATATCGAAGTCACGGGTCACTTTTTTGCATGATTCAGGGTCATTATAGCAGCAAAAAACGCTAATGCTTTCCCAGTTCTGCACTGCAGCAGACCGCGTCATCACTGACGACTATGAATGGATGTGAGGGGCTCTCGGACATTACCGGCCGAACGGATCGAGGGACTGAAGGTTATGTTGACCTTGAATGCTGCTGATGTGTCTTTTTCGTAGATTCGCCCGAGAAGAAGGAAAACAATTACAGGGGTTAAATGCTGCTGAACCAAATATTGAGCGAAAGCATTAGCAACGGGTGATTGAGCACTTCTCTTTTTGTTCTTCCTCAGCCCACATATAAAGCCCCGCTTTAACAAAGCCGTATGAACGTGCCTTAGTGGCCTATAGGGTAACGTGAATGCCAGGGTCCTAGCAGGCTGATTCTGACATGACCGTCCAAGGTGAAACGAGACACCCATGTTGGCAGCTCCTGCCAGCTCGTGTGTCACGTGGGGTGTGACGTCACAGCGTCACGTGGGTAAGACATAACTGCGGCCGGGTCACGCGAAGGCTTGAAAGTGCGAGTAGTATTGCTTTCGCAATAAAATTGACCTCTATTCGGTTTGGCGATTTTTTGTGCACCGGGAAACGAACTGCAATTATTCCTTAATGCTGCATGCGCCCAGTGTGCTATCGTCACGTGTTTACTGTGCCCCACGTGGGCGGACGGCAGGGTACCGTCTGTCGGACGTAACGTTTCCGCGCGCAACCTCGTCGTAATCGTGTGACCCCGTTGGTGCTCACTCTTCTTCCTTTGGCCCCATTCGGCATGTAACGCTCCCTTGCTGTCTTCGCCTTGCTTCGTTTTGCCCGTTTGGAGGCGCTCACTTTGTTTTCTTACACCATCGCTGATCTCCGCTGTTGGGTAACTGCGGTTGTGTGTCGCGGCGCCGCGGAATTGTCCGCTGACTCAGTCGTCGTGGCACCATTGGCGCTTTCACCAGTACTTTCATGGGGCCACTTTCCATAGAGGCAAAACGCAGAAAGGCGCCCGATGCTGGTGCACGTTAGAGCTGCCCCCAGCGGTTCCCAAATTAATATTTCGGCTTCGCCCAATTCGAGACATTCAACCCCATAAGCCGAAACATACCAGCGACCTACTTTTGGGAGCCATTCGTGCATATAGTGCCGTCAATAGGGTGTCTTCTCACCGTAGTGTAAGTACATTTGGAGGTGTCGACGTAGTTGATTGCTCGACTGGAAAAGTTAATCGTAACGTCACCTGTCGGCAATGTATGCCAGTGTTCGTCATCTGTGGCGTCCCCTTGCGCGGTTAGCTGCGAGGCATACCAAATAAATATTTGCTGAGTAATCGGTCAGCTGCTGTGCGGAAATAGGACAGGAAGTAATAAAGGAGGAGTGTGTAAGTGATGGGCGGCGCTGACGCCAGTCGGAGTGTAACGTGTCGGTTGTCGGTCGTGTGTGTGCCGTTGCAGTTGCATTAGCGCCTCACTAGCAAGCTGTAGTCAGTTCCTTACCTGAAAGGGTTGGCGTAACAGGGCGCCGTACGTAACCAGTCACGGGGGGAGGGCTGCCAGTAAAGTAGTGGGTGAAGGGTGATAAGAAAGATGCACGGCAACGTGCCGTGAGTCGTCGAGTGTGTCATGTATACAGCCGTCATTACAAAAATAACACACAAAAGGACAAAAACATGGCCTGCAAGTTTCAGTATGAGCCGGGTTAACCCATAAAAAACGGCAACCCTTCCCCCTGTACTGCGAAGTGCCCAGCAGCAACTCTTCCTCTCGTCCAAACGCTTCAAGGAAACGGCTAGCACTTTTCGTTAACGCGCATACGCTGGGCACACCAATAATATACGCCACGAGTTGAGCATTCCGGGGACTACGCCTATCCAAAAAAGTACCTGCGCGTGATATCCACGTTTAAACGCAAATCCAGTCAATCAATCAATCAGCCATCAATTTTCTCGGTTACTTTCCGGAACAAGCTGGGGGATGACAACGGACATTTGAGAGGACGGCCGCTCAACATATAGCCTGCAAGTCTTACCTCTCTGTTCATTCGCCCGTGTGTGTTTTTTCCGTCCTTTTTCTGCGCCAATTCCTGGAATACAAAGCGAATGTTTACCGCACCTGCCGGACTCGAAGAATGGCGCTGTCATCTGTGCTGCCCCATTTTTTTTTTTCTTTTTCTTTTTTGCCGCGGCAGTTGCGCTCTTGTAAGCTTTTGTGCCTCGGTAGGTGCGTTCGAACGCCACTCATTTTTTGTGCTCATATCGCACCGCGCGATTCCGTTCTTTCAACGGTATGGATGCATGGATGGATGGAATATAGGAGCGTCCCCTTTGAAACGGGGTGGTAGCAGTAGCTATCATGCTCATTTTTCTCCCTATATCTTAATTATTGATTTAGAATGGTTAACTAAACCACCATTCTATTTATTAAATTTTGTTCCTACATTACTAACATTATGTCTTTTCTCTGCTTTTAAGCCACCAATCTTCCAGTCGTTTTTTGCTGGTTTCCACCGCCGGTTTATTCACCCGGCCACTGTTATCTCTAAAGCCCAGAGCTTCAGGAACAGTGATTGCGCCTGCACCAACTTCCGGATAGATACCATTACATTCGAGTATAATATGGTCAATTGTTTCACTGGAGTTTCCACATACAGCACATGCGTCATCTCCATTTTTAAATTTCTTTTTGTAGCTGCGTGTTCTAAGGCACCCTGATCTAGCTTCAAAAAGTAGGGCACTGCCTTTTGAGTTATCAAAGAAATCTTCCTTCCTGATCTGCATTTTCCACTTTCGGTATAATTCCACACTCTGTTTCTTTTCCATCGAATTTATCCAATTTTTACCTTCTGTGTTTTTCACCTGTTGCTTAATGCTCTTATTCCTCCGTCCTTGTTACTAGCATACTTACTAGTTAGTTTCCGAGTTCTTTTCCTCCATTGTGAGTCAACGCTTTTTAGGTACAGGTATTTAAATACTTTAGCTGCCCATCTGTTACTGTCCAATTTATTCAGGCGTTCCTCATATAATATTTTACTCTGAGCTTCCCGTACTTCGAAAGATGCCCAGCCCATATCTCCCTGTACCGCCTCATTTGTAGTTTTGCCGTGGGCACCTAGTGCTAATCGTCCAACGGATCTTTGATTTGTTTCTAATGTCGACTGTACCTCTGATTTTAGGCACAAAACCGCATTTCCGAAAGTAAATCCGGGCAGCGTTCTCTGAGCAGCGTCACCTGGTGACAAGTAGCGAAAATATTGTCAAATGTTATAAAAACGCATTTAAAGCCCGTCATTTCTGTCGCTTCTGTGGCGCAAAGAACCGTCAGCCGAATGTGTCCCGTATTTTGACACCTAAGGCAAAGCTAGGCGCGTCCAGGCACCTCAACAAGCGCCATGCCACTGCCGATGCAGTGTCGTATCCTGTGTAAATATTGTCACATGGTGGTGACAAGGCCGATGACACAAATGAAGAGCCCGGTAGTGCACTGAAGAAACTCTTGCGCCCACAAAAGAACTAAGCAATTCGGCGGCGGCGATCAACAGTCGTGCTCGGCGGTCGTCGAACTAAGAATACCGGTCGACGCTCAATTTAAAGGTTGCGAAGAAACACCAAGATGAAGCCGCAAACGGTGACTGGCACGACCTGGAACATTGCATAAACACGCGCGAGTGGTCGGAAGTTTCGAGAAAGATCTCGGCGCATCTTGCGCGACAAAGAAACTAATAAATCCGCGCCACAGAGAAAGGGATTTGGTAAAGAGCGGGCACTCCCATAGGGCACAGCGGCCCAATTGACTGTAGCGCACCAAGCGGTCGGAGCTTGACGCACATCCGCTTTAGGTTAAACACTCTCACTTTGAATGCCGATATGCGCTGCGCCATGGCGCGCGCAGTTTGGTTTGAACGCTTGCAAGCGCTGCCGTACCGCCGCGCACTGTTGGCACATTATTTCTGTTCTGTACGGTGCGGTATTATTTTTCTGTTTTCAGCAATTAAATATAAAATTAGGTCACAATTACTGCTGATTGCCCATCAACGTAGCTGCGCCAAAGCCTTTGCCACACAGCAGTGTTGCAGGAAAGATGCCAGGAGCTCTTTGAAATGCTTTGCTTCATACAAAAACAAAACAATTCTGTCACGATTTGGTGCATAATAGCAACTAGAAAGACAGACAAAACGTAGGTTACAACATCAGCCGATGTGTGCATTACAAAAAAGTGACAAAAAAAAAAACATTGCACAAAGCAAGAAACAATGCATAGGTATACAAATGCAGCATGACATGCAGATATACGAAGTATGGAATTTTGAAAATGATACGTAAGAAAATAGACATACTGCGCTCACAATACCCTCGCGGCTCCCTAAGAGTACCATGTATTTTATTTTAAACACAGATTTCAAGCAAATACACTTCAAGTCGTCTTGGGCCACAGGGACATTGTTTTCAGCTTAAATGCGTACCCTTTTCCCACACCATCATGAATTTTGGGGTACGACCTTGGTAGCGAAATTCTAGCAGATGGTCACGTCTTTCATCCTCAGCATTACGTTTTTCGGAAAGTGTGAACGGTTTCTAAATACAAATATGCTGTAAGCCCGAAATATGTTGGAAAACATTGACTCATGTTACAAAGTGCTTTGTATTCATTTTACGACAAAAATGTGCACTCGTTAAATTCATGGCTAGAATGCACAACAGTTTCAATATAAAAATGGTTCCTCTATTATGCGCGTGGTTATAGCCTGGGTCTCTTTGGGACGGTAAACAATATTAACCAACCAAGCTTATCATTTTATCACATGATTAATTTGTTGGAATGTGAAAATACGGACTAATATTGATATTTCAGGAAACAATAGGAATGTTTATTTCATGCCTATTAACACATTTTTAATGTTGATTAACAATTACATCGTTTGTAGAAATACCTGAAGTGCACATTAAGTCACATGAAATGGCAAGCCGAAGGTGAAAGCTGAAACCTATTGACTCGTGGGATGCGGAAGATTGGTCCGGACCTCTTGACGTATGCTGCATTGTTTCACCGGGACAAACAGCAGAGACAGCTGCATCCTGACATCTGCTGAAAATTTACAGTAGAAGTATTTGTCATTGTGATACACCTTTTACCGAAACTCTGTAAAAAGATCAAACGTTAGAAAGCCGTCAAGGAATAAAATTACGAAAATTGTCAATATGATTTCTCGAGCCCCGCGTGAGTACCCACGTAAAATACGCATGTCAAGCTACACGGCGAAACTCCGTGCCAGTAATTTTCAACATTGCTCCATTTCGCGATGTTGATCTTTGGTTTTAAAAGCTGCAGTGACAGCCGACTACGCATTTCATTCGATAAAGATCATATGATACACGAGTGGCAACAGCACAGGGACTACCAGTAAGATGTTCATGGTGTGCGTTAGGAGCAATGAAGATAAATGCGCTAGTGGAATGCCTGTTTTCAGAACTATCGGCGCGCCGCTTTTCTAATATCAAGCTGTTGAGAAACACTTCGGCGTTAGCTTTTGTATGGCCTTTTTTAAGGCGAAAGCCTTTATAGCTTCATCGTTGTCGTCAGCACTGTGTCACGCTTTTGCGGCGGCTCTGTTTGGTCAAGACGAGATGACGTCATGGAGGTATCGACCAATCACAGAGCACCACCACAGTATGCGCGAATGCGTGCATTATATGGCCATATGCCAATCAATGAATGATTAATCACTAATTAATGACTATATAATTTATAATTACTCAATAGCGGTAGTTGCGCAATAATTCATTAATTTCTTAATTACTGGACACTGATTACTAATCACTACTTCATCATCATCAGCAGCAGCAGCCTGCTATATCCACTGCAGGGCGAAGGCCTCTCCCATCACTACATAGTGATTACTATATAATTACTAATTACTGAACAGTGACAGTTGCGTAATTAGTTAATGCCGCGCACACCGGACTTCATTATGCGCGAATGCGTGCCTTGTCATATGACAATCGATGCTTAATTACTAATGTCTAATCAATTAAGTACTTAATTAGTACTAATTGCTACTTGGTAATTACTAATTAGTGATCACGTAGTTTAATTAAGTAATTGACAAATTAATTAATAATGACTAAGGGACAGTTGCGTAATCCAATAGTTAAATAATTATTGCCGCCTTATACGCCCATATGGCAAGCAATAATCAATTACTAATTAATGACTAACTAATTAAATAACTTATTAAATTATTAACTTATTAACTTCTTAAATAATTAAATAAAATTATTAATTTTTAATTATAATTGTTGATGCCTTAAACGGCCATATGGCTATCAATCAGTTCAGTTCAGTCGTTCAGTCGTGTCCGACTCTTCGTGACCCTATAGACCATGACGGCCACTGGACATAGGATTGAGCGTCCTTTGTGGGGTTTTCTTAAGGGAGTTGCCGAAACATTCTATTTCCTCACCTTACTATTTTCCTTGGAATAACTATACAGTCTATCCAGGACAAACATTGCAAAAGTTTGTATTGAGACGTTATTTCCTGTACCGATGTATTGGCAGCGTTATCTCCCCTTTCTAGACAATAGTGTATTAAAGAGGGTTCAACGGATCTATATACAATCAGCCGCAAAGACTTTCTTTTTTAAACTTCACACATCAACCCTGCTTGTCAAAACGTGGCTTCATATATGCAAAAGGCACTTTTGTGCTATGGTCAGTGGACTGTCGCCTGTGTCAGCAACCAGAAACTATAGATCATTGCTTTGTGTATTGCCGTGATGCAGTGTTTTTTGGGATATTCTGCAATGGACTCTCAAGAAGGACATTGATATTACGCCCGATACTATAATATTTTGCTTGCAATGGAAACGTCTGAGGTGCCATGCGACCTTTTTGTGCTCATGGGACTTTTTAGCCTGTGGAAGAGCCGCATGACAGATCGCCGCGCAGAGCCACCACGTTCATTGAAGTCTCTGTTCAGAGAGAACAGTGTGCTATGGTACGGGAGGTATATGCTGCGCAGGATCGACCTCTTGCATGGTCACCTTTAATTTTGATGTGTGGCCAGAGTGAGAGCTCGATGCTGGTGTGCTGTGTATGACAGCTTGCGGGCTGCGACCTGGTTAAATTGGCTCGAAGTACTTCCATGCAATATAGAAAAAAAAAAAAAAGGCTGTATGGCGCAAAGGAATAACACTACTTACCTCAGCACAGAAACGTCTGTTCGAATCATGTGAGTGCACTTTTTTTCTGATTTTTTAATATTTACAGCATTCAAATAAATTAATAACATCTTTCCTGGGTTATGTTCCCCATTAGGTTCTATTATGTGATGTTTTTATTCTGAACAGCCGCAAAGCCAGCCAAAATCAGAGCCAGGAGGAGACGGTATGGCAACTCCTACACTATGCAATTACATTCACTGTAATCATTTCCTGCCTCCGATGAGCGTATGTTCCCTTTAGGTTGCGTTAAGAGACACCTCTTAACAACAATCGCCATTTAACTCGCTATAAGACAACCAGTGAGGAGAGAGAAGTTGCGGGACCCTATTAGCCCCGAGAAGTTTGAGTGGCGCCCTCTGGCGGTCAGCCCGACGTGACGTCACGGCAAGGACTGCCTGCGCCGATCGCTCTGGCTTCTCCGGGTTTCCGCGTAGCTTCGAGTCTGCGGCCTCGGTTGTTCTCATAACAACAGCGTTATGAAAAACGCAGACAGCACCGATCGAGTGCCAGGAAAAAAAAGTATTTAATCATGATTCCTCTTGCTTTCAAAACACGAAACATGGGCTCGTCGCGGTGAGCGCAAGAATCGCGTGTGCCCGAGCGCTCGCCGCGACGGGCGCAGCTGGTGCCGTCGCCGCGGCAGGAGCCTTTCGTGCGTCGTCCCTTGAAACTGATGATGTGCGTGGAGTCACTATCTTCATGATTGTATTACGAATGTAATACAACCATGAAGATAGGTCTATATGCCTGCGATGCGATAAATTTGTACCGTTTTGCTGTGGACGTTGCTTCGAGCGCGCATTATGGACTGCGCGCTGTGAAATTTGTGCACGGATTTTTATTTAAAAACGGCTACTGATTAAAACTTTATTAGAATCATCTTACTTGTCGAGCATTTTTGAGAAGCAATTACGCATGATTTGCCAAGAGCAACGTGCATTTTGATGGCCAGAAATATGAGTTATTAACCATGTCGTAAACATTTCCGTCATTCCGTTCGCCTCTGCCTATTGCGCCGCAGCCGTGCGCGCATGGGATGTCTTGGGGGCACTGCTAATTTGCAAATTTGTCTCCCTTTCACTGAGGAGCATAAATTCCTATGTGGACAAAGCGTGCGAAACAAGTCGCTGCCGTAGAGAAGCAGAGAAATCACTTTCATCAATTATTTTTGCAACCGTTATTAGCTGTTTTTGCTTGGAGATGTCATTCGCGCTGAGCTGGATTCCAGCGTCCTTGAAAAGCTTCTGAACCTTCACGGTAACTCCTGAAAAGAAAAAAACGCAAGCTCTGTCAAAAAAAAATAAAATAAAAATAAAACAGCTGCAGGTGAAACAGGCAAACAGTGTATAAAACTGTATTACATACCTTCAGAACTTCCTGTGCGTTGGTTAGCGCTGTGGGTTGGTCCTTGAGAAAAAAACAACAGAATTATTATGCCATATAAACCACTCTTTACAGATACAGAGATATCACTAAATTTCCGTCACGCATTGAAAACTTTTTCGTTTTGTTAAGTACTACAAACAGCTCATTGAATCCATATGTGAAGAGGATGAAAAGTGGGTCTTGTTTAAACAGGTATAGTATGTCCTTCTCTGTTCTTAGGGTAACATTATGCTTAGAGTGATAAGGTTGAAATGCAGTATTTTCATGTACATTTGGTGACGTGGCTAGATAAAAGAATATTCCTCGTGTATCTACGGATGACTTGTGGTTTCATTACTTCATTTTTATGTTGTAACAAGCTCTCCAGTCGAATTAACTGCAGTAATAGAGATTGTTTAAGGTATTAACTGTTTGTTTTAATCAACAGTAGTGGTGAGGAAGCAAAAGCTGATAATTTATCACGATTCTAGCTTACTCATGTATTTCAGTTTCATGGTCAGAACTAAAGACAATGCGGGATATATAAATGTTTTTCTTTTTCCTGAATGCTTGATAAAAATCATTCACGACAATGTGAATCATCACAAAGGAATAGTGGCCGCATAGTGTATCCATAGGTAAACATACCGTCTCAATCTATAACTTCCACCTCCTCTTCTAGTCGTGCAGCATTGTCTATGGGAACGGCGCTCGAATTTTCACTACTGTCCCCATTCTTGCGTGTCGTCAAAGCCTCTGCGTGTGCGCAGAACTGGTACGACTTTGCGGGAACGCCTCTTTCACCTGGAATCAGACAGAGTGATTCAGGCTACAACCTCAAAAAACACTGAAACAAGGCCTTAACGAAGTTTGGGCATTACCTCAGAAAAGCGCAGAACAGCTGCACATCACGTGCACTTTAAAGTCACGCTTGTTGCATAGCACACAAGTCTGAGACGTAGCTAAGGCAGGGCTTCACGAAGCCCAGGAAAAAAAAAAAAAAAAAAAAAAAAAAAAAAAAAAAAAAAACCTATCACAACCCTTACTGAAATGCTGTTTTTAGGGACGCGTTGCATTGAATCTGCGCCCCATGTCTTGGAAATTTTGAAAAATATCAGCATTCAAACAAAAAGACCAGCACAGCTGTGCGGGCTGTGTCAAATTTCGCGGCATGAATGAACACGAGAACACCACTGCCGTGAGACACATTTTAAACAAAAACTTAAGCAGGGTCTCAGTTGACTCAGCTTGGACATTCCGCTACTGAGCAAAATGTCTGAGCACTCACTGACACAAAGATCGAGGAAACGAAAGTTTGAGCAATGGCTGATTTACTTACGCCGTCGCTTCGTCGATCCCGGGGGCGATCGCCTTGCATCGCTAGGACGCACGGGAAGGTTGACGGATGGAACAGCGTCTGGCAATAGTTTTGTTCGTGTACACTGATAATTAAAAAAAAAAAAAGACTAGTTGACAAACAGCCCGTAAAAGCGTCGCTACACGTACGGCTCACCGGCTACACAAAGTCTTCCTTTTTGAAGTGCTTACTGCACACTAGTGGCAATGCTGACGGTTGCCTTTATCAATCTAACCTCCTTCATTTTGAACAACTTTGGGTAAAGTGGAAGCTTACACCGGCTTTCTTCCGTGATTTTCACTGCGCACTGAGCAATAAGTCACCATGATTATTCACGAGCGAAAACGAACGAAAGGAGCCGGCATCGTCCGGGAGGCTAGCAGCAGCCCGGCTGGTGGAGTCCTTGCCGTGACGTCAGACTGCGGCGATCGCAGCGGCGCCAGTGTTCGCTCTCGGGGCTAATACCGTTGAGCGAACGGAATTACGCTATCGCACCACTCGACCGCAACGGTCTCTTCGAGTGCCTTGTCGAGGGGACTACCGCCATTTGTGCGTCGTACTGCTCAGACCATGTCGCTTTGGCGAATCTTACCTTTCGTCATCATCATCATCATTATTGATTGATTGACATTTACGAGTGGTGAGGAGGGCATTACAAAAGGGGGAGTGGAGGTTCATGGACACATTTTATGCAAGAAAAAAGAAAGAAAAAGGCAAGGTCGCGTAAAACATTTGTGTGGAACGGAGCGTAATGGTTGAGCAATGTATAAACCAAGCAGACGGCAAGAGTACCCATGTGATTCATGGTGGCGCATGTCTACACTGGTCCTCGCATATCGCGCCTTTGAATTTAAGAATCAGTAAGGCTAAGCGTGCTCTCTTTCTGCGGGGACGTCCGTTGAACCGATTCGCTCCTCTCCCGTGACCATGCATTGCCTCATTTTTTCTTTCTCTCCCCTGTGCAGTACAGCGAAGGTGTTCTCCGAGTAGCAAGCGCTGCACAAATATTTGTATCACAGTAAAGCAGGCGCGATAAAGCAATTAAGTTGAGGACAACGCGGAGGGCTATGGAACGAAAAATGGTAGGGGTAACATTAAGAAGATAGGAAGCGTGCAGAGTGAGTCAGAGAAATAACTCAAGTTACTGGCATTCTATTGGAGATCAAGAAGAAATTGACATGGGCAGGACATGTAGTGCGAAGAGAGGACAACCAATGGTTGCTTAGGGTAACAAACTGGATCCTAAGGGAAGGAAAGCGTAGCAGGTGGCGTTAGGCGGGCGGGTGAGGTCAAGATCGCAGGGGTCAAGTGTATGCAGCTAGCACAGGACCGGGTTAATTAGAGGAAGATGGGAGAGGCCTTCGCCCTGCAATGCGTATAGCCAGGCTGATGATCATGATGAAAGCAGTCGCGCAAGAATCCGTGAGTGCTTGTCCGCTCTTTCCTGTGCATACCTGTCGGTTATCCCAGCGGCACAGAATGCGCCACCTCAGTGGGAGTTGGCCACGGTGGAAGATTCTTCCACCGTGGAGTTGGCACTGCCGCGTTCCCACTTTGCCCGGTGTGACCCACTCGCGGCCGTCGGCGATAGTGGGCCGGCGGGAAGTCAAGTTCGCCGACGAGGAAGCGTCTATCAGTTCCTCGCCCCCTAGTGATGGAGAGAAGGAAATAGCGGCCCCTTCCGCGCCGGAAGTTGCTTCTGGCCCGGCTGCCACTGCCGCGTGCCGGAAGCGTGACCGCGGATCGGCCCAGTGAGCTGGCCCCGGACTAGATTGCATTGATCGCGGGCCTGAGCGCAGAGCTTCCTCCTCCCTCGTGCGCTCGGACGGGAGAGAAGGAGGAGCGCGGCACGGTATCCTACACGTGCGGCCTTCGTTTGTTGAACGCGTCGGCCCGCTTCGCGATGCGGACAGTTTGAATTTTTGAACAGGTGCTCCGCCAGCGCTGGGGCAGCTATGCTTGCCTTTCTCCACGTGGATGATTCGATCGCAGTGATAGACTTTGTGATTGCGCTGATGAGCTCGCGCTCGTGGTTAGGCGAGCAGCCCTGTCGTCTCAGCAGCTGTCTCGGCAACAGCACACAGTTCATCACTTGAGACCACGCTCGAGACGACCCAACTCTCCCGTAACCGCGGCGACCCGAGAGGGCGTGCTTACGCCACGCAGAACCCAGCGAAGAGCATATTCGCTCGGTCGGTCTGTTCATCTATCCACACCTCCGTTATGACCGCGCGAATACCGCGAAGAGCACGTTCGCTCGGCCGGTCTGTTATCTATTCACACCTGCGTTACGACCGCGCAGACTTCGCGGCCCGCGCCCCCCGCCTGAGTTATGTCTCCCCTCGAACTTCGGAGAAGAAACGCGAGAACTCGACGCCTCGGGAGAAGGCATTCGGAGCCGAGACGAGACGAAGCGCAGATGCGCACGAAGGCGCACCACATCCAGCCAGGCGACCCTCTCCAGATCAACCGAATCTCTTTTTAAGTTTTAATAAACAGTTTGATTTTAACTCCTCATCTGGCCTCACTGCTGTCACTGCTGTTCTGCAGTTCAGGTTGCAGCTGCATTTTCTTGCATCTTTTGTTTCGTACATATGACGCATGCGAGCTTTTATATCGGCGACATACAAGCGAGTGTTCATCACCTCGACTGCGTGCGCACTTTTCGTGTCAACGCGGCAATGCTTGTAATGGAAGCATTGAATCCCTGTGTGGTCCCGCGATAGGAAATATCTTGCTTGCGTCGTGGCAGTCGCTTCGTTTCCAACTTGGCAATACTTAGTAGGTAGACGCATTTAATTCCTGTCTGGTCCCGCGATATGAAATTTTTCGATTGCGTCGTGGCGTGCATGCCTCCGCTCGCAGAGTGGTTCGTTTCCTACATGCCCTTTTCTTCTGGCGCAATCGGCTTTTTTGCCGGATCCTGGTGGGAACCTGTAGAGTTTTTGAGAGATTCTGCCTGAATGGACTTCCAGCGCTCAGTAGATTTTCTTTTTTTTTTTGTTTTTCTTTGTTTTATTTTGCTGTTCTCCCACTTTTTTATTTGCTTCGTTTTCGTTGTTGCCGCGTTAGAAGGCAGTGGAAGATCCGGCGCTGCAGCAGCTATAGCGGCTGCCGCTCCGCATCCGGTTTCGTTTTCTTCGCTCGTCGATTTCCGGCGTCGTGCAGGGTTCCGGTGGTGCGAGGCGGAACGGCAGTTCCGGTTCCGCTGCCGGACCCAGAGCTTATTTTCGAGAAATGAAAAAATCGCCGGGCCTCGATATCCAGCCTTTGCTGTCGTATCCTTTGTCTTTTTCTCCTCCGCAGCCATGGAAGATCCGTTTTTGCCTCTGACTCGAGGATGGCTGTGCTAAGTTGACGCCTTCCGGCCCCTTCCAAGAGTTCCTGCGGAGACAAGAAATGCGATTCGCAGCCTGGTAGGTATCTACGATAGCGGCTTGGGTTTTGTAGTGTTGCGGTTGCGGGACGGTAAGGTGGTATTGCCTACTACCTGCTCAATTATTACGGGGTAGAGAAGGTGCAGTTAGTCCGGGCTTGCATACAGCGTTGTGGGAGCCGTGGAAGGAGCTTTTCGAGTGGACGCGTTCATCACGTGACATCTGGAGCGTGCATATAATTGTGAGCCTATTCGTGCTATTGACAGCCGCAGACACGCTAGCTCAGATGCTGATCGCGCCCGAATGCTTAAACGGGCTTCGAAATCATCGCAGCATGAACAGCTGCGGTTATGTACTACACATTGACGTTGTACGCGCGTCTGCGCACCGTGTAGAGTTCCTGTTGTTTATATCTATGCATGTTGCGATAAATTCTGTCTGCAGGGATCCCATCGATCAGCCGATGTTTCCCTACTCATTGTGACACAAAAACGTGTATATCAAACCTCCGCATTCGTTCTTCGTCACGGGATGATCGTAATAGAGGGAATTCACGGGCGATTATGACAAAGTCCGATGACTCACACTGGGTAAACAGTCAAAGTTTTCATTATTAAATGTACGGACTTTGTCAAAGGTTTAGAGCCCAGCAGGCTCGCTTCTGAGCCATACCACGTGGCTCGTAATGCATTGCCAGTGTTTCTAATCTCCTCAGGGCGAGACTCTTTATTTAAAGCAGACAACTGAGCTAGTGTGATTTTTAGATTAAAGGCACATGCAGGGGGTTTACATGAGACCGACAAAGTCGGGTCGGGGAGGCCTGTCGGGCTAAAAACCGGCTATCGGGCTCGTGTATACGCTAGGGGGTCGAGCTAAAGGACCGGCGGGTCGGGTCCCGCCAGCCCGACTGCAGGGGGTGGGTTGGCTCGACCCTACCCGATGGGCGAGGGGCATGTATACTCTCAGGGGGTTTACATGAGACCGACAAAGTCGGGTCGGGGAGGCCTGTCGGGCTAAAAACCGGCTATCGGGCTCATGTATACGCTAGGGGGTCGAGCTAAAGGACCGTCGGGTCGGGTCCCGCCAGCCCGACTGCAGGGGGTGGGTTGGCTCGACCCTACCCGATGGGCGAGGGGCATGTATACTCTGACGCGTCGGGCAGGCACCTCCTCTCTTGCCTCCTTGCTGGTCGGGGACGGGACCGTGAGCTGTTCGTCTGAGCATTCCTCCTTTTTCTCCTCTCCTGCCTGCGCCTGGTTCTCTTGCTCGACGCACGGTGTAGCAGCGATCTTTGCCCGATAGAAACGAGCTCATGTAAACCCGGACGGGTCGGGCTGGCTTAGCTCGACAACCGGCTCCCCCCTACCCGACCCGCTTGCGTCGGGCTCATGTATACAAGTCGGGCAGGCACCTCCTCTCTTGCCTCCTTGCTGGTCGGGGACGGGACCGTGAGCTGTTCGTCTGAGCATTCCTCCTTTTCCTCCTCTCCTGCCTGCGCCTGGTTCTCTTGCTCGACGCACGGTGTAGCAGCGATCTTTGCCCGATTAGGGTGCCTCGATGTAGCGCGCCGCCGTACAGGGTGGAGACACTGCCTTCGACGGCGCCATGTTGGGGCAAGCTCAGATACGGCGGGCTATGGAGCGTCGGTCCGATTTCTTGTTCAGCACGCGCTTGCGCTAGCAAGCTCAACTGCGTACCGTTTTTACACACATACTCGCAATCCTGGGCGCTTTTTTGCTCGAAAAAAAAAATGTGAAAGCAACTACTGCTTGCTAGCATGTGTAGTTCTAAGAGGAAATTATCAAATTGCAGATGGTAAGCATTTACTCTTTCGCCGTCACGGATGTTCAAATGCGGTTATTTTGACGACTGGCTGTTTTACAAAGCAATGCATTTTGCACTGCCGGACATGAATGAGTTTATGAGGTGCATAACATTCAATTGCGTCTATTGCTATAGATCAACAACCATGTGTACGTTTCAGGGAGCCGTATATCGAAAATAATTTGTATCGCAATGGCCCACCGTAAACCGTAGAAAAGACATAGCAAAAAACGATGCGTAAATCAACCTTTGACACGTGTCGCATGCTGATGCACACGGCATTTTATTCCAAAACAATTCTCATTAAGACTTTGAAGCTGATTTTAGATGCACGCCTAGGTGACATCTAGGCGCCAGCTACAGTTTTGCTGCCGTACCCATCATTCGATTTTTCTGTCTGACTTAGCCAACTGAAGTAAATGCGCAAGCGCATCGTCCCAAACCGCTCTAACAGTCTGTTCATAAGCTTTGGGTATCCCGCGCAAAAATTTTTACACGCAATCAAACAATGTCGGGACAGCTGTTGACTTGAGGAGCCACCGTCCATACACTGTGTTTGCCCTCGAACCGGCGCTGAAATGAGATAGGCGACGAAACAGTCATTTTGCGTATTTTGTAGTGTGCACGCAAATGAATGAAATAATAAAAACATTATGGAAGCAATGCGATATTTACATGTACGATCGCAAAATTTTTCCATGGATGCCAAACCAGCGACTGCACTAATTCGAGTGTCATGCGGTCAAATTTAGCTTCACCTAAATTTGGCTTAACCTCCGACGAGTACTTGCGGTGACAACAGGGTGTGAATATCGCCTCGCAATGCGTAATAATAATACAGGGAAGGAAAAGCTGCATTCGGGATGAACTGTTGTACTGCGCAAGAACCTTGCTTCCTCACGACCGCTTTCACAAGATGATGCCGCTACACCTTCCAGCTCACGAGAGCAGTTTCTTTGAGACTTGTCGAGCTGCCAATCATATGCTTAAAACGACCTAATTTTCGTGAGAACCCAAGTTTTTATGTTATTGCGAATCTCAAAAACCTCGTGTAAAACTGCTCCTGTGTATAATTAAAAAAGAACGGCTTCAGGGGACCTGTTATCTCGATTTCGCGAAATATTGTACTAACGATAAGCCCACTTGCCAAATTCCAGCGCGGCCAACTCACGGGGTGTTTTTTTTTTCTTTTTTTTTTTCGACCAAAATAATTGTTACAAACTGCGTCTCACTTCCTACTCTGTCGCGAGATGACATGCCATCCGTCGCTCTCCAATGTATTATTTCCCGAGAAGAACAGAGGAAATGTAATCTGTGTGAATCTGAAGCCTCGGCGGTTGCCACCAGCTTTCAAGATCGAGTGTAAAGGGGAGCGATCGAAAGGGCACAATGGTGCATTCCTTTGACAAATACCAGGCTCGACCTTCTCCACATGTTCTTGGTGCGGCTATGAACACAGAAAGGCAGATCCTCAACAAAAGATATTATTGTGTGACACTACGCGTATGATACTAAAGTCGAGTGTCACTCACTGAAAGTTACACTAAATTTCCCCGAGTGACTACAACATAAGCAGACGCAATTGTCCATATATTTAGTTTATAAGCCCTCACGTAGGCTGAAAATTCAAAATTTACACTTAAAAACACAGCGCGCTACTCGCGATGCCAGGCAATGCGATGCTTCGACCTGCTTCAACGATGAAGAAGGCAGACCAAAATCTGTTTTGCGCATAATACTAGATGGGGAAGCCAAAAACCGCACAAAGCTCGTGATCACAAGCAGATGGGTGAAGCGGCGTGAGATAATGTCATTCCAAACAGAAGCGCGTAACTGCGTTAGACGAGTACAAAAATATCTTTTAAAACGCTTTCGTATAAACAGATACAGACCGCAAGAAAGACGACACGCGCACATACGCAAGCGCTTGTGTGTGTTTGTCATCTTTCTAGTGGTCTGTGTCTGCGCTAGACCTTTTTACACGATTGAAATGCACCTATTCGGTCAAAAAAATTATGAATGCATAAAAGAAGCACAGGTATTGTGGCTTACTTCGCAGTCTTCACGCTTCACTTTCGCGTCCCATACATTTCTCCGTCTATTATCCCATGAAGAACCAAAACATCTGGCTCCTTTTTTTTTTTTTTTTCTTGTTTGCTGAGCCAGCACACAATGGAACACAACAGCCTGGCATGCTAGTTTTCGCGACTGAACACAGTTCAATCGCCCAGCACCCAGCGCACAGCACAACCGCTTCGGACACTCCGCAGCAACGGCCCGAAGCGACTTGCCCCAAGATGGCGAGCGCGGCGGCACGAGGCATGCCAAAGGGTGTCACCACCCTGTACGGCGTCGCTGGTATCGAGGCACCCTATGCCCGATAGAAACGAGCTCATGTAAACCCGGACGGGTCGGGCTGGCTCAGCTCGACAACCGGCTCCCCCCTACCCGACCCGCTTGCGTCGGGCTCATGTATACAAGGCTACGGTAGCTAGTGCTAAAGGCAATGGATAAAGGAGAGACGCACAACCACAGGTTGCGCCGCTTGCGACGACTGTTAGCCTGCCACCAGATTTTTATCTGTCATTGCACCCGCTACCGTTTCGGTGGTGGACGACGGCTGTTGCGACGCGCGTCTTTCTCTCCCACTTCTTTTTCTCTCTTCTCTATTTTCTCGCCTGTCCGCACTAGTCAGCGGAGGTGGCTCAGCAACAGAGCCAGTAGCAGGCCCATGCATTTTCTTTTCCTTCTTCCTTCAGTCGCAACAACAACAACAGCCAGGAATGCTAGATATCAACTTGGTTTTATTCCAGACAGACACTTTCATAGGCAAAGCAAGCACAAACGATCACACCTAGATAAAGCGTATGTGCAACGGCACCTTCCGGTTCGAGAATTGTAGTTCTTTGGATGATAGAGATAAGGATGGCTTGCTTACACATGACTGTCGTTCCATGTAAATGATAAAAGCTTCCAGCATTTCACGCTCCTTCTGGTCATAACTTGAAAAAATGACCTCTGAATGTATATCGGAGCACAATTATCCTCATAACGTTTGCAATGTGTCCCGAGCCTTATAGTGCCTTAATTGACAGCCAGCCTGTGCTCCATTAGCCAAATATTCATACATCGGCCAGTTTAGCCGATGTAACAATGCCCGCATGAGAAGGGAATGCTGTAGACCACAGTGGTTTTGCAAGCCACATACGGCATTTGATGTTTTATTGGGCAGTGACGTTTTTTTTTTCTTTTTTGAGGCAACATTAACAGCCTTGCAGAGTTTGCCTAGCTTACCAGGTGCAATAAGCACAACTCGGACTTAGCCTTTCTGCGCCACCTTCTCTAGGCCTGTGTCAGCTCGTGAACATACAGCAGGGACACACATCTAGCCCGCCCGCTCATGAGCTTGTATAGATAGCTCGGATATCGTTGCCTGTTTCCCAGCTTTTATCGTTTTTAACAGGCCCTTTGCAACGGATGTCACGAGCTCCCTGGGGAAAGATATGCCTGCAGGTGCAGACTTTCAATCACCTTGTGTGAGCAGGACTTCTCTAGGACGGCATGGAGGCAGTTCTTGGCGATACCTCTTTTTGCTAATTTAGAATGAGCCGAATTAAAATTCAAAATTTGTTTTTCTGACCTTGGCTGGTACATATAGCAAACGCTTGCGTCACTTAGAGAAGGCCGAACGTCCAGGAACTGTAGGCTACCATCTTTAGCAAGCCCATGGGTGAAACTAAGAAAATGCGCACAGGACATAAACATTTCCTATGTTCGTTCGACTGGAACATTCTTTTCGTTATCCTGAGTAGTTTGTGCAACTACCAAAAAGTCGTCAACATATCTAAACATCTTTAAATTCTTATCGCTGTCAACGCACGCTTCAGTGCGTCTGTCCAAACTAGCTATAAGAACAATTCACATAAGCACGGGGGCTACCGATGCGCACATCTCGTTATCAAAATTCGACCTCGGTAGTCATGCAGACATTGCGAAATCAGCGTGTAGATGAGCCGTATGTGAAAATACTGGAATATATCTAAAGTGGCTGCACAGCAACCATCGTTCTGCATAAGAAAAGTAACAAAATTCCCACAGAGAGACACGATCTCTGCAGTACTATTCACAGCTTGCTTGGAGGAGATTTGGAATGGGAGCAGTTAGGGATAAGGGTCGACGGAGAATGCCTCAGTAATCTGCGATTCGCTGATGACGCCTTACTAAGTAACGCAGGGGATGAACTGCAAAGAATAATTGATGACTTGGACAGGAATAGGAGAAAAGTAGGCTTGCAAATAAGTGTGCAGAAGACTAATGTAATGTTCACCAGACTCCGGAAGGAACAGTTGTTCACAACAGATGACGAAACACTGGAAGTGGTAGGAAAATATGTCTAGTTAAGGTAGTAACCGAAGATCCGGACCATGAAATGGAAATAACAAGGAGAATAAGATTGGGATGGAGCGCATTTGGTAAGTACTCACAGATTATGACTAGCAGCTCACCGGTATCGCTCAAGAGGAAAGTATACAACAGTTGCATCTTACCTGTATTCAGCTATGGTGGTGCTGAAACATGGAGGCTAATGAAAAGGGTTCTACTTAAGTTGAGGACAACGCAGAGGGCTATGGAACGAAAAATGGTAGATGTAACGTTAAGAGATAAGCGCGCAGATTGGGTTAGAGAAATAACTCGAGTTAATGACATTCTAGTGGAAATCAAGAAGAAATCTGCATGGGCAGGGCATGTAGTGCGTAGAAAGGACAACCGATGGTCGCTTAGGGTAACAAATTGGGTTCCAAGTGTAGTAATGCGTAGCAGGGGGCGGCAGAAAGGTGGGCGGATGAGTCCTAGGAGTCTAGTGATGCAGCTAGCACAGGAAAGGGTTAAGTGGAGGAGCATGGAAAAGGCCTTCGCCCTGCAGATGTCATAGTGCGGCTGATGATGATGATGGTGACTGTGAACGGGTCATTAACAGCAAGGATCGAGATTCAACTGCTTTTGGGTGAACAGCTAGGTCAATGACGTTCGGCTTTTTCAGAGGGACGCAAGCGTTTGCTATATGTATGTACCAGCCAAGGTCAGAATAAAGAAATTTTGAATTTTAATTCGGCGCATTCTAAATTAGCAAAAAGAAATATCGCCAAGACATGCCTTCATGCCGTCCTAGACAAGTCCTGCTCACACAAGGTGATTGAAAGTCTGCACCTGAAGGCAGATCGCATGACGAAGGTCGGTTTCCCCAGGGAGCTCGTGACATCCGTGGCTGAAGGCCTGTTAAAAGCGATAAAAACTGGGAAACAGGCAACGATATCCGATCTATATATACAAGCTCATGAGCGGGCTAGATGCGTGGCACTGCCCTATATTCACCAGCTGACTCACCGCCTAAAGAAGGTGGCGCAGAAAGTCAAGGTCCGAGTTGTGCTCACTGCACCAGATAAACTGGGCAAACTGTGCAAGGCTGTTAATGTTGCCTCAAAGATGAAAAAAAGAAAAACACCATTGCCCACTAAAAGATCAAATGCTGTATGTGGCTTGCAAGACCAATGTGGTCTACAGAATTAATTCCCTTGTCATGCGGGAATTGCTGTATCAAATGTTCGCTAATGGAGCACAGGCTGCCTGTCAAGGCACCATCAGGCTTGGGACACTTCGCAGCACATTGTGAACGTTATGAGGATAATTGTGCTCCGATATAAGGAGCGTGAAATACTGAAAGCCTTTCTCATTTACATGGAACGACAGTCGTGCGTAAGCAAGCCATCCTTATCTTTATCATCGAAAGAATTACAATTCTTAAACCGGAAGGTGCCGTTGCGCATGCGCGTTATTTAGGGTGTGATCCTTTGTACACGGTGCCATGGTACCATGTGCCATGAATCTAAGGATCTTTTATTCTGCCCTCTTATACGAGAAATGATGGAATGGAATGGAATATAGGAGCGTCCCCTTTAAAACGAGGTGGTAGCAGTAGCTATCATGCTCATTTTTCTCCCTATATCTTAATTACTGATTTAGAATGGTTAACTAAATCACCATTCTATTTATTAAATTTTGTTCCTACATTACTAACATTATGTCACTTCTCTGCTTTTAAGCCACCAATCTTCCAGTCGTTTTTTGCATGATGCCCACGAAGGTTGAGCGCCACCACATGGCTGGCTTAGAAGCAAAACCTTTAGCGAAGACGTCTTTATATGCCGTGAGCCCTAGAAGCCACCTCCATCTACTTTGACACAGGAACAGTCAATTTGATTGGTTGTTGTTGTTGTTGTTGTTGTTGTTGTTGTTGTTGTTGTTGTTGTTGTTGTTGTGGCTGTAGGAAAAAGGAAAAGAAAATGCACGGGCCTGCTACTGGCTCTGTAGCTGAGCCTGAACTGATTTATTTATAGGAAGGGAAAGGCGCGGTAACTGTGTCACTTGTTTTCTGTGGACACCGCAAACGCGCGGTAAGGGAAGGGAGGAAGATGGGAGTGAAATTAGAAAGAGAGAAAGAGGAGCCTTAGTGGAGGACTACGGAGTAATTTCGACCACCTGGGGATCTTTAACGGGCGCTGACATCGCACGTTAAAGATCCCCTCCTCCACTGCCTCGTGCGGACAGAAGAGAGAAAGATAGAAGAAAGATAAAGAGGGAGAGAAAGACGCGCACCGCAACAGCCGTCGTCCACCACCTATAGCGGTGGCGGGTGCAATGACGGCCTACAACATATAAAAATTCGGTGGCAGGCTACCCCCCGCCGCAAGCGGCGTTGACCCACCAGTCCCAGTCCCGTAGGGCCAGAAACAGCCACCCTTCAATTTGATTGGCGCAAGTTTTTCGATGCCGCCTTTTCGCTGCCACAGAACTGGGAGATTTCCCTTTCTCCATCTTGCCACCTGGCTGAAGAACCACTGCGCACAGGGCACGGCGAGGCGCTTGCATTTCCTCTGCTCGCATGTATACACTTAGCTGCAAGAGGCGTACACAAGGTCTTCTGGTGCACTGCGCATGCGCGGAGGGACCTAGCGGGCCCCGAGTGGATTCGCTTCCGGCCGGATGGCGAGATTTGCGTTCCCCGGTAGGGGGGGGGGGGGGGGGGCATAGCGCGTGCTGTGGCGGATCCGGCCTCTCACTTTTTGTCCCTGTGCGGATGTTGCGAAGGGGAGGAATGAACTAAGTGTTTTTCTACCTAAACAGCAGAAAGGCGGTTTGTGAGTGTGATGGCTAATGTTGTCGGAAAATGAAATGGGGCATGTCTGCACCGCTTTGGATAGCTGAGGTTTGTCTGGAGTAAAGGTGGTGAAGGAGAGAGTAGAAAAGAGCCGTGGTGGATGGCTAACGATAAATTTCGACAGCTTCTCTTAACGCGTGCAGACATCGCACAACACGCACAACACACTGGTATTCGATGTTATAGGGCACGTCAAAGTTCCCTGCGTGGTCTATGTTAATCCGAATTGGCACGTTTTAATCGAGTCATCATCATCATCAGCTGAACTCTACCCACTGCAGGGCAAAGGCCTTTCCAAATTCCTACAATTAACCCGGTCCTGAGCTATCTGCATCAAATTGACTCCTGCGAATTTATTTGCGTCATCCGCCCACCTGACTTTCTACCGCCCCCCGCTACGCTTTCCTCCTTTGGTATCCGAATTGTTACCCTGTTCGACCATCGGTTATCATCTCTTCGTACTACATGCCCTACCCATGCCCATATGTCTTCTTGATTCCCACTAGAGTGTAATTAACTCAAGTATTTCTCTGACCCACTCTGCACGCTTCCTATCTCTCAACGTTACACCTACCATTTTCCGTTCCATAGCCTTCTGCGTTATCTTCAACATTTTGTTAGCCTCCACGTTTCAGCCCCATAGGTGAGTACAGGTAATATGCAACTGTTGTATACTTTCCTTTTGAGCGATACCGGTAAGCTGCTAGTCATAATCTGCGAGTACTTGCCGAATGCGCTCCATCCCAATCTTATTCTCCTTGTCCTCTCATGGTCTGGATCTGCGGTTACTACCCTCCTAAGCATATTTGCCCACTAGTTCCACTGCTTCGCTACCTAACGTAAACTGCTGTTCCTTCCCGAGGCTGTTGAACATAATTACCTTATGCATCAGTGTGCTAGGATGTTATTAACGTAATGGCGTGGTTTTAGCTGATCGCTTGGTAGAGCTCACTTTTCGTGGCTCTCCGGAACGCTGGATGGTTATGCGCGGAACTCGCCAGTGTATTGCGGAGTGAAAGCTCTGGCAGAAATACGTTAATGTCGCTAAGGACATTAAGACCCGACATAAACACTGAACCTGCTTCGCCCGCGGTCCCGTCGTCGGCTGTACTCTTGTACACGGACCCCTGAGTTTCGAATGATAAACTGTTTACTTTGGGACCATGGAGCCAACCATATGCACAACTCGGGGGCTCAGTAATTGGGTGCTCGACTGCTATACCAGCAGCTTTATTAATGCGAAAGCATTACTTCCTTATGTTCACAGATTTCTGTCCGCTAAGCGCGTCCGCAGGCCACGTCCGCAGATAGGGCCGGAGGCGTCCACGCAGAAGACTCCATGTTTGTGTCCGTAGTGGCGAGCCACGGCTCCCGCCCGCTCGAGACGTCTGCCACTGTGGTCCTCTCGTGTCATGTTGGCCGGAAGAGGGCGCACGTGCAAAGCATATCTCCACTCTGTTGGGATATGTACATATGCGCTCTTCCGAATGTATTGTGTAGTGGATGTGTAGTCGGACAAGGAGGCGGCGACCAGACAGCGTTTTAGACAGTCTTATGTATTGGTTCATCAAGTGTGCCTCTCGCAGTTCATTAAAGGTGTTCACCACCCCAGGTCAAGTAGGCGCTCGTTGGGAGGTCTAGGGCACGCTTGTATAGTTTGCGGAGAATGACTTCTAGTGCATTCTCGTCAAATTTGCGCAGGTGGAGGTATGGAGCTGAGTATAGGACTCGACTGGTTACAAATGCATGCGCCAGCCGCTAGGCGTCTTTGCACGTCCCCCGCGCTTGTTCGAAACCCGGCGGACCATGCGGCCCCCCTAGTCCCCCACATTACGCAATTTGGCCAGTGTTGTGTCAGCTCTACGATGTTTGTGAATAAAGAGGCCCAGTACTCGGATCTCGTCGTGTTCGGGTATGGGTCCACTATTAAGGGTGAGGTCGATTTTGGTGGTACACTTTGATGAGGGGCGTATGTGCACAAATTCCGATTTGGACGGTGAGCACTGAAGGCCGCAACGACGGGCGTAGTTGTCTACACTGTCCGCCGCTTGCTGCAGGTTTGCCTCCATTTCTCCTACCAAGCCGTGTTTAGCCCAGATGGTGATGTCGTCGGCATGCAGCGCGTGCTGGATACCGTCGACCCTCGCCAGCTAAGCGGGAAGTTTCGTCATAGCTAGATTGAACAGAAGTGGCGAGAGCACCGCTCCTTGCGGGGTCCCTCGCGTGCCTAGTTCGTATGGGCCATGTTCGGTGTCCTGAATCCGGATGTATGATTGTCGGTCAGTGAGAAATTGCCTAATGTAGTTAAATGTGTTTTGGCTGCAATCTGTTTGGAAAGATGTGTTAGAATAATTTTGTGGGTGACGTTTTCGAAGGCCCCCTTCAAATCCAAAGCGAGTACTATATTATCGTTCTAAAGAAAATTATAGGGTCACTGACCAAGTCAAAGTTTAATAAAAACGAAATGACGTTGTGAAATGAGATCGTGAACAAGGAAGCCGTAGGGCTTCCGAAACGTCATTTCGTTTTTATTAAACTTTGACTTGGTCAGTGACCCTATAATTTTCTTTTTGTCACCACCTGACCAGACGATGTTTCGTCGAACTCTTGATTATATATATTATCGTTGAGGGGATATTCGATTGGGTTGAGAATTTCCCGGTCTAGTTGAAGCAGAACGGACCGGTGTGGGCGGAACCCGAACATGGTGCCTGCAAAAACATTTTTACGGCCGCAGTCATTCATGAAAACACTGTAAAAATGGTCTCACTTTCCGTGCACACAACATAACACACGCGGAAGAGATTGCCATCGCACTAGCCGCCGTAGATCAGGACTTGTGGATCATCATGACCGAATCGAGGGGTGCCTGGAGCAATATCGAGCAGGGGTACACATCGTACTTCGCCAGCAAAAGTTTACAAAACAGCAATTATCTCGGTGCCCCTGCGCATCGAACGATTATCTGGCCTTGAGGGAAACGAAACGCCCGATTCCGCCACCCTCGCGCTAACTTTCCGGGCACCAGCCTCGTCTCCCACCGATCCGGACTCCGAACCCAATCTCGGCTATACTTTCAAAGAAATAATTCAATTTTATCAATCCAGCCATGCAATCTACCCTAAGCCCTGCAAGGGCCTCAACAAGGCGGAGTAGCGCATTCTCCTTCGCCTTTACACCAAAACTTTACTGTGCCCGGCAGTATTAAAATACTTTGACCCCGCTTGCACGGGGAAATGCCCGCACTGTGAGGAAAAGTCCTCGGATAGTTTCCACATGGTGTGAGCATGTCGAAAAACCCCCCAATCTACCCCTTGGTGCGCTAGTTTCTTTGAGCTTTGCGCGGTATTGGCCTCCTCCTGGTAGAAAGCATGCAGAGTAGCCAAGTTTCCAGACTGCAGTTGCTCAGCGGCCGCTGATCCCTCGCTACGATCTTCCCGGCTTGGCGTTGTGCCTTGTGCCTGTATAGCATGTCTGAGAGCGCTGTGCGTTCGGCATCGGGTGGAAAGACATATCTCGGCGACCGCCTTTTCCAACCCCGGCGGCCAGTGCTCTCTGTCGCGATTGGCCCCCGTGACGATTATACCAGCGTGTGATGCCAAGCATGCGCAAACATTCGTCGACACCGTGGCCAGCGAGCTTGTGCTAAAAATGCGCGACACCCTCGATTCGGTGAGAGACAGGAGGTACCGATAGATGCTTGTGGCGAGGTCTGGTCCGGTGCCGAACGAGTTTCGGTCTCGAAATACCCGCGTCTCTTATTAATGAATGTCAGCAATCAGTATGTCGCACTCGAACGACGTAGAGCGAAACAAAAACTAGCATCTGAAAGAATATATAAAAATGAGCTTGTGTGCCAAACTTGGTGCATGTAGAGTAATTAGATACGTAATTATAGCCAATTAAGTTAGTCGGGCGTCGAAATAGCCACGCAGAAAAATGTCGACGTCCAAATGGGGTCACGTGGTGCTCGACTTTTTGTAACGTAGGAATACCCTCTGATGGCGGAAAATTTGAAATGTTTGAACGTGAACTAGCGGGGAAGGGCGTGATATGCGTGCAACAATGGAATGTAGATGGTTAAAAAGTGTATAAAAAGTGGTAATCAACCAGCTGCAATCTGAAAAAAAAAAATCATAAATGAAGCAAATGTGTCAAAAGAAGTACTTAAATGAGCAAAAGACGGGGTTGAATGAATGAATGAAAACTTTATTTCCACCGAAAATAAAGTTTTCATTCATTCATTCAACCCCGTCTTTTGCTCATTTAAGTACTTCTTTTGACACATTTGCTTCATTTATGATTTTTTTTTCCACCGAGCCCCGCCGGGGTGGTGCAGTGGTAAGACGCCCGACTACTGTGCCGGAGTTCCCGGGATCGAATCCCGGCCTCGGCGGCTGCGTTTCGATGGAGGCGAAACGAAGTGGCGTCCGTGTGCTGTGCGATGTCAGCGCACGTTAAAGATCCCCAGGTGGTCGAAATTACTCCGTAGCCCTCCACTACGGCCCCCCTTTCTCTCTATCCACTTTCACTCCCACCTTCATCCCTTCCCTTACGGCGCGGTTCAGGTGTCCACAGAGCAAGTGTGACAGATACTGCGCCTTTCCCTTCCTATGAACCAACCAACCAACCATTTCCACCGAAAAGGAGCCCCTCATCTCCCGCCCCCGGCACGCAGGCCGGGGAGCGGGTCAGGAGGGCCCCGCAGGCTGAGGTCAGGTGAGGTTACAAGCACTCTTCACGGCCTCAGCCGCCAGGCGGGTCGCGTGCCGATGAACGGTGGGATCTCCGCTCCCCAGCCAAACCTCCCAGGCTTCTCTACTATCAATGTTAATGCCGGCGCCTGGGGAATCAGCGCATTGCCATATTATATGATCTAGCGTGCCTTTTTGTCCGCAATTTTTACATTTAGAATATTCTTCCTCCCCGGTCTGTGTTAAGAAAACCCAGACAGGGCAGATGTAGTTATCGGCTTGTAATCGCCTCCAGATGCTTCCTTCATTGTTAGTGAGAGACCGATCTGGGGGAGGGTATACTATTCGATCTAATTTGTAAGATTATGTGATCTCATTGTATGTGATAGCGCAATCTTTAATTCCCTTGCATTCGGGCTGTTCTACCGCTGCCCGGTGGTAGAGATCTCGGGCCAGCAGGTGCGCAGCCTCGTTGCCAGGGACAGACTCGTGTGCTGGCATCCATATGATGGATATGGTTCTAGTAATGGGATTTGTGAGAAGAATCTTTTTGGCCTCCTCTGAGATCCGTCCTTTTGCAAAATTCCAGACAGCCGTTTTGCTGTCGCTGATTATAGTTTTGGCCTGTGTACCAGTGCATGCGAGCGCTATTGCGACCTGTTCAGCTGTACTAATGTCACGGGTGCGTGTTGAGGCCGCAATTTTAGGTGCACCTTCTCCATTTACTACTGCCGAGACAGCTGCTCCGTGTCGTCCGCATGATGCGTCTACATAAGCAACTTCATCGACTGCTTTGCGTTTCATTCTTTTAGCGATGGCTTTGGCTCTGTGTTCTCTGCGTTCTTTGTTGTAGTCTGGGTGCATGTTTCGAGGTAAAGGTGGTACCAGTATGTGTTCCCTTATGTCGGGTGGGATAGATGTTTTCGTCTGTGGGCCTCTGTCTGATTGGAGTCCGACCCAGTCTAGGATGGCTCTGCCTGTCTCCGTCTGACTTAGCCTTCCAGTTGAGAGATTCTGACAGCTTCAGTGAACTCTTGCCATGTATTATGAATCCCCATTTTCTCCAGCTTCTCTGTTGATGTGGAGACAGGGAGGCCTAGTGCGCGTTTGACGCATTTTCGAATTATGACGTCGATTTTTTCACGTTCTGTCTCTTTAAGATTGAGAAAAGGTGTGGCATAACATATGCGACTGGTGATGTAGGCCTGCGTCATTTTAAGTAGACTAAGTTCCTTGAGACCGTGTCCTCTAAGCGCTACTCTTCTGAATTAACCACAAATTCAAAGACGCGGTTAACATGGTGATTGGTGCCATGACGTGATGGCGTAGCCCAGCAACGCTTTACATCATGAAAAAAAAAGAATAAATTTTATTTATATGAAGTAATTACGTGGGTGGTTCACCCAGGTCCGGGAACCCATTTGCGAATGCGGCCCTCCAGGCCTGATCGATCAGCTGCCTCTGAAGGAGGAGAGCTCTGTGGTACGTTGGAACTCCTCAAACATAGTCTGCAGATGGCTCTGCATGGAACTGAGTAAGAGTGGCATTAACATCCTTTCGCAGAGTTTCCACCAGCTTCTGGGTCTCCTGGACGCGTTCCTGTCGGATTAGCCCCACCATGTGGGTATAGGCGGAAATAGACGCTGTGAGCGGTTGCGGTCGGCGGGTAGGCGAGTGGCTTTTGCGGCCCTTCTGGGAGCGGCTGCGTTGCGGAGTCTGGGAACGAGCTCAGGTATCCTTTGTTATCTTGTCCTTGGTTATCATCTCCTGGAGATGCTGATTTTCGCGGCGTCGCTCCTGTTGAATTCCAATGGCAGATCCAGAGCAGGTTTTTCTACTCTGGCCAGAGCAATTCTATTCCAATGGCAGAACGGGAGCGCGAGTTGTCTGTTCCAATGGCAGATCAGGATCTCGCGTCGATCCCGGATCGCTCCGTGGAGCGACGTTTGGCCGGAAGCTAGCGTGATGTTGTACCCACTTACGTTTCACGTCACGTTCGCTAAGCGATGAATGACATAGAAGCTGCGTCTCGCCGTGCGGTGCTAATTCCGGAGGAAAGGCGCAGTAGTGCGCGTTTGGATGGTACGCCGTCGCTCCTGTCGCGTGGCGTTCTTTGGCGCGGGTTCAAGTGTGGGATTGCGGATGGCAGGAACGCTAGACAAGATGAGACCTAAGGCTTTCGCCTTTCGCTACTTTAGTCGCTAAAGTCCCTCGTAATTTTCTTCCTGTCTTCGCCACGTGCATCCCACGTTCTGCGGCAAGTTTCATCGGCGCTGCGAAACTGGTGAAAACGGGATTTTAAAAAAAAAATGCGCTTTCTGGCATACGAGCACAACTGGAGCCGTAAGATACCTTGTCGTCCGAGTAGTACTGCCGAACGACGTCTTCGACGAAGCCTGCCACCTTAGGCCTCTTGACGGGCAGGCGAAACATCGCGTCGAATGTCCTCCTATACACCGCAGCTTCACACTCACTGTCCGTTTCGGATGAGACGTCACTGCTTGGCTCCAAACTTGCATCATCTTTGTCGGAACTGTCACTTCCATAGAGAAAAATTAGCGCCGCATAGCGAGACGCAGCGTCCATGTCGTCCATCACTTTGCGAAGCACCGCGACGATGTGAAGCGGAGCTGCCTCAGCTGGTCATGAGGTGAAACGGAAGCGGTTACAACATCAGGCTGGCTTCCGGTCAAACCTACCGATTTCGGCAGAGCAAATATCGTCGCTCCACGGTGTGATCCAGGATCGACGCGAGATCCCGATCTGCCATTGGAACAGACAACTCGCGCTCCCGTTCTGCTATTGGAATAGAATGGCTCTGGCCAGAGCAGAAAAACCTGCTCAGGATCTGCCATTGCAATTCAACATAATCTTGTCTAAAGACCGCCGAATCCAATATTTTTACCAAAAAAGCTACGTTTTAGGCATTTGTCTAGCGTTCCTGCCATCTGCAATCCCACACTTGAACATGCAACAAGCAACGCCACGTGTCAGGAGCAATGGCGCACCATTCAAACACACACTTGTGTTGTTGTTGTTGTTGTTGTTGTTATTGTTGTTATGAACTTTATTTTTCCACCGATGTAGGAGGCCCCCTACTCCCCGCCACCGGCACGCAGGCCTATGGGACGGAGGCCGGGGCCTCCGCGACTAAAGACAGGCGAAGCAACAGTGTTTCTTCGCGGCTTCAGCCGCCAGGCGGATAGCTTGCTGCTGGTTGGCGGGGGACCCGCTCCGCAGTAGCAGTTCCCAGGCTTCTCTACTATTTATGTTTTCCTTGGCGCCAGGGGAATCAAGGCATTGCCAGATTATGTGATCCAAAGTACCCCTTTCTCCGCAGGTTTCGCATTTATCGTCCGCCTTTTTCTTCACTTGCGTGGGGAAAAGCTAGACGGGACTTGGGAAATTCCCAGCTTGCAGGCGCCGCCAAGCGACGGCCTCCTTGTTAGCGTTCGGTCCGGTGGTGGCAGGGACCTTCCTTATAAGTTTGCAGCCTCTCGTCCATACCATCGCAATCAGGCGGCTCTACGGCTGCCCGGAAGTAGAGCGCTCGGGCTAGCTCGTGCGCCGCCTCGTTGCCGGGGACGGACTCGTGCGAGGGGGTCCAAATAATTCGAATCTTTCAAGTTTTCCTTTCTCTAAAATTTTGGCTGCCTCCGTCGAGACCCTCCCTTTTCCAAAGTTCCAGACAGCTGTTTTGCTGTCACTAATAACTATGCTGGCTTCCGTTTTAACGCAAGCGAGCGCTATTGCACTTGTGGGAGAAAGTGTGACAGGTACTGCGCCTTTCCCCCAGAAGTCTAATCTTTTTTAGCGTTCCTGTCATCTGCAATCCCACACTTGAACGCGCGCCAAGGAACGCCACGCGACAGCCGCCACAAAAGCGGGACACACTTTGTCCATGACAGTATAAGCCATTAAAGGCTTTCGCCTTAATAAACAAACACGAATGTGATGCTGGGATAATCCGGTTGATGATGATGATCCCGTCGCGTCTAGCGCCGCCTCAAGAGCTTTTCTTGCACTAAGTGCTCCCGCGGAAGCGAATGCGTTCCAATTGCAAATATGGAGGAAGGGATCTGAGCGCGAGCTCCGCCGGGGTGGTGCAGTGGTAAGACGCCCGACTTCTGTGCCGGAGTTCCCGGGTTCGAACCCGACCACGGCGGCTGCGTTTCGATGGAGGCGAAACGAAGTGGTGTCCGTGTGCTGTGCGATGTCAGCGCACGTGGTCGATCCTCAGGTGGTCGAAATTACTCCGTAGCCCTCCACTACGGCTCCCCTTTCTTTCTATCCACTTTCACTCCCACCTTCATCCCTTCCCTTACGGCGCGGTTCAGGTGTCCACAGAGCAAGTGTGACAGATACTGCGCCTTTCCCTTCCTATGAACCAACAACAACAACTACATCTGAGCGCGAGCGAGGCGCTTCATTGGTGCTCCGGCCGAGCGCTCGCTATCTGCCATTGGAATTCAACATCAGATATTTCTGCTCTGAGGTTCTCAATGACCTCGGCAAAACCTGGAGAAGAGATCTTTTCAGCATATGATACATGTTTGGAGACAGTGTGTGAGGATGCCACCTGATGCGTATTCGGATCATCCGACTCCTTAGGTGCCGATTTATCGACAGGCTTTGCATAAGCTCGAGCCGGGCACTGGGCACTCAGGGCGATATGCGTGGAAGCCCCGCAGGCTGCGCAATGAGGAAACTGCTTGCAGCCGGGTTCTTGAGGGAGCGTGTTCTTACCGCAATCCCGACAAATGGCGGGAAACGAGCAGTATTTGGCTACATGGCCGATGCGGTGACAGTTATAACATGCGACTGGGCGCGGGCGGTATTCGTGGACTCGTGTAATCTCGTAGTCGAATACTAGCCGAGAAGGTAATGTGTCTGACGCGAAGGTCAGAAGTAGCAAGTTTGTCTTGCCGAGTATGTCTCTCAGCGCAGATGTGCCATGATTTAGTCCATCGTGAGGCCTTCTCTAATTCTGATCACACCTATTGCCAACCGCCTCAGTGGGGACGTGTCCACATTGAACGCTTGGACAGAATCCCGCGTTCGCGCGACTAAGCGGGTCAAGGTACACAGCTTCTTGAAATGCTCAGCGTCCCTGACAGCGATGCGGATGCAGTTATCAGCAGAATCAAAGCGGAAAATGGCCATATCCGAAAAATACTGAGACGGAGCATTTTGCTCTATTGCGTTGGTAATAGCCTGTTTCGGGATGTTTGTGACATGTACTGTGTTAAGTGGCCTGATCAGAGCAGTGAAATGAGGAAGACTCACCCGTTCTGTGTGCAGGCGTTGTGGGCACACTTTCATGCTGCATCCTGTAGCTGTCTTAACCTGAGCAGGAGGGCTTGCAGAGACTGTCAGAGCGGCGGTATCCATTTCCTCGTGCACCGTCGGCAATGGCGGGTAATAAGAGCTCCTCGTAGCCTGTGGCTACAGGGAGCTCTTATTACCCGCCATTGCCGACGGTGCACGAGGAAATGGTGGCTCCTCTTCCCTGATGGGGACTGGTACAGGTGGGTCACCGCCGCTTGCGGCGGGGGCTAGCCTGGCACTGAATTTTTATCTGTTGTAGGCCGTCATTGCACACGCCACCGCTGGTGGTGGACGACGGCTGTTGTTGCGGCTCGCGTCTTTCTTTCCCTCTTCCTTTTCTTTCTTCTCTATATTCTCTTCTGTCTGCACGAGGCAGCGGAGGTGGCTCAGCTACAGAGCCAGTAGCAAGCCCGTGCATCTTCTTTTCCTTCTTCCTACAGCCACAACACAGCCACAACAGCATGTGGCCTTTGTGGCGTCGGAGTCAGGGCTCGGCTGGATGCGAAGTACGGCGCAGCGTCCATCTGCTCGTGCCCCACCGGTAAGGGCGAATAATCGGAACGCCTTGTAATTTGGCTTGACTGTGTGGTCGTAGTCGTTGTAACCTGTGGCGTTTGTGGCGTCGGAGTCAGGGCTCGGCTGGATGCGAAGTACGGCGCAGCGTCCATCTGCTCGTGCCCCGCCGGTAAGGGCGAATAATCGGAACGCCTTGTAATTTGGCTTGACTGTGTGGTCGTAGTCGTAACCTGTGGCGTTTGTGGCGTCGGAGTCAGGGCTCGGCTGGATGCGAAGTACGGCGCAGCGTCCATCTGCTCGTGCCCCGCCGGTAAGGGCGAATAATCGGAACGCCTTGTAACTTGGCTTGACTGTGGGGTCGTAGTCGGTGGTTGGCCCGGAGTGAAGGTCGCCGGACGTAAACTTTTGAAGGTCACATCTTCCGGATGCGCTGTGGCGGCAGCGCCGCCTGGCTGTGGCCTGGGAGCAGCCGTGGTAGTGGTGGGCCTTGAGAGCGTCGAATCAAGCAGCGAGCCGAAAATAAAAAATAAGGTGCCGAACACCTTCACTGACCGTTTCGAGTGGGATCAGGCCATATCGGGTCTAAAATCCGCATACACAATTTGAAAAACACGGAGCCGAGGTGAACCGCGTCAGCTCGCTCTAACGGTCACCTGGTCACCCTGCGCTCAGCGCCGTCCTCTTTTCATACTCCTTCAAGAAACGCGCGGACCTTGTAACATTCCTGCACTTACCAGACACCTACTATCCAACATACAGCAATTTTATTTTCGGCTCGCTGCTCGATTCGAAGCTTTCAAGGACCAGGCGTTTCTCAAGAGGGACAGGCGGCCGTCTTAATCCTAAACGATTGTCCCTCCACTCAGCTATCGCTTCAATGCCTTTGCTCTCCCACTCGGGAGATTGTTGTAGTAAAAATCTTCCTCCCTGGCCAAAAAAACCTTTCGTCGTGGCATCGGCCTATTTCCGGCCAGGTAACGTCATGCCAGAACCCTGTACCTGGCTCCCTGACCTTGAAAACGCAGCACACCCTTATCCTATTCTTATCGGCAGATATTTCAACGCACATCACGCAGACTGGAGCTCATCTCAGCCTAATCAACGTGGTAAACACCTATATGACGCCCTTGATCAAACTCTTCTTACCCTGTGTAACGAACCTAACGCGCCGACCCGTATCGGTCTCCATCCCTCTCAAGCGGGCGCTACACTGGACCTTACATTCTCATCACCGCGTCTTCTTCGGCGCTGGGAAGTCCTTTCTAATTCTTGGGGTAGTGATCACTTGCCCATCTCTTTCTGTCTGTACTCCGAGATGCCCGCACTCAAGCTCTCGAATATATCCCCTGTGACGATTCCACTGTTGGCATGGATGCTCACCTGGCTAATCTTTGGCGTCGCGCAGATCACCTCACGGAACGTTTTCGTACTCGCGGAAAACGTCACAAAGATCTCGTACTTCTTCGACGACAATTCAAGCTTATCAGGGCATACCAGCTTCACCTGTAAATTGGGGCTTGGCACTCTACATGCGACCGTCTTGGACAAGTACCGGGCCCATCACAACTTTTGGCGCATCTTTCGTGGATCTTTCGTGGCATAAATGGCAAGGCACGCTCGACCCCACCTCTCACCGAGCTCCTTCTCAATGGCAACCCGGCTGATGTTGAAGATGAAGTTATACACACCCTTTTCCCACACTCCAGCCAAACGCCTCCACCAGCAGTTTCCATTTTCTCAGTCAGAAACCCTGATCCAGACCTGGATCGCCCTTTCTGTAAGGGAGAACTGCAAGCAGCCCTCGGAAGAGGCCGAGCTCGCGCCACACCCGGGCATGACCGAGTCAGTTGGCAGGAGCTTCGCAATCTCGACTCGGCAGCCCAGGATGCCCTTCTCCACATCATTAATTCTTACTGGGAGACCGGAACGGTACCGGATGATCTCAAGCTTTATCTTATTCTTCCTATCCCTAAACCTGGCAAAAACCCTCGACTTCCTAGTAATTTGCGTACAATCGCCCTGACTTCACATCTCTGTAAACTCATCGAGCGCCTGCTGCATATATACCCGAATTAGCCACAACATTGAATACGTCAGTCCTGGATTTCATCCAGCTCAAGCCGGCTTCCGCCCTAACCTCGGAACTCATGACTGCCTTTGGCTTTTGCGAAGAGTTCTGAATACAGCTCATCGTAAAGCGCTACCTACAAAGGTATATCCGCTATATACAAAGCCTTTGACAATGTTCGCCATGAGGTTATCCTGGAGGAACTCGCCAAACGCTTTCCTAGTACTCGTGCCCAAATCTGGATCCGCAATTTTTTTATATCTAGACCCATTGAGCTACATGGCAAAGCACCGGGATGGGTGCCCAAAACCTATTACTTGGATAGGGGTGTACCTCAGGGCTCCATTCTCTCACCCATATTGTTCAACTTGGCCATGACACGCGTCGCCGAGAATCTGGAACTCGGCACAGGCGCAAGATTCGCTATATATGCCGATGATATTACTGTGGACTGAGGCAGCAGATTACGTAGACAAATATTCTATGCAGACTGAACTTCAAGCGATCCTTCTTTGTCTTGAAGATACACTAACCAAAATTGGCCTCGAACTCGCTCCACATAAAACAGAATTGATTCGTATCAACGGAAAACATAAAACCAACCTCAGTATGCAGATCCGTCTTCACATCGGAGGCAACACCATCACCTCCTCAAATGGGCAAATCGGCATTCTTGGCCTGCCCATCTCAAGCTGCAACAGTCCCCAGAAATAGGTTCATCAGCTACAACGCCTTTGACCAGCACTGCTACACACTATTCGTCGCCTGTCCAACCGGTACGGTGGTGCGCGGCAACATGCCTGCCGTGCGATGGCCCGAGCGGCGGCGGTCGAAAAAATCCTCTATGGCACACCCGTCCTCCAACTGTCGAAGACTGACTTCGCTAAGGTGGAACGCCTTGATCGCGCAACACTGCGCACTATTACTGGTCTACCTAAGCACCCTCCTATAGCTGAACTTGAGTGTTTGGCCGCTCTTCCACCGCTCGCTACCATCGTTTCCGAGTCACAGACGCGTCATCGAATACGTCTAGAGAACACTGTCCAAGGGCGACGCCTGCTGGCCTGGGATGACCAGCGTAACGACAAAACACCAGCCCTATATACATCTCTTCCCCCTTGGGAGATGCCAGTGGTCACACGCCTCCATCGCCGACCTATAAACCTCAATTTTGCCATTCCCCTGGAGCTCCTCGCTGCCCATCACCGACAAGAGCGAATCCTTGAGACGACTGACATATACACCGACGCTTCGATTACAAGCGAATTTGCATCTATTTGCTGGGTGTGCGATTACAACCCTTCCCTTTCAGGCGCTTGTGCCTGCCACCTACCTCCAGGTACCCCTCTTCATGCTGAACTCCTCGCGATTTGGGGAGCCTTGTCAGGAGTACCGTGCACCGGAACTTGTTCAATACGTATTCTTACTGATTCCTGTGACGCTTACAAGGAAATCGCTACTCGGGGTTCGTAAGATGCAACTGCTACGGCCATACAGCGCCTCCTTAAACGCCACAAACTCGCCACCAGAACTGTCGTTATTCAGTGGACCCCAGTTCACTCAGACGAATCAGGAGCAAGGCGGCGGCACACGCCTCGGCTGTCTTGGTAGGTGGGACGTCCACATTTACTTCCCCACCCCCCTTGCTTCATCCTTACTCGACCTTGGGCGGTCAACACACCCCTTCTCTTGCCCTTATGCACTATACTCGGACCAGTCTTCGTAGCCTCAGTCAGCATCGCATGCAGGTGGCCACCGAAAACCCGCGAAAAACCCACCTCACCCAAAGTCAAGAAGTCTTCTTGAATAAGCTCGTCGCCCATGCGGCTTACACGCCACGTATTATGGCCCGCTGGCGTCAGTATAAAGAGGAAATGAACCCCGCCGGGGTGGCGCAGTGGTTACGGCGCTTGAATACTGTTCCCAAGGTCGCGGGATCGAATCCCTGCCTCGGCGGCCGCTTTTCTGTGGAGGCGAAAAGCAAGGCGCCCGTGTGCTGTGCGACGTCAGTGCACGTTAAAGAACCCCAGGTGGTCGAAATTTCCGGAGTCCTCCACTATGGCGTCTCTCATAGCCTCAGTCGCTTTGGGACGGTAAACTCCACAAACCAAACCAAACCAAAGAGGAAATGATTACGTGCCCCCACTGTACGACTGTAACGCGCGGCGGCATATCTTATCTACTCTGGGATTGCCCTGCTTTTTCTACTGGACGCTCCGAGATCAAACCCTACCGCCTGAACTACCGTTCCCTTCTAGAAACTGATGCTAACACACAGAAGATATTTGCCAAGTATGGCTCGCTTAGTGGCCTGGTTAGAGCAATATGATTTGAGTGACGACCTAAACAATGAAGATTCTATCTACTCCCTTTTACCCCCATTCATAGCCATGAGCCATCCCATTCAATAAAGGACATCCAATCAATCAATGAAGGGTGGCAGTTCCTGGCCCTACGGGGCTAGGACGATGGGTCGACGCCTCTTGCTGCTGGGGCTAGCCAGCCACCGAATTTTTATCTGTTGTGGGCCGTCATTTCACTCGCCACCGCTTAGGTGGTAGACGACGGCTGTTGTTGCGGCGCGCGTCTTTCTCTCCCTCTTATTTTTCTTTCTTCTCTATTTTCTCTTCTGTCCGCACGAGGCAGCGGAGGTGGCTCAGCTACAGAGCCAGTAGCAGGCCCGTGCATTTTCTTTTCCTTCTTCCTACAGCCACAACAACAACTGACGTCGCTCAGCGCACGGGCGCCTCTTCTTTTTAGCCTCCATCGAAACGCAGCCGCCGCGGTCGGAGTCAAACCCGGGCACTCCGGCACAGTGCATCTCGACCACTGCACCACCTCCAGTGCAGATTCTGCAGTGCTCTCGGAATTACGCATGGCTTTCGTGTCGCGTGCGTAACATGTGTATGGTGGAGGGGAACGAGACCGCTCACACGGCCGCCAGAGCATTCCTCCCACAGGGTTCCGCTCAATCCTCCGCTTCTACCGCAGCAACCATACCAATCCCTATCATAACTTATGCGGAGATTACAAATCATTTACGCCTCTGCAGGAAAGCACTCCCGGAACCCGCCAAAGGTCTCGACAGATCTGATGATTGGCACCTTAGACGGCTCCAAACCGGTTTTTTTTTAAATCCCGCCCATTAAAACACGTGGACCCGACATTTACGGGTATAGGTGCTAATTCTGCGGGCAGTATGCTGACCTATACCACATGATGTGGGCCTGCCAGCAAAACACAAAAATAAAAGTTATAAGGCAGCTGACTAAGGATGGTTGGGAGGCGGCCCTCTATACAACTCGGACCTGGAGGCCCTGCGTGCTCTCATCCAGAGAGCTCGGGTAGCGGCGGCGGCCAATGGCGGCGTGCCGAAATATGGTATACCACCCAGCGTCATAACCATACGCACCTCCCTTTCCCAAATCATTTCATTGTCACAATAAATGTTTTCTCTCCTTTCTGCACAGTGCAACGGCGGCGGATTTTGTATCGCCTCGTGTTGTTTTGCTTTCACGTCGGCACTGTTGATGCGGAAGTGCTCTCTTGGACGACATTCTGCCGCGACTTTGTTACACTTAGCGTCTATCACTTGTTTTACAGATAAGTTGCCACGCAGAATAGAAAAAAATGCGATGGATGTGTGCAATGTGAATTTTGTTTCTGAACTGCACATTGCACATCCATCTTTTCTAACGTCTTTGTGATGATATAGCCCTGTGCGCGTATTTTTTTTTCTTTTTTTTTTCAAAAGCAACATTACGCCAGGTTTCGCCTCGTCACTTAGCCGGGGGGCACGAATGGCCTTTAACAGCCGTTGCCTAGCAACCGTTTCAGCCGAGCTTCGCCAGATGTGTTGCCTTGTTTTGTTGCGAAAGCAACACTCCGACAGGCAAAGCGAGACCTCGGATGGCCGCAGCTACGTCTCCTCATAAAAAGAAAAAAAAAAAAAAGAAACTTGTCTCCTGCAGGAATCCAACCTCCATCCCCCGGATCCCCAGCCGAGCGCTTAAACCAACTGAGCCACGCCTGAGACTTTTTTTTTTTATTGCATGGAAGATTGCATGGAAGTACTTCGAGCCAGTCTAACCGGGTAGCATTCCGCAACCTGTCATGCATAGTTACACCACTTAGGCCACACATCAAAATTCCGGGAGACATATACATGCATTTAGTAAAGGTAACCAGGCAGGAGGTCGCTCCTGCGCAGCATATTATGCCTCCCGCACCATAGCAGACTGTTCATTGAACATACTTCGATAATGCGTTTGTATTTTTGGAGCCACGCCTGGGACTGTGAATAGCGCATCTTAATTCTCCTTCTCTAGCGTGAGGTTGATAGTAGTGATGTGATAGCCTAGCCAGCGGCGTATTTCGGGTGAGCGCTCACTCGGGCCTCTCCTTTCATGTGAAAGGGTGACATTAGAATCAGCCATGACATTTGAATTGACGTTACCTCTATGCCAGGGGCAGTAGCTGCCAACTCGGGTCGCTCCTTTCATACGGGAGGGTGATATCAGAATCAGCCTGCCAGAACCGCTTGCATTCTCGTTACCCCTACGACACGAGTCACGTCCATACGGCTTGGCTGGAGCGTGAATTTATATGTGGGCTGGTAGCCTACGCTACCGCGTCATACCCTTGAAGGTGAGCTTAAGTGTCCCTAATAATGTAGGACCTTACACTTATGGGGCGTGACAGGGGATTAACGTAGCAGGCAAAAGAAGCTTCCGCCGTTGCTTTCGCAATTCCACTTGGGTTAAGCAGAGCTAAATCACAGACAACGTTTTTTCGCTTTAGAGTGCAGCGGTGTGTAACATTCGCCCGAGTCTGCGTTCAACGGAAACTGCGGACAACTCCATCCGAGTATTTTCATGGACAAAAATTGCTTCTTTGCCCTTTTATGAGCAAGTTGCCGTTCTGCCAAAACGACGCGTTCTTCGCCGAGAGAATGTTATGTGTTCCCGCTGGTAGACTTGTAATCATCCTCTATGAAACAGACGGGTTGGCAGTGTTTCCTTTCAAGTGAGGGCTGCCATCCTTTGAGATCCGAGCAGAAAAGACCGGTGCCACCGCACGTGCGGAATCGGTCGACACTGTTTCCTTTTTGCGTTGTTTGAAAGCTTGACTCTTTGACGCTGTAGACTCACACAGTGCGGCTGCTACTTGTCCCTTTAATTGATGTATTACTGCAGTCGCCAGTTCTCAGCTTGTGCACATATAAACAAAAATCCAGGCTGGAGGGACGGACATTCGTCGCTACCGAGAGTAGTCTCGACGACGCGTTTCCTTTGCTGCTATCTCGGACGAAGACCAGCCTTTGAACGTGCACTGAAGTAACAAGGGTATTCCTTCGTAATCACTCAAGTTTCGCCGTGGCGAAATGTGAAACGCGCTTCCGGCGCTCGAGTTGCACCTTGCGGTTATTTCCGCCGAAGCAAAACGGAAGCTGGCGAAGCGCTAAAGGTTCCTTTGTAAGCTTTCCGCAAGATCTCCAACCGAAAGGCCTCGTTCTGAGAAGTCTCGCATTCTTTGTGGAAGTGAAATAACCAATTTGCCCCTGCTCCGTCAATGCATAAATGTTGCCAGTTGACAAAGGCGGCTTGGAGAGGCACCGAAAGAGTACAATGGTTTAATTCCATGCATAGACAATGAAGGGGGTGGAGGATTGCGTGTCTTGTTTTGCCGATTTTTTGTGCTCTCTCCCTGCTTTGGGAGGGCTTTGAAACCAGCCAAATCAAGAGACATCCAGCGTGCGACGTGCGCGATCGACTCTCACATGTGTGAATGTGCCCTACAGGGTGCCTGCCTTTTAATTTCTAAAACGAGCGAGAAAATATCGAGGAACGATATTTTCTCGCTCTCGAGGTGAGCCGACAGCGACCCAGTTGGTGCTTTTCTGTCACAGATGGCGCTGCCCATCAAGAGCCGCAGCTCCGCCCAGCGGTGCTTTGGGAGCCTTGAGGAAGGGAGATGCTGTTTGGTTTTATTTATTGAACCTTTAAGGGCCAGATGCATTAAAGAGCCGAGTGGTTACAAATGAGAATGTAGAAAAATGCAGAAAACAAGAACAATGAGCGTTACAAAAAAAAAAAAAGAATAATTCTGCTATTCATACAATACCCACTGTACTCACCTAAGGAGCTGAAACGTGGAGCCTAACGAAAAGGGCTCTACTTAAGTTGAGGACAACGCAGAGGGCTATGGAATGAAAATTGGTACGGGTAACGTTAAGAGACAGGAAGCATGCAAAGTCGGTCAGAGAAATAACTTGAGTTGCTGACATTCTAGGACTTGTAGTGCGAAGAGAGGATACCAATGGCCGCTTAGCGTAACAAACTGGATTTCATGGGAAGGAAAACATTATAGGGAGCGGCAGAAAGTTAGGTGGACGGATGAGGTTGAGAAGTTCGCAGGTGTCAAGTGGATGCAGCTAGCACATGACAGGGTTAATTGAAGGAATATGGAAGAGGCCTTTGCCCTGCAGTGGGTATAGTCAAGATGCTGCTGATGATGGCGATGATTCATTCAATGTTACCTAATGCGTTGCGAAAATTCTGGTCATCAGTGATGACGATTTCAGCGGGAAGGTGGTTCCATTCACAAGTACGAGGCACGAAAGACTGAAATGCAGACAGTTCAGTGTTCGAATTCCAACCTTGTGACGATGATCGATGCTGTGTGACACGCAGTGGGGAGGAGGATGAGCGCGTTGCGTAGAGGGCAATGATGGTACAGTTTATGGAAGACTGAAACAAATAATTTTTCGGCGGCACGCTAAGAATTGTAAAGTGAGGAAAGTTTTCCTGCGCCATGATTAAAGTTAGACAAAATAAAGCGCGCGGCATTATTTTGGACGAAGTCAAGCGAAGTAATTGATTTATCGTGATGGGGATCCCATATAGATGTTGCGCATCCCAGTTTAGAACGGATTTTATAAAGCAATAATTTTAGATATGACAGAGATTTAATGAAGTTTCGGCCTACGTAGTCCAACATACGGTCAGCGTTGTTCGCGATATGGTGTGACCAGGTGAGGTCTGCAGAAATGTGGACGCCCAAATATTTATGTAGGGATAGATTCTAGGGGCACGTTATTTAGGCAGTATCTGGAAGGGGTGTTATCGTGTCGGGATACTCTCATAACTTTACATTTGCAAATGTTTAGTTCCATGCGCCTACTCCCCAAACGCTGTGTGTTAACGCCCCAAAGTAACTGAGGCGGTATATCTGCGGCCGGGATTGAACCCTCGGTTCTCCGGGCTCAGTAGTCGAGCGCCTTAGCAACCGCGGCGGGGAGGTTAATATCGCTGCTTTGATGGGGGAACTTGATCCACGTGAAGTTTAAGGGTGGGCTCCGCCGTATCTGCCGATGTGGACGCGGTCGTGATATAAGTGCGAGAGCTCCCGGGTGGACGACTAAAAGGCGATTCTCTCCGGATGTCATAATAATAAAATTATGTCTCTTGCAATGAAAGCTCGCGCTGACAGTAGGGACCACTTGCGGCCAGAACTTATTCGTACGAAACTGCGCTCACCGACAGCACTGCGTTTGTTCTTGCGTGGGCTGGTCTCGGTCATTGCTGTCTTCGTTCTAAGCGTCTTCCCACTTTGTGACCCTAATGACCGCTCGGTCATTCGCGCGGCGCGGGTGCGGTTAGCGCGAGACGACTAATGACTGCTTGTATTCCACCTCGCGACGTTCCTCCCTCTCTCCGTCTTTTGTGGAGACGTTCAGCCTGCGACCATTTCACTAATTCGCACATGTTGATCGACACAGTACGTGCTTCACCATTTTGCACGTGTCCGCCACTAAAGTTTAATAGAGTGACTTTCTTTTGATTGTCGACGCGTTCTTTTCTTTACCGGCGCCCCTTGCAGAGCGTTAGTTGGTTGGTTGCACAACTTTTATTTCCATCGGAAATGGGCGTCCTCTTCCCCGCCCCCGGCACGCGTCCTGGGGAAGACGGGGAGTCGTGCGCCCGCGGATTAGAGGCTGGCAGGTAGCCCTTGGCTAGTTGCGGCCTCTTCCGCCAGATGGGCAGTGCGGTGCTGGATCGCAGGGTCCGCGCTTCGCAGCAGGGTATCCTAGACTTCTCTACTTGTAATATTTTGCCCTATCCCTGGAGATTGTGGACACTCCCAAATTATGTGATCGAGGGTTCTTGCGCCCCACAGTGTTTGCATAGATGATTGTCTCTAAGGTCTGGTAGCGCGTGAAACGCCCAGACCGGATTCATGAACGTATTAGTTTGTAGTCGCCTCCACCCGACAGCTTCTCTATCATTTAGGCTAACATCTGGGGGGGGGGGGGGGTACCAGTCTACGTTCCAATTTATATGGTCGATGATTTCCCCGTAATTTTGCACACGCTCGTCGTATAATGCCCAGTATTCGGGGGGGGGGGGGGGGGGGTGATGGCTACCCGGAAGTAGAGAGCTCGGGCTAGCTCATGAGCCGCCTCGTTACCAGGGACGGCAGCATGAGCGGGTGTCCAAATTAACTGAATTTTCCTATTCGGCGTTCTTTGGCTGAGGATTTTGGCTGCCTCCGCCGATATCCCCCCTTTTCCGAAATTTTACATGGCAGTTTTGCTGTCGCTAATTATGAACTTGACTTCCGTTCCTACGCAAGCTAGCGCTATCGCAACTTCCTCCGCAGTCTCTACGTTGCGGCCTCTGATAGTTGCCGCGGATACCGGCGCCCCTCGGCCATCGACTATCGAGGCTACCGCCGCACCTGTTCTGCCACTTGCCGCATCAACATTTCGCTCCTTCTTTCGCTCCCATGTTCTTGAACCGTCGCTCTAGAGCTTCGGCTCGTTTGGCCCTTCTTTCGAATTAAATTCTGGATGTATGTTTCCAGAAAAGGGGGGGGGGGGGGGGACTACCAAGTCGTTGCTGCTTTCCCTACTAATTGTGACTTTTTTTTTTAACTCCTCTGTCTGGGTTAAGGCCTACTTTTGCAAGGATCACCCTGCCCGTTTCGGTCGTGCTTATAGTCGCTTTAATTGAGAGACTCGCACTGCCTCCGACAATTCTGCCCACGTGTTATGCACCTCGAGTTCGAGCAGTCGTTCGCTCGAGGTAACCATGGGCGCTCCTAGCGCCTTCTTAACGCATCTTCGGATCAAGCAGTCTAATTTCTCTTTTTCTCCGGCCTTGATGTCTAAGTAGGGCGTGGCGTAACTTATTCTGCTTATTACGTACGCCTGGATTAGTTTTAGTAAACTTCTTTTCTTGAGGCCTCTTCCTTTAGTGGCGACACTCCTCAAGAGCCCGAGGGTTTGCATCGCGTAACTTTCTGATTTCTTCAGGACCTCTCCGTTATGGCCGTGAGAATGGATGACCATCCCCAAAATCCTGATCTGATCTACTTTTGGCACCGGTTTGCCCTCTACATGAATATGAAACTCCCCACTATTCTTGCATCGGATGTACTTGGGTTATATACGAACAACTCCCATTTTTGTGGGGAGCACGAAATTCCCCTTTCAGCCGCGTAATCGACAATGATGTCGGTCGCTTCCTGCAGGCGTTCCTCCGTACTCGCATCGCTCCCCTGGTTAATCCAGAGGGTGATATAATCCGCATACATGCTAGAATTTAGCCCCTTGATTTGGTTAAGTTTCAGCATACGGAAGAACCGGAAATGGACATGGAAAAGTGCTAACGGGGAGACTAAAAATGAAATTGACTTCGTACTGTGTTCAACCCCCGCCATTATGCAAGTTGTAGAGGTAATCGGAAACGTGCGATGCAGTGACCACAGGATGGTGAGATCCCGAATTAGCCTAAATCTGAAGAAGGAACGCAACAGATTAGTAAGAAAGAAACCCATAACTCATCAACGAATTAGCGGTGAGGGGGAGGGCAGAAGAGTTCAGGATCTCGCCACAGAATAGGTATTCAGCTCTAACCGAGGATGGCGACATTACCCTAGAAGCAATGAACAATAATTTCAGAGATATCATTACTGAGTGCGCTGTTGAAGTAGGCGCGCTAGTTAGAGAGGATACCGGTAAGCTGTCTAAGCAGACGAAAGATTTGATTAAGAAACGCCAGAGTATGAAAGCTTCCAATCCAACAGACCAGATCGAATTGGCCGATATAAGGAAGTATAAAATGGAGAAAATTGAGCATGCTGTAAAGAACGGGGGAAGCCTTAAAGCGGTAAAGAAGAAATTGGGCATAGGCAAAAACGAGATGTATGCGATAAGGGACAAGGCGGGCAACGTCATCACTAATATGGAAAAGATAGTCAAAGTAGCCGAGGAGTTCTATACAGATCTCGACAGTAGCCAAAGTAGTCAGGACCGTAATGAGATTGGCGGTAGGGAAAGACAGTCAGACGTTCCACCAGTGACGAAGGACGAGGTCAAGAAAGCATTAGAAACTATGAAAAGGGGGAAATCAGCTGGAGAGGATCAGATAACTGCAGATTTGCTGAAGGACGAGGGGGGGGGGGGGGGGGGGGATATCGTGCTAGAAAAACCGGCCACCCTCTATACGCAGTGCATGGTGTCATCGACGGTACCGGAACCATGGAAGAATGCAAACATTATCCTAATTCATAAGAAAGGGGACTCTAAGGACCTTAAAAATTACAAACCAATAAGCTTACTGTCTGTTACGTATAAGGTATTTACTAAGGTAATCGCTAATAGAATCAGGACAACCTTAGACTATAATCAAGCAAAGGATCAAGCAGGTTTTCGCAAACGGTACCCTACTATCGATCATATCCATACCATCAACCAGGTGATAGAAAAATGCTCGGAATATAACCAGCCCTTATACATAGCATTCATTGATTACGAAAAAGCCTTTGACTCAGTTGAAACTTCGGCGGTGATGCAGGCATTGCGGAATCAGGGGGTAGACGAGCCGTACGTGTAAGTGCTGGAAGATATATATAGAGGCTGCACAGCAACCATAGTTCTGCATAAAGAAAGTAACAAAATTCCCATAAAGAAAGGTTTTAGGCAAGGAGACACAATCTCCCCAGTACTATTCACAACTTGCTTAGAGGAAGTATTCAGAGACATGGAATGGGAGCAGTTAGGGATAACGGTAGATGGGAAATAGCTCAGTAATCTGCGATTTGCTGATGACATTGCCTTACTAAGTAACTCGGGGGATGAACTGCAAATAATGATTGATGACCTAGACAGGAAAAGTAGAAAGGTAGGCTTAAAAATCAATATGCAGAAGACTAAGGTAAGGTTCAACAGCCTCGGGGAGGAAATGCAGTTTACGTTAGGTAGCGAGGCACTGGAAGCAGTAGGCGAATATGTCTACTTAGGACAGGTGGTAACCGCAGATCCGGACCATTAAAAGGAAATAACAAGAAGAATAAGATTGGGATGGAGCGCATTTGGCAAGCACTCGCAGATTATGACTAGCAGCTTGCCGGTATCGCTCAAGAGGAAAGTATACAACAGTTGCATCTTACCTCTACTCACCTATGGGGCTGAAACGTGGAGGCTAACCAAAAGGTTTCTACTTAAGTTCAGGACAACTCACAGGGCTGTGGAACGAAAAATGGTAGGGGTAACATTAAGAGATAGGAAGCGTGCAGAGTGGGTCAGAGAAACAACTCAAGTTACTGACATTCTAGTGGAAATTAAGAAGAAGAAATGGGCATGGGCAGGACATGTAGTGCGAAAAGAGGATAACCGATGGTCGCTTAGGGTAACAAACGGGATTCCAAGGGAAGGAAAGCGTAGCAGGGGGCGGCAGAAAGTTAGGTGGGCGGATGAGGTTAAGAAGTTCGCAGGGGTCAAGTGGATGCAGCTAGCACAGAACCGGGTTAATTGGAGAAATATGGTAGAGGCCTTCGCCCTGCAGTGGGTATAGTCAGGCTACAGGTCGTTTTGCTCCATGAAGCACTTTAATCTTGTCTGGACTACGTGCTCCAGCAACTTCCCTACGAATGAGGTTAGGGAAATTGGTCTCAAATTTTCCAATTGCGGAGGTTTGCCTGGCTTGGGTATTAGTATTATGTTTACCGTTTTCCATTTATCTGGCAACTGGCTCGCTTCCCAAACTTTTCCAATGAATTCCGTTAGAAGGCTAATGGAGTCATAGTCTAGATTCCTTAGCATTTTATTGGTGATTCCATCGGGTCACGGGGTTGATTTAGTTTTCAGTCCTACAATTTCTGCCCTCACCTCTGCCTCCGTCAAGCGCCTCGTTGGGCGCGCCACCGTAGCTCGGGAGGGGGGAACACTGGTTGTGTGCAACGTACGTTTTTACTAACTTATTCATAAACGCCGCATCGTCTTCTTCAAAGACGTGTCTGACTTTGGCCACTCCTATTCCCGATTGAGTTTTTGAGTTGGGTCCAGCAGAGCGTTAAACGTGCTCTGTTGCGTAGAGCACGTTTACGTAGCATGTTTGTTACGTAGATCCCGTGAACTTCGGCACGTGTTCGAGGCTTGCTGGACCATCATCTGTTCCGCCGAGAGGTAGTCCAACGTTGGACTACCTCTTCGCCAGGGTGCTCGTTGCCTGCTACGCAGTGTGTTGCCCAGTTGGTGTGAAGTGCTGTGAACTTTGGCTTTTTCATCCGGCGCTTGTACACACCTGGCGGTGAATCACCTCTACGCGGACTGCGCATGCGGGTGCTGCTGACATGCTTTTTTTTTTTTTTTTTTTCCTTCCGCGTCCGGCAGGAGGCCGGTCTTGCCCTTGGTCGGTGTCGCGTGAGGCGCGCGACCCACTTTTACAGCTCCCCCACTGCCGCCGCCGCGACCCTGTTTGTCGTCGGTAGCGTGTCTGCTGGAAACGGGGTTGCACCGTCTTTCACAGCGTAGCTGCGTTTTGCACGTGACACCCTGCGCGTGCAGCGCCACCTCCCCCTCCTGCCCCAGGGGCGCGTGGTTCATATTCCTCCTCGTTCGCGGCTCAGCGCAGCGGTGCCAGGCTCGTGTTCCTGGAGCCTCCCACGATTCGCGACCCGAATGGACGTCTGGCGACCATCACTCGTTCTGGCCAGCGGTGCCTTCGTCGCTAGCCGTCTTGCTTTCGTCCCGTGCTGATATTTTGAGACTCGCCGGTCGTGTTTGCTTGCTATGTAGTGTCGTGTCCTGAAGCAAAGACCGCTACACAGACCCGTCGTTCGTATACTAGGCCTGAAAGAAAACAGCTTATAAGGAGAGGCAGAAAGTTGGACTGTATCGATCGGGTGTCGATCTCTACTCGAGAGACTCCGAAAACGGACGTCTTATAAATATTAAAGATGAACAAATTACACACGTCTCCAATAACGACGTATTTCGTAAATAAAACTCGTGCGTCCACGCTGTTTTCGTTCGCGTATCTCAGAGACCGCGCTGCATTCGGTTCAGCGTGCTGGCAGCGCGTTCTTTTGAATTTGGAAACGCATTTTTTTTTTTTAAGTTGGTTTCCGAGAAAGGAAGTACATGTTTCATTTCTCGGTTGGCACCCACAATGAACACCCGCCGTTGTGGTGCAGTGTTTGGGGACTGCTGTGAACAGGAATGTGGGATCGGATCCCGGCCAGTTTCCATGGAGGCGAAAAGCAGGGCGCCCGTATGTTGCGCGATGTCAGGGCACGTCCTAAGAACATTTTCAAGGTAGCGCAAAAAATGAAGACCAAGGGGTACTCCTTCTACTCCTTGGTCCTCGTTTTTTGCGCTGTTTTCAAAATGAACAAGATTCAACTCGCCCAACTTTCAACCTTACGACTTGAGAACCTCAGGTGGTCGAAATATTCGGGGCCCTTCACTACGGCGTCTCTCATAGCCTGAGTCGCTATGAGAGACCAGCTTGCAGTGAAAGGCATACAAGGGTTCTGTGAAGAAAATATCCGGGGAGTGGCGCAACTTTTTCCATATTTGTTTTGTGTAAAGGGGAAAACGTTGCGCCACGCCCCGGATTGTGAAACGCTCTTCATAATTCATCTTGTCTACTGTGAGGATGATAGCGGGATTCCACGATTAACAGATATTTTTCCTTATCTGTAAATGAATTATAGAGCGCCGGTGAACTTTGATGCCTTCAGTGGTTATGTTCGACAAGGGGCGCGCGATGTACCATCACGACAGGTCATGACGTCACCAGGCGATTCATGCATATACGAAGCTGACCCCGCCGGGCGTCCGATCCAGGCGTCCGTGCGGCGCCTTTCATTTGCCGTTTCCTCGAACGCCGCAGTTCAGTTCAGTCGTTCAGTCGTGTCCGACTCTTCGTGACCCTATGGACCATATCACGCCACGCTTTCCGGTCTCTCACTGTCTTCCTAACATCACATAACTTCATCTGCAGCGCCTCGAGGATGCCATCTAACCATCGCGTTCGCTGCCTACCCCTTCTCCGGTGACCCTCAACTTTTCCCAACATCAGATCTTTCTCCAGCGACTCCTCTCTTCTCATCAGATGGCCAACGTAGCTGAGCTTTAACTTTAGAATTTGACCACCACACAGCAAACAGAAGAAAACCCAGATGTCTTGGAGGTGTTAGTACAGCAGGCACCAGCGGCGTTTTAAATTGATTTACAGGATAGAAAAGGCGCAGTATCTGTCAATTCTCCGCGGACATATGTACCACGCTGTAAAGGAAGGGAGGAAGGTGGGAGTGAAAGATGAGAGGAAGATAGAGGTGCCGCAGAGTAGGGCTTCCATCCACCGCGCTATAATGGCTTTCGCCTCGTCACTTTAGTGGTCCAAAGGGCCCTCTAGAATATTTTGCATCGGCTTTTCAAGGGGCTTATTCTGACCGTGTGTGTGTGTGTGTGTGTGTGTGTGTGTGTGTGTGTGTGTGTGTGTGTGTGTGTGTGTGTGTGTGTGTGTGTGTGTGTGTGTGTGTGTGTGTGTGTGTGTGTGTGTGTGCGTGCGAGTGAGTGAGTGAGTGAGTGAGTGAGTGAGTGAGTGAGTGAGTGAGTGAGTGAGTGAGTGAGTGAGTGAGTGAGTGAGTGAGTGAGTGAGTGAACCCACCCTGCAAACACATTTTGAGGGGGGGGGGGACGTTTTTCGACAAACCATTATGCCTCTCTCGCGGTCTCTCTATAAAGGGCTGGCTGTTATTTCCCCCCTGTTACTGCAACTTTCATACCGTGTCCCTTCCGTAGCAGACAGCCGCTGCTCATGTGGCTGTCTGCCAATTCTCCCTCTTTTAGAGCGCAGCTCTTTGGCGCTCGTTCCTGCGTTTCGCGTCGTTGTCGCCGTCGGCCTCGTAACCAGGCGACGTCATCTACCGTGACGTCATTACCGGACGGCTCTGATAACAGGAAGTGATAATGACGTCACATCCGGTCATGATGTCATTACTGGTGATGACGTCATCAGAAGATTCGTGCATATGCGAAGCTGGCCCCGCCGGGCTTCCGTGTGGCGCTTTTCATTTGGCGCTTCCTCGAACGCCGCATCACAGAGCATATAGAAATAGTACAGCAGGCATTAGCGGCGTTTAAAATTGGTTGACATATCAAAGAAAAGGCGCAGTATATGTCACAATTCTGCGCGGAAACGTTAACCGAGCTGTGAAGAAAAGGAGAAAGGTGGCAGTGAAAAAAAGAGAGAAAGAGGTGCCGGTAGTGGAAGGCTTCGGACGACCTTCCTTCATGACAGTCAAGAACTGTTAGTGGACTGTTTCTTGAAGGATTATGTGTGAAAAAAAGTTAAAAAAAAAAGTAGTCTGTAATTCTACGTACATGTCTTGCTCAAAATCTTTGCCCCGAAAAGGTGAAACAACTGATGTCTGCGCTCAAATTTCGCATTCGGAAGTAACGTAATCGTCGGCAAATTCTTTTACCCACGTTCATTCGCGTCATCCACGCTGTTGTTGTTGTGGCTGTAGGAAGAAGGAAAAGAAAATGCACGGGCCTGCTACTGGCTCTATAGCTGAGCCACCTCCGCTGCCTCGTGCGGATAGAAGAGATTTAACTGATTTATTTATAGGAAGGGAAAGACGCGGTAACTGTCTCACTTGTTTTCTGTGGACACCGCAACCACGCTGAAGGGAAGGGAGGAAGGTGCGAGTGAAAGTGGAAAGAGAGAAAGAGGAGCCGTAGTGGAGGGCTACAGAGTAATTTCGACCACCTGGGGATCTTTAACGTGCGCTGACATCGCACAGCACACGGACGCCTCTTCGTTTCGCCTCCATCGAAACGCAGCCGCCTAAGTCGGGTTCGAACCTGGGTACTCCGGCACAGTAGTCGGACGTCTTACTACTGCGCCACCCCGGCGGGGCCGGATAGAAGAGAAAATAGAGAAGAAAGGAAGAGGGAGAGAAAGACGCGCGCCGCAACAACAGCCGTCGTCCACCACCTAAGCGGCGGCGGGTGCAATGACAGCCCTACCGTCCCAGCCCCGTAGGGCCAGGAACTGCCCCCTTTCTCATCCTCGCTGAGACTCGTGCCCTTCTTCGTCATGCGTCTGCCCATTCAGTGTGACGAAGATAGAAGCAGGTTAGGCGGCCGCTTTAGTTTCTCGTCCGGTAGTGACGAACCGTCCGCACGGTTTTCTGCGCCCGAACGCTGCAGGTATACATGTCCGAGGCAGTGCCATGCTTTATTTTTTCCATTTTCGTGAATGCTTCCAAGCTGTCAGTGAGGCTGAAGATTGCTGCTTGGAGCTCCGTCTGCATGACTTCTTCATTTGGGTAATCCACTGCTTCTGTCCATATGGTGACATCATCTGCGTAGATGGTGAAGCGGGCCGAAGTGTCTCGCTCGAGCGCTTCTGCTACGCAGCTCTCACCTGAAAAGACACAACTCATAAGCATAGACGGCAAGAATTCTACAAACGCCAAAAAGCAGATTACACTGCATCTTGGACAACACAACATCACGTCTGCAAATGGGCAGACAAAAATCTTGGGGGCACAGATTTCTAGTTGCAACAGTCCTCGTAAATGGATTCGTACATTGCAACGTAACTGGACCCCGATGTTGCATATGATTCGCCGGATTTCAAACAAATACGGTGGAGCCCGGCAAAAATCGTGCCAAACACTGTCTAGAGCGGTTGCTGTCGGCAGGATTCTGTACGGAGCACCTGTCTATGAGTTTTCTAATCGCGACGTTAAAGAAATCGAAAAGCTACACAGGGCCACTCTTCGCACCATTACTGGGCTTCCTAAGCACACGAGGAATGAAGAGCTGCTTAAGCTGGTCAGCATACCACCCATACAAGGCATTATAAGAGAAGCAAAAATAATAATGCGATCCCGACTGGAAAACGCGACCCAAGGGCAGCAGATCATGGCATGGGACAACCGAATCAACATTGCTCCGAGGCCTCTGGGGACAGACACTTCACCCCCGTGGGAGGCGCCGGTAATCGCACTAAGGCCACAACGACCTATTAGTAGGCGGAATGTGGTAGCTAGGCAACTTTTAGCACAGAGAACTGCCCTCACAAGACCCCTCAATACAATAGACACTGACGCTGCAATTAGAAATGAAAGGGTGAGTGTGGCATGGGTGTGTGTGCACAGCAGACCTAGAACATCTTATATGGCAATGTCCATCGTTTTCACGAGGAAGAAACAAAATTACGCATATTCCACACGACGACATGCCCACATTAGCAGGTCAGGTTATATCAAGCACCGAAATACAACTCTCCATTGCTACATACGGCAGTGAGAGCGGCCTGCTTCGAGTAGTGTGAGAAAGGTCGACTTACAGCGCGAAGATCGGCCGCATGGCAAGCAACAAGCAACAGCTTGAAGAACCGTTAAGACGAAGTTACGCCCCCATCCCTCCTAACTCCCCAAGAACCCAAACAGCGGCCGAGAGCCATCCCTTCCTTTCAATAAAGGATTCATTCATTCATTCATTCATTCATTCATTCATTCATTCATTCATTCATTCATTCATTCATTCATTTCAGTGAATTTTCCTTTTATTCCTTCCGCTTTGCATTTATATTCTTTCACCCTAAAATCATCACAGGACTTAATCTGGTGAAGATTAACTACAAAATCACATAAAAATAATAATAATAATAATATCCCCATACGTTTACTTCAGACTCTCATAGACTGTTGGCTCCTTTCACTATATATATATATATATATATATATATATATATATATATATATATATATATATATATATATATATATATATAAACATCAGTGACGGGTGACGTTTTTGTACAGTTCTCTGAAAGCATGATCCCCGTCTCGTTGTCCTTTTGTTTCTATTGCAAAAGCAATACTCCGACAGCCAAAGTGCGACCTCGGGTGGCCGCAGCTACGCCGTGAAGAGGCGTAGGTATACGGTCTCCTCATAAAAAAAAATGAGTCTGCCATGACATTTGAATTCACGTTACCCTTATGCCACAGGCAGGAGCTACCCACCTCGGGTCGTTCCTTTCATACGGGAGGGTGATATCAGAATTAGCCAGCTAGGACCGTTCGCATTCCCGTAACCCATACGATACTCAGGCATGTCCATACGGCTTGGTTGAAGCGTCACTTTATATGTGGGCTAGTAGCTTACGCTCTCGCGTCATACCCTTAAAAACTGAGCTTCAGTTCAGTTCAGTTCAGGCGTTCAGTCGTGTCCGACTCTTCGTGACCCTATGGACCATGTCACGCCACGCTTTCCGGTCTCTCACTATCTTCTTAACATCACATAGCTTCATCTGCAATGCCTCGAGAATGCCATCTAACCATCGCGTTCGCTGCCTACCCCTTCTCCGGCGACCCTCAACCTTTCCCAACATCAAATCTTTCTCCAGCGACTCCTCTCTTCTCATCAGATGACCAAAGTAGCTGAGCTTTAACTTTAGAATTTGACCCTCCAATGAGCAGTCAGGGTTTATGGTCGACAATATCGACTGATTTGATTTTCTGGCAGTCCAAGGAACTCTTAAGAGTCTTCGCCAGCACCACAATTCAAACGCGTCAATTCTTCGGCGGTCAGCCTTTTTCACAGTCCAACTCTCGCATCCGTACATCACAACTGGAAAGACCATAGCACGGGTTATACGAATCTTGGTTGGCAGACTAATGTCTCTGCTCTTTACTAGGCGGTCAAGGCTAACCATTGCTCTCTTTCCCAGAAGCAGGCGTCTCCTAATTTCATGGCTGCAGTCTCCTTCAGAGGTAATCTTGGCGCCCAAGAACAGAAAATCTGTCACAGCTTCCACTTCTTGTCCATTGATGCTCCAGGACTTGATAGGGCAAGACGCCATGATCTTCGTCTTTTTAATGTTCAGTTTAAGCCCAAACTTCTCACTCTCTTCTTGTACGCGCATCAGAAGTCTCTTGAGTTCCACTTCACTTTCTGCTATTAACGTGGTATCATCCGCATATCTAAGGTTGTCGATACGTTTTCCAGCAATCTTCACTCCAGCTGAAGACTCGTCCAGACCGGCCTTCCTCATGATGCACTCTGCATATAGGTTAAATAGGCAGGGCGACAGTATGCAGCCTTGCCTCACCCCTTTCTCAATCGGAAACCAATCAGTAAGACCATGCCCAGTTCTGACTGTGGCCTCTTGCCCTTCATAAAGGTTCCTGAGGAGACAGATGAGGTGAATTGGAACTCCCATCTCTTGGAGAGCTTGCCACAATCTGCTGTGATCTACGCAGTCAAACGCTTTCGCATAATCAATAAAGCAGAAGTAAATGGGTTTCTGGAACTCTCTTGCTTTTTCCATGATCCAGCGAAGGTTGGCAATTTGGTCTCTAGTTCCTCTGCCCTTGCGAAACCCAGCTTGCACGTCCGGAAGCTCCCGATCCACATACTGCTGCAGCCTACCTTGCAGGATTTTTAACATCACCTTGCTAGCATGCGAAATAAGCGCGATCGTGCGGTAGTTGGAACAATCTTTGGCACTGCCTTTCTTTGGAATGGGGATGTAAACCGACCTCCTCCAATACTGTGGCCACTGCAGGGTTGTCCAAATCTTCTGACATAATGTATGCAGAATGTTAACAGCGTCATGGTTGAGGTTTTGAAGCAACTCAGCTGGAATGCCATCAATTCCGCTAGCTTTGTTCTTAGCAAGGCTGGCTAAGGCCCATTCAACTTCACTCTTCAGGATGCCCGGCTCGAGATCAGTAATCACAACCGTCCTATGTTGGGTTTGCACATCCGGGTCCTTCTTGTACAGTTCTTCTGTGTATTCCTGCCACCTCTTCTTTATCTCTGAGGCTTCAGTGAGGTCCTTGCCTCGTTTGTCCTTTATCACGCCCAGCTTAGCACAGAAGCTTCCTTTGATATCTTTGATTGTCTTATACAGAGCTCTTGTGTTCTTTAATTGGCTGTTGTCCTCAACTGCTTGACACTGTATGTTCAGGAAGGCATTCTTATCGCTCCTTGCTATTTTCTGAAAATCCGCATTGAGAACCTTGTATCTTTCTCTTTCCCCCATACCTTTTGCCATCCTCCTTTCCTCAGCTATTTGCAAAGCCTCATCAGATAACCAGTTTGCTTTTTTGCATTTCTTTTGCTTTGGAACTACCTTAGTAGCAACTTCTTGTATTATGTCACGAACATCGGTCCACATCTCTTCGGGCTCTTAGTCTTCTAGATCTAATTCTTGAAATCGATTCCTCACTTCCACAGCATATTCTAATGGAATCTGATCCAGATCATACCTGAAAGGCCTTCTAGTTTTCTGCGTTTTCCTCAATCGAAGCTTAATTTTGGCAACAAGAAGCTGATGATCGGTGCCACAATCGGCCCCAGGCCTTGTTTTTACTGCTTGTATAGCGCTTCTCCATCTCTGCCGGCAAATAATATAATCGATCTGATTCCTGTACAGACCGTCCGGTGAAATCCATGTGTACAGGCGCCTCTTGTGCTGTTGAAAATGAGTATTCGCTATGGTCGGGTTGTTTTCTTGACAGAACTCTACTAGCCTCTGCCCAGCTTCATTTGGCTCACCAAGACCGAACTTGCCTGTAATTCCGGATATTTCTTCACTCCCGACCTTAGCGTTCCAGTCTCCTATGAAAAAAACGACGTCTGATGATGGGGTGCGGTCTAAAAGGCATTGTAGGTCCGCATAAAATCTCTCAACGTCAGCTTCTTCAGCAGCAGCGGTCGGTGCATAGACTTGGATAACTGTTATGTTGAAAGGGTGACCTTGGATCCGAAGTGAAATCATTCGGTCGTTTTTGGGGTTGTACCCTAGCACTGCTTTGCCCATTCTTCTGTTTACTATGAGAGCGACCCCATTCCTTCTCTTTGATTCGTGCCCACAATAAAAGACATAATGGTCGCCGGAGTTAAATTCTCCCATTCCGGTCCACTTGAGCTCGCTGATACCCAAGATATCAATGTTCAATCTGTCCATTTCTCGCTTGACGATATCCAGTTTACCTTGCGTCATAGATCTTACATTCCATGTTGCTATGTGATATATCTCCTTGCAACATCGGACTTTCCGGTCGCTTCCCGACACATCCACAACTGAGCGTCCTTTTGGCTTTAGCCCAGCCGCTTCATTCGTCCTGGAGCTACTAGGAATCGCCCTTTGTTCATCCCCAGTAACATGTGGGACGCCTTCCAACCTGGGGGGCTCATCTTCCGGCGCCATATCGATAATGGTATTGTGACTGGCCATAAGGTTTTCTTGGCAGGAAATACTGGAGTGGGTTGCCATTACCTTCTCCAGTGAATCACATTTTGTCAGAACTCTCTGCCGTGACCTGTCTATCTTGGGTGGCCCTACACAGCAGAGCTCACGACTTCATCGAGTTTCGCAAGCCCCTCCGCCACGACAAGGCAGAAAACTGAGCTTAAGTGTCCCCAATAATGTAGCACCTTACACTGACAGGCCGTGATAGGGGAATAATGTAGCAGGCAAAAGAAGCTTCCGCCGTTGCTTTCGCAATTCAACTATAGGGTGAACCAGAGCTAAATGACAACTAATTGTCCGTGGTGAAATTGTAACAGGGGTCTGTAGTTTCTTGTGATTAACATCGCTTTTATTTCATTTGTTCGGGGGCACTATAGGAACAGGGTTTAACTAAAGGTGCAGTCACAGGTGTCTCTAGCGCCTCGGCCGAGTCCGGGCAAGCCCTTCCAACAACAGCGCTTGTCGGGTTTTGTTGTACGTGAACCTCATTTATGGATGCCGTCATGGGAGGGGCGACGAAACAAAAACTGAATGAAACGTTATGAAATGTGGCGCTTCCTGAGTTTTCAGAGCAATTCCCTTTCACCTGTAGCTCACACATGGGCGGATGTAGCATGGGCCGAGGACGGTGCTGCATTTCGCTTCCTGTCGCCGTGTACGGGTGCGCGGCTTCCGGGGCTCGCTGCATGGGTGCCTGCACGGCGAGACGAGGCGTACTGCACCATTACAGAAGACTTAGCGGCATTTCTTCATTCCACAATTCGGGTGGGAAATAACTGGTCTTTTTTCGACACAACCACCACGGCACGTTGGTGTCGTTTAGCCCGAGATTGCGTGTTGAAATCGCCACAGCAACATCAACGCTCATCGATACCTTGAAGAACACCAGGTTGTAGTGAGAAGGTGTCCACTGTTTTCGTGTGTAGTAACACCACATCGTGCCACGGCGTGCCGTGCTGCAGTTAGAGTTGAACCGCTGTGGTTACATTCGACGCGTGTTGATGATTACGAAACGCTACGCGAGAGTCTGTGCACAGTTAGACCGCTGATGTCAACGGGCACATTGCAGTGGTGACGACCTGTAACAGAATGCTCGTGAAAACGTGCTCGGCGCGTGTATGCGGGCAGCTGCATATATCAATTCATAACGCATTCAACATAGATTCTAGTACTTACATTAGCTTTAACCGTTCTGGAGAAACAGAGCACAAGCATGAGTTTACGATTAATGAATACGCTTGCGCTAACAACACATTATTTTTCTTTCTTTCCCCGAGCAGTAAGGGAATGGAATGCCTTATATAAATATGTAACTGCGGAGCATTCCTTAGAAAAATTCATGGAGCTTGCAGCCTCATCAGTTCTGTCATCAAGCCAGACTTGATAACCATCCACAGTCTGTATTAATTAGTCTCATGTGTTTGCTCACTCGATCATGTACCCAGTGTATTATTGTATTAAGGAATACTTTGAGACGTGTCTGAACGCATGCTTTGAAGGCCAGAGTTGGCTATCTTCCGTCTTCTGTTTCTCTCTGGATGTTTCCGCATACGAATGCTGATTTCTCGTTTTTAAACCTGATTGCTGGCTTTTGTATTATTGTGTTGTCGACTTGCATCTTTGTTGTACATAAATCTACTCCTGTAACGGTCCCAAGAGGGGATCAACAGTATGTTCAAATAAAAATAAATATAAAGGGAACCTACCGCCATGGTTGGCAATGCCTCGCGAGCTCGGGGTTGCACAGCGCAAAGCGGTCTCTAAACCGCCACTGCCATAGTCTGCCCTTCGAATGAATCAAAACTCCCGCTTTCTCAGTTGGCCGCACCATTACTGTTTGCTCGTTTCGCTATAATTTTCTTTCCCGCGTTTCTTGATGTTCTATCATAGTTGTATTATAGCTTTCCTGTAGCTACTGTTGCGAAAATCAGTGTCTCATTGAAGCTCGTTTCTCCCCGGCGCACTTTAGAGCGATCGGTGTTCGACAAGAAGCGAAACTTGTCAGTGGAAGGCTTCGGACGCGCGGAAAGTGTCTGAGCACCTTTCACGAGCTTAGCGAGGAGGTGACTTCTCTTAGAGCACTGCACGGGCCGTAACTATCGGCCCGGGCCTGGCTGCCTTCTGCGTTACCCGCCCTAGCCAGCTTTTCTTGATACAAACCCGGGCCCAGCCCGTGCCCGTGGAATGCCGCCGATATCGCCAAAGCCGTGTTCCGATAACATTGCGGCTATCCTCAGGAATAAACAGAAAATTTGTAGTAAACCTCGGAACTAAATTTACTGTTGAGTTGTCATAATAAGTACCGAAAAGCAGCCGGAAATGAAGATTTTTTTATTGTTGCTACATGGAGACAGTGGTGGCCCAGAGCATTCTTCGCCTTCTGCATATGTGTTCATATGGCACGAAAGCGGCGCAAAGGAAAACAACCCATGTGCGCCATTCCGCCTGTATGTTCGCATGATCTGCTTCAGTACGGACAAAGTGGAATTCGCATATTACTCCCACTGTGAAAATGCGAGACATAAAAGAATGAAACTCACCTCCAACCTGGCGTACACAATACTGTGTACACTTGGACTGCAAATTTCTCGTATATATTCGAGGGCGTTGCTTCACTGAACTTATATCGCGTATACTGCACACCATATTATACAATTTAAGACTGCGAAAAACATTTGTCGTTTTCAAAATACGCGCCAACATTTTCAGTTGTCAGAAAGCCACCTTACAGCACGCACTGAAGACTTCGTTCAGCCATGTCTGACGACCGCGGTGAATGACCCCTCAGTCGGACCGAGGAAGCAGAGAAGAAAAATGACAGTGCTGGTGACGGACACCGGAATTTGACGAAACTCTCACTTACACCCATGTGCCTGGGCAGATCTTCTAATATCAGCAGTGTTACTGGGTGGGCTTTCCACCGCGCGGAAGTTAATTTTTTTTTTTTTTTTTTGTCGAATTCCCACACACAGTAACTTATCCGTATTCGGTGCATTGCCTCTGGAAGCCGAGCGCTTTATGTTTTCTTTACAGTCTTCAAAGCATAGTTCGTGTGTCAAACTCTTGAAATGAAGCGCTCGCGCATGGAGGGTGGGGCGGACTCCGGAGGACGAAACGCGCTCCCAGAACGACTACCTGGATTTCTTTGGTTCCTTTCAGCATTTTTGTTTACAACACACACATAGTGCGTACAGCGAAAGGCGGTCGTTCTAATGCGCTGACGCCGTTGGAAAGCAGACCCTTCTTCCGGTGCCTCACGCGAGAAGCCGCGCGTGCGAAGATGCCACTTGTTCTGATGCAGCTTGATGCCACTCTGATGCCACTTGTTCTGAAGTAACCATCTGCGTCGCCCACCGCAGATTGGTTTCTTGAAAATGGACGGCAAAAGCATGCGTTTTCGAACAGAGTAGAGAGCACAAGGGGAAAAGCAGCGCACCGCCGACAATACAGCCGCCGCTGACCATCCTTAGCGCGACCATAAGCGTAAGCTCGGCTGGAACAACAGGGGGAGTAAAATCTCAAAATTGACAGCCCGTGTCGTGCATTCTATGCGGAGGACCGAATCGCACCCGATAAGTTGAGCGAACATATGTATTTGCTGTTTTATTTGCGTATATTCCTTTGCTTTTCGTGTTTCAATTTTTTCTTCACATCCTTATTATGCATTATTGTGAATTAAAAAGTTTTCCCAGTCTTGAAATTTCTATACGGTGGTTTCTCAGGAACGATTCTTTTCTATGTTTGGGCAGGAATAATTGGGTTCAAGTGAAATAGCGTACTCCGCTCTATTCTTTCGGCTGTACACGGTGTTTCTATGTTCACGAGTATAGAAAACTGGACTAGTTGGATTGGATTCATCTTAAAGCAGCGCGAAACACAAAACGACACAAGCGCTTAAAAGCGGTTGTGTCGTCTCCTGTTCTTTTAGTCGTGTTTCGCGCTGCTTTAAGATGTTTTTATGTTTATTTTTCATGTGCTTCAAAGCGTTCCATTCGTGTTAAAAGTGGATTGTTTGCTATATTGATATTGTCACGTGTAGTGACAAGGCCGCAGGCACAAAAGAAAAGACACTCGTAATAACACTCAAGTCAACTTTTTATTGGGCTGACTAGTGCCCGCAAAAGAACTGAACAACTGGCGGCGGCGATAGCAACTATCGCGCTCAGCGATCGTCGAACAACGAATGCCCGTCACCGCTCAGTTTAAAGGCGGCCAAGAAACATCGAGACAAATCCGCATCTTTCGCGACAAAGAAACTGACAAAGCTGAGTCTCGCGACAACCAGCATGAACAAAGAATACAGATTTGATCCGCGTGCCAGAATCAGAGTGATAAGGCCGCATGCCGGCGGCTGCCGAAAAAGAACAAATAAGGATTTGAATGCTTTGCGGCATTATTCTCCCTTAAAAAGGCAGTGACCCGATCCTTACAAAAAAAGAGAAAGGTAAACAAAATACTAGATATTAAAATAAATTAGCGCGCGTAATAAGGTCTGAGGCGCACAACATGCACGCCCTGGGGGCGCGACCGGCGCCGTTAGGGATGTGGTCGGGCCGGCGGGGATGACCTCATATTCAAGCTGTCCAATGCGTCGAATGATTGTATGGTCCGATGTACCGTCGCAAGAGCTTTTCACTCAGTCCGCAGAGTATCGGCGTCCAAACGCCTACTTGGTTTCCCGGCCTGTTCTCTACGTCGCTCGTCGCAAGGTATATCGGCGGGCGACAGTGTGTTGCTGGTCTTGTATGCGTAGCCAGACAAGCCATCGGGCTTCCTCTGCATGCTGAAGGTAGGCGGCGACGTCCAGGTTCTCCTCGCCAGTTACGTGCGGCAGCAATAGCATTGCGTTGAGCGCCGTCGTGGGCTCCGTTGTCGCCTGGACGGCCGTGTTATGCGCTAAGGTCACGAACGGCAGGATGGCGTCACATGTGTTCGGGGTCATGGCGATCGTGTCTGCGATCTTTTTGTTGAGGCGCTCTGTAAGCCCATTCGTCTGCGGATGGTAGGCAGTTGTCCTCCGGTGGCTCGTTTGACTTTAGTTCAAGATGGCCTGCGTGAGCTCCGCAGCAGATGACGGTCCCCTGTCCGTGATGACCACTTCGAGTGCATCGTTGCGGGTAGGGTAGCGCGGTGTGTAGGGCTGTCTTGTGGCAGCAGCAGCAACCACTGGTATTGGCTGTGGTGCAGGGGCTGGCGTAGTAGGATTGGAGACAAGGCCCGCATTCGCGAATTCTTGGCGGACGACAGCCTTTATCATAGCTATTGTTGGCTCTGGAGGAGGTGATGTAAGTGTAACAGGAGTCAACGCCTCGATTTCTCTGCGGACGATGGTAGTGAGGTTGTTCTGACTTGAAAGCTGCTGCAAAGTGGGCAGATCGTCACATGAGGATGTAGTCGCCGTGTTGGGAAGGCGCTCAAACCGATGGACGATGCGGCGCTGCTTCGCCTGTTCGAAACGGCGACAGACTTGCAGGACTGAGTCCACCGTAGAGCAGTCTCTGCAGAGAAGTATGTTGAATGCGTCATCAGCGATACCCTTAAGTATATGGCCCACTTTATCATCTTCGGTCATGGAGGTGTTCACCTTTTGACGCAGGGCGAGGACTTCCTGTATGTAGGCGAGATATGATTCGGTTGACGATTGAGCACGAGTAGCCAGGTCTTTTTTGGCTCCCAATCGGCTTGCCGAACAAGTCCTGACGTTTTTGTTTGCAGATGTCCCAAGTAGGCATCTCCTGTTCTCGGTTGGTAGAAGATGATGTTGGCAAGCATTATGCTAGCATCCTACCGGTTGTTCTTGCTGCACCTTTCGTATTCATCGAGCCAATCTTCAACATCCGTCTTGTCTTCGCCGTTACAATAGGCGGATGGCGGATTTTGATTAAGACCATGGGGGCAGGTGGAGTTTGCGTAGCGGGTGATGCATCCTGGGATGCCATGCTTACTGTGGCAGTCGGTGGGGTGAGCTCGGGGAGATGGCGTCCATTGCGCAAATCCAGATTCCTGGCGCGGAAATACGAGGAGCTGTGGCAAGCGGATGGAAAGCACCTCTACCAGGATGTTGCGGGGGTTTCACACAACAGGCTTTCACACAACAGGCCTTTCCTGCAGGCGCCAGCCGACACTGCTCGAACGTCGTCGTCATCTTCGCCAAAAACTACCGAGATTCTTCTTTTTCCTTCTTATGCGCATGTCAGCTCATGCATCGCCTAACGTAACAATATGTTACGATTATTAAGCGGTGCTCTGTAAACAACACCGATCCTTACACTGCCAATTTCCACAAATATTGCCTCTGTGTCATCGTTTATTCCGTTAGCAATATGAGGGCATTCTGTAAAACTTAGAGAATTTTTAATATAAAGGCCGACGCCACCACCCCTATTTCTGGCACAACGAGGGCGTGACAAAAAAAAAAAAATCATAATTCGGTATATTGATACATTCATTTGGAAATAGCCACTTGTTCGTGTCCTTAAATTGCGCGTGGGCCTTGGCGTCCGATCTCGGTTCCGTCGTGTAGTGAGGTCGCAGCCAGAGTACACCGTTGTCATTTGCCTGGGGGGCGGTGTGCGCTTGGAGTCTGGTCGCTTCGTCGTGGATGCTGTCGTCGAGCGTAGCGGCGGTGTCACTTTGAAGGCTGGGTGCGTGATCCTCAAGGGCGTCTTCATAAGGGGCGTCCGCGTAATAGCGGCGTCGTCGATACTCGTCGTCGGCGGTATAGGATCTTCTTTAGTTCTCCGTGGGGCAGCCTCACCTCCCCCGTGGCCCTAGCCCCCGTAGGCGAAACCTTCAGCTTCGCCTTCAGTTTCGCCTTCCCCGCACACTGCCATCGTAGCTGCAGCCTGGCGACGCAAAGCGGGTCATGTACGGCGATGGGGACTTGAACCGATGGCTTGGTGGCGCAAACTCCGGGGTCAGGCAGCAAACCGTATACGGGTTGGAGCCCTTGAAGTCGGCGGCTGGCTCGATGACCTGTGGGTTGGTCCCCCAGGGCGACAGGAACAAGGCAGCGGTCTTCTTTTGAAGGGGTGGGTCGGATCAATGGGCAGCACCTCCACCAGATGTCACGTGGTAGTGACAAGGCCGCAGGTATAAAAGAAAAGAGAGTCGTAATAACATTGAAGTCAACTCTTCATTGGGCTGACTTGTGCCCGCAAAAGAACTGAGCAACTCGGCAGCGGCATTAGTAGCAAATGTGCTCCTCGAACAAAGAATGCCCCGTCAACGTTCAATTTAAAGGCGGCCAAGAAAAATCGAGATAAATCCGCAAACCGCGACTAGCACAACATAGTATGTGGAAAACCAGTTTCCTCCCCCTTCGCCGCGACCGGTCACCACCACTCCGGCGAGCGTCGTGGCAGCGCCGGCTGGGAGAGGAGGTAAATGCCTCCCCTTGGGGGAAGGAGAATCAACGATGGATGCGCCACTGAGACGTCTACGCGGGTTCCCGCGAGAAGACGAGAGAGAGATTCTGGATCCAGCCGGCAGCGAGAGCGGTCGTCTCCCGCCGCCTCTCCCGGCAAATGCCGGGGGATAACGGGCACGAAGTACGCTGCGCACGCGGGAGGACCCGTCGTGCACGACCGCCCATCTTCTGGCTCCCAACGGCGAAGCGACCGGTAAATACCGCGAATGCCGCGCGCACGGGAGATCCCGGCCGCGATATTCACGGCGCGTGCAAATGTCTGCCGCCGAAGTCGCACCCCCCTTCCCCAGCCGGTGAGATAAAAGTCATTCTTACGTAGCCTTGCCCTTCCAAGGAAAACCTTGTTGATGTATAGCTAGCCGGCACGCTCTGTATTATTTGCAAGTGCAATAAATAGCATTCGAGTATTAATTATGTGTCTTCCCCGTCCTTTGTCCCCTCTGTTCCCCTCCGCGGGTCGCTAGCGAGGACGCAGCACCCGCGTAGTGTGAGCGGGGTGGAAGACCGTCCCCCTCTAACTACCACAAGTAGTAGTAGTAGTAGTATAAAATTTTATTCTCCAAAATGGGAAGGGGTTCAGTGGTTAGGGTCTTGAGCTGCAGATAGTGTTCCTAGGTACAGGATCCCATTGGTTCTTGCTGCCTCTTCGGCCCGCTCGACCAGCGCTAGTTGACCTTGCGGGTCGGAGCTGGACATAAGCCCCTCCCACTTCTCTACTGACGGGTTTATTTTGGGCTCTATCGGCCGCGCCCAACAGCCCCATGTGGAGTGGTAGAGGGTGGCTTTCTCTCCGCACCACACGCATTTTGCAGTGTATTGCGTAGGCCAAATCTTATTGTATATGTAGCAACTTGGGTATGAGTTTGTTTGTAGCCGTCTCAAGGTAGTTGCTTGGTGTCTTGTTAGTGTCTTGTGGGGAAGCGGGTATTTACGGCATCCTAACTTCCAAAGCATGCTGAGCTCTCCGTAGCTGTTCAGAGTAATGTTGGTTTCCCCCTTATCGTCGCTCGCTCGGTTTGTGTAACCTCGAACTATCGCGTCGACTTTAAAGTTTCCATCCACTCCTCCGTGCCCAGGTGCCCATACCACATTCTGCTTGTTTTTGAGTTTTGTCGCCTTCCTGAAGAGGTTGCCGACCTACCTGTTTCTCCTTCCCCTTAGGAAGCTTCTGAATGTTCCTGTGTGTCTGTTACTATTGTGTAGCTCCTGTTGTTTCTGTTTGCTTCCGCGATGGCTAAAGCTACTGCCACCTCCTCCGCCGTGTTTATATCCTAAATGACGTGCTGGATACTTCTTTTCCCTGGTGGTTAACGACGGCTACGACCGCTGCTTTTCTGTCTTTGTACGTGGAGGACGTTTGATTTCTTTGCCAGGCTTCGGCCTAAAGCTCTTGTCCTAGCCTCTCTCTTCCCTGTGTTGTGCAGTGGGCTCACGTTTTTTGGCATAGTGCTGACCACGGAATGTTTCCCTAATCTTTTGTGGTATGTCAGTCGAATTTTCGATCTCTCTTATTGCGTCTCAGTGACCAAGTCTCGTTAGTAGGTGCCTTCCTACCTTGGATTGTGCTAGCCAGACTTTCTGAAAGAATGTGATCGCTTCGCTGTGTTCGTTAAAGGTGTTGAATACTCCTAGTTCCATTAGTATTTGCGTTGATGCTCTGGGGGGAGTCCTAGCGCGATCTTATGTGCTTTCCTAATTAGGGCTTCAATTTGATTGATTTCATCTTGATTTAGTTTGTGGTAAGACAAGCTGCACATCAATCTTGGTATCCCCAGGGCAGTGACTATCCTGATTGCGTCGGCCTCTTTTAGCCCGTTTCTTTTATTCGTTATCCTGCTGATCATTCCGTATATTTGGTTCGTTGCTTTTGGGATCGTGTGGTCTATTTTCCAGTAGTTTTGGAGCCACATACCTAGGACCCGGATTTTGTCCGTTTCCGAATACACTCAAGAAGATTTAAACCTGAAAAGCACAGCATAATATTGTAGGAACATACGCGAGTAGCCGGAATCTTCGAGACACACCTAGACGCATCTTTTGCTACAAAAAAACTGACAAAGCTGCGCGACAACGAGCATGAACAAAGAATACAGAATTGATCCGTGTGTCAGAATGAGTGATAAGGCCGCAAGCCAGCGGCTGTCGAAATAAAAACAAATAAGAATTTGAATGCTTTGCGGCAATATTCCCCTTCGTTGTCTTGTCGTTGCTTTTTCCTTTGTGATGATATTGTTACGGGGGAAATGGGTTTAATATTTACAGGATGTTCGGGGAATGCATGAAAGCTACGTACAGTCTCAAGCACTGTATCAGCAAAGCTTGTCCCCGAACGAGTCTACGCGCCACCACTTCGTTCTTCTTTTTCACAAGCGCACCGTCCACTTCGTCCTCCTCTTGCACATGCGCAACACCGTGCGGCGCAGCGTAATTGACGTAACAGTTTCCCTCGGAACAGATGAAGCTCGTCCTCGAGCGAGTCAAGCAGATTTGGAATAGCAGCGTTTCATTCGTGCCACATGAGCCAGCTGAGTCGTCCGCGATCATCGATTTATTGATGTTACTTTAGCGATAACGTACGTTACTTCACTTAAACGACTTACAGCAACAAAGGGTCCGGCGTATTGCCACAAGAACTTCTGGTACAGTCCGCGGCGTCGCAATGGCGTCCAAAGCAAAACCAAATATCCGGGTTCATAAGTTACTGCAGCATAAGCTGCATCATACCGAACCTTCATGCGGTCTTGGGAGGCGATAGTTCGCAAACGAGCAAGACGACGCGCTTTTTCAGCAAGACAGAGCGACACGGATGGGTCATCGTGCACGGAGAATGGAAGAATGGTGTCCAGGAAGGTTGATGGTGAGCACGCGTAAAGAAGGAAAAAAAGAGAATATCTGGTCACTTCATGCTTAGCTGTGTTATAAGCGTGAGTTACAAATTGCAAGACGGCGTCCCAGTTCTTGTGATTTGATGTTACGTACACTGACATCATGTTAATGAGAGTCAGGTTTAGACGCTCGGTAAGGCCGTTTGTCTGAGGGTGGAAGGTACTAGGGAGTAGAATGACGGTATGCGGAGCCACAGAGCCGTAAAAGTTCTTCCGCCATATCTGCAGTGAACTGCCGACCGCGATCACTGATGATACTCGGGGGGCGCCGTGGCGAAGTACGATTTGGTGTAATAAAAAGTTCGACACATCGGTTGCTTTGGCAGAAACGAGTGCGGACGTCTCCACATACCGGGTCAAATAGCCGATAGCTACGATTTTGATTTTGATTGATTTATAGGAAGGGAAAGGCGCTGTAACTGTCTCACTTGGTTTTATGTGGACACCTGTAAGGGAAGGGAGGAAGGTGGGAGTGAAAGTGGAAAGAAAGAGGAGCCGTAATGGTGGGCTACGGAGTAATTTTGACCACCTGCGGATCTTTAACGTGCGCTGATATCGCACAGCACACGGACGCCTCTTCGTTTCGCCTCCATCGAAACGCAACCGCCGCGACGGCCGTCAGACGACTTAGGGAAAGGACCAATCAGATCAATCCCAATTTTCTGGTTTGGTTTTGTGGGTTTTAACGTCCCAAAGCAACTAAGGCTATGAGAGACGCCGTAGTGGAGGACTGCGGAAATTTCAACCACCTGGGTTCTTTAACGTGCACTGACATCGCACAGCACACGGACGCCACTCCGTTTCGCCTCCATCGAACCGCAACCGCGAGGTCGGGTTGGAACCCGGGTACTCCGGCACAGTAGTCGGGCTTCTTACCACTACCACCCCGGCGGGGCAATCCCAATTTTCTTGAAAGGCGACCTAGGGGGCTTGACAGGTTGAAGAAGGCCAGCAGGTGGCGTGGTGTTTCGTTTGAGGCGTTGGCAAGGGATACAACTTGCTACATAGCGCTTCGTTGTCGTGTACAACCTTGGCCAATAAAATCGTTGTCGGACCCTCGCGAGAGCGCGCGCAAAACCAAGATGACCTGAAGGGTTGTCGTCATGCATCGCATGTAGGACAGCATTGCGGGGAGAAGCCGGGACAACAAGCAGAAGACGGGCACCGTCAGTTCAGTAGTTCTTTTTGAGGAGTAGACCATCTTGAATAATAAAAGGTGTAGATGCAGAATTTCGCGACCACTCTTGCCGGAACTTTACGAAGTCTGGTAATGTTTCGCTCACAGGCGCCAGGCAGTCGTCCAGATAATCTTCACCGACTGCCGTGCATGGAAGAGGAAATGGCACCGTTCTGGAGCTGGATGAGAACCGCACCAACGTCCACGCCGCTCGCATCGGTGTGAACCTCGGTGGAGGCAGCCGTATCGAAATGGCTTAACACAGGACCAGATGTGAGCAGAAACTTCAGCTGTCGGAACGATGACGCATTCCAAGGACCAAACAAACGGAGCACCCTTTTGCAGGAGGGAAGTCAGCGGATCGGCAATTTAAACGAATCCTTGATTGAAACGGCGGAAATATAAAGATATATAAAGATAGCCCCAGAAAGCTTCTCAAATGCTTCAAGTTTTGAGGTTTTGCAAAGTCTCGCACAGCAGCAATCTTTTGGGGGTTGGGCTGAATATCTTCCTGATCCACTAAAACTCCAAGCACCAAGGTCTGCCGTTCACCGAAGTGACACTTTTTAGAGTTCAAAATTAGTCCGGCGTTTCGGATACAGTCCAGCACAAGACTAAGTCGCTGATTATGCTCCCGAAATGTCCTTTCATGGATGATGACGTCATCTAGGTAGCACATGCATACCTCCCCTTTTAAACCACGCAGAATTGTGTCCATGAATCTCAAATATCGCTGGTGCATTGCACAGTCCAAAAGGCATCACGTTAACTTCATAAAGTCCGTCAGATGTCACAAAGGCCGTCTTTTCTCGGTCCGACGGATGCATCGGGATCTGCCAATAGCCAGACCGAAGATCTACTGACGAGAAATAGGATTCAGATTGAAGACAATCTAAGGCATCGTCGATACGTGGAAGAGGATAAACACAAAATCTCCACGAGTTGACCTTCTTCTTTGCAAAGATGACAGGGGCTGCCTAAGGACTGGAAGACTCCCGTATGACACCTTTCTTCAACATGTCCTGGACTTGTTCGTTAATTGTTCTGCGTTCGACTGGTGATACTCGGTAGGGCTCCTGTCCGATAGGGATCGCATCACCAGTGTTGATCTTGTGTGACATACGTGAATTTGGCGGAACAGAAAAATCGGCTTCTTGAGCACAGTCAAACACAGGGGCGTATATAAGGTGCCACAACTTCACATAACTCTTGCTGGTCGGATGACGAAAGCGATTTGTTTATCATCCGGATTATATTCGCGCTGTAATCAGGATTCACACGATGGTGCGGATGAGGAGACACAGACCGAATATAAAGGACTTCGTAGGCGTCAAATGTAGCCAACCTGAGGCCGGATGGTAAACAAATGGGTTATGACAAAATGTTTACAGTCCACAATAGGGCACACCCATCTACGACGTCGGTACGGGGCACTAGTAAATTTTTCTTCACGGCATTGTTCATGTCAGCTTTAACAAACACAGAGTCTGTGCCTGCTCGCTCGGCAGAGCTGTGAACCGGCACAAACATTGCAGCCATAGAAGGTAACACTACATCGTTGGAGACATAAAATGCGCCGTCACTAGAGTTAGGTGTCTCCTCTACAAAAGCAGACAGAATATTGCGGCGCAGAGAAATTTCGCCGGCTGCGCCATCGACCATTGCTCCACAATCGCGCAGAAAATCAATTCCGAGAATAACATCATGTGTGACTCTTGCTAAAACTACAAATTCAACTCGAAACGTTCCCTAGCAATGACCACTGACACGCCGCAGAGATCACCGCGAAAGCTGGCACTTCGGTCCCAAGCGAACCAAGGCGGTCCAAGGCGATTTTTAAAACTGAGACTCATCACGGAAATTGTGGCACCAGTGTCCACTAAAGCTAACATATTTACACCATTTACAGTAACATTCACTTTGTTCTTAAACATCACAGTAGGCAGAGGAATTGGCGAAGATGACCGTTTCGCGACCTCACCTCCATCGACCGCTCTTGCTAGTTTCCCGATTGTGGCGTATACGCGAGCGTTGACGTGGGGACAGGGACATTACTCGGCGCGGGGGTGCTGATGTGAAGCATGCGGTCAGAAGCGGGAGAAGCTCTGCGAAAGACGTCCGGGCGAGGCTGTTGTGGACGAGGTTGACGCCACTCAATGTTGTCGTGATCACGGAAACCTGCCCAAGGGCGGGTCCAAGAACGCGCGGACTGCTGTCGCCGGCGTTGACAAAACCGCGCTATGTGCCCGCGGCGGCCGCAGCTGTAACAAATCGGCGACTCACGAAAAGCGTAAGCGCTGGATCCGGATGAATTCGACAGTGGTTGAGAGACGATTGGAGCTGCATGAAGCACGTTTGAATGTGGAGGAAAGCGACTGGTCAGAAGCGAATAGCGCGCTCATTGTCGTAGGAGTAGCGCGGAAGTTCTGGTTGACACGCCCACGAGTCTGGATGTTCAGCCTGCTGTGGCTGAACTGCGCATTCCGAGTGCACAGGTCGCGCGTCGTCGTCTTGCAGGTGCTTGGCCAGCTCTTCACTCACAACTCTGCGCACCAGAGAGGCGAGATCGTCGTGGACAGTATAGTCAACGCTGGCAACTGTTGGGACGTTGGAGAGGCGTCCAAATTTGGGCACAATACGCCGCATTTTTAAAGATTCAAATGTACGGCAGTACTGGATAACGTCCGAAGTGCTGGCCAGGTTTTCTTTTGTGATAAGAAAATTATAAACATCTGCGGCGAATCCTTTTAAGAGATGGCCAACCTTGTCTTCTTCGGGCATGCGTCTATTAACAATGCGGCAGAGCTTCAGGACTTCCTCTATGTATGCCGTGCAAGTCTCTCCAGGTAACTGTGCTCGCTGGGAAAGGGTTTGCTCAGCCTTGCGTCTCTTTGATTTGGAGTCTCCAAAACAGTTGGTTATCTCTTCCACAAACTTGTCCCAGGTAGCAAGGTTGTCTTCGTGGTTCTCAAACCACAGCAGCGCCGTGCCGGCCAGAAAGAATACCGCGTTCGCGAGTTGCATGGCCGAGTCCCAGCGATTGTATTTGCTGACACGTTTGTAGTGCATCAGCCATCCTCGACATCCTCATCGGGCAGACCAGAAAATGTTATGGGCTCCCGCTGAAGCGGCCAGGAGCGGGACGGTACTTGGTGCTCCTGGCCTGAATTAGAAGCAGCTCCATTTGAGCGGGAATAGTGATCTTCTCTGTCGTGGTCGTGGCTTGCCATGGCTGTGAAATCAGGAGGGAGCCCGGCCAAGCGTCTGCTTCGTCGATGATGTTCGAAAGGTTCCAGGATTATCGCGCACGCTCCACCAAGTTGTTACGGGGGAAATGTGTTTAATATTTACAGGTATTCGGGGAATGCATGAAAGCTACGTACAGTCTCAAGCACAGTCTCAGCAAAGCTGGTCCCCGAACAAGTCTACGCGCCACCACTTCGTTCTTCTTTTTCACGAGCGCAACCGTCCACTTTGTCCTTCTCTTGCACATGCGCAACACCGCGCGGCGCAGCGTAATTGACGTAACAATATGCTGATACTGTCTGCCTTTTTTAATGCAAATTTTCACTCTTTTGTTGGGAAGGTGAGAACCGTTCAAGCTACAATCTCAGCTGTCTTTCTCGGCCTCCCTCATGCTTGTGATGAAAATTAAAGGCATTATTATTATTATTAGTAGTAGTAGTAGTAGTAGTAGTAGTAGTAGTAGTAGTAGTAGTAGTAGCAGTAGTAGTAGCAGTAGTAGTAGTGTTGTTGTTGTTGTTGTAGTTGTCATACTATAGGAGATCCCTTAGAGCAGTCCTGCATTTCACTGAACAGGAAAATCAGCCCTGATATCTCGGCGACATGTTCGAATTGTTTCAGCTATTGTAATTTTGTGTGTTCCTAGTTTCTTTGCTCTCGCGCTGTGTCTGCCATTGAAACGGTGGGCACAGTGGGCCTCCAAGCAGCCTACTGCCGCTTTTAGTGCGAATGCATTATTTCACGAGGTCTAACCCGGCCTACAGGACGTGCGTTACAGACTCTGCGCTTTTCTTTTCCTATAAACTAATTACTGATGAAAGCATTAATAGGGAATGTAAAATGATAAATGATTATAACAGATAGTAATAAAATAATAATCCGTGATAACTAATGCATAAAAGAATCAAATGAAAATTCCGAGAGCACTGCAGATTCTTCATTGCAGGTATGCGACGTCTCCTCAACACCCGTCGCTCTCTTTGCGTCTCTTCATTTCTCTCTCCTTACACCTGTTGATTCTATTTTCCACTCTTTGTTCGACGTTCTGTGTTACTTTCTCTGCACCGTTACAGCCCAGCACGTACACTCTTTGTCAAAAGTTTAAAGCCCAAGGGGTCTGTTTTTAATCCGCCTAGTGGCGCCTCTTTCGCATTCGTGGTAGGGTGCCTCAATACCAGCGCCGCCGTACGCGCTACATCGAGGCACCCTAATTCGTGGAAGTCGTTCACATTGGAGAGTGTAGCACAAAAATTCTCCTTACCTTCAGTAAAGTTGGAACTCTGAGAATGCATTACGAATCGCACGGTGTGGCTCAGAACCAAACTCCCTGGAATCTCGCGGAATATGACAGATCTCAACTATCGCGCACGGGATTTTATTCCATGAGCCTGGAAAGGCTTCCACGTTAAAAAAATAAAAAATACTGACCAATAGCTAAACCGAATTAAACCGTGCTTTCGGACGTCTAACTCGGTTTAACTTTCGCTGAAACCCTGCTAACTTTTCTTTTCTTGTTTGTTTTGTTTTGTCCCTTCTCAAAATTTTTGCTGTGAGAGAAATAGTTTTCATTGATTCTGTATTATAATAAGTTTTGTGGACTTGTCAGTCAAGATTCGCAGATTGAGAGAAATAGTTTTCATTGATTCTGTATTATGATAAGTTTTGGGGACTTGTCAGTCAAGATTCGCAGATTTGCCTGTTCAGCCAGTAGATGGAGGCACCGAGTATTTCTGAAGGAAAAAAACTTACCTACAGGACTCACATCTTTCCTCCCCCACATAATTCATTAAGCAAGGCCCAGGTGATACTCTGGCGTCAGCTACAAACCCGCTCCTTCCCCTGCCCCAAAGTATATTCAATATATTCAAAGAGCAGGTCGACCCTGAATGCAAAGAGTGTGGCGCCGACGCCACTTGAGACCCCATTACTTGGGGCTGCGCGGCCTACCCGCTAGCTGCCTATTTGCTGTCATCTCTGGAGGAGTGGGAGGCCGTGCTGCGCTGCTCGGACCCGGCCATCCAGGCTCGGGTCACTGAGTGGGCCGAAGAGATCGCCGACGGGACGCAACTGGCGGCCAACAATCCAACTGAACCCCCACCTCTTCCAATATCAGCTGCCTGTGTGCTGACAGTGGCTTTCATAACTGCCTGCCTGTCAGCATTTCTTCAGCGTTGTAGGCTATGGCGGAGCAGAGCTACGCCGCTCTCAGCGGAGTGTGAGGATCTGTGGGGGTCGCTACAAAATGTGTTTGGAAGCGAAAACCTATTTTGAAGCAATACGTGTCGTGTCGCTGGGCAATTTCAGATGAGAGAAGAGCTGTTGACGCTGCAAGGCATTCTGTGCGCGGATATAATTTCTTCCACTCATGGGTTGCAAATAAGCGCACAATCGCCTGTTACAGCGCGAGTATTTTCAGCCGGTAGTTCTGCGATGGCAGCAGATAGGCGTAGAGCGTTTTGCATGCTCGGCAGTACGGGCGCGCGCTCTCGCCGACGAACGTTGGTTCTGGCGGGCTTCCGATCCCGTTTCGACACATCCGGCGGCGGCGTAGCGCGGACCTCGGAGGCGACCCCGTTTTCCATTCTCTCTTTTTCCTTTCCTTTACTTTGTATTACTTTTTTTTTTTTTTCTAGTTTTGCCCGACCGCGACGCATGCAGGTGGCGCCAGCGGCTCTTTCACCGACGGTAGGAAGGTGCGCGCACTCGCGCACGCGCGTGCGGGGCGATAAGGTGACCCTGTGGTGGAAATGAAGAGTACGCTATGCCGGAGGCAAGATTTGGTGGCGCTAAGGAAGGATATTGCGTAGCTCCGAGAAGGAAGGAAGGTGGCGCGACCTTCGCGCACTGGGGCCCCCGTTTCTTCGGCGGAAGGCGTGTGCCGCTCTTCGTCACTTCGCTCGCCCTCACCGGCGAGGGTCGGAGACGTGAGCTGTGCGTCGTGTTCCCGCGGTGCTTTGCCGCTAGCAATGTAAGCGCTGTTGTCCCCTGTTTCTCTGTGCGTAATCAACCGATTGCCTGGTTGAATCGCTCTGCTTTGGTGCGAATGAATTTATTTTTATTGCTAGTTTATTTCCTGGTTCACTCAGAAAGGGAAACAAATGGAAAAATTTGTGCGAGTAGGGCGTGGACCCCACAAAGCCATGTTTCCAATCCTGGTAGATCAGTCTGTGAATGAACGCATGTTATTCACGTGGCTGTGCTGGAGCGACATCGCTCCACCAGGGAAACACTTGGCGCAGATCTTTTCAAAGCTCGCATGGTCGGAAGAGCGACGAACAGTGACGCCGTGCCTTCCCTAGGACCATAGTCGCGGCCTTCTCGCCCCATTCACCTGGATACTTGCGCCAATAAATACTTGGGTTACTGGGATATCCGAAGACGTGGACTATTCCTAAATGCACGTGTAGAGATACGAACAGTACATTATACGCATGTTTGCGCTCTGCAGGAAGAGGAATTATTTCTCGCAGACCGCGTTTATTGGCTTGCTTCGCTTGCGCGCGCCTTCTCGCCTAAGTTCAATTTACTATCCCGCTTCGTAGGGCAAGGTCTGCCCGGAAGTTGGGCGGTTCTTGGTAGTCGGCCGATTGCGTCACCCATGACGTCAGTCTGGGGATGTACGCCGAAGCGGGAGGCCGGCTTTTAACGTTCTGGTCGATTCGCGGGAACCGTGAATGTGGGCAGCCCTTCTCGTGTGCGCAAGGTCTTCCACAGTGTAATGACAAAAGTGGCCTTATGGTGGGGAAATGGCCTTATCTGCGCCGTTGCTTTCTTTCTTTTGTCGCGAGTTCGATAGACTCAATGCGGACCTCATCGCAGCTAACTGCACCGTGCTCTAATTTTGTTCCGCCGAAGAAAAGGTGCACTGCAGGTTGCGCAAATTTGTTTGAGACTCCGTTGCTCAAGGTGCATTGCGAAATGTGAGGGCTGGTGTAACGGTACATGAGTATACATTCATTTGCGGCCATGGTGTAAGAATAGGAAGTCATTGACCCCGGTGGTCCTTTTTCATTGCGACAGATATAGATTGTGCAATGGAGTAGACGCATGTAGTTGTGCAGGCGGAAACGTGGCCTCCTGTCGCGGCATTTCGTTTTCAGGCTGCAATGACACCGCGTGACAGGATTGAATTTATTGAGGGCAGTTTCCGTACGTAGGGTATCGACGCTTGAGGATTTCTGATAACGAATATAAATTGACCTGCATCGGCGGAGGACCGCATTCTGCTCACAATGTTTGTGAGGGTCCATTATCGCAATAAATAAATAAAAGAGCTTTTGTAACGAAGAAAAACTAACAAATGCGAGGTCGCCCCCTCACGGGACCATTCGCGTGCGTGCGGCGACACCCTATTCCCTGGGGGATTTATTTATTTATTCAAGTACCTACATATCACCCTGGTGGGCATTACAGTAGGGGGGACAAGGCAAAACACTGGAACACTTGTTAGCGCCGAAGTTCTAAAGTGAAAACAATACAGACATCAAAAACATCGTCCTGATGGGCATTGCAGAGGTGTGGAACGATAGAAACCCATTTCAAAGCATCAGAGTAATAACAAATACAAAAAACAAATGCGGGCTATCAGTAATTGCTCCAAAGTAATAAATAAACACACGCAACAAACACGGGTAATCAATCAGTGGACAGGAAAGGGGGAAATTGGAGAAAGCTACGCGTAATGACTAAGTGCATCGACAAACTTTGCACGATCAGCAGTTTCAACAATGTCAGGACGCAGCCGGTTCCATTTACTGATAGTGTACGGAAGAAACGACGTGTTATAAGCAGATGTGCGGGCAAAAATTTCTTTAATCTTTCGGCTGTGATCTCGCCGCTCAGATACTGTAAATATCTACTTTTAACTAACTGTGTTTCGTTGTACAGTACGTCCCGCAAGAATAAAAGGCGAAATCAGTCACGGCGCAGCGAAAGGTTCTCCCAGTTAATTTGACGTTGACGTTTTATATCGGAGATGCTGCTGAAAAATTGGTAACGACTAGTTACAAAGCGGGCGGCACGATTTTGAATGGCTTCTATACTATTAATGAGACGCTGTGTGGGAGGGTCCCACACAATACAGGCATATTCAAGAGTAGGCCGGACATTGGTAACATAAAGTGTTTCCCTAACGTTCTGTGGGGCTTGCTTGAAGTTTCTTTTAATAAAGTTCATAACGCGGCCTGCCTTCTGGGTTATATATTGAACGTGACGATACCATGTTAATTAAGTCTGAAGAAAATGTGGCACCTAGGTATTTAGCTTCGTTAACTGTCGCGAGGGCTGACCATCAATAAAATAATTTGACTGCATGAAGTTACACTTTCTGGTGAAACGGATATAACAGCACTTGGAAACGTTTAGAGACATAAGCCAATTTTGACACCAATATGATATTCTATGGAGGTCGGACTGTTAAGCTAATCGGTCTGAATCATTTTTAATTTCCCTGTATAAAACACAATCATCAGCGTAGAGCCTGATTTTTGACGTTATTCCAGTACCAATGTCATTAACGTAAATTAAAAAAAGAAGACCCATACAAAAATGGTCTATGTGCTTCAGTGGAAAAAGTTTATGGTCAGCTATGTCTATCTATGGACTTTTATAGTCGGCTATAAAGTGTCATTGAAATATCTATTGGCAACTATAGAAAATTCTATACCACTTTGCCTATAGCTTCTGTACCATACAAAATCTCTTTAGCTAACTATAGAAAACCATATGTCCATGAAGCTATAGACTATTAGTCATGCAGTTATCTTTAGCGGTCTATAGAAATTTGAATGGCTCTAAACTTACAAACTGCAAGCCATAGAATCAGTTTTAGCAAGCTATAGAAAAGTTTATGCTCCTGAAGCTAGTCATACAGTTATATTTAGCTGTCTATAGAAATGTTATTGCCTCTAAAGCTACAGACTGCAAACCACATAAGCTGCTTTAACTGGCTATAGAAAAGTGCATGCTCTCGAAGCTATAGACTAGTGGCCATACATTTATCTTTAGCCGTCTATAGAAATGTAAATGGCTCTAAAGCTACAGACTGCAAGTCATATAAGCTGTTTTAGCTGGCTATAGAATATTGTATATGCCAAAGGCTATAGACCAGTAGGCGTACACCCTTATATGAAAGTACACATATCGTCGGTTCGAATCCCTCGTGCGACTTGTACTCTAGCTTGATTAAGAGTTGTGTGCATTATGCAACGAGAAACCGTATGTCATCAACTACAACGCTGTACGACAAATGGATTGGGTCACAATCTTGGTATAACTGGTGGGAGCACTGTCGCCGCTTGGAAGTACGCCTGCGGTGAGTACCTCCGACCCATGCTGGTTCTAGTCGTGGAGACTGCTGGCCAAAATTCTTCTATTTAGGCATCGAATTGAAAATAACATTCGAAGGTATAGAGCATGACACACATGCACATACACACGCACGCAAATACGCGCGCGCGACTGTTCTATAGCTGACCATAGAAAATGCTAAAGACTACAATACTGACATTAGGACACCAGAATTAGTCCATAGGTTATAGACTTCTATAGCTTCTTGGGCCAAATATCTATAGGCGACGATACAAGGGATTTGCTATAGCTGGCCATAAAAGTTTGTACACGACCATAGAAAATGCTAGACTGCAGTACATAGGGAGCCATAAATCTATAGAATAGGTTAAAGACTTCTATAGAACAGACTATCGAAAAACCTAAAGACAGCCATAAAAGCGGCTATAGATATTTGGGCAAAAGATCTATAGGAAATTTTTGTATGGGGAGGCCCCAATACAGAGCCCTGTGGTACCCGGATGTCACAGAAGCAGTAGCAGATTCAGCTCCATTTACGATTACTTTCTGCGAACGGTCAATTAGATAATTTTGCAGCCAGAAAAGTATATGCCGAGGTAAACCGAGAGCGGATAGTTTGTGAAAGAGAAGAGCGTGGCGAATGCTTTCTGAAAATCAAGAAGAATGCAGTCAGTTTGGAAACCATTATCGAATGAGCTAAATATGTCGTCGGAAAATTCAATTAGTTGTGTAGCACATGACTTCCCTGATCTAAACCCATGCTGATAATCTACAAAGAAATTGTTATTATCAAGATGGGAACAAATATTAGTGTGAATTATGTGTTCAAGTGTCTGTAATTTGAGATGCAGTCCCTCAGTCCTTTCTTATGAATTGGAACTACATTCCCTATTTTCCATTCATAGGGGAGTTCAGTTGTGGCCAGAGATCTTGTGAACAATATGGATAAATAATAAGGTATGATGTCTGCACAAGATTTAGGAACAAAGTTAGGCCAGGAGCAGAATTGTGCTTTAGCTTCCGCAGAAGATTAAAAATACCAGACCTACTAATCGTAATATCAGGAATGATCTCAGAAATGGTACTCGTAGTAACTAGAGTAAGCCTTGGTGCTAAGTCCGAAAAAACAGAGGTGAAATACTGGTTGCCTTATCTGCATCACTACTAAGAATCTGTTATCGGAGGGATTCCGACCTCGTCTTTGTTATTGGCCTTAACTAAATGCCACAGATTTTTTGGATTACTTGCAATTTTCGGTCCAAGTGAAACAAAGAACTCTTTTTTTGCTATTTTGATTTTAGACTATTTCCGCACTCAACTGCTCAAGTCTCAGAAAAGCAGGAGAGTTAGTCTGGTCTCTATAGGTTCTAAACATACGATTTCTTTTGTTAATAAGTGTCTTTTTTTCTTTCGCGAACCATGGCTTAGACCTTCTGCGTTTTACCGAAAGTATTTGGTAAGGTATATAAGTATAAATTAAGCTCAGAACTTTATCTTTCAAGTCGGACCACAATTCATCTACATTTCGGCTAACGCTAATCTGAACAAAGCTGTCGAGTTCACATTGTAGGACAAGGACAATACTATCATAATCTGCTCTTTCAAAGTTGTAGACTTTTCGAGGCACAGGAATGATCGGTTTTGGACTTACAACGTCATGATCGCTTATTCCAGGCACAACCGAGAGAGACTCTAGCAATGAAGGGGAGTTTGAAAACAAGAGATCAAGAATAGAACGTGTCCCTCTTTGTCGTCTGGTCGGAGTTGCCACAAATTGACCATGTGGTCGTTTTGGGAGGCTACGATCAGCCGCCCCAGACACGTGAAAGCGGTAGCAGTCCTTTTTCGCCAAGCAGTGATTTTTAAATGCAATTTATATCGGCGATAAATTCATCTTACCCTGCCTGACCAACGCCAACAAACTGGAAGGAGGCTTTCGGCGGAAAACAACCATTTCCTTAAAGGCTCCAAGAAAGGTTGTTACATCAGGGGTGGGATGATATTGCATTTTCAGTGATCTTGAATGAGCAGGTGATGACAGCGTGGATCCAAAAGGAATGGGCAGGCGATGGCTGGTGCGAGATGATATGCGTGGTGGTGTAACGCATTGGGAATACTTTGTGGAATAAAGAAAGGCTGAAAGTACGAGGACGGAGTGATTGGTTGGAGATTGGCCACGCAACACACCGCCGTGTAGGGCTGCCTTTGTAGTTGCTGCTCTGCTCGGATGAGTATGGTTTGGTGCGCGATGCAAGCCCATTCTTGACGAAGGCAGTCTGGTGCCTCCATGCATTGCGGAGGTTAGCCGAGCAGCTGTTGTGTGGGGCTTCCTCTGCGAGTGCAACCGAAAGCAGAATGCGCGCTTGCAAGCGCCGCTAGCCCTGACCCGCGCGCGGTTGCGTCGTTGGCGGAACGAGCGCTGTGCAGCGGATAATAAGGTGGGGAGGGGGACTCGCTCGGAGGTTGGTGGAAGCGGAAAAAACCAGTCGCTGTCGGCTCGCGACGCCGCCGCTGCTTCCAAGGTCATTTCCTCCACGTAACTCTCTCCGCGCAACCGGACGACGGCGCCGCGTTGTTCGGCCACTTCCTTCCTCCCTGGAGGCAAGCGTCCTCGCGCGCCGATGCGGGCTGGCAGCATGTTTTTTCCGCACATTATTAAATTCCACATCAATGTAGCTTTCGAGGCCCTGTTTGTCGCGTGAACCGGTGTTGGGTGTGGGCGATGCTCGCCGTAATATTTCTCGATTTAAGTGAACGCATTGGGAGGCATGGAAAACAAAGCAAGGAAGGACTTATCGTGGGCTCTTGAAATTCCCATTGCTAGAAACACAAATAATACATGGATGCACGCCAATATGTTGCTAATTGAAAGCCACGTGCTGTGCGGTTTCAAAGCTTGTAGCACGAGCGGTGGACGCCAAATCTGTATAAACGCGGGTGGAAGCGACTTTTTTTGCCTCGTCGCCATATTTCGAGAGAAAGTCCGCGTATTTCGCTTCTCCACTTCAAACGGACAAGCGACGTTGATCGCGCTGCAAGGGGTGCATCGCGTGAGCCGAAAGAGAGAACACACGAGTCCAGGGACGTGCACCAGGAAACGCGTCGTTTTTGTTTTTTTTTTCTCTCTCTTCTTCCCCCCCCCCCCCCCCCCCCCCCCCTCTTGCGGCGATGCGCGCTGTGTTCGGCGTGTCGTGCGCCACCTTCCCTGGAGGAAGGAAGCGGCGCCGTCCCCAGTTCCAAGGGCGTCAGCAGGATCCCTTTTTTCTTTTGGTCGGTCATCAGACACGCAAGGATGTATGGCGCGTGGTAGACGGACAGTAGTGAAAATGACGGACGGACCTGCTCCTGAAGACGCCGTTCGGCGCCACCTGAACGAGCTGCGGTCGTCCGAGGAAGGCCCCGGCGCTTCCTTCTGGCGCGCGTACGGTGGTGCCATTGTTGGCGCTGATTTGTGGCCACGGAAAGAGAACGCTTCGCGGGTCCCAACATTTTCCTTCCTCAAGGACAACGTCCGCCGCCATACAGTGCCGCGTTGGCTGCTTGAGTTGTCGAGGGGGACCTTCCGTCGTCGTTTTTTGCTCTTGAGCCGAGCAAGGAAGTGAGCCTCAGCGCTTTTCGGCTGCCCGCTTCTTTTCTCCTTCTGGGAAATCGTCCATCGTCGTTGGGTTGCACGCAAACTCTGTAGAACAACATCTGGGGGCTTTCTGTCGCCAGCGGTAGGTAATCGCATTTTTCCGCGATTTCCTTCCGAGCTGAACCGTCCCTCGCCACGTTGTGCACACCTTTTTGTTGTTGTTTTTCTTTTTATGGAAGATTCTGAAGGGATAACTCCGTATACGCGACGTAGCCGATCCCGGATATGTCAAAGGTATAAAACATGCCGTGAAATGAGCTCCTCTGTAACACGCAAGCCATGTGCTGGCAGCCGCGCTTCACTTGACGGCAGGCGCTAGAAAGTGAGGCGCACTTGGTGTAAGGGAGCGTCGAACCTCAAAATCTGCTCTAGCGCTGCGTGTTCGCATCAAAGCTGCCTCTGGAAAACACCGCTACAATAATACAGTTACAATGGGAAGCAGACCACGCGCACGGACCTTCGGTCAGCTAGGCTGAGTACCGGCGCATAGAACTCTGGCTTTCCCTCAAGACAGCAGTGCCGCGTTCGAAACAAGCATGTCAGACAGAAACCCACTTTCAATAGGGTCATCAAGTACTTTTACAGCGTTAGCTCAGGAGGTGGACAAGGCTGCGAACCCACCCGGTTCCCCGCTCAGAAAATGAGGGCATTAAAGGGCCACCCTCCGGTCAAAAATATTTTCTTCCCCCGTGGCTGTGAGGCTTCGCCCCTAGAACGCAAGGCCGAAAAAGTATTTTTGAAAAGAGTAACTAATACGGCAGTTACAGCCACTGCAGTCAGCCGATTCTGTCACGTTTCTCTCCTCCCTCGCAAAGGTTTTTCACTCTCCTGCCCAGTCGTGTAGCCAAATCCTCCTCTGCGTTTGGGGGGATGTAGTGCAGCACTGTGCGAGAACGGGCGAGGGAGCGCATTCATTGCATTCAGCCCGGCGAGGGACACCCGTCAGCGACCAAATGGATGTCGTCGTCCACCTCGTAGAGAAGCTGGTTTCCCGAAGGGGAGGCTGCTTTAGGGCGCACGTATCGCTGTAGCATATCCGGTACCTGATCGAAGCATTGGGCAGCTTTGCCTAAAAAGGCATGGGAAGGGCGCTTTGCGGGGCCGCGGCGTGCAGTTTCATATATCGCAAATAGAACTCCTGTGCTTTCGCATGGGTATTCTGAGTTAGATATAAACAATAATTATCCTGTTTTGATATATCTAGGATCGGCTGATTTCTATTTTCCTAGGGGCATTGTCCTATTGGCTTTTAGTGGCCGATTCCGTCGGCTAATATTGTTACTCTTTTGACAGAAAGACTGCGTCTCTGTTTTGGGGGTTGTTACCCGCAGTGCCGCTGGCACGATACTCTGATTATGCATCCAGAGTAGCTGCTAAATGATTTCGCTCGTCTTAGTAGTTGGCCGCAGCGTCGGTCCAGCTGGCCAATATGATGCGGGTATACTCGAAACCGGCTCACAGAATTTTGCAAGTGGTGAAGGCTTAGCTGAGCGATGCCACCAGGTACGCTTCGTTGTCCAAAATATCGTAAAAAGCGTACGTTACTCTGTCGACCACCCGTTGCGTGCAGCCTGTAATCTAACTACGCCACTATCGCAGCGCTGAATCCGTTGTCCCATATTTTTGGGAGGATGCATATAGCTAGTGCGAAAACACCCCTGCACTGTCAACGAGCATCACAGCTTCCTGCTCAGCAGTTTTCTCATGACGCTCGTGTCCCGGCCGAATAAGAAAACGCTTCGATTATACTGCGTCGCAGCTTTTATCCATATTCGCGGGAACATCTTTTTTCGTGCGCTAACTTCGTCCATTTCTTCCGAGGAGCACAAAAACGGTTAAGCCTCCATACTGCAGCCTTGCGCAAGAAAAAAAAAACTGCGGCCAGTGACGTCCTCTTGCCAGGTACTCGCCCACCGACGGAGGATTGGATGGCGTCAGCGCGGTTTGTGCTCTCCTCGGGAGTTGACTCTGCATTGCGCTCCCCGTGTAAATGAAAGAGTGGCTGCATAATGGTGGTCTTATCCAGCACTTCCCTACTCATTCGCTCAGGGAAGTTCCGATTTGAGCGCGTGATAGCCGCAGCTTCGTCCCCTCGGTTGTGCTCCGATAGTGCATGTTTTGCACAACAGCGGTTACGTACGTTGGCGTACCTTGTATTGGCTGAAAGGAAGCCGAGCGAAATCATAGGGGCCCTATTTTAACTTTTTTTTTTTTAACCGTGGGAGTTAGAAGTAGTGTAATCATTTTACAGGCCTCAAGGTAATTGATTAGAAAATGAAGGAATAAAAACACAAACATGGCGGGATCCGAACGCACGAATTTCGCGCACGGTGAACCTGGACTTCAGCGGCGGCTGCGCAATGTTCTGCTCCCACGGACACAATTAAGTTGCGTGTCGCCTATCGTTGACAGTGTTTGTTCCATAACGTACGCAGTGTGTTACCGCCAGTGTCACGTGGAGCTGTGTGGTGCCTTTTAACGGTATACATGTGGCATCAAGACTGGTTATGCGGACCACCGTGGGAACATTACGGACTCTGGGACTACGCTAGTCAACACTTCACGAAAGTAATGAAAACCTAGGGGAATGTTACAATTTCTTTTTGTGGTGCTGATCGGAAATGAATACTGTAACCATTTTGTGGCTGAAGGATGATTGATTAGAAAGTATGAACCTAAAACACCGCACGCGGTCCTGCACTCTGATGCTACCTGCAGAATGTGGCTAATCTTTATTTTTTTTTTCTCTCACCTATTGTCTTCAAGTCTTAAAACGAATCCACTATACCATTACCATTCCCTCATACGCCTGTGCTTGTTCAGTTCAGTTTTATTTCCTTAAAAACTCCTGGCAGGAGGTTTTACATAAGCGGTGGGATTTCATTAGAATGAGAAACAAAAATGCTGGTTTTTTAACATTGCATGCGGCTTGCAACACGTTCTTGAAAACTGGATCATGAAGCAGTGTTGATGATTTCAATAACAGCGCAGGTAGAAAGAAGGGATAGAAAGCACAAGAGCGCTGACTTCCAACCATTTATTTCATCAAGCGTGCCATGTATACATATACATATACATATGCATATATATATATATATATATATATATATATATATATATATATATATATATAAGAGCAAGTGTGAAGTCATAGAAAAGGGGAAACGGAAACGACACTCGTCATGATATCACAGCATAGCACCAGGAGCCCAATTTCATCCATCTAAAAATCCTTCTGGCTTTTGAGATCTATATATGGTACGCTTATGAAATAAATAGTTGGAAATCAGCGCTCTATTCTCTTGTGCTTTCCGTCCCTTCTTTCTACCTGCACTGTTATTGAAGTCATGGTTAACCAACCAGCCCAACAAGCATCAGTGTTGATGATGTCACGTGGAATGCCGTTCCAGTCCTTTTACTGCTCGAAGCAAAGAACGGCAATATTGCGTGGTTGTGGCCGGGAAACTTCAGCGGGGTGGTCGGTGCGGGGAGATATGCGTGCTGCGGCAGTGACACAAGGTAGCTGATTAAGTGAATAATGAAATAATTCGTGAAAAAGGCGGAGACTCGCAATGTTGCGGCGGAATGAAAGGGGTCCTGATATTAGCTTTCAGTGAGGAAATACTGACGTCATATTTGTATGAAGAGTGAATGAATCTGGTGGCATGAACTTTGTACCGATTCTAATACGTTGATTAGGTATCCTTAATACGGGCTTCATATGGAAGACGCATGTTACAATTTTTGTCTAAAGAGTGATTTGAATGCGAGTAATCGTGCACCTGGAGGGGCGGAGATAGCGCTTGAGAAGGCAAGTGTTTTATTCAATGCGGAAATGACGTTTTCGAATGTGGGTGTGCCATGATAAGTCGTAGGACAATGTTACTCCTAAAACTTGTAATATGGCATACCAGTTCAATTGGGGTGTTACACCGCTTGAGCGCTCTCTAGACAATGTGTGGCCTATTTTATGGCAGCAGAAGCGTGAAACTGGCGAGTGAAAGCAGGTGAGGTCATTCCTGGTTTTTCAAGGGCTTTCTGAGTGAGAGAAAAAAAAGCAGTTTACCAGCTGGCGATGTATGTGCTGGCTGATGGGGAAATTGTTTCTGTGACAGCTGAATGCCTGTCGGCCGCTCACCTTTCAGTGTTCAGTGTCGTCGTGACGGGCCTCACAGTCCTCGTGCAGCCTCGTCATCAGTCTGCATCGCGCTTCCGTTGTGCTAAGGATGGCTTATTCAGCGAGAAGGTATTGAATTGAGTGCAGAGCACATCTTCAGCTGCTGTGCAAGCCTAAGCAGGCGATTAGCGTGCACCACAAAATGGCTCGTAGGACTGCTCATGGAACGAAGCTGCCATTCAGAAGCAGGCTCTTCAATTGCCACACCCTGCGTTGTCAGGTGCTGCATCGGTCTCCGCCAATGGCGTTCTTGGAGCGTCGTTTTGGAGCCTGGTTTCGCGTTCACGTTGACCCTAGAGGTCGCGAAAGCAGTTCGTGGTTTACGCTGCAGGTGATGGGATGTATCCGAAGGTTGTTTATCCGCATCGTGCCTTCAGTCGTTATGACCGACGACGGACATTATTTGTAACAACTACTCGCCGATGTCTTCTCGTCAACTGCCTCCTTTAGCGTAATTTGTGTCATACAGTAGGGAAAGATAACATACACGTCAAGTATGGAATTGACGCTATGCTCCCAAGGATCTGCAGATCGGAACTAGAAATCGTGTGTTTTGCGGCTGACCTCTTCGTCTCTGCCTCCAGTGTAGCGTGGTATATATCCCCCGTACGATGCAGATCGTGCGGTGTTGCAGTGTGTCGTCCGCGGCCGTTCCCTCTCGTGGCGAATGTGGGCGAGACTCGGCCCCGCATTGTGCAGGTTGGTGTCGGCTCGACAACATCCCCGACGACAATACCGTCAAGCCCCGGGTCAAAAGGGCGAAGAAAGGCCGCTGTCGTAGCGGAGGCGATTTCCCGGTGTTGTTCAGCATTCATGCAGTGCCTCCATCGAATCGATCCTGCAACCCTCGCGTTTAGCTTCAAAACTGCCATGCGTGTCCCCGGCTCAAGGATGTCAGTTGGGGCTGTCTTGTTACCGCGTGCTGCACGAAATTCCTGCAGTATTTGAGCGGAATACCGGCCTGTCCTCCGCACGGAGAACTCCTCTTCGACTGCGCCTTCCTGACGGCGAAAGATAAAAGCAATAGTGGCTGCCGCAAACTTGCAGTGCCACCTTGACGCCGCGTCGGCAGGCCGGACGTAGGAATTTCCGCAGCGCTTCTGCCGTTGTGAAGGAGAGAGAAATCCGGGCGCCGTTTATGGCCAGATCCGGGATCGGCCCCTCTCGCCGCTTCCTTTCTCCTCGCCCCCGAGGAGGCCTCGTCTCTTTGGTTGTCGTCGCCGATCAAGTTGACCAGCCGAGGAAGTTCACGATCAGCGCATCCGGGGGAGCGGCGAGGATGGTGCTTCTGTGCAGGGCGAGTAAGCAGCGGCGGATGATGCAGTCTCGTGCTTGCGGGACGCCACGCTGCCGTGTCTGGAGCACTCCGGCTGTTTCGCTCATGGGTGTGCAGTTAATTGAGATACGTTCCAAGTGAAGTGTCCGGAGAGCATAAATATTTGCAGGAACAAAGTCTGTGCCGCGGCGGAGACAGTATGCTGCATCTGATTAACGTTTAAATTATCGCAGTTTGGTCCCAGTTCAAAGCTGTGAGCGACGTTATATCAGTCTCCCAAGCGACGAAGCAACGCGAGGAGATTCTTTCGGAGAGGCCGCCTGGTGGGCATCCTTCTTTTTTCTCCCTTTCCTCTCTTGTGCAGCTGGCTGTTTCATGGCCGCCTTCCTTCAGCCTCCCTGGAAGCTGATGCTATGGGCGCAAACGGGCTCTCAACTATCGACGGACATTTTCAGTGTTCGTTTGAGAACACAGTTCTTTCCTTCCGCCCCCTTTTTTTTTCGGTCGATATTGCTGACTAAAGGGGGAAATGTTAATGTGGCAATCATTCACTTATGGTTTATATGTGGACACTTTGTCAGCATGAATTGTGCATTCACAAGTGGTACCGTTTTTGAACCCTGCAGTGGCTGATGGCTATCGGTCGAAGTAGTTTTTGAAATTATGCACGAACAGAAGAAAATAAAACATTTACGACGTGAATAGCAGTGCTCGTGCGTGCCTCTGGAAAGAACAACCAGAAGAAAAATGAAGCTCAAGTGCAAGTTTTGCCGCTGCATTGAGCGACGAGATACCGTAGTCTAACGGATGTTAATTCGGCTCAGTCGTTTCATGTTGAAAACCGGCGTCCAAAAAATGCGTCGTGTCGTCACACAGAATTCAAGTTTATTAATTATAACATCAGAGAAATTGTATTGTAAAGTCGCTACGTGACTTATGATGTGTAGTGATGTAGAATAAATTAATTTCGGTGGAAAGAAAATTGGAGTGAGATCAGAATCGAACCATGCGAACCCTTGGACGCGCTGTCATACATCCATCGAGGCATGCCTTTATTTATTTATTCATACTGTTAACCCTGGCTGAGGGTTATGACAGGGAGGCTATCAACAATACATATAAAATCAATAACACATCTAAAATAGCAAATGACAGAATACAGTAACAAACACTTTGAGTTACAATTATACAAGCACATCTCAGAAAGCTGCTTAGCTAGAACAAATGGCATAGGAAGCGAAAATGCACAAAGTGATAGGACGCGACACACGGGACACGACGTGTTAGCGTTCATTAAAGTATTGATCGAGACTTTTCTGGAATGCTGTTTTACTAGCACTTGAGTAGGTAATTTATTCCACAGCTCTATCGCATGAGGAAAAAAAAAAGGGAAAGCGAAATACGTTAGTGCGAGCGAAGTACGGCCGTGTGATTGCATTATGATTCAGCCAGGCGCTATGCTTCAGGGGGTGGAAATAGATTTCCTTATTTGTCTTTAAATCGTCATGCAGTATTTGGTGTATTCAACCTTTGCTGTTTTCTTCGCGTTTCTAACGGCGCAAGGTGGGACCGAATCAGAGCTCCTATATCTGCCACAGGTAAAACTTGCCGCAAGTCGTTGTATTTTCTCGAGATTATGTTGCAGTAAAACCTTTTCAAAATCATGGCCAGTCTCGATAACTTGCGTGGTCTTTGAGAGACCTCGGTGGAAACCGTGCTGGTGTTATCCATTAGCCTCCAGGTGCACTGTGATATGTTTCGCTATCATGTGTTCCATGAGTTTGCAACAAACTGAGGTTAGCGACATGGGTCGATAGTTGGTTACGAGCATTTCGCTACCATTTTCATATAAGGGAATAACGGCAACACAAGGCCAATCTTCTGGTACGGAATGGACTTGGAGCGATTTGTCGAAAATGGCAACCAAGTAAAAAGACACCCATTCGGCATATCTTTATTCAGTGGGTATTCCATCGAGACCACCTGCCTTCCTCGCATCTAAATCTACGCCCCTTTGCGTGAAAGAAATGTTTTCCATTGAACTTTCTTTTGCCCTTGCGAAATCGGCAGATCTCGTGAAGACGGTTTGAAAGAAATCATTTAAACCATCCGCTATCTCTAAATTTACAGTCAAAATCGTTGTTCCACTTTGATCTGGTTTATATCTTGAGTTCTTTTTTTTTACATAAATAACGGCAAAATTTATCGGGAGATGTTTTGAGATAGCCGGTGAATGTTTCATCGAAGAAGCGTTGCTTCGATGCTGATACAGCAGCTTTTATCCTGTGACGCAGTTCTATCAGGAGTAACTTTCTTCTTATGTAGTCTACGTTTCATCTGTATAATATTTCTGGTTATCCATGGGTTATATTTGCGTGTCTTTTTGCGCCGTGTGGGAATAAAACGATCCACGCAAAATTTATTATACTTTTAAACCGCTGGCATGAGTGCTCCACGGATTCCTGCTCGAGGGATAACTCAAATCCACTAAAAGAAATTTCTAAGTAATGCAATATAGATGTGTCGTCCGCCCGTGCGTAATCTTTCACTAGCATCTGAGGAGAAGGCTCTGTGCAATCGCTTTTGTTAACAGGTACATTAAGCAAAATCATCTTATGATCTGATAAGTCATCCATGACAGTCAGTTCGCAATCGCCGACTTTATTTCAAAACAAAAACAAGATCAAGTAAAGACTGAGAATCAAGTGTCACTCTAGTATTTTCGTGGACAATTTGTCTCAAGTTATACAAAATGAAATTTCTAACAGTTTTTCTGTACTCGAAGTCTCTATGTGTCCACGTGACATATTATCCCAGTCAATGTGCGGGAGGTTAAAATCACCAGCCATTATCAACCGTGCATCGCCGTGTGCATGCGCGGGTTGAAACAGTCTCGTTTCATCGAGAAAATCAGAAGGGTGGGTTAGGTGGCCGGGAAATAGTTCCAACAAAATATGTGGTGTTCTCGAAGTGCACCAGACCGATTCTGACATGCTGCAGCCCACCTTGAGAGATGGTTTAACTACGATGGTGACGTTCCCACCGTGACTATCTCTGTCCCATCTAAATATCCCGGAGGAATAATACAGTCATTAGGTGTGGTGGAAGTAAGCCACGTTTCAGTAATTAGAACGATATGTGGGCTTTCTTGGAGTGAGAGATTTTCAAGTTCGGTAGATTTAGTGCTTCGCGCATTCACCAAAATGCAGCCTAGTTAGCTTGCGCTGTTTCAGTTCCTTGCTTCTGGAGTGGATTACGTGAAATGGCGCTTTCGTGTGAAGCCTCTACCATCACCTCATTGTGGTGTTTTCTGAAATGGCCTTTATCACCTGATAAAGGGAACGCTCCTTTCTACTGTGGTGTTTCCCGTTTACCTTGAGCTTGTCGGGAACTAAAGAGCGCCACTATCCCGTTCTGCGGCAGCGCTTTTCCACAACGTTTTGTGAACGTCAAGTGTTTCCTTGGCATAATCATCGCTGTTCCTCCCTTGACCTTTTTGCAGTTCGACATTACAATATTCTTTTCTCTCGAATCAAGATATCTCATTATGACGGGTCTAGAGCTTCCCTGCTTCTTTCCGATACGGTTTATTCGTTCCACCGTATTCACTTCAACCCCAAGCTTTTCTTGAAACACACCTTCTAGTACACCTGCCCTTAATTCAGATTCCGATTCAGTGGTATTCTCCTCAAGACCAAAAACCAGATTATTCCGTCTACTTCTATTTTCCTAATCAACCAGTTTTCCGGCCTCCTGCTTAATGGTGGCCTCCAGTTGGTCGATTTTAGCAGTCATTTCTCTTATTACGGCCAAATGTCCTGTCTTTGTAGGCATTTCGGTAATTTCTTGTTTGATATCTTTTAGCCTCAGCTTGATTATGTAAGATGCGTAACGTTGCAACAATTCAGCCTTAGAAGGCCCTGTGCTCTCCTCAACATCTCCAGATGTCAGCAACAATATCAGAACAGACCAACAATCAATAGAAATAGCAAGATATCTGCGAGGGCACGGCAGAATAACTAGACATCTATTGTCACTACAGTAAGATGGAGGACCAACCTGCAAAATGAGCACGATCCGTTGACATGCTGTTCGCAAGGTGCCGTTTATGGTTCACGGGAAACAAAGAATAAGTCCGCACAAATGCCAAGTGCTATAGAAACCCATTAACGCTGTCGCTCTTAAGGTGGTGATTAGCCGTCCGCCTATATTTTTTCGTGAAGGCCAAGCTAGTGCAAACTTGCTTAACCGACAGACTGCTCCGAGTGGTTGATGCCAGCAGATAATCTGACCCAGCAAAATACACTGCTGATCGCCAGCCCGCGGTTTCTCTACGTGAACAATTTTGAACTTTTTTCAGGGTGTCGCTATACTGGGCTTTGCCAAGAATACATTGCGGCCAAAAAGTGCAACTCTTACTTGGTATGCCTTCTCGTGTATTCAGAAAGGGAGTGCATCAATGGCGTTTTCTTCACACGGCGGAAGCTGTCCTCGATCGCAGCCGCACGACGGCCGCATAAACCCCAGCTTGTTCGCATCCGCTTTACAACTGCAGGGCTTGTTCAGCAGAGCAGCGGTCATCCGGCATGAGGATGTAAGTAAGCTCGCTTTCAAAAGGCGAATAATTTTCTTCTCTCGACGAAACTTGTCTGCTCCTGTTTGGAGTCTCCCCTTTCTTGTCTCCGAGTGGGCATCACTTTCACACCTCTGGCGGTGGCAAGAAATGTATGGCGTCCAGCTTGTGTGTCGTGCAGCTCTGACGCATGCATGCAGCGGTGCGACGCCCGTCTGTGCTTTTGTTGCAAGGAAAGGTGGTTCACTCATTCACGATGTCCATGCGGTGGATGGAAATAAGCTCGCCTCTCATGTGTCGAAAATGCGCCAATTTACCATTTTTGCTTTCTTGCGTGCTTCTTTGTTCGATAAAATTGTATGACGCTGTATGCCGGCTACAGCTTCCAGCTAATCTTCTTTGAAACCACGATTATTTCGAGTGACTTCTGCCGGCCTTTTGGAAAAGCGGAGAATTCTGGGCTTGCACGCGAATCCATGTGGCGCTGAAAGGGGCCCTCCAAAATTGTACCTCAAGATCATAAAACTGTTTTGGCGGTGACATCACACGCGCCGCCGTCGAAGCGCGGGAACCTCCTCGTGCGTTTTCTGTGATTGCGACGCTTCTCTTTACGCATTGCTTTTGCATGCAGGCATGGACGACCTCCACCCGGGCAGTCCTTCGTGGCGCAGCGCACACTTCTCGGCGGCTCATCCACAGCTCAGCTGGCCGCTGTCCATGACGCTGGCCGACCTGCACGACGACACGCTCCTGCCTACGGGGCTCGGTGAGTCGGCCTTTTGCAGGACGTCGTCGTTGACGCGAATTTCGGGTCGAGCTGCTTCGCGATCCATGTCGGGAGTCTCAAAGCTCCACCAGTCGAGCTGAACGGACCATCATACAGGATAGAAAAAAGTTGCCGACGATTACTTTACTTCGTAATGCTAAATTTGAGCGCAGCTCAGAGCTGTTTCGATAGATTGAGGCAAATATTTCCACACGTTGAAGAAGCACTCTGCTCGTGACTGTCACGAAGGAAGATTCGAAGAAATGAAGAGAGCAATTCGGGAGATCGCCATACGAACGTTGAGTGCCGCTGGCATCGCTAGCGAGTCACGTGGCGTTTCGGCTTTGCATGCACCGTGGTGCCGGCGCTTCGGCTACTGGAGAACACACGCAGCGGGCAACGCAGGAGAGCGCGCTGCCCCGGTTGCGGAGCTGGTTACGAGGGACAACGCCGACGGCGAAGCGAAACGCAGGAACCGGTGCCGCTCTAAAACATCGTCACAAATCTACACACGACTGTCTTCGCACAACGCTGGCCAGGAAGAACCCGCCAGATCTGGCCGAGGAGCGTACGCACGTCCGACGACCATCGACCGAGCGCATTCTTTTATGGGCAAGAAGGCCGTTGGCATTTGTCCAATCCGGACGCAGTAGTTAGCGGCGGGGCCCAATACCGAGTGCGCTCGTCTCCCGCCGTGGATCTGTCGCGGCGCGAGTGGGGGAGACGAGGGCGCGCCCCTTTGGCGCCGGCCAACACGTCCCGACAAGCCCCACCCCGAGGCTTCTCCTAAAGGCGCCGATGCCATGAGGAGCACCACCGATGCTTTAAAATGGGCTCTCGCCGATACCCGCCGCTGCAGGATCCTAACAGAACAGAATCTTTTTAAGTAACGTGAAACAAGACTGTTCAAAGCGTCGATTGAACTCGGGTTCGACGAATTTATTAAAAAAAATATCGAACCGACCACGGAGCTTGGACACGCATCTCCAACCTGCGACCTCGCCGCGGTCCATGCGTGTCGGAGAGGCATGCAAGTCCTTCTCCGTCCGCCGCTGCAGACCCCGAGCGTGTTTGTTTACAGCCTGCGACTTGTTTTTACGGGACACCTCGCGGTGTTGCATACATGGGGTTCAAGGTCGTCTCTGTGAGCGCTAAAAGGAACGAGAATGGATATAGAAAAAGAAAGGGCACATCGCGCATGTCAATCGAAATTGGTGGCTGTCGGGTCTTTTTCTGCCTGATCGACGCTGTTTACGGCTCTTGCACCCACAATGCAACCACCCGCGCAGAGGGAGTGGGGGGAAGCGGTGATTGGTTTAGCATTCAGGATCGCTGCCGAGCAGCCGATGTGCGTTACCAGCGCAAAACAATGTGCGTCTGTGGTTGCTGTAAAGGGGCCCCATGAGGCATGCAACATGTGAGTGTATCGATACTCTATTGGGAGACGTGGAAGACACGAGCGTAACGCAGAATGGGTAACTGCTTCACTCGGTGCGTTGGCTATTAATAACTGGCAGATCTGAAGGTGTAGACGTCCTCTGGAGTTTCCGATGGCGTCAAGCCGGGACATCGCTCTGTGTAGACGCAACGCTTTCGTTACGCATTAACACGTGCAGTGAACGCAGCGGTTTCGTAAACTCTTCCGGAAGTGCCGCTGTTCCCACACTGCAGCGCTGAGATGGTCTCGGCTCCCAAAGCACCGCGCGGCGGCGTTGCTGGACAGGGAGATATGGACTGGGCATCCTTCGAAGTACGGGATCCTGAGAGTAAAATATTATATGAGGAACGCCTGAGGAAATCAGGTAGTAATAGATGGGCAGCTAAAGTATTTAAATACCTGTACCTAAAAAGTGTTCGCTCAAAATGGAGGAAAAGGACCAGGAAACTAACCAGTAAGTATGCTGGTCACAAGGACGAAGAAATAAAGTGCGGTAAGCAATAGGTGAAAAACACAGAATGTAAAAATTGCATAAATTCTATGGAAAGGAAACAGTGTGTGGAACTATACCAAAAGTGGAAAAGGCAGGTCTGGAAGGAAGCTTTCTTTGATAACTCAAAGGGCAGTGCTCTACGTTTTGAAGCTAGATCAGGGTGCCTTAGACACGCAGCTACAAAAAAAAAAAAAATTTAGCCATGAAGATGACACATGTGCAGTATGTGGTAAACCCACAGAAACAAATAACCATTTTATACTCGAATGTGATGGTATCCATCCGGAAGTCGATGCAGGTGCAGTCACTCTTCCTGAGGCCCTAGGGTTTAGAGATACCAGTGGCCGGGTGAATGAACCTGTGGTGGAAGCTAGTAAAAAACGATTGGAAGATTGGTGGCTTAAAAGCAGAAAAGTAACATAATGTTAGTAATGCAGAAAGAACAATTCAGTAAATAGAATTATGATATAGTTACCTTTTCTAAAACAATAATTAAGATATAGGGCGAAAAAGCGAGCGTGATAGCAACTGCACGCTACCACCCCGGTTCAAAGGGGACGCTCCTATATTCATCGATCTATCCATCCATGGAATATTAAGGAGCGTCCTCTTTGAAACGGGGTGGTAGGGAAATTACGCTTATTTCAAAACGAAGCTACGATGGGCTACATTTAAATTATTGCGAAGTAATCCCATGCACCAGTGGGGCGATAGCCAAGGTTTCGACCTCTTCACCCGCGAGTTGGAAAAACATTCATACTATAAATGGAGCGCTTCGGTAAAATCAATGGGTTCGGCATATTAAAAAAGGCTTCTCTCGGGTGAGTTGGACGCGTGATTCCGGAAGATCAGTTCTTGAAAACAGTGGCGCGCAATTAATTGCACACGAGTCGCATCACCGCTACCTTGGCTGCGAAAAACAATATGGCCGAGCCGAAACGGTTTTCAAATCGCATAAAAGTGTGTGGTTGGGAAGAATTAATCATGAATGTGTGTCAATTTTTCAGAATTGTGTCGGTAAAAAAAAGCCGAAACCGCTCGTTAAAAACACGCCGTGCTCACGCCTTCTTCGGTGCCGGGAGGACGGAGGCCGCAACTGGGGAACAGTCGGGTGGATGGATAAAACTTTGTTTTGAGCAAAGGAGATCCCTGGGCTCGGCCCACTGCGCTCAAGTGTTCATGCCCCGAAGGTCCACACCGCTGGCTTGTGTTTCCTGTCAGCCGGGTTCGTAGAGCGCAGGGTGGCCCCACGAGTCTGCCGAGGGGGTGCAGGATAGAGGGGAAGGAAACAGTCGGATCTGTCGTCATCTCGGAGTCCATCCCGCGCTTTGGTGATTGACGGATCAGCGCGACGTTCTGCCCAGTTCGGTCTCTTTTTCAAGACTTTTCGTGCTACGATATATACACAGATACACAAGAAAGCAGGAACCACGTACACAGGACAAACGCGCTTGTCACGTGTACGTGGTTCCTGCTTTCTTGTATATCTGTGTATATCGTAGCGCGAAAATTCTTGAAATGGTAAACCAACTAGCCCCCATTGCTGCTTTGCTTGCTTTGCCAGTTCGGTCGTTCTGTGCTGCGTGTTCAAAGTTTTCACGAAGCCAAACAGCAGACACGCAGCGATTGCGAGTAGCGCGCTTCCGACCAGTGCTCCTCTTTCGCTCAATTCTAAACCTAAACTAAACCTCGTTTCATGTTCGAACAGTAATTTGCTCGTGTCATTAATAAGCAAACATTCTGTGCGTGAAGCGACTTTAGTGCCTCTCTGCAGGGCTCTTGGTTGTGTGAACGTTGGTGATCCAGGCCCCGTGGTGCTTCATACTTTCAGCGCATTGGGCCATGAAAAGGTCGTTTCTTCCTTTCGAAATCAGCGATGTTGTGCACTGATGATTTTCATGCCGATGACGATCATCGAATCTTGACTTGGGATTCCAACGAAAGCAGCACAACTGAAGTCCGGTACAGTTCTATCATTGTTCTCGCACCTAATTAGGTTAATACCCTCATTGCATATGGCTGGCTCCGTCGTTAACCAAACTTAAAACGCGCGTCGTGCGCACTGTTACACAGCTCGCCGCCGTTCTCGGCTACGTCAACAATTACCAGTTAGGTTTGGCATGATCGCCAGAGTGAAGCTGAATTTGTAATAGTTATTTATAATTATGCAGTGTCTGTAATGCAGTGCGCCAGCAGCGCGCATCGTCCGAATGCAGCACTGCCTTCACAGCAACGCCATCCGTGCATCCCTTGTGATGACTCAAGAGGTCCTGGGTCCACACTGGGCATGCGGAGATGGAGCTACAGACTCGGGATATAATTTTAAGTGTATTTATTTAAAACATATGGCTCAATTTCGCTTACGGCTCGCAGTCACTGGGCTGCGCTGCTATGTCGGCGTGGTGCTGCGCGGGCTCCGAAGAAGGGCTGGGTGTTTGTCACGGCCAGGTGGTGGAATGCCAAGGGCTGCCGCTGCTTCCTTCGTTTCCAGCTGGCGGCGCGGATGAGCTGCTAGACGTAAAGAAGGGACTTTAGCTAGACGTGGAGGCAGGATGACAGGGGCCGAACTTGAACGATGGCCGGGCTCCCAGGTCGTGGCGCAGCCCCAGTCTTCTGGCCGGCTGGTCTTCTGTTCGACCGCCTCGTCCGCTGCCCGCGATTGCTTTCTCCCGTTTGCCTCCTTCTTTAAGCCCTTTGTTGTGCCTGGGTTAAACGCTCTCCGCGGCCGCCGGCTGCCTTTGTTAGCTCCCCCGCGGATTTCGCCCATTCGGAGGTCCCGTCCCGAGGGAGTATTCGGTGGCTGTCTATATATGGTCAGGTTTCCGTGCCGCCATACCAAATATGGGCATGCCTAGAGAGTTTGGCCATTTGACGCCGGCATGGCGCTGTCAGCAGTGTCCAGGAAACTGCACTAACCGGCGTCCGCAGCTTCATGCACGCGCACGAGCCGTCACACTCTTGCGTCAGAAAAGCGTGCTAAGGCTTGTTTCCTCAAATAATGAGCCCATAGATAAAGGAAGGCAAAAAAAAAAAATGAATCCTTGCTCAGAATCGCTGACCCATGCGGAGATGTCGTTATAACTGCGATACAAGCAAGTTTCTCTTCTCATCTCAGCAAGCGCTGCTGCGTCGTGGCTCATCCAGTCACCTTGTATACATTATAGCTCCTCTGCTAAGGCGGCGCCGTAATGAATTGTATGTTCATTTCATTGTGAAACACAATCCCAAAGCGTCGTCTGCCGTCAATGCAAAACAATACCGTTGTTGTGGTGGCTGTAAGAAGAAGGAAAAAAAAAAAGCACGGGCCTGCCACCTCCACGTACGCCCTCTTCCTAAAAACATGACACGTGAAGACCACAATCGCCGGCGCCTGGCGCGGGCGGAATCCCTGGGCCGCCATTTACTACGTGGACGCCTCCGGCCCCCACCATGGGGGATGGTACAGGGCCGCAGTGGTCCACCAGTCTAAAACGGTTAACGGGCTTACATTTCGCGCCCGTGACATAACCCACGCGGAGGAGGTCGCCATTGCGCTGGCAGCTACTCACACTGATTCTAAAACAATTATCTCCGACTCGCGAGGGGCCTGTCGGAACGTCGAGCAAGGCTGGGCGCCATACCTAGCCTACCGACTACTTCAAAATTGCACCTACACCGGGGACCCCGCTTACCGGAAAATAGTATGGGCTCCTGCTCATATGGGTCTCGAAGGGAATGAGGCAGCCGACGCCGCCGCCCGCGCGCTCTCTTTTGCGGGCTTCCCATCTCGACCCCCTAGGTCAGGATCTCGAATTCCAACCCGCGTATTCTTTTAAAGACATTGTTCTTTATTATCAATCTTGTCATAGCCTTTACCCTCGCCCGAGTAAAGGTCTATCTAAGACGGAGGAGCGGCTTCTACTCCGTCTTTATACCAACACTCTGCTGTGCCCGGCAGCACTAAAACATTTTAATCCCTCCTTCACGGGCAGTTGTCCGCACTGTGCGGAGAAGTGTTCGGACATCTACCACATGGTGTGGGCTTGCCCATCCAACCCAGCTATTCCTCCTCACCCCAACCCCACTCGGGAGGACTGGGAGGCGACCCTGCTCGGCTGCTATGACCTGCAGGCCCAAAAGGCCTTGGTCGAGCGCGCCCGGGCAGCGGCCGACGCCACTGGGGTCCCGTACTAGGGCCACCCAGTATCTGTAAGGGCTGGATGTTCATAGATCTGGCCGATGCATACATCTACCCCTTTTTGATTCAATAAACGTTTGTCACCACCACCACCACCACCACCACCACCACAACAGCCGTCGTCCACCACCGAAGCGGTGGCGGGTGCAATGACGGCCTACAACAGATAAAAATTCGGTGGCAGGCTAGCACCTACCTGTCCCAGCCCCACCAGGAGAGTACTCTCCGGCATTAGCGACGACCAAGCAGTATAGCGCCCGGACTGAGCACCCGTCCGCCGCGCTCGCTGCCGGCAAATTGCTATGCTAATCCGGCGCTTCAGGATGAACCTGCAAGGGTGGAAGAGCGGGCTAGTTGGTAATTCATCTTGGAAATCAAACTAGCGCACTTCAAAACAAAGACACAGGGAGAGAACGACAACACAGCTCGATTTGTTAGTTTTAGGAATTGGGACTTTTCAGAAAACGGGAAAGCTCCATCGTTGTTTGGAACAACCCGCGAGTGACTTCAGCGTCGTTGATGCTTTGCCGTTGATTGGGCACACGTGGTCGCTGGTGCGGTTGGCAGCAACTCTTGTCGGGCCCACTCTGTGCAGCTGCCCTCCTTAGACGTTCCGAAAATTGGTCACGCCTATGGACCTCGCTTCGAGGTCGGGACTGATGGCTGCGCACGAAGAAATTATATAATGTATTCGTTTCTCGGACTTGCATATAGAGCGATATACATTCTGTCCTCAGCTTTGGCGACTAGCATCCACTTGCAGCCTCGTTACGCAAAGAGGTTGTGACAGAATGGTTTGCGTTTAATTTGTCCCTCATCACGGTCGTTGATGTGCCTAGATATTTAGTGCCAACCTCCTTTCGTCGGGTCTGTTGTGTTCTTCGTGCGTGTGCAACTCATTATTTATCTAGGCAGTGATATTTTCTTTCCAAAGCAACTTCTTACTCTTTCAAGGTTAGCCGACTGTTCTCGGTCGGGTAACGCCACATCCCACTGCCGTCGATGCTGCCTTTGGCACAGTTGTGGCAAGGCGATCAAAGATCTTCACGATAAGAAAAAAAAACGAGGACATGCGCACCGGACGTTGTTGTTTTTTTTCTAGAGCATCTCCTAGGTAAACTAGATATGCGTACTGATTAGAGCAGTTTAGGAGCTTGGAAAAGCCGGGGACGGGCAGCCGCGATAGGAAATGCACGGGCCTGCTACTGGCTCTGTAGCTGAGCCACATCCGCTGCCTCGTGCAGATAGAAGAGAATATAGAGAAGAAAGAAAAGCAAGAGGGAAAGAAAGACGCGCGCCGCAACCACAGCCGTCGTCCACCACCAGCGGTGGCGTGTGCAATGACGGCCTACAACAGATAAAAATTCGGTGCCAGGCCAGCCCCCGCCGCAAGCAGCGGTGACCCACCTGCACCAGCCCCATCAGGGCAGAGCACCCTGCTGTGCGATGTCAGCGCACGTTAGAGATTGCCATGTGTTCGAAATTACACCGTAGCCCTCCACTACGCGGCTCCTCTTTCTCTCTTTCCACTTTCACTCCCACCTTCCTCCCTTCCCTTACGGCGCGGTTGAGGTGTCCACAGAACACAAGTGAGACAGTTACTGCGCCTTTCCCTTCCTATAAATAAAACATTCAATCTCTCTTCTGTCCGCACGAGGCAGCTGAAGTGGCTCAGCTACAGAGCAAGTAGCAGGCCCGCGCATTTTCTTTTCCTTCTTCTTATTTTGTCGCAACAACTGCACATGTCACCCAGCAGTTAGTCGGGCGTCTTACCACTGCACCACCCCTGGCGGGGCGGACAGAAGAGAAAATATAGAAGAAAGAAAAAGAATAGGGAGAGGATGACGCGTGTCGCTACAGCGTGATTCCGTTCCCTCAACGGTTGGATGAATGGATGGATGGAATATAGAAGCGTCCCCTTTGAAACGGGCTGGTAGCAGTACTTATCATGCTCATTTTTCTCCCTATATCTTAATTACTGTTTTAGGTTGGTTAACTATACCATCATTCCATTTATTTAATTTTTGTTTCTACATTACTAACCTTATGTCACTTCTCTGCTTTTAAGCCACCAATCTTCCAGCCGTTTTTTGCTAGCTTCCACCGCCTGTTTATTCACCCGGTCGCTGGTATCTCTAAACCCCAGAGCTTCAGGAACAGTGACTGCGCCTGCATCAACTTCCGGATGGATACCATTACATTTGAGTATAATATGGTGGATGGATGGAAGGATGGAATGGATGGATGGATGGAATATAGGAGCGTCCCCTTTGAAACGGGGTGGTAGCAGTAGCTATCATGCTCATTTTTCTCCCTATATCTTAATTATTGATTTAGAATGGTTAACTAAACCACCATTCTATTAAATTTTGTTCCTACAATACTAACATTATGTCACTTCTCTGCTTTTAAGCCACCAATCTTCCAGTCGTTTTGTGCTAGTTTCCACCGCCGGTTTATTCACCCGGCCACTGTAATCTCTAAAGCCCAGAGCTTCAGGAACAGTGATTGCGCCTGCATCAACTTTCGGGTGGATACCATTGCATTCGAGTATAATATGGTCAATTGTTTCACTGGAGTTTCCACATACAGCACATGCTTCATCTCCATTGTTAAACTTCTTTTTGTAGCTGCGTGTTCTAAGGCACCCTGATCTAGCTTCAAAAAGTAGGGCACTGCCTCTTGAGTTATCAAAGAAATCTTCCTTCCTGATCTGCATTTTCCACTTTTGGTAGGGTCCTCTGAGCAGCGTCACCTGGCGACATATAGCGGAAATATTGTAAAAATAAATAATAGCGGGTTTAAAGCGTGCCTTATTCGTTGCTCTTAGAAGTCTGGACAAGTCTGGCACTGATTTCTCTGTGCACAGCAAAGACTGCGTTGGTTGTAGAGACCAAAAATGTCCGGCTGACCTTTACAATGTTAAGGTTATGAAAAGGATGAAGGACAAGTTATGCAATCTGTGACTTGGGAGACCAATGTGTCAGTATGCCATCAGTGGTTTTGTTGAAGAAGGAAGTAGAATGTTTGCGCAAACCGGCAGGATGTTAAAGGCAAGGAGGAAGTTGGCTGCAGACGTGAAGTGAAGGAAGAAGATGGGCGGTTTCTAGTTGATATTAGTTGTCAGTGCAGCGTTGTCCTTGTGTGCGTTTGTGTGTGCCTCTTACGCTTTGTGTTGTTACCTGCTCTGCTGCCTTCTTCAGAGAGATGTGTGACCAACTAGCTCAGCGTTCGACTCTATTATTGTCCGTATTCGTTGCTTCAGTGGCGCAATGGATTTGCACTACTTACCTCAGCAATAAGCGATTAAAACATCTGTTCGAATCCTACATACCTTTAGGTTGCGTTCAGAGACACCTTTCGGTAACTATCACCGTTTAACCTGCTGAGAGGTAACCAGTGAGGAGAAAGAAGTTACGGGACCCAACCGTTGAGGAGACGGAATTGCGCGTCGCGCGAACAGCCGTCGTTCACCACTGAAATGGTAGCGGGTGCAATGACGGCCTCCAACAGATGAATATATGGTGGCAGGGTAGCCCCCGCTGCAAGCGGCAGTAACCTACCAGTCCTAGCCCCGTAAGGGCCAGGCGAAGCCACCCTATCTCCTCACACGAGGTAATAATAGAGAGTTTTAGAATAGGGGGCCCCAAGCTTTGGGGCCCCCAAGGAGCTTGGGGCGTCGAAATGCGCATGCGCAGAACGTAAGGCGCGCTTGGGGTCTTGGGTTAACGCTAGGGGCGGCCCCTATTTTTCGGAAATAGCGTTCGCCCCAAGCCGCCGTTGGGTCGCTTGGGTTACGGCAACATGGCGGCGACCGGCCAAGCGGCGGCCGCTCGCCTCGGCACACATTCGTCGTCACCGCTCCATGGTGTCACGCGTTCATGGCAAACGAAAGGCCAACGAAGCTTATGCTATGTCTCATAATGCCCGCACCACCGAATTTTAGCAATAAAACGCCCTATATTTTCTGATTGCTTCCGGATTTACCGAGCTGCTAGGCCTAGCGAGTTCGCCTCGTTTGGTTGCCATGGGGACCAGACGGCGGAAAGCGCGGAAGGTTCAAATGAGTTTTCCCGGCCTCGGCCTGGATTGACAACTGGCCGATTTCGTCTTGTATGACAAAAACAGTTTATATAACTGGTAGTTTTAATATAGTTTTGTGCAATAGTACCACTTTTTGATGAACAAAATAGCATTGTTGGCTCTTATATATTTAAATGCGTTTTCTTGGTTTACCGTCGTGGCGCTGCAATCGACGAACGCAAGCCCGGCTCCGCTGCGCCGGGAAAACCCCTATTCTAAAACTCGCCGCTCGGCTAGCACGTTGCGCCGCCGCACGCTATTTCCTTGGGGGCCCCAAGCCTTGGGTCCCCCTATTCTAAAACTCCCTAATATGTGCAGTAACCGAGAATTCGCACACTCACAGAGAAAAGCATCACATTTTGATGTAGTTTGCGTATATGCAGCTAGTTCACGGTAAAGAAAAACCTTCGCTTTTCATAAAATGCCTCGAATGGCATCGTTTCAGCATTGAACTCTTTGGCGCCCGTTCCTGGGTTTCGCGTCATCATCGCCGTCCGCGTCGCCGTTGTCCCTCGTAACCAGTTGTCTGTAATTGTACATACGTATGTATTGCTCGAATTCTTTGCCTTAGTCTATCGTAAAGCTGAAATAGCTGATGAGCTGCGCTCAAATTTCGCTTTAGGAAGTACCGTAATCGTCGCCAATTATTTTTTTTCTATTTCAGAGGACTGCAATAATTTTAGTTTTGAAGGTTTCTTAGACTTGAGTGCTGATTTCTTGGTTAGTTACCCATCCTTTAAAATGTGCGGTTAACACTCGCATTGCTAGTGAAATCATCCATCGACCATTTTTTGCCACTCATCCAGCCATGGTCTTCCCTTCCCCGTCCCTGCCTTAGCTCGCGCATGCCACGTTGTCTCTCCTTACTTTTTTTTCCCCGATTGGTTTGCTTCACATGCATCTACTGACTGACAGGATTCTTTTTTAACTTTACTCTGGAAGCCTTGGTTGTTAGAGCATAACGAAACACTGTTGCAACCGCGATAAATTCCCCAGCAGCGTGTTTTGTTGTTAGCCCTCTCTGCATGTGGTCGTATTCGAAACTAAATCACGCGGTGCGCGTCACGTGATGGGGATATCCCGCGGGAAGGACATCTCGTTCAAAATGGAGATCTCATGCCGACTCGCGTCACCGAACCATGCAGATTGCGGTTTTTCTTTCGGGTATAACGCCTGCCGTTTTCACTGACGGATTGGACCGTGTGGGATTCGGGCTTGCTGCGGCTGCCCTTTGCGCCGCCGCCGCCCGCTTTCCAGTTGTTCTCCTCGTTCCCTTTCTCTCGCCTGAGGCGGCGGAGAGAGGCTCGGACCACTTGTCACTGTCGTTCGAGCCACAGCTCCGCCCTGGTGTCCCAGTGGCTGTTCTCATTGGCGCCTTTTGGCGGGAACACGGCACCGCTTCGACGGCCGCGCTCGCGCGACCCTCCGAGCGGGGCCCAGAGAGAGACCCCTCCGAGACATCGCAAGGTGCGTACGCAACTGCTCTTGTCTGCCGGCCTTTGTCCGCGCAGACCAGTGTGTACTCGAGTTCGTCTGCTCCGGGTCTTACCTGAGAGCGAAGCTCGAGCCTGTCGATCGTGATCCAACGATCCGCGACAGGCGTACCTTGCGGTGGTTGCCCACTCTCTCTCAAAGGAACCCTCTGGTCACTGCGAGAGAGAGATCACAGCACGCCTTAGCGTGCTTGCGGCGCGCACTCCGTGTCACTTCGTGCGCGCAGGGGAGCCTTGCTCCTCGCGCGCGCCAGGGACACGGTGACTGAGTATGTGTGTGTATGTGCGTTTGTATATATGTGTATGTGTGTGCGTGTGTGTGTGTGCCGCTGGAGGATGGCGTTTCAATAAACGTCTCCTTTGTGAACTTGGAGGTTTGCGTCCTTGCAGCGAAGTGCTCTCCTCCCGGTGGAGGTTGAGTGCGCGCTGCGGTGTTTCAGTGTGCGCGTCGTGACGGCTGATCGGGGCTTCGGCTCGCGCGACGCTCGAACCCGCGGTGGTTGGTGGCCTATGTCCACGTAGAAACCACAACCGGCGTTTTTGTTTCTCTTTTAGTGCGTAGCACTACTAGCCGCAATCACGGGTTTCGCCGGTGTCTGTCCGAAGCCGTGGGTCCACTGTCCCGGGGGGATTTCGAAGGGTCGGCCAAGTTTATTTATGACGGTCGCGCAGGCGGTCGCACGTCGGAAGTGATGTAGGAACACATGGAAACAGGCGACGACGCCAACGGTTCGGTCCGTTCCGATTCTCGGAAAAGTCGCGCTTCGACCGTGCCGCGAAGGAGGCAAGCCAGAGCAGTTAAAAAGTACAGCGTAAGTGCAGTGGTTGTGGGTTCGGCGCTAACTGCTGTCTCTCGGTTTGAGGGGAAAGGGCGCGGAGGCCATAAATTGTGGCGAAACACGGGCTGGGGAGTGCGCGGCCGAGGGAGCTGCTGTCAGTGTCTTCTCGTTAAGACGCCTGGACATACGTCCCTTTGAAACCGCCGCCCGCGCCCAACCGACCAAGGGCAGCGATCGGAATGTTTGGGCCTTAGGTTTGTGTGTTGTTTGTTTTGGAAGCGCAACCGTCGGCGCTGTTTGTCTTTCTGACTGCTGGCCACCTCTTGCGTGAGCTGAGGGAAGATATTGGAGAGAGTGTAAATCGAAGATGCGTGTGGTAATGCATGAAAGGTATAACGGTGATAAGCGGTTCTACGCACCTACTTCGTATTTGATTATCTATTCAAATCGGTGATATTTTTTTTTTCGTCTTTGTCGGGTGTGGCTCGCACCTGTGTGGACGCACAGGGATCCAGTACCGAAGGAGGGATGGGATGGACAGGCAGTTGAAAATATCCAGGAGCTTCCCTACGTGGCGTGATTCGCCTTGCGCGGTCACGAAAACGTACGCGGCAATAAAACACCTCTGTCGCTGTTCTTAGTGAATCAGCAGATCTCTGCACACGGTCGGCTGCAAGTGAACTAATTTTTCTCCCGCCCATCGGGGCAAGTAACGTTAGTCTCCGGTTAAGGAAAATAAATACATGATTTGTTGCACGATTCTGGCTAAAGTCGAACGCGCTAAGTAAAATATTCCTACGAAGATGACGAAGCGGGCAGTGGCACGGGGCGAAGTGATCGCGCTAGGCCCGCTTGCCATTAATGCATATTTCATCGTCATGTCATCACGTCGTTCTGTTTCTGTTGTGTCGCCGTGTTACATCGCTTGTCATGCCACCTCGTAACATTCGGTTGGAGGTGTGGTTCATCCCCATCCTCGCCTTGCACTGTCGAAGCCAACCAACCGTACGCCTGGTCCATCGGCCGAGAGCCCGTGGAGATCGTCGCCCAGCTCTGCCCCAGCTCTTTTTGCTCAGATCCGACCAGCCGCTCTCCCCAGCTTCGTCCCCAGCCCTCACCACAACACACGACGACCACGAAGAGCCCAAAGCCGACCCGACCGACCCCACAACGAAGCGACCTCACGACCACTCGAGCGAAGACAGCACCCCCACCCAAGCCGTTCGGCGTCTCCATGAGCCTTGGCCTTCGACAAACGGTGAAGATTGGACCTGATGCTCCGGGGCAAGAATTCATCCCATCTTCGCATTCATTGCGGTGTCCAGCGTTTCATGTCCTAATCCTGTGTCTGTGTTCATCGTCACTTCTTGTAGTGCTACGAAGATGACGAAGCGGGCAGTGGCGCGGGGCGGAGTGCTCGCGCTAAGCCCGCTGGCCATTAAAGCATATTTCATCGTCATGTCATCACGTCGTTCTGTTTCTGTTGTGTCGCCGTGTTACATCGCTTGTCATGCCACCTCGTAACAGTATGAACGACAGACGTCTGCGGCGCCTTGGCACAACGCCGCGCGGTTCGTGAACGCCGGTACAGGCATCACACTACTCGCCAACAGCGTGATATGGTTGATAGCGGTTGCTCTTGCCATCCGACCGGATTATGCATGTTGCGAGGACTTTCGTGATTCACTTTGTCGGGACTTGGCGCCATTGCAAGCAGTTTGTTCCCTGGATCATTCCGCTTCAATAATTTTTGTGTGGCTGTTTGTTTCGGCTTAAACAAAACCGGCTTGCTTGCCGGTAGTATACGGGCAAAGCTAGGTAGAACAATAGAGAGAGGAAGAGAGATACTTTAATCGCAACCAGAGAATTTAGCATGCGTGGGAAAGGGGGTGGCGTGGAGAATAAAAGTAAGGAAGCGGCCATTAAATGCGTGTTAAGGGGCATAGGGGAAATGATAAAATGGACTGACAAAGTTCACTGCATTCCAGAAGAATGCATCAGGGTAGCATGCAAGGGAACCTTGCAGAGATGTCAGATGTGGTTTAAAAATGCACATTGCATGTATCTGGTTCCCAGGGCTGGGACCTGTCCATTGTTCGAGGCACCGGGGAGAACTTCTTCATGCAATGTTCATAGAAGTACGCACGCTAGCTCGTCATCATACCCTGATGTGTTTGTCACAAAGCGGACTGTTCATTTTGTATCGCAGAGCTTGTCGGTAATTGAATACGAGACGAGTCGAAAGGAAGCAGCGATGACGGTTGGTTGCGCGTCTAGGGTATTCGGAGAAAACAAAGCTAGGGAAACAGGCTCTGTCTGGGTTTCGCGTTGTGCGACGTTTTACTCTGAGGGACGGTTTACGGTGTGACAAAAGCGGTTTGCTATCTCTCCTTCCCTGCGTGAGATGAGCAAATGTATTTCATCGACATCATCTTAAAGCCGACGGGCAATCCGCGTGTGAGATAGAACACGCAATGCAAGTCCACATTTATTGCATCTTGTACACTGATGTCTTGCTTGGCCCGGTTCTGACTTGGTTTTGAATTAGTTTGGTCTGGTTTATGTGGCTTAACGTCTCAAGTGTGACTCAGGCCATGAGGGACGCCGCAGTTAGTGGAACGCTGTGGATAATTTAGACGACATGGGGTTCACGGCATCGCAGAGTAACCTTGCAATTTTGCCTCCATCTAAAGATGGTCGCTGCGGGTCGAAGCCAGCTCAGTAGCCTTAACGCCGATCCACCGCAGCTGACGTATTCGACGCTATTCAGTGCATTTACTGCAGCAAGTGCTGCCCCATGCGATTAATTAGTGCGCCGTTCTTCTAAGGAGGGCGAGAAGGTGGCGGCGCGCCAGAAAAACACGTGGGCGCCCTTGGTTCAGGTCAGTCACTGCCGTTATGTGCACGCATAGCGGGTTTGTCGCGCCCTTTCTTCTTTCTGCCCCCCTTCTATTGGCTGCCGCCGGCGTCAAGGTCTGCGCTCGTCTGGGCCGGATGGAGCGGCTCTTGGGTGTGGGCTTCCGAAGGGGTTCGGACTGAGACAACGTCCGCTGAGGCTCGCGACCTCGTCGGAACCGCCGCGTGACGCTTCTTTTCTTTCCTTCTGTTCCCCGTGGAGGAAAATTTGGCTCTGATGCGGTCGGAATACAAAGTATCGCTGAAGCACCTTAGCCCTGAAAAACTAATCGGACCTCGTCATCGTCGTTTTTTCCTTGCATGTTCTTTTTTTGTGGCTCTTTGGCGCGGTCGCCGTCCTGTGGGAAGTGCCCGTGGGTGCTGCTTTCGCCGTCTCGGTGCAGCCGCACTGGCCCGTTACCTGTGTTGTTTTCCTTCGCTGGGTTTTCACCCGCGGGAGATTCGTTTCCCTTCTCAGTAATTCCTCGAACGGATGTTAGCTGGGAATTGGGCCTTCAGTGAGCGTCTCTCGGACAGAATTTCTGAGCTTCCAAGAGTCGCGCGTTGTCGCATTTTTCTCGTCGTCGGTCGAGTCGTCATTGTGGGCTCCTGTGCGAAATCAGCACCGTTGTGTGGGGCAGTTATTTTGTCGGGGCGTCTGCACTCAATATCATCGGTACTTTGGCACCTTCGCTTAGCCCACATGAGTGACTTCCTCGGAGTACACATAGTTCCTCTGCGACGAGTATAGTTTCGCCTTGGAGTCTGTGAGGGAAATCGGTTGGTCGCTGGGATCTCCTGGGTTGGGTAGGATGTTGTGGCATAAGAAACGAAACTGCCAGAGAATAATAGTACCTGGCTGCCGTAGCTGCTCCGAATTAACCGGAGTGTCGAAGAACCCTTTGTTCGTTGCACGCCTCCCATGTTCGCCGACGCCCACTTGTGTCACCCATGGCGATGGTCTGTATCGTCGCTTTGGTTTGTCGATATGTCTCCCAGCCTAACTTTGCTGACTCCAAGGGTATCTTTGAAGGACGAAAAGATGCACCCCTTCGGAGGGGCCAATTGATAACCTTCTCTGCGGTAACCTTTGGTGGGGCTTATTGGTATCACGCGTGGAGCCCGCGGGTACCTGTCTTTGCTGATACTTTAAGAATACATTTTCTGAGGCCGATTGTTACTGACGGAGATGCATACCTCGATACCTTTGCTGAAGCCCAGTGGAATTTTTGCCGAGCCCTGTTGGTAACATGGTTGCAGCTCTCCTATAGCTTCTCTGTAGCTGATTGAAATATTCTCTCCAGTCATTTGGTATCTTCGCTGAGGCACCTTCGCAAAGACCTGTTGGTATCTTCGCTGCGGCTGTTTGACACCTTCTGTGAAGTCTGTTGGTACCTCGCTGAGACGCACGGTTATATTCGCTTGAACTCATCTTTATCTTGTATGGGTCCATTGATACCTTTCATGTTTACTATCGTCTTCGCTTTTGGCAGCACTTAATAATAATAATAATTTCTTTATTTGTATCAGTGATGGAGGGGACTGCGCGTAAAAGTCGCTTTAGAAGCAAGCCACTTGACAGAGCTCGTAGCCTCCTTTCCAAGGCAAGCAACGATAGAAAAGGACTTAGCACTTGACTTAATGCGAAAATATACGCAAAAAAATGAAATCATAAAGAGACAAATCAGCTGAAAATTGCTGCTTACAACTATTTAAGAAAGCATAATGAATAAAAAGCTCACGTTACGCTCGTACGTAACATGTATGAAAATCAAGACCTGATTTTTGAAAAGAATTTAAAAGTGTTGGCAATGTGGATTATATTTTTTGTGTAGAATGATTAGCTCGCGGAGTGACCACCTTCCACTGCTCTGTGCATCTTGTGACATAAGAATGTGTGTTCCTGGTGAGATTAGATAATTCATGAAGAAACTTATTTTCTTTTACCTCCTGTTTAAAAGCTTGACTTAACTTGTAGTTATAAAGGTTAAACACGGGTATTATATGTGCTTTCGGAAATAAGTCTAATGTGTGGGCATTGTAAGGTAAGTTCAATTATGCTCGAACAAATTTTTTCTGCAATATATGTATCTTCTCTAAATTCGTACGTGATGTGGTACCCCAAACGAGCTAACAATAATATAGCGTACCAAAAAAGAGACTTATAAAGAAGAACCTTCATTCTCTAGGGCAATAGAGCTCTCAGCTGCACCATTATACCAACTACACGAGATACCTTGCCCAAAAGTGATTCTATATGTATGTCCCAAACCATATTATGTGTGAAAATAACTCCAAGTATTTTAAACCTATCTACAATTTCTATATTTTCCTTATCATAAATGATGTTGATGGAACTGATTATTTGCTCAGACTTGGGCCTAAATATTACAGGTTTTGTCTTGTTTCTATTGATTTGTTATAGACAGTTTAGTTTTGACCATTCATGAAGAATTTTCAGAGCAGTGTTACCTTTACTTTGGAGGCTGCTAGAGTCAGGGGATGAAAAAAAAGAATATACCATCTGCGTACGTATACGTATTTTACATCTCTATAGATATTTATTAGATCATTTATATACACAATAAACAAGAACGGGTCAAAAATACTGCCTTGAGGAACGCCTCTGGTAATGTGTTTTAAATCTGAGTGGCTATTGTCTATTTCAACAAACTGATAGCGATTATAAGGGTAAGATTTTATAAATTTTAAACAGTGCCCTTGAATGCCATATGTTTCAAGCTTATACGAACAGAATGAAGGATGCAATCAAATGCTTTAGTAAAATTAATATAAATACCAAGGACAATGCTTTTAACTTGAAATTGCAATAAAATAAATTCCTCTATATGGAGTAGGGCTAATAATGTAGATCCTCGTTTCCTAAATCCGAACTGGGCGGTGACATCATTACTGAGTATTTGTATCTGTTAAAGCCCATCGATATCTTTGATGAGCTTCCTTGACGATTTTCCTGTGACACCCTTTTCTATATCTCCCGCAAGCTTCAGCACTCATGCTGTTTCTCTAGAAATGGGAATAGGGTTTCTTTCTCCGTGCAGCTCGGATGTGTTCTGCCGCTGCTCCACGGCGTTCGTGGTCCGTCATCTCACACCGAGCTAGTGTTGCGGCGTACCGTCGCCACAATAATTTTGGAGGCATGCAAGCAATCATCCTATTGGCGTTAAGCTTGAACAGTTTGAGAGCAAAAAGAATATCCATACACCAATATTATTCTGTTAAGATAAATTTACACGTTTTGAGAGCGCCATTCGTGCACATTTCGGTTGTTTTTGTGTAGCTGGCAAGAACGGTATATATACAATGCACAACGCTTCAGAATCTCGGGGATGAGCTTTTTTTCTTCTAGAAAGTAAGAGGTCTAATCTAAAGTCTGTTAATTTTTAAGGGGTTATACTGCTCTGATTTCGTTTCCAATCGCGTTGCTACACGCATACCGTGTCCGAGAGTGCACGCTGCCACCGCTGGAAGGTATCGGAAATTTCGATAATTGTCCGTTGACAATTGATAGGCCGTGTAAACCGCCTGTGCAGATACTTGCCACCGCTGATTAGTCGCCCCTCAGTCGCGTGTTCCGCCCGGTCTGCCCAGTGTCGTCGTTTGGTTGGCGATTTTTTAATCCTTGTTTGAGTTAATTATTATTGGCTATACTTGGACGAAAAATGGGCAAACGCGAGGGGATGCCGAAGTATGGATGGCGCAATTTTTAGCGCGGCGTTGTACAGGACGGTGGCGTGGAAAGGCGTGACTTCCCTGCGTGCCGAGGTGAACGCTCGCCTATTTAGTGCGTCGAAGCCACGCCGATATGACGCTGCGGCCCCCATTCTACGGGCTCGTGCGATTGCTCAGAGCGTTTCAACAGACTAGGCAGCAAGAGACTAACACCCTCGACAGCTGGTACAGAGCAAACAATCCGGCAAACCCGAAGCTAGAACCGGAGAAGTTCCACTAACAGCGTCCGCTCCAGGTCCGCCGCTTGAACCGACCAGCCTCCGCCGGAAAATAAGGTGAGTTGGGGAGCGCGATCTCTCACTCTGGTCCAGGAAAATAAGCAATTTAAGGAAAAGCTAGAAATTCAACAACAGAATGATCAAATCAAAAAACTCAATGACCATATTGCAAAGCTCACTCAGCAAATCCAAACGCTAATTCACAGGCTCTCCCTCGCAGAGGGAATGCAAGTTTATTTCACTCCCCTCCAATTTCGTCCCACTCCTCTTCCTCCTCCTCCTCCCACATGCAACAACACAGCATCTGCCACTCATACACCCGCCAAACGGAAAGCACCTCACAAAGACATTCCTGTTCAAGTCGACTCCCAAAAACCTGTACTAGTCGCCTCCATAGCTTTACTCGAAGAGAAGCTTGCTGAATCTATGACCGCAAGCACGAACTCATGGGCTGCTGGAGTAGACGCGCGGATAGCGGTGCTCGAGCAGTAGATGCAGCAGCAACAGATCCAAATTCAGACTGCTCTAGAAAAGCTGCTCTCTACCACAGTATCGCAACGAATTCAACCCGCCTCCCAGCCCCAAGATGGCAGGATGTCGACAGGACATTAAGGCGTGGCAGTGGAACTGCAGAGGCTTTCGCTCCAAGCGTAGTAATCGGCAGCTCTACATTCAATCCCTTCCAGCCGATGAAATACCAACGGTAATCGCATTGCAGGAAACAAACACCCCTGTAAAACGGCTTAATTACACCCCTCATACGCCAAGAAACTGTCCTCAGTACGGCGACACTGGTTCACCGCAACTATATACAGCAACTGATCACCACATGGACATTTGATTGAGCTGCTTCCAAAAGAGCGGAAAAGGAACAAGTCTATCCGTTTTGAATATCTACAGTCCCCCGAAAGGGAAAACTGCTCCTCTAATGGCGGCCATGAAAAAGAAAAGCCCTTCAAATCAGCGCTAACCAACCGTTGATTGTGGTAGGAGACTCTCAGGCCCGCCATATCACATGGGGATACAAAACGAACTGCACTAAAAGTCCGAAATGGGGGCATAACCCTCGTCAATGATTCACAACATTACACGCGCATCGGCAACAGTGTACAGAACATCACCCCCGATCTCACACTCACGAAAAACATCACACAATTCTATTGGACAAACACACAAACCTCTCTCGGTAGCGATCAATATATAGCTGAGATCTCTCTCTCACTAGCCTCCATAACCCCCCGTGTTAAGCGGAAACTCAAAATCACCAACTGGGATCGCTTGGCTGGCTGCTAACCTTAACATGGACGTAAACAATGGGCACATCAGAAATGTCATACACGCAAAACTCGAAGGTGATTGACAGCCGCTTACTCCACATGTGGGAAGCCCACTCAAGCTTACAGAAGCGATGTCTTAAAAACGAACACAATCGCACCCTGAAGCTACGCATCTCCGCTGTCATAAGAGAAATGGAGACGCACGCGGCACGGCTCAGTTACCAGCAATGGGATCAAGTATGCGGCCGCCTTGCTGGAAACCTAAGACTTAAAGACACGTGGCGGTTTCTACGATGCCTTCTTGAACCCGGTCACGCCAAGAATGTACAGCAGAAAAATGTGACTCGTCTTATGCACGGCATAGACATCGACACGACAAAATTAATCAATCCTTAAAAGATACATACCTCACAACCACGCCGAAGACACCCTTACCTCAGTACCCTGGAACCCAAAATCATGAACTAGACGAAGACATCACAAAGTGTGAAGTCTGAGCAGCCTTGCTCTAACTACGCACTACGTCTGCTCAAGGAGCCTATCAGATAACGAATAAAACACTCAGAAACCGTGATGAAAACTCAATCCAGGAACGCTTCCCTCAGAGTGGACACACGCTCAGGTTACCTATATTCCTAAACCCGGCAAATCGCTCACTCAGTCAAACCTTAGACCCATCTCTCTAACTTGATGTCTTGGTAAACTTTTTGAACACATTGTCTTGAATCGGCTACATACACACATGCAAACCAGCGACCTTTTTCTTCACACAATTCTGGGTTTCCGCAGCCACCTATGCACCCAAGGTGTCATGCTACAGATATCTGGAAACATCCTCCATCCCCGACACTGCAAACGCACAAGAGCATTGCTGGCTCTAGACTTGCAAAAGGCATTTGACAATGTCTATCACTCCTCTATATTGGATGCATTATCCAACCTGAATGTGGGAAACCGAACACACATTTCAGCATTTCTCCGGGATCGCACCACAGAAATTCGGTTCGGTCCCCTAAAATCCCCCACTTTTACCTTTGGTAATAGGGGCACCCCGCAGGGATCAGTCCTTTCCCCTTTTTTATTTAACATCACACTCACCCCCATGGCTAAAAAGCTGCCACAGATCCCAAACCTCTCCCATTCTCTATATGCAGATGATATCACCCTGTGGACCACCACAGGGAATATCATGGAAGAAACTCATCAGGAAGGGGCGGACACGGTGTCGAGATGCGCAGCCTCAATAGGCCTTACATGTTCCCCCACCAAATCCGAGCTCCTGATAGTTTACCCAAGCCCGCGGAAGCACCACCACCCCACTATCCTCATCACCATAGATGGCCAGCCAGTACCACAGGTTCACAAACTTCGAATACTAGTTATGTTCATGCAAGACAACGGCCTTAACACGGATACACTCCTGACTCACCAACACAACACATCAGATCATCCGCCTCATCAAACGTATAGCTAACAAGCACCGTGGAATGCGCGAGCATGATCTAAGACGCCAAGTACAGGCATTTATTATTAGCCGCATTCTTTACTCGCTTCCATACTTATGTCTAATAAAAACAGACAGACAAGGTGGATGCTCTCATCAGACAGGCTTATAAGGCAGCCCTCGGCTTACCTAAATGCGCCCCAACCTTTCGACTCTTAAGCATGGGAGTTCACAACACCCTCAGCGAACTCGTGGCAACCCACCGCATCGGCCTACTAGGACGGCTCCCTACTACCCCAACTGGTCGCCACATTCTTTCTAATCTCCAACTTAGGCCGTTAGGTTCGTCTCCAGTAGAAACTTATGCAGTTCCAAAGACACTCCGTGATTACCTCACTGTTCACCCACTTCCTAAAAACATGCATCCCCTTCATAACCAAGCCAGGCGGGAGGCGAGAGCACGTGCCCTACACAGAGCACATGCGAACGAACGCGACACTTATGGTTTACGTGGACGCCGCAGAATATCTACACCGCTCAGCTTATTCTATATGCGCGGTATCCAGCCGCTTGAAGCACATACCATCAGGCTCTATCATTGCCCGAACGTCCGTAGAAGCGGAAGAATCCGCTATAGCCATCGCGATAGTCTCTTCCACTGCCACCCTTATCCTCAATGATTCTAAAACTGCCATACAAAATTTCGCCTGAGGCCAGCTACATACTGCTCTCACAAAATCTTGACTACCAACGTTCAAACACCTCGGCCCATAGAACTTGTCTGGGTACCAGCCCATTCGGGCAACCCGGTAACGAAGCGGCCCATTCTGCTGCTCGAGCATACGTCGACCGAGCAACAGATACCGAGAACCTAGGCAGCGCCAGAGATCGGCTGACCACGTACAACGACGTTACACTACGCTACCGGTCTGAAAGACTTCACTACCCTCCCTCACACCCTTCCTTAACTAAACCACAACAAATAATATGGAGACACCTTCAAGCCCGCACCTTTCCCTCCCCACCACTGCTGGCACTCTTTTCCCCCTCTACTCATCAATCCGAATGTTCCCTTTGCGGGGCCCCGAGAGCTACATTCGAACATATTATGTTCAGATACCCAGAGTTTAACCACCGGCCAAATGAAGCCTTACGGACAACTAGGGTTGGGAGATCGCGGTCTCCCCCCAGCTGAGAACCGGCTTCACAAAGGAGACTGATGGACTGGGCTGAAGCGGTCGCCCACCACCCGTGGTCTGGAGCCGGCCCAGCCCATGTAACAAATATTTTGCGGCTCCACCAAATAAAGTTTTTCACCACCACCACCACATGACGATAGCTTGCGAAGGTGGGCTGAAAGCGGAGAGAGAGAGAGAGAGAGAGGCAGGGGGAGGAGAGAGGGCTGCACGACCACCTGGGGATACGTAACTGAAATCGCACAGCACGCCTCTCCAGGTGGTCAAAATTGCTCCGCAGCCCTCTACTACGGCTCAGCCCTGGGGCTGCCGAACTACACATCGATAGAAAGACTCATGGGACTGGGAATACATAATACACTAGAGGAGCTCAATGAGGATCACCTCACAATGCAAAAAGAACTGCTTAAGCGCACCAAGGCAGGCAGAGCAGTACTAGAGCGCCTAGGTATAGGCGTGGAACTTCCACCCGAGGACACGAAAACACAGCTACCCAAACTCATTCGCAAGCGACTGACGATCAAACCACTACCGAAGAATATGCACCCTTCTTACCACGAAGGAAGGAGGAAAGCTAGGGCGATAGCTCTACACGAAAAATATGCAACGAGCGAAGGAGCTGTCTATGTTGATGCGACAGAATACAGAACAAGCGGAGCGTTCGCACTGGTGGTGGTGGACGTGCACGGACGGCTGCGGGCATCAGGGCCAGTAGTGACAAAATCTTCGGAAACCACGGAATAGGCATGTTGTGGCACTAGCCATAGCTAGCACCGACGCGGATACAATCTTCTCCGATTCTAAATTTCCTGTCCGTAGCATTGCGGGGGGGGGGGGGGGGGCAGAATCTCAACTGCGGCGCAGAAAATACTGAAACTGACCAGGCAACCATAAAGAGAAATTGAGGTGATATGGGTGCCGGTTCACTCGGGGAATGCGGGAAATGAGGCGGCCCGCAACAGGGCTCGAGGTTTCGTCAACTGAGTCGGTGGGTCCTTCGTATTCATGGGTTACTCCAAGGAGGGGCTGGCATCTTTCCACGATATTACAAGTCATTACAGGTTGGACCGGCACAAATTTTCACCACCTGACAAAACGTTGGATAAGGCACAGGAGACCGCTTGGAGGAGACTCCAGACTGGATCCTTTCTTAACCCATATCTATTAGCAAAAATTAACAAAAATATACCCGGATGACTTTAACCCCGCGTGCAGGTTCTGTGGCGAAACACCCACGTATGATCACATACTATGGCAATGTAAAGAAGAACCTCCACCGGAAGATCTAGTACAAATTTCTTCTCTTGAGCAATGGGAGGCCGTTCTGGTCAGCTCGGACCCGGGCATTCAAGCCTTGGCCACCGAGTTGGCCACTAAAGCCGCCGCCAACCATGGACTGGAGGCCATCTAGAGCGGACCGTCTGCATCTGCATTTTGACGAAATAAATGTTTTCCAATCCAAATTCTCTGTTTACACAATCTCTCCCACCTTCCTCCCTTCCTGTGAAGGTCCTCCCTTGATGGGGCTGGGACAGGTAGATTACCGTCGCTTGCGGCGGGGGCTAGCCTGCCACAGAATTCTTATCTCTTGTAGGCCGTCATTGCACCCGCCACCGTTTCGGTGGTGGACGACGGCTGTTGTTGCGGCGCGCGTCTTTCTCTCTCTTCCTTTTCTTTCTTTTTTATTTTGTCTTCTATCCGCACGAGGCAGCGGAGGTGGCTCAGCTACAGAGCCAGTAGCAGGCCCATGCATTTTCTTTTCCTTCTTCCTACAGCCACAACAACAACGGCGCGGTTCAGGTGTCCACAGAAACAAGTGTGACAGATACTGCGCCTATCCCTTCCTGTGAACGAATTATTGATATTATTATTATTATTATTATTATTATTATTATTATTATTATTATTATTATTATTATTATTATTATTATTATTATTATTATTATTATTATTGCGGCGACGTTTTGCGAACGACATGGCGTCGTGTCCGTGCGGCTGCGTCCCAATCTTGGGACAAGTAGCGGTGCAATCGGAGTTGTCCTCCTATCAAACGCGTATCGGCGACATGCGGAACATGATCACATCCTGGCTGGAACCGTGTCTTTGTGTGGTGTTTCCCCGGTGAAACTTATGTGTGATTTGTCACAGATGGCCTTCGATCTGCTGCTTTGTTTCGCGGAAATTATAAGGCCTCAAATGGATCGTGTTCAAGCAACATCAGCGATGTGTTTTGGATCCGGCCGGTGGCGGATGGGTTCCCAATTTAGAGCTCATCAGCATCATCATCAAATCTTTTTATTTCCACTGAAATAAAAATTTACTGAAATTTTGAGCTCATGGGCCCATTGCTCCGTGACGTCACTGCTCCTGCTGCTCATCGGGCGTTGCGGCGAAAGGGAGCGCTGCTTTGTCGGGAGAAAATTAGGTTCTGGCTCGCGTTCGTTGTACCTCGGGAGAAAGCCCTCGGAAGAAAGAGGCCCCCCGTGACGCCGACCTTGCGCCACAATGGCACACACGCGCGCGCCGCTATAGGGACAGTGAACTCCTGGCATTATTCCTGGAGAGCGAAGGCAGCTTTGTTTTGGCCGGTCTCGAGGGAGAGCGCACTCCCTCCGCTTTGTTGCTGCTCCTTCTTTACTAGCGTCTCTAAAAGGCGGCGAAAAATATTCTGCACACAGCTGAGACTGCGTAAGTTTAAGAGTGCGAATTACCATGAGTACGCGTGATGGTTGCACATACTCTACACAGCAGTAAGGAGACTAGTAATATTACGAGTTGACCACGTACTTTTACATACGTAACTGTGACATCATCCTATTTCCGTGTCGTGCCACCTGCAGCTAGACGCATGCTCGTGATGGCCATCTCAAGTAGCAGCCATGTTGCCAAAATTCAGCAGTCGTGTGATCTAGTGACGTCACGCAAACGGCCGACTAATCAGTGCCATGTCAGCTATTTTTTATCATCCTCGAATGAAAATAGACCGTAGCGGTGGAGCGCAACGGAGGACACACGCATGTGGGACGGCTTGCTATACAGCACATTTTTTAGCCCTGACTAGAGGAGGGTTGTAGATGCAACCAAGAGATATTTCTCATCTTGCTTCGAACACGGACTTGGCATAGTAAATGCTCTTATGTGAAACAAATCAAGGGGAAAATAAAGTGTTGACTTTGGGATTTGACTTGGGGTAAACTAGTAAACGGCAGCAAGAAAGTAGGCGGAAAACTCTCGTGCCGATACAAAAATGGTCGCGTTGATTGGGCCCCTACAGGTTAGCGGAAGCAAAGATGGATGGACCAGAAAACGGCGTTGTGAGCGGAAACAGGTCGCCTTCATGTGGACACCCCACGCATTCTAAAGCGGATATGTGGGGCATCATACCCTTGAAGGCGGAGCTTAAGGGTATTTTTGCTCAAAGTGGTCGACGTTGCTCCAGAGTCGCACGTGCGTCGTATTTCAGGGTGGAACTTGTCGATGTTGATTCGAAGTTATTGAGGCTGATAAACGTCCTGAAATTGTCTTTAAACTAGAAAAGCTCGAGCAAATATGCTAGTGATCACCTTTCCGCGCCTCCTTCTCGCACCTATCGTTCTGTCTGCATTGGCGCTGTATATTTTGTACCTTGTTTTTTGTTGCAAAAATAAACTTTCAACTTAAAAAAAAAAAATCAAACTCTCACAGTTGGAAAATTCATTGGTTTGTATCATTGGCGGAATAATTTTGCTTAGTTTCATGTCAAACCGGAAGACGGCGGCTCGGCGTAAGCTAGAGTATAGTGCTTGAACGTTTCGATCAAGCATGAATGCTGTCGTGTTCGCTTTTTGCATATTCCTGCTGCCCGTGCACTCTCGCTCGGAGCGGACGCTTTCATCTCCTTTGTCTTTTCCTTTCGCCACCGTTGGCAATCAACCTGCCCAGGCTGGAGCCGCGTTCCGTTTCGTTCCTTTTTTTTTTTTTTTTTTTTTTTTTGCTCCTTCCATTTAAATATTCTCATTTTTGCGCGGGTCACTGAAGTGTCGCCTAATCGATTTTGAGCGAGCAAACACCGCCAGTCGCTGATGTTCAGCAAACGAAAGCAAGTGAATATAAAATGAAATGAATAAATAAAGACCACCGTGCTCGCAACGAATCGCGCTGCTAGTCGGCCTCAATTAGCATCGTGTTATTGCGCTGCGCGCGTCCGCGCCGGCCGGTTCTGACGTCACGGGGCCGGACCGCCACAAGACTTGCTTTTCCGTGGAACGCCACGATCGGCTTTCTTTTCGCCGTAATGGCGCCTTCTTCCCTTCCTCAACTTTGGTGCTGTGTTTACCGCCTGGCGATGCCTTTTATCGTTTCGCGCTTCTTGTTGTCCTGAAGGGGACCCCTGTTCTTTCCCGCCGGAATATCCTGATGGCAAATGATTACGCCTACTATGCTGGGAACAAAACAACGCCATGAGCGAGAAGAGCAACCGTGTATCCTTTCTTTTTTCCTCGGAGGCTGTGAATTGTCTGCTTGGATTGTGCTTGCCTAAATTATGAATTGTTAGGAATTAGTTTACATTACACATACCTTATTTTCGTTTTAGCTGCTATTGCTGGTCGCTCTGATCTCTATAAGGGCTCGATCCCGGACACGGCGGCGGTCGCTTTTCGACGGGAGACGAAGAGCAAGGTGCGATGCGCGTTCCCCAGGTGGTGGAAATTATGAACGCCAAGCGACTCGCCTGGCAGTAATCTCGCAGCCTGCTATTACATTACACCAATGGTCCGGTTAGTGATTATAGGGCGTCATATATGGTCTTAGCGAAGAAACAATATGTCTGTGTACAAGCCCTGCAGCACTGTGAAGGAATTTAAGACAGCGTAGTGATTTCGACTGTGAAATTCCCCGCAATACTGTGCTGAAGAGCTCTCCTGAGACCTCATTATGCGTGAAATATTCTCAAATTCGCATCTAAATTTCGACATACAGGCGCATATACCCCGCTCCGATGTTCCCGGTTAGTCAGCTATTTTCTTATTCCCCCAGCGTCTTCCCGTGCTGTTTCGTGAAGGACGTATTCCCAGTTGCTGTCGCCTTCTCTGGTCCCCACTTTTTTGTTTGTTATTTTGGTGACGGCTTTATTGGGCCATGTACCCAGGAAATTTTTCCGGGGAAGGGGGCAATTTTCCTTACTGAGCGCCGGAAGGGATGCTGGAGGGAAGAGAGACAATGGCGAGATTCGTGCTGAATTTCGAGTTTGGGGGCTATGCGCTTCTGCCTAATATACCGTCACTAAATGGGCATAGATTGTAATGGTGCACTAGGCAAAGTGTAGCGGACAAGAGCGACAAATAGGGTGTTTTCACGGCGGTCATTGAAAAAATTCTCATATGTGGCATTTGAACGCACGTGTGTGACCCCCTCATTTGACGGCGTCGAATGCACTCAGGGAATGACTCCGCCGCCACGCGTCGGCGTAAAGTAGACCGCGATCGAGCTCCTGCGCCAAGGCACTTTTTGGTGAGGCGGTGAACATGCTTTCCCGAACATCCCTGGTTTCGCCACCACTGCGATGACGCAGCCGTTCTCAACAAAGCACTGCAGGCGGCTGAATGGGATGGCTAAATTACTTTTACGCTATCTTCGTTTACAACGTAGGACTGGGTCGACCGGAACGACGCATGTTGTAAGCATGCTTGTGTCGCTTTAGTTAACGGGTGACTAACAGGTTAATAGGAGGTAGCTCAGTGGGACAAGCGATTCCGAGGAGGACGCGGGATGGATCTAGGGTGTGGAGGCCGCGTTTGGATAGAGGCGAAACGCCAGGCGCCCATGTGCTGTGCGCGTTAAAAGGCACAGGTGGGCGACATTTTACATTACGGCGTCCCTTAGAGCCGGTGTCGCTTTGTGACAAATCCTAAAGAAAGGAAATTAAGAAAAAAATTGAGGGGGATGCTTCGCCCTAAATACACGCCTTTAATTAATTCCGCCTATACTTTGACCTGTCCCGGTGGACTTAACTGAGTATGTCGTCGCTTCGAACCCCCTTCGCCTCCGATGGCCGCTCAAGGGGAAGCCACCGTGAAAGCACGGATTCGTCACTGTGTTAGTAGGAAATCACGCGCCTGTTTTCGCCGACACTTTTTTTTTTTTTTTTTTTTAAGTGTTGGGTTACGGCAGCGGCCACCGAACGAGCTGCTTTCTGTCACAATGAAACCGCCTTTATTCACCAAAGGAACCCACTGGGCGACGTTGGTGCGGGATCTCGTGGGGGCGTGTACTGCTTCTTCTCGCTCATCGCGCGATGCTCTGTACTGGGTACGGCAGTCACGGCCCTCTCCCTCATGTCCCTCTCCCCCATGGCGGACTCGGCCCATGATCGCGCTCTTCGTCGCGCGGCCCTTTTCAGTGTCTGCCGATGCTGCGCGGCGATGCGTAGCCGACGCATTTTGGTTCTTCTGTCCTCTTTTTTTTTTTTCATCGCCTTACTGTTTTTATATTTGCTTTGTTATTGTCATTTCGGCCCTGTGTTTTTATCTTTGGTTCGGACATACCTCCATTCTTTGCGCCCTTGGAAGCGGACGACGTCCAATGCCGAACGACGTGGCGGCGGCTGGAAAGAGCAAGAAGAAAAATCTCTGGACGACGATATTGAAAAGGACGGAGGTGGCAGAGGGTTGGAGAGAGAGCGAGCGGTTAGAAAGGATGGTTGGAGATGCCACCGCTGCTGGAAGAGCGCCACTTCCTCCTGCTTGGAGGAAGTGGCGCTGCTCGAAGTGCGCCTCCGTTCCTCATCGCCGTCACCGTCCACTCCCCCCCCCCCCCTTCCTACCTACCACCACACACACTCCGCACTGTTTTCCCCCTTTGATTGTCCTCTGTCTCTGGTTGCGTGATTCTCGCCGGTGACGACCTTTCTCCTCCTCCCTTACGGCTGCACGTCTCTATCGGCTCTCCGTGTTTCCCTCTCCCAAACGCCCGCTGTTTTTCATGTCCGTCTAAGTTTTCTTTTCTTCTTTTTTTTCTCAGAGCGTGCGCGGCGCGCGAGCGTTATCATTACCCCCCCCCCCCCCCCCCCCCCCGCCTCGCTGCTCACCCACTGACTCGAGGGTGTTTTTCTTTCCTTGTCAAAGGAACGGGTGGAGAAAGTAAAAGAATTTAAAAAAAAAAAAAAGAAAACGAAGCCAAAGGCAGCGAAAGTTCGAGGAAAAAAAGGAAAGCGCGGCGAAGAAAGATTGCCCGCGGTGTTTTCTTTTTTCCTCTCTGGATGACCGTGGTGGTCGTCGCTGGCGTCGCGTCCCAAGGCGACCGCTTTCACCCTCGTTGCGTGTCGTGTGACGGGGCTGTGGCGGCCCGGCTTTTATATAGGAAAGAGTTGGGATCGGGCGGACAAAAAGAAAGAAAAACAAAATGACCTGAAAGAACATGGCGGACGGGGTTGGGGGAAGGAAACGCCTCCGGCGGAGCGCGTACAAATCGCCCTCCTTCCCCTTCCCGCGCTTGTTGAAGACGCCTGCCCGCGGCCGATGGTTGTGGCGGCGGTTTAGCGCGGTAGTTTCCCCGAGGAAGTAGCAAAGTAGCCGGCTCCGCCAAGCAAGGCGCCCTCTCTCTTTCTACGACGTTGCTTGCGGAGGCCTGCCTGGCTCTCTGTCGGTGGTGCAGCGTCGCCGCCAGTGGCTCTTGGTCGTGCGTCGCATCGCGCATCTGCTCTACTCCGCCCGCATGACCGAGTGCGCGGCCTCCCGAGTGTGCACTTGTTTCGGCGACACCGATCCTCAAATCCGTCCACTTCTGCCGGCTAACTGGAACATATAGCCCGACTGTCAGGCAGCCTCAAGGTCGTGCTCCGGCGGTATGACTCGCGAGTTTCTCACGGGATGTTTCATCAGCTCGTTCGTATCTGTACTGACTGCTGGTTTTAATCCTACGGCTAGTTTATAGGCTCATTTTTTTTTTCTTTTTTGTTCTCCAACGTCCGGTGCAGGCGCTGGGTGTTCCTGACTGCGTTACGCGGTGTGGCTGCGCTGTGCTTGGATACCAATAATGATCATCCCTGTGCTACCTATTCGTCATCCACACTCATGTCGTTAACATTCGATCGTTAACAGTGTCAACGAGATATTCGTTAAGTGACCCAGATTCGGTGCCTGGTTGTAAAAGGCGATTCTGTCACACGTGCAGCCAGTGATGCTGTGCTAGCAGTGTCCGTTTCAATTCCGTGGTGTGTATGCTTTGGTTCATCTCAACCGCCGTGCCGGTGGCGATGAGGAACGCCGAGGCGGCGGCAGCGAACTTTGCCATGAACTCTCTACTGTGCGGCTCGATTCCAGGCAACGACCCGCGCCAGTGGAGCAAGCACAACGTGTCCATGTGGCTCGAGTGGTGCACGGAGCAGTTCTCCCTGGTCCCCACGGACTCCGAGAACTTCCACATGAACGGTGAGTGCGGGGTTCCTACGTTCGTCCTTTAAACTGAGCATCGAGACAGAAATTACCGTCAATACAGCCTTTATGACTAAAATGCAATGTCTGCAGAGCCTTACTGAAACAGACGATGCGCCGGAAGGTACTGCGGACCTCTTCAAAAAATAAAATGCTTCACTGCATGGCGGCGCGTAATTATACATTCAAACATGCATGGCTTTGACGGTTTTGTGCACCGATAAACCAGGTGGCGGTACTGTTAGGAGCAGTCAGTGGTACTTTTCGAACACTGAAATGTGCCTCAACGCAGTCTCTGCTGTGCGGGGAAGCTATATCATACCGAAAGCAATATAGGGAGCAGACGATGCTGGCGCGATCGAACAGGCCGACTGCGAGTTCTTCATGACGCCGGCGCGAATGGCTCGTCCAACACACGCGAGATCGACGCCAAGTATCAAACTACTCGCCGGAAATCAGGAATGTCGGCGATGCACTCTTGAAGAGGCGTAGCTTGAACAGATCCGCGGCACACATGCTTTGCATTTCTCATAGCGCGCCCCATTTTTCGAGCACAGCCTCGACGCGTGCGTTCCTCAGGAATCTGCCGACAATTGCACGCACGTAAGAGCAGCGCACGAAAAGCCGCGTGTTTGCTCGGTGGACCGTCGAAAACGACCTGGCTGCGCTGCTCTCCGTCTGCTGCCAGCGACATCATCATGGGGGATTATCCAGCATGCATCGCTTCATGCAACGGAAATTCGGGCACGAGCGTTGTTTATAGCATCCTCGATCACCGCGCACTGGGTGCGCCCCAAAACCGGCGCGGTGCCCTGTGCACCGCGGCGGTGGCACCCTGAAGCGTGGCCCGCATTGAGCGTTTGTTGCACGCGAAAACGCGTCGCACGCCGGACGGCCGCGTCGACGATTTCACTCCCGCATGGTCAGCAGCCGAGCGACGTGTTTTTTTTTGCCGCCCAGTTGCGCGACGCACACGCCCCCGTGCGTCGAGGTCGCGCACATCTTGTTTTCCCTGTCGCCGCGAGCTTCAAGTTGTGGTTTTCTCTCTTTCTTCTGGGTCAGGTGTGTAAAGAAAACAGGCAAAGGCATCACTTCCAACAGCTATGGATCTAAATACAGAAGCCATAGGAAAGGGAGGTATCTGAGGTCCGCTGGCAAGGCTAGCAGCTCATAAACAACCTCCGAACTCAGCGTAAACACTCGTGGCCCCAGCGGCCGGCCCACCTTCACCGAACTTCTCCTCCTGCAACAAACTTGAGCGACTGTGACTAGAAAATGCCATAGAACTGACCCATCGACAATGCGTCGAAGGCGCGATGCACTGTTCTCCGGAAGGGGCCCTTAATATAGAAAAGACAATATCACACACCAACAAAACTGCTCGTCGCTTTGGCTAGCTAACCTAAAAAAAAAGGAAATGCATTGTGCCCGTTGCCTGGAAATTGCTGTCGTCGCCTCGTGCGCGGAGCGACTCCGAAAGACTAGATTCCGGCTCGGCCGTTTCGGCCGAAACCCTCGGTGCCGTCAGAGCACCAAGCGTCAGAGCATTGGGTCTTTCCGCTCTCGCGGGTAGCCACCATATCGCGGGCGAGTCTCTCGGCCGGCGTGGGCGTGGCTCTGACCGGAATCACGTGACGGCTGCTTCGGCTCTCATTGGCCCTCTGCCGCTGCCCACTTCCGGCGTCGGCGCGTCGTCGGCGTTTTTATCTGTTCAGCCTGCTGTTCAGTCAGATCCCGACGATTTGGCAAAATCCACACACACCGTTGTAGAAAGCAACAATGTCAACGGTACGAGGCATAATAATGTCTGAAGAGAACTGAATGATGTCACGGAAGCGGCTACACGTACGGTAGAATTATATAGAGTGTATTTTCTGCTATGCCAAATATTACGGCGACGGCGCTTGTTCGCTAGTTTTGTTTCCCGCATATACCATAAGTGAGCTAAATCCAGTCGTTACGTAGACAATCGCAGTTATCCAAAAACAAGAAATGAAAGGTGTTCTTCAGCCGTCTAATGTGGGTAAGGGCCCCGCTGAGCTTGAAAGCACGATAGCCGTGCCGATCGTAGCAGACGTTCCTGCTTACCCAGAAATGCTTTTGGAACTGCATATAAATCACGCAGTTCACGTCTCAAAGGCACATATCGTACGTTACAAGCTTGACGTGTTAAAGGCACTGCACACTGCTATGTTAAGCAGGAAATCGGTAAACAGCCGCTCGCTATCGTTGAGGCGCCAGATGATCGGCCCGATAAAAGAACTGGTCGGCTTTCGGGCATTCACCGTGTTTACGCTGTGTGAGGTCGATTGTCATACCGTCTTCGTAACCAGATGATCTTGACAGCAGTTTATAGATTGCGGCAACCATCCGTACTATTTTTCTGCATCGCGTCAGTCTACGTGCAGATGCCATGGCAGACGCGAGCACATCGAACAGGGCGGTGCGGCTTCTCTGCTGCGCGTGTCCCGCAGTGCTTGCTGGGTGCGTGACGGTGCGGACAACGAAAAACGAAAAACTGCCCCGGCAAGGGGCGCTTCCGGTGATCGAGGACAGCGGGTGCGCACCAGTGCGGTTTTTCGAGGATATATGGTGCGCACCAGGCCGCCCAGGGGCGCACTGGTGCGGGCGATCGAGGATGCTGTTAGTGTAACTTCCCGAGCTGTTGGTGGCGGCCTTCGCCATTACTGTGGATTCTGTTTGATGACTCAGTTCAGCAGTACTTTCATCGGCGCATGGTTTCAGACAATGCCCCGTTTTCACCTCATTTAGCCCTAATATCAGCAGGGGGAACCAAATTGGAATTGTTCTATAAACTAGCTTAACCGACTATGATTTTCACCTCTTCTGGCTGTAATATCAGCAGTAGTGAGGTACTGTCTTGTTGTAAAGGAAATGATGTTTAATGGAGGGAACTTCAGTTATTTCTTATTTTTGGTGACACTGAGGCGTACTATTGTGGTGGAATTCCGCTGCAGCATGCTAAAAAATATATAAAAATGGTTCATGGGAATTTTAATACAGTGCACGTTAAAGAACCCCAGGTGGTCGAAATTTCCGGAGTCCTCCACTACGGCGTCTCTCATAGCCTGAGTTGCTTTGGGACGTTAAACCCCACAAACCAACCAACCACATAAGTCTTAGAATATGGGAAATGTGATCTATGTATATATATGTGGTGTTACGTAGTCGCATTTTTCTTAACAGTAACAGGGACCCACGTTCATTCTCTTGTGTTTCCGCATACATATTGGGACTCATTCTGCTGACATCTGCACAGGCGGCTAATTTCATGTGCCAATATGTGGCAGGATAAACTGTTGAGCACGTCGGCCTTCTCGTCTTCTCTTCAGTGTGCCATGTCGCCATCTTATTTGCAGATTGTCTGGCAAGAAGGCTAATCTCGCCTTATTGGCTAGGTGTTCTTTTCAACTGTATTGTTATGGATTGTACTGAAACAAAAAGAAAATTGCATCTTGCAGTTGTTAACAAGGAAAGGAAGATGCATGAGATGCGCTTCTTTCTCCTAATTCAAATCTGCAAGTCCATAGCTTTGTGAACAAAAGCGTCAGCCAAATCACTTTGAAAGCTAAGCGAGTGTGCAATATGAAAGCGGGCAGCCGAGCTGCACAAAAATGAACGATAGGCCAGAAAATTCTCATTAATACTCTGCTGCGGTGTTAGCCATGTTTAAAGAGGAATATTTTTGTACTCGGTGCCCACACTTGTGTTTACTGCTTTATGGCCTGCATGTTTCTGAGCTGTAGGTCACACAAAGCATGCTGGAGGCAGAAAATGCCTGGCTAGGCCCATCTGGTATAGTTACGGTGACATTATAATTTTTGACCTGTAATTTTTGTTCTTTTATTTAACTAGTTAGGCCTGACGTAATGGAAGCATTTATCTACTGAGCTATTTATCTGCATAGTATTGGGTTTAATGGCACATAAACGGCTCAGGCTATCATGCGCCAGGCACAAGGTTGTATCTTGAGTTTAGTGGAGTATATGTATTCATTCTACAGTTTCTTTAAAACATTTGCTTCCTTTAGAAAGCTAAAAACGCATGACAGATCAACAAGACCATTTTCACGTAAAATCAATGCTGGATGGAACGGAATGTGCTCATTGTAAAATTTAGTAAAATACTTTTTACTTTGTGTTTCAAGTCCTGTGCACGAAAATAAAGAATGGTTTATGATGAGTTCCTCTCTGTATTCTTCACACAATGGCTTGTTTTTTGTTTGTTTTTTTTTTTTTTGTCAACAAAAATTATGCGTCAAATGTGTATGGCCAATGCGGTGTCGGCATAAAATCACTTATATGAAACGTTTCTGATGATAACATGATTTTCATTCCCCCAAGATCGGCTTCACCAACTGTACTTTGTTATTTACCTCACTACACCATGAAGACTGCCATTTCTTCTTTAGTTTACAGCGCACTAGCGCTATGCAGTCTCTGTATGGAATATTTATGTTCTTGATCTGTTTGTCATGTGCTTGAGCAGAGCAAACATCTGCTCTCTCATTTCCTCCAATGCCGACATGACTCGGGACCCAACAAAATGTTATGTCCTTGAGCAAAGGCTGCTGATATGTATGATGTCTCCAAGTAGTAGAGCAACTGCGTTTTTGTGGTGAAGGGCGATCAATGCACCTAAAGAGTCTGTGAAAATAATACAGTTTGTGATGTTCCTATTGGCTATTTTTCTTATTGCCATAGCAAGTGCGTAACACTCAGTGGTAAAAGTGCTTGTACACTGAGGTAGTCTTACTGTTTTTTCCCATTTTCCTTGCACTACTGCACTTCCAACATGCATGATTATCTTGGAGCCATCTGTATAAAACTGTGTGCAGTTTGAGTACTTTTCTTTAAGAACTAAGAATTCTTGCAAAATATGTTCATGTGCTGTTTTCTGTTTACAAAACCGAGTCAGTGTGAAATCACAAACAATGGGCTGTACTATGGTGGTAGTGGATCGCGCCTTGATTCAATATCAGGGGGGAAATTTAGTATTCCCAGCTCTTGGCATTTATCCTCGAACCGGTGTAGCAAGGGTTAGGTTAACTGAGGTCTATTGCTGAACAACACTGTGGAGCCGCACTTTGTAACAAGAGGGTAGCATATATGTTTTGGTAATTAAGTGAAACTTGAAATTTCTCCAACCGTCACTTTTTTATTTTACAAAAATCCGACGTTTCAGAGCCAGCTCGGCTCCTCCTTCAAAGGTGCATGACGCGGGGCTTCGTGCAGCTATAAGTAAAGGAATGGTCGAGGGGGAGAAGAAAGCCCCCTGCGTCATGCACCCTTGAAGAAAGAGTCGAGCCGGCTCCAAAACATTGGGTTTTGTAAAATAAAAAAAAGTGATGTTTGGAGAAATTTGAAGTTTCACTTAGTTATTAACCCAACCAGACAGGCAAATCTGTCAAAATGTTTAACTTTCAATGTTTTGGTAATGAGCGTATTCTGAGGAGATATGAAAATGTAAGCATGCTTCTGTATTCGAGAAGGGGTTCATTTGTTTAAGCGTAAAGACTGTTTATGGGAGAGATTCTATATGCACCAGATGCGAGACGCAAACCCAGGTTGTGCACTGGGTCCAGTCGTTTTAGGTATGACGCTCTTGCAGACCCGTACACTACACAACTGTAATCCAAACAAGACAGTACAACGGAGTGATAAATGCGCTAAAGGCATATTCCATCAGACCCTCAATGTTTTCTTGAAAGGACCTTGAGTATATTTTGGGATTTGGTAGCTTTCTTTTTAAGAGTATTGATATGAAACAAGAATGGGAGTTTTCTGTCAGAAGTTATCCCCGGGAATTTATGCTCATGTTTAACTGGTAATTCAGCCTCGTTCAGGTGCAGAGTGGGGTCAGTTTGTATTCCACGTCTGAGGGAAAACATAACTGCCACTGTTTTCTGTGGAGAAAACTGAAATCCATTTTTGTCTGCCCACGTCACTAGTTTATTAATTGTTAGTTGCACTTGCCTCTCACATGTTGCTATGTTGGAGGAAGTGCAAGCTATTTGAAGATGGACTGGGACCTTTGAAGATATGGAAGATGGGCCTTCTGGACTGACATGTTGTTCAATTCATGTTCATGACCTTTTCTGTTGCCCACTGTGTTCTCACCCTGCTGCCCGGACCTCTCGAAAACGAATGTGATACTTTTGGTACTAAGGTGATGTTTATAGCCCTTGTTCATGACTAGCTCGTTCTTTGCTTCTTTTTATGTTTTGTGTTATCTTGTTGTATTTATATTGACCTTTTCTCTGTACCTATTTTTGTTTGCGCTCCCCTCTTATTTAATACCCCAACAGGGGCCCTTAAGGGTTAATAAATGATGATGATCGTCGACTTAGGCCGAGTACATTATAGATTTTAGTACTACTTTGGAAATGGAAATCATTTTTATTACAAAGAGCATTGTGCTTAAAATACATCCGTGCAGAACACCATTTTCTTGGGTAAAGGTTTTTGTCAGAGAAAGAATGCTAGCAGGCAACGAACCAGGAAGAGGAGGACACACACATATGCGCTCACTAACAACTTTATTTTGGAAAACAGCCGGTTCGTGCCTTATACCCTGTTACCCTACCCTAGCAACATACCCTACCCTACCCTAACCCTAGCATACCCTAGCAACATACCCTGTTAAAGGTTTTGACCGTATAGTACCAAGACGCACCTGAAATGTACGTTTGGATAGAAAATAACTCGGAACTTTCAGCATTCGGCCACGGATCCCTTAGTGTACTACGTCACGTAGGATCCCGAACCTCCAGGTTGTGTCGTACGCTTTGTCTAGGTCAAAGAAAATGGCAAGGCAGTGTTGCTTGTGTATAAAAGCCTCTCTGACTGTGTTTTCAAGGTGAACCAGATGGTCTGTTGTTGAACATGTTTTTCTAAAACCGCATTGGTTGATGTCTAAAAGTTCACGAGATTCAAGAGTAAACGTTAATCTGATGTTGAGAACTCTTTCAAAAGATTTGGCTAGACAGCTGATGAGGGCAACGGGCCTATAACTGCTTGTGATGTCGGTGGTTTTCCTGGTTTTAGGAATGGTACAATTATCACCTTATTCCAAGCCTCTGGGAGTATTCTGCCAATGCATATGTTGTTAAAAAATTCCAAAAGTGCTTCTTTTGAGCGATCAGATAAATTGGCAAGCATTTTATAATGTATTCGGTCAGGACTGGGTGCAGTTTGTTTACCTGCAGATAAAACATTTTTTAATTCCTGGATTGTAATTAGGCTATTGTACTCCTCGTCCTGGCTTTCACTTGTTGGATGTCTGTTTTTTAGCTGTTGTTTTGTCTACTATTGACTAGGGCTCCTGCTACATCCTGAAGCACTGGTGATGGAAGAAAAATGTGTTTTGTCTTCTCATGTGATGTATTGCCTTGAGAAAAGTCGGTGACAAGGTGGGGACAGCTTCGGCACGAGAAATCTGCAGTCAGTCCCAGGTGTTTATGTGAATTAGCCTTTAATTTGAGGCAGCATCACATCTCGCATTTTATTGCACCTTTTTCTGTTCCCCGAACATTTCCTGTCGTGTTTTTTAACGCCTCTTGCCTGCAGGAAAAGCGCTGTGTCTGCTGTCGAAGGCCGACTTCTTGGAGCGAGCTCCAAAGGCAGGAGATGTCCTCTTCAACGCCCTCCAACTGCTTTTGCACAGGGCGCTGCACACAGCACGGCTCACAAATGGTTAGAGCTGCCTCTCACTCCTGCTTAACAGCATGCGTTGCACAGACCACCGTGCAACCACTATTGCCAGCACGTGTTGGCAACACTGACTGTTCAGGCTACTGCGGTGTACTATGTTTTCCGCTTCTATACTGACAAAAATTATAGCTCAACGAAAAGCATTTTGACACGAAGATGAAGGCAGCTCTGTCCTATCCTCTTCTTGCTTGTCCTGTCAGAATGCTACGCTTTTCGTTGAGCTAATATCTAACCAACTTCCCCACACTGTAGTATGAAAAATAAAATTTAGGCTAGTGACAATCTCTGTACAGCTAGGATGGTTATGGTGGACATGCAGTTCTTGGTTAGAGATGCTGTAGTGGTCACATCTTGACCTACTGGTAATTTCTTGAGTGGTTTTTGCGTACTGCTTCATAATTGTCTGTGCATGTGGGTCTGCTGTGCAAAGCAATTGATGTTTGCCTTTTGCACTGTTATGTCCTTTTTGTGTGGTTCCCAGAATATGGCAACACCAGTATGCGTTTGTGTTGTTGCATGTGCTGTAAGTGGGCATGTTTAGTACAACCAAAAACAGCGGCCAGCGAAACACCACTTTCTTGCTTTATCATTTTTTCATACCTTTATTGCTTCCACTAAGAAACAGTTCCTTTATGCAACTTTGCCATTTTGTGGCTCTCGTAAAAGTACTGCCTATTCTCAGTGCCCTCTTACGTTTAGAGCCAGCCTCGTTATTGAACGTCAAGTGCTGGTGGCGCATGCGATGCTTGCTTGCGGAGTCTCTAGAGCAGAATGCCTGGTGGTCATTGTTTATTTTATGCAAACCAACTTTCAGGCAGCTGTGCATGCTTACGAGGGGTGAGTGGCTGACTCGAGATGTAATGGTGCAGATGAGGAGCTGAGGCAGTGAGGCATGCTTTGCTGCTGCCATAACTTCCCTGAGGGCTTCAAGCACCACAGGAATGGAGGAGGAGGGGAAAAATAAAAGATCACAGCAACTGTTTTCATTCAGGCACATGCTCTGAGAGAAGGCTGCGGAAGAGCTCATGGCAATAGAAGTCTGGGGCTGGATTATGAGGTCCTTGTTTTCCTGCAGGCACCCATGGTAATGGTTCGGTGCCTCGGAACACAGTCATCACACGGGACATTCAAGGGTTTGGCCAGGTCTTGCTGCAAGACCCAGCCTCCTACAACCAGGTAGATGTCTTCTCTGCATGTCAACTTGCAGCGTGGTTTCAAGCAACTCTCTGGTGCTGGCCTAATACATGCTCCTGACATGAAGCTTTCTTTCATTGCTTTGCGGTTCACTGTGCATACAACTTTACCACTGGCTGCAGCACTTTTGTTATTTTGCAGTGGGGATTTATCATTCTAACTTTTCAACTTGTGCTCCAGATGTTAAAGGAGTATAGACACGTACATTTTCTGTTCCGGTATTTTTGCTTTAATCGATCCACAGTGGACCAAAACAGGGGGAGTGCGGACCAAAAAGCCCCAGCACAGCCCAAGTAATTTATTATCAGTGCATTTATCAGGGCCAGTTTCGGTTTTGATCTCTCCGGGCACGAGTGCGCGATGACGTCAAAGATACGAGAACGCCACATGAGCGCCTGCTACTGGCGTAAACACAGAATCTGATGACGCATTCCGGTCGCATTTTTCGTCTGCTTGCGGTCGCACGTGCAAGAAAATGTCGTCGAGTAGCGCTTCAGCGTAGCATAATTAGTACTGCGACATTGTTTCGCCCGATAGCACTTTGATTCCAACCTGCTCTCCTGCGACTCAAGCGACGAAGTAGGAATCAGCAGCAGCCACGAAAGGTTCGTGGGCTAATGCGCAGGAAATGTCAACTGGTAGGACATGTTGAACAAAGGAACTGATTACCGTGAAGATGTTGCTTTTTCAGTCTGGTTGGCCAGCGCTGTGAGCCAAGCTGGCGTTCTAAAAAAAGTAATGATGCGATCAACCACCGTAACCCGTAAGCTCTCCCGATGGCTCCCGTGCTCACTCCTGCTCACGGGCTGATTGGTCCCGACGCGGCAGGGCTGCGTGTCGCCGTCCAAGCATGTGGCGCCATCTGGCGCAGTCAAGGCAATCTGGGTGCGTAAAGCCGTGGCTGCCGCAATCGGCTCCCAAATCATAGCAGCCTCATAGCCTCTGCTATCGGTAGTCTAGCTGTCACGGATCGCTGTTTATTTTACATAACTATTTGTACAAAGGACTATCAATTAAAATTAAATTGTGAGGATTGTTTGGCCAATACTAAAGTCCTGGTAGACGTAATTGCAGTGTTACAAGCAAACTGTTTTTTTTTCCTAATCTGCTACCCGGTGCGACGCACCTGACGTCTGCTAGCTCCGCTGCTGAAGACGTCGTGCAAAGCAAGAAAATGTTTTACGAGATGGGCTTCCCAGTAAAGCGGCGTGAAAGTCAGACGTTTAGTCCTTTCCGAAGCACCGTCCGCTGTCACTTCGATGTGAAACCAGCTGGGGCTAGCGAAGTCTAGGGCCTATAGGCGGGGAGCGGCGCGGTTCATTCCCGGCGCGCCATCGAAAGGCACCATTGCCGGAAGCCCTGCACTTGCGCAGGCATACTGTTGGGGCCCGAGTATAGTAGGCAGTCTCCATTGTATACCGTGAGGTAATTGTAACGTGCACCAACGAAGAAGCCACCGAGTAAAGCGAGCAGAAGCGTAGAACTTTCTCAGGGCACGGCCGGAACCGGCCGAGTCCGGCCATGGCCAGAGGTGCAGACACGGTGAGCTATCCTGTGTCGTCACTGCTCTTTGCTTTGCCGACTCTACGTCACAGTTGTTTGATGACGTCATGTTGTTTACCTATGTACACGTATTCATCACAGAGATGTCGCTGTCGATGGGTTTTGAAAAATGGAGTACTTGCCTGGCTTGTTTTTGTGAACTTGCCTCAAAAATAAATAAATATCTTCGCGGAAACGTGCGATGTTGGGATTGCTTGGGGAGCATCTGTGTATAACCAGGAAAGCAATCGTATTCCTTCCGACGCTTCAAAAATTGGTGTCTGTACTCCCTTAATCACTAGTACTCCATATTATCAGTGGCGGAAATGATTTGCTTTAATTAAGTTAACAGGATGCCTTATATGCACAGCACAGGCCAAGTCATGTTGTTGGAATTATACAGAAATTATTAGTTTTAGTTAACTGTGAAAAGACGCCTGCTATCTTTCGCTGTGGTTAAAGTGTGTCAGAGTGTGACTCCCTGTTTGTGCTGACAGTGTTTGGTTCTGTCCAGCCCCTCCAGGTGTCTCCCTTGTCAGCCGAAGTGGACAGCACTGTGATTCTGAGTCCAGACCCTAGCTCGGGTGGCGAGAGTGTACAGGGGGATACCAGTGGACAGCAGGCTGGCAGTACTACACCGTCTTCCAACGGACCCGGATCAGCCAAGAATTCCTCTCCCTCTCCATCCCTCGCAGCGACGCCGCTGCTCGTTGACAAGCAGGTGTGTTGCTCTCCAATCTCAGTTGATCACTGTGCTCACTGACATGGGCCACGCTGTGACGCATAAGAACGGTGCGAGACCAATACTCTGGAAGGATGAATGCGGTGGTCAAGAGTTGAGATGCTTTTCTTGCTTTTGTGGAAGGTTGAATCTCCTTGCCTAATCATGCGTATACTGGGCTGAGGAATACCGCATAACAATCAAAGATGTAATTTTTGATAAATTTTTACATCGCAGCAACTGTCCACTCCCTCGGGCAGTGGCAGCAATTAGCGGGATGTTAGCTCTAATGGAGAAAGTCTAGGCCTTAGCTGGTTTTAAATAATTAACAGTAAAATAACACTGGTAGTATTCCTCGGCGCCGTGTTTACTGTAATGTAATTATGACCACGAATGCAATGCAAGGGGCGACTTTGCATACTGCCCCATGGGAAATAGTAAAAGCACGAATGTAACATTATACCGTCGGTCAAAAAAAGGTACCTTTAATTCACTTGATGGCCTGCACTTGCAGTCCCATCCAAAGCATTCTTCGTTTCGGAAGTCAAGCTCTGAGAAACAGGGCACTCCTTCTTTTTATCACTGGAGGTGATTAGCACTTCTTGGAAGAGTGAGCGGCAGAAACCCACTGTTGATCTGCAATGCTCATGGTCACTCGATTCTTTACTCCAATCAGTGTAAAACACCCAATCCTTAAAGGGAAGCTGAAACGGTTTCAAATTACATAAGATTCGGTAATTGGAAAGAAGCGGTTTTGTTACTCATGTGTATCATGTGTGTTAATCCTGTGTGTCACTCTTGTGTTTTGTCATGTTTCACTTCACCTCTGCTCTTAGCTGGTGCTTCACTCTTTCTTTTGTATTCTAATTCTTTTAGTATTTAGTCTCGTTTAGCTACCTGGTGCTCTGGCATCCTGCATACTCTAGTGTTTGTCTTGTTTCGCTTCACCTTTACTCTTGGGTGATGCTGCATGCTTTTACCTCGATTCTAAGCACAGCCTTTTTTCACAATTGCAAAGCCCAAAGTGAGGGAGAGTGCTTACATTCAAAACACCCCCCTCTTTTCGCTGCGATATCTTGATGAGATGGGTGCAAGAAATAACATTTTATTCGGCAAACATTAAATATGTGCAGGCAGCGAACATACTCAGTCACTCTTACAGCCACTCGAGTCCTTCGCACCGCTTGAACCACCACTCTCAGAACCCCAGATCGTCTTCTGTTACGTCGAAGTGGTTTGTGATAGAATACTTCCTAAACGACTTGGCCGCAACGTTCACTTGGACCCGCCTCTATGCATCTAAAATCCACCTTGCAATTGTTGATGGGAATGCTTTCTGCAGCTTTCCTGTTGGTGTCTTCTTCCGGTCGGGATTCCGCTCCCATTCTTTGTACTCCTACCCAAGATTGGCTCTAAAAGGTTTGTTTACTGAAACGTTGAGCCGTTGCAGTACTGGCATTATACCGCCTGGAATCACAACCAAATTGCAACTGGTGTTGTGAAGCTTGGTCTTTACCTCCGGGATAAGATGGCCGCGAAACACATCGAACAGAAGCATTGACTGCGTGCCTGCAGGTCTGCCGAGCGGTGTCTCCAGGCGCTGCTGCCATATTACTCGAATCCAGTGTAATGTCAGCCTCAGCTGCCATCTACCCTTTCACCTGAACTCTCACAGTGCCGTTTTTTGGGAAACTTTCATTTTTTTGTCATGGTTTTCCTCTTCGCGATGGTTTCGTCCATCAGCTGTTATGCATAGCATCACTGTGACATGCTGCTCCTCGTATCCTGTCATCTTCACCTCCACTTATCTGGCTCCTAATTCACTTTCTGTACATGCTCTCGGAATGTCAAAATACACTGGCGCCTCCAGCGTTGCCGATCTGGCCGAACTTGTAGCAGTTTTCCCTGCAGAGCTTCAACACGTACCCCTGGAAAGTGTTGAGTTTTTTCTCGAAATCTGCTGGCAGCTTCTGGCATATTGCAGTCCGGCATATCAAAGAAGATCCATTTCATTAAATGCTCCACGCAGTCCCGGCTTGCGCAGAACATTGTGCAGGAAATCTGCATTCTCGTTGCGATCTTCATCGCTTTCATCTGAATTACATCGGCAACAAACTCACAGACTTCTTTTTCAATTTGCGGATGCCGGCCCTTGCGCGGTCCCTTGAACTTCTTGCATGTCATGGCACCTTTGAAAATCTTGTCCCGCTGCTTCCTCTACCTGATGATGCAGGCTTGATCCATACCAAGTTCTGCGGCGGCACTGTGGTTGTCATTATCTTCGGCAAACGCGATTGTAGTTCGCTAGAACTTCAAGGTGTAAGCAGTCCTCTTTGAACTCATTCCGCCTTCCTTCAGGCCTATAGTAAAAACTTGTTAATTCGAACTTCACGGGACCGGTAAAAAGTTACGAATTATCGAATGGCCTAAAAAAAAACTGACAAGAACCATTTGTATTGCGGTAAATGTACTGTATTTAGTGGCGTAATGAACTCACTTGCATAATGAACCCACCAAGCCCCGATCTGTGCCTACGAATCTTAAAAAAAAAAGAAATTTCCGCCATCAGGGTCCACAACACATTTCTTGGCAGTGCACCAAGATGCTGCGCAGGGATAACTGCGTGTTTACCTTTTGATTTTAGCTCCAGTAGGAGAGAGGGGAGGGGGGGAAGCGAACTTGGCAAAATGCCAGCGCTTGTCGGGTTGTGCAAGCCTCCTCCTTTTCAGTATGTCTGGTTTATCACTGGGGCCCGCACCATCTGCTGCCACTTCAATCATTGGAGCGTATGATAGTAGCAAGGGGATTTTGAAGTGAGCAATCTAAAAATTTAAAGCCAGCGTCATGATCGCAGCTGATTCGCATGCTTCCGTTGACACCGATGGGTGCATGGCTGTCGCAAAAGAAAAAAAAGTTTAACTCATAGTGCCCGGTTCGAGATCATAGCCTTTCATGGGCGTCGGCTGGGACCACGCCGACAGTACTTATCCATATTTCCAAATTAACAGGGCTGGAATTAACGAGTATTTAGTTGCGAGCTATGGAGGTTGCGCAGAAGAGAGCAGGCAGCCGCCACCGCCGCCATGCATTGACCTTGCCGCGGCCACCGTCCCCTCCCTTCAACGCCGCTGGCCGCCACGCCGGTCACTGCGTCATTTAAGTTTTACCTACCCTTCCATGGTTTTACCTGGTTCCGTCTTTTGTTGCCGTTTTGGACGTGTGCAGCCTCTAATTATGCCTTTTTATTGCAGAGATGTTTCATTACTTTTCTTTTTTGCCACCAAGCCGCCCAGACGCGCCGGTGCGTAGTTCGAATTATCCGTAGCGGAACCGACTCACGTTCAAATTAACGAGCTTTTTTATACACATATCTCTATAGAGCTTGGCCAGACCTAGTAGTGTAGTTCGAATTAACGAGCTTAAACAGCCATTAAAAAAGCAATGCGCGCCCGCAATGCTAAAAACGTTGCATGTGACAACATGCTGATTTACCAGGGTCACTTTTGGTGTTCTGTGCCACCAGCTGTCGCATAGTGTCAGAACGCAGCATTACAAGGCCACGCACAAGGAGCCGGAGATCACACCATCGATGCCGCACCACGTCAGGAGGCCGATGGCTAAACGAAAGAGTGAGCAAGCGCGCTTGGTGGTCTTCTAGCTACGCTTGGCCATGCGTTCTTCCTCACAAAAGAAGGGGGCTGCTTAGATTTGCTTGTAAACTTTTTTCAAAATTTTTTATGAAAATAAGGGAGGTTGCTTAGAGTCGCAAAAATACAGTATGTTTTAGTCATGTTTAGCGATTCACCTTTACTCTTATTGCTGGTTGCTGTCTTTCTTTTAAGGTTTAGCTTCTTCACCTTTACTCTTTTTTTGTTGTTGCTAACATCCTTCATGCATTTATGTTACTATGTTGGGATGCACCCTTGTTCCCCTGTTTCTTGTTTTTGTCCATCTTGTTTCCTTTATTGTGGGACAGGTCTCTTCGCCACATTCCGTGTTCCTAGGAGATTGTCATGCTTATTCCTCTATTTATGTTTTCTGGTGTCTGGGATTTTTTCCCTTTGGTGTTTTTTTTTTCAGCTGGTCACGATGGTTGTCTTGCCTTTTTCACTTGTCCCACTCTTCTAAGGTTCTCGGTGTGCTCGGTGTTGTGGTCGAGGCCATGGGTGCTTTGCCTTGATGACATTACATTTTTAAAACTTTTCTTGTTCTTTGCTGTGTGCTGTTCAGATCTTATCGATTATACATGTGGATAACTCGGATATTGCACATGGACATGCAAATAAATGTGCCCATGTTTTTGGTTTTGCTTTCAAGTTGTTGTGTTTGGGTTGTTATTGGTTTTGTTCTTGATTTGATGGCTGCAGAGTATATAAAAAGATGCCTGTAGACATTCATTTAATAGTTGGAAGTCTGCGCTTTGTGTGTGATGTTTCTCTGCTGTGTCCTTGTTTTAATCGCACAGTTTTTGACAATGATTGGATATGGCTGGTTTGGTTTTACTGGTACCCATGTCACCAAAATAACATGTAAATATAGGGAAACCAAAACTTGTGGCGATGGCTTTAAAATTGTCGCAACACGGTGTTGTTTGAGGCTAATTGAATCCCTGCCTTCAATTATAACTCGAGAGTAGTCTTAGATAGATGAAAGTCTTGGAAAAAACTTGCATTACATTTGAGCAAATATGGTACAGTAAAAGCTCGTTAATCCGGATCTCAAGGGACCGGAAAAAATGTCCGAGTTAACCGAATTCCGGATTATCGAATGGACTATGAAAATAACAAGAAAAATGTACGGTGCATAAACATACCTTTATTGCATGAAAAACTGCGTTATTTTTGTTTGCCTAGTCGCCGGAATTTGCGCGAGAACGATTTTCTTCAACCCCATCAGGTGGTGGTGCGCATGCTCACTGTCGCGACACTCTACACAAAATTCCTCTAGTACAGCGAGGGCCTCCGCGGCCTCCTGCACAGTGCGACTTCGCGACGGCGGGTCGCGATTGTCTTCATCGGAATGATTTTCGTCCCCGTCGAGCACTTCCGATAATATGTCATCGTCAGTTAGCAGGCCAGCAACGGCAGCATCATCGTCTATTGCTACGTAGTCAGCAAGCTGGACCGCGGCGGTTGCGTTTCGATGGAGGCGAAACGAAGAGGCGTCGTGTGCTGTGCGATGTCAGCGCACGTTAAAGATCCCCAGGTGGTCGAAATTACTCCGTAGCCCTCCACTACGGCTCCTCTTTCTCTCTTTCCACTTTCATTCCCACCTTCCTCCCTTCCCTTACGGCGCGGTTCGGGTGTCCACAGAGCAAGTGTGACAGTTACTGCGCCTTTCCCTTCCTAACCAATTTAACTTTAGGAGAAATTCAAAGCGCCTGTCATCCACCTCTTCGTTGTCCATATTTTCAGTGGGCTCCAGGGTATCCTCTGCAGTCACCTCTGGAGGAACGTCATCACAGTCATCAGGGCGGACAAACCCGCTGTGCCTCAAAGAGTTGGCTATGACCTCGGCCGGCGTGTTGTTCCAAACTTGCACTAAAATACAGTTGAATCCCGCTATAACGAAACTCACGGTGCACGAAAAAAAATTCGTTCTCGCGGAACTTCGTTATCGCAAAAATTTGACGTGAAACGCAGAAAGAATTGCCCAAGCAGCAGCAAAGGCGTTTAATGCCAAAAATCTGTAAGCTTGGTTTGCTTACGCTTCACGGCGAGCAACGCCGTCACGCGATTTTCGCACTCGGTCAGCAAACCCATTGCAACATCGTCGTCTCGGACAGCAACGAAATTCCTGATGACATCAAAAGCGTCCATCACCTGTACGGCGGTTGCCGCAGCCGGCGCTTCCTGTACGTCGTCGTCTTCTTCATCGGAAGAGTCCTTATCATTCCGGGCAGCTTTTATGATCTGCTCATCACTCACATCTTCGTGAACAACAACACAAGCGTCAGCGCCGATGTATTCGTCGAGCTCGAGATTAGGCGGCACGGTTCCTATTTCTCCCAGCGTTTTCCAGGCGGCCGCGATCCCCGGAGCCGGTGACGCCTCTTCGTCGTCGTCTGTAACGCCTGGTGTTAGGCCAGCAGAGTGTACGGGTCGACCTTCGGCAAATCCGGCGTGCCTGAAACAGTTCACAATTACTGAGCGCCCCAGTGTGCTCCAGGCAGCAGACATAATCTGCAGTGCCACGTACAAGTCCACCTTCGTGTCTCGGCCGGTTTCAGTGTTAAAAAGCAGCCGCTGAATTAACCTCCCGCGGTAAGCGCGCTTCAGGCTAAGAATCACGCCCTGATCGAGAGGCTGTAAGACAGACGTGCAATTGGGAGGGAAAAACCTCAGCTCCGTGTTAGTGAGCTTGACTTCGTCGGAGTGATGCGCTGAACAATTGTCCAAAAGCAAGCAAACTTTACGGCCCTGCCGCTTCATGTCGCGGTCGAATGCCATCATCCACTCGGTGAAAATAGCGCGGGTCATCCATGACTTGTTGTTCGCCTTGTACTGCACAGGTAGGCTACGAGTTCCCTTAAAACAGCGCGGCTTGGCACTTTTGCCTATGACTAACGGCGGACGCTTGTCCGAGCCATCCATGTTTGTGCAAAGCAGCACTGTGATGCGTTTTTTGCTGTGTTTGCCGCGTGACAGCGCTGCCCCTTGAAGTCGAGTGTCCTAGCCGGCAACATCTCGTAGAATAGCCCGGTCTCGTCGGCGTTGTAAATGTCTGCAGGCGCGAAGTTGCTTAAAATTCCGGCCATGTTACTCGCCTTCCAAGCAGCTGCTCCGTCCACGTCTGCTGACATTGACTCGCCGCACAACACTTTTCCAACGATGTTATGGCGGGCCTTGAAACGGTTTAGCCAGCCAATGCTGGCTTTAAAATCATCAATGCCAAGTAGGCATGCATAGTTCAAGGCTTTCTGCTGGACGATGCTTCCGGACAGGGGGACGTTGCTGGCTCGTGCTTCCACAAACCACGCATGCACTGCTTTGTCCAACTCTTCATGGAGGGGCCGCGTCACCTTTTTGTGCTTCGAGGATGTGCCTGAAGCAAGTGCCATTCTCACGCTGTCCTTATTGCCTAGAATCGTTGACAGCGAACTTGCAGGAATTCCGAAGTCTTCAGCAATTGCCGCTTTCTTCCTTCCGCTTTCTGCTTGGGCGATTATTTGAGCTTTTTGCTCAAGGGAAAGAGTTTTGCGTTTTTTCACTTGCGTTGCCATCGTGTCCTGCGGATGAAAACTCGTCGTTGTCGAAGAGAAAGGCAGCGAGTGAACAACGCGACCACGACACAAAGCCAAAATGGCGGAACTGCAATCACGTGATTTCATGCTTAATGTGGCTTTCTCGCCAATAAAACTAGTTTCGGTTTCGATTTTGAACGCGAAAATTTCGTTGAAGCGGAAACGCTCTGCAAAAATGGTTCGTTGTGGAGAGAAATTTAGGCCATTAATTCTTATAGGATACTCGCGGGGAATAAAACATTATTCGTTGTCGCGGAAATTTCGTTGTGGCGGTATTCGTTGTGGCGGGATTCAACTTGCACTGAGGAGGTTTAGGTCATATTCTCGCCCTGCCTCCTTGCACAACAGCATCCGTTCTAGCACATGCTTCCTGCATCTGCATTTTACGTGCTGAATTATGCCCTGATCCAGCAGTTGCAGTGCAGCCGTCATGTTCGGAGGAAGGAATACGAGCTCGATGCACTCCAGCCCTGTCACTCGGGTGTGCACGCTGCAGTTGTCCACTACCAGTAAAACCTTGCGCTTGTTAGCGGAGAAGCGGCGGTCGAGCTGCCGCAGCCAAGCTTGAAAAATATCCGAGATCATCCAGGCTTTTCTATTGGCTCGTTACTCCACAGGCAAACGGGGAATGTTCTTAAAACACCTTGGGTTTCTTGCCTTCCCGATGACAAGTAGTGGCAGGTGCTCCGTGCCAGACATATTTGAAGCGAGAAGCACAGTGACCCTTTCCTTGCTCCTCTTCCCTCCAACGCACGGGTCACCCGTAAAGGTGATTGTTTTGTCCGGCAAGGCTTTGAAAAACAGTGCCGTTTCGTCGGCATTGAAGACGTCGGCAGGTTCATAACGAGCCAGGTACTGGAGAAGCTCGGTTGTCTTCCAGTCAGCAATGCGGCGTTCATCCACCGCTGCCTTCTCCCCACACACGTTTTTAAAGACTAATCCGTGCCTTTCTTTGAAGCGGGCGAACCATCCTTCAGACGCACTGAAAGATTCTATGTTCATTTTCTGTGCGTACCTGTCAGCTTGCTGACAGATCAGCGGGCCACTCAAAGGAAGCTGTCCTTCACGCATATCTGTTATCCACCGTAGCAGTACTTCTTCCAGTTTCGGGTGCGCAGCCGTCCTTAGCCTTTTTCTCTTCCCGGTGAATTTGCCGCTGTCAAATGCTTCGAAAATTTTTTCTTTGTTTTTCACTTAGTCACTTAGCGTGCTTCTCTTGACGCCATACTTTTTCATTACCTCTTGCCGAGAAATGCCTTCGTTCAGCTCCTTCAATATCTTTGCTTTCTTTATAAATCATTTGCTGGCTGCTGTGGTCGTTTCGCTGGGGTGGCAGTCGCCATCACTATGAAGAACGACGGCGATGGCACAACGCACAAGCACAGTCGACGAACACAACGTATACCCACAACACAAAGAATGAAGCAGGGTAGGGGCACAGTAGCGTAGGCGTAGCACTGTCACACGTGGCGTTGAACAGCTGAACAAACCGTCCCGTCGTCCTTGCAGCTTTCAGTAGATGCTGGATGGTCTAGCGGCCCAAAGCCCCAAACCCATGCATCGGGTGGTGGCTGACGCCACCTAGCCACTGCTCGCTCATTCACTATCATCATCATCATCATTCTCGAGCTCCTCATGCAGCTTTCGTTCGGTTTCTGTTTCTCCAACTCTCCTGCAGTCTCCTGCTACGCCGTCGGTTACGGCAAGGAGCGTGTGCCTCCGAACCGCCGAGTATCGCGCGGCTTACTGGAAGTTGCGATAGCCCTCGGGATTTGTCCGAGTTAACCGGTGCGCGGTTAAATTCCTCTGAGCTAATGAGCATTTCACACCATTGAACTATACACAGTTTTGCCGGGACCGCGCCGCGAGTCCGAGTTAACCGAATTTCCGAGTTAACGAGATCCGGATAAACGAGGTTTTACTGTAGTAGCAACTGTTCTTTCTTTCAGGCGAAGCTCTGGCAATGGCAGCACTCTGTCAACATACTGGGAGCCTGCCTTTTCAAAACATATTGAGAAATTAATAGCAGGATTGGTCAGCGAAAGAAATGTGAAAGAGAAAAAAATGAAATTAAAGTATCTTAAGTATCTTTCAGGGCATAAGGAATCTGTATTTCACTTTGTCCTCATAGAAAAACTTCGATATACTCTCAGTGACCTACAAGACCCGCAAATGACGAACACAGCTGTAGCCTGACTTTGTATGCTGATTTAAAGTATGAATCCGTGCCAACACTACATTACCATCATTGTGGGAAAAAGATATGAAATACATATGTAACAACATTTTGATGCTTGTGTTAATCTGTAGTCTTTCTCTTGAAAGCATCAGCAACAGCCTGTCACTGGCTGTATTGCACCTATAGTTAATCGGAGTTAAACACATTTCTCAAGCTTTCACTCTATTGTCCCATTCAGAGGTTTTTTGCTTTTATCTCTTCGTTCAGGGGTGTGTTTTCTTCTCGCGAGGGAACAGTCTGCGGTTGCTGAACCTTCGTTGTGGATTGAGGCTGTACAGTAAAAGCTCGTTAATTCGGACTTCTAGGGACCGTAAGATACGTCCGAATTAACCGAATGTTCGAATTATCGAGAGAACAAAAAAAAAAACATGCACGATTTTATCTCAACATACCTTTATTACTTAAAGTAATCACGGATGCTTGTCTATTTTCCCGCAGAAACCCGCGCGGATACTATTTTCCTCAGTCCTTCCAGGTGCTCAGCAGCGCGCATGCCATCTGCAGTGCCCCAACAAAATTTTTCTAACACAACGAGGGCCTCTGCTGCTTCCTTCACTGTGCAAGGGGGCCGAGGCTGCTCCTCTCGTAGCCCCTCTTCCTCCTCCGAATCTTCGCCGTGCAGTACGTCTCAGACAATTTCTTCCTCAGTTAGAGAGCCGGCTGTAGCAACGCCGTCATCAATGCTGATGTAATCGGCGAGTGTCACCTCATCCGGCAGCACACCTCCGAAATCCATCGATATGCATCATCAGTGCAAACCTCTCGGCCTGCGCCATGATGAGGGGTCCACTCAATGGGAGGTTTGCATCACACGAGTTGACCACCCATCGAACAAGGCTTCTTCCAACTCTGGATGAGCTGCTGTTCGCAGACGCTTTCTTGACGCTTGGAACTTCTCGTTTTCGAATGCCTGAAGAATCTGTTCTTCATTTTTTACATATGTGCTTAAAGTACACCTTTTAACGTCATATTTTTTCATTGCTTCTTGTCGGGAGAGCCCGTTCTTAAGGGCCCGCAAAATTTCCACTTTGGTAGCCAAGTCCTTGGCCTCATAGCTCTTCGCCCGTTTCGCCGGTGTTGCCATCGGGGGCGAGTGCGGTGATACCAGCGCACAACAGAGAAGCAATGAGCCGCACTAAAGCGAGCAGTCTTCAATACAACAGCGTAGCGCACCGACAGCAGCAAAACGACAAAATGGCACCGCCAGTAAAGTCGACTCGTGAAAAAACAAGAAAAAGCACCCATCCAGCCACAAGTCGAGCCAAGTTTATTAATTGATGTCCATGGCGATGCTGCTTTTGGGTATCGCTATTGCGCCGCGTTCGTCTTATTTTCGTTTTCGAGCCTCGGTAGCTGCCCGAAGTTGTCCGAATTATCCGGTGCGCGGTTAAATCCGTCCGAATTAACGAGAGTTTCGTCCCATAGACTCCTATACATAATTCTGGGGACCAGGCGCGAAGGTCGAATTATCCGATTTTCCAAATTAATGGGAGTCGAATTAACAAGCTTTTACTGTATGTGAATAACAGTGACAAACGTCAAAAACCCTGCTTTCGAAGCACTCAGCTTCTGGTGGTCCAATTTGCTTCCAGTGTGTTGCTTCTTTTGTGGAGTCCGGGGTGAATAAGAAGATTCTTATGTATATCATAATAATTCTGCTAAACCATAGCTTGCTTTGTCTATACTGCAACTTGCTTAACTTGTAACAAGAGAAGCGGTTCTCCAGGCACAAACTGTAGGTACAGTTGAAGCATACTTGAACGTAGAAAAACATCAGCGATTAACTTAGGAGAAAGCCATGAATGTTCTGCTGCATGCTTGCGTTACACCAGAGCCACAGACGTGTACAGATTTCAAATGCTCTGACCTTGGATGCGCTGCATGACGAGGAGCTCGTGTCCATGTTGGCATATTTCCCACACGGTCAATGACTCCTAAACAGAAATGCAATCATCACGGGGCAGCAACTTTCAAAGCGAACAGTTGCTAAAGTGCAGTGTAGACCAACTCTCAATGTTGCTATGGGTGTGACTGGCATCGAATGTTTTCCCTTGGCAGGGTGTTATGGACCTGGTGCGGCGGAGTCCAACCCCACCGACACCAGTTGTGTTTCCCCCTCGTGGTGGTGTGTCAGCCTTTCCCGGCATGCTACCCGATGTGGCACTGCATTCAATGATGCCACCCATGGCTGCAAAGACGCCTGCACTGCCAGCTCCCATGGCGCTCACTGTGCCTCCCGTGACGCCACCCGGAACGGGCCGGGTTGTCGCTGATGCACCTGGTGACAAGATGAGTGAGTGTGGTTTTTTCGTTTGTGAAACAAAACAATAACAAAGTAATTGCTCCACTGAAAAAAACACCTTTAATCAAAGAGCTCTGTGTGGAGATTGGTACATCCCTACTAAGGTGCCTCACCTGCGAGAAAGTACAGGTCGCCGTGGCTGTAGTGACACTGTTTACTTTCTAGCAGTGGATGCTAGAATGAGGCACGTACCTGCAGTGTATGTAGCTTGTGTAATGCTACAGGAGCACTGCACTGTGTTTGCCATTACGAGGCAGCATGCAAGAAATTTGTATTCCTTTTGCATAAACTTTGAATTTAAAAGCTCCATCATTCTTTATAGCAATTGCCTATGCAGCTAGGTTCACCCCTTTAACCAGATCACAGTAATGGGAGACACGGCATCTTCATTGCTTATGCATGAAATGTAGCCAAATTTCGTACATATAGCGCAAGAGATCTTTGGGACAATACGCAGTGAAAATATTGTGTTGGCGAGGTAGGAAGAGGTACAGTGTGAGGAGAAAAGCAACAGGGGAGGATGAAGAGGTGAGTAGGGAGAAACCTGCGAGTACGCTTTTGCAGGCTAGCTGGTGCCTAAGCATTCCGTTTTTTTTTTCGCAAAAGACACGACACAAAAGGAACGAGGTAGACAGGACGAGCGCGAAACCTTTTGTGGCTATGTTATGTATGCAAGCCATCTCAACAGCTGAGCTCAAATTTCTTATTACCAGGCCTCAAAATCGTCATCCAATTCCTTCTACACAGCCGCACGGAAGGCCTGTGAATGCCATTGCATGGGGTTGCTATGGTTTGCAGTGCATTAACATTTTCTTTGACTTTGGGACCTCCTTCTGTATTGGGTTTTGTAACCTATTTCTTGCTAATGGATGAAACTTCAAATCACAGCAGAGGTGAAATGAAAGTTTCCATCGCAAATGGATTATCGTCTTTTTTTTTTTTGCTTTGAATGCTATGGGAAACCAATTAATGCTCTCAAATTGTGAATCTTATGCAATAATGAGGCTAAATAGATGATCTTTCAAATGGAGACTGTTTGTCATAAAGCTTTCGATTGTATGGGGCAAAGCTTTTCATTGTGTTTTAAGACGAAAGCCATGGAGCAAAAATCTGTGTGTGGGAGCTGTGCATCACGTCATCGCGCTGATGAGTCACTCGCAAATGGAGGACATGTGAGGAGGGCAATGAAAAATTAAAATGATTGATGGCAATAGGTAATGAATAAAAGTTATAGACACCTGTAGGGTTAAGGACTAATGAAAATTAATAATAATGATGATTAATAGTGACTAAAATGACTTGTAGTGACCAATATGTCAAACTACGACTTGTCATGACCACAACTACAGTCGACGACCGATTTTTCGGACTCTCAATGGACCACGAAAATGTCCGAAAAAACAAATGTGCACCAAAAAAGCTCAATTTATTGCCTATTATTCACTTTGAGGCCAGAAAAAGTCATGAATGCTTTTCTGCACCACGCTCCGCTTCCGTGCTAACAGATCCACCTGAATTTCGCTTGCATCAGCTCAGCTTGCGTCGGCTGTGCTGCTGCAGGTGAGTCATCATCGTCCTCGCTCTCAGACTCCACAAGCACTCGGCGAATAATTCTTGTATCTATGAGCCCAGAGCACAGTTCCAGCTGGTGGTCCACGTCTGTGAACTTTGAAAACGAGACGGCCGATGGAATTTCGACACCAGCAGTGCGAAGGTCGTGAATGAATTGCTCACTGCCTGACAACTGCTCGACAACGCTCTCCTTGTCCAAGGCAGCCGACTCGTCATTCAGCACAAATCCCGCGTCGCGGAAGCGATTGCGCAGCGTTGTGGGTGCTACAGACTTCTACGCATCGGCGAGGGTACTAAGTGCTCCAAGCAAATCGACAGAGTAGGTTTTCCCACTGTCGAGGCACACCACAACCACCAAACACTGAATTACAACGCCGACTCCGTTGAGTGCCTTCTCGCTGTCGCTTTGCATGAAAAAAAAAAAAAAAAAATCTTATAAAATCCGGAAACAACTGAAGCCGATTCAATAAAATGCGAGCCACAGTAGTGGCAGAACGTAGTTCTCGCATCAGCATGACCACGGCTAGGCCTACACGGCAAACACACAGAGGAACAGGCAGTAGAAACGATCACGCTAAAAAAAGGAAAAAAAAAAAAAAAGCACTCCGGCAGCCTTGCGGCAGCGACGTTGGCCCGGAAACGGAAGCTGCTAGGCAAATATTATAGCCTCGATCCAGCGTGTTTAGCTAAGGAGCGGCACGCAAGGCCGGCACCGGTTTCGAGGCTATCGAAGGAAAAAGTAAACAAACAAGATGACGGCGACACCGCTCAAAATGTGTGGCAGTTGGCCCGGCTGACGCTTGGAATGTCTGAAAAATCGAATAGCCCTCCTTAGAGTGTCCGAAATTTTGAGCAGCGTAATACATTGACTTTATAAGGTATGTCCTGGGGCCGGGAAAAAGGCCGAATAATTAAGCATGTCCGAAAAATTGGGTGTCCGAAAAATCGGTCGTCGACTTGGAAAATAGTAAAAATGCTCAGCGATGAGTAGTAATGACTACGATGACCAGAACTGACGTCATCATAACGTCACATCCAGTCATAACCGATGACTTCACCAGGCGATTTACATATAAATGAAAATGACTCTGCTGGGTGCCTGATCCAGGCATCCATGCCGCACATTTAATTTGACGCTTCCTTTTATGCCACACTACATAGCATATAGAAGCGGAAGTAGGAATCAGCAGTGGTTGAAATCGGTTTACAGGTGCAGTATCTGTCACACTTCTCCGCGGACACCTGAACCGCATCGCAAGGGAAGGGAGGAAAGAAGAGGTGTCCTAGTGGAGGGCTACTGACCAATAAAGGCTTTTGACTTATCGCGATTTAGGGGTCCAAAATGCCCCCTAGAATTTGTTTTGTGTATGCAAGCTGCTTGGGTTAGGCCCATTTCGCAGACTTGATACAAATACAGTAGTACCTCGTTGATGCGTTGTCGTTTCATATGCCTTCTCGTTTTACTCACTCAAAATCGTTAGCAGTAAAACATCTCCTATAAACTTACAGTCGACAACCGTTTTTTCGGACTCTCAACGGACCGCGAAAATGTCCGAAAAAACATATGTGCTCCAAAAAAGCTGAATTTATTGCCTATTATTGACTTTGAGGCCGGAAAAAGTCATGAATTCTTTTCTGCACCACGCTCTGCTTCCATGCTAAGATGTCCGCCTGAATTTCGGCGAGAGTCGTAGTGTTGTCGTAAGCCGACGAAAGGGATGCGACCGCTTGCATCAGCTCAGCATGCGTCAGCTGCGCTGCTGCAGTTGAGTCATCGTCGTCGTCGCTCTTACACTGCGCAAGCACTTGGCAAATAATTTCTGCATCTGTGAGCCCAGCGCAGGCAGTCGAAGCAGTCAAGCTAAAAGAAAAAAAAAAGCACTCCGGCAGCGAGCAGCGACGTTGTTCAGGAAGCGGAAGCTGCTAGGCAAATAATATAGCCTCGATCCAGCGTCAGTTTAGTTGAGGAGCAGCACGCAAGGCCAGCACCAGTTTTGAGACTATCGAAGGAAAAAGTAAAAAAGCAAGATGACGGCGACACCGCTCAAAATGTGGGGCAGTTGGCCCAGCTGACGCTTAAAATGTCCGAAAAATCGAGTGTCCGAAATTTTGAGCCACGTAATCTTTATGAGGTATGTCCTGGGGCCGGGAAAAAGTCGGAATAAACAAGCATGTTCAAAAAATTGGGTGTCCGAAAAACCAGTCGTCAACTGTACACTATTTTTCTCCTGGTTAATACATGCCTGGATGACATGATTTTCTGGTTACTGCGTTCAAAATTTTGATAAATTGTTGTTGTATGATATGTTTTGTGATCAACGGGGCATGGGCTGGCGACATAAAAGAACTGATCAGTGGCGCTCACCTGCCACAGCTGCTTTTCTGCAGTGTCTAGGTGCAAAGCATCGAAGGAAGTCGAGGTGCCTTAGGGCATTTGAATACTACAACTGTTTGCTTGCACACGAGCGGGCGGGGTCTGGATGATGCAGCATGAGTAAAAACGAGGTATGCCATCGCGATGGCTGCATCCGTGAACATCCAAAAAAGGGATCGCATTTGTTACTAAATTATGCTTAGGGCCATTCTGCGAGAGCTAAACAAGGAGCAGTAGATACTTCATGTCTATAAATGGACCTTCAGTTTTATGCAACGAAAGTCTGAATTCTGAATGCGCTTGTAAGTCATTCTGCAGTTAAATTTTTCAAAATCAGGCAGTTCGAATCATACGTTTTCCCAGATAATACTTTTTTTTTTCAGGATATTTAAAAAAACTCATCAACGAGGTATGCGTCTGCTGCTGTCATTTGCTGTCATGTTTGAGAGTATGCACTGTGGTAGGCAAAGGGAGCCAAAGGCTTGGTGGTGGGCTTAGTAGCTTCGCATTGTTGTGCAGGTGTGCGGCTCCTGTGGGACTTTCTGCAGCAGCTGCTGAATGACCCTGAGCAGAAGTACCGCTACTGCATCACGTGGAAGGACCAGGCAAAGGGGGTCTTCAAGATCACCGACCCACACCGGCTGGCCAAGCTGTGGGGCATGCAGAAAAACCACCTCAACATGAACTTTGACAAGATGTCCAGGGCCATGCGCTACTACTACCGGGTCAAGATTCTCCAGAAGGAGCCCGGCGAGCGGCTCTGCTACAGGTACACCACTTGAGTAATGGTGCCATGCATGAGGCATTTAGGAACTGCTGAGAGGGCTTATTTTTGAAGAGCTTCCCTTCTTGCTCGGGTGTGTTGTACTTGCGGAGCAGTTATACTTTCCTGCTTGGCTGCCCTGTGAGTCTGTATACAGTCGCCGACCGTTTTTTCGGACTTGAAGGGACCTGAAAAATGGTCCGAATAATCGAACAGTCCGAAAAATTCGTGAAGCACAAAAAATCACTTTATTCAGAGGAAATCGGCTTAAAAAAGTCGCCGATTTTACCTTGCGGCAAATTTCTTTTGCTGGCGACGATTTGCGCTTGTACTTGCGCCAAAGTTGTCGTTTCGCTGTACACGCTAGACAGCAAGTTCACAGCGTTCGTAATTTGTGCAAGCGATGGCTGTGGTAGGCCGCCCGAGTCGTCGTCGGAGTCCGACTCGTCTTCAGGTTGAAGAACCTGGCGTACAAGTTCGTCGTCCGTGAGGTCCGCACACATATCGAGGCCGTCGTCCACCTCAACAAGAAACTCGTGTGACAACACGGCGGACGTATGAGACAAAGCATGAAGAGATAGCTGCCCGTGTCAGCGTTGGCGACAAAAGCAGGTTGACGGCGATGACAATCCGACTGCCACCTCGAAGTGGCAGAGATTGCAGGGGCCTCTCCTGGCAAAAATGGGGCACCGAAACCATGTCAAGCCAATCCAACTGCAGAGCCAATCCACCTCAATCCAAGATGGCGCTTGTTGCGCCGGCGAAAAGCCGATAAGATGGCAGATTTTGGCCTGCAGGGGACTGAAATTAGTCCGAAAAATCGAACTTTCGGACTTTTAAAGTCTGAAATATCCGTCGCGAATATGTATGCGCTTCTATGGGGTGACTGACGGTGCCTCACTGAAGTCCGAAATATCCTACAAGTCCGAATTATTGGAGTCCGAATTACCCGTCGGCTACTGTAGTTCATAGTCACGGTGAAAATTATATTTAAAAGGGACATATTTTCTTAGTGTTGACTCAGTGGGAAACCAGCAAAATTTGCGTGTCATGCATAAAGATTTGTATTAACTGAGCGGTTCCTAATGGAAGCCTTCTTGATTATTATTTGATTTTTTTTTTCATGTTTTTCATATTCTTCCATAAAACATACGATTGTGGTTTTTTATATACTTAATTTATTTGATATATTTAATTAAATATATTTAATTGCACAGGTTGTTGCTACACGGAGGGCAGCCCATGCCCTGGCAAAAGTTTGAGGTCCTTATTTTTATTGTCGTCCTGCTTGCTATCTGAGAAAAAGCGTCTCATGGAGGGCCATTACATTGAAATTCTGTCAAATTTCGTTGCAGCAATAGGCATTGTGTTTAGGAGCTATAACCGCTCAGTGTGTGCAACGTGTGCATTCTCTTATTTCCTGAACTGCTGGCATACATTGGTAAAATACGAAAAGATACTGAGAGATACTGGCATAATCGAATACAGTCAAACCCACTTATAACACTTTTAACAATATATCGGATATAACAGTGGGCAGCCAATGCATTGTCAAATTTGTCATGTGTTCTATGGTAAAATAAGACAACACACTTACAAATGGAGATAACCTCTGTGAGATGATCCGTCAAGTCGTTTGTGAAGAACTGTGCCGACTCTTGCTGTCATAAGTGCAGCCGCAGGTTGTGTCGCTCACGGACGTCATCTGTGAGGGAGTCCAGCAAGCATTCAGCGTTCCTCAGGCAACGGCTCCGACAGCTCAAATGCAAGATGCAACAGACATGAATTATGCTGCTGGCTTACGTCATCCTATGCCCAGAAGTGACCTTCCGAGCCCTTGCCACTACCATCCTGCTCCCGAAAGTCGTCCCTTGGCTCCCGCCAAGCCTACCAACGACCTCCAAACCTCAGGAAACGCCATGCCTGGAGGACATCTAACACCCAACCACTCTGTTTTCATTGTGGGGAGGCTTGACACATCCTCCGTCACAGCCCATACAGGCGAATCGGTCTGTGCGGCTGCGCCATCGACGCCCCACGACCTCGTCCTGGCGAACGACCGGGAGAATTCGAAAACTTTCTGTGCAGCGGTGAGTTTGTGCTGCCAAGCTGTCAGTACCGGTCCTCTACCCAAGTAGGGAAAACTAAAGGGAGCAACCTTTGGAGGTGAGGTTGCTATAAGTCCTCCACTTGCAACAAATGGGACTGCCGCAACATTTACATTGCTGCTGCAAACGACAGCAACGATGACGGGACCAAACCTCAGGCTAATAAAGCCAACCAGCGAAGTGACGGTGGTGTGCCTTCAGTAAAGGACGGAGTCAAGATCCCACACCAAGGCCGATGCACAATGCAAGGACACGAATAAGTGACGTTGCAGTGACTATCGATGGACGCACAATTACTGCCATAGTGGACACTGGAGCTGACTACTCAGTCATCGGTGGACAATTTGCCAAGAGCTCAAGAAAGTAACGACCGCTTGGGACGGCCCGATGATACGAACCGCTAGGGTAACGTCATCACAACGATGTACTTCAAAAGTGACAGTAAATCGACATACTCGCCTTACCAGCTTTGTGGTCCTGCAGCAGTGCTTGCGCGGCGTAATTTTGGATATAGACTTTCTCAGTGAACACGGGGCCATCATCGACCTTCGATCAAAGCTCATTACGCTTTCGACGGAAAAAATTATACCTGCTGCTGCACCTTTGACGCATCACATTGCCTTAACCGTCCTCGACGAAGCATTGAGTGTACCGCTCTGACCAAGCATTGTCGTCCCCGTGGTTAACGGCAACATTGAAACCATTTAAGGTGTCGAAGGAAACACCGAGTTGCTCTTGGAGTGTGGTCTGGGAATCACAAGAGGCGTCGCCCATTTTCGTCATGGACAAGCGCAAGTGCTGGCCACTTCACTGAAGAATACCGGCACTTGAACAAGAGCACGACGATCACTTTTCTCGATGAATTAGCGGACATCCAGGATGTATTCGCCCTCCCCAGCCAACCTGAAGACGATGCACCCAATCCAGCCAAGCAGTCCGCGTTCGACATCAATGCAGCACTACCCCAAGACTGAGAAGACCAGATTCACACTCTTCTCGAAAGCTACAGCGAGTGCTTTTCTGTAACGTACAGTGCAGTATGCTCTGTTGGCAATACACCACATCATCACGGAAGAACATGCTCGACCACTACGTCATATCCTCTACTGTGTATTGCCGCGGGGACGCCAGGCCGTACGCGATGAAGTTGAGGAAATGCTGTGTGACTGACGATGGGATCCAGCCATCGAAGAGCCCCTGGGCGGCACCAGTCGTTTTGGTGAAGACAAAAGGTGGCATGTTTCGTTTCTGCCTTGATTACTGTCGCTTCAATAGCATAACGAAAAAGGATGTCTACCCGCTCCCTCGCATCGATGACACTCTAGACCACCTTTGCAACTCTAAATATTTCTCATCCATGGACTTGAAGAGCTGGCACTGGCAAATTGAGGTCAACGAAAGAGGCCGTGAGAAGACAGCGTTCACACCAGCCACTTTCTAACGTGTAATGGCTGTTCTGGCTGGCTTGAAGTGGCAGATTTATCTGGTCCACTTAGATGACGTCGTCTTCTCTTCGAACTTTGAAGAACACCTAAAAAGGCTGAGGACAGTACTCGACGCGATCAATACGTCAGGGCTGACGTTGAAAGCAGAGAAGTTTCACGTAGGCGAGATGTTGTTTGTAGGCCATATCCTAAGCAAGGAGGGAATTCGTCGAGACCCATAGAAGACTGCTTTGATTGCACAGTTTCCACAGCCCAGTGATAAGGAAGCAGTGTGGCGATTCCTTGGGCTGTGAAACCTTTGACGCAACTTCCAAAAGCAGATGTCTCGTTTGAGTGGAATGCACCTAAAATGGACGCCTTCGAGGAACTTAAGTGCTCCTTAAGTGTCCTCGGGCACTTTGTTGAAAATGCCTTGACTGAAATTCATACCGACGCAAGCAGCATGGGCCTAGGTGCAGTCCTTATTCAGAACAGTGCCGGGATGTGGAAAAAGTTATCGCTTATGTTAGCAGGTCTCTCTCAAAAGCTGAAGCAAATTACTCGACCGCCGCGAAGGAGTGCTTCACGATAATTTAGGCCACTTCCAACTTCTGTCTGTACCTGTACGGTCAACCCTTTAAGGTAGTAAGCGATCACCATGCGCTCTGCTGGCTTGCCAAATTGAAAAATGGCTGCCTTGCCCTATGGAGCTTACGACTTAAGAATTTGACATGACTGTAGTGTATAAGTCGAGCCGCAAGCATTCCGTCGCAGAATGCTTATCCCACGCTCCCGTCAAGGCTCCCCTGAAGGACGATGACGACGACGCTTTGGGACCGGTAAGTGCCAGCAGCTTTGGGCAGCAGCAACGCTCGAACCTTGATTTGAAAGGCCTAACCGATTACCTGGAAGGCACGACCCTTTTCCCTCCTGCTGTGTTCAAGTGCTCGTTCGCATAAAGCAGCGGCGTCCTCGTGAAGAAGAACTTCACACTCAACAGGAGTGCACAGCTTCTTGCTGTGCCTAAAAGCCTCCGGCAGGAAATTCTGCAGGCGTTGCATGATGAGCCGACAGCAGAGCATCTTTGGTTTGCGCGCACATTGCAGCGAGTCCAGGAGAAGTACTACTGGCCGTGACTGTCTGCCAACGTTGCTCATTACATGGAAACATGCCTTGAGTGTCAGCGATGCAAGACGGCTCCGATCAGAGCTGCCAGGCTACTAAACCCCATACCTCCCCCGAATAGGCCATTTCAGTAAATTGGGATGGATCTCCTCGGTCCCTTTCCAACTTCATCTGTGGGTAGGAAGCGGGTCATCGTGGCCACCGACTTCTTTACCTGCTAAGCCAAATCGAAAGCCCTACAAGAGGACTGTGATCCGTAGCTTGCTATTCTTGCTGCCGTGGCAACAATCACCTTTCAAAGCCAGTGTGCGATTAGGCAGCATCTGATAAAACAATACCGTCTCATCGGCATTATATATGTCTGCCGGATTGTAGCGCTCGAGGATATCTGCGTTCGTAATCCAGGCAGCCGATTCTGTTGCATCAGCCGATGACGACTGACTGCTCAAGCTTTTGCCAACGATTGAGTGTCGAGCCTTAAACTTATGCAGCCAGCCGCTGCTGGCCCGGAAGGCATCGCGACCAAGCAGGCATGCGAAATCCTTTGCTTTTTGTTGTAGGACCGCACCACCGATGGGAATGTTTTCTGTCCGGGTTGACATGAACCACTTGAAAACGGCTTTATCCACGTCTTCATAGGTTGCTGCTTTCAACCTTTTCCGCTGGCTGCTTGCCCCCTTTTTCAAGGGGTCGGTGATGGATTCCTTGGAACTCAAAATCATGGGGAGTGAACTTTGCGGTATCTCGAATTTTGCGGCAGCATCTTTCTTCTTTTCGCCCTCCGCGACAACAACCAGTATGCTGGCCTTCACTTCTAGAGAGAGCACTTTTCATTTGCCACTCATGCTGCTGGAACGGAGCCGCCAGACAAGCGTTACGACGACGACGAGAGACAGGTCACCAGTCACGTGACCATGTGACAACACACAAATGCACACACGCTGCATGCCGACATGCGCTGCGCAAAAAATAGGCATAAATAGGCACTGCGCTGCGGCGCCTAAACTGGGCCGATGCTCGTACCGCCTAGTGGAGTTGCTCAACACCATGTTTGTGTCTCCCGCGTAGTACATCAGATGGCGCAGCGTATGCCACGTTTTATTATCATCATCATCATCACATTTTAAAGCGCACTCGGCTCTGCTGCGCCGCCGCGCCAAGGTCGACCCACCTTGGCAGCACTGCGCTTATTTTCAGCCTGCGTGCGCTTTGATGGGTGTACCACTCAGGATCGTGGTACACCTTTGTTCAGGCATTGAGTCCAACTAAATTTCGTTACATTGAAAGTTCGGCAAAATTTACTTCGTTATAGGGGGGCTAAAAATACATTGTGTTCTATGCGCCCAAAGTTACCGAAACTGAACTACAGTCGAACCCGGTTATATCGAACCCGGATATATCGAATTTTGGTTATATCGAACTCACGGAATATCCCCTTGAAAATCCCATGTAAAAGTATAGGAAAGCCGCTTCATATATCGAACTTAATTTCACCGGCTGTTCGATATATCGAACTCCGCACCACGCACTGGAAAGTGTGCCTTCCCCAAAGACGATCGCATCACACTTGGCCGTTTGCCGCGTGACATTTTTAAGCCATGCGCGGAAGGAATGAGAAGGAACAGTTCGGCGACGGCTGGTCTGGGCAGCTCCGCGCTCATTCCCCAAAGGCGCACGCATCTGCAGTTATCGTTTCCCCCGCGCCAACATATGACGTTTGCAAGCCATGTGCATGGGTGTGCCCATTATTTTGCGGAGCTATCTCTCTTCTTCAGCATGCGCTACACATGCGCCAAACCAGCTAAGCCCGTTTTCAGACAGACGTCGGACGCTTTCTCTGCGCCTCTGCGCGCGGCGGCTGACGTGGCTATGGCACCTGCGGACATTAAGAAGCGACAGCTGTTTTTTTTTTCTTTTTCTTTTTTTTTTTAGAGTCATCCTTTCTTATTGTTGTGCTGTTCGGACGTTAAGCGGCGGCAGTATTTTTTTTTTTTTTTCGGGAGTCGTTTATCCTGCATGTATGAATCAACGAAAGCATGCGGTTAGCTGCTGCTATCATGACGCCCGCCCCAAGCGCGGTGTGGCTTGTGCAATCAAGCCATCACGGGCACTCTGCCAAGTTCGCTCCCCACCACCGCAGGAGCCATCAAAAGATAAACGCGCCCGGATGTTATCGCTGCGCAGCATCTTGGCACGCTGCCAAGAAATGAGCTGCGGATGAGACCACCGAAACGGAGTGATGCGCGCCATCGACATGCGAGCGAAAACGCTCGCGATTTCTGCCGCGGTGACACAAACGTTGTTAGCTGCAGCGGTGGCTCGAGCGGCGAGAGGGATGCAGTTCCAACAAGTTTGAAATTTTTCGCTCTGTCGCTGCTGCTCGTCGCTGAGATTGCTCAATCGCTTGCATGTGAGCCAGCTGGCCTTTACGCATTTTTTTTTTTTTCAAATTCTCGGGTGCAAAAGTGGAGGGTGGGTTCATTATGCGAGTGGGTTGATTACGCGACAAATACGGTATCGTTTTTTCGCATCGTGAGTATCGTCACAAGCAGATTTCTGTATATCGAATTTTGTTACATCGGGGATTTCGTTAAATTGAAGTTCGTTACATCGAGGTTGTACTGTAGTCATACAAGTCATCGACGTACAATAGCATATACCATCTCCAGACTAGTGGACTTACGGAGTGCCTTAACAAAACAATTGCGAACATGATTGCTATGCACGTTGACGCCAAACACAAGACCTGTAATGCCATCCTGCCCTGCGTGATCTTCGCGTGCAACACGGCCGTCCAGGAGACAACCAGGGTGACTCCGTTGAAGCTCGTGTATGGTAGGGAGCCAAAGACAACGCTCGATGGGAGGCTGTTGCACGTGACAGAAGACAACATTGACGTCGCCGACAACTTGCCAGCCCGACAACTTGCCAGGCTGCGCATCAAATGCCAGCAATGTACCGATGCCCGACGATACATCTTGCAACAACTTGACGCAGAGTTCAAACCAGGAGATCAAGTTTGGGTTTGGACGCCGATATGCTGTCGCAGGCTGAGTGAAAAGCTCTTGCAGTGGTACTTCGGCCCATACAAAGTCCTTCGGCACATCGGACAGCTTAATTATGAAGTCATCCCCGACGGTACGGCCACATTCCAGTGGTGCAGGGTGCGCCCAGAAGTCATCCATGTTGTGCGCCTAAAGCCTTATTATGCACACTAAAAGCCCTCGTTATTTTAATTTGTTTACTTTTCTGTTTATTTTCTAAGCATCTGGGCGACACTTTTCTAAGGGGGAAGTAACGCCGCAAACGATTCAAATCTTTCATGTCGCCTTATCATTGCGAATCTAGTGTGCGGTTCGATTGTCTATTCTTTGTTCATGGTCGTTGTCGGGAGACGACGCGTTATCATTTTCCTTGTTGCGCAAGATGATTCGAGATGTATCTTGAAGATTCCAGCCACTTGCGTGCGTTTCTGCAATGTTCCAGGTTATGCTAATCACCGTTTGCGGCTTTATCTCGATGTTTCCTTGTTGCCTTGAAATTGAGCGTTGGCAGGCACGACAGGCACGACAGGCATTCTGTGTTCGATTACCAGCGAGCACGTTTGCTGCTATCACCACCGCTGATCAGTTCTTTTGCAGGTGCAAGTCTTCCCAGTAAAGAGTTCATTCCAGTGTTCATTTGTGGCCCACGGCATTGTAACCACCATGTGGCATTATCGACGAATATTGAACATCTGATCTGAAAAAAAAAATAAGAGATTAAAATTTTTCATAGAAACAATTGTCTGCTTCAGAGTTCACATGGTATTTGCAAATAAAATTAAGAAAGATATGTCTACCATGCTGAAAAACCCAGTACAAACTGATACAGGATTTTGTATACAAATTTTTTTGTACAGGAAGGATCTGCATAAAACTGGGTGGAGTCATTTTGGTGCTCATAGAGTGCATTCGTCAAGTGAGCCTTCGAAGGGCCGGGAAACGTATCCAAATTAGCAGTGAGCCCAAATGATTATATTGGCCTGAAAAAAACTGTTTGCATTAATTTTATCTGATGAACACAGTGGTGGATATGAGTGAGAATGCATCAAGCGGTTTGCACACACTATTGGGGAGGCCCTTTTTGCAGTGCGACGCAGTGTTCACAAAATGGTTTTTGAGGATACTTGAGTACATGTGGTCAAGTATTGGGATGAAGCACACAGTGTGGGGAAACTGCGGTGAATTCGAAAATGTTCTGTGTATTTGGTAATCTTTGAATATTCTAAATGTCTGTACAAATAGAAATCAAATAATTGTATTCAAAACTTAGAACAATTACACTCCTGCTTGCGACTCATTGCTGCATAAAATCTCTTCATTTGGTCGACACATCTTTGTTCACTGCAGCAATTTCACCAATGATTGTGTGAGAAGACTAGGCCACTGGTATTTTCAAATCGCCATTCATTACTGGCACTCAAATTTTGGACTGCCATTTGCTGAACTGTCTCTTGTGCTTTCAGGGACCACTTATCATAAAGTAGGCATAGACTACATAAAAAAATTAGGTTTAGCTTGACTACGCATGGATGTACATGCACAAGTAATATTTATCTTTTTCTACCCTGCCACGGTGGTGCAGCAGTTAGGGTGCTCGGCATCTGTACTCAAGGATGTGGGCCAAATCCTGGCCACGGGGGGTCACTTTTCGATGGAGGCGAAAAACAAAGTGCCCGTGAGCTGTGCAATGGCAGTGCACATTAAAGAACCCCAGGTGGTCGAAATTTCCGGAGCCCTCCACTACGGCATCCATCACAGCCTAAGTTGCTTTGGGACTGTGCATGTGAAGAAAGCGGCTGCCAAGATGGCACAGTGTGTTGAGTGCAATGGCCAGCAAGGCCTGAATTCGGAGTCCAGTGGCAGTAGTGAGCTTTGTTCTGGCGGTTTCCACCTTGGTGAAATGCAATGTGGTAATTTTTGTGTGCATTGTCCTCATATGGTGTTGTCTTCGTGAGCATTTGGCTTGAAGCAAAGGTCAAGACAGCCTCTTGAATCACAGCTTTTATTTCTCTATTCGGGACAGTGTTGACCTTTGCTTGTCGGCAGCTGCTGTTTTTAAACAGCCCACTTTGAGAGTGCTTTGCGGGGATTCCTTGACATGTGTCTCTCTGGTCATTACAACTGTCAAGGAAAAGGAAGTCCTTCTTTATATTTTGCCACAACACATAGTTCACCTGTTGTTACTGCCCAAATAATGGCTGTTAGTCGTGATGATGGCGGACCAATATCGACAGCTGTAGCTTCGCTTGCTGCCCACACTGTCGGCTGGTCGGACATTCTCGATGTCCCACTACTTGAGCTGCTTTAGCCTTAAAAACTATCGCACACTCTGTGGAGCCGATGTCGCTGTAGTTCAAGTGGGCTGCACAAACTTTGTTGTCAAGCTTGCCAGTGCAAATGAAATGGTGGCTGTGGTCAGCTTTCATTTCGGCTGCAGCTAGAGTGCACCAGTCGCCGCATGCCAGCAGTCATGGAATGCATGTTTACATCATGACTTGCATCATTTTTCTGTATGGTGCCATAAGGGAAAGCTGAGCTTGAATTACTGTGGGGGAAAAAAAAAGTCCTTTAAATTTCGAATTGAAACATCTTGGCAATAAGTGTGTTTTTTGCTGCCAGATAAGAGACAACAAAGTCTTCAATGCCATATTATCAGTTTTCGCTCACGTAAAAACTGTGATAAAGATGAAGGTAGTGCTAATACTTGGACGAAGACAGAAGAAAGAAAATAGACAAGTGCTTCTACCAACTGTTTATTGCGGTGTGAACGCAAGGCATATAAAGGAAAATATGAGCACACCCAGAGAGTACAGGCACACACGCAACTGCAACTGATTAGGGCAAAAAAGAAGAAAGGCTGTCTTCATCCAAGCGCTAATTTCATCTTTATTATGCAGAATCAACTAGGCTAACAATATGCACTCGTGTAAAAGCTATGGTGCGCCATGATCCCCTTGCCATTGTTGTGTAAATCAGAGCATATTGCAAGAGCACTTTCAAAGGAGCTTTTGTGTGTGTGTCACATGTCCAATAACCTGCGGTGTGTCTTTTTGCATAAGCGCCAGCAAAAGTGGGAGTTCTCTTTCTAGACTCCTCAACTAGCCTAGGCATCTAACAACCCTGTGCTGTTGATATATGGTTGGAAGCAACACAGTTTAGTTTTGCATGTTTGCTCAGCTACATCAACGATGCTGTGTGCATGAGGCCCTTGTTATGCGACATTGTGGCTCATTTTGTACTGCAAGAGCTGTTCTTGCCACTCGTAGTAAATTAACTGGGCCAATCTGCCCCTCTTGGAAACTGAGCCATGACAGAGTGTGCTTGAGTACTCAAGGGCGAGATTGGGCGAGAGGAAAAGAATGCCTTGGCACACTGGAAGCCACTCAAATTGCTGATGGTCAAGTAAATTGGCCCTGCTTTGGCGTTGTTGCACCGCGGGGCACCATTTTTTTAGACGTGCTGTGAGGTGCTAGTAGTTGAATCTTGCCTGGTTGAGCAGCATCTGGGAATGTCGCTGTAATGCATCTGAATGCAGACAGACTGGAAGATTTGTTGAGGAAAATGTAACAGCATAAATGAACAGTTGACTCGGCATTGATGCAAATAGGTATGCGTGTTTGATGTTGCTACGATAAATAAGTTGGTGATGTCTCTGTGATATATAAGTTGGGAACTGTTATTTCATCAGGCATGTTAGTAACTCACAAGCAGAAATGAAAATTGTTCACATTTTACCAGGATGATAAGCGAGGCATTAGAAATTTCACCAGCCACTGCACTTTGAGTGATTGGTGTTTACACTTCCTTGTTTCTCCACAAACCAGGTTTCTACGACCACCGACGGAGCTGCGATATTGTAAACAGCGGTCCCTGTTGGACCGGACCGTGTCTGCCGATGCTGCTGCAACCCGCGAGGGAGAGGAGGAAGAGGCCTCAAGTGCTCTGGATATGAGCATCAAAGAAGAGTGCCTTTCACCCTGCCTGGAGAACGACTGACCCTGTGTGCCTTCGTTCTCTCTATCTCGGTACCTGCTGTGGTGGAGCAGAAATGGAGTCTGCTTTGCCACCATGGGGCAAACCTTGGTGCCTGTTGTTTGTTTTTAGGTTGTTTTTCTACTTTTAGCCAAGATGACAAGTGGCAGGTGATAATTTTCTGGGTGGTGGGATCAGCGATGATCCTCGCTGTCCGCTAGGCCGTGGATGTGTGCAAAGCATTGGAGGTCCCTACAACGCACTCAGGTGACATGCATCTTCCCATGATTGATGCCCCTGGGAAGGAGCAGCATGCAAGTATTTTCCGGTGTAGCATCCTTTATCACAAACTCGACTTTGTTTTTCGCGTTGCCGAGTGCCCTGCATCGTGTGCCCTTCAGTACACAGCCAGCAACCACCGACAACTTGTGGTGCCTCACCGGTGTGTAACAAGGCACTCACAGTGGATGGTGCTCAGTGTGACAGGAGCACTCTGTGCTGCAACCATGAACCGTCCTCTGACTTGTCGAACAAATACCGGGGGACATATCACGTGTGTTTGCGTGCGCAGACACTGCACAGTGCCTTTAAGAGCCATGCCATTGTGGACGCTGCATTCATTATGCCATGTCGTAACATTTTGTGTGCGACAAGCATGACCTTTGTGCGAGTGTTCAAGATGGCCGTTTTCCACTATGCACTTTTTTTTTTGGCTCCTGCATTGGTATGTCGTGCTTCAAGCCGGCTTGTTAGCCAACATTTTTTTAAATGTAGATTTACTCTTCAAATGCACTGATCTCAATGGCATTAGTTTGCTGCTTCAATGAAAAACTGAGATGTAATTAGGGTTACACATTGTGCCATTTGATTATAGTGATTATTCCTTTATACCCTGACAAACCAACTTGAGTGGTTGGATGCATCATGATCGTTCCAGCTGAAATTAAACATACGAGTTGTTGGAAATTGGGTTGCTATGTATTGGTTTGAATTTTGGTGCTTGTGAGCTTTTAGCCATGTTTTTCTGTTTTGTTTGTTTTTACTTTCCTGAAGTACTGTCATATCATTCTGAAAGCTATTTCTCATATTGTTTCGCATCGTCATCGTCTGTTGATGCTTGCTGTTTAGACATCACTGCTCAAGATACTGACAACAAATTACGCAGCACAGCTGTAAGCACAGTAATTGTACGCCCTTGTCACTCGTTTATAGATCTTCAGAGTAACCTCTTGTTTTTGCCCTCTCTTTTTTTTGGCATTTAAAGTGTTTCGATGCAACATCTATGCACAAGTTGAAGGCTTAATATGACAAAAAAAAAGTGTAGCATGTCTCATGCAGTACATCTTGCATCCAAATATGGTCAATGTGCGCACACTTTGTTATGCATTTCTGTTTTGTACTCTATTCGTCATGATGGCATCACCTTACGAGCAAACAGATGGAAGATGCATTCTTTTATTGTAAATTATCAAACACAGAGTTACTCGACCACCTTGATTGGGCCTTCCTGCTCTGTGGCACTGGAAATGCTGAATTCGCTCAACATCCCTTAATTTCCAGCTGTCCGCTATTCACCCTATAGCTTTCTTCCATCTTTTCTCGCATGTTATTTTCACACCCTTAGTTGGGTATTTCCTAGAGCACCAGGCTGCTTGGCCTTCATCATCATCTAATGTCCAACATGTCTTCCATGTGTAGCTCCATTTTCTGGGTCCTCACGGCAGAAGGGTGGCTGTCACATATTGAACATTTGTGCAGTGTGGCTTTTTTCTTTAATGGCTTGAAGCTGTAGCATGATGGAAAATATTGGAGAAGTACAGCCTGGTTTGTGTCATAGCACATCATTGCAGCTTTGTGTCACTGTGCACATTTGTGCGTATTTTTTTTAAGCATCCAGGAATAATGCTATTTCTAAGGGACAGAAATATCAGTGCAGGGGTTTTCATTTAGCATGATATATGTGTGATGGCATGCTTTGAAATTCAGTTCTACAGTCATACTTTACATGACCTCTGGGCATGTCACCATTCTCATAATAAATGCTTAAAGGGACCCATTATAGACAATTTGAAGTTGGCCTGCTTCAATGGGATACCACATTCTGTCGAGAAAGAGACTTAACTGAAAATGACACATGTATAAGTTGAAAAGACCAAACCTTGATGTAAAGGTTGAGTGCAACTGCTTTAATTCGAAGGTGCTGGGAAAAGTGTCGGAGTTATCCGCAGATTGAATGATCAGTAATGGTTAAAGGACTGCAAAATATCACTGATATAAGTAATTTAACTGGTGAAAAACGGCCTTCTTTTGAGACAAAACCTGCACAACAGTGATTTTTTGCTGTCACATCAAATGTTCAGTATGTGCACACAATCTAACCAGAACTGTTCCAAACCAAATCGTTAAGGGTTCCATGTCTTCATCCACGATGTGACATGGTAGCTCGTGGAGCTGTGGTACATCAAGAACCTCTGCCACACAAAGTGTGAATGGCATGGGACGAGCAGGGTTCCAGCTCAATGAATGGATGGAATCAAGAATAAAATATCTGTCACCTCTGGAACAGCGAGATTCTAAGGAAAACCAGCAATGCCCTGGCAAGCGCTTGGTAACAAGCCTGGTTACGTTGGCTGGCTGGGGAAACTTAGGGAACTACATGATCAAACTATTGTTTTGGTAATGGTATTATTACATATATGCAGTCGCAGAAGGAAGAAGAGGAAGATCACCAACAGAGACGGAAGACAAAGTGATAGCGGTGCTAGGAGAAGGTTGGCGCTGCTGTGTTTCTGTGTGTTGTGTCATCAGCTGCTGTACTTCTCGGACTAACCTTGCCACGCATCATCTTGGTGGAGGTGACTAAAGATCCCCGTATGCACAGACAAGTCTATTTAAGCAACCAAAAGCTGGATTTGCGTAGTGGCCGCCACCTAGCCCGGATCACAACGTCAACAACGGCCACTATGACCTCTGAGGCAGCCCCTACCACCATGTTCTACACGGATGGGCAAACAAACCATTCCTAGAATGCTATTTGGCCGTTTACTTTCTATACCTATCATGCACTGATATGGCCGGCAGCCTGTCTGAATGCAAGCCCACCTGCGTTTGAATTTAGGACTGTCCATGACTCAAGGCAGAAAGCTGGACTAGTTGGTGTGTCATCATAAATAAAAAGACTAGCGCATATAACACAGACATAGTCATGCTGTCTTCTCCTATGTATGTGTTATATGCGCTAGTCTTTTTATTATTGTCCATGCACACGTTTAGGCCAGGATGACACCGGCAGTGTACAAAGTTACGGCGGCTGAATTAATCACTGCCTACTCCTCCCTGGCTTTATTCTAATGTAGTCTGCAATGCAGTTTCCTAGTAGGAAGCTGTCAGGAACAGCCGCTCACAGCAGCGTATGTGACAATGCCACGGTAGATTGGTGGTGCTGCCCTCGCATTACTTGACACAACTGTAATCACTGCGGTGGTGCCATAGCAGACCTCAACATGAGCAGTTGCAGAAACTTGGTTAATGTTGCACTCAACAGTGATGAAGGTGGCATCTTGGCAGACTAGGCCGTATGCGCAGCTGAACGTCCAGCTCTGAAAAGACCAGGATGAGAAAGTCGCCCATACTTCCGAATGCCAGAAGCAATAGGCAGACAGATGTTCTGGCTGGCCCTTTGAGAGCCATCGTAGCCAGTATTGTTTCTTTATTCAGAGATGCTTTGCCCAAAGATGTTTACCAAGGGGGGTTGAAGCACGAAAAAAAAGAAGCAGATCTTAGTGCAGCATACGTGGTTAAAAGGCAAACAACTCCACTCTTGCAATTCTCGCAAAAAAGGAATTAGCGTGAAGATTCATCCAATATTGTATTTAGGTGTCATGATCTGCTTTTTTAGGTATACTATAGTGCTGTTGCTTAACAAGTGTCCCTGTAATGCAGTCTTGTTACATATCTAAAATAACAAGTTCAAGCACAGTTTTCATCGGTGAGAAGAGAGTGCTTCCCATTGCACCTCACTTTTCATTTTCTCCCCAATTGCTTATAGCAGCCTTCAGCGAACTTTGCCACTTTCTTTTGTATACTTTTGATCTGGTCAGTCAAAGTTTCGTGATGAGGAAACACAGCAAGCATACTCCAGGATTGATTGAAAAAATGGAACAGCGTTTTTCAGAGCAAGACGTGAGGACTTCAGATTTCATTGAATAAAATTTTGTGCTTTGGCTGCATTTGCAATGACAATATTGCAATGACAATCAATATTGACATTGTCTTTCCAGGAACAATCATTCGAAAATGTCACATGCAAATTTTTATACATAAATTGCCATTTATTTTTCCGGAATAAGCCTTGTTATGCCATTTGTAATTTTTCTTCGGTGCTGCATCGCATTCAATCCCAGGGGATGATCACTTAGTCACTTTTGGTACTAACGGCAAGAGTTTGAGTCTAGTGGTAGTAACGGCAAAAAAGAATGTTCCATTTCTCAAGGGCAATTTCCCACACTATAATTTAGTCTTGATGCCCAAAAACTATCAACTTAACGAGATAGAGCCAAGCAATCTAACTGCACATAATTATTTTGTGCATTGCGGGACCTGTTAGATAGTGGCACAAACAAAAAAAAGATGCTAAAAGAGTACTTTAAAAAGCGACAAAGCAGGATCTTCTGCCCGCATAAAAAATCGTTACTTTGTTTCAAAATGCTTTAAATAAGCAGACCACATCAATCGATCTTCTGTGCTGAAGTGCAGCAGAGCACATTTTTACGTGTGTAAAAAATGGTCCCATGCAAACTACAGTAAAATACCACTTGAACGAACTTCATTTAAACGAAGTATTCAGTAGTATGAACTTTTTTTAAACCCCCCACCGTAGCGCCATTAAACCCAATGCAAACGGCCTTCAGTTCAACGCAGTTCAGTACAGTGCGCATTTCAGTTCTACGAACTGTTTCCAAGGCGCCATCCCATGCCTCCTAGGTCATACTAAGGACTTCAGCAAGTACAACCCGCCCTTTTTCCATGCTTTTTTACGTTGAGTGCCGCGCAGACCGCACTCTATTACCGCGTTACGAAAAGTGGACATTTAGCTTTGAACTGGATTGGCTACCTATAAGAAAGTTCATAGCAAGCCGAAATTGCTGGCTGCTCTTTTTTACATTTAGCATAGTGTTCTAGAATCCGCCTTTTGCGCGAGTTTTCTGCGCATGCGCGAAGTCGTAGCGGCGACCGATGGAAACACATTGAGCGGCGTCGGCGGTGTTTCTCGGCGCCGCCAGTGCACGGGGGCTGGCGGCACCGGGCGGCACGGTGGCCGTCACAGGCTTGGCAAAGCGATGCCAACCACATCTGCCGCGTACGGTTGCCACTCTCTAAGCGCGCCAAGATGCAAGACGCGGTTTTTCAGGTTTCCTTCGCCGAGCCGCGGCCAACAGGGCCACCAAGCGTCAAGATGTGAATGGCCGACCTTAGCTACCTACTGCGTACTCTCGACTGTGCGAAAAACACTTCGTTACAGGTATGTATGCATCTAAAGGAAATGTGCATAATGAAAAGTATCTACCGGAGTTTGCACCAAGCCTGTAACCCACCAGTGATAGCCGCAATGAGCATTTGTTCGGCGCGTCTGATGGCGATGTTTTTTGTCGTTTGTTTTCTTTATGTGCGAAGGGGCCGGGTAGCGCAGATATCACAGGTGGCTGTGTGCGCTAGACCGTAATATTTAGCATGTTTTATCGCGACTGCCGCCTGACTAAAAAGAAAAGAAAAATTGGGCGTTTGTTGTGATGCACCGTCGTTCGCGAACCGAGTGGTTGAGCTGGTCATGAGGCTCGCGAACGGCAGTGCATTAAAACGCCGTACTTCTTTTTTTTCTTGTTAGGCAGTCACGATAAAACATGCTAAATATTACGGCCTAGCGCACAGAGCCGCCTGTGATATCTAAGCTACCTAGCCCTTTCGCACATAAAGAAAAGAAAGGACAAAATACATCGCCTTCAGGCCCCGGCGCAGCTAAAGCAATCAGTCGCACCAAAAAAATCCTCATTGCAGCTATCCCTGGTGCGCTGGTGAAAACTCCGGTAGGTACTTTTCATCATGCATATTTCGTTTAGATGCATACATGTAGTATCTGTGTTTTTGCCGCTCGGAGCATATGACGCACTTGACACTCTTGCACAACCCACAGTATTTTTTTTTAATTGAACGCTCGCCTTCGTGCACGCCAAAGCATCCGGATTTTGTTCCTTTGGTGTACGCAATCAGATGCACTTCGTTGGGGAGCTTAATAATCGTCGTCTACGTCCAACCGTTTGCAACGGCAAGGAAACCGCCCGGCACAAATGAGTCTCCTGGAGGGTTCATGCTCGTTCACTTGTAGAGTGGACCGCTCTGGACGTAGAACAGGGTTGGTTCCTGACCGAGATGCGCATCCGATATGTAGGAGATTCGCATGTGTCACCAAGTTGTTGATTCCGCAGAAATCGCGGCGGAGGCAGAAATGAACGTTGGAGATCCTTTCACAACCGAATGACCATTCTCTGCGCACCGAGAACCTTTTCACCAAGCTGCGACCACATCCGTTCTGACTCCTGAGGCTAGAAACCGGCTACAGCTCTGAATCATCCATTGCTAGAAAAATGCAGCGCGTTTCCTGCAGGTGTGCATTCCGGCCGGGACAATGCCCTTTTCACGGAGTGTGTATATGTGCCTCTCTGCCGATCTTCGTGGATGAAATCCTGTAGCTGCACGGTTGTAGGTGACGCGAGGAGGAAGCGACGCCCATTGCACCATGCCGGCGCCGCGGTGACCGCATTCCCAGTCAAAAAAATTCAATGGGTCCAATTGGGAATTTCCCAATTGAAATGAATTGGTCAAAAACCAATTGTGTTTTCGCCACCCATTGGGCCTAACCATTTGATATGAATTGGTGCTCCCAATTGGGAATAATTGGTCACCCATGAAGACCAAATGGTTTCCCAATTGAACTCAAATGGTATACCCATTGAGCCCAAGTGGTTTGAACTCACATAGCTGAAGAAAAAAAAAAAAAGAATGGAGATGCAATTTCAATGTTTTCTGTCTAGAAGTTATAGGGGAGCCGATTTTTAGACAAGTGGAGTGAAATTACAATTTTTAACAGAAATCATGGGAGACAAGCAAGCATTACACACGCGGAACTAACACAGATTCAATGTACATATCCACAGGTTGCAGACTTATATATGCCATTCTTTGAACAGTGCTGCTGGGACCAGTGACACATCTTTGTTATTCAGAGTTAACTTATTTAATTATGCCTTAAGTTACAGTGAACATGATATAATCAATTAATAAGATTAAGCGGCATATACTTTTTATAAGAACTTAAAATTTTCACTCTTGTCTCTTTATACAGGTATGTATATCTGTGCACATCTCAGTCAAGGATGTCACTGACTTGACTTTCCCCAATTGGGAATGTTTGCTTAGGACCAATTAGAGCCAATGGGAGGCCCAGTTGGAAGCCCAATTCGTTTCAAATGGTCGTCCCATTTGGGAGCGAAGGAATCCCAATTGGGATTGAAGTAACCCATTGGGCTTCCCATTAGCCCAATGGGTTTATTCAATCCCCCCGTTGGTTTCTTCAGTCCCAATTGGGACGCCCAATTGGTTTCTTCATTCCCAATTGGGAGTCATGAAACCAATGGGTGTCCCAATTGGGAGTGAAGAAACCAACTGGGCTTCCCAATTGGGAGTGAAGAAACCAGTTGGGTTGGACAGTACCCATTGGACAAACCATTTGGGATTGGCAGAACCAATTCAATCTGACTGGCCTTCCCAATTGGACCCATTGATTTTTTTTTGACTGGGTTGTGCTCGGTAACTCAAGACACCCCGCGCATATGCGCCGCTCAAAGTCACAGGAGACGATTCCACCTAGCTCTGCAGCATCAACAAACCCCTGGCTGCTTTGCCCTTTGAGATCCCCCTCTCTCTCTCTCTCTCTGCCCCCACGCTCTCCGAACACGGCCCGCGCTACACGCTCTTACAATACGAAGATAGTGCATGCGTACGTGCGTTATGAGTGGATTGTGAAAACGCTGTACCTTCCCCCATACTGCGTGAACATGATATGCTGCAATCACTGTCACTACTTTTCGCTCCGAGGCCCAAAAAGGGGGGAAGCTTTCGCTTTCTACCAGCGTTGGCGTGGCCATTTCGTACGGTGCGCTTTCGCGTCGTCTGCTACACTGCCGCTCAATGTGTTTCCCGCCCGCTCCCGCATGATGGCGCCACATATTCGCGCAAAAGGCGGCGCGCGGCAATGGGAGCGACAGGAGCGACGTGGTCGCCGGAGCGATGAAAAGCGTAGGTGGCGCTGTCAGCCCACGGCCGGTCTCGAGGGAGAGCGCGTTTCTCTCTTCTCTTACGGCCTCTCCAATGGGGTCTGTTTCCACCGCCCTCCGCGCCTCGGTGGGGTCGCCACCGCCCCACTGCTGCTCCTCCGCTACAGCCGTTCACGCGCAAGGGAAACGCGCGCTCGCTCTTCGCTCCGCCCGCATCGGTTGCAACCGGCAGGTCCTGATGTTTCACCCCTTATGGCTTATAGGAAGAAGCCGTAATCAGCGTGATTTATCGTGCATGAGCAATAAAATAGTCAATAATGCGCGTGCGCGCGAGAGCGCGCCTTCGTCAGTGCTGTCGCGCACGGTCGAATGAAGTTTCGGGTGCACTTACACTTTTTGCCCCTAAATTTTTCACAAAACTATATGTACCATTTTATGCAGTGTGCCTTTGAAAGCTGTAAGCAGGTATAGCGCGACCTGACGCTAGTGCATGGCAAACTGTTCGGTGGATATTCCAAGTATTCTTTCAACCGCTGCCGTTTTCGTTTAGAGCAAAAGAGGCACTGACGAAAATTCATAGCACGTCTCAGATTCAGAGTAAGGAACAAAAGTTTACGCATACAGTTAAAATTTCAGTTGTCTAGTGATGTGGGCTGTTCTAGCTTCGTTTAAAACAAATCAGTAGGTTGAAAGACAGCAGATGTATACGTACAGTCTCGCGACTGACGCACACGTAGACAGATCAAAGAAATGGGCATAAACAGATATGCATAATTGAAAAGAGTAGGTTGAAAGACAGCAGATGTATACGTCGTCTCGCGACTGGCGCACACGTAGACAGTCGTAGTCAGTTTAATATCAGTGATAAAAAAACAACATTTAATCAAGGAAATGGGCATAAACAGATATACATAATTGATAAGAGCAGCAAGCAATAAAAAAATTCTCCTTCAAAGTTAACACATTGCACTCATTCATCAAAACGGTACATGCGGCTAGAAAATTAAAGTCTCAAAATCTTTCTGGACGGTTTGTGCACATAATTAAGGAGCTGGCCTTTCGTTCCTGTCTGTCACCTTCTTAGCATAATTGACAAGAAGGAGTCTGAGAAATTTCTCACGTATTAAAGAAGCGGACCTTGGCTATTGTCAGTGCCTTCCGGGCAACTCAGCAAAGGTGAGTTCTCAAGTGCTGGCTGGATTAAGATTTGAAGGACTTCAAGGACATTTGTGTATGGTAGGTGCACGACAGCTTTTTCAAAAAAACACACAACCTTGTCCAAGAGAGCTACAAACTCTGGTTTTGGATAATGCAGTCCGCTAGAATCTTGTCCTCGCAGAATAGTGTACATGGGGCTGCTTCTTTCGCTGGTTTCAAGAAGGATAGCACAAGCGTCACACCCGAAGTCACTGATTACCTTAACAATCTATCCAACGTGACGTAAGCTAAACCAGAATACGTGACAGCTAGTGCGTAATGGGATGACAGGAGATACCATCACTTCTTTCAGTTCCTCGGTTACTGATTGCGGCAGAACTGAAATAATTTCGTCGGTGTCGACACTAGGTGCCTGGGCGCGCAATACAGCGCGACATACAACTCCTATAGTCACCTCTAAATAAATAGCACAGAGAAAAGCTTTTATATCCATTATTGAGGAGTGACCCTTGAGTAACAGTGGCGAATGTGTAATAAGAAAGCATTCTACCAAAATAATGGGGCTGCGATTGCTCTCTAAGGCAGGCATTACTGCTCAGATAATTACAAGGAACTATTAGTCCAAAAACATACTAGAAAAAGAAAGAAAATATCGCTAAGAATTAGTGCTTGAAATAGATTTCCTGTTTTTTCACGAAATAATCATGATATCACGTAAACATTTCTTAAACCAACGTTTATTTGCAAAATTGAAATAATGTTTATAATACAACATAAAACATTTGCTGGTCTATAAATTATAGCAAAATTGAAAACAAAACTTAAAAGCGTTAACTCTGACGTTATACTACTAATACTTTATGTCATGTAAGCATTGTGCAACTTACCATTACATTTTTATAAAATTATTTTCATCTTCGGTGTTACCTCGATGGTTTCTCATCTAGCGCTGAAAGACGGTTTTGCCATTGTTGCTGTTATGTTTGCCTTGAAGAAGCTTCGATGTGATCACTGCTCATTCACTTTTTTTATTCATTTTCTTGTACAGGCTTGCGCAAAAATTCAGATTAAAATGAACAAAAATAGATACCATGCCGCAATACATGTCATATGCTTGTCGAGCGTTTGCTGAGCGACAGTGTTTTTTAATATAAAGACTCCATTCACGTGTGTAGCACGCTGACAGGATGCCGCTGCAGCATCTACCTTCTGTAATCTTTCATTTAGGGGCTGCACTCACCACGAAACCCGCGGGCGACAGCGCGAAACCAGGCAAAAGCCACCCGCCGCCACTGAAGCAGATGCGGAGCGAACAGTGAGCAGGTCGCGCCCCTTGCGGCGGCGGAGAGCGTGACTCAAGGAGAAAAGTTCCCATTGTTCACGCGGCGATTGAGAAGGCCGTAAGAAAGAGCGCGCGCTCTCTCCCTCGAGACCGGCCGTGGTCAGCCGTAGGAGTGCATCACTAGCGCGCGCGCCGCAGAGGAAAGAAGCGTTTAGGGGTAGATCGGCTGGAAACGCTGATTGGTGGACACGCCGCGGCCTGGCGTGACGTTTTTTGCGTCGGGCTGAATGCTTAACCGGACGTGACGTAGTCAAAAACTGGGTTTGCTTGTTTTTTTTCGTCCCTAGACGCTCTAGGGAATCGCTAGGAGCCCCCGCTCTGGCAACGCGCGCGATTCCGGCATTCGGTTCGTGGATCTCGCTGCTGCATGACACCGGCGCGTTCGGTCACCGAGGTGCTCGACGATGGCGGGCCTGCGCGTTTACGTCAACGCGCTTTCGGCACGCCGATCCGTGCTGTACGTTGGGCGGAATGACGTTGATAATGGCGACGACCTGCGGGAGATCGCAAGCACCGTCAAGGTAAGTATAAATTGCGCAGAATTCTCTCATTTTGCTTATTTATAAGTACTGTGTCGCTTGTCTCTCCCCACGTGCTTCCAGGACCTCGTGCAGCAGCAGCTCGTGGCATGGACGCTCCTCGTGTTCAAAAAAAAAAAAAAAATCGGCCACGGCTATGGAGACCTCCACGAAAACATCCGCCGTCGGCAACTAAGCGCTGCCTGACTGCTATGCTGAGGCGCACGTCTGCCGTGCACATTCTCAACCCTGATTGAGGTACAAGAACGCAGATTTCTTTGTCGAAGGTTTTGTAATATGTTGCGCATTCATCAAATCGCTATGTTCATAATGCAACTTTTTCTACTCTTTTACAGCACCGTTTCCTGTATGCTGCGAAGAGACCGAGGATTTTCTTTGTACGCAGCAGCCCATGTCAGGGATCGCGGCATCGATCAGCTCTCCAAGATCATCGCCGCAACCCTCGTAAATGTCTACAGTAGAAGCATCGCGATAGCATCCAGGGCAGCATATAACCATGGCACTGTGTACGACGTAGTGCACCGCTGTTGACGGTGCACGGCAAAGGGCCACGGACGAGTGCAGGGCGTTGTGTTCGCCACGCCGTCACGTCGCTGCGCATCCAAACGGCCCTTTTCAGGGCCGCCCCAATGTTTCTTGGCAGACCGCAGACCTGCACCTCCCGTACTCCTCTTCCCTCTCTACGTTGCACGTGGCTTCGTATCAATCGTCGCGGCCACCAAAATAACTTGCGTGCTAGGCCTCTTTACCAGGCTATACGTAAATACACGCATGCTTAATCGTGTCAAATTTGATTTAATAAAGTGCTACAGTGCTTATTACCTGCTTCCCTCACGCATTCTTCCGAGTCTTCGTGCAGCAGCTGCAGAACACGTGGCAAGCGTCACTCTACTGCCGCGACGAACGCTAACTAAGCCCACACAACAGGCTTAACAGCTAGAGTATTCTGCGGCTTTGTTCAGCGATGTTAATGGAAGTATCGACATTTTATATAACAACTGCATAATCGTCTTGAATATTGCTTCATAAAGTACTGTACTGCTTAATTCTCACTTACCTCGTGCATTCCACAGCTGCTGCAGCTAGCACTTGGCCAGCGTCGTTCTCTCCAGTGCTGCAGAGACGACAAACTAGGCCTCGCGATAGGCTACAATATACACCGCGGCTTTGTGCCGCTGTGTATTTTTTTTTTTTATAAATGCATCACATTTCGAAGGTTATAGTCGCCATCCAAGGATCACTTAACTCGAGAGCACGGGAAAAGGCAGAAGTGTATGCACCTGGATTCGATGCCATGTACAACGCCGTTTTTTCTTTTCTTTTTTTTTTCACGAAAGCATCCTACGCGCTAGGCGTCCTAGACAAGGTTCAAGTGCAGTGTGCCTTTGTATAGTAACCATGTATGGGGTGAGCAATTGCCATGTTTTCAGTTCACTTTTGTTGGCTGTTTCTTAAATAAAAATGGTCTCTGTGTCTGTCACTGTGTCTAAAGAGCTGCTCTAGCCGAACCACGTACGCAGCGATGGATTGCACCGCGGCAGTATGGCTTTGTTCCAAGTTTAACAAAACAGTTGAGGCCAAATCAAAATCGGAAATGACCATTTCCAACTGGATATTGGCCCCCAGTCAACAATTTGGAGTCCAATTCAATGGCAACAGTTCAGCTCTGTGCCAACATTTCGTACAATTAAGGGAGTCGAAATTATGGAAATGGCATGCATTTGTGAACATCAAACATGCTTCACATCCAATTAACATGTCATGCAATGCTAATATAAAAGCTCAATATTCTATCGGGGAACTCTATGAAATCTGCTAGAGCATAGAGCACACGTTCGTAGAGATATTTTTTTTAATTACCAGCACTCGCAAAGGTATTGAAAATAATTGAATCAAGTCCCATTCAAGGAATCAGATGAACAGTAACAAATCATCCTTTATATATTTTGTTTAGTACCTCAATGAAGAGTATTAGGCACACTTTTGCTGAATTTGTACATAAATGACATAATTCATATTGACAACAGTGCTCAGCTCATCATGTATGCTGATAATAGTGTGTTTATTACTGGCTTTGATCTCAATGAGACTGTTTTACATTGAAATTATTTACTTGAAAAATCGTTTGCCTGGTCCAATTTCATGAAGAAATAAACACAGAAAAACTATTTTATTTTGAGTATGAAATAAGAAAATGATGTAAGAGATGGCTACCGATCTATAATAAAAATATTGACCTTGTAGAAACTCGCATAAGTCTTGTGTGATTTTTTTTCATTTGAGATAGGAAATTCATATAAACAACACTGCAAAAAAAAAAAAAAAGATTTCTTCAATGAGTGAGCTTTACCTTGATGTGGTACTGTCCTTGCCTTTAATTATGCAAGTCCCCACAGATAAGGTATTGCAGTTTTATGTGGGCAAGCACCACAAGAGCATATATCAATAAAATGATAATTCTCAGTAAATTAAATGTGTGTTTCTTACATAACAGATATTGACTGCCGGTTTACGACATGACACCTCCGTGCAGAATACAGTATAATTATCTTTAACTATGAATGCCACTTGTTGCATGTTTCCTATTTTTCTTGGCGGGACAATAAAAGCTTTCTTTGCTCGATGGCACTGCTGCAATTTAGAGCCACTCCGTTTTTAACTCAAAACTCCAACCTCTGGTTTCTCCCGCACTTTCACACTTGGTGCAACCTGCAATCAATAAAACACAATCTAATGGTCTCACTGAATGAACTTAAACAGGTATTGCTGAAATTGTGAAAACAGCTATGAATACACTTTTTAGGGTTGTAAAATCAGAAATGTTGCAAAGTTAAAGAGCACTGCAGAATCTGCATTGGAGCAATGCAAAAGAACGGATGCTACTGCAACATTACATCACCCTCCGTCGATTGACACCACTCATTAACCTCCACCACTTCTCAATTACTCACAACTGCTGCGGACATGATTTTGCAGACACGTTCTGCGGACGTGGTCTGCGGACAGAAATCTGTGAAATCTGTGCGTTTGCCAGCGCTGTGTTAATGTATTTTATGTTATCACTTATACTACTTGAGAATTCATTTAGTGTTCTATCAGTGTGTTGTGTTACCTTGCTAACAAGTTTCCTTATATCTTCTTTGCATGTGTTATTGTATGTAGTTGTATCCCCCCTACAATAATGCCTCATGGGCGCTGTAGGTACTTACAATAAATAAACATAGCGAAGTAATACTTTCGCATTAATAGATCTTCTAGACATAGGGTCTCTAATTCTTGCACTTTTTTTTTTAAAATGTGTAAATTTTTTTATCCTACTCTGCAGCTACTCCTTTGTAAATGGGTCCAGGACCTAAGTGCATGAGTTGCTCTCTGAAACATTTAATTTAGCTCTCGAGACTATCTAATATGCTCGAATTGAAATCATTGACTCCAGATTGGACACTGAAATTAGTTGCAAAATTTTTAACTGCAAAGCCTATTGAAATCTAATATGTTTGGGTGTATTTTTACTAGGGAGCAAAATGCACCAGCTTCCTTTAACATCTTAGCCAGCGCACACACAATGCATCATTGAAATGTAGTTTGAATTCCAGTTTCACCATGCATAACAATTGTCCATTCAGTTTGGATGTTCATTAGGAATATCAATTCTAATCCGTAAGATGACCATAACTTAGCAGCCCATAATAAAAATAAATTGCTTCTTTATAGAGAGTTAAAACTATGCAGTTGGGACTAAGTACTTATTCCAGCTGGGAGGTCATCTGGAAACTGGAAGACATTTGATTATGGAAATTCAGTTAGGACTAAAAATTCTAATTGGAAAGAATGAAAAGATGCCTAAATGGAATGAGGGCTTCTAGAGAAAGTGTAAATTCTGGAAACTCAATTGGATAATACAAGACTCTTTAGCAGGATCTAGAACACATCTTTTACAAATGAACACTTGAAACTTAGAGCACTGGCTGATGCTCACCGCCGCAGCTCTCAGAATAACTGACAGCATGGGCAAAACTACAGTAGGTGTTAGTGCAGTATACACCAGTGTTGTCACTGCGAAGTGAAGAGCCACAAAGCAGAGGACTGCCATCCTTACTACTGCCAATATAAAAGTCCTTCTCAGAGCCACCCCATTGTTTCCTGGCAGATCATGGGCCTTCAACTTCATTGTCATGTTTCCTCGTTTTTAGTCTTTTGTAGGATGTATTGGGCCTTCAGTGGTCTGTCATGCAACACTGCATGACTAATCCACTGAGTGCAAAGCCGTTAACCAACAGAGATATCTTTTCACTTCATGTGCGGCACACAAACATCATGCATAAAACAGGCCACATGTCACTATTCCATCTTTCTTTACACTTTCTTTCTTTAGCACACTCTAAAACCATTCCTGTAAAAAGCTAGAGCTTCTTTTACGCAAAGTGACATGGCAAGTATTGTAGCTTGAAACATTTTCAAAACGGAAAAATAAATGCATGAGGTGGCTCACAACCATTGTTTTTTTGTAAAATTGTGTTGCTTCATAGGCAGTAACTTGAACAACACTGACAACATTTCTACATTACTTTGAAACAACCCAGGCAAAAATCCTAACTGATGTAAATGGTTTAAGGAACAAACTTCCAGTTCATACCAGTTGGATAACAATGGATCCCTAACTGGAATTCAACTGGGATCAACATTCATGCGTATAAGGTACCCGTTGCATGCGAGCCTTGCTACCTGTTGATGGTTTACAACTCCGAAAGAACACAAAAACGAGGGCACAAGTGCAGATAAGGCGCATGTTTGCAGTCTCCATGACCGGTTGTATTCGTTCCTCTGTATCCCATGAAATCACTCCATTTCTAACCCCCAATGGCGTAGGTCTGCGACATCCGGTGCAATAATGCGGGGCAACCGCCCCCCCCCCCCCCCCCTTCTTCATGAACACACCTGAGCGCAATACCATCAACTACTTTGTCGTCAAGGCTTTCTTCGATTGGGGAAGTTCGTTTTTTGTATCGCACAACATTGTGCAAGCCGAGGCATTTTTTTCCTTCATTTCTTAAGACTTCAACGTAACAAGCATACCCCACAACTGATAATAGCTATATTACGAGGGGCATATGTCATATTTTTTCTTTTCTTAAGAAAGGTGCATTTGTGAAGAATTAAGTAGAGGTTTTTGACAGATGAATTTCTAGATTGGGACCACTCAAATAAAAGGGCATATAAAAACCACAAGAATTGCAAACTTTGAGCATGTAGAAATACTTGGTAACACGTACAGTAACTAAAAAGTGGCAAACTGGCAGATGCGACCAGGATTATAACACGGTGCCATTGTGAACAATTTCGTTTACATCAGGCATAGCGCAGTGCCAGCAAAAGCCTTGAGAACTGGCCAATGTGCTGTATTGTAGTTCATATTTTTTATGCTTCCACAAACTCTCCATAAGGACTGTTGAAAGCTTTGAACATGCACAAGACAACTGCAATTACATCGGCCACAGTGACAAAGAATAAAGTAAATACGAACCAGCTAGAATGTTAGACTGAGCGTTCACATGCAAATATGGGCGTAGAAATGTCATTTGAGAAGTAAGCATGCTAATAGTGAAAGGACAACTCGAACACACAGAAGAGAACTGAAGTTACAAAAACAAACAAGCAGTCATAATTGAGGCCTTCAACAACTGCGCTGTAAAAGACAAATTTTGCAGAGGGACAAGTGCATAATTAATCCTGCCGCACAAATGAAATAAGCATACCCCTCGATCAATTATAGAAATCGCTTGTGTACAAAAAGTGGGAAACACTGAAGTCATCTTGCTTTGAGCAACTAATTTCAGATATTATAAATCTTGTTTTGAAAGCTGGTATTGATCTAAAGAGCATAAAGCAAAAAAAAAAAAAAAACGACATGCCAACATTTTCATTTTCCGGTCTTTAAGGCTTCAAAGCTGCTACTCGATTTGTCAAAATCAATGTTTTTTGCCAGCTCACCTACGAGAGATGATAATGCCAGATCTGAAAGCGTCCACTGACCCATCATAGGTCCTCTTCCTCACAGGACACAGCCTCCTCCTCTCACAGGATACAACAGACACTCATATATTAGGAATAGTTGCAGGCTGGGAGAGGCTCTAGAAAATCTCAATCTGGGGAACTCCAATGCTGCCTAACCGTTGGCCTCTTCGAGTCCAATGCTTGCCACTTTAATTTGAGGTGTCTCCTCAGCCAAGGCATTTTGATGAAATGTGTTCTATCAGACAGCTTGTTGTAGAAGGATGTAAGCTTCGGAATACATACTTTAAGGCTTGAGAGGTCCCTCAGTAGAATAAAGAAATCTCTTCACTTCAGGACCAGATATGTTCTGCGGCTTCTAAAATCGCTTTTGATTTAATGCAGAGCTCGGCATAAAATCTACCAGTGCAGTCAAGCATCGCCCCTTTTATTTTCTTCCTGCAATGAAAACCCTGAACCTCAGACACATTCTCCTACCATACTCTTTTTGAACTTCTGGTGCCTGTCTACTGATATTCTGAGCTCATTTGATTTTATGAATTTCTGCTCAATAGCCTTGCACACTGTGGCCACACATCATCTTTGAGAAAGAGCTTTAAATCATCCATCTTTGCCACTACTTTGTCAAGGTATAGGTGCTTTGTCTGCAAATGAAATTGTGCAGCATTTACTACTTCAGGTACTGCATGCTATAGGTGCAAGCAACATAAAAAAGCAATGGCACAGACTACCCTAGCCTCCTTGCAAATAAAAAAGGTACCAATGAGCAGTGATGCCTTGCTAACAGAATACATTTAGTCTCAAAGTGGTCTTCAGCAGCGGAGTGATAGTGGGGGTCGTCAGGTTTGATTTCATGATGGACTGACGTGTATCTCTCATTTTAACAATAACCTTCTCTTACAGCAACAAAAGAGAGAAAGCATTCTCTTGAGGAAAAGAACTTAAGGCCCACAGTATTGCAGCATGTGAATTGCCTTGCATATATTTCTCTAACTGCACTCTTTGCATTACCACCCTCTTCCCCCCCCCCCCCCCCCATTCCCAGCCACACTTTCCTGAGCACTGCACCCAGTGCAGTCCTCACACCCCTATAGGGCCCGCAAGGTTTCTAACCCCTCCTTTATGCTAAAAAAATGCCTTTTTATATCCTGAAAAGCAATCCCACAATGTCTGGACAGCCCGAAATTCAGCAAATACTCGTTTTACTCATCTTTGCACCTTAGTAATGTATAAGAAAGGGTTTTTTTTTTTTTTTGCTGTTGACATATTAGATGCATAAAAGGTGGCATATGCCCAGAAAATTTTGTTAAAAATTGGCTATAGTGCATGCTACCTTTCTCTTTCATAAGTTTTTTGCAAACTGAAGTGGTGGACCACATTAACTTATTCTTCATTGCATTATGCCATCATTGTGCAATTAAAAAAGTGTCCACTTAGATATATTCACAAGTGCTGTTTGATAAATAATTGTCTTTAAACTCTGAGGTTGTGTGAAAGAGATACTAAATGGAAGGAAAAATAGTGTAGCACATATATAACTTTAATTGTGTTTATAAGTGTAAGGTATAGCCAAATAAGAATGTAAAGAATTTCTGGACTGCAAGCAGTCAATGTAACGAATGACAAACATTTACTCAAGGCAATGAAAGTTATTAAAGCATTTCAATGTTTTTATGAACAAAAATAAATGCAGCGTTTGAATATATAACAAACAAATTTGTGATGGCAGTCAGCAGTCTGTTTCAGGCTACAGGTCCAGTTAAAAATCACAATTGACACATATGACGGATGCAAAACTTGTTGCTGTGAAAGAAATGCAGAAGACGTAAGATGCTGCTTATTACATATTAGACATGCGAAGGCATGACAAGCTGAAATGGTCCATGCGTTGCATTAGAACAAGCACTAAGTCATTAAAAGATGCATGCATCACATGGATCTCAATTTGACAGCAAACATATGCTGACACTTAGAAAACATACAATGCCATTACTCTTCATGTGATATATACGCTGCAATAATTTCATGTTTTCTAAAGGCTACGCACAGTTCTGTACTACTTAAAAAAACACATCTTATAATGCTCCTATAGTTACCCATATATAACATGACCTCCTTAGTAACAATGTAGTACAACATTTCTTCTTGTTGGCCTGAAATCCTGAGGCTGAATGATCTGAAATCCGGTTGTAATAATTGCGACTTTATGATATGCTCCATCAACTTTATTTGAGGTATGAAGGCATTATGCTCCAAGTGCAAGATGGGGATTTGCTTTATTAAACTTAATCTAAAACAAGCCCTGATCAATGTGAAATGACTTACATAGTTTTATAATAATCATAGCCCAAATGAGAATAGGGTATTCATTAGGCGCCTAATTGTTTTTAACAACAGGGTAACCAAAACAGTGAGAGGTCATCCTTTAATACTACAGCTTATTTAGTTTTTTTTTTTTTTTTCCTAATCAACATATCACTCCCAGCACCACAATTCTGACCTAAAAAATTTGTAGAGTCGAATGACCTAGTACGCATCTCTATTCCCTTTGTCCTCAAAGCTTTTTCTTTTTTTTGCCCCCTACAGTCATCGACTAGCTAGTTATTGCAGCTAGGATGTGCTTATAATAGCGCCGGCGCCGCGGTGTTGCCGGCCCGCATCATTTGCATTCGCCGGCGCATTAGTTTGGAGTGAGGAAATTAGGCCCTTTTTAGCCAATAAGAGCGGTCACCGAGCGCATTTCTGGTTAAAACAATTCATAATGAACTATTTCGCTTAGAAAAAGACCGAATTATATCGGGACGCGTGGCAACGGGACGGACGACCGTTGCCGACAGCCTGCGCGCCTGAAAGACATCGCACCGAGAAAGCTATTTTGCAAGGAAACGTGTTGCAAATATACGAAATGTGCAGAAGAGCGGAATCACCGCAAACATGGTGTGCGGAAAATTCGCCCGGCCAGCCTACGAACAGGTCACACTGCGTTGGCGAACCTCGATTGTTTTTGTCGCCGAAAGGTCTCACACAGATCTAGATAAAGGAAAAGCAATTAAACTGTGATTTCCCCGGCAATTCGTGTGGTGCGACAAGCTGGTTCGGAAACCTCTTCGCGGCTCGAAGCGTGCATATGTTATTTGACGTCGCTGCCGTTTCCACAGTGTCCGCACTGCATGCAAGCTAGGCCTCGTGCCTCTCCGCCGACGGCCATCGACTAGGCAGCTGCCGTTTGCTTGCGGCGCGCCGCCGACACCGTGTCACCGTCGGCCATGCTGCCGCGCCCGGGCGCTCTGAAAAGCATGGGGAATCCAGGGACAGTCTAGGGAAAACACGTGCGCCCTACATCCGAACATGACATCATAAAATATCACGTGACCCATGACGTTGTTTGTGACGTCATATATGACGTCATACATTTTGGGCCAATCAGCGTTTTCAGCCGATCTACCCCTAAACGCTTGTCAGAGGAAACGCTTGGGGCGTCTGCTTCTGCGGCTCGTTTCCTGCGTGAATTTTGTTGCATCGCGTTGCTTCTCTGGCTGTTGTACTATGGCGCGTTGTTGAGCGAAGAGCGATGATTGGTCAAGCAGGAAAACACATGTTTGCAGAGAGCACAGTAACAGTTCCGTCCGTCTCGTATGACGTTCGCCCCCCCCCCCCCCCCTTTTTTTTACTGAATGCTCTTTTCCTTCCTTTCGTTCTTTCTTCTTGCTCACTGCGCGCTCTTTCTGCTGCCTTCCCTATTCGAACCCTTCCCTTCTCGAAATACACTCAAAGCATGGTTGACTCAAAGCATGGTTTCCTAAGCAACAGCACCGCGGAAGTCCTTCGGGTAACTTTGCAGTCCACAGTCGCCCTCGTTGACTACTTATCTGCAAAATGCGGTTTTACGTATATTATCACATCGAGACTAAGCCAAGACAAACTAGAAAACCTCTTCGGCATCGTGAGGCAATTTAATGGCTATAGCGATCATCCCACGCCGGCTCAATTTTTAGTGACAGTTAATGCATTTTACAACTTAGCGAAGCCGCCAAAGACAGAAATTTGTAATGCTGAAATTGTAAATGCCTTACTTGGAATTAGCCGTACAAGCGAGAAACCTACCCAGCTTCTTTCAAATCCTATTGATGAGCTTGACCGTTTGGAGGGAAGGCTCGGACGTCGAAGCTACTTTGAATTCCCTTCCTTCAGATTACCACAGATACGTCACTAGGCACAGTTCTAGCCGTCTCATAGCTTATATTGCAGGATATGTCGCTAGAAAGTTCATGAAGAAGTCAAAATGCAGTACTTTCTCCGCTTATCTCATTTCAAGCGAATCGCGCGCGGCACAAAAAGAAGAAAAACTTCGACCACGGAGGTCTTTATCCGTCCTCGGAGCTTGCAAAGCTCGTGCACACGCTGGAAGAGTCTTTCATGGTTTTTTTTTTTTTTTTAGTTCAAGAAAGGTTAACGCAAATAGTATGCGTGAATTTGCTTTTTTTTTGCAAAGCGCAGAGGTTTCCAAGTTTGCTTGCCCTACTCGACAAAGAAATGACACTTAACATAGTGAAGTTCTATACGTCCTCATGCGATTGCGTTTTTATGCCAAGTCGCTAAACCAAGAGCAGACCTCTAAAGCAGAGCAGGTAAAGCACCTAAAGCTGAGGAGGTGCAAGTAATCGTGCTTGAGGACTTTAATAATTCTGCCTTTCTCTTGTGTGTTTTCAAATTTAGCAGCTTAATTTATTCACGGCCTAGTACAGTTCAATAATATTCTCATATAGTTCTGTACAGTTTTATACGTTTGTACCATATTCTTGCACTATAGTCGCGATGTTTTTTTTCACGTCGTCCATTATGTGGTTTAGTTCATTGCTATGGGCTCTCATTCATTCATTTCGTTTTGAGTAGGACTGCCAGTTCATATGTATTCGCCCACATTTAAATAAAGTCATCAGTAAGCGCTGGCATAATTTCTGTCTTCAAGCAATCTTCGCATACCTCTATTTATATGTGGCGCAAAAAGTACGCTAGCCTAGCCTAAAACACCATTCACTGCGTTTTCAGTACGTGCGAGCGTTGATGGAAGATTTCAGTCTATCCCGCATAAACCGGTGCGGGAAAAATTTACATGATCATAGAAATACGTTAGACATTCGTCATTGAACCTCCCGCTAGTGTTCGAAGCACCCAATACGTTCAGGAAATATATCTTGCCGTTGCTTGTCAGTTCGTCGGCAATCTGTATCTTAGTTGGTTTGAGGGGTTTAACGTCCCAAAGCAACTAAAGCCGCGTTCAGACTTCGTGCGCATTCGTCGTAAGTATCGTATTAATCGCAGTGCGCATAGCGGCTGGTAGCTTGCGACCGCGCATGTTCACACTGGGCCGTTCGGTAAGATGCGTTCTCTTTACGATCGGCCAATCACCGCTCTCAACATGGCGCCGGTTAGCGAGCGGCTGATAGCGAAGGTCTGGGCTCTTCAAACTCAAAATGAGATGTTAAAGAAAAGACTGGACACACAAATAAAATACGAAAAAGAACAATGGGTATATTAACAATTAACCACTCGATTACAAATACACTTCTTCGTTTCGCACACGCACGTTCGCACACAATTTTCAAACGTCCGCTCAGCGTGCTGACGCACCACTCAGTCCGCACATTTCTTTACGCGCCCGCTCTCGCTGTCGACGTACCGCGCACTCGATGTCGCATGATCGCACTCTCTCGCACCAAAACAGGCGTGCGGTCCGCCTGCATCCCTGCTTGCGATTTTACCAGTGCCCCGGAGCGATCTTGGACACGGGCCGGACACCAAACAATGAGCCGGGGCGCGCGGCAGACACGTAAACACGACCTCCGCAGAACCTCGTCCCCCCTCAGAAAATGCTGTTTTCTTTTTCAATTTTACGGTGAACTTCTTTCGAACTTCGACGAGTCCGCACCAGCTCCGTTCGGCGGCCCGACCGCAACGTCGCCCGCATCGACCTTTCGCTGCAGGCCAACTGTTCCCTCACTTGTCAACGCAGTGGATGTGTCGCGAGAATGCACGGGGATGAAGCGGGCATCCCCCGCCTCCATAACCTCACTTTTCTAAACTAGAGGAAACATTTGCTTGTTGAAAGCTTATTCGCACACGAAAAAACGGATTGATAAACCACTTACTACTTTGACTCAGCGCACTGGCAATTTGCAGCCAGGTTTTGCACTTCTCTGTGCGATTTCAGCTACTCGTAGTAGAGAGCCGGCCTCTGCTGAACTTTTTTTATGAGAGGCTGATAATTCCACAGCGAAGATTCCACACTGCACATGATCAAGCTGCTGACAGACACAATCAGTGACACAACACCAATAACACCGGCGAGCCGAGACGCCGAGACACTGCAGTAGAGTAGGAGCATTGGATGATGTCGCCTACTAGCTGGTTTGCGCGCGAAATCTGGGAAGACCGGAAGCCCCGTGACCGGAAAGGGAAAACCGAAATGGCTGTGCGCATTGGTCGCGCGTAACAGACGTATCTGTGCTAGTCGTAAAAGTCGCGGGTCCTCCGACATTTATGGCTGCGGACGTTACGCATCTTACGCTCAATGCGACAGCAGTCCGAACAGACACATTGCGTTTTTTGCGCTTACGCTTACGATCCTTACGAACGATACGTGCGTTGCGCACCTAGTCTGAACGCGGCTTAATATGAGAGACGCCGTAGTGGAGGACTCCGGAAATTTCGTTATTTAACGTGCACTGACATCGCACAGCACACGGGCGCCTTGCTTTTCACCTCCATTGAAAAGTTGCCGCCGAGGCCGGGATTCGATCCCGCAACCTTTGGAACAGTAGTCGAGCGCCGTAACTATGCCGTAACCACTGCGCCACCCCGGCGGGAATCTGTATCTTACATTGCCTGTATTTGTATTGCCGTTCCCTGACGACGGCCGGTTTTTTTATAGGGAACTAGTTATTTTGTTCATGAACATATTCGTTTTAATACATTTAGACAAGCGTGCCTTCGGAGTCCGATTGAACTAGCGGTGACGGTTCACCCAGCTGTCTGCTCCGCGCTCACTGCGCTCCTCCTGCACACAGCGCCCTCTCTCCAGTCATCGCTGAAACGACCAGCTCGCCGGCGGCAGACGGCACACTTCACAATTCTAGAACTATAGTGCTCTATAAGATTGGGCAGTGTGCCGACCGCGCCGCGAAATGCATGGGAGCGGGGGGCCGCTTTTGCGATGACGGAGGCGCCGCAGCGCAGAGGGCGCCACCAGCAACTGGTGTGTCAGTCGTCCGGGCGCCCGCGTATGCGCGTTGTGCGGCGGGCGGATACCGTGTGCACTGTACGTTCTTGTTTTCTTGTGCGTCGCCTCGAGCTATTCGCGACAAGATTTTACAAATATGCGGTTTAACAGGGCTCAGTACTGTTAGCAATCACCTAATTTATTTTCCATTTTGGCCGTCGGCAACACCTCGGGGAAGCAACATGACAGGAGTTGGGCTTTGAAGAAAGCAGCTGGGAGAGCATACATGGCAAAATTACTTTTGAAAAGGAATTAATTTACATTACTAATTATTTTGCTGAAAATCGCAGAAAAGTAATTAAAAACATTACTCATTACTGCTCCTAAAAAGTAATGAAATTACAATGCAATTACTTCGACTGAGTAATTCGATTCCTTTTAAATTACTTTCTAGTTTTCATCCATGCAAAAACGAAGTAAAGTTAGCAAACAGAACAACTTTTTCTCCAGAGACGAACCAAGCACATTCTTTCGTCTTCCCGCCAAATTCCGTCCCAGATAACTATTCCTTCCCTCTTTCCTACAGGACTTGACGTTGAAAAAATGAGACAACCGCAAAAAAAGTGACAACAACAAAAGCAGAAGCATGGTTGAACGGTCGTGAAATGAGCGGCGAACCCAGCGTCTTGTTGGCCCGGAGCTGTCTCCGCCATTTGAAGGTCCCGAAGAAGCTAGGCTATTTACTGCTTCAGTAGTCCCAAGAATCGTCCACGGCACCTTGCGCTCAGTAATGCTCACGCCACGGTGACTGACGGCATGTACCCTTCTGCCTGTCTACCCCATCCAAACCCTCCCTCGCCCCTTGGTGACGAGTGCAACCAAGAACCACTGTGCCCTAGCTGAAGCAACACGCCGCGCTTCCAACTAGTTTTCAACTCCGGCCTTCTTGCACCATCTGTCCCTTCGGCATTCCCTTGACACCTTGTTTCCTGCTGCTTGGAGAAAGGTTGCCATGGGATAGCTGCACTGTGAACTGCTACACAGGAGGTCTTAGGCGGACTGTTTTGCTCAATTTTGTCTCATTTTGCCGACCCGTTACGCATGGCTTCGGCTTGTGGCACGTCGTTCTTGCTTTTACAGCAGTCTACTATGTTGTCTATTGAAGGAGTAGCGGTGCATTTAAGTAAAAGTAATTTCGAAAGGAATTATTTACTTTTGTTGCGAAATTACTGCCAAAAAGTAATTCATTACATTACTAAATTACCAAACCGAAAAAGTAATTCATTACATTACAAATTACTAGAAAAAGTAATTAAATTACAGTAATTTTATTACTGTAATTCAATTACTGCCATGTATGTTGGAGAGGGCGTACAAATTCAGACTCGCACAGCACGCTTCACTCGCCGCACAGCACGCTTTAGCATTCCTAATGCACCTCATTGACGTCCAGAAATGTCGTCATCGTCATCATCATCAGCCTGACTACACCCAATGCAGGGCGAATGCCTCTCCCATATTTCTCCAATTAACCCAGTTCTGTGCTAGCTGCATCCACTTGACTCCCGCGAACTTCTTAACCTCATCCGTCCACCTAACTTTCTGCCGCCCCCTACTACGCGCTCTCCTTCTCTTGGAATCCGGTTTGTTACCCTATGCGACCATCGGTTATCCTCTCTTCGCACTACATGTCCTGCCCATGCCCATTTCTTCTTCTTAATTTCCACTAGAATGTCAGTAACTTGAGTTGTTTCTCTGACCCACTGCACGCTTCCTATCTCTTAATGTTAACCCCTACCATTTTTCGTTCCATAGCCCTCTGAGTTGTCCTCAACTTAAGTAGAACCCTCTTGGTTAGACTCCACGTTTCAGCCCCATGGGTGAGTACAGGTAAGATGCAACTGTTGTATACTTTCCTCTTATGGGATACCGGTAAGCTGCTAGTCATAATCTGCGAGTGCTTGCCAAATGCACTCCATTCCAATTTTATTCTTCTTGTTACTTCCTCTTCATGGTCCGGATCTGCGGTTACTACCTGTCCTAAGTAGACATATTCGCCTACTACTTCCAGTGCTTCGCTCCCTAACGTAAACTGCTGTTCTATCCCGAGGCTGTTGAACATTACCTTAGTCTTCTGCATATTGATTTTTAAGCATACCTTTCTACTTTTCATGTCTAGATGATCAATCATTATTTGCAGTTCATCCCCTGAGTTACTTAGCAAGGCAATGTCATCAGCAAATCGCTGAATGTACTCGTTTTGAAAAAAGGGCAGTGTGGAGACAAGACGTATGAAAAAGTCAACATGTAACACGTTGCGTTCAAGCGCTGACTAAAGCTGGCCACAGTGACCCCACTACCAAAACAGTCCAAAATGGTACATTCCATTGTTTGACGCTCAAACTATGCGGTCTACACTACGTCACCTGAAGCCACAAGAGAAGTCAGTATTCAGTTCGAATGAATTAAATGTGGACTACCCCGCATGGAGGTATACATAGTACGGACATGAAAAACGAATGACACCACTCCAGGTAAAGGGCTACCGAATAACGGAACACAGTGGGTCAGGAAAGGTGGAAGAAGTGGGAAGTAAAGGTTGCACAGGGAAAAAAAGAAGACGGGAGGGAGAAAGCGGTTGGTGGAAAGTACGCAGCGCAGTGAAAAGAGCGACCGCGAATGTGAACAAAGGTTTGGAATTTTCGTGCGGCACGGCAAACGCACGACGGAGAAGAAGGCAGGGGGCTAAAGACAAAGTAATATGGAGATATATGAAAGACAATAAAAAAAGAAAGGAACCGAATGAAGGCCTGGGAAGAGGAAAGTAGTGCACAAACAGGCTGCAATCGAACGCGCATAAAGATGTAAGCGTCGAAATTTAAGAGTCAACTGTAAAACTGTAGACTAATCTAAGAACAAACCATTTTCTTTTCTCTCCATAAGCTGGAACATTGTTGTAACGGGTAGCTTTAAATACCCAGAGATGCGCGCTATTCTCAATGCACATAGTTTGACAATGACTTAATTGTTCCAAAACATGTCTAGGTTGTTTTTATTCTGCGTGCTCAAGCAACCGGTAATATGCAAGTCATTGCCCCCAGAAGATCTCTCTAGTCCTGTTTTGGTGCACATACGAAATGAACAAAAAGAAAAGCTTTGAAAAAGAAAGAACGACGGAAAATAGAGGATGCAGAGGCTATAGTAAACGCCTAGTTCGCTTCCGCTAGATCATCCTTCTGCAAAAGAGAGGTTGTGAGGCAGGCATGGTTTCTCGCCACGAACAAAAACTGCACCATAGGCTCGAAGCTAGATAGAAATTTACCCAAAACTTTGGCTCGGGTGTACGGTCCTTTTGGACGCCTTTGCACTTCACATTTTTCAACCTTCCTGTAAAATGTGGAAGTTCAAAAATTTTACCTACCAGGAGCACCAGAAAGCTCACACTTGAAGTAATTAAATTTCATGTGTTTTTGCGGCTTCTCTCTTTGCGAAGTAAGCGAACCACGACAAAAATTCCCAAAGGGAAAACAATTAAATTCCCTTGGAAGTATTCCACATGCGATATCAACCTTGTTAACAATTATAGCCTGATTAGTTCTGCAAAGAGTAGCCACGGCAAGTAGCCAGACTGTAGTCTGGCAAGCAGTAGTTGGCGAGCATACCAGTCGATTACTTACATTTCATACCACACACTCGAAGAATAAACAGGCATTAATATCCGCATTTGAATTCGGCCTTATATTAATTGCATGCGCGTTAGGTGCCCGTCATCATTTTCGCATTTTTTTTCTCTCGGTGCGCGCCAAGAACTGCATCATACCTGCCAATACGAGGCTTAATTATAAGTGCTTTTTTTTTTTTTGCTCAGTACAATTTGATGCCAGTAAAGCGTCCGCACTCAAGTGCCCAATATATGAACGTATTCCCTCGTAAAAGTATGTGACAGGTTTAATTCTTCATATTTTATCTGAAGTATTGCCCCAGCTGTACTTTACCTTTTTTTTTTGCATCTGTACAACTGGTTCAGTCTTTGGTGAGCGGCCCGTAAACAAATGTTCGCGACATATGTATTTGTTAATTACGAACAAAACATAAATGCTTGCGTCGTGTATACGGTCTTTTTTTTTTTTTTTTGCCGGTAACCGCAGTCCTTTAAATTTTCGCACACTGTATTTGTCATTTCTGTAAGTGGTGATTAGGGCACATAAAGGACAACGATTGAAGAGATATATTACAGATTACTGGCGATTAAAGATAAACGTTGTTATGTATTAATAGGCACAATATGAAAAATGAGTTCGTAAATAAGGCTCTTAAAAATATAAGGTGTTCCTAAAGAGGCCTTACAAGCTTTGCTTCGCATGTATACTGTTTTTCTCCGCGTTTTAATAGCGCTCTTCGGCAGTAGCCTTTATTCCCTTACTGGAAGAATGAATGCAAAACACCCCACTTCGTTGGAAGCATTAAGTACAAATTGCTCATCTGGACGATTTATGGCTGTCCGCAGGAAGAAGAAATGTTGAAAGAGTTTTCAAATAACGATTCTAACATCGCGCGCTGCTCCGTAGGACTACCCAAGCGCAAACGGCGTCTCCAGATTAACGTAAAGGAATGGCAGGGATCAGTTTAAGAACTTGGAATAAGTAGCCTCTTTATTAAATATCGCACCAATTGCGTAGCGTGTGAAAATAACTCCAAAGAGAACCGCGACCCTCATCTGTACCGCCACTATCCCCGCGGCCGCTACGCGCAGAGCGGCGAACGTGGCACCCCTGTTGCACGTCGCGCCCTCTCGCGGAAGTCGGTTCCTGTCATCGCAAAAGCGGCCCGCTCTACGGCGCCGGTCGTCACACTGCCCAATCGTCTAGAGCACTATATCTAGAACTTTATACATTTAGTGCATTTTGTTGGCTCCACAGCCATAGCCACAGCCAGCCAATTCATTCATTCATAAACCTTTATTCATGAGGATGACCGGAGGCACGGCCGCTCAATGGAGGTGAGCGGCCGTGCCGGAGGCCTAGAGGGGAAGGGGGTGGGTTAGGTGAGGTTGAGGGTGCCAGACTCCGACATGAAGTCTAGCAGGGCCAGCCAAAGCCACAAAGACAAGCGGTGTGTGTTGGTAAACAAAGGTGGCGCTGCGATTAGCAGCGACGTGAGCGACGTGAGGTTGTCGCGAGTACGGGTACCCGCGGAGATGTCCGAGAGAAGTTCACGACTCAGTAGACTCTTTGCATTTTGTAGCGCAAGCTGCTCCCGATCCCAACAAGGCTACTCCGTAGTTATAATTTCGGACTATGCTCCGGCGCATCTTTGACTTAGGACAGCGGGTGTTCGAGCTGTTGCTGGCGTCTACAACGGCCGGTCGATGTTGTGGCTAGGGCTACGAGACTTAGGACAGCGAGGAGCTGTCACTGGCGTCTGCAGCTGCGACTCCGACGACGAGACTTAGGACAGCGGGGAGCTGTCGCTGGCGTCTTCGCCGACGGCTCGTTCGAGCGCTTCGGGAGGAGGTCAGGGTCAACCCAAGACTCGCTCTCGAACACCCTCCCGGACGAGGTTGCTCTGGCCTCGTTTTCTGGTTCTCTTTATACCCCCTTCAGTGCCGAGGGCGTGGGGAGGGGTACTCCCTGCAAAGCGAGGGACGCTGCTTCTTTGCGTAACCTTTCGTCCTTTCTATATTTTTGCTTCCCTTTTGACTGTCCTTGCCCCCTCTGTCGGGATGAGCAGCAAGCGCGTTTCTTTATTTCTCTCCACAACTCCCAGGTAGCGTGCGCCACGTTACAATCCTTCCCGGTGGAAAAAGATGGGTGAGTGTCCTCACTCACCTTACAATAATTATCATATATCACATTTCAAAAGTACAGAAAGTCACATACCACAATGTAGTTAGTCACACACCACAATGTAGCTAGTCACACACCACAATGTAGCACAGAGGTAAATCACCTGTGCGAGAGTTTGGAGTTCTTAAAAATGTTCTGATGTCTACTCAATCTTGTCGCTGTCACAATTAATGTCCTAGAGTCAGTGGATGATTTAGTCACAGCACACTGTCGCCGCGGTCTGAGAGATTTTGTCCCTGGCTCGCACTATGGCAGTCTGAGTCACGCACACACACATATACCCGCGCACACTTCTGTCGGTGAGTGAGTCTCGCTGGTCCCGATGATGAAAAAAAACAATAAATGGCACACATGCGCACACACGCACAACACTGTCGAATCCAGCCTGCACGGCTAGTAATAGACGAAGTCGTCTCGTCGGGGTGGCACTGCACTGCGGCGTGATCTTGTTCGAAGGGTTGGCTGTTGGGGTGGTTCTTCACTGTCACACGGCACTGTATCTAGTGCATCGAAGAACTCGTCGTCGCTATCCGAGTCGGGTGTAGCAGGGTCCTGTCGGGCCGGGCACTGGGCTTCGGGGCAGGAGACAGCTTGCTTGGTCACCTCAGTCTCGGTCTTCTCGCCGCGGTCACCGTAAGGTTTAAGCCGGCTTACGTTTATCACATCACGGCGTCCACGACGATTCTCAACTTCCCAGTCGTTTTCTGCGGTTTGTCTCACCAACCGGTACGGTCCATGGTATGGATGAAGGAACTTTGAAGTTCGCCCCCGCATTGCCACTGGTTTTCGCACATAAACGAGATCACCTGCCATGAGTTGCTGCGTCCGGCGCGTCTTGTCATAGCGCTCTTTGTTCGTCTCCTGTGCCCTCATTTCACGTTCTAGCACCAGCTCCCTTGCTGTGTTCCATCGGCGCAGAAACTCTTCGTTCGAAGGTGCCATGATACCCTCAGGATTTATCTGGAGCGCTGCGTCGATTGGCAGCGTCGGCTCGCGCCCATATAGCAGAAAGAACGGGGAATAGCCTGTTGTCTCATGTACCGAGGAGATATAAGCAAACGTCGCGAACGGGAGGAATTGGTCCCAGTCACGGTGGTCGGAGGAGACGTACTGGCTTATGATTTCCGCTATAGTTCGATTAAAACGCTCGCAGAGGCCATTTGTTTGGGGGTGGTAGGCAGTTGTCCGGGTGTGATTCGTTTCGGTCAAGCGAAAGAGTTCCTCCATCATATCGGCTACGAAGTGGCGTCCTTGTTCCGGAGCCCCGTGCCGGAGAACTATCGCCTCCAGGAAAGCTTTGGCTGCACACGCTGCAGTGGCTTCTGGCGTAGCGACGGCTTTCACTCACTTGCTGTGGTAGTCGATCATCACGATCACATGCCGATTACCGCCTGACGATGCTGTAAGTGGACCCAAGAAATCCATTCCGATGCGCTGAAACGGCCGTTGGGCTGGTGGCACGGGCTGTAGCAACCCCGATGGTCTGGTGGGCGGGGTCTTCCGCGTCTGACAGTCTGTACACGAAGAGACGTACCTCGTGATATAGGAGAACATCTTCGGCCAAAAGTAGTGCTGGCGAATCTTGTCGAGGGTCCTCTTCATGCCCAAGTGGCCTGCCGTTATGCCATCGTGACAGGACACTAGGATTTCGTGTCGAAGTGACCGAGGTACAACCAGGGCCAATCTTTCTCCCTGGAAGCCTTTTGCTCTCCTGAGCAGCACCCCGTTTTCCAAGCAGAAGGCGCTTGCGGCGCGGCGTATTTTTCTTGAAGCCGGTTCGTCCTGGTGAGTCAGATGTCGGATGATTGGTTTCAGGAAGGGGTCGTCTTGTTGGAGGCTGGCTATGTTAGCTCTTTGCTCCTCAGCAATGAAGAGCGGCATCCGCTCTTCGTCAAAGGGGGCTTCGTCATGGGGAAGTCGTGACAGGGCATCGGCGTTTGAGTTCTTGCTTCCCGGTCTGTGCCGCAAGCTAATGTTGTACTCTTGGAGGAGGAGACTCCACCGTGTGAGGCGCCCGCTAGGGTTCTTGGTAGTCATAAGCCATGTGAGACTGGCCTGATCTGTGACTACGGTGAACGGGATTCCAAAAAGATAGGGACGGAATTGTCTTGCTGCAAATACTACCGCAAGGCATTCCTGCTCCGTGACACTGTAGTTTTGCTCAGCTTTGTTCAGATGCCGACTGGCGTAGCTGACGACATGTTCGTGGCTGCCATTCTTCTGGACCAGTACTGCACCGATGCCATATCCGCATGCATTGGTGCGAACCTTTACGGGTAAGCTTGGGTTAAACTGCAGCACCGGTGAACTGGTTAGGTGCTGCTTGAGCTGCTCAAACGCCGACTGGAATTCGTCATTCCATTCCCAGTTTTTCTCCGTCTTGGTAAGTTCAGTGAGTGGTCGGGCAATTCGGGAAAAATTTTTGATGAAGCGTCGGTAGTAATTGCATAGGCCCAGAAAGCTGCGAACTTGTTTCACATTCTTGGGTGCCGCCACCTGAGTGACTGCACGTATGTTTTCCGGGTCTGGCCTCACCGTTCTTCCGTCGATGATGTGCCCCAGATACTTTATATTGTCGGCAGCTACGTGGCATTTCTTCGGCTGCAAGCGTAAGCCAGCTGAACTACGGGCATCGAAAACGCTCTGCAGATCTCTTAAATGATCGTCGGCGCTCTTGGAAAAAACGATGATGTCATCCAGATAAGCAAGGCATACTCTCCATAGCTGACTTGTCAAGACTTTGTTTGTTGTCAAGACTTTATATAGATTCTTAATGACTGGCTGTTCTATGCTGGCAACCCAACCGTATTTGTCGGCTATCGTAATATTTGCCATCGGATGTTCTTCACTGGCTTCTAAAGATTTTCATCTTCTGAAATTCATTGGCACTGCAATATTTGCAAGCCAAGGCTACATTCTAGCATGCATAATGTTAATATTGTGGAAGAAGGCCAGGTCGAGACGGCAAGGCAAGGGATGCCGTGTCTGGCGTTTATTCCGATGGACAAAACCCAAGCGCGTGCCGGAGCCGGCGCCGCGGGACGATGATGATCGTATGTACAAAGGAAGAAGAAGATTATGAAATGTACAAATGAAAGAAGATCCGTGGAGGGCTCACAATATCTGGACTTATATAGTGGTTTCACATTTTTTTGTCAATCCGTGCTTGCAGCCATTCACATGCATAGAGATGTTTGTGCAACTCATTGGAAAAATGCATTGAAGCAAAACCAGAAATATGTGTTTTGAATGAGATTTCTTTATTTAGTAATAAAAGAGCGCGAATGTGGCCCAGACGTTGAGTAAGATCAGTGCGGAAATTCTGACCGGTGCCAGGCTCACTAGAAGGCCCAGTGGCAGCATTTGTATTTAGGTGGCTGGTGAGTGGGGTGGGGAGTTTGCAAAATGCGGCGTCGGTATTGACCAAGTGCAGGGCAAGGCTAAATGGTGGGCAGTTCCAGATGCCGTCTGAGAAAACTCAACCAGGTGTCTCCTTTAGCCTCTCTCACAGTTGATTGCTCTGGAAATCCATCTGATGATGAACACCTGTATATCAGCGATGTCAACGTCGCCCTTATAATAGATATGGCATCTGTGGAAACAGAGAAAATCAAAACAAATATACTGCTAGCGCGCTCCTCACGCGCAGTTATCGTGTGTCATAGCTCCGTCAGGGAGATCTCAGCAGCACCTGTCACAACCTTGCAGGATGGGTAATATATGCTTAATCACTTTATTTTGCAGCGAAGTTTCCAAGTTTATAGTCAACATACCAGGGATTTTGTTTTTGCGTTTTGGCGTTATCATCCACCACTGGATTGAAACAATGATCGAGATATCAAGGAAAGCTCTTTTCTTGCAAAAAATGGCCTCTTGCGCTGCGGGGCGGGTTACATTCCTGCTTTATTTCCGCAAGTGCAAAAAGCGCTTTCGATCCGGCTCGAGGCTAAGCCAGATAAGACGATTAGCGGGAACAAAATGCAGGACGTAATTTCTTTCAGGCAAAGTTCGTGTGCAGCAACAGAATTTACGTCCTGAAAACGCGGAAAGAGGTCCATTGAGGAATAATTATTGCGTACGTTCGTTGAAAAGAGATACACTGAGACAGCTCGACTGTTAAGAGGCATTGGACACCTGTTATGGGTTAAAGAAGAGAAAAAAGGGTAATGGAAGGTACTAAGCGCTGGCCAGTAAAAAAAGCAGGACTATTATAAGCTGAAGTGAAGTGTGACTACCTTATATAAAACATCACCTGCTACCACTCCATGCAATTTTCAAGTGCCTAAATGCTTGTTTTTTTCTTCTCCATGCTTCCTACAAGTCAGCTTCCCTGTGCGGCAAAAATTCCTGTACAATGGCGGCATAGACTTACTTTGGGATAATAGTTAGGTACAGTGCTGGTACGTCACCAAGCGGGCAGGGTAATTTCCGCACCCCTCGCCCATTCGTCGCAGCATTCCGCGCGTGCGCATTGTGGCGCCACTATTACCCTCTCCGGTTAGGGTCCCCTATTCTAAATCTTTCCTCACCCCCAGGGTGACAGTGCTCCCCCCTTTATTCCCGCGTTAAGAATGCCCGGAAACCTGGTCTTGCACAATGGCCTGTTCGGCGGGAAGTGCATCGGAAGCAGTGTGGACTGTAGTAGATGCATGCACTGCACCTAACTATTACCCCTGAGTCCGGTTCTGTCGTCATTGTGCATGAATTCCTGCCTCACAGGGAAGCTGACTTGTAGGTTTTGCAACTGGTCTATTGTATTGCAGTCGCCAGAGGTAATGGACAGCATAACTGGAAATGGTGCTGACCCTGAAAGCAGAATTTAAAATCAGATGGGCATTGCAAACAAAACGAAATGAAACCTTTATGCAGAAACAGATGATCTAAATATTTCTGGACATAAAATATGTTGGAGCTAACAGCATTCTAAGCCTACAACAAATACTGATTGATCAAGAGTGCGAAGCCGTAACACATCACCGCGTATTTGTACGCTCCGAGTCTGATTAGAATAGTAAGAGTAATTTTCTTTTGCAAAGCAAACGTGAAAACAAAAGTGGTACAGAACAGCCTTCAGGCTGGAAAATTCTGACCACACTACAGCATTTAATTCCAGAAAATCATAATTTTCACTCAATAACACCTGCGCAATTTTGCAACAAATAATTAATACAACAGACAATACTGTTGTGTACAACAAATGGAGTTCTAATTTTGGGAAATACTCAAACCTGAGTAGGCTGAAGCTGAGCGAAGAGCAACTTTGTTGACCATCGTTAGCGATGACCTGTGCGGTAATGACGTAGAAAAAGAAGAACTGCTTAATTTTAAATTAGGTATCGCTTGCTTTTGTATGCGGCCCCTCAAGCATGGTGTACAAACGCATGCAGCACGAAAATTTAGTAGACGCAAATATATATGACCGTCTTCCATGGGAAAATTTCAGCTTAAGAGAATACCTACGCGTGCATGCACAAAAAAACAACAACAAACAAACACGATAGGCTCAGGATCTAAAAAAAAAAAAAGAAAAAAACCTGTACCAATCACGCAAAGAGCTTGATAAAAAGCAGAGCTAAATAATTATAAATGACAGTTCTATCTGCTGAAATAATAAGGAAACTTTTGGGTACCCTTGGAGACTAAGCAGCGATAAATTATTAATTTTGTTTTTCATTCTGCAGTTCGCAAAAGTTTAGGCCACGAATGTGCGTTCAAAATATAACTTTTAAAATAGAATAACAACAAAGAAATATACTCGCTCACTTGGCAGCTAGTGCTAATAAGCGTATTGATGGAATGTAAAAATTTGGTTGCGCTCAGAGATCACAGTCTTGGACCGAAAAGGCACATCCGTGTTCCACCGTCCATTTTTTCAGCCGGCCGCGGCGTGCACGAGTGCTGGCGCGGGGCACAATGGGAGCGCACGGCGTGGGGATCGTTCGTAAAGGATGGGAGGGGTGAAAGGAGCAAAACATGCAGCAAGGGTCAGTAAACCATGGAACGAGGCAAGCGCGTTCCGTGAACATGGACAAAGCAGGGGGTTTCGGGGAGCCGGTACTGCTGTCAGGTGTCTTCATTGCTTCAGAATTCAACAACTTGAGGTTATATGTGATCTCACAAGATGTTTGCTGCACTGAGAAAGGCAGAGGCCCCCGGTCCAATAAGGATCCGCGCTCTACAATAGGTAATTGTGCGCCTGCGTGCCTCCTGACCCCCAAATTGGAGAGGGTGACAGTAGGAGCACAGTTTTCTATTATAGTGCCCAGGGGCGAGATGCATTTAAGAGCACAATTGCAAAGGCTTTTCGCAGTGCTGCAGATATCTTGTGAGAGGAAGTATAGATGAGGGGGAAGGGGGTGGGGGAAGAAAAGAAGGAAGTGTCTATCGCGTGTTCGAGGCGAGTGCATTGCTTGAACTCAGTTCTTTCTAAGAATTCGCAACAAGATTTTTCGTGTCGCTTTCAGGTGCATGCGTCTGGGCGGATAGCTTCTGCTGGAGAGTGGAGATGACCAGCACAGAGTGCCCGGCCAAGCTTCTTGGTTCCTGCTTGCGAATAAGAAAATATATTTAACAAAATAAATGGAGACTTTGAGAAGCTGTTTGTTGCCGCTGTAGAAAGCATTCTGTTACCTTAGAAAAATTTGCGCGAACTCGTGAGGCTTAGTATAAAGGAATGGGGAAAAAAATTCCCGCTCAGATATAACTTCTGTGAACTTGTGAGGCTTAAATATAAAAGAATGGACTAGGGAACTGCTTAGTGTACTTTGACTTTTCAAAGATACATACATCTATCTGCTAATGAGTAACGAGAGTAAAATTATCTCACATATTTCTCGTGAATGAGCTTATTGTTATGTGCTCTTGGCTGGAGCAGTGAGCAATAAAAAATTTAGATGCCTATGAATAGAAACACGTTTGATGTATTTTGATAAATTGTCCAGCCCAGGTATATGGATATAGCTAGCAATATTTGTAATTTGCACTTATTGCAAGCTAAAGAAAAAGAAAAGCGGGATAGCGCAGAGCCAAATGTGCCCAGAGAAAACCGGGGCGTCGCTTCTCTGGATGCAGCTGAAATGCCACATTGGTAAATTTCATCAGAGTAAAGTTACGTGTGAGCTTGTTCGATACGAACCAGCCGCGCTAATCATGCCAACGTGTTCTCTTTCTGCATAAATCAAAGCACTGCGACAGGGATATTTTCTACCTGAATTGTTGTCACAAATTTTCGGTTGTGTGCAATGATGCTTGTCGCAATCTTTATTAATGCTAGTTTCCCTTTGTCATCCTTCCTTCTGTTTTAAGCTATGTTCATTGTGTTATTTTTTATGTGTAATCCAGCGGCATTCTCGTAGAGTGCGTCGTCAAAAGTAGGCTGCTGTAGTTTGTCGGAACGGAAAATATACAAGTCAATCAGTAAAACAGTTCGGCGTGGCTCATGTACACAGTTTGCAGAGTTTTAGCAATAAATAATCACAACTACATCAAAGCTGTTTCGCAGTTATGCTGTGCGGACAGGCGGACAGAAAAAAAAAAGTAATTGCTGTTGTCAACCCCCTAATTGAATACAATACAACATTAAAATTTTTAGCCTCTAATATTACTAGTTTGTAAACTTGGAGACAGTAACATTTCTAGACAGCTCCCATTTGTATAACTTTTATAGAGCGCGTGTGTTACCTGAGATTAAGCTCCATAAAAAGAAATATTCAGTTTCAGTTCTCGTATGCATGCGTAAGCGTCACGCTGGCCGTCTAAACGGCTTCAGCTGCGGCGAGGTGTTTCACGACACTCCATGTGGCATTGGCATACAAGGCAGGTCTTTTGGATGCCGAACTGGAAGAAACGTTCGGTCAAAAGCTAACCACGTCAAGGATGTTTTTCATGGACCGTCTTTGTCTTGCGTGCGTATTCACATGAATATAATGCTTAAGTTCAAGGCGTATGTCTCGAAAACCGCACATACACTCTCTAGTTTTATGATATAACAATGCCTGGTATCTAATGTCGCCTGAATGTTCATGAACCGCTATCAGATAAGGCGGACAAGAATTATTTCTGCAATTAATTTGTGTATGCCTCGTTTCGTAACCTACACATACGAGCAAGTTAAATGTGCCGCTTATTGATTATCTAAAAGCTGTAAAGACTAATTTGGAATACCGAGGATCGTAGAGGAAGGTCTCATTCCTAAAAGTCATATCCTAACACAACGGAACAGTGTTGTCAAGAATTGCATGCCAAAATACGTGAGATATTGACAGTTTAAGGGGAAAATGTTAACAAACGCTCGCTAGCAGTCTGGCTAAATACCCAGGTAATGTTGATCACTATATGGCAAGAGGTACCTCATTAAGGAAGCGTGATCTCAATGAGCGAACAATATTTGCCAGCATATATACACGTATTTCAGATGTTGGCTGTCTTACCTAAATGAGCGAACAATATTTGCAAACGTTCACGAACGTATGTCAAATGTCCGCATTCGAATCTAAACGAGCGACCAATATTTGCCAACGGACACGAACGTGTATGAAATATTGGTAGACCGATCGATCTGATGGACGATGTTGCCAAGCTCACACCAGCGTATGCGAAATGTTGGCGAGCCACACGTATAGCAGGACAATGTTTATCACTGGTTTCTAGACATGGTACGAATGTCAGCAAGCAATGACACACCTGGCCCGTTGTAACCGGCTTATAGAGTGGCATGACCAATATCAGATACATACTGCAAGCAATGTGCCGCCCTTGGGCCGTGTTTTGCCAGCACATTTCTAGTATCGGGCCGGTTAACTGTGCTACCTGAGGAGGTTAACGAAAAGGGTTCTACTTAAGTTGAGGACAAATCAGAAGGCCATGGATCAGAAAATAGTAGTTGCAACGTTAAGAGATAGGAAGCGTACAAAGTGGGTCAGAGAAATAACTCGTTACTGATGTTCTAGTCGAAAGTAAGAAGCAGAAATGGAATGGGCGGAACATGTAGTGCGAAGAGAGGATAACCGATGGTCTCTAAGAGTAACCATTTGTATTCCAAGGGAAGGAAAGCGTAGCAAGGGGCGGCAGAAAATTAGGTGGGTGGATGAAATTAAGAACTTCGCAGGGGTCAAGTGGATGTAGCTAGCACAGAACCGGGTTAATTAGAGGAACATGGGAGAGGCTTTCGCCCTGCAGCGGGTATAGACCGGCTCATCATGATGACGACTCGCTCTACTAGTTTCTTTTATAGCAGAATTTAATCTTTCCTAAATTTGAATATGCTCAAACCTTTATTGTTAAACCAGTGCTGTATTGTAAATTGTTCTTATTTTGTGTGTTAGTGTATGTTGGCTATTTTGTGTGCTTACAATGGTTCTTTTTTTTTTCGAAAGCAATACTACTCGCACTTTCAAGCCTTCGCGTGACCCGGCCGCAGTTACGTCTTACCCACGTAACGCTGTGACATTGTAGCGACTCGCGTGGCATGAGTCCGGCACGTGCCGAAGAGAAGAAAGCAGCGGCGGCACGAGAGCTAAGGAACGCTCACGACCTTCGCCTCGGCTGGACGCTGCCGTCGTCCCCTCTTCAGCTTCTCTGCAAATAAATGTGGCCGCGGTCGTCCCTGCCTGGCGATCTCTACATTTGTGGTGACCCGGAGAACCGTGCCTTCACCCCGGTGGCGTCCTAGGATGCCATATTAGCAAGGCCCGGCTTTCGACCCGCCGCTTCCGATGTTCCGGCCTGCAGGCGTCGGCGGGTGGTTCGCTCAACTAGAGGCTGCGATGTACCAGAACTGCATTACCATCCAGCAGTTCAAGCACACAGTCCTCTCCGAAATCTTACCACCTGACATCCTCTGTCGGCTTGCCTGCCCTGCCTCGAGTTGGCGGCCATACGATGAGCTGCGTGCTGCCGTCCTGGCGTAGTTCAGCGAAAGCTACTGCCCGCTGCCGCTCTACGACGCAGTAGACCCGCTTTCGCCGCCGCCAGCATCACTCTCGTCTACAGCTGCGTCCTCGGGGCACAGCACGCCGCAGCTGTTTCCGGCCAGGTCCCTGCCACTCCTGCCTAGCGCATCCAGCCCGGCTACTCTCCCACACGTATCTATCGTCTACCACACTGTAAGCGCAGCCTCAGATGTTCCGTCCTCCTGTGCCGTCACTTACACTCCCAGTATACAAGTGGCAAGCTCTGCCGTCATTCAAGTGCTGGCATGCGCATCGTGTGAGGCAGCAGCACCGAACTTCAGCAAGTGCCTCGATTTCTCGCACCAAGCGTCCTGCTCATCGTCTGCAATCGCCCTCCATCGCGATTGCGCATAAGTGGGCTCCGCAGCCACCTCGCTCGAACACCACGCGCTATGCGACGCAACATCTCTGGTTCGTGTCACAGAGCCTATGGCCACTCATTTTGCATTTGTTGTGCACCTGCCGCTTTTCCAAGCCCCTATCAGGCAGCAACAACATGTCAGCTTATGCCTACCGGAAGTGACCCGTGCGTACGTACATCGCAGCCCACAGCCGCTGTCTTCATCCCAGTTAATTTTGCCCTCTCGTGCTGCAAGCTTAGGACGGTACATAGCTCTTCGTCATGTTCCCTCCCCAAAACAGGCTCGCCGCAGTGCTTTGCAGCATCCATTCGGCCAGTTCGTTGTGAGCACAAAGCCTGCCTTCAGCGCCGTCGCATGCACCACCGAAACCCTGGTGAACTTACCACAACTAGCCCGCCCCGTTCAAAATCAGTCTTTGTAAGCCGACCTTCGCAGTAGGCGGAAGCGACTCAGCGTACCATCAGATCTTGGATACGCGCGCAGCGTCTGAACTTTTTGAGTCACAACTTCAGTTCTGACAAGCGGAGGATTCAAGGTGCTGCCGCACGCTCAACAGTCCCGTTTCCTCTACCGCTACGTTTTACTCAGCCGCGACCTCCTGAACAGCCATTGATGAAACCTGCTTGCCCCTTGGACTACGACTTGGACACGAACTTAACATGTACTTATGTGTATCGCCTTCTTGATAGTTTTTTTAGAATTTTGCTTAGACTGTGAGTTTCTTTTCCTTTTTCTTTTTCGACCAGTCGTCTAGGGGAGGAGCCCTGTAGCGACTCGCTTGGGATGCGTCCGGTACGTGCCGAAGAGAAGGAAGCAGTGCCGGCACGAGAGCTAAGGAACGCTCGCGACCTTCGCCTCGGCCAGGCGCTGCCGTCGTCACCTCTTCAGCTCAGCTTCTCCTTAAATGTAGCCGCAGTCGCCCCTGCCTGGCGATCTCTACAACATCACACCCCACGTGACACAGGGGCTGGCTGGAGCTGCCAACTTGGGTCTCTCGTTTCACATGGGACGGTTATGTCAGAATCAGCCTGCTAGAACCCTGGCATTCACGTTACCTCTATAGGCCCCTAAGGCACGTTCATATCGGTTGGTTAAAGCGGGGCTTTATATGTGGGCTGAGGAAGAAGAAAAAGAGAAGAAGAAGAACGCTCGGTCACCCGTAGGTAATGCTTTTGCTCAATATTAGGTTCAGCAGCGGTGAGCCCTTGTAATTTTTTTTCTTTTCTCTACCCTAGTGCATAGGGTTTCTCAGTTCCTCTGTGTATATTTGCTTTGGGACGTTAAACCCCAGAAACCAAACCAGTTCCTCTGTGTATATTTGTATATCTCTCATTTCCCTGGCGTATTTTGTACTATCTGTCTGTTTTTATGTCTTGTTTTAGCCCTTGCAATAATGCCTGAGTGAGGGCGCTGTAGGTAGTGTGTATAAATAAAAAATAAAACTTTTAACAATAGTCAAAAAAGCAAGTGTAATGAAAGTAACATGAAGCAATGAACGCGCACGTTGTCGCGTCTACACTTAGGGCGAGCTAAGCATCCTTCAATTTTCTTTCCTTCGCCGACGTTCCTCTTGCTTCCTGATCTCCGCTCAGTGTCCTCTCGAGTGAGGCTTCGTGTGCCAGTGACAACCACATTTTGCCCAATGGGCATTCCCATGATAACGTTTTAAGTCTTTCCTTACCGGGCTATCATCATCTTACTAATATCACTGCGTGACGAATTGGGAGCCTTTCGCGATGCCCAATGCCAAGCTGGGCTCAGGGAATTGTGTTTTCAATTCAGTGTTTTTTTCTCAGAATGGCATTTTCCGAACTCATGCCGAATGCGCAGTACATTTATTCGTCCAATATTAATGAGGTTCACGCCGATTCCGTAGCCTTCTGATCACTAACAGTATGCGCCATGGCACATCATCACAGAACTGATGCATTGCATTTATTGTTGCTTTGTTTTTTCTCTCGAGATTCCATTCTTTCCACACGTTCCGAAGGCACGGAAGCATCGAGTCGTAAACAAGAATGGCCTGCTCGAAAACGTCGCATTATTTTGTTACTTCGCCTATAGTGTGAGGCTAATTTTATTGACACCCCGAGCGGCAGCGAGGCTGAACATGCTGCCCTACATTTAGGTTTCAGTAACCAAAGCAACGACAACGAACAAAACCAGGCTCAAACATAGATCCTCCCTTCGGTCAAGTTCGTTTCGTGTGGCCAGTTATTATTTCGTCTGAAAAACACCTTTCAACTTAGAATTGTTTTTCTCCAACGTGGTGACCAATAGGAAGCTATTTTTCTTTGTTCCAGTTTTCTATTTACAGGCAAAACTGCATTCATACAAGTAATGTTTATATTTTTCGTAGAACCATGTTTTGGCAAATTATTTTGTGTTGCAATGCATACTTGGTTGTTTTAGTTTATATGCCTAAAAAGCACGTTTATTTTGGTTTACTTGTATATGTTGCATAACCTATTCAAAGCTTGCATACGCGCACAAAAAATATTTCCAAAACCTACAAAAGGTCGTTTTTCCGAGGGTAGGGTAGAGTCAAGCTGTTAACTGCGTCTGTGGTGCTCTATGTCCGTCACGTAAAACCCAGGACGTTCAGATGGCTGTCGTCTTTCCCGCTGGAGTTCCAGGATTCCCCTTGGGCGGCTGAAATCAACAAGAAAAGACCCGTGAATTACATGAAGGGAGAAAACATTTGCCAGTGCTGCCTAGCATCAGGATTACCTTCCTGAACATCGATTATCTCCTCGGCGAATGCCGCAGCACTCCAGTCGGCGTCGAGTTCTGCATCAAAAGCGAATACTGATTGTAAGTGCGTGTGTGGCCACAGGATTGCGTAAGAAAACGAAGTGGATGAGCGTTTTACATATCGCTCGAGCAGTCTGTATCGAAGGAACGCACCGTATAAAGCGCTGAGTAGTGCAAGGATAGCTGACGCACAAAATGTCGCTTCAGAAATGAAACAATGAAACTGGCCAGATATCTGGTAATGATCCTTTTTATATGGATTACTTACTTTTTGTAGTTGGCTTGCTGTCAATCAATGCTGCGTTTGGGCGAGTGAGTTAGCCGTCTTCGTGAAAGCAGAAAAAAAATGAACAACAGCAAAATACAGACACACCAACGCCCGTGTCTTTCTTTTGCTGTTGCCCGTGCTTTTTTCCGCTTTCACGATCAACATGGCTTGCTGTTGTCTGTGAGGTCAGGTGCGGCATCTAAGCAGAACGCATCGCCGCTCTTAATTCAAATACGAGCATGGGGAAAGCGAGATACATGAGAATATTGTACAGAAGATGGTAGAGGCTCGAGAGGACCCCTCGTGCTAGGCCAGCCAATAAATCATCCTTCACCCTGTCACCATGTTGTGCTATCTTCTTGCTTGTCCCCACCTGACATTTTGATGGTGATGCTGGCTACGTCATCCCCATCCTCACCTTGGAACGTCGACGCCATCCGTACGCCGGGCCCATCGGCCAAGAGCCCGAAAATACAGCCGCGCAGCTTCGCCCCAGCCCTTCCTGCCCAGACCTGACCAGCCGCAACTACCGCCGCTGCGATCTGAAGACAAGGCACACAGACGAACTGACCAGAGACGAGAGCAAAGACCCCAGGGACCCGAAAGAACAGTAGGACGCGAACACGCTACACCCGCCCAGCCACCCGACGTGATTCCGAGCCATCGGTGTTATGAAAACTTTATTGGCGGAATGTTGAAGAGCTGCAGGGAAGGCGGACCACCTAAACATCATCAAGGCCATCGTCATCGTGGTGGCAAGAAGATCATTCTCTTCTATCTTTTCTTCAAGACCCTCCCCGTGACGTCACCACCGACTTAACAAACCGATCGGGATGATCGCTCGATGGCCCCCGAAAATGTTACGAAGACGAAGATTGACAGAGGCGCGAGAGGAGCCCTCGCGCTGGGCCAGCCATTAAATCATCCTTCACCCTGTTGCCATGCTGTGCTGTCTTCTTTCTTGTCGCCATGTGACTTTTTGAACGGTGAGGATGTTCAAGAAAGGAGAGGATGCCATCGGCGTATAACACGATAGCGACAAAGCTCGACAAAGCTGTGAGTGCGTTTTCATTTCCCCGAGATATCCACAGATGCAGAGGACTGTGCTCCTATTCTCGCTGGTTCGACCCGAACTTTACATCCCTTGCTCGCCCTCTCAACAATCTGCTGAAAAAAGGCATTCCTTTATCTTGCAGATCAGAGGAGGCTAACGCCTCCTCCAGCCTCATTGCTGTTCTAACGAATCCTCCTGTGTTGACCCATTTCAGCCCGTCTGCCCCGATCGAACTTCGCACCGATGTCAGTGGCCACGGGATTGGTGCCACTCTTGCACAGTGACAACATGGCGGCAGGATGAAGGGTGATTTAATGGCTGGCCTGGCGCGAAGGCTCCTCTCACTCCTCTGCCAGTGTTCTACTTTGTAACATGTTGGAGAAGAACCCTTGCCGAATCCATCCCCGTCCGTTTAAATTGAGAGGACTCTGCAGGAAGCTGTAATTTCCTGCGCATCTTGGAACTATTTCGCACCCCGACCTACAAACACCCCGACCAGTTGACCAGGGAAATCATCGAGGCGTATAATATGGCTAAGAAAGAAAGATTGTGTGTCAGCAAAACCTTCCCTGCTCCTGCGTGACTGCGAAGTTGCATATCTGGACATCACATAGTAACACGTGCGGTCTGGTTTTGGTGTTTTATTGTTTATGTACCTTATATAAATGTGTTTTCTGCGATTAAACTTTAGTTGAGAGTCAGCGCTTGTTCCTGTTATTTCTTCCTGTCATCCCCGTTTGTTCGCGCTGTTCTTTTGGATGAGTTAAAGTTCTCGCAGGGAAATGTGATGATATTAAAAGCCATCTTCGCCGCAACAACCTGCTTTTATTTGGGACCCCTGATTCCAGGGACGAGACGTGGGCAGGGTTGGAATCGGAAGTAGTGTCTTTCTGCGCCGAACACCTCGAACTGTCTAGCCAGAGATCAGATATTTAGCGAGCCCACCATCTTGGCCGCTTCAGCAAAGATAAAAAAACGTCCTATAATTGTTAGGAACTAGGAGTAGGTTTCCTTGTCAATAAGTATATAGCGGGTAATATCGATGAATTCTATAGTATTAATGAGAGGGTGGCAGGCATCGTAATTAGGCCTAATAAACGTATAAACTGAAGATCGTACAGGCCTGTTCACCTACATGTAGTTATGATGACCAGGCAGTTGAAAGCTTCTACGAAGATGTAGAATCGGCAATGCGAAACGTAAAGATGCAGTATACTGTACTAATGGCCGACTTCAATGCCAAGGTAGGGAAAAAGCAGGCAGGAGACAAGGCAGTAGGTGACTATGGCATTGGTTCTAGGAATAGCAGGGGGGAGTTACTAGTTGAGTTTGCAGAGCGCAATAACTTACGAATCATGAATACCTTCTTCAGCAAACGGAAGAACCGGAAATGGACATGGAAAAGTCCGAACGGGGAGACTAAAAATGAAATCGACTTCATAATGTGTTCAACCCCCGCCATTATGCAAGATGTAGAGATAATCGGGAAAGTGCGATGCAGTGACCACAGGATGGTGAGGTCCCGAATTAGCCTAAATCTGAAGAAGGAACGCAACAGATTAGTAAGAAAGAAACCCATCAACGAATTAGCGGTGAGGGGGAGGGCAGAAGAGTTCAGGATCTCGCTACAGAATACGTATTCAGCTCTAACCGAGGGTGGCGACATTACCCTAGAAGCAAGGAACAATAATTTCAGATATATCATTACTGAGTGCGCGGTAGAAGTAGGCGGTAGGACATTAAGAGAGGATACCGGTAAGCTGTCTAAGGAGACGAAAGATTTGATTAAGAAACGCCAGAGAATGAAAGCTTCCAATCCAACAGACCGGATCGAAATGGCCGAGATATCAAAGCTAATCAATAAGTGCAAGGTGGCCGATATAAGGAAGTATAACATGGAGAAAATTGAGCATGCTGTAAAGAACGGGGGAAGCCTTAAAGCGGTAAAGAAGAAATTGGGCATAGGCAAAAACCACATGTATGCGATAAGGGACAAGGCGGGCAACGTCATCACGAATATGGATAAGATAAGCAAGGTAGCTGAGGAGGTCTATACAAATCTCTACAGTAGCCAAAATAGTCAGGACCGTAATGAGATTGGCGGTAGGGACAAACATTCAGACGTTCCACCAGTGACGAAGGACGAGGTCAAGAAAGCATTAGAAACTATGAAAAGAGGGAAATCAGCTGGAGAGGATCAGATAACTACGGATTTGCTGAAGGACGGGGGGGATATCGTGTTAGAAAAACTGGCCACCTTGTATACGCAGTGCCTGGTGTCATCGACGGTACCGGAAGCATGGAAGAATGCAAACATAATCCTCATTCATAAGAAAGGGGACTCTAAGGACCTTAAAAATTACAGACCAATCAGCTTACGGTCTGTTACGTATAAGGTATTTACTAAGGTAATCGATAATAGAATCAGGACAACTTTAGACTTCAATCAAGCAAAGGATCAAGCAGGGTTTCGTAAACGATACTCTACTATCGATCATATCCATACCATCAATCAGGTGATAGAAAAATGCTCGGAATATAACCAGCCCTTATACATAGCATTCATTGATTACGAAGAGGCATTTGATTCAGTTGAAACCTCGGCGGTGATGCAGGCATTGCAAATCAGGGGGTAGACGAGCCGTACGTGAAAGTAATGGAAGATTTATACAGTGGCTGCACAGCAACCATAGTTCTGCATAAAGAAAGTAACAAAATTCCCATAAAGAAAGGTGTTAGACAAGGAGACACAATCTTCCCAGTACTATTCACAGCTTGCTTAGAGGAATTATTCAGAGACTTGGGATGGGAGCAGTTAGGGATGAGAGCAGATGAAGAATACCTCAGTAATCTGCGATTTCCTGATGACATTGCCTCGCTAAGCAACTCGGGAGATGAATTACAAATAATGATTGATGACCTAGATAGGAAAAGTAGAAAGGTAGGCTTGGAAATCTATATGCAGAAGACTAAGGTAATGTTCAACAGTATCGGGAAGGAACAGCAGTTTGCATTAGGTAGCGAAGTACTGGAAGTAGTAGGCGAATATGTCTACTTAGGACAGGCAGTAACCGCAGATCCGGACCATGAAAAGGAAATAACAAGAAGAATAAGATTGGGATGGAGCGCATTTGGCAAGCACTCGCAGATTATGTCTAGCAGCTTACCGGTATCGCTAAAGAGGAAAGTATATAACAATTGCATCTTACCTGTACTCACCCATGGCGCTGAAACGTGCAGGCTAACCAAGAGAGTTTTTCCTAAGTTGAGGACAACCCAGAGGGCTATGGAACGAAAAATGGTAGGGGTAACATTAAGAGATAGGAAGCGTGCAGAGTGGGTTAGAGAAATAACTCACGTTACCGACATTCTAGTGGACATTAAGAAGAAGAAATGGACATGGGCAGGACATGTAGTGCGAAGAGAGGATAACCGATGGTCGCTTTGGGTAACAAACTGGATTCCAAGGGATGTAAAGCGTAGCAGGGGGCGGCAGAAAGTTAGGTGGGCGGATGAGATTAAGAAGTTCGCAGGGGTCAAGGGGATGCAGCTAGCACAGAACCGGGTTAAGTGGAGAAATATGGGAGAGGCCTTCGCCCTGCAGTGGGTATAGCCAGGCTGATGATGATGATGATGATCATTGTTAAACTATCCAGCTTTATAGCACAGTCACACATTCTATCAGCCGGATTTAAGCTAAAATAAACCACATTTTCAATTCGGGAAGATTATTCAGCGCATGTAGTACAGGTCGAGCAAAACTATAGTCGTATGGCCTTGATAGCAACTTAAATTTTAAGATACGCTTCGATAATTAGGTCATGGGGAAAAAAAAACAGTACACCTATGATGCCGAGTCAGATTCTATCCACGAGTTGAACTCACAGCATTTACGGAATCGTTGAAGGCCTACTCAATCTGCATCGCATCAGCCGATACATCAACCCGTCCGCGTAGCTGCGCACTGCGAAATATCAGCTGTTCTCACAAACATCCGTAGCTACTTACTCAAAAGGGAATGCGTCGAAGCCATCCTCGAAGATAACCTCACTGATATTGCTGGTTTTACGGAAACGTGGTTAAACACCCATATCTCATCCGAAGAGCAGCTGAATAATATGTCATTTACAATATATAGGCGTGACAAGGTTGGGACGAAAAGGCGGTGGTACCCTAGTTTTCGTCAATCGAGCCCTGCCTTCATTTTCTATTGATATCAAAAGTTTTCATGAAATTCTAGGCGTAAACATATCCCTTCCTGGAAGCTTTATCATACTCATCGCTTGTTATCGAGCACTTGATTGTGACCTTTCCTTCGTCAAGGAACTGTACTCGGTACTTCTCGCTTTAAACCGCCGCTTTCCCAGAGCAAATTTCATACTTTGTGGCGATTTCAACTACCCCAACATACTTTGGGATAATTTAACCGCCACTTCACGTCAATCTAAAAAATTCATCGATCTTGCACTCTTTAACCTCACCCAGACAGTCAACATGCCAACTAGGATCAGCAACACGCTGGACCTGGTTTTTGTTTCAAATGCAGAAATGATCCACTCAATGTCTTCTACAAACGGTCTCGGTGACCACAACCTAATGTTGTATACTGTAGCAGTGCCGAAACCGCTTCTCTTCCCTTCCACTAAAGTCATCCGTGATAATAGGAGGGCAAACTTTCCTTTTATAAACGCCGAAATGGACAACTTTTTCCACACTTTTCAAAAGCTCGCTTCTTCAAGAACAGTCAACCAAAACTGGTTTTTATTCAAGCAGAAACTTTTGAAACACACGTCACAGTTATTTCCATTCGTGGTGATGCAAGTGAACCATGGTTCAATAGTACCTTAAACCAGCTTTCACGTAAGAAGAAACGTCGTTTTCGCATTACTAAGCAATCCAACTCAGCCGTCAAGTGGGAAAAATATTTCACGTGTCTCAAAGACAATAGAAGACTACTGAAGCAGTCCAAAAAGAAGTTCTTCCACGAGGATCTTTTGCACATAATGAACAAAATCCCCAAAAGTCATGGAATATACTTTCTCCGGTTAGTCATCATACGCAAAACATATCACCTTCTAACTTGAATACTTCACATGTGCCGCCAGAAGAACGATTCGATGTAATGGACTCGTACTTTTATTGAGTCTTTACCCAAGAGCCAAAAGTAAATATTCCCAACTTTTCTGGTACCAGCTTTTCACAGATGCCACCTATTACAGTCTCTGCGGAAGGTATTGAAGAGCTTATCGGCAAGCTGAAATTATCAAGTATCAAGGTCCCGACAGCCTTTCTGCCAAGGTACTGAAATCAACGAAAGTCCCAACCAGCCGTATATTGCAGATAATATTTCTGCAGTTCCTCGCTCAAAGCGCTCTTCCGTCAGACTGGAAAATTAGCGAAGTTGTTACGGTATTTAAAAGTGGTAACAGGTCCGATCCATCAAATTATCGCCCGATATCCTTAACATGCATCGCCTGCAAACTGATGGAGCATATCATTTATTCTCAAGTTGCCCAACACCTTGATAACAACGCATTCTTCTTCGCTAATCAACACGGTTTCCGCCCCGGTTGTTCTTGTGAATCGCAGCTGTTTGAATTCATCGCTCATCTTCATTAAAGCTTGATTCATTTTTTCAAACTGATGTTATATTCTTAAATTTCTCAAAGCCTTTTAATCGTGTTCCTCATTTGCGACTCATCTGTAAACTTTCTTCTCTCAGCCTGGGCCCATTATTCTTACCTTGCATTAAATGCTTCCTCACCGACCGCTTTCAGTTCACCGTCATAGGAGGATATCCTTCAGCCTCAAACCAAGGTTCTTTCTGGCGTTCCATAAGGCTCAGTTCTTGGCCCGCTTCTTTTTCGTATCTATAATAACGACTTTTCCTGTGGTATTTCATGATCAATACGCCTCTTCGCAGATGACTGTGTCCTATATCGCCGAGTATCATCTCATACTGACCAGACCATGCTTCAGGATGACTTTAATAGATAGAGGACTGGTGTAATAAGTGGCTGATGCCGCTTAATATTTCAAAATGCAAGGTTATACAAGTTTCGGGCAAATGCTCTAACATCACACACGTCTACACTTTCATCTCAGTCAATATTGCCGCGAAACCTTCAACACTGTATTTGTTGTTTTTTAGCGGCCGCCGCCACACGGCCTTATCACTCTGATTCTGGATCGCGTATCAGTTCTGTATTCTTTGTTTGTTAATGCTCGATGTCGCGAGTCACACCTTTATCAGTTTCGTTGTAGCGCATGATGCACCGAGATCTGTCCCGAAGATTCCGGCCACTCGTGTGTCTTTCTACAGTGTTCCAGCTTGTGCTGGTAGCTGTTTACGACGTTATATAGATTGTTCTGTGCAGCCTTTAAACTGAGCGTTGACGGGTGCGACGGGCATTCTTTGTTCGACGATCGACCAGCACGTTTGTTGCTATCGCCGCCGCTGAGTTGCTTAGTTCTTTTGCGGGCGCAAGTCAGCTCAATAAAGAGTTACTTTCAGTACCATCAAGCCTGTGTCTTCTTTTGGCGTCAATGGCCTTGTCATCACTACGTGACAATATTTCACATGTACCAACATATCGTTGCCTCGGTGTATTAATCTCAAGTAATTTAAATTGGTCCGAACATATAATTAAAATAGTCGCTGAGAGCTCTAAACACTGTGATTTATTAGAAGAACATTTTATTTTCCCCCCTGTCCGTCCGAAAACTGGCATTTGAAACTTTCGTACTACCAAACTCGAATACGCATGCGCAATCTGGTGTCCACATCAGATTTAACTCATAAATTCTTTGGAATCAGTGCATACCCGCGCCGCTCGTTTTATATCTTCAAAGTACGGCTACAAAATCAGTATCAGCAGTATACAATCGTCAATGGATCTTCCCCTATTGTTCTTCTGCCGCAAGATATCACCCCTTTGCCTCTTCCACAAGATATTGTATCATTTCACGCATCTACGCCAGTCTCTTCTTCACCCACCAGCACGTTCCTCGACGTTTATTCAATTGCTTAAGTGGATGGATGGAAACAACTTTATTTAATAAAAAAAAAAGTCTTCCAGGGTGGTCTCCTACTAGTCCAGGAGTCCACGGGCTTTGGCTTCACATAGAGCCCGATCGACCAGCCATTTCTGACCGGCGGGTTGAGCTGTCCGCAAAGCAGCCTCCCAGGAAGAAAAGGTGGGATGGGGGATGGGGGGCACTGCCTGGGGAGAAGGACATTCCCACAGGTAGTGGAAAAGTGAGGATTTTGGCTCGCCACAGGTGTCGCAGTGAGGGGGCGAGCCAGGGTGAAGGCATGAGAGACGGTAGGGGGAAATGAAACAATTCGTCTGCAATTGTCGCCATGTAGCACTGGATAAGGGTGACAAGGTGCTGTGGGGTGGTGGCAGTGTCATGCGCTTGTGTTTGTAGAATGTGGTGATTTGGTGGTATGTAGAAAGGACCGATGCGGCCTCCTGCGCGGAGTTGGGTGCCTGATCATCCGGGGCTCGGGTAGAGAGTTCTCGAGCCAGCGCATGAACGCGCTCATTACCGGGGATCGAGGCATGCCCTGGGATCCACGTTAGATTAACCGTTCGGTCGAGAGAGGTGGCGGTGGTAAGAATATGATGCGCGGCCGGTGTCGCCGCGCCGTTTAGGTAGTGGCGGTACGCCGCCTGAGAATCTGTACAAATTTCGGTAATAGCTTCGTCAATGGCTGAATGGGCAAGCGCGAGTGCGATGGCGGCTCCTTCCGCTTCTGCAGGCGAATTAGTTCGAATAGTGGCGGCGGCCCCCACTCTGCCATCTTCGTAGGCAGCGACTGCAGTGAAAAATCCAACTTTAGAATTCCCTGCCGCGTCGACATAGAGGATATCAGAGCGGTTGCGGTATCTTTTGGTGTAATAGCTGGCTCTAACTTTCCGTCTTCCCTGATAAAGGCAAGCGCCCATGTTGCGTGGTAGGGGCTTCTGGTATATGTGATCCTGCGTGCCCGGAGAGATCATGAAAGGTGTAGCACTTGCTGGGGTGGCGATGGGTGGATTGAGACGGAGTTGTCGCAGTAGGCATCGTCCTGTTTCCGTGCGACTCAGGCGGACTAATTGGTTGGTGCGTTGAGCTTCTATTAATTCGTTCACTGCATTGTGAGTACCAGTGGCCAGCAGACGTTCTGTGCTAACCGTCCGTGGAAGACGTAGGGCGGAGGTTACGGCCATGCGTATTAGGATGTCCGCCTGCTCTGTTTGGCGCTGAGTGAGTATATGATATGGGAGGTGGTAGGTGATTCGGCTAATGATTAACGCGTTGGTCATATTGAGGGCTTCGCGTTCCGACAGCCCATGGTTGCGCGCAGCCACACGCCTGATTAGTCCAGCAACCTGCTTAGTCTGTCTTTGCAAGAGTTGAAGGGTGGCAGTTGCATCAAGTGCGTTGTTAATGAGAAGGCCGAGAATCTTCATCTGAGACACAATGGGCACTGGGTTTCCGTACATGTGAAGTTCAATGGGGGGATCACCGGGTAAGGGTTTAAGCTGCATTAGTTCCGATTTAGTTGGGGAGCATCGGAGGCCTGTGTTTTCTAGATAGGTGGTGGTGATGTCTATGGCAGACTGCAAGATATCCTGGGCTGTTCCAAGGGATCCGCTTGTTGTCCAGAGGGTTATATCATCTGCATATAAGGCTGTGTGCTTAAGTGTAGAGCGCCTACATGGATCAACATCTGCTTTTGATAAATCATTTTTGCCAACAGCAATGCAGGAATTGAATGAATTGCCAGATGCTACTGTCATAGAAAGTGACCCTGTAAAATTCAAAGAATGCTTACTGTCTGGCTTTGAACAATAAATTTGTCTAAAATTTATTTTCCCACCCATAGTTTGATTAATTCACTTGCTCTCATTGATTGGAATTTTTTATTTTACTGATTGTATTCGTGGTGCTCCTTACTCTCATTGTATGATTATACATATTGTAAGGTAACGCGAAGGTCGGACTTGGGAGATCAGGCTTTAATGTAGACCTGAAGCCTTGGTCGCACACTGCAGCCTAACACACCCCGCGATGACGGTGGATATCTACGAGAGGGAGCAGGATGAAGATGAAGCAGCACGTTCAGCCGTGTGGAAGATGAAGCGCCACACAGTGCTCACACTATTTCGCCCGCGCTGTTGAAGCGGCCAGCCTGGAACTAGTCCGCAGGATTGCGCCGAATAAAAGGTTTCATACGTGAAACGTGGACAACTTCAGTGCCACGGTAACGACAGTCCGGAGGAGGGTAAACAGGAGAGACGCGATAGTTGACCGGGGAGGTTTTTGCAAGAACTATGTAAGGACCAATGTAACGGTGCTGTAACTTGTCACAAAGGCCAGGAGTGCGTATGGGGGTCCAAAGTAACACCTCGTCGCCGGGACGGAACGAAACTTGGCGATGGGTTGCATCATAGCGGGACTTGCGGTCTTCCTGGCTAGCTTCCATGTTGACGCGAGCAAGCCGGTGAGATTTGGCCACTCGGGAAAGGAACTGTTCAGGAAGAGAGGATGAGGAACTGGCATGTGTAGAAAGGAGAGAGGCGTCAAGAAAGGTAGCGGGAGAACGGCCGTAGACGAGGAAAAACGGGGTGTAACCTGTGGTCCGCTGTACAGCCGTATTGTAGGCGAACGCAACAAAAGGAAGTATTACGTCCCAGTGTCGGTGGTCCTGGTCGACGTACATAGACAACATGTCAGAAAGCGTGCGGTGGAACCGCTCAGTCAACCCATTGGTCTGCGGGTGATAGCTGGAGGTCAATTTGTGATGCATGGTTGAGGCCTCAATAACTTCGGCTACAATCGTCGACAGAAATGTCCGCCCACGATCGCTGAGAAGCACTTGAGGGGCCCCATGTCGCAGTACGAGCGATTCCAAAAAGAAGGTCGCGACCTCATGTGCTGAGCCATTAGGCAGGTCAGCGGTCTCAGCGTAGCGTGTTAGGTGGTCGACGGCGGTGACGATCCAGCGATTATCTCGTGTGGAGAATGGAAGTGGCCCGTATAAGTCTATGCCAACAACGGCAAAAGGAGTAGCAGGGCAAGGTAGCGGCTGTAGTAGGCCAGCAGGAGGAGAAATGGGCCTTTTGCGGCGCTGGCATGGCAGACAAGAGGCGAGGTATTTTGCCACACTTGAGGCGAGGCCTGGCCAGAAGAAACGGGTTTTCACGCGGTGGTAAGTTTTATGAAAGCCTAAGTGACCGGCTTTAGCATCATCGTGGAAAGCCGCCAGGATACGGGTGCGAAGCGCTCTCGGAATAACGGGGACCCAACGGGTGCCTTCAGAGCAATAAATATAACGGGAGAGCACGCCGTTGTCAAGTTTCTGTGCATCCTAGCAGTAGGAGGGTGAGAAGCACCGGTGAGAAGGTTGATTAGGGAAAGACAGTAGGGATCTGCTCGCTGGTGTGAAATAATGGCGTAGCGATCTGGAGCAGCGGCAGGAGTAGCACAGGTGATGTTTGGAGCTCTGGACAACATTGGGACGTCGAGGGTGCACGCAGGAAGGCGCGAAGAAGCACTAGGTGGTGGTTCTGGGAGCGGGCAACGGGAAGGAGCATCGGCATCTCGATGTTTGCGACCCGATTTGTAAGTGACGTCGAAGTGGTATTCCTGCAAACGAAGAATCCAACGACCCAGGCGTCCAGTCAAATATTTGAGGGTTGATAACCAACACAGAGCGTGGTGATCGGTACCGATCGTGAAATGGCGGCCGTAGAGGTAGGGGCGGAATTTCTGAACTGCCCAAACGACGGCGAGGCACTCTTGCTCAGTGATGGTGTAGTTGCGTTCCGCCGGTGTTAGAGTTCGACTGGCAAACGCAATTACCTTTTCCCGAGAAGCGGTATCACGTTGCAGAAGTGCGGCACCGGTACCGAGGCTGCTGGTATCGGTGTGGAGAATGGTAGCAGCAGTGTCGTCGAAGAGAGCGAGAACAGGGTCCGAAGTGAGGGCCTTCTTTAGGGTTTTGAAAGCTTTTTCGCATTCTTCGGACCAATTGAAAGTAGAACGGTCGGTAAGGAGGCGGCGGAGCGGTGCAGCAATGGTAGCGAAAATGCGAATGAAACGGCGAATGTATCTTGAGGTAAAAGCGCGGAACACAGGACGGGAGCACAAGATTAGAGGACGACACTACGAGCGCTGACTTTCAACAACGTTTATTTTGGAAAAAACCCTCAACTTCTTATACCCTAACGGCACAGATCGCGTACAAATGACTTGCACATATCACTAAAGTTAAAAAAAAAGAAAAAAAAAGCGATGGGAAATGTTGTGCACATACGGTATGGCCGCAATCCTGCGCTTGTTTGTTGTCTCCCTGTTCTCGTCACATAGTTGGGCACTGACACGCTCGAGTCTTAACTTCTTGTTCAAACGTTCCGCAACAGAAACAAGCAAATGTGATGGGTACCCAGCTCCTTAAGGCGGTCAACCTGGCGATGGAAACTGGCCTCCATGGTGTGAGTGCATGACTTCTTGAGAGCATTTGACAAACAAAGGTTTGCAACTGCCCTTTTCACAAGTTTGGAATGAGCCGAGTAGAAAGGGAGTGGTGCCTTGTCACCTCTGGGTTCATAAGCCCAGCAGACCTTCCCTTGCCCGAAATCAAGTCTGAGATCTAGAAACCTCATAGACCCCTGTACCGGGACTTCGTGGGTAATCGTGAGCGGCTGAAGAACATGGTTAAAGCACGCCACTACTTCCTGAGCTACGTCTTGGGTCCTGTTTTCCGCGCTGTTACCTCAAGATGCATAACCAACATGCCCAAGCTGCTATTCTAGCGAAAGTATGAAGACAGGCCAAAGAAAATGCGTAGTTCCTTAGTCCGCAGTGGGCGTGCAAAGTTCAAAACTGCAGCAAGCTTGTCAGGGTCGAGTTGAATGCCATCGCGGCTGACGAGGTGGCCCAGGATCTTGATTTTTTTCTTGGCGAAAGTACACTTTTTTGTGTTCAGCTGGAGACCGGCGGATGCCAGGCACGTTAATACTTGATCAAGGCGGCATAAATGATCAGAAAAAGTCGCAGAGAAAATAACTATGTCGTCCAGGTAGCACAAGCATGTTTTCCACTTAAGTCCTCTAAGAACAGTGTCAATCATGCGCTCAAACGTAGCGGGGGCATTACAAAGTCCAAAAGGCATGACATTGAATTCGCAAAGCCCATTGGGAGTAGCGAATGCGGTTTTTTCTTTGTCTGCTTCGTGCATCGGTACCTGCCAGTAACCGGAACGCAAATCCAAAGTGGAGAAATATTCGGCGCCCTGAAGACAGTCGAGGCAGTCGTCTATTCGTGGCATAGGGTAAACATCTTTGCGAGTGATTTTGTTAAGTGCGCGGTAATCAACGCAAAAACGCATGGACCCATCCTTTTTTTTGACCAAGACGACCGAAGATGACCAGGGGCTAGCTGAGGGCCGAATAATGTCTCGTCGGAGCATATCATTCACATTATCTTCTATGATTTTACGTTCTGATAAGGAAACACGGTAAGGGCGGCGGCTAACAATAGAAGTACCTTCCGTAATAATGCGGTGCTGTGCAGAAGACGTTCGGCCCAAGGTCGGAGAAGTGACATCAAAGGAGGCTTGGTGTTTGCGAAGTAATTCCTGCAAAACTTGGCGGTGAGTCGCAGGAAGGTCAGGATTGATGGTGCCAAAAAGAACACAGAGAGAAGCATCGGAAGAAGCTGCTGGTGAGGAAGAGGGGGCGGTAAGGGTGGTGAGGAACACCGGGTGAATGTCCAGGGCACAAGGAAAACATGTCCCTTTAGTCAGCACAATGGGCTCTGGGGAATGGGCTCTGGGGAGTATGTCGGCGCCGCGGTAGGTTGTGCCAATGCAGCGAAATGAGCAGTGGTAGGCGCCGGTGGCGTAGGCGCTCCAACTGCGGGCGGCAAGGACGTGACCTGGGCGTACTTTGGCACCTGACAGATGGCAGGAGCGTCCGATCTTGGAGGGGATAAGGTCATTGAGGCCAGCTCTTTGACAATGCTGCGCAGGCCGGCACTTGAAGGATGTGGCTCAGATGCAGGGCGGCACAAATTACCTTGAGCCGAGAGCTCTTCACGAATCAATCCGCGAATAAGCGCACGGAGGTCAGCGTCGGCAGTGAAACCAGATGAAGTGGGATCAGGCTGCAGGCGTATTGACTGTAGTTCCTCAGGGCGTTGACAAGTCGATATGATGGCGTCGATTGTGGTAGTGTTCTGCACGGCCAGGGCGTTATAGGCGAGTGGCCCAGTACCTTTAAGGACGTGCCGAATCCGCTCAGCCACTGGCATGGTGTCATTTATGCGCCGACAAAGTGCAAGATAACCTTCTATATAAGAGGTATAGGTCTCATTGGACCGCTGAAGTCGGGCTTATAGCTTCTTCTTGGCGGACTCCGTGCGAACAGTAGGAGCGCAGAAAATCTGGCGTAACTTTTGTTTAGGTAGCCCAGTCCGGAATCGTCGATTCATGATTTAGGAACCACGTTTTGGCCACATCCGTCAAATAAAAGGACACTATAATTAGTTTAAGAGAATCGGCCCATCGGTTGAAAGCACTGACCCGGTCGTAGCTGTCGAGCCAGTCATCAGCGTCGTCGCCGCGGAGACCGGCGAACATCTGCGGGTCGCGCTGACGGCTACTGACGGTCCAAGTGGCAAGGGGAGCTGGAGTCGAGTTGGTAGAGGCCGGAATAGCGGAGTAGCCCTCTTGATTCATGACAATGGTGGTCGGGGTCAAACGGCGGCCAGAACGAAGCTCCAGGTGGATGCAGGTGACGAAGCAGCGGGGAAATCAAGGCGCACCTCCACCACGTGTAAGGTAACGCGAAGGTCGGACTTGGGAGATCAGGCTTTATTGCAGACTTGAAGCCTTGGTCGCACACTGCAGCCTAACACACTCCGCGATGACGCTGGGTATCTACAAGAGGGAGCAGGATGAAGATGAAGCAGCACGTTCAGCCATGTGGAAGATGAAGCGCCACACAGTGCTCACAATATCTGTTTTACAAGATTTTTTTTGGTGTTGTTTAAAGATCTTTGACTTCCCTCATGTACTGTTTTATAATGTACGTCGCTTCCCCTCCCCCTTATGTAATACCCTGTAAAAGGTCCTTAAGGGTTCAATAAATGATGATGATGATGATCCCCGATCCCCCTGAAGTGCAATGCCTGGAGAACTGCGAACAACCAGCCATTATGCTTCCGCTGCGGTGAGGCCGGCGACATTCTACGCCACTGCCCGTACCGACAAATCGGCCTCCGTGGTTTCGCTGTTGACGGCTCACAACTCCGTACTGGCGAGCTACCACAGGAAATCGACAACTGCCTGCGCAGGGGAGAGCACGCGTCGCCAAGGCGTCTGTAACGCTCCCTATCGCCATACAATGCCCGATTTACGTCCCCGGGCCACGGCTACGTGCAAAGATGGTCCGCTAGGGGAAACTAAAGGCAGCAACCTTTGAAGGTGAGGCTGCTAAACGGCGAACTAATGAAGAACCTCCATCGCCGACGACGAGTGACGATGCTTCAACCAATATCCCGCAGATATGCTCGACGATGACATGACCACGCGTTAAACCAACACCACTACAAGGTGAAGTGAAAAGTCTGCACTGGCCGCGACCTGAGCAAATGACGATGTAGAGATCGAACACCGAAGCCAACCTGTAATACAAGGACACGAACAAGTGACCTCGCCTTTATTGTCGACGGACGAATGGTTGCTACCCTAGTAGACACCGGAGCCGACTGCTCTGACATCAGCGGAGCTTTCGCCGCCCAGCTCAAGAAAGTGACGACCACTTCGGATGGCCCGCTAATCCACACCGCTGGTGGTAACCTTATTAAGTCGTCGGGGCGGTGCACCGCAAGGATTACAGTAAATTTATGTACCTACCCTACCAGCTTCGTCGCCCTACAGCAGTGTTCCCGCGACGTGATTCTGGACATGGATTTTCTGAACGAACATCGGGCGATCATCGACCTCTGCTCAAAGCTCATCAAGCTCTCAACGGAGAAAGCAAAACCATCCACGATGACGTTGACACAACACGTCGCTCTAAACGTCTTTGACAACGTATTGAGTATACTGCCCCGATCAAGCATCTTCGTCTCCGTGGTTATCCAGCGACATCCAAACTGCTGAAGGCGTCGTCGAAGGAAACGCCCAGTTGCTTTTGGAAAGCGGACAAGGAGTCGCAAGAGGCGCGCACGTTTCCGTCATGGAAAAGCTCAAGTGCTCGTCACGAACTTCACCGAATACCGGCACCTGAGCAAAGGTATGACGATTGCTTTCCTTGACGAGCTAGCGGACGCCCAAGCGCCCAAGAAGGCATCGCCCTCTCCAGCCAACTTAATGACGATGCACCCAACCGAGCCAAACAGCCTAATTTCGACATCAACCCAGCACTCCCCCGAGACAGACAAGACCGGATTCGCACTCGTCTTGAAAGCCACAGCGAGTGCTTTTCTTCAGCGTCGAAGGCACGGCAAATTCCATTGACAAAACATCACATCATCACGGACGAACACGCTCAATCGCCGCCCCGAGAACGCCAGGCAATACGCGATCAAGTTCAGGATATGCTTCGTGATGACGTGATTCCGCCATCGAAGAGCCCCTGGGTGGCACCAGTTGTTTTGGTAAAGAAGAGAGACGGGACACGTCGTTTCTGTATCGATTCCCGCCGCCTAAACAGCATAGCAAAGAAGGATGCGTACCCTCTTCCTCGCATGGATGACCCACTGGACCGGCTCTGCCATGCAAGGTACGTCTCATCGATGGACCTTAAGAGCGGCTACTGGCATATTGAGGTCGACGCGAAAAATCGCGAGAAGACCGCATCATCACACCGGACGGCTTAATGATGCCATTTGGCCTCCTCTCTGCACCAGCCACGTTTCAACGAGCAATGGACACAGTTCTGGCTGGCTTGAAGTGGCAAATTTGTTTGGTATACTTGGACGACGTCGTTGCCTTTTCGTCAAACTTTAATGACCACCTGAAACAGCTGCAGACAGTACTGCAAACCATCAAATTATAGGGAATAACGTTAAAAACAGAGAAGTGCCACTTCGCCTACAAGGAAGTGCGGTTCCTAGGTGACAACACTGGCAAGGATGGCGTTCGGCCAGACCCAGAGAAAACAGCAGCAATCGCACAATTTCCACCGCTTGCCGAAAAGAAAGCTGTGCGCAGATTCTTTGGGCTGTGCGCTTATTATCGACGATTTGTCAGGAAACCTTTCGCGCATCGCCGAACCGTTGACGCAGCTGAAAAAAGGCTCACGGACTTTTTAAATGGGAAGCGCTCCAAGGAGAAGCCTTGACGAACTTCAGCGGCGCTTGCAGTCCCCTCCTGTCCTTGCCCACTTTGATGAAGACGCCGAGACCGATATTCATACCGATGCGGGCAATATGATCCTCGGAGCCGTTCTCGTCCAGACGAGTTCCGGACTTGAGATAGTAATCGCCTATGCTAGCAGAACCTTCACTTACTCGACGACCGAGAAGGAGTGACTCGCGATCATCTGGGCCACTTCTAAGTTCCGTCCACACCTATACGGTCGACCATTCAAAGTGATAAGCGACCACCACGCGCTCTGATGGCTGGCTAATTTGAAGGACCCCTCTGGCCGCCTTGCCCGATGGAGCCTACGACTTCGAGAATTTGACATGTCTGTAACTTATAAGTCGGGCCGCTAGCATTCAGACGCAGACTGCTTATCCCGCGCTCCCGTCGACGCGCCTCCGAAGAACGATGACGACGACGCCCTTCTGGGACCAGCAAGTGCCAGCAGTTTTGCACAACAGCCGCTATCAGACCTTACCGATTACTTGGAAGGCAAGACCGCTTCCCCTCCTGATATGTTTAGGTGTCACTTGTCGTCGTTCGTCTTAAGCAATGACGTCATCGTAAAGAAGAACTTCGCTCCCAACAAGACAGCGCAGCTTCTTGTCGTGCCTGACAGCCTCAGGAAGAAAATTCTTCTTGCGTTGCACGACGAGCCAACAACAGGGAACCTCGGTTTTGCGCGCACGTTGCATCGACTCCAGAAGAAGTACTACTGGCCGCGACTGCTTGCCAACGTTGCCCATTACGCGAAAACGTGTCGGGAGTACCATCGACGCAAGACGCTGCCTATCAGACCGGCTGCGCAACTGAACCCGATACCGCCCCCAACCCTGCCCTTTCAACAAATTGGGATGGATCTTCTCGGTCCCTTTTCATCTTCATCTGCGGGTAGGAAGTGGATCATCGTAGCCACCGACTACCTTACTCGCTACGCCGAAGCAAAAGCACTGCCCAATGGTATTGCGGCAGAAGTCGCAGGTTTTTGTCGAACAAATTTGTTTGCGACACGGCGCCCCAGAAGTCCTCATCACGGACAGGGGAACGGCATTTACGGCAGAGCTGACGCAAGCCATCATGGAATACAGTCATACTAGCCATCCACGAACTACTGCGTACCATCCTCAGACGAATTGACTTACGGAGCGTCTCAACAAAACTATTGCGGATATGATTGTAATGTACGTCGACTCCGAACACAAGACATGGGACGCCATTCTACCCTACGTCATCTTCGCTCATAATACCGCCGTACAGGAGACAACCAAGTCGACTCCGTTCAGCCTTGTGTACTGCAGGAAACACCCAACTACGCTCAACGCAATGCTGCCGCACGTAACCGACGAGGAGATCCTGGACGTCGCCGCCTACTTTTAACGTGCAGAGGAAGCGCGAAGATTCACCCGAATGCGCATTTAAGATCAACAACGAACGGACGCCTGACGTTAAAACTTACGACGACGCGATGCTGAGCCCTAGCCGGGAGATTTAAGTCTGGGTTTGGACGCCGATTCGCCGCCGCGGACTGAGCGAACAGCTTTTATGCCGATACATCGGGCTGTACAGTCGAGCGCGATTTGAAGGTTATCACGCGAGCATCGACCGGGAACATGAACAGCGCCATGGCCCAGAATTCTCTGCCGAGGCGAGGGAGGTATAAAGCCAGCTTCCCTCACTCTTTTTGCTGTTCCTTCAGCAGCCGTCACTCCCTGTTTGGACATCACTTCCTTTTTTTCTTTTGGTTCTGCGAACAGGCAGTGATCGCTGTGCACATGACGTATTTTTCGGTATTATCTGAAATCGGACAATTTATCGCAACATTGGAAAGCTTAACATAGAGAGAAAGGGTGGTGAGTTTGTCGCGGTGGTGATGGCTGTTGTATGGAACAGCGAACGAGGGAGAAAATATTCCGAAATCATGATTTTTTCTGTTCCAAACCTGGCCGCCAGGTGCCTGGAGTGCTAGGCTGGTCGACGCTCGCGCGATAACCTTCAAATCGCGCTCGACTGTACAGGGTGCTTCGCCGACTAAGACAGTTGAACTACGAGGTCGTCCATGATGGCGCTACAGCATCTCCGCGGTGCTGAGTGCCCCCAGAAATTGCAATGTTGTACCCCTCAAGCCATATTACGCGCGTTAAAAAATCCGTGATGTTTAAACTTTGTAATATTTATGTTTAGGTTGCTATGTTTATTTCGGAACAACGAGGCGATGTTTATTAGGGGGGAGTAATGCCGCGAAACCTTCAAAACTGTATTTGTTGTTTTTTAACCAGGCGCCGGCATTCGGCCTTATCACTCTGATTCTGGCACGCATATCAATGTTGTACTCTTTTGTTTGTTAATGCGCGATGTCGCGAGACACAACTTAATCAGTTTGTTTTTTCGCGCAAGATGCTCCAAGACCTATCTCGAAGATACCGGCCACTCGTCTATGTTTCTACAACAAATAGGTTGTGCTAGTAATAGTTTACGACGTTATGTAAATGGTTCGGGTCAGCCTTTAAATTGAGCGTGGACGAGTGCGACGGGCATACTTAGTTCGGCGATCGACGAGGACGTTTGTTTGTATCGCCACCGCCGAATTGCTTAGTTCTTTCGCGGGCGCAAGTAAGCCCAATAAAGAGGTTATTTAAGTACTAGCACGCCTTTGGCTTTTTTTGTTGTGTACAGCCTTGTCACCACTGCGTGACCATATTGTTACGTGGAAGATCTACAGTCTGAAAGCTCTCCGCACAGCTAACGTTGATGAGGGCACTGATTTCACGACACTCAGCGTCGTCGTCTTCTCGGAGTCTGTTGCACTTCTTCATCCTCATCACGAACAGCGAATACAGCTAAGTAACACTACCCCCCCGCGGGAAAAGCACAGTCCCGATGCGGGCTATGTTAGCGAAATAGAACGTTGATAATAGGGCTTTAGACGGGACACATGTACTATTTCGGAGGTTGGAGCTGTGGACGGGGACTTCGGAACCACAGGTTCAACTTCGTAGGTGACGTCGGTCACGGGGTGCAAAACACGGTAAGGGCCAGCGTAACGGGGCAAAAGTTTTTCACACAAGCCCACTCGACGGCACGGGAGCCACAACAAAACAAGAGATCCAGGAGTGTAGTGGACATCACGGTGGCGGCTGTCGCACCGGATCTTTTGGGAGTCTTGGGATGCAGAGAGCCTGGCATGAGCTATCCGGCGGGCATCATGAGCGCGGGTGACGGCATCACTGGTGTAAGTACTGGTGGCGTCTGCCGCGGGTAGGGAGGTGTCGAAGGGTAGTAACGGTTGTCGGCCAAATAATAAATAAAATGGGGAGTATCCCTCGGTAGAATGGACAGATGAATTGTAGGCGAATGTGACAAAGGGGAGACGAACGTCCCAATCTCGATGGTCGTCAGATACATTCATGGCCAGCATGTCTGTGAGGGTACGGTTTAGACGTTCCGTGAGGCTATTGGTCTGGGGGTGATATGCGGTGGTGAATTTGTGGCGGACGGAGCACGAACGGAGAATTTCGTCAACCACTCGCGACAGGAAACAGCGGCCACGGTCAGTTAGTAGTTCACGAGGAGCACCATGATGAAGAATTACGTTTTCTAGAAGGAAGTCAGCGACGTATGTGGCGCAGCTGGTCGGGGTGGCTCGGGTAATAGCATACCGAGTAGCGTAATCGGCGGCGACGGCGATCCATTTGTTCCCCGAGGCGGGAACTGGAAAGGGGCCAAGGAGATCAACGCCTATACGGGAAAACGGGTCAGTTGGTATGGGTATCGGCTGCAGATGAACTGAAGGCAAAACTGTGGGCTTCTTCCGACGCTGACACAGTTCACACGCGGCAATATACTGCTGGACAGAACGGTAGAGCCCCGGCCAGTAGAAACGTCGGCGCAGGCTGTCGCATGTGCGAGAGACACCCAAGTGGCCAGCCGTGGGAGCATCATGGAACTGTTCAAGGATGGTGGAACGCAGGTGTTGTGGAACGACGAGCAAAAGGTCTGTGCCATCTGGTCGCATATTACGTCGGTATATGTGTTCTCGTGGAGCACAAATAAGGCGAGAGATGGGTCAGGGCGGTCGGAGGTAAGACGGAGGATAATGGAATGCAGAGAAGGATCTAGGTGCTGCTCCTTAGCAATGTTAGCAAAGGCGGAGACAGAAAAGACACATGCATCATCGTCAGAGTCTGTAGGACTAGGGGAGTCGACGGGATGACGTGACAAACAGTCTGCATCTTGGTGAAACCGGCGGGACTTGTAGACGACGGAAAAGGTGTATTCTTGTAATCGTAGCGCCCAGCGCCCCAAACGGCCAGTAGGATCTTTGAGAGAGGAAAGCCAGCACAAGGCATGATGGTCTGTTATCACAGTAAAATGGCGGCCAAACAAATAAGGGCGGAATTTCGTAATAGCCCAGACAAGCGCCAGGCACTCTCGCTCTGTAATAGAATAATTTTGTTCGGGTGTTGAGAGGAGGCGGCTGGCATACGCAATCACCCTTGTACGGCCGTGTTGTTGCTGACCGAGAATAGCTCCTATTCCATGACCACTTGTGTCGGTACGGAGTTCAGTAATTGCGGAAGGGTTGAAGTGGGCCAAGACTGGTGGAGTAGTTAGAGCAGCAATAAGCTCTGAGAAAGCTGCAACTTGTTCAGGCCCCCAATAGAATGAAACGTCTTTCTTGAGGAGTTGGGTGAGCGGACGAGCGAGGACTGCGAAGTTCGGGACGAATCGTCGGAAGTAGGAACATAGGCCAATAAAGCTTCGGACATCGCTGGATGAACGCGGAGTGGGAAAATCTCTGACGGCACGTATCTTGTCAGGGTGAGGCTGAACATCGGAAGCATTAACCAAGTGACCAAGCACTTTGATTTCCCGATGACCGAAACTGCATTTCTTTGAGTTGAGTTGAAGGCCGGCGCGACGGAATAGCTCGAGAATGGTAGAAAGGCGAGAGAGGTGGCTGTCAAAAGTGGACGAGAAAACAATGACGTCGTCTAAGTAACAAAGACGAGTCGTCCACTTGAAGCCGCGCAGCAATGAGTCCATCATCCGTTCGAAAGTTGCAGGGGCGTTACATAGGCCAAAAGGCATGACTTTAAATTGATAGAGGCCGTCAGGGGTGATGAACGCTGTCTTTTCACGGTCTCTCTCGTCGACAGAAATCTGCCAGTAGCCGGAACGAAGGTCGATGGATGAAAAGTAGCTGGCTCCGTGCAAACTATCAAGCGCGTCGTCGATGCGCGGAAAAGGATGCACATCTTTTTTATTTATCTTATTCAAATGACGGTAGTCAACGCAGAATCTCCAACTGTTATCCTTCTTCTTGACCAACACAACAGGGGATGCCCAGGGGCTACTGGAAGGCTCGATTATGTCATTCGTTAACATCTTTTCGACCTCCGTTTGAATGACGCGTCGCTCGGCAAGCGAAACACGATAGGGCCGCCTGTGGATAGGACTGGCGTCCCCGGAGTCAATGCGGTGGGTTACAACTGTCGTTTGACCCAATGGGCGGGTTCCGAAGTCAAAAAGGTCACTGTAGGTAAACAAAAGCTTGTGTAAATCAGCGGCGAATTCAGGTTGCAGATCAGCTGATATCATGCTGTCAAGCGGATCAGGGCACGATGTGGACGACGAGGGGGTGTTGGCAGGGACAGCAGTTGTATGATCTGTAGACAGAGCTGAAATGGCACAATCGGTCATCGGGGACAGCGAAGCTAATGAAATTCCCTCGCGCAGAATTTGAGTTGAAAAGCTGAAGTTGAGGACTGGGAGAGTGGTGCGGTTCTGGGAGATGTGCACAATTAGATGAGGAAGGGTGACGTGCCGCTGCAGCATGACATCAATAATAGGACAAGCGAGATAGTCGCCATCTGGGACGGGTGGGAATGGCGACATAAGGATGTAAACGGCAGTTTCTGGACGAAGGCGGCTAAACTGTGCTGATCGAAGTCGGGGTGAGCAGGAGGGGTCTTCAGAGCAGAGCGGGAGGTCCAAGCGAAGTAGGGCACTAGAGCAGTCGATAAGGGCAGAGTGGGCTGTTAACAAATCAATGCCAAGGATAACGTCGTGGGGGCATTCATGTAGGACGGTGAACAACACTGGGGCATGACGGTCAGCAATTGTAACTCGCGCCGTACACATGCCAACCACGGCAGCAGGGCTGCCATTGGCGACGCGAACTGTGGACGAGACGGCTGGCGTAAGGACTTTCTTGAGGCGACGACGAAATGAGGAGCTTAGAACGGACAGTTGGGCGCCTGTATCAATTAGAGCAGAAACGGGAACTCCATCCACAAGGACGGCGATACGGTTATTTTGTAGGGCAGGGGTCAACAGAGGCTTTTCAGTCCGGGTCATAAATGCAGCGTCACCTCCGGGAGCTGCATTGGCTAGTTTTCCGGTAAGTGGCCAGAGTAGGACGTTGGCGAACTGCGGCGAGGATGAGGAGAACGCGAACGTCGTGCTTGCGGGGATGGTGAACGGTTGGCAGGACGGATAGTGGAAACAGGGTCAGCACGGGTCTGGTCGGGGCGAGGTGAGGTATAGCGAGGGGCATAGTTTCCGCGGTGGTCGACGTAGGTGAACTGACGAGATGGCGTATACCAGCGGCTACGGCAGTGACGGGAAATGTGGCCAACACGAGAACAAGTAAAACAGATGGGGCGATTGTCATGGGTACGCCATTCATTTGGGTTGCGGTACCGATATCGAAACTCAAGTTACCGACATTCTAGTGGAAATTAAGAAGAAGAAATGGACATAGGCAGGACATGTAGTGCGAAGAGAGGATAACCGATGGTCGCTTAGGGTAACAAACTGGATTCCAAGGGAAGGAAAGCGTAGCAGGGGGAGGCAGAAAGTTAGGTGGGCGGATGAGATTAAGAAGTTCGCAGGGGTCAAGTGGGTGCAGCTAGCACAGAACCGGGTTAAGTGGAGAAATATGGGAGAGGCCTTCGCCCTGCAGTGGGTATAATCAGGCTGATGATGATGATGATGATGACCGATATCGGGGCGAGAAACCGGCGCTGGATGAAGCAGCAGCAATCACTGGAGGTGCAGGTCCTGAATCCACGGTGTCGGTGGCGCTGGCAGAAGGCAGGCCCATATTCGCAACTTCTTGGCGAACAACAGCCTTAATAAGTGAGTAGCCAGGGTGTTGTCGGGTGTATGCGACATTGAGGCCGCGGGAGTCATTGCTTCAAGCTCTTGGCGGACAATGCGTGTCAAAGTGTTGTCGTCAGCAGGCGGTCGAGGGGTCGGAAGATCGATACAGGAGGAGCTCGCAGCCGTGTTCGGCAGCCGGTCGAAACGGTGACGGTGAGATATTCGCCTCTGTTTCGCCTGCTCGAAACGTCGGCACACCTGCAGCACGGAGTCCACGGTGGAGAAATCCCTGCACAACAGGAGGTTAAAGGCATCGTCGGCAATGCCTTTTACTATATGGCCGACTTCATCCTCCTCAGGCATGCCTTGGTCGACTTTGCGGCATAGAGACAGGACGTCTTGAATGTAAGTGAGATAAGACTCCGTAGATGTTTGGGCGCGAGAGGCGAGCGCTTTCTTGGCGGCGGTGTGGCGGCCAATAGGCTTTCCGAACAGGTCGTGTAGCTTCTGTTTGCAGATATCCCAAGATGTTAGGTCGTCTTCGTGGGTTTCAAACAGCACCCGCGCGGTCCCAGCCAAGTAGAAGATTACATTCGCAAGCATGAGTGTGGGATCCCACCGGTTGTGCTTGCTCACGCGCTCGTATAGGGCTAGCCAGTCGTCTACGTCGACGTCGTCGGTCCCGCAGAAGGTTCCGGGGTCACGGGGATGGGCCATGACAACAGCAGGTGCGGCGGCTGTAGAGGTAGAGGCGTCTGTAGTCATTGTAGTGGTTTCGACGTGGCGGCTGCTGCGGAGATCCAGCTTGTGACAGGGGATCGAATTGATTGACCTCCACCAAGAGACGTTAAGTGGAAGATCTACAGTCTGAAAGCTCTCCGCACAGCTAACGTTGATGAGGGCACTGATTTCACAACACTCAGCGTCGTCGTCTTCTCGGAGTCTGTTGCACTTCTTCATCCTCATCACGAACAGCGAATACAGCTAAGTAACAATATAAAGAGATGCTTCAGGATTAAAACCTTACGTGTCAGTTCAGCGCAATGTGTGTTTGTCTTCCTATCTGCCCGTGCTTCTGGCGCTGTTTTAACATGCTGTCCAACCAACTTGCCCAACAATCCACTTTCCGAGATGAATTGTTGTGTAAGGACGCGAAAAGGCGCGCATTGCCCGCTGAGACACTGACAAGCAAATGTTTGGTCTGGTTTGGTTTGTGGAGTTTTACGTCCCAAAGCGACTCAGGCTATGAGAGACGCCGTAGTGAAGAACTCCAGAAATTTCGACTACCTGGGGTTCTTTAACGTGCGCTGACATCGCACAGCACATGGGCGCCCTGCTTTTCGCCTCCATCGAAAAGCGGCCGCCGAGGCCGGGATTCGATCCCGCATCCTTGGGAACAGTAGTCGAGCGCTCCAACCACTGTACCACCCCGGTGGGTTGACAGGCAAATGGGATCTTCTCGTACAGCGAATTATTCTGTCGCGAAAGTGCTTGACAATACATGCCTTAGTTTACGCCAGAGACTCCACGCCATTTTAAAATTGCACCCGGCCTGCGTACGTGCGTGTATACCTTGTAAACGCCAGCATTAACCCGATATCAAATGGAAACTTGTGCACGCGGGGGCGTTAGAAGACAGCTATCGGCGGCTGCGCCGCCGCATCGCCTTTTTGTGTATGTGCAGTTCATTCCTTTTTCCCTAGCGTTGATCGCTAGCAGTATCTCTCCGGCAGTCTTTGTCTTTTTCATTTATCTGCTGTGCCTTAATTTCCCGCTCGTCGCCCCTGTCACGGATCCGCCTCACACTTTAAATCGCCGCAAGGCACGGAATGCACGGAATGCTTACACAATGCGTAGTTCATGAGGCCACTTTGTTGTTATGGTCTCATACTGGGCAATCACATGTCTTGAGCCTCTTGCTCAGCGAATTTTCTCGCAACTTACAACTGCTGCTGTTCTTGCCTCATTCGGAAATATGTGCTTGTGATGTGATGTTTTGCTGAATTATCAGCTGTGAGGCACAATCATGCAATTCCATCTCACTGAGGGGTTGGCCCGGTGGAGAGCGAACTTGATTTCAAAGTAAACGATGAGAACATAGTAGGTATAAATGAGGTTGTAATTTTGTGCTTAAAACGCGCGGGCGGGGGTGGGAGGGGGACGCCGCGCCGCGCCTCCGGCCCGGGTTTGAGTTCCCCTAACGACGGCACTGGTAGTGAAGAACTGGAAGTAGTAGGTAAATATTGCCGCAATGTTATCTTACTGACGCTGTCATGTGGCGAGCTCGTGAGACTGACACGCGCTCGTCTTCTTCGCTCTCAGTGATCGCCCGCCAGTAGGTTACATGCCTTCTTTTGCCGATGCCTTTGCGTAGGTGAAAGTAAATCAGCCTACTCAGATTTACGGGCTTCTGTGACTATTTTGGTGGAGTTTCCGGGTACATTACATGTAAGAATATCCTCTGGGTGCCTCCTACGTCCATCTACACGCCACGGACACGACATAGGTGCATAAGGCGAGCCGCCGTTTAAGAGGCTTAGCTCCCGAGTGTGGTCCCTTTGTTTTCCCACCGCGAACCATGATGACTACAGCGGCAAGCCAGACCATTCCGTTTCCCGTGAGTGTCCAGCCGCTGATCTGACGTACTTCGCGTATGCCCACGCCGTTTCATGGCTGCAAGTGTGAAGATGTTGAGGACTGGTTGACCAGCTACGACCGGGTCGCTGTGTTTAATGTGTGGGACGAGGAGCGGAAGTTGCGGAATGTCTACTTCGAACTAGAAGATGCTGCCAAGATGTGGTTCGAAAACCATGAGGCTACCATTACCATCTGGCAGGATTTCCGGCGACAGCTGCTCGGAACATTTGGCAACGATGCAAGAAAAGAGATGGCTGAACTCTCTCTGTAGCGCCGATCACAACAGCCTAATGAGAACAACGCCATGTTTGTCGAAGAAAGGACTCAGCTTTTCAACCGGGCGGATCCGGCCATGTCGAAGGCAAAGAAAGTGCGCCACCTTATGCGAGGCGTCAAGGAGCAGCTGTTTGTTGGCCCTGTAAGTGATCCTCCATAAACTGTGGCTGATTTCACGAAAGAAGCGGCAAGCATCGAGCATGCCCTGAATCAGCGATTTGTGCATTTTGATGGCTCTGCGAACATCGCTGCTGTGGACGTCCGCTTGCCGATGGCCGGAAACGACAGTGAAGGCCTTCGTGAACTCATTCGAAGCATTGCGCGCGAAGAGCTGCAAAATCTGCCCTCTCTCGAGCAACAGCCGTGTGTTGGGGGAATCTCGGATGTTGTGCGCGAAGACCTGCGCCACGCAGTGCCCTCAGTACCATCACTCCAGCCGCCTGCGCCATACATCATCACGTACAGCGACGTGTTGCGTACCCTTGTGCCGAAACCATCGGCACCCTGCAACCCTACTCCTCCCGCTCGTCCTGCGCCCTGATATCCAGTTCAGACTAGTGTGCCTGACGCTTGACCCCCGTTCGCAAAGCACATGCATGGCTCACGCCGGAAAATTCACCTTTGTGCTTTCACTGCGGCGAAGCCGGTCACGTACTGCGCCACTGCCCGTAACGCCGGATGGGCTTGCGTGGATTTTCATCGGATGCCCCTCGGCCGCGTATGGCGAAGGATGTCGACCAATACCTCAGCCATAACGTCCCAGCTGCGTCCCTCCAGCGACGCCAGTCAAGGTCACCATCGCCGCGACAATTTTCCCCCAGCCGCCGTTATTCCTTCAGGCAGTCCCCAAGTCTGCGCCGGGAAAACTGAAGACGGCGACCCTCAAGGGTAGGGCCGACGTCGGTGAACACTACGACCAGCATCCTCCGCTCACCGATTCGATCACACAGACCGACCTCCGACCCTTCACTCCAACAAACAGTCCGACCACTTTTCGACGATCGCCGAAGCTTTCCGCCGACGCCCCCAATCGACGCACCGCATGACCAACGAGTCGGACGACCTACCGACGATCACAAAAGCTGACCTGCGACGCAGCAATTCGACGCTACGAACGATCCTTCAGCCTGACGATCCCTGACACGCCGAACTTTGTCGGCGGTGAGCTACCTTCCGCCGAGATACCGATCATCGTTGATAACCACCACACGACTGCCCTTGTAGATACCGCCGCTGATTTTTGCGTTATGAGTCATGGCCTTGCTACCACCCTGACTCCCTGAAAAGTCCCGACTCCTTGGCACAGAGACCCGATAAGGACTGCCGGAGAGCATGCGGTAATGCTGCTCGCAGTGTGCGCCGCTCGCGTTGAGATTCGCCGCGTAGCTTTCTCGTGTTCCATTGCTGTGCCCGCAGAGTGCTCCAAGGACCTGATTCTCGGCCTTGATTTTCTTAGAGAAAACGACGCAATCATCCAGCTCACTGACTTCATGGCGTCTTTTTCCACTCACCGCGCAATTTCTGACGACTACACACAGCACAGCGACGACTAAGCAGGCAGGCCAGTTTTCCGAGTCTACGACGACCCTGTCACTCTAGCTCCACGCATCAGCTTGTTTGTTACAGTGCAGTTCAACAACCCTCCCGCCCTTCAAGGCCTCGCGGAAACGAACCTGAATTTATTGTTGAGCCTACAAGTCTGCGTCGCTCGGGGGGGGGGGGGGTCTTTCCATGAGTAATAAATGAGCTGAACTGCTTTTACCGAACATAAGCACCGAATAAAGCCATTTAGCACAAGGTACAGCCATCGCCTATTTTGACGAAGTCAGTGCGCCCTCCGCCCACTGCGCCCTTTAGCTGGCCAACGAGAACCCTCCCGAGAGCACTGGACATACTGTTCAAACTGACGTGAATCGCGCTTTGTCTCTTACCCAGAAACTCCCGCCTTCAAGCAGTTCTGGACACTTACCATGACTGCCTTGCCGTCACTTCTAAAGTGAAACAGAGGTCCGTAGCCAAACATGCATTTATAGTTGATCCCACCGAGCGCTCTATCCGTCAACACCCCTATCGAGTATCGGCGAAAGACCGAGATTGTAATTGGGCGCAGGTGTATGAAATGCTCCGCGATGATGTGATACAGCCGTCCACAAGCCCATGGGCCTCACCAGTTGTGCTGGTCGCTAAAAAGGACGGAACACTCAGATTCTGCGTCGACTACAGGAGGCACAACAAAATTACGAAAAAAAATGTCTACCTATAGCCTGGAATCGATGACTCGTTCGACCGACTCCGCCACGCCCGATACTTTTCATCGCTCGATCTATGCAGTGGGTATTGGCAGACTGAAGTCGATGAAAGTGATCGAGAGAAGACTGCGTTTATTACTCCTGACGGACTGTACGAATTTAAGGGGCGTCCCTTCGGTTTGTGTTTCGCTACTGCAACCTTTCAAAGAATGATGGACACTGCCCTAGCCGACCTGAAATGGCAGACGTGCCTCGTCTACCTTGACGACGTTGCCATTTTCTGTGCTATCTACGAGGAACACCTCCAACGATTGACGGCCGTGCTAACTGCCATCCGCGGGGCCGGGCTCTCACTAAAACCAGAAAAATGCCACTTTGCATTCCAACAGCTTAAGTTTCTGGGTCCGGTCGTGAGTGCTGAGAGAATTAGCCCTGGTCCAGAGAAGACGGCTGCCGTAGCTGCTTTCCCGACCCCTACAGATAGAAGTTGCGTGCGTCGGGTTTTGGGCCTCTGTGCATATTACAGGAGATTTGTGCACGACTTCTCCCGGATAGCGGAACCATTGACTCGACTAACAAAGGACGACCAGCCTTTGGTCTGGGCCGACAAACAGCAAAGGGCCTTCGAGGAGCTTCGCAAGCGCCTCCAAACAACACCCGTACTTGCCCACTTCGACGAAGTGGCCGACACAGAATTGCATACCGACGCCAGTAACGTTGGCCTCGGTGCAGTTCTCGTTCAGTGGCAAGATGGCGTTGAGCGGGTGATTGCCATCCGCACGCTGTCTCGTTCCGAAGTTAATTATTCTACTGCCAAAAAGGAGTGCCTTGCAGTTGTGGGGGCGGTAACAAAATTCCGGCCGTATTTGTATGGTCGGTCGTTCAGAGTGGTCAACGACCACCACTCACTGTGTTGGTTAGTGAACCTTAAAGATCCTTCAGGCCGGTTAGCCCGCTGGAGTCTCCGCTTACAGGAGTTCGACGTCACTATTGTGTGCAATTCCGGCAAGAAACACGGTGACGCTGACTGTCTATCCCGAGACCCTATCCCGTGTTCTTCTATTGAAACATATGACTCTGTTTTTCTCGGTGCTCTCATAACTCCAGATCTCGCTTAACAGCAGCGAGACGACACCAAACTGCGGCCCCTCATCGATTACCTCGAGGGAACCGTCTCATCGCCGCCTCGCATTTTCACGCGTGGCCTGTCGTCATTCTGCTTGCGTGACGGCGTCCTCTACAAGAAAAACTACGCTTCCACAGTCAGTATCTGCTAGTGGTCCCAACGCCGCTCCGTACCGACGTTTTGCAGGCATGCCACGACGAGCTTTCTGCCGGACATCTCGCTTTTTCTCGCACCTTGGCACGAGTACGACAGATGGTCTACTGGCCCAAGCCTGCCGCCTATTGTTGAGCGATATGTTAGGGCTTGCCGTGATTACCAATGTCGGCCGATACCACCTGTCAAGCCGAGCGGCCTGCTGCAGCCTACTATTCCTCCGCGAGTACCTTTTCACCAAGTCGGTATGGACTTGCTCGGGCCATTTCCTACGTCATCATTGGGTAACCGGTACATTATAGTCACCAGCGATTATCTTACCCGTTATTGTAAGACGAAAGGTCTTCACAGCGGCACTTCTACTGATATTGCGAACTTTTTTATCTTTAATCTAGTCCTTCGTCACGGTGCCCCTGCGATCGTTTTAACTGACAGAGGCACGGCAATTATTTCAGCTCTAACCCAGGAAGTGATACGGCTGGCTCAGTGACAGTTGTCTACGCAGAACAACAGCTTACTACTCTCAGACGAATGGTCTTACTGAGCGACTCAATAAGAACGTCGCCGATATGCTTTCTATGCACGTCTACGAAGACCATAAGAACTGGGACCAGATACTGCCGTATGCATCATTTGCGTATAACATCACAGTCCAGGAAATGATCCGCTTCACACCGCTTCGTTTGGTGCACGGTCGCGAAACTGTCACCATGCTGGATGCAATGCTACTGCCAGATGTTGCCCACCCATAGATTACTGGTGCTGACCAATTAGTGCAGCATGCCGAGGCCGCTCGCCAGCTGGCTAGACTGAGAGTTCGGACTCAGCAAGTTAAAGATGCTCGACGTTATAACCTTTGTCACAGGGAGGTAATTTACAATCCTGGCGATCAGGTTTGGGTGCGGACTTCTGTTCGCCAGTGGGACCGCTCCGATAAGCTTCTGCACCGCTGCTTCAGCCCGTACGAAGTACAACGCAAACTCAGCGACGTCACCTACGAAGTGATCCCGCAAGGAACTGTTCGCTAATGCCGACGGCAAGCACAATCAGAAGTCGTACATGTTGCCAGGATGAAGCCCTTTTACTCCCGCTAGGTCAAGCTACATGTGTCTTTTTTGCTTCCTTTACTGCTTTATGTGAACGCGGCATCCTCGCTGACTGCGATTATCCTCGACCTCGCGACTCGGCATCGGGACGATGCCTTTTCCACCGGGATGGGCAATGGCGCAATGTTATCTTAATGGCGCCGCCATGCGGCGAGCTCGGGAGACTGGCACGTGCTCGTCTTCTTTGCTCTCAGTTATCGCCCGTGAATTGGTTGCGTGCCTTTTTTTGCCGGTGCTTTTGCGTAGGGAAAGTGAATCAGCCTACTCGGTTTTACAGGCTTCTGTGACAAAATGTCTACTTGGGACAGGTGGTAACCGTGACCCAGACCATGAAAGAGAAATAACAAGGAGAATAAGATTGGGAGGGAGAGCAATTGGCCAGCATTCGCCGATTATGACTAGCAGCTTACCGGTATCGCTCAAGAGGAAAGTATACAACAGTTGCAACTTACCTGTACTCACCTATGGGGCTTAAACATGAAGGTAACGAAAAGGGTTCTACTTTGGTTCAAGACAACGTAGAGGGGTATGGATCAAATATTATAGGGGTAACGTTAAGAGTTAGGAAGCGCGCAGAGTTAATCGACCGAAATAAGTCTAATTACTGACATCATAGTGAAAATCAAGAAGATATGGGCATGGGCAGGACATCTAGTGCGAAGAGAGGATAACTGATGGTCGCTTGGATAAAAAACTGGATGCCAAGGAAAGCAAGCGTAGCAAGGAGCGGCCGAAAGTTAGGTGGGCGGATGAGGTTAATAAGTGCGCAGATGTCAAGTGGATGCAGATAGCACAGGAGCGGGTTAATTGGAAGAATATAAGAGAGGCCTTCGACGTGCAGTGGATATAGTCAGGATTCTGTTGCTGATGATGATGACTCGAATGCGGTTGCATACATCTGGAAGAGCTCGGAAATTGATAGGCTATGGAGCTGTTGAGTCGCATGACCACGCTGGCTGGAGACTACGATGCTTCACACGACAACGCACTCTTGCGGGAGCTCTTTCTGCAGCGCCTACCACCGAGTGTGCGCATGATCACGAGCGACCTTCATCTCAAATACTAGAATCGCTCGCTACGCTGGCAGATAAGACCATGGAGGTCGAATTTCCCTCCGTGGAAAGAATTCATAGCCCTCTTGCCCTCAGCTTCCCAGCGCAGCGCTGACGATCGCTATACCCGCCTCACCGATACTGATGAGGAGCTCAGTTGGCAAGTAGCCCGGCTTACAGCTGAAGTCACAGCCCTTGACACTCGCCGGCCGCATTCCTCATCTCCACCCCGCCGTACCAGCCCCAGTATTCCTTGCAACCATTTTCCGCCCTCCAGGGCCTGTTGCTGGTACCACCGCCACTACGGCTCTCACGCACGCCAATTCCGCCATGCCGGCTCTTTCGCGGGAAATGGTCCGGCCGAACAATGAAAGCGACCGGTGTTGCCGGCCCCCGATCCAGTCACCTCTTCCATGTTACTGACCGTATAACGAAAGTCCGCTACCTCACCGACACTGGCGCTGTGTTCTTCCACCTAATTTGGCTAAGGGACGCCGTCCTTCTGACTCTCCACCTCTGACCGCAGTCAAAGGATCGACCATACGCATACGGCTTAATGTCGGCGACGCTTGACATCGGGCTCCGCAGTACCATTCACTGGGTATTTTTCATCGCGGACGTGCGCTCGCCAATCACCGGCGCCGGCTTCCTATGGTTCTACAGGCTTTAGTTGACATACATCGAACCGCATACTCGATTCTGAAACGAGCCTAGTCGTCCAAGGCGTCTATTGCCGCGATCCACCACTCCGGTTTCTTCCGGCGCAAATAACTGTTTCCGATCCTCTGTCCAGCGTACTTGCCGAATATCCGCACGTCTTCCGACTTCCGTCCCTTGAACACCGGTCCCTCACAGCGTGACTTACCATATTCTGACGACTGGGCTTCCTGCTTTTTCTCGCGCTCGTCGCCTGGCACCGGATCATCTCGGTGTCGCCAAAGAAGAATTCGAGCATATGCTGGAGCTTCGGCTTCATTCGTCCGTTTTTCAGTCCATGGGCATCGCCCCTTCACATGGTGCCCAAAAAGAACAAAGGCTGGCGCCGGTGAGGCGATTACCGGGCTCTAAACAAGGCCACAGTCTCTGACCGTTACCCGGTTACCCATATCCAGGATTTTACATCTTCCCTGCATGACTTCTCAACTTCAGCAAGGTTGATCTCCTGAAGGCATATCACCAGATATTTGTGGAGCCCTCAAAAATTCCGGATACAGCCAATATTACGACTTTTGTCATGTTTGAATTTCTGAGGATGCCTTTCGGTATTCGCAATGCAGCCCAGACTTTTCAGCGCTTTGTTGACCAAGTCCTACGCAGTGTGACGTGCTGATTTGCCTGTCTTGATGACGTCCTTGTTTTCATCCCTACAACAGAGCCCCGTAAGCTCCACCTGCGTGAAGTCCTCGCAAGGCTCAGCCGCTTTGATCTTGTGGTCAATGGACCGAAAAGCGAGTTTGGCGTTGCGGAATTGGACTTTATTGCTTATCTCGACAACGCCCATGACATCTGCCCGTTGCTGGCCATTGTCACCGCCATCAGTCTGTTTCCTCGGCCCACCACCATCCAGCAACTGCTCGAATTTCTTGGCCCGCCAAATAATATCGGCTCTTCATTCCTCGCTGCGCTGCAATACTGCGGCCTCTTCAAGACTTTTTCTCGCGACACAGCAAGCCGAAAGCTCTTGTCGCTTGAAGCGATACCGCTGACCGCACACTCGGCGGCATCAAAGCTGTCATTGCCGGCACGACGCTCTTGTTTCATCGCGAATGTGACGCACCCACGTCCGTCATGGTTGACGCATCGGACATTTCTCTCGGCGCTGGTGTTTGACAGCCAATCGCCGTCTTTTCCAAGGAGCGTGCGCACCTTCAGCGCCGCTATAGCACTTTCGGCTCAGAACTGCTAACAATATATTACGCCGTGAAGCACTTCCGCCATGTTTTCGAGGGACGCACCTTTCATATCAGTAATGTTTTTGGTTCGGTGTTGATGGGTGACTGGATGGTGGAGCAAGCCAGTATGTTGGTGGAGCAACTTGGTAAGCAACCGGAGAACTTTATACAAAAGAACAAGAGGTGGTACAAGAGAATAACAAAGGAAAACTAGCCGTGGTCGGCCGCGCCGACCGCTAAACAGAACAACTAACTCCGCGTCCCCGCAGTCGAGCTGGCGCCTCTTGCCCCAGCTCCAAAGCAACAATTACCCCGAGCGCTCGCCAGCGCGAGCGCCCTAACGCCAGGAGTAGCTCCAGCAAAAGACACTCGGGCGCCGTCCCCCGCTCCAGAGATGAGCCGAGAGTGCGCCCCTTTCCACATGTAAAAAACAAAAATACAAATGCAGTACTGTAGCTTCTCTTTCTTGCAAGCGCATACGTGTGCTACTCGTCGCAGCCTGTCCGATCGTTTCGCTTACTTACGTTGGTGTACTAGTAAGCTACACGTTACGAAGCGGGACGAAAGCCAGACCCTTCTCGCGGGATTTATGGCTTTGGGCCGTTCTCACTCGTGCGACGGGACCGCGGGGGGGGGGGGGGGGGGGGGGGGGGGCGTTGATGAGGGTCCAATTGAGGGAAGCAGTGTCCCTCTTGTCTCCCGTAGCGAGGGGAACCGTGGAGGGGGGGGGGGGGGTCCGAGCGAAGAGTCTGCGCTCTTGAACTAATGGTCTCCTTCTAGGAACCAAGTGTTTGAAAAGAGACCAGACGCGCAGTTCGTACTACGGCACCCCGCTGAGACATTCCTTCACAGCCAAATATGCAAAAAAAAAAAAAACGGCAACGCGCCGGACCTTACAATATCCTTACTGACTACAAATCTCTGACGTCAGCGCTGGAAATAAGCAGTTCCTCCTACGCTCCTCGCGAAATCAGGCAGCTCGCCTACATTTCCGAATTTATCTGTGACATTTGTCACGTCAGCGCCAAGTAGAACATAGCTGCCGATGCTCTTTCTCGTGCTGAAGTCAATGCGACGCAGAATTTACGCCCCTTCACGGCATGGCTGCTGCTCAACGAGCCGTGTGCATGCTGTAACAGCTCCGAACGCGCGACACCTCTCTGGTATTGCAGGACGTCTCACTTCCTGACTGCGCCGTTCCTCTCGCCTGTGATACGTCGACCGGTCGCCCTCGCCCCTACGTGCCTCCATCATGCCGCCAAACCGTCTTTAATGCCCCGAGTCCTTGGCCCATCCTGGCATCCGCGTACCTCAGCGTCTCGTCACATATCGTAATATCTGGCCTCGCATCAATGTCGACGTTTGCCGCTGATCGGGCACTTGCGCCAGTAAAGTGCACCGACACACTGCGACTGCTGATTGATCCTTATCATCTCCGGACGCCCGTTTCAACCATCTGCACGTCGATATTGTCGGTCCCATTCCTCCCAGCGGGAACCACCACTACCTGTTAACCTGCATTGACAGGTTCAAGAAATGGCCTGAAACGATGCCCGTTCTGTACATAACGGCGGAGTCGATCGCAATAGCACTCATCACACTCTGTATAAGTCGCTACGGTGTCCCTTTCACCTGAGCATAGGCGTCAATTTGACTCAATAATATATTTGCCAATCTTTCTCGTCTCCTCGGCGCCATTGATACTAAGAGGATCTCTACCACCTGATTTCTAACGGTATCACTGAGCGTTTTTATCGGCAGTTGAAAGTTGCACTTATGGCCTCCGCTTTTACATTCAAACATGGATTGAGCGCCTCCCTTTTTGGTCTTCGCCTTGCCGTTCGCTGTGACGCTTCCACCTATGCAGCAGAGCTGACGATTGGCATTACTCTCGGCGTTCCTGGCGACTTCTTCGAGCCTTCGTAACGCACGCCTGCTGACGTCACAGATTACGCCTGTCATCTGCGTAGCGTTATGAGCACTGTCGTTTCACCACGTGAGCGCCAGTATTCTCGTCGTATCCACGTGCCCCCCCCCCCCCCCCCCCCCCCCTCTTGGCTTTCAGCGGTAGACTCACATCTTTGTTCGGCACGACGCCATGCGTCCACGCTTACGGCCATCAAACGATGGTCCGTTTAAGAAGCTCTGGCGTGCTCCTGAACACTTTATGCTGCTCATCAACGGCAGGGAGGACACGGTATTCGTTGATAGTCACCTTGAATCAGACGTCATCGCCAACTGTGTCACATCACTTCCTCCGGATTGTACCTGTTTTGTCGCAGCGTAGGATTCGCACCCACAGTATCCGCTTTTGGCCATTCCCCTTCGCTGATAACTTTATCGCTTGAGGAGCCTTGTAGCACGCCATCCTTGTCCGGCAGCAGAAGACGACCGCTTCATCACGCCTGCTAAGAACGCGCAGGTTGTGTTTTGTGGCAGCAGGACTCACATGCCGGCGGTTGGCTGTCCTGTATACGCCTGGCTCAGCATGTCCTGTCAAATATATTTGGGGAGACTCGACAACCAGTCTGTCTTACTAATCTCCATTCATCGTCCACCCACCCACCCACCTACCGATCCATCCATCCATCCATCTGTCCGTCCGTCCGTCCGTCCGTCCGTCCATACGTTCGTTCGTTCCTTTGTGTGATAACGCCTGTGCATCATGCGCCACTTGCGAACTGATAGCAGCAGCGGATAAGTAACCGCGCTGGCTATATAAGCGCGTCAAAAAACGAATAAACGGCATTCCTTATCCTGCACTTGGTCTCTGCTATTTCTTCGAGTACGGCCAGCTTGGCTGCCTCCGCTACTACATTTACTGGCGACGAGGATGGGATTGGCGCGGCTGTCCACTTGTTTCGACAATTGCTACTGAAGACTGCAATTTCCTGGCCGGCGTTGCAATCTCGAAGGAGGGAAAAGTTGATTTCTTTGACGTAGGAAGCGAAAGCTCCGAGTCCTACCTGGAACCATTTGAGCTTTACGTGCAGGCAAACGATGTGGCTAAAGGCAAAAAATTAGTTGTGCTTCTATGGTCGTGGGCCCTCGAGTGTATGAAGTATTGAAAAACCTTTTGATACCCCACTCCCAAGCCAGTAAAACGTATGACGAGGTCACTACCCTGCTAAAGAGCCACTACAGTCCCCGAAAGGCCATGATCACAGAAAGGTGCAGATTTAACCGTAGAGTACAATTCGAGCAGGAGACGGTAGCTGAATTTATGGTTCAGCTCAAAAACCTGGCCAGAAGCTGTGAGTTCGGCGAATTCCGGGACGAAGCGCTTAGAGACAGGCTAGTCGCAGGGCTTCGCTGCGTTGACACTCAGCGTGAGGTGTTTGCAGCTGAAAAGCTGACATTTTAAGAGGCGTGTAAAATCGCTATAAATCGTGAGCTAGCCTCCACCAAGACTCAACAAATAAATTTAGAACAGCACCAAGGTATATTGCAGACGCAACCGAGGCTAGTAGCTGATCAGCTGAACCAAGTGCGCCGGGTGAAGAAACACGGTAGAAACAAAGCGGAACCCCTAGAATGCATCCTTCGCGGAAAAAAGGCATGCAGCCGAAAGGTGCCGGTATCGCAAGTACAAGTGCCATATCTGCGACGAGCAGGAGTACTTGAAAATGGTGTGCAGACAGCAGGCGGTCAAAACGAAAGCACTGAACGCAAACGATAGTCCCACAAATGAGTCCGAGGACGAGCAACAAATATACAGTATGAACACGTTCTACATACTATGTCACTGTTAAGGGGGAAGGACAGGCCGTAAGAATGCAAACTGACACAAGGGCGTCAGTCACCGTCATGCCAAAATCGGTTTTCCCGGCCTCGGCGGCTGCGTTTCGATGGAGGCGAAACGAAGTGGCGTCCGTGTGCTGTGCGATGTCAGCGCACGTTAAAGATCCCCAGGTGGTCGAAATTACTCCGTAGCCCTCCACTACGGCCCCCCTTTCTCTCTATCCACTTTCACTCCCACCTTCATCCCTTCCCTTACGGCGCGGTTCAGGTGTCCACAGAGCAAGTGTGACAGATACTGCGCCTTTCCCTTCCTATGAACCAACCAACCAACCAACGGCGCGAGTTTCCACATTTGATAGTGGAGGAAGCTACCGTTCCTTTAAGGACATACACAGGGGAACTGGTGCCGGTCCTAGGATCGGCAAACGTGAGAGTCGAGTACGGTAATCGAACTGAGGTTATGCCGGTGCTGGTATTAGATGTAGGTGGAAAAGAGTTGCCGTGTCTACTGGGTCGCAATTGGCTGAGCAAGCTTAAATTGAACTGGCAGGAAGTTAAAGCTTTGCAGCAATATGATGCCGTACTTGACCTAAAGAAGAAATTCAAAGCCGTGTTTTTGCCTCAAATGGGGCTGATAATGGGCTAAAGAGCACAAGTTCTTCTGAAGTCGCACAGTAAACCAGTGTTTTGTAAGCCGCGTCCAGTGCCTTTTGCTTTGAGACAAGCAGTGTCCGAGGAACTTGACTTCTTGGAAGAAACCGGCGTAATAAAACGGGTCACTAGTAGTGATTCGGCGACACCTTTGGTATTAGTACTAAAGGATGGAGGAGTAAAAGTACGGCTCTGTGGTGACTACAAGGCCACAGTAAACCCCGCACTGGTGAGTGAACATTACCCTTCCCCCGTGCCAGAGGATTTGTTCGCAACGTTGGCAGGCTGAAGGGTATTCTGCGTGCTAGACCTGGCTGCCGCTTACCAGCAAGTGGAACTTGACGAAGACTCGAAGGCTATTTTAACTATAAACACACACGAAGGTCTTTACCATTTCAGCGAATGCCTTAGGGCATCGCAAGTGCTCCTGCCATATTCCAGTCGTTCATGGACGGCATTCTCAAAGATATTCCCAAAGTAGGATGTTACATCGAGGATGTCAACAGTGGCGGCTCGAGTATCCATGAATGTCACCAAAAGCTAGAAGAATTGTTGAAACGATTACAGGATCACAATGTGACACTGCGCAATCTTGGCTTCTTATCGTTACGACTTGAAATATTGGAAAGGATCTCAAATGCAAATCGCAGATGCGCTCTCCAGACTGCCTGTTGCAGAGGGCACCATTGTAGATGAGACATATACCCTAGCCGTTTTCCAAACTACGCCACTGATGGCCAAAGATATTGCTAAAGCGTGCAAGTATGACCGCACGCTCAGCAAGGTGTACCGATATACACTGGAAGGATGGCTTGGAGTTATCTCTCGAAACAGGTTGCATCACATGGGAGAACACAGGTATTGTGCCCACAAAGTTGCAGGACTCTGCGTTAGGACTGTTGCACGAGGAACACCCTGGGGCGTCACGCTTGAAGATGCTCACACGCAGCCTGCTATAGTGGCCAGTTGCGAAAAAACTGCAAAAAACTGCAGCGTTTGCCAAACAATGCAAAATACTGCTGCCCGTGCTCCACTCGAGGCATGGCCGTTTCCCTCCCGTTGCTGGCAGCGAGTACATGTGGATCTTTTTGAGTTTGAAAAACGATTTCTCGTGTGTGTCGACTCGTTTTCAAAGTGGCTCGAAGTGTTCCCTATGCCCTCAACTACCGCCGCAAAGACCATCGAGTGCCTGCGAAGTCTGTTTGCTGCTTACGGATTCCCTGAACACCTGGGCCCGCTTGCACAAAACAATCTTAAGACTGTCTTAGCTAAGTCCAGACTTAACTGCAGTCTAAAGAATAGGCCACTAGCATGGCCGCTTAAGACTGGAGTCAAGACTGGGCTTCAGTCCTGACTTGAATAAGTCGCTTGTATGATTACGACTCTAGTGCTGTCTTGGTTAAGACACAAGGACGCCAGGTGTCTAAGTAGAGAAATTAGGAAAATACAGGGATGCGCTGGCACTGTCCCTGCTGTAAGATGTACACATTCCGTCAATTTTGCGTTGTGTAAAATCCGTGCCATTGCTTTTTGCGGCTTAAGATTTTGTTACGAGGAAAAATGCCCCAAGTGGTTGCTGAGGCCGTTCTGAGAAGCCACTCTGGTGAACATGAACCCGAAGCGTTCGACGTTCGGAACACCAGCCGTCTTAAATAAGCTTGGTCTTTCTAAAGACACCATTTAAGTCTGGACTTAGCTCGGACTTTATCGTGCAAGCCGGCCCTGGTGTTTGATAATATTGACACATGCCATTCAAAGACGACGAAGGTTTGAACGGGCGATTCGGAAAAGACGACGAAGCAATACGGTGCTGCGCTTTTGTGCTGCCTTGACTGGCTGTTGGTGTTCTTCGGTGCCAGAGTGCCAGAGCGCCTTCTCTGTAACGTTACGTTACAAATCTGGTGGAGGTGCGGGGTATCGATCCAGTCCTGCATAATCAACCTGTCAATACGGAGCTTACCCCCGTACATCAACGCCTCGGCCGCCGCCTACGTGGAGAGCCCCCTGAATTTGGACCCCTTCCGGCCGCTACCAGGACGACGCACCCTCAGACGGCCGTAGAACCTGCTGCAATGACATCTGAGAGCAGGCTTCCCACCCACATTCTGTGTCATCAGCCGCGAACACCACCCTCTTTTCATGGCGACGTGTTCGAGGACGCCGAGGACTGGCTTGAGAACTACGAGCGAGTTGCTCGTTACAACGGGTGGACTGATGAGCGTAAGCTCCACAACGTGTTCTTCGCTCTTGAAGAGTCTGCACGGACTTGGTTTGAAAACCATGAGGCTTCCTTCCCATCCTGGGCAGCCTTCTGTCGTGATTTCAAAGCCACGTTTCCTAGCGCCGACCGCCGGGAGCGAGCAGAAGCTGCGCTACACTCACGCAATCAGCGCCAGAACGAGAGCGTGCGTATGTTCTTTGAGGACATGACACGCCTTTTCAACCGTGCAGACCCACAAATGTCAGAAGATAAGAAGCTGCGTCACCTGATGCGGGGCGTTAAGCAAGAACTTTTCGCGGGACTGGTGCGCAGTCCACCACGCACTGTGGCGGAGTTTCTCAGCGAGGCAGCGACCATGGAGACAACGCTGCAACACCGAGCCCGTCAGTACAACCGTGACGTGAACATCATTAGGTCCGACGCACCCCCTGTACATGTCGGCAGTGACATGGACTCACTACGCAATCTCATCCGTTCGGTCGTGCGGGAGGAACTGCAAGCGCTCCGGATGCCTTGCAGCACAGCATCTTTTCCTTCATTGGCTGAAGTCGTCCGGGACGAGGTGCGTATGGCAGCTCAGCAAGTTGCTGACGTTGTTCCCCAGCAGCGCGTTCCTCACCAGACGTTTGACGCGAGGCCCACCTACGCGTCCGTCCTGAGTAAGGCTCCCCCGCCAGACCATAGTATCAACGCCGCAGCTCCAGCAATGGAGCCGCAGGGTCCCCGCATGGAGCACCTCGCATGGAGCCGCATGCAGCCTCGCTACTCCCCTCCGCCAATCTACCAGCCACCCCGTAGAAGTCAAGTATGGCAGCCCCGGGATCGTCGGCCCTTGTGCTATCATTGCGGTGAAGCCAGTCACCTTTACCGGGCGTGCCCGTACCGCCGCGTCAACATGCGGGGTTTCGCCTCGGAGGGCCTCTACGCTCGGAATGCAGAACGGCCCACTGAGATTGCAAGCGACCTTGCAGCACGACAGTACCCCGTCACATCCGGTTACCAAGAGCGTCGGTCTACGTCCCCGACGAGCAACCGTTCGACAAGTCCCCACTCTTCCCGACGCCGCTCTCCCAGCCCTGGCCGGGAAAACTAATACCAGCGGCCTTCGGAGGCAGGGTCGCTGATGTCGGGAAATGTGAAGATCCTCCGTCATCGTCAGGCCGACCCGACGAGATTTCACTTGTGTCAGGTAGCGACAGCATCCGGCATACTACCTCCGATTTGTGTGTAACGATTGATGGAGTGGATGTCACCGCGTTACTCGACACTGGTGCCGATTATTCTGTAATGAGCCGTGGTCTCGCCCGAGAATTGAAGAAAGTTTTGACAAATTGGTCCGGCCCGAAAATTCGTACGGCGGGAAGTCACTTGATTGAACCTGCAGGCAAGTGCACAGCGCGGGTCGGCATCCGTGGTTTTGTGTATGTCGGAGAATTTATCGTGCTTCCTGAGTGTTCGAAAGACTTGATCCTTGGTCTAGACTTCCTGCAGACCAACGGCGCTGTCATTGACCTGAAAGAAGCGCGTGTTTCTTTTTCGACGAAACGAGCGGTGGCGCACATTGAAAACGAAGATCCCGGTCTGAACGTTTTGCGTATAGTCGACGATGACGTGAGGGTTCCGGCACGTTCTAGTGTGCTGGTTCTTGTAAAGCATGATTTGTTCCACGATTACGAGGGCATCGCCGATGGGCACCTTCCGCTACTACTCGAGAAGGAATTAGCCGTTGCTCGAGGACTGGTACAACTCCAGAACAGTTGTGCTACTGTCCTCCTGACAAATTTTGCTAAGGAGATGCGGCATCTCGCCAAGGACACGGCTGTTGCCGTCCTTCACGATGTTACTGCCTTACCTCATTTATGCACCGCCGGAACGAACCCTAAAGAAGAGGCCGCACCTTGTCATGCTCTGCAAACCGTTAAAATTAGCCCCGACTTGAGGCCCGATCAAAGGAATCTTCTCTCGGCTCTTCTGAGCGATTTCGTAGACTGCTTCGCCACAGGCTCGAAGGTCGGTCGTACTCCTGTCGCCAAGCACCGCATCATCACCGATGAGACCACGTTACCGGTATGCCAGCGCCCGTACCGGGTTTCTCCTAAGGAACGTGACGCCATTAAAACGCAAGTGGATGAAATGCTTGCGGACGACGTGATCCAGCCTTCGACGAGCCCATGGGCGTCGCCAGTGGTCCTTGTCAAAAAGAAGGATGGCACCTTGAGATTCTGTGTCGATTACCGAAAGTTAAATAACGTGACCAAAAAGGACGTCTATCCGCTGCCCAGGATTGATGATGCCCTCGACCGACTACGCGATGCCAGGTACTTCTCCTCATTAGACCTCAAAAGCGGATACTGGCAAATCGAAGTGGATCAGAGAGACAGAGAGAAGACTGCATTTGTGACGCCCGACGGCCTATACGAGTTTAAGGTGCTTCCGTTTGGTCTTTGCTCTGCACCGGCCACGTTCCAACGTATGATGGACACGGTTTTATCAGGTCTCAAGTGGCAATCGTGCTTGGTGTACTTAGATGATGTTGTTATTTTCTCGCCTACTTTCGAGCAACACTTGGACAGGTTGCGCATCGTGCTTCAAGCACTCAAAGGCGCGCAACTAACGATCAAGCCTGAGAAATGCCACTTTGCTTTCAAAGAACTACGCTTCCTCGGCCATGTTGTCAGTGCACAGGGCGTTCTCCCTGATCCCGAGAAGACTACCGCAGTGTCAAATTTTCCACGTCCCACCGACAAAAAGGCACTTCGACGATTTCTAGGTCTTTGTTCGTACTATCGACGCTTCGTCAAAGATTTTTCTAAGATAGCTGAACCACTGACAGCACTAACCAGAGATGACATACCCTTCCTGTGGGGAGACGATCAAGAGCAAGCCTTCCAGGAGCTTAGAAGCCGCCTACACAAACCCCCAATTCTCGCCCATTTCGATGAAGACGCCGCAACAGACGTACATACTGATGCCAGCAACGTTGGCCTCGGCGCGGTACTCATTCAGTGGCAAGGCGGAGTAGAACGGGTTATCGCCTACGCGAGCCGAACACTGTCACGATCAGAGGCGAACTATTCGACAACGGAGAAGGAGTGCCTTGCGGTAATCTGGGCCATCAGCAAGTTTCGACCATATTTGTACGGACGACCCTTTCGTATTGTCAGCGACCATCATTCCTTGTGCTGGCTGGCAAGCCTTAAAGACCCGTCTGGACGCTTAGCTCGTTGGAGCCTCCGTCTTCAAGAGTATGACGTTACTGTTGTCTATAAGTCGGGACATAAACACCAAGATGCGGATTGCTTGTCACGCGCGCCATTGGACTCCACCGCAGTAGAAAACGCCGACGAGTTTCCCTTTATTGGCGCCATTACTCAATCCCATATGGCTGACCTTCAACGCAAGGACCCGGAGCTGGCGCCGCTCATCGATTATCTGGAAGGACGCGGTGGTAGAGTACCGCTTGTTTTTCGTCGTGGCTTGCAGTCATACGCTCTACGAAGTGGAGTTCTCTACAAGCGCAATTTTGAAAGATCAAGAGAGACATTTCTACTCGTAGTACCTACGCACCTACGGCCTGACATCTTGAGCGCTTGTCACGACGAACCGTCCGCCGGCCACTTGGGAGTTAGTCGTACGCTTGCAAGAATTCGGGAGAAATACTATTGGCCGAAATTATTACCTTCAGTACGATCCTACGTTAAAACCTGCCATGACTGTCAACGCCGAAAGACTCCACCCGTGAAACCAGCTGGATTTCTTCAGCCGATCGCTCCACCGCAAACTCCATTCCAACAAGTGGGAATGGACCTTCTTGGTCCTTTCCCGAAGTAAACTAATGGAAAGCATTGGATTGTTGTCGCGACAGACTACTTGACCCGATAGGCTGAAACCGCGTCGCTCACAAATGGAACTGCCACCGAAGTAGCAGAGTTTTTTGTCCACGACATCGTGTTGCGTCATGGCGCTCCGGCTGTTATCATTACCGACCGCGGGGCAGCTTTTACGGCCCGCCTGACTAAGGCTGTACTGAACCTTACACATACTAGCCATAGACGGGCCACGGCATACCACCCGCAGACTAATGGCTTGGTGGAACGGCTAAACAGAACTCTGGCCGACATGCTGTCTATGTACGTGGATATAGAGCATAAGACCTGGGATCAAATCCTCCCATATGCCACGTTCGCATACAATACGGCACTTCAGGAGACGACGCGGCTCACACCCTTCGAGCTTGTCTTCGGCCGTCGAGTGACCACTCCACTGGATACAATGCTGCCCGTATACAACGACGACGAACATGAGCTTGACCTGGACATTGCTAGTTTTACTCAGCGTGCGGAAGAAGCGCGGCAGCTGGCAAGACAGCGCATATACCTACAACAGCAACTAGACGCTGACCGTTACAACAAGGGACGGCGCTTCGCTGCCTACGAGCCTGGAGACTATGTCTGGATTTGGACGCCCGTTCGTCATCGTGGGCTCTTTGAAAAATTGCTGCGTCGGTACTTCGGCCCATACCGTGTCCTCCGCCGCCTCAGCGACGTTACTTATGAAGTTGAATCCGCGACCCAAGATCCCTCAAGCCGCAGACGACGCAAGTTCACTGATGTTGTGCACGTCGTCCGGATGAAACCCTACCACGGTCGCCCCGCTGACTAATCTTGAGACTGATGGCGCCCCGTTTTGTGATCCCATACCAACCTAGCATACTATCTGTCAGCTCATCGCATCAAGCAGCATTTGCAGCATCGAGGCGATGCTGCCAAGATGGGGGGCAATGACACATGCCATTCAAAGACGACGAAGGTTTGAACGGGCGATTCGGAAAAGACAACGAAGCAATACGGTGCTGCGCTTTTGTGCTGCCTTGACTGGCTGTTGGTGTTCTTCGGTGCCAGAGTGCCAGAGCGCCTTCTCTGTAACGTTACGTTACAATATCCCAGTTTTCATCGCAGGAATTTCAGGACTTCCTCGATACATGTGGCATCCGACGCACGTACAGCCCGCCCTACCATCCGGAGTCCAACGGGGCAGCCGAAAGGGCCTTCGAAAGCAGCTCCTCCACGACAGCAACCGAGTTAACGGCAGATCGCAGCGGGAGAGACTGGATCACTTCTTGCTGGCGTGTCGGACAACACCTAACGCGGCCACAGGTAAGTGTCCTGCAGAACTATTCCTAAAGCGAACGTCGCGCACAAAACTTCCAATACTTAAGCCGTCGTTTCCTGATGACATGGAGAGAAAGCAAGAAGTAGTAAAAAGGCAGCTTGATCAACGAAGATCGATTTTCTGTTCCTTTAGGGAGGGCGACTTGGTATACGTGAAAACCGCCAAGAAAGAGAAGGCGTCTGTGGTGTTTTCGAAGGTAGAAGCAGACTCCAGCCGTCCCGAACGAACACAACCTGCTTATTCACACATACACACATATACATAATGAAAACAGAAACGCCCTCTGGGGAATAAGGAATTCAAACCGAAAACGAAACTGACTATAACATACTCCCCTCTCCTTATTTTTAGTGATTAGTTGTTAGTAGGTAATAGTAGAGAAACACCAACACATGCACACTGTACTTAATTACACGTATTTACACATTTACACATATGTACATGTCAGTTCTAACTAATGGGTCTGGTAATCTTGGAGCCAGGCCAGTGGCCGGCGCTCTCGCCATAGAGAAAGATTGGTAAAGAGCAGACACTCGGCGAAAACTGGCCCAAGAAATGACGCGCGAATTGTTGCGCTGCCACCGATTAAAGGATGGCGGCACCAGCAGGAAATGCGCGGTCGGCACTCGCTGCAGCGGTAGCCCGCCAGAGCCGACGACAGAAAGTGGTCGAAGGGAGCGAGCGGTTGTCTGTTCGTACCTCGCCGCGTCTGTGCGGCACAGACCGCATATTTTTATCTCTCGTGGGCTGCTACGGGGAACGACAGCGGTTTGTAACGACGTCAAAGTGAGCAATGTTTTTCGCTTTACTACGCTGCATTTGAAGCAGTTTACCATGACCACCTTGCTAAGCAACTCGGGGGATGAACTGCAAATAATGATTGATGACCTAGACAATAAAGTAGAAAGGTAGGCTTGAAAATCAATATGCAGAAGACTAAGGTAATGTTCAACAGCCTCGGGAAGGAACAGCAGTTTACATTAGGTAGCGAAATACTGGAAGTAGTAGGCGAATATGTCTACTTAGGACAGGTAGTGACCGCAGATCCGGACCATGAAAAGGAAATAACAAGAAGGATAAGATTGGGATGGAGCGCATTTGGCAAGCACTCGCAGATTATGACTAGCAGCTTACCGGTATCGCTCAAGAGGAAAGTATACAACAGTTGCATCTTGCCTGTACTCACCTATGGGGCTGAAACGTAGAGGCTAACCAAGAGAGTTCTACTTAAGTTGAGGACAACCCAGAGGGCTATGGAACGAAAAATGGTAGGGGTAACATTAAGAGATAGGAAGCGTGCAGAGTGGGTCAGAGAAATAACTCAAGTTACCGACATTCTAGTGGAAATTAAAAAGAAGAAATGGACATGGGCAGGACATGTAGTGCGAAGAGAGGATAACCGATGGTCGCTGAGGGTAACAAACTGGATTCCAAGGGAAGGAAAGCGTAGCAGGGGGCGGCAGAAAGTTAGGTGGGCGGATGATATTAAGAAGTTCGCAGGGGTCAAGTGGATGCAGCTAGCACAGAACCGGGTTAAGTGGAGAAATATGGGAGAGGCCTTCGCCCTGCAGTGGGTATAATCAGGCTGATGATGATGATGATGACCATGACACGCCGGCCGGTGCCAATGAAGTTTCGCAGCTCGTGAACAGGCGCGCCGGCTGTTCAGGCGCACTTCGTCACGCTCCGGCAGTTTCCAACCGCGGCAAAGTTTAATATGTTGTGTTCCTGCGAAACTGAGCTGCATTTCGAACAGTTTATCTCAGCACGCTGGACAAAGTGGCATGTGAAGGCACCAAGGCACGCCGTTGCGCCAACGTGGCGTATTAGCCGGCCGATGCGGCCAGGCCTGACGCGGTTTGCCCAACGGCTAGTTTTCCTAAGTGTCGCGTTTAACAGGGCGACTGTAAGGTGATAAATGTTGCATTCTTGACTTTCTTGTGAAACTGTGCAGAATTTCCAGCAGTTTAGCTCAGTACGGCGGCGACTGCTCTTCACAAAGTCGCGCGTGAAGGGCAAGCTAACGGGCATGACAAGGCGTGGTGGCCGCCGCGGTGACGTGAAATGGCGTGAGGCGGTTTTGCGAACGGCTAGTTTTGCGTGGTGTCGCGTTTAACAGGGCAACCGCAAGGTGAAAAATGCTTCATTCTTGTCAAACTGCGAGGCATTTCGGACAGTTTAGCTCAGCACGGCGGTCTGCGCTTCACAAAGTCGCGTATGAAGGGCAAGCCAACATGGCATGCTCGCCGGCCGCGGTGAGGCCAGGCCGCGGTTTTGCGAACAGCTAGTTTTGCGTGGTGTCGCGTTGCATTTATCGGGGCAACGTTAAAGTGAGAAATGTTTTATTATGCTGCAAGCTTCACTGCTTCAGCTGTTCAGTACTTTTGAGGAATATTGTTATAGTGGCTGGTATTTCACTCACTGTAGAAATGCATTTTCAGATAGGTTCGGTTAGCCTGCATTTGCTTACCTCTACGTTGCAAGAGTAGCTTTTGTATCAATTTTACGAATGAAAGCTTTTCTGTTCTGGGCCATAACTGCTGCTTACCAAGTCTTCAGTATGCACCCACATGCACAGATGTGTGCGCAGTGCAGTGGCCTTACATTTCATTGCAACTTTCTTTATCATGTTCATTCCTTTTCCAACAGCACTGCAAGCACCCACGGACAGCAGCCGAAGCACGGCAGATGCGACGGGTGAACAGTGTGGACTCGCCCAAGCGTCAGTATTTCTCTCTGCCCTGAACAATGCAGGACTGTGTAGTTTATGTATAATGCCTGTTTTCTTACATATCATTTGCCGTAATCTGGAAATCAACGTTATGCTATTTTTGTCTCTACCTAAATGCTGTTTCTCGCCTCGTGTATTTTTATTTTTCTGTACTGTGCACATTTCCTAATGTGTGCCATGTTTTGTCAATGCATCCATCTACATCTGTTGCCTCTCATGTGTTTTATATGCAGCAAAATAAATGTTCATTTCACAAAGCACTTGGCGTGTTTTCTGCAATACTGTTTTGCAAAGACTGTGGCGCAGCTGCGTTGATGGCCAGTGTAGAGCACTGGGAATCTATTTTTGATGTTGTTATGCATGCTAAAAATAAATAGAAACCCTAGCAGACCATGTAAAACCAAAATAATGCGCCAAAAGGGCAGGGAAGGGCGCAGCGCATGCTAGCCTTCAAATCGCGCGCCTTTCACCAAGACCGGAAGTAGTTGCCGCCGGCCGCTTGGTGCGCTACAGTCAAATGGGCCGCTGGGCCCTATGTGAGTGTGCGCTCTTTACCAATCTCTCTATGCTCTCGCTTTGAACGCTGCACTGTCGGCGCTGGTGACAGGCTCATAGGCTGCTGTTGCAAAACGCCAGGAGACCGACACTGCGTCCTGGGGGAAGGCGGCTGCAGCTCAGCAGGCTGCAGTATGCCAGGAGACCGGGGCTGCGGCGTGGCAGGAGGCAGCACGCCAGGAGACCGAAGCTGCGGCGTGACAGAAGGCAGCAAACCAGGAGACCGGGGCTGCGGAACCCTGGAAAGCTTGGAGGCATTCCATGTAGGACCATCTCCCAGCCGGAAAGAAGTTGGTCCCATCCTCTCGATCATCCTCATTGGTGGAGAAAAAGCGCAGTCTCCCTTGAACCGGACTGGTGGTTTCCTGACACAGACAAACTCGCCTACGGCTATCTTCGGCAGCTCTCCTTTTGTCCGTGTAGCATTTGCTGCTCTGCTGTTGACGCCGGACTTTTTGACGGAATCGCGCCAACTCCTTGGCTGTGTCTTCCGCAAATCCTGGTGCTGAAAAGCCCAGAACGTCCAGCCTGCTTCGGGGCATTCTACCATGTAGCAGAACTGCTGGGGCGACCCCTGTGGTAGCGTGCGGAGTACATCAATAAATGGCAAGGCACTCAGTGACTGCTTGCCGGAGTGGTCGTCGTGCCAGGAGTGCAACATGAAGGAAGTTCTTCAGTGTGCGACTGAATCGCTTTATTTGCCCATTCGCTTGTATATAGCACACCGACGAATACGAAAGACGGATGCCTCTGCTTTGGAGGAAGGTGATGAATTCGTGCAATGTGAACTGAGGTTCATTACCACAGACTATCTCTTCTGAATAGCCTTCACGGGCAAAAACACTTATTATAAAGTATTTTATGGTGCTTGTAAACACTTCGCTGCAAAAGTGTACTTCTGGCCATTTAGAATGGTAGTCAGCAAGCGTTATAGCAAATCTGCTGTTGTAAGCTGCATGCGCCAAAGGGCCAACAATGTCTAGGCCAAGCTTCTGCCACGGTTGCTCAGGCCATTCAACAGGTTGCAAAGGGGCTGGTGATGTTTTGGCGGAATTATCTGCCTCCAGGCAGATGTGGCAGTTTTTTATTTCCAGTTCCACTTGCTGATCCATACGTGGCCACCAGAACCGCTCACGCAGCCGTGCCTTCGTGCGCGTGATACCCGGATGTGTCTCGTGCGCGGTGCTGATGATCTGAGCCGTGAGGGAGGATGGAACGAGGCGCTCTGCACACAGTAGCAAGTTAAAAGCGGACAGTTCTTTCCGAATAGGTAGAATGGCTTCGCCTCTCCTGGTATAAACTTCTTTGGCGGCCAGGAATACGAATGCCTTGACGGTTTCTAGGCAACCGTCATCGAGGGCGGCCTGCCTGAACTTCTCCTTTGTCACACAGGCTGGCTCAATGAACGAGACGATTTCTTCATGCTTAGCAATCTCTGCCTCTGAGGTAGGTGCTGGCAGCCGAGAAACTGCATCTGCTAGAGTGTTTGTGGACCCCTTGCGGTATTTAACAGTGAAATTGTTGAAGAGCAGTGCGATTCGGAGTGGGCGTCTTTCATATCCTTGGGAAGACAGTAAGGACGCCAGTGCTTGGTGGTCTGTTCGAATAGTGAAATGGTGACCCCAAAGGTACGTGTGCAATCGTTCACACGCCGAAATACATGGTAGTGCTTCCAGTTCACCGACTGAATATTTCCTCTCCGCAGGCGATAGAGTACGAGATGCGAAAACGAGTGTGCGTAGCTCGTGACCACTTTTCTGCTGCAAGACAGCTCCCAGTCCGCAGTCGGACGCGTTGGTCGACACAATTACTGGAAGTGATGTATCGAACATTTGGAGGACTGTACTTCAGGATAGCATTTCCTTAACCCTCCTGAAACAGCTTTCTGCTTCAGCTGACCAGATGAATGGCTCATTTTTGCGAAGCAAGATTCTCATAGGTCACTTGTGCCAAGTGTGGAACAAACTGGCAGTAATATTCTACAAGATGCAGGAATGGACGGAGGGCGGCAACATCAGTTGGCACTGGGGTGTTAACTATTGAATCTACTTTCTCTTGAAGTGACGAGATACCAGTGACCTTATGCCCTAGGAACGCAAGTCAAAAAGGCATTTGTTGCTCAGTTTCAGGCCTGCATTCTTGATCTTTATTAGCGTGGTCTTCAAGTTTGAAAGATGCTCTTCTGTGGGTTTGCCAAAAATGATCACATCGATGTAGAACACTCCAGTGTAACGGTCGAGGATTATGGTATCGCAGCGCTTTCAGACAAGGACAAAGGACTAGGGACACACACAACAACGCAGTTGTGTGCGTCCCTAGTCCTTTGTCCTTGTCTGAAAGCACTGCGATACCATAATGTTTGATAACCACCACAAACTAGCCCAGCAGTATACCCTACATAAGGTCAAGGATTGTCGCCATCATCTTCTGAAATGCCGCTGGGGCGGAAGCCAAACCGAAGCAAAATTTTTTAAAACGGAAAAGATCGTCATGAGTGATGAAAGCTGTCAGGGGGCAAAAGAACCTGATGGTAAGCGGAAGCCAAGTCATGTGAAGTGTGCAGCGCCTACCAAAGCGTGAAGCAGCTCTTCTGTATAGAGTAATGGGAAACTGTCTGGAAGAATAGCTTTGTACGGCTCTCGAAGGTCTACATATATCCTGATGCTACCATCTTTCTTGTCAACAACAATAGGAGACACACGTTCAGAATCATCGATACGCTCGATGATGTCAAGGCTCAGTAACCTCTGAAGCTCCTTTGATAGTGGCGACCGGAGAGAATACGGCAGACGGCGACGCCTGGAAGCTACAGGCTGCGCGCCTTGCCGCGTCTTGATGCGATGGATGAACCCTTTAGCAAGACCCAACTCGAGACTGAAAAGCGAACTGAACTCATCTGCTAAGGCTGGCGGCAGATCTTTGTTGCAAGGCTGCTCACGTGACTATGTGGAAATTGGTCAAGATAGCGGGTCATTGACAGTCCACAGCGGAGCAACGGACGTGTGCAAGCATTTAAGAGCAGAACCCTCAATGCGAAGATCCAAGATCTGAATGCCGTCAAGACCGATCAGACAAGTTCTTCGGTCAACAACATAAAAGCGTAGTGAAGCTGTGCGGCCTCTAAAGTGAAAGTCTGCCTGGAAACAACCTAGCACGGAAATCGGCCGCTGAGAGTAATCAAACAGAGTGACATGCGGAGCAGGCAAGAGCGGAATTCTCTGAAAATATCGACTTTATTCTTGTTCCGACAGGATTGAAACAGACGGCCCTGAATCGACAAGAAATGTCAAAGTGACATTCGCGACTTGCACTTGAATATGAATTCCGCTACGTGCGGAATGTTGCAAAATCAAAACTTGCTCAGCACTGTTAGATGACGAAACATCTTCATGTATTTCAGCTTCACGGACTCGGCCTTGCATTTGAGGTCGTTTGCGGTTGCATACTTTTTGAAAGTGGCCCTTCAGACCACAAAATGAACAAGTCTTCCCATGCGCTGGGTACTGCGGCGCTGATGCTAAGTGGTCTTGCGAGCCGCATCGGAAACAATGTGTTGAACCTTGAAGTAGGTTTTTTTTAGCGCGAACGAAGAAGGTGAGACGTACACATACAAGCGCTAACTATCAACTGAGTTTATTCGTGGAAGGCAGCATCATATATAGGCCAAAGGGTGGGAGGTGATGAATCGAAAGTTAATATCAATGAAAAAGAAATAAATCAAACGAATGCATCAGCAAACTCTCGTTATCTCTGTTCGCGGCTGAGATTAACTTTTTCAACGCCACTACCTGTTGACTCTGCCAAAAGTATCTTTTAAAGTGTAAAACACGCCCACCCGCGCATGCGTCCTGATTTCTTGGCTTTTACCTTGTGATTTTTTATTTATTTTTTCATTGTTATTACCTTGCGATTGATTATCTCCCACCCTTCGGCCTATATATGATGCTGCCTTCCACGAATAAACTCAGTTTATAGCGCTTGTGTGTTTACGTCGCGCCTTTCTTGTCCTTGTTTTTGTTCGCGCTAAAAAAAAAAAAAAAAAAAAAACCTACATCAAGATGAACTACCTACGCGCCCAGCCGGAAGTTTTATTGTGTTGAAGCGGAGCAGCTACTCCGTACTGGGTTCCGCTCAGGGGGGCGGTTTCGCTGCGGCGCACGTGTGCCAACCGCGCCCCTCGTTAGCATCTGCTGAAAGGAAGCTGCTGGATGCGCATTTTTTTTTTCGAAAAATTCGAGGATGGTTTACGACGCTGCCGCAATGAAATTGCCTCGACCGAAGCAGAAAGCTTCTTCAGTTCTTCCGCTGCCTGCTCAAACTGAAGTGCAATTCGAACTGAATTATCGAAAGACAGTGTGGACAGTAACCGTTCACGTACGCGGTTGGAAGCTACGCGAGCAACGAATTGATCTCGCAGCGCATCATCTTGAGAAGCAAACAAACAATGTGCGGCTAGCTCCCGTAGAGCGACAACAATGTCATGAACAGACTCGCCTGTGTTTTGGCTGCGGCGGTGAAAACGATGGCGCTCGACGATAACGTTGCACGACGTCGAAAACAGCTGCCGTAATGCGGCGAGTGCAGAGTCGTAATCGTCAGGAGCGGCAGACTTGTCATGGGCGAGGGCTGCGACGCTGGCCCATGCATGTAACGTCTGATAAACACGCTGGCCCTCCGCCCCCAAACAATGCAAAAGAATAGCCAATTGCGCTGCTCTGGCTTGAATGCGGCGGCTCCGGATGCCCCAAGTACACGCTGAACATCTGCTCCCATTGCTCCCATGTAAATGACGGACGGCCGGGCGTCGGAAGGAAGAACGGTGGCGGAGCAAGCCCGGTGAAGTTCATGTCGGCGGTTCCGGACGGTGCGGCGGGGTTGGGGTAGGTAGGGGTAGGTTCACAGCATCCTCGTCGCCAATCTGGTGTTTTCGAAGGTAGAAGCAGACTCCAGCCGACCCGAACGAACACAACCTGTTTATTCACGCACACACACACACACACACACACACACACACACATATATATATATATATATAAGAAACGCCCCCTGGGGAATAAAGAATTCAAACCGAAAACGAAACAATATAACAGTGTCATGGACGGAAGGGCGTATAGTACGGCAAATCAGCTCTGTGACCTACCTTGTAGAAACGCAGAACGTCGCCCGGCATGGTCATATTAAACAATTGCGTTCACAAAGTTGTTTCCGACATGCAGGGTTGGAGACCGAGGCGACGAGTCCTAGATTATACCCAGGACCAAGGACTCCGCACGTCATCAGGAGGCCCTCGCCGAACCCTAACAGGCGCATCATGAGGTGGGCATGCCTGCCCTGAGGCTACCCATCACGGATGACATGGCACATCATCAAGAGGGCTTCACCGCACGCCAGCAGGTCCATCCTGAGGTGGGCACGCCTGCACCTCCCCTTCTCGACGATACAACAAATCGGAACGCACCACCACCGCCACTGGAAGAGCAGGAAGCGCAATCTCCATCTGCGGACATCGGATATCTTTGGGCGAAAGGTGAAACTCATTCAGACCCTCAAACACCTCTGCGCAAAAGTCAGCGCACTCGAAAACCACCTGACCGGTACACTGTCATGATTTCCGTCGTGGAAGCCAAGGAATAAAGACAATGATCTTGGGGGGGGGGAGGGGGGGGGGTGATAGCGCCTGTGCAAGATGCGCCACTTGTGCACTGATAGCAGCAGCGGATAAGTAACCGCGCTGGCTATATAAGCGCGTCAAAAAACGAATTAACTGCATTCCTTATCCTGCACCTGGTCTCGGCTGTTTCTTCTAGTACGGCCAGCTCGGCTGCCGCCGCTACTACAGTTCGTTTGTTCGTCCGTTCGTCCGCTTGTTCGTTCGTTCCTTCATTTGTTTGTCCGTCCGTCCGTCCGTCCGTCCATGTCCATCCGTTCGTTCATCCCTTCGTTCGTTCGTTCGTTCGTCTTGCCGTGTGCAGATTTATAACATTCCTGTTTTTGTATGATTGTTCCGTTCGTCCTCTACTTGCCCCGTTCCAAATGTAGCGTTTTCTGAGGAAAACTGTAGTGAGGTCGTTTTAATATCTTACCACTAACATTGATGTTTTTCCCAATACTGAGGAAATGAGTTCTCATTGTACTTTGGTGAAGGAAAAAATGAATGTTTTTTTTTATGTATTTGGCGCCCATAGAGGTTGTTCTCTGTACGCAAACATTGTGAGCAGGTTTCATCTTCCTAATTTTTGCTCGCCCTTCGTGCAATTTTATCTCTCGTCGACCATGAAAGTTTTTTTCTAGGCCCAGTTTATGTGAAGATGTCACGTGTTGTTTGGATTCTTTTATTTCGAGACATTCAAATCCTGCGTATGTATATTCTGTGCAGGGTGTTTTTGTTGTGTCTTACGTCGTTGCTGACCATCAATTTGTCTACTGTATCAACAAGTAGCTCGGCAGGTTTTGGGGGAGAAGAAACTTTCTCTTAAACGAGCACAGACTGAAACGAGTTGAAGGGCGATTCACCCCACGCAGAGATAAAGTTTACTCCCTGGGGCTGGAAACATTTGAGGCACAAAGCATTCTGCTCTTCGAGACGTTTAGTGCGATGCACCATGAAAGTTGGCCAGCTTCTAGACACCCCCAATTACAGAGGATGCCGGAAACTTGACAGGACCAGCCAACCTGGCGCTTTTTCGCCAAATGCGAAGAGCTGTCCTCTTGATGGTTTGGTTTGGTTTGGTTTGGGGGGTTTAACGTCCCAAAGCGACTCAGGCTATGAGAGATGCCGTAGTGGAAGACTCCGGAAATTTCGACCACCTGGGGTTCTTTAACGTGCACTGACATCGCACAGCACACGGGCACCTTGCTTTTCGCCTCCATCGAAAAGCGGCCGCCGAGGCTGGGATTCTATCCCGCGTCCTTGGGAACAGTAGTCGAGCGCCGTAACCACTGTGCCACCCCGGCGGGGCTGTCCTCTTGAATTGGTGTGGATGACTGGTCCTCGCGCAATTGTATTAAATAAAAACATCTCAGGCAAAGGAAATGAAATTGCGCAGAAAACGCTTGGCGTCACTGGGTTTGTCATTGACCCATTAATAATTCCTTTTTTTAAAAGAACTTAGGAATCATAACAATTACAAGAATGAGCCTGAAAAGTAACCATTTTGTTAAAAAGATGATAGATGGCTTTCCTATAATGAGAGGATCGTTTGGAAGGTGGAAAAGTTTGTCTACAGGAGCGTATATAGTAATTCATTTTAATGTTCAGAAGCCAGCGAATGGCACTTTGTTTCAATTTATCGAAGTTCATAGCAAAATACAGTTTTGCTTTGGGACAGACGCTATAGCTGACGTACAAATTACCTGACTGGGCCCTCGGCGCCACATTCGACACGCGCAACACAGTGCATCAGGCACAGAGCAGCATAAAATGTTCAGCCACATGTCGGGTTGTAGCAGAATTACAAACCAGAGGTAAACATACCTCAAGGAAAAACTTTCAAACACAATAATTGCTATAAAACGACGGAAGTAGGAAAAAAACAGTCACCTATGTTCTAAAAAGTATGCCTTACCTTTTTGGAAGGTTAAAAAATTGGTCAAATATGTCAGGGTAGCAGTACAAAAGGTTAGAAATTTGCCACTGAATTGAGTGTATTCTATAGTCGGTTCTTATACGAGGTTTTATAAAGTTCACACTTCTAAACACATAATGTGAATCTGAGTTGACAAACGTACTTAAAAACGCACTACAATCTGTTTTGTATTGTCGGTATATAAATTATAATAGTCATTGTTTATAGAGGGCTATAATACTTAGTATATGACTTATTCTGAAGTATGCAGAAACAGAATTATGTCTAGACAGATTGCAAATGAACCGAAGGCCTTTCTTTTGCAAAATATAATTCCTTTCCATGTTTGTTTCTGCACCCGTTCCCCATACCAACAGGCAGTACTAAACTCTACAGTGTGCAGTGGGAAAATAAGGTTGATTCCTGAAGTGCATTGAAGGAAGCGAGCGAAATGTATTCAGTATACTTATGCATTGGGCAGTTTTAGTGGATACAAAGTCTACATAGTAAGACAAGCGAAGATTTTCGTGAAATAAAACATCGAAATACTTATGCTCTCAAACACGTTCTAAGGGGAAAGATTAGAACGAAAGCGTGATGTTTTTATTTATTTATTTATCTCTCGCTCTCTCTCTCTCTCTCTCTCTCTCTCTCTATATATATATATATATATATATATATATATATATATATATATATATATATATATATATATATATATATATATATTTATTTAGTGTGTTGGGAGCTAAAATATATATTTAGTTTTATTAGCATTTAACATCAGCTGGTTGGCACAAAGCCATCTCGACAGAGCTTCAAGCAATCTGTTATCTGAAGACACAGAGAGGGTAAGCTTTGCAAGGAAATAAAGTAATAGGGCAGATTCTGTTGACTTCCCTCTCTGGAAACCGTACTGGGCTGCAGAGAGCAAGGCATTTTCAGTCAAGTGCTTAGTTAGCCTTAGATTAATTACTTCTTCTACTATCTTGGAAAACAGTGGGAGGACTGATATTGGGCGATAGTTACTGATACAATCGACGGCACCCCCTTTGTGTAGAACTATGACTTTAGCCATTTTCATTTTATCTGGAAATATTCCTGTAGATAACACCTGATTAGTTAAGTGGCATAACACTTCAGATAGAATATCAGAAACCACTTTGATTGGTGCTGCCATAATACCATCGAAACCACATGAACTGTTATTTTTAAGGTCATAAACTAGGTCGACAATTTCGGTTTCTGTGACTGGATAAAGAAACATGGACTTAGTCAGGTTGCACTGAATATACTTATCGAAATCGTAAGAACCAGAAGTAGTAAAAGATCCAAAAGTTAAAAAATGTCTATTGAACACATTACTGAGAGCCACACCACCGTACATTTGGTTATCAATCTTTAATTCAGCAGGTAAAACTGTGTGGTGTTTGCCAAGTAAGCTTTTTACAATGCGCCATGTCTTTTGAGGATCATAATAAATGTCAGCAAATTTATGGGCATAGTAGTGGATACGTGCTTTCTTTATATCGTTACCTAACTTGTTACGAATCTTTTTGTATTCCTGAAATAATAATTTCTCTCTGCATGATAGGAACTTATGGAAGAGAGTATTTCGTGCTTTTATTCATATCTCAAAATAGCGTGTAACCCAACGTTCCCTAGCCCTCACATTTTTTTTTTATTTTGACGCTAGGCTTTGCGATATTATACAATTTTCTTTTTCGAGGAATCGCTCGCATTGATAGAACCGTCAATAGCGCCTACGAGAGATCGGATTTGTTCAATTTTAACATTTGTTATCATTCGTGCAGAGTGTGTTCTGTCTGTGCAACGAATTTCTGTAGACCGCCCTCTTGGTATAAAACAGAAAAGGGACAAATGACGTCGCTAGGAAGGACACCAGACATCGTGTTGTGGTCGCAGCGTAATAAAAAGAAGTCCATTTATGATTAGTATTATCACCCTATTGCAAAAACCAGCGTCTCCCAGCGTCTTCCAGTGCGAAATCAGTAAGAGTTTTGCGCTGGTTTTGCACTGGATCTGCTGGGCACGCTGGAGGTCTGCGATATTCACTGGAGCAGTAACGGGAAAATACTGTTGGCAGTGGTACGATGGGAGAAAAATGCTGGGATTAGTTTTTTGACGCTGGGTATGTCGCTGGCATCCGCGATGCAGTGTATGTGCGTTGAAGCCGCATTAGAGTCGCACTGGTCCCAGTGCCCCAGTATAGCCGGTGCGGCCTGCGACGTCAACCGGTGTAGCATCCCTCAGGGGCCAACAGGGCAACAGCGTACTCGCAATCGACCATCGGTGCGCCTATGAAACATATGGTTTAAGCAAGCGCTTTTTGCTGCGAAGTCATTGCGCACCTGTAAGATAACAAAGGCAGTATCGTTTTTCTAGAGTTTCCATCTTTCGATAGGTCGTTTCGAACGTTTCGAGAGAAACCACGACCGCCGCGCCTCTGATATCTCAATGACACATTGACGATTAACGCACAACTAAAGCTGGAATTGAATAATGTGGGCTACCATGCATAACCAACTTCACAGCTGATCTTAAGAGCACTCTAACACAATGATTACTGCCAAAATGTTCAATGCGGGCTCAATCGCAGGCGAGCGTAGCCTGCACCACTGCCCAATATAAACAGCAGAAAGAAAAACTAAAACGAGGAAGAGAGTAGTTTACCGAGTGATGGGCCGATGAGAGAAAAAACAACATAAAGCACTTGTAATGCATAATATCTTGCGTGTTTCTTAAGCTTTTGCGCTCCTTCTTACTCTGCGTACAAAGTAGCCGAGCCCTCGGTCATCGCAACGCTTCCTGAAATGTTTACATACAAATAAAGTTTAGTTACACGCAAAATAGTGTCGTCGCTGCTGCGCTTGCCGGTATTGAAGCATGATTGCACTTTTTTCCTTGAAGGATTGTACTAAAGCTCCGTGTTCAGCGAAAATTACGCCCATGGTAGCAGAGCACCACCGAAAAGCCCGCGTTGGTAAATTTGCCAGCGATGTCCAACTCCACATCTTAAAATTATTTCAGTGCACAAAATAGCGCGCATAGGCACCCAGAATATTAGTTGCAAGTCACGAGAGCAGGTAGCAAGCTCCAATGATCAAGTAGTTGTAATTGTTAGAGCGGCAGAAATCGCCTGTAGACTGCGAAACATGAAGTCCCAACCTTATAAATGCGGGTCATGACATAAAATGCCGAAATGTTTCAAAAACTTCCAGTTTTCGGCGTGGGCCTCCACAGTATGTGGCGTTCACGCATGGCAGGATATCACTGTGATCCTGATGTGCGTCCTGCACGATGTTTTTTCCGCGAGGCTCTCCATTGGTTCATCGCGATTGTGAAGTCTGACGATGATAATCTTGAGTGGTTGCCAAAGGTAGAGCCTTTGATGGATCTAAATGAACTTTAGAACGACGAAGCCAGCCCCTAGAAGGCTTATTATATCATTGTCTTGGGTGTGTTTGCATTGTCTTGCAAATGTCAGGCAATAAAAAAAGCAATTTCGGCGTGCCCGAGTGGTTAGCGTGGTGAGCGAGTGATTGAATAGGTGCCTAGGTACAGAGTTCGAAGCGCGCTTGGTGTCACTTTTTTCTTTTTATGCGAAGCATATTAACGTAGGTTTCGGGCCTTCGCGCGACGCCCGGCGGTGGCCACCATTGACCCTGAAGTGGGGTCACGTGACATGACGTCACGTGATGGCGTTACACCGGCTGCAGATGGGGCCTCATATCGCGCCGTCGGTCGCCTCCCGGCGGTGGCCACCATTGACCTTGAAGTGAGATCACATGATGTGATGTCACGTGATGACGTCACACCGGCTGCAGATGGGGCCTCATATCGCGCCGTCGGACGTCGCCCGGCGGAGGCCTCCACGCTTCCTCTCATACTATTGGCAGTCTTCAGAGCTGGACAAAAGCACTCAAACATGCTCAGAAACAAGCTACGCAGGAGAGTTCCACTTCAGCCCCGTAAGATAATTCGGACCCTTACCTTGTACGCATCTGGAAGAGGCGGAAACGACTCTTGCGCACTCTTCGCACTCAGCCCAACAATGCTCGCCTCTCCGACCGAGTCACCGAATTGACGCGACAGGTTAAAGAACACTGCGTTACACTTGACACCAATCAATGGAACAAAATTTGTAACACCATTAACGGCACACTAAATCAAAAAAGAACCTGGCATTTACTCAGAGAACTACTCGGGCCTCAACCGGCGCCTGTTCCCACTCTCGAGAAGCACTATTCTCAACTAGGCGCGGATGCCTTAATAGCCCAACTCCGCGATCTCTACATTCCTCCTCCCCTACCCAGCCTTTATACTCCGTACACTGGTGCTTCCAATGTAGAACTCGATCAGCCGTTTACCCTCTGGGATCTCGACTGGGCGCTAGAACAGCTAAAGCGGAAGTCAGTCCCAGGTGAAGACCAGATTACATACTCACTCATTCGAAATCTCTCTGACAAGGACAAATAACATTTTCTGAGCATTATAAACTTACATTGGGAAGAAAGCACACTCCCAGCATCTTGGAAACAATCACTTATAAGCCTACTTCCAAAGCCAGGCAAAAAACCTGCGCTTCAAAACCTCCGCCCAGTTTCTTTAACATTATGCCTGGGAAAAACCATGGAGCAGATGGTGCTCAATCGGCTCGAGACTCATCTTGAATCCATAGATTTCTTTCCCCCTCAACAAATTGGCTTCCGAAAAGGTGTGTCTACTCAGGACCTATTTTTTCTCCTCATGCACGAATTTGACCCTCCGTCCACTTCCCAGATCCAAGCCATAGTGGCCCTTGATGGGCGAAAAGCTTTTGATAACCTTGCCCATGATCCTCTATTAAACATCCTTGCCTCTACTGGCTGTGGTCCAAAGACGTATGGCTACCTCACAGCATTTCTCTGCGACCGTACAGCCAATTTCCGTCTCCCCGATTCGATATCTGATCCTTTCCCCCTCACACGTGGTACTCCTCAGGGCGCTATTCTGTCACCCACCCTTTTTAACCTTGCAATGGCTCCCCTATCTCGTACTTTAGCGTCTATCCCAAACCTAAAACACACATTCTATGCAGACGACCTTACTCTTTGGTGCACTTCTGGGTCTCCTGGAGCAGTAGAGGAGACCCTACAGCAAGGTATCGATGCAGTCGTTAGTTACCTTGATAAAGTAGGGCTATCTTCCGCACCTGAAAAATCCGAATTGCTGCTGATTGCAAAAACTCGCTATCAACGCCAACATAACCAGCTGATCAATCTCACAATGGCAGGTCACCCCATCCCTCGTGTATCATCCTGCCGGATCCTCTGACTTCATATCCATGAGTAAATCAATCAGGCCAATGTATCTGCAACCGTTAAAGTTTGCAATCAGCTTACGCATCTAGTTCGCCGCATAGTCAATAAGCACGCCGGGTTACGGGAGGGTCAAGTCAGGCAGCTTGTCCACGCATTAGCACTTAGCAAAATTTTATATACGATTCCTTACCTTACACTAACTTGTCGCCAAAGACGTCAGATTGAGGGTGCGTTTCACATATTGTACAAGGCCGCCCTTAACGTCCATGTACATACGTCCACGGAGCGCCTATACTCTACGGGGCTGTTCTTGCCCCTGGGAGACCTCATGCAACAACATCGCGACCGGAAAATGGCACGTCTTTCTAGCACCAAACAAGGACATTGGATACTACAGCAGGTTGCACTCAAACCTATAGACCTCCCTATAATTACCCTTCCTTCTTCGCTCCCGGATAATCTCAGAATAATCCCCATTCCAAAAAACGTTGCACCCGACACTAACACAGGCAGACGTTCCGCTCGCGTTTCCAACCATGTTCACCCAACAGATTCCACGATCATCTACACAGATGTATCACGAACTAACGTCGGAGCGGCTGCTTACTCAGTTCAGAGCTGTAGTGATGTAGTGACGCATACCCTCGGTCCTTACACAGATCCTCTTCCTACAGCGACTCTCGAGACCCTACCAATAGTTACCAGTATTCAAGACCTCGCACAAGCACCCCCTAACCCTTCAGGATATACCATATACACTGATTCAATACAAGCTATACGCGCCATTCACACGGGTCGCATTCCTGAAGAACTACACGATGATCTACACAGAGCTCTTACCAAACTACGTCCCCACACTGTAACACTGAGGTGGATTCCTGGTCACGCTGGAATCCCAGGCAATGAGGTAGTGCATCGCCTCGCCCGCGAACTTCAACACCGGACGCCTGGGATTCCCTGGCCTTATCCACCAACGTGGGGCACTACTCTTCACTACAAAAAAGAAATCAACGTTCACTACGGCAACATTAGAAAAACTCTCCGTACACTTCCTTTTCCTGATAAATCTCTCACTACCACGCAAATCCGCATTCTTAGACGCATACAACTAAATACACTGCTTACCCGATCTTTTCTATACAGAATCATACATTCCCCTGCATGCCCAAATTGCCCAGAACACTATGCAAACTTGAAGCATTGCATCTTTTCATGCCCTGTCGCCCTCCAATCTCCTCACTTTCCACACCCTCCTCCCACAACGTGGCGGGCTTGGTTAGCCTCTGACCAGCTGCAAGATCAGTTGGCCTTGGTGACCCTGGCCCAGGACATTCTTAACGCTTAATGTAATGCGTTAAATAAAGTTGTTTCCTCCTTCCTCCCTTCGGTTCGCGCCGTCGCGCAATGCGGCGGCGGCGCCACCATCGCTGCATCACGTGATATGTGACATTACGCCAGGGATGAAGCGGCGCGCGCCCGCCGTCGCGTCAGTCTCTGTGCCCGTAACCGTGCCAGCGTCTTTGAGCCGGGTGTGTATGCGTAAGTGACGTGCAAACCAAGAGTCATGCATTTACGGACCATAAGAGTGCGTTTGTCGGGCTGCAAAGAATAAAGTACGAAGATTAACCTAAAACCACGTCTCCGTTACTTAGCCCCATCCACACTGAGGCAGGTGCTTAACATGCTTCGCATCCACTGGGCTTAATCTTGTTAAGCCTCCAATTTTTTTCAACTTTTTTTAGGGTTTTTATTGTACCCAACTTGTTTCGTTACTTTTTACTTTTTAATTTTTTTCCCACGCCTTTTTTTTTTCAGGGCGAACAGTGCGGTCAGTGCGGAGCGTGCCAGTATGCCGCGTCCCAGTGCGCCCAGTTTCCGGCGCCATACTGGGACCATAACCATATGGCGCTGGGGCGCTGGGACCCAGTAGCACTGGTTTTTACAATAGGGCACTGACGAGGGTAGGGATATCGATAACATTACGGAAGCCATAAGAAGACGAAATGTCGAAGAAAGTGTTGCATACATGGGAGGGCCGAAGCAGATTCATATTACAATCACCCATAATAATAACAGGAGGTCCTAATACAGAAAGTTTGTCGAACAATATTTCAAGGATCCGAAAAAATTATTCGTTAGAACTTGACAGGGATCTATAAATAACGCCATACATGTATGCTCTGCTGTTGACAAAAAGCGATTCAATGTTCTAGTTCAAAACAATGTAGTCAGATGCGACTCCATAGGAAAGGCTTTGCTTAATATATACTGCACCACCGCCCCCTATATTATCTTTTCTGCATAACGCTTCACATTCATAACCATCAAAATTTACTATATCGTCAGAAATCCTGAACCTGGTTTCTGAAAAGCCCAAATTATCAAACTCATGCTTTAAAGGAGACAAAGAATTTTTATGTTCTTCATCCTTGTTACGCAAACTGTGCACATGCAGGTGACAAAAAGAAAAGTACTTCACCTGCTTTGTTCTTTAATAAAGGAATGCTACGAAAAGATTCTAGGTCATGATAAACACAACCAGAGCCGAGACCTGCCCTTCTTGTGAAGAACGGGCCGCAGCAGAAAATGCTTGCCGCTATTCATTGCAGTTTTATTGCCAAAAGCAATTCTATTCGCACTTTCAAGCCTTCGCATGACCCGGCCGCAGTTACGTTTGACCTTAAGCGGAGTGACGTCACACCAGCTGCTGGATATGGGGGACCAACTCGCTCCTTCAGATCGCCCAGCCACAGTTACGGCGCATGGTTCCTGCGCCGCTCACCTGCGGCGCTACTGTCGCTCTGACGTCACACCACTGCTAGATATGGGGGACCAACTCGCTCCTTCAGATCGCCCAGCTGCAGTTACGGCGCGTGGTTGCTGCGTCGCTCACCTGCGGCGCTACTGTCGCTGTGACGTCACATCAGCCTCTATAGACCTCCTTCATGTTTGCAAACAAACAAGACGATCGAGGTGGCGCTGCTCTCGTCAGCGATCCCATGGTAGGCAAAAAGCACGACCGCGGCCGCGGCACTGTGGCCAAGCTTGCCAAGGCCGTGTTATTGTGATCTGTAGGCGCCTTCTTGGCAGTCGAAATGACCATGCGCTAGTATTTCGTGAGCCTCAGCGGTGAGGACAAAAATGATACATTGAAACGTACAAGGCGTGCAGCATACCCACCCGCACACCGTACCGATGGAGATTGGGTTCAAGGCGCCCAAGAGAAGCGTTGCTGCCAGTCAGAGAAAATGACCGACGTTGACATCTATTTGCTGTTTTCTCCCAGAAAATTAGGCGCGGAACGCATAGAGAATTACAAAGCTTCGGATGCTTACAACTACTTTGAGTCGAGTAAGCTGACGGTGATTTTTCTCGCTCATAAATAGCGCACGCAAACCGCGTACGAAGTAGTCCGCTCGAAGCATCATTGCGTTATCGGATGATTCTTCACACCGAGCGGCAAATGAGCGTTCTTGATAAGCACGAAGCACCTCGCTAGCGTCGAGTGGCTGTATGGTTAAGATGATTTAGGTCAGCACGGCAACAGTAGCCTGGACACCGCACGGATTTGCATACCATTTTGTTATTCGTTGAAATCACAAAGCGGCGCTTCTTTTATATCTGCTCGGTTCGTGGGCGGCTGTCGTCGTTAATGGTAGCAATTTTATCCCGGGTCAGTTCAGTTCAGGCGTTCAGTCGTGTCCGACTCTTCGTGACCCTATGGACCATGTCACGCCACGCTTTCCGGTCTCTCACTATCTTCTTAACATCACATAGCTTCATCTGCAATGCCTCGAGAATGCCATCTAACCATCGCGTTCGCTGCCTACCCCTTCTCCGGCGACCCTCAACCTTTCCCAACATCAAATCTTTCTCCAGCGACTCCTCTCTTCTCATCAGATGACCAAAGTAGCTGAGCTTTAACTTTAGAATTTGACCCTCCAAAGAGCAGTCAGGGTTTATGGTCGACAATATCGACTGATTTGATCTTCTGGCAGTCCAAGGAACTCTTAAGAGTCTTCGCCAGCACCACAATTCAAACGCGTCAATTCTTCGGCGGTCAGCCTTTTTCACAGTCCAACTCTCGCATCCATACATCACAACTGGAAAGACCATAGCACGGGTTATACGGATCTTGGTTGGCAGACTAATGTCTCTGCTCTTTACTAGGCGGTCAAGGCTAACCATTGCTCTCTTTCCCAGAAGCAGGCGTCTCCTAATTTCATGGCTGCAGTCTCCTTCTGAGGTAATCTTGGCGCCCAAGAACAGAAAATCTGTCACAGCTTCCACTTCTTGTCCATTGATGCTCCAGGACTTGATAGGGCAAGACGCCATGATCTTCGTCTTTTTAATGTTCAGTTTAAGCCCAAACTTCTCACTCTCTTCTTGTACGCGCATCAGAAGTCTCTTGAGTTCCACTTCACTTTCTGCCATTAAAGTGGTATCATCCGCATATCTAAGGTTGTTGATACGTTTTCCAGCAATCTTCACTCCAGCTGAAGACTCGTCCAGACCGGCCTTCCTCATGATGCACTCTGCATATAGGTTAAATAGGCAGGGCGACAGTATGCAGCCTTGCCTCACCCCTTTCTCAATCGGAAACCAATCAGTAAGACCATGTCCAGTTCTGACTGTGGCCTCTTGCCCTTCATACAGGTTCCTGAGGAGACAGATGAGGTGAATTGGAACTCCCATCTCTCGGAGAGCTTGCCACAATCTGCTGTGATCTACGCAGTCAAACGCTTTCGCATAATCAATAAAGCAGAAGTAAATGGGTTTCTGGAACTCTCTTGCTTTTTCCATGATCCAGCGAAGGTTGGCAATTTGGTCTCTAGTTCCTCTGCCCTTGCGAAACCCAGCTTGCACGTCCGGAAGCTCCCGATCCACATACTGCTGCAGCCTACCTTGCAGGATTTTTAACATCACCTTGCTAGCATGCGAAATAAGCGCGATCGTGCGGTAGTTGGAACAATCTTTGGCACTGCCTTTCTTTGGAATGGGGATGTAAACTGACCTCCTCCAATCCTGTGGCCACTGCAGGGTTGTCCAAATCTTTTGACATAATGTATGCAGTGTGTTAACAGCGTCGTGGTTGAGGTTTTGAAGCAACTCAGCTGGAATACCATCAATTCCGCTTGCTTTGTTCTTAGCAAGGCTGGCTAAGGCCCATTCAACTTCACTCTTCAGGATGCCCGGCTCGAGATCAGTAATCACAACCGTCCTATGTTGGGATTGCACATCCGGGTCCTTCTTGTACAGTTCTTCTGTGTATTCCTGCCACCTCTTCTTTATCTCTGAGGCTTCAGTGAGGTCCTTGCCTCGTTTGTCCTTTATCACGCCCAGCTTAGCACAGAAGCTTCCTTTGATATCTTTGATTGTCTTATACAGAGCTCTTGTGTTTCTTAATTGGCTGTTGTCTTCAACTGCTTGACACTGTATGTTCAGGAAGGCATTCTTATCTCTCCTTGCTATTTTCTGAAAATCCGCATTGAGAACCTTGTATCTTTCTCTTTCCCCCATACCTTTTGCCATCCTCCTTTCCTCAGCTATTTGCAAAGCCTCTTCAGATAACCAGTTTGCTTTTTTGCATTTCTTTTGCTTTGGAACTACCTTAGTAGCAACTTCTTGTATTATATCACGAACATCAGTCCACATCTCTTCGGGCTCTTTGTCTTCTAGATCTAATTCTTGAAATCGATTCCTCACTTCCACAGCATATTCTAATGGAATCTGATCCAGATCATACCTGAAAGGCCTTCTAGTTTTCTGCGTTTTCCTCAATCGAAGCTTAATTTTGGCAACAAGAAGCTGATGATCGGTGCCACAATCGGCCCCAGGCCTTGTTTTACTGCTTGTATAGCGCTTCTCCATCTCTGCCGGCAAATAATATAATCGATCTGATTCCTGTACAGACCGTCCGGTGAAATCCATGTGTACAGGCGCCTCTTGTGCTGTTGAAAATGAGTATTCGCTATGGTCAGGTTGTTTTCTTGACAGAACTCTACTAGCCTCTGCCCAGCTTCATTTGGCTCACCAAGACCGAACTTGCCTGTAATTCCGGATATTTCTTCACTCCCGACCTTAGCATTCCAGTCTCCTATGAGAAAAACGACGTCTGATGATGGGGTGCGGTCTAAAAGGCATTGTAGGTCCGCATAAAATCTCTCAACGTCAGCTTCTTCAGCAGCAGTGGTCGGTGCATAGACTTGGATAACTGTTACGTTGAAAGGGTGACCTTGGATCCGAAGTGAAATCATTCGGTCGTTTTTGGGGTTGTACCCTAGCACTGCTTTGCCCATTCTTCTGTTTACTATGAGAGCGACCCCATTCCTTCTCTTGGATTCGTGCCCACAATAAAAGACATAATGGTCGCCGGAGTTAAATTCTCCCATTCCGGTCAACTTGAGCTCGCTGATACCCAAGATATCAATGTTCAATCTGTCCATTTCTCGCTTGACGATATCCAGTTTACCTTGCGTCATAGATCTTACATTCCATGTTGCTATGTGATATATCTCCTTGCAACATCGGACTTTCCGGTCGCTTCCCGACACATCCACAACTGAGCGTCCTTTTGGCTTTAGCCCAGCCGCTTCATTCGTCCTGGAGCTACTAGGAATCGCCCTTTGTTCATCCCCAGTAACATGTGGGACGCCTTCCAACCTGGGGGGCTCATCTTCCGGCGCCATATCGATAATGGTATTGTGACTGGCCATAGGGTTTTCTTGGCAGGAAATACTGGAGTGGGTTGCCATTACCTTCTCCAGTGAATCACATTTTGTCAGAACTCTCTGCCGTGACCTGTCTATCTTGGGTGGCCCTACACAGCAGAGCTCACGACTTCATCGAGTTTCGCAAGCCCCTCCGCCACGACAAGGCAGTGATCCATGAAGGGGTTTATCCCGGGTAGTCACGCTTAAAGCTTCCATTACCATTACGAGCTGCAGCGGCCGCTGTGGTTCCGTGGGTTCCGGCAAAATCGTCCCAGGAAAAAATGGTCCCAGAAAAAATGGCCCCACATAAAACGTCCCCAAACAGATGGAATCAACCGTACTGCAAAGTCGAGCTTTCGCCTTGCCTGGTGCTTGGCTTATCAGCGATGAATAGCACTCATTCTAATCAACTTTTAGTGTTCTTATCTTACATCTGCGTTTGTAGTTTTAGCTTGAACATTTATATTTTGAACCCCGCCGTTTTTTTTTTTCACGTTTTGTAGTTCTGTTGACTAAAGGCGTAGACTGAGTTTCCTCGTGTAATGTATGCCGCAGTATGTATGCTACAGTGATTCTTTCTACCCGTCCGCTTGAAATTTGCAAAACATGGTACTGATGCCATGCGTTTACAAAAAAAAAAAAAAAATCATCATGGCGCCGAAATTTGTGCGGTCGAGGACAAGCACGTCTCTCGAATGTGTAATATTAGCCGGGTGCTTAGACCTATAATAGAGATATTTCCCAGCTTGGAAACTGACAACTTATGCACTGCATAATACTCGCTGGATGTTATATAGTGGTGGGGTTCTTTTTTTTTTCACAATGCTTTCTCGCCAAGCCTTCTTCAGTTCCTGTAAATGTGTAAAGCACCCAGATGACCCAGTGCCCCGGCAATGGTTACATCTATTAAAAAAAAAGGCATCCAATAAGATGTTAAATTTTTTGCGAAGTGAGTTTCGGGCAGATTTTCAGTCAATTTCTTCGGTGACATTTTTTCCTAGGCGCCGCTTCCTGAGGGGACCTTTCTGCACGTTTTTTCCGGGGCCGTATATTCCACGGACCTTCTTTTTTGGGGCTGTATCATCTGGGGACCTCTTTTCTGGGGTCGTTTTTACCTTCACCCGTGGTTCCGTAGTTAAGGCGGCCCAGTTCGGTCTCGGCCACTGTGGCCGCGTTAATGTAGGATAAGCCCTCCCAACTCGAATTCACAATCAACCGCTGTGAATACAAATAAAAGCACTCAGCATAAATAAAAAAAAAATGCAGCTCCAACCCAATTGATTGGTAGCTGTCAACGTGAAGTGGGAATCTTCATCAGGAAGTAGATTAAAATAATTTGACGTGAATTCGGCCAAGGTTATGCAACATATATATACCACGGATCGAGGAGTGCAACACAGATCTCTCGCGTAGCAGCTCACTGCTCATACATACAATTACCAAAGTGAAAAAAAAAAAAACGGGCTTGAGAAACAGTTTACATAGGTAAAACATCTATGCATGCTCCAACAAAGAAACAGGCCTACGCATTACAACATATATATGAAGGCCTCGTCTACATATGTTACCTGCGCACCCGCACCCGCGCCCGCACCGGCACTAAAACAGTACCAAGATCCCATCACGCGTCGTAAGAAGGCCAAACGCGAGTTATTCGCGACCTTTAATCCGGTACACCGCTCTGGCGTAAATGTGAATAAGCTCCAGCTTAGCCGTGACGAAGTGTTTGCCGCATATTCGATGAGCAGGCGTCGGTATCCAGCCTTGGCGCTTCACCGCGGCGGCCCACCACTGTTTACGGCGACCATTGTAGGGCAAGAAACCTGTGCAAGCTTACTAAACTTCCTCTAGTGTGCCTTTCAGCACATGTCATAGCGACGCGATAACTCGTCATGGTGCTCTGCATTTCCCGGCAGCAGCAAGCCATCGCGTAATCACGGTAGGCAAAGCTATAGTGCTCTGAATATCCAATTTTCTAGAGCACTATAGCAAAGCGACTGAAGTGTTGTTTTGCCTACCAGGCGAAAGTCCCTAACGACGACAGCGCCACCGCATTTTCGTGACGTCGCCGGAGTGAAGAAGGTCTATATATGCTGGCGTTGACTGCTCTAGCCGAGATTCTTCACTATGTCGTCGACTAGTATGGCGAAAGGGAGAGCTGATCGCCAATGTGAAGCCTGGAAGAGAGAAAGAGCCACAGAAACCGCCGAAGAAAGGAAAGAACGGCTTTCAAAACGACGGGCACGAGACGCAGCTCGACGAAAACGTTCTACCTCTACGGAAGCGTAGCCAGGCAATTATTGATTTTGCAATTCTCCAGGCTTAACCAAATTGAGCCACGGCCATTTTTTCCAGATCATGTTCGTCGCAGATCCTATGAACTTTATTGCCTTCTGCCTTTCAAGCAGTTGCGCCCGTCTTTCTGCAACACGAATGCATAGTTAGAATCGGTTCCCTGTGAGAAGGGTAGCCAGAGTAGCCGTTTGTGTACCGGAGTCAAGTTGTCAAGAAGTTTCACATCCGAGTCCTTTTCCCTGAGAAGAGTACGGCATTCCATTTTTGTTTTAGGGATGCCTGAAGAAATCTAGCAACGATACCTGGTTCCTTTCAAGACTTAGCTGGAAAACAATGCAGAGCTTTAAGGTCCGAGTCTTGAGGGCTGGGAACTCTAGCGAAGCCGCTAAGCTATTCATTTTCTCAAGGTTTTTTTGCTGTTCTTGAACGACACCATGAACTTCCATGTTCAGTGTGAGGCTGTACTGCTCCAATTCATTCATCTGAAGCCTTATTTGTTTGTTCACAGGGGATTTTCTAGTCTTAGTGTTTTCTACCCTTTTCTTAAAGCAGTAATGTAGTTCTTTTGTTTCTCAAGATTTCCTACCACATTGTGGTACTGGTCGGAAACTAACTTAATTGCACTTTCATTTGCGTCAACTTTTACTACAAGTTCACCAAGTGCGTTACCCTTTTTAACGAGGGGAAAAAGCAAAGAAAATTTGCCATTTAGGTCTTTTAGCAGGCGTTCAATATTTGCATTCTGAGCTGTAGAAGGAACACTGCCACGTTTCTTTATAGCTGATTCACAAGTTGCGCATTTCCAGGTTAACCTAAAAGGGTCGCCTTTGTTGCGAAACCTCGACGAAGACACTCTGGAACATTTTCCAAGGCGATGAGAAAAGTTACAAGTGCAGCATACTAAAAACATTTCTCCATCAGTCACATCCTCATGCGGGCCAAACAATGCGACATTTTCTGAAATGAGGGTTCTGAATAGAAAAAGCAGCAAAAAACAGCAAAAACTGCAGCGGTTACGAAAACCAAGTTTAGATAGATATACTAAAACCTCCAACCTGCAATAATAATGCGTAATACTTAGAGCAGATAACCGCGTGCTGCCTGCCACTGCTGCTGTGTGCAAGTGTCAGATCAGCCTGTGGATCCCGCCTTTTAGGAACGGCCAGGGCACTTCGATGCTCTTAAAGTCAAAAATCGTGTAACCAAGCGAGCTGTCCTTATCAAGTCTTTTAGCAATCTCAAAGTTCGGAGCAGGTCTCTGCAATATATTGCAGCGGTGTATATGTTCGAAAGCAGCAAAACACGAATCAAAGCTCCCTGATGCTCCCCTTCGAAAAGCCAGCTTCCTCGCATGCATGCTCGCGTTATCTGTTTTCGGGTTCATTTTTTTTCTTGCCTTAATGTTGTTCTTAACATTTTCTCAAGTTCTGGCTCCCTCCGAAAGAAACTTGCCTTACTTTTAGGGTCGTTTTCATGGAAGAGCTTCGCATATGTGACATTCACTGGCTCTCCACTTTCTCCCTTTTATCTTTTTTCTCTTAGTTGCATTCCTAGCCATTATTCAACGGGAGATTTACGCCCGTTCTATCTATTCTGTGATGCGTGTTTCTCCAAAGACGGAGAGCGAGAATTTCTTCTCGCCCTTTCTTAACAGGGCCCAAACGTGCGAATGCATTTTCAGTTCTTCCCTGAAAAAGGTCCACCGACCGAAACTGTCGTTAGAATAAAATAGGATAATCAACAAGTTTTGTGACATCCTTTGTACATATATGTATATAAGTCTACGTGCGTATGTATGTGTGTGTGTCTGCGATGTGGGGACAATGCCCAACTCCCACGAGACAACAAACATTCAGCAAAACAGTTTCAAAAGGAAGGGGAGAGAGATGCATGACGTACGCATGTGAAGGTACTCCATCCAACACCACGCCTTCCACTAAAAGTAGAGGAGGAAGTGGAATATCGCTTTCAGAGGCTAGACGGCTAGGCAGGAGAGTGAAAAACTGGCGAAGCGCAAGAGAAGGAAAGGAACACGGCGAAATCTGTTGCTTGTTGTGGCATTAACTGCACTATTTGTTATTCTAAAAATGTTTGCGGCATTGTAATCTTGGGACGAAACCTCAGAATCACCGGGGAAGAAAATAGTTTTCACCGTAGGGTGCACAGCGTCTATTTAGAGGCGCATACATTGCTATCACTGTCTCGTCTCTAATAAAGTCGTTCACTGTTCGTGGTCGAATTTCTCCCTTCCTTGTGATTTAGACTCGCCGTTAAAGATATTGGTGTTAAACCACTTAGCCAGTCATCATGTTAGCGTGAAGCCAACGTGCGTGGCTGCAACTGTGACACCAGTAGTTGCTAAGCAGCTGTGACGCCAGCCGCTCTCGAGCCACCGAAGTTGCGAGTCGAACGACGCCATGCACAATACCTGAGGCATCTTTCCCGTACTGCTCTTCCATGCAATTAGCTCGTAACTGACCTTAATGTAGCGGCAGTCTTGCCTACTCTGTCATCAAGGTTATGAAGCAACGATGTTTGAGGCTCCAATAATATGCTGTGAAATAATAGCGCTTGCCGTACTCATCGAATCACTCAACATTAAACCACCAAGCCAGACAGTGAAACGCAGTCTACAGATCCTGAAGATGTGGCCAAGCGACAATAGGAACAGAAGACAACGTGAGGCAGAAGACGGTCGTGACACACGAGATCAACTGGCTGCGAGGCTGGAGGCAGAGTGTAAATGAAAGCGTGTTAAACGCATTATTAAACCGGTACGTCATATCCCTTTCGCACGAACATTTATTTAACCATGCTTAGATCAGCCTAACTATTAACTCACCTTTTTTTAAGGCGTCTTTTGTGAACGGCTCTATTTCCTCCGTGACCTGGGTCTCGTTGCTGCCTTTGAAGAGTGCGTGTGCATGTAAAAGAAGCAGAATGCCACGGAATACTGACGTAAGGAGCGGTTCACACTCTTCTTGTGCCCTTCAGGGTCTCCATTGCTGCCCAGCAAAGGATAAACTTGCTACGTTTGCTGCTTTATACACTGTAGGGATTACGGTAAAGACGTCAGGCGTTGTTTATATGCAGTGGAAACGTCGTTAAGTGAGCACAGTAACCCTAATCAATGAATATGTGGAACAAATAATAATATTCGCCTGCATGCTTTTGCATTGCGGCAATTACAGACTGCTAAACTACCATTGGGCTGAAAAATATGAGCAGGCCATCATTCTGTCAGCATCCGTCGATGTCCGGAGGTTTGATTAGTTTGACTGCGGCTACGAGTGGAATACGACACGAGATATGCTTTTCTTCCGTGAAGGAATGTTCACCTTCCCAACTGCGTCCTTCAGAGAGTACCTCGCGCGCCTGTCTTTATGTCGTCTGAGCTAACTGCCGCTGCGAAGGAACACTTATATTGTTATTCAGATAGCGTGTCAGCCTAATAGATAACAGCAAAGCATGCTAGCAACTGTAACCGTATTTGTACGATGCCCTGGTGGCTCCGGCACTTGTACGCTGCCTCTCGGTAGAGATCGAGCAGTCGGTATATTTGTGGTGAGCGTTAAATATCAACGACAAGGCCGAATGTTGCTGGTTGCAGCTTGGGCTCTTCAGTACACTAGACATAATCCTTTAGACCCGAACAACTAATTTTCCACAGTGATTATTTGTAAAAAAGGGAAACCTAACGCGCATAAAGGCGTGTATGTGTGTTTGAAGATTCTGCTCGATTTAATCCAATATCTAGTCATTGCGTCCTGAAACATTTACTATTCCGCGGCACTACCCTGTACTTCTCTTAGCCGGCAAGCTAGCTCGCATCGCAACACATATATATATATATATATATATAGCTATACAAACTATAGTCGACGACGAAGCGGAGACAATCAGTGGCTAGTTGACGTAGACGGTGAAGTGGTTGCTGGTTGGCGTAGACGACGAAGTTGGTTGCCTAGAACCGCGCTCAGATCGCTGCTCGGACCGCTCTCGGACTTCGGCAGTCTTCTAGGCTCAGGGCGTTGCCTGGAAGTTTGGCGCAATACCCGTTACAGTCTAGTGGAGTGCGCTGGGTACGCTTTACCACGTTTACACGCTTCACGACGGATCTGACTCCGGTCCACCAGCGACTCAGTCGCCGCCTCCGCGGACAGTCGCCTGGGGGTGGGCCCCTTTCCACCCCTACGAGGATCACGCAGCCGCAACGCTCGAGCCACCTCGACATGGCCACTGATCCCAGGCTCTCAGCTCCTATCATTTGCCACCCGCCGCGAACACCACCATCTTTTCACGGCGACGTCTTCGAAGACGCTGAGGATTGGCTGGCGAAATTCGAGCGAGTGGCTCGGTACAACGGCTGGAGTGACGAGCGAAAGCTCAGTAATGTTTACTTCGCCCTAGAAGAGTGCGCGTACGTGGTTCGAAAACCACGAGGGCGCCCTTTCCACCTAGCAAGCATTTTTCCGTGAACTTCTGATCACCTTCCCCCCCCCCCCCCCCCCCGCCGACCGCCGCGAGAAAGCGGCAGCTGCCCTTCAGTCCAGAAACCAGCGGCCAAATGAAGGTGTGCGCATGTACTGTGAAGACATGACCCGTCTTTTCCAGCGCGCAGACCCCAATATGAAAGAGGAGAAGAAGCTTCGCCACCTCATGCGTGGAGTTAAGCAGGAGCTGTTTGCGGGCCTCGTTCGCAGTCCACCGCGTACCGTTGCTGAATTCCTCGCGGAGGAAACGACCATGCAAACGACGTTCCAGCAACGGGCCCGGCAGTACAACCGAGATGTCAGCAGTCTGGCCCCAGATGTTTTTTCGTCGTGCCATGGAGGCGGTGCGGACGCCTTACGTGACCTAATTCGGTCGGTTGTTCGAGAGGAACTCCAACGTTTCCGTCTGCCTCAGAGTGCGCCAGTGACATCACTGACCGAAGTCGTCAGAGATGAAGTACGCCAGGCTGCTCATGAATTCCCGGTCACCAACGTACTGCAGCGCGTCGATGAAATGCCCACGCACACATCCATTGTTCGTCAGGCAGCTGCCTACGATCCTGTCGCTACCATGCCTACACGGGTCGATGACAAACGAACGTACGCGTTCGTTGCACGTCAAGCAGCTGCCTTTGGTCCTATTGACCAGATACCAGCACTTAGCCACATCAGTCCGTAGGACGCATCGGCTCAAGCTGTGGTGCCTGTTCCACGCCCTCGCAAGTCGGACGTGTGGCGTACGCGGGACCGCAGGCCAGTCTGCTACCACTGCGGGGAGGCCGGTCACCTCTACCGTGCATGCCCGTATCGCCGAGTGGGACTTCGGGGCTTCGGACCCGATGCGCCCTGTCCACGGAACGGGGAACGGCCGCTCGAAATTGAAGCTCATCTGTCGGCCCGTCAGAGGCCTGGGAGATACAGGCGCCATGACTCAGGATCGTCATTTCCGCTGCGGTACCGTTCCCCAAGCCCTCGCAGAGACGCCAGCAATACTGAGCGGCGTTCTCCCAGTCCACACCGGGAAAACTAATTCCAGCGGTCCCCGGAGGCAAGGCCGCTGCTGTCGAAAAAAATGAAGATCTTTACTTGACACCGGTGCAGACTATGCAGTGATGAGCCACGCCCTCGCCCAGGAATTGAGCAAAGTTGTGACGCCATGGTTGGGCCCTAGCATTCGCACAGCTGGAGGGCACCTCATTAGCCCGGCCAGAAGGTGCACAGCCCGAATTGGCATCCGCGTTTTCGTCTACGTCGGGAAATTCGTTCTCTTGCGCGAGCGTTCGAGAGATTTGATTCTGGGGCTCAACTTTCTGCAGGCAAACGGTGCTGTGATCGACCTACACGAGGCATGAGTCACATTCTCGACTTAACCGGCAGTGGCACGCTTCGACACCCGCGATTCCTGTAGGTAGCCATGCTCTGCGTATTATGGAGGATGATGTCACGGTGCCACCACGGTGCAGTGTCGTAATGCGCGTTGTTAGGTTTGGGTCGCGTGCGCCTGGGTAGCGTACCGCTGCCAGCAGTTATTACGTGCGGCGCGCGGCCCCCAGGTAGCGCTGGCATGAACGGTCCCAGCAAAGACGAGCCGTCTTCTAACGAAACAACCTTTACTAAAACATCATGAAGTAGCGGGCAGGGAAGCTGACCCGGAGAGAATACAGACACTCTCACACAGCTGGTGTCTAGCGTCGTAACAACGGCGCGTCAAAGTAGTCTCTCTCTTAGCGGAGTCGGCTGCTGCATTTTATAAGTTTTCCAATTCACAGGGAAAGGGTAAACCCTCACAGGAAAGGGAGAGCCAAACACGTTGGTACACGACAAGATGACTCATTCGCAGGTGGTCTGACCTCATCTCCTCCACCTCCTGCAGACGGGCGAGGGCGGCGCACTCTCACGAGCTCCAGGCTTGGCCGGCGTTTGCACACGCACGCACGCACACACATTTGGCGCGTGGCAGGATCACGTTGAGACTCGCCCGCGGGAGGAAGCGTTGCGTGGCCGATGAACGGCGTCGAAATGGCCGATCCGCTCGCGGTTCTGCCTGTTGCTATGCGGTGGCCGCGTCAGCTGTCCCTCTTGTCGGTGGAGAAACGTAACAGACTGCCCCGCCGGGGAAGGGAGATCCCGTAGAGCAGGGGACTGCATCCGCTGTCCGGAGGGATCGGGATATTGCTGCTAACCGGGGTCGTCCGACTCTGCTTCTCTTGAGCCAGTCAGCCTGAAGAAGTCCTTGGCAAGTCCGGGTTCCAAGCCACTCTGCAACTTGTCTTCAGGAGAGATTTCTGACAACCCACAACGTCACAACCACGCTAAAAACTCAACCGTTCAGCCAGCAAGCACGGCACAAACTTCACTAAGTTATGCCAGACTATTTCCCTCTTATGCCCCCATCTATATTAAAGGGCAGCTCAGCAGCACTTGGAGCGCGTCCACAAATTTGAAAATTGCATTTTCAAAACATCACTTTAAAACAAAGATAATGAATATAAATGTTCAAAATCCTATGCCAGGAAGAAAACACCAAGAAGTGAAAACTGAGGCTTTTTCTCACGTTATGGGCTTCGACTTAAGCATCGGCATTACCGTTGAGATCACCCTTTTCACTAAAGCTTCGGCTGTCCGTTTCCATTTCACGGAACAACCGTACCTTCCTGTTTCCCTGCAAATAAACACAAGAGCGTGAGTCGCTCACTTTTCTAAACAACCCATCCCTCTCCTTACGCTTGGCGCACCATTCACGCGATTTCTTGGCCCGGGCGCATTTGTGCCTCTGGGATAGTCGCTTTCTTTTTCGCGATAGCTTCCACTTGCTCCATTCTTTCTTGCGCCTGCCTTTCCGCTTTTTTCTGCGGCAGCACTGGAACACATGCTTTCTGCTTTCTTTTCGCAATCTTTGGAGTTTGTTCTCCTTACGATGGCAGCATTCTTTCTCGCGCCTGCCCTTCCGCGTTTTTCGTCGGCAGCACTGGAATACTAGCCTTCTGGTTTCTTTCTGAGCCATCTCTGAAAAGCTAGCGGTAAACATTCTAGCGGTAACCAGAGCTAGTAGGACATGGGTGTCGTCGAAGCGGTCAAAGTGCGGCGCCGCGTCTGTATCGCGGCCAGCAGCGCATGACTCACTTTCAGTCAAGTCCGAACGACAACGGCTTACGTCAGTTGCGTCAGTCCCCCTTCTAGGCATTTGCTCTGGCGGCTCGCCACTCAGTGCGTCGCCTCGCTCAGAGCTAACCGGAGCAGGATTGAGCTCCTGCGACAGCTGGGGCGCTTCGGATTATGTGAGGGCCATAGGTGCTACGTCCGCGTTCGCACTGGGGTTGCTTTCGCGAATACAACCCAGCGTGGTATTGGGGCTCGAACGATTCTGACTCTGCTCTGGTCGCTCGCTGTCGCCTTCGCAAGTCTCGCTCTCTACAGCGTACGCGCACCCCTCGCCGGTCTGCCCTGGCTGATCACAACTCCCGGGCTGCGCAGTTTTCCTGATCGGCACTTCGTTTTTCTGCGTGCCCTGCTCCACGACGAAGCTGATTTCGGAAACAAAAATTTTCTCATTTTCTAGGTGATTTCCATCTCCGCCACACTCTCCACAAGCTTCTGCTTCTGACTCGAGAGGCTATTCAGCTACTACCAGCTCCCCACACTCATTTGGTGGAACTGTATCTCCTACAGCTACTTGGGTCGGCATGCAGTTCACCTCGCTGGACAGCGTCCCTGCGGACGTCTCGCCGTTGGAGCTGGCGCTAACCTTCTCAGCTATTGGCTCGACCAAGGTAACACGATACCGTTCTGTTAGAGGCTCGGTCGGCTCGCTACTGCGATCACGTTGCTCAGCCGCTTCCCCAAGCTGTTTCTTACACTCCGGTGCAAGTTCGTTTTGCTCCGGAACTACCGCACTGTTTAACCATTCGCTTACAGCGGCTTTCAAATGATACTGATACGCCAAATCAAAGTACGTCGTGTTACAATGTTTCTCGCTCTCATATCTTTTCCTAAGATCCTGAGGCGTTATCCGATATCGTATCAGCAATGACTGTTTAGTTCATCGTAATTTTTCAAGCGGTCGCCAACCAATCGCTTGATTTCTTCCGACGCTTCAGCGGAGAGAAGAGCTACCAACATCTGCGCCCCACTATCTCGCTCGAAACGTTTACTTCTGCAGACATTCTCGAAGTCTGCCAAATACTCGGCCACATCCTCGGCAATGAGGAATGGTGGCGGACAATCTCGCGGTATTGAACCGTTACCCTGAATGGCATTGCAAGCATTAATCCTTTCCACGCTCATTGTATGTGCTGAAATCTCCAGCTGCATCAGTTTCCTTACGCGGGCGTCCTCTTTCTCGTAACGTTCCCTACGTTCACGTTCACGCTCCTCTTTCTCTGACCTTTCCTTACGTTCTTCAATAATCTCAAGGCATTCCAAAAGCTCGTCATCTTCAGCTTCCAACGCAAGAATAGCCTTTAACACTTCTGGTTTTCTGAGTTTGTCTGACAAATTCAGACCCAACTCCTCCGCAAGCTCCAGCAATTTCGGTTTGCGCAACGACTTCAAATCCAAACCCATGGCTGTTCCGAGTGCTGCCTTATCTATTGCCCACTATTGCCTTGCTGCAATTAACCCAGCAACAACGACAACACAATTACCAGCTCTGTTCTCTACTTAACAAAAGCCTGACAAAACTCAGTAGAAGAAAGTCCCGCACTCACCAAACCTCGCAGCCAAGAATCCAACGCAGTCGCTCCGCTGCAGGCAACCAGTCATCACACAGGGCTCGTTGCACTGCTCCTGACTTTCCACTGAGCTGCTTTGATTCACGAGTCACGCCTGGGATATCTCCGCTCTTCCCACCAGATGTTGCACCTCGGTCAGGCCTGGCTCGTTTCACCGACCACGGTCACTGCTTGGTCGTCCTCGTCCCTCCGCTGTTCACGTTGGACGACGGTGTCGCCTGGCTCGTCCCTCCGACCACGGTTACGGCTTGGTCGTCGTCGTCCCACCGCTGTTCACCAGTTATGTTTGGGTCGCGTGTGCCTGGGTAGCGTACCGCTGCCAGCAGTTATTACGTGCGGCGCGCTGCCACTTGGTAGCGTTGGCCTGGCGGCTCCGTGGACGGCGGACGGTATGAACGGTCCCAGCAAAGACGAGCCGTCTTCTAACGAAACACCCTTTACTAAAACATCATGAAGTAGCGGGCAGAGAAGCTGACCCGGAGAGAATACAGACACTCTCACACAGCTGGTGTCTAGCATCGTAACAACGGCACGTCAAAGTAGTCTCTCAGCGGAGTCGGCCGCTGCATTTTATAGGTTTTCCAGTTCACAGGGAAAGGGTAAACCCTCACAGGAAAGGGAGAGCCAAACACGTTGGTACACGAAGAGATGACTCATTCGCAGGTGGTCCGACCTCATCTTCTCCACCTCCTGCAGAAGGGTGAGGGCGGCGCACTCTCTCACGAGCTCCAGGTATGGCCGCCGTTTGCACACACACGCACGCACACACATTTGGCGCGTGGCAAAAACCCATTGAGACTCGCCCGCGGGAGGATGCGTTGCGCGGCCAATAACGACGCCGAAATGGCCGATCCGCTCGCGGTTCTGCCTGTTGCTATGCGGTGGCCGCGTCAGCTGTCCCACGTGTCGGTGGAGAAACGTAACAGCGTGCAGAATGACCTATTTCATGACTTTGAGGGCATGGCGGAGGGTCATATCCCGCTGCTGCTTGAGAGGGTTCTTATTGTTGCCCGAGGTCTCGTCCACCTACGGGATGGGTGCACTACCGTTCTGCTCACCAACTTTTCGAAGGAATTTCAGCACCTCGTCAAAGGCACGGTGATCTCCTCACTCCAAGACGTCGCGGAGTGTCCACATTTGTGCACCGTGGAAGAAGCCCTTCAAGACGACACTGGACCTCGTCACGTTCTGCCACCTGTCGAAATAAATACCGAGTCATCGCCGGCTCAGAAGGATCTGCTTTCGGCTGTCTTGGCAGATTTTGCAGACTGCTTCGCAACGTCTTCCAAAGTGGGCCGAACTCCGGTCGCCAAGCACCGTAATAGCAGACGAGACCACGCGCCCCGTATGCTAACGCCCATACCGCGTTTCTCCAACGGAACGAGCAGCGATTCAGAGACAGGTCACCGAAATACTTTTCGACGATGTCATTCAGCCGTCTACAAGCCCGTGGGCTTCGCCGGCTGTTCTCGTCAGAAAGGAGGACAACACTCTGCGGTTCTGTGTCGATTACAGAAAACAATCTCGTCACTAAAAAAAACTAGCCACGATTAGGTTACTTCCTAATGCAAAATTTGAGCGCAGCTCAACAGCTGTTGTAGCTTTTCGATAAACAGAGACAAAAATTTCGATCAAGACACGTATGCAGAATTACAGACAACTTTTTTGTATTTTTCACACGTATTCCATCAAGAAACGCTTCACTAATAGTTCTCCGCAGTCAAGAAAGAAGCTTTGTGTTCGGAGAAATGAAGAGAGCAACAGAGATATCGGGAGGCTGCGAGAGGCAGCGCGTGGGTCTATAGGAACGTTGTTCGACGAACAGATAGCAGCGACTGAGTGACGCCGCTAGCGAGTGAAGCAAGTAAAAACGGGACGCACGCGCCGTGATCCGCTTAGCGAGCCGGTGTTTCGGCAACCGGAGAGCAGCCTCGCCGCCACTCAGGAAGAGGGGGGGGGGGGGGAGCTCCTTCAACTCTTTCTGCATGGCGGCGACTTTGTTCTACAGAGCACGTTGTCTTGACTCTCTAGCGGCGTCTGCGGCATCACGCTGCCTCCGGCGACACCCCCGCCTTTCCATGTGTTCTCCGGTTGCTGCGCGCGCTGCCGCCATCGTTCGCCGCGAGTGTACCCCCCCCCCCTCTTCCTGCGAGGCTCCGGTTATCGAAGCGCCGGCTCGAACTGGGGGGCTGAATGGGGGAGGGCGGAACTGGTTACGAGGCCGACGACGCCGACGCCACCGCGAAACCCAGGAACGGGCGCCAAAGAGCTGAGCTCTAAAAGGATGGTTACCCACTTCCCCGGATAGACGACGCACTCGATCGACTGCGATGTGCCCGATACTTCTCGTCGCTAGACCTAAAAAGTGGGTACTGGCAAATAGAAGTGGATGAGAGAGACCGGGAGAAGGCGGCTTTCGAGACACCCGATGGCTTGTATGAGTTTAAGGTGCTACCGTTCGGCCTATGTTCGGCACCGGCCACGTTCCAATGCATGACGGACACCGTTCTGTCCTGTTTGAAATGGCAGTCGTCTTTGGTTTACCTGGACGATGTCGTCATATTTTCGACCACTTTGGACCAACACCTAGAAAGGTTACGCCTTGTGTTAAAAGCTCTCCGAGACGCCAACCTGACAATCAAACCGGAGAAATGTCACTTCGGCTTTGAGGAACTTCGCTTCCTTGGTCACGTGGTCAGCGCAAAAAGTGTTCGCGCGGACCCTGAAAAGACAGCTGCCGTTTTTGGTTTTCCGCACAGTACTGATAAGAAAGCTGTTCGACGGTTCTTAGGTTTGTGCTCCTATTACAGACGCTTTGTACGATACTTTTCGCACATCGCAGAACCGCTAACCACACTGACTCGAGATGAGAGGCCATTCCTGTGGGGAAGTGAACAAGAGGCCGCTTTCCTTGAGCTTCGCAGGCGCCTACAGAATCCCCCGATACTAGGCCATTTTGACGAAAACGCCGCAACTGACGCTCACACTGGTGCCAGCAACGTTGGGGTTGGTGCAGCACTAATTCAGTGGCAAGACGGTGAAGAACGGGTCATCGCTTACGCGAGCCGAACACTTACCCGCTCCGAAACCAACTATTCAACAACTGAGAAAGAATGTCTGGCAGTAATATGGGCCCTCACCAAGTTCCGACCATACCTCTACGGCCGACCTTTCCGCGTTATAAGCGAACACCATTCATTATGCTGGCTCGCGAGCCTCAAATACCCTTCAGGACGATTGGCTAGATGGATCCTTAGATTACAAGAGTATGACGTAACAGTCGTATACAAATCAGGACGGAAGCATCAGGATGCTGTCTGTCGCGCTCGCTCATCGCCATATGTCCAGAAGAAACGGCCGATGATTTTCCCTTTCTGGGGACTATTAGTACAACCAAAATGGCGCAGCTGCAGAGAATGGACCCTGAGTTAGCGTCACTCGTCGACTATCTGCAGGGCGTCAACGCCCGTATTCCCCGTGTTTTTCATCGTGGGCTTCAAACGTTCACTCTGCGTGGTAACGTGCTCTACAAGCGAAATTTTGCTAATAGTGAAGAGACGTTTCTCCTTGTAGTGCCCTCCGAGTTGGCCGAGATATATTGAGTGCCTGTCATGATGAACCCACCGCCGACCACCTGGGGGTGAGCCGTACACTTGCCCGAATTCGTCAAAAGTATTGTTGGCCCTGGTTACTACAATCGGTGCGGGCCTATGTACGCTCATGTCGTGACTGCCAACATCGGAAGTCTCCGCCATTGAAACTCGCTGGAATTCTTCAGCCTATTGCTCCGCCGAAGACCCCTTTCCATCAAGTGGGCATGGATCCTCTCGGTCCTTTTCCGAAGTCTTCGTCGGACAACCGTTGGGTAGTCGTCGCGACAGACTACCTAACACGGTACGCAGAGACCGCGTCCCTTGTTAAAGGTACTGCAGCCGAAGTTGCTCAATTTTTCGTTCATAACATTGTCCTACGTCATGGCGCCCCCGCCGTGGTAATCACTGACCGTGGAACAGCTTTTACGGCTCGCCTAATCAGGTTGGTCATGACTCTGACACACTAGCCATCGGCGTCCGACGGCGTATCACCCTCAGACCAACGAGCTGGTGGAGCGCCTCAATCGCACCTTCACCGACATGATTTTTATGTATGTGGACGCAGAACATCGCTCTTGGGATGCGATTTCGCCCTATATAACTTTCGCGTACAATACCGCCACTCAAGAGACGACGCGACGACCCCGTTCCAACTTGTCTTCGGTCGCCAAGCGAGCACGCCGTTGGATGCCATGATGCCAGTTGGTCCTTCTTGCGGCTCTGGCGCCGAACTTGACGCCGACATCTTTGTTCAGTGTGCTGAGGAAGCGCGGCAATTAGCACGCCTCAGAATCCACCGACAACAGGCGAATGACGCTGCACGGTATAACCTCAGCTGAAGAATCGTCACTTACGAGCCGGACGACTTCGTCTGGGTGTGGACACCTGTTCGTCATCGCGGCCTATCTGAGAAGTTACTACGCCGATACTTCGGACCTTACGAGATTGTTCGCCGTATCAATGACGTCACCTACGCCGTTGTTCCCGTAGCTCCAATTCCATTCCGAAGACCACAGCGTCCTGAAGTCATGCATGTGGTTCGGCTGAAGCCCTATTATGATCGTGCATGACTGAACTTTTCGTCAACGCCGCTGGGTCCTTGTGACACAAAAGTATCACAAGGACCCAGCGGTGTTGACAATACAATGTATATATACCTCTGTCCTAGATGGATGGATATATGGATGGAATATAGGAGCGGCCCCTTTGAAACGGGGTGGTAACAGTTGCTATCATGCTAGTTTTTTCCCTTTATCTGAATTATTGTTTTAAATCAGTTAAGTTCTACATTACTAACAATATGTTATTCTTCTGCTTTTAAGCCAACAACCTTCCAATCTTTTTCTGCTAGCTTCCACCGCAGGTTCATTCACCCGGCCACTGGTATAAAGCCCAGGGCCTCAGGAAAAGTAACTGTGCCGGCATCCTCTTCCGGATTGATACCATCCCATTCGAGTATAATATGGTTAATTATTTATTTGAACTACCACATACTGCACATGTGTCATCTTTATGGTCAAAGTTCGTTTTATAGCTGCTTGTTCTAAGGTACCCTGATCTAGCTTCAAAAATTAGGGCACCGCCTCTTGAGTAATCAAAGAAAGCTTCTTCCTGATCTGCCTTTTCCCCTTTCGATATGGTTGCACGCTCTGTTTCTTTTCCATAGAATTTATCGAATTTTTACCTTCTGTGTTTTCCACCTGTTGCTTAACGCTCTTTATTACTTCGTCCTTGTGACCAGCATACCTACTGGTTAGTTTCCTAGTTAATTTCCTCCAATGTAAGTCAATGCTTTTTAGTTATAGGTATTGAAATACTTTAGCTGCCCACCTGTTACTTTACAATTTCCTCAGGCGTTTCTCATATAATATTTTACACTGAGCTTCCCGTACTTCGAAAGATGACCAGCCCATATCTCCCTGTACCGCCTCATTTGTGGTTTTGCCGTGGGCACCCAGTACTAATGGTCCGATGGCTCTCTGATTTATTTCTAATGTCGACTGCACGTCTGCGTTTAGGCACAAAACCGCATTTTCTAAAGTAAGACCGGGCACCATAATTTCTTTCCAAGTACACCTCAACACCCGATACCTGTTGTATCCCCACAATGCCCTATGCTTCATTATCCCGGCATTTCTTCGGCTGTTTGCCCTACGGGATTGCTCATTAGGATATATTAAGAGATAGGAAGAGATAGGAAGCGCGTTAAGAGATAGAAAGATCTCTTAACACTACTGTTAAGAGATAAGAAGCGCGCAGAGTGGGTCAGAGAAATAGGTCAAGTTTCTGACATTCTAGTGGAAATCAAGAAGAAGAAATGGGCATGGGCAGGGCATGTAGTGCGAAGAGAGGATAACTGATGGTCGCTTAGGGTAACAAACTGGATTCCAAAGGAAGAAAATCGTAGCAAAGGGCGGCATAAAGTTAGGTGGTCGGATGAGGTTAAGTTTGCAGGGTGTTACGTTTCTCCACCGACAGGTGTGACAGCTGACGCGGTCACCGCATAGCAACAGGCAGAACCGCGAGCGGATCGGCCTTTTCGGCGCCGTTCATCGGCCGCTCAACGCTTCCACCCGCGGGCAAGTCTCGACGTGATCCTGCCACGCGCCAAATGTGTGTGCGTACGTGTGTGTGCAATAGCTGGCCAAGCCTGGAGCTCGAGGGGGACTGCGTCGCCCACGCCCGTCTGCAGGAGGTGGAGGACATGCGGTCGGACCACCTGCGATTGAGTCATCTCGCGTCGTGCTCAGACTTGTCGGGCTATCCATTTCCTGTGAGGGTTTTCTCTTTCCCTGTGAACTGGCAAGCCTATAAAAAGCAGCGGCAGACTCCGCGCTGACTTGAACAGGTTGTTGACACGACGCTAGACACCAGCTGCGTGAGAGTGTCTGTATTCTCTCTATTCTCTCCGGGTCAGCTTCTCTGCCCGTTTCTTAATAGTAAAGGTTGTTTCGTCTTTGCTGGGACCGTTGTTGCGTTCGCCGTCCAGGGAGCCGCCAGGGTGACGCTACCGAGGGGCCGCGCGCTGCATGTAATAACTGGTGGCAGTGGTGCGATACTCAGGCGCACGAGCCCCAAACCTAATAAGGGGTTAAGTGGATGCATCTAGCACAAGACTGGCTTAATTGGAGGAATATAGGAGAGGCATTCGCCCTACAGTGGATATAGTACGGATGATGATGATTAGGATGACATAGAAATCTTAGACAATTGAAATGAGTTTTGCAGAGTGGCTACATTTTATTTCGACTGATATTTGGAAGACGCTAGCTTACAAACTAAAACAGGACAGCTGAAAGCCACATAAAAGTTCGTTAGGAATTTGTCCCCTCCCATCTTATGCCCTCCTCGTTGTGCAAGCCAGCAATGCTTGACCACAATGCTCGAGAACAGCGCGCACAAAAATCAAACTCCAAGTGCTCCATCGTCCTTGCATGTATTTGCCGTTTTTCGGCGCGAAATCTCGATATTCGCGGAGCAAAAACGCTGCAAAAAGCCGAAGCATTATTGGGAAATATATTGCGATAACAATCAATATGCGCAAGCACTGTTTGGACCTATAGTTATAGAAGCTAGTGGCCGGTCTAGAACAACGATTACTTGTAGCTCTACCGCAGAGCGCGAAAGGCTTTTAATCATGATCTGCACAGTATAAGACACGTTTACAAGATACACACCAGAAAACCAAGAGAAATATAGGATACTCTAAGAAAAATAAATATAGCATTATACTATAGAATACAAGAATACAAAGAGAATACGCAGAATACATAGAGAAATAAGGTGTCAATAATTCACAAGACCATTTTCTATTACCAACCGTTCGAACAAACAACGGCAAGCACACGACTCTTTTTGCTTCTCTACAAATTTGGAATAACCTCCCTTCTCATGTCAAACAATCCCCATCTCGGTACGGTTTTAAACAAGGACTTTAATCCGTATTATCACATTAGTGTAACACAACTTTCAAACAAATTTTTTACTTTATATACCGGTTTGTTTCTTTAATTCATGAGTGTTTTCATATGTTCGTTGGGAAGATGTATAATACTGTATAAAATTTTCAAGTACATTATTTTTGACAATACCGGCCGCGCATGATATTTTTGAACTTGGGTTGGATTCTTACTTTCTTCTTTTTAACATATTGTGTTCGCCGGTTTTGCCTTTTTTGACTGCGTTTGCTGTACTAATAATATTGTTCATGAGTCTATACATTCATCTATAGGAGTTCCCGATACAGCCTTGAGCTCTGGAGAGCTCCTTCTGTATGATTTATGTAATACCCGTTTTCTTATGAATAAACAAACTTTCTTCTTCTTCAAAAGAGTTTCAGGCAAAATTTGATTAGACTTGTGTAGTATTTTGAAAGTAATTTGATCATTTCTGGTTACGTTTACCTCGACCGGCAATTCGTTCCACATTTTTGCTCCATTGAACTATATCCGGCGTTCGCCATAAAGATTGCTACATTTGGGAAGGTTACAATTACAATTGTACGAAAGGGGAATTAATGTTCATTATGTCGTTTATCAAGAGCCTAATTTTACAGCTGCGCTAGAATGGGAACAAGAGCACATGATTGGCATAAAAATATTTCCAGAATGACCTGAATCAGCTGTTATCGCGTTCAATGCCCGCTTTTGAAAACGAAATAGAGGATATAAGTAGGTTTTATAAGTTGGGCTCCAGGATTCACAACAGTACCTGATATGTGAATGACATTAGTGCAATAAGCGTAATATATCGTACGGAAATCTTGCCGAAATGGGCTGTGCCATCCGAGAGATAATTTCTGCATACACTAATAATTTGTTATTTCCAATGTAAATGGCAATCAAAAATTTATCCCAGGTATTCGAAGGACGAGACTGGTTGTATCAACGAACCACCTAGAGTAAGTCTGAAATTGTCGTTTGTCTTATGCCTAGACTGAAAAGTGGCAAATTTATTTCTGGCAGCATTCAAGGTTAGGCAGTTTTCAAACAACTAGGAAGACAGAAATTTGAGTTCACTGATTACTGTTGTTTGAATTACTGGAAGAGATTCACCACTAAGGCGGTGTCATCTGCATACATTATTGTGAAGAGAGAAGTGCCTGTGGAAGATAATTCATATAAAGAAGAAACAATATCGCACCCAGATTAAAGCTCTGCGTTACACCGCAATGTATTTTTACATCTGACACAAAATTATTAAAAGCACCCTTCGTTTTCGAGAGGATAAAAAGCTTTGAAGGAATCTGAGTTAGCTTTTGCAAAGCCATAGCTTTCTAACTTCTGCACGAGAATAGGATTGCGGACGGCGTAATGGCCTTTTTAATATCTGGGAAAACAACAACAGCAGTGTTATTTTGATGCATAGCGGAATTAGGTGTTTCTGGCAATGTTGATACATCTGTGAAAGTTCATCTATCTTCAACATACCGTGTTGTTGAAGAGAGATTAACAGCTGGGCCCAAGGCAGCAAGGGGATTAAATTTTACCTCCACCACTTGTGAAAGAAGGCCAGGTCGAGACGGAAAAGTCGTGACGGCAAGGCAAGGTACGCCGTGTCAGCGTTTAATCTGATAGTGACGATGACGATGGTATGTACAAAAGAAAAATGATCCGTGGAGGGCTCACAATATCAACATTTCCTTTAATTGCCCATGTATGTATGCCATCAAGCGCAACTGCTTTATTTACTGCCATTTTACTGATAACAGATCTTATATTGTCAGTAGAAGCGCCCTGAAGATAGAAGTTATTGCGCATAATTTTAGGTACACATGAAGCGGATAGCTGCAATAGAGGCGTACTGGTAAGATAGAGTAAAAATTAATAAAGTAATCGTTAAAATCATTAGAAACATGTGGGAGGTAATGGGAGGGGGGGGGGGTGACATTTTGTAGTTCGGACGCAATTACGTTTCTGATTATCTTCCATAGTTGTTTTGGGTCCTGCTAGTTTTTCGTAACCTGTTTTGCATAATTAGCTTTCTTGATTTTCTAATCAGTGCTACTGACTAAATGATCGAAATAATAATCAGTTGTTTTATTTCTCTTCCAAATCTGGTAGTATGAATCCTTGTTCTACAGAACCACAAGCATGTTCTGGGTTATCTATGGGCATATGATGACGTCATAATTATGTTTTATACACGCGTAAGTGGGTGATTGCATTGCTAACATAAAAATATTCAAATTCAATGTTTACTTTGTCACTGTTTATGTTTTTAAAAGTCAATACAGTCAAGTATGCTTATATCCCTCACATAATCAATACAGGAAGTTTTTTTGAGTGACTTTGACTAGGCGGTACCATTAAGGCTCAACTGGCAGGAACATAAACATGTGGTAATGATAGGCCTCAACATCGCACACACCGGCTCGCAAATTCATGCTAAGATTGCACAAGATATCCTCTATTGGAGTTGCAGCTATCCGAGTTGGATGGTTTATTAGATTGAATGATTGCAGCAGAAAGACATAGTCGCTGCACTTGTCCGATAAGCGAGGTAAGAGATCAATATTGAAATCACCGCTGTTTACAATGGGATTGTTCGTAGTCGCATACGGCATCAGAATTGTTTCCGTTTCAGACATGACTGTGCACATTAGAGCTCTGAGGACGGTAAATCACAGCAATTATGAGCCCACGCTGAGCCCTCACGAAAAGGTGCATCATTACCGTGTTTATTTACCTCGGAGCTTTAGTAGCCAAGTTAAACTTTTACAAAAAAAGGCAACGCCACTGCCCCGTGTGAAGCTGCTCCTACGCAGCAATAGCATTTCTTAGCCAGGTACAAAAACTGACTACCCCTTTTTTAAACTATGTTTCTGCGACAGCGATGAGGTCGAATCGGGACGGAAACTGTGACAGATAAGCTTACAAGAAGCTCAAATGTTCGCGGTGGCCTCTTACGTTAAAATGTAGAATAGATAAGCTATCAAAAGCAAGCCTGGCTTGCTCTATCGCAGATAGGGTATATGCCATCAGATTAGACAATTCGTCGTCGCAGCTTCTCCCCATCGTATGCCTGCACCTACTCGGGAAACTAGTGAGTGCAGCGCCCGGGAGTGACGCTGCATGTTCTGCCATTCTTTTGCTCACCAATGCAGGTGACCTAGTGCGAAGTCCAGGCGTTGTTGGTGCTTTCTCTCAGGTGCTGTCCTTCAAAAGCTATTCAGCTTTTGCGCAGTGACAAAATTTGAAATCCCAGCTCCTACAAACGACGCCGTACTGTCGAAGTAGAAACATCCAGTGACACTTTGTCGCGGATTTCTTTAGCATTGAGAAAAGGGTCCCCGACAGCTGCGGCAGGAATCAGTATTTAGTCTTCAATATCCGTGACCTTGGCCGGCCGAACCGCTTTGCAACTGCACGCGTTCTCTCATCTTGTAAAGCACCGATAATTCTGCTCGCCGATGTCATCGACCTGTCAGTACTTCCGCGAATCTGACTGCGGGAAACTGTCCTCGAAAAGTGTGGCGATTAACCTTCGATCTTTCAAACGGAACACGTGTTGCCATTTTACTGGTGGTGGTCGCTTCGCGCTGACCAACTATCGGGGCTTTTCTATCGGGAGGACTACAAAAACCTCGCGAAGGAGATAAAACCAAAATGAAATGCAAACGAAGCGCAATGCTAGAGTCTTTAAATATGTGCCTTTTGTCTCGTCTCAAAAGAACTTGTAAACGGGCTAGATGTTTTTCAGCTTCAGACGGCATTCTTAGCGCAAACACACACGCACACGAGAGAAAAGGAGGGACACGGGACAAGCGCTACTACATCTGGTTTATTGCACTGAAAAGACCTGCAATATATAGGAAAGACCACACATGCGTAGACCAACCAACACACCCCCTTCACCGAAACCGCTCAAGAAATTGCATTTCTGCCCCCAACAGAGCGACAGACGTGTCACTAACACACCCCTCCCCCTCTTATATGAAATGCTTCAAGCAGTTCACACGCCTTCTTATCAGCGCTTCTGCCCAGAATTCGTATCTCGTTCGGCCGCGGCTCACACCCACTGCATCGAGCACAGTGCTGAGGGAGCCAGCGCCCTTGTCGGAGCTCAAGGAGCGAAAATGTTGCACCGCGCGATCGTTAACACATTTGCCTGTCTGGCCTATGTAAACCTTCCCGCAAGTCAACGGGATCTCATACACAACCCCCTTGCGGCACTCCACAAATTGTTTCTCATGCCTAACACCGCAGGCGGGCCTTCTGTCGTCACGCATGACACGTGAGCAGTGTTTTGAAAGCTTCTGGGGAGCGGAGAACACGACAGGTGCACCATGTCTATTCGCCACCTTTTTGATGTTGTGGGATAACTTGTGGACATACGGCACCACTTGAGGCTTAACCGCCGGTCTACTCTGCTCTTCTAGCTTTCCTGACATGGCTTTTTTGTCTTTTTGACCAGACCTTCTATTACCGACGTGACAACCGTGCAGAGGAAGCTTGCTGTATGCAGCCGCTCGACCTATCTCCTTAAACTCGAAGCCATGGCATGCGGGCACGACTTCACGAGTGCGGACTCTGGGCAAAGGCTAGCAATGGCCCTCTTCACTGTTTTAGAATGGGCTGACTCATACGGAAGCAGAGCTTTTTGTGCCCGCGGCGCGTATTCCCAACATACATGCTTACCGCCGAAGTTAACCTTAATGTCTAAAAACTGCAACTAATCCTGTAAAGGGAGTTCGTGCGTAAAAACCAACCCCTTACTATTATTATAAAAACTAGATAAAACCCTGAGCACAGCCCTTGTGTAGGCGATGCGAGGCTGTTTCCTTAAAACTACTAAAAAATCATCAATATATCTGAAAGCTTTTAAAACCCCTGCCCATTAAAATCCTGTTCCAGGTCGCAATCAATAAAAGCCGAAAATATATTACACAACAAAGGGGCAACGCACGACCCTATACATATGCCTTGACGTTGACGATAAAATCTGTTGTCAAATGAAATGAAAGTGACCCCAAGATAAAACTCAAGCAGGCTTAAAAAACTATCCACAGATAAACCCGAGGAATTCTGAAAACGCACAGCACCGCTTTCCTCAATTGCATTTCTCACACAGCTGAACAGTTCTGCATGTGGCATCGAATAAAACAAGTCTTTCACACGTACTGAAAACAAGTAACCAACATCTGCCTCATTCTTAAGAGAACTAACAACATCGATCGAACTCTTTGTCAAGAAGGGGTCATGGACACTAAGGGTGTGTAGGTGATTTTTAAGAAACAAACTCAGGACATGCTGCCAGGTACCATTCTCACTGACCACAGACCGAAAAGGTACACCCGGTTTGTGTGTTTTGGCTGTGAAAACAAACCGATAAGGAGTTACACCTGGGCCCGCTTGCACAAACGATCTTAAGACTGTCTTAGCTAAGTCCAGACTTAACTGCAGTCTTAAGGATAGGCCGTTAGCATGGCTGCTTAAGACTGGAGCCAAGACTGGGCTTCAGTCTTGACTTGAATAAGTCGCTTGCAAGATTACGACTCTAGTGCCGTCTTAGCTAAGACACAAGGACGGCAGGTACCAAAGTAGCGAAATAGGGGAAAGCAGGGACGTGCTGACCCCGTCCCCGCATTGAGATGTAAGCATTGTCATTCTTTCGTTGTGCTAGATCCGTGCCATTGCTTTTTTGCGGCTTAATATTGTGTCATGAGGTAAATTGACCAACGTGGTTGCTCAGGGTGTTCATGGAAGCTACTCTGGTGAACACGGGCCGAGCCGAAGTGAGCAACAAAGATTGCAGTCGGGTGTTTTGCTGTTTGGCCTGTGCGCTCACTAGTTCGTTTTTTCCTCTGTCAGCATTCGTTCTCCAGCAGTCTATTTCTCTGCAACTGTTCAAATCACTGGTTCTGCGTTTCGGCATCCGGCTGCAAGCGTACGAAGCATTTGGGCCCCTTTCGCGGCGCAGTAAGGCAGCCAAGCACATCGTTAATCAGTGAGCGTTCAGTGAAAAGAAAGAAAAAAATAGAATGTGCGATAAAATCGTCCTTGTGACTAAGTGCGTCTCCGGTGATGGCCGAAGAGCTTCCGCGTCCAACGCGCATGCTGTGATGTGTAATTTTATTCGACGTACGTGTGTGTGCGCGCTTATATGTGCGCGCTGTGCACCGTGTGCATACGTCTCGTGGCGAAGTGATGAGTTGTGCGCGTGATCACGCCTGTGTCACGTCTGTGGTCGTCGGTGGCTTTAATGCAATGCTGTGCTCTCTACATGCCTCCATTTTACTGTCTCCGTACTGTAAACGACCGGTGATCAGCACAAACTTTCGTCCTTGGGTCGTGTTTGTGTTTACAAAGCATTTGGGCTGCGATTGGCGTGAATTGCAGTAACATTCGCGCTGCAATTAACGCACAAATGGCAAGAAAGGTTTTATGAAGTTGGATGTGAGGAAAAATCGGGAAGAGACACGCACAGACCACGTTTTCACTAGTTGCTGCTATCGCAGCTTTTTATTTTATTCCTTTATTTTTGCAATGTGCGCCACAGATGTGCTACCATTTTTCCCCCCGCTTTAGTACAGATATGCTCTTTGTATGAAGATTGGGAAAGACTCAACCTTGCTATTATCTTTGTTTTTATTGGCCGTATTTTTACCTTTTGACATAATAGGAATTGCGGTATGGTGTGTTGCACTGCAGAAAACAGTCTAGTTTGATAGCTAACAAGGGGTATATTCATTACCTGTGTTGCTTGATGTTGATTAAATATAGTAAGCTTGACAGACAGGACTTTTTGTGTGGCACATGTCTTCAAAAATCGGAACAGCTGTCAGACGATTAGGTGGTGCTCCACATTTGTGAACAGGGCATACACATGCATACACATAACAGCGCATGCACATAAAACATCAAGTGCTTAAGCGACTCTTACTAAGCGGTGTCAATGACAGGACTTGTTGCCGCTTGGCTGGAATACCAAGCACTCATGCATCAATTGTAGTCGCAACAAGTCATTACTAGACATTTGGTCATTACGTCATTTTATTCATTTCTAATCAATTGCAATTACAGGTCGTCGGTACACATGTGGGTCATCACAAGTCATAACCTCTAATAATCAATACCACTATCATTTTTCCTTTCACCTGTTCTCATATGACAGACACTTCCCGGTGACCGGTCCGCCGCTCACCTACTGAAAATTAACAAATCGACTATGTCTTCATTCAAGCACCCATTTAGTGCTGTCTGTACATCCTCTGCCCATACATTTGGAGAACATGATTTTTTTGTTTACAGGATTTAGCATGTCAAGTTTTAAGCAATGTCATAGTCGGGATGCGCACAAGCTTACTGTGCCTTTTTTTTAACATACACTGAGATTGCCCAGTGCACGGCCAGCTTTGTGTTTAGTCACCATCGAAACGCAGACACCAAGGCAGAATCGAAGTAGGGTTCTCCAAATCTAACAGTCAAGTTCCATAAACTGGGCCACTGCGTTGTGCTGAGACAACATTAGTACCCATAGGCCGCCGAGCTGCAAGCTGTGATGTGTATAATGTAATTTAGGGCCTAGGAACAACACAAAGGCTTGGTAATGAGAAATTATTGAGGCTGAAAACAAGGCAACTAACGAAGGAAACAGTTATTTTGCAAGAGGAAATTACTGAGAAAAATTATTCTTGAAAAAAAACAACAACAAATAAACTCATAAGCAACAGGCATGCAAATGCTTGCTGGGCACTGGCCTTATTAGACAGTGACCAACTAGCATGAGTCTCTTGCTGCTGGCTGAAAACATTTTGCATGCACTTGCACAATGACATCGGCAAAGATGTTCATAGAACGGCTGAAAAAAGGAAACATGCAGTAGACTGAAATCACTGACCCCCCCCCCCCCCCCCCCAACAGTCTTAATAATAACTGTCAGCATTTCCAAACAAGGACCACTGAATAGGAATGTTGCATGTTTATGTAATTTTATTTAATATTTAATGTATTTAATAAAAATTGCATTGTAATAATCTAAATGTTACACAGGTACCTCTTGAAAAATTCAGTGTACTATGCATCACATTGTGAAATACAAAACAGCAATTTAATAATAATAATATTATAATATACTTTATTTTTCCTTTAATACAAGGAAAGGAGCAGCCGCTAAAAAGCTGCTTCGAAGAGCAGCTTGACGCCCCGGCTGCCCCTGTATGTGATGGCATTTAACAGCAGAGAAGTCACGCTTACACAATGAATAAATAATGAATGGAGAAATAATTAGATTACAAAAAAGCACAAGGTAAATTAGGAAAAATACATGAAAATAATAGAGAGACATGCTGCACAATAGAACACTTAATTTAAAAATATGTATTCATAGAACATTTTACGGATTAATTTAATGGGAGGAAGAGAGAAATCTTGACCACTATAAGGGAATTATTGATTTAATATGGTAGAAAGCCTGAAGCGAAGCATCTGCTTGACATAGTTCGTCCGGCATGCTGTAACGTGCCAATGCTCCGGGTTACGGGTGTCGTATGTGTGTGTTGTCTTGAAGCGCTGCTATGAGTGTTAGTGTGTTGTCCTTTTTATTGATGTCTTGTTTATATAATCACAAAAGCCTGTAGGTATACAAAGATGTTACTTTACCCATTTTTAGCTGCTTAAATATTGGTCCTGTATGTTCGAGGTAAGAAGCTTTAGCAATATTTCTTATTGTACGTTTTTCTGCTGTTGTTGTTGCCCATACTAGCAAGGAGTAGTTCAGAACTGACGAAAAGAGTGAATTATAAAGCATAATGTTAATGTTCAGTGGAAATACTGGGAAATGTTGGCGTAGAGAACCTATTGTGTGTGGTAGTTTGTTGACTAAATATTCTATGTGAACTTCCCATGTCATGTGCCCTGAGAAGTACACGCCTAACGTTTTCACAGAGAGCAATTTCTGTTTTAGTGCCACTGAATGTATTGATAAAGCTCGATTGCTTTATTTGTGGGATGGAAGAGTACTGCTTTTGTTTTATTGTCAGTGAGTTTTAGACTGTTTTGACACGCTCAGTGTTCAGTTTTTTTCCAAGGTTATGTTAGCCCGACTGGATAGCTCTATGCCTGAGTGACAGAGAAAAACAGACTTGTATCATCAGCGTAAATGTGTTTTGCAGATGAATCTATGGAAACAAGATCATTACTGTAGAGAATAAAAAGAAGGGGGCCTAAAAGACTGCTTTACGGTATTTCTCTGTATACCATATTGGTGGGCATGTCGCCCCCCCTTTTTTTTCCCTGAAGTTTCGTTTAAACCCAGCCAAACACCCCATTAAAATTGTAGCATCCCATCTACTTTCAAATAATAGGTTAACCATTGTCAATATGAGCTGCTAGTGCACATGCAGTTAAAGAATCACAGTGTTCGGATATTAGCGAGGACAAAGAACATACTTTCATTAACAGTATTTAACGTCCCTTATGAAATCAGGTACGAAGGAGAGTGCATAAATATGTCAACAACCATTTATTGGTGCTGGGTGTTGTGACCGTGACCTACTTTGTCTGCTGTAATCATTAAAGGTATTGAAAACCTCTGCCTGGAGGTTGAAAACCACTGAAAACCTCATGCCTGGAGGCTTTGTAGGAGGCTTTCACTTAACAGCAAAAGCAAAGATTAAGATGCTAGACAAGTGACAATACTGCACTTATAGAGCTGACGTGACGAACAGTATGCAATTTTGTTCTGCTGTACCACAATCGAGCTATTTCTCTGCTGAAATATTAAAATTTTTGTAAGCAGGAATGTGTTGGAACAAAATGCTTTCAAACTTGGCATATTGCAATCATTACACTCAATTCTTGGCCTTTTGTGATTCACATGAATATTTCAATGATGACCATTTGGAAGTGAAGTGCGGCATAGCACAACCACAAGGAAATGTGTACAAACAATTAATATATCATGATGCAGAATCTTAGCAAAATAGCCTGTTGTGCACATTGTTTCCATGCACTCAGCCTGCTCAATAACCTAAAGAAAAACTAAGCAATTTAAAAAGATCATGAGCCTTAAAGGGTTGAATGTTGAAGGATTGTAGTTTGTCATGTAAAATATTGTGATGCTACTATCTGAAAAAGCCTGAGCCAACGGCAAATAAAGATGAGACGGTTTTCAGCGTTCTGTATGTCGTAGTGCAACTAAGTCTCTGTGCCAGCAATTAAGTGCGGTTCGTGTAACACTGACAAAAATTCGAATAGTTCACGCTTATTAACAATACTGCGGGCATTAACACTTAGCAGATTGAGTTCCTTATTGAATATTTGTCAATGGTCTTTATCGCATGAGCTGCCACGAGTGCTGCTCAGCTTAACACGACTGTTAGTTTCCATGTTCCAGGTATAGGCTACACCATTTACTGTCAGTTTGTCACGGATAAGTTTAACTTTTGTGCCTGCGTCTTTAGCGTCTTTTGCTGATTGCCACAGTAGCTTTCAAAGTAACATAATACATAAATAAATAATGCATAAAGGACAAGCCTTGGTTCAGAGCTGGATTTTGCTACAGCACATTTTTATCGTGGTAATGCAGCCTGAGAAAAAGGTCTTCGAGACATGGGACAGAATATTCAAGGGAGTTGGAAACATCTCTTACATTCTTGGCAGACACATAACGTACCTGCCTGCAGCAACAGGTAGTATCAGTATTCAAAACACATTGCTCACATTGGATACAGGAGTATGAGTATGTGAACTCTGTGGGATAATGAAAGGGTTCCAAAAGTTGCATATGCAGTAATACATTTTAAACAGTGTATTGATACTTTGCTATAAATGAATGCAATTGCCTTTTTAATTGCATAAACACTTTGCAAACATCTGCATTCTTGTGAATCACTCTTTAAAAGCAGGCCGGCCAGGACTCCACCAATTGTCTCCACGAAAGTGAGTGCTTAAATATGCTGGAGCCTGATACAGCAACTTTTAAGGTTTGCTAGATATGTTAGAAGTCCATTGGCAGCTGCATCTTCACATGTGTTGACACTGATTGTTTCGGCACCACACAAAGCTGATAAGGCTGACACCAACAGCACAGGTGCAACGGGTCTCACTTCTCTAGCGGCACTGTGAACATCCAAGTTGCACACACTGAACACATAGTGCTGACACCAAGCACACATGAGCAATCAAAACGATCTGCAGCTGGTCTCACTTCTGGTGACGCTGTGAAGGGCTCCACACAATAAGCACGCAGCGTTGACACCAAAAGCAGCGGGGACGTATAAACATCCAACCATCAACGAGCTACTTGCGAGCTGCTACCTGAGATGGCAGAACAAGCGCTGTTTGAACAGCGCAACATCACTGAAGCACTAATGCGAAGACGATCAGTTGGTTTGTGCACGCTCTCAGATGCAGCCCAGCACTAGGATCTTGAAGAGAGTGCAATGGATGGCGCCCACGACACGTTGGAAGCCTCCCAAAGCTTTGATGTATGGCTGTGGCTAAAGGTACGTCCGACGGACCCGATCAATGGTCTTAAAGGTACGTCCGACGGACCCGGTGCGTTTTTCTTCGGGATCCGTCCGACGGATCCGGGAAATATTTTTCAGAGGTACGGCGGACGGACCCGATCGGTAGGGATCTTCCGACGGACCCAACGCATTTTTCTCCGATATGGGCCTTGGGATCCGTCGGGAAAGCCGGACGGATCCGAGATCCCCAGATGTGGTTGTAGCAACAACATGGTAGCCATATGTAGCCAAATCGGAGTTGGTATGAGGTGTGTACGTGCGAGGTGCAAGAAGTATGTACTACATACTGCATGCGTGAAATGTGAAATTACAAAGAATAGTACAGTGGCAAGAATAGTGCCTAGAATGGGTGATATACTACGTGATGGCATGATGATAGGTTTACGTGAGTTGGACCGCGGCAGGGTGGCAAGCACGACCAGAGCGCAAGCGCATGTAATCGCGGTGTTGACGGCCAGCCCGCGGCCCGCACGCCCGCTCATTTGGTCCTCGTTATTATGTGGATTAACGTCTTCGACGGTCGTTAAGTAATTATGTAGTTTTGATTCTTCAAAGTTTCCTCACTTCCATCTGTGATGAGATGCGTCACGTAACGCATCGCTTTCTGCTCGCATTGAGGTTTGGTGCTGCAAGTTCTACGTAGTACAAGCGGCGCTGAAAAAGCTGGGCACCGCCGGCGTGTCTCTAGCCCAAGCATCGCGTCATTCGTGTTTGTTGTACAACTGGAGGTGTGGTTTGTGCTTACCGTGAGATGCTGTGATTACGGATTACGTCCTACTAGACTGCTGTGTGAGACTACGATGAGTGCTGTGATGAGTGCGCCGATGTCCGGATGGACATCAGTGTGTCCGTTTATGATCGGCGATGTTGCACGTGCATGTCAGTGTTTATTAGGTGCAGTGGTAATTTATTTACACGCGCTGTGCAACAATCAGACGAAAATAAGTCATCGACAATTTGTTAGCCTGTACTACAGAGCTCAAAACTCGGAAAATGGGAATGCACATGATGCAGTTTTCGCATGTTGGAGTGGACCGAAAAATAAGTCCCAGCCCACACCGCCGGGATGCGCATTACTACAGGTGAAATGGTTCAGGTTTCTGTAAAATAGCTGCCTGGCACAGCACCTTTCTAAATGTTCAGGCTTTGTACTATTGTTGAAGGCCACTTTATCATTAATAAAGGAACGAATATGCTTTATGTGTTAATGACTAGTGCTTTTTCAACATATTATGTTCATTTTTTTTTTCGTTTTTCCTTAGTTTCCTTTGTTTTTCATGCTAGACAAACACAAATAGTACACTTTTACACTTGTCAGTCCAAAGCTGAACATGAATATCTGCCATGCATGTGACAGCTTTAATGCTAGAAAGGTTGACGTGTATAGCATGCACGTAGACGCTGCGACATCTTAGTGGCACGTTCCGCTACTTGCCCCAAGGTCGTGATGTTTAATACCAGTGATGGCAGTCGCACTTTGGTGCAGGTGAAATGCAAATGCTTCTTGTTGGTTTCACCGCGCTAACACATTGAACGACAGAAAAGACAAACACCACGGAGCGCGACTGGTCTTTTCTGTCGTTCAATGTGTTAGCGCGGTGAAACCAACATGAATAACCAGCTAGGCCCAATTCTCGCCATTTTAGCAAATGCTTCTGTTTTCTGCAAGATGTCAATGCAAAGTACAAAGCCCGGGCAGTCAAATTAGTCTGGAGCTCTCCACTACGGTATTCTTCATAGCTACATATGTCACTTTAGGATGTGAAACCCTACATGCCACAGGTAGGCTGCATTGTTTTTTAGATTTTGTAACCTCTCATCTATGTTTTGCAACATTTGGCTAATTTTAGTTCCCAAACAGTTGCTAAAGATGAAACCGAAGCAGTTCTTGGCATGGTTTGCTGCTTAGATTAATTTGCTAATTGCAGTTCTTTGAAACTTGCATCAATGCTGGACAGTTCAGATAGCAAGTAGTTGAATTACAGAAATGATGTGGATCATGCATTTCAGTTCTGACAAGTGGAAAGTAACGGTCCCCTCCTTGCATGCATAGGTGCCTTTAGACAAATACATACCCGGGTGTGTGATTGTGATGCATATCAAGGGTCAACAGAAGGCCATGTGGAGCCAGTGTGATATTCTTCATGAAGGCTAAAGTAAAATTGTACAACAGCTGCTGTACCATGCAGAAAAAAATTGATCATTTAGTGTATGATTAACTGACCATGAATAGCATCTTACTCAGAGTATGATGTGATATATATCTGGTTTAGCATACCAAAATAACTACGGCTATGAGGAACACAATAGTTGAGGGCTCCGGTATAATTTCGACCATCCGGGGTCCTTTTACATGCACTGACACCTCACGGTGCATGACGGCCTATTGTTTCGCCTCTATTGAAATGCCCCTGCTGTGGCTGGAACCGAATCTGCATCTTTGGGTTCAGCAGCCAAGCACTCTAACTACTGAGCCAGCACAACGGGGCCAAGTATCAAAATTTATGCCATTACATTTCTTTCTAGCCTGTGGTTTTCTTCACAGAACTAATGTATACAAGGAAAAGTAAACAGCAAGAAAACACTAGTTTTATTGCACATTATATTCACATTTCAGCAAACATTCTCTAGGAAAAAATTTCTCATAATGTTTTCATGGAAACCATGAACAAAACAAAACAATGCACTTACTTCACTCGAATTATTAATGGGCAAGGTTGTATCTATGCTACTACACTGCACTTATCACAAAACCACAAGCCCCATCTGCTTTGGCCAATCACTTGATGAAACTAACGGAGACAGATGTCGCACACCACAGACTGGTCGTCTCGCAACATATCTCTGCATATGTTGCATTTCAATTTCATGCCTTTCCACTTAGTTTCAACTGTTGCCAGCATTACTAGTCACCCATCTTTTCTGAAATTCCTTTTTACGCTGTTGGGATCAGCATCCTTGTTAACGATGGTCTCTGGCATTTTGGATGCTATCATTTTCACATCTTCCTCATCTGGAAGAACGAAGGAAATGACAAGCTTTGAGCAGACAAAAAATTAGGGAGACGCCTAATCTCCACCTGTAAGGGTATGGTGTGCCAGCGTTAATGGTTCTTGTCTGCAGATCCTACTGTGGATTCTCGTTAATTTACATGCCCTTTGCTACAAACATTATTACTAATTCCTTAATTCATGTCTCTGTTATCTCAGATATACTCATTAGCATACGGTCGTAGGCTGCCCTGTTAGGTGATAGACAACCTGGCATAGACCTCTGTAAGCCTCAACCTTTCTTAATTGGAGCTGAAACGTTGAAGCTGAAATATTTCAAATATAACTTTGTAAGCTTGGCTTAACAGCTCCTGCCATGTCGTGTGGCCTCGTGACATTTGGCTCGTGGCACTTTTGGCTTGTGCACAGGGGTCATCTGTTAAATACTGGTTAACATGCATGAAAAATACATTTTCGCACAAACTGGTGGCAAATGGTCAAGTGGTGCACTGCAGATTCTGAAATGTATACCTATATTCATGCAAGGATCGCATCATCACATAACATGGTCAAGAGTTCTATCAGTACCTGTAGTTACATAGCATTTCAATGCCCATTAAAGGACCACCTCAGACAATGGTTGTTGTTATCTCAAGACCTGTTCTAACAGCATACTGACGCCATTCCACTGAGCGATGGACATGTATATGCATACCCTAGATAGCTCATGATTGTGGATCTCATTTATTTCTATGACTTCCAAGGAGTTCCTGTCGTCAGAAACTTTATGAAATCGGGACAGTAGTCTTGAAAGGTGATGAAAAGAAATAACCAGGTTACCTTGACGCAATGCTAAATTACAGAGGGTGAATATGCTGCATGAAGATACCAAGAAGCTTGTACAAAGAAAAGTGAGAGTGAAATGGCAGGATTTTTGAAACATTGAAATAAACTACAAACTATACTTGTCAAACCTGTCATTAAGGAATGGAAATCATGCAGTAATCAAAAACACAATATGGAGGACATTTTAGGTCATCTTCACAAAACACATACCCAAACCTCACACACAGCTTCATACTTATGAAAGAGGACAAACCAATATGCAAGGAGTGTGGAGATGAACTAACAATAAACCATATCTTACACGTGCGCCAGAGTCGAGAAAAGAGGAAACATTTTGTACAATTTGCAACAGATCCCTTTCCATCCCAGCATGATCCTAGGAGAGACGTGCAAATTTCCTGCATTTTTGGTTTCCTAAGATGTTCCTAAACAAGCTACATCCTAAAGAACATATGTCATTACACACAAAATAAATACATTAAACCTGTAAGATATACCTTGGTTAGCTATGTTATATGAGACAAGCTTTCGGCCTGGTGTGGTCCTTATTCACGTGACAGCGCTGTCATGAGGGTCTATGTCCCAGCGATCGGAAAGTGACCTATTCCAATAATTTTACAAACTGAAGGTGATTGTACAGATTTCTAAAGACTGGAGTGCTCAACTGTTTTATCAACGTCCGCCTGCTTTGACAGCCTGGAGTGAAACTGTTGAAGAGAATAAATTTTTGAACATTTAACGCGTTTCTGAAGGCGTTGCTTTCAATTACGGGGCCAACAAAAAGCAGGTGAATGTCAAACGCCGCCTAGGTAGGCTTTCTGGCAAGACAGCGGTGTAGCGTGGAAAATCGCTCCGCCAATCCATCGCTGGCGCCGCTGACTTGAAAGGCGAACTGTTCAAACTTATATAGCTACTGACCACACCTGAAACACTGAATTGCGCATGATCAAGGCAGAATTTATCTAACACTGAGCACTGGTAGCTATCGATTTCACGCCCAATATTGTGAAAATCTGTCCTCTCTTCGATCATTGATACGCCCACGGTTGAACATTTATGCGCCTCGGGGTAGGCCAGCTGTGGGAACATGGATGCGTGGTTGTAGCAACGATCACTTGCATGGCACACTCTGCAAAATTCCAAGAGTCAGCTTCTTCAACGAAATGTGCAGCGCACATTTTCTACCGCGTACCTAAGTCCGGCGATGCATGCATATCGATCCCGATCGTTTCAAAGCTGCGCGGCCGTTCAGTCGGGTCACGCTAACCTCGAGCATGCGGGGGTTTAAACTACATGTACGCAAACTTCAACGACAAGAAAAAGATGCAGCCTAAGCACTTTAGTCTAGTCTTCCCCAATATACCAAAGAACATTGCTGTTCACATGGAATTCGGATCATTCACGCTTCCGGCTTTCCGGTTGTGCACTCTTGCGGTGCGGTGCAGTAGGTCTTCGCCTCGACGAGTCGATGTGCAGGCCTCTAGTAGATTCGGCATGTCTTCTGTCACGGCTCTGAGGTATAATTTAAACGAAGAATTTAGCTAAAAACATCCTGTTTCCTCGGTCTGCATGTGAGGAACGAGCATAATGCCATTTCACATACATACTTTGGACTGCCGAATGTTCAGTTGCACGGCGAGGTGTGTGTGTGTTGTGCCGGCGCTAGATCTTCGGAGGTCGATGCAGGACCTAAGACAGCGTAAATGCTAGGAATAGCTCGCTCGCATTACGGGCAGATCGAGGTGATAGTTTAGTGCGAAGCGAAAGCTGCTCGTGAATGTGCGTATCTCGATGCCAGCTGGTGGAGCTGGTGCAGTACGTAGCATATCGCCTGCGGCTATGTGCTTGACAGCGATGTTTGCCGTACACAACCCTAAGTGAAGACCGTGATCTATGTTAGAACGGATGCACTCTTCGTAGCACCTCATCGAGAGTCGCGGCTAGCTGATATCATAGAGGATGAGATCCATTCACGCGTAGCAATGGCCGCGTTCGACGTGCATATAGCCATGAGCCTGTATATCGACGTCCGCCGTATCTTTACGAGAATCGAATGGATACGTCGGACGTACCTTTAGACACTTCGTTGATGTATTCACGCCAGGCCCATCCTCCGGAGAATGACGGCTGGAAACAAGACGTACGTGTTTCACTTGTGACACATGTTTCAATTGCTCTTGATTTGGAACCTACATGTAGCGGTACGAACGCATGTTTGAGCTGCACGCCCCATTTTACACACTGAGCGGAAAGAAAGAGGCGATTAGCAAGCGAGACTCATGCGAGGTTTGAAACCGGCAGCTCGTGCCGCATTTAGCCGTATAGTCACACCACTAAAGGCCCCCGTGGGATATACGGTGCCAGTACACACAACAGGGAAAACGAAAAAAAAAGAAATATGTGCGTCGCAACAACTACGACGACAAATACGGCAACCAAGAAATGGGTTCGGAAACGCACCATCAATTATTCTGCATCGCCCGGTATCATAGCACAAACAAAACGCTGATGAAGAGCATCACTACGTTTCGCGTACTATTATTTTTTTTTTACTGCATTCACCGTTTAATACAGGAGAGACGTATCATAGCAAAGCACCCGCGCAAAAGAATGGCGAAAATGTTCAAGCTCACCTCAAGCCGACGAAGCCAGCGCGACTCGCATGGCAGTCCAAAGAGCAACGGAAGAACGTCGACACAAGTTCCCAGTCACTAAACAACTCCGAGAGGACGCTTGTCACCTCTGCATCAACACGAAGGGGTACAGAAAAACTTAGTTGCACGTTTTCCACGCTCGAAGGGGTCTATCATGTGTATCCAGCCGTAGCAGCCGCACTGTTAAGACTGCCTGAACGCTGTCTTTAAGCTCCGTCTTAACCGCTGTCTTAAACGCGCACTGAAAGTTTTGTGCAAGCGACTTAAGCCGTAGGGAAATCTAGGCTAAGAACGCTGGCCATAGGGACATACAGAGCCAACCGAGATAGACTTGATGCCTGCACAAAGCCTATGAACGAGCTGGACAGTCACGACGTTTGCCGCAAAATTTCACCGAGAGGTGGCAACGCCTTAGAAGTAGCGCTTGGCTTGACGCTCATATGCGCGTTTTTGTTTTTGTTTTAACTCTTGCCTTTCTTGCGTTGTTTTGTCAAATAAGGATGTGCGCGCCGCTTCTCGGCAGCTTTACAAAATAACTGAAACTGCACTAAATCCCGTCGTCATGTTTTGGGAGGCCGTAAAACTAAATAGATGGTCACTCGTTGTGTGTTGATCGGCGTGGTGTGCGTTCGCTCACGTTTTCTCGTTCGTCGAATGCCTGCGGAGCGTCAGTATCGCGTGCTGCCCGTTGCAGATCTCCACTTGTGTCGTGAAAGTGCTTTCAGGGACAGGAAATATCCCTGCGAGTTTGAGCTGCAGCTGCGATCTCGCTTCGGCAGGGTCAGCATCCGTTAACCGAGCCCGACTCATCGCAGTCATGCGATAACTTCATACTGCCTGGTGCTTCTGGCGTTGAAGTTTTTGCTACCGGCGGCTTTCTCATAAAGGCTAGTGAACCGGTCGGCGTGGACGAGTCGACGGCAAGCCGGGCAGTAAGAAGAGTCGTTGTCGCACTGAAACGGAACGCCGCAGCCTGGACACGGTAAGAGACGCCGTTGTCATTTCACCCATTTTGCCTATTGTGATGTTTCTTGACCAGTAGAGTCAAGGCAGGAAGAAATAGAAGAAAGTGCTTAAATCGTGTACTTTTATTTAGCGGTTGTTGTGATATACAGGGCCCATAGCGGACGTTAGCAACAGCGAAGCAATATTTTCAGGAACGTTTATTTTTTTCACCTATTACGGTCATAAGCGTTTATTGCCTTGATCGAGCACAACGGTACCGATTGCGCACCTTGACAGGGTTTGCATCATACAGAATCTACGACAAGTTTTTTTTTTTTTTTTTTTTTTTTTTTTTTTTTTTTTTTTTTAGGCTTGCCATGTGGCAGAGGCTGTCTTTTAACTTAAAGGGAATCATGCAGTCTATTTTATTCAAGGAATCGGAGCAAGCTCCGGCTCTTAATTTGTCCATTAGCCACAAGTGTAAATGTTCCTCCTGTGTAGCCGACAGCCGATCCAACTTCTTGTAGTCGTCTTATTCTTGACGGCTGCATTCCTGGGCATGTCCATAAAATGTGGCGAAGATCCATCTCGGCAGCTGGCCTTGGACACTTAGGGCATGTGCTCTGCACTGCATCCTCTTCAGAGCCTCATCGGCACGTCACCGATGGAGTAAGGGACGACAAGTCTTGCTACGCAATGGCATCAGCATGGAATTCAATCTCGGTTTTGTGCCGCCACATGATTACCTGCAACTGTAACTGATGAATATGCGCACCAGAAGTGATACAGGTTTCCTGCTTTACAGCTGGCCATCCCAGGATGAGCTGCCGGGCTGCATGAGCGACTTCTGTGCTGCTGGATGTTTCCCTGGCATCGTGGGCGCCATCGATGCCACTCATGTCAAGATCCAGGCCCATGAGCTGTACGAGGGAGCGTACATATAAATAGGCATTTCTACCACTCCATCTTCGTGCAGCTTGCAGTGGACAGCAAGTGCCAGATCCTCGATGTGGTCGCAAAGTGGCCCGGTGGCACATATGACGCACGAGTGCTCACACACAGCGCCCTCGCTCAGCTCTTCAAACCGGGCACTCACACCGGCATCCTGCTGCAGTGGCTATCCATGCAGACTTTGGCTCCAGAATGCGGACATGTGCGGCAAAAAGCGATACAGTGCAGCTCACGGCACCACCAGAGCAGTGATTGAAAGGTAGGTGCGCAGCACATTCTAAATATTGGATTGCATGGTATCCCGGGCACTGACCGGTTGTGGATGTCCGTGTTGTTCGAACAGCTTGGTACAGTTGCAAGTGTTGTTGAGCGAACAATGTATGCTGAAAGAAATTAACTTTGATGTCGCATTTGTTTACTAGTTAAATAACACTGCAGTCAAATAACTTTGGCCAAGCCTGTGGGAGGGGGGAGCTTTTCAGCAAACAAACAAATTATGGTTGGGTGTCAGTCGAGTTATATTTGTTGAATGACACATATCAATATTTACTTAGCAATTAGATTTGTTCAAAAATCATAGCATTATTTTGTCATTTGAGCATGATATATATTTCCTTAAATGAAGGTATCGAAATATTTCCATTCATTAATGATGCAAGGGTATTTACTGCATTACATTTCACCGGACACGTTTACAGGTTGTGTGATAGCCTGGAAGAACAAATGCTCAAAACATACATTCCATGTACAGCATATTATGAAGATGTCAGTTCCATAAACCACAGGTTACTCAGAGCAGATGTGGCGTTATTTGAAATGCATCATGATGGAGAGAAAATTTTTATTATTCTGCATATGCATTCACTTTGACTGCAGCAACTTGCGTTACGCGCGTCACCAACTTTATAGTGGCATTGCATAGCCCACTCACGATGGTTTTTTTTTTTTTGTAGGACAATAGGGCAGCTGAAACGCTGCTTCCATTCCCTCCATGATCAGCAGCACATGTCACTGGACCATGTGTGGACCAGCATCATGACGAGGTGCTAACTCCACAACGTGTCCCAGGAGTATGCGTGCAGCATAGGCAAGCAAATGGAAGTGCAAGATGAAGTGTCTGTACATGCTTATCCTCACTGGGGTTATAGATTTATGCTGCGCGAAGGCATGGTGCAGCAAGATTTCTCCTGCTTTAAGTACAGTTATGTGAAATGAGTTATGCCTGTGCTAGTCACTGAGATTAATGTTTTCACTGGGTGACTTCTCATGACCGGATAATTATGCAAATGTGCTTATTTCACTATGTGCTACGTCAGTCTTGTATTGACATCCTGAAGCCTACGCAAGAGTGTGCATTGAAGTATTTGCTGTTGAGCTGTTTAGCATTGCAGTACATATAGAGCATAACAGATGGAGCATAAACATCTTTTTACTTTATTTTGGTTGTAACGTCCAATTCGAGACATGTAAACAGGAGATTATATTTGAGCACTAAGCTTAATGTCTACCTGCAGTGGAGTTACAGTGGTTAGGGTGCTCAACTACTGCACCCGAAGATGAAGGATTGAATCCTGGCCATGGTGGCCACATTTCGATGGAGACAAAAACATAGGCGCCCGTCTGCTGTGCAATGTCAGTGATTGTTAAAAGATCCGAGGTGGTCGAAATTTTCCTACCTCTCCACTACTGCATCTCTCATAGCTTGAGTCACTGTGGGATGTTAAGCCCAATAAATGAAACCAAGCATAACCTTAACATTGGTTACACCAAGAGTAGGTTCAGTGTGGTAAAGTATGGTACTTAACAGATTACAGATATGTTTTTAAGCTGTGAATTTGTTATTTTAATACCTACAATATAATTTTGTTACAGTCTGTGCAGTAAATTGTTAAACATGCAATATGTTTTTCCATCACTCAAAGATTGCCATTTTGTCAAATACTTGCATGGCATCAGAGTGCAATGGTAAACTCTGGGAGACTTGGTGAATGTATGCAAAAGTAGAAGCGCGGGCTACCATATTGTGGTAGGTGTTCACAGCCCCAGGTTTTGTATAAATTGTCTCGTATAGCATCCATGGCAGCAATGCTCGGACGAGCCATGTGGCATAAAAATAAAATGCGAACTACCTGCTCAAAGTGTAACGAGTAATTTTGCCATCAACTTTCAGTGATCACACCTGTATTATTGGCAGTGCTTACATTGCAATTACAGTTGCGACAACTGAAGAGTATATATAGGGCCACAGAAAACTGTCTTATTATTTGCAGGTACAATATTCAACAACATTTTGGTTAACCTTGTATTAGAATGTTTATAGCCTTTTGTAGCACTCCTCACCCACCGTGATTCAAATCATGTGCATGTTTTGTTGTGTCAAGTTTTTATGTCAACTAAGCTTTTCTGCATTATACTCTTGCAAGTGCTTCAAAAGTATTAATTCCACCCTTTGAGACCAATACCTGTAACCATTACAAACTGTTGTTTGTTATTTATTCTCTGCTGCTCACTATGTAGCGTGACCTGCAGAACAAATATCAGCATGTCTGGTGTGTGTAAGGCATCTACAACTGTCATTTTGTACTTTTCTTAAGTATATGTTGTTTTGCTTGTATGATAATATTTCTTGCCAATGTGGGCCACCATTTCCTCAATTGTATGCTGCGAGAACAGTATGTGCAAATGATTTTGCTCAGTGTCGTGCTGGTGCTGGTCACATGCTTGCAATAAATCACCTCAAGGGCTACTGATCTTGCATATCTGTATATGGTTGCAATACCACTCGAAACCTGTGCACATCCAACACCCAGAACAGGCCACACTTATATGACTGGAAGAAAAGTACCTGGTCGTTTTTGTTTATCTACGGGAAAAACGGTGAGAGCAAATGCTGTGGTTGCACAATTATACCACATTACTGTCATGGTGGCAACTGCTGTAGTCATATGAATAGCTGTATTTGTCAACAATACTGTAACATATTTGTGTTCATTTGTGATTCAGAAATTGGGGTGTGGAGTACTGACATTTTGATATACAAATCGAGTACATTTGTGGGGAAGAATGCATTAGAATAAATATTCTACAAACTGGTGCAAAAATAATAAAAATTAATAAAAATAAAATTTTGTCATTTTTGCCTAACATTTGCACATGACTGATATTGTGCATAGGCATACACCGAAACTAAAAGTACATTACAAATGTTACACAGCTTTGGACATACAATTTTTTTTTCAATAAGGCCCTGCATAAAACTAGTGGGAGCTGTCATATCGTGGCAGAATGCAGTAAACTTCCATACACCTATATCAGCCTTTAAGGATCCAGAAAAATCTGCGCTTTATAAGAAAGCATTATTTATTTAAGGGGCCTGAATAAATTGACAGAAACTATTTGTACCTGACGTGCACCTGCGCGATTTTGTCTGCTTTTTAAATGAAAGCGTATTGAGAACGACGTTATTATCGGTTTTCGTAAAGCGCTTTATTGGGCACACCGTCGCAATGGCCCTCTTTACGAAACGGCCCCGTCGCGTTTTGAGAATACTTCACTGCATGGTCCACGCGATCACGGTGAAGCGTGGAAGCTTTCAAAGTAAGGTGATTGAGAAATTAACGGTATATTTGGTATTTTTACACTAGTCACAAATTCAAATCAACTTTTCGGAAGACGGATAGATTAACAAGCATATTTCAATCGTATAGATTTTTTCGCGAAGCCCCTCTAAAACGAAAACCGCATATCTTGAAGTTCGTCAATACGTCCCCGTTTTCTATTCAGGGGTGTTGCAGGCATGTGTTCCAACCTGTGCCGCTGCTAAGCGCAAGTTATTCTTTTAGTGCTATTGCGGTCCGTTTTGTATACCGCTGGTAAATAGGTTTACAGGCAATGTTCCGAGCGACGAGCCTGTGCCACCAGTGGGTAAGGAAACCGTGCCGAAGAAAGGATGTGGTGACGGCTCCAAAAATTGGAATGTGTGAGCGTGGCAGCTAGTGAGGCGTTTTCTAAAAACGGAATAATATTGAATATTGGATTGATATTGGTGAATGAGCGACTCGAGTTTCGCGTCAAGATAAAATGCATGATTGGTGAATCTTGTGTCGAGATAAAACGCACGATCCGTGAATGAGCGACCTTTAGAGAGGTCGAAATTCTGTGAGCCTTCCAATACAGCATCTTTTGTCACAACCTGATTTTAGGTCACATTTGCGGCGCACATAACCTCAATTGTAGCTGCAGTGCGTAGAGTGCTCTAATATTGTGGGAGACAACACTCAGCTTTTGATAGCTGTTAGGACAGCGTCTAAATGTAACTGGTCGATTCCTATAATATGCCTCAGTAGCAATTCAACCGGCACTGACGTCAGCACAATACTTGCTTTTGAGGACTGCAGTTAATTAAAGCTCCCTAAAAGCGCTGCTACGTACAAGTCTGATATCCGCGGCCTGTCTGTCCCCCCCCCCCCCCTTCACCTCACACACCAGCACCAGTACGCGCACGTACTTACTCTGCTTACCCAAATGCATATAACCGCTGCCCTAGGAGGCTTTTTGAAGTCATCCCGAAAACGTGTTGTGGAAGGGCGTGGCGCGTTCCTGTAGGCATTTTATGAGAGGAAAAAAAAATACCCAAGCAAAGAGGTGGTAATTAATCAAAATGAGGCAAATGCTTGAGAAAAACCAGCGGCTTAACATTTTAATTGTCATTGCTAGAATGAACATTCTGATTGCCAATGAAGCACACACGACGGCTACGGTTTCTGCTGCTTAATACGTGAACGTCGCGTCATATGCATGCGAAGTTGAGCTCTGTTTTAGACAGCAACGACTGCAGCACGCTTTAACGTGCGCTCGCATCATGCCCCCTAAGAGATTAGACATACAGAAAAATTCGACTTTGGAGGCGGCCTTGCTTAGCTGCTCATCGCTAGAGTCCCAACTGGCCCTGGCCAACGGGCAATGGTGATAGCTTTGTCCAGTGGCCTCCCATACTAGGCATTCCACTCATGCAAAGGACCTTTGACCTGCACTCTTTCTTTTTTTTTTTCTTCAATAAAGTTTTTCACCCTCACCACGCCGTGACACGGCGCGTTCCCTAAGCAGGGGCCAAGATTTCCCATGTATAGGTACCCGCTGTCCTCAAACTAGGTATCCACTGTCTCTATGGGTATGTTAAGACAGCCCTGAATAACTTCGGTCTTGAAAAAGTCTGGTCTTACTAAAGACACTGTTTAAGTCTCGACTTAGCGCGGACTTTATCGTGCAAGCGGGCCCTGGTATCACTAATCGCGTTAGCCAACTTGCCGAATTCCAAGATTTTGCACAACCCCACAGCCTTTCCTCACTCGTCTCACTGGACTTCACGGCACAAAGTTCTTAGATATAGCTTCAACCACAAATCCACCTTCTTTGTCGGATAGTCCCAGTCTATTCTGCTGAAAATAAGAAACCACGCTGGCTGTGTAATCTGCTTGTCCCTCCTTTTCTCTCGTGTGCGTGTGTTTGCGCTAAGAATGCCGTCTGAAGCAGGGAGCTCGCGTACGAGATACGAGTTAAGGCTTTATAAATAAGTGGATCTGCTTTCTAATCGGTGAACCCGCGATTGCGCGCGAAGTTTCCGCAGTTCGCGCGTCTCGTGCTTCGGATCTAAGTTTTATGCACTTCGGAAGTAACGTGGGTTGTGTCATAAGCTAGGAAGGAAAAAGCAAGAAGCTGAGCAAAAGCGATGAGGAGCACCTCGTAAGGTTTGATAATAAATACAATCAAACTATCGCATGACATTATACCTTGCGTACTTCAAAACGAGGCGCCCGAACTGGTGCAGCATAGCACGCGATTTCGACTTGCCGGGTTAAGAGAACTACAACGCGTTGCCTGGCCGTGCGAACCGCATTAGCGAGGAAAACGCGATAAAACGCCTACGGAACGAGTGCTCGTTTATGCGGCGATCGCGCAGTAGTAAAAAAAGCAATCAACGCGAGCTGTAAACGCACCGAAGGCATTATCTCGCACACGATGAGTATCGCTTCGCAGCGCTGACGGCAGTTCAGCCACGCTCTCGGTAATTCTTATAACGTCTGCAGGCGGCTGCCCCGCGTAATTGTTCAGTTCGAATGAAGTGGACGGTGTTTCCGCCAATTCACCTTGCTCAAAATATGCTAATTGAACGAGTAAAACTGCACAAGAAAGACGAGACGTAAGAAACAGGCACAAACAAGGCGCGGACTTCCAACTAGTTTTATTGACGAAACAGCTGGCTTATATAGCCTCTCAACAAAACAAATACACTATCGCGAAAAACGCTCGACAGTTACAACATCACATTATGGCAGAATCAAAGCTACTGTGTAACCCGAACAGACCCTTCTAGATATCCTATCTCCTGTCTCGATACTGACGGCGAACGGACGCAGTCGTAAATTTTTTTGGCGATTAGGAAGGCCTCGATGACCTCCCTTTCAGTCTTGTCCCTTGCCCTACCGAGGAAGGTGCTTCTATCCAGACAGGGGCCACATCCGCAGCTTTTGCAATGCAGAGGTAAATTGCTACTTGTGCCGGTGCGCATATACCTATTATGTTCATGTCGCTCATTGAAGCACCGGCCTGCCGCAAGATAGAGGTAACCCCAGAGGCACACCTGGCGAACTTGATGGTTTATCCTGCATGTGCTGTGCTCTTCGTTCCTTTTCTCTCGAAAGCAACGGGCAAACCTTTTTCAGCTTTACAGGTGCCGAAAATAAAACACAGATCCCATATCTGCCTGCTATCTTTTTGATATTATGAGATAGACAGTGAAAATAAGGCATGAGAACGGTAGACATCTTGTCTTTGCATCGTTCTTTCCTTTCAGTGTTTTTTAACTTCTGAAGAAGGCCTTCACATGAACTAAGAATTAAGTGCTCAGGGTAGCCTGAAGATTCGAGCCGCTGGACGTGATTCCGGAAACTTGAAGAAACGAAGCGAGCCCATCACTTCTGCAGGGCGTCATGATGATGCTGCGTTTCACTGGCTTAGAATGAGCACTCGTCAAAGGCAAAATGACATTGTTAGCGCGAGGACCGTACGATCAGCAAACATGAGCTTCGGAAAAAACAACTTAAGGTCAAGAAGTTGGATCGTGTTGTCCATTGTCAATTCATGAGTGAAGTGTAAACCTTGCCCCTCAGAGGAGGAGTCAATAATGTTAGCGAGTGCAGAGTCAAGGTCAAGATTAGAAGAAGAATCTAAGATCACAAGATAGTCATCAACATAACGAAATACATGTACACCGGATACTTCAAAAGATCTTGTTCCAGGCGCCTGTCAAAAGATGTCATAAATATATCGCACAAAACAGGAGCAACGGACGACCCAATACAAATGCCAGATTCTCGTTTTATTTTTCGTTTTTAAGGACCGGTCTGGTTTGCTTCGCATGTTTTGCTCCGCTGTTGCTACGAATGGTCTACACTGCTTTTGCTAAGAGATAGCCTGCCTTCCGTTTCAATTTGTTTTCTGCTTCTGTTAGTTTACCTGCTGGTGTTAGAGATATCTTGTCTGGTATCCTGATGTTGCCGCCTTGCTTCCTCGTGTTCGGTCCGCAGCGATTATTTGGCGATGAGTCTCATGCTCGAGCTCTACGTATAAATATGCAACTTTTCCGTTTAAATAATTGTTGGTAGTGTGCGCTTGTGGTGTCCCTTTCTTGTCTCTGTCGCCTGTTGCGCCGCCGTTCATTTTCCGCCTCATTGAATTTTTGATGGACCACCATGCGCTGTGCTGGCTTTCCTCCTTTTAAGACCCATTCGGCCGTCTTGCCAGGTGGTCTCTTCGTCTACAGGAATTTGACGTAAACGTAGCCTACCGCTATGACCGGAAGCATCGAGACGATGATGCCCTTTCTCGCTGCCCTCTCCCAGCTGACGTCGCCAGCCTTTCCACCTTGGACGCCTCCGCAACGTCATTTAGCATCAATGACATGCCTTCTGCGCAGCGGAGAGACCCCTGTGTCGCTTCTCTTAAAGAGCTCCTCTCCGATCCATCGGCTGCTTCTCCATCGCGTGCGCTTCGCCGCCAAGCAATACACTTCGTCATTTGGGACAACCTTATTTATCACCGCAACTATGGTGCTGAAGGCCGAAAATGGTTGATAGTCATTCCCGTCCCGCTATGCTCGCAAGCCTGCGACTGCTATCACGCTGACCCACAATGTAGCCATGCGGGAGTGTTCAAGACACCATCGCCTACGCTTACGATACTACTGGAGGGACATGTAGAACTTTGTCCTAAAATAGGTTCGCTCATGCCTCGCCTGTCAACGTCGCAAGTCCCCTACTCATATTTCTGCTGGCGAGATGCAGCCGTTACCTTGCCCATCACGTCCTTTTGATCGCGTCGGTATTGATTTATACGGCCCGCTCCCATACACTGCCGCTGGAAACCGTTAGGTCATCGTCGCAGTTGACCACCTGACGATATATGCAGAAACTGCTGCCCTTCCATCTTCCACAGCGTCAGACGTAGTCTCATTCATTTTTCCGCGATTCGTCCTTCGCCACGGTGCACCTCGTGCAATAGTCAGGGACAGAGACGCGCCTTTTTATCTACCGTTGTTAACGTCGACTAAACAAGTGCCACGTACTTCATCACACTAACGGACTCCTTCCTTCTGCTCCACTAGATTCTTCCGTACCAACCAGAGATATCTGAGTACACCGCTGCCTACGAACCTGCCCGACACGCAGATCAGTGCTGCCAAATTTCCAGGTCGCTCACAAGTGAAAGCCACTCCTCTCAGCGATCCCCGCTACGACAACCATCAGACGACACCGCAAATCTCTGATGGCAGTCTTGTGTGGATCTGGATTCCATCTAGTACTCTCGGACTATCTTCAAAATAGATTTCCGGGTATCACGGCTCCTACGGGTCTTGGAGCGCATCTCTCTTGTCAATTGCGATGCGGAACTTGTGACGCCCTCACCTGATCTCCGTCGACGTTGCCGCGAAACTGTCCAGGTACAGCGCCTGAAACAATATTACGACCCTGCCATTTTGCCTACGCCGTAATATATATATATATATATACCGGGTGTCCCAGCTAACTTGAACCAAGGGTTACAAAATAATGTATTTGAGGTAGGTCAGTGAAATCAGTTGCATACAACTACCAGCCTGCTTGCGCACTACAGGCAATTTTGTTGTTTTGCAATTACCTAATTGGCTAATTATGTTATTTTTCTAATTTAATAAATATTCAGCTTAGACCAAAAATGTGAATTGGAAAGTTGCAGAGCACCTTCAGAAACCCCCATTCCATTAATTGCGATAAAGAAAGTCTCACGTGTATCTTTTTTTCCGGGCTCAAAAGGAAGCCCGCGAAATACAAATAATACCACGTGACTAGCGCATTTGAGCGCCGCGATTGTGGTGCTCTCAGTCGTGGTTTGAGCGAACGAAATCAGCTGCGGCCGTGACCCGATTGTCCCGTTGCAGCGGCAGGCAGAAATGTTGGCGATGGTTAGAGCGAGCTCGAGCTCGCCCGTCGACACCGCGATCTTGGCGCACCGAAGCAGCGCAGAAGAGAACAAGGAAGTGCAAAAAGAGGCTCTCCGGAATAGAAGTGGAAGAAGAGGAAGCTCACTATATGTTGCAGTAAGATGTGTTGTCGGCCTAGTTGGTGCAGTACTTCAGACATCTTATAGTAGCGCGAACAAAAACACACACAGGACAGGGTACAGGAAGAGCGCTAACTGCCAACTGTTTATTGGAAGGAAAGAGGAGCGTATATTTAAATCCTCGGCCACTCAAGTGTTCATAGCCCCAATCGCACTCACCCCACCCGGTATCAAATTCATCAATGACAAGCCTAGGCATGTGTGAATAAACACAACAAGGAAGCGATAAATAAACGATACAGATCTTAACAACAGTCAAACGTCGCAAAGCAGTGTGAAGATTTGAAGCAAAAGCAGTCAAAACTAAACAACGTAAAAATTAGAGCTCACAACAAGGTAATAACCAAAGGTAACTAGCAAAGAGGCAATAGCAGTTAATCCCTCGTAGCAAAAGCAGTGTCCAAGCAAAGCAAAAGCAGTCTAACAAAAACCCATAAAAAACCAGAACAAACAACAAGGTAACAAAAGCATTTTAACAAAAAAAAAACAAACAAAAAAACACAACAAGGTAAGACCAAGGTAAAAAACCAAACCCAAGGGTAACTAACAAAAAAAAAATTGTAGCCATAGCAGTCAATATCTCGTAGCAAAGGCAGTGTCATGTATACGAAGCAAAAGCAGTCAAAATCGAAAAATCAAACAAGGTAAAAAATCTATATATATCAAAGACAGGTCGTCCGAAGCAGTTCCGTCCGTGTCCGCACAAAATGCAGGAAAGTTTTAATGATCAGGTAGGCAGGCTTTCTTCTGCCGGTTTCCCTGTGCGATCGTGGCGGCTGTGGCTGAGACATTGCTGCAAAAGATATAGGGAAAAGCGCGGCAAAGGGCTGAAAGCAAAGGTAAACCTGTAGTGATGCCGTATGTGCACAAGGTGTCGCACTACTTGAAGAAGGGGGCGGGGAGGTACAAAGTGCCGATGGTGTTTTCAGCACCTTTCAAAATGGCAAAGCTATGCCCCCGTATCGCCAAACAAGCAGCAAAGAAGAGCGGTTGTGGCAAGAAACATGCTAGGCCCTTTGCGGAATGCGCCACCGGAGTTGTCTACGAGATACCATTGTCTTGTGGAAAGGTGTATGTAGGCCAGACTGGACGCTGCGTGAGCGATCGTGCACGGGAACATGACTTATCATTAACAACGGGGGAAGGTTCTAATTTGGCTAAGCATTGCGTGTCCTGTAGGGGTTGCCAGCCTCGGCTGTATGAGATTAGGATTCTTGGCAAGAGCCGCAATTCACTCGCACGTGAAATCATGGAAGCGTACTTTATAAAGATAAGAGGGACTGACTGTATCAGTGAGTCTTCTGTAGTGCTCTACAGGAGTGAGGTATCTTTCCTCGACAATATGATCTGAAATGAGTATTCCATTGTCCACTGTTTGCAACCTGCTTCGGACGACCTGTCTTTGATATTTATAGATTTTTTTACCTTGTTTGATTTTTAGATTTTGACTGCTTTTGCTTCGTATACATGACACTGCCTTTGCTACGAGATATTGACTGCTATGGCTACAATTTTTTTTGTTAGTTACCCTTGGGTTTGGTTTTTTACCTTGGTCTTACCTTGTTGGGGTTTTTTTTTTTTTGTTAAAATGCTTTTGTTACCTTGTTGTTTGTTCTGGTTTTTTACGTGTTTTTGTTAGACTGCTTTTGCTTTGCTTGGACACTGCTTTTTCTTCGAGGGATTAACTGCTATTGCCTCTTTGCTAGTTACCTTTGGTTATTACCTTGTTGCGAGCTCTAATTTTTACGTTGTTTAGTTTTGACTGCTTTTGCTTCAAATCTTCACACTGCTTTGCGACGTTTGATTGTTGCTAAGATCTGTATCGTTTATTTATCGCTTCCTTGTTGTGTTTATTCACACATGCCTAGGCTTGTCATTGATGAATTTGATACCGGGTGGGGTGAGTGCGATTGGGGCTATGAACACTTGAGTGGCCGAGGGTTTAAATATACGTTCCTCTTTCCTTCCAATAAACAGTTGGCAGTTAGCGCTCGTCCTGTACCCTGTCCTGTGTGTGTTTTTGTTCGCGCTACTATATGATGTCTGAAACACTATATGTTGGTTAGCACATCAGGCTAAGGTGCAGAACCACTTTGTAAATAAACCTTAACAGTGTGGTGGAAGGGGCTGCAACGATCACCACGGATTCCTCTCTACCTCGTTCGAGCCGACGACTCGCTGGGCTCTCCCCTTTGACACCCACAATGATCCAAGACGGCGATGCGCGGCAGCCAGGTCCAGCGGCACCCGCATGGCAGCATTACCGTGAGCCGCGGACCTTTTCTGGCAAGGCTGGCGAAGACGTGGACGACTGGCTCACCAATTACCAGCAGGTAAGCAAGTACAATCGCTGGGATGCCACTGTAGTGCTGGCGAATGTTTTTTTCTTGGACTGCAGAGCCCTGACATGGTTTGAGAGCCATGAAGCGTCCCTAACGAGCTGGGATCGTTTTGAAGAGAAAATTCGAAATTGTTTTGGGGATACCACGGCAAAACGGAAATGCGCTGAGCAGACTTTATTCCAGCGAGCCCAAGAGCCTGGTGAAACATGCACAATGTACATAGAAGAGGTCCTAAAACTCTGCAAAGTGGTGAATCTGAGAATGTCTGCTGAAGACAGAGAGTGCCACCTCTTAAAGGGCATCGCGGTGGACCTATATAACCTTTTAATTACAAAAGAAAACTTAGATTCTCCCACGGCCGTGATCAAGCACTGTCGTACGTTCGAAACTTTAAAACTGCGTCGCATAACCCCGAAATTCGGCCGTCTGCCTAACGTGACCACTGTTGCAAGCGTGGATTCTCACGAGCATTCACATGAGCCTCCGCATTTGGCCGACATGATTCGCCAAATTGTCCGTGATGAGCTCTCCCGCCATCAAGATGTGAACCGCAGTGCAATCCCCTTGTGATAGCTGCTCCCTGCAGGCAGCTCCCATCCAGCGCTCTTCTTGGCGTTCTACCGCTCCTCCTCCCGTCCGTGACCACCGAAACGACTCTATGGCCCTGCTTCTCTAGCTCGTACCCACTACAGGGCGCCACTTCCTCCGCAACAACCGCAGCGGCTGGACTTTGCTGATCGCTTCGATCCTGTTACCGAGAACTATTATTTGGACCGTGCTCGTGAACCACCAGTCTGTTACCGCTGTGGTATGCTTGGCCACATATCCAGATTCTGCCGCCGCCGGAACCCGGCACCACGCTACAAGCGCCAATGGTCAAATTGCCGTTCTACCGTGAGTCCAGAAGTCCGTGACCCAACCTATCCCCCTCCTTCGGGCTCCTACCGCTACGTACCACCACGCAACGACTCACCAGTTTCTGATCGCAACCTGACTCCTTCTGCCCGCCGCTCCCGACAATCGTCTTCTCCCCGCCGTTCTTCTCCGCCACCGGGAAACGCGTGTGCGGCCGATGGAGGTGCGGTCGTCAGGTCATCGTTATGCTGAAGAACCTCTTGGAAGTGTTAGTGGATGGTGTTTGTGTTATGGCCTTAGTGGATACGGGTGCTACAGTTTCCGTGATGAGCTTAGATTTTAAGAACCGTTTCGGCCGCAAAATTATGTTTGGCTGGGATAGAACTGTCATATTTCGAGGTGAGGGGGGAGAATCGTTGGTTCCGTTTGGTATTTGTTATGTAAATGTAGCGATGACTGGACACGAGTTTAGAACTGAATTTACGGTGCTCCCCCGCTCTACGCACGACGTTATTCTAGGAGTTGACTTTTTACAGCAGTGTGGCGCAACTCTCGACTTCAACAGTGGCGAGATATCAATAAGCCCCAGCCTTCGATCGGCCCTCATAGAAGAATCGCCGCGGGCGGTCCAAGTGTTTTCTGTCTTCGAGGATACCGTCGTTCCGGCGATGTCCGCCATCTTCGTCCCAGTTGTGTCTTCGGGTGCGGTTCCCAATGCCTTCGACGCTCTGGTGGAACCCGCTTCCCTTTCCGGTGCCAAAAAGAGTATGTTGGTGCCCCGCAGCGTTGTTCGAGTGAACGAGGGCCGTGTCACGCTTTGGACTGTCAACCATACCAATGAACCTGCCATTGCCGCGTGGTTTGAAACTCGCCGACTTTGAAGAACGCCTTTCTATGCACATCGCCGTGTCCAGTGACGGCGTTGCTCGTTCAACTAGACGTCCCGATCATGCTGATTCCCAGTTTGTCTATGATAAATGAATCGCTACCCACCAACGACCGCCGAATATTGATGGAGGTTGTTATGAAACATGCGGACGTGTTCGACTTTGCTCGAGATCAGCCACCACCGATTCCGTCTTCCCGCACCCATCACACGATCGACACTGGATCTGCACACCCAATTAGACAGACACCATACCGTGTTTCGCCTTCAGAACGTAAGATAAATGACGAACAGGTCCGTGATATGATGCAAAGAGGAATCATTCAGGAATCATCTAGCCCATGGGCCGCCCCTGTGATTCTCGTGAAAAAGAAAGATGGCACCTGGCGATTTTGTGTCGACTATCGCCGCCTCAATACTGTCACCACGAAGGATGTTTACCCGCTCCCACGTGTTGGTGATGCCATTGACTGCCTCCATTCAGCTTCCTTCTTTTCATCTGTTGATTTACGGTCCGGATACTGGCAGATACCGATGCATCCGAAAGACAAGGAGAAGACGGCATTCGTGACTCCCAATGGGTTATATGAATTTAACGTGATGCCTTTCGGCCTATGCGACGCTCCGGCTACCTTTTAAAGATTTATGGACACTCTTTTGCGTGGACTGAAGTGGCAAATTTGCATGTGTTACCTAGATGACGTAATGATTTTCGAGAGGGCCTTCGCCGAGCATAACAGCCGTTTAGCTGTGGTCCTTAGCTGCATGGAGAAAGCGGGTCTCGGGCTGAACTCTAAGAAGTGACGCTTCGGGGAACGCCAGATCGTTGTGCTTGGGCATTTGGTTGACAAAGACGGTGTTAGGCCTGACCTACAGAAGATTGAAGCTGTCCGCTGCGTCAAAGAGCCCAAGCCTGTGAAAGAACTAAGGAGCTTCCTGGGACTTTGCTCTTACTTTCGACGCTTCATCCCTAAGTTTGCTGACGTAGCCTACCCCCTCACATGCCTCTTGCAGAACAATATTCCTTTCAAATGGACTCCTGAATGTGATTCTGCGTTTCGCCAGCTCAAGTTTCATCTTACCTCGCGGCCCATACTGCGTCATTTCAGCCCGACAGCTCCCACTGAACTCCACACTGACGCAAGTCGCATCGGCGTGGGTGCTGTGCTCATACAACGGCATGACGGAAACCAGCACGTTGTCGCTTACGCAAGTCGCACCCTTAGCAAGTCTGAACGCAACTATACCGTGACCGAGCAAGAGTGCCTTGCCGTCATTTTTGGCGTACAGCGGTTGCGCTCGTACCTTTATGGACGTTCCTTTACAGTCATCACCGATCATCATTCGCTTTGCTGGCTGGTGAATCTACGCGACCCCTGAGGTCGGTTGGCTCGCTGGGCATTACGCCTTCAGGAGTTCAACTTTACAGTGTCGTACAAAACTGCTAGAAAAACTGGCCACCCTATATACGCAGTGCCTGGTGTCATCGACGGTACCGGAACCATGGAAGAATGCAAACATTATCCTCATTCACAAGAAAGGGGACTCTAAGGACCTTAAAAATTACAGACCAATAAGCTTGCTGTCTGTTAGGTATAAGGTATTTACTAAGGTAATCGCTAATAGAATCAGGACAACCTTAGACTGCAATCAAGCAAAGGATCAAGCAGGGTTTCGGAAACGGTACTCTACTATCGATCATATCCATACCATCAATCAGGTGATAGAAAAATGCTCGGAATATAACCAGCCCTTATACATAACATTCATTGATTACGAAAAAGCATTTGACTCAGTTGAAACCTCGGCGGTGATGCAGGCATTGCGAAATCAGGGGGTAGACGAGCCGCACGTGAAAGTGCTGGAAGATATATATAGTAGCTGCACAGCAACCATAGTTCTGCATAAAGAAAGTAACAAAATTCCCATAAAGAAAGGTGTTAGGCAAGGAGACACAATCTCCCCAGTACTATTCACAGCTTGTTTAGAGGAAGTATTGGAATGGGAATGGAATGGAAGGAATGGAAGGAAGACTTGGAATGGGAGCAGTTAGGGATAAGGGTAGATGGAGAATACCTCAGTAATCTGCGATTTGCTGATGACATTGCCTTGCTAAGCAACTCGGGGGATGAACTGCAAATAATGATTGATGACCTAGACAGAAAAAGTAGAAAGGTAGGCTTGAAAATCAATATGCAGAAGACTAAGGTAATGTTCAACAGCCTCGGGAAGGAACAGCAGTTTACGTTAGGTAGCGAAATACTGGAAGTAGTAGGCGAATATGTCTACTTAGGACAGGTAGTAACCGCAGATCCGGACCATGAAAGGGAAATAAGAAGAATAAGATTGGGATGAAGCGCATTTGGCAAGCACTCGCAGAGTATGACTAGCAGCTTACCGGTATCGCTTAAAAGGAAAGTATACAACAGTTGCATCTTACCTGTACTCACCTATGGGGCTGAAACGTGGAGGCTAACCAAGAGAGTTCTACTTAAGTTGAGGACAACCCAGAGGGCTATGGAACGAAAAATGGTAGCGGTAACATTAAGAGATAGAAAGCGTGCAGAGTGGGTCAGAGAAATAACTCAAGTTACCGACATTCTATTGGAAATTAAGAAAAAGAAATGGGCATGGGCAGGACATGTAGTGCAAAGAGAGGATAACCGATGGTCGCTGAGGGTAACAAACTGGATTCCAAGGGAAGGAAAGCGTAGCAGGGGGCGGCAGAAAGTTAGGTGGGCGGATGAGATTAAGAAGTTCGCAGGGGTCAAGTAGATGCAGCTAGCACAGAACCGGGTTAAGTGGAGAAATATGGGAGAGGCCTTCGCCCTGCAGTGGGTATAATCAGGCTGTTGATGATGATGACAAAAGTGGCCGCCAACACACTGACGCTGACTGCCTCTCGCGGCTGCCTCTCGCAACTACCCTCTACGATGACAACTTTGACGACTATCTTGCCGCCGTTTCCGTACAATTTCCGGATCTTGCCACTTTCCAGCAAGAACAACGAAAAGATCAAGACTTGGTATCACGTTTTGAAAAAGCTCGTGATCCGGCATCTGCGAACCCTTCCTGCATTCGCGATGGTTTGCTGTATCGAAAAAATTACTCGTCTGGCGGTGCACACTTTGTGCTAGTCGTTCCGGCTAGCCTCTACTCCTCTGTTCTACACTCTATGCACGATGACGTTACAGCTGGTCACTTGGGGTTTGCCAGGACTCTTACGCGAATTAAGGAACGTTTCTACTGGCAAAATATGCGTCGAACGACTCAGCGTTACGTGAACTGCTGCGTGCAGTGCCAGCGGTTCAAGCTCCCCACGACTTCTCCGCCGGGCCACTTACATCCGGTGACACCACCGACCACACCATATGAGCAAGTGGATGTTGACCTCATAGGCCCGTTTCCCCGCTTGTCCAAAGGCAATCGCTGGGTCATCGTGTGCTTTGATCATCTCACGCGTTACTGTGAAACTGCCGCCATCCCTTCCGCCACCGCCGCTGACGTCTCGTTCTGTCTTCTTCACGCTGTCGTCCTCCGTCATGGGCCTCCTCGTGCAATTATCAGTGACCGAGGCCGCCAGTTTACGGCAGATGTTGTGGAACAGCTTCTGCGCTATTGTACTTGCCAGTTGCGTCATTCTACGCCGTACCATCCCCAGACAAGTGGCCTCGTCGAACGTACAAACCGGACACTGACGAACATGCTTGCGATCTATGTTGACTCGCGACACAAGAACTGGGATGACGTGCTTCCTTCCATTACTTACGCCTATAACACCTCGAAGCATGAGACAACTTCTTATAGTCAATTTTAACTCCTCTACGCCCGTCCGCCTGGGCGTTCTCTTCACACCATTTTGCCGTTCTCTCTCGACACCGAGCCGTCTGTTTCGAGCACCCTCTGCCGCGCTGAAGAGGCTCGTCGGGTCGCCCGATTACGCACTCTGGCCTCACAGGACCGCTCTAAGCAGCGCTACGATCGTCGGCATCAGGATGTCCCCTACCTTCCCGGCGACTTAGTGTGGCTCTGGACACCTCTCCGCAAGCGTGCTTTGTCCCAGAAGCTGTTGTCGCACTACACAGGCCCATTTATTGTGCTCAAACGCATCAATGAGTTGAACTACGTCGTGTCTCGCCAATGTTCCCAAAGTCGCCCCTCTCGGAAAACGCAGGTAGTTCATGTCGCAAGAATGAAGCGCTGCCATTGTCGCTCGGGACTCTGACTGACAGCCCAGGGGCTTCGTCTGCGAAGGGGGAAATGTCAGGCATGCGAACAGAAGAGAACAAGGAAGTGCAAAAAGAGGCTCTCCGGAATAGAAGTGGAAGAAGAAGCTCTCGGAGGTCGTGGGTTCGCGAAGTGAAAATAAAAAAAAGGCATAAAGTACAATCTCCAATGCTTTCCTCGGCCTCGCCGACTGTTGGTTTCTTTCCATCATGTATTATAACGAGCACACTCATTTCCCCTTCGTTTATCTTGTAGCTTACGGAGGTCTCGGTTCTGGCAGTCTTGAGGCCATATGCAGTGCAAGAGGGTTGTAGCACAGCTTTTGCCCTCGCTCTTGATCACGTTCTACGTGACGCTGGCGGTAACACCGGACGTTCATCATCATCATCATCATCATCATCATCATTTATTTACCCTTAAGGGCCCTTTTGTTAGGGCATTACATAAGGGGGGGAACAACCGTGACATAATACATTGGTCGATAATACAATAATATGAAACAGAAATACATGGTACAGGGTTCATCTTGTAACTATTCTAAAAACAAAACATCAACGTTAAACATCAACATAAAAGACACTGCTGCTCAAGAACAACCTGAAAAAACAACACGCACTAAGAAGCGCGGAAGAATCATTCAGTACTTGAAATGTACTGTTAATAATTGCCTGAATTTATTTGGTTCTGTTTCAGTGACAATGGCATCAGGGAGTTCATTCCATAATGAAATAGCGCTGGGTAGGAAAGATTTATTGAAAGAGTTAGTGGAGCCGTGTATGCGTTGTAAACTTAAAGAGTTAAAGAGTCGGCGTGAAGTGCGAAGCGGCGTGTGGAGGACAGAGGATCTTAGCTGTGGAAAGTTGTAATATAATTTGTGGAATAAACAAAGCTGTGAAATTTTACGCCGAAGTGCCATGGGTTGAAGATAGAGGGATGATTTGATAACAGTTACGCTATGTCGTCTGTCATACTGCGATGTGATAAAACGGGCCGCGCGATTTTGGATGGCCTCGAGCTGATTGATTAGATAGGTCTGATAGGGATTCCAGATCGCTGAAGAATATTCGAGTTTGGAACGAATGAATGTTTCGTAGGCGAGTTGGCGGATAGAACGGGGTGAAAAGGCGAGGGATCGTCTGATGAAACCAAGCAACTTGGAAGCATCCTTACAAAGGTTTTCAATGTGCTCAGACCAGGTTAGTTTATTGTTTATAATGATACCAAGATACCTGTATGATTCTGCTTCGGAGAGTGGTATAGAATTTAATGAGTACGGATAGCTGAGGTTATTGTGCTTTCTTGATACATGCATAAGCTTACATTTAGAAATATTCAGTTGCATTAACCATGTGGAACACCAAGTTTCTATGAGATTTAAGTCACGTTGAAGCAAACATTCCATGTCCATCGCTATGGTTGAGGGTGGCGCTGGTGAACACTCTCACGGTTTGTATACAGGCAACATTAATACCCAAGAAAGTAGCAGGTGGGACAGCGCCCGATGTAGCTCAGTTGGAAGAGCACGAACCTTACAGGAAAACAGCTTTGAAACCACAAGTTTTATTTTTTTCCTGCCTAGATGGAATCACTCAAAGACGGGCCTGATTTACGTGGGTTTACTGAGGGTCTAAAACATGCTCACCCGTTAGTAAATATTGAGATTCTACTAATTTACGTGCGATACTATAACAAACTAATGAGATATTTGAACAGAATATTGGACCTACCTGTCTACACGAGAAGCTAAAGTAAAAGACATTTCCCTATTAAATTAGATATTGCATTTTTATTCTACTTTTTACACACAGATCTTTAACCAGCGAATGCTTTTAGTTTGAGCTGGCTTACTTGCGAAGCTAAAGAAAATAAATAAAGAACGGCTATTAATTGAAATAGACTATTCCAATCGAATTTAAAGGTGTGTCGATACCCGGTAAATGTACCGCTAAACCGTAGGGCGATAAATCACACACTGCTGGGGATAATACCTAAACCTTAGCAAAGTACATATAGGCGGTCAGGAAGTACTGGTGTTAGCTTAAGCAGACACTGCAGTGCAAAATGAGCGAACGCTACTAACTCGTGGTTGCTTTTGAAATTAATAGCGAAAACAAAGAAAAAACATGTCCGATGTCATTTGTCATGACAGCGACCGCTCTGCCCCTAAACCAAATCAAGCATGAAGCTACTTACGTAGTGCAAATAATAACAATAATACTAAAGAACGAAGGACCCTATCCACCCACTGAAATTTGTCAAAATTTCTGGAGCGAAAGACAAATAAGCAACGAAATGAACGAAAAAATATCACATATTTGCAATTACCATCCATTTACTGCTTGTAAAATTAATTTTCTATCAAAATAATAAAGTGAACAATATCCTGAGGCTGGCAAGTGCTAGTTCTCGACAAGAAGTCTCACGCACACGGTTTTGATGATCGGGCGTGAAGATGAGGCGGCACGATGAGGGTGCGATCCGCCTGCAGTTTCTACACAATGGTGAAGATTTGGCAGTTGCCACCCAAGGCAGAAGCCCAGAAAAGCTCAATCGACCATCAGGTTCGCTGCCAAGGCTGGGGAGGCAGCTTCCAGCCGCAGTGGGACACAGTAATTTCCTCTGTGCCGACGGTCAGACTGAAGCTCTTGTAGGTTTGCTTCGCATTTTTGTTACACCATCATAATCATCATCATCATCATCAGCCCGACTATACCCACTGCAGGGCGAAGGACTTTCTCATATTCCTCCACTTAACCCGGTTCTGTGCTAGCTGCATCCACTTCACCCCTGCGAACTTCTTAACCTCATCTGCCCACCTAACTTTCTGCCGCCCCCTGCTACGCTTTCCTTCCCTTGGAATCCAATTTGTTACCCTAAGCGACCATCGGTTATCATCTCTTCGCACTGCATGTCCTGCCAATCTCCATTTCTTCTTCTTAATTTCCGCTAGAATGTCGGTAACTTGAGTTATTTCTCTGACCCACTCTGCACGCTTCCTATCTCTTAATGTTACCCCTACCATTTTTCATTCCATAGCCCTCTGAGTTGTCCTTAACTTAAGTAGAACTCTCTTGGTTAGCCTCCACGTTTCAGCCCCATAGGTGAGTACAGGTAAGATGCAACTGTTGTATACTTTCCTTTTAAGCGATACCGGTAAGCTGCTAGTCATACTCTGCGAGTGCTTGCCAAATGCGCTTCATCCCAATCTCATTCTTCTTATTTCCCTTTCATGGTCCGGATCTGCGGTTACTACCTGTCCTAAGTAGACATATTCGCATACTACTTCCAGTATTTCGCTACCTAATGTAAACTGCTATTAATTCCAGAGGTTGTTGAACATTACCTTAGTCTTCTGCATATTGATTTTCAAGCCTACCTTTCTACTTTTTCTGTCTAGGTCATCAATCATTATTTGCAGTTCATCCCCCGAGTTGCTTAGCAAGGCAATGTCATCAGAAAATCGCATATTACTGAGGTATTCTCCATCTACCCTTATCCCTAACTGCTCCAATTCCAAGTCTCTGAATACTTCCTCTAAGCAAGCTCTGAATAAATAGTACTGGTGAGATTGTGTCTCCTTGCCTAACTCCTTTCTTTATGGGAATTTTGTTACTTTCTTTATGCAGAACTATGGTTGCTGTGCAGCCACATTATATATGTTCTATCACTTTCACGTACGGCTCGTCTACCCCCTGATTTCGCAATGCCTGCATCACCGCCGAGGTTTCAACTGAGTCAAATGCTTTTTTGTAATCAATGAATGCTATGTATAAGGGCTGGTTATATTTTGAGCATTTTTCTATCACCTGGTTGATGGTATCAACACGGCCGCTCGATGGAAGCGCACTGGGTGCGGCCTGCTGCATCGTGCCGCCGTCAATGGGCAAGCGCGTCCTTGGGGAGTTTACAGTTGCGCCCGCTAGTTCTGCTGAGATCGCCACTGTTCGGGAACACGTCGCCGCCGGAGTCGCCGGCTCTGAGCGCGCGGTTTGCTTCCTTTCTGGGCGCGTTCGCCTCGCGTCTGCGTGGTAAACGCAAATTTTTTTGTATGTGCGTGTGCAAGCAAGTTGACGAAGGAGAAAGCCGTTTTAGGCTCATGGAGCGAAAATCTGTGCGCAGAAGCTGTGGCTGTTATCTGTGCGTCGCATCTGTGCACCGGTGTGCCAGTAGCAAAAGCGGACGTGCAAGGAGGGAGATTAAGAATGCAAATGATTGATGAGGATAGGTAGATAATCAATAAAATTTATAAATAGACATTGAAAGAGGTAATGACTAATGCTAATGACTCTTAATGGTTAATAATGACTAAAAGATTTGTAATGACCAGTATATCAAACCACGACATGTAATGACCGCAATTGAGTAGAAATGAGTAAAAGTGTTCAGCGATGTGTGGTAATAACTATAATAGTACGGCATGAATCATCATTACTGTCAATGACTACGAAATGACCAATACGTGAAACGACGACATGTAATGACCACTGCTGATTCTAAATGAGTAACCTGCTTAGTTATCAGTGATAAGGGCTACCATGACTACGCAGGCAAACTCATCATGACTGAGAAACGACCAATATATCAAATGATGACTTGAAATGACGAACTGTGGCAAACGATGAGAGGGAAATGATAGAAGAGGGGTAGGCTTTCGCCGTCCTCCGCTTAAGAGAGCTTAAGAGACATCTAAGAGACCCTCTAATTTTATCTGCTGAGCTCGCTCAGGCAAAGACAGCAGCGAGGAGTGGAAATGCACTCGCTTCCTCTGAAATGAAAGCGGCGCTGAGGTTAAAAAGTACATATGCTGAAGCATAATGCTCTATCAGCTGCCATTGAATTTGCTACAAGGGACAGCAGATTGGACTTTGTGATTAATTATAGGTTAACCGTGCAAACAACGTGGCGGGAACACAGGAGAAGAAGACGGCACAACTGCGCCAGTTATGTCGTCCTCTTTTTCTGTGTTCCCGCCACGTTGTTTAACCTATTTAGTTATCAGGGAGCTGGCCAGTGAACTAGGATTTTTAACGATGTGTTGTGAAGAAGATGAACACGATGAGGTAGCACCAGAAGCTTTTCTCGCAGGTTATGTTGTGAGAACATATCAGAAAAAGCTACGAAGGTTTTTTTTTATATAAGCATGCAATTTGTTCTAAATTTTGCCGCGCTAGTCTGAGTGGCCTTGCAAGTAAAGGAGACGGTGCATACGACATTTGTTTATACTGTTGAGACTGTTTGAGCCGATGCGATAAAATGAAAAGCCGCTTCCTACAGAAAATCCGGCGCCCGCTCTGTCGGCAGAAAGTCGAAAAAAAAACCTCTCTGGTAAGAGGCACTTTAGTTGGTGCCTCTTTGGCACCTTTGGCGCAATGCGAACACGCGACATGTTCAATGTGGTAGAAGCTGCCAAACCAGAGAGAGTCAATAAGATGTAAGGGTGAAATGGGATTTATTGAAAGCGGGATCCTTAGATCCCAAGTCAGGCACACTATACTCCTATAGGGCACGTTCGTACCGCTTCGGCAAAGAGGGGCTTTATATAGCTATGTGTAGGATTTCATTTAATGCGGTGGCTTAAGGTTGCTTTCTAATGATATGCGACAGAGGCAGCAATTACGGGATACGGTGAATAAGCAGGTAGCAAAGTGCGGGCACTCTAACGAGGCTCCTCAAGGAGACTTAAGAACCCCAAGTTTTGTTTATCACTACCAGGTTGTTGCTTAATTTATGCGCTATTTGGTAATGGTTTTGAGGCGACATGTCAATCGAGCAAGAGCCTGTTGCAGGAAATATGAGTCAACTGGACCAGTTACAGGTTCATGAAAACCAAGGACAATGGAGGCTTGATGTACCCCAAAAAGAAAGTAATCACGCTTTGTCAGCTTACGAGCACCTTCATTAACAGGATGATGAAGTCTGAAGAGGTACGGCGAAGTAGCAAGCTGTGTAAACTTTTGATTTTATTTTTTTCTCACTGTACACAGTACCTGCAGCTAATCTAATCTATAAAAACAATGATCGTGCCTATGCTAAGGCGGCTATGCAAGATATCGTTAAGCTGCTGCCCCCACTGATAGCGAGCTGGGCTGGAAATGTCAACTCAACAGTGGTGCGATGTTTATGGCTATGGGATAAACCTCTCTCAAGATAGGTTTTCCGTCTGCGATTGGTAATTTTCTTCCTTTCTTTGTGTGGCCGTTAAAAGCGTACTCGGCTGCTCGCTGAATCTCGGCTGCAGTTGCGCTCTGACGCGTGAACATTCTTGTGATCAAAGCTAAGAGTTTCACAACAGCAACACTAGATGCGCATTCTTCCATTGAAAATTACGAACCAGCAAAATTGTATGGATTTGTAAGCAGCCAATAAAAATAGTAATAAAAACTTTCGGCGCATATACGTAGCACCTTGAGGCAGACCGGCTCTATCAAGCGCGCTTACTTTGTCCGGTCATGCAAAATGCGGGACGCCATGACAGATAGCGTTCTGGCGTACAAAGTTTAAGGTCTCCAACTGAGTGAAAATCGCAGGTTATCGTTTAGATTTAACCTAATAAACATCTTCACATTTCCTACGTAAAAGTGGTCACAATGAGATGGAGGGGTTGGTTACAGGTCGCAATTTCACAGAGGTTGCTCATAGTAGGATATTTTTTTATTGGATAGCGCTGGCAGCTTAGAACAGGTTGGCATCAATATGTGTATAAAAGCTGTATGCAGGAATGAGTAAATGGTGTGAAAATGACACACGGAATTCGCGACATAGTTAATTAAGTGGTTATGCATTGGGCTACCATGGCAGCTGAACAGCTTCTAATTGTTCACAGCCGGGTCACATCCTAATGTGACGAACCACTGGATCAGAATGCAACATCACGGTAATACGAGCTCTCCAATCGAGTGGCCTCGAACCACCGTCACTATAAGTTTTTCGGGGTACACTCCAGTATACATTCTTGCCGAGCAAGCGCTAAGTGCTGACATGGTCACACTAGACATGACACTATATACTAATTCTTGTTGCCAAATTGTGTGAAGCGGAGATCTTATATCCTTAAAATAAAAGGCTTCTACCACGCAGACGCCTCCCTCAAAGCGCAGCCAGGCGCAGCTCTCCGCAAGCAGCTGTCCCCGAACGGTGACGCCGCGTCGGTGGCGACTGGAAGTAGGCGCCTCCCGCCGGTTTCGGGCGATGCAGCAGGCCGCACCTAGTGCGCTTCCATCGAGCGGCTGTGGTATGAATATGATCGATAGTAGAGTACCGTTTCCGAAAACCTGCTTGATCCTCTGCTTGATTGTAGTCTAAGTTGTCGTGATTCTATTAGCGATTACCTTAGTAAATACCTTATACGTAACAGACAGTAAGCTGATTAGTCTGTAATTTTTAAGGTCCTTAGAGTCCCCTTTCTTATGAATGAGGATAATGTTTGCATTCTTCCATGGTTCCGGTACCGTCGATGACACTAGGCACTGCGTATACAGAGTGGTCAGTTTTTCTAGCACGGTAACCCCCCGTCCTTCAACAAATCTGTAGTTATCTGATCTTCTCCAGCTGATTTCCCCCTTTTCATTGTTTCTAATGCTTTCTTGACCTCGTCCTTCGTCACTGGTGGAACGTCTGACTGTTTTTCCCTAAAGCCAATCTCATTACGGTCCTGACAACTTTGGCTACTGTTAAGTTCAGTTAGTTCAGTCGTTCAGTCGTGTCCGCCTCTTCGTGACCCTATGGACCATGTCACGCCACGCTTTCCGGTCTCCTAACATCACATAACTTCATCTGCAGTGCCTCGAGGATGCCATCTAACCATCGCGTTCGCTGCCTAACCTTCCGCCGGCGACTCTCAACCTTTCCCAATATCAAATCTTTCTCCAGCGACTCCTCTCTTCTCATCAGATGACCAAAGTAGCTGAGCTTTAACTTTAGTATTTGACCCTCCAATGGTCAGTCAGGGTTTATGGTCGACAATATCGACTGATTTGATCTTCTGGCAGTCCAAGAAACTCTCAAGAGTCTTCGCCAACACCACAATTCAAACGCGGCAATTCTTCGGCGGTCAGCCTTTTTCACAGTCCAACTCTCCCATCCATACACCACAAATGGGAAGACCATAGCACGAGTTATACGTATCTTGGTTGGCAGACTAATTTCTCTGCTCTTTACTTGATAGTCTCCAGGACTTGATAGGGCAAGACGCCATGATCTTTGTCTTTTTAATGTTCAGTTTAAGCCCAAACTTCTCACTCTCTTCTTGTACGCGCATCAGAAGTCTCTTGAGTTACACTTCACTTTCTGCCATTAAAGTGGTATCATCAGCATATCTAAGGTTGATGATACGTTTTCCAGCAATCTTCACTCCAGCTGAAGACTCGTCCAGACCGGCCTTCCTCATGATGCACTCTGCATATAGGTTAAATAGGCAGGGCGACAGTATGCAGCCTTACCTCACTCCTTTCTCAATCGGAAACCAATCAGTAAGACCATGCTCAGTTCTGACTGTGGCCTCTTGTCCTTCATACAGGTTCCTGAGGAGACAGATGAGGTGAATTGGAACTCCCTTCTCTTGGAGACCTTGCCACAATTTGCTGTGATCTACGCAGTCAAACGCTTTCGCATAATCAATAAAGCAGAAGTAAATGGGTTTCTGGAACTCTCTTGCTTTTTCCATGATCCAGCGGAGGTTGGCAATTTGGTCTCTAGTTCCTCTGCCCTTGTGAAACCCAGCTTGCACGTCCGGAAGCTCCCGATCCACATACTGATGCAGCCTACCTTGGAGGATTTTCAACATCACCTTGCTAGCATGCGAAATAAGCGCGATCGTGCGGTAGTTGGAACAATCTTTGGCACTGCCTTTCTTTGGAATGGGGATGTAAACTGACGTCCTACAATGCTGTGGCCCCTGCAGTGTTGTCGAAATCTTCTGACATAATGTATGCAGAATGTTAATAGCGTCATGGTGAGGTTTTGAAGCAACTCAGCTGGAATGTCATCAATTCCGCTAGCTTTGTTCTTAGCAAGGCTGGCTAAGGCCCATTCAACTTCACTCTTCAGGATGCCCGGCTCGAGATCAGTAATCACAACCGTCTTATGTTGGGTTTGCACATCCGGATCCTTCTAGTACAATTCTTGTGTGTATTCCTGCCACCTCTTCTTTATCTCTGAGGCTTCATTGAGGTCCTTGCCTCGTTTGTCCTTTATCACGCCCAGCTTAGCACAGAAGCTTCCTTTGATATCTTTGATTGTCTTATACTGAGCTCTTGTGTTCCTTAATTGGCTGTTCTCAACTGCTTGGCGCTGTATGTTCAGGAAGGCATTCTTATCTCTCCTTGCTATTTTCTGAAAATACGCATTGAGAACCTTGTATCTTTCTCTTTCCCCCATAACGTTTGCCATCCTCCTTTCCTCAGCTATTTACAAAGCCTCTTGAGATAACCAGTTTGCTTTCTTGCATTTCTTTTGCTTTGGAACTACCTTAGTAGCAACTTGCATTATATCACGAACATCAGTCCACATCTCTTCGGGCTCTCTGTCTTCGATATCCATTTCTTGAAATCGATTCCTCACTTCCACAGCATATTCTAGTGGAATTTGATCCAGATCATACCTGAAAGGCCTTCTAGTTTTCTGAGTTTTCCTGAATCGAAGCTTAATTTTGGCAACAAGAAGCTGATGATCGGTGCCACAATCGGCCCCAGGCCTTGTTTTTACTGCTTGTATAGCGCTTCTCCATCTCTGCCGGCAAAGAATATAATCGATCTGATTCCTGTACAGACCATCCGGTGAAGTCCATGTGTACAGGCGCCTCTCGTGCTGTTGAAAATGAGTATTCGCTATGGTCAGGTTGTTTTCTTGACAAAACTCTACTAGCCTCTGCCCAGCTTCATTTGGCTCGCCAAGACCGAACTTGCCTATAATTCCGGATATTTCTTCACTCCCGACCTTAGCATTGCAGTCTCCTATGAGAAAAACGACGTCTGATGATGGGGTGCGGTCTAAAAGGCATTGTAGGTCCGCATAAAATCTCTCAACGTCAGTTTCTTCAGCAGTAGTAGTTGGTGCATAGACTTGGATAACTGTTATGTTGAAGAGATCTGTATAGAACTCTTCGGCTACTTTGACTATCTTGTCCATATTCGTGATGACGTTGCCCGCCTTCTCACTTATCGCACACATCTGGTTTTTGCCTATGCCCAATTTCTTCCCCCGTTCTTTACAGCATGTTCAATTTTATCCATTTTATACTTCCTTATATCGGCCACCTTGCGCTTATTGATTAGCTTTGATATCCCGGCCTATTCTATCTGGTCTGTTGGATTGGAAGCTTTCATACTCTGGCGTTTCATAAACAAATTTTTCGTATCCTTAGACAGCTTACCGGTATCCTCTCTAACAATCCTACCGCCTACTTCTACAGCGCACTCAGTAATGATATCTCTGAAATTATTGTTCAGTGCTTCTAGGGTAATATCCTCGTCCTCTGTTAGAGCTGAATATCTATTCTGTAGCGAGATCCTGAGCTCTTCTGCCATCCCCCTCAGCGCTAATTCGTTGATTGGTTTCTTTCTTACTAATCTCTTGCGTTCCTTCGTCAGATTAAGGCCAATTCGGGACCTCACCATCCTATGGTCACTGCATCGCACTTTCCCGATTACCTCTGCGTCTTGCATAATGGCGGGGGTTGAACACAGTATGAAGTGAACTTCATTTTTACTCTCCCCGTTAGGAATTTTCCATGCCCATTTCCGATTCTTCCATTTGCTGAAGAAGGTATTAATGATTCTTAAGTTATTGCGCTGAAGAAAGTATTCATGATTCTTAAGCTATTGCGCTCTGCAACCTCAACTAGTAACACCCCCCTGCTATTCCTAGAACCAATGCCATAGTCACCTACTGCCTGGTCTCTTGCCTGCTTTTTCCCTACCTTCGCATTGAAGTCGCCCATTAGTACAGTATACTGCGTCTTTACCTTCCGCACTGCTGATTAAACATCTTCGTAGAAGCTTTTAATTGCCTGGGCATCGTAACTGCATGTACGTGCATAGGCCTGTACAACCTTAAGTTTATACCGCTTATTAAGCCTAATTACGATGCCTGCCCCCCTCTCGTTAATGCTATAGAGTTCATCTATATTATCCGCTATGTACGTATTGACGAGGAAACCTACTCTTAGTTGTCGCCTCTCCGGTAAGCCTCGATAACACAGTACATGCTCATCCTTCAGTACAGTATATGCCTCATTCGGCCTCCTATCCTAACCTAACTAAGCCCTATGACATCCCATTTCATACCCTCTAGGTCATGTAACAGCACTGCTAATCTAGCTTCACTAGCTAGGGTTCTAGCGTTAAACGTTGCCAGGGGCAGTTTCCAATGGTGGCCTGTCCAGTGGAGCCAGAGGTTCTTAGAACCCCCTGCTGCGTCACAGGTCTGACCGCCGCCGTGGTCAGTCTTTCCGCAGCCGCTGGTGACTGAGGGTCGGGGTTTTATCGAAGTAATCATAAGAGGTTGCGGCCAATTACTGCACCAGGGTGGCCAACTCCTGTTCTGGTGAGAGAGCGCGTTTCCGGAGATGTTCACTGGCGTCAGGTCGCACCCCAAGCCTGTTTATGCAATTCCATCAACACGCGGTTTTTTTTATCCGGTGGAGAATTGCATGGCACCGGGATTTGAACCCCGGTCCCCTTGCATGCGAGGCGGATGTTCTGCCGCTACGCCACCGCTGCACAGCGTTTTGTTACATGCACACAGCTAGTTTGGAACAGGCGCTGGCACACACACACCAGCATACACAACATGCAGCACGCCCGCTAGCCGCACCGAACTCCGATGTCCGCCACCAAAAGGAACGAGACACCAAGTGCTGAGGCGCACGGAGTTGAAAGGGGGAGGGGAACGATTTAAGCACACACGAAACGGTGAGCTCGCGGCCTACGCGGTAGAGCGTGGCAGCTAGAAGGAGAGATGAAATGCGAGCCCGCGACGCAAGGACCGCCGCTGACTGAGATGGAAGAGGGCAACGCGAGAGAGGAGGAGTCACAGTCTAGCCAGTGCGGCCCTCGACGCAGCAACCGCCAGCTGTCTCTGATGATGAGTCATCGTCTAGACAGTGTGGGGGGCCGTATACTGGACTGCCATCATTTTCTTGATATTTTGAATCGCTCAACTTAACCTACCATGCTTTTGTGCACCGGACGGCCGCCGCATTTTAAATGAAAATGCGAGTTAATAGGCGGAATGAGGACCATGTAGCCATAACCCAGCGCCCTCCTGGATTAAGGAACACATAGTATAATAATTATAGTGCAGCGAAATCTGCAGAATATTTGAAATATTAGGAGTCGTAGCTATTTTCTAAATTGGATACAATTAACACTAAGCATGCAGGCCATGCTGAGTGTAGAAAAATTGAATCTTCGCCACATGATGCCAATATTAGATATTTGCAGAAGATAGACGATAGGCCACATATTGCTAATATACTGTCACTATGGCGCCTACATAATTAAGGCCTCGATGAGGCTATATAAAGTGCTCTTGACGCCAGGCATGTGGCCCTTGTCCGTCTATACAAGGTCATGAAGACGCCATATATGCCCTTTATCAGACCACATAAGGTCGCGAGGATATTATATATACCCCTGATCAAGCCATATTAGGTCCCGTTACCCGTTCCCGTTCAGATATGGATTATATGTTGCATGATATGCCAAATCTAAGCCATATAAGGGCAACATTTTGTACATAAATGACCTTATCAGGCCTGACTTAATATTTGATTTGCCCAGATAACATCTTATTTGCTGCCTTATATATTTGTATCTGGCAGGATATGTTTCATATCTGGAGCGGATATTGAATTTCCGTAAGGGCGCGGATGCGATATTCGGAGGTCGTGTGTTCAGCTCCCATCATTGGCATGTTGTTTTTCCTTCTACTTTGTGTTTAATGATCTCTCGCCTAAACAGATTACATTACTAATTTATATGATTACAGAAGTAAAAATAAAAAAACACAGTACAATCACCAATGCTTTCCTTGGCCTCGCCGACTGTTGGCTTCTTTCCTTAATGTATTATAACGAGCACCCTCATTTTCTATTCATTTATCTGTTTGTAGCTTACGCAGGTCTTGGTTCAGGCCGTCTTGAGGCCATAGGTAGTGTAAGACGGTTCTAGCACAGCTTTCGCCCTCGCTCGTGATCACATTCTACGTGACGCTGGTGGTAACACACGACGTTCCACGTCCACCGCTATGGTTGAAGGTGGCGCTGGTGAACACTTTCGAGGTTCGCATACAGGCAACATTAATACCCAAGAAAGTGGGACAGCGGCCGATGTAGCTCAGTTGGAAGAGCACAAGACGCGATATTCGGAGGTCGTGGGTTTCGTTCCCACCATAGGCACGTTGTTTTTCCTTCTACTTTGTGTTTAATTATCTTTTCCCTCAACAGATTACATTACTAATTTGTGTGATTACCGAAGCAAAATTAAAAAAAACGAAAGTACAATTCCCAATGCTTTCCTTGGCCTCGCCGACTGTTGACTTCTTTCCTACACACACACACACACACACACACACACACACACACACACACACACACACACACACACACACACACACACACACACACACACACACACACACACACACACACACACACACACACACACACACACACACACACACACACGCACGCACGCACGCACGCACGCACGCACGCACGCACACACACACACACACACACACACACACACACACACACACACACACACACACACACACACACACACACACACACACACACACACACACACACACACACACACACACACACACGCAGACACACACAAACAATATATTGTGAGTGCTGTGTGGCGCTTCATCTTCCACATGGCTGAACGTGCTGCTTCGTCTTCATCCTGCTCCCACTTGTAAATACCCATCGTCATCGCGGAGTGTGGTTGGCTGCAGTGTGCGACCAAGGATTCAGGTCTCCAATAAAACCTGATCCCCCAAGTCCGACATTCGCGTTACCTTACACGTGGTGGAGGTGCGCCTTGATTTCCCCGCTGTTTCGTCACCTGCATCCACCTGGTGCTTCGTTCTGGCCTCCGTTTCACCCCGACCACGATCGTCATGACCCAAGAGGGCCACTCCGCTGTTCTGACTTCTACCAACTCGACTCCAGCTCCCCTTGCCACTTGGACGGTAAGTAGCCGTCAGCGCAACCCGCAGATGTTCGCCGGTCTCCGCGGCGACGACGCTGATAACTGGCTGAACAGCTACGACCGGGTCAGTGCTTTCAACCGGTGGGACGATTCTCTTATTTATTAATTAATGTGTCCTTTAATTTGACGGATGTGGCCAAAACTTGATTCCTAAATCATGAATAGACGATTCCGGACTGGGCTACCTTTAAACAAATGTTACGCCAGATTTTCTGCGCTCCTACTGTTCGCACGGAGTCCGCCAAGAAGAAGCTAGAAGCCCAACTTCAGCGGTCCAATGAGACCTATACCTCTTATATAGAATATGTTCTTACACTTTGTCGGCACATAAATGACACCATGCCAGAGGCCGAGCGGGTTCGGCACGTCCTAAAAGGTATTGGGCCACTCGCCTTTAATGCCCTGGCCGTGCAGAACCCTACAACTATCGACGCCATCATATCGACTTGTCAACGCCTTGAACTACAGTCAATACGCCTGCAGCCTGATCCCACTTCCTTTGGTTTCCCTGCCGACGCTGACCTCCGTACACTTATTCACGGATTAATTCCTGAAGAGCTCTCAGCTCAAGGTAATTTGTGCCGCTCGGCCTCTGAGCCACATCCTTCAAGTGCCAGCCTGCGTAGCATTGTCAAAGAAGAGCTGTCCTCAATGACCTCTTCCCCCCCCCCACACCGGTCGCTCCTACCATCTGTCATGTGCCAACGTACGCCCAGGTTGCGTCCTTGCCGTCTGCAGTTGGAGCGCCTACGCCACCAGCGCCTACCACTGCTCATGTCGCCGCATTGGCACCATCTGCCGCGGCGCCGACATTCTACCCCACCTGGCGCCCAGCCCGCCCTGTTTGTTGTTACTGCGGGTACCGAGGCCATTTTTCCCGCTTCTGTCGTCGCAGGCTCCAAAATGAACGCCGCGGCTACGACTCATTTGAAGCAGACTACCCTCCTCGCTTCTCCGGCTCTAACCACCGTTCATTCCCTGATTATCCCCGACGTTCATCACCCCCGCCAGAAAGTCCCGCTCCGCCTGGTGGTTACAGGCCTTCAAGACGTCGTTCTCCTTCACCTTTTCGCCGCTCAACCTCGCCTTTCCGCAAAGCTTCTTTAATGACCCGCTTCCTATCGGAAAACGGACCACTGCAGTTTTAGGGCACTCTTCAGCCATCCCAAAAATCCTCCGGAGCGTCCCTCGAATATTATTTCAGTTTGGGATGAAGGTTTATCTGTTGAGGCTTCGGCTGGCACGGGCGCCGCTGTTTCTGTGATACAGACTGACTTGTGCTCCCGCGTGCGAAAAGGGAAAACACCTTACGATAAACCTGAACTCCGTGGAGCTAATGGTGCAATAATTTGGCCTTTTGCTGAGTGTACTGTGCGAGTTTTTGTTGACCGTGTCCGCCACCATGTACAATTTGCTGTGATGTCACCGTGCGCTCATCCAAATATTTTAGGCTGGGATTTTCTGTTTGCCGCATCAGCCAGCATTTCGTGTCTTGACAGGGTCATTTACACGAATGAGAGCGATCTGTCTTCTGAACTTCCCGAGCCCCGTCATCGCCTGCTTGCCGCTACTGACTCAGTGTTGCCCCGTCGATGCGAACAACTTGTCGCGCTTACTTTTACTGACATTGATAACAGCTAATCGTGCCTTCTGATCGCCATCTAACCCGTGGAATCGCGTTACCACCAAGTCTTGTTCGGTTTGAGCATGGTTTGTCGCTGCTTTGAACACTTCCACAGAGCCCATTGTGCTGACCAAGGGACATGTTTTCCTTGTGCCCTGGACATTCACCCTGTGTCCCTCACCACCCTTACCGCCCCCTCTTCCTCACCAGCAACTTCGTCCGATGCCTCTCTCTGTGTTCTTTTTGGCACCATCAATCCTGACTTTCCTGCGACTCACCGCCAAGCTTTCAGGAATTACTTCGAAAACACCAAGCCTCCTTTGATGTCACTTCTCCGACCTTGGGCCGAACTTCTTCTGCGCAGCACCGCATTATTACAGAAGGTACTTCTATTGTCAGCCGCCGCCCTTACCGTGTTTTCTTATCAGAACGTAAAATTATAGAAGATGATGTGTATGATATGCTCCGACGAGACATTATTCGGCCCCTCAGCTAGCCCCTGGTCATCTCCGGTTGTCTTGGTAAAAAAAAGGATGGGTTCGTGCGTTTTTGCATTGATTACCACGCACTTAACAAAGTCACTCGCAAAGATGTTTACCCATGCCACGAATTGACGACTCCCTCGACTGTGTTCAGGGCGCCGAATATTTCTCCCTTTTGGATTTGTGTTCCGGTTACTGGCAGATTCCGATGCACGAAGCCGACAAAGAAAAAACCGCATTCGCTACTCCCGATGGGCTTTAAGAATTCAATGTCATGCCTTTCGGACTTTGTAATGCCCCCGCCACGTTTGAGAGTATGATTGACACTGTTCTAAGAGGACTTAAGTGGAAAACATGCTTGTGCTATCTGCACGACATTGTTATTTTCTCTGCGACTTTTTCTGATCATATATGCCGCCTTGATCAAGTATTGACGTGCCTGGCATCCGCCGGTCTCCAGCTGAACAAAAAAAGTGTAATTTTGCCAGGAAAGAAATTAAGATCCTGGGCCACCTCGCCAGCCGCGATGGCATTCGACCCGACCCTGACAAGCTTGCTGCAATTTTGAACTTTGCACGCCCTCAGAGGACTAAGGATCTACGCAGTTTCCTTGGCCTATCTTCTTACTTTCGCCGTTTCATTCGCAATTTCGCTACCATTGCGGCACCGCTCCACCACCTTACCGACCGTACGACCGTACCGACCTTACGGTCCGAAGAATGCGAAAAAGCTTTTCAAACCCTGAAGAATGCTCTCACTTCGGACCCTGTTCTCGCTCACTTCGCCGACACGGCTGCCTCCATTCTCCACACCGATGCCAGCAGCCTCGGTACCGGTGCCGCACTTCTGCAACGTGATACCGCTTCTCGGGAAAAGGTAATTGCGTTTACCAGTCGAACTCTAACACCAGCGGAACGCAACTACACCATCACTGAGCAAGAGTGCCTCGCCATCGTTTGGGCAGTTCAGAAATTCCGCCCCTACCTCTACGGCCGCCATTTCACGATCGGTACCGATCACCACGCTCTGTGTTGGTTATCAACCCTCAAAAATTTGACTGGACGCCTGGGTCGTTGGATTCTTCGTTTGAAGGAATACCACTTCGACGTCACTTACAAATCGGGTCGCAAACATCGAGATGCCGATGCTCCTTCCCGTTGCCCGCTCCCAGAACCACCACCTAGTGCATCTTCGCGCCTTCCTGCGTGCACCCTCGACGTCCCAATGTCGTTCAGAGCTCCAAACATCACCTGTGCTACACCTGCCGCTGCTCCAGATCGTTACGTCATTATTTCACACCAGCGAGCAGATCCCTATTGCCTTTCCCTAATCGACCTTCCCACCGGTGCTCCTCACCCTCCTACAGCTAGGATGCGCAGGCAACTCCAAAAGTTCAAACTTGACAAAGACGTGCTCTCCCGTTATATTTATTGCCCTGAAGTACCCATTGGGTTCCCGTTATTCCGAGAGCGCTTCGCACACGTTTACTGGCGGCTTTCCACGATGATGCTACAGCCGGTCATTAGGCTTTCATAAAACTTACCACCGCGTGAAAATCCGTTTCTTCTGGCCAGGTCTCGCCTCAAGCGTGGCAAAATACGTCGCCTCTTGTCTGCCATGCCAGCGCCGCAAACGGCTGACTTCTCCTCCTGCTCGCCTACTGCAGCCGCTACCTTGTCCTGCTGCTCCTTTCGCCGTTGTCGGCATAGACTTATACGGGCCACTTCCATTATCCGCACGAAGTAATCGCTGTATCGTCACCGCCGTCGACCACCTAACACGCTACGCTGAGACCGCTGCCCTGCCTAATGGCGCAACACATGAGGTCGCGACCTTCTTTTTGGAATCGTTCGTACCGCGCCATGGGGCCCCTCAAGAGCTTCTCAGCGACCGTGGTCGGATATGTCTGTCGACGATTGTAGCCGAAGTTCTTGAGGCCTCAACCACACATCACAAATTGACCTCCAGCTATCTCCCGGAGACCAATGGGTTGACTGAGCGGTTTCACCGCACGCTTTCTGGCATGTCTGTGTACGTCGACCAGGACCACCGAGATTGGGACGTAATACGTCCTTTTGTTACGTTCGCCTACAATACGGCTGTACAGCGGACCACAGGTTGCACCCTGTTTTTCCTTGTTTACGGCCGTTCTCCAGCTACCCTTCTTGATGCCTCTTTTCTTTCTACACATGGCAGTTCCTCATCCTCTCTTCCTGACCAGTTCCTTTCCCGAGTGGCGGAATCTCGCCGGCTTGCTCGCGTCAACACGAAAGCTAGACAGGAAGACCGCAAGTATCGCTATGATTCAACCCACCGCCAAGTTTCGTTCGGTCCCGGCGACGAGGTGTTACTTTGGACCCCATTACGCACTCCTGGCCTCTGTGACAAGTTCCAGCATTAGTGCATTGGTCGTTACACAGTTCTTGCAACAACCTCCCCGGCCAACTATCGCGTCTCTCCTGTTTACCCTCCTCCGGACAGTCGTTACCGTGGCACTGAAGTTGTCCACGTTTCACGCATGAAGCCTTTTATTCGGCGCAATCCTGCGGACTAATTGCGGCCAGGCTGGCCGCTTCAACAGCGCGGGCGAAATAGTGTGAGCGCTGTGTGGCGCTTCATCTTCCGCATGGCTGAACGTGCTGCTTCGTCTTCTGACTGCTCCCTCTTGTAAATACCCATCGTCATGGCGGAGTGTGGTTGGCTGCAGTGTGCGACCAAGGCTTCAGGTCTCCAATAAAGCCCGATCCCCCAAGTCGACCTTCGCGTTACCGTACGATATATATATACGATATATATATATATATATATATATATATATATATATATATATATATATATATATATATATATATATATATATATATATATATATATATATATATATATATATATATATATATTGCCGCGAAACCTACAAATCTGTAGTGGTTGTTTTTTGGCAGCCGCTGGCATGCGGCCTGATCACTCTGATTCCGTATCGCGTATCAGTTCTGTGTTCTTTGGTTGTTAATGCTCGATGTCGCGAGATGCACCTTTATCAGTTTCGTTGCCGCGCAAGATGCGCCGAGATCTGTCTCGAAGATTCCGATCCCTCGCGTATGTTTCTACAATGTTCCAGGTTGTGCTGGTAGAAAGTTTGCGACATTATCTAAATTTTTCTGAGCAGCTTTTAAATTGAGCGTTGACGAGTGTTACGGGCATTCTTAGTTCGACTATCGACGAGCACGTTTATTGCAATCGCCACCGCCAAGTTGCTTAGTTTTTTTGCGGGCGGAAGTAAGCAAATAAATTTCTTCAGTGCAATCACCAACTCTTCATTTGTGTCATTGACCTTGTCACCACCACGTGACGTCTGCTGGAGGTGCTGCCCTTGAGCCTTCAAGCGCAGACCTCAGCCTTGTTCCTGTCGCCCTGGGGGACTAGCCTATAGGTCACCGAGCCAAGGCCTACAACCCGAACACGATCTGCTGCCTGACCCCGTTCGACTCCGGAAGGCAGCAACTTTGGAAATGGTCTAGTCAACAGCCGCAGTCTTCTTCGTGCAGCCCCGGGAGCCCCCCTATCTTCCAAGGACTGCCCAGTGAAGATGCGGAAGACTGAATAGACCTTTTCAACCGTGTGGCAAAATTCAACGGCTGGAACAACGCTGCGAAACTCAGGCAAGTCTACTTTGTCCTTCATGGACATGCCCGAGTTTGGTTCGAAAATGACAAGACTTCTTTAAACGATTGGGAGTCGTTCAAAGCAGAGTTTTTGATGGTCTTTGCAAGTTCTGTCTGAAAAGAAAGAGCTCAGATCCTCCTCCAATCAAGCCTTCAACTCCCAAATGAGCCTGTCCTGGTCTACATAGAGGAATTGAAGGGCCTCATTCGCAGCGCCGACACTAAGATGACCGAAGGAGAGAGAGTAAAATGTTTAATGATAAGCGTTAAAGAGTCTCTTTTTGCAGGGCTGGTCAGAAATCCGCGAAAAACCATGGCGGAATTTGAAAGAAGCGTCGACCATTGAGAGGATGATGGACACCTGGATGCGCCACTATGAACGACCACTCTAGCCGGTCTACGCAAGCCCCTACAGCAGCGCATCTGCCAGCGGAGAGAGTCTTCGGGACCTAATCCGGGAGATCGTGCGAGAAGAACTCCGCCGGTTGCTGCCGCCATCCCAACAACCCCAAGTGGCAGCGCTCGAGGACGTCGTCCGTGACGAAGTTAGGCAGACACTGAGTTTTCCTGAAGTGACGGCTCCGACTTCTCCAATGGAAGGAGCAGCAGCCATGAACTATGCTGCTGCATTATGTCGTCTTGCACCACGATGTGATCTTCCTGGCCCTAGTCGCTACCATCCTGTTCCGGAAAGCCGCCCCCTGGCCTCCGCCCGTCACGCCTACTAACGACCTCAAGCCCCAGGAAGTGCGACGGCTGGAGGACTCCGAACAACCGGCTATTATACTTCTACTGCGGTGAGGCCGGCCACATCCTACGCCACTGCCCTCAGACACATCTGCCTACGTGGCTTCGCCATCGACGCCGCACGATCCCCTCCCGGAGAGCGACCACAAGAAATCGACGACTTTCTGCAGAGGTTACAGCGCGTGTCGCCATTTAGTCTGTCATGGTCCCCCTCGCCTTACAGGGCCCCCTTTGCATCGCCAGGGCGTACCTACGATGGCAGTGTGCGCGGAAGATCCCTAAGCCAGCGTAGGGGAAACTAAAGAAAGCAACCTTTGAAGGTGAGGCTGCTTCATGGCGAAAACACGAAGATCCTCCATCGCCAACGACGAGTCACGACGACGCAGCCATTAAATCGCCGATCCACAGAACAACGTCGACGAGATCACGACCAGACTTCAAGTTGACATCGTCGCCCAGCTACGTGGCGACGGTGTGCTCCGGCCGCGACCTCAGCACGAGACGAAGCAGAGATCGAACACCGAAGCCAACGTGCAAAACTAGGACGCGAACAAGTGGCCTTGAGGTTGCTGTCGACGGACGCACGGTTAGCGCCCTTGTGGACACCGGAGCCGACTACGCTGTCATCAGTAGAGCTTCAGCTGCCCAGCTTGAGAAGGTTACGACCAGTTGGGACGGCCTGCGAATCTGTACCGCTGGTAGTAATCTTATTACGCCGTCGGGGCGATGCACCGCAAGGGGTACAGTACATGGACGTACTTACCCAGAACCTCCACCAGATGTCACGTGATGGTGACAAGGTCGATTGCGAGGGTAAAAAGTGGATCATCGTGGCCAATGACAACCTTACCCATTACGCAGAAGCAAAAGCACTACCCAATGGTACCGCGGCAGAAGTCGCAAAATTTTTTGTCGAACAAATTTTCTTGCGACACGGCGCTCTAGACGTGCCCATCACGGACAGGGGAACGGCGTTTACGGCAGAGTTGACGCAAGCCATCCTGGAATGCTGTCATATAAGCCATCGACGAAAAACTGCGCATAATCCCCAGACCAATGGCCTTACGGAGCGCCTGATCAAAACGATCGTGGACATGATCGCCATGTACGTCGGCGGTGAACACAAGACCAGGGATGCCATCTTTCCGTACGTGATCTTCGCGTATAACACGGAAGTCCAGGAGACAACCAGAGTGACCCCGTTCGAGCTTGTGTACGGCAGGGAGCCCACGACGACGCTCGACGCAAAGCTGCCGCACGTAACCAGCGAGGACGACTTTGACGTCGCTGCCTACCTGCAGCGTGCTTATACTCCGTTTCATACATCAGGTGCAACGCAGCGAAAGCTACGCAAGTAGTCCGCAAGAAAAAAAAACAGGAGGCGTATCACTACGCGCTCATTCTGTAGGCGAGTGGTTCCTGCCGAAACGGGCTATATTCCGAGCATACAAGTTTGCAATAACATGCTGCGCATGCTTAGACATCTTCAAAGAGCGGATGTTATAGAAAAAATGCGCACCAATGAACAATTTTCTCAAAAAGAGATGCGCAGCGCGGAGGGTACAGCCAGCGCCATCTGGTGGCACAGCGGCAAGGTTGCGGGGCAGCAAGACGCGGCACGAACAAAAACGACATAAAGAAACATAAAAATTAGCCGAATCTGACCTTTTCTATCTAAAAAAGGTGCTTTTTATGAAGTTGATGGCAAATGTAAAATTTATTAAGCTTGCAGACAAAGCAACTATTATTTTCTCTCGTCAAGAGCAGGCACTATTTTTTATCGCGGATGCGGAGAGCGCAAACAAGAGCTGTAGCTTTGGTAGTGTTGCACTTGATGTATGAAACGAAGTATAGGAAGCCCGACGACTTGCACGCTTGCGTATTAAAGAGCAACAGCGCACCGTCACCCGACGATAAAACTTACGACGACGCCACGCAGAGTACAATGCAGGAGACCAAGTGTGGGTTCGGACTCCAATTCGTCGCCGTGAACTAAGTGAAAAGCTACTGCGTCGATACTTCGGACCATACAAAATCCTTCGCCGTGTCGGACAACTCGACTATGAAGTTGTTTCCGACGGTACGGCAGCATCACAACGGCGACGCGTGCGCCCAGAAATCGTACATGTTGTTCGTCTGAAGCCTTATTACGCGCGTTAAAGAAGCCGTGATGTTTAAACTTTGCAATGTTTCAGTATAAGTTGCTTTGTTTACTTTTGAACATCGAGGCAATGTTTTTTTAGGGGGGGGGGGGGTAATGCTGCGAAACCTGAAAAAACTATTTCTTGTTTTTTTGGCAGCTTCCGGCATGCGGCCTTGTCACTCTGATTCTAGATCGCGTATCAGTTCTTTATTCTTTGTTTGTTAATGCTCTATGTCGTGAGATGCACCTTTATCAGTTTCGTTGTCGCGTAAGATGCGCCGAGATCAGTCTCGAAGATTCCGATAATTCGCGATGTTTCTGCAATGTTCCAGGTTGTGCTGGTAGCAGTTTCCGACGTTATCTAGATTGTTCTGAGCAGCCTTTAAATTGAGCATTGACGAGTGCGACGGGCAATCTTTGTTCGACGATCGACGAGCACGTTTAATGCGATCGCCCCTGCCAAGTTGCTTAGTTCTTTTGCGGGAGCAAGTCAGCCCAATAACGAGTTTCTTCAGTGCAATCACCGACTCATCATTTGTGTCATCGACTTTGGCACCACTACGTGACAATATATATATATATATATATATATATATATATATATATATATATATAGTTTAAGCGGCCAATATATATATATATATATATATATATATATATATATATATATATATATATATATATTGGCCGCTTAAAAAATTATAAAGCGAAGGGTACTCTTTATTTAAATAAACATTTTATTGGACTCGACGTTTCCCTGTTTCATATATATATATATATAAATATATATATATATATATATATATATATATATATATATATATATATATATATATATATATATATATTCCATTATATTAAGCAAAGAAGCCAATAGTCGGCGAGGCCAAGGAATGCATTGGGGATTGTACTTTGTCTTTTTTTTACTGTTTACTTCGGTAATCACATAAATTAGAAATGCAATCTGTTTAGGGGAGAGATAAACAAAAAGTAGAAGAAAAAACAATGCGCCGATGGTGGGAACCAACCCACGACCTCCGAATATTGCTTCCTACATCGGCCGCTGTCCCCACTGCTACTTTCTTGGGTATTAATGTTGTCTGTATACGAAACTTGAGTGTTCAACAGCGCCGGACGAGCACCCTCATTTCCTCTTCATATATATATATATATATATATATATATATATATATATATATATTGTAATAGGAGTCCTTGAACAGGGCGCTACGCCGTCAACAGTCAATGGAACGTTCTGCGATCAGTCGTTGCACTTCTGTAAGCGCACGCCCGAGCGTCGGGGAGAGAGCTTCGTTGTCGTTTTCTTTCCTGACCGTCACGCGTGTTGAACATGGTTGTCGTTCTCTTCAGAGCATCAGGCGCTGAACATATCAGAGCCGAATACCTGTTTTACAATATATATATATAATGTGTTCATGAGTGACTTGCAGCTGTAGGACAGGCACGGTTCTGTCGTTAAACCACATCACATCACATGTGTTAGGCCACACCAGGCTCAATCTAACTTTTCTGCATTGTTTTTAATAGGCGGCAAAAATGACATATGAATGCTAAATTTAGGAATTACTTTCGCGAGCCCAGCTTAGCACTAAAGTTCACTTTAGATACTAACTGTCTTGTTAATAATTGTCTTCGTTTTCCACATGTTTGATGATTTTGTGCTATCTATTTTATTGTTAGGTTTTCTAAGAAACAAAAATGCGGATATTACTGTTCATGAGCTGTGTACGCATTCATGTTGAAACAAGCTGCCTACTTACTCACTTGTCAGGAAAAGTTGTGGTCTCCGTCTCTGAAAAACGGAAAGCACAAGGACGCTGTAATAAAGAACGTGGTTCACTACTAGCTCACTTTCGACGTGGCGACCCCGGAGCCGAGCGGATTGTTTCAATGAGATGAGCAGCTCATCTCTTCACTTTTCCCGCCTTATGTGGTATTGTGAGCGATCCTTTCTACCCCCCCCCCCCCCCCCTTTTGTTAAATGGGAAAGAACTACCGGCATGCCCTTTCCCTTTGCCTAAACTGGGGAGTAATGTCATAATCTAATAGGCAAAAAACCGATGTCACGACGGAAAAGAAGGATCGCCATGCGGCGCATAAGAGATTTACCACCCCAAGCAGCGCCCTTTGCGTGTTATATAGAGCTCATTAATGTACGCTCGCGGGCTTCCGTTTCGGAAAACTGCAAGTGACAGCTTGCCTTGAGACGGGCACACAAATTGCATATCCGTACAATATTTCATTTTACGTACTGAAGTACGAGTGCTCGCCGGCACTTCGAAAAAGGGGGTGATGATAAATATGAACTAAGTTACTTATAATTGTTTGAAATCAAAAACGTATATAGAATGTACACATTCTGAAGCTAGAGAAACAAACAATAAATGGGACAAAATTAAATCTAGCTAGGATACACTAATAGGAAAAAGCGTCTTTGGGTAAAGCGAGAAATAGCATGGCGCAGTTGTGATAGACAGGCTGATTTGTAGACGAAAGTAAGGAGCAGCATTGCATCTTGCTTTTGTGTCTGGAAATATTTGAACAGTGATAGCTTGCGTGCGACTGAGCACGACAGCTAAGCTATTGTAGAGCGGGGGGGGGGGGGGGGGGTGTTATAGATTAGTGGGGATGAGTATTTGCTTGATCAGCAATAAAAGACAAGGACCTGCTATCCTACGCGATTGAAGACACTGAAGGGAGAAGATCCGCTGAAGTAGAGCGACGCTCGCTGGAGGATGGGAGAATTGAGTCTTCTTAGTAGCTCACCACCATTTTGCATAGAATCTAGATCACTGAAGAAATGTGCTTTTGACGAGTATTCTCGACAATGGTGTAGATAAGATTTTATAACCATTTGCCTAATTTGCGGTTGGACTGATTTCAAGTGTAACAAATGTAACCATGAATTTGTGAGTCGCAAGGGCAGACTATACCAACATATTGTAGCGTGTGCAACCGCAGCCGCTGGGCGGCTGCTTATCGCGAGTCTCGTGCGCTGACTTGATGAAGCAGTGGCCCCGTAATGTTCGATTAGTAGAGGCTGAAGTTTGGTGCTGACCGTCTCTCGGTGTTCTGGAGCTGCTCTCCTGTGCCTGTTGGATCAACCCTAATTAAAACCAACCTTCTGGTTATGGGTCTAAACAGCTATGTGACAATATGAAACCCACGGAAAGGATGTCATGTCGCGAGCGCCAAGATGTTTTCAGGGTGATGTGCGCAAGGTGTACGGAGTAACTGCTTTTAGTATAGGTACGTGTACGAGAGAAATATATGAGGCAACTTTTGCTTAGGTAACGGCATGTGCCGCTCTTTACACCCCGTTCCGAGTCATTTGTCTGTGTACTTATTAAATGTGCAATGGGTGAATATAAACCATGTGGCGCAGCTGGCAGCTAAATGTCGGATATATGCTGTTGAGTCGGTCGGCTGGTTGTTAATATAGTATGTAACCGAAACAAACTAGTGGCAATAACTAAAGCCCAAATAAAAATCTCGAGCTTGCTTAGGAGATGAAAAAATGCAAATGAAAATAAGTATTTGAGCAGCCAAGGTAGCGCACCCGTGTTGAGAAGACTGAGGATGATGAAGGCGACGGTGGCGACGGCAAGCACGAGGAAGGCCAGGGCAGCACCCACTGCCAGCACGATCGTCTTGTACGAGTACGCCGCGTTCAGTTGAAGGAGCATGCTGGAAAATACGTCGTTGTGCATAAATATATCTTTCTTGATGTGCATTAGATTTTTTATAGGGCTAGATCCTTTAACACTTTATTACGGTACTATCGCTCGCTTCCGGCTCCTGCGGGGTAGTGACTAGACTAGGCAGCACAATCATTTGCCGCCGCCGCCGCTCAGGGATTGCGTTAACGCGACTAAAGGCTACGTCCCAGACATAAACCTCACCATTCCGTCTCGTGGCGCGGATTAGCTTTATAGGTGTCGGCGAACTGGTCAACATGGCTGGGCTCAACTCAACTTGGCTGCTGTTTGTCTTCAATACAATGATTCGCAGATGCGATCGTTTGAGGTGTACCGTGAGTACAATGCAGTCAGGGCGAATATATGCTTGCGTTATGTTATCAGAAGATATCTCCATGCCGGCTGTGATTTTGGCCAACTAAAAAAATGCTGAAAATTTGATAATGCAGCAGACAGCCAATCAAAACACCTTGGATGGATGGAATAGATAGAATATAGGAGCGTCCCCTTTGAACGGGGTGATAGCAGTAGCTATCATGCTCATGTTCTTCCTATATCTTAAATATTGATTTAGGTTGGTTACCTCTACCATCGTTCTATTTACTAAATTTTTGTTTTTACATTACTAACATTATGTCACTTTTCTACTTTTAAGCCACCAACCGTCCAGTCATTTTTTCCTAGCTTCCACCGCCGGTTTATTTACCCTACAAATGGTATCTCTAAACGCCAGAGCTTCAGGAAGAGTGACTGCGCCTGCATCGACTTCCGGATGGATACCATTACATTCGAGTATAATATGGTCAATTGTTTCACTGGAGTTACCGCATACAGCACATGCGTCATCTTCATTGTTAAATTTCTTTTTGTGGCTGCGTGTTCTAAGGCGCCCTGATCTAGCCTCAAAAAGTAGGGCACTGCCTCTTGTGTTATCAACGAAAGCTTCCTTCCTGATCTGCCTTTTCCACTTTTGGTATAATTCCACACTCTATTTCTTTTCCATTGAATTTATTCAATTTTTACCCTCCGTGTTTTTCACTTGTTGCTTAACGCTCTTTATTTCTTCGTCCTTGTGACCAGCATGCTTACTGGTTAGTTTCCTAGTTCTCCTGAATCGTGAGTCAACGCTTTTTAGGTATAGGTATTTGAATACTTTAGCTGCCCATATGTTACTGTCCAATTTCCTCAGGCGTTCCTTAGAGCATCACAGCAGGGCGATGGTATGAGCCTCTCAAGAAATACGCCCAGTTATATTCAAGACTTTCTGCACTAACCTTCTTTAAACTTCCAGGGCGAACTTCCAAGGAAATAGAAGCAAGTGTATTTCAAAAGTTATGAGGAGGAAAGAATGGTTGTCACCATTGGCTGACTAAATGTTTTCTTTATGCGCAGTAAACATTGAGCTGGTTTACGGTTAGACGTCCCAACGTAGTTGAGGCTATGAGTTAAGTCGAATTAGAGGACTACGGAACATACGAACATCTGGAGCTCTTTAACGTCTGCAGACTTTGCATTGTATACGGCCGTCTCGCTTTTCGCTTCTATCGAAAAAATGCCGTGGCGGCCAGGATTTTGCCCCGCGTACTTGGGCTAAGCAGGCGAATGAACTGACTGCAACACAGCTGTGGCTTGTCCAAAGGAAAGAAACTGATATAATTGAAATCGAGTGTAGTCTAAAAGTTGTGAGGAGGAAAAAAGGATTGTCACTAGTGGCTGTTGAGATGTTTTCTTTAAGCGCTCGATTATCGACCTTGTTTAAGATCGGGGTGTGATGGACGTCGCATTGGAGGACTCCGAAAAAAAAAAACCAACACCTGGATCTCTTTAATGTCCACTCACTGCACAGCCCTATGAAAAATCCTGTATACAATTCGTACAGGAAATTGTATACAGGTTTACAGTACAGGATCTGGGCAACAGGATTGTGGGCTATTTCAGGAAATTCCTGTACTCCACTGGAAAGTCCGGAATGAAACCGCGCGGAGCTCTGATATCGGAATGGCGTGTATGGTTGATGGCCCTCGTTTCCGGAAAAGAACGCGTCGCCAGGGTGGAAAAAGCATGCAACAATATAAAATAAAACGAATACATTTAAAATAATAAATAAAAAAAATAAAAAAATTTGCAACCGAATGGGGAATCGAACCTCGGTCCTCATCGTCTCCAGACAGGCACCTTAACCACTACTCCACAGCGGGTTTTGTTTTCTTTATTTCCTGACCGAGGACGTACAGAAAAAAGACACATGTGACATCAATAACATGACAAAATAAAAGATCAAGCATTGACTTAAAGCTTCAGCCTTCCTTAGCTGAAGTTGTCGGATTAAAAATCCCTCATATGTGACAACCCTTCAAAACTAACTAACCATTCTGGCTCTAGTTTTAAAGCTTTCTGTTCGTCCACATATGCCCGTATGCTCTCTCTAAAGAGCTGTATCGCTTAACGTGCATCGACGTCACCGTGCTCTACAGCCATTCTGCTTTTCCATATGCTGTGGAGAGCCAGTAGCATCAAAAGATCCAACGGTGTATCATTGTTCGCTTCCACTGGCAAGAATCGGATACCATGTGGGCTTATGGGTAGTTCTTTTTTAAGCGTCCTCTGGAGCACGTCCCATAAAAATACGGCATCCCAGCATTCGAGAAACACGTGTTCAATCATCTCCTCTTTCCTGCATATTATGCAGTGGACACCCCAGGGTACAAAAAGCCCTTTCTGTTCCTTCCATTTATTTACCTCCAATGTTCCAGTGTGCAGCTTAAAAAAGAACGTTTTCACCCCTGCCGGCACCACCATCCTCTTCACTCTTTTAAGAACATTTTTGCCCCCTGTGGACGAGTACACAGCTCTGTACAACGGTACTACTCCACAGCGGGTTACGGTTACTGCGGTATTATTCATTATATGTAGCTACTTTTGCTCTTTCGTACTTTGTATATTTTCCTTGGCTGTAGAATTTGTGGCCGTAATTCACCGATCCCCCTTTAAACACGCTGAATAACTTTGCAGGCTATCACGAGGGTTCACAAATGTGCCGTATCTTTATAATGCGTCGTTTTATTGAAGGCAAGCCTCAAGATATAATTTACTTGTGCTGATGTGTTTTTCATCATCTACGAACGCTTGTAAGTTTTCTTACATACAGAGATATCCGGTGCCCTAATACTTGTAATACTGGCGTTTTAGCTTCACGTGCTACCAGCGGAGCATCGATGTCAATGAATGCACTTCCGACTAAGTGGTTTCAATATGTAAACATTCGAGAACGCGTCGCCTGGTGTGCGGCTATCTGCTCATCTTTCAATGGTCAGCGATGTTTGTTTATTTTTTCTCGAACAGTTTTTTGTCATCGCTAGCGAAACGATACGTTCGTGCTTCTACTTTCGTGTTGTAGGCGGCAGATCTTCTGTCGCAGATATGAAGACGCACCGTAAGATCGTACGAGCTGCAGCGACTGTTGTACGCGCAAAAGCGACGCGACGCGCGTATATGCTTGCTAGCGCACACTTCGACGGCTTCGCATTTTCGAGGTATTTGGGAAACGAAGCGTGCCCTTTACATACAGAATAGTTGTATAATATGTTTGGTATCATGCTTATTTAGTGCGCTGGCGTGTCCGGCATGGTCATTCTGGTTGAGCTTCGTCGATCGGCCCGACTTCTGTTCAGAAGTGGAATACTCTGCCCGGTATCAGTTCCAGAAATGACGCGTTCGTCCGGTTTCTGGTTAATTGATACATGCTGAACCGAAATGAAACCGCGTGGAGCTCTCATTCCGGAAATTTCTGTATGGTCCGTGGCCCTTGTTTCAGAAAAAAACTGGACGCCAGGCTCGAAACAAGCACGCAGAGCTATAAAATAACACATAACTACATTTGAAAAAGAAAAAGAAACGAAAAGAAAGAAAAATTTACATGTGATTCGAACTTCGGTGATTTCAGCCAGCAAGTACGCACTTTACCACTACACCACGGCATTTTTTTCTTTATTACCAATTTTTTTTTAAGCACACAGCATGCACTCTGAATACACCACAAAGCAAAACAAAAGGAATGCTAAAACACTAGGCACGTTCTGCCTAAAGCGCTAGATTTAAAAGGGCTTTACTGAAGCCAGTTGGTCTAGTACAGGTAGCCACTCCGGGGAATTATCTTGTGCACGCAGTTCCCTCAGGTATACCACGCTATCGATGAAATAGTGACGAGCGGGGTGTACAATGGTTCGCTCATGCCTGACATCCATACGCGTTTTCCATACGCTATGCATACATAATAGCATCAGCATGTCATTCGGCACTCCTTCAGTGTCGGCGCATGGCAGATATCGGATACCGAATGGCGTTATTGGCAATTCCTTTTTTAAAGTTCGCTTCAAGATATCCCGGAGGAAAACTAAGTCATGGCACTCCAAGAAGGTGTGTTCAATGGTCTCGGGTTTTCTACAAATAATGCAGTTAATAGACCAAGGCACAAATAGCCCTTTGTTCTGAAGCCATGGTTTGACTGGAAGAGCGCCGGAATGCAATTGAAAAAAGAATGATTTTGCACCAGCTCTGACAGGCATACGTTTTACCCTTTTCAAAACGTCACGCTCAGACCCTACATTATACACAGCGCGGTACACTGGCACTGCCAAAAACACATCTCGCAGATCCTTATACAACATCTTCCGCGGCACAATTGACAGATATTCAGTTGAGAACCTTGCCTTAAGGATACGAAAGGATAAAACAACTTCCCGCAAAAAGGGGCTTAATGCCACCGGTTTTGAAAAAGCAGATACAACGTAATCAGGCAGTGACTCACGTAATCTCACTTGGATTACAGTCCTTTGAAAGGTGTCACTTTGCTCACGCAGAAAAGAAAATCTAGTCACAATTTGCTTGAGAAATAGATGCGTCAACCCAACTGCGTGAACTGCGTGAAACAGATTGACCCGGTTCGTGCGTTCCCAATTGTGGATGCCCATATAAACGTTGCAAATACACGGTGAAGTTTCTGTACAGACTCTCTTGTCATCGATAGAGCTTGAAGAACATAAAATATCTTGGCAACCAAAAATACGTTACACACAGCAGCTCTAGAAAACATAGAAAAGTTGTGTCCTCCCCACTTGTTCGTTCGATTTTTAATTCGCTGCGTTTCTTCCTCCCAGTACTCTTTCGTGTTCTTGTGCTGATCAAGTGGCACACCAACGTATTTGCCCGGTGTTATCGTCCATCTGATGTTACAAAAGTATTCCGGTGTGTGTTCCCAGTCTCCATACCAGAAACCTAAACATTTAGTTCAGTTAATTACACTGCCAGTAGCCTTACAGTACTCCACAGCTTCTTTGGCAACTTCCTTTAGGCTGTCTTGGTCCGCACAAAACACTGCGATGTCGTCAGCGTAGGCTAGGACCTTAACTGAAACATTAAAAAATGTGTACCCTGTAATAGCTTGCCTGGATAGAAGCCTTAAACAGAAAGGTTCCAAGTATAAGGCAAAGAGAAGGGGTGACAATGGACACCCTTGTCAAACACAAGATAGCACCGGTATGCATTCACTCAATTTACTATTTATGACTAATTTTGCAACGCAGTCTTTGTAAACCATTTTAACACCATTTGTGATTACACTCGCGACATTTACATGCTCCAAAAGTGCATACAAGATATCATGCCCAACTCGATCAAAGGCCTTGTTCAGGTCCAGTTGCAACATTGCTACGTGATCTTGCATGGCAAAGCAACATTCCAATACGCTTCTCGCGACGTGAATATTGGTGAATATAGTCCTGCCTTTAATTCCGCACGTCTGATGAGGTCCTACAAGGGTTGTAATGACATTCTGCAATCTTCTGGCTAGGACCTTAATGTATACTTTATAGTCCACATTTGTTAGACTTATTGGGCGGTAGTTTTCGACACAGAGCAATCTAGCCGCGTCCTCGGTTTTTGGAATCAGTACTACATGGACTTGCGGAAAGATGGTGGGACAAAGTCTTTCTCATAACATTCAGTTATCACCCGTTCTAAACATACAGCTATTTCTACCTTGAATAACTTATACAAGGCTGCTCCAAGCCCGTCAGGTCCAGGTGACTTATGAAGACATAATTCATCTATTGCACTTTCGATTTCCGCGCCTGTTGTTGGTTTTTCCAGCATTTGCTTGACGTCATCATCCAACCAGTGCATGAGTGGTAAAAAGCTCTTAGCAAAGCAATCAAGATCCTTTGGCTTCTGGCTAAGCAAGTCTCTGTAAAATTCGAAAAAGGCTCGTTCTACTAGTGCCTTTTCACTAGTAACTTCATTTTGGTAATAAATTTTGTTTATCTCTTTGTTCACCGCGTGCCGCTTCTCCTCACTGAGCACCCGCTTAGTGGGCGTTTCCCCACACCAGAGCCTCTAGGCCCGCGCCCTTATCATCGCGCCGCGATACCTGTCTTCATCGATCACTTCCAGTTTGCTCTTTGTTTCTTTTATTTCTTTCTTAAATTTTCCCGGATCGATGCTTTCTACGCTTAGTATATAGTCTAGTTCGCCACGCAGATATTTTTCGCGTTCTCTTTCCTTAAACCGTAAGACACTTGCTCTGTTTATTGCGGCTACTTTAATGTCACATTAAAAAATTCCCAAGCTTGCACAAAGTCACACACATTGCCATGTAATAGGTTTGTACGTTCTTCCACTTGATTAACAAATGTTTCATCATCTAACAATTTATCATTGAACTTCCACAGTTCCCAATATAATTTGGGTGGTTTTCTCCTTTCTACCAAATGTGACCATAACTAAAGAATGGTCACTAAAGCTGACATGCTCACACTTGTAACTGAAACACATTGGGGCAGTCGCAACAGGTACGTAAATGCGATCAAGTCTAGCATGCAAAGTACCTTGAAAGTGCGTATAATTCGCTTGGCCTTCAGGTATGAGCACATTGCCGACGTCCTCTAACTCATTCTCATTAACTATTCTCAAAAGTAACTCTGCGCTAGTGTCACGCACAAGGTTTTTGGTTGACTTATCCTCTGGTCTGCATACACAATTGAAGTCACCAAGCAATAATATATGCCTCTCACAAGACAGGTACGATTCGACGTATTGAAAAAAAACACTCACGTTCCGGACGCTTATTCGGAGCGTAAACACACACTGCTCTCCATGGAGTTTCGTCAAAAAGGAAATCACACACTGCTAATCTACCCGTTCCACACGTTATCACAGCTCCAACTTGGCTGATAGACCTGCGGATTAAAATAATTCATCCGGCAGATTTTTGAACCGCACGGCTTACACATACGTTGTATCTGCTGTGAAAAACTTCGACCATTCGTTCTGTTTGCTCTTCACATTCAATTTTTGTTTCTTGTACTGCAAGTAAGTCGATATCGTTATCTAGCAGTAGCCTATTTAACTGCCGCTGCAATCCGCGCGCTGAGAGGCCCCTCACATTAAGCGTTGCGACGCGTAGGCAAGTTTGAAAAGGACGAGCCATTTTAAAGAAAGAAGACGCCGATCATTCTGCTCACACTTATAAGGCAGAGCGACATAGTGATACACCAAAAGTTTCGTGTCTTGAAGCGATGCCAGTTGCACTGTACAACACAGGTCTCACACGGTTTTTAGTCCCGATCACCTACCGGGACATCACATCTGCTTTGAAAAACTCGCCCCCGTTAAGGCGGAGGCGTTGATGACTGAGTCTTCCGGTCTGGGGGGATGTTTGGCCTCGGTTTGAAGCTCTGACGACGGACCAGGTTGGCCTTCGTCGGTGGCTCCCCTTTGCCGTTCGCATTCCTGCCAGCTTCACACACATTGAAGTCCTCGTGTGCCCGCTTTGCAGGCATGCTGGAAGCCGATGCCATGTCCACGTCTCGAGGTTCGCTCGTGGCAGCTTCCTGCAGACTTACTGGCGTGTTTGGGGCAGTAGGTTTGTCTCCCTTCGCCTCTCCCTCAGTAGTACCGCCCGCAGCAATTGGCGTTGCTTCTACAGTTCCACCTGGAAGCTCCTCCGCCGCCGCGGCTTTTTCTAGGGGCGTTTCCTCGCTCTTGGCCTCTTCACTGCGTTCCAGCGTCATTTCCACGGCATCAGCTGCGTCCATCAGGTGGTGCGCTACATCATCTTTCCGTGCCGGACCCGCAACATTCGCGTATGTACGCACACACTGGGTATCTTCGTGTCCAAAGCGGCGACATAACCCGCAACGCGGAACGCGGCACTCTCGACGTATATGCCCAGTTCCGCTACACCGGAGGCACAGCGGGGCCCTGTCCGGGACGTAGACGAGAGCAACGTCCTCGGAAACGCGCAGCTGGTGCGGCAAATCCCCAACGGTGACGCCTGCGTGTAACTTCAGCGTTACGGAGCGAGTCGTGGACGCCCTGTCAACGCAGCCATTCACCCGCCACTTGTCTCTGGTTAGTTTCGTTACTTTTCCGAACGGAGACAGGGCCACTCGCACGTCTTCATCGCGGACGCCGTGTAACAACCTGTACAGTTTCAGACGTACGGCCTGATTGTACGGGTCAATCACCACACACCGACGCTCCTTCACGTCGAATGCTGGAACCTGCAGCATCTTCTTTTTTCCTTCTTCATCTTTGAAGGTTACCGCCCACAGGTGGTTCATCTGATAAGCCCCAAGGGCGACACTTCCGACAGCAATGGCATATGTTCGAGTGCGTCTCGAAAATGTTCAACACGATAAGGCCTAGCTGAGACATCGCCGTGAAAAAAAACAGTGTGTAAAATGGTCGAACCTGATGGCAGATGTGGCAGAACCATTTGGTAATCCTTGGCAGCGTTGCTCGTACTCCTGATACCGCGGCCCAACCGGGCCGCTGAATCCGCTCCATGGGAGCCCATGATGCCAGCGTCCGTCACGCTCGGTGGCCGGAAGTCTGGATATGGTGGTTGTGGTTATATTTCTGCTTATGTAGTCGCCATTGCTCTTCTGTAGTTTGTGTATTTTTGTAGGGTGTTGAATTTGTGGTCGTAATTGAACGATCGCTCTTTCATCATCATCAGCCTGATTATACCCACTGCAGGGCGAATGCCTCTCTCATATTTCTCCACTTAATCCGGGTCTGTGCTAGCTGCATCCACTTGACCCCTGCGAACTTCTTAATCTCATCCGCCCACCTTACTTTCTGCCGCCCCCTGCTACGCTTTCCTTCCCTTGGAATCCAGTTTGTTACCCTCAGCGACCATCGGTTATCCTCTCTTCGCACTACATGTCCTGCCCATGTCCATTTCTTCTTCTTAACTTCCACTAGAATGTCGGTAACTTGAGTTATTTCTCTGACCCAATCTGCACGCTTCCTATCTCTTAATGTTACCCCTACCATTTTTCGTTCCATAGCCCTCTGGGTTGTCCTCAACTTAAGTAGAACTCTCTCGGTTAGCCTCCAAGTTTCAGCCCCATAGGTGAGTACAGGCAAGACGCAGCTGTTGTATACTTTCCTCTTGAGCGATACCGGTAAGCTGCTAGTCATAATCTGCGAGTGCTTGCCAAATGCGCTCCATCCCAATCTTATTCTTATTGTTATTTCCTTTTCATGGTCTGGATCTGCGGTTACTACCTGTCCTAAGTAGACATATTCGCCTACTACTTCCAGTATTTCGCTACCTAATGTAAACTGCTGTTCCTTCCCGAGGTTGTTGAACATTACCTTAGTCTTCTGCATATTGATTTTCAAGCCTACCTTTCTACTTTTTCTGTCTAGGTCATCAATCATTATTTGCAGTTCATCCCCCGAGTTGCTTAGCAAAGCAATGTCATCAGCAAATCGCAGATTACTGAGGTATTCTCCATCTACCCTTATCCCTAACTGCTCCCATTCCAAGTCTCTGAATACTTCCTCTAAACAAGCTGTGAATAGTGCTGGACAGATTGTGTCTCCTTGCCTAACACCTTTCTTTATGGGAATTTTGTTACTTTCTTTATGTAGAACTATGGTTGCTGTGCAGCCACTATATATATCTTCCAGCACTTTCACGTACGGCTCGTCTACCCCCTGATTTCGCAATGCCTGCATCACCGCCGAGGTTTCAACTGAGTCAAATGCTTTTTCGTAATCAATGAATGCTATGTATAAGGGCTGGTTATATTCCGAGCATTTTTCTATCACCTGATTGATGGTATGGATATGATCGATAGTTGAGTACCGTTTCCGAAACCCTGCTTGATCCTTTGCTTGATTGCAGTCTAAGGTTGTACCGATTCTATTAGCGATTACCTTAGTAAATACCTTATACGTAACAGACAGTAAGCTGATTGGTCTGTAATTTTTAAGGTCCTTAGAGTCCCCTTTCTTGTGAATGAGGATAATGTTTGCATTCTTCCATGGTTCCGGTACCGTCGATGACACCAGGCACTGCGTATACAGGGTGGCCAGTTCTTCTAGCAAAATATCCCCCCCGTCCTTCAGCAAATCTGTAGTTATCTGATCCTCTCCAGCTGATTTCCCCCTTTTCATAGTTTCTAGTGCTTTCTAGACCTCGTCCTTCGTCCCTGGTGGAACGTCAGACTGTTTTTCCCTACCGCCAATCTCATTACGGTCCTGACTACTTTGGCTACTGTAGAGATCTGTATAGAACTCCTCGGCTACTTTGACTATCTTGTCCATATTAGTGATGACGTTGCCCGCCTTGTCCCTTATCGCATACATCTGGTTCTTACCTATGCCCAATTTCTTCTTTACCGCTTTAAGGCTTCCCCCGTTCTTTACAGCATGCTCAATTTTCTCCATGTTATACTTCCTTATATCGGCCACTTTGTGCTTATTGATTAGCTTTGATATCTCGGCCAATTCGATCTGGTCTGTTGGATTGGCTTTCATACTCTGGCGTTTCTTAATCAAATCTTTCGTCTCCTTAGACAGCTTACCGGTATCCTCTCTAACTATCCTACCGCCTACTTCTACAGCGCACTCAGTAATGATATCTCTGGAATTATTGTTCCTTGCCTCTAGGGTAATATCGCTATCCTCAGTTAGAGCTGAATACCTATTCTGTAGCGAGATCCTGAACTCTTCTGCCCTCCCCCTCACCGTTAATTCGTTGATGGGTTTCTTTCCTACTAATCTGTTGCGTTCCTTCTTCAGATTTAGGCTAATTCGGGACCTCACCATCCTGTAGTCACTGCATCGCACTTTCCCGATTACCTCTACATCCTGCACAATGGCGGGGGTTGAACACATTATGAAGTCGATTTCATTTTTAGTCTCTCCGTTAGGACTTTTCCATGTTCATTTCCGGTTCTTCCGTTTGCTGAAGAAGGTATTCATGATTCGTAAGTTATTGCGCTCTGCAAACTCAACTAGTAACTCCCCCCTGCTATTCCTAGAGCCAATGCCATAGTCACCTACTGCCTTGTCACCTGCCTGTTTTTTCCCTACCTTGGCATTGAAGTCGCCCATTAGTACAGTATACTGCGTCTTTACTTTTCGCATTGCCGATTCTACATCTTCATAGAAGCTTTCAACTGCGTGGTCATCATAACTACATGTAGGTGCATAGGCCTGTACAACCTTCAGTTTATACCGCTTATTAAGCCTAATTACGATGCCGGCAACCCTCTCATTAATACTATAGAATTCATCTATATTACCTGCTATATACTTATTGACAAGGAAACCTACTCCTAGTTGTCGCCTCTCTGGTAAACCTCGATAACACAGTACATGCCCATCCTTCAGTACAGTGTATGCCTCATTCGGCCTCCTGACCTCACTAAGCCCTATGACATTCCATTTCATGCCCACTAGTTCCTCTAACAGCACTGCTAAACTAGCTTCACTAGCTAGGGTTCTAGCATTAAACGTTGCCAGGGTCAGTTTCCAATGGCAGCCTGTCCAGCGGAGCCAGGCTTTCTTAGCACCCCCTGCTGCGTCACAGGTCTGACCGCCGCCGTGGTCAGTTGTTCCGCAGCTGCTGGTGACTGAGGGCCGGGGTTTTATGGAGCTTATCATAGGAGGTTGTGGCCAATTACTGCATCAGGGTGGCCAACTCCTGTTCTGGTGAGGGATTGCGTTGCCGGAGGTGTTCATCGGCATCAGGTCGCACCCCAAACCTGTTTATGCAATTCCATCGACACGCGGATTTTTTTTCTTTTTTTTTGTTCCGATGGAGAATTGCGCGGCACCGGGATTTGAACCCCGGTTCACTTGCATGCGAGGCGGATGTTCTACCGCTACGCCACCGCTGCGGCCGAGCGATCTAAAGAAAGAAGAAAAAGATCGCTCTTTAAACACGCTTAATCTTTTTCCTGGCTACCACCAAGGGTTATCCGTGTTCCGCATCTTTAGAATGTATCGCTTTCTTGCAGACAAACCTCAGAATGTCACAATTTACTAGTGCTGATGTGTTTTGTCATCGTCTTCAAACGTATGCGATTTTTGCTACATATAGGTATATGCGGTGCACCAACCATTGTAAAACTGCTTGTTTTAGCTTCACCTGCTGCCAGCGGAGCCGCGACGTCAATGAATTCACTTCTGACCAAGTGTTTTGCATACGTAAACACACAAGGAAGCGACTCCCGATGTCCGGCTCACCTGTCCATATTTCGATGGTCAGCGATGTGTTTCATTTATTCTCGAGCCTATTTTATCCTCGCTAACGAAAAGCTACGTCCTTTCTTGCACTTTCGCGTTGAAGGTGGCAGATATTCAGTCGCCGATATGAAGATGCACCGCAAGATCGTACAAGCTGCAGCGACTGTTGCACACTAAAAAGCAAAACGCGATGCGTGTATGTACTTGCTAGCGCACACATCCACGGCTTCATATCTTCTAGGTATTTGCAAAACAACGCGTAGTCCACATATACAGAAAAGTTGTAACGTTTAATATGTATGGTTTCATGCTTATTTAGCGCGAAGGCATGTTCCGACGTGGTCATCCTGGTTGAGCTTCACAATCCGCCCGAATTGTACTCAGAAGCGGAAATATTCTGTCCCGTATCACTTTCATTCATGTCGGGTTTGTCCCGTTTCTGTTAAACCGAACATTACCTGTCCTGTATATGAGCTTAATACAGGACTGGTCCGCCCTGTTTCATATCCATACCGGACTGGGATGTCATGTATAAGATGCATACTGGAAATGGTCTGCCCTTATTAACTCGATACCCGACTGGACCGTCCGGATTGAGATTTATACCGGACATGACCTGTCAGATACAAACCCCTTTGAGCTTCATACAGGACTGGTCACACCGGTATGAAATTTATACCGGGTAATGTAGGTCCGGTTCAAACCCGCTTGTCACGATACGGGATTTTTTACTAGGGAGTACACGGCTGTCTGGATTTTCGATTCCATTGAAAAAATGCCGCGGCGACCAGGATTTGTTCCTGCGTACTGGGGTTAAGCAGTCGAAGGAGCTGATCGATCCACGACTGTGGCTTCTGCTCAAAGAGTTAATTGGGCCCTATTGTATTCCAAAAGTTGTGATGAGAAAAAAATGGTGGCGACTGTTGGTTCATTACATGTTTTCTTTAAGCGCACAAAAATCGATCTGGTTTACAGAGTTTAACGTCCCAACGAAGATGAGGCTCTAAAGGACGTCACATTAGAGGACTTCAGAAAATTCCAACATCTGGAGATCTTTAACGTTCATTGACAATGCGCAGTACACGGCCATCTCGATTTTCGCTTCAATCGAAAAAACGACACGGCGGCCAAGAAGTGTTCCTGCGTACGGAGGTTAACCTGTCGAGTGATCTATCCGATGCAAAACCGTGGCTTCTTGTCAAAAAAGAAACAGATGATATTTTTATTTGTTTATTGATAACTGTAAGTGCAGACAAACACCAATTCTACCTGATCAGTAATGCACTATTATATATATGAAACATGCATATGTCAAGTGTACGGCAGTTTACACATTTTACATACATGTCAAAATAGAAGGTATACGGGGATGCGTAGATGAGCTTGTTTCACCGTCCTGGGAGGAGAGAATTAAAAAGGGCTAAAAGAAGCTAGCACAATATAGAGGCTAGCTTGCGCTGTGTTGACAATTTTTTCATAAAACTCTCCACAGTGGTTTCTTCACACATGTCAGACTTATTAAAAACGTGCTGAATGCGCATCATTGGGAATCTACTGTTTTCACCGGGTATGCAGAATGGTTGACTGCTTCGGGAAAGTGTTCGAGTGGCATTCAAATGGAGCGCGGTTGTCAGCGCGGGACTATCAAATACACCATGCCAACATTTTTGCAAGAAGATAGCGTCACGTAACTCGGGTGTTGTAGAGAGTGAAACAAGCTTTAGAGACGACAACAGATGGCTGTAGTCAAACTAGCAATGCCGACTTAAAGGCCAGTCGCAAAGAATCCGAATAAAGATCTTTTTGTACATGTTCAAGTGCGGCACACTGCGTGATTGTCAGAGAACTCCAGACTACACAGCAAAATTTTTATGTTGACAAAATAAGCGACTTGTACAGGAGCAGAAGGCAGTCTTTCGACCTGGAATTCCTTGTAGCACGCGTAATGATGCCTGATGACCGGAAACTCGAGCATGTTACGTTGTTAACCTGGGCGTTAAATGTCAGCTGGGAATCCTGGTATACACCCAAATCGCGGAAAACAACAACACGACGTAGAAGGTTGCCATCTACACTGTAGTTATTATTGGTTTCTTCCTTTTAGTGAAGGAAACACACAGGGTTTCGTGCGCCCTATTTGCATATTGACTCTACATCTTTCTGCAAGTCGTTAAATTGTTGTGTCCGCAGAGCGAAAACTTTTCCGGTCATCAGCAAACTGTATGTCGCAATACCGCACGCAGTCCACAACGTCATTAATAAACAGATTGAAAAGTAAAGGCGATAGGTTAGACCCCTGCGGTACACCAGTTTTAGCAGGATATGCAGATGAGAAGCAACGCGCTTGCAAAAGGTAACTTGCAAATAATTGACACAGAGTTGAGAATCCATATTGTCGCGCACAAGAGAAGATTGTGACTGACAAGGTCGAAAGTTTTGCTTAAGTCGAATATATGGCCTGTCCTCTTGCTGCGTCCCTTGGGGCGACGGAGTTCAAAAAGCTGCCAAGGCGTCTCGATACAACGCCTAGGAGAAATGCCATGCTCTTAAGCGTTAACTTTATTTTTTAGATAAAAGAGGGCATTTTTGTGCAACACGTTATAAAATTTTCGTTAGGCATGATAGCAACGAGAAAGGTCTATTGTTTCTGACATAAATCCTGGCACCTTTTTTTATGTACTGTTAGTATTATCGAAAATTTCTACATGTCGGAAACGTTTTAGTGAGAAAAGAAAGGCTAAACACGTGCGTGAGGACGGGCGTGAGTAAATTTGCACAACCTTTGGTTAAGAACATTTGAATTTCGTCTGTACCACAGCTTCTTTTGGGTGGTAGTGCCCGAATAGTTGGTGCTAAATGGGAATCTTCAAAGGACGGCAGGATAAGGAAGGAATCAGGTGAACAGGAAGTGCTGCTATAGGGAGTGGCGGCAGTTGAAAAGCTCGGATATGCTAAAGCAAAGTGTTTGGCGAACGCCTTGCACATTGTCTGGGGGTCGAAGATTGCGTCAGTGCCTGTGGATAAACGTATATCTTCACTGGGTCCCTGGCGACCAAGTGAGCTCTGTAAAAGCCGCCAAACTGCATTAGGGAAGTTAAGCTTTTCTTGTACAGTGTGTGTGTAAGCAGTATAGTCACGGTGCTAAAGGCGTTTACATTCCTTTCTAGAGGTGCGATACCTTTCGTACCGGGAGGTTAGTCGTGTTGTCCGGAATCGTCTGTGACAGCACAGTTTCTAACGCAATGCTTTTCTAAGATCATTCGAAACCCGGTGGGGATAGGCAGTCGATTTTGGAATGGTTTTCGTTACAAGCTCCTCTATTCCAGCTTAATTATACTAGTGACGGTTTTTGCTGCCTAGTTGGCGCAAGGTTCAGATAAAAGCTCGCCCAGTCGATGCCTTCAAGATACAGACTTTAGTCACCTTTGCTATAATCTTAGCGTGCGAATATTCGCATTATTTTCTTTAGAGTGGAGCGTGTAAACAACTCTGCCTCAAAGGGCTAATACCAGGTGTCAATGGCCACAAGCGTAGCATTAGCTTAGAAATAACGCATTCGCAGACGGTCATTATAATCATCATCATCATCCTCAGCATGACTATACCCACTGTAAGTAAAGAGTTGTGTATTAGATTCCTTTGAGCTGTGGTTTGGTCTACATAGGGCAAACCGGTCGTTGTTTCAATAAGCGTGCCAGTGAACATATGCGGAATGTTCGCAATCAGCATGGAAGCTTCCTAGCAGACCACTGCAAAGCCTGCCAAGGGTGTTGTCCGGAACTAGAAAAGACAATTTTTTTTAAATCTGGTAGAGATAAAGTAGAGCGAGAAGTAGTAGAGGCTTATTTCATCAAGAAAGTAGGAAGTTTGTACGTTAGCAAGCCGTCCATATTAATCAGCGACTCTGAGGTGTCTTTTCTTGAAGGATTCCTGTAGATTTTATACTTGGGTTTTATTTATTCTTGATAGGTGTTTTCGGTTGTTTTCGTTTTACGTTGACGATGAGTTGATTCCCTTAGCTTTTAAGCCTCTTTTGCACGTTCTTTCCGAGTTTCTGTTTCCATTGTCACCTGTTCAAGCCTTCATGTGCATCTCTTTTTTTCGGCGTTTCTGTAGGTATTTCTGGCAATCATTGTCACCTGTTTTCGTTATTGCGGTCGAAGGGAAGATTACAAACACGTGCCGTGTTTGTCTTGGGCACGAGCGTATCTGCATTGTGTGGTTGATTTGAATTTGTGGTTGATATGTTTATTTTGTGTGTTTGTGCACTCCGATAATATTAGGATTCTTTCGAACAGGTTGCTTTTATATATTTTTGGATGGCGTGCTTTACTGTGATGAATTGCTATTTTTTGTTTACTGGCTTATTATACTGTGAGGTTTTTCTTGTCTGTGACCAATACCGCCGGTGATCTGAGTGCTCCACGTGGATGACTATGTGATAGGCCTTTGTGATACGGTTTGGGTGCTTCATAAAGAAATGAAAGCGTTTGCACGAATAAACATCAGTTGAAAGTTGGCGGCTGTCGTGTTATTTTAGTGTTCCTTCCTTGTCCTCGTCCCTTTCGCGCCGTCTTCATAATCCACTTCAACCATGAACCAACTAGCCCAAAGCAAAGCACTTCCAGGATTTCGCCCCGCGTACATGGGTTGAGGAGTCAAGTGACCTGACCGCTGCACAACCGCATCTTGTCGCTAGGGACGTAACTGAGATAATCGGAACCGAGTGTGCTCCTAACGTTGTGATGAGGAAAGAAGGGTTGTCCCTATTAGTTGAACAGATGTCTTCTTTAAGCGCACAGAAAACTGCCCTGGCTTTCAGATTTTGGTGTCCCTACAAAAATGGGGCACTGAGAGAGCCGCATTGCAGGACTAAGGAAAATGCGAAAAACAGGAGCTCTTTAATGTCCACTGACAATGCACAGTACACGGTAATGTCACTTTTCGCTTCCGTCGAAAAAAAGCCACGGCGGCAAGGATTTGGCCCTACGTACTTGTTTAAGCAGTTGGGTACCTGACCGCTGCACAACCGTGGACTGTCTCCAAGAATGAAATTGAAATAACTTGAACCGAGGGTACTCCAAATTTTATGAGGAGAATAGAAGGGTTGTGTCTGTAGGTTGAAAATATATTTTCTTTAAGCGCAGAGAAAATTGGTCTAGTTTAGACATTGTAATGTCCCAACGGATGAGAAGAGAGGAGTCGCTGGAGAAAGATTTGATGTTGGGAAAGGTTGAGGGTCGCCGGAGAAGGGGTAGGCAGCGAACGCGATGGTTAGATGGCATTCTCGAGGCATTGCAGATGAAGCTATGTGATGTTAAGAAGATAGTGAGAGACCGGAAAGCGTGGCGTGACATGATCCATAGGGTCACGAAGAGTCGGACACGACTGAACGCCTGAACTGAACTGAATGTCCCAACGAACAACACGCTATAAGAAACGTCGTATTGGATGAATATGGAAAATAGAGACACCTGGAGTTCTTTATTATCCGCTTTCACTGCATAGTACACGGACGGCTCGCTTTCTATTCCGAACTACGAACTGGAGCTCTTTATGTTCACTCAAATTGGACAGCGCACGGCCGCGTCAATTTTCACTTCTATCGTAAAATAATTGGAAGCGTTCAACGCTGCTGAAAGGAACATTGAGCGAAAGCATTAGCTGCAGTGACTGAGCGTTCTTCTTTCCCTTTCTTTTCTTCTTCTTCTTTTAATCCTTTTTTGTCCTTTGCATCTTGTTGTTTCTCTTTTATTCTTCTTTTTCGTCTTATTGCTCTTTTTCTTCTTCTGTTAGGCGCCACTGACACGAACAGGGACACGACAACGGCACACAGCGACGAGCGGTTAGACCTGGCGTAGTATTGTTTTCGCAATAAAAGCTGCGGCGGCCAGAATTTGCTTCCGCCGGCTTGAGTTAAGCAGTCGAGCAACCTGACCGACGAACAACCGTGGCTCCTCCGCTTGAAAGAATTAGATATAATTGGAACAGTATGTACACCAAAATTTGTGAGGTAGAAAGGAGGGTAGTCACTATTGGCTGACGAGGTGTTTTTTGAAGCGCATAGAACATTTACCTGGTTTACAGAGTTTGACTTCCCAACAGTGATCGGGCTGTGAGTCATGGGAAACTTGTGGACTCTGGAAAATACGACCATCTGGAGTTGTTTACCGTCTACTGACACTGGTGGGCACGGCTGTCTTGCTTTTTACTTCTATCAAAAAATGCCGCGGCGCCCAGTATTTCCCCGCCCACTTCAGTTAAGCAGTCGAGGAACCTGACAACTGCTCAATAACGCGTGTCGAAAGCAAAGAAACAGAGATAATTGGAACGAAGTGTACTACCAAAGTTGCGAAGAGGTTGGAATGGATGCCACTCTTGGCTGAATAGAAGATTTCTTAAAGCGCGCAGAAATTTAAGCTGGCTTATATAGTTTTGCCTCCCAAGCAAGATCAGGCTATGAGGAATGATGAATTGAAGGACTCCGGAACATAAGAGCATGCAGAGCTCTTTATTATCCACTCACGTTACACAGTACGTGGCCGCCTCGTTTTTCTCTTCTTTCGAAAAATGCTGTGGCGGCCAGGATTCGCCCAGGCGCACAAGGTTTAAGCAGACCAATGCACAACAGCAGCTTCCTAAGATAACTAGAACCGAGTGTGCTCCACAAGTTGTAGAAAGAAAGATGGGTTGTAAGTATTGTTTGATCAGATGTTTTTTTTAAGCGCACATAATATTGAACTGGTTTACAGAGTTTGACGTGACAACGGAGATCGGGCAATGATGGACGTCGTATTTGAGGACTACGGAAACTAGGAACATGTGGAAATCTTTAACGTCGACTGGCATTGCACAGTACACGGCCGCATCGATTTACTCTTCAATCAAATGAATGCCGTGGCGATCAGAATTTTGCCCCGCATACTTAGGTTAAACAGTCGAGCGACTAGACCGGAGTACAACAATGGCGTTTGCTTACGGAAGAAACATATTATTGAAACCGCGTGTACTCTAAATGTTCTCGGTAAGAAAGCAGGACTTTCAGTATTGGGCTGATTAGACGTTTATTAAACTCAGTGTATAAAACAATTATTATCGCCTAAAAATGTCACTATATGCCCCAAAGATCACAAAAATAATTCATTTCAAGTAATCAGCAACATCCTTATTATATGTTTGATGTGTCCCCATATGAGGAAAACATGCCGTAAGGTGGTCTAGGTAATTGGCATAAGTACGTAACAAAGTAGTGACAGTCTAAAAAATATAGAGCTTTCATACCAGAACACCGAAAGAGGCAACAAATAACATTGAAAGGATGACGATGGGTCTTGCATACTCTGCTTATGCGCTGTGGAAAGACTCAAAGCAATCTGGACAAAGAGAGACGTTGCAGCGACCTTGTCTTGCTACGACAAGCAGGACTTCGACAGCGGCTGGCGTACTTCTGGATGCTCTTCTTCGGGAAATGCTGCCCGCCGTCCAACCTTTTTTCCACTGACACATGGTGAAGCACCCTTTTCTTTAGGGATGGTGGAGGAGGATCGTTGGATGGGTGGCCTCGTCGCTTTGAGCTCAGCGCTACTTCACCGCGGAATACGAGTGCTTTGGCAGCGCGACTTCGGAACTCAAGTTGGTCCATATATTGGTCCGTGCCTTTGTCCCACCTCCATACAATCCAGGCGTTCACAACTGCCGCATTTAGTAGGTGGAAGAACAATCTCAAGTAGCCCCTTTTGTTCCACACGTCATTTCTGTACCTTGCAATAAAGGAATCCATGAAGTCGACACCTCCCATGTGTTTGTTGTATACTTCCACGGAGTATGGCGTGGGGACATCGATTTCTTTTCTCTCTTTCCTGTTGAATCTTTTCGTAGTGCCTTCAGGGTCTCGTCCTGCGTAGCTTGAAACAACGTGAACAAGCGAGTTATCCAGCCCCTTTGTCACCGTGATGTTGTCCGCTGATGTGCAAATGGATGTGCTTCCCCTTCCGAGTGCTTTCAGCTCCTTCAAGGACTTTAGCGTTTTATCTGCTCGTTGCAGACGGTTTGCTGGGCACGTCCCGAAAAACATTATGCCATTCTCTCTCAGTTTCCTGACGAGGGCCATGGATGTGAAGTTATCGGCATAAAGTTTATGATTTTTTCCTTGAAGTCCCTCGGACAGTCTGATGACATCACCCGCCATGCCATATTCGCCTGAAACTTTGGCTCGTCCCCCGCTTGCCCCTTTTTCGACTTCAAAGCGATAAATGTAGCCCGACACTCCTGCTCTCACCCACACCTTGAAGCCCGAGCGCTTCGGCTTGCTTGGCAGGTACTGCTTTATGGAAGAGCGCTCTTTGTATGGTATCACCATCTCGTCCACGGATTGGTATTCTTCAGGATCAACTGCAGAGCAAAATGCCAGAGAAGACGGCACCGCAAACGCAAAGCGCGGAAAATGCAGGCGCTTTGAGCCCAGGCCTGGCATTCTGCAGGTAAGGGTTTTGGGTGGCACTGTAGGTGAGGCTACACCTTCAATGCATGATGTCACCACTTGAGGACACATGTTCTCTTCTCTGTATACAAGTCAAAATCGAGAAACAAATGGCAACAAATATCGCTGACAATTCTCAAGAGTTATACTTGCGCAGAAAATTTTTATAGTCGAAAAGAGCTATCGCCTGTCAAGGAATTAATTGTTGTTTCTTAGGAAGATTCAGAGACCTCAAACAAGCCTACTCCCCCTCAGAGCCTGGCGTTTGAAGAAACATGGACAGCTAGTGCCATCTATGAAACATGGGTAAGAGAAGGTTTAATCTATACGTCGAGGACGGCGTCGAGGTCGGCAAGGAAGCGCACGATGATCAAACCAGCACGATGATCTGCGCGATCACAATTCCACAGACTGATTCCTCTTCATCAGCGTCCAGCAAAAAGGGCTCATCTTCTTCTTTACAATTCCCCCCGGAGAAAAAGGAACCATCCTGGCGACTTAAGGGGACGAATGTACAATTGGATTGTAGAATGGCTTAAGACGCTGCACATGTACAGTCTCGCGGCCACGGCGTCACAAATCGGAATATGGCGTAAGCGGCTCAACAATATAGTTCACTGGTGAAGTGCGCTCGACGACACGGTAGGGCCCGTGATACTTTGAGATCAGCTTTGCGGAGAGACCGGGGCTACCGGATGGAACCCATAGCCACACAAGTGAGCCGGGCTCAAAGTGTGGTGCATTCTCCTGATCAATGTCATGGCGATATATTTGGCGCCACTGAGAGTCGGTCGTAAACGTGCGGGAAATCTGGCGGCATTCTTCGGCATACTTGGCAGCTTCTGTCACTGTAGTGTATTCTTATGGATCAGGGTTGTAGGGGAGGACAGTATCAAGGGGAGCAGATGGATGCCGGCCGTAAAGCAAAAAGAACGGAGAGAAACCCGTGCTAGACTGTGTAGCAGTATTGTACGCATAAGTGATATAAGGAAGGACAATGTCACAGTTCGTGTGGTTGGATACGACATACTTCGCGAGCATGTCGCCGAGGGTGCGATTAAATCGTTCAACAAGGCCGTTTGTTTGCGGGTGGTAAGCAGTGCAAGTCGGGTGAATGATTTTGCACTGATCGAGCAGAGCTTGAACGACTTTGGATAAGAAAGCACGGACTCTGTCGCTGAGCAATTCACGAGCAGCACCGTGACGAAGAATAAAGTTCTTCAATAAGTAACCGGCCACATCTAGGGCTGTTGCAGCTGGGAGCGCGGCGGTTTCGGCATATCGCGTTAGGTGGTCGACGGCGACAATGACCCAGCGATTGCCATCGGGTGTGTACGGAAGAGGGCCATATCGGTCAATTCCAATGCGGTCGAAGGGTCTAAGCGGGCATGTGAGACGCTGTAACTCACCAGCCGAACGGGGAGAGGCAGGTTTGCGGCGCTGGCACGTTAGGCACGATCGAACGTACCCGAGAACCGAGTTGTACATACCGCGCTAATTATAACGAAGGCGGATTCGTGTGTACGTTTTGAAAACTCCGGCGTGTCCGCACTGTGGATCGGCATGAAAAGCTTTACATATTTGAGTCCGTAAACGGCACGGAATTACGAGGAGCCATTTCCGTTCACTTGAGTTGTAGTTGCGCCGGTAAAGGAGGTTATCCCGAATCTCATAGTGGGAAGCTTGGCAGCGAAGGGCGCGTGAAGGGGTAATCGCTGATTGGTTTGAAAGGTAGTCAGTAAGAGAGGCTATCCATGAATCTTTCCGTTGTTCGGCAGGCATGTCACTGACGTCCATCGAAGATGCCACGGAGTCTAAGACGGAGAGGCTGGCAAGGTCGGCTGGAAGCGGTGAGCGAGATAAAGCGTCAGCGTCTTTATGTTTGCGACCAGATCGGTAAATAACGCGGATATCGCATTCTTGCAAACGCAGAGCTCACCGTGCCAAGCGGCCGAATGGGTCCTTGAGCGATGAAAGGCAGCATAGGGCATGATGGTCCGTGACTACGACAAAAGAACGGCCGTAAAGGTAAGGGTGAAACTTTGTGATTGCCCAGACAATGGCCAAGCACTCCTTTTCCGTTACAGAGTAGTTCGCTTCGGCATTGGTGAGAGTACGGCTGGCGTAAGCGACTACGTATTCACCGAAGCCAGAGGGGCGCTGAGCAAGCACAGCTCCGAGGCCGACACCACTCGCGTCTGCATGCCCGTCAGTTGGCGCCTGGGTGTCAAAATGGCACAGGATGGGCGGGGTTGTGAGGAGGCGGCGCAAGGTGTTGTAGGGGTCGTCGCATGCTGATGACAAGAGCGAAATGTCTGAGTTATTGCCGAGGAGCTCAGTCAGCGGGGCGACAATAGAAGCAAAGTTCCGTATAAAACGCCGAAAGTATGAGCACAAACCCAAAAAACTCCTTAGTTACTTGATAGTAGTAGGTTTCGGGAATGCAGTCACAGCTCGAAGTTTGGCGGGATCAGGACGGATACCATCTTTGGACACAACGTGGCCCAAAATGGTCGGCTCACGAGCAGCGAAACGACACTTCTTCAAGTTGAGCTGCAGACCGGCGTTCGCAAGACATGTCAAGACCCGCTTCAGTCGGGAGAGGTGGGTCGCAAAGTCCGGCGAGAACACCACGATGTCGTCAAGGCAACAGAGGCACGTCTTCCATTTTAGGCCAGGCAGAATTGTGTGCATCATACGCTCGAATGTAGCAGGAGAATTGCAGAGACCGAACGGCATGACGGTAAATTGAAAGAGGCCATCGGGGGTGACAAACGCGGTTTTAGGACGATCGTCCGCAGCCATGGGCACCTGCCAGTAACCGGATCGTAAATCGAGCAAAAAAAAAAAAGATTTCCGCACCTTGTAAGCAGTCCAATGCATCATCTATACGCGGAAGAGGGTAGACGTCTTTCCTCGTGATTTTGTTTAGGCGACGGTAGTCAACGCAGAAGCGATTATAACCGTCTCCCGCACTAGGACAACAGGGGAGGACCAGGGACTATTAGAAGGCTCAATCACTGCATTCTGTAACATTTTGTGCTTGGCCTTTAATAACTCGGCGTTCGGTGGCCGACACTCGATATGGGGGCGCTGACGCAGAGAAGCATGGGAACCGGTGTCAGTGTGGTGGGCAGCAGTTGATGTGCGGCTCAAAACAGGCTGGTGAGAGTCGAATGAAGAACAGAACTGATGAAGCAGCTCGAGAAGTTCAGAGCGTTGAGGTTCAGGAAGACTGGCATCGATGGAGCGGAGGAAAACGTCGGCAGAAGACTGGTCAAGCGCAAGAACAGGTGGTGTGAGTGCAGCCAAGTCAGCGGGCTGTGAAGCGGGTGTTGCGTCACCAGGGAAAATAGAATCAATGAGCTGGATGGTGCCGAGGCATTCACTGCGACGCAGGGATACGGGAAATGAGAACGGATTACAAACCCAGAGCGCGGTGAGGCCAGCTGACACAGAAAGTACGGCGTACGGCAAGAGAAGATTTTTGCGGCTTAGAAAATTAGGCGATGGGATGAAATGTACATCAATATGGCGGGAAAAAGCACAAGCGGTGGGCACAAGAACGAAAGAGCACGCAGGGAGATCATTATCTTCGGCAACGAGGACTTTGGGAAAAGGAACGTCCGGCGACGGTTCGTCTAGCATAAAAAACTCCAGTTCGGCACGTGCACAGTTGATCACCGCGTTATAACGCGACAGAAAATCCCAACCCAAGATAAGATTATGAGAGCAGGAAGGCAAAACTACGAACTCTATTGCGTACAAACCTTCTTGAATGATGACTCGAGCTGTGCACACCGCTATAGGCTCTACAGGCCGGGCACTTGCCATGCATAGCGAGAATACTGAAATAGGTGTCGTCACTTTGCGCAATGAACGGCAAAGACTTGCAGCCATGGCAGAAACAGCAGCGCCGGTGTCGACAAGAGCCAGTACTATAACACCCTCAACAAAAACTTCAAGCAGATTTGCAGGAGATAAGTGAGGCGTTTTACAGTTCGCTCGTTGCGCAGTTCTCGCCTCAGGAACTGCGGCATTCAGTTTTCCTCTTGCGCAAGATTGGGACGCCGGCGCAGAGGAGATAGGGAGCGGCGACGCGGCGAGGTTGAGCGGCGAGGAGAAAAGATAGTACGGTCATTCGCAACGGAGCCTGCAGATGAATAGGCGACTGCGTACTGATTCCGGGTTGGCTGCCAGGAACTTGATGTTCGGCGCGATAGAAACTCATCGGGAGTGCGATTTCTGCAGTACCGGGAAATATGGCCAGCACATCCACAAGAATAACAAATGGGACGGTTATCACTTCTTCGCCATGGATTGCGTCGCTGCGGACGAGGCGAAACGAAAGGCTGTGGCGCCTGAAGAAATTCCTGTACAGGCGCTGGAGGCGTAGCGTACACCACAGGGTAGCAAGGTGGACGTGGTCGGCAGCGACCGCAGCGTATGTCAGTGGTGCGACAGGGGTGGGGGCGCATGTCATTGGTGGAGCGACAGGTGGAGCGACTTCGCCGTATGCGAGGGTCTCAATGGCTTGTGCGGGCTGAGGAATGGGCGCTGGCGGATGGACAGGGGGAAGGGCGTCCGCCACGCGGTCGGCGATGACTTGTTGAAGGGGCGCCAAATTGCGGGAAAGCTCGCAGTTTTTGGGCAATAGTGATATTTGGCGAGAAACTTCCTCTCGGATGAAATCTTTGAGCTGCTGCAGCAGCGATGAGGTCTCAGACGTAGCGGAGAGGCCAGAAAATGATTCCACAGCCGCGGAAGGCTGTCGAGGGAGGAGTCCCGGCTTGCGCAACTCATCGTAGCTTTGACAAAGGTTTGCAACTTGTGCAACAGTTGTCAAATCCCGCGATGTTAACATGGGAAAGGTGTCATATTCGATGCCCTTCAGGATGTGCTTGATCTTTTGTGCCTCGGGCATCTGGGCGTTTACGCGACTGCATAGGTAGAGCACATCTTCAATGTAGCTGCTAAACGTCTCGCCGAGTCGCTGCGTTCGATCGTGCAAGCGTTGTTCGGTGTGGAGCTTGCGTACAGTAGGACGACCAAAAACGGTGGTAAGGTTCGCCTTAAATTAGTCCCAATTCGTGATTTCGGCTTCGTGGTTACGATACCACAGGTTGGCGTCTCCGGTCAAATAAAAGATAACGTTCGTTAACATTGTTTCATCGTCCCACTTATTGTACGAACTCACTCGCACGTAGGAAGCAAGCCAGTCGTCACAGACGGTGTCGTCCGTTCCACTGAAAAGCGCAGGGTCTCGCTGGTGTAAGGAGCCAGAGCAGACGACCGGTGAGGTCATCGGGGCGGTTGGTGGGTGTTCGTCTTCGGCCATGTGAATTACCGGTAGCGCACGGGTGCAAAGCTGCAGCGTGAGGCAAAGGTATCAGGCCGCACCTCCAGCAAGTGTCAGAGAAGGTTTAATCTATACATCGAGGTCGGCAAGGAAGCGCACGATGATCAAACCAGCACGATGATCTGCGCGATCACAATTCCACAGACTGCTTCCTCTTCATCAGCGTCCAGCAAAAAGGGCTAATATTCTTCACACATGTTAGGAAACTTCACATTTCCTCAGCTGAGGACTCCATGCGGCAGTGACACGCTCCGAGCGACTGAAGGAATTTTATAGCCAGATAAATATGTGTCCTCAAATGAGATCCGTATGCATGAGAGGGTTACGCGAGCAGAAAATTGGCGTCGTTTACAGAGTGTGACGTCCCAACCAAGGTCGGGCTATGAGAGACGTCGTATTGGAGGACTGCGGAAAATACGAACAACTGGAGCTCCTTACTGTCCACTGACTTTGCACAGAACATGTCCGTCTCGCTTTTCGCTTCCATCATGAAATGCCAAGGCGGCATGGACTTGGTCCCGTATACTATGGTTAATCAGTCGAGGATATTTACCGCTGCAGAACCATGGCTTCTCCCCAGGAAAGTTACTGAAAAATGTGAAATCGAGTTTGTTCAAAACGTTTCGAGGAGAAAAGAAGGTTTGTCGCTATTGGCTGACTAGAAGTTTTCATTAAGCGCACAGAACATTTATCTTGTTTTCCAAGTTTGACGCTCCAAAGTTTGAGGGATGTGAAATTGGAGAACTCCGGAAGATACTAATAATTGCAGCTCTTTAAGGTCGATAGACACTGCATAGTACACAGCCGTCGCTCCCATCAAAAAAAATGCAGCGGTGACCATTATTTGGGCCTGCGTACTTGGGCTAAGCAGTTGAGTGACCTGACTGCTGGACAACTGTGGCTTTTCGCCTGCAAAGAAAAAGAAAGAATTGGAATCTAGTGAACTCAAAACGTTGTGAGGAGCAAAGAAGGGTTTTCGCTAGTGGCTGATGAGATGTTTTCTTAAAGCGCACAGACATTTGTCCTGGTTTACAGCTTGACGTCCAAAAAAAGATCAAAATTGGTGATGTATTGGAGGACTCAGACAAATACCAGCATCTCGAGTTCTTAACGTCCTCAAATATTGCACACTACACGGTGGCGATCTTTTTGCTTCCTTCAAAAACATTTCGCGGCGATCATGCTTTCGCCTCCCGTGCTTGGGTTAAGCAGTCGAGCAACCTGATCGCTGCCAACCGTGGCTGGTGGGCATGGATGAAAACAAGATAATTGGAACAGTGTGCACTCCAAACTTTGTGAGTTGAAAAGACGGGTTGTCACTGTTGGCGGACGAGATGTCTTGTTGAAGCCCACAGAATTTCGACCTGGTTTACAGAGTTTGAAGTCTCAATGGAGATGGGGTTATGAGGAACGGCGATTTGAAGCACACCTGAGCATGCGAACGTCTGGAGCTCTTTATTATTTACTCTCATTGCACAGCATATGTACGTCTCGCTTTTCTCTTCCATCGAAAAAAAGCAGTGCCGGCCAAGATTTTGCCCCGCGTTCTTGAGTTAAGCAGTCTCTTGTCCTGACCGCTGCACAAATGTGGCTTGTCCCCAGGAAGGAAACTGATAGAATTAGAATGTAATGTCCTCATAAAGTTGTGGGGTGGAAAGGAGGGTTGTCACTAGTTGCTGATGAGATGTTTTCGTGATGCCCACAGAAAATTGGCCTGGTTAAAAATTTGACATTCGAAAGCCGATCGGGATGACGGATGTCGTATTGAAGGATTCCGGTAAATACGAGCAACTGGAGTTCTTTACCGTCCACAGACAATGCACAGTTCACGGATGTCTCGCGTCTCGCTTCCATCGAAAAAAAGGCCCGGTGGCCAGGATGTTATCCCACGTACTTCGTTTAAGAAGTTGAGCGACCTGGCTGCTCCACAGCATTGGCTTGTACTAAGGAAAGAAACAGATAATTTGAACCGTGTGTACTCCAAAAGTTGTGGAGGAAAGAAGGGTTGTCATTATTGGTTAAATCGATGTTTACTTTAAGCGCACTGAAAATTGGCATCGCTTACAGATTTTGACGTCCTCAATAAATAGGGCACTGAGGGACGTTGTATTGGAGGACCCTGAAAAACACGAACTCGAACACTTTAAAGTCCACAGACACTACACAGTACGCTGCCGTCGATATTTTGGATTCCAACAAAAAATGCAGCGGTGGCCAAGTCACTCGACAGTTTAGCCCAAGTGAGCTTTGGGAAAGCTCACTTGGGCTAAACTGTCGAGTGACTTGACCGCTGCACAACCGTGGCTTGTCACCAGGAAAGAAACTGATAGAATTGTAACCTAGTGTTCACAAGTTTCGAGGACAGAATGCTTGTAACTACTGAAAGATGAAATGTTTTCTTAAAGCGCACAGAAACTTGGCATGGTTTCCAGTTTGACTTCCGAAAGAAGATCTGGATGAGGGATGTCGTATTGGGGGACTCCGGAAAATACGAACGTCTGGATGTTTTTAAAATCCACTGACATTGCAGAGTACACGGCCGTTTCGCTTTTCGCTTCCATCGAAAAATGCCTCGGCGGAAAGGATTTTGCCCCGCACATTTGAGTTAAGCAGTCGAGTAACCTGACCACTGCACATCCGTGGCTTGTCTCCGGAAAGAAACAGACAATTGGTACCGGGTGTACTTCAAAAGTTGCTAGAAGGAAACAAAGGATGTCACTATTGCCTGCGGAGATGTTTTGTTGAAGCGCACAGCAAATTAACCTGGTTTACAGTTTGACGTCCCAACTGAGACGGGGCTATGAGGGATGTGAAATTAGAAGGCTCCGGAACATACGAGCGTCTGCAGCTCTTAAAGTGCACAAACACTCCACAATACAAGACCATCGCTCTTTCCGCTACCATACAAAAATGCTGCAGAGGCCAGTATTTGGCCCCGCTTGCTTGGGTTAAAAAGTCAAGCAACCTGACAGCTGCACAACTGTGGATCGTCCACAGGAAAGAATCAGAGATAATTGGAACAGTGTGGACTCCAAATGCTGAGAGTTGAAAAAAAGGGTTGTCACTATTGGCTGAGGAGATGTTTTGCAGGAGCGCGCAGCAACATCATCTGCCTTACAGGTTTTGACGTCCCAACTGAGATCGGGCAATGAGAGACGTCGTATTTGAGGGCTCCAGGAAGTACCAACGGGAAATCTTTAACGTCGACTGACATTGCACACTACACTACAATATCAATTTTCGCTTCAGTCTCAAAAATGCTGCGGCGATCAGTATTTTGCTCCAGGTACTTAGGCTAACCAGCCAAGCGGCATGACCGCAACACAACAATGGCTTTTGTCAAAGAAAGAACCGAGTGTACTCCGAACGTTGTGAGGAAGAAAGAACGGCTACCAGGATTGGCTGATTAACTGTTTTATCTAGTGAACAGAAACTTGGATTGGTTTACAGACTGTGACGTCCCAACGAAGATCGGGCTATGAGTGACGTCGTATTGGAGGGAAGCGAAAAAAAAACGAACTGAAGCTCTTTAAGGTCCAATGATGTTGCACAGAACACGTCCTTCTCGCTTTTCTCTTCCATAAAAAAAAAATGCCATGGCGGCTGGTATTTGGTCTCGCCTACTTGGGTTAAGCAGTCGATAAAATGTCCGCTGCTCAACCACGCTTGTCGAGAGCAATGAAACAGAGATAATTGGAACCGAGTGTACTTCCAAATATGCGAGGAGAATAGAAGGGACACCGCTATTGGCTGATTAGATCATTTCTTAAAGCGCAAAGAAAATTAAGCTGGCTTATTGTTTGACGTCCCAAGGAGATCGGGCTATGGGGAGGTCGAATTGGAGGACTCTATAACATAAGAGCGTCTGGAGCTCCTTATTGTCCACTGAAATTACAAAGTACACGGCCATCTAGGTTTTCGCTTCTTTCCAAAACATGCTGCGGTGGCCAGGATTCGGCCCTCCGTACTTGGTTTAGGCAGTCTAGCGACCTCACCACTACGCAACAGCGGCTTTGTCGCCAGGAAAGAAATTAAGGTAATTAGAACAGAATGTGTTTCAAACGTTGAAGGGGGAAAGATGGATGACAGAAAACAGCGCAAAAGGGCGAAGGACAAAGTAACAAGAGCACACAGACGATACTTTGTCCTTCATCCTTTTGCGCAGCTTTTTCCCATCCAAAATGAACTTCGACCAACGCGCCCAACTAAGCATCCTACTGAGGAAAGATGGGTTGCCACAATTGTTCGATTAGATGTTTTCGTTAAGCGCACAGAAAACTGGACTGGTTTACAGAGTTTGACATCACCACGGAGATCGGGCAATGAAGGAAGTCGTATATGAGGACATCGGAAACTATGAACATATATAAATCTTTAACGTCGACTGAATATTGCAACGCGCATGAACATTTGGATTTTCTCTTTAAACGAAAAAATGTCGCGGCGATCAGGATTTGGCCCCGAGTACTTAGGTTAAGCAGTCTAGCGCCATGACCGCGGCACAACCATGGCTTTTACAGACGAGAGAAATATTATTGGAACTGAGTGTACTCAGGAAGAAGGCCTCTCAGCATTGGCTCATTAGATGTTTTCTAGTAAGCGAGCAGAACATTGGCATGGTTTACCGAGTGTGACGTCCCAACGAAGATCGACCTATGAGGGACGTCATTCGGACAGCTGCGTAAAATATGAACATCTGGCGCTATTTAAGGTCCACAGACACTGCACAGTACACAGCCGTCGATTTTCCATACAAATATGCAGTGGTGGCCATGATTTGGTCCTGCGTACGTGGGCTAAGCAGTGGAGTGACCTGACCGCTCCACAACCGTGGCTTGTTTCCAGGTAAGAAACTGATAGAGTTGGAATCTAGTGTACTAAAAACGTTGTGAGGAAGAGAGAAGGATTGTCACTAGTGACTGATGAGATGTTTTTTTGAAGCGCATAGAAATATGGCCTGGTTTACAGTTTGACGTTCGAAAGAAGGTCGGGATTTGTGATGTGTTATTGGAGGACTCGTGAAAATTCGAGCACCTGGAGTTCTTTAACCTTCCCTTATATTGCATAGTGCACGGCCGTCTCGCTTTTCGCTTGCATCGAAAAATGCCACAGCGGCCACGATTTGGCCCCGCTTGCTTGGGCTAAGCAGTGGAGCGACCTAACTGCTGCACCACCAAAGCTTGCCCGCATGAAGGAAACAGAGATAATTGGAACAGTGTGTACTCCAAAAGTTGAGTTGGAAAGTAAGGTGGCCACTATTGCCAGATGAGAAGTTTGATTGAAGCGTACAGAAAATTGACCTGGTTTACAGAGCTTGACGTTCCAACTGAGATCGGGTTATGAGAGACGTCGATTTGAAGGACACCTGAAGATACGAACGTCTGGAGCCCTTTATTGTCCACTGTTATCGCACATTACACGGATGTCTCGCGTCATTCTTCCATTGAAAAAAGCCGCGCCGGCCAGCTTTTCGCCCCCTGTACTTGGGTTAAGCAGTGGAGCGACCTGACCGCTGCAAAACCATGGCTTATCCCCAGGAAAGAAACTGAGATAATGGGAACAGTGTGCTCCAAAAGTTGTAGGATAAAACAATGGGTGGTCACTTTTGTTTGAGTAGATGTATTTAAGCGGAGAGTAAAGTAGCCTGATTTGCAAGATTTGGCTTTCCAACGAAGATCAGGCTATGAGAGACTTCCTTTTGGAGGACACCGAAAAAAGCGAATATCTGCAGATCTTTAACGTTCTCTGGCATTGCACTGTACACGTTCGTCTCGCTTTTCGCTTCCTTTGAAAACAGGCTATGGCGACCAAGATTTGGCCCTCCGTACTGGTTTAAGCTGTCGAGAAAAAAATGCTGCGGCGGCCAGGAACTGGCTTTGCGTACTTGTTTTAAGCAGTGTAACGACCTGATCGCTGCATAACCGCGGGTAGTCGCCATGAAAGGAATAGATAATTGGAACCGATTGTACTCCAAAAGTTTTAAGGAGGAAAGTGTTGTCACTATAGGTTTAATACAGTTTTCGTTAGTCCCACAGAAAATTGGCCTGGTTTATATATTTTCATAGCCCAACGAAGATCGGGCTATGAATGACCTCCGAAAATAGGAACAACTGCAGCTCTTCAACGACCCCTGACATTGCACTATACACGGCCGAGTGACTTTTCGTTTTCATATAAAAGTGTCACAGCAGCCAGAACAGAGCAATTTTACTGCTGCATAACTGCGGCTCGTACGGATGAAAGAATCAGGGACTATTGGAACAGTCCGTAGTCCAAGAGTTGTGAGGTGTAAAGAAGGGTTTTCATGTACTGAGGAAATATTTTGTTAAAGCGCCAAGAAAATTGAGCTTGTTTAAAGAGTTTGGCGACCCAGCGAAGACCTTGCTATGAGGGATGTGAAATTGGAGGATTCCGGAGAATACGAACTTCTTTAGCTCAGTAATGCCCACTGACATCGCAAAGCACACGGCGGTATCGCTTTTCACTCCCATTGAAAAACTTCCGCGGAGGCCAGGACCTTTTCTCGGCTACTTGGGTTAAGCAGGCGTGCTACCGGACCGCTATACAACCTTGGCTTGTCCCCAAGAAAGAAACAGAGATATTTGGAACCCAGTGTACTCCAAAAGTTGTGAAGATGATAGAAAAAATGCCTATATTAGCTGACTAGATGATTTCTTAAAGCGCAGAGAAAATTGAACTGGTTTACAGTTTGACGTCCCAACGTAGATTGTGCTATGAGGGATGTGAAATTTGAGGGCTCCGGCACAAACGAACGTCTGCAGCTCTTTAAGGTCCTAAGACACTGCACAATACACGGCCGTCGCTCTTTTCGCTTAGATAAAAAAATGCTGCGGTGGCCAGGATTTGGTTTTGCGTACTTGGGTTAAGCAGTCGAGCGACCTGACCGCTGCACAGCGATGGGTTGACCCATGAAAGAAACTGAGATAATTGGAACCAGGTGTACTTTAAAAGTTCTGAGGAGTAAAGAAGGGTTGTCACTATTGGTTGAGAAGATGGTTTGTTAAAGCACACACAAAATTCACGAGTTTACAGAGCTTGACGTCCAAAATGTGATAAGGCTATGAGGCGTCTTGTATTCCAGGACTCCAGAAGATAGTAGCATCTGGAGCTTTTAACGTCCACTGACATTGCCCGTGCACGGCCGTCTCCCTTTTCGCTTCCATCGAAAAATGCCATGGCGGCGAGGATTTTGCCCCGCCTACTTGAGTTAAGCAGCCGAGCGGCTTGACCGCTGCCCAACCATTGCTTGTCTTCTGAAAGAAACTGAGATAATTAGAACCGAGTGTAGTCCAAATGTTGTGAGGAGGCAAGGATTGTTTCCAGTATCGGTTGAATGGTTGTTTTATTTAGGCGCAAAAAATTGGCCTGGCTTACAGAGCTTGACGTCCCAACAAAAATGAGGAATTACGGGACGTCGTATTGGACGACTCCAAAACTTACGAACATCTTGAGCTCTTTAGCGTTCACTTACATTGCACAGTACACGGCCGCCTCGCTTTTCATTTCAATCGAAAAAATGCCGCGGTGCCAGGATTTTGCCCCGTGTTAAGCAGTCGAGCTCCCTGACCCCTCCACAACCGTGGCTTTGCCCCAGGAAAGAAACAGGGGTAATTAGAACCGTCCATGCTCCAAATGTTATGCGGTGAAAAGGAGGGTTGCCACTTAGGCTTATTATATATTTTCTTTAAGCGCGCAGAAAATTAGAGTGGTTTACAGAATTTGGCCTCACAATTAAGATCGGGCTATGAGGGAATACATTTTAAAGGACTCCGCAAAATGCGAATATCTGCAGCTTTTTAACGTCTACTGGAATTGCACTTTACTCGGCCATCTCACGTTTCGCTTCCTTCGAAAAGATGCTGCGGTGTTCCCAGGGTTTGGCCCTGCGGACTTGGATTTAGCAGTCTAGTGACCTGACCGCTGCGCAACCGCTGCATTTCCCCAAGAAAGAAACTAAGGTAATTAGCACCCTCGCTAGTGAAGCTAGTTTAGCAGTGCTCTTAGAGGAACTAGAGGGAATAAAATGGGATGTCATAGGGCTTAATGAAGTTAGGAGGCCGAATGAGGCATATATTAGGATGGGCAGGTACTGTGTTATCGAGGTTTACCAGAGAGGCGATAACTAGGAGCAGGTTTCCTTGTCAATAAGTATATAGCGGGTAATATAGATGATTTCTATAGTTTTAATGAGAGGGTGGCAGCCATCGTAGTTTGGTTTAATAAGCGATATAAACTGAAGGTTGTACAGGCCTACGCACCTACATGTAGTTATGATGGCCAGGCAGTTGAAAGCTTCTACGAAGATGTAGAATCGGCAATGCGAAAAATAAAGACGCAGTATACTGTACTAATGGGCGACTTCAATGCCAAGGTAGGGAAAAAGCAGGCCGGAGATCAGGCAGTAGGTAACTATGGCATTGGTTCCAGGAATAGCAGGGGGGAGTTACTAGTTGAGTTTGCAGAGCGCAATAACTTACGAATCATGAATACCATCTTCAGCAAACGGAAGAACCGGAAATGGACATGGAAAAGTCCTAACGGGGAGACTAAAAACGAAATCGACTTCATAATGTGTTCAACCCCCGCCATTATGCAAGATGTACAGGTAATCGGGAAAGTGCGATGCCGTGAGCACAGGATGGTGAGGTCCCGAATTAGCCTAAATCTCAAGAAGGAACACAACAGATTAGTAAGAAAGAAACCCATCAACGAATTAGCGGTGAGGGGGAGGGCAGAAGAGTTCAGGATCTCGCTACAGAATAGATATTCCGCTCTAAACGAGGATGGCGACATTACTCTAGAAGCAATAAACAATAATTTCAGAGATATTATTACTGAATGTGCGGTAGAAGTAGGTGGTAGGATAGTTAGGATACCGGTAAGCTGTCTAAGGAGACGAAAGATTTGATTAAGAAACGCCAGAGCATCAAAGCTTCCAATCCAACAGACCAGATTGAATTAGCCGAGATATCAAAGCTAAATCAATAAGCGAAAGGTGGCCGATATAAGGAAGTATAACATGGAGAAAATTCAGCATGCTGTGGAGAACAGGGGAAGCCTTAAAGCGGTAAAGAAGAAATTGGGCATAGGTAAAAACCAGATGTATGCGATCAGGGACAAGGCGGGCAACGTCATCACGAATATGGACAAGATAGTCAAATTAGCCGAGCAGTTGTATACAGATCTCTACAGTAGCCAAAGAAGTCAGGACCGCAACAAGATTGGCGGTAGAGTAAAACAGTCAGACGTTCCACCAGTGACGAAGGACGAGGTCAAGAAAGCATTAGAAAGTATGAAAAGGCGGAAATCAGCTGGAGAGGATCAGATAACTACAGATTTGCTGAAGGACGGAGGGGATATCGTGTTAGAAAAACTGGCCACCCTGTATACGCAGTGCCTGGTGTCATCGACGGTACCGAAACCATGGAAGAATGCAAACATTATCCTCATTCATAAGAAAGGGGACTCTAAGGACCCTAAAAACCACAGACCAATCAGCTTACTGTCTGTTACGTATAAGGTGTTTACTAAGGTAATCGCTAATAGAATCAAGACAACCTTAGACTGCAATCAAGCAAAGGATCAAGCAGGTTTTCGGAAAAGGTACTCTGCTATCGATCATATACATACCATCAATCAGGTGATAGAAAAATCTCGGAATATAACCAGCCCTTATACATAGCATTCATTGATTACGAAAAAGCAGTTGACTCAGTTGAAACCTCGGCGGTGATGCAGACATTGCGAAATCAGGGCTAGACGAGCCGTACGTGAAAGTGCTAGAAGATATATATAGTGGCTGCACAGCAGCCATAGTTCTGCATAAAGAAAGTAACAAAATTCCTATAAAGAAAGGTGTTAGGCAAGGAGACACAATCTCCCCAGTACTTTTCACAGCTTGCTTAGAGGAAGTGTTCAGAGACTTGGAATGGGAGCAGTTAGGGATAAGGGTAGATGGAGAATACCTCAGTAATCTGCGATTTGCTGATGACATAGCCTTGCTAAGCAACTTGGGGGATGAACTGCAAATAATGATTGGTGACCTAGACAGGAAAAGTAGAAAGGTAGGGTTGAAAATCAATATGCAGAAGACTAAGGTAATGTTCAACAGCCTCGGGAAGGAACAGCAGTTTACATTAGGTAGCGAAGTACTGGAAGTAATAGTCGAATATGTCTACTTAGGACAGATAGTAACCGCAGATCCGGACCATGAAAAGGAAATAACGAGAAGAATAAAATTGGCATGGAGCGCATTTGTCAAGCACTCACAGATTATGACTAGCAGCTTACCGGTATCGCTAAAGAGGAAAGTATATAACAGTTGCAACTTACCTGTACTCACCTATGGGGCTGAAACGTGGAGGCTAACCAAGAGAGTTCTACTTAGGTTGAGGACAACCCAGAGGGCTATGGAACTAAAAATGGTAGCGGTAAGATTAAGAGATAGAAAGCGTGCAGAGTAGGTCAGAGAAATAACTCAACTTACCGACATTCTAGTGGAAATTAAGAAAAAGAAATGGGCATGGGCAGGACATGTAGTGCGAAGAGAGGATAACCGATGGTCGCTTTGGGTAACAAACTGGATTCCAAGGGAGGGAAAGCGTAGCAGGGGGCGGCAGAAAGGTTGGTGGACGGATGAGGTCAAGAAGTTCGCAGGGGTCAAGTGGATGCCGCTAGCACAGAACCAGGTTAAGTGGAGAAACATGGAGGAGGCCTTCGCCCTGCAGTGGGTGTAGTAAGGCTGATGATGATGATGATGGTGATGTACTACAGTGGTGACGATCCCGGAAACCACGCGTGCTGTAAAGGTTGAACCCGAAAGCCTACCACCGTGTGAGGGAGCGACGAGGGCCACGACCAGCTACCAACTTCCGACCTTCGACGACACAACAGATGAGTGGCACGGGTACCTTATTAGGGCAGAAGCTTACTTTGAAGCCAATGTTATCACTGACCCAAAAAGGCAAGGAGCACTATTAGTGGCAGCACTTCGCACGCAGACAGTTCCAGTGCTAGCGGGACGAGTCGCACCTCGGACGCCGAATTCCCTCACTTATGACAAAACCGTCAATGCATTAAATGACTACTACGACCTGAAGCGCCACGAAATAGCAGAGAGCTATAAATGTTTTACGCGTTGCCAGGAAAGAGAGTCAGTGCACGCATTGCAGACAACTGTAAATTTGGGAATGCCCGGAGGTGAATGCTGAGGGACAGAATTGTTTGTGGCAGAGGTGGGCAACCTCATGAGGTCGACCTCAACCTCAAAATGACCTGAACCTCACGGAGTGAGGTAAGGTTGAGGTGTGGTCGGCGATAGCTCGAAATGTTTTGAGTGAGGTCACGAAATCGGACCTCAACCTCACACGTGAGTTTGATGTTGAGTGAGGTGGTCATTGTGGGAGGTCGAAATTGTTAGGTCCATGCTTTTTGCTGTTTACCGCGACTTACTTCTAAGAGCGCCCCTTTTGACGCGGATTTCGAGCGTACTGTCGCGGTGTACCCGCCGACTCTTGGTGTTCGGTTATCCCCCGTTCGGATGACCGGATGTCACAGCCCCTGCCCAGCTTCCACCGTAATGTCCGCAGCCCGAGGACGCCTCTCTCTGGTCTTCTTGGAAGATTTGTTCTTTTTTTTACGGCACGAACTCCTCGTGCCCCCCGCCCGCCACCCCCGTTTGTTTTGACTTGTTTGTGCCAATGCTTGCAGCCGGCTCAAGCACCCAGGAGCCCGCAAAGCACATAACTCCCTCTGACCCGCGGTGCTTTTGTCGGATGCCGCAAACAAACAAGCAAGCTAAAAAGCGAAGCTAATTGTCTTTTGCGCAGACGGCGCGAAGCGGAACTGTTTGTCGCGTGCATGCCCGTTTCCAGGCGCTGATGTCACGGTCGCTACCTTAAATTCGATGAAGGATCCTGCTGTACAATACATGGAAACTTAACAAAAAATGGTGCAGCGAAATTGTTAGAGAACGTCATAGTGACAGATAAAAAAACCAGGAAAACCGGCACAATACCGTCTGAGCATTTTATCGAGGTCCTCCCTTTCGAATTGTACGCCATCGTTTTATATTCCGGTCATGTAAATTGATATTCTTCTATTCCCCAGAATAACATCTCTTTGATATTGTGCTGCTTGTTCCTTCTAACAGATTCACAGGTGGCCCCGAACATCTGCAACGCTGAACCATTTCAGCATGGGATGAAGGTGCTAGCGTTCGTTGCATAACCAATATAGCGATAAAACATGCAAGAGGATAAGACAGACGGCACAGTTTATAAGACGCAGCTGGTATACAGGAAAGAAGCCTATGCATGTCAACCATTTGCCTAGATAGTAGAGGCAAAAAATTATATAAGGCTTGTATACAGTAAAGCCCAATAAAAAGAAATGTTTTGCTCCGCTAAGGCCCTTTGCTTCTCTTTCAAATTCTAGTGAAACCAAGCAATGCGGGAGGAAGGATGATGGTAAGAGATTATTAACTCCATAATATCAGGTCTCACTTGAAATCTCTTTAGGCGCAGGAAAAAAAAAAAGAGAAAAGCGTTCTCCTACATGTTTTTGTAAGCTAAAAAGTATTTAGATGTTTTTTGACTTGACATGGTGTCTAGACGGACGAATTAGTGTGGCAAACTGAGCGTGTCTCTTTTGTGCTGCCGTCTGCTCGAGACGGATAAATCCATCGGATGAAAATTTGTGTGGTCAGATATCTGACTAATATATTCAGACATTCGTTTTTTCTTTAAACATCAATTGAAATATACGTTAATCAAACCAATTACATGCTAGTACTGAGGAATGCAGTACTGAGTCGATGTATCAAGCCTTCTATACGCTCTGGGAAGCGCTGTTCTCTTCTGTTTTTAGTGTGCGAAATCTCGTATTACTTTCTTAAACATGGCATTTCTTTATATATATTTTCTTGTATGACATTTACGTTCGTGCACTGCTGAACAGAGAACAGGCTTTTCCCCTCACATTTGGCTCTTTCTTTGGCATCTTTCCAGAGGCCCATAGCACAACCCTCCTTTCCACTTACCGGAGCGGTCACTAGTTTCTCTTTCTTTTTTGAATATTGCAAAGCGCGATGTAGTCTATGAAAACGAAGCTGACACATGCGCTGCTGCATTTGGCGTGTATTGGTGACAGTCCGGCATTCACTGCATGAGCAAAACCAGATGCCTAGAGACTGACGGCGAAGGCAGGAGCGCGTGCACAGCAGGGAGCGCGGTCCTTCCGGGCTGCTTGCTCGCCTCCTTTCTGTTGTTCTTGTCTTTATTTTACGCTTATGTGCTGTAACTATACGACACTAACGGGGGAAACGATTTCTCTGGATGCACGTACGGAGCATGCGGCGAAGCAGCTTCGAAGACACCACCGTGTAATCTATTAGTTCAGTCTTCAAAGGAAAACAAGGGAATAGCACAAAGAAGCTCGTCTCAGACTTGTTGACGAAATGGTATCTAGTATTCTGTTCGGACGTACAAGAATATGTATCGTTTCTTATTTTCGTTTTTTTTTTTTTGGGGGGGGGGTAGGGAAGGGCAAGGGGGAGGCGGGTGGGAGTTGGACATTTTGGTCCGGCGAAATTTGACGGGCAAGCCGATGTTCGCGACCGCTAAGTGGTTCACGTTTAACCCTCTTTCCTAGCATTTGCGAACCCTGTAATATTTTTTTAATGTAAACTTGGTGTTCGAAGAAGCAATTTCGCCAATCCTTGCAATACGCCACGAGATCACAGAATTATAGACAAACACCTAGGAGTGGCCGGTTGGGACCTCAAAACATCCACAGTGTTCCTCTTTGAAATTTTCTGAAGGTACATTTGTTTACTCGGCGTGTGCCGAGTTTTGTGATTATTTGGTGTGTTGCTGTCTTTTCCTCTCTTGTTTGTTTTGTTGGCGATTTAGTCATCACGGCAGGTCGTTTTATGAGTGGCTGTTATAGAAAATTCGTGCACCGTTAATATGGACGCCCCGAATTATGAATAGTTTTTCTGTGGACGAAACATTTTCAATGTATTTATGCCTCGTTAATATTGTCACGATGTTGGTCACTGGGGCTAGCTTAACTGAGCCGGTACAGGCGAAATTCCACTGTCCGAATTCTAGGTATCTCCTGCAAATCCGGAGCCGATTCACTTCGTCTTTCGCTCTGAGCGCCGCTTCAACGTCTTTTGCTTCGAGCGCCCCCTGGCATTCTTCCCTCCTTAAGCGTGAAGCACACGGCACACGTGCACACAGGTGGACATAAGCAAACGAAAAAAAAAGTTTTCAGATGCCGTTTTTCAGTTACCGCGCAAAATACGGCTTCATGCGTAAGACATGCTGTCTCTGGACGAGGTAGCCGACGGCCTCTCTGCTCTGGGCCATCTGGGAGGACCTCATAGTTAACGTCGCTGAGGCGCCGCAAGATTTTATATGGTCCGAAGTAACGGCAAATCAGCTTTTCTGGTAGGCCACGGCGTCGAAAAGGAGTCCACACCCACACCTGGTCCCCGGTGTTGTAGGAAGCTTGTTTGTGGCGGAGGTTGTATCGGCGTGAATCCTTGTCCTGTTGCTGGGCGATGTGGACGCGTGCTAGTTGGCGTGCTTGCTCAGCATCTTCGGCAAAGTGCTCGGCGTCGGTAGAAAGCTTGTTATCTGTTTCGCAAGGGAGCATTGCGTCCAGCATCGTCCGAACCTCCCAGCCGCAAACTAGGCGAAACGGCGTGAAGCGTGTCGTCTCTTGGACTGCCGTATGGTGGAACGATGATGGGCTATTTTGTGCCAGTGATGCTGCCTTAGCTCGGCGGTCATCTTTGCAGTGTTAGTGGTTGGTATCGTTAGAAGCATTTGGGGGGTCTACTTGATCTCGGTTGTCGCAAGGTGTGCTAAGAGGCGAACATGAGTGACGTACCGTGGCATGCCGTTCAATATTCATCGGCTCAATGGGCATTGAAACTGCCCGCGTGACCAGGGTATAAGGCATTCGTAACAGGCACCTAATGCAAGCACAATGCATGCAACACAGCTACGAATCATACACCAAGGGAGGCTTTTTTTTTTTACCTATAATAATAAAAAAAAAGAGCTACCTACAAGCCTTCTGCAGGTGCTGTGGAAAAAAAAAGGAAGAAGAAGCAACAAAACGTCATGCAATAAACGCAACAATCATCTTCCAAAAAAAAAAAGAAAGCAGCGGAAGAGATGACATCAGAAGAAAGAGGCTTGAAAAATGAGACATGGAAGACAACCCTGAAGCTAAAACCTAATCAATCGACAGTGGACAACTTTTATTTACTATCAGCATACTTTAGCAAATGTGATGCCAACCCATCATCACAATTAAACCCTGGCAAAGGTTCATCATCGTGCAAATCGCTTTGAAAACCATAACTGCCAGTGTTCCTCCAATAGGCACAAATAAACACCTGTCCATGCCTTAGGCAACTTTTTGCCTCTCGGAACTTAATGTTGTTTTCCCCATAAAGCTGCCTCAAAGCCACATCTCCTGCCAGAAATACACCTCCGTAGATCTGGAGAAACGGATAAACACCACCTATCTGCAGCAGCTGCATCAAAATGCCACCCCATGGTGAACTATGGCTCTATGACATTGTGCACCCCACAGCACATATCGACGATGCAACACAACTGGACACCATAAAACCAGTATTCAAGACCTCGCACAAGCACCCCATAACCCTTCAGGATATACCATATACACTGATTCAATACAAGCTATACGCGCCATTCACACGGGTCGCATTCCTGAAGAACTACACGATGATCTACACAGAGCCCTTACCAAACTACGTCCCCACACTGTAACACTGAGGTGGATTCCTGGTCACGCTGGAATCCCAGGCAATGAGGTAGTGCATCGCCTCGCCCGCGAACTTCAACACCGGGCGCCTGGGATTCCCTGGCCTTATCCACCAACGTGGGACACTACTCTTCACTACAAAAAAGAAATCAACGTTCACTACGACAACATTAGAGAAACACTCCGTACACTTCCTCTTCCTGATAAATCTCTCACTACCACGCAAATCCGCATTCTTAGACGCATACAACTAAATACACTGCTTACTCCTGCCCGATCTTTTCTATACAGAATCATACATTCCCCTGCATGCCCAAATTGCCCAGAACACTATGCAAACTTGGAGCATTGCATCTTTTCATGCCCTGTCGCCCTCCAATCTCCTCACTTTCCACACCCTCCTCCCCCAACGTGGCGGGCTTGGTTAGCCTCTGACCAGCTGCAAGATCAGTTGGCCTTGGTGACCCTGGCCCAGGACATTCTTAACGCTTAATGCAATGCGTTTAATGAAGTTGTTTCCTCCTCCTCCTCCTTGGACTGCCGTATTGTACGCGAATGTCACGTATGGCAGGAGAGCATCCCAGGTCTTGTGCTGGGCGTCGACATACATCGCCAGTATGTCCGCAATGGCCTTATTAAGCCTTTCCGTCCGACCGTTGGTCTGCGGATGGTAAGCAGTAGCTTTTCGATGCGCCGTAGCGCTGAGATGAAAAACTTCGGCCATCATTTGTAAAGTAAAGGCAGCCCCTCTGTCAGTAATAATACAGGTCGCAGCACCGTGTCGCAGCATGATCTGGTGTACCAAGAAATGGGCAACTTCAGATGCTGTACCACTAGGTAACGCTTTGGTCTCGGCATATCAAGTCAGATAGTCTGTGGCGATGATTATCCAGCGGTTGCCACCGGAAGATGGAGGGAAAGGACCGAGAAGGTTCATGCCGACTTGATCAAACGGTGCGCATGGTGGTATTATGGGCACGAGAAGGCCTGCAGGCTTTGATTGCGGAACCTTTCGACGCTGACATTGCCGACAGCTCTTGACATAGCGCTTAACAACAGTGGCAAGGTTGGGCAAGTAGAATGTCTTTCGTATTGTAGCAAGTGTGCGAGAATAGCCCAAGGGGCCAGAAGTTGCTTCATCGTGGCACGCGGAAAGGATTTCCTCTCGCAGAGCTGCGGGTACCACGAGGAGGTAGGTTCTCGACTCGGATCTAGAGTTGTGCTTATAGAGCACACCACTTCTCAGGCAGAAAGTTGAGAGGCCCCGAGAAAAGCACTTAGGTATTGTGGCTGGCTGACCTAATAATCGATCAGGGCTCGTAACTCTGGATCAGCACGCTGCTGATGAGACATATCTGAAGCATCAACAGCTCCGAGAAAATTGCCAGAGTCACCCGTGTGTGGTGTGGTGAAGCGAGCTCGACGGGCGCACGAGAGAGCGCGTCAGCATCTTCATGCTTATGTCCGGACTTTGATTACAGGGAGGTCGAACTCCTGTAGGCGAAGGCTACATCGCGCCAGGCGGCCAGATGGGTCACGCAGGTTGGCCAGCCAAGACAAGGAATGCTGGTCAGTGACCACTTTAAATGGGTGACCATAAAGGTAGGGGCGAAATTTTGCAGCAGTCTAAATAATGGCGAGGCATTCCTTCTCAGTAGTTGAATAGTTCATCTCGGCGCGGGATAAAGTACGGCTGGCATAGGCGACGACCCGTTCCACACCCTCTTGACGTTGCACGAGAACCGCCCCAAAGCCAATGTTACTGACGTCGGTGTGGATTTCTGTCTCACCGTGCTCATAGAAATGGGCTAGAACAGGCGGCGAATGGAGACGGCGACGCAGCTCGGCAAAAGCAGCTTCTTGCTCGTGACTCCAAACAAAAGGGGTGTCTCCCCGGGTGAGCCGTATCAGCGGTTCAGCAAAATCGACGAAGTTATCGATAAAACACCCGTAATAACTGCACAAGCCAAGCCATCTGCGAACAGCTTTCTTGTCACGTGGAATCGGAAATTCCGCAACTGCAGTAAGCTTATCAGAGTCGGGCTTCACGCCGGCAGCGCTTACGGCATGACCGAGGAATTTAAGCTCTCGGTAGCCAAAGTGGCATTTCTGTAGCCTAAGTGTCAAGTTAGCGGATCGAAGAGCGTCGAGTACTGACCGCGGGCGCTGAAGATGTTGTGCAAACGATTCTGCGAAGACCACCACGTCATCTAGGTAGACTAGGCAACACTGCCATATAAGTCCGGCGAGGACAGTGTCCATCATCCGCTAAAATGTGGCCGGCGCGGAACAAAGTCCAAAAAGGTAGAACTTTAAATTCGTGTAGGCCGTCGGGTGTGACAAAAGCCGTCTTCTCGTGATCTCGCTCATCTACCTCAATCTGCCAGTGGCCACTTTTTAGATCGATGGACGAAAAGTACTTCGCAAGCCGAAGGCGGTCGAGAGAGTCGTCAATCCGCGGCAAGGGATAAACATCCTTCTTGGTTACGGCGTTCACCTTGCAGTAATCGACGCAAAAACGTAACGTGCCGTCTTTCTTTTTAACTACAACGACCGGGAAGGACCATGGGCTATTTGAAGGCTGAATAATATCATCTTCGAGCATTTGTTTAAATTGTGACCTAATAACTTCGCGCCCAGTCGAAGAGACGCGGTAGGGGTGCTGGTGGATTGGGCGCACATCATCGAACGTCACGATTTGGTGCTTGGCAATGGGAGTCTGATGCACTTTTGACGATGCTGCAAAGCACTCTTTGAATTCGAGTAACAATGAAAACAATATAGAAACTCGCTGTCTGAACAATGGCCAGGAAAAGAATGCATACAGCCCACTTGGGCCCATGTATTTTTGTCTCGTTAATATGGACATCGTTTGAAAAAAGCAGAGGAGTCCGAACGCAAGTTAAAGAAGGGCGCGTAGGCCTGGAACCTATGCGACAGACGTCCGGATGCCTGAACGAGTCCTGTGGATTTGGAAAGACCCAAAGCTGGCGTATCGTCGTTGTAGGATGGGAAGGGGCGCAAGAGTGGAAAGGAACGTACACAGCAAACCGAGGGTCAGCTAAGTAAGAAAGATGCCGAAAGCAGGGAACCAGGAGATTTCTGGGTGCAACGGCAGCGCCGCAACGAGAGGCCGCAGTCGGGAAAGCAGCAACATGTGGTCTCAATAAATTCTGCTCAACGTGAACAGAGAGGCCGGTAAAAGCGTAATAAAGAAATAATAGGAAGCAAGACAAGCGCCAAAAAGTGTGTGGGGGGGGGGAATTAAGTTTTTTCTTCCCTATACACAAAGTGTGTTTCATGAAGCTGTTAACGCTTTTCGGTCAGAGTTAAGATGCACTCACGAAGTAGAGCGACAAAATAAAGGCGGCGAGCACGCAACCAGGTCCGGCCGTCCCGTCCTGGACGCCCTTCCTTTTCGTGCTCCTGGTTTTCGCCACTGTTACGCTGCCGAATTGCCACATTTTGCGCACCAGGCGGTCCGCATGTTGCCTTCGCATTGAGTCAACGATCGGGCCTTGACAAGGTCTGAGCTCTTCGTAGTCGGCTAGCCGTCGTTATAAACTGTACTTCAGTTTGCAGTGTTTGTTTCATAGGAACACATACAAACGGCGCAGGAAAGGGCTGCTCGATAGCCCTCAGCAGCCTGCCAACTTGACTCCCTCGCTTCCTTACATAAACAGTACAAGGCAGAAAAAAGAGAATCAGAAGAACGGATACGCAGGCAGGTTAACTAGGCAAAAAGAGGGCAAAGAATCAGGTGCCTGTAATCAGGAGTCTGAATTTTGGCATGGCGGGAGTTAAACGCAAAAGAACGGAGCTGAACGTAGGCGTGAAGCGGGACATCTGTGAATACAAGCGGCAAAAGCCATATCAGTCTCTCCAAGAAGTGAGGGACTGGACCCAAGTTCAACTAGGCGTTAGCCTCGCCAGGTCGACGGTAGCATCGATACTACACTCCGATAAATGGCTCAACGTCGGAATCGCAGTGTCAGCCACAGTGCGACAGCGCCCAGCGCAGTTCGAAGAGATGGAGTCAGCCTTGTTAATTTGGTTCGGAAATGTGTGCCCGATTGGTGCTGTCGTGAGCGACGAAATGCTTGAACAGAAGGCTCGCTGCCTCGGTAACACCATGGGTGCATACCGTTCCTTCTCCTTCGTCTTGATAGGTTTTATCTGTGATGACTTACGGAATTTTTGTTAGTAAAACAGGGTGATGTTAACTGAGAAAAATTATTCTACCCTATCTGTAGGCATTACTAACTTCAGCTACTCAAGAGGATAGCTGACAAGATTTAAGAACATGCATGACATTTTGGGTGGACGGATTCATGGAGAAGGAAGTAACATTGACAGCTCGGATGTTTTTAATTACAAATTTAATTACAAAGCAGCCATTATTATAAAGGTTTTCTCAAAAAAATAATTTTCGTTTTTATTCATGACTCGTTATTATGAATGACTCGTGTTATGGAGAGTCGTGCCTCGAGGCACGACTGTATTTCTATTTTTTTCCCAATTTAATGTATTCGGTCGCAAGACAATGTATGGTGTATTAAAAAAAAAAAGCTTGGCAATCAACAACTTGTTTCCGAATTAAGAAAAAAAGCATATCGTCATTGTTGTCACCGTCACTAGGGTCAACAGCATTTGTCTTTTCAGTATATAGTAAGAACTGGCTTGTTTTATTTCTAATACGGATTTTATTCATGTGGATCGGTTGGGATAAACTCTTTGTATTGCATTATGACCCTATGTGTAGTAATGTGGTACCCATGTAGGCCTTAGCATAAAACGGACCAAAAGAAGGGTAGGCGAGGAGGGGGAGAGGATTGCTAGTTTAATGCAGATTTGGACATGGAGTCTGCGGAAGTTTTCTGCTTTTATCCGGGATATTATTTGCTGTATAAAATTAAAAGTAAAATACAGCCTTTATACGACAAAATTCTGGCTTGCCTATATATCCCAGGATTACCGAGAAATGTATATTTGCTTTAATTTACGGTTTATGTTATAATTCTTTTTGTTTTTTCGAGGTTGAGCGCTCGACCTCAACTTCACATTTAGAGTTTGAGGTTAAGGTTGAGTGAGATCGCCAAATATTTTTTGAGTTTGAGGCGAGGTCGAGGTTTTTGAGGTCAAATGCCCACCTCTGGTTTGTGGCCTACGTTCATTTAACCTACGCAAATAACTCCTGGCGAGAAGAGGAGGTCGAAGCAATGGAAATTGCAGCAGACGACTGACAACGATGCGAAAAATATAATGATAGGGAAAGAGATTGGTAAAGAGCGGAAAATCCCATACAGCCCAGCGGCCCATTTGGCTGTAGCGCACCAAGTGGCTGGCGGCAACTGCTTCCGGTCCTGGTGAAAGGCGAGCGATTTGAATGCTAACAGGGCTGCGCCCTTCCCTGCCCTTTTGGCGCATTATTTTGGTTTTACAGTTTTACATGGTATGCTTGAGTTTGTATTTATTTTCAGCATGCATAACAACAGGAAACATAGATTCCCAGTGCTCTTAACTGGCCACCAATGCTGCTGCGCCCCAGCCTTTGCAAAACAGTATTGCAGAAAAGATGCCAAGTGCTTTGTGAAATGAACATTTATTTTGGTGATGCAACAGGTGTAGACAGAGGCATTGACAAAACTTGGCACACATTAGGCGATGTGCACAGTAAACAAAAATAAAAATACACAAGGCGAGAAACAACACTTAGGTAGAGACAAAAATAGCATGACGTTGATTTCCGAAAGATGGCAAACGATATGTAACAGAAGAAGCATTATACATAAACTACACAGTCACAGTCGCGGCTACCTTAGCAAGGGTAACTTGTGTTGTTCAGGGCAGAGAGAAGTACTGACACTTGGGGGAAGGCCACACCGTTCATTGGTCGCATCTGCCGTGCTTCGGCTGCAGTCCGTGGATTCATGCAGCGCTGTTGGAAAAGGAATGTACATGAAGCAGAAGGTTGCAACGAACTGTAAGGCCACTGCACCGTGCACACATCTGCGCATGTGGGGACGTATTGAAGCTTGCTGAGCAGCAGTTAGGGTCCAGAACAGGAAAGCTGTCATTCGTAAAATTAGTGCAAAAGCTACTCTGCAAACTACAGGTCAGGAAATGCAGGCTAACCGAACCTATCTGAAAATGAAATAAAGTGAGTGAAATAATAGCTACTAAACTAACGTGTTCAACTGCCTGACTTTTCTTACTCAATTGATGGTGTGTTAATGAAAACAGTATGAATTTAAATACCTGGGTGTAATCCTTACATCAGATTTATGTTGGAACAAACACGTTGATTACACAGTATCGAAAAGTGCAAAAATGCTTGGGTTTCTGCATCGCAACTTTAAAACCATTCCTCGTTTTCTGAAAGAGGACTTTATTTCTCGAATGTTCGCTCCATTTCAGAGTACGCGTGCACGGTGTAGGACGCCGCATTATTAGGAACGAAACTTGAACTTGTCCAGAACCGAGCTGACCGTTTTGTTTTAGGTAATTATAGTAGGAATCTAAGCATTACAAGTGCTAAGCAAAGCTTGGGATGGCAAAGAGTTGAGACATAGGAGAAAATGCCTCCACCTTAATTTATTACATATTTCACGATTGGACTGCTATCAGCCAATAAATTACCTTCAGCCCCCAAGCTATGTATCGCAAAGAAGAGACCACCCGAAAATGATCCGACCGTTTCAATACAAAACTAATTATTTTAAACATTCGTTCTTGCCCAGAACGGTGGAGGAGTGGAATAATTTGCCAGTTTCTGTGGCTTCTGTTTTATGTAATGACGATTTCTTTTTAGCGCTGAACGCTTAAAGTTTATTTGCTTTGTAGTCGCCTTCCTTGTTATTTATTTAAAGCAATGTCTTAAAGTTTAGCTGTCCTGTGTGTCGCGATATTGAGGAGAAAAGTGTGCACTGTTGCCATGTGTTGTCAATAGGAACTGTGCTGCATGTACAATTTTACTTTGCTTGGATATTTCCCCCCCCCCCCCCCCCCCGCCTACTGTAATGCATAATGGCGCTGTGGGATTATGCATAAATAAAAAAAAATAAACAATGTTCCTCAAAAGCACTGAACAGCTGAAGCTTGCAGCATAATACAACATTTCTCACTTTAAAGTTGTCCCGTTAAATGCAACGCGACACCACGCAAATCTAGCCGTTCACAAAACCGCGTCAGACGTAGCCAACGCGGCCCGGCCTCACCGCGGCCGGCGAGCACGCCATGTTGATTTGCCCTTCATAAGCGACTTTGTGAAGCGCAGACCGCCGTGCTGAGCGAAACTGCCTGAAATGTCGCGCAGTTTAACAAGAATGAATCATTTCTCACCTTGCGGTTGCCCTGTTAAACGCGACACTAAATAAAACTAGCCGTTAGGCAAACCGCGCCAGGCCTGGCCGCACCGGCCGGCGAATAAGCCATGTTGGCGCAACGGCGTGCTTTGGTGCTTTCACATGCCACTTTGTCCAGCGTGCTGAGCTAAACTGTTCGAAATGCAGCGCAGTTTCGCAGGAACACAACATATTACACCTCGCCGCGGTTGGAAACTGCCGGAGTGTCACGAACTGCGCCTGAACTTCTCTATGCCTGAACAGCCGGCGCGCCTGTAGACGAGCTGCGAAACTTAAAGGTCCACGGAAACGGCCCCCAAGAAGCCACTGATAAACGTGTTCAGTGTGTAGAGCAAACCATTTTGAGCATTAAAGCAAAGTATAACTCCTTGGAACAAAGCCAGCAATTTATTACTAACTTTTTAAAACAGCGTTTTTTGAAATTCGCGGGCAGAGAGAATGTCGTTTGGCGGTGTCGCATGGAACTATTTCCTTAACCCGTGACGCCACGGGTGAGTTGGCTGGCAAGGCTTGCTAGAAGCTGCCATTCGCTGCGGCCACTGCAGCCATGACGTCACGGACACACTTCCGGTAGCTGCGAAAGTCGTCTGCTCGTGCGCTGCTCGAACTCTGTGCAGGCTGTTACACAGCTCGCCGCCTTTATCGGCCGCCTGACCATTGCCCATCAAGTACAACAACCGAAGCGACGCAGTGACCGGCAGAGCGAAGCTGCATTTACAAATATCTTCTTTATATAACGTGATTTCAGGAGTACCGGAGTGTCGTCCGACGAGGCGTCAACAGCACGGTCAAGCACCGCACTATGGCAGCACCTCCTCGACCGCCGTAATCACCGCCGCTGTGCCCCCTCCTTCCGCATACCGTTCGCGAACGACACAGCGGATCGTTAGCACCGATGTCCGAAATAAAGCGTGCTAAAATTTGTTGGCGTCTGGGATACTGAGCCGAATATCAAGTATGAAGCCCTCGTGAGGATCGCTGACCAGCAGCAAATTGCTGGTTAGAGCGATAGCCGTGATACAAGCAAGTTTCTGCTCAAGCCAGCGGCCGCTGGTGCATTTCGGCTGATCCGATCTGCTCGTACTAGCTCTGCGATTAATGCGTCGGCAGAGTTAATCCTATAATTAGTTTACTATGGCAGGATAGGATTCACTATAAGGCAGTTGCATAAGTAGACGATTTACGACAGCGTTGATCAGTTCCAAAGCGTCGAGCGCCGCGGCTTCGAAGAGAAACAATTTAGGCCTAGCGACGACTAGGGACGGTCACGCACGGCGCCGTCGTTCGCCGCGCTCGCGAGCCCCACCCCCGCAGTAATTGTGTAACGTACCTCAGCATGCTCGCGGCATCCCGTGCTGCAAGCGTTGAAAACTCGTGTACTTTCATAGCTAAGGCCGCGCATTTTTTGGCGTTCTGCTCAGCAACAAGCCGTTCAAACGATGCTGCAGGCAAAACAAGGTTTCAGCACGCAGTCGCTGCGCTGTCGGCCGTAATCGAAGACGTCGAGCGGCACCATATTCTTTACATTGATCTTTAAGCGTGATTCAGTGGGCAAATGAGTAACTTTATGAAGCAGACCCGCTCGTACGTTTCGCGCACTCGGGCGCCGACGAGTTGCCTCCGTCAACAGACGCCGTCATAACCTCGGTGAACTAAGCAAACCGAGGTCGCAAAGCTCGGTTTGCGATAACCGCGGTTAGTGGTGCAACCATGGTTTGGTCCGCCGTGTAACATAGGCTAACCACGGGTTCGCGGTTACACTAACTGTCGCTGCGCGAACTGGCGAACTCCTCAGGCGTGTGCGAGCGAGGACGGGTTGACGCGAGTACGCCAGCGAGCGAGCGCGCGGCCACCGGAAGTTCGTCGAAGTGACGTTTTCTGGGCGGAGCTTTGAGCTTGCTTGTATTATGTATTTTTTTATGGCTCCCTTCGGCGTACGAGTTGAGAGTTAAAATTGGAAGGGTCATTTTTAATCGCCGATATCACTGGTGTTGCAGAAGCTAGATCGAAAATTTTTGCGGGAGAATGATGGGTGATTCAATATCTATCAGTGTTATGGCGTTGTTTACCCTTCTTAGTGACCCCTTTCAGGGGACCTTTTGGCAGGCGTGGTCAGCGCAAACTGTTTGAAATGCAGTGTAGTTAAGCAAAAAACGTTACTCCCTTTGCCGTCGTTCCAAACCACAGTTCCGCGTAGCAGCCCACGAGAGATAAAAATATGCGGTCTGTGCCGCACAGGCGAAGCACGCGCAGGTAACCAGCCCCTTCAACTTTCTGTCGTCTGCTCCAGCGGGCTACCGCTGCAGCGAGTGCCGCCACGAGCGCCCGCGCTGGTGCCGCCATCCATCAATTGGCGGCAGCGGAACAAGTCGCGCGTTATTTCCTGGGGCCAGTTTTCGCCGAGTGTCCGCTCTTTACGAATCTCTTTCTCTATAATAAAAGTGCAGAACTGCCGACTGTGCTTAGAATACAAGCGAGCCATTGCTTATCAACGCGTGATAACCACGTCAGTGGCGCGGGGCCAAATGCGGACGATGTGGAAGCACGAAACACGATGATATCGCCTGCCGCTGGATTAATGCACGGTGGTTTCACTGTAGGCGACGCGGTAACCTGGCAAAGAATTGCGTCAGAGTGTCAACCGATGTAAATGCTGCTGTGCGAGCTACGAGTGTGATGGCACTAACAGTGGAAACCGCGTCACACAACGAGAACATGGACGCTAATTTCCGGAAGGAAAAACGGCTTGGAATGCCAGTACGCGGCACGTTTCATAGGGGAGATACAGAACTGGTCATAGAAGTTGACGCTGGATACCCAGTGTGCGTCGTGTACGACCGACAGCACGCGCAGTGTCCGCGTTTGAAATCACCACGGGTGAAGTTGGCATGTTACGCGGGACAGCTACCGGTGCTTGCTGCGCTTTAACTGTCAATGCAATACAAAGATGTGTCGGTAACCTGCCACATACTGTCCTCGACTGTTCAGGACCAATGCTTTGCGGCCCACCCAGTGTGTTGAGTGCTCAGTGACCTCAGACATTTGCGGGTGGGCCTCAAGCAAACTGCTGTATATTGTCCCATATTGTATATATTTTGTTTTATTTTTACCTACCCTCTTCTTTCCCCCTATCGCTCACCTCTCTTATTTCTTCTACCCCTTCCTTGCTATCCCTTTATTTTTGCCGCCCCAGTTCAGTGCTTCAGTTATCAGATAGCAGATACCGGGGCTAGCAAATATATTTTTCTTCCTTTTGTATATATAATAAAATAACCACTACAACAACAACTTGGTATAAGAAGAGTGTCTCGATTTGGAGACCTTACTGCGCCAGGCTCGACAAGGGGAAAAAAGCCAGGCTAACACATGGTGAGCAGACTGCGCGCCATGTATGATGACGTCTTTTCGGTAGACCAGGGTTCATCAAAGGACTAGCAGCCACCTTGAAACTCAAGGAGACGGCGACACTGAAATTCTGTAAGGCCAGATCACTTCCTTACACCCTGATCGATAATGTATCTCGTAAATTGATCGGTTAGTGTTGCGTGGCGTCTTTCCACCTGTGCAATATTCAGTATGGGCGACGCCAATCGTAGTTGCTCAGAACAAGGAAGACACCGTCAGGATATGCGGCGATTTTAAAGTCACGGTTAACCTTGCATGTGATGTGCACTTCCAGCTATCGAATACATACCCGGAAACTTAAATGAGGGATTACTTCAGCATCCTGGATTTAAAAGATGCGTACAACCAGGTACCCCTAGACGAAGCTTCACGCGAAGCTTGTGTCGGGTGACGTCTTTATCAGACCGTGTTGCGGTCTGCATTACTAGAGTTGAAAGATCCCTCCCACCGGCAGTGCGAACGGGCTTCATTGGTCCCGACGCGTGGCAAATGATCTCCAGGCCACCAGACGGCGGCAGTTGCCCGTGAGGGGGTTCGCGAGGGCGCCGAGGTACTCGGGAGTGAAGCAGAAGAAAGCGTAATAACGGAGACTCAGCCCAAAGGAATGGCGAGAAGCAGGTCGCAAAACAAAAGTACGAAAAAGAGATTTAACACTAAGATCAGCTACATCAACATGCAAGGGGGTAGAAAGAGAGCGAAATGGATAGAGATAGAACAGCAGTTGCAGGAGGACGAAATAGGCGTGTATGCTATATGCGAGACCCATCCAAGGGATCTGATCCGCCGTTTATGGAAGGGTATGTTTGGGAAGGGCGCAACTGAACGATAGCGAAAAAAAAGGGGGAGGGGCAGGTATGTTGATATACCAAGGAACAAATTGAAAAATAAAAAATTATCTAGCAAAGAACATATCTGGGCATCAGGAACAATTGCCGGCATAAGAACAGGGCTAGGGGTAGTTTATTTAGGAAGAGGACATCAATGTAGGCAGGAAAACGAAGATATCGTTGAATGTCTCAGTGACGATATAAGCCAGTTTGGGTACGGGGCCGATAATATTCTAATGGGGGACACGAACGGCCACATCGACGATCTGGACGGATACACGGATTGTAAGGGGAAGCTAATACTAGATTCCTGTGAGCGACGCAACGTAGTTATTGTAAATAGAGAAACAAAATGGCGAAGGACAAATCACGTGGGAATTCCGCAACAGGCAGACAACCATTGACTACTGTCTAATGTCACAGGAAATTTATAGCAAGATTACAAAAATGGAAATAGACGAAGAAGGGAGGTGTAGTCTGTAGCCCTTGATGAAAAGAGAAATGGAAATTTAACAAAAAGTAAATGCAAAATTAAACGACGATCAAACAGCGCAGGTAACAGTAGACATAGAGGGAGCAATAGAGAAAAGCCCCATGGAAGACTGGGATTATGAGCAGGAAGAACTACTGATGAGGAAAATAAAGGAGGTTAAAGTAGCAAACCACTGGAATGGAAAGAAGAAGCCACGGAGCAGGTGGAATAAGGAAATCAGGGAAGCCATTGAACAACGACGGGCTGCTTCAAGGGAACACCGAGAGGCAAAGAAAGCACATGTAACTCAGGAGGAAATAGACCAAAAATGGGAATCGTATCAACAAAAGAAACGATGTACCGGCCCTCGTCAAAAGTAAAATAAAGCAGTCCACCGATCAATGGATAGCTGAAATACAGTTCCACTAGAGGTGGACCAAGAAAATTATGGAACCATATAACCTGGCTAGGTAAAAAAAGAAAACAGGACCCTATTCAAGATGACGAGAAAAAATTGTTAAAGGGAGACAATGCAGTGACAGTCATTACATCAAATTTAGCTGAGTCAATGAAGCGCACCGATAGGGTAATCACCACCAATCATTAAACAACACTAGATCGCCGAATAGAAAACAGCTTAGAACTGATCAATCTAAATTGGAAAAAAGCTGAAAAAAATATTCCCGAAAGCACATCTACAGGGTTAGATGAAATTCCGATGAAGCTGATAAATGAGCTTTGTCCAAGAGGTAAGGAAAGGTTGCTAAAGCTTTAGAAACAGTCATAACGAATAAGCAAATTCCAGAGAGGCGGCGGCAGAGTAGACTAAATTTGATTTATAAACAGAAAGGAGATAGGATGCACATGCACATAAAATCCTACAGGCCGATTACCATAACATCTGTTATATACAGGTTGTCCATGCAGGCGGTGAAATTAAAGATGCAAGCATGGGTAGAAAGTATCAAGATACTCGGAGGACTTCAGAACGGCTTTAGAAATCTTAAGCGCTTAGATGATTACCTGCTCGTGCTTACCCAATCCATCGAAATGTCTAAAGTGGAAAATAGACCTTTGTATTTGGCCTTCCAGTACATAAATGGGCCGGGGTGTACGACAACGTAAATAGGGAACTGCTCTGGAACATATTAAAAGAAGGTATCGGTTATGAGATAAGAGTTCCTACAGGAAATATACCGGGATAACAAAGTAGATATTACATGGGAAGGGATAAGAAGCACGGAAGCTGTCAATGTATGTAAAGGAATAGGACAAGGTTGTCCTCTATCCCCGCATGCTGTTCATGCTTTATATGATAAATATGAAACGGAGGATACACGAAAGTAATCTAGGTTTTAACCTGTCATATAGATTAGGTGGAAAGGCGGTAGAGCAGCGCCTCCCCGATTTGATGTATGCATACGATATTGAGCTGTTAGTATATAGCCAGGAAGACTTGCAGAGTCTAGTTAAGTACTGCGGAGACGAAGTGGACGCTCTAGGCTTCAGTTTTAGTGCAGTTAGGTCGGCTCTGATGATTTTCAACGGCTCAACTGATCAGGGTCTTAAAAGACAAGGCCATGAAATACCCAGAGTGGCACAATATACATATCTCGGGGTATGGGTAAATGAAGGATTGGCATAGATTGAAAAGGGGATGTGCAATCATTTAGGACAAAAAGACGAAGAAATTCTGGGATAATGAGGCATATGGCATTGTGGGGATACAACAGGTATCATGTGTTGAGGGGTATTTGGAAAAGAATTATGGTGCCCGGACTTACTTTCGGAAACGCGGTTTTGTGCCTAAAAGCAGAGATACAGTCGACATTAAAAATAAATCAGAGAGCCATCGGACGATTAGCTCTGGGTACCCACGACAAAACCACAAATGAGGCGGTAGAGGGAGATATGGTCTGGGCATCTTTCGAAGTATGGGAAGCTCAGAGTTAAATATTATATGAGGAACGCCTGAGGAAATGGGACTGTAACAGGTGGGCAGTAAAGTATTTAAATAAATATACCTAAAAAGCGTCGACTCACAATGGAGGAAAAGAACTAAGAAACTAACCAGTAAGTATGCTAGTCACAACGACGAAGAAATAAAGAGAGTGACCTAAAAGGTTGAAAAACAAAGAAGGTAAACATTGGATAAATTCTATGGAAAAGAGCCAGACTGTGGAACTATACCGAAAGTGAAAAAGGCAGATCAGGAAGGAAGCTTTCTTTGATAACACAATAGGCAGTGCCTTACATTTTGATGCTAGATCGGGATGCCTTAGAACACGAAGCTACAAAAAGAAATTTAAACACGAAGATGACACATGTACCGTATGTGGTAAATCCACAGAAACATTTAAACAACTTATACTCGAATGTGATGGTATCCATCCAGAAGTCGATGCAGGCGCGGTCACTCTTCCTGGGGCCCTGGGGTTTAGAGATACATATGGCCGGGTGAATGAATCTGTGGTGGAAGCTAGGAAAACACGATTGGATGATTGGTGGCCTAAAAGCAGAAAAGTAACATAATGTTAGTAACGTAGAAACAAAAATTCTGTAAATAGAATGATGGTATAGTTAACTGATCTAAAACAATAAAATATAGGGGGGAACACGAGCATGATAGCAACCGCTATCACCCTGTTTCAAAGGGAACGCTCCGATATTCCATCCATCCATCCATCTTGCGCATATACCTACCGCGTCGGGACAAAGTGTGGGAGCACTGCCGGTGGAAGGATCCCGCAATTCCAGTAACGCAGAACGCAACACCCAACACGGTCTGCTAAAGGTGTCTAATAACGCTCTCCGTGAACAGTTCCGCTACAATCGACTTCCGTTAGGTATAGCTTCTGCACCGGCTATCTTTCAAAGGAAGTTCGGCGCAGTACTCGGCGGGCTACCAGGTATCCAAGTCTACCATGAAGATGTATTAGTATCGGAGGGCAAATGAAACAAGGAAGAGCGTCTCATGAAAATGTTGGAACGATTTAGAGAACATTGTATTAAACTTAGGTTCGGCAAATGTAAGTTCGGACAGACCTCAGTCATTTACCTCGAGAATCGTTTCGATCTTATCGATAGGGGCACCCTATCGAAAAGAACGTAGACTCCATCTTGCAAGCCCCGAGCCCAAGTAACGTGAGCGAGCTGCGCTCATTTCTTGGTATGATCACGCCCTACGCACAATTTTTTGCCAAATATGTCCACTGGGCTCTGCTTGTTCTACCATCTCTTGGAAAAAAGAGCCCGTTGGGAATGGGTGCAGCCGCAACAATCGGCGAGCTAAACAAATCCTGAAGAATGCGCAAGTTTTCATCCGTTTTGATCTTAACAAATTTGATAATAATTGGTTCACAAGAAGGGAAAGGCGCAGTATCTATCACACTTGTTTCTGTGGACACCTAAACCGCACCGTAAGCGAATGGAGGAAAGTGGGAGTGAAAGTGGAAAGACAGAAATAGGAGCCGTAGTGGATAGCTACGGAGTAATTTCTACCACCTGGGGATCTTTAGCTTGCGCTGACATCGCACAGCACACGAACGCCTCTTCGTTTTGTCTGAAATGTGAATGTGCCGCATCCCCTTGTGGCATGGGTGCCGTGCTTTTTCATTCGGAAGGAAATGAGCATTGCCCAATTGGGTTTCGGTTCAGGACCCTAACAAAAGACGAGCTAAACTACTCGCAGATAGAGCGAGAAGCGTTAGCCCTCATATTTGGCATTTCTAGTTTTTGTGCCTATCTTGTAGGCCGGGAACTTACCCAGGTGACCGACCATCAGCCACTGCTGGGACTGCTCAGGCCTGACCGTCAGACCCCATCGATGGCCGCCGCACAAATTCAGCGGTGGGAATTGTTCTTGGGTGACTACCACTAAACAAAAGCATGTACCAGGGAAACAGCTACTGACAGCAGATGCTCTCAGTAGGCTGCCAGCGCCGAAGGAGGGACCGGTAACCAAGGGTAAACCACCAGAGTGCGTCCTTGAATTGGAAGCCCTGGATGAGGTACAAGGACTGCCCACGATTCGCAGAAGCTGACTGCCAAATACTCGTTGTTGGCTAGTGTCACGTACTTCAACTTGCATGGCTGGCCTCAAACCACGAGAGATATGACACAAGATATGCTGCCAATTGGTCTTTGCAAGCTGGAGCTATCATTACCTCACCGACTAGTCTACTGGGACAACAGAGTGGCGACTCCGCGCGAAGTGCAAGGCAGGATGTTGCAGCTGCATGCTCCATGAAACGCACCCTCAGCAGTGAAATCGGTTACTCGGTCATTGTTTTCGTGGCCGGGGCTAGACAAAGATATTCCGCAAATGACAGCGCAGTGTAGAAACTGCGTGGAGAACTTGCCCACGCCTATAGGCACCATCACCATCATCATCACTAGCCTGACTATACCCACTGCAGGGCGAAAGCCTCTCCCATATTTCTCCACTTAACCCGGTTATAAGCACCGCGCGCTTGGAAATCAGGAGCGACGCGCGCGTCCAGAATGAGAAGGCGCGGCGAACTAGCCACAGAACAATGATAATTAGTCTGCTGCGGTATGCCTACGAGGTCGTTTCTGACAGCAATGAACCCTGTGGAGAGTTCAGGAAATTGTTGTGTCGCCAAGGACCAAGTTTTACAGCTTCCCGACTAGACATTGGGAGCAGGAACACACCTACGTTGGATTCAACTCGTTGGCCGTCAGAAGTAAGGTTTATTTTTCCAGAATTACTTGCATAGCATGCGTTTGTTGCTCTTATTATAAGAGCAACGAACGTATAAAACTATAAAAGGCTGCTTGCCCTTTACAAGTTGCAGAAATTTATGACCGCAAATATATGTCGTAATATCCTTGTTTCTTTTTCACGGTGCTCATTTTTCAGCGGCATGTGGCAAGCGGCACCGCTTATTCGTGTTTTATTCTTTCGCTTCAGTGATGACGGAAACGAGTGGCAGCCTTCAATCCAATGAAGAATAAGCAGCAAACCTTTTATTGGAAACGCGCACACAAATGAAGAGGCTTCCAAAAGGCGCCTGGTCGGCGATAGCTGAGTAGGAAAAAGGAACATGTAAAACTTGTTGTTGATGTTGTGGCTGTAGGAAGAATGAAAAGAAAATGCACGGACCTGCTATTGGCTCTGTAGCTGAGCCACCTCCGCTGCCTCGTGCGGACGGAAGAGAAAATTGAGAAGAAAGAAAAAGAAGAGGGAGTGAAAGATGCGCGCCGCTACAACAGCCGTCGTCCACCACCGAAGCAGTGGTGGGTGCAATGACGGCCTACAACAGATAAAATTCGGTGGCAGGCTAGCCCCCGCCCCAAGCGGCGGTGACCTACCTGTCCCAGCCCCACCAGGGCTAGGATCAGCCACCCATCACCCAACCTATAAAACTTGCCAACAGCGAACTAAGGAACATTATTACCAGCTCAATGAATTTTGAGGGCGCCGAGACGGACGTCTGTGCGATGCACCGGTCCGACACTTCGCTGCCGTTTTCTGTGGAAAATTCTTTTATATCTTGAACATGTCCGGATTAAATGCTTGAGGCCTTTCGCTATGTTCGCAACTCGAAAAAAAATGTTGTCAGCCCAAAGGCAGACTGCGAATCCGGCAGCTATCACAAGCGGCGCACAAGCTCCCGTTGATGGTGGCGAAAATCGTCTGCTACGGCGCTCACTCGGGAGGCTAAACTCTCCTCTAGTGGCGCTTAACGCAGCACCGCCCGTGGAGGCTCCTGGTGCTTATAGCAGCCCCACCAGTGAGTTGGTCGAAAATAGCGGAACAGTGGTCTCGGATTCACATCGATTTGGCAGGCCTGCTAGCCAGCAAGATGATACTAATAGTGGTGGATGCCCACACGAAGTGGATAGAAGCAGTGCTCATGACTCAAGCAAATACAGCTTGTACTATCCGCTGCTTAAAAGCATGTTTTAACGGTTCGGCGTGCCACGCCCAATCGTCTTCGATAATGTCACGCAGTTCACAAATCATGAGTTCACCACATTTGTAGCAAGAAATAATATTGAGCACCCACGTACAGCCCATTTCCACCCAACATCGAATGGAGCAGCAAAACGAGTAGTTCGGACCGTGAAGGAAGGATTGCGGAAAATGGGAGGCGGGCAGCCGGAGGATAACCTCACGTGGTTGTTGTTCAATTGCAGGTGGACCCCGTAAAGTGAATGAAGGTCAGCTGCCGAGATGCTTCTCGCATATCAGCCTCACTCCCATCTCGAGATAAGTCGGCCTCCCAGAGCTCTGGATCCATTGGCAGAAGCTGCCGAATGAACCATCTCGCCAGGCAGCAGCGTATACGTCCGGAATTAGGCTCCGGCAGAAAATGGGTCCCTGGGCTCATACAATACACTTCGGGTGCGAGGATGAGAGCAATAGACACGCCAAAGGGAGCCGTGCGGCGCCACGTCGACCAAGTCCGCCATCGTCGCGAGTCTACGGCAGGGGCTGCATCTGGTGAGGCCACTGCATGCGCTCAGACAGACGGCAGTCATGACAGTGTAACCAGTGCGGGTCTGTCACCTGCAAATACACCCACCATCATGGAATCGGGCAAGAGCTAAGCGCAGAGAAGCCGGCAGCCAATGAGCGCAACGAGGGTCAGCATCAGCTACAAAGGGGCATCCAGATGTCATAGCGGAATTGCTGATCCCCTTCAGCCACACCAAGACGATTGACTAGAACAAGAAAACCTGTACAACGGTTTCATTTTAAGAGGGATGAAATGTTGTATTCTTTAGGGCCAGCGAGCCAGCTGAGCGGGCACCGTTTTGTTTTTATTTATTTCATAAATACGGCCGACTGCCCTTTGGCGGTCAAGGCAGGAGTGCACAAAGTTAAAAAAAAATTACAAAGCAGTAACAACAAATAAACAGCAACAAAGGGCGATTACAGTAAGAGGATATAAGTTGAACAAGACCAATGGGAAGCAAAGAAATTACAGGCAGATCATCCGACGTCAAAAAGACTGAGTCAACAGAATAAAAACAAAGAAACCGAAATACATCGTGTACTAGACGCGCTACGGCGATACATGAGACGAAACAGCAGACAAGAAAGATTCTGAAGATACCAGGTTGGTAATATCGCTTGGAAGTCTGTTCCATTCGGAAATGTTGCGTGGGAAGAAAGTAGAATATGCTTTTGTTCGGCATTCTGGCATCAAAATAGTCCTTTCGTGCTTGTTACGGGTGACACGTGTTTTGTTGTATTGCAAGTAACTCTGAAAATTCAGTTTAGTTTCATTATGTACGATGTTGAACAGCATTCTTATTCGGTGCAGCTTGCGACGGGATTCAAGCGAGGGAAGCCCAGATCTGTTGATCAACAGTATCTCTTGCTGGGCTAGTTGGTGTGACATTGCGTTAAACCAAAGGAAATACAGCGCTAAGTTTTAGACGAACCACACAGAAAGACGTCCGTCTTTCTGTGTGGTTCGTCTAAAACTTAGCGCTGTATTTCCTTTGGTTTAACGCCAGATCTGTTGAGCAGATCAGATACCGAGACCTGCCGACCATAAGCGTGATAAATACACAGGAGTACTTTCCTCTGGAGGTTTTCAAGAATATTTATATCCGTTTTTGTGTGCGGGTCCCATACAGCGTCGGCGTAATGCAGCACTGGACACACAAGTGATGTATATGCTGTCAGCTTAGTTTTGCTCATGCAATGCTTTAGGCGGTGCTTTATTAACCTAAGTTTTTTGGACGCTGCTGAGACAACGGACTTGATGTGTATGCTCCAGTGCAGGTTGGATGTCATGGTTACCCCGAGATATTTCACCTGATTCACTGAGTTGATTGGAAGGTCATTGATTTTGTATGTGCATTGGAGCGGTTGTTTCCTTCGTGTTACTGTCATTTTTTGCGCATTTGGAACTGTTTATACCCATATGCCAAGTACAACACCAGCTAGAAAGCACTGTTAAGTAGTCGCTTAGAAGTGTCATGGTCTTCGACGGATGTGATACTATGGTATATAACACAGTCGTCAGCGAAGAACCGACAACGTATGCTCGAGTTGAAGGACAGGTCGTTCAAATAAATAAGGAAGAGAAGCGGCCCAAGGACCGAGCCCTGGAAGACTCCTGAAAGTACCGGCGCTTTTTTATTTATTTATTTATTTATTTATTTATTTATTTATTTATTTATTTATTTATTTATTTATTTATTTATTTATTTATTTATTTATTTATTTATTTATTTATTTATTTATTTATTTATTTATTTATTAGAGATACTATCAGTCCAGTCAGGACCAAGATAGGAGCGATACAGGGTACAGATTACAAAGGCGGAACACGACAAACAAAACACCGGCGCCATCCAGTCGGTGCCAAGTTTTAACATATCAAAAATGGAACTGACCTCTAAGCAAGAAATAAAGATGCGCAAAAATATCGCTGCAACGAAACAGAAAACAATGTGAAAACACCATGCCCAACAGAAATACAAGGCGCATTATATCAGGCACTATACCAACAATCACGAACTCCGGCAGAGAACACATCCACACCCGAAGCGAGCACCACATCTCTGGCAGTCTGTTCCATTCTCTCGCTGTGGACAGGAAGATGGAATGCTTGTAGCAGTGCTTAGAAAACTTTTGTTCTTTTACGTGTCTGCAATGTTTACCCCGAGTGTTACGTGAAGTAGTTTCGCTTATGTATTGTTGCTTATCGATATGTACCATGTTGTTCATAATCTTATAGAAAAGAATGAGTCTTTTTTGTTTCCGGCGACATTGAAGAGGGCGCAAGTTCGCCAAAGTGTAGAGTGGGGTTACCTGATCTTGTCTTCGGAAGCGAGAATAGATAAAGCGAAGTGCACGTCGCTGCACTCGCTCCATTTCAGCTGCAAGTGTTTGAGTGTAGGGATCCCACACCTCACACGCATATTCCATTATCGGGCGTACGAGCATCTTATAAGCCGTAAGTTTAGTATCCTGTGTAGCATGCTTAAGTGACCGCCTAATGAATCCTAATCTTTTATTTGCTTTAGCAACAATGTTATGTACGTGAGTGTTCCAATGCAGGTCTGAAGTAATTGTCACTCCCAGGTATGTATATTCTGTTACTCGATTAAGTTTGTTTTCTTGTAATGAGTAGTCAAATTCGAGTGGCTGATGTTTGTGTGTGATTGTCATACATACTGTTTTACTGGGGTTTAAAGACATTTGCCACTTTTTACACCATTTGCTAATGTTGAGCAGGTAACCATTAAGCTTAACTTGATCTTCAACTGAATTAACATTAGTATAAATAATGCAATCGTCTGCAAATAATCTGGCCTGGATTTCTGAATCTTCAATGAGGTCGTTTATGTAAACAAGAAACAATAACGGTCCGAGTACCGAGCCCTGTGGCACTACCGATGTCACGTCACACACGTGGGATGCGCTCCCGTCAATACTTACAAATTGCCTGCGGCCCACAAGAAAACTTTCCAGCCAACGAACTATATTTGAGTTTTTGAGTACTGAATGAAATTTGCTTAAACGTTTTCTATGATTTACCTGATCGAAGGCTTTTTTAAAGTCTAGGAATATTATGTCAATTTGCCCTTTCTGGTCAATGATTTCGCTAAAATCATGCAAAGTTTTTATTGTGTAACCGTTGACATGCCCTGTCGGAAACCATGCTGACACCTATTCAAGAATTCGATATCTTAAGTATTGTCGAATGTGCTTTGAGACAATGTGCTCTAGAAGCTTACAACAGGTTGACGTTAGTGCGATGGGACGATAATTACTGACCGTTTTTGAATCTCCAGTCTTGAGAATAGGAACTATTTTGCTGGTTTTCCAATCATCGGGAACCGTGCTTGTTGATAGTGACTTCCTAAACACTAGTACGAGGTATCTAGCTGACCATTCTGCGTATGGCTTCAAAAACATATTAGGAATATCATCACGGCCCATTGATTTTGATGTTTTTAGGCTCAACAATGAATTCAGTACGCCTTCTATCGATAAGCGTATGTCGTCAATTGCGCGTGTTTAAGCAGCGAACCTAGTCTTGAGAATAGGAACTATTTTGCTGGTTTTCCAATCATCGGGAACCGTGCTTGTTGATAGTGACTTCCTAAACACTAGTACGAGGTATCTAGCTGACCATTCTGCGTATGGCTTCAAAAACATATTAGGAATATCATCACGGCCCATTGATTTTGATGTTTTTAGGCTCAACAATGAATTCAGTACGCCTTCTATCGATAAGCGTATGTCGTCAATTGCGCGTGTTTAAGCAGCGAACCTAGTATCCGCTGGCTTGTTATCGTCTTCACTGAAAACACTTGCGAAGTACCTATTGAAAAGATGGCACATTTCAGTCTTTTCACTTATAGGTCCGCTCTCTGAGCTTACTCCGCGACTTTTTTCTTTGGTACTGCCAAGTGTCTCCTAAACTTTTGGGGTGATTCTCGTAGGATTTTTTCCAATGTAACGTTATAAACTTTAAATTTAGATTCTTTTATGTGTGACCTCATATTACTACTTAGAGCTAGCATGTCACTCAACGCAGCTGGATCGAGTGTGCGTCGGTACTTTTTCCTACGCCTGCCGATTTTTCTTTTTAGTTGAATAATGTTCCTTGTTATCCACGGACTGCACGCACGTTTCTTTTTTGTGACCAGTGGCACATAACAAGTTATGCACCTATGGACTAAAGATTTGAATTCTAACCATAGTTCATTAACAGTCACTGATTCGTTACAGCTTAGTTCTTCAAACGGGCCAAAGCAGTAATCTAGCTCGTCAAGTACGGCGGCGTCGTCTGCCCTGTTAAAGATCTGTGTAAGATGACACTTCAATCGTTTTCTTTCGAAAAGAGGCAAAGGACAATTTCATACTAACTAAACAATGATCGGAAAGATCAGGCAACACTTCTACCTCCACCGGCTGTGACAAAAGACCTTGAGTTAGAAAAAGAAGGTCTAAACCTGATTTGCTGTTACCCTGTACTCTTGTGTACTCTCGTACTACCTGCTGAAGCCCATGAGAAAAGCACAAATCTAGAAGACCGAGCGCTGCCTCTCGTTCACGTTGCACCGGCATCATTTCATCCCATTTCATATCCGCAACGTTAAAATCCCCCGCGATTATCGCATTTTTGTTTTGAATTCGCAAATGGTGTAGAAAGTCATTCAATGCATCAATGACGTCTGAAGTTGCGCCCGGGGGACGATACACACGGCCAATTAAAATTTCATGTGTTCCGCGATAGACTCGGCAAAAAGCGGTTGCGATGTTATGAGGGCCTGAAATAACCGTGTGCTGTATCGTATTGTCAATAAAAATAGCTACGCCTCCCCCTCGGCTGCTGCGGTCAAATCTGATAACGCCATACCCAGGGGGGGGGGGGGGGGGGGCATATCTCCGTATCCAAAATATCAGAGTGAAGCCAGGTTTCCGTGACAACTGCGACATAAGGTTGGTGTTCTAATAAAACGTGCTCCAGCTCCTCTACCTTATTAACAAGACTGCGTGCATTTATGTTTAGTATATGAAATTCATTTCCGCTTGTCTCTGAGTCTTGAACAGATGGAGAAGCCCTCCCCCGGGTAGGCGTAGAAGCACTCTCTCGGGCAGACGTGGAAGCATTTGATAGCGGCTGATGAACCTGATAACGTACGCTTGTAACGTCATTCCAAGCATACATGACACCATCTATTTTCAGCTTGTCAAAAATTAAAGCCAGTTTTTGTCCGTTCTTTCGGTTATCTGCAGCACTCTTCCAAAGGTTTTGCCTTCTGTTCCTGACGATACTTGAGAAATCTTCGTGAACGGAAAAATTTGTATCCTTCAACTTCTTGGTATTTTTTAGTACTTCTACCTTTTCATTGTAGTTGCCAAAACGCACAATTACAGGCCTGGGACGCTCTGTGCTTGGTCGTCCTATCCTATGAATAAGTTCGGTGCTCGCCACGGAAACGCCCAGTTTTTCATGAAAAACACCGCTTACTACACTGGTTTTTAGCTGTTCGTACGTTTCATCTGGAACCTCACGAATACCGTGAATGACAACATTGTTTCGACGAGAACGATTCTCGAGGTCGTCGATCTTTCTTAACATGTTATCCATGCTTGCACGCAAACTAGATAGTTTGCGTGCAAGCATGGATAACAGACTCCTCAAGCCTTTTAGCCAATTCGGTCACATGAGACACCACCGTTTCCATGTTAGACAGCTTATGCTTCATTTCTGATATATCCAACTTGATTTCGTTTTGACCATCAAGAATAGTTTGTAACACAGCCGCCGTGTCGGGCCCCGGGTTCGTTTCACTATCGCCACAACACAGCAGAATGCCAGAAATGACATCGCAACACTCAAAAGCAATAGACAAGAGGGCATGTGGGCTCGGCAGCACTAGCAAACCAGGACAGTCGTCCCTAATATTGCTGTAATAACGGTTATCACTAACCTGGAGAAGGGTGAGAAGTGAATTGTTCATTCTGTTCGCGCCGGTGCCGCCAAGCCCACTGCCAAAATCAGGGACAGGCAGGTTCAAGGAAAACGCCTCCGCCGATAATGTCGATGCTCCTGGTGCTGTGCCGACGCAGCGGTTGCCGGTCCATTTCCATTCGTCAAAGCTTGTTGCAGCCGCTCCTGTTTCTTGTGCGGCGCAAAGGAAAGCCGTGTTTCACGATATGTTGACGAGGCCATGTTCCGGTAGAACTTGTGCAGAATAGGCCGCCACCTGGAGAAGGGTGAGAAGTGAATTATTCATTCTGTTCGCGCCGGTGCCGCCAAGCCCACTGTGGAAGGAGATTCAGATATCTGAACAAACTGATGCCGCTGTGTAAGGTAGGAATCTAACCATTGTACTACTTGCCGATTATTCAACAACCACCTTATTTTTAACAAAACATTACCATGCGATACACGGTCAAATGCTTTTTCAAAGTCAATGAAAATTAAATCTACCTGTTCATTATTGCTTAGTGACTTCATAATTTCATTTGTGATATTGTAACAGATGAAATGGTTTTTAATACAGGTGAACGGACGCACACGGCTCAGAAAAACCCGGAACAGTCTGCGCGTGCCTCACTTCCTCCACTTCTTCTTCTGCTCCTCCTGCTGCTTCTCAGTGCGCCGCTACGCGGCGTAACAATTCCCCCCGGGCAAACGATTCTCGTCCTCGAGAAAATTAGGTAGATCGAAGATGGCAGCGCTTCCTTCGAGCCACGTGAACAACTTGTGTCTTGCGGGATCGGCGGTTATCCGTCGTGACTTTGGCGATAACGTAATTCACGTCATTCAGTTGGTCCAACACTACGAAGGGGCCATCGTACTTGCAGAGGAACTTCTCATATAATCCTCGCTTGCGAATAGGCGTCCAAAGCCAGACGTAGTCTCCAGGGTAATAAGCAACTGCACGATGATGCAGATCAGTGTTCTTTCGAGCGGTTTTGAGAAGCCAGTGTGCGTAAGCGGGCTATACGACGGGCTTCTTCGGCACGGCATAGTATCTGGGAAACAGACACATCCTCGTTGGGGAAAAATGGGAAGATGATGTCCAAGAAAACGTGGGGAGTCCATGCATACCGTAAATAGAAAGGAGAATAGCCGGTAACTTCATGATTTGCTGTGTTGTAAGCGTAGGTCACATACGGTAGCACTGAATGGTGCATATCATCGTGCATGGCATGCAAAACTTGTGCACGGAGACTTTTTGGGACGACCAAAAGGAGGGCAGCACCGTCAACCGAGTAGTTCTTCTTGAACAAAACACCATCTTCGATAGTAAACTGCGTTGACTCTGGTCTTCCTTCTGCATCTTGCATAAGAGGCTGTAGTGACCGGTCGTTGAGTTGTACTCGCCTAAAGGTCGCTATACTAGGAAACGTCGACGCAACTGAGGCTAAACATCCGTCGAAGCCGTCTTCATCTTTAACAGAAGTCGGCAATGAGTACCGTGACAAGCAGTCTGCATCACTGTGATGTCGTCCACTCTTGTACGCGACACCAAAGTTGTATTCTTGCAGGCGTAATGCCCAGCGCGCCAGACGACCAGATGAATCGCGAAGTCCGATGAGCCAGCATAGCGAGTGGTGGTCAGTACCTATGGTGAAGTAGCGTCCATATAGGTATGGTCGAAACTTGTGCACAGCGAACACAACTGCGAGGCACTCCAATTCGGTAACTGTGTAGTTCCGTTCACAATTTGTCAACGGGCGGCTGGCATATGCAACAACGTGTTCAGCCCCACTATGCAACTGCACAAGCACCGCCCCAAGACCGACGCCACTAGCGTCAGTGTGGACCTCAGTCAAAGCAGAAGGGTCGAAGTGGCGCAGCAGTGGTGCTGAACCTAGAGCAGACTTGAGCCGATTGAAAGAGGATTCGCACTCTGGGGTCCACACAAATTGCGAATCCTTGAGCAGTAGAGAAGTAAAGGGGTGGGCAAGTTGCGCAAAACCAGCAATGAAGCAACGAAAATAAAAAGAGCGGTCAAGAAAACCCCGAAGACTTTTCAGGGTGCATGGAATTTCGAAGTCGCGTACTGCAACAATCTTCTGCGGATCCGGCCTGATATCATCCTCGTTGACGAGGAACCCAAGAACCCAAAATGGCACTTCTTCGAATTCAAAATGAGGCCCGCTTTGCCAATGCATTCAAGAACTTTATCGAGCCTCTCATTGTGCTCTTGGAAGGTATTTCCAAAAATGATAACATCATCAAGGTAACACATGCATATCTCACATTTGAGGCCACGAAGGAAAGTGTTCATAAATCGCTCGAACGTCGCGAGAGCGTTGCATAATCCAAAGGGCATTACAATAAATTCGTATAAACCATCTGGTGTTACAAAAGCAGGCTTCTCATGGTCGGATGGATTAGAGGAATTTGCCACTAACCAGATCGCAAATCAACAGAAGAGAAATATGACGCCGAATGCAGACAGTCGACAGCGTCATCAATGCGAGGTAACGGTTATACGTCTTTCTTTGTTACCGCATTCAAACGACGGTAGTCTACACAAAATCGCCAAGAATTGTCTTGTTTTCGCACCAGGATCACAGGGGCGGCCCACGGACTAGAAGGTTCTCGGATGATTCCTTTGTGCAGCATTTCGTCCACCTGTTCTAGAATTATCTTGCGCTCTGCCGGGGAGACTCTGTAAGGATTTTGGCGAATAGGGGGTACGCTTCCTGTGTTAATTGTGTGCTGTAGCCGAGAAGCTGGGAAATGGCTACCCGATCCATTTGAGGCAAAGTCGAACACTTGAGCAAGAGTTGTGAAAATGTCTTGCAGAATACGACGTTCACTAGATGGGAGGGATTTGTTGACCATGCCTTCAAACTCAGCACAATATTCAGACTTGTCTTTCGCGGCTCCTCTGAAATGGGAAATAATTCCAACGGTATGAGTCACATAATTCTCAAATCTCGCGAGTGTCAAATCAGAAGGAAGACGAAACGGCTCTTCTGACACGTTCACAGCCCAGAGGTATGCGCAACTATCCTCCGCCTCCACGACCGGAGCGTGGTACCAAAATATTTTTTTTCGCTCTATTCGAGACGTCTGGCTCGACGACTATTGAATGTTTACCCGTGAAGGATTCAGATGACTTCACGGAGAGAAACGTCGCCGTCATCGCAGGCAGCAGCACATCTTCCTTCAAGGCGAGAATTCCTTGATGAGTCTGAGGCATGTTATCTATTAATGGGGGGTAATGTTTGGCTGCAAACAAATTTCACTGGCACTAAAGTCTAAAGTCGCACCACACTCGCGCAAAAAGTCAACACCCAAGATAACGTCATGAGTGGCACGTCTCAATACAACGAATTCTGTCCTATAGCACTCGTCACCAATTACAACTGAAACTGAGCACAGGCCAACCGGAACTAAAGTTTCACCCCCAACTCCACAAAATGTAGTGTTTTTGTCCCACACAAACATAACTTTCTGTCGAAGGCGCTTCTTAAATGAAAGACTCGTAACTGACACAGCGGCATCAGTGTCAACCAAAGCATCCGTTTTAACATTGTCTACACACATTGACACATTGTTCTTTAGCATGACGATAGGTAGAGGTATGCGTGCAATTGACCATCCGGCGACCTTACCTCCATCGGTCGCACCACCTAGTTTCTCAGCGGTGGAGAGACAAAGCGGCGACGTGGGGATGGCGAACGGGGTTGTCGCTGCGGTGGGGTAGTGATGCTGCGATCGGACACAGGGGAGTCATTCCGTGCATGGCGTTGAGGGGAAGAGGGCCGATAAAAGGTAGCGGGTGGCTGCGGCTCCCACTGGACACCATTCGTGAAGCGCGGTGCTCGTTGGACAGGGGGTCGGGTGAATTGACGACGTGTGCAAAAGCGGAAGATATGTCCGCTGCCCCCACAGCCGTAACATACATATGAATAAGCTGCTTCACTGTGGAAGCCTTGCCGAAAATCATGCTGGCTTTCAATAAAAACCGCTTCCCTCTAGGAATGAGCTTATGTGCTTGAAAATAAAATTTTCTAATACCTTGCTGGACGTACACAAAGAAATTGGCCTGTAATTCTTCACGCAAAGCTTGTCTCCTGATTTGTGAATGGGTATCACCTTTGCTGTTTTCCAATCGTTTGGAATTTCTCCTGTCCTGAGACTTTCAGTAAAAATAATGAAAAGGTATTTAGCGCACCACTCAGCATATCTTAGAGAAAAGCATCAGGGATATCGCCTGGTCCGGAGGATTTTTTTCACGTTCAACTGCAATAGAGCCGAAACAATACCCTCCACGTTAATAATTAGGTCTGGCAGATTGAGATGGCTAGTTTGAGATTCGGAGACTGAGTGGCTGTTACTCAGGAATACAGAAGAAAAGTGCTCATTGACGGCAGTCGCTAAGAAGAGGGAGTCGGTAACAACTGTGTTGTTAAGCAGAAGTTTGTTAACCGGGTCTTTTTTTTCTGTGAAAGGTGCCTACAGAACTTTTGGGGGTCAGTGTTTAGAAAGTTGTGCATCTTGACATTAAAAAAGTGGTACCGGGAATATTTTATTTTTGAACACAGTTTTGCCCGAAGAGCCAGCAAAGCACCATCAACTTTATTGCTTGACCTTGAAAAGCGCTTCACGCGACGTTTTAACTGTATGATCTCGCGTGTTATCCAGGCACATGCCATTTCCAGCTTTTTATGTTTAAGCTTCCCGTACTTGTTGATACATTGATGAACCGTACTTTTGAATTCTAACCACAAGTCGTTCACACTAGTACGCCCATCAGTGTATTTTTTTGCAAAGGATTCATACGTAAGTTCAAGCAGGTCCAGAACGCTTTCATCCTGAGCATTGTTAAAGTCGCGAAACGCTTTCCCTGCCTGATGAACAATTACTGGTAGCCGCAATTCGCTTTTAAAGAGCACCGCTTCATGGTCTGATATTCCGGGAAAGACATCTGTCGAAAAGCCCATTTGACTAACAGGGTCCGATATAAATACCAGGTCAAGAAGAGAACTCGTATTTGCTGCAATGCGGGTAGGTTTCTGAACAACTTGGCTTAAGTTATAGTTGAAAGCAATGATGAGCAAAGCATCCAAGTTAGCACACAAAGTTTGAACGCACAAAGAATCCCAATAACGTTAGGAAAGTTAAAATCGCCGCAAACAATAACATGGCTATAGCGCTTTGTATGTTCATTTAAAAAGTCGTGCGAGTTGTCCAGTACAGAAGTGTCAGCATTCGGTGTACGAAAAATAGCACTAAGCTGAAAAAGACGGACAACAACCTAAACCATTTCAGTGTAGGTGTGATGCGGTATCAGCGTATAGTCAATGCCTTTATCAGAATAGTGACACCGCCCCCTCTTGAAGTGCGGTCGCGACGGACGATTTCGTATTGATCGGATGTGATAACTGCATTCGGAATTTCATCATGAAGCCAAGTTTCTGTAAGAACAGCGCCGTCAGGATCGTGAGTGAAGAAGAGGCTTTCAAGTTCGTCGAATATATTTACTATGCTTCTAGCATTAATATTAAGCATCGAAAAGGAATCCAAGGATGGGTGTGCTCTTAGTGATCTTGAGCTCTGTGTGTTACTTTGTGCGGACACGGTTTGGAAACAGACCACCACTTTGAAGCACAGGGAACTCTTTCATTCCGATCATCGTCCCTTCGATACAGTTTGCAGTTTATTTTAATTTTGTCAAACTTGAGCATCACCTTTTCATCTTTCAACCTTTGATTTTTCGTACTTTCCCAAAGCTTCTTTCGTATTGACTGAACGCGAGGGGAGAAGACCTTGGATATACTATAGCCTCTGCCTTTCAGATTTTTGCAGCTCTTGAGGATTTTCTCTTTGACCCTAACGTCAACTAGTTTAAAGATCTAACTAGTTTAAAGGACAAAAGTCAACTAGTTTGTCCTAAGATGGCTTCCCTATTCTGTGGATACGCTCGCATAGCCACATCCGAAGTTTTACACCGGCCCAAAAGAACATCCTAGCAGACCATGCTCTCAAGGTCTTGGGGCGTTTCGTCCTCGGTTTCCTTAACGCCAAACACAATTCGGTTGTTCCGCCTGCTTCCATTCTCTAGGTTGTCTACCTCCATAAGTAGACTGTCGACAGTTGTTTGAAGTGAATCTACTTTAGAGGTGTAGTCAGTAACCGTTAAGGAAATATCGTCTAGCTTCTTTTCGATAGCAGACAGTCTGGTGTTAGTAGGGCTTGATTTTGTTTCAGCTGTTTCAGATCTTCTATTAATGTTTGAAGCATTTCCTATTTTAAAGGACCAGGGTTTGGTTCCACGTCACCACACATACCAAGCACGTCAACAAAACAATGGTAGATTGCTGTAAGGAGCGGAACTAACGACTGTAGGCACGGCAGAAGCAGTAGGCACACATTGTCACTACGGTAAGAGTAAACAGGCTGTTAGTCTCTCACAGCAGAAGCTTCTCTTTTATATGATGTGGCTGGTAACGTAGTCGATGGTGGCGTGCGATGCGCATGCATTAGTGGTGTCCGGTTGCGCAGTTCTATTAGTTTGATGGTAGCGATGGATTCCGGTGAACAAATCACGCCGGAAACATGATGGTCGGTGCAGTTTCCAGCACTCTCGTAGTAGGCCCTCTCTGATGCTAGTTCCACGTTCACGAAAAACACGGCCTGGACAAAAAACAGGAACGGATTTGTTAGCTGCAAGGTTCCAACGCCGTGCCCACTGGCCGCGAGTCGGGCAGAAGCTTCTTTTTTATATGCTGTGGCTGGTGACGTAGTCCATAGTGGCGTGCGATGCGCATGCAGTATTGGTGCCCGGTTGCGCAGTCCTATAAGTGTGGTGGTCGCGATGCATTCCGATGAAGAAATCACGCCGGAAACATGATGGTCGGTCCAAACTCCAGTGCTCTGGAAGTATGCCCCCTCGGATGATGGTTCCACGTTCACGAAAAACGCGGCCTGGACAAACAACAGGAATGGATTTGTTAGCCGCATGGCTCCAACGCCTCTTCCGTGCCCGCTGGTCGCGAGTCAGCCAGAAGCTTCTCTTTTAGATGCTGCGGACCGCGTTGCCATCGCTGACGTTTCCTGGCACCTTCTAGCGAGGGTATAAAATCTAGCTTCTCGAGAATAAAACAGTTCAGCGCCGACCACAGTCTCTGATGCAGCCCATGGCGCGCCGGGGTTACCATATTCACATGAAGCGCAATGCCAGCCAAGCGATATGAGGTGAACGAGATGGTATGAATCTACGGCAGGCTGCGTGACAATAAAGACAAACTCTGAACACGTTTTACTTTCAACAATACTATTGGGAAGCCTATTCCTGTGTGCGGAAGCATGCGGAAAAAATGAATTACAGTAGGCATCAGTTCAACAGCGCATTTCAAGAACTTTCAACTCGTAACCTCATAGTTTAGAGATGACGTGGGGAGGGAAAAGGTACAAGTTCTTACTTATTCCTGAGACCAGAGTAAATCGGTTTTGTGCTAGTGTTTTCCAACGAAGGTTCTATATACTGCTGCGGAAGTTATAATTACCAGAAACAAATCTTGCAGCGTGGTTTTGGATGCATTCAAGCTTTTCTGTAAGATTAGAGTTCCGAGGGTCCCATACCGCGGAAGCCTATTCGAGTACTGGATGAACAATTTTATGTAAAGCCGTTTTTTTACTTTGTGGTGTGCTTTATAAATGTTACTTCGAACGAGATGACTTTTAGGTTAATTAATCAATATGGATGTTTCATGTTAAATTTTCTGAAATATAGACCAACAGATGTTTCTAATGTTGGACAATTTCAAGAAGTGGCGCGTCAAAATTATAAACTGATCTCCCAGGAAAGCGTTCACGGGTAAATAACACAAGTTGACACTTAGCACTGTTCAAAAACCTGCCCCACTTAGTGCACCCAGCAAGAATTTTGTTGAGATTATTCTCCAAGCTGCTAACATCAGAATCATTTTCTACATTCCTGTATATGGCACAACCATCAGCATATAACCTCACTTTGTATTCTAGACTTTGCATAATATCATTTATAAAGACTCAAAAAGCGAAGGCCCCAGAACAGACCTTTGGGGCATACCAGATGTTACGGTGACATGTGTTGATTTAGTGATGTATATTATAACGTGCTGTGTTCGCCCTGACAGTTAATTTCTAATTCAATCCACTATTGCAGGGTGTAGACTGAGACAAGGTAATTAATGTAGTAGCAATGCATCAGAAGCGGTGTTAAAAGCTTCCCGGAAATCCAAAAATGTGCAGTCTAAATGAAATGCAATGTCAAAAGAGTAAAAGACATCGTGAGAGAAATCTACCCGTTGAGTCGTACATGATGAGCCAGGCCTGAACCCATGTTGAGTATTTGAAATGAAATTATTGCTTTGAAGCTGTTTCATCACACCATTTTATATAATGTGTTCGATTGTTTTGTAACATGCGTAAATTGGCCTGAAGTTTTATAGCACACTTTTGGGATCGTTTTTATGAAGGGGAACGACGTAGGCCACCTTCGAGTTTGCAGGTAATGAAATGGTATTTAATGAATTAATAAACAGAGTTTATTGTTTATTGTTTAGTAAAACAATGCACTGAAAATGATTTTCTTTAAGCGCACAGAATATTGGCCTGGTTTACAGAGTTCGGCGTCCGAACAAAGATCGGGCTACGTGGACGTCGTATTGGCGAACTCCGGAATATACGATCAACTGGAGCTCTTTAACGTGTACTTTGAAACTGAAGTTTCACAGTATACGGCAGTCTAGCTTTTCGCTTCCATGAAAAATGTCATGGTGCCAGGATTTGGGTCAGCGAACTTGGATTAGGCAGTCTAGCGACCCGACCGGTGCAAAACCGTGACTAGTCCCGATGAAATAAACTGAAATAATTGGAACCGAGTGTACCCAAAAAGTTGTGAGGAGGAAAGAAGTGTTGTCATTATTGTTTGAATAGATAAGCGCCCACACAATTCGTCGTATTGGATGACTCCGGAAAATAGGAACATCTGGAGCTCTTTAATCTCCACTGACATTGCACAGTAGACGGCCGTCTCCCTTTTTGGTTCTATCGAAAAAAGCTCGGCGGCCCGGATTTTACCTCGCTTACTAGGGTTAAGCTGGCGATGGACTGGCCGATGCACAACCATCGCTGTCCCCCGGAAAGAGACTGAGATAATTGGCTGTGGACTTTTATAGTCCCCCGTCATAGCTACAGCCGTGAACCGCACGAAAAGAAACCCAGATAGTTTGCTGTGGATGCTGACCTGTCATGGGGAAGGCACTAGCCTTGTCTTAAGGAATTCTAACTGGTTTTGCACTGCTTAAAATACGCAACAACGCGCTCCCGAATAGCTTGCGACAGACCTCATGCCTTCGAAATACAGGCACGTCTGGAATCGTGCCTCCAAAATGCAGGCATGCTACTTTCAGCACACGCTGAGTTATTTGTCTTGGTTAAAGCAGACATATCTATGTCAGGTGGTTTAACAAGTGGGCGTGGCTTAGGACTATATGCAAGTGAGTACGTTTGAGGTAACAAAGAGGAAGGTAAATGAAATATTGAATAATCGAGTAGCAGGTTGTTACGAAGAAAGGAGCCATTAGCACGGCCGCGTTGCGCTATTAAAGGCGGAGCTAAAGTGCCTAAACTTTTTTTCACACACAATAACTTTCTGCCTTTGCCTTCATCATCATGATGTAGGTCGATTTCGAGAAGTCGAAAGAAGACTTCTCGTCATTGTCTTCTTTTATGTTTTTTTTAACGGTAAGCTTTAGTTTTGTGCAAACGAAAGCCGCTCACTTGAAAACATATGATAAGGCAATGCATTTACCCGACGTATCAAATATTCCCGTACGTTTAAGCTCCCCGTTTGTAAGATGTGGCAGTGTTAATAGATATACCGTCTGCTGCCCGCTCCCGGTAAGGAACCCCTCCCGCGTACGTGTACTGTGATGCTCGCTTATTCAAGACTATTTTTAATTTGTGCGTCAGTTTTCTCAAGTTTACTCATTAGCGTAGAGTCATGAGATACTACGTTAAAGAGAGTCCCGCATAGAATAAAGCATTGCTTTAACCAAGTCGCACGAACGTGGCTGCCTTGTCTAGAAGTTATGCGTCTGACTTGGCTTCCAAAGTCGCCGATAGATAAGATCCTAATCTCCGGTTTCGAATTTCAAATCAACTAGCTCGTGACCGCGGAACCTACCAATTACGAACTATCAGAAGCATGATCGTTATATACCTTTCTGAAGAATGGTGCTTTTTCACGCTGTCTCTTTGTTAGGCGACGTGATGAGCCCAAGTGTGCATACAATCGACCAGGTAAAGAGTCAAGCGCTTACCTATAGCACCTTACCTAGTAAGCAGGTTTTTCAATTGACTGAATGTTTACAATCGTCATAAAACAAATTGTTTTCGTAAATGCTTGGCTCAGCTCAAATCAATCATTGCTTTCCATCTGTTTAAACTTCAGATCTCATAAAATATCTGGTCACGACGGAAATAATAGGTGATTCAATCAGTAAGACCCAATCGTGTCAAAGAATACGCGAGTAGTGATCACTGCATCCCACCCTTCCACCACGTGGTCTCTGAAACAGTGGCACCTGACGGATTTCCAGATAGTATGCCCTCTTCTTGTACCCATTTAAGGGAAATGAAGAGAAAAACGTTCTTACTTCTCGCGATAGCCCTTGCGGGCCAGAAAGATGGAGTCGGCAACAACGCGCTTTCCACCTCCGGCGTCGCTTTGGGGCCCTGTTGCCGCCGCATCTTCACCCTCCGGTGGAGCGGCCTCCTCGCTCCCCTCTTCCGCGTGGACTGGCGCTGTCTCCCCAACGCCTCCTTCCTGGCCTTCTTCCAGATTCTTCTCCGCCTCATCGTCAGCCATCTGCATGTGCAAGAAGCATTTCAATGGCAAATATTTTGATGTCGATTATATGAGAACGTACTCGTTGCTGCCGGGGCGCTGTTGTCTACGAGGCAAGATACTCATGTGATGTCGAAGTTGCGCTGACCACTTCCTCACGAACGTTGAGCAAGAATCTTTGCAATGTGCGCACCGAATCTGAGCACTGAATTTTCGAGTCAACTAGTGCCTCGAGCTATACGTACAGTCTTTGTCAAAAGTGTAGAGCCGAGGGGTTCTGCTTTTTGGGCCACTTCGTGCGGCTTGTAATGCATTTCCAGGGTTCTGAATCTCTTGATGATAAGAAAATTTTTGTCCTGCCCTCTCCAATCGAAAGGACCTGCACTAACGCTAAATCAGCGCCTCTGCATGGCTCAAAAGCAGACTCTCCGGGCTCTACACATTTGACAAAGGCTGTACGTAGCCTGAACCGCACTGGAAATAAACTATCAACGGGGAACTAGTGGTTACACAACAAAATTTAAGTACTTGTAGCTCTAAAATGACTAGCGCCATACGTTTTGCTGATACCAGTAACCATACATCTCAAGGAAGACGGCGACCAAATACGGCAGGGTGCACAATTAACAGCTGCCGTAACTGCACTATTCCAGTAGCTATACATCATAACTCACAATTAACTTCCTTCGACAGCTATAGAAGCCACAATGGGAGCACTGGGTCACTTCATTATATCTCTTCTTGAAGCTGGGAAGTCCAATAAGGAGCAGCAGAAATCAGGTCTCTTTCACCAACACAGGCCGTGTCAAAATGTTCGTTCGCACAGTTCTTGCCCTGAGATGTATAAAAAGCGGGACGTGCCTCGAGATCAGATAGCAAGCAAACTCACTTGTGTACTCTGGTTGCCTTTGTCGATACTGGAAGAATGTAGCGCGGTCAGGTGTGATATGGCTCCTGCATTTAATTGTGCAGTGGTGCACGGGCACTTCTTCTTTTACGGCACTCGCTCTATGATTCTATACCGTGCGTTTGGCAACACGTCATCTTTTTTTCGACGCATTCAGAAACAGTTTCGAGTGAGAAAGAGGAAAAATCATTTACAGAACTAAAATGAATTTACCACAGCTCGATAGTCGGTTCCGCCCATCAGGGCTGCACTTGCTGCAGCTCACTTGCTAACTAGTAGACGATCCAGAAGTGCAAAATGCCGGGCTAGTTGGTATTGCATAATGAAATAAAACAGCGCAAGGAATGGGACGAAATACGAAGGAAAGGAAACAGACATGGGCGCTGACTAACAACTGAAATTTTATTCCGATGCAGGACACATATATAAGGTACAAAGAGGAGGGTGTAGCCAAGGCAATCCTGCACAATCACCGAAACAGTGCAGTCACGTCAAAGAGTAAAAACGATAAAAAGGCGAAAAGGCCGACAAGACTAAAAGCGATAAAAACCACGGTGTGAGAGGCCGGGACAGAAAGTAAAACCGGTAAAAACAGATATACACATAGCAAAAAAGGCAAGTAAAAGCATCACAATAAAACGGTAAAAACTCGGGACTAAAATCTAGGCACAAAGTGATTAACAAAAGTGGCAGAGAGGGGCATTTACGAAAACAATTATACATTTAACCTGCCTCTCAAATTCCAATTCTTTTTGCGACAAGAACAGAGAGGGTGTACTCACACATTGTTCCTTTGCGCTGTGGATTTCGAACGCTTCAGCGATTTCCCTGGATATCCTATCCCATCCTCTAGCAAGAATTGTGCAGCGAATGAAATCTCGATAACAGATTTCGTCCGGATCATGATCGTTACGTTTGCACTTTTCGCAGTGCATGGCGAGGTGCCCGGAAATTGCAATGCTGTTTACGTTGTTCCTGTGCTCTTGAAGCCTAATGTTGAGGCACCTGCCTGTCTGGCCAATGTATCTCTTCCCACAGGATACGGGCAGCGAGTAGACGACGCCGGTTTTGCAGGGGACGCGTTGTTCCGAATGAGTCAGCCCACATACACGGGCGCCCAGAGGTTTGTTTACCTTCGCGCAGAGGGCGGAAAGCTTATTTGGAGCTGAAAAGACGACGTCAACCCCTGAACGTTTCGCGACTTTTTTGAGGCGGTGGCTGACCTCATGAATGTAGGGTATTACGACCACTCTTCTGTGTTCCCTGTTGGACGCCGCCTGTGCGTGATATCGCCCTTGTTTCTTGGCCGCGGAACCAGCCGCGGACACCAGAATGTTCAATCTGGCGGTTGATAGGCGCTCGACCTGGTTGCTAAAACTATCCTGGAAATGATGTTCACAGGTCTTGTGAAGCGCATTTTGAAAACAAAGTCTTACTATCCCTCTCTTAACGAGTTTTGTATGGGCAGACATAAAAGGCAGAAGAGGTTTCTTACCCCTGCTTACCTTACGTTTCTTACCTTACGTAAACAGCATTGCAATTTCCAGGCACCTTGCTATGCACAGCAAAAAGCGTAAACGTAACGATGATGATCAGGACGAAACCTGTTACCGAGATTTCAATCACTGCACAATTCTTGCTAAAGGACGGGATAGGATATCCAGGGAAATCGCAGAAGCGTTCGAAATCCACAGCGCAAAGGAACAATATGTGAATACACCATCCCTGTGCTTGTCGCAAAAAGAATTGGAATTTGTGAGAGGCAGGGTAAATGTTTATTCTTTTTCATAAGTGCCCCTCTCTGCCACTTTTGTTAATCACTTTGTGCAGCGATTTTAGTCCCGTGTTTTTACCGTTATATTTTAACGCTTTTACTTGCCTTTTTTGCTATGTGTATATTTGTTTTTACCGGTTTTACTTTCCGTCCCGGCCTCTTACACCGTGGTTTCTATCGCTTTTAGTCTTTACGGCCTTTTCACCTTTTTGTCGTTTTTACTCTTGGATGTGACTACACTGTTTCGGTGATTGTGCAGGATCGCCTCGGCTGCACCCTCCTCTTTTGTACCTTATACCGGGTGTCCCAGCTAACTTGAACCAAGGGATACAAAATGATACACTTGAGTTAGGTCAGTGAAACCAATTGCATTCAACTGCCAGCCTCCTTGCGCACTACAGGCAGTTTTTTGTTTTGCAATGACTTAATTAGCTAATTATGTTAACTTTTCTAATTTAATAAATATCGACTTTAGACCAAACATGTGAATTGGAAACTTGTAGAGCACTTTCAGAAACCCCCATTCCATTAATTGCGTTAAAGAAAGTCTCACGTGTATCTTTTTTTCTGGGCTCAAAAGAAAGCCCGCGAAATACAAATAATACCACGTGACTAGCGCATTTGTGCGCCGCGATTGTGGTGCTCTCAGTCGTGGTTTGAGCGAAGGAAATTAGCGGCGGCCGTGTCTTGGCCCCGTTAAAGCGGCAGGCCGATCTGCCTGCAATGGCTTCTTCGCCTGCGTCAGACAGCCGGCCCACGTGACGATGCAAGTAGCGGTGAGAGCGGCGAGCCGACACCACGGAATTCTAACAAGGCCTGCTTCTCTCCCATCAGCGAACGTCACGACAAACGGATGAGCGATACGGTATCAGCCACTGAATCTGCGCATACAGGCTTGGGTAAAGGGGCGAGATGACATCATGTGACTCGACTAAAATTAGCGCTGCATCTTCATTTGCCGGTTCTTTATCGTCATCCGCTTGTCGTGATGTAAGCTGCTGCGGTGCGTAGGGCTGGCCAAGATGGCGACGGGCGAGCTCGAGCTCGCTCGAACCATCGCCAAACTTTCTGCCTGCCGCTGCAACGGGACAATCGGGTCACGGCCGCAGCTGATTTCGTTCGCTCAAACCACGACTGAGAGCACCACAATCGCGGCGCTCAAATGCGCTAGTCACGTGGTATTATTTGTATTTCGCGGGCTTTCTTGTGAGCCCGGAAAAAAAGATACACGTGAGACTTTCTTTATCGCAATTAATGGAATGGGGGTTTCCAAAGGTGCTCTACAAGTTTCCAATTCACATGTTCGGTCTAAAGTCGATATTTATTAAATTAGAAAAATTAACATAATTAGCCAATTAAGTAATTGCGAAACAAAAAATTGCCTGTAGTGCGCAAGCAGGCTGGTAGTTGTATGCAACTAATTGCACTGACCTACCTCAAATATATTATTTTGTAACCCTTGGTTCAAGTTAGCTGGGACACCCGGTATATGTGTCCTGCATCGGAATTAATTTCAGTTGTTAGTTAGCGCCCGTGTCTTTGTTTCCTTTCCTTCGTGTTTAGTCCCGTTCCTTGCGCTGTTTTATTTCATTAGACGATCCAGGCTCGTTGCTTAAGGTTATTGATGTGCAGGGGTGCCTCCCGCTTTTCGTCTATCGAGTATGACGTTATTAAGGATTTGACAGCTTGTGTTAGAAAGCTGGACGTGCTATGCACGGATGAGAGCAACCTGGCTATTGTGTGGGAATAATCTTGTTTTGATTTGCGAATGTTAGAAATTTTGTTTATATTGGCATCGTGCATTCTTTGCCTTCCCTATGCGCTGATCGCGAGCGTGTGCCTCCTCGAGGCGAAGGAACCGAAGTTTTCCTGTTGAAGCGGGCCTGCTAGTTTCCTGCCGCTCTGTGCCCTGTGACTTCTGTGACTCCTCTGTCGCGCCGTAACTTCTGATAAAACTTCACACCGTGACATCTGATTGAGTTGCTGGGTGCGCAACCCATGCTCCGAACACCTCCAACCAGCCGAGACTCCAGCCCTCAGGGATCTCCTACCATCGAGATTATGCCTACCCATCAGAGTAGCCGACGGCTTCGAGGTCTTGATCTCGAATTCGCGCCTCTGAAATTTTCTCGTACTGCGAGGCCGCAATCATCTTCTCTAGCACCACCTTCGGCGACAACAAAACCACCCACAACCACCCAATGGTTTTTTAGAGCTTTTATCTTGTTGCCTGACGTCTACTTTTGTTACTTTTGACAAAAGCATTTACCTGCAAAAGCAGGGTGTTTGCATTGGTTCTTGTATCGCACCGATTTTAAATGAATTATTTTTGGCTCGTTGTGACAAAGCTCTTTTTGAGCGGCTGGATGATCTTAAGATTTCAAAAGTGTTTCGTTATGTTGATGATTTTTTGATTTTGTTGGATACTTCTGTTTTTATTGACCCGTTTGACAGCAGCCATACGGAAGAGTTTATTGCTCTCGGGGACCCTATTGTCTCGCGGATTTTAGCATCTTTTGATGCATGTTTTAAACCACTCACATTCACCACCGAATTGCCCAAGCAGAACAGCATTAGGTTTTTGGATTTCCGATTGTATTTTAAAGATCACGCGTGTTGGGTGTATGAGCCAAGGGCCAACAAGCCTCCCCTACAGTATAGTTCGTCGCATTCTAAGCTGGTCAAGAGGAATATCGTGCTGTCCTTTTTGTCGAGTGCTATTAGAAAGTCATGCCAACACACCGTTAATGAGAGTCTTAGCTCACAGGTGGCTCGATTGGAGGCGGCAGGTTACCCCAGGCACGTGATAGTTTCTGTAGCGGAGGCCCTGTATCGCAAACGGAAATCAGAGGCGAGCCTGAGTAACGAGCAGACAGCAGAAAATAGAAAAGAAAGACATGATAAAGAGAAGGTAGCTGTCATTCCGTACGTGCATGGTTTCTCGCACAATCTGAAGAAATTTGGGCAGCGATCCGGAGTAAAAGTTTTGTTTTCGGCACCAAAGAAGCTGATGAGCCCTTGTAGGTTAAGTTGTCCCACACGTACGCAAAAACCAGCATGCAATATCAAACATAGGGATCCCTTGGTATCTTGCTAGAAGGATGTTGTGTACAAGATCCCGCTTTCGTGTGGTAGACACTACATCGGCCAAACTGGAAGATGTCTGAACGTTCGGCTGCAAGAGCCCTCTAAAAAGGTCGGCAATATTGCCATAGACGGACAGTTAGCTGCGCATTGCAAAAAGTGTGACAGCGAGACACCTTGCCAGCCTTTGTTTGACAGAACTATTGCTTTGTATCGCCACCGTACCAGCCTAACTAGGGAGATTGTGAAAGCTTCGCAGATAGCACGATCAGGAGATGAATGCGTCAGCAAACCGTCCGTGGCTCTATCAAATACTGAGCTGGATTTCTTAGCTCAGGCGGCACGTGCAGATGTTTTTCCTTCTTTCTTTTTGTGATTCTGAAGTGTATATATATATATGCTCCGCACCGCAATAAAGATTTGTAGAAAGTGCGCTATTTTCCTGTCCCCTCCTCGTCCTTTGTGATTTTGAGCGCTTCGCTGTGTTGACGATGAACCGACACGCCCAAACATTTTCCCTTCTGGAGTATATCGGAGGTTTTCGGAAGTGATCCCGTTAAAAACGGATCAGCTTATACGATCGAAAGTGAGGATAAGCTATTACCTCGTTTTTAAACTACGCGGCCCGCCATAGCATAAATGTGCGCAATTATCACGCGAGTTTCAGCTTATTTCTTGTTTTCACTTGTTTGCATATGCTACAGACTGGGTGCAGTGCTTTTATTTTTAATTTTTACTCCTGTGCTTATACACGCAGAGGGCCAAGCCAAGCAAATGGGTTAATTCAAACGAATTATGATTAGACTATAGAATGGCACTATCCTACACGCCTGCCACGCTATTTAGCAATTTTTCATTAACTTTCAATGATATGCGAAACTTATCAGAATATTTTTGGCACTAAACATCCGTCGGTTGTAATGATACTAGCCACTTTCTGAACAAAATTACGAGGCAAACACTGTGAGCAATTTAAAATAGACATATTTCCTTATATACAAAATTCATGAGGTGGACAAAGAGAAAAACAATATGGGCAAGCACAATCAAGAAGTGCACACAAACATTTCGTTATTTACAGAGTTCAATCACCACATGATGAATACTTGCGTAGTTTTCTATTCGCAAAGATAAAACTCGCCAGACTAAACACGCAACTCCTATCTTGCTCAGCAGTTTTTCTTTTTTCTGGTAAGCTGCTTGATCAATTACTATTTTTCCTGCGTTGATAAGCTGTGGCCTAAGCAACTTTTCTATGATTATATTCGTTGTTTCAGTGGCGTGGTCCTTTCTTTCTGCACACAGCTAGAAGAGAGCACCTCTTGAAGTAAGCAACATAAGCTAGCGACAAGTACGCTACACATGGAATGCAGCGATGTACGCTCCACTGGAATTTGTTATATTTACAAGCAAGCGCAGAAGCCTTAGGATTAAAAATGGGGAGGAAAACGAATGTCTCATCAGTTCACCAAACTGCAACAAGACCTTGCAGCTGAGAAACATGCATGCCTTTGACCACTCGAGCATATGCTCGTAACGTTGATTGACTACCGGCTTCACGAGTGGCCGTTAGGCCCTCAAAGATTACCACCTACACGAGGTAGTCTTGACGAGTAACTGTTTCACAAGAAAAGAAAACTATCTACATGAGCACAATGCGTAAATTCTAAGTAGAACGGAACGCATTATGTGAACGCAGCAAGAACATCAACACTCCGCTTCGGTAGTAAACACAACACTTAAATTGTGAAACATTTCGGACACACCTTGCGGTCAGTCTTTGCTGGAAAACCAGCTAAAAATGAAAGGCTACGTGACACGCTCGTAACAAATTTTTCGTCAATGTACACGCGAAAAAAACGAGAGAACCGCCAGCAGAGATACGCCGTGAGCGGGCTGGACGATGCATCGATGGATGGATGGATGGATGGATGGATGGAATATAGGAGCGTCCCCTTTGAAACGGGGTGGTAGCAGTAGCTATCATGCTCATTTTTCTCCCTATATCTTAATTATTGATTTAGAATGGTTAACTAGACCATCATTCTATTTATTAAATTTTTGTTCCTACCTTACTAACATTATGTCACTTCTCTGCTTTTAAGCCACCAATATTCCAGTCGTTTTTTGCTAGTTTCCACCGCCGGTTTATTCACCCGGCCACTGTTATCTATAAACCCCAGAGCTTCAGGAATGATTGCGCCTGCATCAACGTCCGGATGGATACCATTACATTCGAGTATAATATGCTCAATTGTTTCACTGGAGTTACCACATACAGCACATGCATCATCTCCATTGTTAAATTTCTTTTTGTAGTTGCGTGTTCTAAGTCACCCTGATCTAGCTTCAGAAAGTAGGACACTGCCTCTTGAGTTATCAAAGAAAGCTTCCTTCCTGATCTGCATTTTCCACTTCCGGTATAATTCCACACTCTGTTTGTTTTCCATCGAATTTATCCAATTTTTACCTTCTGTGTTTTTCACCTGTTGCTTAATGCTCTTTATTTCTCCGTCCTTGTGACTAGCATACTTACTAGTTAGTTTCCTAGTTCTTTTCCTCCATTGTGAGTCAACGTTTTTTAAGTACAGGTATTTAAATACTTTAGCTGCCCATCTGTTACTGTCCAATTTCCTCAGGCGCTCCTCATAAAATATTTTACTCTGAGCTTCCCGTACTTCGAAAGATGCCCAGCCCATATCTCCCTGTACCGCCTCATTTGTAGTTTTGCCGTGGGCACCTAGTGCTAACCGTCCAACGTATCTCTGATATATTTCTAATGTGCACTATAGGCGACGCATAGGCGTGCACTGCCGCCTGGTGGCGTCTGGAGGAACTGACAAACTTACAACATTTGGCTGGGGCGCGCGCCGGAGAGCGGCCGGAGAGAAACGCGCGCGAGGGTGATCTCGGAGGCCATGGCCAACCCACGGCCGGTCTCGAGGGAGATAGCGCGCTCTTTCTTACGGCCTTCTCAATCGCCGCGGGAGCAATGGGAACTTTTCTCCTTGAGTTACGCTCTCCGCCGCCACAAGGGGCCCGACCTGCTCACTGTTCACTCCGCATCTGCTTCAGCGGCGGCGGGTGGCTTTTGCCTGGTTTCGCGTTGTCGCTCGCTTGTTTCGTGGTAAGTGCAGTCCCGAATTGAAATAACACGGAAGGTAGATACTGCAGCAGCATGTCGTCAGAGTAATACACATGTGAATCGTATAAACGATGTGTATTTGTATAAACCATAAGGGGTGAAATGTCAGGACCTGCCGGTTGCAACTGACGCGGGCGGAGCGGAGAGCGAGCGCGCGTTTCCCCTGCGCGTGAACGGCGGTAGCAGAGGCGCAGCAGTGGGGCGGTGGCGACTCCACCGAGGCGCGGCGGGCGGTGGAAACAGACCGCATTAGCGAGGCCGTATGAGAAGAGAAGCACTCTCTCTCTCGAGACCGACAATGGCCAACCCACGGCCGGTCTCGAGGGAGAGTGCGCTTCTCTTCTCGTACCGTAAAGAGGAGGTGCGAGGACGCAAACTGGCGGAGCTTGTGTCCACACTGGCCTCACCCTCCACACCGACCCTGTTTACCCAACACGCGTAGGTAACTCCGTGACGCGGGACACGTGTCCGGATCTTACCTTCACTCGCAACATACGACCCGAAACTGGTTTAACACCGAGGAAACCCTCGGCAGCGACCACTGCCTTCTTAATACCGCGATCTACACACGCCCCCTCAAGCGTCCTACCACACAAGCCCACATCCCTAATTGGACTACCTTCCGACAAAATTTTCCCGCCACTACCAACATTGCCATAGCAGAGCAAGGGTACACCAACTGGTCCCGGTCACTAATGTCACACCTTCGCACACATGAAACGCAGATTCAGCTCACAGAGGCAATAACGGACGTGGATAATCACCTCATTCACCTCTGGGAAGCTCGCCGCAGCCTTACACGCCGCTGGCGTCGCCAGAAACACAACCGCAAACTTAAAGAACGTATTGCCGATATCACCCACCAAGCCGCCGAGTGCGCGGCCCAGCTCGCTGACTCGAACTGGGTGGATCGTTCCAATACAGAGGCCCGACAAATGTCTAGCCGTAATACATGGAGGGACTTTCGAGCTCTCATCGATCCTACGCAGACCCACACCGAAACCCAAAAACATTTACACCGAGCAATCCACTCTTTTAAAGGCGACACTATGCAGCTGGCACAATCGCTCCGGGACCGCTACTTGTGCACAGCTCGAGACCCCTGAGGATCGGTCTACTCCTACGCAGGCAAGGAGAACTCGGAGCTGGACAAACCTTTCCAGCTTCACTATATCCGGGCCAGTCTAGTCAAAATGAATAGAGGCACAGCGCCTGGTCGGGACAAGGTCACCGTCAAGCTTTTGGCGAATCTGCCTGAATCGACGTACCAGTGCGTACTCGAATACATTAACGCAATCTGGACAGGGGAAACCCCCTTACCCATCGATTGGAAAACGGCACTTGTGACTTTCATCCCGAAAGCTGGCAAACAAATAGACACGGATAATCTCCGCCCCATCTCTCTCACCTCCTGTGTGGGCAAACTAATGGAGACTATGGTGCGCGATCGGCTATCCGAGTATCTTGAACACAGGCACACTTTCGCGGACACCATGTTCGAATTTCGCCCACACTGATCCACACAGGATGTCCTTCTCCAACCTAACAGAGAAATTCTCAACCCATTCGAACGCCCCCACAATGACCGGGTTGTACTCGCCCTAGACTTAAAAGGCGCTTTTGATAACGTCACACACGAAGTCATACTGACCCATCTAAGTGAAACACACTGTGGCCGCAATACGTTCAATTATATAAGACAATTCCTTACAGACCGACAATCATACATCAAAATACAAGACAAGAAGCACGGACCATTTATGCTCGGCGCGCGGGGCACACCTCAGGGCGCAGTTCTCTCCCCGCTGCTTTTTAACATTGCCATGATGCGTTTGCCGGCCCAGCTGGCTGAGGTCGAAGGCGTGCAGCACGCGTTCTACGCCGACGACATCACCCTATGGGCAACGCAGGGCAGTGTGGGCGACATTGAAACCTGCCTGCAAACAGCGGCGAGCATAGTGGACCGCTATGCCCGGCGCTGTGGTCTTCAATGTTCCCCCCAGAAATCACAGTTTGTGCATCTCCGCCCCTCTCGGAGATGTAGTACACAAATCTCGCTGTCGCTTGCGAGCGGTCCAATTCATGAATCAAAAGAGATCAGAGTACTCGGCCTCTTCATCCATCACCAAAGACGCCCTGACACAACACTAGCCAAGCTCCGCCAGGTGGGGGACCAGGTGGGCCGCATGGTCCGCCGGGTGTCTAACAAACGCGGGGGGTTGCGAAGTAAAGATGCCTTGCGGCTGGCAAACGCCTTCGTAACCAGTCGAATCCTGTATTCGACTCCTTACCTCCACTTGCGGAATCAAGAGGAGGATACCCTCGAGGTGATCTTCCGAAAAATTATGAAACGTGCCCTCGACCTCCCAATCTCCACCTCCAACAGTCGGCTCATGGCCCTAGGGGTGGTGAACACTTTCAGGGAGCTTCGGGAAGCATATTTGATGAACCAATATACCCGCCTCACACAGACAGTGTCGGGTCGCCGCCTTCTTGCCCGGCTGAACATTCAACATAAACAATTCACAGAGGAGAGGCTCCGCATCCCAGAACTCTGGAGACGCGCCCTCAGAGTGCGGCCTCTCCCTGCCAACATGTCACGAGAAGACCATAATGGGCGGCGCCTGGCGCGGGCGGAAGCTTTGGCCCGTCATTATGGCAACAAATAAGGTGTGTTCTACGTGGATGCCTCGGGCCCCCATCTTGGGGGCTGGTACACGGCCGCTGTCGTTCACAACGGGAACACAGTCGATGGCCTTACATTCAAGGCCAAATCTATAACACACGCTGAAGAGGTAGCCATTGCACTCGCCGGCTCAGACCACACTTTTAAATATATCATCACCGACTCACGAGGGGCTTGCCGGAACGTCGCCCAAGGGTGGACCACCCCCTTAGCCTATAGAATATTTCAAAATTGCTGTCGGGACACGGACCCCGCGTGCCGATATCTCGTCTGGGCTCCTAGCCACCAGGGTCTTGCAGGGAACGAGGCAGCTGACGCAGCCGCCCGCGCGCTTTCTCTCCGGGCAGTTTCCTCGGGACTCGAATCGGCTGAGGACATCGATTCCAATCCGGCCTACACATTCAAAGATATTGTAATTTTTTATCAAAACTCGCATCGCAAATACCCTAACCCCTGCAAAGGGTTAGGAAAAGCGAACGAGAGGCTGCTCCGGCGCCTCTTCACTAGCACAATGCTGTGCCCGGCAGTACTTAAACATTTTGACTCACAATTCACTGGACAGTGCCAGTACTGTGGGGAGGTGGCTGACACCTACCACATGGTATGGGCCTGCCAACCAAACCCATCCCTTCCCCCCATCCCTAACCCTTCCCGGGAGGACTGGGAGGCGACCCTGTTCGGCTGCTGTGACCTACAGGCCCAAAGGGCCTTAACGCGGCGTGCGCGGGCGGCGGCAACCGCCAATGGGGTCCCTGACTAGGGTCTCCACCCATTATTATAAGACCGAAGCCCTTAAGGCTCCGCGTCAAACCTCCCAATATGAAATAAACGTTTTCACCACCACCACCACCACCTGCTCACTGTTCGCTCCGCGTCTGCTTCAGCGGCGGTGGATGGTTTTTGCCTGGTTTCGCGCTGTCGCTCGCGAGTTTCGTGGTGAGTGCAGCCCCGAAATTAAAGAAAACAGAAGGTAGATGCTGCAGCGGCATGTCGTCAACGTACTACACACGTTAACGGATATAAAAAAACACTGTCGTTCAGCAAACGTTCGACAAGCATGGCACACATTGCGGCATGGTAGCTACTTTTGTCTATTTTAATCCGAATTTTTCCCAAGCCTGTACAAGAATAGGAACAAAAAAAAAAACTGAATGAGAAGTGATCACATCGAAGATTGTTCAAGGCTAACATGACAGCAACTCGTCTGCTACAGCAAAACCGTCTTTAGCGCTAGATGAGAAACCATTCATGTAACACCGAAGATGAAAATAATTTCATAAAAATGTAATGTAAATTGCAAAATGCTTGCATGATATAAAGTATTAGTATAGCACTCAAAGTAAACATTGCAGGGTTGAGTTTTAAATGTTATTACACTTCATATATATTAGCCAATGTGTTGTATTATCAACATTATTTTAATTTTGCAAATAAACATTGTTTTATTGAAATTTTTACATGATATTAAGCTTGTTATGAAAGCAATAAAAATGGTTTGATATTCATGACACCACTTGTGCCCAAAGTGGTAAAACGAGGCCAATAAATGACGAAGGTGATACTCGATGCAGTGATCTACAAATGAGTTCACCTGCTATATCGAAAGTATGCAAGAAACTTCTAAAGCGTTAAAGAAGGACACTCTCACTGAACACTCATTTCAAGCCTTATATAGCGACCCATCGAGGCTCTTTTCGGGAAAGTAAGGTTAATGTGTGGAAGGGAATGACATATGCTACATGCGAGGGCCGTAACAGCTAGCGGCACATGACTACATTGTCAAGACGGACGTTTCATCTGAGAGCAAAATCAAGGCATTGAAGGAAGTGATGGCATTTCCTACTATTACATTTCCCACTGTCACATATTCCGGTTTACCTTAGGCCAGTGGATATATCGTTTAGTTCATCAACTTCGGGTGTGACGCTTGCGCTATTCGTCTTGAAACTAGCGAAAAAAGCAGCCCCATGTAGTACGCTCTTCTACGAGCACAATATTCTAGTGAACTGCATTATCCGAAACAAGAGCTTGTTGCCCTATTGGACAACCTTCTTTTTTTTTTTTTTTTGAAAAAGCTGTCGTGCACTTACTATACACACAAATGTTCTCGAAGTACTTATGATCCTGATTCAGTCAGCATTTCAGAATTCAACCCTGAGTTGCCCGAAAGGAATTGACAACAGCTATGTTATTGGGTCCGCTTCTTTGATATTTGAAACATTTCTCAGAATTCTTCTTTTCAATTAATTATACCAGGAAAGTGACAGAGAAGACAGAGAGGCCAACTGCTTTTATGTGCACAAGCCGTGCTGGAAGATTTTGAGACTGGATTTTCTAGACGCAGGTCGCATTTTGATGATTTGATGAACATATAGTGCAATGTGTAACTTTGAAGGACAATTTTTTATTGTTTGCCGCTCTTTTTGATTCTGCGTAACTGCTTATGCCGATTTCCTTGATTAAAAGTAGTCGCGAGACTACATATACATCTTCGGTCTTTCAACCGATTGATATGTTTTGAACAAAGCTAGAACAGCGCACTCCACTAGACAAGTGAAAGTTTTAGTATATGAGTAAATTGTGTTCTTTACTCTGAATCTGAGACGCGCCATGAATTTTTGCCGGTGCCTCTTCTGATCTAAACAAAAACGGTAGCGGTTGACAGAAACTCCACCCAACAGTTCACCATGCACTGACGTCAGGTCGCGCTACACCTGCTTAAAACATTCAAAGGCACATTGCATAGCCTGGTAAATTTATTTTTATACAAAACTTAGGGGTAAAAAATGTAGGTGTCCGAAGCTTCATTCGACCGTGCACGAACGCATCGACGAAGGAGCGCGCGCATGAGTGGATTGTTGACTGTAATTTTCTCCTCGTACACGATAAATGTTCGATGTTGATTACGGACTTTGTATAAACCATAAGGGGCGAAATGTCAAGACCTGCCGGTTGCAACTGACGCGGGCGAAGCTAAAAGCGAGCGCGCGTTTTTTTTGCGCGTGAACGGCTGTAGCGGAGGAGCAGCAGTGGGGCGGTGGCGACCCCACCGAGGCGCGGCGGGCGGTGGAAACAGACCCCATTTGAGAGGCCGTAAGAGAGAGAAGCGCTCTCTCTCAGTGATTCCAAAACAGCCGTACGGAATTTCGGGAGGGGCCGTCCGTCGGCTGCCGCCAGGAATATCTTTAAAAGCTACCGTCCAGTCCCTGGTAGGACGATAGGACTGGTATGGGTTCCGGCTCACTCGGGCAATCCCGGGAACGAGAAGGCTCACGAATATGCCCGAGGTTTCGTCGGCCGGGCGGTGAGCACCTCGTTTCCCGCGGGCGCGAGGGAGGGCTTGCTCTCGTTCCATGGTATAACTCGCCATTTTAGCCTGGGAAGGCGCATCTTCCCTCCACCACAAAATTCATTAAGCAAGGCCCAGGAGATACTCTGGCGCCCGCTATAAACCCGCTCCTTCCCCTGCCCCAAAGTTTATTCATATATATTCAAAGAGCAGGTTGACCCTGAATGCAAAGAGTGTGGCGTCGACGCTACTTTAGACCACATTACATGGGGGTGCGCGGCCTATCCGCCACCTGCCGATTTGCTGCCAGCTCATCTCTGGAGGAGTGGGAGGCCGTGCTGCGCTGCTCGGACACGGCCATCCAGGCTCGGGTCACTGAGTGGGCCGAAGAGATCGCCGACAGGACGCAACTGGCGGCCATCTGGCGCGGCCAGCAATCAAACTGAACCTCTTAAAGCCGATGAAATAAATGTTTTCCCATCCATCCATCCATCCATCTCCCTCGAGACCGGCCGTGGCCAACCGGGCCAGCTCCTGCTCCTGCCGCGCGCGGCGCGCCTAGCGGTATGACGTCATGCCATCTGCGTAAAGCGGGCGCGTGGCGCGCCTTTCAGCCACACCTTGCAATGCCGCCTGCCGCGAAGGCCGCTCGCCGAAATGAGCGGATGAAGCAACGGCGAGCTGCGGAGACCGATGAAGAGCGTGAAGAGACTGGCTAAGCAGCGTGTTCAGTATGCGGCTCGACGACAACGTGCAGCCTCTACTGCCGAAGCTACTGAAGAAACTTTAGAAGTACGCCCTGACTTGATGAGTATGCTTAACGCTACGGATAGTGATGCTGAAATGAGTAGTGTATCTGTGTCTAGTGCTGAACGTTTGAACGCGACTAAGCGACAGCGACGTGCCCAAGAAACCCCTGAATAGCGAGCACAGCGACTTGAGAAGGAACGTTCATGGCAGGCCCGTGCAGCGGAAACAAAGACGAAAACGACGTGCACAAGAAACTGCTAAACAGCGAGAAGAACGTCTGTTGAAGAAAAGATAAGTCGTTGATTGATGCTGCCCAGATGCAAGCTAATGGTGATGTTGAACAAGAGCGTCGAGAACAGTATTAAAGACGAGTGTTTCAGTCAGCCACGAGGGAATTCAACAGACGTTTCACGAATAACCCGCTTGTAAAACGAGTGTAACCAAGCTCCGCCTCCAGCCACACCCCCAGCTGAAGCAGGGTGTAGCCACAGGGTATTGCTTTCGCAACTACCAGGCTTAACCAAGCTAAGCCCCAGCTAATTGTTTTCGCTGGACGGTGCAGCTCGCACACGGTTTGAAAATCATGAGACTACTATCACAAAGTGGAGTTCCTTGAAGGACCAGTTGCTGCAAGCTTTCACCACCGTTCTTCGCAAAGAACGTGCCGAGCTGCTTCTACAGACGAGAGTTCAGCTCTCTAACGAGAGCGTCCTCGTTTACTTCAAGGACATGGCTGGGCTATTCCGTCGCGCTGATCCAAACAAGTCCGAAGAAAAAACTTTGCTATCTCATGATTGGAATTAAAGAAGAGATCTTCGTTCAATTAGTGCGATGTCCCCCAAGACCATCGGGAAATTTGTGTCCCAGACCACTACCATTGAGAAGGCGCTAGAGATGCGATCTAAGCCCTACGAGCGGCCGTCCATCCCTATTGCTGCCACCATCGCCGACACTGGTAGCACTGACGTGCTCCGCAAGACCATACGGGCCGTCGTACGCGAGGAGCTGCAAAAACTATTTTTGATGGCAGTACCCCCTCAAGTTTCCTGCCTTTCTCAGATGGTTCGGGAAGAGGTCAACCAAGTCCTCAATCCACCCGAGCTACTTCAGACAATGCCACCACTGGCCATAACCAACGCTGCAGTCACTCGTCGTGCCTTTCCACCTCCGAGTCAGTACCAAGCCGCCCCTGCATGTATTCGTCAAGCACCTCCCGCTCGAAGTTCTCTGGTGCGTCCATGCAAAAGCGACGTCTGGCGCACTCGCAATAATCGCCCGCTGTGCTTCCACTGTGGCGAAGCTGGTCACCTGTTCCGCGATTGCTATTACCGACTAATGGGTCTGCCGGGATTTAGCGCGGACGCGCGACAGCCGCAGCGTGGTGAACGGCCCCCTGCCAGTGACGCGTACTTGGCTGAAGCATCCGGAACGCCCTATGACAACTCGCGGTCGCCTTCACCGCCCCAATACTCCTCGCAGACACCTGCAAACGCCGGCCTGACGCGGATCCGCTCCCCTAGTCCCCGTCGGTAAAACCAGAAGCGGCAACCTTTGGAGGGAAGGTTGCTCATCGACGAAATTCTCAAGCTCCTCCAGCGCTGCAACCGGATTGTCACTCCATTTCACGACGACACGACGCGCCCCACAATGAACCGCTGCCTCGGCGCTCCAGTTCTCCGACGACACGAAATCAGCTAGTACCATACCGCAGCCGTGACCGGACCCCGCGACGTTCCGGCAACACCACAGCTGTAACCGCCGACCTGAATATTTCAGTGGACGGAACCGACGTGACAGCGCTCGTGCATACCGTGGCCGATTATTCTGTGATTATTGGGCCTTTCGTCGCCACTCTGAAAAAGGTGACTACACCCTGGACAGGCCCACAAATTCGTACTGCCGGCGGCCACTTGATAACGCCGACCGGTACCTGCACTTTTAGGGCAGGGCAAGAATAAACGTACTTGGCAACCTTCGTCGTACTTGTCCAGTGTTCCCGCGACGTCATCCTTGGCATGGATTTCTTAGCAGAGAATGGAGCCGTTATCGACCTGCAGACTAAGTCAGTGACCTTATCGACAGAGAACGCAATACACAGTGTTTCAGAGCTACCGACAGCACTGCACATTCTTGATGATTGCTTCATTATTCCGCCCCGTTCCAGGGTGATCACGTCTGTGGCTGCGAAGACACTGCGAAACTTTGAAGGTGTCGTGGAGAGCAAACAGATCTTGCTTTTCTAACGCAGTCTTGCTGTAGCCAGAGGAGTCGTTCGCCTCGAAGACGGCAAAGCAGATGTTTTTGGCGGTGAGCACCAGCATTTAAGCGCTGGGATTGTAGTGGCCCATATTTGCGGTATCGCGCATGTTCGAAAAGCCTCTGGACTTGCAACGCTGTCATTGACCGAGATGGAGAGGCCTACCACAGATTTACACTTCGATATTAACCCTGCGCTTTCTCAACTGCAGCATCGCCAAGTGTACGAGCTCCTCCAGCGCTATCGGGCGACCTTCTCCAACTCTTCAAGTGTTGGCACAACCGATCTCGCCAAGCATGGCATTATTGCGGATGATACCGTGCCACCTCTCACCGAGTGTCTCCGACTGAACACGCCGCTATCACCCGCCAAGTGAAAGAAATGCTTCGCGACGATGTCATCCAGCCCTCGCGGAGTCCATGGGCTGCACCTGTCATTCTTGTGAAGAAAAAGAATGGTACGCTGAGGTCTTGTGTGGATTACCGCCGGCTAAACAAAGTTACGAAGAAAGACGTCTATCCCCTGCCACGTATCGACGATGCTCTGGATCTACTGCAAAATACTGGCAAATAGAGGTAGATGAGAGGGACCGCGAGAAACCGGCGTTCTATTACTCCGGATGGGCTCTACGAGTTCGAGGCCTTTGGTCTCTGCTCTGCGCCGGCTTCTTTCGAACGGCTTATGGACACCGTACTTGCAGATCTCAAGTGGCAGACATGTCTCGTTTACCTTGAAGGCTCCGCCTTCTAGAATACGGGTCCGCGAGCGATGGTCTCGCCCGACGAGTGGAAAACCAAGTTTTTCTTAAAAACACCGGTATATTCCGGATCAACAGAAAAGTATAAAATAGAAGAGAAACAGCATTGGTCAAAACTGCGCTGGAAACATGCCGTCAAAGTGTGCGACAATGGACTATGCAGAATAAAACGGAACATGGGTCAGGGCTTCACCGCGACAACACAAAACACACTGCGGCGCGGATAGGGCCAACGCGCTGATGACGGTACAAAAGCATTGCTACTCGCCTGGCAGCACTCACGCTAACACTCCTAAGGCTTTCTTGTAGGCGCCGCTTCCATCTTCGTCTCGCAGAACTCCGCTCCATCGTTCGTGTACATCCCGCCGGCTTGGGACGCTCCCACGCTGCCCTTCTCTGGCCGGCCGCCCGGCGAAAAAGCCCCGAGCCATGCTTCCGACACGCTTATCTACCCTCTGTCTCGCGCCGATATCATGCCGCCACCGCTCCGGGCAGCTCGCTCATGCGTACTCTCGCTGCCCGGGCGGAAACCAACACAAAAAGAAAAAAAGCGCGCGCGGTTCGAAACGCTAAAAGGGGCTGTGGGGCCCCTCAACCTTGACGACGTTGTGGTCTTCGCTCCAAGGTTCGAGGAGCACCTTAGGCGTCTTGAAACTGTTTTGCAAGCCATAACATCCTCTCGCCTTACGTTAAAGAACGAGAAGTGTCATTTTGCTTATACGGAGCTCAAGTTAATGTTGCACGTCGTAAGCTACTCTGGTGTCCTGCCGGATCTAGAGAAAACGACAGCTATTGCTAAATTCCCTCCGCCCCAAGACCAGAAAGCTGTTCGACGATTTCCTGGCTTATGTGCCTACCGGTGCTACGTCTAGATTTCGCTCGACTCGCCGAGCCCCGTCTGACGAAGACAGACACGCCTTTCACTCGGGACACACCACAAGAACAAGCATTCAAAGAGCTTCAACACCGCCTACAAACCCCTCTCATATTTGCTCACTTCGGCGAAAACGCCGACACGGAGCTTCACATGCACCGATGCAAGCAGCATATAGGCCTGGGCGCCGTTCTAGTTCAAATCCAGGGCGGCCAAGAACGTGTGATCGCTTACACCAGTCGCTGTCTATCTAAAGCGGAATCGAACTATTCTGCAACAGAGAAAGAATGTCTAGCCATTGTGTGGGCGACGTCGAAATTCCGGCCATACACACTAAACCATTTCTCACCCTTAAGTGTGGAAACTGGCTTGTCCCCAGACTCTCACCCTTTCTTGCCTAAAGGGTGCAACCAATAGGGTGCAAAGAATAGGGTGCAGATACCGCCCCCTTAAAGAAGAGTGCCCAGATTAACATTTTAGAGGGTGCGGTGGTTGCACCTTTGTCTAAGGGTGCAGTTTTTCCTTCGCACCCTAACCAAATGGGTGCTAAAAGGGTGCTCCACATAGATTCAAAATTAAGCAGAAGCCTCGGATCGATGCGTGGTGGAAAATGTATACACAAATATAGAATTCTGTTGGCCCATATTCTTAGTTGGCATTGCCAAACTAAACTTATTGGTAAACTCCTCATCTATGCTGACTGGCAACCGAACACACATCTCTGCAATGCTTTATTTAGCGCAGCAGAAAGTGAAAATGACATTTCGGACAGGTCAGGGATGCATTAAAGCTTTGAATATAAGTTTTCATGCACCCCTGACCTGTCCGAAGTGTCATTTTCACTTTCCTCGGCACTGGGTAAAGCATTGCCGAGATGTCTGTTCTGTAGCATTGACGAGCAGTTTCTGTGTTTGTACCAATAAATTGTGGGCAAAAAGAATGCAAACTAAGAATATGCGCCCGCAGAATTCTATTGTGCATATACAATAATCCCAGGCTTCTAATTCAGGACGAGTCCACGTGTAGCACCCTATAAGTATCTAAAAATAAATATTTTCCATATATATAATGTTCTAGGTATATGCAATTTTGTGGAGGCAGAAATAAACATGTATACTGCTCCATTTGAAGGCCTATCTTTGCGTGCCATGGAGATGTTTGGCACCTGTTTGGACAAGTGTGCTGAGTAAGAACATAACAGGGCAAGGCAATTCCTGAAAACTCAAGTGAAATTGAGTGCAGCAAATGCAAATACACACCTGACAACATTTTAAGTTCTTCAGTCACATACAAATGACACCTACAGTTTTGGTAGTAAAGTTTATTCATACTATAAGCTAACTATTTGGTTGGTTTATAGGTTTGGAAATTTCAAATTACTTAGGATGGAGGAATGTTTGCAATTTATCCTAGTTTATATCACAACGTAAATTCATATCAGAGAAAAATAGTGCATCAATTATTTAGTGAACTGCAATATCTCCAACAAAAATGGCTAGAAAATGTGTAGATATACAAAAAAAAAGTTCATGAAAAAGCAGCACTACATACAACTCCTAGCACTTAAATATTTGAATGCATAATGAAACAAGAGGCGTTCTAGAACAAGAGTTAAATAGCCGGCAGTCATACTAGGTGTTAAAGATCATCTTGGTAGACAAAACAGCTGCCAGTCCTCTTTACTTGTCACAGAGAACAGCTTTTCACGGTCCACCTGGATATGCAGGGGTCGACATCTTCAATGTTTTCCCCAGAGTATATGCTGACAGGAGTAGCTGGAACGTGAGTCCTGCGGTAGCAATAAATATTGCATCGGTACGGATTGCTGAAGAGGTATTTTTTCAAACTCGCTCTTTTTAATGCTGCTGAAATGCTATCAATTATTTCATTGTAATACAAAGAATGTTAAATTTACAAATGGCTTGTTTGACATTTATGCACGCAATAGTTGTTTAAGCCAAATTTAAGTTTTTGGCAAAGGCCAGCATAACTGCAATTTCTAAATTGGCAGCTCACTTTTTCTAATTATTTCAAATTCTTTATTCTTTATTCAATGATTACCCCGCTTAGCCCGAGGGCGCTACAGCAGGGGGGTTACAGAGTGGAAAAAAACACATCTTCATTTATGGAGCACACGTGATGACCTGAAAGCCGGTTCCATTCACTGATGGATCGAATAAAAAGGAACTGGCATACATGTTAGTTCTGGCACGGTATTCCAAAATTTTAAAACAATGATCTGTGCGGGCAGAGAGATAATGTGGCCTATTTACTCGTCAATGTGGTTGTAATTTAAATTAAACGTTGATGAAAACGAACACGACACAATTACCTTGCCATCAGTAATCCGCAAGCTATTTAGAGATGTCACTGGATATTTGTTCTAGAGCAGAAAGGTTGCATGAGTGCAGGTGGAATGCTGGCAAATATGTATGCGGGTAAATAGTGCACATTTTAAAATTAACCTTTACTTGAAAGCAGAATTTCGGTTTTTTCATGTTGCATGACAGGAAAACTACTTGACCCGCAGATAACGTATGCCACCCGCTTTTGCTAACAGTTCATAGGCTCTTTGGCGCTTCTCTTGCTCATTATTTTGTCACCATAGCTCTAAAGGAAATATTTTCTTCTGCACAATACAATTTGAAATACTAGTGATGGCAAAGCTGATAACAAACCCTGAAGACAAAATGCCACTGAACCAAATGACGTTCAGTACCTCTCCATGGAATGTTTTCAGGCATTTAGATCAGTTTTTATTTATTGCTTTACTTTGCATGTAGATTAATAAGACTACGGTTAGTTTTTCGGATTACAGACTGCCTTTTGGGTGGTAATGGCCCATAAAGTGTGGCCATTACCTGCACATCTACATACTACTTATTTGTTGCAAGATGATCCAGTGTAGAACAAGAACCAGGTGGCTACATATCATGAAAGAGAATTGAAAAAGGGCCGCAAAAAAGCCTCAGTTTGCAAGCCAAGCCAAAAGTTTGACAAGAGGCTCGTATTCATCTGGACAGCATAGCATCACTGGCAGGGAAGAAAGAATCTTTTGCTTCCCAATAAGAAAACTGAGGAAGGGAGGTGAGGGAAAGAGGGGAGAACTAGGAGTGAAGAATGCTCGCTTGGGTATTATTTTATATCACCTTGGCATGGACCGACCCATCAGTCGAAAAACAAAATGAAAAAGTGACAGCAGCAGGGAAAACTACAGTATGGGGTAGATAATAACTCGACATCTAAAGCAGGTTCAATGCTGTCATGTTTCTAGAAAGGAACAGCTAATACAGCTGCAGTTAAATATTCAAGAGCCATCTAGAAATGCTTAAGTACTTGAATTGGTTAAGAAATTTACACACTTAATTGCAAAACTGAGCACTGCTTTTGAAAACTGTCAATATTCATCCCTACATTCTGGCACGACTTAATAAAGTGTTGCAAATAAACTTCGTATTATCCAAACAAGTTCTCTATTACTAAGAAAATTTGAAGCTCTAGGCTCGTTTGTTCTTCCTCCATATTATCTTAAAACCGGCCAAAATTCAAAATTATAAAAAAAGCACAACTTTGACTCCAAGTTAAAGAACTACAGCATCTCCCTTGTTATCAAAGTCGCATAAAAACAACCAAAATTACTTCATAAACCTCAGGTTCTGAAATAATTGCAATATGTAAACTAAAGATATAAAAATAAATAAACTACATAACACACGTTGTTTCTCTATAGAAGTGCTTATGGCTTCCCCATAAAGAGTAGGCATCAGAAGTCCGATTTAGTATTTGCTGAATTTAGGTACATTTTACCTCATGTAATATCCATTGCCTTATCAATGCTCGTAAAGCAGTTTTCTACTTGTTGGTAGTGTTGATGAATGCTTAAAATAAAATAAATTCGCTATTTCTGGCAATTTCGAGGGAGAACACAAGTGTCTGTTGATCTATCTCTATCCTGCATTTCTTTTGTTGCAAAGAGCTCTGCTATTCAATCTAGGTCTCAATTATATTATTTCATTTCTCCGTTATGACAAAAGTTGACAATACTCTATTCTTGAATACTATTTTTCTAATGGGCACATAGTTGCAATCATAACAAAGCACTTTGAAGCATGATAGTATAGCTAAAAGTTTATATTTTATTATAGCAGCGCGCGAATGAGCCGAGAAGACATGCATTCTTGTCGACAGAGCCATATAGCCCAGAAATAAAAGGCCAGACAACACGGAGCGAACCCGCCGTCCACCTAACTTGCAAAGCGTACGCAACCTGCAGTTTAGGTGGACGGTGGGTTCGCTCCGTGCTGGCTCGCTTTTTTTCTGGTCTAGATGGCTCTGCCAACAAGAATTCTCATCATCTCTTCTTATTCGGGTTGCTGCTCTAAAGAATTGTAAAATTTCACCTAAACTGTCATGCTGCAAAGCGTTTTGCTTACGATTGTAATTATGTGCACATTAGAAAAATGGTCATCAAGAATAGAGTATTGTCAGTTTCTTTTATAACGGAGAAATTAAATAATATAATTAAGAACTGGATTGAATAGCACAGCTCCTTGCAACAAAAGAAATGCAGGATAGAGAAAGAGTTCAGCAGACACTTGTTCTCCCATGAAATTTCCAGAAATAGCGAATTTATTCCATTTTAAGCATTCATCAACACTACCAATAAGTAGAAACTACTTTACAAGCATTGAGAAGGCTCCGGATATTACATGGGATAAAATGTAACACTAAATCGGACTTTGAATGCCTACTCCATAAGGGATAGCTTTAAGTGCTTCAATAGAATAGCAACATTAGTTCAGGTATATATATATATCTTTTATATCTTAAGTGTACATAGTGAAATATATTTTAGTACCTGACGTTTATAATCTACCTAGGATGGCTTTGAAGAGCATTTGATAAATATGCAGGCTGCGGTAGTTATCAAATTAGAGTGAAAGTTGTCATATTTTGATAATTATGAATTTTTGCTAATTTAATATGGAGAAGGAACTAACAAGTCTAGAGCTTCCAATTAAGGCATAAATCGAGAGGTAGTTCTGGATAACAAAGAAAAAAGTTTCAGCTGCAACACTTCATTAATAAAGACGTGCCAGAGTGCAGGGCTCAATATTAGTGTCCACCACAAAAAAGCTAACAGCCGAACATATCTTCAATATCTCTTAGAGCAGGAAATAAGAGTGAGTTAAGCAAGGATGATGTATTGTGTAAGTTCCAACTGCAATAAACTTTTCCAGATAAATTCCAAAAAATGCAGGCAGGCTCCTATGTGCGATCCAGGGTTTAGTTCGACGTCTACTGACATGCCATGTAGATGTATTAATTATGATAATCGGCAACAAATGTCACTGTCAAAAGAACTGATATAGAAAAATTAAGAATTGTTTACAAGTGTAAGTTTACTAACCTGAGTTGAAAAGCGTGACTGCATGACTTCTTGCACTCTGGTTGCACGTCCCAGGCAGTGGCAGAAGGGTGATGGCTTGCATAATATACCAGAGCTCAGAGGGTGAGCAGCAGGGCAGTTGACAGGCAAGAAATGGTCTGAAGCTGGATCCACAGCATGCCCTGCAGCTACAGCCGCCTTGTCCTTGTCAGCGATGAGTGGTAACATAGCAGCTCCAAAGTAGCTACACGTGAAGTAGACAAACCCGTATTAAAGAAGAGTAATCGGCAGTAACAATGGCACTGGCATGCCCTGAAGTGCAATCAGTTTGGCAAAAGGTATTTTGAAAAACATAAAAGTAACAATTACATATTCTGTTCAATAAGCAGTGACAGAAATATACTACAAGAGTGCGAAAAGAAACTGGAGCACATTATACAAATATTGATGTACCATTGTACACAATTTGCTCCATTTGCCGAATTCTTACATGAGGTAGATTTTTGCGTCTCAGAAACAAAAGTCAGAAATGGTATTGGCCACAATGCCTGCAAACGTTTAGCAGACATTTTTCAATGCACTGAGTGCCAGATGACACAGGCATTTCCAGAGTTCTAAATCATGCAGATCTTAAAAAAAAAAAAGAAGCCTGTTGAAGAATTGGTGTTTAAGAAAGCTGTTTTTTTGAATATCTTGGCAGAAACTGTGGAAGGAAAACAACTGATGAGATTTCATTTGCTAGGTTCATAAAACAGCATAAAATTTAAATGTCAATATGTTCTTTAATGTCCATGAGGGTGTCGCTGTGGGCTAGTCGATTGAACATTGCGCAGTTCACCTTTTTAGCAATCTTCAAAAACACCAGACGACATCTAGCATACTGAACCCATGATATTCAGACGAGTGAACATGGTTGTGTAGAACATTTTGCTTAGGTGTAATTACTCAAGTTGGGGAAGTTGCATGAAAGAACACTTGCCTAAGACAGAGTGGGACTGGTGCTTGTCTCATCCCCTCTGTGTGTTCTTTCAATGAACTTTCCCATGTATGAAGAGATGAGTTTGCCAGTTGTACAAGCAGGGATGCAACAGCTGAAATTGAACTTAGCAATTTTTGGAGTAGCGAAATTGTTTTGTAGCTGTAAAATGTATATTTGGAGGATCTCGCAGGAAAAAAATAAACTCCCTTTTGCAGCACGAATTCAAATTTTGGAGCCACTAAACAGGCCGGAAACCTTACTTTTGGCAACAAAAAAAGTGTGAAGGTGTGAATATTGGACCGTATGAATGTGATCCAAACGAAATCTAGCAAGAAATCTGGCGTGTACCTATTTTTGTAAATAAGCATTTTGTATTGCAAGGCATGCTATCATACAAAAAAAAAAGAAAAAATAATGTGAGCCACAAAACCAAGGAGGTCAAGATTTTCAAAATTTAGGGACTGAAAAAAGTAATAAACTTCATCCTTAGGACTATACCCACTGCAGGGCGAAGGCCTCTCCCATATTCCTCCAGTTAACACGAGAAAATTCCAAATAATGTGCATTCTTTTTTTCTATATCTAAAGCGGTTTAACAATTTTAAAATATCTCATCTTGCTCACAAAACTCATAAAACAATGTTTTACTGTCTACAAACTCCTCAGCTTGAGTCGTGCGAAGGCAGCTCCAGAAGAGCTCAATTTGAAGCCACGTCTGCGATCAACCTGAGCCCAAAGCAAGCGCAGTATGAAAAAAAAAAAAAAGAAATTGGATTCAAAAGCATACGCAACAGAAAAAAAAAACTCACTGCCTACAATATGGCCATTGTAACGAGCAAATAATTACAGTACTGAAACATGGGAGCCAGGTTCTTAGAACTGCTCCATGCAGTAGATGTAAGGAAAAAGAGCATAGAAACTAAACATTTGGCCAGAACAAGAAACAACAATATTGTCACAATACCTTACTGCATGCTGTTTGGCCTAGAATACAAGCTTCCAGCTTCTACTTGAATGCAGAAGCACCACCTGCAGATATCCATTCATTTTATTCCCCAACCGACGACAACACAAAATCTAAACCAATGAAAGCAAGTGTACAAACCACAAGATAAGCATCACAATCTAAATGCAAGAATTTATTTCCAGGCAAGCGGATACAAGACCCTCACGATAAAAACAGCTCATATTGCGATTCAAATGTAAAATCCTGATGCGGGAAATTAACACCGATTGGGCATAGTAAGAACTCAAAATAGTGCTTTGTAAATTATGCAGTTTAACGGCAGCAAAGGAAAATGGACTATGACCATACAGGATCGCTCAATAATATTTTTAGACATCAGTTAATCCGCTACGTGAACTTCAGCGTATTCTTTTGCAGATCCCATTCTTGCAGATCCCAAAGAATGGGATCTGCATAGGATCTTGCATCGCCCCAGTACTAAGCGACATTTTTCTTGCCAAGCTTGACCGGACACTCGAGCATTCGCTCATTAGCTCTACAGTTGCAAGAGCGTTCCGATATGTTGATGATTACCTTATTTTATTAGACTGTGACCCGGCTAGGTTCGCTTCAGAAGTGAATGACTTGTGCGCGATATTATCTGAAGTGCTTTCGCCGCTGGAAATTACGCATGAAGTGGCTGTGAACGATCGCATTAAGTTCCTTGATCTAACCTTATATTTTTCAGACTTCCATGGCTTTTGAACCTAGGAGTAAAAACCTTTACTTCCCTATAGCTCAGCCCATTCGAAGCTCGTGAAAAGAGGCATTGTGGCGTCATGCTTTCAAAATGCCATGAAAAAATCCTGTCCACACAAGATTGATTATAATTTCTCTAATCAGGTTGATAGACATGCAGACGCAAAATACCCACTTCATATTCTGGCGTCAGAAGCAGGACGGATTTCGAAAAAGCTAAAAAGGGGGGGGGGGGCAACGATATCCCTCATTCCGAACGAAATCTGGCAGTAATACACTATGTCCATGTTGTATCCCACAATTTGAAGAGAATAGATAGAAAGGCTGGAGTTGATGTTGTTTTTTCGGCACCCGTAAGACTGAATGGCTTGTGTGCGAGGGTAAATGGCCCAGATAAAAGATCAGAATCTGGTCATGAATGCAAGAAAAACCACAAGATGAAGTATGTATCATGTCAAGAAAACGTGGTGTATTCAGTCCCGTTGACGTGTGGTGGTTCATACATTGGCCAAACTGGCTGTTGTATAAATGATAGACTTAGGGAGCATGGAAACAACGTTAAGAACGCGGCCTGCTACATAGGTACTCACTGTCGTGATTGTTCATGTTTCCCAGTATTCAAAAACAGCCAAGTAGTTACGCACAAGGATAAACTTACACGAGAGTTTATCGAAGCATCTGAAATCATGAAGCTGGGTGATAATTGTATCAGAACTCCTTCCATAGCCACCTCGTCGAAAGAGCATAACTATTTCATATCGTATAATCGTTGTACACGGAGAAGCTGTTGCATGCGCACAGTGACTGGGTTGATTCTTTCCGCTCCTCTCTGTTTCCTTGTTTTTTCGATTGTGCTAAAGTATATATATTTATGCTTAGCATCCGGAATAAACATTTGTTGTCAGTTCAGCGCTGTGTTTGTCCATTTCTTCCTCTGGCCTTGCGCTGTTGCGCTGCTTCACTAGATATATTGGCGATAGCAAGGTAGCCTGGGAAACTACCGCCGGCCGCCTGTCGGTGAAAGGGTGAAAGCATAGAGTAACAGAAAGTTTGTTTCGGTTTCAGTTTCGTTACAAAAAAAAAGGAAGCTTGAGTGTATTCTGAGTTTATTGGTTTTTCTAGTGATGTATTTGACATAAAGGCATATTGGCGACAGTACAAACCAGAGAAATATCCAGGAAATTGCCAGTTGCGGATAATGTCGAATAACGACCTGCTGCCTGCTTTGCACTGAGTTTGAAAATTTTACGTGTGAGTTCAGATTGCAGCATTAATACCATTCTCACTTTTCAGTGATGGTTCAGCGAAGCCGAACAAAGTACGCATGAAATTTGTCATAGAACATCAGCAGTTTCAAAAACGAGGCAACTGTCTCAAATTTGTGATCGACAGCATGACAAATGAAGCGGCAGAGTTGGAACCCGAGTTGGAAGTCCGTTGTGCGGAGCAGTGTACGAGACAGTACGGGGCTGACAACGCTGCCTGTTAGATGTCCCGAGAAAGATCAGACGACGCAGAAAGCATTCTCTCTTTCTCCTTTCTAATTAGGGCTGCGCGTTTTAAAAGGGCTGTATTGAATGTGGTGTAATGAAATCGAATGCGGTACTTTAAAAACATCTATGAAATGCGTAATTCGAAGAGGCGCCATGCTAAGATGCACAGGCTGCAAGCTCTCTGCGTGTACGCACTCAATGTTCCGATTACATGTGACATTATCGGTGGCAAACGTGTATTACCGAGAACTTCGCAGAATGCCCATACCCAGTTGAATTAAGGCAATATCAAACCATGTTTGGAAGTGGAGGGCCCGGTACGCACATGCGCCTGACAGTTGCAACAGTAAATGTACAAACACGTAATTATACATATCAGTCACCTGACTTAATTTTAAGAGTAGCTTCATTCATTGTGTCGTATCACCCTCCAAGCTGTGGTTCATTCATTGTTCATTCTCGCCCAAATCTAAGAACTCAAAAACCTCACATTTTCTGGAATGAATGCAACATCCCTCCAATGTTATCTATTATTATTTCCATTCTCCCTAAGACATTTCTCACACTACGGTCAATTTTATAATCAGTACAGTTTTTATGCACTCTCTAAAAAGTATCGATTGCATTTAGCTACTGCAAATGCTTATGTGAATATGTGCATGCTAATTGCAATGCATTTGAAAAAAAAATTGAACGAAATACAGCTTTGCTGAGAAAATAAATATCCTATTCAAACATTCAATATTTTCTCTGGTTCCCGTCGTTGTGTCAATTTTACTATTTTATTTTTTTCGCGAAACATATTACAATACCGCTTCGTGATGAGTACAGCATTAGAATATATACTATGCTTTCAGCACAGATTTGTTGCCGCGCCCTTTCTGCGTCGTCGTTCGCACCCTTCTGGTAGGTGCCCTCATGTGCACCCTTACCGTAGGGTGCTTCCACGAAATAAGCTGCAAATTTGTGGCGCACCCTTTGTCGCACCCTTAAAGGTGAGATACTGCCAAAGTTTTGACTCCCGTTAATTTGGAACTGGGGTAATTTGAACTAGCTGCATGGGCCCGACCACTGCTTGTGTAAAGGGGATACATGTTCAAAAAGTGACTGTGTGGCGTACCGGTAGAACATCCGCCTCGCATGCAAGAGGACCGTGGTTCAAATCCCGGTGCCGCGCAATTCTCCACCGGAAGAAAAAAAAATCTGCGTGTCGATGGAATTGCATAAACAGGTTTGGGATGCGACCTGATGCCGGTGAACACCTCGGGCAACGCACTCCCTCACCAGAACACGAGTTGGCCACCCTGGTGCAGTAATTTGCCGCAACCTCTCATTATAAGCTCCACAAAACCCCGGCCTTCAGTCACCAGCGGCTGCGGAACCACTGACCACGGCTGCGGTCAGACCTGTGATGCCGCAGGGGGTGCTAAGAATTCCTGGCTCCGCTAGACAGGCCGCCATTGGAAAAGGACCCTGGCAACGTTTAATGCTAGAACCCTAGCTAGTGAAGCTAGTTTAGCAGTGCTGTTAGAGTAACTAGAGGGCATGAAATGGGATGTCATAGGGCTTAGTGAGGTTAGGAGGCCAAATGAGGCATTTACAGTACTGAAGGATGGGCATGTACTGTGTTATCGAGGTTTACCAGAGAGGCGACAACTAGGAGTAGGTTTCCTTGTCAATAAGTATATAGCGGGTAATATAGATGAATTCTATAGTATTAATGAGAGGGTTGCAGGCATCGTAATTAGGCCTAATAAGCGGTATAAACTGAAGGTTGTACTGGCCTATGATGACCAGGGAGTTGAAAGCTTCTACGAAGAGGTAGAATCGGCAATTCAAAAAGTAAAGACGCAGTATACTGTACTAATGGGCGACTTCAATGCCAAGGTAGGGAAAAAGCAGGCAGGGGACAAGGCATTAGGTGACTATGGCATTGGTTCTAGGAATAGCTGTGGGGAGTTACTAGTTGAGTTTGCAGAGCGCAATAACTTACGAATCATGAATACTTCCTTCCGCAAACGGAAGAACCGGAAATAGACATGGAAAAGTCCTAACGGGGAGACTGAAAATGAAATCGAGTTCATAATGTGTTCAACCCCCGCCATTATGCAAGATGTAGAGGTAATCGGGAAAGTGCGATGCAGTTACCACAGGATGGTGAGGTCCCTAATTAGCCTAAATCTGAAGAAGGAACGCAACAGGTTAGTAAGAAAGAAACCCGTCAACAAATTAGTGGTGAGGGGGAGGGCAGAATATTTCAAGATCTCGCTACAGAATAGGTATTCAGCTCTAAACGAGGATGGCGACATTACCCTAGAAGCAAGGAACTATAATTTCAGAGATATCATTACTGAGTGCGCGGTAGAAGTAGGCGGTAAGACAGTGTGAGAGGATACCGGTAAGCTGTATAAGGAGACGAAAGATTTGATTAAGAAACGCCAGAGTATGAAAGCTTCCTATCCAACAGACCAGATCGAATTGGCCGAGATATCAAAGCTAATCAATAAGCGCAAGGTGGCCGATATAAAGAAGTATAACATGGAGAAAATAGAGCATGCTGTAAAGAACCGGGGAAGCCTTAAAGCGGTAAAGAAGAAATTAGGTATACGCAAAAACCAGATGTATGCGATAAGGGACAAGGCGGGCAACGTCATCACAAATATGGACAAAAGAGTCAAAGTAGCCGAGGAGTTCTATAGACATCTCTAGAGTAGCCAAGGTAGTCAGGACCGTATTGAGACTGGCGGTAGGGAAGAACAGTCAGACGTTCCACCAGTGACGAAGGAGGAGGTCAAGAAAGCACTAGGAACTATGAAAAGGGGGAAATCAGCTGGAGAGGATCAGATAACTACAGATTTGCTGAAGGACGGGGGGGGGGGGGGGAGGGATCTTGTGCTAGAAAAACTGGCCACCCTGTTTACTCAGTGCCTGGTGTCATCGACGGTACCGTAATCATGGAATAATGGAAACATTATCCTCATTCATAAGAAAGGGGACTCTAAGGACCTTAAAAATGACAGACCAATCAGCTCACTGGCTTTTACGTATAAGGTATTTACTAAGGTAATCGCTAATAGAATCAGGACAACCTTAGACTGCAATCAAGCAAAGGATCAAGCAGGGTTTCGGAAACGGTACTCTACTATCGATCATATCCATACCATCAATCAGGTGATAGAAAAATGCTATGAATATAACCAGCCCTTATACATAGCATTCATTGATTACGAAAAAGCATTTGACTCAGTTGAAACCTCGGCGGTGATGCAGGCGTTGCGAAATCAGGGGGTAGACGAGCCGTACGTGAAAGTGCTGGAAGATATATATAGTGGCTGCACAGCAACCATAGCTCTGCATAAAGAAAGTAACAAAATTCCCATAAAGAAAGGTGTTAGGCAAGGGGACACAATCTCCCCAGCACTATTCAGGGCTTGCTTAGAGGAAGTATTCAGACACTTGGAATGGGAGCAGTTAGGGATAAGGGTAGATGGAGACTATCTCAGTAATCTGCGATTTGCTGATGACATTGCCTTGCTAAGCAACTCGGGGGATGAACTGCCAATAATGATTGGTCACCTAGACAGGAAAAGCAGAAAGGTAGGCTTGAAAATGAATATGCAGAAGACTAAGATAATGTTCAACAGCCTCGGGACGGAACAGCAGCTTACATTAGGTAGCGAAGTACTGGAAGTAGTAGGCGAATATGTCTATTTAAGACAGGTAGTAACCGCAGATCCGGACCATGAAAAGGAAATAACCAGAAGAATAAGATTTGGATGGAGCGCATTTGGCAAGCACTCGCAGATTATGACTAGCAGCTTACCGGTATCGCTCAAGAGGAAAGTATACAACACTTGCATCTTGCCTGTACTCACCTATGGGGCTGAAACGTGGAGGCTAAGCAAGACAGTTCTACTTAAGTTGAGGACAACTCAAAGGGCTATGGAACGAAACATGGTAGGGGTAACATTAAGAGATAGGAAGCGTGCAGTGTGGGTCAGAGAAATAACTCAAGTTACCGACATTCTAGTGGAAATTAAGAAGAAGAAATGGACATGAGCAGGACATGTAGTGCGAAGAGAAGATAACCGATGGTCGCTGAGGGTAACAAACTGGATTCCAAGGGAAGGAAAGCGTAGCACAGGGCGGCAGAAAGTTAGGTGGGCGGACGAGGTTAAGAAATTCGCAGGGGTCAAGTGGATGCAGCTAGTACAGAACCGGGTTAAGAGGAGAAATATGGGAGAGGCCTTCGCCCTGCAGTGAGTATAGTCAGGCTGATGATGATGATGATGACTGCCAAATAGGGTGTTCTAAGGGTGCGTTATGGGGTGCAAGTTCGCGGCGCACCCTTTTTTGCCCCCTTAAGGGTGAGAAATTATTTAGTGTGTACCTTTATGGGAAACCGTTCAAACTATTTACTGACCACCATTCCCTATGTTGGCTTTTAACCCTGAAGGACCCTGCAGCCCGTCTTGTAAGATGAAGTCTCCGACTACAGGAATTCGACATAACTGTCACGTACAAGTGTGGCCGCCTGCATTCGGACGCCGACTGCCTCTCGCGAGCCCCTGTAGATCCCCCCGCAGATGAAATTCCTCATGATGCCATACTGTGCCTGTGTTCAGTATGTGTTCAGGCCAACAGCACAGAGTGCCTCGCTGAAAGACAGTCTGCCGATCCCCAACTTCGTCACATCATGGAATATCTAAACGGTGCATGTAAAACCGCTCTGAGAGCTTTCAAGTGTGCTCTGTCATCGTTATGTGTGCGCGATGGTGTTCTCATGAAGAAAACCTTTTCCGCCAGCCAAACGCCGTTCCTGATTGTTGTACCTATGTGTCTATGTGATGAAATTTTACAAGCTTGCCACGATGAACCAACTTCTGAACATTTGGGAGTGATCCGCACGCTTGCAAGGCTCAAGGAAAAGTACTACTGGCCTCGACATAACTCAGACGTTTCACACTAGGTGAAAACGTGTCGCAGCTGTCAGCGTCGTAAGACGCCGCCGACTAAGCTCACCGGATTCTCGAAGCCGATAGACCCACCATTGAGGCCTTTCCAGCAGATTGGCATGGACAAGCTTGGACCATTTCCCCTTTCACACTCCGGTAACCAGTGGGTCATCATTGCTACGGATTACCTTACACGATACGCGGAAACCTCCGCTCTACCCAACAGTACTGCTTTAGAGGTTGCAAAGTTTTTCATCAATTGCGTTGTCCTGCATTATGGCGCACCGGAGACTGACAGAGGAGCCGCATTTACAGCCCGACTGCTGCAGCCCATTATGATTCACAGTCATACTGAACACAGGAAGGCGACACTTTACCATCCTCAAATGAACGGTTTGACCGAACGCTTGAACAAAACACTCGCTGACATGCTCTCAATATACGTCGACGTAGAGCTCAAAACGTGGGATGAAGTGCTACCACACGTTACATTTGCATACAATACGGCGGTCCAGGAAACAACGAACATGGCACCTTTCCGTCTGGTCCATGGCCGTTAGGTGACCACGATGCTTGATGTCACGTTACCACATCTAGACGACAACAGCAGACAAGCAGATGTTCACACCTACCTGCACCTCGCCGAAGAGGCCCGTCAGCTGGCCAGGCAGCGAATTCAGAATCAGCAACGCCGCGATGCCCAACGATACAACCGCCGACACCGTGACGCCCGGTACACAGCTGGAGACCGTGTCTGGGTTTGGGCTCCTGTACGTCGACGAGGCCTCAACGAGAAACTCCTGTGTCGTTACTTTGGCCCGTATAAAGTGGTAAGACAAGTTGGGGACCTAATCTATGAGGTCGTTCTTAATAGATTTAAAAAGCGCCGACGCTCTGCGCTCCCGGACGTGGTCCACGCGTAGTCGGGTCAACTCAGCTCTAAAAAGCAACGCATGCTCTTTGGCTGCCAAGGTCAAAAAGTGCAGAACGGCATTCACTGCGAGAGCATTTGCAGTCGAGCTGAGGATCTATGGCTGGTGCAAACAAAGCGACAGCTTCAGCAAAATGTTCGTTTTAATTTCAGCTGCTGCTAGTTTGCACTGCTCGCTGTACATCAACAAGCATGGAGTCTGTGTTTACCCATCGTTTGTGTAATTTTCTTGAGTCTGATTGTCTTGGAAGGAACAAATACCTCTTCAACTTCAAATCGAAATATCTCGGCAACAAATGTGTCTTGCTGCCGGATAAGCGACAAGACATGAAATGCTGCAATATTGATTTTTGCAACAACAAAAATGTGTCGCATACTCCAGAAAATCTGGAAACTATGGAATAATTTGGGCATGTATCTAACAAGCGGCAGGAAGGTGATGCAGCACTGCAATGACTGTCCGTCAGGTCACAGTGACATCACAAGGCCACATGATATGACAAAGTGCAGGTGCTGCCGCAGGGCGCGTTTCATGATATCAGGTTAAAAGGAAAACAACGAGAGCATTGTGTGACGAAAATACGCACCACAGCTTGCCTCTTGCAGTGTATAAGGGCTACCTGGAATCACTTGAGGCAAATTCTTGAAGCCTTTGCAATGAAAGATTAAAAAATTGCAGAGGTTCAGCTCTATTTGAACCAAGTCAAGATCATTAGCCATCGGCCGGTGCCGTATTTTTTGCTGCTGCTTCGATCTGAGCTCGATTCAGCACTTAGTAAGCTTCTCGGCGGTGGGCTCGTCTGGCTTCACGTTCGATGTCTCGGCAGCCCGTCTGGCATGGTTGCAGTCTCTGCCTTTAATGCAAGTGGCTTCCTCTATGCCCCACACTAGCCCAGAAATGTTATAAAGCAACAACCATAATATGGATGCACAAAACACAGAAAACAGCAGACAATGATTTGGCGCCGCGGCAAACGAAAGAACAAGATTATGCAATAGCTATCAGAAATGACATCAGTGTCTACTCTGCTGCAGAAATGTTGAGCGAAATTTTCTTATCAATTGGCCTTAATTGGCTATAAAGGGCATGTGACGTTTTCCCATGAAATAAGCAGTGACTGAAATTTCTCAGTGCTGTAGCGGTGGCGTAGCGGTAGAACATCCGCCTCGCATGCAAGAGGACCGGGGTTCAAATCCCGGTGCCGCGCCATTCTCCACCGAATAAACGAAAATCCGCGTGTTGATGGAATTGCATAAACAGGTTTGGGGTGCGACCTGATAACGGTGAACACCTCCGGCTACGCACTCCCACACCAGAACAGGAGTTGGCCACTTTGGTGCAGTAATTGGCCGCAACCTCCCATGATTAGTCCTATCAAACCCCGGCCCTCAGTCACCAGCGGCTGCGGAACAACTGACCACGGCGGCCGTCAGACCTGTGACGCCGCAGGGGGTGCTAAGAATCCCTGGCTCCACTGGACAGGCCGTCATTGGAAACAAACCCTGGCAACGTTTAAAGCTAGAACCCTAGCTAGTGAAGCTAGTTTAGCAATGCTGTTAGAGGCAGTAGAGGGTATGAAATGGGATGTCATAGGGCTTAGTGAGGTTAGGAGGCCGATAGTGGCATATACTGCACTGAAGGGTGGGCATTGTACTGTGGTATCGAGGTTTGTCGAGCTAAACTCTTCTTCCCCTTCATGGATCACTGCCTTGTCGTGGCGGAGGGGCTTGCGAAACTCGATGAAGTCGTAAGCTCTGCTGTGTAGGGCCAACCAAGATAGACAGGTCACGGCAGAGAGTTCTGACAAAATGTGATTCACTGGAGAAGGTAATGGCAACCCACTCCAGTATTTCCTGCCAAGAAAACCCTATGGCCAGTCACAATACCATTAAAGATATGGCGCCGGAAGATGAGCCCTCGGGTTGGAAGGCGTCCCACATGTTACTGGGGATGAACAAAGGACGATTCCTAGTAGCTCCAGGACGAATGAAGCGACTGGGCTAAAGCCAAAAGGACGCTCAGTTGTGGATGTGTCGGGAAGCGACCGGAAAGTCCGATGTTGCAAGGAGATATATCAAATAGCAGCATGGAATGTAAGATCTATGACGCAAGGTAAACTGGATGTCGTCAAGCGAGAAATGAACAGATTGAACATTGATATCTTGGGTATCAGCGAGCTCAAGTGGACCGGAATGGGGGAATTTAACTCCGGCGACCATTATGTCTTTTATTGTGGGCACGAATCCAAGACAAGGAATGGGGTCGCTCTCATAGTAAACAGAAGAATGGGTAAAGCAGTGCTACGGTACAACCCCGAAAACGACCAAATGATTTCACTTCGGATCCAAGGTCACCCTTTCAACATAATAGTTATGCAAGTCTATGCACCGACCACTACTGCTGAAGAAGCTGACGCTGAGAGATTTTATGCAGACCTACAATGCCTTTTAGACCGCACCCCATCATCAGACGTCGTTTTTCTCATAGGAGACTGGAATGCTAAGGTCTGGAGTGAAGAAATATCCGGAATTGTAGGGAAGTTCGGTCTTGGCGAGCCAAATGAAGCTGGGCAGAGGCTAGTAGAGTTTTGTCAAGAAAACAACCTGACCATAGCGAATACTCATTTTCAACAACACAAGAGGCGCCTGTACACATGGACTTCACCGGAGGGTCTGTACAGGAATCAGATCGATTATATTCTTTGCCGGCAGAGATGGAGAAGCGCTATACAAGCAGTAAAAACAAGGCCTGGGGCCGATTGTGGCACCGATCATCAGCTTCTTGTTGCCAAAATTAAGCTTCGATTGAGGAAAACGCAGAAAACTAGAAGGCCTTTCAGGTATGATCTGGATCAAATTCCATTAGAATATGCTGTGGAAGTGAGGAATCGATTTGAAGAATTAGATCTAGAAGACAGAGAGCCCGAAGAGATGTGGACCGATGTTCGTGATATAATACAAAAAGTTGCTACTAAGGTAGTTCCAAAGCAAAAGAAATGCAAGAAAGCAAACTGGTTATCTGAGGAGGCTTTGGAAATAGCTGAGGAAAGGAGGATGGCAAAAGTTATGGGGGAAAGAGAAATATACAAGGTTCTCAATGCGGATTTTCAGAAAATGGCAAGGAGAGATAAGAATGCCTTCCTGAACATACAGTGCCAAGCAGTTGAGGACAACAGCCAATTAAGGAACACAAGAGCTCTGTATAAGAAAATCAAAGATATCAAAGGAAGCTTCTGTGCTAAGCTGGGCGTGATAAAGGACAAACGAGGCAAGGACCTCATTGAAGTCTCAGAGATAAAGAAGAGGTGGCAGGAATACACAGAAGAACTGTACACGAAGGACCCGAAAGTGCAAACCTAACATAAGACAGTTATGATTACTGATCTCGAGCCGGGCATCCTGAAGAGTGAAGTTGAATGGGCCTTAGCCAGCCTTGCTAAAAATAAAGCTAGCATAATTGATGGCATTCCAGCTGAGTTGCTTCAAAACCTCAACCATGACGCTGTTAACATTCTGCATACATTATGTCAGAAGATTTGGACAAACCTGCAGTGGCCACAGGATTGGAGGAGGTCAGTTTACATCCCCATCCCAAAGAAAGGCAGATACAAAGATTGTTCCAACTACCGCACGATCGCGCTTATTTCGCATGCTAGCAAGGTGATGTTGAAAATCCTGCAAGGAAGGCTGCAGCAGTATGTGGATCGGGAGCTTCCGGACGTGCAAGCTGGGTTTCGCAAGGGCAGAGGAACTAGAGACCAAATTGCCAACCTTCGCTGGATCATGGAAAAAGCAAGAGAGTTCTAGAAACCCATCTACTTCTGCTTTATTGATTATGCAAAAGCGTTTGACTGCGTAGATCTCAGCAGATTGTGGCAAGCTCTCCAAGAGATGGGAGTTCCAATTCACCTCATCTGTCTCCTCAGGAACCTGTATGAAGGGCAAGAGGCCACAGTCAGAACTGGGCATGGTCTTACTGATTGGTTTCCGATTTAGAAAGGAGTGAGGCAAGGCTGCATACTGTCGCCCTGCCTATTTAACGTATATGCAGAGTGCATCATGAGGAAGGCCGGTCTGGACGAGTCTTCAGCTGCAGTGAAGATTGCTGGAAAACGTATCAACAACCTTAGATATGCAGATGATACCACTTTAATGGCAGAAAGTGAAGTGGAACTCAAGAGACTTCTGATGCGCGTACAAGAAGAGAGTGAGAAGTTTGGGTTTAAACTGAACATTAAAAAGACAAAGATCATGGCGTCTTGGCCTATCAAGTCCTGGAGCATCAATGGACAAAAAGTGGAAGCTGTGACAGATTTTCTCTTCTTGGGCTTCAAGATTACCTCGGAAGGAGACTGCAGCCATGAAATTAGGAGACGCCTGCTTCTGGGAAAGAGAGCAATGGTTAGCCTTGACCGCCTAGTAAAAAGCAGAGGCAATAGTCTGCCAACCAAGATCCGTATAACTCGTGCTATGGTCTTTCCAGTTGTGATGTATGGATGCGAGAGTTGGACTGTGAAAAAGGCTGACCGCCGAAGAATCGACGCATTTGAATTGTGGTGCTGGCGAAGACTCTTGAGAGTTCCTTGGACTGCCAGAAGATCAAATCAGTCGATATTGTCGAACATAAACCCTGACTGCTCATTGGAGGGTCAAATTCTAAAGTTAAAGCTCAGCTTCTTTGGTCATCTGATGAGAAGAGAGGAGTCGCTGGAGAAAGATTTGATGTTGGGAAAGGTTGAGGGTCGCCGTAGAAGGGGTAGGCAGCGAGCGCGATGGTTAGATGGCATCCTCGAGGCACTGCGGATGAAGTTATGTGATGTTAGGAAGATGGTGAAAGACCGGTAAGCATGGCGTGACATGGTCCATAGGGTCACGAAGAGTCGGACACGACTGAACGACTGAATTGAACTGATCGAGGTTTACCGGAGAGGCGAAAACTATGAGTAGGTTTCCTTGTCAATAAGTATATACCTGGTAATATAGATGAATTGATAATATTTATGAGAGGGTGGCAGACATCGTAATTAGGCTTAATAAGCGGTTTAACCTGAACTTCAATGACAAGGTAGGGAAAAAGTAGGCAGGAGACCATGTGACTATGGCATTGGTTCTAGGAATAGCAGGGGGAGTTACTAGTTGAGATTGCAGAGCGCAATAACTAAAGAATCATGAATACCCTCTTCAGCAAAGGGAAGAACCGGAAATGGTCATGGAAATGTCCTAACGGGGATGCTAAAAATGAAATTTACTTCATACTGTGTTCAGCCCCGCCATTATCCAAGATGTGGAGGTTATCGGGAAAGTGCGATGCAGTGACCATAGGATGGTGAGGCTCCGAATTAGTCTAAATCTGAAGAAGGAACGCAACAGATTAGTAACAAAGCAGTTCATCAACGAATTAGCGGTGAGGGGGAGCGCAGAAGAATTCAGAATCTCGCTACAGAATAGATATTCAGCTCGTACCGAGAATGGCGACATTACCCTAGAAGCAATAAACAATAGTTTCAGAGATATTATTACTGATAGTGCTCTAGAAGTAGGCGGTAGGATAGTTCGAGAGAATACCGGTAGGCTGTCTAAAGAGACGGAAGATTTGTTTAAGAAACGCCAGAGCATGAAAGCTTCCAATCAAAGAGACCCGATAGAATTGGCCGAGATGTCAAAACTAAGCAATAAGCGCAAAGTGGCTGATATAAGGAAGTATAACATGGAGAAAATTGAGCATGCTGTAAAGGACAGGGAAGCCTAAAAGCGGTGAAGAAACAATTGGGCATAGGCGAAAATCAGATGTAGGCGCTAAGGAACAAAGTGGGCAACGTCATCACGAATACGGACGAGATAGTCATAGTAGCCGAGGAGTTTTGTACTGAACTAGTAGCCAAAATAGTCAGGATCGCAGTGAGATTGGGAGTAGGGAAAACAGTGAGACGTTCCACCAGTTACGAAGACGAGGTTAAGAAAGCAATAGAAACTATGAAAAGACGGAAAGTACCTGGAGATGATCAGATAACTATAGATTTGTTGAAGGGCGGGGGGGATATCGTGCTAGGAAAACTGGCCACCCTGTATACACAGTGCCTGGTGTCATCGACGGTACCGGAACCATGGAGGAACGCAAACATTATCATCATTCATAAGAAAGGGGATGGTAAGCACCTTAAAAATTACAGACCAATAAGCTTACTGTCTGTTACGTCTAAGGTATCTATTAAGGTAATCGCTAATAGAATCAGGACTACCTTAGACTGCAATCAAGCAAAGGACCAAGCAGGTTTTCGGAAACGGTACTCTACTATCGATCACATCCATACCATCAATCAGGTGATAGAAAAATGCTCGGAATATAACTAGCCCTTATACATAGCATTCATTTAGCATTCATTGATTACGAAAAAGCATTTGACTCAGTTGAAACCTTGGCGGTGATGCATGCATTGCGAAATAAGGGGGTGGAAGAGCCGTACGTGAAAGTGCTGGAAGATATATATATAGTGGCTGCACAGCAAGCATAGTTCTGCATAAAGAAAGTAACAAAATTCCCATAAAGAAAGGTGTTAGACAAGGAGACACGATCTCACCAGTTCTATTCACAGCTTGCTTAGAGGAAGTATTCAGAGACTTGGAATGGGAGCAGTTAGAAATAAGGGTAGATGGAGAATACCTCAGTAATCTGTGATTTGCTTATGACATTGCCTTGCTGAGTAACTCTGGAGATGAACTGCAAATAATGATTGGTGACCTGGACAGGACAAGTAGATAGGTAGGCTCGAAAATCAATATGCAGAAGACTAAGGTAATGTTCAACAGTCGTAGGAAGGAACAGCAGTTTATGATAGACAGCGAAGCACTGGAAGTAGTAGGTGAATGTCTACTTAGGACAAGTAGTAGCCGCAGATCCGGACCATGAGAGGCAAATAACAAGGAGAAAAAGATTGGGATGGAGCGAATTTGGCAAGCACTCCCAGATTATGACTTGCAGCTGGCCGGTATCACTCAAGAGGAAAGTATCCAACAGTTGCATCTTACCTGTACTCACCTATGGGGCTGAAAATTGTTGGCTAACAAAGAGGGTTCTACTTAAGTTGAGGACAACGCCAAGGGGTATGGAACGAAAAATGGTAGGGGTAACATTAAGAGATAGGAAGCGTGCAGAATCTGTGAGAGAAAAAACTCAGCTTACAGATATTGTAGTGAAAATCAAGAAAAAGAAATTGGCTTGGGCACGACATGTAGTGCGAAGAGAGGATAACCGATGGTCGCTTAGGTAACAAACTGGATTCCAAAGGAAGGAAATTGTATTAGGGGCGGCAGAAAATTAAGTGGGCGGATGAAGTTAAGCAGTTCGCAGGGGTCAAGTGGACGTAGCTAGCACACAACCGGGTTAATTGGAGAAATATGGGAGAGGCCTTCGCCCTGCAGTGGGTGTAGTCAGGCTGATGATGAAATTTCTGATACTCTAGGAGTCATATTTCAGCAAATAAAGAGCTTCTGATGTTACGCGCTGCATGTGCTGCAGTGTTAACGAATAAATTAGAATGCTGTTTCGACAGCAAGCGACTGCAGGCAAGGGACATGTCTGGGTGATATTTTGGGGGGTATTTGTGGAAACCATATACCACCCATTTTTCCAGGGCAAAGAAATCGTGGCGTGAAACTTTTCCTAACAAATATAAGCAAATTACTTTGCTGGGCGTTTATTCTCGGCAAATAATACTAAAAGAATGTATGGAGCAGATCAGAACATGATTTCAGGCCGGGCTGAAAACCTAAACCATGCTGGAAATTACTGTTTTGCTGGGCTTGGGCCTGGCTCGGGCTTTACGTCGCAGGCCTAGGGCAGGCCCAGGCTTTCAGTGGCGAACCCAGGCCACGCTGACTAAAGCTGTGTATGTCTTCTCTCGGAGACTAGGAAATTCCAGCGCTAAAATCATTCCAATAGTTTATGAATAAACCACTAATTGTACATTGGTTGACAAACAATCAGAGAAAGCTCATTTGTAAACAGAGTTTAATCAGCACCACTCAGTACTTTGTCCAAGTAACTTAGAGTGAACACGCCGGGCAGCATTCAATGACACAAGCGGAAAACTTAAAAAGAAAAAGCCCAAAACATGTCGTGCATGGCACGGCCCGTTGGCAGGAGCACGTTCCTACTAAAGTACTTGACACCTCCTGCTTAGGATTTCTTCGCAATCAGTGAGCGAACGGGTAGCTTCTAGCCTTTGTGTTACCGCTGACGGTTGCCCATTTGAAGCCTCATAACAGCCCCATGGAGAAAGACCATCGATTGACAGCTCCACAGGCAGCCGTCTGTTCATACAACATTTGACTGCCCGCCTTCGCCCCCCCCCCCCCCCCCCCCCAAACAAAAAGGAATTTTTCTACGCTACAAGAAATGCCTTAAGGTAAAAAATTACTGCTTTAGGAATCTTCGGATATAGATTACTGCCTTAAGAATCTTCATAGACGCTACTGCTTTTCGTCTCCACAGACATGTGGCGATGCGGCCGTGATTTCTTCAATGAATATGTGAAATATTCTTCACCAAGCCTTTGCTTCTGTCTGTAGTCTAACTGTGCCCTTCTCTACCAAGAATATTTTGCAAGATTTGTCTCTCATCTTAATTTATTGTTATGTGCTAGTTAAGCAATACATTTTTAAGGCGTCTGCTCAGACTTTGCAGGTTTTGCGCGGGCCCTGTCATGGAAGCGCCGTCCGGGTCCGGGCCAAGTAATCATTACCAATGGGCTTGGAACCATGGACCTGGTTCAAACGTGAGCCAGGAAATGGGCTGGCAATTCCGGCCCGTGCAGGGCTCTAGTATAGAGTGTAAAAGACTAAAGGTACAGGAGAAAAAAAAGCACATATAAGGGGAATTCAGTAGCGAGTCGATTACTTCAGAGCACCACTACATGGCCGCCGTGCTAGTGTGGAGTTATCTAAACGGCATTTACGTCATCATTTCTGCTGTCTCAACAGACCTTGTCCTTTTGTCGTAACTGACGCAAACAAGGTAAATTTTCGTCAAGGGTACGCAGACTATCATCCATACAGCTGCCGCTTTTGTTTGCATGGCTGTACTGAACCTTGTGGATTGTCTTTCTTTGGACTTCCAAGGTTCTCGCTAAGAGAGAGGGGGTCACAAAGGTTCTGTGCTAGTTTCGAGCTTGTGCTGCTCAATCTGTATCACTAGTTTCAAGCTCGGGATGCTCGAGCCGTATCATAGCTAAGTAAGAGCTTCATCCCGAGGTGACTAAAACGAACAGCCTCTGGAGAAGTGGGCCAAGAACTAAAAAAGAATAGAATGAGCTTCGTCGCCCTAAGCAGCTAATCGATGGCTCTTGCCGTGAGTGCACTCCTTAGAGAAAGACTAAAGATCAAGCGCCAAATAGTCAGCAGCACCATAAGACATTAATTGTGCCACAGTCCAGTGCTCATCTTCAACCGTGCTAAATTGGCGCGTTCTGTAAGTGCATACCTCGGCACAAATTCCTGCAGTATGGGACATATAAGAACGGTAGGCCAACAGCCATAGCCTCCTCTATTCAACAGCACATAACCAAGAACATCGCACGCAAAATGGGCAGCTATAAATTTGAACATGGCGGCCCCTTCACTGGCAGGCTTTGTCCCCAACTGGACAAATCTTTTCACAGACCGGGTACTAGCCTTTCTGTACCGAAGCCGCAGCAGGTGTTCCAGGGTTGTTCATGATGCGTACGCCACAGTTAGTTCGATCGAACCCGTCCTCGCAACAGCAGCGCAGTCTCATTTACTACAACCAACGCCACGGCACAACCAACCACCGCAGGATGGGTGACGGGCAATGAGCGGTGGACCGCCGTGCCCCTAACCAGGGACGATCCAACCTAGATATTGCTTGGGATTCAGTGTGGCTGTCGAGCAAAAATCCAGGCAACACTGGAGTTATTCATGGCGAGTTTTAGTTGCTCTGTTGATGCTGCGATGCAGCAGTGTACAAGTCATATTTCGCGTTGCTCGTGAAGCCTATCCGACAGCTTGGTGCTATTTTGTGCGTTGTTTGAGCGCGGCAGCAAACCGCATTCCATCCGTTTGGCATAGCGGCAGCTGTTGGAAACAGCATTAGCGGCCAGGGTGGCTGCAAAGGACTGTACTCCGCTTCCGCAGGCTGAACTCAGGCACGGGGAGCTACCGAATGCGAAATACAGATTCTACAAAAGATGCTTTCGAGTCCTCGCCGCATTCATTTAACGTGAAGTGCGACCCATTTCATGCCATGTATTAACGCGGTAGCGTTAAGGAGCTCGTGTCGCAGAAAAGCCGGTGTCGTCGGCGGCGTTGGCCGTGAGCGATATATCCCGGCATGCACTTCATAAATAAACATGCACTTCATAAATAAAAAGCAACTTCCAAGATGGGCTGGGTGGGAATCGAACCAGGGTCTCCGGAGTGTGAGACGGAGACGCTACGACTAAGCCACGAGTTTTTTTTTTCTTTATTTCCGAAGTATACATGAATAAAAAATGGTCACACTTAATAAAACACTTCAGCTGCCCTTGAGCTGACGCGTGTGAGGTTAAAATTGCTTCAATTTTACCAGGTCATCCAGAACTTCTGCCCACTGTGGTGGGTCAGGGAGCGCGCAGATACATTCCCGTAGATAAACAGCACTTTCAAGAAAATTTTCACGCACACTGCGAATGTTAATATCTTTATGCCTTACTTGCATTCGTGTTTTCCACAAGCTGTGGAGGCCCAGAAGCATTATTAAATCATAGGGTACGTCTTCGTTCTCCACCGGTAAAATCCGGATGCCATAAGGGTTTAGTGGCAGCTCTTTTTTAATTGTTCTTTGTAGCACGTCCCAATAAAATACTGCATCCCAGCAGTCTAAGATTATGTGTTCGAATATCTCTGGCTTCTTGCACAGCTGGCAGTTTGTCATCCAAGGGACATAGATTCCTTTTTCGTGAAGCCAGGTTTTGACGGGTAGAGTGTTCGAGTGCAACTTAAAAAAGAACGTTTTTGCAGCCGGTCGAACTGGCATCCTCTTCACTCGTTTTAAAATATCCTGCCCTGGGCCTCCACGGTAAGGCTCCCGATACAAAGGTGCCGGCAGCATGATTTCCACTAGGTCCTTATACAGCTTTTTCTTGCCAACATTGTACAAATATTCACGGGAAAAACGCACTTCTAACAACTTGTAAGAGAGAACTACCTCGCGCAAATATCCTGTGACAGCACCACGCATGTTTTCACTCGAGGAGACAACAAATCCGGGTAACAGCCTTTGCAGCCGCACTTGCATGACTGTTCTTAAAAAGGTGTCATTTTGGTCGCGAAGAAAAAAAAAAGCGCGATACCACTTGGCGCAGAAACAAATGAATCAAACCGACTCCTCCGCTTTTTAAAGAAAAAAATAAATTCGTTCGCCTCGTCTTTTCCCAGGTCGAAGTCCAAAGAAAAACCGCAAACACACGATGAATTTTTTGAATGGCAGTTCGTGACGCACATAGAACATTCATTACATACCATATCTTACCAAAACATACCATACCAAAACACATTGCAGATGAACGCGCGTGAAAAGATTGACAATTGCCTTCCCTGCCATGCTTCCGCTTTCTCTCGCACTCTTATTTGTTTCTTCCTTTCAGTGTAAGCTAGGATCGCGGTAACATTGTAGGGGCACACCCAGATACTGCAATGGCAAGGAAGACCATTGCAATCGGGAGAAAGAAGCCGGTTCAGCATCCCCTAAGCCGTGCCAAAATCCGGAGCTTTTTTCCCAGTTAACCCGACATCTAGTCTGGTCACAAAACTTTTCAACAACGTTAACCACCTCACAAATGCTCTCTCTGTTTTTACAAAATACTGCAATGTCGTCCGCGTATGCAAGTAGCTTCACATGCACCGACTGAAGCTTGAAACCCGAGATGCATTCATTATTGAGAATGGCCAAGCATAATGGCTCGAGAAAGGCTGCAAAAAGCAGAGGAGAGAGTGGGCATCCTTGCCTCACCGAAGAACGCACTGCGAGACTGTCAGTGAGATCGCCATTCACTATAACACGCGTCGATCAGTTTGCGTACGCCATTCTCACTCCCTCCACGATTACCGAACCCAGGTTACAATGCTCTAGAATGGAGAAAAGGATGTCGTGTGATACGTGATCGAACGCTTTTTCCAAATCCAGCTGAATCATGGCAACCTGACTTCCAAGCGTGTCTACACATTCCAGCACGGTTCGTGCCACATGTATATTTGTGGCGATGCTGCGACCTCTCATGCCGCACGTTTAGTGCGGTCCGACTAATTTGGCTATTACACTCTGCAATCTCTTCGCTAAAACCTTCATGAAGATTTTGTAATCAACATTTGTCAGTCTTATTGGCCTATAGGACTTCACCAACAGGCTTTTCTCTGGATCATCACTTTTTGAAATAAGTACGATGTGTGACGTAGTAAATGATAATGGCACTAGATTGACTTCGTAGGCTTCTCTTATCACTTCCAACATAAGGCTGGAAAGATGGTTTTTAAATGCTTTGTAAAAGGTGGCGCTCAGCCCATCTGGTCGTCCAGGGGCTTTCCCACATGGGAGGTCATCTATGGCCTTTTCTATCTCTTGCATTGTAAAAGGCATTTCAAGGCTCCCTTTCACACGATCTTCGAGCGTTGGCATTAGCCGTAAATATTCTATTGGAAGCCCTTCGCTATGTTCGCGCGTATTACTCAGAAGCTCAGCAAAATGTTTCAGAATCGCACACTTTATATCTTTAGCATCGTTTGTAATCTGCCCTTCATGTCTTATTTGCCTGATTTCCTTCTAGCAAGCATACCTTTTTTCATCTGATAGCGCTCGCTTTGTCGGCGCCTCGCCAGCCCACAGTTTATCGCTTCTTGCGCGTATAACCGCGGCTCTGTACCTCTCATCGTCGATTCTTTCTAAATGAGATTTCACATCTCTTATTTGCTTAGTGAACTTTCCTGGCGCACAGCTTTCCATGCACAACAGCCACTCAAGTTGTCCATGAAGTTCCTTTTCTGTTTCTTTTACCGAATAACACTGCTCTTTTCTATTGCTTTTATCTTCACCTGCTCTTTAAATATTTCCCATTTATCTGCATGGCTTTCTTCATGCACCTTAAGACAACATTCCAAATCGTTCGTGATTGCCTTAATAAAATCTTCATCCTCCAAAATTTTCTCGTTCAGTTTCCATAGATGCCAGTTGAAAACAGATTTCTTAACCTTCATTCCAAAAGTCGCACTAACAAGGCAATGATCACTAAACGAAATAGGCTTTACATTATAGTCAGTACAAATTGGAACGAGATCATTAGATACGTACAGCCTGTCTAGTCTCGCATGGCTATCGCGTTGAAAGTGCGTGTATTCCGGACGGATTCCAGCAGAAAACACATTTCCAATGTCTTCCAAGCAATAGTCATGCACAAATACATTCAACAGTTCAGCGCCCTTGTCTTTCACTGATCTAATCTTCACTCGATCAGTAGCAGCACACACACAGTTAAAATCGCCCAATACAAGCAAAATTTTGTCACATTTCAAGTACGGCTCGACTGAATAAAAGAAGTTTTGACGATCACTTTCAACATTGGGGGCGTACATACAGACAGCACACCAAAATAAATTTGAGAACAAACAGTCAACAACCAAGAGTCGGCCACTTTCGCATGCAAATACGCAGTGTACGCTTATACCCACAGTATTGCGAATGAAAAGAAGGCATCCGCCTGATGCCCCCACAGAGTGACAAACACACACATCAAAGTTTGCATGGAAAACAGACACCATGCGGTCTGCATGGTCCTGAGATTCTATCTTCGACTCTTGAACGGCTAATAAGTAGATTTCATTATCTAGCAGCAGGCGATTCAATTGGCATTGCCGCCTTCGGGCTCCAAGCCCTCTAACATTCAAGGTTGCTACACGTAATGGGACATCTAGCTTAATTGCCATGCGTCTAGAGAAAAAGGCGCCCGATCCATGTGATGCCTACCTCAGTCGTCCATGTGGCTCTGCTTGTCCGAGGTTCCGAAGCGTACGCGCTCGTATCCGGCCTCCCAAAGGGATGTCTGAATGCGTACTGAGGCGTGCCTGACCACCGTACTTGCCAGCTTCCATAAACACAGTCAAAGAGCCACAGCCGAAAACAGGCTATGACGGCTGACGCACCCCCTGCACTCACATGCATTAGGTCACGTCCAAACTACGGAGGCGGTTTTCCCGCCTGCCGCGTCTCGGACGAAACGTTCAGCCGAGGCCTCAACGTCGAACGTCGAACCCCAGGTGCTTTCGATGGCGGCTCGTCACTGCCACCACCAGGCTGCAGATCCTCACCGGCGCTCTCATCATGGGGCCGCTTCCCAACAGGTAGGCCGCTTACTCCTGCGTTGAAGTCCATAACGTCGGAGTTAGGAGACTCCGCGTTGCCTTGGCTTTCGAGCACAGGTTCTCTGGCGTCCGCCACGCTGTTACTTGCGTCCAGCTGGGAACCATTCTCCACTGGTGCAGAATCCGCTGTCGCAACGGCCGTGGACGTCCTCCTCATTGTCAAAGGGGTCAACACCGGCCCATCATTCTTGCCGGTTGCCCGGTTGTTTTGGCTGCCTCTTCCGCGTCCGCCTCATCCATCAGATGCTCAGAAAAATCTTCGCTGTTACCAGGACCAGCGATGCTCGCGTAGCTGCGAGAACACTGCCCTTCTTCGTGGCCAAAACGACGGCATGCACCACAACGCGGAACCTTACACTCTCGGCGAATGTGGCCGGTACTTCGACACCGGAGACATAACGAAGGCCTTCCAGGTACTACGACGAGCGCCAACTCACCGCCGACGTTCAGCTGGTGCCGCAAGTCGTCAAGTTTGACCCCACTTTCATCTTCAAGGTGACAATCCTGGTAGTTGAACCCTTATCCGATATTTAAGCAACACTTGCTGTTGGGCTAGTTGGTTCAAATCCATATTTGGGAACACAGCGCGGAACAGGACGCAACACAAGAGAACGAAGGTAGACAGGACGGAGCGCTGAACTGACAACTTTTATTTCAAAAGAAAGAAGGTGACCTTATCCGACATGCCATGCGCGCGCCAGCGCTCCCTGGCCAATTCGGAAACCTTTCCATACGGCGCGAAGGCCACACGCACATCTTCATCCGGAACGTTGTGAAGTAACCAGTGGAGCTTCAGCCTCACATCCTGGTTGGCGGGATCAATAACGAGGCAGCGAAGTTGCTTCACACACAAGTTCAGCGTTTGTCCCTTGTCTTTCTCCTTTAGTCCTGTCTTTAATTTTACGCTGCCAAAATATGCACTCACCCACTCCAGCAATCTTCTTCAGAGCGTCCGCGTCTTTCAGGGTGATGGCCCAGACGTGGCTCATGCGATACGCCCCCATGGCGATAACGTCAGGGAGCAGCGAACGCTGAGCCAACGCGTCTCGGAAATCTTCCACCCGGTACGGGCGGGCCCTGATATCCGCGTGCAAAAAAACTGTTTAACACAAAATGCCTTGTTGGAAGACTTGGCAGAACAACCTGGTAGTCATTATCCTGTTCCATAGCCCCGTTACCGCGGCCAGACATGGCCGCTGAAGCCGCTCCTGCGGAGCCCTGCATCCTGCGTCCGTTCACTGGCGTGGCCGGAAACAGAATTTGATGCTTGAAAGCGGTACAAAAGCGCTTCTAGTGAATGCAGTGTTGCTTTAGAAACGTGCCGTAGAACGTTATACTGGGGTGTATATCGGTAATTATGAGCATGTTACTTACAGAAGTCGCAGTTAGTAGCGAAGTACGTTTCCGCTACATTTCTTCTGCGCTCTGCGCACATGCTGAGCCATCTTGCGGCAAACACAGAAGACCCCCTCCTCGCAATGTGCGGCGCTGCCCCGATACGTGGCGCGCCACTCGCCCTTGACGTTTCACCGGGCACCCTCACGGGTTGTAGAATCAAGCATCTTTCCTTTCTTTAGATCACTATCTTCGCTCACCCGCTTCTCCCCTTCAGGCCGCGCGGGTACCGGTGCCAGGATGCCCCAATACATTTGCCTTTAATAAGTTTTCTCGACGAGGTGCAATAACGCTATCGCGTTCCACTCTTGAAGGCGAAGCTTAAGCGTCCTCCAAATTTTTTCCTCTCGAGAGTGCATATTTAAAATTAACGTTGCGCAGCTTGCCTTCGCATTAAGAGCACGGGCAGCGTCCACCGCGGTTAGGGCGCTAACCACTGCTATCGCGTACCGAGCTTGGCTAGTGCATGCTTGTCAGTGGTGCCCCGGCGACTTACGGCGAAAAGCATACGATCAAGCTGTTCAGCTTCAACAATGTATACATTCAAAGTGGAACCACGGTTCAAGAACAGCACATAAAAGAAGTAGTGTCTAAAGTACCATCTGTCGACGTTTTTATGCAGACTTGGTGAATGCCCGGCGGCGCAACAACATCGTATCCCCGTACCGTCATAGCAGCATCATTTACACGACGTCATCACCATCAGCAGCAGCCTGACTATACCCACCGCAGGGCGAAGGCCTCTCCCGCATTTCTGCAATTAACCCGGTTCTGTGCTAGCTGCATCCACTTGACCCCTCCGAACTTCTTAACCCCATCCGCCCACCTAACTTTCTGCCGCCCCTGCTACGCTTTCCTTGCCTTGGAATCCAGTTTGTTACCCTAAGCGACCACCGGTTATCCTCTCTTCGCACTACGTGTCCTGCCCATGCCCATTTCTTCTTCTTATTTTCCACTAGAATGTCAGTAACTTGAGTTATTTCTCTGACCCATTCTGCACGCTCCCTATCTCTTAATGTTACCCCTACCATTTTTCCATTTTTCGTTTCATAGTCCTCTGGGTTGTCCTCAAGTAGAATCCTCTTGGTTAGCCTCTACGTTTCAGAACGATAGGTGAGTACAGGTAAGATGCAACTGTTGTATACTTTCTTCTTGAGCGATACCTGGTTATAATCTGTGAGTGGTTGCCAAATGCACTGCCTCCCAATCTTATTCTTCTTGTTATATCCTTTTCATGGTTCGAATCTGCGGTTACTACCTGTCCTGAGTAGACATATTCGCCTACTACTTCCAGTGCTTCGCTACCTAACGTAAACTGCTGTTCCTTCCCGAGGCTGTTGAACATTTCTTAGTCTTCTGTATATTGATTTTTAAGCCTACTTTTCTACTTTTCCAGTCTAGGTCATCAATCATTATTTGCAGTTCATCCCACGAGTTACTTAGCAAGGCAATGTCATCAGCAAATCGCAGATTACTGAGGGATTCTCCATCTACCCTTATCCCTAACTGCTCCCATTCCAAGTCTCTGAATACTTCCTCTAAGGAAACTGTGAATAGTACTAGGGAGATCGTGTCTCGTTGCCTAACACCTTCCTTTATGGGAATTTTGTTACTTTATTTATGCAGAACTATGGTTGCTGTGCAGCCACTATATATATATTCCAGTACTTTCACCGACGGCTCGCGTACTCACTGATTTTGCAATGCCTGCATTACCACCGAGATTTCAACCGAGTCAAATGCTTTTTCGTAATCAATGAATGCTATGTAAAAGGCTGGATATATCCCGAGCATTTTCCTATCACCTGGTTGATGGTATGGATATGATCGATAGTAGAGTGCCGTTTCCTAAAACGCGCTTGATTCTTTGCTTCATTGCAGTCTGAGGTTGTCCTGATTCTATTAGCGATTACCTTATACTTAACAGACAGTAAGCTGATTGTTCTGTAATTTTTAAGGTCCTGAGAGTCCCCTTTCTTATGAATGAGGATAATATTTGCATTCTTCCATGGTTCCGCTACCGTCGATTACGCCAGGCACTGCGTATGCAGGATGGTCAGTTTTTCTAGCACGCTATCCCTCCCATCCTTCAACGAATCTGTGCTTATCTGACCCTCTCCAGCTGATTTCCCCTTTTCAATAGTTTCTAATGCTTTCTTGACCTCGTCTTTTGTCACTGGTGGAACCTCTGACTGTTTTACCCTATACCGCCAATCTCATCACGGTCCTGATTACTTTGGCTACTCTAGAGATCTCTATAGAACTCCTTGGCTACTTTGACTATCTTGTCCATATTCGTGATGACGTTGCCCGCCTTCTCGCTTATCGCATACATCTGGTTTTTGCTTATGCCCAATGTCGTCTTTACCGCTTCACTTCAAGGCTTCCCCCATTCTTTGCAGCATGCTCAATTTTCTTTATGTTATACTTCCTTATATCGGCCACCTTGCGCTTATTGATTAGCTGTGATATTTCGGCCAATTCTATCTGGTCTGCTGGATTGGAAGCTTTCATATTCTGGGTTTTTTAATCAAATATTTTGTCTCCTTAGACAGCTTATCCTTATCCTCTCTAACTATCCTACCGCCTACTTCCACAGCGCACTCAGTGATGATATCTTTGAAATGATTGTTCATTGCTTCTAGGGTAATGTCGCCATCTTCGGTTAGAGCTGAATATTTATTCTGTAGCGAGATCCTGAACTCTTCTGCCCTCCCCCGCACCGCTAATTTGTTGATGGGTTTCTTTATTACTAATCTGTTGCATTCCTTCTTCAGATTTAGGTTAATTCGGGACCTCAGCATCCTGTGGTCACGACGTATTGTTGAGCAAAATGTCGAAAAACGGGCGCTCTCAGCTGCGCCGTGAACTAAGACGACAAATTCGCAGCACATACAGCAGTGCTTACGAAAGCGAGGCTGCCTGCTGGTGTGGCGAACGACGGCACTATCGCCGAGCGCTATATACTCCATAGTCGTCGCTGGGACTAAATTGCTTCGCATCGAGGGTATGTGCATCCGACAGCGCTTTGTAATTGCTCAGCGCTGGAGTAAATGGTTTCTCGTGGAACTGCCTTGCTGCCGATCCCATTTTATGAGTAAAAGAAAGATGTATATTTCGGTGACGCCTTAGCAGCGGAGCCAGAGTGCAGACGATGAGTAGCGCACCGCACCAGCGGCAGCTGGCTGTGTTGAAAACGTGTTTGTATTGCAAATATCAACAGCACAGTATGGGTCAGAGATCCACTAGAAACATTGTTTGCGGTCGGCTTATTCTTTAAGTGAAGAACAGATTATAGCACGCATTTTTGGCGCTGGCGGAAGAGATCCACCGTATCATTGGCGTGGAGGGCTTGCGGGAGGCACGGCCTGCCCGGCGTGCATGGTTACTACGGCGGAGGAAGTAAAATGGGCATCAAATGCGTGAGCCCGTCATTAGTATTTAGTCTAGCTGGCTTACACAACACCTTCATAGGCTAAATAAATCAGGTTAGACTGGCAAAAGGTGAAGAATAAACATATCACGGCCACACTCGGACTGTCGTTGCATGCTTTCCGCATACGCTCTCGACAATCATCTTGCGAATTCTTTGTTTGTGCAGTTCTCGATCACGCATTGCTGTACCGATGACACTACCCCTAAAAGGGCCGCTAAAAAGGTATTTAGATCTTTCAAACGACAATATTCTGAGGTGCAAGACCACTCTGCTATGCATGAAGCGTGCGAATGCACAGCCCACTCGGTTCCGGGAATCTAGTTAGAGAGCATTTTTCTCCTCTCTTTTGCTCTCAGTAAAACGGTCTATAAAAGGTGGAGATGAAATAGGCGTGTAGACGATTGATGTGGTTGACACGTGTATACCAGCCTACGGTACAGCGTAGAGTTGTGTGTGACTGGCCGATTTGAACAGGAAACAGGAAACTCATAGCCAGTGTATGAAACAAAATTGTGCCCTTAATTTAGCTTCTGGCCCTCACGCCCAGACTACACGAAGGGAAACTACTGCAGACCTTGTATTCCAAACATACCAAATCGAAATACTGTATAGAGAAAATTGAGAACGCTGCATGCTACTTCACAGATCATAGGGCAGTCTTCGATTTTGTCAAGCAAAATGAATAAAGAATGTGTATGCCCGATGTCTCTCACTTCTTAAGATACAGTGACCACTAGCTCCGCCAAAGAAACGTACCACTCACTACGTATATCCTGGCATAGCCGAGCTAAGCCACTGTCAGTTCTTCTTCACTTTTTTGCAATCATATGGCAGTGCGTTTTCTTATTCTTTTTGTACGGGACGAAAAACGAGGACCAGAAAACAAACACACACATGCAAACGAAACGCTTAGTTTATCTATGTGCGTTTCTCCCACGGACTTTGTTTTTCGCGCTGTGCAAAAGTCCTAACTCCCACCAACTTGCCCAGTATTCAGTTTGTTTTTTCTTTACTTTGTTATGTTGCCCGCCAATACTGCTTTCCCGCAAAAAGTATATTCCCACTTTGCTAAAATCGCTTCTGTAAATAAATAAATAAATAGACCTTGACCTGGAGCCAAACAATATATCGGCACGCAGGATCTGAGCCTGGGCTACAATTTCAATAGATGCGCGGTAACCTTTGCGGGATGTTACGACAACCTCTCGCGAGTCTTGGCATTTTGAGAAGGAGTCAGAGGCTGCGAAGGCGGTGGCAACCTTCTCATCGTGAGTTGGTGACCTTGCCGCCTACTGTTTTACCCTTGTAGGTGACCGAGGCTGTGTACCAACCTCTAAAGTTCGGGTCCGAGGCGTCCACGTAGACGACTCCTAGTTTGATTCCCTAATGGCGGCCCATGGCTTCCGCTCGCGCCAGGCGCGCACCATTCTGGTCCTCTTTGAACATGTTAGTGGGAGAGGCCGCGCGTGGAGGGCGCGTCTCTACCTTGCGGGATTGCGACATCTCCCCTTTCTGAGTTCGGTGTGTTGGATGTGAAGTTGGGCTAGAAGGCGACTACCCGACTCTGTCCTTGTGAGATGCCAGTATTGGTAGGTGAGGTGGGCCTCCCGAAGTTTCCAGAAAGGATTCAACCCACCTAGTGCCATGAGGTGGCCGGCAGAGGTCGAGACAGGGAAGTCCAGTGCTCACTTGATGATTTTACGGATGATAACTTCGAGGGCGTCCTCCTCCTGTTTCTGCAGGTGGAGTATGGGAGTCGAATACGGGATTCGACTGGTCGTAGATACGTTCGCCAGACGCAGGCCGTACCTGCATCATAACCCACAGTGCTTGTTTGAAACCCGGCGGCGCATGCGCCGCCGGGTTCCACCTGCCGAAGCTTGGCGACTGTTTTGTCGCATCGTTCTTGGTTGGGTATGAAGAAGCTCGGATTCTCCGAGATGTTTTAAGGAGGCCGCTTTGCAAAGAGAGATTTATATCGCTTGATTGTGCGCGATAGGCGCAGATGCAGGAATTCCGATTACTGCGGATAGCATTGGATTCTACGATTCAGTTTAACCATGGCGTCCTGTACGGATCTGTGTGGTCGTAATCCGTACGTGGTGCTCGCGAAAGTAGTGTGATAATCGAGATATTGAGACAACCGATCCTGCACCATCGTCTTTAACACTATTCCCATGCAGGTTCTTCTGCGTTTCCGTGCGGGTCTGTTTTGGGTTGCTGGGTTCCGGCAGAATAATAATATTATTATTTACATTCGTTGTTTCCCGCTCCAAAGAAACTGTTGACAACAGCGCCTGCGACTCACTATATCTCTCATCTTTATAATATGCAAAACCAGCTACAGCGACAGCATGCCCATTTGTTGATCGCCAACCGCCGAGCCCATTTCCTATTATAGCAGCCGCCTGATTGGTGCTTTATCTGGAGGCGGAATTCAGCTCACTGAGGCGTTTTTTAGGAAGCTCTTCATTTTCTTCCCATCACGACTACTTGACAATATGCTTCATGTATAGTGCACTTGATTTTACCGTTGATAAGTACACTGCGGCTACAGGCTCCTCCATAGCCGAGTAAGCGGCATTCAGAACTTTCTGTAATGTGGTCTGAAATTCTCGTTCAGGCCAGTTAGGATCGCTTGCTCTGCGTGCGCACCATACTAGACGTCAGCAGTAAGAGTGAGCACGTGCAGAAGCGTTACTTTATTCAGTGTTCGCCATCGCGGTGACTCCAACGACCCATCATCACGCAGCCCGTGAAACGGCCGGATAGGCACCATGGTAGTCCTTGACTATTGTGATCTCGTCCAGCAGCTGCAGGCCCTGCACGTTGAATGCGTATAGATTATTGGCGAAGCCGCTTTTGGCTCGTCAGTGGCTCGAGCAGGTACTAAGGGGCAGAAAAATATAACATGAAAATATAACATCCTTTCGGGCAGTGCCATACCATTTCGCTTTCCATTTAGGGGAGCTAGATCCTAGATTCATTTAGAAATGCAAAGAAATCCGCAGAACTACTATCTGGAGGATAACAGAATACACAAGATATCTGCAACCACACTTTGCAGGTAGCACTTCATAATGAGGTGCCATGCAACAAAATCAAGGAGCTATTTCTTATTTCATAGCACCCGGAACTAACACGCCCAATCCTAACCGTCTAGCAGAACGATTCGTTTCAAAGCGCTTGCATTTAGGAATAGTATATACGTCCTCTTGACAGGTAAACTAAGTTTCCAAAACATAACACTGAAATGATTTTCAGGCGTACTAAAGTAATGATCAAGTTCGTCGTTCTTATTCCGACCAGCCCTGGTATTAGATAGATGCAAATACAGCACTGCAATTTGTCATTCGTACTATAATTGTTGAGTTCACAAAGATTTAATACAAGAAATGATTTTCAGTGTTGAACATTTTCAAAAACGACGCTCTCTCCCAATGACGAACTCACGTTTTCCACAGAGAACTGCTGCAGGGTAAGGTGGGTGGCATTGTGCAGCTTCATCGCCGTGTAGCCGTAGTCGGAGAAGCGCACCGCGCTCCAGGCAGCCGGGTTCTTCACGAACGGGTCGAGCTTCTCCTGGCAGCCCTGCGGATTTTGATCATTATTGCCAGTGTAGGGAAAGCGGCAGTGATTAAAAGCGGTTACACGGAGTTTGACGAGCGACAGCTCACATTTGCCTCGTTTGCTAATACCACGTGCTCAGCTGAAGTCATCGCGCGCCCATCACGTGATGTCTGTTGTTATTAGCATTAATTACCATACAAGGTCAAATAATTCATGCGCTCATGCACAAACATAACAAGGTCACCCATACGGAGCCAAGCTGTCCTCTGGTCTATGCATGAGACCTAGCATTCGTTCTGAAAATGCAATAAAAACTAAACGTTGGAGCCCAAGAACCCCAACAGTGCCACCAGTCGCTGCGCCGGTGATTTCGTGCTAGCAGCATAGAACCTCAATCACTTCAGCTCAGGGCGTTGTTTAAAGGTCCACAGAAACGGTCACCAAGAAGCCACTGATAAACGTGTTCAGTGTGTAGAACGACTCCTTTTGAGCATTAATTCAAAGTATAACGCCTTGGAACAAAGCCAGCGATTTATTATTAATTTTTAAAACAACATTTTTTGAAATTCGCGCATGAAACTATTTTCTTAAACCGTGACGTAACGGGTGAGTTGACTGGCAAGGCTTGCTAGAAGCTGCCATTCGCTGCGGCCACTGCAGCCATGACGTCACGGACACACTTCCGGTAGCAGCGGAAGTCGTCTGCTTGTGCGCTCTGCGAGCTCTTTAGGCCTCAGGCGCCTCCTCAGGCGGTCAAGCACCGCACGATGGCAGCACCTCCTCGACAGCCGTAAACACCGCCGCTGTGGCCCCTCCTCCCGCATACCAACGACACAGCAGATCGTTAGCGCCGATGTCCGAAATAAAGCGTGCTAGGGTTTGTTGGCGTCTGGAATACTTAGCCGAATATCAAGTATGAAGCCCTGACCAGCCGCAAATTGCTGGTAGGAGCGATAGCCCTGATACAAGCAAGTTTCTGCTCAAGCCAGCTGCCGCTGGTACATTCCGGCTCATCCGATCTGCTCGTACTAGCTCTGCGATTAATGCGTCGGCAGAGTTAATCCTATAATTATTTTACTATGGCAGGATAGGAATCACTATAAGGCAGTTTCAGAAGTAGACGATTTACGACAGCGTTGATCATGTTATAAAGCGCCGACCGCCGCGGCTTCGAAGCGAAACAATTTAGGCCTAGCGACGACTAGGGACGGTCACGCACGGCGCCTTCGTTCGCCGCGCTCGCGCGCCCCACCCCCGCGGTAAAGTGTAACGTACCTCAGCCTGCTCGCGGCATCCCGTGCTGCAAGCGTTGCAAGCTTTTGTACTTTCATTACAGCTAAGGCCGCGCATTTGTTGACGTTAGTGTTCTTGCTGAACTTAAGAAATTGTCAGCCGGTCAAGGCCAAATACTCGCTGATGTACAGGAACTCAAAGATCAGATGCATTCTGTCGACCAAACCATTTCCGATCTGAGTAAGCGCCTAGCAGACCTGGAATGCCTCTTTCAGGACATTCCTACTCTAAAACTTGGCATAGAATCCGCCCAAGCCGTTGCCGCTGAGACTGCTGCTCTTGTTACCAACCTTGAGGCTCGAATAGACGATACAGAGAACAGGTCACGCCGCAACAACTTGATATTCTATGGCCTTCCAGACACCAATCCCCGCGAGTCATTCACAGAATCTGAAGAAATACTAATTAAGCATTGTCAAGATGTCTTAGAATTTACCTTGGAGCCCAGTCAGATAGAGCATCGCTTGGGACGCCATAACAAGGACCGTCAACGTCCTATTATAGCAAAATTAGCCTCTTTTAAAACAAAAGAAACCATTCTTTTCAAAGGCCGTATGCTGAAAGACACGGACTATAGTATTGGAGAAGATTTTACCCGCTCTGTTCAAAAAGCCCGCAAACATCTTGTCGCATTTGCAAGAGCAGAAACCGGACCGTTTTCTTTGCGGTACAAGACCCTATTTCTCGGCAAGAAACGCTACACTTTTGATGATGCTACTGAAACTGTTAAAGAAATAGCATAGCGCTTTCAGCACCGTCAACACTTATCTAATCCTCGCCATAACTCCCCTCGACAGAATATTTCGTTTTCGGTTATCTATACTAACATACGCAGTCTGCTCTCTAAGTGCGATAATGTATCCAGCCTTGTTTCTTCAACGGGCAGTAACCTGCTTGTACTGACAGAGACTTGGCTGACCGATAACGTGAGCGACACTGAAGTTCTGTACAACTTACCAAATTTCAACCTTTTCCGAGCTGATCGCAAAGGCCCCCGAGGAGTAGGCGTTCTTATCGCTACCAGCAATCAACTACAGTGTTCCCACATTCACATAAAATCCGACCCCGAAATATTATGGCTGCTTTGTCGCGCCACACCAGTATCTATACTAATTGGTGTTTGCTATAGACCCCCCCACAGTAACCCCGAATTCCCTCGAAAGCTGCACAACATCCTGAACAAACTTACAACAAAACACCCTAATGCACACGTTTTACTTTTTGGAGATTTCAACTATCCTGGTATTGATTGGAATAACCCTCATCAGCCTATTTTTAGACAAGATGAATCACGGGAATTCATGGATGTGTGCTTAAATTTTAATCTAGCTCAATTAGTAACCCAGCCTACACGCATCGCAGGAGATACCGCTAACATTCTTGACCTTATACTTTCTAGCCACCCTGACAGCCTCAATTCCATTACTTATCTTCGGGAAATTAGCGATCACAAAGTTATCCATGCGTCCTTCTCCTTCACTCTAACAACAAAAGAAACTTCCAAAAAAACAATCACCCTTTATAACAAAGGAAACTACGAAGCCATAAATAGGGAACTGGAAGCTTTTTTCCCAACTTTTCAGCGCTCTTTCCAAGAACAAACAATCCACGAAAATTGGTTGATGTTTACCGATAAAATGAACGAACTTACTAACAAATATGTTCCCAAATGCAGCTTCCGCGCGAATAAACAGAAACCATGGTTCACCAAGGCTCTGGGGAGATTAGAAAACAAAAAGAAACGTTTGTTCCGCAGGGCCAATCAGACTGGACAGGACTGCGCATGGGAAAAATATTACACCGCTGAAAGGACATACCTGGTTGCAGTAAAAAACGCCAAACGCTCATTTTATCATATTGACCTGCCCAACATACTAAAAGATAATCCAACTAAATTCTGGCAGCTTTTAAACCCGCCATCTATACGCACTGTTACCCTCACTGATGATTCCGGACGCGCTGTTTCCGATGATGAGTGTGCCAACATCTTTAATTCTGCTTTCGCATCTGTATTCACTAAAGAACAAGAACCGCCTCCCCTCACGACAGCAAATGACCAAAGAACTTCAATGCTTGCCGTTACTTTCTCGGAAGCCGGCATAACATGTCTTATTGATAAACTAAAATTGTCATCATCCGCCGGCTTTGACGAAATTAACACAAAGGTTCTAAAAAATGCTAAGATTTTATGCTTGCTTTTCTCGCAGTCGCTCTCTACAGGTGCCATACCCCATGACTGGAAAGTGGGGAAGGTCGTTCCGGTCCACAAGTCGGGTAACAAAGATTCACCACTTAATTATCGGCCCATATCACTCACCAGCATACCATGTAAACTTATGGAACACGTTATTTACTCTTTAACGATGAACTTTCTGGATTCAAATAATTTTTTTCATTCTTCGCAGCACGGATTTCGCAAAGGATACTCCTGTGAAAGTCAACTAGCACTTTTCATTCATGACTTACATGCTAACCTTGATGCTAACCTCCAAACTGACGCTATTTTCCTCGACTTCGCCAAGGCATTTGATAAGGTACCTCGTAACCACTTATTTTTGAAACTTTCTCGCCTACACTTGCATCCCGATATACTAGCATGGATAAAATAATTCTTAACTCACCGCTTCCAATCAGTCATCGTCAATAATCAAATGTCTAACCTCCTACCAGTCTCCTCGGGCGTGCCCCAAGGATCCGTCCTTGGGCCACTTTTGTTTCTAATTTATATTAACGACCTTCCTGAGAACTTAGATGGCCGTATTCCGATGTTTGCTGACGATTGTGTTATTTACAGAACAGTCACTAACACTTTTGAACAACAATCCCTTCAAAATAATTTAACTCGTGTGAAAGACTGGTGTAATGAATGGTTAATGACACTTAACACAAGTAAATGTAAATATAGGTCGTTTCATCGTCGCCATTACCCCCTCCTGTTCAGCTACAGCATATCTAACGTCCCTCTCGACCTTATCCAATCATACAAATACCTTGGTGTTCATCTTTGTCAGGATCTTACGTGGAATACGCATATCTCAAACATCATATCATCCGCTAACAGAACACTAGGATTTTTAAAGCGTCACCTACGCTCTGCACCTCAGCATGTCAAGCTCCTCGCATACAAATCACTAGTTAGATCAAAATTAGAATATGCATCTCCCATCTGGTCTCCGAAACAAGCATATCTGCGTAATTCAATTGAAGCAGTTCAAAACCGAGCAACTAGATTCATTCATTCAACGCATTCTTTTGATATCAGCATATCATCCTTAAAATCACAGTCCAACCTATCTACCCTTGCTCATCGTCGCTACATTGCTAGTTTATGTTTGTTTCACAAGCTTTTTTTTACTCCGAGCTACGACAGGAACCTTACATCTGCGCACCCCCACCACGTATCTCCCTCCGCACCGGTCATCAGCAGCAAGTGTCCCGACATCGCGCCCGCACCGCTACATTTTCTTCATCATTCTTCCCCCGGACTGCCAACGACTGGAACGGCCTTCCCCGAGAACTTGCTGCTATCACATGTCCATCTTTATTTCTTGAACAAATCACACGTGTACTTGCGCAGTGAAAATCTTGTATTTTTATAACTTACTTACTCATATATGTTACCAATTCTGTTTTTCATTTCTGTGCGCCCCACCCCTTATGTAATACCCTCTAATGAGGGTCTTTAAGGTATTAAAGTGATGATGTGATGTGATGTGATGTTCTGCTCAGCAACAAGCGGTTCAAACGATACTGCAGGCAGGACAAGGCTTTAGTACGCAGTCGCTGCGCTGTCGGCCGTAATCGAAGACGTCGGGCGGCACAGTAGACACCGCATATTCTATTCATTGATCTTTGATTGTGATACAGTGGGCAAATGAATAACTTTGTGAAGCAGAGCCGCTCGTATGTTTCGCGCACTCGGGCGCCGACGAGTAGCCTTCGTCAACAGACGCCGTCATAACCTCGAATAACGACGCAAACCGAGGTTGCCAAGCTCGTTTTGCGATAACCGCGGTTCGTGGTGTAACCATGGTTTGGTCCGCCGTGTAACATGGGCTAACCATGCATGGTTTCGCGTAACCGCGGTTACGCTGCGCGAACTGGCAAACTTCTCAGTGTGCGAGCGAGGACGGGCTGACCCGAGTACGCCAGCGAACGAGCGCGCGGCAACCGGAAGTTCGTCGAAGTGACGTATTTCTAGGCGGAGCTTTGAACTTGCTTGTGTTCTTTGTTTTTTTAGTACTCCCTTCGGCGTGCGAGTTGAGAGGGAAACTAGCAGGGGTAATTTTAGTCGCCGATATCTCTGGTGTTGCAGGCGCTAGATCGAAAATGTTTGCGGGAGAATGATGGGTGGTTCAATATCTATCAGTGTTATGGTGTTGTTTACCCTTCTTGGTGACCCATTTCTTTGGACCTTTAACGTACGGGGGAGGGGGGGGGGCGGCAGTGGAAAATAACACTACGGAAATAGTATGATCATTATCGTAGCTGCTCTCCCTAAAGCTTAAAGTCAGAAATGTCCACTGGCAAGGTTACTCGGACGCCGAATGAATGCTTCTCTAAAGTACAACGTGAAAAATTAACTGCGTGGTACAAACAGGCTAACTTAACAATAAACAATTGGTCTCTGTGAGATGATGTTTCCATTTAAGGATACAAACGTTGAACCGCGCGCTCGAAAGGAGGCTGCGCAGATAAGAATAGCAAGATCTCAATTGTTCGAGTCTGAATGCGGAGCATAGCGCTCCCGTTCAACGGAGATCCTGCCACTGGTGTGCAGACAAACTTAATTCGCTACATTGATTGCTACAATTTTGGATCCATCAGGTAAGTATTTATTGATACCTGCACTCCGATAGCCGGAACTCGGCGCAGACACTACAAGGATGGTTCAGCATCCCCAATTTAAGCGCCGTCGTTGTTGTTGTTGCCCTCATAAAAATTGGTCATAAAATATACGGTGATTGCAGTTTCTTAGATTTCTGAACGCAGAAATTAGATTTTAGAAATTTGAGCAAATTATTTCAGTGATGACATAGTTGAGGGGTAGTGCTAGGGCTTACTGAGCTTTATTTTAATATAATTATTTTAAATAAATTAGAGCACACGACTTCGTCGTTCACGCGTTCCCCGGTCGTGGGCATCTTCGAAAGAACACCACTTCGTTTTAGTGAGTTCCGCGGTTATACTATCCCCCTCGGCAAAGGCAACATCCCGTTGCGTGTTAGGCGTGAGATGTGGAATGAGAATAACACGGTTTAATGCGGGCCACGTGCACTATTTTGGAGGGGGCGGAAAATTTGGGTGCAGCGGTGTAATCGCATAGCTGGTCACTGGGCGTAATTACAATGACGACGTACGAAAGGTTTTCACGCAATCCCACACGGTGGCACGGGAGCCAAGACAAGAGGTCCAGGAGGATAGCGAGTATTACGATGGTGAGCGTCGTAGCGGCATTTTTGAGCTTCTTGGGAGCTTGTGACTAGCAATCTAGCTGGTGGAATCGGCTCGGGAGATGCTATCACTGGCATAAGTAGTGTCGAGGCCGGCTGCGGGAAGCAGTGTCAAAGGTCAGTACTCTAAACAAAAAAGAGAGAATGGAGTATACCCAGCAGTACCTAACGCGAAGAGTTTATGCCAATGTGAGAAATAGCAGGCTAATGTACCAGTCGCGGGGATCATTGCGGATACATTCATGACCCGCATGTCCGCGAGTGTGCGGTTGAGACGTTCCGCAAGGCAATTCGTCTGATTGTGATAGACCCTGGTTAATTTGTGACGAACAAATCAGGAACGAACTATTTCGTCAACACTTCGGGAGAGGAAGCAGCGGCCGCGGTCAGTAGTAGTTGACAGGGAGCCCCACGGGGGATTATGACATCGTGCAGGAAGGAAGTCAGCAACGTCGAATGCGCAGGTGGTTGGAGTGGCGTGCGTTATCATGTACCGCGTGGCATAGGCGGTGGCTGCAAGGGTCCGGAAGGCAGAGCGGGGGCTTCTTCCCGCGTTAGCAGAGGTCATAAGCGGTCACATAAAGTTGGACGGAGAGATAGAGTCCCAGCCAGAAGAAACGCCCGCGCACGCGGCTGACTGTGCGTGAGAGGTTAAGATCATCATCTGCAGGAACGTCATGAATTTGTTCGAAGATGGCAGAGCGTAGATGTTGGCGAATGGCCAGTAAGTGCACTGCGCCATCAGGTCGCATGTTGCGGTGGTATAGCGTTTTCTCATGCAGCAGAACAATGCCAGGGAAGAAACACGGTGGTCTGTGCTGAGGTGTTCGATGACAAAGCTGAGGCTTGGGTCCGCTGGTCAGCAAAGTGGGGCAAGTCAGATATACACACATGCCATGCGTACGACTCGTAGTCTGTAGAGGAAGGCGGATCGATCGGATAACGTTATATGTAGTCTGTATCCAGGTGGAGCCCACCGAATTTGTGGACAAGGGAAAATGTATACTCCTGCAAGCACAATGCCCAGGGGCCGAGGCGGCCAGCGGGGCCCTTGAGAGAAGGCAGCCGGCTCAAGGCGGATTGGTCGATAATAACAGTGAAGGGTCGACCAAACAAGTAAGGTCGGAATGGCCCAAGCGAGAACCAGGCACTTCCGTTCTGTAACCGAATAGTTCTGCTAAGCAAAAGGATTAAGACGGCTGGCAATCACGCAGTGTTGGCCGCGTTGTCGCGGTGCAAGAAGAGCGCCAATCGAATGGCCACTTGCGTCGATGCTATGTTCCATAGGGAGTTGAAATTGGCCAAAGAACGAGAGTTGCATGAGGCTAGAAAATGTGCTGGCCTGTCCCCAAGAATGGAACGCCTCTCTTCAGCAAATTGATGACGGCGTCAGTGATGGCAAGGAAGTTCGGAACGAACACACTAAACACGAAATACGAAAAGGGAGCACTAACGGCGTCCGCTTTATAGGTCATCGGAAAGAACTTCGGCTAGACGGAGCACTGAACCTTGTCAACCTCGAATCCACTCCGTCTGCTCTTCCGCGGAGCTCTGGCAGAGCTTTGACGGAGCTCTGAATCCACGATTCTAACGGTGTATAAAAAAAGAACGTATGGAGTTGAGATCGAGAAAGGCCGAAGTGTCGCTGTGTTCGGTAAGCATACGCCACTGGATAGTACGCTTCATTGCGTATTTGTTTTATCAGTTTCGCTTTCGAAGCGGCAAGTTTTGTTTTCAGCGAGAGATACACTCAAAAGCAGACGGCGCAAGCATCGTGTGGCGCAGCGAGAGAAGCCGATGGCGCCGACGGCATGCAAGCAAGCAGCAAGCAACGTAAGCCTAACATGTTCAGTTGCGCCGCTGAATGGAGCCCGGCCGACTGCGCGGTTTCATTGCAGCCTGTGTTGAAACAGTTATCGTGAACAGCGCCTTCGTGTTTTCATCCGAGTTCGACGTGAGACTGGGCGTGTAAAGACGCCAGCGCGAGTGACGCTATAGATCGTGTTTGACCGCCTGATGCGGACGCTGCTAGGGGCAGGCCTAGCGCCCTCAAATTGCTCCTTCATGGCGAGCTCGGCTAACCGTCCGAATTCTCAGCGGTCACTTTTGAAATAGATAGGCGAGCGGCGGCACCTTCGCGTCAGCCTCCACTGGTTTCCAAGTGCGTCTGCGAATGACAAGGCGCCTGCGCGATTTGTTCACTTGTGTAGACGTTGTGAACGGTGTGTTGGCTTTTGCTTCGCTCTGACTCCACGTCGTTGTGTGGGCATCGGTAAAAATTCTTGTGCATGCTTTGTCGCTCTCCTGACCTGCGGAATATTTCTGCCTTGATATGGCAGCCCTGAAGGGTATACTTTAAGCACAATCTTTTGTCTTTATAGGCGGAAAATATCATCGTAAGTGTTTTTGCATTTGTCTGCTTGGGCGGGAAATTTTTTTATTTATTTATTTTTTCGTTTTGCGTCCTTATCACGTCGAGCTGGCAGTCAAGGAACGCTTGAGGGTGCTACGGAACAAAGAGGCGTATTAGAGCTCGTATAATGTTTTAAGGACACGTTGCTTTTGTCATTTGCGTGATTATACGCCTGCGTTCAAACGAAACATCGTTAGGGCATTGTCATAGAAGTACGTACCTGCGTTAAGTTCTGCTGTGTACAACTCGCGCGCTCTGTGTAAGTCTTCTCATATGTCTGCACTGATGTGTGCTGTTGCCAGTGGAGATGGCGTTTTGGCATTTTTATTCAATTAAGCTATCTCAGGATTAATTATTTTTGTTTCCATGCATACATGTAAAGCCGCGTTCAGACTACGTGCGCAACGTACGTATCGTTCGTAAGGATCGTAAGCGTAAGCGCAAAAAACGTAACGTGTCTGTTCAGACTACTGTCGCATTGAGCGTAAGATGCGTAACGTCCGCAGCCAGCGTGGGCGTAAATGTCGGAGGACCCGCGACTTTTACGATACGTCTGTTACATGCGACCAATGCGCACAGCCGTTTCGGTTTTCCCTTTCCGGCCACGGGGCTTCCGGTCTCCCCAGATTTCGCGCGCAAATCAGCTAGTAGGCGACATCATCCAACGATGCTACTCTCCTGCAGTGTCTCGGCTCGCCGGTGTTATTGATGTTGTGTCAGTGATTGTGTCTCTCCGCAGCTTGATCATGTGCAGTGCGGAATCTTCTTCGCTGTGGAATTATCAGCCTCTCATAAAAAAAAGTTCGGCATAGGCTGGCTCTCTACTACCAGCTGAAATCGCACAGAGAAAAGTGAAAAACGATGCCTGGCTGCAAATTGCCAGTGCGCTGAGTCAAAGCAGTGAGTGGTTTATCAATCCGTTTTTTCATGTGCGAACAAGCTCTCAACAAGCAAATGTTTCCTCTAGTTTAGAAAAGTGTGGTTATGGAGGCGGGGGATGCCCACTTCATCCCCGTGCATTCTCGCAGCCATTCGGCTCCGTTGACAAGTGAGGGAACAGTTGGCCTGCAGGGAAAGGCCGATGCGGGGCCACGTTGTCGTCGGGCCGCAGAACGGAGCTGGAGCGGACTCATCGAAGTTTGAAAGAAGCTCACCATAAACAAGAAAAAGAAAACAGCGTCTTCTGAGGGGGGACGAGGTTCCGTGGACGTTGCCGTGTTTGCCGTGCTCCCCGGCTCATTGTTTGTAGTCAGTAGTACGACTTTTGAGTCACCGCCCCGGCCCTTCTCCGAGATCGCTCCGGGGCACTGGTAAAATCGCAAGTAGGGATGCAGGCGGACCACACGCCGGAACAACGTGCGAGCGGGGGTTGTCGAAAAAAAAATGCTGCTTTGCTCCTTTGACCGAGTGTTGCGGGGTGGCGGCATCAGACGTTTGCAAAGAGCGCGAGGACGGAACCTAGCGTGCAAGACCACTGTCGGACCATGCGGACAGGCATGCGCTATCGAAGATTTGACAAACCCATAATAGTCTTGTATTCGCCGTCTACGTAGGTTGAGCGCACAGACGATGATAAGCTCATTTTGAGCTTGAAGAGCCCCGACCTCCACTTCAGCCGCTTGCCAACCGGCGCCATGTTGAAAGCGGTGATTGGCCGGTCCTAAAGAACGTATCTTACCGAACGGCCCAGTGTGAACATGCGTGGTCTCAAGCTACAGAAACTGGAGTTCCAGCCGCTATGCGTACTGCGATAGATGCGATACTTACGACGGATGCGCACATAGTCTGAACGCGGCTTAACATCTGCAGCCATTCTCAACCTTCTTGCCTGATCGCCTAACTGGGTGCTCGCAATTGATTTGAACTGATCGCTGTTTTTTTAAGCTGCAGTCTTCGGGAAAAAATGTTTCTTCTGTGTGCCTACCCGAACTGCTTTTTGTCTCGCCAGGTGTTTCTGAAGCGTTTTTTTTTTTTTTTTGTGGCTTTCAAACCCATGGGTGGTCAAATTCAATTAGCTTTTTATTTATCATAGTGACTGTTTCCCGTGGAAAATTGCTTTTGCGTATGACACATCACTGAGATGAATTAAAATGATAAATGTCTTAGTTTTCTATCAAACAACATTGCATTGTATCGTCCTGCCCCTTCACACTTTTCTTTGTTCCATGTTAACTTACTGTGTTGGTGCGGAAGGTAAGGGGAGTTAGGCTTTGATTTTTTTTTTCTGAAATGCAAGTCCACAGTCCCGAGCATAAAATTGTCGAACACATTTTAGCTATCAAATTGTTATTACGCCTTTCCGAATGATAATTACAAAACACTTCATACATTTGTTACCTCATGCGGCTTGTACATTTGCGCGTGAAACAAAATAACAGTCGTATTTCCTGTGCGGAATGCATGAGAAGGTTTCGAATGACAAAGCGCGATGGCTAAAATTTTCACAACTTTTCATGCTTGTAAGGTAGTAGGGTTGAAAGTTGGACAAGTTGAATATGGTTCATTTTGTTTGCGTGTGCTTTCTGTATTCTCATTATTTTATTCTTGTGTTCTGAATACTGTTTGAAATGAACGGCAAATGTGTCTTTTTCTGAGTCCTGCAACTTTATCCTGAGCCCGGCCCTGTGCTTATTCTGTTTGCTGGCTTTTGGTTTACATTTTTGTGAACGCATGTTTAAATAAAAGCGCTTTTTACTTGATTTCTAATGGTATTTCCGCTGTTCCTGTTTTTTTTTTTTTTTTTTTTTTTTTTTTTTTTGCAGCCGGGCAGTAAGCTTGGTAGAGAGGGATCGTTAATATGGGATATTTAGACGGCAGCCATTGATACTACTGTTAGGTTCGATTGAATTTCGTAATTACAAAGCGTAAACTGCCATCATGGGCCTCGATTTGTTTCCGCTGAATACGGCGATAGGCTGCGCGTGGCTACAACGTCGTGGGTATGTACGGCATAACAATAGAGCAAAGCCAGCATTCAGGAGGATGTAAAGGCAGCAATCTGATGCTCTTTTTCGCTCTGTTCCTTGCACCACTGCCTCTTAAAGACGTTGGCAAAATATATCGAGTTGACATAGCGTACCTTCTAGGTTCTTTTGCGCATACCAAGTCTTACCAAATAGCGCAGTTTCGCCTATAATTTGCGAACAGCATGAGAACGCCAAGCGCATCATATCGCTGCCTACCTCTTTGAGGACGTCGGTGAGGCGAGATCGTGGCGCCGTGCATATACACGAAGCTGTCATGCACAGCGTATCCCTTACTCGACAGAAATGAACCCTTACACGTATCGGCTATGTGCTCTCTGCAACTGCGAAATTGATTCGAACCTAATAGCATTGGTGAAAGCCGCGGTAAAAACGTCTCATATTAGCAGCAAATGAACGTATTTTTCGGAGTGAACATCTGCTCTCTATACGAACCGTAAGTGCTCCGTATATTTGGCAGTAAAAATCTACCCCACATCACCTGCCAATGCATGCCTGAACTGATCCGACTTTGCAGAGTGAAAATCTACCCCAACTGAACTCCCCCGACCATCCGCAAGTGCTCCGTTTTTATTGGGGTAAACTTTTACTTTAATCCAGTGTTCTAAACCGAACCTCGTTTAGGGAGGACGTTAGAGGACAAGCCATTTACTCCGGCTTGGGTGGATTCGTGTTTAGTGTGAACAGAGTTCTATCCCAGACGGCCACTGACGTCCGACGGACAACCGAACTCGGCCGCAACTCGGCGGCCGATTTCGGACGTCCGCCGGAATTCCGGCGTACGTACGAAAACGGACGGTCGAATCCGTTCGCCCAGCGGACAGCCGCCGTACGTCCGCCACTGGATTTGCTTTTACACAGCTATGATATAGTTTGTAGTCGTCGTGCTCGTCTGAACTGCGTATAAATCAGTAATGCCGTCAAGTCTGCATTATATGATGCCAGAGCGAATCGATGCGATAGAAAGCGTTTCCATTAAACAGTTCTTTTTATTTTCCGCATGTTTCATCGTTGAATTCTTCCATCAAAAATTTTTGATTAAAAGTTAAATGACCATTAAACATGTTTCTATCATGATGCTTCGGTGAAATTTTAATCAGTGGCTGAATAGACGCAGCAAGCAGCAAGCTCAAAAAGAACGAAACCGAACCTATCCTCAAAAAAATCTGAAATGAGCCAATCCAATTCACCTGACAAGTTGAAGTTTAGTCATGGAAGATGGCTTCACGTTTACGTGTTCTGCTTTCTGCGCAGTTACAAATACCTACGGCTGTAATGCACTGCTAGCATTGTTTTTGCTGTGGCTTGGTGCGGCTGGCACACTTTGTTCACCCGCCGATTCCAAAGTAAGTATTTCACCGAACTTTTGTTTCTTTAGTGGAACTTTTCGATGCACCGATAATGGTGAGCTTTTGGGTAAGGAAACAGCTCTGTACAGCAGCCGAACGGTCGAGTGTTTTAGGCGAGACTGACAGGATGACTCCGCGCCGACTAACTAAAGTGCAGTCAAGTCTGAGGGCCATCTTTCTCGGCATTACTGGACGCTGCGCCAGTAAGCCGCGCAACTTCTCTGTCTCTGATGAAGGAGTGCCTGCCCGAGCTTTAAAGGAGTTAATTTGTTAACCATGCGCAACGTGCTGAGCCTATCGTGCGACATGCCTACACTTGTGAAAACGTCGCGTTTTTTTTTTTTTTTTTTTTTTTTTTTAATGGACAGCCGCTGATCTTTCTCTCTCGAGCTTTACGGCAACTACAGTTTCTAGAAGGAACGGCTGTAGCTACTAAATAACTAAAGGTTAGTACTCAGGACAGCACCTTGCGCATGTTGGTTATGCATGTGGGACCGAACCGCGCAGAACAACCGGACAAGGAGATGAGAGAAAAAAAAAGTCAGCACTTGTCTTTTTCTTGACCCGTTCTGCGCTGTTCTGGCACGAATTTAACATACCGCCGCCGCGATACAGTTGGGCTGTGAGCTCGCAACGCCTTCTTTTATGCAAAACAGGCATACTGGGAGGCCATGCAAGTCGCGGGCTCAAAAAAGAAACAGGAGTTCAGCAAAAGTGAGATGAAAACAAAATTGTTGTTGCTTTGTCCTGACAGATATTCAAAGGCTCCTCAGAACTTCGCTGCATTATTGACAGCGAGATAATGCCAAAGCTACACTAGAGCCATGCAGCACCTTATAGTGCACGATACTGAGCTTATGTCTCGCACTGAAAGTTCTTACCATGTTCTTAGATTATCATATTAAAGTAGCTTTAAACCCATGCTTGTTAATACAGTGATAGCCATAAATTGAATCTAGGGCATCATGCTCACATACAAGGCTTCTGATAACCGCTGGTCACATGATGTGGGCTATAGCAGAAACCTGTACCTGGTCATCTTACAAGCATTTGTGCAATTGATGCTTTTAATGTGTTGTAAAAGTTTTTGTGTTCTGTTTCTGTATGGGAATGCTTTCCTTATTGAAGGCTAACATTTGGCTTGCTACAGCAAAACCTCTACCTAGTCATCCTAAAAACAGCACCGCAGTTGGTGCTTTTAGTGTGTTGTAAAAGTATTTGTGTTCTGCTTCTGTATGGCAATGCTTTTCTCGTTGAAGACTAGCATGAGGCTTCCGAAAATTTTTCAGATGCCATTTGCTGTAGCCGATTTCGTTGGCCAACAGGAAGCAGCACTTTGAACATGGAAAACTGTCATCCACGGGGGAAAAACAGCAACATCCCTTTGCATTCTCATTTCTTTGGTATGGCTAAAAGTGAGTATTGTATCATTATCTATATTATTAATATTGAATCATGATTGTCAGTGTTGAAGTTGTTTGAGCGTGATGATTTTAAACACACAGGACATCCCTTCGACATTAAGGTTATAGCTTGTTTACATGTAGGATGTAGAACTGGTTTCAACAAACTTTATGCAGCAAATTCTTTTTACATTGTCCACCATGTTACTTTTTGTCATTGGACACAGTCGTCCACTCTTAGCTTGAATGGGAATGTGTGGCATGCAGTTTGCAAAATAGCAATGCATCCGTCACAGCCATGCATCAAGGCTAAGTGGCTTGTGCGTAGAGGGACCAGCCGCTCCAGCTTCACGTCATCTGCCTCTTTGCTCCGGTGTGCAGACGTGCATTGAAGCAAAGTGGTTTATGTGTAGAGAAACCAGGAGCTTCTTTGTCACATCTGGCTGTTTGTTACGGTGTGCAGATGCGCATTGAGGCAAAATGGCTGATGTGTAGAGGGATCAGGAGCTGCTGCTTAACGTCCTTCGCCTCTTTACTACAGTGCACAGCCGTGCATTGATGCTAAGTGGCTTGTGCATGGAGGGCCCAGGAGCTGCAGCTTCACGTCTGCCTCTTCGCTCAGGTACGCAGGTGCGTATTGAGGCAAAATGGCTTATGCATAGAGGGACCAGGAGCAGCTGTGTGGCGTAGTGTGTATATTTGCTATGGTGCGTATCGAAGTACAATGGGGGGCTCATGTGTAAAGGCACCATGAGCTGCTGCGTCATGTCGTCTGCCTCTTTACTATGGTGCGCAGGCATGCATCAAGGCAAAGTGGCTTATGCATAGAAGGACCAGGAGCTGTTGCTTCACATCTGCTATGATGCGCAGCTGCGTATTGTGGGTGGTGGTGGAAAACATTGCCATCAGATACAAATACAGGAGGTTACTCACTAGCTGACCCTGAGGGGGCCTGTCCTGACAAAAACAAGGGGTCCCTAATTTGGGACCCCAGTAGTGGTAGAGGGACTAGAGGCTGGTACTTCACGCTGTCTGCCTCTTCGCTACAGTGTTCAGCTGCGATGGATGCAGTGGCATCTCAAAAAGTGCATGCCACGCACTCGCATGTTCCGCCTGAGTGGACGACTGTGTACCTGCTATAGCTTTGTTATTCATAGAATAAACCTAGGACAAGTTGGATAAATTATAGCTCACCTCATATGCGGTCAGCAAAGAAAAGCCACTCCAGAAAATCTGATGCATTTACTGTCATAGGATTCTTATTCATATACATGCTACTGACAAGTCAGATTCTTCACCCTCAGAAATGCCAGAAAAATAACCAAGGGTGCGTCTGCAATAGTCTAGCTTGCTCTTTCTCTGCAGACTTGAGTCAGATGTGTGTTCCATTGCTGTGGGTGGGACAGGTGTGAATCTTTGATTTTAAGCTTGCAACAAGTATGTTATTGTAGTTTAAAGGCAAAACGGTGCTAATAATCGTAGCCCCCCGTGGCCTTTATCCCCTTTTAATAGTGTTGCTAGACACTGAATTATTAGTTTACTCTGCACTGTTTCTGTGTAGTTAATGTGCAGAGATGTACATATATTTATATGACTTGGAGTTGTCGAATTTGCACTTAGAAACATTGTAGCGTTATCTTATGTGTTGCTTTCATTTCTTTAATGATTTCTGTAAGGGATCGGTGGGTATGCGAGGCACCATTATTAGTCTGCTCTTTTTGGGTCACCTGTTCAATGCCCAGCTGTGGCCGTCTCCCACTTGCCCTCGGACAGGAGGCGGAGAGACGCGCACAGAGAGGCAGCTACAGCAGCTACAGTGCTTAACGGAAACGTAGGCAGAGAGGGAAAGAAGTCCCCTCTTCCGAGGACTTTGCTGTCGCAGTCGAAGACGCGGGGACAGGCAGTTTGTTCTCGTTGCTGTGTCATGTAGGGGGCTCATTTTTATTTAAGGAGCTTTACGAACAGTATACAACTAAGGGGTCCTTAGTACGCTGACTGGACCCATCACCCGGAGGCAGCACAGCTTTGAAACGAGCACCTCTTTTGGAAGAACTGCTTATCGTTCAAAGAAAAAACACTGTCAGGTTGAAGGGTGTAAGGCCCTCTTCCTTGTTGGGGAGCCCATAAAAGTGACAATTACTCAGTGCAGGCGCGCTGAGTGGGGTCTCGTTGAGAATTCTAACCCTGGATGTCAACAATGGTGGGAGATCGCGGTGTTGAAAAAGGGCAAGTGTGTAACAGTGACGGTATGATGCGGAGTGGGAGGATGTGGGTTGACTGTTCTGATGTGGTCCGCAATGGTGCTGACTCGGACGCCAATAATTGCCCTGTAAAAGGAGCCGCCAAGGATGCAAGCTTTGGGCAATGGTTGCGCACGTGGGACACCGTTTTGATGGGTTCTAATTTTTTTTTCTTTTTTTTTCCTAGGGGAGAGAGTCTGGCATGTGACCTAGTGAGCCAATCATTTCGAGGTCCATTCTCTAAATTCCGTTTGTTGTGAAACGAATTTGTTGTCCCTTTTGCATTGCTTGTATTAGGGAGAGGGTGAAGAACTTATGAAAGTGGAAAGACATGCCAAAATGTTTGTTAGCCAGTCATGTGCGAGTTCGTTGTCATCGGGGAGAAGAAATGTGGGCGGAGTCCCGAAGTTAATGAAACGGCCCCGCGGCCTGGAGAACTCGTTCTGAGCTAGATTTTGATCTCTTTACTCTTCGGCATAGATCATGGTTTTAAATACGTACATTCATGTATAAAATTTTCAGTTCATCTTCCTCTCCGTGTGCAAGTTGTTGTGGCCAGATGCAGTAAATTCACTATTTTCATTTCTATATAACGTGCCTTTCTGAAGATGGTGAGCTCTTTTGTCCAATCCTGTAAGAAAGCTGCAAAGCGCTCCCAAATCTTCCACAAAACTGTGTGATATCTTTAATACTAACTGCGGCTTGGTGTCACTCAAAACATGTAATTGGGGTAGATTTCTCCCCCCCCCCCCTCTCTTTTTGTTCATTCAAATGAGGACCAGCGGACACTAACTCTTGCTTTTGTAATGCCCTAGGCCCCGCCTTAAGGTAGTACTCCAATGTCAATACCATTTTTATAGCTATGGCTGTCCAACAGCACTAATGTCTTTTATACACTTCTTTTACTAATCTCTTACCCAAGTGGTGGCTTATACTGCGGGGGCGAAAGTCTGGACAGTATGTCTGTAGATTTTGGACTAGAATCGCGATGTAAACGAATTGTGACCTTATTTCTCTTGCACACATGAAAGAACTAACGTTCAACTTTCACATCTACAAGTATGGTCCGAGTTTCCTGGTCGATGTGAAAGTTATGTGCTTTGATTGCAGTTTGTGTAGTCCACACACTTGTCCCCGATATTACATAGGGGCAAATTAGGTGCCTATACAGGGGCAGTTTATTTGGCGCCCACTACCTTCCCCATAAAAACGCTACACTGTTTCTTGTGAACAGCTGGCTGCATTTATAAATACCATTATTTTTTTTGTAATTTGTTGTGCGTAGTTGAGAAATCCATGACATACATGCACAGCTGGTTGCCAGAATTATGCAACCATATTTCAGTAACTAACATCCATGCTGCATGCTGCCGGTAATACATCAGGAGCTTGTGGTTGTCAGCTTTTTGTGTTTTGTGTAACTATAAGCCTTATTATTGTAATGTCACATATAGCGCTGTGGGTAAATAAATAACTTTACTTTTAACTCTTGTAGAAGCATGAACACTGCGCAATCACTGCGGCGGGCTATGCTTCCACATTGGGCTTTAGCCACATGTCAAATGTCTATCTTTATTCTGCTGCAGCAGCTTGCATGTTATCAGATAAGTTACTTCGTCGCAGCTGCTCTAAGGAGACGCTTTCTAGACGCTTGTAGCCTAGATGTTGATGTCGATATACCCCCGACACGCCCAGGGAATGTCTTCAGTAGAGGGTACATGGAAACCAGCGAAATGTGCAGTTTACAGAACAAAAAGGTAACAATTTTAAATGATGTTATTATTGATCACTTCTTTTTAGAGCAGGAACAATGACTTTAGAAATCTGCCTGTTAAACCGCTCAAAATGCAGGTTTCTGCCGCCAATGCGTACCTGTGTAATACTGCAATGCTCTGGCTGTGCTTTATGTTCATATACAGCATCCTTTATGCTTAGTTTCTCTGCATGTGCACTCCATGACTTGGGCATTGCTGAGGGCGCATAGCAGCAAGCATAACATGCCATGTTTGGTCAGAGTGGCATGTTCAAAGAGTCAACATAAAAACATTGAAATACTGAATGCCAGGTTCTGGTCAAACTACGTTTGTGTCTTTTGTTATTCTGCATGGGTTTTGCTGCAGTTATATGACCTTTCTATATAGTATGTGACAGTTCTGAATGGAGATGCATGCGTTCAGTGCCATCTGGAAAAAGCAATTGAGAGAAACTGGCAGTTGCCCTTGGAGATGTGTAATCAAAGTTCAGCACAGATAACGTGAATTTCATTTTCCCTTCTATTGCAGGAGGAGCCCAACCTGCTCTTTCCATCTTAGGCCTGAAAGACCAGCAACAGCTGATCGAGCAAATGCACAGGATAGTAACTGCTCCTGGAATCCCGGCCTGCGGAGGCCGCTGTTACGACCGTGCATCCGCATTTGCGCGCTCTATTGTTCGCCTGTGGGCATGAATAAGTGCTGAGGATATGTGGTGATGGTCCATTGGCTCTAAGTGAGCCTGTTTCCAGGAATCCTGTTTTGTAAGCCTGTTTTGCTTTGTGGACAACCTGCAAATGCCAAATTGACCCTGTCAAGAGAACGTCTGGAAAAACACAAAGAAACGTCCCCCTGCGGGAAATAGCAGGAAGTGCTTTCTTTCTTTTGTTCACCCTTCCAGTCGAGAAGTGCTATCCTCCAGTGATGAATGCCTCCTATCCAAAGGAGACAACAGAGTGACATGTCCGCTGACGTGCAGGACAAGAAAGGAGCATGACTCATACGGCCATTAAGTGATTTCCCGGGAATGCAGGAAAGATTTGCAATTGTCGAAAAGGGACAATGCTGGGAGCCCTATGCGGCGCGCATGTGTACTTGGGTTTCTGAGAAGTAAATCCACTTGCCGGAACCAGCTGCCTATCGATTCTTGGCTGAAGAATAGAAATGTACCTCCTCGCCGTTCCCAAGCTTTTCCCGCCAACAAGTGACCAGGCTCAACGAAACAATGCCGGGCCAGTCAGTGCTTCAGACCATCAGTGCAGTGATGTGTTCGATTGGATGCCAATATCTGAGGGGCGTGCCCTGGATTTGGTTGGTCAGCATCTTCAGAGAGGGGCTGGACATAGGGGGTTTTAAGGACGCTGCAGAGCACGAAATGTCGCTCTGGGCCCTGGGTAAACGGCTCATCCAGTCGCTTCTCGCTATGAACTCTTAACGCTTGCCATTTTGCTGATGTACCCTTCTTTTTCGTGTAAATAATCTTGTAAATAAGTTTCTCAAAGTGCCATTAAACCTGCTTGTACATATTTCACCAACTTCGAAGATTCAATCCTACTTCAACCCCGAGTCTCTGCACGCTACCAAGTGAAGGCCGGGTCGACGTAGCCCCAGCGTCACGACAACTGGTGACCAGCGTTGGGATCTGAATCTACAAGCCACAACATCTGGTGATTCGAGGTGGATCAGAATCTACAAGCCACAACATCTTGTGATCGGAGGTGGCATCTCAAGCAACAAGCAGGAGCAACAATCGGCCAACAAGAAAGCAGCTCGGAACATCGATCGCATGTGTGGGTGAGTGCTTGGCTTTTCTTCTGATGTGGACCAGGTTCTAGAACAGGGTTAGATTTTAGAACTGGTAAAAAGTGTTGAAACGCCTTTAGGTTTGGTAGTTTGCACTGTTGTTTTGGAAGTAGCCGACACTCGGAGCGATCATGGACCTACAAAAGCTGCAGAAACCGGAACTGTTGCAATTGTGTGAGGAATTGGGAATTGATACAAGTGGTTTGGCACGAAAACCTTTGATTATAAAGGCAATCACAGATTTGGGAACCGATGATGAGGAGCTCAGTGAAGCATGGAACCTCATCGGTCAAAAAAAGGAGCAGCTCAGACAGCAGAAAGAGCGGGAAAAAGAGGAAAAGGAGCGCGAACGTGAGAGGGAAAGAGAGGAAAAGAAGCTAGACATTGAGCTCCGGAAATTAGAACTAGAGTTGAGCAAGAGGTCGGGCGATTGTCCCCAGCTAGCGGTACCTCGTCTCAACAAGGAGGCAGATTTCAAGATGTCAAAGTACATGCAGCCATATGTGATATCAGGGGATATCGGTCTGTATTTGGCTAACTTTGAGCGAACCTGCGAAAAACTGTCCTTCCAGCGAGACACGTGGTCTCAGAGATTATTGACGGTTCTGCCCTGCGAGGCAGCGGAGGTTGTCGCGCGGCTAAGCAAGGAGGACGCGGACAACTACGAGAAGGTCAAAGCTTGCCTTCTGAGAAAGTATAGGCTTAGCGCCGAGGCGTTCAGACAACGTTTTCGGAACGCTACTAAGTCCAGGGACGAGAGTTACCCTGAATTCCTGTACAATTTAAGAGTAAATTTGGGCGAGTGGCTAAAGAGCACAGATTCCTACAGTGATAGGGACGCTGTAGTCGAGCGAATTCTTTTGGAGCAGTTTTATAACTGCCTCCCAGAAAAAGAAAGAAATTGGTTACAGGACCGAGGCGAAATTAAGTCGGCAACTGAAGCTGCCGAACTTATTGAGGAGTATGCTTCGCGCCGACAATTCAGCAACCCAGCAGTGGATAGGCCCCGCAATCCCAAGTTCAGTGTGAAAAACCGTCAGGAAAGGCACTTTGCTAGAGTTGGAAACGAAGAAATGAAGGTTTCTTCAGGCAAATTCCCTAGAAAGGACGGCAGTGAGAAAAGTGGGGAAGTGACCAACGTGCAGAACACAAAGAATAAGCTTGAGGCTAGGAAGCCGCTCACATGCTTTAGGTGTAATGAGCAGGGTCACATTGCCGTCAACTGCCGGAAAGAAAAGATTGCTTTCTCGTATGTCAGGGACTGCGATGAAAATATGCAGCTTTTAGAACCCTACCTGCATGACCTAGTAGTCAACGGGAAGCCTTGCAAGGTACTGCGCGATTCGGCCGCAACGATGGATGTTGTCCATCCGGCGTATGTGTCGCCTTCCGACTATACAGGACAGTGTGCGTGGATCCGCCAGGTAGTGGAGGAACAGAGTGTGTGCTTGCCAATCGCGAACGTGGTCATCGAGGGCCCTTTCGGCAAATTGACAACCGAGGCTGCCGTTTCAGGAAAGCTTCCTAAGTGCTATCCGTATTTGTTCTCCAACAAATCGGACATGCTACTGCGAAAGAGGGGCATCCTTTTCGGAGACAGAGTTGTGCAAGCCTTAACACGTTCAAAGGCGCGAGAACTAGCTACACTGCTCATTCCAGAAAAATCCACAGCGGAGGAAACGGCAGTTAAAACAGTGGTAGATGCGGAAGATAGCAGGTCAGAAAACTTTGAGAGCGAGGCATCTCAGATAAGTCTACTTGAAAGTGAGCTTGATGAGACGCGGAATGAGGACGTTCTTGAGAGTAACCTCTTGCCGCCAGTGTCTAGTAATCTCACGAGACTTTTAAGTGGAACTCGAGAGGACTTAGCTATGGAGCAAGCCAATGATCCCAAGATACAGGAGATAAGAGAGCGCCACCGCGCCACTAAGACAGCAAAGAACATTTCTTTTGAGATGAGAAAGGGAGTGCTGTATCGCTTATTCAAGGATAAGCGCGGAGTAGAGCGGGACCAATTAGTCGTTCCCCAAAAGTACCGCGGAGACTTACTGCGACTTTCCCATGGCAGCTCGTGGTCATGTCACCTTGGAATAAGGAAAACAAAGCAGAGGCTGTTGCAAGAATACTATTGGCCTGGATGTTTTAAGGACACGGAAAATTTTGTACGGTCATGCGACACGTGCCAGCGGGTTGGAAAGGCGCAAGATAAGTGGAAAGCTCCGATGGTGTTAGTACCAATCATTACCGAGCCGTTTCACCGGTTAGTAATAGATGTAGTTGGGCCACTTCCTGTGACAGAGTCAGGGTACCGTTATATCCTCACTATGTTATGCCCAGCCACAAAGTTTCCAGAGGCTGTTCCGCTGCGCGAGGTGACGTCCGAGAGTGTAGTGGATTCGCTGCTGTCAGTGTTTGCACGAGTTGGATTCCCTTCCGAGGTCCAAAGTGATCAGGGTAGCGTTTTCACGAGTGTCCTCACCACCTCATTTCTCGAGCAATGCGGCATTAAGGTAGTGCATAGCTCGATCCATCATCCGCAGAGCAACAGCGTAGAAAGATGGCACTCTGTTCTCAAACGAGTCCTGAGGGGACTGTGCTATGAAAACAAGCGCGAATGGGATACCTGCCTGCCTGCAGCGCTTTTCGCTTTGCGGTCAGTGCCGCACGAATCCACTGGATTTAGCCCAGCCGAGTTGGTGTACGGAAGGTCACTGCGCTCACCTTTGCGAATGGTGCGCGAAGCCTGGGAGGGGCGCGGAGAAGACCCAACAGTAGTAGAATTCATTCTGAACCTCTTGCATCGCTTACATAACACTAAGGAACTCGTTGAGGCCAGCATGAAGTCAGCCCAGGCTCGTTCCAAGGTGTACTATGATAAGTCAGCCCGTCAAAGGACGTTTTGTATCGGGGACCAGGTGATGTTGCTGAGAAGTTCAAGGCAGAATAAGCTCGAAGTACAGTGGGAAGGACCGGCTGAAGTCGTTGCAAAGCTTTCTAACACTAACTACGCAGTGAAAATTCCCGGTAGGCGTAAAGAAGTGCGCATTTATCATTGCAATCTTATGAAGCCTTATGTGCAGAGGGAAGCCGTGGTAAATCTAACTTTAAACCTTCCCGAGGAGATGGGGGACAACTTGATTTGCCTCAGCGGAAAAGGAAGCAACGCTCAGGAGCTTCTCAAAAAGACGGAGCAGAGAGGAGAACTAAAGAAATCCCAGCTGTCCGATCTGGGCGAAATAATAACAGAGTTTGAGGCCTGTTTCGTGGACAGGCCAGGCAGGACTGATTTGACTGAGCACGATATTGAGCTGACTTCAGACGTGCCAGTGCGATCAAGGTGCTACCGATTCTCTCCAAGGCAAAGAGAAATTCTGGATAGGGAAGTAACTCGCATGCTGGAATTGGGAGTAATAAAACCCTCGGAAAGCGATTATGCTTCGCCTATGATCTTAGTAGAAGCTCCAGGTAAAGACCCTAGGCCTGTGGTAGACTACCGAAAGCTAAATTCTCTCACCAGGGATCAAGTGTATCCTATTCCGAATATTGAGGAGAGAGTAGAACAGGTCAGTAGAGCGGCATATGTGACTACGCTGGACCTTACTCGAGGATACTGGCAAGTACCGCTCACTGAACGCGCCAGCAGATACGCGGCTTTCGTCACTCCGACGGGCAGCTACCAGCCAACAATGATGAGTTTCGGGCTCAAAAATGCTCCATTTTGTTTTTCCCGACTCATGGATAGGGTTTTAAAGGGGTGTGAAACATTCGCGGCGCCTTATTTAGATGACATTGCGGTTTTTTCCGACTCATGGGCGGACCATATGGTACATCTAAGAGCTGTACTGAGCCTTTTGCGTCAAGCTGGACTAACCGTAAAGGCCGAGAAATGTTGCCTGGCAAGGGCGACCGTGGACTACTTGGGTCACAATGTAGGTCAGGGTTTCAGGAAACCCAGCGAGATTAAGATTTCTGCGGTAGCAGACTACCCGCGGCCGAGCACGAAGACGGAAATTCGAGCATTCCTAGGTCTGACTGGGTACTACAATCACTACATCCCTAACTATTCAGCTTTGGCTAGCCCTCTGACCGACGCTCTCCGCAAGACAGAACCGACAAATGTAGTCTGGGACGAACAAAAGGAAGCCTCCTTCGTAAACCTGAAGGCTGTGCTGATTAGCCGTCCGGTATTGCGAGCTCCAGACTATGACCGAGAATTCACGGTCCAGTGTGATGCCAGTGATCGAGGGCTAGGTGCTGTTCTCTGCCAGAGAGATGACGACGGTAATGAGCACCCGGTGCTCTACCTGAGCAGAAAACTGAGTTCTAGAGAGAGGGCTTATTGCGCGTCAGAGAAAGAGTGCGCTTGCATTGTATGGGCCATTCAAAAATTGCAGTGCTATCTTGGAGGGGCCAAATTCACCGTAGAGACGGACCATTGTCCCCTGGCTTGGCTGCAAACTGCGACATCGAAGAACAGTCGCCTTCTTAGGTGGAGCTTGATTTTACAGCAGTACAATTTTGAAATAAGATACAAAAAGGGGAAGTTAAATGGGAATGCGGACGCGCTTAGCCGCTCTTTCTAAGCGGTCCGAGATGTTCCTCACCATGTATCCAAATTGATAATCAGGTTTTTTTTTTTTCGTGCGCTTGTATATGTGTGACTATGTAAAGCAGCACGTTTGGTTTTCTAGGAATACGTGGGTCCTGAACGTCTTGAGAGTGGGCTTTTCTCGAACAACAATGGCAGTTTTCTTTTGACCTGGTCTCTTCAGACGGGAGCCGAGTGCTTGTTTAGACATGTGGTTGAGTTTCAGACAGCTCGAGCAATTTGGCCTACAACAATCAAGACAACGCGACAAGCAACAGCGAGCTTCAAGCGTTCACGTGCAGGCCATTAAGTCGTCTCTTCATGCAGCAGCGGCGACTGCTGCCCTCCGTGACTCTTCTGGCGGGGGAGGAGGCTGTTACGACCGTGCATCCGCATTTGCGCGCTCTATTGTTCGCCTGTGGGCATGAATAAGTGCTGAGGATATGTGGTGATGGTCCATTGGCTCTAAGTGAGCCTGTTTCCAGGAATCCTGTTTTGCTTTGTGGACAACCTGCAAATGCCAAATTGACCCTGTCAAGAGAACATCTGGAAAAACACAAAGAAACGTCCCCCTGCGGGAAATAGCAGGAAGTGCTTTCTTTCTTTTGTTCACCCTTCCAGTGGAGAAGTGCTATCCTCCAGTGATGAATGCCTCCTATCCAAAGGAGACGACAGAGTGACATGTCCGCTGACGTGCAGGACAAGAAAGGAGCATGACTCATACGGCCATTAAGTGATTTCCCGGGAATGCAGGAAAGATTTGCAATTGTCGAAAAGGGACAATGCTGGGAGCCCTATGCGGCGCGCACGTGTACTTGGGTTTCTGAGAAGTAAATCCACTTGCCGGAACCAGCTGCCTATCGATTCTTGGCTGAAGAGTAGAAATGTACCTCCTCGCCGTTCCCAAGCTTTTCCCGCCAACAAGTGACCAGGCTCAACGAAACAATGCCGGGCCAGTCAGTGCTTCAGACCATCAGTGCAGTGATGTGTTCGATTGGATGCCGATATCTGAGGGGCGTGCCCTGGATTTGGTTGGTCAGCATCTTCAGAGAGGGGCTGGACATAGGGGGTTTTAAGGACGCTGCAGAGCACGAAATGTCGCTCTGGGCCCTGGGTAAACGGCTCATCCAGTCGCTTCTCGCTATGAACTCTTAACGCTTGCCATTTTGCTGATGTACCCTTCTTTTTCGTGTAAATAATCTTGTAAATAAGTTTCTCAAAGTGCCATTAAACCTGCTTGTACATATTTCACCAACTTCGAAGATTCAATCCTACTTCAACCCCGAGTCTCTGCACGCTACCAAGTGAAGGCCGGGTCGACGTAGCCCCAGCGTCACGACACCGCCCACAGAGAACTCGATCATCTCCTCGCTAATTCCGAAATATTAGGTTTCAATAAATACCTTTTCCTCCACCACCTCCCCAAGGGAAGAGCTGTCACGGCCCAGGATAATTAAAAAAAATTATTCAAGTAGATTCTTAATACTCCAGTTGGCCTGCATTTTACCATGCGATTCCTTAACATAGATATTTTTTTAGTGTAGACTATTTATGCATGCAGTTTTTGCAATAAAGGCAAAAAAATGCTTTTTTTCAACCTCGCATGCTGGTATGCCTATGCACTTAGCATGTTTTCAGGAATGGTGCATTTGTGTAAAGCTCAGCTAGCATATGTGCCTCTTTGATGGAAGTTTTAATTGCACACTACTGTTCAGTGCTTTGTGTGTGAAAGTAATATTCTATTGTCTGCTTTACTCTCACGACAAAGGCATTGAGCACTAGTATGTGACTGAAATTTCCATGGCACATGCTTGCTGAGCTTTACACGAATGTTATTGGCAAGTTTTTACACGAATAGCGGGCCCTGCAAGCATGTTCCGGGAAACGTCCGAATGTCCGCCTCCGGCTGCCCGTCGGACGTCCGTGGGACGCGATCCGGATCCACGAACGATAGTCCGACGGACGTCCGCTGTACGTATATCGAACATAACCGGACTTCCGTCGGATGTCCGAAGGTCCGAAAACGGACGGCCGTCGGTCGACCGTCGGACGTCTATGGCCGTCTGGGATGAAATAGGTGACATCACGGGTGAACAGGGAGATGGAAAAGCACTTACAACGCGAACTTTCTCGGGATGTTGCTGGACGCAGGTGGCATTCCCAAAATGGCCAAACAGTTTAAGTTCTAAAAGAACGTTCATTTGAGTTAGATAGAACAGATAAAGCACAAGTAAAACCTACGCAAGACAATCGCCAACTTCATCTGGTTTTACTCAGTAACAAGGTAACGAATACAAAAAAAAAAAACTCAAAAGCATGAGCAGATTGCAAGAACACGTACTTGGCATCAACCAAAGCGTCCTAGATATGATACCTCGATTTTAAAAAGGCGTACCGAAGTATCGCTCACACACTCTTTTCCCTTCCTTTTATGTAGAACACTTCCAAAACATCCTGTGACTTCGTATCTTTGCTCCTGCCCAGAATCTTTATCTCCCTATGTCGTGGTTCACAGTTCTGCAGTGCAAGCATTTTTTTTTTACCCTCGGCACATGTTCTGTTGCTTGGTTATACACGAAGTATTCAGAACAATACTGCGCAAGATGCACACCTCCTAGTTCGTTTAAAGATCGGGCATGTTCAGCCGTGCAGTCATTTACGCACCATCGAGTCTGTTCCACATAGGCTTTTCCGCATGTCACCGGCACCTCGTATACCCCACCAGCACAGCACATGACGAACTGCTCTCCATGCTTTTTGTTGCAAGAGCTGTTCTTATATCCCGCAACGCGCACCCATAGCTGTGCAAGCTTTCGTGGGGCAGAAAACACGATTGACACATATTGACATATTGACACGATTGACACGCCGTGTAGATTCGCGACTTTCACATTGTGGGCAGCTCGGTGCCACTTCTATTTGCACGTTTTGTTTCTTGGCTCGCATGACATTTGAAACATGGCACATTTGAATTTATCGCGGCGACCAAAACTGCTTTAAGAGAATTTGTACTTGGGCTAGTTAGTTACAGTGCATTATTAATATTAAGGGCACGAAAACCCAGGGACAAACATTGGATACGATTCGTCCCCTCGTCGTCATTGTGTCGTCAGGTGTTTTGCGCGCCTTTACACAAAACCGCATTTCTTTGAGCTCAGTTGAAATCTGCCACGGCGGAAAAGTCCCATGATAGAAGAAAAGCGAGGGAGAGGTCTTTCAAACGAGGACGAGAAAACAATCTTCTTATCCAAGTAACATAAACAAGTGATCCACTTGAAGCAGTTGAATTCCATCATCCGATAAATATGACAGGATCGTTACAATGTCCAAAAAGAATTACCTTAAATTGGTTGCGAAGAAAGCACGCTTCGCAGTCTTATTTATCAAGAGAGCTTTGCCACTAGCCGCTACGAAGGCCGATGGAGGACGAGATGACGACCGCTGCGGAAATCCGGCGTGTTGTCGGCTCGAACCGGCGACCTCTGTTAAAGATGTTACTACTCGGAAAACATTATTTGAGACCTGCACTGCAATGGGCGGAACTTGACGCATACATTTTAAAGGCGGTCCAGGATCCAAACTGTCAGTGTCATCGTCGTCATGCCACTATCCAGTGGAAACAAAACACTGTACAGCAAATCATGTACGTGGTCTCACCATTACGCTCCGTATTTTTGGGTCTGCCAGCGCTTGAGGCTGTGAAAGTTATTAAATTTGCGGACTCGATCGGTCAGTAGCGCCGCAGCTGTCGAAGCTTCCTACCCGCAGCTTTTCAGTGGTCTAGGAGCGATAAAAGGAGAATACAAAATTAGACTAAAGCCGAACTCGACACCTTTTGTAATTCATGTTGCGCGTCGCATAGCCTTACCCTTGCGTGACTGAGTTAAGCAAGAGCTCGAGTGTATGGAGCGAGATGGCGTGATCCGCAAAGTAGAAGAACCAACAGAATGGTGTGCAGGAATTGTGCCAGTACTCAAACCATCTGGAGCGGTTCGTATTTGCGTTGACTTGACTCAATTAAACAAAAGCGTACTTCGCGAACGCTATGTCATGCCGACTGTGGATGATAGCCTCGGTCTTTTAGGTGGTGCGTCTTTGTTTTCGAAGTTGGACGCCAACTCTGGCTTCTTTCAGATTAAGTTGTCGCCCGAATGCCAGTTGTTAACTACGTTCATAACGCCAGTTGGGCGATACTGTTTTCAAAGACTGCCGTTTGGAATAACGTCGGCACCCGAGATCTTTCAGAAGAAAATGTCGCAGATACTTGAAGGAATTCCGGGCGTGATAAACCTGATGGATGATGTGCTCATTTTTGGTAACGACAAGGCTCAACATGACGAACGCCTGCGTCTAACTTTAGATCGTCTCACCAGTGCCGGTGTTACGCTAAACAAAGAAAAGTGTTCCTTTGGGGTAACTGAGATAAAATTTCTTGGCTGTGTGCTTAGTAAAGATTGCATCAAGCCGGATCCTGAAAAAGTTCGTACTATCAAAGAACTGGCGACGCCGACTAACGTGTCTGACGTTCGACGGCTGCTCGGTATGGCTAATCATCTGGCAAGATTCATACCAGATTTGGCTTCGAAAACGGCGCCTTCACGTCGCTTGCTTTTGAAGGGTTCCGAATGGAAGTGGGGACCAGCCCAAGAGCAAGCGCTGTCGTACGTCAAAGACGTTCTCTCTTCGAAGCGCGTCATGGCTAACTATGATGTAAAGTACCCTACGGTTCTTGCCGCTGACGCGTCATCATTCGGTTTGGGGGCCGTATTGATACAAGTTCAACCAAACAATGAAAAAAGACCTGTTGCATTTGCGTCACGCTCGTTGACGCCTGCCGAAACCAGATACTCTCAGATTGAGAAGGAAGCGTTGGCAATGACTTGGGCGGCAGAACGATTCGAAGGGTACATCAAAGGTCTTGAAATTTTGTTTCAAACCGACCACAAACCACTTGTAACGTTGTTGGGAAAATCACATTTAGATGTTTTGCCTCCTCGTATTCAGCGCTTTCGCATGAGACTTATGCGGTTCAGCTTTACGGTTGTGCATGTCCCGGATAAGTGCCTCGTTACTGCAGATGTATTGTCTAGAGCCCCGATTCAGGGAAACCAAATTGATGCTCATGCGCTGAGTATTGGCGAAGTCGCCAAATTCGTTTCGGACTGTTTGACAAATGCCGTCCAGGCTAGCCTTTTTGAACGAGTCAAAGCTGAACAAGCAGCCGATGAAGTCTGTCAAGCTCTCACAAAATTCAGCCTGGAAGGCTGGCCCAAGTTCTCATCGCTGTCGATGGTCTTGCGTCCATACTGGCAGGAAAGAGCAACGCTAACAGTCGCTGAAGGCGTGCTACTCAAAGGTGTGCGACTGGTGATTCCACAAAAATAACGCGCGGAGGCCTTGACGCGCTTGCACGAGTCACCAAGGAATCGAGAAATGCAGACCTCGAGCCAAAGAGTCCGTATGGTGGCCTGGGTTGAGTTGCCAGCTGAGAGCTTTGGTAACTGATTGCCCAGTGTGCGCGGAACACAGGCAACAAAAGTCGGAACCAATGATTCCGACAACCACTCCACAGCGTCCTTGGCAAAAGCTAGGTGTTGATCTCTGTCATATTGAGGGAAAATGGTATTTGGTGGTAGTAGATTATTTTTCTAGATACCCAGAGGTAGCCTTGCTATCTTCGACAAAAAGTGTCACTGTCATTATGCACCTTAAACGTTTCTTTGCAAGACATGGCATACCAGAGGTTGTCATCTCGGATAATGGAACACAATTTGTATCTCAGGAATTCCAGTCTTTTGCTCGCGACTATGGCTTCCGCACTGTGACGACGAGCCCCAGATACCCTCAGGCAAATGGGGAAGTAGAAATGATGGTCTAAACAATTAAACGGCTGATTATAAAAGCTAAGGACCCCTATCTTTCGCTTCTAGCGTACAGGGACACCCCAGGGCCACTGGGAAAAAGCCCTGCAGAGCTTCTGATGGGCAGGCGGCTACGCACAAGAGTCCCTGTCCCTCCCAAGAGTCTTCTGCCCCAGAAGGTGAGCCTGCAAAAATTTAGAGATCGCGATGTCACCCTCCGACAGCGGCAGCGTAGGTACTTCAATAGTCATCATAGGGCTCTTCCCCTGCCAGTCCTCAAACCAGGAGCGGAAGTATGGGTGACAGACTGCAAAGTGAAAGCGCGAGTCTTACGTCCTGCACAACGTCCGAGGTCGTATGTGTTATGTATGCGCACAACTGCAACTCTGCTTCTCATCCTGTAGCGCCATCTCTACGTGGCCGCCTCAATCCTAACAAGGCTCCAGACAGCGCCACCTACGTAACCGCGACCCAAGTTCAAATCCTGAATAAACCTTAGTTCCTTTTCTGTTCACAACTGGGCTGGTCCGTGTCGTCAGTCTCTAAGACAATAACCAACATAACATGGTGTCAGAATAACCTAGAACCCCGCAAATATGGCCAGTGTGTTTCTGCAACCACCTCCTCACTTCGAGCCCGGCGACAACCCGCACCAGGCATGGGAAGACTGGAAAGACGCCTACAACATCTACGAACTCGCATGTGAGTACGCCAGCAAGCCTCCCGCTACTCGCAAGGCCCTACTCCTCCATGTTCTCGGACCCCGCGGCCGCCGCGTCGTCCAGACATTCCCCCCTCAACCTCCGAGCGCCGACGGCGCGCAGACGCCGGATCAAGTTACGTACCTCCTCGAGCAGTTCGACGCTCTGTACAAGCCATACAAAAACGTAATACAGGCGTCGGCTGTCTTCAACAGCATGCAACAAAAAGCAAACCAACCGTTCGACGACTTTGTAACTGACCTCCGGAGGCAAGCAGAAAAATGCGACTTTGGAGAAAAAGCAGAGAGGCTCATAGGGGACCGCATCGTTGTCGGAATTAGAGACGCAGCATTGAGGGAGCGACTTTTCCGTGAACGGGACCTCACGCTTGACAAAATAATTACAACGTGCAAAGCAGCAGAGATTTCTAAGAAGCACGTAAAAGACCTGCAAGAGCCCAAGCTTGAAGTGCAAGCCATAAACAATCAGAAAAGATGGAACTCGTCAAAACAACCAGCTTCGAGGACCCCGCATTCGATCCCGCAGCAGAAGCAGCAACGCAAATGCTCGCGCGGTGGAACAACGCACAAGCCGCGCGCCTGCCCCGCTTACGGTCACAACTGTTACGCCTGCGGCAAATTCGGGCATTTTTCGAGCATGTGTAAACAACGCCAACGAGGCAGCAACTCAAGTCAGCGAATCGGGCTCCTTGAAGGTCCTCAGCAGCAGGATCAGCAACAAGAATTATTCCTGGAGAGCCTCGATCTCCTCAACGTAAACAGTGCCTCAGAATGGTTCGAAACAGTCTGCGTGAATGGTCACAGCATCATGTTCAAGTTGGACACCGGCTCCGACGTGAACATCATGCCCATGCATCAAATCAGAAACTGGCGTATGCAATCAGACATGAAGCCCACGCATGCACGAGTGACGACGTACAGCGGGCAGGAACTTCCTATATATGCTGAATGCCAACTGAAATGCTCAGCGGGCGAAAACTCCTGCATCTTGAATTTCCTCGTCGTCAAACAGCCGCTAAAGCCAATCTTAGGCGCCGACGCATGCAAGGCATTGCAGCTCATCAAAAGAGTACAGCCGCAGCTAACAACTGTAGGTGCATGCACAGCAACCCAGACCATAAAGAACGTACTCGACGACTTTTCTGATGTATTTGAAGGCATTGGGAAATTGCCTGGGGTGTGCTCTATACAACTGAAAGAAGGAGTGATTCCTACGGTGTCAGCTCCACGCCGAGTACCCTGCGCAATAGAGCACAAAGTGAAGGCCGAACTGCAACGGATGGAAGAGAACGGCATCATAATGAAGGTGACAGAGCCTTCCGAGTGGGTTCACCCGGTTGTCATTATTCACAAAAAAGATGGCAACGTAAGGCTGTGTTTGGACCCTCGCAACCTTAACGCAGCTGTGAAAAGACAGCACTATCAGGCTCCAGTCCCTGAAGAGTTATTCGCAACGCTGAATGGTGCTAAGATTTTCTCCGTTCTCGATGCTAAAAGTGCATTCTACCAGCTGGTCCTAGACGAGCCAAGCTCGCGCTTGTGCACTTTCACGACGCCCTGGGGACGCTATCGTTTCCTTCGGGTTCCATTTGGCCTTGCAACAGCTCCTGAACTTTTCCAACAAGCCATAGACAGGGTGTTTGAGCAGCAACCAATTGCCAAGCCCTATTTTGACGACATCCTTGTGGCATCAAGAAACCTTGAAGAGCATGCGGGCGACCTGAGACAGGTGCTGACCATCGCCAGAGCCAACAACCTGAAACTTAACAAGGAAAAGCTCCAGCTGGCTTTGACGTCCATTACATACCTTGGACACCAACTATCATCCCATGGGATTGCTCCAGACCCAGCAAAGGTGACAGCCATCGAGTCTATGCCACTGCTAACAAACAAGCAAGAACTGCAGAGATTTCTTGGAATGGTTACCTACTTGACGAAATTCATTGCCAACTTTTCGGAACTCACAAGCCCTCTTCGTGAACTACTGAAGAAGGATGTTCACTGGCACTGGACGCAACAACATACCGACATCGTTAAGCTCGTGAAGTCAAGGTTGATTACGGCACCCGTTCTTCGCTATTTTGATCCATCAAAGCCCGTGACAATTTCTACGGACGCCAGCTCCTACGGAATGGGATCAGTCTTACTGCAAGAAGGCAGACCCGTGGCCTACGCTTCAGCAGCTCTCACAGCCACCCAGCAGCAGTATGCGCAAATCGAGAAAGAACTGCTAGCCGTCGTGTTTGCGTGTGAAAGATTTCATTACTACACGTTCGCACGAGAAGTGACCATACAGTCGGATCACAAACCTCTGATCGGCCTGCAGAATAAGGACCTGAACAAAATGTCACCCCGACTTCAAAGGCTACTACTGCGCCTCCAGCGGTACACCGTGACTCTGAATTACGTACCGGGAAAACAACTAGCAGTTGCAGATGCCTTATCAAGAGCTCCCGATGGGTCAAAAAGAATGGAAACAGCAGATCACGACCCGGGACTTGATGTTTCAAGTTTGGTTCAAGCAGCTCCTAGCAGACTTCGCGAGATCGCTGAGGAGACATCACGAGATTCGACTCTTCAAACAGTAGCCAAATACATCAAAGAAGGATGGCCTCAAAAACTCGCACAGGTAGACAACAAAGTTAAACCATTCTACCATGTGAGAAGTGAGCTATACACAACGGAAGGCTTCGTGTGCTACGGCCAACGCTTGGTTATACCAGCCGCATGCCAGGCAAATGTGCTTCGCACGCTCCACCAAGCACACCGCGGAATCGTTGCGTGCAAGGGTTTGGCAAGCCAGAGTGTGTATTGGCCAACTCTAAACCAGGACATCGAGACTTTGGTCAAGAGCTGTTGCATTTGTCAATCACATCAAATTGGCAATCCACACCAGCCTCTATTGGACCGAGCCCTTCCTGATCGACCTTGGCAACAACTCGCCATGGACTTCTTCCATCTGCAGGGAAAGACATACCTGCTGATTGTCGATTATTTTTCCAAGTATGTAGAGGTTCGGCAGATGAGAACAACCACAGCAAGTTCGCTGATACAGGTACTGAAGGAAACATTTGCCAGGTTTGGCATTCCTGTGACAATCGTATCTGATCAGGGACCACCCTTCGACAGCGACGAGCTTAGAAAGTTCTTCCGTGAGTGGGACGTGACACACCAGCCGTCTTCTCCCTTGTAACCCCGTAGCAATGGTCAAGCGGAAAGAACAATACAGACCATCAAGGCTATGATGACTAAAGCAGCCGAGGAAGGCAACGACCTAGCAGTAGTGCTCCTTAACTACCGCTCCACACCAATACCAGGAGCAAAATCACCGGCTGAGCTCCTGATGGGTAGAAAGCTTCGCACATTCCTACCAACACTACCAAGTGCCTTGAAACCAAGCTTTCCAACTGAGGCTCACCAGAATCTTCTGCAAGAAAGGCAGAAACAACAACACAAGCATGCTGACCTGCACACAAGAAACCTTCCTCCGCTTGTTCCTGGCCAACCCGTATGGCTCCGAAATAGCCGCAACTGGACAAAAGCCACCGTGGTAAATGTGGGCCCAGAGCCTAGAAGGTACGCCGTGAAAACAGACACCGGAGGCATTTTTGTAAGAAATCGAATCCACCTGCGACCTCGAACGGCGGAACGTCCTACTGCCCAAACTTCGCCGGAAGACTACGAGGTGATCGACTCAAGCACTCCTCAACAGAACCTAGAATATCCGGTCCTTCCTACCCAGCCACTTCAAGTACCTTCTCGCCCACCTCATACTACTCGATCAGGAAGAAGGATCAAGCCTCCTGTACGTTATCCGAGCCCAATCAGTGACTTCAGATAACCAGGATATTCCGTGTGCAACCTTCTCAATTTTTTGTTAAAGAAGGGCGTGTTATGTATGCGCACAACTGCAACTCTGCTTCTCATCCTGTAGCGCCATCTCTACGTGGCCGCCTCAATCCTAACAAGGCTCCAGACAGCGCCACCTACGTAACCGCGACCCAAGTTCAAATCCTGAATAATCCTTAGTTCCTTTTTTTGTTCACAACTGGGCTGGTCCGTGTCGTCAGTCTCTCCGACAATAACCAACATAACAGTATGTAGTTAGAACTTCTACAGGTGCAGTTCTAGAAAGAAACAGGAAATTCCTGGTTCGCTTTGTTTCCCAGCAGAATGACTGCGAGGAAGAAGGAGAGAGAGAGAGAGAGAAAACTTTATTTCAAAAAGAAAAAGAAAAGAAGAAAAAAAAAGGGGGGGGGGCAGTGAGTGGACACACTACACAGACATATGCCCTTGGTGCAATGACCAGCCCACCGCCTACCATGTCACATGGGGGTGCACAGGCCCCAAACCTCCACACATAAACATGCATCATTCGGAGGCGCAGTGGGAGGCCACTCTGCAATGCTCTGATCTAGAGACCCAGCGTAGGCTGGTAACTCAGGCAAGAGCGGCAGCCCGGGCCACTGGGGTCTTGAAATGAAGGAAGAAGGAGGTAAATATGAGTTTCCACAGGCATATGATAGAGAGGTAGAAATGGAACAGGAAACTAATCCATCTAAGCCGAAGGCACCTGCCGATCCATCTAATACCTCCTTGCCACGAACTAGCCCTCCTGGATATAGAACACAATTTGGCCGTCATGTCCGACCGCCAGGCCGATATGGGTTCAGTAACTGACTGTTATTTTGTTTTGAGCATTGGTTGCATCCATTAAAAAGTGTTCATCCTTTGTTGGTGGCAGTGCTAAGTTTGTTGCAAATGCCAGTGTATCTTTTCAGAGAAAAGGGGAGATGTGCTGATAGCGCCTGTGCCGCGTCTGTAACATTGTCTGTCCGTGACGTCACTGGTCACATGTGTGCTTGGTATATAAGGATGCTGTTCGCGGGAAATAAAGGGTTGTTGTTATCGTGCCGGGATCGGGGCAAGTCTCAGTTCCTTTCTGCCCGCTGCCCGGCCGCGCTCGGCGTCCGGCAAGGGACCAAACGCTACACGGCCGCGCTCGGCGTCCGGCCAGGGACCGAAAGCGACACACTATACTCGACCGCAGCCCTCACGATGTGATCCTCGGCATCGACTTTTTAACGGCCCACTCTGCCCTGATTGATTGTTCAAGTAGCCTCCTTCGCTTAGACCTGCCTTTCTGCTCCAACCACACACATATCAAGCCACGCCTCCGCTCCGTCGACTTTGTTCGCCTACCGCCCGAAGCTGCCATGTATGTTCCTTTGGCCCCGTTTCCTGCTACTCCTGATGGAACATACGTCCCTTGTCCAACCACCGATGCTGTTCTCCACTGTAACGTCATCCTCCCTCACACTGTCCTGACCGTCACGGATAACAGAAGCTATCTTTCCGTCCTTAACTTCAGCTGCTCCGTCCAATTTTGCCCCATGGCATTGCACTCGCTGACTTGTTTCCGTTGGCTGACTGCGAAGTTTTTGTCCTCAAGCCTGTGCCTCTGTCTGAACCTTCCTTATCAGCTTCTCGTTGTATCCTTTTTACTTCCATGATAGCAGCGGATTTGACACCTGAGCTAGCCAGTGCTCTCTCCAATCTTTCGTTTTCGTACAGCGACATTTTTGATTTTGGGGACCGACCTTTGGGCCAGACATCTGTCGTTACCCATTGCATCAATACTGGTGATGCCAGCCTCATTCACAGAAGGCCTTATCGAGTCTGCCTTGCTAAGCGCCACGTGATACAGAAAGAGATCGACAAGATGCTGACCAACAATATTATTGAGCCTTCATGCACTCCCTGGGCGTCCCTTCTCATTTTAGTCAAAAAGAAAGATCAAACTTGAAGATTTTGTGTCGACTACCGCCACCTCAATCAGATAACTAAAAAAGACGTTTATCCGCTCCCGAGAATTGACGACGCCCTCGACTGCTTGCATGGTGCAAGCTATTTTTCCTCGATCGACCTACGTTCCGGCTACTGGCAAATAGCTGTCGACGAACCGGATCGAGAGAAAACTTCATTTGACACCCCTGACGGGCTATACCAATTCAATGTCATGCCATGTGGCCTCTGTAACGCTCCTGCAACCTTAGAGCGCATGATGGACTCGCTTCTCCGTGGCTTCAAGTGGACAACATGCTTATGGTTTTGTTTGGTTTGGTTTGTGGAGTTTAACGTCCCAAAGCAACTCAGGCTATGAGAGACGCCGTAGTGGAGGACTCCGGAAATTTCGACCACCTTGGGTTCTTTAACGTGCACTGACATCGCTCAGCACACGGGCGCCTTGCTTTTCGCCTCCATCGACAAGCGACCGCCGAGGCCGGGATTCGATCCCGCGTCCTTGGGAACAGTAGTTGAGCGCCGTAACCACTGCGCCACCCCGGCGGGGTCAACATGCTTATGCTACTTAAATGACGTTGTCGTTTTCTCTCCCACGTTCAGAAGTCCCCTTCAACGGCTTTCTACGATACTTGCAGTCTTTCACCACGCCGGTCTTTAACTCAATGCTAAAAATGCAGCTTCGGCCGCCGCCAGATCCAAATACCGGGACATTTGGTTGACGCAAATGGTGTGCAGCCCGACCTTGATGAAGTTCGTGCAGTCCGCGACTTCCCTACACCACGCAACACAAGTGATGTGCGAAGTTTTTTCGGGCTCTGCTCCTACTTCCGTCACTTCATTTGGAACTTCGCTGACCTAGCACGTCCACTTACCTCCCTTCAGCAGAAAAACGTGAATTTCTCGTGGAGCCGTGAGCAAGCTCAAGCCTTCACAATGCTCATTTCCGCCCTCACAGCTCCGCCTGTCTTGGCGCACTTCTACCCGTGTGCACCTAGAGGCGCTCTTCGTCAACAGCTCACCTATCGCGGTCGCTGCTTCCTTTCTAAAGTTGTTCATGACTTTTTCCGCTCATGCGCTACGCGCCAGAAACTCACAACGGCCTACCATCCACAAATGAACGGTCTCACTGAGCGCCTTAATTGTACACTGGCCGCCATGATGTCAATGCATGTTTCTGACCATCACCGTGACTGGGACATCTCTTTATCCTTCATAACGTTCGCTATAACTCCTCACGGCATGATACCGCCGGATACTCTTCCTTTTATCTACTCTTCGGCCGCGACCCTCTACTACCCTTCGACACCTGTCTCTTGACGATTCATCCTGCAGTTACGCTCCTGCTGCCCTCTCCCGTGCCGATGCCGCCCGTCATATTGCTCGAGACCGGCTTGGTGCATCTCAGCGTTCTCACGAGTACCGTTACAATCTCCACCAAGTGACGCATACTACCCTCCTGGCTCCCTCGTACTCCAATGGCTCCCAGCCTGATGTGTAGGCATGTGCGAGAAACTTCTGCCCCGCTACGCGGGTCCTTGCCGCGTCTTGCGGCAACTTACCGACGGTGCGTACGAGATTATGCCTGTGAACCTCAAGTCTCCTACAAACCGTCATCCAGAAGTCGAGCATGTCGCCCGTCTCAAACCTTATATCTGGCACTCACCTGTGCAGTCTACGCACCGAGACTGCGCTTCTTCTGGTGGGGGGTGGGGGGGTATTGTTACGGTGCACAGTCACGGAGACGATCACGAAGTACTCGGATAGTGCAGAAAGACGACGCTGCAGCTAGGATCTGGTGGTCCTGTGAGTGTGTCCCTGTATTTGAACTGTTGCGGCTACGACGTATCATCGCCTCGTAACATCTCGACGTGCCTCGTAACAATATATATATATATATATATATATATATATATATATATATATATATATATATATATTGTAGGGGTGTGTTTATTCGGTGAACCCAGGTGATTCCAGCCGCTCAGGGGAGACTCGCAGCGAAGCGTCAGGCGTGGCGAAAGAGCAAGGCAGCGAACAACTTCTTCGTCCTTGAGAGCGGCAGCACGCGACGCATGTCAGTGGTTATATCGATGAAGATTACCACACTACAGTTTCCCCCCGGGCAGAGAAGGAGCCATCCTGGCGACTCATGGTGCCGAAAGGACAGACGGATCGTAGTAGGGCTTGATTCGGTCCACATGAACTATTTCGCGTCCACGGTGACGCAAGTCCGCAGATGGCGTAACCGGCTCAACTACGTAGTTCACAGGAGATGTTTTTTGAAGGACTCGGTATGGACCGTGATACCGGGCAAGGAGCTTCTTTGACAGGCCGGCGGTTGTGGCAGGAACCCAGAGCCACACCAGGGAGTTGGGCGCATATGAAGGCGCCTCACCAGTGTCACGATGGTGTTTTTGTTGCCACTGATTTTCCTTTGTAAGCGAACGAGCGAGCTGACGGCATTCTTCTGCGTACTGGGCGGCGTCCGAGAGTAGCGTCGATTCAGAAACATCAGGGCGGTAGGGAAAAAGCGCGTCCATTGTGCAGGTTGGCTCGCGCCCGTAAAGAAGAAAAAAGGGAGAAAATCCGGTGGTGGTCTGTATCGCAGTGTTGTACGCGTAGGTTACGAAGGGAAGAACGTGGTCCCAGTTGGAATGAGCGTCGTTGACGTACATGGCCAGCATGTCACTCAGAGTACGGTTGAAGCGTTCTGTCAGGCCATTCGTCTGAGGGTGGTAAGAAGTAGCGGTGCGATGAATGATGCGACATTCTTTCAGTAGGGCCTCGAGGGCGTCGCACAAGAAAACGCGTCCGCGGTCACTGAGCAGTTCCTTCGGAGTCCCGTGGCGAAGAATCAAGTTGTTGAGAATGAACAAAGCAACGTCTCTTGCAGAGGCAGAGGGTAACGGTGATGTTTCAGTGTAGCGAGTCAGATGGTCTACTGCCACAACAATCCACCGGTTTCCAGCAGGAGTAGTCGGAAGAGGGCCATAGAGATCTATGCCAACGCGGTCAAACGGACGAGCAGGGCAGGGTAACGGCTGCAACGAAACAGAGGACTTCTGAGGAGTTTTTCGGCGTTGACAAGATTCGCAAGCGCGCACGAAATGTCTTACGAAGCGGTACATTCCACGCCAGTAAAATCGCAGACGTAGGCGCGTGTAGGTTTTCAATACGCCACCGTGAGCACATTGTGGGTCACCATGGTACGCAGCACAAATGTCGGCACGGAGATGACGCGGGATGACTAGAAGCCACTTCCGTCCATCAAGTAAATAATTGCGGCGATAGAGAAGACCGTCACGAATGGAGAAGTGGTGGGCTTGGCGGACGAGCGCTTTGGATGAATGACCGGGAGTAGGACTTGAGAGAAAATCCAAAAGTGCATTGATCCAGGGGTCATTCCGCTGCTCGGTAGCCATGTCGATAGTTGTAAGAGTCGACAAATCGTAGGCACAGACGTGGTCAGACGAATTATCTCTAGGCAATGGCGAGCGGGAAAGAGCATCCGCGTCCGTATGCTTCAGGCCTGATCGATAAATGACATGAATGTCAAACTCCTGGAGACGAAGAGCCCAGCGAGCAAGGCGACCGGATGGGTCTTTCAGAGAGGCAAGCCAGCACAAAGCGTGGTGATCCGTCACAACGTAAAACGGTCGACCATACACATAAGGACGAAATTTTCCGATAGCCCAAATAATGGCCAAACATTCCCTTTCTGTGACTGAATAATTAGATTCTGCCTTTGTCAATGTTCGGCTGGCGTATGCCACAACATACTCGCTGTAACCAGGCTTACGTTGGGTAAGGACGGCACCAAGCCCAATACCGCTGGCATCAGTGTGGATCTCCGTAGGCGCAGCCGGATCAAAGTGGCGTAGAATGGGCGGCGAAACCAAAAGGCGGCGTAAAGTGTCGAAGGCTTTATCGCAGGCTGGAGTCCAGGCGGAAAGGTCGGAGCTGCCGGCAAGGAGCTGGGTCAGAGGAGCGATGATAGAGGCGAAGTTCAAGATGGAACGTCGAAAGTAGGAGCAGAGGCCGATAAAGCTCCGAAGCTGCTTCAGGGAGGTTGGCTTCGGGAACTCTGCAACTGCGCGAAGTTTGGTGGGGTCGGGAAGAATGCCGTCCTTAGAAACTACGTGGCCTAAAATTGTGAGTTTTCGGGCGGCAAAGTGGCACTTCTTCAAATTCAACTGAAGCCCAGCGCCGGCGAGACACGTGAGGACATCCTTTAGGCGGAGAAGGTGAGAAGAAAAGTCGGCAGAAAAAACTACGATGTCGTCCAGATAACAAAGACAGGTCTGCCACTTGAGTCCACGAAGAACAGTGTCCATCAGGCGCTCGAAAGTAGCCGGGGCATTGCAGAGGCCAAAGGGCATAACGTTGAACTCGTATAATCCATCCGGTGTTATAAAGGCAGTTTTCGAGCGGTCATTATCAGCCATCGGTACTTGCCAGTAGCCGGAGCGCAAATCCAAAGAGGAGAAATACTCGGCTCCCTGTAAACAGTCCAAGGCGTCGTCGATTCGCGGCAAAGGATAGACATCTTTGCGCGTGATTTTGTTAAGCCTACGGTAATCGACGCAAAACCAGATGGAACCATCTTTCTTGGTGACCAAAACAACCGGAGAAGCCCATGGACTGTTAGATGGCTGTATGACGCCCCGGCGAAGCATGTCGTCCACGTTGTCAGCAATGACTTGGCGCTCAGAGGCCGACACGCGATAAGGACGCTGTCGTAAAGGTGCGTTTGTACCAGTGTCGATTGCGTGCGTAACGACAGACGTGCGACCCAGAGCAGTGTGAGGAAGGTCGAAGGCAGAAGTGAAGTTCTGTAGAAGAGCAGCGAGTTGATCGCGTTGTGCGGGTGGGAGATCTGCGTCAATAGCTTGTTGAAGAACATCGGGTGGTGTCGAAGCGGTCACTGTATCGCAAGAGCTGAGCACATTAACGTCTAATGAAGTAGGCGTTGCAGGAAGAGTATTTACAAGCTCGGGATCAAGTTCTTCAATACGACCGAGACACTCGCCGCGTAGCAGGACGGACGGGCACGAAAATGGATTTGAGACGTACATTGCACTAAGGCCATCTTCGAACTTTAGGACAGCAAATGGAAGCAGGAGGCAGGGATGGCGTGAAGCGGCGTCGGAAGGTGTGAAGAAGACAGTCGAACTAATAACGCTTTCACAGGAGAGTGGAACGAGGGCAGCAGAAAATGGAGGAATGTCTGTGTCACTGGCGACGAGGAGTTTTGCAGGCCGGGTAGGGACGTCACACAAGACGGTATCACAAAGAGGTAAAAAGGAAACTTCCGCGCGGGCGCAGTCAATAACGGCATGATGAGCGGAAAGGAAATCGTAGCCCAGGATGATGTCGTGTGAGCAGTGAGCCAGTACAATAAACTCGATGGTGTATAAGACGTCTTCGATGAGAACACGGGCTGTGCACGCTGCTGAGGGATGAATGCGCTGGGATGAAGCGGTGCGAAGCGAAAAGTCGGGTAGTGCGGTGGTCACCTTGCGAAGACGACGGCAAAGAGATTCACTGATGACGGATACGGCAGCGCCCGTGTCAACAAGAGCGAGTATTGCGACACCGTCGACGAACACTTGTATTACGTTTGCGGGAGAAGACGGAGGACTTGAAGAGTTCGAACCAAGCGCAGTTCTTGCCCCGGGAACTGCGACTGTTAGTTTCCCTCAACAGCGCCGGTAGAACGTCGGGGAAGCGGTGATGGTGAACGGCGACGAGGGGAAGATGATCGGCGAGAGGTATACGTTTGATTGTCCCGAGGAACGAACTCGGAACCGGGTTGAGTTCTCGGCGAGGGCTGGTCGGCGTCGTACGTGTAGTTCCAGGGGTCAGGGCAAGAAGGTGGAAGGCGTTGGCGGCAAAGACGGGCTACATGGCCCGGCAGCCCACAAGAGTAGCAAATTGGCCGGTTGTCTGTGGTGCGCCAAGGGTTCGTAGGGCGTTGGCGTACCCTTGGAATACGGACATGGAACGCCGACCCAGGCGATGGTGAAGGATGGTTGGAAGGGGCGGCCTGGTAGGAAACAGGTGCGGTTGGCATTAGCGGCCTGGCCGCAACTTGGGCGTACGTTAGTGGTGCCGTTACTTGCGGTGGCACGGGGCTGGTCGGAAGCACTGGGCTGGGCGAGAGCACGGAACTGGGCGAAAGGACATCAGCGATATGGTCTTGCACGGCACGCCGTATGGTAGGGGCCAAAGACGGAGCCATGTCAGGAGCCATGTTATATCGATGAAGATTACCACACTACAATATATATATATATATATATATATATATATATATATATATATATATATATATATATATATATTGCAGGGTGAAGGCCTACCACTTAACTCGGTCTTGTTGTAGATGTATCCAATTAACCTCATCGGCCCACCTAACTTTCTGCCGCCCCTGCCACGCTTTCCTTGCCTTGGAAGGCAACTTGTTACCCTAAAAGAATATGTTTTGCAATCTTTACGCACTACATGTGCTCTGACCATGCCCATTTCTTTTTCTTGATTTCCACTATAATGTCGTTAACTCTAGTTATTTCTCTGAACCTATCTGCGCGCTTCCTATCTCTTGATGTTACACCTGTAATTTTTTGTTCCATAGCCCTCTGCGCTGTCTTCAACTTAAGTAGAACCCTTTTCGTTATCCTCCACGTTTGAGTTCCACAGGTGAGTGCAGGTAACATGCAACTGTTCTATACTTTCCCTGAGCGATACCGGTAGATGTTAATACTTTACGGGTACTTGACAAAAGCGCTCCATCCCAATTTTAATCTCCTAGTTATTTCCCTTTCATGGTGAAGATCTGTGTTCACAACCTGTCCTAAGTAGACGTATTCGCCCACCACTTCTAGTACTTCGCTACCTATTGTGAACTGCTGTTCGTTCCCGAGGTTGTTGAACATTACCTTAGTCTTCTGTCTATTGATTTCAAGACTGTTCCTCAACACAGGAAGATTAGCCGCCTGGTTGCTTTTTTGAAGCCTGGAAGCCCCTCTCGAACTTACCTCATACCGGCCAATTGCCCTGGCAAGCTATGTTGGAAAAGTTATGGAGAGAATGGTGCTGGCAAGACTTGAGTGGTTTTTAGAGAGTAATGATCTTTATCCGAATATGATGACAGGATTTCGCCGGCGACGCTCTTCTATCGACAGCGTCATCGACTTTGTGGCGACAGTAGAACACGAAAAGCGTCACCATCGACTAGTAGGTGCTGTCTTTTTAGATATAAAATGGGCGTATGACACCGTCCTCCATGATGCTATTCTTGATGGACTTGACGACGTGGGAGTTGGTGGCCGGCTTTACTTGCGGATTGTGAGATATCTCAGTGGCCGGTCTGTTTACATGACTACGCCTGAGGAAATACTACACGCTATCAGGTCGGTCGTGGTGTTCCACAGGGAGGAGTCCTCAGCCCAACTTTAGTTAACGTTACGCTAATTGGCTTCGTGAGTGAACTACCAAATAACATTCACATCAGTGCATATGCTGACGACATCTGCATCTGGGCTTCTGGTTCGACGCGCCCACAAATACGTGCAAGATTGCAACGATCTGTGTCATCGACATCGATGTACTTACGGCGTCAAGGTTTACTTTTAGCGGCAGAAAATAGTGAAGCGATCGCATTTACGGGAAAATGTGTTAGCCGCTACCCCATTACTCTTCATGGAGTCGTGATACCGTACGTATCCAGGCACAGATTTCTGGGGGTAATTATCGACCACCGACTATCTTGGTCGAAACATATTACTATGGTGAAGAAAAGGCTAATTAATTTTCGCCATGTACTTCGTTTCATAGCTGGCATGAAATGGGGACCAACTGAGCGCTCCTTAATACGGCTTTACGAGACTGTTTGTTGGCTACATCCGGTACAGTCTCCCAGTACTCTCTAGTATCAGCATTTCCTGCTTGCGGACTTTAGAGAGCGTGCAAGCGCAGGCACTGAAAATATGCCTTGGACTGCCCAGATGCACCTCTAACAAAGGCACACTTGAAGAGGCACATGCTCGCCCGTTATCCGTATACTTGTCACACGAACCACTTCGTGTATATTTACAAGCACTTACTAGACACCGTTTTCACCCACTCAGCAAGATTCTGGATGTGCGGCCGGTCTGCAGTTTTACAAGTGCACGCCGCTGCCATCAGTTGCAAGTACCGACAGGATATGCCCTCCCATATCGTCCCGCCCAACCACCATGGACGATGGATAAACATTTGGTGCGCCTTCGTGTTCCCGGAATACTAAAGAAATTAATGGTGCCACTTAGTGGGCTCAAACAACTTACTCTGGCGCACATCGGGTCAGAATATCCTAATTATATTCACGTATACACCGATGGATCTGTGTCAGCACAGGTATCCGCTGCAGCTGTGGTCATACCAGCTCAGCAAACGACACTACATTTCCTTTTGGGACATACTTCAACATCAACCGCTGCTCAACTTGTAGCCATTCGGGAATCTATTCGCTACATATGTGGGGAGACACCTAAAAAATGGTGTATATTCACGGCCTCAAAGACTGCACTGCCAATTTTGGATAACTTCTTACACCGCACTGCCTACCAGTCCCTGGCAATAAACATTATGGAGCTCCTCACATCTGCCCAGCTCCAAGGTCACAGGATAATGTTTCAATGGATCCCTGCCCACTGCGGGCTCCATGGAAATCAACAGGCCGATGGTGAAGCGAAACGCACACTCAGCAATGGCCTCCAAACAGCTGTGCCTTTTTCAAGAGCGGACGACATGCCTTCTTACGAGTTGTACGAAGAATTTTACAGCAGCTTACTGGGCCCAGCCAGAAGCCCGACACATTCGTCTACAAAGGCTCGATCGAACATTGAAATTTTACGTTCCGCGTGATATTCCGCGTCATCAGAAATACATGCTTGTAACATAGACTTCGTTTAAATGTGGCTTTCACGCGCAAGTACTTGCATTTAATTGGACAGGTGGACTCGCCGGAATGTTCAATATGTGGCATCCCAGAGATTGTGGACCATATATTATTGGTGTGCCCAGTGTATGCGGGCGAAAGAAGTGTGCTAGCCGCTTCATTGAAGCGTTTGGACAAGAGGCCTTTGTCGGAGGAACTGCTGCTGGGAGCTTGGCAGGACAAGGGGAAGCGTGTCCAGGCAGTGCGTGCGCTTTGCCGTTTTTTGTGCGCCAGCGGGCTTGATTCGCGCTTGTGAGGCAAGCTACGAAGCCTGTATATATATTTCATATGCCTTCTCCCACATCGTCACCCATCATGGTCTTCTTTCTTCTCCCCTTCCCCCTTCCCCAGTGCAGAGTCGCAGGCCAGATTTGAATTATTCCGGCCAACCTCTCTGCTTTTCCTTGTAATAAATCCATCTATCTCGATCTTCAAGTCTACGTTTCCGCTTTTCCTATCTATCTTATGAATCATTATTTGCAGTTCATCCCCTAAGTTATTTAGCAAGGCAATGTCATCAGCTAATGGAAGATTACTGCTGAGGTATTCTCTATCGACCTTTATATCTAACTACTCCCATTCCAAGTCTGAATATGACCGGGAATATGGTGCCTCCTTGCATAACACCTACTCTCCTTATATATATATATATATATATATATATATATATATATATATATATGCGAGAACATTTAACGTACTTGGCTGCTTGAAAAATTATAGAGCGAAGGGTACGCTTCATTTAAAGATTAGAAGATATATATATATATATATATATATATATATATATATATATATATAATATTGTCACACACTCCCGCGTGACAATACGGGAAACTAGTGAGTGCGGTCAGTGAAAGTGAGATCGCAAATGATTCTAGCTTTCCTATGCCTCTGCCCGTTTCGATGTTAAAGAACCGAACTGAAGTGTTTGTTGACGGTGTACGTACTATGGCGTTGTTGGACACAGGTGCAACCATTTCTATATAAGCTTCGCTTTTAAAAACAGCCTTAGTCGTAAAATTATGTTTGGTTGTGATACTGTGGCGACATTGTGTGGGGTTGGTGGCGAACCGCTTAACGCACTTGGAGTCATGTTTCGTGAATCTTGTTATCGCCGGCCACACATTCCGAACTGAATTCGCAGTACTTGCTCGATCAACGCATGACGTAATTCTTGGACTCGATTTTCTGGAACAATGTGAGGCCACTCTCGACTTTCGCAACGGAGACATTTCTGTAAGCACTCGAATTGAATCTGCTTTGTGCGAAAATTCGCGGACCAATCCCAGCACGCTTTCGGTTTCGGACGACATAGTTATTCCTGCAATGTCAGCAGAGTTTATACAAGTTGTTAGTTCAAGCTGTGGCAGTGATGAGTTCGACGCTGTGGTTGAACCAGTCACCCTCAACTGCACGAAAAAAAGTATTCTTATTCCCCGCTGCGTCATATCCGTCATGAATGGCCATTCTTCTTTGTGGACGACTAACTGCTCTAACGAACCTTTTGTATTACCACGTGGTCTAAAACTTGCCAACTTTGACGAAGACGCTTTTAAATCAGTGGCACTGCTCAGCACAGACATTTCCCAGCCTACTGCATGCTCGGAAGTAGACAAGACAAAATTTCTTGCCATGATTAACAAATCCCTGCCAACAAGTGACCGTTACAGTTTAGTAGTAGTTCTGTCGAAACATACTGCGGCTTTCGATTCCTCTCGGGACTCACCACCACGGATTCCTATTTCCCGTACTCAGCACCGAATCAATACTGGGACTGCTGATCCAATCCGCCAGAAACCTTATCGTGTATCCCCATCAGAGCGCCAAACAGTCGAAGAACAAGTTAGTGATATGCTGCATAAGGGCATCATTCAGGAATTGTCTAGTCCGTGGGCTGCCCCTGTGATACTAGTCAAACAGAAAGATGGCACACGGCGATTTTGTGTTCATTATCGACGGCTGAATACTGTTACCAAGAAGGACGTGTATCCCCTGCCACGTATTGATGACGCCACTGATTGTTTACATTCGGCCTCCTAGTTTTCTTCAGTTGACCTACGATCAGGCTATTGGCAGATCCCCATGCACCCGGAAGATAAAGAAAAGACGGCATTCATCACCCGAGACGAGCTGCATATATTTAATGTGATGCCGTTTGGATTATGTAACGCTCCAGCCACGTTCGAAAGATTCATGGATACAGTTTTGCGCGGACTGAAGTGGCACATTTGTATGTGTTATTTGGGCGTTTAGTGATATTCGGGACTACTTTTTGTGAACACAAGTCGATTAGAGATTGTCTTGGAGTGCATTGAGAAAGCTGGTTTGGTACTCAATTCCAGGAAATGTCGTTTTGGAGAACGCCAGACTGTGGTACTTGGACATCTCATAGACAAAGATAGAATCAGGCCTGATCCGAAAAAGACCGAAGCTGTCACTTGTTTTAAACCCCCGAAATCGTTAAAACAGCTCAGGAGTTTTTGGGGGCTTTCCTCATATTTCCGGCGTTTTGTTCCGAATTTTACTGACCTAGCATATCCTCTTACTTGTCTTCTGCAAAAAAATGTACCTTTCAAGTGGACTGCCGAATGTGACTGCGCCTTTCATCAGTTAAACTTTATTTTGACATCAGGACCTGTACTACGCCACTTCTGCCCATCAGCTCCAACAGAACGTCACACTGACGCTAGCGCAGTCGGATTTGGTGCGGTCCTCATACAGCGCCACAATGGCAATGAACATGTCGATGAATATGCAAGCCATTCTTTAAGCAAGGCTGAGCGCAATTACACAGTAACTGAACAGGAATGCTTAGCTGTTGTTTTCGGTGTGTAACGGTTTAGGTCATATCTTTATGGATGCGCATTTAAAATTGTGACGGACCATCATTCCTTATGTTGGCTTGTAAACCTTCGTGACCCCTGTGGACGCCTTGCGCTGTGGGTTTTGCGCCTGCAAGAATTCAATTTTACTGTCTTTTAAGAGTGGTCGTAAGCACGGTGATGCTGACTGCCTGTCATGGTTGCCGCTTGAAACTACTGATTGCGTTGCGACAATGAGATCTTGGATGAATATATAGCTGCTACCTCTACAAGCTTCCACGATGTTGGTGAATTCAAGATTGCACAGAGAAACGATAGCGACTTGGCATCGCTTTTTGATGCAGCAAGTTCCCGGAACCCTCCGTTTTCATTCTGCATTCGTGACGGTCTACTATACAGGAAGAGCTACTCGTCAGTAGGTGCGCGGTTTCTTCTGGTAGTTCCTACAAGTCTTAGGTGTCAGGCTCTTCGGGTAATGGACGACGATGCCACAGCTGGACACTTGGGTTTCGCCAGGACATTGCACAGGACTAAGGAACGTTTTTATTGGTCGAAGATGCGTCAAACTACTCAACGTTATGTGGCCAGCTGCCTCCAGTGCCAGCGTTTCAAGCTTCCAACCTGCTCTCCCGCCAAGCCTCCTCTTCCTCTAATACAGGAACGCGTGAGTGGTGCGTGACACTATATATATATATATATATATATATATATATATATATATATATATATATATATAGATAACATGCGCTCATGATTTAGCTCAAATTGCAATTCAACCTACTCGTCTACAAGGTCTATACTAGACCTAGTTTTTGCGAGCCGTCAATATTATATGCACACTATATCGGTTGAAAAAGGCATTTCACACCATCACCTGGTAAGCGTGTCGATAGATTTAGTTAAGTTCACTTCCCTCAACAAAAAGTTAGCTATGTACGTTCTTTCAAGAATAATTCTAAAGCTGACGATGTTGCAGTGGTTGAACATATGGAAACATGTTTATTCAGTTTTGATGAAAATGATGATGTCTGCAAGCTGTGGGAGCGATTTGCGGGAATGTGTCAGTACTGTCTAAATACCTTCGTTCCAGATAAATGCAAAAAGGTTCACAAACACACCTTGGATGACGCGGAAGATTATTCAACTCAAGCGAAAACTAAAAAGTTTGAAGAAAAATAACCGCTAGTTAAGTCTAATTGTAATGCTTGCAAATAATCTTGAACATGCGGTTCGTGAGTCAAAGGACTTGTACTTAAACATAACGTAACCTAGTTTTGTTAAAAATGACCCAAGTACATTTTGGAATTTCCTGAGTGATAGCAAGAAACATATCTCAAAAATAACAGTGGGGGGAGGTACACGAACTGATCCGATTGACATTCAGCGAAGTTTTAATTCTATTCTCACTGTATATTTTCTGAAGCAGGTTTACAATACGCACAAAGCACGTCCTATTTTCCTGCATTGGAGGTGGACTTTGTTAGCCTCCCTGGTGCATTTGCTTCGGTTTTAGAATTAAAGCCTAAAACTTCTTTTGGTCTTGATAATTTAACGTTCAAGTCAAGTTAAGTCGTTTGATTTACATGAAAACAAAGTGGGTAGACCCGGACAAAAAAGTGGAAAAGATTTCACTTGAAGGCAGTCCGAGCCTCAGTGTACAAGGCAGCACAAAGGAAAGACAGCACAAAACTCTGGATAACAACGTTGATGTTAATTTGTTAGGAACAGCATAAGATGAGCTAATAAAATAGTTAGGTTACATTGTTTACAAGATAAAATATAGCAGCATGTACACATAAATATAAAAGAAAACTAAAAGAAAGATTTCGCGGACTGGCATGCTAAATCAGGAAAACAGAAAATTAGTTAACTTTGATGGAAACAATAATAGAATAACAAGACCCATGAGCATTATACAAACAGAAACCAGCAGACCAGCACAGACGCCGAAGGCATAAATATATATCCTTCAAAGCATTACGAATGTCACGCAGGCTGCTTTCTTCTGCACACATTCCTCTACCTAGTAATTTATTTAGTGTCTGCGGAACAATGAAGCCCAGCATTGAGCGTCCGTATTCGGTGCTGCAGAAATGAATGTACCAATGAAAATGATTACCAATGGAATATGTACGGACATTTATTTGGAGACTGAATAGGTCTAGGAATTTCTCTTGACAATTACGGATAGAATGTTTGTGCTTGATTGCCACATAATACTCCTAAAGTTTATGAATTGTTGAAATATTGAAATGAATAAATAGTTTCTTGGTGTGTGCATGGTAGTTTGCATTTGCTATGTGTCGGAGAGCTTTCTCTTGAAGTATGTACAGCTGTTCCAAATTCGGTTTCGTTGTATCGCCTCACAGCAAAAAGCAAAAATTCAAATGGGGTAAAACAGCGCATTTTATATTAAACGTTTTATGGATGGAGGGAGGAAATACCGAAATTTTTCAAGTATACCAACACATATTGAAAGGCGACATAAACCCACGTTAACGTTGGCGTCCTAGCTCATATGTTTGTTGAAATACACGCTAAGCGTTTTACAGTGTCCACAATTTCTATGCATGAATTGCCTATATTTACCTGAAAACCTGACATGATCACCCGATTGCGCGCATGGAAAATTACGGCTTTTTTTTTCGTGTTTAAAATAAAGAGTTTGATTCACTCTAGTGTTTCAATCCATCTAGAGTGATGTTTATTACGGGGGCTAAAGATTCATTACTGTTGCCACTGAAAAAGATACTAGCGTCGTCCACATAAATTATAAATTATAAATGTGTTTTTCCGAAGATATGCCGAAATAATTGCGAAGTTTCTTTTTGTGCTTGAAAAATCTCTGCTGTCATGAAAACTTCCGTTTGAATGGAAGACTGCTCGAAATGTTCCGGTCTTTAAAAAGGGGACTGCACAATAATACAAAATTACCGTCCTATTTTTTAACTTCCGCATGCTGTAAAATGATTGAACACATTATTGCCAAACTTATTAACAAATTTCTTGAAGAACACTCTGTATTAAGCGACTTTCAGCATGGGTTTAAAATGGGCTATTCTACAATAACACAATTAGTTATAATAGCACATACTTTTGCTAAAACACTGGATATGAATCATTGTGTCGTATTCCATATTTAAGAATTTTAGCAAAGCATTTGATGAAGTTCAGCGCAGAAAACTGATTGAAAAACCTAAGTATATTAATATTGCTACGGACGACAAGGAAGAAGAAGCGGGCAGTGGCGCGGGCAGGAGCGCTCGCGCTAGGCCCGCGAACATTCATTAAGCGTCATCTACCATCGCCATCGGTCATGTTCTGTCTGCTGTCTTCATCGGCTTACCGCTTCGTAACAATATATATGAAATATTATTATTATTATGAATTTATATTATCTCATCAATAGAGCGCAATTTGTTTCACTCGACGGGTGCAGCTCCAACTGACTCCGAGACACCTCTGAGGTGCACCAAGGAAGTGTGTTGGGGCCATTCCTTTTTCATATTTATATTAATGACATTGTTAATGCGGTTACTCTAGGAACGCATATTCACTTTCTTGCTGATGACTGAGTCGTATTCCGTCAAATTACATGTACGAGAGACCGAAATGAACTCAACCGGTGGCTTGAAAATGTTCATGTTTGGTGCAGTGAGTTTGCCATGGTTCTTAACATGAAAAAATAGTTTCTATGCAAATAACACATAAATAGAACCCGATTAACCACGTGTATACTCTTCGATCACCGACAATAAAGCAGGTTAATATCTGCAAATATCTAGGTGTAACAATAACCAGCAATCTTTTCTGGAACACACACGTGGATAACATATGCTCCTCTGCATTTAAAAAGCTGTTTTCTGAGGCATAAACTTAAAAATTCTGCTTCTCACGTAATACTGCTCATATATACGCTTACATCAGGCCAAAGCTTGAGTATGCTTCGGTTGTATGAGACCCATTTACTAAACTTAACATCTGTAAATTAGAAAGGGTTCAAAGAAAAGCTGTTAGGTTTATCTATTCGAAATTTAGAATCACCGATTTCCCCTCTGAGCTCATGAAGTTTTGCTAACAATATTGCCGCCAAGCCTTCAAAACTGTATTTGTTGTTTAATAATAATAATAATCTTTATTTAGTATATCGAAAACAGGATACGGAAACGGAAGCGCCGAAGCCACAAGTGGGCTTGTGCGGCGACAACCGGCAGCCGCGGCAATGCACGCGCTACATCCCTACTCCGTCAGAGGCAAAAAAAAAAAAAATAATAATAAAGGATAAAAAAAAACAAGGAAAAAAAAGATACATTTAGCACAACATATTATTAAAACTGCACTGATAACATTAACTTATTAAAGGTTCTCTAACGCTTGAACAGCAACTATCAGTGTTTTTCGGGTGGTCAAAGAAAATACATCGTCCGGTAGGTCATTAAAGATAGCTGGAACATAATAGCGTCTTGTTGCTTTACCGTAGTGAGTGCACACTCTCGGTTTAAGATAACGAGGAACATGTCTCAACGGTACCGGTTTCGTTTTTATGTGCCTGTATGCACTGGTCTAAAATATTTCAGTACTACAATTTGTTTAAAAAGATTGTCAAAAGAAGGCAAACCGGCTGTTCTAAACACACTGCTGGGCAAATTCTCCTGTGGCATGCAGAGGACGCTTGTAGAGATGTTTTTTAAAATCCTATTTACTCGACATTTCTATGTGAAAGAGCAGTTATAAAAACAGCACATACCGTAGCAGCCGCCGGCATGCGGCCTTATCACTTTGATTCTGGTAAGCATATCGATTCTGTATTTGTTTGTCAATGCTCGATGTCGCGAAATGCACTTTTATCAGTTTCTTTGTCGCGCAAGATGCGAAGAGATTTGTCTCCAAGATTACGGCCACTCGCGTATGTTTCTACAATGTTCCAGGTTGTTCTATTCACAGTTTGCGACGTTATCTAGATGGTGCTGAGCCGTCTTTAATTTGAACGGTGACGTGTGCGACACGCATTCTTAGTTCGACGATGGACGAGCACGTTTGTTGCTATCGCCGCCGCCGAGATGCTTAGTTCTTTTGCGGGTGCAAGTCAGCCCGATAAAGAGTTCGTTTCAGTACTATCCAGCCTGTGTTCTCTTCTGGTGTATACGGTCTTGTCACCACTACGTGACAATGTTGAATCACTTCGAACGCGCCGAGAAAAATATCGCCTTTAGTTTCTTTATTGGTTACTTAACCTCTCGAACATTTCAGTCAGCGGCATTGTTAACCCTGCGCGTCTTCGACCTGAATCTGTCTACGGGCTGTGCTTGCCGCTGATCTTCCCAGTCACAGTACCATCAAATGAACACCCATCCTACATTGGGTGGAGGCGCTGCTAACAAACCACAAGTTAACTTTGGATTCTTCGCAGTACTCATCCCCTCTATCCACACGCCGTACCCGACATCACATTCCCTCATTGATACCCTTTTTTGCGAAAACTTAGTTTTAAATATTAGTTTTTTCTACGGAGAACATCCAATTGGAATCGTGTTATGGCACTGTCAAAGTTTCGCAACCCTTGTATGCTCATTTTTATGCATATTTCTTTTGACTGTGTTCAGTATCTTTTGAATTTTCTTACTGATATATGCCTGTCCAGCTTAGACCATGAAAAGGATCTGCAGTATGTACTAAATACATAAATAAATAATTAAATAAAATAAATATCGTCTACATCCTGATTTCGCAATGCCTGTATGACGGCCGAGGTTTCTACTGAGTCAAATGCTTTTTCCTAGACAATGAATGCTATGTATAAGCTCTGGTTATATTCCGAGCATTATTATATCACCTGGTTGATGGTATTGACATGATCGATAGTAGAAAGCCCCTTCCGAAATCATGCTTAATATTTTGCTTGGCTGAAGTCTAAGAATGTCCTGATTCTGTTAGCGATTACCTTAGCAAACACTTTATAATGTGTTTGCTCAGTTATTCGCTGTTACACTTTCTGTTACACGAATAGTGTAACAGATATATGTAACAGAATATGGCATTCATGTAATTATTATGTATACCCCGTTTCATACATCAGGTGCAACGCAGCTAAAGCTACGCAAGTAGACAACGAGAAAAAAAAAAAGGCGTATCACTACGCGCTCGTTTTGTGACCCTGTGGTTTCTGCGGAAGCGAGCTCTATTCCGAGCATACACGTTTGCAATAACTTGCTTCGCGTGCCTGGACATCTTCGGAGTGCGGATCTAATAGAAAAAATCCGCTCCGAAGGGGCGCCTCCGACGACCTCCGGCACTGCATGGTTATACACAAAAAACAATACACACACAAGAGAATTAAACCAAGACGTTAACACGGATGATGCGCTTGGTCTTGGTTTAATGCTCTTGTGTATGTATTGCTTTTGTGTATAACCATGCAGCGCCGGAGGTCGTCGGAGTCGTATAGTCAACTAGCCCGCGGTCGCTGCACTACGCAGAGTGGAGGGCGCAGCTGGCAGGTTTGTGGGGCAGCGAAAACGTGACACGAAAGAAATTCACAAACAAAACATACAAATTCTCTGGAACCGATCCTTTCTCCCTAAAAAAGGTGCTTTTTATGAAGTTGATGGCAAATCTAAGATGTATTTAGCTTGCAGACAAAGCAACTATTATTTTCTCTCATCAAGAGCAAACACTATCTTTCATCGCGGACGCGGGAAGCGCTAACAAGAGCTGCAGCTTTGGAAGTTTTGCACTTGATGTATGAAACAGAGTATAGTTATTTCAAACTTTACGGCTGGATTCAAGTTAACGTGGATGCTGGAAAGTTTTTTTTTTTTCCATGGTCTATCCTATCGCCCCCGTTGCGATAGTGAAGATATGTCCGCCTGTTTAGCCATCGGCTGTCAACCTCCTTGCTGGTCCGTCGACATCATCAACTATCGCTGCAGGCAGTAGTCAGGCGACGTCCGTCGTCGTGGCTATAAAAGCACCGCACCTGGATCTCATCTTCAGTGGGCTTGGTGGCAGCGGCAACAACACAATGCTTAGCCGATGCTTGTTTTTGTACAGGCATATAAATGCCTCATACCGATCGGTCGATCGCTTCCTGTTACCTTGCCCACGTAGTCCCGCTTCACTTTCGTACGCTCTGCGTTGTCTTTGTTTAAGTGGCGATATAGAGCTTAACCCTGGCTCCCCGCTGAAAAATACTTATTTTGCCAGGATAGGAGATTGCCCGGTAACATGGTCTAGAAGCGGTTCTAGTGGCTCTCCAAACGCAGAAAATAATGTTCTCGGCGCTGTTGGGGTTGATGCTGCTGAAACCACCTGGGTTGTTGCCATGCTTTCGCAATTGCTTGAAAATCAGAAGAAACTTTCTCGTGATGTATCTGACACCAAGAAATAGTTTTTAGCACGTCTTGAAGATTTAGAATCTCGCATATCTGTGCTGGAGTTGTGATCCAGTAGTCACGGCCCTGAGGAGCCACGTTCTGAATTTTCTGTAACAAATGGTATAATGACAAATCTAATTGATAAAATACAATACTTAGAAAATCGTTCGAGACGTAATAATAATAATGTACATGGCCAGCCTAAGACAGAAGTGGAAACCAATGACACTTTGCTTGACAGTGTTCCTCAGCTACTCACACATAAACTGAGAATTGAATGCCCTCAGAACGAACGTTGCCACATGATAGGCAAAACGGGCAATGGTCGGGTTCGTCCGGTTGTCTTGAAACTCCAAGATTTTCGTGATAAAATTAGCGGTATGAAGAATGCCTCGAAACTAAAAGGGTCTAAATTTTTTATAACCGAGGACTTTTTACCTAGAGTGGGCGCCATTCGACAAAAACTGTGTTCCTCTTCGGCTTCCTAGGGCAGTAACGGTTCTTGTGTATGGGTACAATTTGACCATTGTTACGTTTCTCCACCGAGAAGTGGGACAGCTGACGCGACAACCGAATAGCAACAGGCAGAACCGCGAGCGGATCGGCCATTTCGACGCCGTTCATCGGCCGCGCAACGCTTCCTCCCGTCGACAAGTCTCAGCGTGTTCCTGCCACGCGCCAAATGTGTGTGCGTGCGTGTGTGTGCAAAAGCTGGCCAAGCCTGGAGATCGAGGGAAAGTGCGTCGCCCTCTCCGTTTCTCCACCGAGAAGTGGGACAGCTGACGCGACCACCGCATAGCAACAGGCAGACCGCGAGCGGATCGGCCATTTCGACGCCGTTCATCGGCCGCGCAACGCTTCCTCCCGTCGACAAGTCTCAGCGTGTTCCTGCCACGCGCCAAATGTGTGTGCGTGCGTGTGTGTGCAAAAGCTGGCCAAGCCTGGAGATCGAGGGAAAGTGCATCGCCCTCTCCTGTCTGCAGGAGGTGGAGGAGATGAGGTCGGAACACCTGCGATTGAGTCATTCGTCGTGAACCAACATGTTTGGCTCTCCTTTCATGTGAGGGTTTACCCTTTCCCTGTGAACTGGAAAAACTATAAAAAGCAGCGGCCAACTCCGCTGAGATAGAGACTACTTTGACGCGCCGTTGAGTCGACGCTAGACACCAGCTGTGTGAGAGTGTCTGTAATCTCTCCGGGTCAGCTTCACTGCCCGTTTCTTCATGATGTTGCAGTAAAGGTTGTTTCGTTAAAAGACGCCTCGTCTTTGCTGGCACCTTTGATGCCGTCCGCCGTCCACGGAGCCGCCAGGCCAACGCTACCGAGAGGCCGCGCGCCGCAGCGGTACGCTACCCAGGCACGCGACCCAAATGTAACAATTGGTGGCAGCGGTGGGATGACGACGACCAAGCCGTAACCGTGGTTGGAGGGACGAGCCAGGCGATACCGTCGTCCAACAACTGGTGAACAGCGGAGGAACGAGGACGACCAAGCAGTGACCGTGGTCGGTGAAAGGAGACAGGCCTGACCGAGGTGCAACATCTGGTGGGAAGAGCGGAGATGTCCCAGGCGTGACCCGTGAATCAAAGCAGCTCAGCGGAAAGTCGGAGCAGTGCAACGAGCCCTGTGTGATGACTGGTTGCCTGCAGCGGAACGACTGCGTTGGATTCTTGGCTGCGAGGTTTGGTGAGTGCGGGACTTTCTTCTACTGAGTTTTGCCAGGCTTTTGTTAAGTAGAGAACAGAGCTTGGTAATTGTGTTGTCGTTGTTGCTGGGTTAAGTGCAGCAAGGCAATAGTGGGCAGTAGAGGAGGCAGCACTCGGAACAGCCATGAATTTGGATTTGAAGTCGTTGCGCAAACCGAAATTGCTGGAGCTTGCGGAGGAGTTGGGTCTGAATTTGTCAGACAAACTCAGAAAACCAGAACTGTTAAAGGCTATTCTTGCGTTAGGAGCTGAAGATGACGAGCTTTTGGAATGCCTTGAGATCATTGACGAACGTCAAGAGGAACGTGAACGTAGAAAACGTCACGAGAAAGATGAACGTGAACGTCACGAGAAAGAGGAACGTGAACGTCACGAGAGAGATTCGTCAACGTAGAGAACGCCACGAGAAAGAGGATCGTGAGCGTAGGGAACGTCGCGAGAAAGAGGATCGTGAGCGTATGGAACGTCACGAGAAAGAGGACGCTCGCGTAAGGAAACTGATGCAGCTGGAGATTTCAGCACATGGAATGAGCGTGGAAAAGATTAAAGCTTTTAATGCCATTCATTGTAACAGTTCAAAACCGCGAGACGGTCCACCACCGTTCCTCATCGCCGAGGATATGGCAGAGTATTTGACAGACTTTGAGAGTGTCTGTAGACGTAAACGCTTCGAGCGAGATAGTTGGGCGCAGAAGTTGGTAGCTCTTCTCTTCGCTGAAGCGTCGGAAGAAACCAAGCGATTGGTTGGCAACCACTCTACAAATTATGATCAACTAAAAAAGTCGTTGCTGATACGATATCAGATAACGCCTCATGATCTTAGGAAGAGGTATGAGAGCGAGAAACATTGTTACAAGTCGTACTTTGATTTGGCGTACCAGTTGAAAGCCGCTGTAAGCGAATGGCTAGACAGTGCGGAAGTTCGGGAGCAAATCGAACTTGCACCGGAGTGTGAGAAACAGCTTGGGGAAGCGGCCGAGCAATGTGACCGCAGTAGCGAGCCGACCGAGCCTCGAACGGAAGAGTATCCTGTTACCTTGGTCGAGCCACTAGCTGAGACGGTTAGCACATGCTTAATCGGCGAGAAGTCCGAAGTGATGCCGTTAAGCGAGGTGAACTGCATGCCGACCCAAGTAGCTGTAGGAGATACAGTTCCATCACATGAGAGTGGGGAACTGGTAATAACTGAACCGCCTCTCAATGCAGAAGCTTGTGTAAAGCGTGGCGGAGAAGGAAACCAGCTAGAAAATGACAGAATTTCGGTTTCCGAAATCAGCTTCGTCGTAGAGCAGGGCACGCAGAAAAACGAAGTGCCGATCAGGGAAACTGCGCAGCCCGAGAGTTGTGATCAACCAGGGCAGACCGACGAGGAGTGTGCGTCCGCTGTAGAGAGCGAGACTTGCGAAGGCGACAGTGAGCGACCAGAGCAGAGTCAAAATAGTTCGTGCTCCGAAACCACGCTAGGTTGTATTCGCGAAGGCAACCCCAGTGCGAACGCGGACGTGGCACACATGACCCTCACGCAATCCGAAGCGCCCCAGCTGTCGAAGGAGCTTGATCGTGCGCCGGTTAACGCTGAGCGATGCGGCTCATCGGAGGACCCGTGTAACGTGAGTGGCGAGCCAGAGGAAATGCCTAGCTTGAGGGCTGGCATAAGCGGTTGTTCGGATTTGACTGAAAGTGAGTCAAGCGATGCAGGCGCGGCGCTGCCAGAGGAAATGCCTAGCTTGAGGGCTGGCGTGAGCAGTTGTCGTTCGGACTTGACGGAAAGTGAGTCATGCGCTGCTGGCCGCGAATCAGACGCGGCGCCGCACTTTGACCACTTTGACGACACCGGTGTCCTACTAGCTCCGGTTACCGCTAGCTTGCCAGAGCTCGCGCCGAAAGAAAGTAGGACTAGAGTATTCAAGTGCTGCCACCGAAAAACGCGGAAGGGCAGGCACGAGAAAGATTGCTGCCGTCGTAAGGAGAGCAAGCTCAAACGGTTGCAAAATGAAAGCAGAAGGCTAGTAATCCAGCGCTGCCGACGAAAAACGCGAAAGGGCAGGCGCGAGAAAGAATGCTGCCATCGTAAGGAGAGCAAACTCCAAAGATTGCGAAAAGAAAGCACAAAGCATGTGTTTCAGTGCTGCCGTAGAAAAAAACGGAAAGGCAGGCGCGAGAAAGAAGCGAGAAAGTTGAAGCTATCGCGAAAGAGAAAGCGACTATCCCAAAGGCACAAATGCGCCCCTGCAAAGAAAATGCGTGATTGGTGGGCCACACGTAAGGAGAGGGATAGATTGTTTAGAAAAATGAGCGACTCATGCTCATGCGTTTCTTCGCACAGAAACAGGAAGGTAAGGTTGCTCCGTGAAACGGACAACCGAAGTTTTAGTGAAAAAGGTGATCTCAATGGTAACGCCGATGGCTTAAGTCGGAGCCCATAACGTGAGAAGAAGCCTGTATTCACTTGTTGGTGCTTTTCTTCCTGACATAGGATTTTGAAGAGATTGCATTACATTATTTTTGTTTGAAGTGGTGTTTTTGAAAGCGCAATTTTCAAATTTGTGGACGCGTTCCAAGTGCTGCTAAGCTGCCCTGTAATGTAGATGGGGGCATAAGAGGGAAATAGTCTGGCAAAACTTAGTGAAGTTTGTGCCGTGCTTGCTGGCTGACCGGTTGAGTTTTTAGCGTGGTTGTGACGTTGTGGGTTGCCAGAAATCTCTTCTGAAGACAGGTTGCAGAGTGCCTTGTAAACACGGACTTGCCAAGGAATTCTTCAGGCTGTTTGGCTCAAGAGAAACAGAGTCGGATGACCCCGGCTAGCAGCAACATCCCGATCCCTCCGGACAGCGGATGCAGTCCCCTGCCCTTCGGGATCTCCCTCCCCCGGCGGGGCAGTCTGTTACGTTTCTCCACCGAGAAGTGGGACAGCTGACGCGACCACCGCATAGCAACAGGCAGAACCGCGAGCGGATCGGCCATTTCGACGCCGTTCATCGGCCGCGCAACGCTTCCTCCCGCCGACAAGTCTAAGCGTGTTCCTGCCACGCGCCAAATGTGTGTGCGTGCGTGTGTGTGCAAAAGCTGGCCAAGCCTGGAGATCGAGGGAAAGTGCGTCGCCCTCTCCTGTCTGCAGGAGGTGGAGGAGATGAGGTCGGAACACCTGCGATTGAGTCATTCGTCGTGAACCAACATGTTTGGCTCTCCCTTTCATGTGAGGGTTTACCCTTTCCCTGTGAACTGGAAAAACTATAAAAAGCAGCGGCCAACTCCGCTGAGATAGAGACTACTTTGACGCGCCGTTGAGTCGACGCTAGACACCAGCTGTGTGAGAGTGTCTGTAATCTCTCCGGGTCAGCTTCACTGCCCGTTTCTTCATGATGTTGCAGTAAAGGTTGTTTCGTTAAAAGACGCCTCGTCTTTGCTGGCACCTTTGATGCCGTCCGCCGTCCACGGAGCCGCCAGGCCAACGCTACCGAGAGGCCGCGCGCCGCAGCGGTACGCTACCCAGGCACGCGACCCAAATGTAACACCATGTGTTTATTGATAACGTTCGATGCGACTGAGATCATGCTTTCAATTGCTTGGTTGGGCCCTTTTCTACTCCAGATAACGTTTCTGTACAAAATGCGCTTCATCATCCTCGCCTTCAGTCAGTCCGTCTACTCATTCGAAGACCTCCCCACCAACCAGCCCTTCTAAATGACTCCCTCGTAATCCGGCGGATATTCCGGCGCTCTGGACACGCAAGCGCACTCACAAGACAGATATAGCAATCTCAGTAGCAGCATCGCAATCTCTCGTAATCTCAGTAGCCAAATCGCAATCTCAGTAGCCGAATCGCAATCTCAGTTGCTGTATCGCAATCTCAGAAGCCGTATCGCAATCACAGTATGAGAAGGCCGCCCCACAAAAACGAACGCGGCGCAACAAACACTCAAGAGGCTATAAAAACAAGGCATAGAAGCGAGTAAAAACAAAATGCAGCATGATAAATAAAAAATGGCAATGAAGAGTCAACAATGAACAAGGCAAAATTATGAAAAGGTGAAGATGCATGGAAAAAATCCAACAAAAAACAAGTCAAAACCATCAATGAGGCGAACTATAAAAGCAGGTGAAAGTTCATCAAAGAGGAAACAATTAACAACCAAAAATTCAATGTGAGCTAAAAACAGGTGAAAAAAATGACGTCAGTGAGGTGAGAATTAACAAAATGAGGTAACAATTAACAGCAAAAACTCAATGAGTAGCTGAAATCAGGTGCATGGATATCGTAAATGAGGCGAAATCAGTAGGTCAAAAAAAGAAACAGAGAAGTAAGAAAAGTCTTACATGGCTTGGGATGCCGAAAATATAGACCCGGAGAAGAAAGCGATCTCTTCTTCTAGGAGGGCTACTGAAGGCACGCTGATGCAATCTGCTGTTGGCTCTTAATTTCCATTTTTCATTTATCATGCTGAATTTTGTTTTTACTTGCTTCTGTAGTTCGGTTTTATAGCCTCCTTTGCGCCACGTTTGTTTTTGTGGGGCGGCCTTCTCGTACTGAGTTTGCGATACGGCTACTGAGACTGCGAGAGATTGCGATGCTGCTACTGAGATTGCTATCTGTCTTGTGAAATCGCTTCTGTTTCCAGTTCCTTCTGTCAAATATAAGTGCGCTGATCAAAAGCGTCCAGAATAAAGTTGAAAGTTCAGCGCAGTAATGTGTGTCCCTCGTTCTTTTGTCCTTGTTTGCCAGCGCTGCGACGCCATAATGCTTCACAACTACCACCAACTAGCCCAGCCGCATACCCTACATAGGAAACTCAAGTCGCATAAGCATGTATGATAAGCTGCAAGGCTCGACAATGTCTATATAATGCGCAGGTTTACAATGAGATATTGAATGGAAGAGTCTATGATAGGCCCAATCAGGAAACGCCACAGGTTTCCTAACCTTGGAAATTTTGAATGGATTAAGAAGGTTGTGTATATAATCTATTATGAAAACTTCAACAATAACCTTTTACTGGTGGTGACAAACTGGCTGTATAATGAAGCGATAATGGCCTGAACTATGGTCTAGCATTGAAAATTTATAGTAAGCGTGCCGAGGACCCAAGCAGAACCGATATTAGTGCCACTGCGTTCTAGCATTGTGCCATTGTCGGTGTGCTGCTTGGCATATAAATAGCGTTTTAAGAATCACTGATGATTCCCATTAATTCAAACTTTTAAGTTTCTGGCAAAGAATATAATGGCATATAGTGTCAAATGCTTTCGAAATATCTATATATACACCGATTGCTATGCTCTTACCAATAGCCTCGTCGGTATTTTAAGACAGGGATATATAGCAGTTCCTAACTTCGAAAACTGTGGTGATTACAGTGTCAATCTTTTCCAAGAAAGTTTTTATCCGACATGCTAAGAATTTCTCGAACAGGGTATAAAGGAATTGTGAGCAAAGATCGGTGTGTAATTTTCGAGTTTATCAGGGTTATCACCTCTATTCATTGAGATCACTTTACCGACATTAAACGCAGGGTAAGCAGCACAGTAAATTGCTTTGTTAATCAGGAAGGCCAATCCTCATGCCAGTCTACCGCTTAATAAGGGATATAGAAATTTCATCGACGCCAGGAGCTTTTCTTGACTGAGTTCGAGTTTCACAATAACTATGCCTTCATCAAGTGTAACATCTTCATACATGAAACAATATTCCTGTCGAGTTGGCAAGGTAAAATATTATTTATAGTCATGGAAGTTAGTTTCCTGCCAACGGCGCAGAAATGAGCGTTGTCGTGATTGGCTACAAGAGGCCGACGTTGTAGGTCATCGGGTGCGGGCAACGCCCGTCTTGTGGCGTAGGGTCAAAAAATAGAATTTATGGTATTCCCGTCCTTCTTGCAATACAAGAACTCCTACGATTTTAAGAAATGATTCTACGTCACAGATAGGATTGCAACACGTTAAAGTGTATAGAGCATCACCCAAATTTCGATTGCATGTGCGGGATTCGGGGCTTTTGAGCCACATACGCTACCTGACCCGCAGTAGGAATCCTTTTTTACTTCAACGTGGAATTCATAACTGTGATATAACGCTATTTTTGCAATAACTATGAGAAGTAAGGGGGCAAAAGAGCGCTAAGGGTTAACAGGCCACGAAAAGTGATATTCCGCTTTGAAGACAATCTGTTGTATACTTCATGGAGCAGAAAAGTAGAAGCTAACGAAAAAGGTATGAAACAGAAAATGGTGGATGGAATTTAAAAGGACCATAAAAATCGGAGGAAACGATACGTAGAAAACGCTCACTGGAAATAGGCACCCCATAAAATCTCACTGCGCGGCAACAATCTTTAAGCTGCCTTTATGAGCACTGAAGATATGACCGTTCAAAAATGATCCTTCTGCTCTCCCCCTGAACTCAGGCCACTGCGGCGTGCAAGAAAAAGAAATTACAAGAGTTCAACGCTGCTGAACTAAATATTGAGCGAAAGCATTAGCTGCGGGTGACCGAGCGTTCTTCTTCTTCTCTTTTTCTTCTTCCTCAGCCCACATATAAAGCTCCGCTTTAACCAAGCCGTATGAACGTGCCTTAGTGGCCTATAGAGGTAACGTGAATGCCAGGGTCCTAGCAGGCTGATTCTGACATAACCGTCCCGTGTGAAACGAGAGACCCATGTTGGCAGCTCCTGCCAGCCCATCTCTCGCTTTTGTGTCAAGTGGGGTGTGACGTCACGCGCTGCGCCGTGGCTGCGACCGGGCTACGCCGACCGCTTGAGTTGGTCATCATCAGCCTGACTATACCTACTGCAGGGCGAAGGCCTCTCCCATATTTCTCCATTTAACTCGGTTCTGTGCTAGCTGCTTGAGTTGGTATCTCAGCTCTAACCCTAGTGTCACGTGGGGCGTGACGTCACAGCATCACATGGGTGCGGCCGCTACGCTGACCGCTTGAGTTGGTAGCCCAGCTCTCACCCTAGTGTCACGTGCGGTGTGACGTCATAGCGCCACGTCGGTGCGGCCACGCCACGCTGAAGGCTCGAAACCTAGAGTAGTATTGCCAGGGGTGTGAAACTCCCTGTACCTCCCAGCGGCCACGAATTACAGACGGTAGCGCCAAACTTCCCATTATAGCGGGAGGGGGCGCGCAAAAAATGGACTTGACGGGGGAGGCCGTATAGAGGAGCGGTCCAAAAAAACGGTGCGCTGAAGGGGGTGTCGGTAGGTTGCTTCAAGCAGCGCGGGTCGCGCGCTTCGCCCGTGCCCGGGAGAACGCTCTGCCCGTGGATTTTCTACCGTATCGTCATTCTGCCGCGGCGCGACCGGCTCGCGGCAGGAACAGTGTGATGGAAAGAAAAACCACAAGCATAGCGCTCTCGAGGGCACAGGCGCTCGCGAGCAAGCATACCCGACCGCAGCAAGAAATAGCACAGAGAACCGCAGATATTGTTTCACTTTTTTATTAACTGCACGTGAAATACAAAATCAAAAGATGCGACGAGGTATCCCACACACACACACACACACACACACACACACACACACACACACACACACACACACACACACACACACACACACACACACACACACACACACACACACACACACACACACACACACACACACACACACACACACACGCACACGCACACACACACACACACACACACCCCGCCGGGGTGGCGCAGTGGTTACGGCGCTCGACTACTGTTCCCAAGGATGCGGGATCGAATCCCGGCCTCGGCGGCCGCTTTTCGATGGAGGCGAAAAGCAAAAGCGCCCATGTGCTATGCGATGTCAGTGCACGTTAAAGAACCCCAGGTGGTCGAAATTTCCGGAGTCCTCCACTACGGCGTCTCTCATAGCCTGAGTTGCTTTCGGACGTTAAACCCCACAAACCAACCAACCAACCAACGAACACACACACACACACACACACACACACACACACACACACACACACACACACACACACACACACACACACACACACACACACACACACACACACACACACACACACACACACACACACACACACACACACACACACACACACACACACACACACACACTTCACATAGCCAAAAGTTTACAGTAGTGTTCTGGGCTAACATTGTAATCTTGCATGCTTGCTTTATCACTACAAAAGAACCCAGTTTGCCGGGACTGCTTCTGTCAGCATGCGTACAGTTGATATGAAATTAAATAAATAATGCACATATTCATTCTACGCATTCCATATCATCAAAGCAATGTAGAAACATGGAGCAAATAATTGCGTTCTAGCTACCTAGTGGTTGGTATTTAATGCAAGTAGTCACATGTGCTATACATAACCAAAATGCACGATTAAACATTTACACACCCTTCCTGGAAGAATCGTCTTCTTCGAAACGCACTTACGTCCCTCCACAGCACATGAAGGTAACAAGTTCAACAACACGAACTACAGCGGATATCGCCGACTGTAATGGCCAGCACAATCAGCAGACGAGATGGGTCCATGGAAATGGATCTGCACGCAGACAAGTCTCTCGTCTCACGAAGGGGCGAAGAGCCAGCAGGAATTAGATGTACAGAGTAAAACAACCGTGACGAAAAATCGCGACTTTGGCCGATAAGCCAACACGCAAAGAATTCATAGCGCTAGGCTATGCAGACGACCGACGCAGACGAAGGTTCGAATTCAAATCGAGCGGAGTCGTAACGGTTGCAGCGGTTCACGCGAGGACGAAGCAAGCTACGCAGCGGAGTCGGCGGCGCCGTCACTGCGACGGGAAAATTTAGGCGCGAGGGAGAAGTCCTCCTCCCAGCTTTTTTTTTCCTCCTTTCGCCCCCGCTTGGGAGAATTAGACGGGACGGAAGTGCCCCTGAAGAAGTTACCAAGATGCTTCGACGCCTCATGAAGCCCCGTCCACCCTGATAACTGCAGCGGCCAATCAGCATGCACACGCAGCAAGCCCATGTAACGTCACATGAGAGATTTGCTCACGGTGCGCGTGTGAACGTGTCGCCCCAAATATTCGCGAGTGGTCGCCAGGAGCGATGTTTAAATACTATATGTGAATTATGCGTTACACGCAAATCCTTCAAATTTGACTAGAATAAGGACCACTTATATAGATTTATTGCATTATATTATCCCTGCAAGTAGCATTCTCAGGGGTCTTTTAGGAGACTGGAAGCTAGCAGAGTGGGTCAGGGAACAAGTGCGAGGTAATCATCAAGATGATGAACTGGTCATGTGTGGGACATGTACGGCGAAGAGAGGATAACCTATGGTCGCTAAGGGTGACAAATTGGATTCGAAGGGAATGCAGGAATGGCAAAACGTTAGGTGGATTGATGAGATTAAGAAGTTTGTAGGGCTCTAATTGCGACAGCTAGCACAGAACAACAGAACCGACTTAATTGGAAGCATAAAGGACAGGCTTTGCCCTGGAGTAGGCGTAGTCAGGCTGATGTTGTCCTCGACACATGGGGTAGATGAGTGAAACGATGTCTCTTTAAAGAGTTGGTCAAAAGCCTCCTCCTGTTTGAGGACTGCAAAACACTCGCACAGAGTGCTAAATGCAAGGCCGTGCAGCTGTGTCATGTGGTCTTGGACATTATGCATAAGATGGACGCTAATGAGTATGGGTCATATTCTATAGGAACAAACCAAATATGAGTGGTTTAATGAGTAGATGTGTACGCGAACGATGCCGCTGGAGAAAAAGAGCTCACAGGGACCAGTAGACGTACTAGCGCAGAATTAAACTGGTCTACGCAATTGCCAAATCTCGCTCCAAGCCTGGCATTGAACGCGCGCAGGAGTCGTTCGGCGAACTACGTCAGCACACATCCGCTATGTTACAAGTAGGCGCAATGGCGCCTTGTACACCGTATTTTCACTATAGAAATTTTTAAACGAGCAGACACCGTGTTCGCGATGAAACATCAGGTCTCGATTAGTTCCGGTGGCCGCCACATGCTGGCTCCAATTTCGCCTCCGGCAAGATTATGTTAATTTTCTGCGGTTTTTCGTCGAAACTAGCTCTGCCCGCCCAAAAGTCTTAATAGACACCTTTAGGAGACCGTGCTTCGTGCTGCAGTCTGCGTTACTGGAGTTGCGGAGATCCTACCTACAGAAACTCGCTAAGCTGACGGGCAACTAGCGCCATCTGACATCCCGGAAGCCATCTGCCACGCGTCGGGACCAATGAAGCGTGTTCGCACTGCCGGTTGGAGGGATCTCGCAACTCCAGTAACGCAGACAGCAACATGATCTGCTGAAGGTGTCTATTATCGCTGTCGCGTCATACTTCCACTGCGGTGTCCCCAATGTTCTCTTGGAACCCTCGAGGGCAAGGAGGAAGGAGTACGCTAGGTGTGCTTCCCTTCTTTCGTCGCTTTTGCCCACCTCTAGGCAGAGCCTCTGCAACAGGGGATCGTTTGCGACATATGCTTGTTTTCATGATCGGCGTTCCAGCTGGGGTTCCTGATGCTCCTGCTTAGGTAAGCGACTTCCTGAAGCCGAGCGGCTGCCGGCGGGCTGTTGCGCCACATGACAGCTGCGCACTGAGGAGAAGCATCGGCGTCGGACAAGTCTGAACCAAGGAGGTTATTAAAAAATTAAATAGCATTGTATAATCTGCGTTGGAGTAATGCGAAAGCACTGATGCTGCTCTTGGTTGTTTCTGGTTGCTTAATTCACTTCTTGTTTACGCATTTTATTCTTTGGTACGTTCAAATTGCGCTCCATTCTTTTCCTATGCACTTTTTCGGCTGTACTTCCGGTTGCGTGACGTCACATCCTTGACGTAATGTTATTTCACTTCTGTTTACCCATTTTAGTCTGATACTTTTAAATTGCGCGTCAATCCCTTCCTACGCCCTTTTTCAGCTCTACTTCCGGTTGCGTGACGTCACATCCTTGACCTCACCGTGATTGACATGTTTAACTATTTCAGTTTTTGGTCGCTTCAAATTGCGCGCGAATCCCTTCCTATGCCTTTTTTTAGCTCGACTTCAGGTTGCTTGACGTCCCATCTTTCACGTCACCTTATTGACTGATTTAATTAACTATTTTTGTGCTTAATACATTCATCTTTCATCATCATCTTTATTTACACTGTGAGGTACATGTACATGGATTATTAGTATTACAGAAGGAGGTCCCGAAGTATAAACTGTCCGGGGGACCTCCTATGACAGAATGGATAAGATTAGCAGGTAATATACTAGGCAGTAAAAAGAAGAATATACAGGCGTGCAGGGAAAAACTATAATAGAATACTAACAAGAAACAGTGCAAATAAATTCTAAATAAACAGGAACTTCAAAAAAAAAAATGCACAAATTACAGAAATTAGCGCATTATTGGTACAGGAATAAATAAAATGTAAACACGGAAACTATGATCCAGACAAAACATCTTTAGTTGGTGGAACAAAACAAGGTTGAAAATAAATATGTTTTTAATGAACGATAAAATGAATGAATAGTACGCTGTGCTTTAATTTCAGGAGGCAGTGAATTCCAAACAGATATGCCTGAGAAGTATGCAGTTTGTTTCCCATAATTGGTCCTCATTTTCGGTAGTAGTAGATTATGCTGTTCAGCAAATCTGGTGTTATTTTTGTTAAAAAGCTTGGATGACTCAAAACCACTAAGGACGACATGTTTATTACGCGTTTTGAAGATGATTGATGCCAACCTAAAATTAAGCTGTAGCGACAATGGAAGTATGTTAAGTGCGCGATAATAATTGAAAACGGATGCACGGTAAGGGCTGAAGGTAAGTATGCGGAGTGCTTGATTTTGAAGGTGGCGAACACATGAAAGGTGAGTGTTGTATGTGTTACCCCATGATGATATGCAATACGAAAGGTGGCTATGTATGAAGGAGAAATACAACATGCGAAGTGTAGGTAGGTCAAAGTAATGTCGGGCTTTAATTATTACGTGAATACCGAAGGCTGCTTTAGATTTAATGAATTTGGTATGCTGATGAAACTTTAGTTGATTATCTAGGACGACACCAAGAAATGTAGTAGATTCTGACGGGTAAATTGTGTCCGTGCCTAAATGTACCTGAAGAGCAGGAACTGCCTCTTTATTGCGTGAGTGAAAAATCATAAAGGTGGTCTTTTTTGGATTAATTAGGAGATGGTTATTTTGGCACCAAAGGTGAATACTCATAAGGTCAGCGTTCAAATTGGCGGTTACAACAGAAACATCGCTAGCGTGAGAAAAAATGGTAGTATCGTCAGCGTAAAGAATTGAACTAGAGTAGTTGAGGCATTTTGGCAAGTCAATAATATAGATAAGAAAGAGAAGAGGGCCTAAAATGGATCCCTGTGGAACACCGCGGTTAATTAGCTTAGGGTCAGAAAATGTGCCACTGAATTCCACAACTTGAAGTCGGTCAGTGAGATAGCTACGTATTAGTTTAAGAGCAGGACCAGAAACGCCAAGGCATTCTAATTTTTGAAAGAGAATGTTATGGGTAATTGTGTCGAATGCTTTTGTGAAATCTATAAAAAGGGCGCCAACAACGTAACCACGATCAAGGGAATGTTTAATTTTGTCAGTGAATTCTATTAATGCAAGTTCGGTGGAGTAGTTCGGAGGAAATCCAAATTGGTATGGAGTTAAGAGATTGAATTTAAGAAGATAATTTGTTAGCCGAATGACAATTAGTTTTTCAATCAGTTTACTGAAAAACGGTAGTATAGTAATGGGACGGTAGTTGGTTATTATACTGCGGTCGCCTTTTTTGAAAACTGGTACCACTTTTCCTCGTTTCAGCTGATTAGGAAAACTACCAGTTATAAACATTGAGTGAATTAAGTGAGCCAAAACAGGTGAAATGTCCTCGGCAATAAGCTTCATTTTAGCTGGGACAATCCCATCTATCCCGGGGCCTGTATTTTTTAATTGCCTAATGGTTAAAAGTACTTCGTTAGCAGAAGTTGGGTATAAAAAGAAAGAATGGGGGGTGCGGGTACACACTGGTGACTGTGAGTTAACGACAGCTGTGTCAGAACTGAAGATACGATTAAAAGCATTGGCCATATCTATAGCATTTGAGAAAGTGTCGATTCCATCGCTAAGGTTAGTCATGGTAGGTTCACGGGCAGCCAGATTTAAGCACTCTTTAATTAGTTCCCAGTTTTTACGCGTGTTGTTTCCATTAGCTTTAATTTTGTTTTGGTAATAAGTACGCTTGGCAGTCTTAAGCACAGCTGTTAGAGTGTGACAATACTTTTTGAAGCGGTTACGAAGTGCGAGGTTAAATGGCTGCTTTTTAAGTTTTTTCCTAAGATTATCTTTTTTGCGAATGGAACGCAATAACCCTCCCGTAATCCATGGATTTCGAGGCACGGAGAATTTCTTCTCCTGATTAAAAGTCGTTGTAGAAGAGCTAAGGCATTCTGTTATTAAACTGATGAACTTGTCAAACGCTGCATTAGGACAACTTTCATTCAGGACGTGGCTCCAGTCTGCGAGAGTTATATTCTGAGCAAATTTGATGTTATCAAGTGACTGTCTCGTAAGGAATGTTTCTTTAATGTTCCGAACACCATTTAGTATAAGAAAAATAGGAAAATGATCAGTTAAATGAGTATCAACCACTCCAGCAATATGAGATGAAATAATGTTCGTTAGAATGTGGTCGATAAGTGTGGTTGAGCCGCCTGGAATAATGCGCGTAGGTGAACTGATAAGTGATTGTAGACCATGACCAAGGAAACAGTTGCTATAATTCACGCTGTAGACGTCATTTTCGTCAATAATGTTTATGTTGATGTCTCCCATAATGATAATGTTTTTGTTTTCGTGATTTAGCATGGTAGGTATTCGGTCAAGCTCAGAGCAGAAATCAGAATAGGATGAGGAATGAGAGCGATATACTGTTCCGATTATTGTGTTCCTGTTGGAAAGGAATGGTTTGTAAACTTCTATCCAAATCGATTCACAACTGTCAGTGGAAAATACAACGTCATGCCGGCGATGATATGTTAGATAACTAGAAATGAAAATGGCAGACCCGCCATAACGGCTATCATGGCGATGGGCGTATTCTTCTCGGTAATTTTGAATATGAAAGAGTTTATCAGTAGCGGGCGAGAGCCAGGTTTCAGAAAGACATATAAGAGAAAATGCATGATCAGTAAGCGTTAAGAAATTTATTAAATCATCGTAATGACAGGGAAGGCTGCGTATGTTCAGATGGATAATAGATTCCGAAGAAGGAGCGGCGTCACGAAGAAGTGATTTGAATTCTTCGAGAGAATAAGATGCCGTAGTTAAGGGATGAAAAGCTAGATAGATTAGGTGAAGATAGAAAGGTCACTGTGGCTGGATGTACGAAAAACGCGACTATCTGCTGTCTTTCGGGCCTTGATCCGGCAGTTGTCCACCCAGACAAACTTCCAGTCTTTCTCTTTCTTTAGTTCACGTGCTTTTGCCAGCAATCGTTTTTTGTGAGGGGTCAGGTGGTCGTTAATAAGATAGGGTTGCTCAGTTCAGCGCTGAATCCAAAAGATTGTTACATTCAAAAGTAATTTTGCCTCTAGTTATTACCCTAATTAACTAACTGAACTAATTGTTTTTTCGGACACATTACTTCACCGTATATCAATTGACACCGCTCATTAACCTCATTTCACCATGTCACCGTACCAACTCGCCCAGATGTCTCTTCTATTACAGTAAACCTTTACCACTTCGCAATTTCTCACAACTGCTACGCACACTATTTTGCAGACACGTTCGGCGGACGCGGTCTGCGGACAGAAATCTGTGAAGTAGCGAAGTAATGCTTTCGCAATAAGAACTACTGGAGTGTCTCCTACACCAGCCAATGGTCTGAGGTGAAGCCTGCGGCGGCCATCTTGAGAGGAGCAGGAAGCGGCCAGCGAAGAGCTTGGGAGCGCTATTCGCTGGCGTTGCCGGTATGTTTGAAGTGCTTAAAGGATTTTTATTTTCTGATGCAACGTTACAGAGCACTACAGCAACATTGTGGGCTATCAGCTGAGCATTACTACACCCCTCTAAATTGATTTTACCCTCCTGGATACTTAAAAATCTCGCCGATATCAGAGCTGTGTTTGTCCCTTTCTTCCCCTGGCCTTGTGTCGCTGCGCTGCTTCATTAGATATGTCAGACCAACTCACCCACCAGTTCATATTGTACCAGTGAAACAATTCTGGAGTAAAATGAACGGAAGCCAAACGGTTTCCGCGTTTTGCTTGCCAACCCTCGCTACGAACAGCTCGTTGCCAATGTGTTAGAGCCTCAGGAGTCTTTGGAAACCAGGCAGAAAATAAACAGCCGCTATATACCCGCTTGTACACGCGCCGCAATGCAAGTAGTCGTAGACCGTCGACAGCGTCCTTCGAGTGCAGTGCCTTTCAGAAGGAGCGGTGGAGGTGACAGTCGCGTGTAGCTGCCAAATCCCGAGATTGTCTGTGACTGTAAATAATGTGTAAAGTCGCCTTTTGTTTACCGCATGTCGTGGACCATGAGACACCCGGAAGCGAATTGCCACATTCTGTCTTTGCCCCCTCTGCTTGCAGCGATTTTCCACTGGGCTAAGCGGCGTTCACTCTGGCCCTAATCCAAACTGATAGGCACAACGGTCTAAACATGTCTTCACACAGCAAAGCACACTTGCAAACTCACACCGATTATCAAGCCTTGATGCCACCTCTTTGTAATGCACTTAGATTTTTCGTGATTTTTTCCTTGCAAATAAGGCCGCCATTGGCAGGGCTACAATCTTTCAATGATCAGGTTAACAATAATGGAAATATAAACTATGTTGCAATAACATGCGCCCTGTACCACAAAAGTGAAGTAAGTTTTAGAAATCAAAATTGCTTACAGCCGATCCAGTAATGATGTGGACAGGAGCCCGAGGATTTGTGTATGGTTGCTCTGTACTTCCGTTGTACACCTGCGCAAAAAACAGTAATTCCTCCTGCTTACTTGATTACATCACGAAACATTACAAGGGTAATATCACTTCAAATGATGCCACCTTCTAGCTGGTCAAACCTGGCCTCTGCTTTGGAGACTAAAATACATCATCATCATCATCATCTTCAGCCTGACTATGCCCACTGCAGGGCAAAGGCCCCTCCCATATTTGTCCAATTAACCCGGTTCTGTGTTAGCTGCATCCACTGGACCCCTGAGAACTTCTTAACCTCTTCCGCCCCCCTAACTTTCTGCCCCATGCTACGCTTTCCTTCCCTTGGAATCCAGATTGTTACCCTAAGCGACCATCGGTTATCCTCTCTTCGCACTAAATTTCCTGCCCATGCCCATTTCTCCTTCTTAATTTCCGCTGGACAGGCCGCCATTGGAAACTGACAGTGGCAACGTTTAACGCTAGAACCCTAGCTAGTGAAGCTAGTTTAGCAGTGCTGTTAGAGGAACTAGAGGGTATGAAATGGGATATCATAGGGCTTAGTGAGGTTAGGAGGCCGAAGGAGGCATATACTGTAATGAAGGATGGGCATGTACTGCGTTATAGAGGTTAACCAGAGAGGCGACAACTAGGAGTAGGTTTCCTTGTCAATAAGTATATAGCGGATAATATAGGTGAATTCTATAGTATTAATGAGAAGGTGGCAGGCATCGCTATTAGGCTTAATAAGCGATATAAACTGAAGGTTGTACAGGCCTATGCACCTACATGTAGTTATGATGACCAGGCAGTTGAAAGCTTCTACGAAGATGTAGAATCGGCAATGCGAAAAATAAAGACGCAGTATACTGTACTTAATGGGCGACTTCAGTGCAAAGGTAGGGAAAAAGCAGGCAGGACACCAGGCAGTAGGTGACTTTGGGATTGGTTCTAGGAATAGCAGGGGGGAGTTACTAGTTGAATTTGCAGAGCGCAATAACTTAAGAATCATGAATACCTTCTTCAGCAAACGGAAGAACAGGAAATGGACATGGCAAAGTCCTAACGGAGAGACCAAAAACGGAAAACACTTCATAATGTGTTCAACCGCCGCCATTATGCAAGATGTACAGGTAATCGGGAAAGTGCGATGCATTGACTAGGATGGTGAGGTCCCGAATTAGCCTAAATCTGAAGGAACGCAACAAATTAATAAGAAAGAAGCCCATCAACGAATTAGCGGTGAGGGGTAGGGCAGAAGAGTTAAGCATCTCGCTACAGAATAGATATTCAGCTCTAAACGAGGATGGCGACACTACCCTAGAAGCAATGAACAATAACTTCAGAGATATCATTACTGAATGTGCGGTAGAAGTAGGCGGTAGGATAGTTAGAGAGGATACCGGTAAGCTGTCTAAGGAGACGAAAGATTTGATTAAGAAACGCCTGAGTATGAAATCTTCCAATCCAACAGACCAGATCGAATAGGCCAAAATATCAAAGCTAATCAATAAGCGCAAGGTGGCCGATATAAGGAAGTATAACATGGAGAAAATTGAGCATGCTGTAAAGAACGGGGGAAGCCTTAAAGCGGTAAGGAAGAAATTAGGCATAGGAAAAACCCAGAATATGCGATAAGGGACAAGGAGGGCAACGTCATCACGAATATGAACAAGATAGTCAAAGTAGCCGAGGAGTTCTATACAGATCTCTACAGTAGCCAAACTAGTCAGGACCGTAAGGAGGTTGGCTGTAGGGAAAAACAATCAGACGTTCCACCAGTTACGAAGAACGAGGTCAAGAAAGCATTAGAAACTATGAAAAGGGGTAAATCAGCTGGAGAGGATCAGATAACTACAGATTTGTTGAAGGACGAGGGGTATATCATGTTAGACAAGCTGGCCACCCTGTATACGCAGTGCCTGGTGTCATCGACGGTACCGGAACCATGGAAGAATGCAAACGTTATCCTCATTCATAAGAAAGGGGACTCTAAGGACCTTAAAAATTACAGACCAATCAGCTTACTGTCTGTTACGTATAAGGTATTTACTAAGGTAATCGCTAATAGAATCAGGACAGCCTTAGACTGCAATCAAGCAAAAGGTCAAGCAGGTTTTCAGAAAAGGTACTCTACTATCGATCATATCCATACCATCAATCAGGTGATAGAAAAATGCTCGGAATATAACCACCTCTTATACATAGCATTCATTGATTACGAAAAAGCATTTGACTCAGTTGAAACCTTGGCGGTGATGCAGGCATTGCGAAATCAGGGAGTAGACGAGCCGTACGTGAATGTGCTGGAAGATATATATAGTGGCTGCACAGAAACTATAGTTCTGCATAAAAATCGCTTCTCGGCCTTTTGGCTAAGATCAAAGTGTAGTATAGTTCTGCATAAAGAAAGTAACAAAATTCCCATAAAGAAAGGTGTTAGGCAAGAAGACACAATCTCTCCAGTACTATTCACAGCTTGCTTAGAGGAAGTATTCAGAGGCTTGGAATGGTAAAGAATAGATGGAGAATACCTCAGTAATCAGCGATTTGCTGATGACATTACCTTGCTAAGCAACTGCGGGGATGAACTGCAAATAATGATCGATGACCTAGACAAGAAAAGTAGAAAGGTAGGCTTGAAAATCAATATGCAGAAGACTAAGGTAATGTTGAACAGCCTCGGGAACGAACAGCAGTTTACATTCGGTAGCGAAGTACTGGAAGTAGCAGGCGAATGTGTCTACTTAGGATAGGCAGTAACCGCAGATCCGGACCATGAAAAGGAAATACCAAGAAGAATAAGATTGGGATGGAGCGCATTTGGCAAGCACTCACAGATTATGACTAGCAGCTTACCGGTATGAGGAAAGTATATAACAGTTGTATCTTACCTGTACTCACCTATGGGGCTGAAACGTGGAGGCTAACCAAGAGAGTTCTACTTAACTTGAGGACAACCCAGAGGGCTATGGAACGAAAAATGGTATGGGTAACATTAAGAGATAGGAAGCGTGCAGAGTGGGTAATAGAAATAACTCAGGTTACCGACATTCTAGTGGAATTAAGAAGAAGAAATAGGCATGGGCAGGACATGTAGTGCGATGAGAGGATAACCGATGGTCGCTTAGGGTAACAAACTGGATTCCAAGGGAAGGAAAGCGTAGCAGGCAGAAATTTAGGTGGGCGGATGAGGTTAAGAAGTTCGCAGGGGTCAAGTGGATGCAAATAGCGGAGAACCGGGTTAAGTGGAGAAATATGGGAGAGGCCTTCGCCCTGCAGTGGGTATAGTCAGGCTGATGATGATATTGACACGTGCATTAGAGCTAGAAGAAGGAGCGAAGTGGGACGAAAAAGAAGACGTTAAAGTGCCCGCCCGTTCCTGTTGCCCGCGTTCCTGACTCAGCTCTCCCGGTGCCTTCGTTCAGCGGTTACAGCAATTCTTTAGTGTAGCAACCGTTACACATCTGGTGGAGTCGTGCTGGGCATACGCTTCCCGACCTGCGTACGCCTACGAGATAAGAACACGGAGCTCACAAAGGTTCATCTGCGCCCTAGTCGCCGTCTCCGGGGCCAGTCACCTGAATTCGGACCTCTCACCACCCCGACGAGGTCGACGCAGCCTCGACCGACGGTCCCACCGGAAATGGCCACAGATAGTGCGTCCCCAACGCCCATCCTCTACCACACGCCGAGAACACCGCCATCTTTTCACGGCGATGTATACGAAGATGCGGAGGACTGGCTGAACACCTTTGAGCGGGTCGCCCGCAACAATGGCTGGTCCGACGGCTGTAAGCTCCATAACGTGTTTTTTGCGCTTGAAGACTCCGCTAGGACATGGTTAGAGAACCACGAGAACGAACTGTCCACCTGGGAGACATTTGGCATAAATCTCCTAGCTACTTTCCCCAACGCAGACCTCCTGGAGAAAGCGGAAGCTGCGCATCACACCCGCACCCAGCGCACTAACAAAAGCGTCCGCATCTATGTGGAGGACATGACGCGCCTCTTCAAGCGTGCTGACCCCTCCGTGGCCGAGGAGACAAAGCTTCGCCACCTCATGCGCGGGGTCTAGCAGGAGCTCTTCGCCGTTCTGGTGCGCAGTCCACCGCATACTGTTGCCGAATTTCTCACTGAAGCGACCACCACGGAGGCGACGCTCCTGCAACGAGCCCGGCAATACAAGGAGATGTTAGCACCCTTGGGCTCGCTATTTCTTCGATGCCGCTAGGGACTGACGCAGCCGTTTTACGTGACCTAATCAGGTCGATCATCAGGGAGGAATTACAAGCCCTCCAGCTGTCTCCCAGCGCGCCGTCTGTTACATCGCTATCTGAAGTCGTCCGGGACGAGGTACGCCTTGCATCGCAGCAGCAACAAGTCTCTGAGATTCCTAGAGAGACTGAGGTCACACCTACATATGCAGCTGTCCTCTGTCAGGCGCCACCACGTCTACGACGTGAACACCTCCACTCAAGCAGTGCAGCAGCCTGGTCTTTCCCGTGAGCCTGCTCGACCAGTCTATCAGCGGCCACGGAAATGTGATGTGTGGCGTACACCGGACCGGCGGCCCCTCTGCTACCACTGTGGTGAGGCGGGTTATCTTTACAGGGCCTGCCCATATCGCCAATTGCTCCTGCGTGGTTTCGCGCCCGACGATCCTTGCCCAGAGAACGGCGAACAATCATTCGAAATCGAAGCTCACCTGTCGGCTCGTCAGATGCCTAGAACATACGGCCGTTATCTGAATCAGTGACTTGTTTTTTTTTTCATGTGGTAATGTGGTTGCGCGTTCCTTTTTGTGTTTTTTTTGTTCTTCTCTCTTGTTATTTTTCCTTTATATTGCTGCCTCACAGGTAACAATAAATCATTTGGTTGTTAGTCAGCGCATGTCTGTCGTTCACGTGTTTCTCTCCCCTAGCGCTGTTTTACTCGATTCTTAAGAATGTACCAACCAGCCCGTATTTGTCCTCTTCTGACTCTAGATCATCGTCTCCTCGGCGTTATCGTTACCCAAGTCCTCGCTGAGACGCCGGCAATCCTGAGCGGCGTTCTCCCAGTCCAGGTCAGGAAAAATAATTCCAGCGGTCTCCGGAGGCAAGGCTGCTACTGTCGGGAAAACCGAAGGTCCTCCGTCGCCGATACGCCGAAACTCTGATTTCTTACAGTGGCAGGGTAGCGACAGCATCCGACCTGCTACATCTGATCTGTGTGTTACAATTGACGGTACTGAAGCTGTCGCTTTACTTGATACTGAGGCAGATTATTCGGTGATGAGCCAAGGCCTCGCCCAGGACTTCAGCAAAGTTTTGACGCCGTGGGTGGGCCCTAGCATTCGCACGGCTGGAGGTCACCTCATTTGCCCGGCCGGAAGGTACACAGCCCGAATCAGCATCCGCGGTTTCGTGTACGTCGGTGAATTCGTCGTCTTGCGCGAGTGTTCAAGGGATTTGATCCTCGGCATGACTTTCTACAGGCAAACGGTGCTGTGATCGACTTACACGAGGCGTGAGTCACATTTTCGGCAAAGCAATCCTTGGCGCATAGTGATAAAGAAGACCCAGGAGTGAACGCTCTGTGTATTGTCGAAGACGACTTAATCCTGCCACCATGGTCCAGTGTGCTGGTGTTAGTTAGGAACGACTGGTTTCACGACTACGAAGGTATTGCGGACAGTAACCCTTCGCTGTTGCTCGAGAAGGGACTGGCTATTGCGCTCGGTCTTGTCGACCTGAATGAGGGCTGTGCGACAGGTTTCCTGACGAATTTCACCAATGAAATTCAACACCTCGCGAAGAGAACGGCTGTCGCCTTCCTCCACGATGTAGATGGCTTACCGCATCTGTGCCCCGTGGAGATGAATCTTCATGACGATGGCGCAGCACACAACGCCCTTCAGAAGGTTAAAATCAACCCGGGTTTGTCACCTCATCAAAAGAATCTTCTGACGTCCCTGATACTTGATTTTAAAGATTGTTTCGCGACGAGCTCCAAGGTCGGACGTACGCCGGTAGCCAAGCATCACATCGTCATCGATTCAGCCACGCCACCAGTTTGTCAGCGTCCATACCGTGTTTCGCCTAAAGAGCGGGAGGCTATTTGAGTGCAAGTTGATTAAATGCTTGCAGACCATGTTATACAGCCGTCAACAAGTCCGTGGGCGTCGCCGGTCGTCCTGGTGAAAAAGAAAGACGGCACGTTACGATTCTGCGTTGATTACAGGAAACTGAATCAGGTTACACTAAAGCACGTGTACCCACTACCCAGGATCGATGATGAGCTTGACCGACTCCGAGACGCCAGGTTCTTCTTTTCCTTAGATCTGAAATGCGGATATTGGCAGATCGAGGTGGACGAGCGAGACCGCAAGAAAACAGCTTTCGTGACGCCCGACGGTCTGTACGAATTTAAGGTGCTCCCGTTTGGGCTCTGTTCTGCGCCGGCCACGTTTCAACGCATGATGGACACTGTTAAAGCTGGTCTGAAATGGCAGTTATGCCTTGTGTACCTGGACGACGTGGCCATCTTTTCGTCTAGTTTCGAACACCACTTGCAGCGATTGCGCATTGTCCTTCAATCTCTCCAGTCTGCGCAATTAACTATCAAGCCAGAGAAATGTCATTTCGCCTTCGAGGAGCTCAGTTTCTTGGGACATGTGGTCAGCGCACAAGGTGTTCTCCCAGATCCCGACAAGATTTCCGCCGTCTCCAGTTTCCTACGCCCAACCGACAATAAGGCCCTCTGACGTTTTCTGGGCCTCTGCTCTTATTACCGCCGCTTTGTTAAAGATTTTTCTCGCCTAACTGAGCCATTGATAGCCTTGACTCGAGGTGACACACCCTTTTTATGGGAGAGTGCCCAAGACGAAGCCTTCAAGGAACTCCGTCGCCACCTGCAAAGTTCACCGATACTAGCTCATTTTGACGAGAATGCAGACACAGATATCCACACTGACGCCAACAATGTCGGCCTCGGAGCGATCCTCACACAGTGGCAAGATGGTGCAGAACAAGTCGTCGCCTACGCGAGCCATACACTTTCTCGTCTGGAAAGGAACTATTCGACGACAGAAAAAGAGTGTCTTGCTGTCATCAGGGCTCTGAGTAAATTCCGACCGTACATCTACGGGCGACCGTTTCGTGTTGTCAGTGATCATCATTCGCTATGCTGGCTAGCCAGCATTAAAGATCCTTCTGGGCGTTTGGCCAGGTGGAGCCTGCGGTTACAGGAGTACGACATGACAGTCGTCTATAAGTCGGACCGGCAGCACCAAGACGCAGACTGTTTATCACGAGCACCCGTGGAACCGGCTACGCAAGACATCACCGATGATTGTCGTCAGCATCTCCCGTATGGCGCAACTTCAACGGACTGACTCAGAGTTGTCGCCACTCATTGAGTACCTGGAGGGTATTAATGCTAGTGTACCCCGTTTGTTTCGTCGTAGGCTGCGGTCCTTCACTCTACGGCGTGGAGTGCTCTACAAGCGCAACTTTGACAGAACCAGGGAGGCGTTTCTGCTTGTGGTGCCATCCCAGTTATGGCCCAAAATCTTGAGCGCTTGTCATGATCCGCCGGCCACTTGGGGATCAGTCGCACACTGGCAAAGATTCGGCTGAAGTACTACTGGCCCAATTTACTACCATCAGTGAGCAAATATGTACAAACATGCCGTGATTGCCAACGGCGCAAATCTCTTCCTGTGAGACCAGCTGGCATTCTGTAGCCTATAGCACCCCTAAAGACCCCTTTCAGCAAATTGGCATAGACCTCCTCGGCCATTTTTCGAAGTCGTCCACTGGAAAACGGTGGATTGTGGTCGCGACGAATTACTTGACGCGTTACGCTGAAACTGCGTCACTTGGAAGCGGTACAGCTGCTGAAGTCGCCGAATTCTTTGTCCACGACATAGTCCTGCGTCATGGGGCTCCTGCAGCTATCGTTACCGACCGTGGAGCTGCATTTACGGCTCGCTTCACTCAAGCTGGACTGAAGCTCACGCACACCAGCCATAGACGTACAACAGCCTACCACCCACAGACAGATGGCTTGGTGGAACGCCTCAACAGGACCTTGACCGACATGCTTTCTATGTATGTTGATGTCGAGCACAAGACAGTGAGACTGAACTTGACGTCACTGTCGCCACTTATGTTCAGCGCGCGGAAGAAGCGCGGCAACTGGCCACACAGTGTATTCACCACCAGCAGCAGCAGATCGATGCTGACCGCTACAACCTTGGGCGCCGCTACGTTACCTACAACCCGGGCGACTATGTGTGGATCTGGACGCCCGTTCGTCGCCGCGGGCTGTCCGAAAAGTTACTGCGCCGCTACTTTGGCCCTTACCTTGTTGTCCGCCACCTCAGCGACGTAACGTATGAAGTTGTACCAGCCTCGCCGGCTCATTCATCGCACAACGGCAAGCGCAGTGACGTTGTGCATGTGGTGCGAATGAAGCCCTACTACGAACGAACCTCCGACTGATTTTAAGTGCATGTATTCTACCCCGTGATGTCAGACTATTGGTGTAACTCTTGAACGCTTTCTCTTCCAGCTCTTCTGTCTGACAGTAGCAGCGCATCGGGGCGATGCTCCAGAGAGGGCAGTGACACGTTGACAAGTGCATTAGAGCTAGAAGAAGAAGGAGCGAAATGGGGCGAAGTAGAAGACGTTGAAGTGCCCGCCCGTTCCCGTTGCCCGCGTTCCTAACTCAGCTCTCCCGCTGCCCTCGTTCAGCGGTTACAGCAATTCTTTAGTGTAACAACCGTTACAATATTCTGAGCATTTTTCTAGCACCTGGTTGATGGTATGGATATGATCGATAGTAGAGTACCGTTTCCGAAACCCTGCTTGATCCTTTGCTTGATTGCAGTCTAATGTTGTACTGATTCTATTAGCGATTACCTTAGTAAATACATTATACGTCACAGACAGTAAGCTGATTGCTGTATAATTTTTAAGGTCCTTAGTGTCCCCTTTCTTATGAACGAGGATAATGTTTGCATTCTTCCATTTTACCGGTACTGTCGATGACACCAGGCACTGCGTAGACAGGGTGGCCAGTTTTTCCAGCACGATATCCCCCGTCCTTTAACAAATCTGTAGTTATCTGATCTTCTCCAGCTGATTTTACCCTTTTCATAGTTTCTAATGCTTTCTTGACCTCGTCCTTCGTCACTGGTGGAACGTCTGACTGTTTTTCCCTAAAGCCAATCTCCAAAATACATAGGCGCAGTTAAGCATTAAAGTGCCTTTCTCTTCTTTAAACTTAGCCAAAGAGGCGGGTTCGACGCGCTCCCTGGAAGCTCTAAGACAGGCGGACAACGCACGACTGCTGCAACATATATATATATATATATATATGTCCCAATTTCGGTGATACGGTGTGATGTACATGGATATCATATCCGATAAGGTGCGGTGAAATCGCTCAGTAAGACCGTTAGTCTGGGGATGGTAGCTTGAGGTTGTCTTATGAAGAGTGGATGACGCATGAAGAACTTCGGCAACGACTGTCGATAAGAAGGCCGTCCCGCGGTCACTTAGAAGGACCCGAGGAGCGCCATGACGCAGGACAGTTGATCGCAAAAAAAAAGCTACCTCTTCGGCAGAACCAGTCGGTACAAGGGCTGTTTCAGCGTAGCGTGTAAGGTGTTCAACGGCTGTTATAATCCAATGGTTACCCCCATCGGAGAGAGGTAGGGGATCATATAAGTCGATGCCGACTACGTCGAATGGCGTGGCGGGACATGGAAGGGGCTGTAGGAGGCCAGCGGGCGAAGAAGTCGGCCGCTTGCGTCGTTGGCACAGATGGCAGGAAGCGACGTATTTAGCTACGGTAGAAGATAGGCCAGGCCAAAAGAATCGTCTTTTCACGCGGTCATATGTTTTGTCAAAACCAAGGTGACCTGCAGTAGCGTCATCGTGGAAAGCCGCCAGGATACGTGGGCGAAGCGCACGCGGCACGACAGGGAGCCAACGGGTTCCATCAGGGCAATACACGTAGCGGCATAGTATGCCATCTTCGAGTTTCAAATTGCGAAGCTGTCGGCGAAGCCTAGCATTGGGCGGGTTGGAAGCGCCATTAAGGCGGTCGATGATGGGCTGACAGTAGGCATCAGCTAATTGCTGCGAGCGGAGTGCGTGTTTGTGCTCAGAATCGTCAAAAGAAACTGTTGTGATATGCGTCGGGGAAAGAGATGGTCGGCTGTGGTCAGAGGTGGAAATTCGTTGCGAAGAAAAACAGCAGGCTGATTCCGTAAGTGGGCAGCGAGAAAGAGCGTCGGCGTCTTGGTGTTGGCGACCCGATTTATAAACGACGTCGAAATTATATTCTTGCAGGCGTAGAATCCAGCGGCCAAGTCGGCCTGTTAAATTTTTCAGTGAAGACAACCAGCAAAGAGCATGGTGATCGGTCACAACTGTGAAGTGCCGACCATAGAGGTAGGGGTGAAACTTTTGAACAGCCCAGACGACGGCAAGACATTCCTGCTCGGTAATGGTGTAGTTTTTCTCAGCTGGAGTCAAGGTCCGACTGCGAAGGCAATGACTTTCTCACGCGAAGTTGCATCGCGCTGCAGAAGGACAGCGCCAAGACCGTGACCACTGGCATCAGTGTGCAGGATGGTAGGAGCACTGTCGCTGAAGTAGCCAAGAACGGGATCTGATGTGAGGGCGTGCTTTAGGTAGGTAAAAGCAGTGTTGCACTGTTCAGTCCACACGAAAGAGCTGCGCGCTTTAAGTAGTTCATGAAGTGGCGCAGCAATAGTTGCAAAATGCCTTATGAAACGCCGGAAATATGACGCCAGGCCGAGAAAACTGCGCAAATCTGCAGTCCGTTGAGGACGAGGAAAGTTCAAGACCGCGCTGATTTTATCTGGGTCTGGACGAATGCCCTCACTGCTAACCAGATGTCCCAATATTTTAATTTCCTTTTGTGCAAAGTGGCACTTCTTGGCGTTGAGCTGAAGGCCCGCTGAAGAAATACACGTCAGGACTTCATTTAGGCGCGTGAGATGGTCGTTAAAAGTTGCCGAAAAGATAACAATGTCGTCCAAGTAACATAAACAGGTTCTCCATTTTAGGCCCCGAAGTACCGTATCAATCATTCTTTCAAATGTCGCTGGTGCGTTACACAGGCCAAAGGGCATAACATTAAACTTGTAAAGTCCATCGGGAGTTGCTAAAGCGGTTTTCTCTTTGTCGCCTTCGTGCATTGGTATTTGCCAATAACCTGAGCGGAGATCCAAGGTCGAGAAATATTCGGCGCATTGGAGAGAGTCAAGGGCGTCATCTATTCGCGGCATCGGGTAGACATCTTTACGGGTAATTTTGTTTAGTGCGCGATAATCAACACAAAATCATACCGATCCGTCCTTTTTTTTAACTAATACTACTGGGGAAGACCATGGGCTTGTTGATGGACGAATAATATCGCGACGGAGCGTGTCATTCACATTTTCTTCGATTACTTTTCGTTCCGAGAGAGAAACCCGATAAGGTCGTCGGCGTACGATCGAGTTACCTTCAGTAATGATGCGGTGGTGTGCAACACTAGTCCGTCCCAGCGGAGGGAAAGTGGCATCAAAAATGGCTTGATGGGCTTGACGCAATTTCCGCAATTCTTTGCGTTGGTGCGGCGTGAGGTCCGGACTGATTGTCTTCGACAGGATCGGAAGAGAGACGTGCGATGAATCACGTTGCTGAGGTAGCGGGGCGGTGAGCACCATAACGGACTTAGGGTGAGCATCCACTATGCATGGCAGGGAAGTTCCTTAAGTCAGGACGATGGATTCACGGGATGTGTTCGTGGCAGCTACTATCGCTGAGCAGCTGCGGAATCGTACAAGACTTGATGGGAAGGCGATTCCACGTGCAAGATGACGATGAGATGGTGCGATAAGTACATCCCCGTCAGTGATGTGTTCCGAAACAACGGTAACAAGTTTTTCGCAATGTGGAGGCAATACAGTGTCAACTGCGGCAATGAGGGAATTACGTCCTTGAGACATGTCAGATGAAAAATCACTGTCTGTCATATGAATGACACGGTCGCCACAAGAAATTAACGCTGACGCGGTCGACAAAAAATCCCAACCAAAAATCACCTGATGCGCACACGGTGAAAGCACAGCAAACTGCACATGGTGGCGGACTCCGTCTATATCAATTCGAACTGTACACTTTGCTGAAGGATGTAGAGGGACATCATTTGCTCCACGAAGTTCAGGTCCATCATATGGTGTCGTTACTTTCCGCAAACGGTGGCATAAATCAGCGCGAATAACAGAAATTGCAGCCTCTGTGTCAATCAAAGCTTCGACCGGTAATCCTTCAGCTAAAATGTAAATCATATTGTACGGGAGATGAGGAGGACTTTTGGTAAGTTCGCAGAGTGCAGTTTCACCTCCGGAAATTGCATCGCTTAGTTTTCCGAATGACGGACGGGAACAATTGTTGCTGGTCGAAGTGGAGAAACAGAGCGGCGGTTTGGGGAAAGGGACCGGCGTCGGGAAACATGGGCGCCGCTTGGTTCAGACGAGGATACCGGTGGTGGAGAGGATCGACGAGGTGGGCTGTGAATAGATCGTCGCTGATAATATGCGGGTACGTCACTTTCGAAGGCGTCGTAACCACGCCGCTCGTTCTGAATGCGTCGACGACAGAAGCGGGAAATATGTCCTCTGATTCCACAGTAGTAGCACACTGGGCGAGAGGGGCGCCAAGGTGCGTAATAGGGCGGCGTAGGCTGAACCGTCATCACGGCGTTGATGTTGTTGTAGGGCGGTGCTTGTCGTGAGGGGGGAGCAAAAGGAGAAGAGGATGCAGCAACGTGAGCATAAGTCGGCGCTGTATGAGGTGCAGGAGGGTCAGGTGCGACAGGGTGGGTGATAGTTGCCAATTCTTCTTTAATGATGGTGCGGAGGCTGACGTCATTAGAAGAAGAGTGATCACACCCGTGCCGGCAGAAAGGGCTCAAGGCTTGGAGCTCTTCGCGGATTATCGCTCGAATTAGGGTTCGTAGATCGAAGTCAGTAGAGGGGGGGGGGCCAGTAGAGAAGTCGGGCTGCAATCTGGAGGACTGCAGCTGTTCGAGTCGTTGACAGGTCGTAATAATGGAATCAACACTTGATGGGTTCTGGGCAAGTAGGGTGTTATAAGCCACAGAATTGATTCCTTTCATGACATGGTGCACGCGTTCAGGTTCAGGCATGGTGGGGCTAATACGCCGGCAAAGTGCAAGTATGGCCTCTATGTAAGAGGCATACGACTCATCGGGACCTTGACGACGGGAAGCGAGCTTGTTCCTCGCGATTTCAGTCCGAACTGCGGGGTCGGCGAAGTATTGGCGGAACTGCTGTTTGAAGGTGGGCCAGTTAGTGGTGTGGGGCTCGCGGTTTTATAAACCAATTCCTGGCGACCTCAATCAGGTAGAAGGAAACGTTGAGGAGTTTTAAAGCGTCATCCCACCGGTTGTAGGCACTGCAGCGTTCATAAGTGTCAAGCCAGTCATCCACGTCCTCGTCGCGACGACCGGCGAACAGCGGCGGGTCGCGTTGTCGTGTGGGCACAGTGGGAGGCGGCAGTGTAGCCGAGGTAGAGGGTCCGGCCGGGTCGGGACTGCTCTCGGTTGACATAACGATGGTGGTTATTGCCAAACGGCGACCGGAACGTAGCTCCAGCGAAAGGCAGGGCACAAGGCAGTAAGGGGATCAAATTTCACCTCCACCACGTGTGAAAGAAGGCCAGGTCGAGACGCCAAAGTCGTGACGGCAAGGCAAGGTACGCCGTGTCAGCGTTTTAATCTGATGGAGAACCCAGACGCGTGCTGGAGCCGGCGCCGCGGGACGATGACGATGGAATGTACAAAAGAAAGAAGAAGATTATGGTATGTACAAATGAAAGAAGATCCGTGGAAGGCTCACAATATATATATATATATATATATATAGCTGATGGTGAAACGTCCATAAATGTTAAGACCGGAATAAAAGCAACATGTCACATTTAAGTAGTAAAACAGAAAGAACGACTGCAGAAGAGTTTGAAATCAGTTATGCCTGGACCAAAATGTGTATCACCAATGTAGCCCTCTCACGGCCTAAGAATGAAATTGAGGTGCTCCAGCTATCGCGATGAGTTTGTACAGACCAGCGGTAGAGCTTTTGATTTTTCATTTTGTGAAATCAATTTTTCGCACGTTCCGTGTCCCAGAGAGCGCATGTTTCTTCTTAAAACAAAACTTGTTTCACCCTTGGAACATAGTCAATTAAGACTGTTTTGTGTCTCCAACCCTTTCCGTAAAACCATCAACGCCATTACTCACCGAACTAAGTCTCGTCACTGGAATTCTTGAAGTTTATTTATTTATTCAACATACCCCTAAAGGCCCTCATTTGAGGGTATTACATAGGGGGAGGGGGGGGGGGGTCCGTGTAAAAACAAAACATGTAACAGGAACATTATAAAAAGCACGTGAGCAATAAACGGGCTAAATATAACTTGGGAAAATAATTAAGCACCAGAGGATACAGAAAGAGGCTATAGAAAACAATAGAATACAAAGTATAGGTTTAAGAAAAAAATAAGGCATAACAGAAAGGAACGTACTACAGCGTGTACGTATTGGCAAAAAAAGTACATTTCAAATGTCAACGTCGCTGCGGATGAGATCATGAAATATGGAAGCGTTAGATTCAATGGCTATGTGTGCTGGTAGATCGTTCTACTCTATGATAGTGTGTGGTATGAATGACTTCGCAAGGTTAAACCGTGAACCTACCTTGCGGTCGTACACCGGCCAAAGACGCTCGTACGAGTGTTCGTGGGCCCAGAACTCGAGATCGACTCCGTACTTGTAGAACAGGTCCTCCAGGCCGTACAGGTGGAGCAGAGGAATGCCCTTGCGCACCTGCAAGCACACACCCCGGCATAAACAAGGGTTCGACAGCTTTCTGCTCTAGTGGGCTTACTTCAAATTTCGCCACCGCAAATGCGACTTCGTAAATGAGGAAGCATTGCACGGGAAGAACGGAAGACGACGACGGGGTGGAAGAAGCGCTAGCTTTCAACAAAGCGCTTGGCCGATGAAGTCAGTGCTTGTCCTCGTACTCCGTTCTCCCTGCGCTATGCTTTCCCACTTGCGATGATTTACTAACCTGGCCAAGGCTATCCCTTCTAAATACGACTTTCACCCACGGTGCCACCTTTTATGCCAGTTATGATACAAGGTCCGGTCAGACATATAGCATAATGACATCTGTGCTTTCACGCGCTCGCACAAGTTCACGACGTCCTAGAAATACCTTGTGCAATTCTCGCCAACCTGCTGAGACGACACACGCAAGCGCTGTTCAGAGCGGAGTTTTCTCACAGCCGGACGGCCGATAACTTCAGAGAAACTGGCATTGAACACGGACCATGATGGAATTCCGCTTCATGGTTCCGAAATCATACATTTGCTACGCCGGTGATGTAGAAATCTACTTGTTTAGCTTGGTTTCCGCGTCCCATTTGTTGTAAGCGCTCATCCGCTCATAGGACTGAGCCAATTCTCGACGTTATGGTCGTTAGTGCCGCTGAAGATGGCGGGGTCTCGGTGTCTTCAGGCATCGCAGGAAGCGGTGACATGCGGCTGTGGAGGTTCAGGGTGAGAGAATAGATCTCACCAAGCACCGCCACCAAATGTAAGTTGGGGCTTTATTTTTAGAAGAACTGAACTTTAACAACTGACGCAGGCGTAGCTGCAGTCGCAGATCAACGAGACCCAGGCGAGTGAACAGGATAAGACCACGCGGTGCGAGTACAAGGTCGTCTTCTTCTTTACAGGTGTAATAAAAAGTACACCACGTTGGCTGCTTTGGCAGAAACAAGCGCCGATGTCTCCACATATCGAGTCAAATAGTCAAAACCTAAGATAATTCAGCAACGACCAATCAGATGAATTCCAATGTTGCCAAAAGGTTATGAAGGTGGCTTGACCGGCTGAAGAAGACCAGCCAGTGATGCTTCGCTTCAGATCGTTACCAAGGGACACAACTTACTACGTAGCGCTTTGTTGTGTGCAACCTTGGACAATAAAATAGTTGTCGGGCTCTCGCGACAGCAGAACAGCAACTTGGGCGAGCTGGTACTCATTCTCTTATATAATAGTGTATGGACACGGGACTAAGAAGGAAACGTCATGTGTATCTTTTCCTTTTTCTTAGTTCCGAGGCCATGCGCCGTTTTATAATAAAATCTCGCGAGAGTGCGAACTTCATCTGAAGTTGTCGTCATGCATCGCATGTTGGACGGCGCCACGAAGAGAAGCCGGTACGACAAGCAGCAGACGGGCACCACCAGCTGCGTAGTTCGTTTTGGAAGTGTTGTTGATTTTGAATAACGAATGATATTGTAGGTGCAGGTTTCCGGACGCTATCAAACAGCGGAACTAGAGCGCGGTCCTGACATTCGAGGTCAGGCAATAATTCGGTCACAGGCACCAGACAGTCGCCTAGATCATCTTCACTTGACGCCGTACCAGGAAGAGGAAATCGAGACAAACAGTCAGGGTCAGCTTAGCGGCGACCGCTCTTAAAGGACAGAAAAGTTGCATTCTTTTAGTAAAGCCTAACAACCTAGTCGACCAGAAGTGGCATGCAAGCTAGGGATTGACGGTAGATAATTATGTTGATGTGGCGACCGTAGAGATAGAGCTGGAACTTGTCAACAGCGAAGTTGCTTTCGGTTTTCGTGAAAGTGCGAATTGCATACGCGATAGCATGTTGGACCCCGTTTTGGAGCTGGACGAGCACCGCGCGGACGCCCGCGCCGCTTCATCCCCATGGACCTCGGCGGTAGCCGCTATATCCAAATGATTGAAAAACTACTGCGCAAAAGAGACATTTGGGTTATTGCACCAAGACCTCCTTCCGTCATTAACTAAGCGCATGCGCACCAATACACAAAACCAAAACGCAAAATTATCTCATCAGCCCGATTAATTCTAGCTTCTTGCGGAATAAGTGAATGGATGCTTCGCTTACACATTATCAGGAAATAATCTCGCTTCCCGCTCTTTTCTTTTCTGCGTTCATCCAATAATCTTAATCTGCCCGAAAAGCAGCGTATATTATTAATGCACCATGCTTGCAGGCCCAGCATTGTTTAGGTAAATGCTGTCAGCGTGCTGCATCTAAGGACCTGGTGTGCTCCAGCAATCTTTAGTTAATAGATTGGCCCGTCTGACCGACATACATCTTGCCATAGCTGAACGAAATCTCATAAATAACGTCCGATTTGCAAGGCACAAATTTATTCCTTTGGTTAATAAAAAGGCACTCAACAAGGATAGATTGGGGATGCCTCAGTTCGCAAGTCCAGTCAAGGTTTCAACAAGAGGGCTTGTCTTCGTCTGAGCCCAGACGAAGACAAGTCCTTTCGACAAAACGTTGGCTCGACCTGCGAGCTGAAGCTTCCCCCCTTAACACTTGTCCAGTTCTTTTTTATATCGCGTAGCCATCGTCTCCCTCTCGTTGTACCTGGATCTCGTGTGGTTAATGCCACACCTAGATTTGTCTTCACTGGCTAAACTGCACAAATGTGACAGCTAGCAGGGCGCAGAGAAGAGGACAACAACGGCAAATTTTTCACCAACTTTCTTTAAGCTGTCCGAGACCCTGTGAACATAGAGGAGAACTTCAATCTTCGTTCTCTCTGTGTATCCGCCTCCAGAAGTTTAGATTTGGGACGTAAGGTCTTCAGTAAGGACTCAGCCACTGCCCGAAGAAGGGCAGTCGGAAACCACGCAGACCGCAGGTGAACAATTTTAGCATTGAAGCTGATCTGCATCTTATGGGAACTAGACTCGGCTAACGAAGCCCTGAGACAAGTAGACACATTCTGCTCTTAACCAGCTTCGAATTGCACGAGTTAAAGAGCAGGAGTGCCTTTTTGACCTAGGAATGTGCTTCGCATGCGCACGCGCTTTGTTGATGAAGAAAGAAGGCGTGGGGGAAATACTCCAGTTATTTTGCGCTCGTCCTGGGCTCTTCTCTTGTCCCATCCTTTTCTTGCGCAGTAGAACATTGAAAATCCGATTCTCTACTCCTCTGGACACAGTGTCAGACTACGCGACGTATCGTTGTTTCCGGCCACTTTAATGCGTATACACTGACTCCAAGAGCAATGACACGTGCCGTCATCTCAGCGCACCATGACACCATGGCAAGAGGGCGCATGCAAAATATTGATCAGCTGGACGTTATTAATGTGTGGCCATCACCTACCAGTTTCAATGGACACAGGATGACATTGGCCCCTCATGTTATACTTTTCTTGCAGATTTCTCGCGAGTGGCTTTGCTTCATCTCGACAAGGCAAGTCAAATCATTGGACGCTTGACGCACTGACCTTCTACACAATGCACGCACAGGCGTAGGCAGTGCTTCAGGCCCGTTCATTGCGTATATAAATGGAGCAACGGCACAGGCAGCTATCTTTTTGTGCACCACCCGGAAGAACCAAGACTGAGGACGCTTGCCAAGGATTGATAAGCAGGACGTTATAAATGTGTGGCCATCACCTACCAGCTTCAATGGACACATCATGACTTTGTCACCTCATGTTATACTTTTCAAGCAGGCTTCCCGCGCGTGGTTTTTCTACATCTTGACAAGGCAAGTGAAATTATTGGACGCTTGACGCACTGACTTTCCACACAATGCCCACACAGGCGCAGGTGTTCTCTCAGGCCCTTTCATTGCGTATATAACTGGAGCAACGACACATGCAGCTATCTTTATGTGCACGCCACCTAGGAACCATGACTGAGGACGTTTGCCAAGGATTAATAAGCAGGACGTTATAAATGTGTGGCCATCACCTACCGGGCTCAGTGGGCACACTATAACATTGTCACCTCATGTTACGCTTTTAATGCAGGTTTCTCGCGCGTGGCTATGCTTCAACTTGACAACGCAAGTTAAATAATTATTTGCTTGACGCACTGACTTTCCACACAAACGCTCACACAGGCGTAGGCGGTGCTTCAGGCCCGTTCATTGCGTATATAACTGGAGAAACAACACATGCAGCTGTCAAGATACTTTGTTGGGCGAGTTGGTACTTATTAATCATTAATTTAAACAGCGCGAACACGAAGACAAAGGACAAGATAAAAGAAAGCCACAGTACAAGCCAGTACAAGCGCTGACTCACAACTATGCCTAAGCCCTTTACTCCAAGGCCCAGAAAAAACAAATATGAAGAAAACGAAACAATCACGTGAAACAACCCCTGGGTTTACCTGCTGCACAAAAAGTCACTCAAAAAAGACACCTCTTTGCTTGAAAGAGCAAGAGAAGTCTTGCTGACACATTCATTGCCCGTTGAAATAAAATATTGTGACATATATGCCCTGCATCGCTGGACGTTAAAGAAGACAAGATCAGCAACAGTGACACAGAAGACGAGAAAGTGGTAGCAACGTTTAGTTAGAAGAAGGTTGACGCTGCTGTGCTTCTGTGCTTTGTTTGCTGTATGTGTCATCCTGTACTAACCTTCGTGCACTAACCGTGCCACGTATCATCTTGGTGGAGGTGACTAAAGATACCCCGTGTGCAGACATAAATTCCTTCAAGCAGCGGAAAGCTGGATTTGCGCAGTGGCCGCCACCTACCTGGGATGACAACGTCAACAACGGCTACTATGACCTCTGAGGCAGCTCCTACCACCGCAATAACATTGGCGCAACCACTCGTCCTCACAAAAATACGCCGTCCTCCCATCTTCAATGGCGAAGACAAGACAGGTATTGACAACTGGCTGGATGAATACGAGAGATGCAGCAGGAACGATCACTGGGACGTGACCATTATGCTGGCCAATCTGATTTTCTTTTTGGCGGGAACCGCTCGCACATGGTTCCGAAATCACGAGCACGAGCTGGTGACCTGGGAAATTTGCAAGCAAAAGCTTCACGACTTGTTTGGGAAGCCCATTGGACGGGCTCTCGCAGCCAAAACCGAACTTTCGTCTCGCGCCTAATCCACCATGGAGTTCTACCTGGCCTACATTCAAGACGTGCTCGCGTTGTGTCGCAAGGCGAACAGCTCCATGCTGGGGAGTGAAAAGGTAGGGCACATCCTCAAGGGCATCGCAGATGATGCGTTCAACATCCTATTCTGCATGGATTGCTCTACCGTCGAGTCGGTGCTTCAAGTTTGCCGAAGATTCGAGCAGGCTAAACAACGACGCCTGCTACATCGCTTTGAGCACCTTCCGAACACGGCAGCTACATCATCCTGCGATGATCTGGCTCCTCTGCAAAAGCCTTATAAGTCCACAACAATGACTCGGATCGTCAGGCAAGAACTCGAGGCCTTAGCTCCTGCACCATTCCCATCTCCAGTGCCTGACATCGTGGCCATGATACAGGCTGTTGTCCGATATTAACCTGCCAACGTCGGTCTTTCCTCCAACCCCGTACCGCCCTCGTCACCATCGCATCCTGTTCCTGTAGTGGCTGCTGCAACCACTAGCCAAGCTCCCCAACGTCGCTACGTTGGTCGCAATCCTGCAGAGTGGCGCACCTCAGATGACAGGCCAATTTGTTTTATTTGCTGTCGAGCCGGCCACACTTCCCGTTATTGCCGCAGTCGCACCTTCCCCACTCCTCGTTCTTACTACAACGCTGACCGCCGGTACTACTACGGACCTCGACGCTTCCCTGCCCTACCTGAACAGCTCCGCCCCACATATGATGGACCTGGACACTTAACTCCTCACCCAGATGAACCTCACACCGAAGCCCTCTCAAGTGTCCGTCACTCCAGCCGATCTAAATCTCCACGGTCTCGTCGATCTCGTTCATCGCCGCCTCGTCGCAACTCCTCCCTATCATACGCCGGCGCCTACTCGGGAAACTAGCGCGTGCAGCGCCCGGGAGTGACGCGCATTACCGACCCGGACTGTCAACTCGGAACTGACCCTCGCACCCAGACATAACCTCATTGACATTTTTGTGGATGAAGTCTCGGTTTCTGCCCTTATTGACACTGGCGCCCAAATTTCCGTCCTCAGTTCCTCGCTCTGTCAACGCCTCAACAAAGTCCTCACACCCGCTTCCTTATCTACCGTTTGTGTTGCTAATGGCAACACAGCTACTGTAATTGGTATGTGTACTACGAGAATTACCATTGCCGACCGTCATATCCCTGTGCTATTTACAGTCCTCACCAGTTGCCCTCACGACTTTATATTAGGACTCGACTTTTAAACTGCACATTCCGCGCTCATTGACTATTCTGGACTGCTTCTGGACCTGCCACTCTGTCTTGACAAACAGGCCTGTGATACTTCAACGCTCCGTCTCCGCTCCTCTACATTTACTCGTCTGGCACCAGAAGCTGCAGTGTATGTGCTCATGTCGCCTTTCCACTCCGTTCCTGATGGCGACTACGTTGTCTTCCCCATAACCGACGTGACAATGCAGCGTAGAATCGCTCTCCCTCATAACATCGTGCACGTAGAAAATAACGTTTATATTCCAGCTTTGAACTTCGGCCTTTTTGTGCACGTTCTTCCTGAGGGCATTAGTCTCGCCGAACTGACCCCACTGTCTGACGTCACAGTTGCGGCTCTTTTCCTGACCTTACTGCTAAAGTGTCGACACGACACCTGCACCGTCCCCATCTCTGGAGGCCCGCATATCAGGAATGGTTGCACCTAATTTGCGCCCTGACCGAGCTACAGCACTTGCCAGTCTTCTAATTCGTACAGCGATATTTTCGATTTTGGTGACCGCCCCTTAGGACAAACGTCCCTCGTTACACATCGTATGCACACCGGAGACGCCCGCCCAAGTCACAAAAGACCTTATCGAGTCGCCATTTCTGAACGACGCGTCATTCAAGATGAAGTGGACAGGATGTTAGCAAAAAAACAATATAGAGCCTGTGGGATTCGGACTTGCTGCGGCTGCCCTTTGCGCGGCCGCCGCCCGCTTCCCAGTTGTTCTCCCCGTTCCCTTTCTCCCGCCTGAGGCGGCGGAGAGGGGCTCGGACGACTTGTCACTGTCGTTCGGGCCACAGCTCCGCCCTGGCGTCCCAGTGGCTGTCCTCATTGGCGCCTTTTGGCGGGAACACGGCACCGCTTCGACAGCCGCGCTCGCGCGACTGTCCGAGCGGAGCTGAGAGGGAGACCCCTCCGAGACATCGCAAGGTGCGTACGCAACTGTTCTTGTCTGCCGGCCTTTGTCCGCGCAGACCAGTGTGTACTCGAGTTCGTCAGCTCCGGGTCTTACCTGAGAGCGAAGCTCGAGCCTGTCGATCGTGATCCAACGATCCGCGACAGGCGTACCTTGCGGTGGTTGCCCAATCTCTCTCAAAGGAGCCCTTTGGTTACTGCGAGAGAGAGATCACAGCACGCCCTTGCGTGCTTGCGGCGCGCACTCCGTGTCACTTCGTGCGCGCAGGGGAGCCTAGCTCCTCGCGCGCTCCCTTGATACGGTGACTGCGTATGTGTGTGTATGTGCGTTTTGCATATATGTGTATGTGTGTGCGTACGTGCGTGTATGTGCGTTTGTAAATATGTGTGTGCGTATGTGCGTTTGTAAATATGTGTATGTGTGTGCGTGTGTGTGTGTGTGTGTGCCGCTGGAGGATGGCGTTTCAATAAACGTCTCCTTTGTGAACTTGGAGGTTGGTGTCCTTGCAGCGAAGTGCTCTCCTCCCGGTGGAGGTTGAGTGCGCGCTGCAGTGTTTCAGTGCGCGCGCGGTGACGGCTGATTGGGGCTTCGGCTCGCGCGACGGTCGAACCCGCGGTGGTTGGTGGCCTATGACCACGTAGAAACCACAACTGGCGCCCAACGTGAATTGTCCCTGGCTCCATGAGTCGTTGGACAGCACATCGGCCGAGCCGGTCGCCTTGACGATCAAGCTCATGCGCCATGCCTGCCGCCCCCTGCGCGGCACTCGGCAAAGGCACTGAAACACGAACATGGTTCTTCGGACCACCCTGCGGTGGGACCGTTGACCATATGCCTCCGCTGTTTCAGCTTTACGCCGTTGCGGAAGCAATGTGCGCGACGCCGCCACTGCCGGCATCTCCGCACAACAGCACCCGTACCCCGCTTGCAGTCATTTCTGTTCGGGGAACGGCGAGGCGTCGGCCGGGCTCCCTCTGGAAACCGCACCGACAGCGCGCTCAGTTGGCTGATGCGGCTCCGCGAGCTTGCGAGCCGGCTGGCGCGCCATTCTCTCTTGGTACAGCATTTCAACTTTTCGGTGCAGTATCTACAGGGGAGAACGAACGTGGTAGCTGACGCGCTATCCCGTGCCCCACTCGCCCGCGGCGGCGTCTTTACGGACGGCGGGCGAAGGGGGCGAAACAGCGGACGAGCCGCAGAGCGGCACGGAGGGGACGCCCGCAGACGGGTTCCCCATTCCGCTATCCGGGTAAGCAGCGCTTCGCAAAGCAGGCGAGGGTGAAAGCTCTTTGTGAGCACATCTGAGACGCCGATGCTAGCGGAAGTTTTGCTGCGAACCTGCGGGGGGACGAAACCAGGCTCTCCTTTGAGATGACTGGGATCGTTTTCGGCCATGAAGAGCTACGACGGTCCAGCAAAATGACCCGTTTTTGTCGCGATGTCAGCGACGGTCTCTGGGAGACGAAGCGCCGTTACGCTGCTTGTATTGCAGCGGGCGCAGCGCCGTTACGCTACTTGTATTGAGCGGGCGCAGGGGGGCACGAGCCAGCGTGTGTCGCGGCGTGCCCCGGGGATTCATGTTTGCTGGGCCATGACGGGCTCGCGCTGAAATACATAGCCACGGATGATGAGTCCATGAACCATTTGAAGTGGCTATTCCTCAATGTCTGAGCGGCGCTCTGTTGCGTTTTCTCACGACAAACCATTGGCTGGTCATCTGAATGGCTCCAAGGTTTCAAGAAACTGAGTCAATCGGTGACTACAGCCCGGCATGAAGCGCGACATTTTCCGCTGTTGCCGTTCCTGCCATGTCTGTCAAATGGAGAAGTCGAGGGGTGGCAAGCCACCGGGCATGACGAAACCAACTGACAGTGTGCGTCCGTGGCAGATGGCCACCTGCGATTTCATGGGGCATTTCCCCAGTAACAAGCAGGGGCTCATTGCTGGAGAATCCCCCTATGGGGAAAGCCAGCCGTGCCTACATTGCAGACCTGAAGGCCTATGCGTAACGGTCTGCGCCAAGGCACACCCGATGCGGTGGAACGCAGCCGTGCCCCGCACCGGTACAAGGTGAGGCGACGTTCACCTGTGTGATTGATGCCGGACGACGGGCCTTTTCCGCAACCGAGGGCATACCGCCTCACCGAGCGAGCTTGCTCGTTTAACCCTACCCGGAAGCAAGGTTGGTCTCCCCCTTTTCTGGCTCGCTCAGTTCCAGCCTGTGTGCTTTATTATTTTTTTGTTTTGTTTTGTGTGCCTCTGTTCCCATTTTTCGCTTTCTTCTGTTTCCATTCTTGCTTCTTATCTTGTAAATATCGTACAGTGAGTGCCTTCTTTTGTACAGCGCGTCTTCTCTCCTCTTTCTTCTTGAAATTGCGAGGGCTGCTCATTAGGCAGCCCCGACGCGCGGTTTTTTTTCGGTGTGTGTGGAAATGAAGTTGGGGCCGTTTGGGGACGGGGAGCATGCGATGCCCCTTTCACCCAAGGCCGCCGCGGTTGCGAAGGTGCTCGGGACAGGTTCGCCGCTGAAGGTCGGCATCACCCTTTGTTTGGTGTGTGAGTGGCTGTGCGTGTGCGTGCCTGGGCGTGGAGGCGACGACGTCGCGCCATGTGTGTTTGCCGGCGTGTGCGGAGCGCGGTGGAAAGGAAGCCCCGCGCGGTCTTTCCATGTGCGTCTTGGATCGCCACGGAGTCACGTACTTTCCACACCCGGGGCCCCTTTGGCGTGTTCGCTGTCCCTGCACCTAAGTGTACCACCACCGACCGAGATCGTTTGCAGCCAAGGATGAACGTTGGCCACCCAGAAGTCAACGAGCGGTGAGTCACCGCAGGCTCCCTGAGCTGCACCGACGAACTTTGGAACTTCTGTACATAGTTGTGTTTGTACATAGTGTTCTGTACATGATTGTGTTCTGTACATAGCCGTTGTTACTTAGCCTCCGGAACTTTGTACATTATTCTTCATGTCATCTTGTTCATTTTTTTTTGTGCGCCTTGCTAATGTTTGTCTTTCTTGAGTGTCTGTCTTTTCGAGATCTTTCTTGCTGGAACTGAAGTGTAGTTGACTTGTTGCGTGAGGATAGCATTCTTTTTGCTCATGCTTGGGACCTGCCGCGTGCTTTCACTGATGGGTAGGAGGGCAATTAAGGAGAGGAGGATGTGGGATTCGGACTTGCTGCGGCTGCCCTTTGCGCGGCCGCCGCCCGCTTCCCAGTTGTTCTCCCCGTTCCCTTTTTCCCGCCTGAGGCGGCGGAGAGGGGCTCGGACGACTTGTCACTGTCGTTCGGGCCACAGCTCCGCCCTAGCGTCCCAGTGGCTGTCCTCATTGGCGCCTTTTGGCGGGAACACGGCAGCGCTTCGACAGCCGCGCTCGCGCGACTGTCCGAGCGGAGCTGAGAGGGAGACCCCTCCGAGACATCGCAAGGTGCGTACGCAACTGTTCTTGTCTGCCGGCCTTTGTCCGCGCAGACCAGTGTGTACTCGAGTTCGTCAGCTCCGGGTCTTACCTGAGAGCGAAGCTCGAGCCTGTCGATCGTGATCCAACGATCCGCGACAGGCGTACCTTGCGGTGGTTGCCCAATCTCTCTCAAAGGACCCCTTTGGTTACTGCGAGAGAGAGATCACAGCACGCCCTTGCGTGCTTGCGGCGCGCACTCCGTGTCACTTCGTGCGCGCAGGGGAGCCTAGCTCCTCGCGCGCTCCCTTGACACGGTGACTGCGTATGTGTGTGTATGTGCGTTTTGTATATATGTGTATGTGTGTGCGTACGTGCGTGTATGTGCGTTTGTAAATATGTGTGTGCGTATGTGCGTTTGTAAATATGTGTATGTGTGTGCGTGTGTGTGTGTGTGTGTGCCGCTGGAGGATGGCGTTTCAATAAACGTCTCCTTTGTGAACTTGGAGGTTGGTGTCCTTGCAGCGAAGTGCTCTCCTCCCGGTGGAGGTTGAGTGCGCGCTGCAGTGTTTCAGTGCGCGCGCGGTGACGGCTGATTGGGGCTTCGGCTCGCGCGACGCTCGAACCCACGGTGGTTGGTGGCCTATGACCACGTAGAAACCACAAGCCTTCGAGCAGTTCCTGGGTGTCGCCTGTCGTCCTTGTTAAAAAGAAAGACAATACCTGGAGATTCTGCGTTGATTACCGACACCTCAACAAAATTACAAAGAAAGACGTTTACCCGCTCCCCAGGATAGACGATGCCCTCGACTGCTTGCACGGTGCCAACTATTTCTCTTCCATTGATTTTTGTTCCGGTTATTGGCAGATCGCAGTTGACGCACGGGACCGAGAGAAGACCGCCTTCGTCACTCCCGATCGCCTGTATCAATTCAAGGGGATGCCTTTCGGCTTGTGTAATGCGCGCGCAACATTCGAGCGCATGATGGACTCTCTCCTGCGCGGCTTGAAATGGACGACGTGCTTGTGCTATCTCGATGACGTCATTGTATTTTCTTCTACATTCAAGAGCCATCTCCATCACCTTTATGCCATTCTTGGCGTCTTCCGAAGAGCTGGCCTTCAACTGAACTCGAAGAAATGTAGCTTCGGCCGACGTGAACTCAAGGTGCTCGGTCACGTGGTCGATGCCCGTGGCGTTCAACGCGATCCAGACAAAATCCGTGCTGTAAGTGCATTTCCTACACCACGTTGTACCAGTGACGTGCGTAGTGTTCTTGGGCTTTGCTCCAATTTTCGGCGGTTTGTACCCAACTTTGCGGAGACGGCTCCTCCAATCACCAATCTTTTGAAGAACGACGCTCCATTTTGCTTGGACCAAGAACAACCCCAAGCATTTTCTGCGCTCATTGCAGCCCTCACCAACACGCCTGTCCTGACACACTTCAATCCTTCGCCACCAACGGACGTGCGCACCGACGCCAGTGGTCACGGTATTGGTGCCATACTCGCCCAACAGCAGATAGGCCGCACTCGCGTAATTGCTTATGCCAGTCGCCTCCTTTCTGCGGCTGAACGGAATTACTCGATCAGAGAACGCGAGTGCTTAGCCCTCGTGTGGGTCATTACAAAGTTTTGTTTTTACTTGTTTGGCCACCCATTCGCCGTTATCACCGACCACTATGCCTTATGCTGGCTTTCTACGCTGAAGGACCCTACTAGTCGCCTGGGCCGTTGGGCCCTCCGCCTTCACGAATACACTTTTTCTGTCGTCCACAAGTCTGGCCGACTGCACGCTGACGCCGATTGCCTGTCCCGCAACCCGGTAGATCCCCCACCTGAGCGAGTGCGACGATGACAAATATGTGTTGGCCATCTCTGACCTTTCAACATTCGCCATGAGCAGCGCTTAGACCCCAAGCTTTACAGCATTATCAATCGCCTCAGCACTGATTACCTTGATGCTACCCTCGCTCTGTTTGTGCTCCACAACGGCACCTTATACCGACGGAATATGCGACCAGATGGCGCCGAGCTTCTGCTAGTAGTCTCCGAACACCTGCGTACCACCGTCGTTCAACAGCTGCACGACGCACCCACAGCGGGTCATCTTGGCGTATCTCGTACGTACGATAGCATCCGCCGCAGCTTCTTTTGGCCAGGCCCCTATCGCTCTTGTCGTCGTTACGTGGCTTCTTGTGAGCGGTGTCAGCGACGGAAGAAGCCCTCGGCTATGCCTGCTGGATCCCTGCAGCCGATCTACATCCCAATAGGCCCGTTTTCCCGAGTTGGCCTTGACCTCCTCGGGCCTTTCCAACTTTCTGTGTCGGGAAATAAATGGATTGCGGTGGCCACGGATTATACTACGCGCTACGCTGTCACCCGAGCGATACCAAACCAGCTGTGCAACTGACGTGGCTGCGTTTGTTCTCAACGACGTCATCCTGCACCATGGTGCTCCACGCCACCTGCTCACTGACCGTGGCCGTTGCTTTCTTGCTCGAGTAGTGGACGAAATCCTTCGGTACTGCTCCATTAAGCACTGTTTTACCACCGCTTACCATCCACAAACGAACAACCTCACCGAACGCCTCAACCGCACGCTCACGAACATGCTGTCAATGTATGTCTCGGATGATCACCGTGACTCGGATATTAATTTGCCGTTTGTAACGTTTGCGTACAATTCCTCTCGTCTCGATACAATTGGCTACTCACCGTTTTATCTTTTATACGGCCGCGACCCTCCCCTTCCGTTTGACAGCGTATTTCCTCCCACCGCTAACGCCAGTTGGTACGTTCGTGACGCCATCTCCCGAGCAGACGCCGCCTGTATTATTGCTCGCCGCCGACTGGCCTCCTCCCAAAATTCTAAAAAACGGCGCCATGATTCTCGCCACCGGGATATCCACTACTCTCCGGGCTCTCTCGTCTTGCTCTGGACTCCCGCTCGTAATGTTGGGCTGTGTGAGAAGCTCATGCCACGAACCGAGATTGTTCATGTCGCCAGAATAAAGCCATGCTACCCCTGCAGTAGTTCGTCCTAGTGCGCACCGGGACAGTTTTTTTCGTGGGGGGTCATCATCATCATCAGCCTGATTATACCCACTGCAGGGCGAAGGCCTCTCCCATATTTCTCCGCTTAACCCGGTTCTGTGCTAGCTGCATCCACTTGACCCCTGCCAACTTCTTAATCTCATCCGCCCACCTAACTTTCTGCCGCCCCCTGCTAGGCTTTCTTTCCCTTGGAATCCAGTTTGTTACCCTTAGCGACCATCGGTTATCCTGTCTTCGCATTACATGTCCTGCCCATGTCCATTTCTTCTTAATTTCTACTAGAATGTCGGTAACTTGAGTTATTTCTCTAACCCACACTGCACGCTTTCTATCTCTTAATGTTACCCCTACCATTTTTCGTTCCATAGCCCTCTGGGTTGTCCTCAACTTAAGTAGAACTCTCTTGGTTAGCCTCCACGTTTCAGCCCCATAGGTGAGTACAGGCAAGATGCAACTGTTGTATACTTTCCTCTTGAGCGATACCGGTAACTGCTAGTCATCATCTGCGAGTGCTTGAAAATGCGCTCCATCCCAATCGTATTCTTCTTGTTATTTCCTTTTCGTGGTCCGGATCAGCGGTTACTACCTGTCCAAAGTAGACATATTCGCCTACTACTTCCAGTATTTCGCTACCTAATGTAAACTGCTGTTCCTTCCCGAGGCTGTTGAACATTACCTTAGTCTTCTGCATATTGATTTTCAAGCCTACCTTTCTACTTTTCCTGTCTAGGTCATCAATCATTATTTGCAGTTCATCCCCTGAGTTGCTTAGCAAGGCAATGTGATCAGCAAATCGCAGATTACTGAGGTATTCTCCATCTATCCTTATCCCTAACTGCTCCCATTCCAAGTCTTTGAATACTTCCTCTAAACAAGCTGTGACTAGTACTGGGGAGATTGTGTCTCCTTCCCTAACACCTTTCTTTATGGGAATTTTGTTACTTTCTTTATGCAGAACTATGGTTGCTGTGCAGCCACTATATATATCTTCCAGCACTTTCACGTACGGCTCGTCTACCCCCTGATTTCGCAATGCCTGCATCACCGCCGAGGTTTCAACTGAGTCAAATGCTTTTTCGTAATAAATGAATGCTATGTATAAGGGCTGGTTATATTCCGAGCATTTTTCTATCACCTGATTGATGGTATGGATATGATCGATAGTAGAGTACCGTTTCCGAAACACTGCTTGATCCTTTGCTTGATTGCAGTCTAAGGTTGTCCTGATTCTATTAGCGATTACCTTAGTAAATACCTTATACGTAAAAGACAGCAAGCTGATTGGTCTGTAATTTTTAAGGTCCTTAGAGCCCCTTTTTTTGTGAATGAGGATAATGTTTGCAATCTTCCATGGTTCCGGTACCGTCGATGACACCAGGCACTGCGTATACAGGGTGGCCAGTTTTTCTAGCACGATATCCCCCCCGTCCTTCAGCAAATCTGTAGTTATCTGATCCTCCCCAGCTGATTTCCCCCTTTTCATAGTTTCTATTGTTTTCTTGACCTCGTCCTTTGTCACTGGTGGAACGTCTAAATGTTTTTCCCTAACGCCAATCTCATTACGGTCCTGACTACTATTGCTACTGTAGAGAGCTGTATAGAACTCCTCGGCTACTTTGACTATCTTTTCCATATTATGAATGACGTTGCCCGCCTTGTCCCTTATCGCATACATCTGGTTTTTACCTATGCCCAATTTCTTCTTTACCGCTTTAAGGTTTCCCCCGTTCTTTACAGCATGCTCAATTTTCTGCATGTTATACTTCCTTATATCGGCCACCTTGCGCTTATTGATTAGCTTTGATATCTCGGCCAATTCGATCTCGATATCTCGGCCAATTCGGATTGGAAGCTTTCATACTCCGGCGCTTCTTAATCAAATCTTTCGTCTCCTTAGACAGCTTGCCGGTATCCTCCCTAACTATCCTACCGCCTACTTCTACAGCGCACTCAGTAATGACATCTCTGAAATTATTGTTCCTTGCCTCTAGGGTAATGTCGCCATCCTCAGTTAGAGCTGAAAACCTATTCTGTAGCGAGATCCTGAACTCTTCTGCAATCCCCCTCACCGCTAATTCGTTGATGGGTTTCTTTCTTACTAATCTGTTGGGTTCCTTCTTCAGATTTAGGCTAATTCGGGACCTCACCATCCTGTGGTCACTGCATCGCACTTTCCCGATTACCTCTACATCTTGCATAATGGCGGGGGTTGAACACATTATGAAGTCGATTTCATTTTTAGTTTCTCCGTTAGGACTTTTCCATGTCCATTTCCGGTTCTTCCGTTTGCTGAAGAAGGTATTTATGATTCGGAAGTTATTGCTCTTTGCAAACTCAACTAGTAACTCCCCCCTGCTATTCCTAGAACCAATGCCATAGTCGCCTACTGCCTTTTCTCCTGCCTGTGTTTTCCCTACCTTGGCATTGAAATCGCCCATTAGTACAGTATACTGCGTCTTTACTTTTCGCATTGCCGATTCCACATCTTCATAGAAGCTCTCAACTGCCTGGTCATCATAACTACATGAAGGTGCATAGGCCTGTACAACCTTCAGTTTATACCGCTTATTAAGCCTAATTACGATGCCTGCAACCCTCTCATTAATACTATAGAATTCATCTATATTACCCGCTATATACTTATTGACAAGGAAACCTACTCTTAGTTGTCGCCTCTCCGGTAAGCCTCGATAACACAGTACATGCTCATCCTTCAGTACAGTATGTGCCTCATTCGGCCTCCTAACCTCACTAAGCCCTATGACATCCCATTTCATGCCCTCTAGTTCCTCTAACAGCACTGCTAAGCTAGCTTCACTAGCTAGTATTCTAGCATTAAACGTTGCCAGGGTCAGTTTCCAATGTGGGGGGGTAATGTGACATATATGCCCTGCATCGCTGGATGTTAAAGAAGACAACGATAAGCAACAATGACACAGAAGACGAGGAAGTGGTAGCAACGTTTAGTGCTAGAAGTAGGTGGACGCTGCTGTGCTTCTGTGCTTTGTGTGCTCTACGTGTCATCCTGGACTAACCTTCGTGTACTAACCTTGCCACGTATCAATATGATTCCACTATCTCTCTCTCATCTTCTCTTTGCGGCGATACAAGATGCTTACCTGGTCAAACTTAGGAGTGCACTTCTTCTCCTTCTTCATTATTTCACGTGAATGGCAATGTGATACTAGAAACGTTTTGTCCTTGCCACTTTCCACGTTGTTTCGGTTTTCCTGCAGTCTCTTATTAATACATCGTCCTGTTTGTCCTATATAACAGGCTCCACAAGAGAGTGGAATCCTGTACACAACACCTGTATTGCAGCCAACAAATGAGTTTCTATGTTTCACCCCACATTCTTTCTTCTTCGATTCTCTTTCCCTCTGAATAGTCGGGCAAATCCTCTTCATCTTGAGCGGGGCAGTCAATGCGTTATGGACACCATACATCTTGCCTACATTTTTGAGACCATGTGAAATTCTGTGCACATACGGTACCACCGCGACCTGCCCCTTCTCACCCATGCTGGACAGGGATTTCAGCCTGTGCGTTCTTTTAAGGCTCTTGAGTCCCCGGCAACCTCCCTTATCAATAACCGACTCCCGATAACCACCCTTTGCAATTCTTGTCACTTGTCTTTCAAAACTCTTGCCCATGCCATGGTAACAATATTTTTTCAACGCATTTAATACACATGGGTTGATCATCCCATTCTTCCCTAATTTGGAATGCCCCGAATTGGAGCTTAGCAATAGATTCACCGATCTCGGGTTGTATTCCCAACAAACATGATCATCATCGAATTGAATCAACAAATCTAAATACTGTAACCGATCGTCAACTGGTTCTTCAACTGTAAATTCCAGCCCGGGTCCACACTCAGTAAAAACATCCACAATGTCCCTCATTCGTTGATTGATCCTTCACATTCTAAAAAGTCGTCCACATACCTGAAGGTGGAATGATGTAGGCCCTCCAAGTTATCCTTCAGGTGTCTGTCCACGTACATTAAGAAGATGTCACTCAAGACCGGTGCAACACTCGACCCAATGCATACTCCAGCCTTCTGCGTATACAGCTTGTCCTTCCAGCCTATGAAGGTGTACAATAATGAATGTGACTTCATTGACGCCTCAGGTGTATGTGTTGGAAGTTTCGTTGAACTTTTGAGGTTCTACCTGGAGTCCACCTTCATAGGCTGGAAGGACAAGCTGTATACGCAGAAGGCTGGAGTATGCATTGGGTCGAGTGTTGCACCGGTCTTGAGTGACATCTTCTCAATGTACGTGGACAGACACCTGAAGGATAACTTGGAGGGCCTACATCATTCTACCTTCAGATATGTGGACGACGTTTTAGTATTCACAGACCGTGAAGGATTCAATCAACGAATGAGGGTCATTGTGGATGTTTTTACAAGTGTGTATCCGGGCTGGAATTTACTGTTGAAGAACCAGTTGACGATCGGTTACAGTATATAGATTTATTGATTCAATTCGGTGAGGATCACGTTTGCTGGGAATACAACTCGAGATCGATGAAGCCCTTGCTAAGCGCCAATTCGGGACATTCCAAATTAGTGAAGAATGGGATGATCAACGCAGGCGTATTAAATGCGTGGAAGAAATATTGTTACCACGGCATGGGCCAGAGTTTTGAATGACAAGTGACAAGAATTGCAAGAGACCGGTTATCGGGAGTCGGTTAATAATGAGGCCAGGCCGGGTACTGAAGAGCCTTAAAAGAACACACAGACTCAAATCCCTGCCCAGCATGCGTGAGAAGAACAGCAAGGTTGCGGTGGTACCGTATGTGCACAGAATTTCACATGGCCTCAAAAATGTAGGCAAGAAGTATGGTGTTGACGTCGCATTCACCGCCCTGCTCAAGATGAAGAGGATTTGCTCGGCTATTCAAAGGGAAAGAGAATCGAAGAAGCAAGAATGCGGGGTGAAACAATAGAGACCCATTTGTTGGATGTAAGACAGGTGTTGTGTGCAAGCTTCCACTCTATTGTGGAGCCTGTTATGTAGGACAAACAGGACGATGTATTAATAAGAGACTACAGGGACACCGGAACAACTTGGAAAGTGGCAAGGACGAAACGTTTCTGGTATCACATTGCGGTATCACATTGCCATTAATTTGAAATAATGAAGAAGGAGCAGAAGTGCACTCCTAATTTTGACCAGGTTAGGATTTTGTATCGCCACAAAGAGAAGATGACGAGAGAGATAATGGAATCATATTTTATTTCAATGGACAATAAGTTTGTCAGCAAGACTTCTCTTGCTCTTTCAAGCAGAGTTGTCTTTTTTGAGTGACTTTTGTGCAGCAGGTAAACCCAGGGGTTGTTTCACGTGATTGTTTCGTTTTCTTTATGTTTGTTTTTTCTGGGCCTTGGAGCAAAGGGCTTAGGCATAGTTGTGAGTCAGCGCTTGTACTGTGGCTTTTTTTTTCCATCTTGTCCTTTGTCTTCGTGTTCGCGCTGTTTAAATTTATAATGAACATGCAGCTGTCTATTTGCACCGCCCGGAGTAACCATTACTGTGAACGCTTGCCCAGGATTGACTGCCTGCACGTATTAAATGTGTGGCCATTACCTACCAGCTTCAGTGGACACACGATGACATTGTCACCTGAAGTTACGCTTTTCATGCGGGCTTCTCGCGCATGGCTTTGGTACATCTTGACAATGCAAGTGAAATCATTGCCTTTACCAACTTTGAATGTCCTGAACTGTAGCTTAGCTGTTCTTGAGTTATACTCCCAACACACCCCTGTCTCATGGTATATGACCTTCAAATCAAGAAACCGCGTAGAACCAGTGTCCGGTAGCTCAAAAGTGAAGTGAAAAAGGGTTGGGACTATAACCCAAGAACTGCTATGCCGCTCCTAAGCTACAATTCAGGACATTAAAAGTTTGTAAAGGCAGGCATAGCGACTTCTTGTCTCAAATCTTCATTGGTGAAGTCGTGCTCTCATAGGGTTGAGGCCAGCTTCCAGGGGCAAGTTAAAATGCTTAGAGACGCTGGGTTTTCGGATTAGTGTAATAAAGTAAGAGAGCAAGCAAGAATAGTGGGGATTCCGTACTTACACGGAATTTCACACCATTTGAAAAAGGTTGCCGCAAGATATGATTTAAAGATACTTTTCACAGCAAAAAATAAGCTGGGCAACATCTGCAGTGCAGTACGAAGGAAGCTGGATTCCCGAGGCGCCCAGGCGAGGATGAAGTGCACGGTATCGCAAAGAAAACCGCTCATCGACTGCGGCACGGCTGTGGTGTATTCCATCCCGCTTTCGTTTGGTAAATCGAACATTGGCCAGACAGGCCGATGTATTTGTGGCCATATGACGCTGTCATCTCGATAGCGCCCCGACTGCTAACACGTGACGTCTACGTCACCCATTCCAAGTGTACTTATATCACTCCTTCCCATGAATAAACGGCTCTTGTTATCGGACCGCCGGCCTGCTTACACGGTGGCAGCGGTGCCCAGTTGAGATGTCGACGACACCGCCTCCGCCTACGACGCTGCCAGCTCCATCGACTCTCCTGCCGGCGCCGAAACCCCTGGATACGTCAGACGACGCCTGGCTTGGTTGGCGAACACAGAAGTGTGACGAACTTTGCCACTGCTACTCAATTGACCAAGCAGCCAGCCGATGTGCAGGCAGCAACATTTCTCGTGGGCATAGGCTAAGAAGACAGGAAAGCATTCAGCACTTTCAAGTTTGAGGCGGACGAGGACAGAAATGACGTCAAAGTTTTGATCAAGAAATTCGAGGACTACAGGCCAGCAAACAACTTAACCCTCCACGAATTCCGTTTTGGTTCGAGGGACCCGAAAGAAGACGAACCACTTAATGACTGGTTGATCGAGATGAAAATTTCAGCTAAGAACTGTGAATTTGGACTTCTAGAAGACCGCATGCTATGTAGCCGTATCGTTCTAGGTGTCCGAGACAAACGTTTGTAGCAGAAACTGTTAGCGGAAAACCCTTCTTACCAAAAAAACGGTAGAAATTTGCCGCATTGAAGAGCAAGGACAGCAGCACTTCCAAGAGATAAGCGCAGCAACGGGCGGAGCGCACACTACGATAGTGAACTCGGTTGCGACAGAAAGGAAGCTGTGCAGTAGGTGCGGCTACCAGATGCATCGTGGTGGAAATTGTCCAGCGAGAGGAACGATTTGCAGGAAGTGCGGTGCACAGAACCATTTTGCCCAGGTTTGCAAATCAGTTGGTGCCACGCATAACGCCAGCCGTCGGAGGAAAGAGCTGCGAGAGGTACGGGCCGAGATGGACGATTTTTTTCTTGCGGCACTAGCGATAAAATCGCTTGAAGTTGATAAATGGACAGCAACAGTTTACATTGAAGGCCAACATTTCACGTGCAAACTGGACACAAGAGCAAACTGTTGCGTTATCTCGAAAAACGAGCTGGAAAGATCACCTGCTAAGCCAAAGGAAGCCTGCAAGGTGACTCTAACAACATTCTACAGCACAGGCAAAAATCAAGCTTATGCTTCACGCTAACAACAAAAAATGCGAAGAGCAATTTTTCGTCGTCCAGCACTATGTTCCAGTCACGCTCAGCGGGGCAGTTGCAAAACTCCTGGGGTTTATATACCGCATACAGACAGTCGCCAGTGAAGAACTATATCCCCCAGCCCTACCTTTCGCAGATGCTTTCAGTGGGCTAGGACAACTGAAGGGCGTGGAGTACTCGATGGAGCTGAAACCCGGTAGCGCGGGAACCGTCGTGCTTGCTAGGAGGGTCCCCGTGACACTGCAAGTCAAAGTTCTGGCAGAACTGCAGCGCATGGTGCAGCTGGGCATCATTACAAAGGTAAATGAACCAACCGAATGGTCTAGTCCCATGGTGACCGTGGTGAAAAACATAGTGCGTATTTGCCTCGATCCAACCGCTCTGAACAAACAGTTGCTTCGAGAAAATTACCCCCTGCCAACTTTAGAAGATAGTTCCGCGGCTGTCTGGGGAAGATTTTTTTCTACGCTTGATGCAGCATCCGGATATTGGCAGATTAAGCTAACGGAAGAAAGTTCAAAAATCTGCACATATCAGCACGCCATACGGGCGCTATCACTTCCTCAAAATGCCCTTTGGAATATCGGCAGCCCCAGAAATTTTTCAAGCTCCAATGCATCGCTTGTTAGATGGTCTACCAGGTGTAGCAGTTGTAATGGATGATATACTAGTCTGGGGCACGGATAAAGATGAGCATGACCGCAGTATGACACTCTTGCTGACGCGCTGCCGCGAGTACAATCTGCGACTTAACCTTAACAAATGCACCTTCCTGCAGACGGAGGTTCGCTACTTGGGACACATCCTGACTACGCAAGGCCTGCGCATTGACCCGGAGCTTATCAAGGACATTCTGGAAACACCCGAGCCTAAAACCAATCAGCAACTGCACATTTTTCTCGGCACAATGAACTATGTACAGCGTTTCATTCCGAACACGTCTGTCCTGACGGAACTGCTGAGGGAACTACTGCGAAAAGATAACGCATGGGTTTGGGCAGAAAAACAACAGGCCAGCAATCTCTTTCTCTATGGAAGCACTGCGCCAGGCACTGATAGCAGCGCCGGTTCTTTCCTACTTCGATCCGAAGAAAGCAGTCACGCTTTCAGTCGATGCTAGCCAGTCCGGTGTAGGGGCTGTTTTGATGCAAGATGACCATCCCGTAGCCTTCTCGTCCAGATCACTAACAGAAGCGCAACAGCGTTATGCTCAGATTGAAAAAGAAACACTTGCGATAGTACATGGGTGCACGAAGTTCCATGATTACATTTTCGACCAAGCAGACGTCATTGTCCGAACGGATCACCGGCCTTTGATACCGATCTTCACCAAGCCCTTGAATCAGTGCCCGCTTCGTTTGCAGCGAATGCGCCTCAGCTTGCAGCGTTGCGCAATAACTTTGCAATACAAACCGGGTAAAGAGCTTTTCCTTGCGGACGCGTTATTGAGGTTTCCTAGTAAAAAGGCACTGTAAGAAGAAACCGAGCAGTTTCAAGTGAATGTGCTTGATTAGGTTTCAGCGTCGGAACACCGCTTGAAAACCTTGCGGGATGCTACAAACGAGGATCCGGCACTTACCATCATTCGTGAATACGCAGAGACTGCGTGGCCGAACCACAAGCAGGGAGTCCCAGAGCCGGGAAGGCCATACTTTACCAACAGGGAAGAAGTGCACGCACAAGATGGGCTAGTATTCCGAAGCAACAAGGTAATTATACCGAAATCGAAACGGGCAGAGATCATGCAGCTCCTTCACACAGCGCATGCTGAGCCGATAAGATGAAAGCGAGGGCCAGCAGTGTCATGTTTTGGCCAAATATGTCCGCAGATATTAAACAATTTTGCAAGACCTGCAAGGTAGGCCAAATGCACCATCCACGAAACTAGAGAATGCCTCTTTTGAGCCATGATGTTCCGACCCTGCCATGGGAGTCCGTAGGCGTGGATCTGTTTCATTATGGCGGCCGTGAGTTCGCCGTCATTGTTGACTTCTATTCCTTTTTCTTCGAAGTCCGAGAGTTTCGCAACACCACGTCTTATGCGCTGAAGACTTGGTGTGCACAAGTTTTTTCGGTGCATGGGCTGCCACAGAAACTGCATAGTGACAACGGATCCCCTTCAGTAGCTCAGATTTCAAAACTTTTTTTAAGAAAACTAGACATTGTCCATGTCACGTCACGTCCATATAATTCGCGTTTTAATGGTATGGAGGAAAGAGCTGTTCAGGAGACTAAGAAACTGCTCAAGAAGTGCTCCTTTCGCACACCAGATTTTGAAATTTCTTGCTTGAGTGGCGTAGTACCCCCCAGGGACCCGGTTCTCAAGTCTCTGGTGCAGAGGCTCATGGGACGGCAGACCCGGACCCTTCTGCCGATACCAACAGCTCACCTAGAGCCAGAGGTCATACCCAGCAAGGATATCCACGACCGTCTCCAGGCGATCCGGCGTGGACAAAAGATTCACTACGACCGCAGCGCCAGGGAATGTTCCCCACTGACGCCGGGACAACGCGTAACGACGTACGACACTCTCCAGAGAACCTGGTCTCCAGCTATTGTTCTAAAGCCAGCCGCGACGCCAAGATCTACGATTTTGAAGACTGAAGACGGCTGTGAAATCCGTCGCACAAGAGAGCACCTACGGGAGGCAGCACCCCAACCGGAGCCAGAATCAACCTCGCAGGGGCCTTCAGAAGCCGACCTCCAGCCTGGACAACAGCAGTTACGCAGGAGCACATGATTGCGTTGGGAACCCTGTTGATACCCGTTGCCCGATGAAACTTCTGGACTTTCTCATCGTTAAAGGGGAGCCCCGACTGCTAACACGTGACGTCTACTTCACACATTCCAAGTGTACTTATATCGCTCCTTCCCATGAATAAACTGCTTTTGTTATCGGACCGCTGGCCTGCTTACAGTATTAATGAGCGCTTGTTCGAACACCGCAGATCAGTAAAAGGAGCTGTGTCATCCAACCTTGAGAAATAAACAGTGCTACAGACTTGGACGGAAGTCAAGAACAAACAGGACTAGGACCTCCGTCCTAGTCTGTAGCGCTGTTTATTCATCATGTCACCGTGCCAACTCGCACAGATGTCTCTTCATTCAACCTTGCTGCTCATTTCCGGGAGTGTAAAGATTGTTACCCCCTTTACACATGACCAATATCTTATTCAGTCACCCAGATCGGATATGCAGAAAGCTGGTCGAGGCGTTTCTGATAAGTAAAGAGTTTGACGCGTGCGTAGCTACACCTTCTGTTACTCTTGTAGAAAAAGAGATTCACGCTCTACGTGAATATTTGGCGACGAGGTGTTAGCGGGCTCTTGTCCTGTAGGAGGTTGATCATTTTGTTGTGTTGACGTGTTTAGTCCTCACTTTACGCACGCGTACTGCTTTTAAAGGGCAACACAATGTGTTCATGTGTCTCGTCTTGATTTTATCTGTGTGTTTGGTTCGTAGAACTATACCTTTCTATGATTAAAAATTGAGTTGTTATACACTGTTCGTGTCGTCTCCTGCTCTTTTGTCTTGTGTTTCGCGCTGCTTTAAGATGAATCCAATCCACTCGCCCAGTTTTCTATACTCGTGAACCACGAGTATGCATATATTTCAAAACTCGAAAGAAAGCTTCAAGCCGTAGCATATACAAAGTATGAAAGCAACGCAGCCGTATTCTACGATGTGTCCCCCGATAAAAAGATCTACTTTCCCTTGAATATATGCTGTATTTCTTCCGAGAGTGACTCTAAATATTCCGCTAACAAGTAAAAACTCTAAAATGATACAATGCTTAAGGAGCGCTAAAACTAAAAATTAAAACTGAATTTGAAAAGTAGGGAAGACAATATTATTAAACAGGGACTAAAATTACAGCCCATTGTTGCTCAAACCCTAATTAGCTCTAAGCCCCAAAATGCAGGTTCTTTTCTTATTTTTCAAAACCCATTAATCCCAATATCATCCTTTAAAATAACTTTTGTTAGACATGCGACATATCAGTTTCTGTGTCATTAAAGAAAAAAAATGTGATGCTTGAAAACAAATAGAATAATGTGAAAAGACTGGTTAGTTCGTATTCGTATCATAATAATAAAAATTAAAGACCACTTCAGAATCTGCACTGGAGTAATGCGAAAGCACGGATGCTGCTAATGGTTGCTTCTGGTTGCTTCTAGGTACTTAATTCACTTCTTGTTTACACATTTTAGACTCTGTTACTTTCAAATTGCGCGTCAATCGCTTCCTATGACCTTTTTCTGCTATACTTCTTGCTGCGTGACTTGACATCCTCTACGTCACATTAATTTCTTATTTACCTATTTTAGTCTGGTACTTTCAAAAAGCGCGCCAATCCCTTCCTATGCCCTATTTCGGTGCTACTTCCGGTTGTGTGATGCCATATCCTTGACGTAACATTAATTCACTTCTTGTTCACCTTTTAGTCTTCGGTAGATCACTGCCTTGTCGTGGCGGAGGGGCTTGCGAAACTCGATGAAATCGCGAGCTCTGCTGTGTAGGGCCACCCAAGATAGACAGGTCACGGCAGAGAGTTCTGACAAAATGTGATTCACTGGAGAAGGTAATGTCAACCCACTCCAGTATTTCCTGCCAAGAAAACCCTATGGCAAGTCACAATAGCATTAAGGATATGGCGCCGGAAGATAAGCCCCCCAGGTTGGAAGGCGTCCCACATGTTATTGGCGATGAACAAAGAGCGATTCCTAGAGCTCCAGGACCAATGAAGCGGCTGGACTAAAGCCAAAAGGACGCTCAGTTGTGCATGTGTCGGGAAGCGACCGGGAAGTCCGATGTTGCAAGGCGATGTATCGCATAGCAACATGGAATGTAAGATCTATGACGCAAGGTAAACTGGATGTCGTCAAGCAAGAAATGGACAGATTGAACATTGATATCTTGGGTATCAGTGAGCTCAAGTGGACCGGAATGGGAGAATTTAACTCCGGCGACTATTATGTCTTTTATTGTGGGCACGAATCGAAGAGAAGGAATGGGGTCGCTCTTATAGTAAACAGAAGAATGGGCAAAGCAGTGCTAGGGTACAACCCCAAAAACGACCGAATGATTTCACTTCGCGGATCCAATGTCACCCTTTCAACATAACAGTTATCCAAGTCTATGTACCGACCACTACTGCTGAAGAAGCGGACGTTGAGAGATTTTATGCGGACCTACAATGCCTTTTAGACCGCACCCCCTCATCAGACGTCGTTTTTCTCATAGGAGACTGGAATGCTAAGGTCGGGAGTGAAGAAATATCCGGAATTACAGGCAAGTTCGGTCTTTGTGAACCAAATGAAGCTGGGCAGAGGCTAGTAGAGTTTTGTAAAGAAAACAACCTGACCATAGCGAATACTCATTTTCAAGAGCACAAGAGGCGCCTGTACACATGGACTTCACCGGACGGTCTGTACAGGAATCAGATCTATTATATTCTTTGCCGGCAGAGATGGAGAAGCGCTATACAAGCAGTAAAAACAAGGCCTGGGGCCGATTGTGGCACTGATCATCAGCTTCTTGATGCCAAAATTAAGCTTCGATTGAGGGAAACGCAGAAAACTAGAAGGCCTTTAAGGTATGATCTGGATCACATCCCATTAGAATATGCTGTGGAAGTGAGGAATCGATTTCAAGAATTAGATCTAGAAGACAGAGAGCTCGAAGAGATGTGGACTGATGTTCGTGCTATGATACAAGAAGCCTAGATAAACGTGCTTAGGGAGCTCGTTGTAGGAGAATAATTGATCTTTGTACTCGATATGTGGAGTAGCAGGGTGAAACCGGAGGGACGCAGTCGATGAGTCCTCAGGCCGCCTCGTGTGCGATCTCATTGAGATTTCGCAGGCCGCCCCCTAAGCTGCCCATGTGTGCCGGGAACCATATGATGGAGTGATCGGTGATGTTTCTTCTGCCTAAGATCCGTAGCGTCGTCCTGTCTATGCCTCCCTTGGCGAAAGCTCGAGTGCTGCTCTAGAGTCGCTGTATACAGTTGTGAAGGTCCAATCTTTTAGAGCTAGTGCTATCGCTGCTTGTTCAGCTACCTCTGGCTTCTTGGTGTAAAGTGTGAGTGAGTTGCGCGGACGCCCGTGTCCGTCGACTACTGCTACCGAGTAGGCATGCTTTCCCGGTACGTACGCTGAATCCACGAAAGCTGTCTGGTCGGGAAACTGTGCCGCGTCCGTAGCGAGGGCTTTGGCGCGGGCGAGCCTTCTTCCTTGATTGTGGATTAGGTGTACGTTTCTTGGGAAGGGGGACACTTTGATTGCTTCTCGCACGACTTTAGTAACTGCAGGACATTGTCCCTTTCTCTCATGGTGTTCAGGCCGAGCTTGGCGAGAATCTCTCTGCCCGCTTTGGTGCTTGACAGGCGTGCAATCTGTGCCGTGTGCTGTGCCTCGATGATTTCGGCAAGGGTATTGTGCACTCCTAGCTGTAAGAGCATTTCAGTGGAGGCATTATCGGGGAGCCCCAACGCTGTCTTGAAAGCTCGGCGTATGTGTACTTCAAGCCTTCTCTGATGTTCCTTTTTCCAGTTAAGGATAAGAGAATGGACCATTTGAATAGCGTTTTCCTCGCTCGGTACCCTGTGCCTATCCATTGTTAGATTCGGTCGCGAGTGCCGGGGTAGCGTACCGCTGCGGCGCGCGGCCTCTCGGTAGCGTTGGCCTGGCGGCTCCGTGGACGGCGGACGGCATCAAAGGTGCCAGCAAAGACGAGGCGTCTTTTAACGAAACAACATTTACTTCAACATCATGAAGAAACGGGCAGTGAAGCTGACCCGGAGAGATTACAGACACTCTCACACAGCTGGTGTCTAGCGTCGTGCCAACGGCGCGTCAAAATAGTCTCTCTCTCAGTGGAGTCGGCCGCTGCTTTTTATAGTTTTTCCAGTTCACAGGGAAAGGGTAAACCCTCACAAGAAAGGGAGAGCCAAACATGTTGGTTCACGACGAATGACTCAATCGCAGGTGTTCCGACCTCATCTCCTCCTCCTCCTGCAGACAGGAGAGGGCGACGCACTTTCTCTCAAGCTCCAGGCTTGGCCAGCTTTTGCACACACACGCACGCACACACATTTGGCGCGTGGCAGGAACACGCTGAGACTTGTCGGCGGGAGGAAGCGTTGAGCGGCCGATGAACGGCGTCGAAATGGCCGATCCGCTCGCGGTTCTGCCTGCTGCTATGCGGTGGCCGCGTCAGCTGTCCCACTTCTCGGTGGAGAAACGTAACACCATGATGCGCCCAAACATCCGGATCGCGTTTGCGATCTCTATCGTGATGCTGTCAAGCATCGCCCAGGTGGACCCGTTGCTTTGGATGATTATTCCTAGAATTCGTATTTTGTCGACCGTAGGTATGCGATTTCCATCCCTGTCGTGTAACTCTATGCATGGTGTGTGGTGTCGGCGCCAGTCGTTGGACGGGCGCCCTGGTCATGGGGGGTGGTAGATGAGTAGCTCGGATTTTCTGGAAAAGCAGCGAAGTCCCATTAACCACTCATTAACCTGTATATAGCGCTCTAACTAGTACAACTTCTGCCCCGCCGGGATGGTGCAGTGGTAAGACGCCCGACTACTGTGCCAGAGCACCCAGGTTCGAACCCGACATCGGCGGCTGCGTTTGGCTGGAGGCGAAACGAAGAGGCGTCCGTGTGCTGTGCGATGTCAGCGCAAGTTAGACTCCCGGGTGGTCCAAATTACTCCGTAGCCCTCCACTAACGGCTCGTCTTTCTCTCTTTTGCACTGTAACTCCCACCTTCCTCCCTTCCCTTACGGCGCGGCCAGGTATCCACAGAAAGAAGTGCGACAAATATAGGCGCCTTTCCTTTCTGTGAACCAGTTAATAGTATTACGGCACGGCACCGTCTCCGTGGCACAACGCTCAATCGTCATGTATACTTCTAGGTTTTGCTGATCACTGTCTTGGGTGGCCTGTCGCCTGCTGACACTTTCTGGCTCGCCGAGCCACCTCCCGAAGAACCGGCTGCCTTTCTGGACCAGCTATCAGCAAACTACAGCCTCCCATCAAGCCCGCTGCGTCAGCTCCCGCCAAGTCTCGCAAAACTGCTCGCTTTCGGCTGGCAACTGGGGACAGCATCGGCTCGCCCTTTCCCGCCTCCATATAAGCGCGCTCACTTCAACGCGCCTTCGGGTCACGGCACCGTCTTCGTGGCACAACGCCCAATCGTCATGTACTTCCAGGTTAGTTACAATGATGCTCAGTGTTATCGAGACGACGACGTTTATCTTGTAGCGGTGTCGTGCCCCCCCCCCCCCATTGTTTCAAGCGCTTCCGTGCTCTTGTTGGGTACCTTCGGCGTCTCTTGCTACTTGGCGGCGATATTGAGGCTAACCCCGGACCTATGACGAAAGCTCAGGAAGACAAGCTTGACTATCTTGCGGAAGTAGTTACGCGTAGAGGCGCTGGTCATGCAAGCATCCTCGAAACTGTTAACAAGGCTCTAAGTATTCATATTACGCTTAATACCGAGATGGAAGCCCTAAGCAAGCGAGTCCAGGAACTTGAGTCGAAGGTCGAATCGTCGTCAAATGTCCCTGCCGCCAGGAATGTTGATCAAGGAATTTATAAAATGCAGCACAAAATTGACAACCTTGAAAACCGCTCTCGTAGGTCAAACGTACTTTTCTTTGGTATCGAGTATTCTGATGAGTGAAAAATGGGAAGCCTCGGAACGTCTCGTTAGCGTCTTTTGTACCGAGATGCTTGGTGTCACTGCTTCTTCCATCGATAGAGCTCATCGGCTGGGTCGTTTTTCGACTGACAAATGTCGTCGTATAATTGCTAAATTTTATAACGACAGGAATGTAGAAGCAGTCATAAGTATGGGCTTCAAACTAAAAGGCAAAAATTTCAGCATTTCGCGGGACTATTCCGAGGCCGTCCGTTTCAAACGTCGCAAGCTACTGCAGCTTAGTAAAACGGTCACAAAAGAAGGCGACAAATGCGTCTGAGTTTCAACAAGCTTTTTATCAAACATGACATGTATGAATGGGACACTGATACTAATCATGCTGTGTGCGTCTCGCGGCGCAGTGCGGATTGACATTGCTCACGTAGTCAGTCGCTCGGCAGTTCACTACATTCTTCAAGCCAAAGTCCACCTACACGTGTGAACACTGTGTGCTTTCTTTACACTAACATCCGAAGTGTTTTGCCGAAGAGAGTTGCGCTATCATCACTCATTGATTCATGCTCCCGACATCTGGAGCCACTAGTTTTATCCAGGTGGGCCTCAATTTCACCGATTAGGGGCTGAGTTTCACCCGTGCATTGAGGCAGCGGCACTAAGCCTAACGACTGCGCCGCTCCCCACCGCCATGGGTTGCTCACCCCTTTTTCTCCAATATGACTTCTACCTTGCAACGCGGCTATGATCCGTCCGAAATGTCATGGTCCACCATTTCGACGGTCCAAGATACTGGTTCTTCAGTCTCACAGCCTCTAGAGAACGAGAACCTTTTCAAACTTGTACAACGAAGCTTCCAGTCCAGAAGCGGACGCTAGATGGCGGCCGACACGTCCGCGGCCTCCCAACCTCAAGCCAACAAGGAAGCTGGTGCGCAGCCCCACGCCCGTCCTGTCCAAACTGCTGACCAACCGAAAATTGCAGCAGGCATGCAATGCCGTCCACGACCCATGCCACACCCGCACCCCCAAGACATTGTTGTAATCCTCAATCCCCGCATCACGGCGAACTTGCGGAGTGTGTTCCAAAATGGCGAACTGGGAGCGGCGCTCCCCGCCTACCTTGGCAAGCAGGCGGGAGCCACTCTCAATATAATCCCGGCATGGGACCAAAATCTTGTAGTAGTGGGAACCCAGGACCCACCCACAGCGGACCGCCTAATTCGCGACTTCAAGTTGGATACCGACAAGGGCACCTCCCTATGCGTGGACATTTAAAACAGACCGCCGAAATCTGCCGAGGTGTGATCTCTGTGGCCAGCCAGGAGACAAGCAACACCCTGGAAGAGAAAGTGCAGTGGCGAGCTGGCGAGCTCGCAGAAGTACACAAGCTGGGAAAGACGAACATCGCGGTTCTCACTTTTGTGGGGAAGGTGGTGCCGCGTTTTGTGCATTACAATTCGGAACTGGCTGTCGTACGTGAATACAAGCGTACTGTGCCGGCGTGTGGGAGGTGCGGTACTATCGGACATCGGGAAAACACGTGACCTGCCCCGAACCCCTCAAAGTGCGGCCTGTGTGGTCAATGTGTGGAGCTTACTCAAGAATGTCCAGCTCCACATGAATGTAAACCGTCGTGTGTAATCTGCGGCTTGGCCCACCCCAAGGGCTCACAGGATTGCACGGCAAAATTCCGAAGGCTTCGTACGCCCAGAAACAAGCCTCGGCAACGTGGCGTCTTGAAAACGGACACACCTGGCAAAAAGCAAGGTCACGCCACTCGCGGAGCCAATGACAGCGCGGAACGCGGCAACCGCGCCGCCGGCTCACGTGACAGTGACGTCAACGATTCTTCCTCCCGTAACCTGACGTCATCAAAAGACAAGAAGAAGGCGCCCCCACCGCCTCCAAGCGGCAAGATTGACAGACACTTTCCGGCACTTCAGACAACCTCCTTGCTTCAGACGGACGGCGCTGCCGGCGCCCATGCCTCCGTGCCGCAACATAAGCAGGTCAGCAGCTGAGCATGGGTTACCTCCTCTACTATCCTTTCCTCAACTTCCTTCCCTCCCGCGGTCACCGGCGTAGACGCCGAGAGTCGCAAACAAATCGAGCTGCTCAGGGCACAGAACGAGCAATTGCTCGCTAAAATTCAAAATTTGGAAGCCAAACTCACAGCCGCGTCGAGTCCCTAGAGCTCAGACGCCATGGAGAGTGAGCCGGAGCTGCCGACCGCGTTCGCGTCAGCTATGGCCGCTATGGAGGCGCGTCTCGCCTCCCAACTGCAAAACAAGGTGGAGGCCGCCATGGACCGCGTCGCAGCCAAATTCTCGTCAATGGTTCCCGAAACTGTCCCCAAATATATGCAGGATCATCCCACAACAAGCCGTCGGGCTGGGAACCTTAAAAACACGTTCCGTCTTACAAAACCAGGCCGTCGAGCAGGGAACCTTAAACATATACCCCGTCTCTAAAAATACTCCCGCATTATTGCGGATCGGATAAGGAGGACTTCAACCCCGCACCTACTTCAGGTGCCGGCTCCGGGGTGGCGTCTGTACCAGTCTCACTAAATATCACTCATGGCGGGACAGCCTAACCAGCAGCCCCTCCCCCCCCCCCCCAAATCATGCCAATCATTATTGGTAACGCAATGGAACTGTAGGGGCTTCAGGATCCGCGAAAAACGCGCGAGTCTACGCCTCTACTTAGAAACACTCGAAACTGCCCGGCGTGGTCACCCTCCAGGAGCCAGGAGCGGCGGCCAAATTAAACAAACTACACGACGTTCCAGCGAGACCCCTCGTCCTGTCTGTTCGTACACAAATCATACACAGCCACAGAAGTGGATTTAGACCTAACATTCCCTATTTGTATGTCATGGTAACGATCTTACCCCTCCGCCGCTCAGATCCTCCCATGCACATACTGAACTTATACTGCTCCCCCAAACTAAAGCGAGTGACGTTCGCAGACATCTTTAGCCGTGCGCTGAAGACAGCGGGCCGAGACCCCCTCCTGATATTGGGTGACTTTATTGCCCACAGTCAGCTGTGGGGGTACTGTAAAGAGGAGGTGCGAGGACGAAAACTGACGGAGCTTGTGTCCACACTGGGCCTCACCCTCTACACCGACCCTGTTTACCCAACACGCGTAGGTAACTCCGTGACGCGGGACACGTGTCCGGATCTTACCTTCACTCGCAACATACGACACGCAGACTGGGTTAACACCGAGGAAACCCTCGGCAGCGACCACTGCCTACTTAATACCACGACCTACATGCACCCCCTCAAATGTCCCACCACACAAGCCCACATCCCTAATTGGACTACCTTCCGACAAAATTTTCCCGCCACTACCTAAATCGCCATAGTAGAGCAAGGGTACACCAAGTGGTCCCGGTCACTGATGTCACACCTTCGCACACATGAAACGCAGATCCAGCTCACAGAGGCAATAACGGACGTGGATAATCACCTCATTCACCTCTGGGAAGCTCGCCGTAGCCTTACACGCCGCTGGCGTCGCCAGAAACACAAGCGCAAACTTAAAGAACGTATTGCCGATATCACCCACCGAGCCGCCGAGTACGCGGCCCAGCTCGCTGACTCGAACTGGGTGGATCGTTGCAATACAGCGGCCCGACAAATGTCTAGCCGTAATACATGGAGGCTCTTCCGAGCTCTCATCTATCCTACGCAGACCCGCACCGAAACCCAAAAACATTTACACCGAACAATCCACCCCTTTAAAGGAAACACTATGCAGCTGGCACAATCGCTCCGGGACCGCTACTTGTGCACAGCTCAAGACCCCCGAGGATCGGTCTACTCCTACGCAGGCAAGGAGATTTCGGAGCTGGACAAACCTTTCCAGCTTCACGATCTTCGGGCCAGTCTAGTCAAAATGAAGAGAGGCACCGCGCCTGGTCGGGACAAGGTCAACGTCAAGCTTTTGGCGAACCTGCCTGACTCGACGTACCAGTGCCCAATCGAATACATTAACGCAATCTTGACAGGGGAAACCCCCTTACTTATCGATTGGAAAACGGCACTTGTGACTTTCATCCCGAAAGCTTGCAAACCAATAGACACGGATAACCTCCGCCCCATCTCTCTCACCTCAAGTGTGGGTAAACTAATGGAGACTATGGTGCGCGATCGGCTATCCGAGTATCTTGAACACAGGCAAACTTTCGCGGAGACCATGTTCGGATTTCGCCAGCACACATCCGCACATGATGTCCTTCTCCAACTTAACAGAGGAATTCTCAACCCATTCGAACACCCCCACAATGACCGGGTTGTACTCGCCCTAGACTTAAAACGCGCTTTGATAACGTCACACACGAAGTCATACTGACCCATCTAAGTGAAGCACACAGTGGCAGCAATACGTTCAATTATATAAGACAACTCCTTACAGACCGACAATCATACATCAAAATACAAGACAAGGAGCACGGACCATTTATGCTCGGCACGCGGGGCACACCGCAGGGCGCAGTTCTCTCCCTGCTGCTTTTTAACATTGCCATGATGCGTTTGCCGGCCTATCTGGCTGAGGTCGAAGGGGTGCAGCACGCGCTCTACGCCGACGACATCACCCATCACGCAGGCCAGTGTGGACATGGAAACCTGCCTGCATACAGCGGCGAGCATAGTGGACCGCTATGCCCGGCGCTGTGGTCTTCAATGTTCCCCCAGAAATCAGTTTGTGCATTTCCGCCCCTCTCGGAGATGCAGTACACAACTCTCGCTGTCGCTTGCGAGCGGTCCAATTAATGAATCAAAAAAGATCAGAGTACTCGTCTCTTCATTCATCACCAAAGACGCCCTGACACAACACTAGCCAAGCTCCGCCAGGTGGGGGACCAGGTGGCCGTATGGTCCGCCGGGTGTCTAACAAACGCGGGGGGCTGCGAAGTAAGGATGCCTTGCGGCTGGCAAATGCCTTCGTAACCGGTTGAATCCTCTATTCGACTCCTTACCTCCACTTGCGGAAGCACGAGGATACCCTTGAGGTGATCCTCCGAAAAATCATGAAACGTGCCCTCGATCTCCTAATCTCCACCTCCAACAGTCGGCTCATGGCACTAGGGGTGGTGAACACATTCAGGGAGCTTCGGGAAGCACAATTGATGAACCAATGTACCCGCCTCACACAGACAGTGTCGGATCGCCGCCTTCTTGCCCGGCTGAACATTCAACATAAACAGTTCACAGAGGAGAGGCTGCGCATCCCAGAACTCTGGAGACGCGCCCTCAGAGTGCGGCCTCTCCCTGCCAACATGTCACAAGAAGACCATAATGGGCTGCGCCTGGCGCGGGCGAAGCCTCGGCCCGCCATTATGGCAACAAATCAGGTGTGTTCTACGTGGATCCCTCGGGCCCCCATCAGGGGGCTGTACACGGCCGCTGTCGTTCATAACGGGAACACAGTCGATGGCCTCACATTCAAGGCCAAATCTATAACACACGCTGAAGAGGTAGCCATTGCATTCGCCGCCTCCAGACCACACTTCTAAATATATCATCACCGACTCACGAGGGGCTTTATTATATTAATATTTTTTGGTTTTTCATTCTTTATTTTTTATGTTTTATTAGATTTGTTATTTTTTATATTTTTAGTTATCTACAATTAATCAATCAAATATTGTTTTGGCCTTAATCACCAATCGTGCATCACACTTCCCATCCATTACCTATCACTTATCGATCGACTACAGTCCTCCGTTTTTCATGCCACGTTCCGAATTCTTCCGGCAATTCGAGATCAGCCGAGCCGCCTGTATTTTTTATCAAAACTCGCATCGCAAATACCCTAACCCCTGCAAAGCGTTAGGAAAAGCGAACGAGAGGCTGCTCCTGCGCCTCTTCACTAACACAATGCTGTGCCCGGCAGTACTTAAACATTTTGACTCCCAATTCACTGGACAGTGCCAGTACTGTGGGGAGGTGGCTGACAACTACCATATGGTATGGGCCTGCCAACAAAACCCATCCCTTCCCCCCATCCCTAACCCTTCCCGGGAGGACTGGGAGGCGACCCTGTTCGGCTGCTGCGACCTACAGGCCCAAAGGGCCTTAACGCGGCGTGCGCGGGTGGCGGCAACCGCCAATGGGGTCCCTGACTAAGGTCTCCACTCAGTATTATAAGACCGAAGCCCTTAAGGCTCTGCGTCAAACCTCCCAATAGAAATAAACGTTTTCACCACCACCACCTGCATCACTGGTAGCTCTTACCGAAACGTGGCTTAATGATACCGTTCATGATGATTGTATTTTAGTACAGGGGTCATTCTTAATTTTTTTAGGTGCGATAGGAACTCTCGTAGGGGAGGTGGCGTCCTTGTCGCTATCAGAAAAGAATTTATTGTTGTTCCAGTCACTGTTACTTCATTTCTCGAGTGCGTTTTAGTCTCAGTGCGGTGCGGAGCAACTAACATAACAATCGGTGTTTTTTATCGTCCCCCCGATCTAGTAACTGGCTTTTCGCAAGAATTTTCTCGAATTCTGAGTGAGATATGTACGCGTTTTCCCAACAGTAATTTGATCATCTTCGGCGACTTTAACTTTCCAAGCATTAACTGGAACTCATTAGCCGTCCCTCCCAGTAACACTGAAGCTCATACTTTTCTCCACTCCTCTCTTGATTTTTCGTTAACGCAACTCGTTCATTTGCCTACGCGATCCTCAACTAGTTCTGCTAACATTTTGGACCTTGTGTTGTCAACTGATCCAGACATCTGCTCCAACTTAAATCACCTGGATGGGCTTTCTGACCATGCCATTATAACTGGCAATCTTTCTTGCTCTTTCAACGAAAAGAACATAAAAATTAAACAAGTCCGATGCTACAATAAAGGCGACTATGTGTCTATTAATAATAAACTGTATTTTTTTTCCCTGGAGTTCTTGGATGATTTGGTATCTCGCTCTGCTGAACAAAATTGGACACTTTTCAAAAATACCTTCAGTGACCTTATCAATAACTTCATCCCAATAGTTACAATAAAAGAGAATAAATTGCACCTTGGTTCAGCCAACCGCTTCGCCGTCTAAGTAATAAAGAGAACCGCCTTTACAGGCAAGCAGATAAAAACAATCTTTCGAGTGCGTGGAAAAAATACAAAGAATGCGATAAGCTTTACCAAACGTCTCTCAAGTCAACGAGGCGCCACTTTTTCATTAAGGACTTATCATCTATGTTAGCAAATAACTCGCGCCGTTTCTGAAAAGTTATAGACCCAAATAGCAATCCCGATATAATTCTTACTGATAATGATGGGATTCCAGTTCCTGAAGCCCCCTGTGTTCAGTTATTTACCGACGCGTTCTCTTCCGTTTTTACTAATGAAGAAACCTCGTCAGCGCCCAGCTTAAATAATTTTCCTCACATATCAATGTCCGAAATATTAGTCAGTCAAACTGGTATATTATGTCTACTTAATAGTCTTAAGATTTCTACCAGTTCTGATCAACATGGCTTCAATCATATAAATACTCAAAAGCACATCCCACTCCATTTGTTCAATAATACCTGCTCTTTTCTCTCAATCATTATCATCTGGTCTCATACCTTATGACTGGAGGGTTGCCAAAGTAATACCGATCTTCAAAACCGATCATCGTTCTTCTCCGCTTAATTATCGCCCTATCTCAATAACGAATACTTTCTGCAAACTTCTTGAACACCTCATTCACAGTCAAATTTTTAGGTACTTGGAAATCAATAACATAATTTTCAAATACCAGCACAGTTTTCGCAAGGGCTTCTCTTGTGACACACAACTCACCGGATTCGTTCATGATTTACATTCATCCATTGATGTTGGTGGTCAAATTGATGCCGTTTTTCTCGATTTTTCAAAAGCTTTCGACCGTGTTCCTCATAATAGGCTTATACTCAAACTCAGTTGAATATTCACCCTACTGTTGTTACTTGGATTGCCGACTTCCTCAGCGCTAGACTTCAGTTCACCTCCATTAATAACTACAACTCCACTCACTCTAAAGTCACTTTTGAGGTACCACAGGGCAGCATCCTTGGCCCATTCCTTTTTTTAATATATATTAATGATCTACCCAACTCTGTCTTCTCGAATTAGGCTCTTTGCCGATGACTGCGTAATATACCGAAATATTTCTTCTATCACTGACCAACAATGTTTGCAAACTGACCTTGATGCAGTAACCGCATGGTGCACAGCTTGGCTTATGCCACTTAATACTTCCAAAACTAAGCTTCTGTCTTTCACTCGCAGCGCTCGCATTCCCACAACTTATTTTCTAAATAACAACTCTGTCGAACTTGCTACTACCTACAAGTACCTTGGAGTTCATCTGCAATCTGACTTAACATGGCACAACCACATTAATATACCTTTAGCATCCGCCAACCGCTCACTCGTCCTTCTAAAGCACAGCCTCAGACAGGCTCCCCTCCCCCCCCCCCCCCCCACCTGAAGAAATTAGTGTTCCTCACACTCATTCGTCCGAAGATTGAATATGCATCAGCCATCTGGGATCCTGAACAAGCCTATCTCATAGCTAACATTGAGTCCTAGCAGAACCGTGCTGCGCGTTTTATTTATTCTGACTATTCACGTACTAGCAGAGTCACTGCCCGAAAAAATCGCGCCGAATTAGAAGGCTTGTCTTTCCGCCGCAAAGTGTCCCGGCTAGCACTTTTCCATAAACTGCATCACCATGTATCGCTCCACCACGTGTTTTTCCTATCACCATCAGCCTTCTTTCCACGGCTCGGCCATCCGCACAAAGTTAAGCGCATCGCGTGTATTTCATCTGCATTTGCGAAATCATTCATACCACACACTATCATAGAGTGGACCGATCTACCAGCACACATAGCCATTGAATCCAACGCCTCCACATTTCACGATCTCATCCGCAACGACGTTGACATTTGAAATGTACTTTTTTTGCCAATATGTACACACTATAGTACGTTCATTTCTGTTATGCGTTATTGTTTTCTAAAACCTATACTTTGTATTCTATTGCTTTCTATAACCTGTTTCTTTATTCTCTAGTGCTTAATTATTTTCCCATGTTATATTTAGCCTGTTTATTGTTCATTTGCTGTTTGTAATGTTCCAATTACATGTTTTTTTTTACACGGAACCCCTACCGCCCCCCCACCCCTATGTAATACCCTCGAAAGAGGGCCTTTAGGGGTATGTTGAATAAATAAATAATTAAATAAATTATTATCCCCCGCCGGGGTGGCGCAGTGGTTACGGTGCTCGACTACTGTTCCCAAGGACGCGGGATTGAATCTCGGCCTCGGCGGCCGCTTTTCGATGGAGGCGAAAAGCAAGACACCCGTGTGCTGTGCGATGTCAGTGCACGTTAAAGAACCCCAGGAGGTCGAAATTTCCGGAGTCCTCCACTACGGCGTCTCTCAGCCTGAGTTGCTTTGGGACGTTAAACCCCACAAACCAAACCAAACCAAATTATTATCTACAACTTCTCAGTTACAACTGCTGCGGACACGATTTTTCGGACACGGTCTGCGGACAGAAATCTGTGAACGGAGTAAGTAATGCTCTCGCATTCTCACTTACAACTGCTGCGGACACGATTTTTCGGACACGGCCTGCGGACAGAAATCTGTGAACGGAGTAAGTAATGCTCTCGCATTCTCACTTACAACTGCTGCGGACACGATTTTTCGGACACGGTCTGCGGACAGAAATCTGTGAACGGAGTAAGTAATGCTCTCGCATTCTCACTTACAACTGCTGCGGACACGATTTTTCGGACACGGTCTGCGGACAGAAATCTATGAACGGAGTAAGTAATGCTCTCGCATTCTCACTTACAACTGCTGCGGACACGATTTTTCGGACACGGTCTGCGGACAGAAATCTGTGAACGGAGTAAGTAATGCTCTCGCATTAATAGAAGGCGCCGCACGGAGGCCTGGATCGGACTCCCAGCGGGGTCTGCTTCGAATAGGCGTGAATCGCCTGGTGACTTCATGACCGGTTGTGACTTCATTGTGAAGTCACATACTTCTTGACGTCACGACTTGTCATGACATCATATTCGATCATCTCTGTCGTTATCTTCATAACTGTCACTAAAACCTAATATCATTATCGATCACTATCTACCACTAACTAGCACTGGCGGTCTCAATGGATTGCGCGCTTGCAAGACGCTAGACGCAAGATACGCTTCTCATGTGCCCGGCGTGGCTGTTAGGATGAGACAGGTATAGTGGGACAGGACAGACGCCGAACACCGCATGAGGCATTGAAGGTTTTGGCCTTAAAAGGAGAGGCGCAGTATCTGGCAGACTTGATAGAAGGGAGATGGGAGCGCAAGCGCAGCGAAAGAGGTCCCGTATTGAAAAGCTACGGAGTAATTTGGCCACATTGTGGCCTTTAACGTGCGCTTACATCGCACAACCCAGGGCTGCCTCTTCGCTTCAGTTAGGTTTCGCGGAAAGGAAGGCGCAGTATACATTTTGGTGAACGCAACAAAATCGTGGGTACACACACTTATGTCAAGGTCACTTGAAGGCCAAATTTAGTGTCACCTGCTATACCTAGCGTAGTGACTCTTTAGCTTTCAATTATAAAGTGGTTTATAACATAGAGTTTCTTACTCTTACCTAGAGGGAAAGCTGTGCTGCCGTCTATCGGCGTTTACATGGAGTTTCCAGACGGCCAGTTCAGCCACCATGGGCGCTCAAAGCATCATGGGCCGGTGAGCTACCGAGTGCAGAACAACAACTTTTGGCCAAAACTAATGCAAAGATAAACGTTGTTCTACCGTAAATAATGTCCTAAGATTGAATATTGTGACTATAAATTATAAAAAGAGAGAGAAACAGAATGCCAGTGTAAGATTTATCCAATATAAGCGATGGCCCTTTCTCCTATTGGCTTAGTTTTGAGCAGCACAAATACCAATATTTCACACTTAATAGGCAAACTTTGAAATAGAAAAATGTTATGAAAATATTTATCGTTGTGCCATCACTTAAGGAAGTTTTTAGTGGCATTTCGGGAAACAGAAACTATTTATTGGCGACGTCTGCTTTTGCGCCTTCGCTACTATGGCTTTCGCGGTCTATGTACGCACCTTCAGATGATGATGATAACGAAAAAAAAAACATTGCAGTAACGCCACTCCACGTACTCGAGAAAAACCGACTGTCCCGCAACAAGTAGCACACCGGCCCATGATTCTTAGCGCGCCCATGGTGGCTCAAGTGCAGCGCCCTCAGCTTTCCCTCTAGTTAGTGTAAGGAATTCTATGGTTTATAAGAAAGGAAAGGCACTGCAACTGTCAAGGTGACTTGAAGGTGTACACTTAAAAGTCCGCGACTGCTGCCAGAGGTAGCGTAATGACGCTTTCGCTTCTAAAAAGTATGCCAGTGTAGAACTGGCTTGATTTGTTTATACGAAGAGAAAGGCGCGGTAACTATCTCACTTTGTTTCTTGTGGACACCTCAACTGCGCCGTAAAGGAAGGAAGGAAGGTGGGGAACTAATTTCTTTATAGGAAGGGAAAGGCACGGTAACTGTCTGACTTGTTTTTCTGTAGATCCCTCAACCGCACCGTAAGGGAAGCGAAAGTGGAAAGAGAGAAAGGGGAGCCGTAGTGGAGGTCTACGGAGTAATTTCGACCACCTGGGGATCTTTAACGTGCGCTGACAACGCACAGCACACGGAGGAAGGTGGGGACAAACGCGATGTCATCGCATGGTGAAAGAGAGAGGGAGAACTTTTTCTCCTACAGAGTGACTATATTCCTCTGTTGGGGGTTAGAACCGGAAGGTCGCACAGTCGCCTTAGTTGCAGGCCGGTAGTTCTTGGACCCCGGCGTCATCTTCGGCCAGTCGAACGATTTCTCTTTGGGCTCTTGGGTCTGCGCTTCGCAGAAGGGTCTCCCAGGTGTATAGTTATGTTTTAGCCCTGCATGGTGACTTCGCGCATTCTCAGATTATGTGATCTAGTGATCCCCTTTCCTTACATAATGAACATAGGTCTGATCGTATTTCCGACCATATATGGTTGACTAGAACTGGGTTCGGATATGTATTCGTCTGTAGCTTTCTTCATGCTATTGCTTCCTCTTTGCTTAACGTGGGGGCTGGTGGTGGTAGAACCGGCCTGCTCAGTCTGTAGTGCGTGGTTATATTTGCTATATAGTTCATCAAGTCCTCTTGTTTGCCATGCTCCGGTGGCGCTCCTCGAGTCGGGCGTGTGAGATCTCGAACTAGTTTGTGCGCCGCCTCTTTTCCGGGCACGCCTGCGTGTTCTGGCATCCAAACAAGGGTTACTTCTCTTTCTATTGGCTTTTGATCAAGGATTTTAGCCGCGGTCGTCACTATGACTCCTGCGGTGTAGCTCCTAATTGAGCTTTCGCTGTCACTGACTGTATTTTGCCTCGGTCTGAGCAATAGCCAGTGATATTGCAGCCTCTTCCGCTGCCTGTATAGATCTTGTTTTTAAAGATATTGCTGTGACAATTTCGCGCTTGCCATTGACTACGACTGTATTCATTTTTTCTTTCCCGCACTATGCAGCGTCTACATATACAATTCAACCTAGAATTTATGCCTCGAATCTCCGTGTATGCGTTTCTGCCATTTTCTCTCGTCTTTGCTTATTAAATTGAAGGTGCATGTTCTTCTGTAAGGGGGTATATGGAACCGTTTACGGTCATCCCCTCTCATTTCCTCTGCATTGCCCCAGTATTCCTTCGGTTGTATATCTATTTCCTTCAATATGTTCCTTCCACCTTTAGTTTTCTCTAGCCTTCTTTGTTGCGTAGCTAGTGTTGCCTCAATTATTTCATCTGATGTGTATTCCCAGCAAAATTGGCCTGTCCGTGGATGTACTTGTCGGGAGGTGTAGTGCTCCTTTAATGCTCTTTCTAATAACGCTATCGATCCTATGTTTTTCGGCCTTCTTCAGGTCTAAGCATGGCATGGCATACTTGACCCTACTTATTACGAAAGCTTGTATGAGCCTTAATAGGTTACTTTCCTTGAGACCTCCTTTTATTGCGAAAGCAATACTACTTTCACTTTCAAGCCGTTGCTGTGCGACGGCGGTGCACATGAAATGACCTTTTGCATGACCTCTGTGTGATGTCACGCCTCAAAGCTGGGCGACCAACTCGCGCCGTCCGTGAGAGACAGCGGTGCGCATTAACGGCGGCCTAACTCCCGCTCTCTCCGCCAGGAGCGCCACAGATGTTGTAACGTTATACAGCTGTATAATGCGGCTACCGACTCGCGCCCTCCGTGAGAGACGGCGGTGCGCATGACCACGATGCCGCCTACTGCTAAGGATGCTTTCGCAACCTACCGGGCTTAACCAAGCTTAGCCTCTGCCAACGTTTTATTGACTATTCTCCTTATAAGGTTTGTTGTTTGTATGACCTGTCCTTCCAGTTTCTTTATCGTTGCTCCGTTGTATCCGTTTGTTTGGAGGATCATTCCTAGCACCCACATTTGATCGACTTTCAGGACCGCTTGTCCCTCATCCTCTATATTTACGTCCACTTGTTGTTTTTTTTTTTTTTTGCCTTAGGTCCTTCGGATTGTATACAAACAACTCGGATTTTTCTGAAGAGCATTTCATGCCCCTCTCTTTTGCATATTGCACAGTGTTGTTTGCCGCCTCTTGCAATTTGTGCTTGATTTCCGCATCGCTGCCTTCCTTTGGTTGTCCAAACGGTTATGTCATCCGCATATAGGCTGAATTTTACGTCTATTTTCCTTACCTTTTCTGGGAGTCCACGCTAGCTATGTTGAAAAGTGTGGGCGATAGCACCGATCCTTGTGGTGTGCCCCTGCTCCCCGGTTCGAATATCTGAGATTATATCCCTGGTATCTTATTTTTGCTTTTCTGTCTGTTAGAAAGTTTCTTATATAATTATACGCATACATCCTTTCCTGTACGTTTAGTTTCACGAGGACCTGTGGAATAGCATCGTGTTTTACACTGTCAAATGTCTTCTTCAGGTCCAATCCTAAGATAGCTTTACCATATTTTGATATTGTTTTACTATATAATAATGTATCCTGAGCATAATATATTGCCTACTAAGATGTTGCCTGAACCCTATGACCTTCCGAGGCCTTAGCTCACTCTCCTTTATATATCTGGTCAGTCTTCTCTCAATCACATGCTCCAATAGTTTACTCACACGTGATGTGAGTGATATTGGTCTCAAATTATTGACCGTCGAAGGTTTTCCGGATTTGGCTATTAGCACTATCTCAGGAAATTTCCACTGTTCTGGGATTTCCCTTGTTTCCCAGACTCTCTGCATGAACTTAGCTCCACTAACGAGTCGTTATCCAAGTTCCTTAGCATCTTGCTAGTTATTCCATTCAGCCCTGAGGCCGAATTTGTCTTTAGTCTACGAATTTCTGCCACCACTTCTGCTGCCGTTATGGGGGCACCTAGTCGCTGATTTGAGTGTCCTTTGTAGTTTTCTAGTTTATCTTTCCTTACGTCTGCGATATATTTGCCTTTTAGTTCTTTAAGGAAGTCATCATCGCTGCCTCCATGATGGTGCCTAGCCCTTATCAACTTAATAGAAGTTGGCGTTTTAGTTTTCGCTGGCTCTAGCAGGTGTCGCATTATGCTCCATGTCTTAGCCATACCCATTTTATTTTCCATTTGATTGCATCTGTTTCCTCAGTTTTGCTTGCATAGGTTTTGAGCGTAGTGTCCTATTTCTTTGTTAAGCTTCGCTATTCTCCTTCTAGACACCGCTCTCTATTTTTGTTTCTTAGGTCTTTTTTCGAGACTCTGTTTGGCTTCCCACATGTGCAATAGCCGGCTGTCTACCACCTCTGGAGTCTCCCCCCCCCCCCCCCCCCCCCTGTTTAATTTTGTTGCGCTTTGGACGTCTCGTTTATGACTGTCACACCATTCTTCGATGCTGTTTATGGGTGGAAGTTCCGCGGCGGTTCTACAGTCTCCAAACATGTCCCACTCACTGATTTTGTTTTTATTAATTTTTCGCGCTTTCGGCCTTCCTTTTATATTATTTACTGTGATATATTGGTTGCTGCCTAGGTTTAATTTCAGGTTGCACCACTCTAGACCTTCTACTTCTTGGACAGTATGAGGTCCGGAGACGTGTTCTTGCTGACACAGAACTGTCTGCTGATTACACGAGCTGTAGCTACGTGTCTCGACATTTAATAGTGTGATCCCTTTTCAAGCATACAAAACATGTATCATAATATTGCGGTACGTCGGAGAGGATGGATGGATGGGTGGATAGGTGGATAGATGTATGTATGTATGTATGTATGTATGTATGTATGTATGTATGTATGTATGTATGTATGTATGTATGTATGTATGTATGTATGTATGTATGTATGTATGTATGTATGTATGTATGTATGTATGTATGTATGTATGTATGTATGTATGTATGTATGTATGTATGTATGTATGTATGTATGTATGTATGTATGTATGTATGTATGTATGTATGTATGTATGTATGTATGTATGTATGTATGTATGTATGTATGTATGTATGTATGTATGTATGTATGTATGTATGTATGTATGTATGTATGTATGTATGTATGTATGTATGTATGGCATCTGTTTCCGAGATTGTAGAGCACGTTCCGCTCGTTCGCGCCTATCCAGGCTGACATACGCCTCTAGGATAAGACGGCGGAACTGAGGCCATGATGTTAATGTGCCTTCCGGTTCTCATACCATGTCAAAGCATGGTCTTCCAGGCAAAAAATGGCATTCCGTAGCTTTAAGTTGTCGTCTCACTGAAAAAAGGTTGCGACTCGTTCGAACTGAGTTAGCCAATCCTCAACGTCTTCATGCGCAGTACCATGGAACGATTTCGGCACTCGGTGGTTTTGAAGGTAAACAGGAGTACCTTGCATGACCAACGCAGTGCTTTGCGTGGCTGGCCGGAGGCTCGTTGTTGAAGTGGACCGCAAGGGCCGGTGTTCGGGAGGAAGGCCCAGGTTCCTCCGGCTGACGCGATGAACTGGCGTGTCCACAGGCAAAAGCTCGGTGTCATTGGTTTGCGGAGGGGTGTGCGACATTGCGAGGACAATTACCCAGCGGCTCCACCAAAACTGTCACGAAGACAGGGGTTTATGGGAATTGGCAACAGGGCCAGATACACACAGTCAAGACAGAGGTTCACGGGAAACGGTGACACAAAGACACAGGCACAAGAGTCCACAGTCCTAGCTAGCCGAAGCGCGCGAGAGTCTCTAACTTTTTCGTCTTTCAAGCGCTACCTCAAACCGTCAGGTGGCAGTATGTATGTATGTATGTATGTATGTATGTATGTATGTATGTATGTATGTATGTATGTATGTATGTATGTATGTATGTATGTATGTATGTATGTATGTATGTATGTATGTATGTATGTATGTATGTATGTATGTATGTATGTATGTATGTATGTATGTATGTATGTATGTATGTATGTATGTATGTATGTATGTATGTATGTATGTATGTATGTGCAGCGGTGGCGTAGCGGTAGAACATCCGCCTCGCATGCAAGAGGACCGGGGCTCAAATCCCGGTGCCGCGCAATTCTCCACCGGATAAACAAACAGCAAAAACAACGCGTGTCAATGGAATTGCATAAACAGGTTTGGGGTGCGACCTGATGCCGGTGAACACCTCCGGCAACGCACTCCCTCACCAGATCAGGAGTTGGCCGCCCTGGTGCAGTAATTGGCCGCAACATCTCATGATTAGCTCCATAAAACCCCGGCCTTCAGTCACCAGCGGCTGCTGAACAACTGACCACGGCGGCGGTCAGACCTGTGACGCAGCAGGGGGTGCTAAGAATTTCTGGCTCCTCTGGACAGGTCGCCATTGGAAACTGACCCTGACAACGTGTAAAGCTAGAACCCTAGCTAGTGAAGCTAGTTTAGCAGTGGCTGTTAGAGGAACTAGAGCGTATGAAATGGGATGCCATAGGGCTTATTAAGGCTAGGAGGCCGAATGAGGCATATACTTTACTGAAGGATAGGCATGTACTGGGTTATGGGCGTAATCTGAAAGATCGTGACTTGGCAGATCACTTCATCCACTACTTTGTAAACGCTGCACTACCAATTTGTACTGCATCAGATGCAGTTTCCCTAGCTTATAACAGTGTTGAAAGCATATTTCTTGATCCTACTAATGAAAACAAGATGCACAACACATTCATGGCCCTAAATAACAGTAGGTCGTTAGATGCCGACGATATTCAAATTAAATCCGTTAAATACGCATTAGAATTCTGAACATCTCATTTAGTTCATATTTTCAATCTGGTACATGAATCTGGTATATTTCCCACTGCTATGAAATGTGCAAGGGTGTCTGTATTATTTAAAGGAGAGGCTCATAATCTTGTATCTAATTACAGGCCAATTTCCATACTCCCAGTGTTTTCTAAGGGATTAGAAAAGCTAATTTTTTCTCGTATCGCAAACTTTTTTGACAAGAAAAGAATTTTAACAGACTCACAGTTTCGTTTTAGAAAGGGTCGCTCCACTGAGGCTGCTTTGCTAAGCCTGAAGGAAATAATTTTGGCAAATATTGATAATAATTTACTGACAGCAGGCATATTTATCGATTTCAGCAAAGCGTTTGACTCCATCGATCACAGTATTCTCATTAATAAACTTTCATCTTATGGAATTCGTGGAACAGCTTTGGTTCTACTGCAATCTTACCTGGTAAATAGGCACCAGTGCGTATGCATCAATAACGAAAGGTCATCTCTCTTACCAATAGTATGTGGCGTACCACAAGGAAGTGTTTTGGGCCCCCTTTTATTTAACACTTATATAAATGATATTGTCAACATTGACACCTCAGTTCGATTTGTGATCTATGCTGATGATAGTACCCTACTTATTGCTGCGAATAATATCAGCCACCTAGTGTTAAAATCTAATAATGTCCTTAGTAAACTCTCAGCCTTGACCAAAGCAAATAAAATCAAGGTAAACCCAATTAAATCCAAAGCCATTATATTTCGAGCTAATAATAAAGTAGTTCCTCCCCTAGATCCATTCATGTTTCAAGACCAGCACATAGAGATAGTTCACGAGCATAAGGTTCTAGGTGTATACTTTAGATGGGACGCTCATATAAACGATTTTCTAGAAAGCACTCGACTGTTACTGATGTAATTTCACGTTGTCACACATTGCTCCCCATAAGTGCTAAACTACAAATTTACTATGCTCTGTTCCTTTCTCATGTTAACTACTGTACTCTAGTATGGGCAACAACAACTACAACAAATATGAACAAGCTTCTTGTGTTGCAAAGAAACATTATTCGTCTCATCGTAAACTTAGACCAACATCAAATGTTCAACCCTTAACAACATCACTTAATATGATCCGCGTGGACAATATTTATGAATATCGTTTGTTACAATTAACATATTTCGGTTCGACAGGTATGGGTAATTTCTTGGTAAAACTTGCATCTCTTGAACACCGCACTGCAATAGTAAACACTAGATGCACTGACACGTAGTCTCTAAAACATTTTAGAACAAACTACAAAGTACAATCCTTGGCTCATAATCTTCCCGTTTTTCTGAACAAACATAAAAACACAGTTGGTTTTAGTCCTAAGCAGTTAAGAACCTACTTCGTGCATATATAATCTATTCATGCATGTGTTCTTTAAATATCATACTCACTTTTACGAACTTTCTGCATTGAGCTTGTTCCATTGTTTTCATCATTGATCAACTTTTATGTTTTGTTTTCATATCGTGCTGCAGAGATATACATTGTATAATACTTTTGATGTCATGGTCATATTGTTAACGAACTTTTGGAATCTGCTGTTTGCTCCTGCTCTGTTGTGTACCAGTTTCCTGGGCCTCTGTCAAGCTGTTTGTAAGACTTTTAGCCCAGGCTAAATAAATATGATTTGATTTGATTATTGAGGTTTACCGGAGGCGAGAACTAGGAGTAAGTTTTCTGTCAATAAGTATATTGCGGGTAATATAGATTAATTCTATAGTATTAATGAGAGGGTGGCAGGCATCGCAATTAGGCTTAACAACCGGTATAAACTGAAGGTTGTACAGGCCTATGTACCCAGATGTAGTTATAAGGACCAGGCAGTTGAAAACTCATACGAAGATGTAGCACCGGCAATGCGAAAAGTAAAGACGCAGTATACTGTACTAATGGGCGACTTCAATGCCAAGGTAGGGAAAAAGCAGGCAGGAGACCAGGCAGTAGGCGACTATGGCATTGGTTATATGAATAGCAGGGGGGAGTTACTAGTTGAGTTTGCAGAGCGCAAAAACTTAAGAATGATGAATGCCTTCATCAGCAAACGGAAGAACCGGCAACGGACATGGAAAAGTCCTAACGGGGAGACTAAAAATGAAATTGACTTCATAATGTGTTCAACCCCCCCCCCCCCCCCCCCCATTATACAAGATGTAGAGGTAATCGGGAAAGTGCGATGGAGTGCCCACAGGATGGTGAGGTGCCGAATTAGCCTAGATCTGAGGAAGGAACGCAACAGATTAGTACGAAAGATGCCCATCAACGAATTAGGGGTGAGGGGTAGGGCAGAAGAGTTCAGCATCTCGCTACAGAATAGATATTCAGCTCTAACCGAATATGGCGACATTACCCTAGAAGCAAAGAACAAAAATTTCAGAGATATTATTACTGAGTGCGCTGTAGAAGTAGGCGGTAGGATAGTTAGAGAGGATACCGGTAAGCTGTCTAAGGAGACGAAAGATTTGATTAAGAAACGCCAGAGTATGAAAGCTTCCAATCCAACAGACCAGATAGAATTGGCCGAGATATCAAAGCTGATCAATAAGCGCAAGTTGGCCGATATAAGGAAATATAACATGGAGAAAATTGAGCATGCTGTAAAGAACGGGGGAAGCCTTAAAGCGGTAAAAAAAAAATTGGGCATAGGCAAAAACCAGATGTAGGCGATAAGGGACAAGGCGGGCAACGTCATCACTAATATGGACAAGATAGTCAAAGTAGCCGAGGCGTTCTATACAGGTATTTGCAGTAGCCAAAGTAGCCAGGAGCGTAATGAGATTGCGGTAGGGAAAACCAGAACCAGAAAACCAAGAAAGCATTAGAAACTAGGAAAAGGGGGAAATGAGCTGGAGAGGACAAGATAACTACAGATTTGTTAAAGGACGGGGGGGGGGGGGGGGGGGATAGCGTGCTGACCACCTTGTATACGCAGTGCCTGGTGTCATCGACGGTACCGGAGCCATGGAGGAATGCAAACATTATTCTTATTCATAAGAAAGGATACTCTAGGGGCCTTAAATATTACAGACCAATCAGCTTACTTTCTGTTACGTACAAAGTATTTACTAACGTAATCGCTGATAGAATCAGGACAACCTTAGACTGCAATCAAGCGAAGGATCAAGCAGGGTTTCGGAAACGATACTCTACTATCGATCATATCCATACCTTCAACTAGGTGATAGAAAAGTGCTCGGAATATAGCCAGCCCTTATACACAGCATTCATCGATTACGAAAAAGCATTTGACTCAGATATGACCTACAATTAGCTGATCTACAATCTACAATTTGCTGATGGCATTGCCTTGGTAAGTAACTCGGGGGATGAACTGCAAATAATGATTGATGACCTAGACGGGAAAAGTAGAAAGGTAGGCTTAAAAATCAATATGCAGAAGACTAATATAATGTTCAATAGCCTCGAGAAGGAACTGTAGTTTAGGTTAGGTGCGAAGCACTGGAAGTAGTAGGCGAATATGTCTACTTAGGACAAGTAGTAACCGCAGATCCGGAACATGAAAAGGAAATAACAAGAAGAATAAGATTGGGATGGAGCGCATTTGGCAAGCACTAGCAGATTATGACAGATTGTGACAGATTTTCTTTTCTTGGGCTCCAAGATTACCTCGGAAGGAGACTGCAGCCATGAAATTAGGAGACGCCTGCTTCTGGGAAAGAGAGCAATGGTTAGCCTTGACCGCCTAGTAAAGAGCAGAGACATTAGTCTGCCAACCAAGATCCGTATAACTCGTGCTATTGTCTTTCCAGTTGTGATGTATGGATGCGAGAGTTGGACTGTGAAAAAGGCTGACCGTCGAAGAATAGACCCGTTTGAATTGTGGTGCTGGCGAAGACTCTTGAGAGTTCCTTGGACTGCCAGAAGATCAAATCAGTCAATATTGTCGACCATAAACCCTGACTGCTCATTGGAGGGTCAAATTCTAAAGTTAAAGCTCAGCTACTTTGGTCATCTGATGAGAAGAGAGGAGTCGCTGGAGAAAGATTTGATGTTGGGAAAGGTTGAGGGTCGCCGGAGAAGGGGTAGGCAGCGAACGCGATGGTTAGATGGCATCCTCGAGGCACTGCAGATGAAGTTATGTGATGTTAGGAAGATAGTGAGAGACCGGAAAGCGTGCCGTGACATAGTCAATAGGGTCACGAAGAGTCGGACACGACTGAACGACTGAACTGAACTGAACTGGGCAGATTATGACAAGCAGCTTGCCGGTATCGCTCAAGAGGAAAGTATACAACAGTTGCATTTACCTGTACTTACTATGGGGCTGAAACGTGGAGGCTTACCAAGAGAGTTCTACTTAAGTTAAGGACAAATGAGAGGGCTATGGAACGAAAGTGGTAGGGGTAACATTAAGAGATAGGAAGCGTGCAGAGTGGGTCAGAGAAATAACTCAAGATTACTGACATTCTAGTGGAAATTAAGAAGAAATGGGCATGGGCAGGACATGTAGTGCGAAGAGAGGATAACCGATGGTCGCTTAGGGGAACAAACTGGATTCCAAGGGAAGGAAAGCGTAGCAGGTGGCGGCAGAAGATTAGGTGGGCGGATGATGTTAAGAAGTTCGCAGGGGTCAAGTGGAGGCAGCTGGCACCGAACCGGGTTAATTGGAGAAATGTGGGACAGGCCTTCGCCCTGCAGTGGGTATAGTCAGGCTGATGATGACAATGATGTATGTATGTATGTATGTATGTATGTATGTATGTATGTATGTATGTATGTATGTATGTATGTATGTATGTATGTATGTATGTATGTATGTATGTATGTATGTATGTATGTATGTATGTATTTATGCATGGATGGATGGATGGATGGATGGATGGATGGATGGATGGATGGATGGATGGATGGATGGATGGATGGATGGATGGAAGGAAGGAAGGAAGGAAGGAAGGAAGGAAGGAAGGAAGGAAGGACTGATGGGCGGTCGGACGGACGAATGGATGGATGGATGGATGGACGGACGGACGGACGAATGGATGGGTGGATGGATGGATGGATGGACGGACGGACGGATGGACGGACGGACGGACGGACGGACGGACGGACGGACGGACGGTTGGGTGGGTGGATGGACGGATGAATGGACGGATGGATGGATGGATGGATGGACGGACGGATGGATGGATGGATGGATGGATGGATGGATGGATGGATGGATGGATGGATGGATGGATGGATGGATGGATGGATGGATGGATGGATGGATGGATGGATGGATGGATGGATGGATGGATGTATGGATGGATGGATGGATGGATGGACGGACGGGCGGACGGACGGATGGATGGATGGACGGACGGACGGATGGATGGATGGATGGATGGATGGATGGATGGATGGATGGATGGATGGATGGACGGACGGACGGACGGACGGACGGACGGACGGACGGACGGGTGGATGGATGGACGGATGGATGGATGGATGGATGAATGGATGGATGGATGGATTGATGCATCGAACTGACAGTGGAGGGATGGATCGATGGATGAGTAAAGCCCGGAATACATGGAGCGTTTTTGCCTCGTCAAGCCAGCTTTTTTCGCCTGACATCGAGAAAAACGCGCGCCACCGCCGATCTGGCCCTGCCAGATATTTGACGCGCGGGCAGTCCGACGAACCGGAAGCTGCTTTGGACGCGAACCGATAGGAGCACGGAAAGCTGGCATTTTCGGTTTCAGAGGCCGCTGTCAACATGGCCGCCATGGCCAACAATGTACGCGGTGGTTTGGCTTTTTGGTCAGTATAAAACATACTCTTGGATTATAATGTATGAGTCCCTGAAGCGAAATGTGTAAAAAAAAAAAAAAAAAACCGTGCTGCTGGTATCCGAGCGGGCATTCCGAGGGATTTTCGTTTGTTCGAGCTCGCCAAATCCTTGTGCGACCGTTACAGTAGCGTTGGAATAAGCCCTTTCGCGATTATAACACAAAGGACAGCGTCGCAACACTGACATACCTCGCTGTGTCGTTATTTGCGGTCGCTAATGGATTTGCTTTCGTATCGAGGGATCCGCGGCGGCGCTCACGCCGCTTCTTCGTTCCCTGTATCTCGAGTTGGGCATCGCATAGACGCGGCAATTTTCGACACGCGAAAATTGGGGGGGGGGGGGAGGGGAAATGCCGCATATATTCTGGGCTTAATTGGCAGGGTGGGTGGGTGGGTTATTGGATGGATCGTAAGTGTCCCTTTTCAATAGGGGTGGTTATTTCTTCCGCCACAATGTTCTTTCTTTAGTTAAAACTGCTTATAGACACGGAACGGCAGCCGACCGGTGTATCGCATAAAGGACTGGTATATCGCCTTCGTGTCGTCACTCCTGCTTTGGGCGTTTCGCATTAAGTCGGAACTTGCGCCAGGTGCCGCTTCGATATCCGTCTAGCTTGCGCCCCAGCACTGCGATGGGTGAAAAAAATTGCGTGCCGCCTTTCGCGGCGCTACGACTGCGTAACGCAAGGGGGCTGCAGTTATGTTTACTCTTCCTGTTGCATTCATCAATTTTTAATGCAAGCATGCCAATTGAACGTACTAGTAGAGTGTTCTAATGTTACTACAGATATTCCTGTTCCTACAGCAGGTTTACTGTCAAACACCGCACAGAAAATCTGTTGTGACAACAGAAACCTTTCTGTAGTTTTTGCCGACTAGGAAGAATTAAAGAGCCAGCAGTGAACTGGGTCAGTGAACTGTAATCCTGGATGCTCTGATAGCAGGGCTTCTGTGTGTGGAAGCGGGCGTGGGCGAGACTCGGTAAGGTGGGCGTAAAGGTGTGCAGAAATGGACAGTATATAGCGGGGAGGGGAGGAGTCTTGGCTTTTATGGAAGGTGACATGGGTCGGTAGGGTAAGAGCGCGGGCCATACCAGGGCGACACAGCAAGACACAACATGAAGAACGAGGACACACAAGCACTGAACTGACATTTAATGGGTGAAAATGTACTTATAAAACTGATTTCCCAACAACAATATGATTTATTTGCTTGTCACTTTTTAAATAAACTCCACACTTGTGAAAGCGATTGAAGACACGCTAACAAAAATATCTTGCATACTGGCTATATATGCAGCCTCTTTGATCCCGGCACTATCTGACCCAAGCGCCTGCTCATTACCGAACAGCTGGTAAGGTACGGAGCGCACTGGTATTTCCCGGAAGTATAGTGGGACAGCACCCTACATAGCAGGTGAGAGGTGGCAATTCAGAAGGTGATGGTGGGTGGGGACGTGGGTACAAGGAGGCAGGAATGTGTAACTTGTGTAGCGACTCACGACGCTGGGAGGGGAGGGCTGGTGGTAGGTAGAATTACCGGTAGGGGATATCACCTTATGTAGCGGAGTGGCATGTATAAAAGTTGCTGTTTTGTACAGTATCCTTGGGTGGGCTGAAGCAAACTGCACCATATTTAGTAGGAAGATGTCAATTTCTCGAGTCGTCGGGAGGTTCATACTGGTGATGCAGTAAAACAAACATGGCCGCCAACGATATGCTTTATCCATCGCAGCGGCTGGGGAACACGTTCACTAGATATCGATCGAGTCCGCTGCACGGAAGGTAGCGATGTCTGCGATAGGCAATAGATCGGGTGACTGCCATCGGATGGCGCAGATTGAAGGTCTAAAATGCTCTTCACGCAATATTGTGATCGTAACATTATAGGAAAACCAGTCACTTGCCGAGACAAATCTTCATGGTAATTTCTCAGCCTCGGAAATTGCTGGTAATAAATTCTAGCTCTGGCCCTGTGGCAATAAGCCTTCTCTTATCGGCAAGCATTTTTCTAAAATTTAAGCCAGGAGCGTAGTCATTGCTATATTATGTTCCGTGTTTTTACATGCAGCATTGGTCTGTAATGTAAACATCGACCTTCAGTGGGTTTTCTGCTATGGTTACTTGCACTGTTTTTCGAGATTCTTCAAAGCAAAGGTAATTCACAGCCATAAGTTAGGCTGTGATGAGAAAGCACTCACGATGCTCTCGTTCATGGTGCAGTCATCGCGATCATTGTTGCTGCAGTACATGGGCCGGTGCCCGATGGTGATGATCCAGGGTCTCTCGCGGCGACGTTCGGGTCGAGTGGCTTCCTGCAACGAGGAAGCATCATGAGCAGCGATGAGTGACTCGGGCGAGCGGAACAAAAATATACGCAAAGCGTGTGGCCCAGCTTGAATATCCTAAAATATTTCACAGACTCGGAAGGACGTCACAATGTTTCACGCCGTATATGAACTTTCTTTTTTCCGCTTTCGCTGTTTTACCGGCTGCTGCTGCAGGATGACATCTCAGAAGGTGAACTTTTTGGTACGTCGCTGACCTGACGCCTAAGTCATTCTAAGAAACAGCATCGCGAAAAGTCTGAGTCATTTTGGACAGTAAGGGCGCAATTAATCTGAGCACAGCTTCCTTGTCGGCAGGCTGTGGAAACTCTAGGCTCGCAGCTGTGGTGAACACCATCCTTGCTAACTATGTGACCTAGGAACAGCAGATTCTAATAGGCACAATGACGCTTCTGTGGTTTTAACGTTAGACCTGAGGACTAGATTGTTTCGAGTACTGTCTGAAGCCGTTACAGGTGGTGGTCAAAGCTTGAGAAGGCAAAAATATCATCCAAGTATACTAAACAAATTTGACATTTGAAGCCCGCCAGAACAGTGCCCATAACGCGTTGAAATGTTGCTTGCGCGGAGCAGAGACCTTGAACTCAAATAGGCCTTCTGGTGTGATGAATGCGGACTTCCCGCGATCGATTCAATTACCCAATAACCGATCTTCAGTTCCATCGGTGTGAAATGTTTAGCGTTATATAATCGCTCATGTGTCTCGTTGATTAGGGGGAGGTGGTAGACGTATTTTTCGTTGTGCTGTTCAAGCGGCGGTAATAGACGTGGAAGCGAGACACGCCGCCTTCTTGACAATGATGGCTGGTGCTCATGGGTTCTTTTATGGCTGGATCATGTCGTCGTGAAGTACTTCTACTTGACCGCGGATATCCAGGTGCACTCGCGGAGATACACAGTAGGAGCTTCGGTGAAGATGTTGAGTGTGTTGTAGGTGACAATGCATTGCCTGGACAACCCAGTTTCACGCACCTGTGGAGCTGACGAAAAGTACATGCTTAGCCTTCAAGAAGGGTTCGTACCTGATCCTGCTTGACGCTGACTGGGCAGCGCTGGGTTGATGTCGAACTTTGGATGGTAGCCTTATTCAGGTGCATCAGGTTCGCGTTGGGTAGGAAGGCATAGATGTCTTGGATGTCTTCTAGATTTCTGTACTGGTCTCATTCTCCCACAAGTATACCGGCACCTCAACAGGGGCACGGTGATCACGTTTCTAGGTCGTCTAGAAACGTGATCACCGTGCCCCTGTTGAGGTGCCGGTATACTTGTGGGAGAATGAGACCAGTAGAGAAATGGACATACCTCTTGCGATGCTGAGTCCTCGTTACAAGAAAAACTTTGTTAATTCTAATTTATTTTTATTTACATGAAGCTGCGGTCCTCATGTGGTCCAAGCAGGAAGGACAGATAGCGAAAAACTTTCAATAAGCCATAAAATTTGTATAAGAAGAAATGCTATAACCGATCACACAAAAGAGTCAACAAAGTCACTTAGATATCAAGCATTATGGTGTCGCAGCGCTGGCAGACAAGGACAAAAGGACGAGGGACACACACAACTGCGCTGAACTTCCAACTTTATTTTGGACGCTTTTGATCCGCGCATTTATAATTGACAGAAGGAACTGGACACGCAAGCGTGCTCACAAGACAGATGTAGCAATCTCAGTAGCAGCATCGCAATCTCTCGCAATCTGAGTAGCCGAATCGCAATCTCAGTACGAGAAGGCCGCCCCACAAAAACGAACGCGGCGCAACAAACACTGAAGAGGCTATTTCCATTTTTCATTTATCATGCTGCATTTTGTTTTTACTTGCTTCTATGCCTTGTTTTTATAGCCTCTTCAGTTTTTGTTGCGCCGCATTCATTTTTTGCGGCGGCCTTCTCGTACTAAGATTGCGATTCGGCTGCTGAGAATGCTATACGCGATGCGCAAAACGCCGACAACGTCGCCTGTCGCCAAAGCCGCAAAGCGTAGGCGGGTTCGGTCGTGCGCTGTTCATGTCAGCGTCTATAAAACCCCTCAATAATTTGAAAGTAGCGACACTCTCCTCCACTCCGACGTTTTCCTCCTCGAATATCCTCGCCCGCCGGCTGCGCGCGCTGCACACGGCACGCTTTTTTGGGCAGCGCTCTCGCGCCGTCCGGGCTGTTGGCTGGCACATGCGCGCGCTCTTACGTTCGCGCTTTTTCCACACTCTGTGATTGAATAAAATCACGAGTAAGACATGCGACACGCTTGATTACCGCGAGTCACATAAGTTAGCGTCTCGTACGCGCAATGAAAGTGCCAAATAAGAGCGCTTGCGGCACGAACAAAACTACTTGCTGCATACATCTCACATTCCTTTTGACTTTTCCATACCGTCTGTCTCAACACGGCATAGTATATGAAGCTTAATATTTACAATATATTTGAACATTCCAGAATATTTTTAGCATACCAATTGTAGGTAAATTTAGATTCACCTCGAACTAATTTTCGCGGAAGTACAGTTTATGAAGTTGCTCACGAGTGGAGTTTTAGTAGTGGGATGTTTGCTGGGAACAAGCTGGGACATTTGCTTTGATGGCCGTCCTAACATTTGTTATTAAGGTTCAGTCTGAGTTTGGCACTGCGCAGTGCACATCATCATCATCATCATCATCAGCCTGATTATACCCACTGCAGGGCGAAGGCCTCTCCCATATTTCTCCACTTAACCCGGTTCTGTGCTAGCTGCATCCACTTGACCCCTGCGAACTTCTTAATCTCATCCGCCCACCTAACTTTCTGCCTCCCCCTGCTACGCTTTCCTTCCCTTGGAATCCAGTTTGTTACCCTCAGCGACCATCGGTTATCCTCTCTTCGCACTACATGTCCTGCCCATGTCCATTTCTTCTTCTTAATTTCCACTAGAATGTCATTAACTTGAGTTATTTCTCTGACCCACTCTGCACGCTTTCTATCTCTTAATGTTACCCCTACCATTTTTCGTTCCATAGCCCTCTGGGTTGTCCTCAACTTAAGTAGAACTCTCTTGGTTAGCCTCCACGTTTCAGCCCCATAGGTGAGTACAGGCAAGATGCAACTGTTGTACACTTTCCTCTTGAGCGATACCGGTAAGCTGCTAGTCATAATCTGCGAGTGCTTGCCAAATGCGCTCCATCCCAATCTTATTCTTCTTGATATTTCCTTTTCATGGTCTGGATCTGCGGTTACTACCTGTCCTAAGTAGACATATTCGCCTACTATTTCCAGTATTTCGCTACCTAATGTAAACTGCTGTTCCTTCCCGAGGCTGTTGAACATTACCTTAGTCTTCTGCATATTGATTTTCAAGCCTACCATTCTACTTTTTCTGTCTAGGTCATCAATCATTATTTGCAGTTCATCCCCCGAGTTGCTTAGCAAGGCAATGTCATCAGCAAATCGCAGATTACTGAGGTATTCTCCATCTACCCTTATCCCTAACTGCTCCCATTCCAAGTCTCTAAATACTTCCTCTAAACAAGCTGTGAATAGTACTGGGGAGATTGTGTCTCCTTGCCTAACACCTTTCTTTATGGGAATTTTATTGCTTTCTTTATGTAGAACTATGGTTGCTGTGCAGCCACTATATATATCTTCCAGCACTTTCACGTACGGCTCGTCTACCCCCTGATTTCGCAATGCCTGCATCACCGCCGAGGTTTCAACTGAGTCAAATGCTTTTTCGTAATCAATGAATGCTATGTATAAGGGCTGGTTATATTCCGAGCATTTTTCTATCACCTGATTGATGGTATGGATATGATCGATAGTAGAGTACCGTTTCCGAAACCCTGCTTGATCCTTTGCTTGATTGCAGTCTAAGGTTGTCCTGATTCTATTGGCGATTACCTTAGTAAATACCTTATACGTAACAGACAGTAAGCTGATTGGTCTGTAATTTTTAAGGTCCTTAGAGTCCCCTTTCTTGTGAATGAGGATAATGTTTGCATTCTTCCATGCTTCCGGTACCGTCGATGACACCAGGCACTGCGTATACAGGGTGGCCAGTTTTTCTAGCACGATATCCCCCCCGTCCTTCAGCAAATCTGTAGTTATCTGATCCTCTCCAGCTGATTTCCCCCTTTTCATAGTTTCTAGTGCTTTCTTGACCTCGTCCTTCGTCACTGGTGGAATGTCTGACTGTTTTTCCCTACCGCCAATCTCACTACGGTCCTGACTACTTTGGCTACTGTAGAGATCTGTATAGAACTCCTCGGCTACTTTGACTATCTTGTCCATATTAGTGATGACGTTGCCCGCCTTGTCCCTTATCGCATACATCTGGTTTTTGCCTATGCCCAATTTCTTCTTTACCGCTTTAAGGCTTCCCCCGTTCTTTACAGCATGCTCAATTTTCTCCATGTTATACTTCCTTATATCGGCCACCTTGCGCTTATTGATTAGCTTTGATATCTCGGCCAATTCGATCTGGTCTGTTGGATTGGAAGCTTTCATACTCTGCCGTTTCTCAATCAAATCTTTCGTCTCCTTAGACAGCTTACCGGTATCCTCTTTAACTATCCTACCGCCTACTTCTACTGCGCACTCAGTAATGATATCTCTGAAATTATTGTTCATTGCCTCTAGGGTAATGTCGCCATCCTCAGTTAGAGCTGAAAACCTATTCTGTAGCGAGATTCTGAACTCTTCTGCCCTCCCCCTCACCGCTAATTCGTTGATGGGTTTCTTTCTTACTAATCTATTGCGTTCCTTCTTCAGATTTAGGCTAATTCGGGACCTCACCATCCTATGGTCACTACATCGAACTTTCCCGATTACCTCTACATCCTGCACAATGACGGGGGTTGAACACATTATGAAGTCGATTTCATTTTTAGTCTCTCCGTTAGGACTTTTCCATGTCCATTTCCGGTTCTTCCGTTTGCTGAAGAAGGTATTCATGATTCGTAAGTTATTGCGCTCTGCAAACTCAACTAGTAACTCCCCCCTGCTATTCCTAGAACCAATGCCATAGTCACCTACTGCCTTGTCTCCTGCCTGTTTTTTCCCTACCTTGGCATTGAAGTCGCCCATTAGTACAGTATACTGCGTGTTTACTTTTCGCATTGCCGATTCTACATCTTCATAGAAGCTTTCAACTGCCTGGTCATCATAACTACATGTAGGTGCATAGGCCTGTACAACCTTCAGTTTATACCGCTTATTAAGCCTAATTACGATGCCTGCAACCCTCTCATTAATGCTATAGAATTCATCTATATTACCCGCTATATACTTATTGACAAGAAAACCTACCCCTAGTTGTCGCCTCTCTGGTAAACCTCGATAACACAGTACATGCCCATCCTTCAATACAGTATATGCCTCATTCGGCCTCCTAACCTCACTAAGCCCTATGACATCCCATTTCATGCCCTCTAGTTCCTCTAACAGCACTGCTAAACTAGCTTCACTAGCAAGGGTTCTAGCATTAAACGTTGCCAGGGTCAGTTTCCAATGGCGGCCTGTCCAGCGGAGCCAGGCTTTCTTAGCACCCCCTGCTGCGTCACAGGTCTCACCGCCGCCGTGGTCAGTTGTTCCGCAGCCGCTGGTGACTGAGGGCCGGGGTTTTATGGAGCTTATCATAGGAGGTTGTGGCCAATTACTGCACCAGGGTGGCCAACTCCTGTTCTGGTGAGGGAGTGCGTTACCGGAGGTGTTCACCGGCATCAGGTCGCACCCCAAACCTGTATATGCAATTCCATCGACACGCGGATTTTTTTTTTTTTTTTTTTTTGTCATCCGGTGGAGAATTGCGCGGCACCGGGATTTGAACCCCGGTCCTCTTGCATGCGAGGCGGATGTTCTACCGCTACGCCACCGCTGCACCTTCCGCTGCACCGCTGCGCAGTGCACAAGCAACGGCTTAATCGTTTTTTAGTTGAGAATTTTCGCGGCGGCTTGAAATCGAATATGAGCTTTTTTCTATTAAGCATGAAAGGCCTGTAGGTCCCGCTGTCGGTGACCTTGAGGTGATGTCGAGCCGAAATCGAGAGCCAAAGATCCGCGCACCGATTTCCCGTCATCCAAGAAAAGTGTCCGTACCCCAAAGCCCTCTCGACAACCGTAATTTGGATTTGACTTCACTGAATTCGCCATACCCAAATTATAGGTTAGACATCGATTTTAGCCACATTCGAATGAGGTCAAATTCAGAGGGTTCCTGGGGCTGTATTTTGCGGGAGGTCCCGAAATTACGTAACTACTGAATTCGCCATATTTAAGTTAGGTTAGACACCAATTTTCGCCAGATTCGGACAAGGTCAAATTTTAAGGGTTTAAAGAGAAATTTTTGCTGTGCGGATATATAGTTTTGCGGACACGGTCTGTGGACGAGTTCTCTACACGCTTTCCTGCGACATAAGCCTATTAATGCTTAACAATCTCCCTCATTGCACGCGCTATCGTTGAAAAGCGAGACCTAGGTTCAGAAATTACAGCGGGTGTGAAGAGGAAGAAGTACACGAGGGTACTATATGCGAATGTTTGCGCATTGTATGCATCAGCCGTCGCTATTATAGCACGTTGAGCGGAACCAAGAAGTGAAAACAATAACACGCATAACGACGCAACATGATAAGAGAATTAAGTGAGATTTTCAGATTAGTGATGCGCTTGCATGCAGTTTCAGTATACACAGTCGACTGTACCTCGCAGAGATTCTCAGAGATCCTCGCAGAGATGGGCAGTGTGCGTCGGCGTAAAGTTCTTGCGGCCGATGTTGTGCAGCCACTTTTTTCTTCTAACGGTGTCTTCCTTGCCGCTCGGAATTGCGAAAAGAACAAAGCCATTTTCATGCCAGCTTGTGCACTGAAATGCGCAGCAACTGGGCATAGTGCTGCACTAAAGGAGCGCGAATAACGCGAAGTGCAAGCGCGCAATGTCAGGGAGCTCGGTCGTAGCAGCGGCGGCTGCCCAAAAAATGTCGCCGACGAAAAATGAAAATACAAAAAGAGCGAAGTTAACGCGCGCTTTTCCCGAAGAGCGCCCGCGGAGCCAATCACCGTCCGATGCGAGAGGTGAGAGAGGAGGATCGGCGAGGGTGCGCAGCGCGGCGGCATAGTTCACAGAAAGTCGCTACTTTCAAATTATCAAGGGACTTTAAGCGTCTATGCATGCGCGCGCGTCGTGTTTTTGTCTTTAAGAGATATAACGCCACTGTCAACCTTTAGCAATGTCCGGGAAGAATTGCTGGGTAATATTGTTTTTCTAACACACACAAAATCTAGCCAGGAGCAGGTTTGTATAACTTTTCAGCGATGCTTCACGAGAATGACGGCGGCCGTGAATCGCAGCTGTTCGACGCAGAAAGCAAGCAATCGCACCCAAATGACATTTGTTCAGATTAATGTCATTTTTAGATGCTCTGCTACACGACCAAAGCTAATGCCATTTCAAAATTATGGTAACTGCGATTGATATGCAAATGTTGGTGTGCCTTCAATACGTTGCGAAGATGACTACGCTGTAAACGAAAGCAGCCTATCAATTGACATTCGTGTCTTGCATCTCTTGTAAACAACCTGTTGATTAGGGCTACCAATTACGAAGTTAGGGGCAGTGTCGGCGGTGTTTGCTTGCGAAATGGTACGGGAGGTGCGCACGTCTGCGCTCGACTGCGAAACGCTTACGAGTTTCAACAACATACACTTTGCGCACTAAAGCAAGTGTCAAGAGCAACACGTAAAATAGGCAGTATGTGATGTACTGTCCGACGGCGCTTTTATTGAACCTTCGAGTATTACCCTACGGAGCAGCATACTACAGCCCCGTTGACTTCCGTACGTTTTCGCCAGATCGTTCGCTCAGCATATTAAGCCCCGTCGAAAAATGCCCGAGCTTGGCCTCATCAAGAAAGCATACGGCAAATTCGTAACGCTTGTCACATCGGATACCGCGAGCTTACCGCGACCACACTGCCCGCGAAAGCGGCCGACGACGGCGCTGTGGCCGTGTGCTAGGTCCTGGTCGTTACTAGGCCTAAACGCCTAAACGATTTCGCTTCAAAGCTGTAGCTGGAAGCGCTTTGGAAAAACTAAATTTTACATTCAGAAAACTGCCTTAGTATCAGTTCAATTGTCTCAAAAATTGTCCTGCAGTAAACGGAAGGTTTAACTTCGGCGACGTCTTAGCAGCGGAGAACGAAATCGGATGAGCTGCATCACACCAACTACAGCTGCTAATGTGAGCAGATATTTGCTTTTATTGCTGTTATCACTTCTTCCAAAATCTCGCTACATTGCAGCGATGCTCAGTAAAGATATTTTTTTTTTTTTAGATTCCTTCATCAAATAAGCGCGTATTATTTAAGATCGAGAGACATGCATTTCTGATGGTGGCGAAAGAAGTCCATAGTGCCGGCGACTCGGCGCCGACGGACCGCGGCAGCAGGAGCGACCTGTTCTGCCCGCGCTGAGTGCGGTGGCTACGGGTTGGCTGGCAGCGATGGGGTCCTGTTTTTTTTTTCTTACGATGCTTTTTGGGCATATTTTACATAGGCGACAAGCTGCAAAATTATAGGAGCAGAGTATTATTTAATGCAGGTGGCACTTTTGTATTTTAATTTGGGTGTAGTATATTCTCACCGAGTCACTGGTGCCGAGATAACACATTTCCTCGTTGATCGCAATCGGATGAGTACCTCAAACTCTTTCAATACCTAATGTCGTTTTCATCGAATGTCATTATATTTTCTCGTGTAGCAGCAAACAAATATAATTTTGAACAATTCTCATTCGATGGAAATAGCATTAAATTTACCTTGTGGCAGAGCTGAGTGATAACTATGTTTTCAGTGTTTTCTGCTTGCCATTGCACCTTCATTGAACACTTCTTGTTTAAACCTGGTCGCCTCCGCTAGCCGGGAAGATACAACACGCATTATATTTGTGAAACGCTTAGCCAGACGATATTTAGCGTGCAAATTGACAACTCTAACGTCCCATTAACTCGATCCTCCTCAGTAGCGTGAGCCACTGCGATGGGTTATTGAGCAGGTATTTGCCAATATTCGTTTTGAAACTTGCCATGCAATTACTTGGAACACCAGAGCCAGTGTTCCTGTTTTCTGGAAAGAATACGAAAACATATAACATGTCGCTGCACTTACTATTTAGACTAAGGGCTCTAGAACTGGTTATAAAGCGCTCTGTAATTCTGCAGTTGGGCGCGAGGGTGATACAAACGAAATGAATATGATGCAACAATAATAAAATACGATATAAAATTTAAATCTAATATGCTCTTGGCTAACCTGTGATGCAGCTTTTCGGATATTGTCTCTGCTGATATCTCACTCCCCAATGTAATTATCTACCCGCTCTGCCTTTTTGGCAAAGAAATTCGTGAAATCCATGCTGTACAGGTAGTGGGTAAAGCACAAGCATGAAAAATTTTAACTCTTGCTACAGGAGCCCAATATGCGCTATTTTTCTGATGCTCAGAATGCTGGTTTGCAACCTCGCTGGCGTTTCCTGCGGTCGCACCGGTACGAAACAGCTCGCAGTTCCGACGACACTGCTTAGTTTACTGTAGCAATAAATTGCATGTAAATTAATCAAGCGTTGTATGATTAAGCGAAGAAAGAACATTGGTTCATAGGTCAAGGAATGAACGAATTAGCGTGGCGTTGGAATGAAAGCGCGGCACTCAAATTGAGCTCCACTTCGTACGCAACCTTGTTGACGCTCGTATGCAGGAGACACTTGCTGCATAAGGAGACGATGTAGACCCAGACGGCCCTGATATCGAACACATGTCCACTATTATACAGTGCGATCCCCTTGCGCACACTGTCATCGCGGAAGTGCCCGCGAGACGCGTACAAACGACACATCGCACGTGCGCACCACGGCCATGCTTGCCGCATCAGGCCCGCCTCGGGTTCCGACGGCCGCCGCTACGAGGCTTTCAGTGGTGCCCCTATAGGCACTGCGCAATGCCGGGATAATGAAGTATAGGGCATTGTGGGGATACAACAGGTATGAGGTTTTAAGGGGTATTTGGAAAGGAATTATGGTGCCCGGACTTACTTTCGGAAATGCAGTTTTGTGCCTAAAATCAGAGGTACAGTCGACATTAGAAATAAATCAGAGAGCCGTCGGACGATTAGCACTAGGTGCCCACGGCAAAACCACAAATGGGGCGGTACAGGGAGATATGGGCTATGCATCTTTCGAAGTACGGGAAGCTCAGAGTAAAATATTATATGAGGACGCCTAAGGAAACTGGACAGTAACAGATGGGCAGCTAAAGTATTTAAATACCTGTACTTAAAAAGCGTGGACTCACAATGGAGCAAAAAAACTAGGAAATTAACTAGTAAGTATGCTAGTCACAAGGACGGAGAAATAAAGAGCATTAAGCAACAGGTGAAAAACACAGAAGGTAAAAATTGGATAAATTCGATGGAAAAGAAACAGAGTGTGGAATTATACCGAAAGTGGAAAATGCAGATCAGGAAGGAAGCTTTCTTTGATAACTCAAGAGGCAGTGCCCTACTTTTTGAAGTCAGATCAGGGTGCCATAGAACACGCAGCTACAAAAAGAAATTTAACAATGAAGATGACGCATGTGCTGTATGTGGTAACTCCAGTGAAACAATTGACCATGTTATACTGGAATGTAATCGTGTCCCTCCGGAAGTTGATGTAGGCGCAATCACTGTTCCTGAAGCTCTGGGGTTTAGAGATACCAACGGCCGGGTGAATAAACTGGCGGCAGAAACTAGCGAAAAACGACTGGATGATTGGTGGTTTAAAAGCAGAGAAGGGACATAATGTTAGTAATCTAGAAACAAAAATTTAATAAATAGAATGATGGTTTAGTTAACCAATCTAAATAATTAAGATATAGGGAGAAAAATGACCATGATAGCTACTGGTACCACCCCGTTTCAAAGGGGACGCTCTTATATTCCATCCATCCATCCATCGCTTGGCGTATATCTGTATTGTGAGTGCGCTGGTGTGTCCAGTTCCTTCTGTCAATTATAAATGCGCGGATGAAAAGCGTCCAAAATAATATTGAAAGTTAAGCGCAGTTGTGTGTGTCCCTCGTCCTTTTGTCCTTGTATGCCAGCGCTGCGACATCACAATGCTTGACAACCACCGCCAACTAGCCCAGCAGCATACCCTACTTCACTTAGATACATTGCACTACATTGCGTTACATTTTATCTACAATACAGTGATCAGCGCCCTTTCAAAATGTTACTCAGCAAGGAGAAGCTGCAATATTCAGACGCATCTAAACCGTCTCCTCTCTTTCTTGCAGGCTTTTGTTGCGTGCGGCGGTCCTTACCATGAAGGCACAGCTGAGCCAGAATCACCATGAGCTGTGTGTGCCTATCGTTGATCGTCAAAGCTCAGCGTCAAATGCCAGTGATGTGAACTTGCACGTCACTGGCATGCCAGCGTGACATCGGCATCGTTGGACGTGTCGACACACACCCCCAAGCGTTCATCACCAGTGAGCAAGGGAGCAAGATGAAAACGCATCTAAACCGTCTCCTCTTTTTCTTGCAGGCTTTTGTTGCGTGCGGCGGTCCTTACCATGAAGGCACAGCTGAGCCAGAATCACCATGAGCTGTGTGTGCCTATCGTTGATCGTCAAAGCTCAGCGTCAAATGCCAGTGATGTGAACTTGCACGTCACTGGCATGCCAGCGTGACATCGGCATCGTTGGACGTGTCGACACACACCCCCAAGCGTTCATCACCAGTGAGCAAGGGAGCAAGATGAAAACGCATCTAAACCGTCTCCTCTCTTTCTTGCAGGCTTTTGTTGCGTGCGGCGGTCCTTACCATGAAGGCACAGCTGAGCCAGAATCACCATGAGCTGTGTGTGCCTGTATTGCCTATCGTCAAAGCTCAGCGTCAAATGCCAGTGATGTGAACTTGCACGTCACTGGCATGCCAGCGTGACATCGGCATCGTTGGACGTGTCGACACACACCCCCAAGCGTTCATCACCAGTGAGCAAGGGAGCAAGATGAAAACGCATCTAAACCGTCTCCTCTTTTTCGTGCAGGTCAGTTCGGTTGTTCTTCCTTGCTCAGAGAGTGATGGCGGGTTCTTTTGAGTCATTTTGCCTCCTGATGGTCTTGATAAGTGGAGACGTAGACACCATTACAGGCCCCTTGACTATGTCTGAACAGATGGAAACCATTATTGAAAATCAGAAAGTATTATCTGGCGAGCTAAAATGTGTCAGGGAGAAGTTAGTGGCCCATATATCAGAGTCAAACAAAGTCTGGCTGCCATTGAAGAAAAAATAAGCCCCTTCGCTCCAACAATAAAGACGGTAGAAGAAGTGAAAGTTCAATTCGAGAGCTACAGGAGCGGATTTCATCGCTTTGTAGCAAAGTTGAAGACCTAGAGTATCATCCTCAGCGTGATAACTTGATTATTTTTGGGGTTAATGAGCACAGCACAGCAACTCCGAACAGCCTGAAGGATGCTGTGTTAACAGAAGTGTTTGAAAAAAAAAAGGAATTCGAGTCGGAAGCGCTGAACGCACACACCGTCTCGACAGGCAATCTGACGATAACAGCCGGCCAGTGATAATGCGGTTCTCCGACTTTAATGAAAAAATGGACCTCCTTAAGAATTCGAAAAAACTGAAAGGTTCAGGAATGCCATTATCTGAGGACTACCCTCTCCGAATTCAAAAAGTACGAAAACTGTTTTGGTCTACCGTTAAAGAAAGTTCAAATCCCGAGGACAAGGTATACCTAAAACTTGACAAGCTAGTTATAGACGAGAACGCGTATGTGTGGGACGAAGAAAGAAAATACGAATGCTTGCTATATCGAATGAATTTAAAGATGATTCTGGTGTCCAAACTGGTGACAGTGACAGTAATGCCTTATTATCGAGACGTTACTCGGCATCAGAAACGAAAAAAATTTAAATGACGGGTCGATAAGAGAAGACAGTTGCGAATCATTTCTCTCAACCCACAAAGCATCGCAAATAAGACAGCCGAATTCGAAGCGCTCCTTTGTGAACTGGACCCTCACGTTACCTTTGCGACAGAAACCTGGCTACATTCTGACATCCCTGTCCCCGCCTACAAAATTTTGCGAAGCGACAGGCCGACCCGCGGAGGAGGAGTCGCGATAGTACTTATAAGGAAAGTTTACCTTTCGTACTCCTGCTAGGGATTCTCAATAATGAAAGTCTGTTTTTGTAAAATTAATTTCTGTGGCAACACTATTGTATTGGGTGCAGTATATCGCCCTCCTAACGCGGATGTAGCTTTTCTCTAATACCTGTGTGATCACGTTCAACGCTTTCTTGACGATCGAGTGAAGTTCATTATATGTTGTGACTTTAACTTGCCTGATATCGATTGGTCTTGCAAGGATCCTATGGGTGCCAATTCTGGTCATTCTGAGCTTCTTTTGCATATTGCCTTTACATGTAATCTGACGCAGATAGTTGAGAGACCAACAACAATCTGTACCTCTGTACCCCATATTCTTGATCTAGTGTTCAGTAGCCATGCCCTTAAGTGCATTTCTGCTGAGGCCTCGAAAGGTGTATCTGATAATAATCTCGTTTCGTGTGCTTTTTCCCTGGCAGCTTATGTTGAATGTGAAAAATGACCCATTGTCGTGAAAATTTTTATTAGAGCTGATAACGTGGGAATCCAGCATTTTCTATAGACTCATTTCGATAGTTTTAAGGCTGAGGAGAATGTAAACGTATTATGGTGCATCTTTAAAAAGATATGCCTTGATTGCTTGACAAGTATGTCTCTAATATACTCTAATAATCCCCACTAAACGTAAATTAAAGCGGATGCGGCGTTCTAGTAAGCGGAATAAGGTGTGAGCATGTTAGGCAGCTTATTAAGAAGTAATATCAAACAAGCTAGGGACTTTGTTTTACTGATACGCTTGGTCGTTATCTTAGTGAAGCTTCGGAAAAGTCCTGGCGTTATATAAATGGCACACAACAACGCAATATGTCGCTAATAGTTAACGATTAACCTCTCATAGGACCAAGCAACATTGCTAACGTATTCAGTGAGTATTTTAAATTTGTGTATGCTAATAAAAACTCCAGCTTTCCTTCTAAGCCAGGTGACTATTCTTCTTTAATGCCAGATGTTGTCTCCCGCGAGGGTATTTTTAACCTGCTTTTAAAACTTCGCGTTTAAACGCCCAGTGGGCCTGATAACATTCCACCAGCTTTTCTTCGCCGTTATTCAGAATGGTTGTCCCATTATCCCTTTGTTCTCTTCAATGCCTGTTTGGCTCAGTGCGCAGTACCGCCAGAATCAGTGTCGTACCAATCTTTAAGGGAAACTCCAGGACGGAGAGGGCACTTTTAGGCAGTGGACAGGACACCCAGGTTGCTCCTTACAGTCTTGTACACATTATTTGAGTGTTTTCTAAGAGGTTATTTGAGGCAGCGCCTGGTTTGCCCCACGTAGGTCTTGCCACAACTCGGAGCAATTTTATAAACCGCACCAACTTCGGACGAAACAAAAGGTGACTGGTGCCTAACAGGACAGGCTGGCTCTCGCATAGCTGGGGCATTAACTCTTTGACAAAGCTTGGATAGCTTGTCGGGCGTCGAGACTACAGCACCGACACCAGCCTTTTGGCCGATCTTTTTGACCTTTGAGAAATAGTGTGCTGGAAATGCACCACAGCAACCTTGTGTTGGGGGCCAGGAGCAGCTAACACTGGAATTCCTTTGAGTTTCTTCGACAAGGAGCCAGCTACTGAGATCAACAGGTGCTCAGGGTAGCCAGCTTTTATCAGCCGCTGAATTTGCTCTTCGAAGTTATGGCCCATAGTGTGGATACTAGACCTCATTAGGGCATCTGTAAAACATAGGTTCACAATGCCTCTCTTAACGATCTGTAAGAGACACAACTGTAGGGCAACAATGAATCGCCCCCTCTCGGCTCATACCACCAGCACAGGTGGTTTTCTGCCCTTAAGTCGAGAAAGCGTAAATACCCCTTATCGGGTAATTCATTGGTCAACACGAGATTCGAAAGGCACTATTCAAAGGAAAAAAGCACTTCTGAAAATAAGCTCTTGAAAGCACATTCGTTAGAATCGTAACTCGCTAAAATTATTAAGCAATCATCGAATCTGAAAGCCTTCACAGCAGCTGACGAAGATAGCTGCTGTGAACAGTCGATCATGATGGGCGAGATAAATATCGCTTAAGATTGGGGCAATTTGCATGAGCTGATGTACACTCCGCTTTTTCTAATAGCATCACTTTCATCCCATGAAACAAAAGAAGCCGCCCATCGAGATGCCACGCATCCGAGCGCGTCAGTGTAACTTTCAACACACAAACGTAGCTTGTTGAAGTGCGTCCTTAAAGGCATAAGAGCACCACTGCTATCATTCAGAAATTGAAAAACCTGTCTCAAATCCTTCAACAAGAAAGAATCCTCGAGTGTCAAAGCTTTGAGTTTGGTTTGAAGGAATACCCCAAGGATTTCTGCCAAGTGCCTTTTTCCGTGACGCTTTCCCGCAGTCAGCTTTACACGTCTTCGCAGCGAAACATAGGTCCAAGCTTTTCTTGTTTGCTGCATCTATCTTGCAACCAGTCTGTCAACATTTAGGCGCTTGCAAACTTGCTTAGCCTTTGATTTTACCCTGGAAAGGGCAACCTTATCACGCCTTACGAAACCAGATGCTACAGCTTCAGCAGCTTTTTTACTAAACAAATCTTGGCCAGAATAAGAAAGCCACCCTCTTCGTCTGGAACTAAAAGCGAAAGCTAAAGTATGCTTAAAAATGAATATATGTGATGGGCCCAGTTTTGTCCTTTACCGCGTAGCGCTACATAACATGAACGCCTTCAGAAAAGCACCTAGAAAAATCAGAGTCAGGAGCCCGAGTTGCCACTTGCCTCATCATGCTAAATACTTCCCGAGATGATTTCTTGATTGGAAATGATGCGGACACCCTCGATTGCGCTAACGAAACGTGAGTTAGACTATTTGAGCCATGCATAGTGCAGTTTTAATGTTTTAGAATTCCGGATTATACATCTTTTAGCTCTTAGTGGGCTTTTGGGATTGGTTGAGTTATGTATTCAGCTTTTAATGCCCCTATTGGCTTCTACCGCTTTAATTTTCATTCCCCATTTAACGGTCTTTTTGGTTTTTTCTGCATTGTGTTTTCGTGTCATCGCATAATGTTATTTGTTATTCGTTTTTTGCCTATTGACTTCGTAGTTTTATTGCACTTCCAATAATTTATCCAGCCTGTGTCGCTTTATCATATTCAGCTTTGTTAGCTCGCGTCTTTTCAAGTTTTCGTACGTTATCTATCTGTCGCGTGTAAACTCAGCATCTGTTACCGATAATTTCCCGCCCACTTTTCGAACATATATATTGTGTTGCTCTGCAATAAAATAACCAATTGAAGTCAGCGCTCTGTTGCAGTCTCTCTCTTTGTTCGTGCGTCAGGAGTGCGCAGTTTTGTTTTTCTCAGATGAACAAACAACTATCCTGTTCTTCCATCCTTGCAAGCTGATTGAATTTCTGACCCAAGCATGCGTAACAGCTTTTACTTTAAAGAGATAAGAAAAGGCATCAGAAACGTACGGCACTTGGGGTAGCGCTCACGTTAGGAATTAGGAAATGTTTTCTCCTGGGAACTGTGGTTTTTTTAGAGAAGAACGATGGGTTAAATATTCTAGCAAGTGCGTGAACCAAGTTATGCAGGCAAACAAAAGTGCAAGTGGCTACAGATGTTACATGTATGCACGAAAAGCAAAATTGGAATTACCCTTGAGAGCACGTAATTGACTAAGAATGTCCAATCAGTGTAGACATAAGGCAGAGCGCGAGCTTAGCTCTTTTTTTTACGCCCTGTGTTTTTTTCTTTAATTCCTGACTTTTGCAAGACATAACAAACACACACAAGACATTGATATAATAAGACTGCCAGGGGCTGGCTTTGGCGTTCTAAAATTCCTTTAGATCCATCAAAAGGCTCATCAATTTATCGCAGGTAAGTCACTGAGAATGCAGTAATGATGATTCGTTAGAACGTAGGAATATAATCGTACAAATGGTAAAAGCAACGTGTCCTCAAAACGCGTACCTGCTCTTGTATGGGCCTTGTTCTGCAACATAGAAAAGCGCTCTTGACTGCCGGCAGGAGGCTATTAGAGGCAAGACGCAAAATACTTACGTTGACGTTTTCTGCGCAAACGGACACAAGGCAAAAACACTTACGGTGCCAATTTCCTCCCAGACAGACATAAGACTGGTTTTAAATCATATACTTTACGTTTGCAATATCAAGGCACAAATATTCCGCAGGTCAGAGGGCGCTACAAAGCAAGCACAAAAATTTGTATCGGTGCGCACACAACGCCGTCGAGTTAGAGCGAAGCAGAAGCCTACACACCTTTCGCAATGTCCACTTCAGTGAACAACTTGCGCAGTCCATCTTGGAAACCATCGGTGGCAGACGCGAAACTGCCGCTGACGTATCTATTTCAACAGGGAACCCGTACGGTTCGCTGCGCTCACCATTGAGGCGAGTTTGAGAACGTTAGGCCAGCCCACTGTAGTGTCCACCTAGCACTGTGAGACGCGATACTTGGCATCAAATGGGCAGCTGTCTTTTCGCTCTTAGGTGCTGGTCAAACTAGCGCGAGAAATACGCGAAGGCGCCCCTCACGATAACCGTTTCGTCTACACTCCTCTCACGAAGAGCAACAAAGAGTTCATCGCCGCAAGTCTTCAGCAGCACTGCAACCACTTGGTCCGCAGTGCCGACTTTGTAAGAGGATTGGGCATGAATGTGGGACAAACAAACTCCTAACAAACTCAAATAGCAAACTGAAAAAGCAGAGGGCATCTGCCTTTTGCCCTGTCATCCAAGATCAATGGTCTGAAAGAATGCTACAAATAAACGAATAAATAAAAGTCTGTGCAAACGCGTTAATGAGAATGGTGCAAAAAAGAAACATGGCTTTACCGTTCAGCACAGAACCCCGTTTGTAGAATGTTCCATAGGCCTCGTTTATTCGTTTCCAGTGACATGTGGGAAAGAGTACATTCGGCAGGCCGGCAGGTAGATGAATGAGACTTGTAGAACATAAAAACGAATGTTGAGCTAGCGTGCAGAAACCTGGGGATTTATTGCAAAGACTGTCCCTCAATACCTTGTGTACCTCAGCTCAGCAAATGCAAAGCAATTGTCAGACACAAAGAACAGAATTATCGAGGCAGCTTCGAAAGCGAGGCTGCGTTTCACCCCCAAAACCTTGACAAGGCCTACCCAGCAGCCTACGTCACGACAAACGGATGGGCGATAAAGTGGCCGCAAATGAAGGTGCGAGCGCAGATCTGAGTCGAGTCACCTGGCGTTCTCTCGCTACTTTACTCAAGCCCGTAAGCGCAGATTCATTGGCTGATCCTTCATCACTCATCCGCACGTCGTGACGTTTGCTGATGGGAGAGAACGTCATACAACGGCCTTGATAGAACCTCGATGGTGACGGGTTGAGTGACTGTTGCATCAGCAAGCCATCTGCTGGACTAACAGACGAGGAAATTGACATATGAGGAATGTGTTTCGCGACTTTGATTAGTAGACTTTGCTTGTCATTTGAGATTGCTTCAATGATATTGTTGTGACGCATGTGATTGGAGGTGCAGCGCAGATGCGAAAAGAAGTAGTGCTTCTTGCAAATAAAGACTGTTGCAAGTCAGCGCGTGTGCCTTGTCCCGTTGCTAGGCGCTCTTCTCTCACAAATGGATAACCAACTAGCCCACGCTGCTGTCCTTGCTTTATATGTTAGAAGCACCTTAAAACCAGCCAAAAGACACAATAAAGAGAAGACGAGGCTGGAACAAAAACTAAAACAAGAACGCAAACTCCCACTCCCGTGCGCGCGCAAAACCAAAAGCAGTTAAAAGGCAGAAAAAAATGGAACGTCATCGTTGTACTGGTCAGTTGGCTTAAAAGGCAAATTTCTTACTGTGAAGGTTCGCCGATGGCTTAGCTACAAACGTGCCCTTAGTCTTCGCGATGTATAAGCCTCAGTTACCTCCCCAGAAATTTGTTTACCATTTTCATAAAGCAAAGGCACGAAATGAAGCATTCACCAGATTGTACGTGTTATGCCAGATTAGAGTGCGTACAATGACATCCTTAAAATAGTGTCATCAAAACCTACTCATGCCATTTTTACACATTAAATATCCTACCTTAGTTTCCCCGGAAGAACTTTTATGAGACAATTCGGTAGAGTAACAGCTCGCTTCCGCCCGCGCAGAGAACATTTATTAATTTGTGTGCGCAAGGATTAGGTTCTGTAATAATATTCACAGCGTAGAGATATTCACTGCGACAATTGACTACCTGTTCCCTCACAATTCATTTGCAAGTTTTTCCGAACCAAGTCCAGTGTCCGTACGTTATACGTTCGGACTCTAGACTTGGTTGAAAATGGCTCTAAGCAAGCCACAATTAAAGCCACGATGCACCCTGCACACGGTACAGCGCGTATCCACGGTGCCTGTGGAGGTGAGGCCAGTTTCTTTAAAAAAAAAAAAAAAGAAGGCTGTCTTTCAGGGTTCTTTACCTCCTTTTTTCACCGTCTGAAGTTGGGAGTTCAGATAAAAATTTTGTTTGCTCGAGCCGCGGGTACGCCTGCAGCGAGTTCATATGAGTCACATTCATTCGCTAATAAGATACGACTCATCAATTTCGCACGCTTTACCTTGAGGTCTTGCTCCAGCCACTCGTACTGGTGCTTGATCTGCAGGAACCCGTATTCGACGAAGAAGTAAAACTCGGTAGAGAGGCTGACGATGTGCGCTGGCCCAATGTCAAAGCTGAAAACAAGACTCAGTTTATTTATCCTTCACAAATGAAAGAGGGAACTTTGACAAAAGGCGGTCAGGCCTGACTTCGCAACACTTCCCTGGTAAGGCCTAAGAGTGCGTGACATAGAAAATAAAAATTAAAGGGACATTACAGTAACATGGGACAGAATCAAAGCGCAGGAACTACATGCATGAATGTAAACTACCTTACATTCTCAAAGCAAACTATAAATATTACACAAAAATAGTGAACAAAATTTGTACAATGCCAGAAGATAGATACGCATTGACTAAAGGCACAACAAAAAAAGATAATTAATGTAGATTAGATTGTATTTTCGCTTTTTATTTCTGAAGCTTGCAATTAATTACGAGATGAAACAGGAAATTTAGTGGTGCGTTAATGAGAAAAGCTGGAATCTGCTAATCTAGCTTTCTGCTTTCCCTAGTTTGCACTTGTGTTAGAGACCAGATTTCTGTTATTCCTGAAGGAGTTAACTAGGAAGGCGGAAGTAAAACATGGAAAACAGCCTATTGCTAAGGATATGCTGTAGCAAGCGACATATGGAGACCCGGCTGGGTTTGAGTACATTGGGCTTTTAGTATTGGGGAGATGTTCATAAGTTTCCTCCTATGCCTTTCTTTTACAAAATCGAGAGCTTCTGATAATTACTCGAAGTTATGGCGCCCCAGAGTAGTGCACAATAAGATAAAATTAGAACAATTAGCTCACAATACATAGATACTTTAACGAATCCTGTCGCTAATCCTACAGGAACATCCAAAAGCTTTTCTAAGATCCAAGGCAAGCTTTAAATTGAATCTATGTGTGTGTTCCAAGGTAATGGTTCCCTTAAACGAACACCATAATGTTCTGAGTCATTACCTGCTGTATTGCTGTAGTTTTGTTTGCATACTTTACGTCCGGGTGTAGGTAAAAACGTCCCCGGAAAAAAAGGTACCCGGAAGATACGGCCCCGGATAAAACGTCCGCCGCAGCAACGGCCCCTGAAGAAGCGGTAACTAGGAAAAAACGTCCCCAAGGCAAAAATTGTTCCCATGAATGGCTTCATCCGGACCTCCCACGAAAAAAAAAAAAAAAAACATAATGATACACATTTTATGCCATTATTTCTTGGCTTTGGGGTTAAATGTAATCATTTGAAACCTGTGTCCTCAGGGCGCCCGATATATTTACAAGCACTGCGTAAAAGCACGGTGAAAGAGCCATCTGGCTCTTCATACGTTGCGTGGTTCTGAACTGATCAGCTCGTTAAGCAATCATTAATACAGGTCTAATCGGCTTTGTAATGTTGGCCACTGAGAAAGGTACCTGCTGAACGGCACGTGGTAGTCTCGGGGAACCACCCAAAGACGAACGCGTCTCTAGATTTGCCTGCCAGACCTTCTGGTGACGAGGTTCAAACATTTTTCTGATGACGGTATAGCATCGCGATAAGGGTAATGATGGTGTAAGCGGGACAAGGCTTAACCGGTCGTGCACCATGGCCACCCTAAAACATCGCTCCAAGCTTCTGGTCCGGTAAAGCCGGTGGTCAGCTCGCCTTTTCCTCACAAAGTGAATACGAAGCGCTGTCACTGTATTATCGCTTCCATAATTTTTTTTTTTGTTATGAACGCCCGCATCAGTTCGATGTTCGAGGTCACTTCCACGCCGAGAGGTGGAACAACTGTAATGAAGTTAACATACATCATTCATTATTGCAGCTCGCCACGGGGAAACGCTGCCTACGTCCTATAGCGCAGACTCCTGTTCCCGTTCGGGAACATTTTGTCCTACTTCGAAAATAGGGACATCTTTTCCGGGGACGCTTCTTTCGGGGACATTTTTTTTCGGGGACTTCTTTTTACCCGATATCTTTCGTACCAACCCACGTAAGTTCTGGAAATGTATCAACCCAACAAGGTAAAAAATTTCACAGTGTGCGTTGACGAAAATAATCAGATCGTGGATCGCGTTGTCGCGGCACTTTTGATTTTAACTCTTACCTATCTTTTAACTCATAAACCAAATGAACAACTTCCCTATTTTCTGTACTTTAACTTCACAGCTATGCCGGATGTCACCTTTGGGGCTAACAGTATTGACAAATTAATAGACTCTTTCAAGTTAACATCATCGGCTGGCAACGATGGATTCAATGCTAAAATATGGAAAAACACGAAACATACAGCCATCGTTATTTTGGCTTATATTTTCCAGCAATCACTTTTATCAGGTGTAATACCCCACGACTGGAAAACAGGCAAGGACATTCCGGTACCGAAAAAAACATTTGCCCATCATTGTCACAGAATAGGCGGCATAAATTAATTTCCCCATGTTGCCTTTATACACACGCGGAATTGCTGTTCTGTAAACCCCATATGTTTACGGAACCTGTATATGTGACCATCAGTCGGGCGCGCAAGAATGCGTACGTGCACGTTGCATCGGTACAGCTCCAACTCTCTCCATGCTCGAGCAGAAGAGTGCTGCCTGCGTCGTACGTTGCCCACTCAAAGACACTACGCCCAAAGTATAGAGCTTCCTTTGTATTTCCGTATATGCTTATTTCCCTGAATGTGGCCCCCAGAGAAACTGAAGTTGGGGGCGTACGTGACTGTTGTTTTTGTTATGCGTTATGTTTTTCAAACCTATGATGGGCGGTCATGGAGTGCTAAAGTGTGGTGTGTCTACGTGCGCCTTCCACTGTGAGTGAACAACTTTTGCCCTCTAAGTGTGTGTTTTGTTTCGGACTCCGACCCTGCGCACAAGGCATCGTCGACAAGGGTTTAAAAAAGAGCCGCCGAGGCCCCAAAGTCAGTCCGCCCAGTTCGCTCCCGAAGAAGAAAACCCGAGCTGCCGTGTGCTCAAGGGGCGTACCCGAGCGCCGCCGCAAGCTGCATCGGAAGGACCGTCGCCTTCGAGTGCCGCCTGTCTGCGTCGTCCCAGTCATGGACTGTCACCGTGTTACCCGGTCAATTGTATATTCGAAACTGCTCTGAACTTTATTTTCCTTGCTGTTACTTGAATTGTTACTTCCATCCCGAAAAAGCACGACCCTGTACACATAATTCCGAGTATTTAATTCGATTGTTTCTTCACTCGTGTCGTTGCCTTTTAGAATGTTAATTGCTGCACTCTAAATGTTTTGTGTATTCCTCGTTCTGAGCTTATACACGTCTTCTTATTGTTGTTTCAAGTCAACGCGTCTTCGTCTCATTCTCCACGTTTGCTTACCGGCTACGCCGGGCATCGAACGACCACCGCGCTTTTTGTCATATCTTGGTGATGACCTCCGGTGATTAGCGAGCGCGCGACAATTAAACTGGCGTCCGCGAACAGGACGTTCGATGCAAAGGGAACGTGGCAAATGGAAAGAGAGACGTGTTGATTCTTGAGGTGTGCCTCCGTAGATTGGAGGAGTGTTGTGCATGAACAGGATTTTTTTGTGGCGAGCTTCTATTTGAATTGTTGGAAGTGGTTCCGTAGATAGATGCATGGATTTTGAAAAGTTGATGCCGATGGGTAGCCAGCTTGGCTTGAGTGGCACTGAGCTTAGGAAATGGGTAGAGGATAAGCAGCGTGAGGAGCGAGCGTTTGCTAGACAGGCAGCGGAGGAAGAGCGTACGGCCGCAAAGGAACTGACGAACGTCAGATTGAGATGATGCGTTTGAGAATACAGTGCCAGCAACTGGAGAAGGAGACCAGAGAAAAGGAAGGAAGCCGAGAAAAGGGTGAACTAAAGCTAAACGCAAGTAAACTCCTTATCCCATTTGACGAGAAAAATGGATGATTTAGACGCATGCATAAGACATTTTGAAAGCCTTGCGAAAGATCAGAAGTGGCCAGAGAGCCAGTGGTCGACGGTTCTGGCTACTTGTTTGAGTGGAGAACCACTCAGCGTTTATCGGCGTTTGCCACCGCGGGATGTAGCCTACAACATCACAGTTAAAACGGCCCTTTTGAAGAGATTTCTTTTCACGGCGGACGGCTTCAGAGACAAATTAATTTCCGCAAAACCGGCAGATGGAGAACCCGCAGCTCTGTTCTCAGCTCGTCTCAGCCACTATTTTGTTCGCTGGATCGAGCTGTCATGTACGAAAACGGAATTCAAAGACTTGCGAGAGCTCCTGATTAGGGAAAAGTTTCTGAATGGATGTCATTCCCACATGGCGCTGTACCTGAAGGAAAGAAAGGCGAAATCGCTTGAAGAGATGCTGGATTTAGCTGACCAATTTTTAGAGGCTCAGGGAAGTCTAAATCCCACCAATCAAATAAAGACGGCCCAGTTGGTACCGGGAGGCCCGAGGCAGACAATAAATCAGGTTAGTCATAGGACAGCTCCCCGATGTTATCGTTGCATCCGCACTGGGCATCAGGCTTCACAATGCCGGACTCACGCCACTAACAACTACAGCCCCACCTGCTTCAAGTGCGGGCGAATAGTTCACAAGGCGGACGCGTGCCATCATCATCATCATAATTATCAGCCTGATTATACGCACTGCAGGGCGAAGGCCTCTCCCATATTTCTCCAACTAAACCGGTTCTTTGCTAGCTGCATCCACTTGACCCCTGCGAACTTCTCAATCTCATCCGCCCACCTAACTTTCTGCCGCCCCCTGCTACGCTTTCCGTCCCTTGGAATCCAGTTTGTTACCCTCAGCGACCATCGGTTATCCTCTCTTCGCACTACATGTCCTGCCCATGTCCATTTCTTCTTCTTAATTTCTACTAGAATGTCGGTAACTTGAGTTATTTCTCTGACCCACTCTGCACGCTTTCTATCTCTTAATGTTACCCCTACCATTTTTCGTTCCATAGCCCTCTGGGTTGTCCTCAACTTAAGTAGAACTCTCTTGGTTAGCCTCCACGTTTCAGCCCCATAGGTGAGTACAGGCAAGATGCAACTGTTGTATACTTTCCTCTTGAGCGATACCGGTAAGCTGCTAGTCCTAATCTGCGAGTGCTTGCCAAATGCGCTCCGTCCCAATCGTATTCTTCTTGTTATTTCCTTTTCGTGGTCCGGATCTGCGGTTACTACCTGTCCTAAGTAGACATATTCGCCTACTACTTCCAGTATTTCGCTACCTAATGTAAACTGCTGTTCCTTCCCGAGGCTGTTGAACATTACCTTAGTCTTCTGCATATTGATTTTCAAGCCTACCTCTCTACTTTTCCTGTCTAGGTCATCAATCATTATTTGCAATTCATCCTCCGAGTTGCTTAGCAAGGCAATGTCATCAGCAAATCGCAGATTACTGAGGTATTCTCCATCTAACCTTATCCCTAACTACTCCCATTCCAAGTCTCTGAATACTTCCTCTAAACAAGCTGTGAATAGTACTGGGGATATTGTGACTCCTTGCCTAACACCTTTTTTATGCGAATTTTGTTACTTTATGCAGAACTATGGTTACTGTGCAGCCACTATATATATCTTCCAGCACTTTCACGTACGGCTCGTCTACCCCCTGATTTCGCAATGCCTGCATCACCACCGAGGTTTCAACTGAGTCGAATGCTTTTTCGTAATCAATGAATGCTATGTATGTATGTATGTATGCTATGTATGTATGGACGCGTGCCGTGCAGCGCTAAACGATAGGACACAGGCGTCATGTGTTTACTCGCCCGCCTGGGAAGTAAATCGGGAAAGCATTCGCGACGACTATGTGGAGCTCAGAAACGGGGAGAGAATTCCTGTCATGAATGTAGTTATGATGACGCGACGAAAGTTTCTGGTCGAAGGACTGCCGGTGGGGGCGGGCACGTATGAAGATAAAGAAATTTCCGTATTACGGGATACCGGATGCAATACAGCCATCACGAGGAAAGAGCTCCTCCACTAGTTGAAAGAGCAGGCCTGTAACCTAGTCGACGGAACAGCGAAAATGCTGCCCGAGGCGCGGGTTGAGGTTGACAACCCGTATTTTTCGGGGATCATTACCGCTCTCTCCTTGGAGGAACCTCTTTACGACTTAATTCTGGGAAATATAGAGGAGTAAGGGCACCTGATGATTCGAAGAAGGTGGTTGAAGAACCAGTTTGTAGCGAGCCCGTCGACAAGGAAGCTGTAGCAGCAGTTGTAACTCGCGCACAAACCAGGAAGCAACCAAAAGAGTTCCAAGCGCTCAAAACGCCCGATGTCGCGGAGGAGCCGAAAGGAAAGAGTTACGCGGATCAACAAGCAGAGGACAAGTCGCTCGAGCCTTGTGTTTCCCAAATTGGAAAGAAGCTCACGTGCCGGGACGCGGAGCGCAATATAGAATTCAGGCGGGAAGATGGGTAATATACAGAAGCTACACAGAGAAAACTAGGCAGATGCTGAGTCAGCTGGTTGTCCCAAAACGCCACCGCGGAATAATGGCCGGGCATTTTGGCGCGCAAAAGACCAAAGAAAGGACGTTCGATCCTGGAGACAAGGTCCTGATTTTGCTGGCTACCGACAGCAACAGGCTATTACTTCAGTGGATGGGGCTCTTCGAGATCAAGGAAAAGAAAGGTGAAGCACACTACGCAATCTAGACAGCAGGAGGGAGAAAGATGTTTCATGCCAGCCTACTTAAAAGATACGAGTAGCGAGAAAGCCAGCCAAGAGAAAGGCTATGCCACGCGGTCTGCGGCATCACTGAATCGGACAGCGATCGGGCTATTCCTATTCCGGCTTGTCAGAAGACAGAGGGTGAAGAAGACGTGAAGCTTTCTGATAGCTTGATGATGGATGAACGACAGCAGCTTCGAAATGTAATTTCAGAACACGCTCGCATTTTCTCTGATGTTCCGGGAAAGCCGGACTGGGCGGAATGTCGTTTAGAGCTCACCACCAGCACTCCGGTGCACGTAAGGCAATATCCCCTTCCATTCGCGACGAGACAAGATGTCGAAAGAGAGGTGCAGCAGATGGAGAAACTCGCAATAATCGAGAAATCGCAGTCCCCTAACAATTCTCCAGTCATTTTGGTGAAGAAACCGGACGGCACGAACCGGCTTTGCATCGATTTCCGGTGCCTTAATGACGTCTTGGTCGCCGCTTCGGAACCCATGCCCAGAGCTGACGCGGTCTTCGCTACAGCCGGAGAGAAGAAATACTTCTCCAAGGCGGACTTCGTCAAAGGATATTGGCAAATTCCGTTGACCGAAGAATCCAAGCCCAAACCTGCGTTTTCAACAACTGCGGGACTCTTCCAATTTTGTTTTATGCCTTTTGGCATAAAGACAACCCCCTCAGTATTTTCCAAGTTGATGCAGAGAGTTGTGGAAGGACTTCCGGAAGTACAACACTATAATGACGATGTCCTGGTTGCCAGTACTACGTGGGAAGACGATGTCCTGGTTGCCAGTACTACGTGGGAAGAGCATCTCTCTTCGCTAAGACAGCTGTTTGGAAGGATCCAAGCAGCCGGTCTGACAGTGCGACCCAGCAAATGCGAGTTCGGGATGAAAAACATCGTGTTCCTCAGGCATCGCATCGGTAGAGGTGAACTGGCTCCACTTAGGTAAACGCTGGAGAAGATTCAGGTGGCACCAACCTCTCGAACAAAGCGTCAGGTAAGAACATTCCTCGGTTTGAGTAGATTTTACCGCGACTTCATTCCAGACTATGCTCGAATAAGCGAACCCCTCACTCAGCTCACGAGGAAGGGTGAGAGCAACGTCGTAAAGTGGACCCCGGTCCACCAGAAAGCCTTTGAAGAACTCAAGCGGCGAGTTTCGACCCCTCCCATACTACGACTCCCAGACTTTTCCAAGCAGTTCGTGCTGCGCACGGACGCCTCTGACACCAGCCTCGGCGTGGTGCTAATGAAGAAGCATGGCGGGGCACTTCACCAAGTGGCTTACGCTAGTAGAAAGTTGCTTCCCAGGGAAGCAGCATACAGCACAATCGAGAGTGCTTGGTATTGGTTTGGGAGGTTCAGAAGTTTTCCACCTACCTGTACGGGGTGCTCTTCTTTGTTCAAACGGACCACGAACCACTGAGCTACATGCAGCGGGCCAAGCAACTAAACAGCAGGGTCCTGCGCTGGAGCTTGCTCCAAGAGTATCAGTTCAGAATCGAGCATATAAAGGACAAGGAAAGTGTGGGAGCCGATTATCTTAGCAGGCTACAGATTCTTTCGCATGATATTCACTGTATTGACATTCAAATGCTGTATCATACGTGTAGGTTGACGTATGTGCTAGTTTTATATAACGGATATGTTTGTCTTACTTGTGTATAATATAGGCCCGTGTGCCGCCTTCTATGTGTCTAGAATATTATGCGATAATATTCCGAAAGTGGGGCCCGTGTCACAGAATAGGCGGTATCCATTATTGTGCCCATGTTGAATTTATACACACGCGGAAGTGTTGTTCTGTAAACCCCATATGTTCACGGGACCTGTATATCTGACCGTCGGTCGAACGCGCAAGAGCGTGAACGTGCACGTTGCCTCGGAACAGTATAGCTTCCCTGTGTTAGCTCCAACTCTCTCCATGCTCGAGCAGAAGAGTACGTGCTGCCTGTGTCGTACGTTGCCCACTCAAAGACATCCCTACTACGTCCAAAGTATAGAGCTTCCTTTGTATATCCCTATATTCTTTTTCCCTGGAAACGTGACGCCCAGAAGAACCGAAGTTGGGGTCGTACGTGACTGTTATTTTTGTTGTGCGTTATGTTTTTCAAACCTAAGATTGCTGCCATGCAGTGCTAAAGTGTCGTGTGTCTACGTGCGCCTTCCTCTGTGAGAGAAATACTTTCTGCGCTCTAAGTGTGTGTTTTGTTTCGGACTCCAACCCTGCGCACAAGGCATCGTCGACAAGGGTTTAAAAACGAGCCACCGAGGCCCCGAAGTCAGTCTGCCCAGTTCCCTCCCGAAGAAGGAAACCCGAGCTGCCGTGTGCTCCCGGGGCGTACCCGAGCGCCGCCGCAAGCTGCACCGGAAGGACCATCGCCTTCGAGTGCCGCCAGTCTGCGTCGTCCCAGTGATGGACTGCTGCCGCGTTCCCCGGTCAATTGTATGTACGAAGCTGCTCTGAACTTACTTTCCCTTGCTATTACTTGAATTGTTACTTCCCTGAAGGAAAAGCATGACCCATTACACGTAATTTGGAGTATTTAATTCGATTGTTTCTTGACTCGTGCCATTGCCTTTTAGAATGTTATTTGCTGCCTTCTAAATGTTTTGTGTATTCCTTATTCTGAGCCTATAAACGTCTATACTTATTATTGTTTGAAGTCAACGCGTCTTCGTCTCATTCTCCACGTTTGCTTACCGGCTACGCCGGGCATCGAACGACCACCGCGCTTTTTGTCATGTCTCGGAGATGACCTCCGGTGATTAGCGAGCGCGTGACAATCACTTTCTCATAATTATCGTCCTCTATCTATCACCTGCATAACTTCAAAACTAATAGAACACTTCAACTTCTCTCAGGAAAAAAATTCCTAATGACTGTCAAGTTTTTTCACCGTGACCGACATGGCTTTCTAAACGATTTTTTGCAACACGCAGTTGGTTCCATGCACTAACGACGTAAGCGCCAGCATACCTTAACATTCCGACTGACGCTATCTACCTCGATTTCTAAAAGACCCTGATAAAGCTCCCCTCAAATGAATCATTCTGAAATTCTGGTATCTAAATCTTAATGTTTTCTGGTTATCATTGGATTTGCAGCTCTCTCACTAATTAAAAACAGTTTGTACACGCTATTACATGTTGATCTCCTTATTCCTCTGTTATATCTGTACAACGCCAGGGCTCCATACTAAGGCCCCTCCTTCTCCTTAAATATCATCATCACCATCATCATCATCATCATCATCATCATCAGCCTGATTATATCCACTGCAGGGCGAAGGCCTCTCCCATAACTCTCCACTTAACCCGGTTCTGTGCTAGCTGCATCCACTTGACCCCTGCGAACTTCTTAATCTCATCCGCCCACCTAACTTTCTGCCGCCCCCTGCTACGCTTTCCTTCCCTTGGAATCCAGTTTGTTACCCTCAGCGACCATCGGTTATCCTCTCTTCGCACTACATGTCCTGCCCATGTCCATTTCTTCTTCTTAATTTCCACTAGAATGTCGTTAACTTGAGTTATTTCTCTGACCCACTCTGCACGCTTTCTATCTCTTAATGTTACCCCTACCATTTTTCGTTCCATAGCCCTCTGGGTTGTCCTCAACTTAAGTAGAACTCTCTTGGTTAGCCTCCACGTTTCAGCCCCATAGGTGAGTACAGGCAAGATGCAACTGTTGTATACTTTCCTCTTGAGCGATACCGGTAAGCTGCTAGTCATAATCTGCGAGTGCTTGCCAAATGCGCTCCATCCCAATCTTATTCTTCTTGTTATTTCCTTTTCATGATCCGGATCTGCGGTTACTACCTGTCCTAAGTAGATATATTCGCCTACTACTTCCATTATTTCGCTACCTAATGTAAACTCCTGTTCCTTCCCGAGGCTGTTGAACATTACCTTAGTCTTCTGCATATTGATTTTCAAGCCTACCTTTCTACTTTTCCTGTCTAGGTCATCAATCATTATTTGCAGTTCATCTCCCGAGTTGCTTAGCAAGGCAATGTCATCAGCAAATCGCAGATTACTGAGGTATTCTCCATCTACCCTTATCCCTAACTGCTCCCATTCCAAGTCTCTGAATACTTCCTCTAAACAAGCTGTGAATAGTACTGGGGAGATTGTGTCTCCTTGCCTAACACCTTTCTTTATGGGAATTTTGTTGCTTTCTTTATGTAGAACTATGGTTGCTGTGCAGCCACTATATATATCTTCCAGCACTTTCACGTACGGCTCGTCTACCCCCTGATTTCGCAATGCCTGCATCACCGCCGAGGTTTCATCTGAGTCAAATGCTTTTTCGTAATCAATGAATGCTATGTATAAGGGCTGGTTATATTCCGAGCATTTTTTCTTTTTTTTTTTCTATCACCTGATTTATATATATATCACCTGATTCTATCACCTGATTAAATATATATATATATATATATATATATATATATATATATATATATATATATATATATATATATATATATATATATATATATATATATTTAAAGAGAAGGAGGGGCCTTAGTATGGAGCCCTGGCGTTGTACAGGGCTCCATACTATATATATATATATATATATATATATATATATATATATATATATATTGTAGCAATCCCGAAGACGAGGAAAACACATAGATGAAGAAAGGACAAAAGGAAGTTGAGAAAGACGAGGAGACTCGTGCCCATGCCCGGACTCGCAGCCGTTCACCAACTGAGTTCTCTGCCTCCTATACCTGTGCAGCGCTCCGGCGTCAAACCCCCGTCGCAACAACTTGGTGGAGGTGCTGGGTACGAATACCCTCACGACGCATCCTCAATCGCTGGAGCTTCGCCGGAGCCGTCGCCTCACTGGTCTTCCTCCCATTCCTCTGAGAATGCAGCAGCCAACTGAGCAGTCTCGAACATCGCGAAGCATTCTGTCCCCGTCTGGTGATGTACCAACCACTGCCTCAAATGCGACGCGGCCGCTTCGAGAGCCTCATTCTTTTGCCGGTCAAGCAGGGGAAGCTGTTGATGAGTGACTCACTCACTTTTAACGTGTGAGCCGCTTCAACCGCTGGGATTCGGCGGCGAAACTAGCGAATGTGGTATTCTTCTTAACGCAGACCGCCTTGATGTGGTACGAGAACCACGAATACTCTCTGACCACTTGGGAGGGCTTTGTGGAAGCTATCAAAAATGTTTTGGCGACCTGACTGCAAAGAGGAGGCAGGCTGAGCAGATGCTTTCTCAAAGAGCCCAGACAGCAGGCGAGACTTGCATAACGTACATCGAGGCAGTGCTTAAATTATGCAAGACCGTCGACAGTCGGATGACCGAGGAAGACAAGGTAGGCTATCTGCTCAAGGGCACTGCAGAAGACGTCTACCACTTCCTCATTGCCAAAGACAACTTGAGTTCAGTCACCGACGTTATTCGACACTGCCGGACATTCGAGGCCGTCAAAACACGCCGCATTACACCTAAGTTTGGGCGACTGGCAAATGTCACTACCATGGCCAGCGTCGAAGAATCTCCATCCCCAAGTCTCCTGTGCGTCATTCGTGAAATCGTAAGGGATGAAATTTCCCAACGTGAGCTGCTTGCCCGGCCGCCCTCTGGCTTTGCGGATGAAGCATACGCTTTTCCAGCCTATGCTCGTATGTGTCCACCAACGTCCAGCTATACACCAGCCAATGACACCGACTTCGCCTTCCGCGAAGACCTGGGCACCCCGCGACCAAGGCCGAAGCAGATTTACCGGCAATTCTTTCATCAGCGCAGAGACACTCGGTCCTACTCAAACCGTACACCGCGCCTACCGCGGGAAAGGTACGTCGACCCGGAACCTACATTTCAATATCCGTCGCGTCCTACCTCTCAAGAGTCCACTGAAGCGCAGCTGTTTGATCACCCTATGCCCGTGTGCTACCGGTGTGGTGTCGCGGGTCACATTTCCCACTACTGCAATCGACGCGCACAGTTCAAGAATCCTGCGACGGCATCGAACCGACGAACCGTCCAGCCCTACATCGACAGCTATCGGCTAGAACATCCATCCCAAAGGGGCCGTTTTCAAAACGAAGGACTTCGCAGCCAATCTCCAGCGTCTGACCGTAGTGTCACACCACCTCCCTCATTTCGTGTGCGCCGTTCCCCGTCACCACGGCGCCGATCTCCACCGCCAACGCAGGAAAACTAGCCAGCGCGGCCAATGGAAGTGAGGTCGCTGGACAATGTGCGCTGCTACATTATTTTCCTCCGTCTGTGTGCATGTTAAAGAACAAGGTTAATGTGCTTGTTGATGGCTTACCTACGATGGCGTTGGTAGACACTGTTGCTACTGTCTCGGTAATGAGTTTAGATTTTAAGAACCTTTTGAAGAACAAAGTTATGTTTCTTTGGGACAAAACTGCTAATTTTTATGGAGTAAGTGGAGAGTTATTGTGTCCGGTTGTGGTATGAAGCGTTAAAGATTCGTTGGGGGGTACAGTATTTCCCGCGGAATTTGCAGTACTGCCCCGATCCACTCACGATGTAATCTTGGGAATTGACTTCCTGCGTATGTGCGGCGCTACAGTTGATTGTCGAACTGGAGAGCTAAGTGTTAGTGGTTCGCTTCCTCGTAAACTTTTGGGAGAGACGTCAAATTATGAAGACGTTTTGTGTGTCTGTGATGAAATCGTCGTACCGCCACATTCTGCAGTGTGCGTTCAGGTGTTTTATTAATGACTGTCTTGAGGTTACTGTGGCGCCTGTTATTTACAGCGGGTGAAGAAAAATGTATTAGTGCCGCATTGTTTGGTTTGCGTAAAAGAGGGCCGTACCGGAGTGTGGACTATAAATTGCTCCCCGGAACCGGTTGGTTTTCCAGCTGGCTCTAAGCTAGCTTCATGTAGCGCAGCTCTCCCGAATTATGTGACTCTCCTTACTTCTTCCTTTGATAACCCCGTCACTGCCTCACCTGCTGATAAGAAGCTTCTTGCGATGATCAGCGCATCATTGAACACCGTACAACGACAGATGTTGAAGAACCTATTGTCCCAGCACATGTCCCTCTTTGATTTCGCGCAATCCGACAGCTCTCAACGTTTTCCGTTGTCGCGCGCACGCCACAGGATTAGCACGCGATCTGCCCATCCGATACGCCAAAAGCCGTACCGCGTGACGCCGTCAAAGCGCAAGGTGATCACCGAGCAAGTTAAAAACATGTTGAACAGGGGCGTAATTCAGGAGTTCTCCAGTACTTGGGCTGCTCCCGTGATATTAGTAAAAAAAAAAGGACGGAACATGGAGGTTCTGCATCGACTACCGCCGCCTCAACTCCATCACTAAAAAGGATGTGTATCCTCTCTCGCGCATCGACGATGCCTTAGATGGCTTTTTCTCTGCATCTTATTTCTCTTCGGTTGATTTGCGAACGGGGTATTTGCAGATTCTGATGGACCCCTCTGACAAAGAAAAAACTGCAGTTGTTACTCCAGACGGCCTATTTGAATTCAATGTGATGCCCTTCGGCCTTTGTAATGCGCCGGCCACTTTTAAAAGATTTATGGACACAGTACTGACTGGCCTCAAGTGGGAATTCTACATGTGCTATTTAGACGACGTTGTTATTTTTGGCCGGACTTTTACAGAACATAACACGCGACTAGCTATTGTTTTAGATTTCCTGCAGAAGACTGGACTTTTCCTGAATTCTAAAAAGTGCCGTTTTGGAGAGCGTCAAGCGCTGGTACTCGGACATCTCGTTGACCGCGATGGAGTTCGGCCAGATCCACAGAAGACTGCAGCAGTTGCAGCATTTGAAAGACCCCAGAACTAAAAGGAGCTCCGCAGTTTCGACGATTCATCCAAAGGTTTGCCGACGTCGCTTACCCTCTGATGTCCCTTCTACAAAAGGACGTCCCTTTCGACTGGACCTCAGATTGTGACGCGTCTTTCCACCGGCTAAGTTTCTGCTCACGTCCCCCATCCCATACTACGGCACTTCAACCCCTCCGCTCCGACGGAAGTGCATACTGATGCAAGTGGGATCGGTGTTGGGGCTGTGCTTGTGCAACGTTCGGCAACCGGAGGGCATGTAGTTGCGTATGCAAGCCGTTCCCTCAGCAAACCTGAGCGTAACTACGCTGTTAGTGAGCAAGAGTGCCTCGCTGTAGTTTTCGCTGTTCAGCGGTTTCAGTGCTAACTATATGGATGCCATTTCACGGTTGTGACGGACCACCATGCCCTGTGTTGGCTCGTCAACCTTCGTGATCCATCTGATCGTCTGGCCCGCTTGGTCCTTCGTCTGCAGGAATACGACTTCACTGTCTCGTACAAGAGTGGTCGCAAACACGCCGACGCAGACTGCCTATCACGTCTCCTCCTTCCCACGGCCGAATGTGACTCTGCTGACTTCGATCACTACATCTCCTCCGTTGTTCCCGAGTTTCCTGACGCTTCGGTTCTGCGGACTGCGCAAGAGACCGACATAAGCCTTGAGCCACTGCTTGCGGCTGCGCGTGATTCCACAGCTCCCAGCCCATTCTGTCTCCGTGATGGCCTTCTGTACAAAAAGACTTATTGCAGCACCGGCACGAAATTTTTACTTGTGGTTCCCGAGAGTTACCGCTCGTGCATTCTGCGTGCAATGCACGACGACCCCACTTCCGGTCACCTGGGCTCTGCACGAGCCCTCCACCGTGCCCGCGACAGGTTTTATTGGCCGAAGATGCGCCAGACGACTGAACGATATGTGGTGAGCTGCACTGAATTCCAACGGCACAAGCGTCCTACATGCACGCCACAGGGCCTGCTGCATCCTGTGACTTCACCACATGGTGCATTTGAGAAAGTTGGAATCGACCTTATGGGTCCCTTCCCGACCTTATGGGTCCCGAAATCTTCAGATGGAAATCGCTGGATCGTGGTTTCTGCCGACTATCTCGCCCGCAACTGCGAAACGGCCGCTCTTGAAAGCCACCGCTCACCACGTGTCCCTGTTCTTGCTCCGTTCCGTCATCCTGCGCCATGGACCTCCGCGAGTGATAATCAGTGATCGAGGTGGGCAGTTTACGGCAGGTGTCGTGGAAGAGCTTCTCCGTTTGTATCGTCACATTTTCGACACACCACCCCACATTACCCTCAAACCAACGGTTTGACGGAGCGCACCAACCGCACACTCGTCAACATGCTCTCTATGTACATTGCATCAGACCACAAGAACTGGGATACAATACTGCCATTTATAACGTTTGCCTTCAACACTGCAACGCATGAGACGGCCGGCTACAGCCCGTTTTTACCTCTTTATGCCCATGAACCTCAGTATTCCCTCGACGCGATTCTTCCCTATTCCGTCCATGACGAACCTTGCATCGCCGAAACTCTTTGTCGGGCCGAAGAAGCTCGCCGTCTCGCCCGTTTGTGGATTCTGGCTTCGCAAGAGCGTTCCAAAGCTCTGTACGACAGACAGCATCGCCATGTGTCTTACGCACCTGGAGACTTAGTATGGCTTTGGCGACCTCTACGAAAACGTGGTTTAGCCCAGAAAATGTTGGCGCATTACGCTGGCCCTTACGTTGTCCTCGACCACGTCAGTGACTTGAATTACGAAACGCACGCATGACCACAAGGGGTCGTCGCTCAGCTACAAAGGAACTCGCTCCTGTCGTCCGGATGAAGCCGTGCCAATCCCGTGGGAACGACTAACTCCCTCGCCCAGGGGGGCTTCGGCTGTACCGGGGGAAATGTAGCAATCCCGAAGACGAGGAAAACACATAGATGAAGAAAGGACAAAAGGAAGTTGAGAAAGACGAGGAGACTCTCGTGCCCGTGCCCGTACTCGCAGCCGTTCACCAGCTGAGTTCTCTGCCTCCTATACCTGTGCAGCGCTCCGACGTCAAACCCCAGTAAAACAATATATATAGAAATAACTCAAGTTACTGACACTATAATGGAAATTAAGAAGAAAACATGGGCATGGGCTGGACATGTAGTGCGAAGAGAAGATAACCGATGGTCGCTTAGGGCAACAGGTTGGATTCCAAGGGAAGGAAAGCGTAGCAGGGGGCGGCAGAAAGTTAGGGGGGCGGAAGAGTTTAAGAGGTTCGCAGGGGTCAAGCGGATGAAGCCAGAACAGAACCGGGTTAATTGGAGAAACATGGGAGAGGCCTTCGCCCTGCAGTGGATATAGTCAGACTGATGATGATGAGGATGAGGAAAGATCTAGATAAAGCCGACAAAGGGGACTAGCCTGACCTGAAACATTGAGAAGTCCAAGCGAGCGGCAGGAATCTTGGAGATTCCTGCCGGAGAGTCCGGACGCAAAGAAAATGATTAAGCCTCGTCTCGAGATAACCAGCATGAATAAACACGGAATACAGAATCGATCCGCGTGCTAGAATCACAATGATAAGGCCGCATGGCAGCGGCTGTAGAAAAAGAACAAATAAAGATTGAACTAAAGATTTAAAATAAGCAGATATGAATTATCATCAACATACTGAAGTAAACATTAAGAGCCTTTGGCGCGCGTAATACGGCTTAAGGTGTGCAACATGCACACTCTATGGGTGCACTCGGTGCTGCTGAGATACGGTCGCGCCGTCGGGAACGAGCTCGGTGAAGCACATTGTGCGGGCCGAAGTGTCGGCGTAAAAGCTTTTTCCTCAGTCCGCGCCGGCGAATCGGCGTCTAAACCCAGATTTGATCTTCCGGCTTGTGCTCAGAAGTCGTAACGTCGGGCATTGGTTCTTTGCTGGTCTTTATGCGCAGCCGGGCGAGTCGTCGCGCTTCCTCGCGTTGAAGGTGGGTGGCGACGTCCAGTTTCTCACTCGTCCATTACGTGCGGCAGTATTGCGTCTAGCATGGTCGTGGATTCCCTGCCATACACAAGCTTAAACGGGGTCGCTCTCGTTGTCTTCTGGATGGCTGTGTTATAGGCTAACATCACGTATGCTGTTGTATGTCGGTGGCTTGCATGACTAGGTCAAGGTGGCTTGCGTGAGCTCTGCCGTAAATGGTATTCCCCTGTCCGTGATGAATACCTCATGAGCGCCATGTCGCAGTAGAATGCGCTCGACGAAGATCTTGGCGGATTTTGCCGTGGTACCATAAGGTAGTGCTTTCGCTTCAGCGTAGCGGGTAAGGCTGCCAGTGGTCATGATGGTCCACTTGTTACCCGCAGATGAAGTTAGAAAGCTGCCGCGGAGATCCCAAGGTAACACATGCGACCGGCCCGATGTTGGAAATTGATTCGCGACGTCTGGTTCACCAGTGGCCCGGCGTTGCCAATGCACTACCAATAATGGCACAGCTATGCGATAACATTCACCAGTCTTAAACCAGTGATATATATGTTCCCCCATGGTTGGCATTCATGGGATATCAACGGGCAATAATGACTTTGCGTATAGAATTGTTGCCAAAATTGTATACACAATGATATATGATGGCCAATATTACCCAGCCATCGGTAATGCCTTGCCCATAATTCGCGAATCATGGCATACATTGGACCCTTGGCTTCTTGCTCTTCCTAATCTACATTAATGATCTGCCTAGTAACATTGTTTCTAACATCCGCCTATTTGCAGATGATTGCGTCATCTACCGTCCCATCCATAACAGTTCCGATTCTCGCATTCTTCAAGAATACCTTAAACGCGTTGAAGCCTGGTGCGACAAATGGCTAATGTCTTTAAACACGAATAAAACGTCATTACCCTCTTTTCATCGACAACAGCACTATCAAACCTCCAAGTATATCATCTGTGGCTCCGAAATTTCATCTGTGCAGTCATACAAATACCTTGGCATCACAATTTCTAACACGCTTAATTGGTCTGCCCATGTAAAGAACATTGCTCACAAAGCCAATCGCACTCTTGTTTGCCTCCGTCGAAACTTGTGCCTCGCCCCTGCCTCGAGTAAAGCACTAGAGTAAACGTTCGTTCGATCTAAGCTAGAATATGCATGCTCAATCTGGGACCCTCATCAAGCTAACCTTTGTACCATCCTCGAATCAGTTCAAAATCCCGCAGCAAGATTTATTCTTTCAGACTATTTTTATCACTCCAACGTAACTGCTCTTAAATCTAAGGCTCACCTTATTAATCTCGATTTGAGACGTTGCATCTTTAGGCTTTGCCTTTTTCATAAATTTTATCACACACCACTTGATGTTTCAGTGATATTACCAGCTCATCGCTTCTCAAACTGCACCAGCCATCCCAAAGTTGTGTACCCTCCCCCAGCGCAAACTACAGCTCATCTTCGCTCGTTCTTCGTAAAAACTGTTCGGGACTGAACAATGTGCCAGTCGACTTCGTGCAGCCCTCCAATCCATCTCAATTCAAGGCAGCCATCGAATCTATTTTCAAATGAAATAGCAGCCCATCCCTCATGTAATACCCCATTCCTGGGGCATCTGAGGTATTGCTAATAAATAAATAAATATTTTCCTGCCAGTATATATATGGCTTGTCGACGTTGAATCAAGCTTGGCATTCTTTGGCCAATATCATCCCACCAGTCTTAGTGGCCTGCCAACATTGTATGCATCTTCAGTTCCAGTGGCCAATATTGCCCAACGAGTGGTGGCCACTGGCCTACATTGAACATAGCATGGCATCCATTGGTAAATATTGTCCAGCCACTATTGGCGGCTTGTTAACATCGAATATATCTTGATATACATTGGTCAATATCCCCCTGCCAATCGTGACGGCTTCCCAACATTGTGTATATCTGCAGATAAAATGGTCGATGATGGCATAAAATAATAAATATTGTCCTGTCAGTATTGCTGTCTTGTCCACATTTAATATATCTTGGCAAATATTGGTTAATGTTATCCCACCGGTCTTAGTGGCTTCTCAACAATGTATACTTGTTGGTTCTAGTGGGCAATATTGCCCGATGAGCAGTGGCGACTGGCCAGCATTGCACCTATTATGGCATAATTGGTGAGTATTGCAATGCCAGTATTGATTGCTTGTCAGCATCGAATGTATCTTGGCATACATTGGTCAATGTTCTCCCGCCAGTCGTCTAGGCTTCCCAGCATTGTATATCTGCAATTGCAGTGGTCGATGTTGCCTGACGAAGTGTAACGGCTTGCCAAAATACCATACATCTTTGCATAGGTTAATCAACATTCTCTTGCCATCATTGATGGCCTGTCAACTGCAAATATTTACTGCCATACGATGGCCAATATTTTACTATTAGTTGAGATGTTTTCTCAATGGGTTATAGGTCGATATTTTATGGGCAGCTGCGATGGGCTCGCCAACATTGCACATGCATTGATTGACATGATCCTGTTAGTATAGCTGCCTTAGTATAGCTACGTTGAATACATTTTGGCATACAGTGGTCGATGTGGCACGGTCAGTTTTGAGGACGAACCTATGCGTGCCAATTTCCTCTTGGGCTGCTTCGGTTGACGCTGCATGCACGGCTGTGCTGGACGACCGGTAAGATATCCATTTCTTATACAGTGCGGCGTATTCATCATCATCATCAGCCTGACTATACCAACTGCAGGGCGAAGGCCTCTCCCATATTTCTCCACATAACCCGGTTCTGTGCGAGCTGCATCCACTTGACCCCTGCGAACTTCTTAATCTCATCCGCCCACCTAACTTTCTGCCGTCCCCTGCTACGCTTTCCTTCCCTTGGAATCCAGTTTGTTACCCTAAGCGACCATCGGTTATACTCTCTTCGCACTACATGTCCTGCCCATGTCCATTTCTTCTTCTTAATTTCCACTAGAATGTCGGTAACTTGAGTTATTTCTCTGACCCACTCTGCACGCTTCCTATCTCTTAATGTTACCCCTACCATTTTTCGTTCCATAGCCCTCTGGGTTGTCCTCAACTTAAGTAGAACTCTCTTGGTTAGCCTCCACGTTTCAGCGCCATAGGTGAGTGCAGGTAAGATGCAACTGTTATATACTTTCCTCTTTAGCGATACCGGTAAGCTGCTAGACATAATCTGCGAGTGCTTGCCAAATGCGCTCCATCCCAATCTTATTCTTCTTGTTATTTCCTTTTAATGGTCCGGATCTGCGGTTATTACCTGTCCTAAGTAGATATATTCGCCTACTACTTCCAGTACTTCGCTACCTAATGTAAACTGCTGTTCCTTCCCGAGGCTGTTGAACATTACCTTAGTCTTCTGCATATTGATTTTCAAGCCTACCTTTATACTTTTCCTGTCTACGTCATCAATCATTATTTGTAGTTCATCTCCCGAGTTGCTTAGCAAGGCAATGTCATCAGCTAATCGCAGATTACTGAGGTATTCTCCATCTACCTTTATCCCTAACTGCTCCCATTCCAAGTCTCTGAATACTTCCTCTAAGCAAGCTGTGAATAGTACTGTGGAGATTGTGTCTCCTTGCCTAACACCTTTGTTTATAGGAATTTTGTTACTTTCTTTATGTAGAACTATGGTTGCTTTGCGGTCACTGTATATATCTTCCAGGACTTTCACGTACGGCTCGTCTACCCCCTGATTTCGCAATGCCTGCATCACCGCCGAGGTTTCAACTGAATCAAATGCTTTTTCGTAATCAATGAATGCTAAGTATAAGGGCTGGTTATATTCCGAGAATTTTTCTATCACCTGATTGATGGTATGGATATGTTCGATAGTAGAGTACCATTTCCGAAACCCTGCTTGATCCTTTGCTTGATTGAAGTCTAAGGTTGTTCTGATTCTATTAGCGATTACCTTAGTAAGTACCTTTTACGTAACAAACAGTAAGCTGATTGGTCTGTAATTTTTAAGGTCCTTAGAGTCCCCTTTCTTATGAATGAAAATAATGTTTGCATTCTTCCATGGTTCCGGTACCATCGATGACACCAGGCACTGCGTATACATGGTGGTCAGTTTTTCTCGGCGGCGTATTAACTGGAAATAATCATTTTGGCAGTCATTGGCACATGATAATTAGGGTTAACAGAATGTGCTCATCTGCTGTTTACGTACTCCGAGAGTAAGAAAAGCTTTTGCTTCAACTCTATTGCACAAATAAAAAAGATACACTCTTCATGAACTCCAATTTCAACACACTGACTTGTACAAACTCATTTTGTAGCAGTGGCAAATTTTACTGCTCATGAACAGCTTGCCCAAGCTGTACTAAAAAAGAACAATTCAGCATATTATTGCCCCTCATTTTTGTTTTCGCTTGGAGATGTTTGTATGAAAGTGAGATGGTGACATGCAAGCTGCTTGAGCATATATCTGCAATGCTACTGAAAGCTGCTGTCTTTAAACCCGAGAGCAAAAGGCGCATGCTAGAGATGCTGGCTTGGTAGACACCTGAAGCTGCCTGTAATGCGGCGTCTTCCTACAACCTCGGATCTGCTCACACCTTGTCAATGGACCTAACTAGAGTTGAAGTCCTGGAAGTCTGAAAGAATTCTGCCTATTGTCTTTTTTTTCACTCTGTACCACGTGCGCACCTAATAAATATCCATGAAACGAACAATTCTGGCTTTTTTGTGTGAATGCATGTATACTTTCAGGATGCTGTATATATATATATTATTAGCAGCATGTCAAATACCTGCACAAAAACAAACTGAATCTCGTGTTTGTCGCGTGATGGCCTTAGCTGCCTCTGCGCCGTAACACTCATCACATCAAAAAATAGCCACAAAAAACATTAAAGAACAACGGGATTTCCTGGATGGCAATGATGCAAAGCTTGGGTGGGCAATGTTGGGCAGCCGATAAGCCTAGCTGGATAGCAGTTATTAAACGCCAGTGAGTAAGCTTGGTTGTAAGCATTGGATAGCCAGTGAGAGTGGCTGGATGTACGTTATATAGGAGCCAGTGGGTATGCTTGGGTGAAAGATATTGGGTAGCCGTTGAGTGAGGCTGCATGTCAATAAGTATCCTAGTCTCCCATTGGTGGTCATTGTAGGAAAGCCAGTCTAGTAGATTGGATCAAATCTGGGCACGGGTAAGCACCCCAATGAAACACCATTATTGGCCCCAATATTGGGACTGGTTTCCCCAAAAATTGGGCTGGTGGCGGTCCATTGATGTCGTGCTACTTGGGTCCATCCCAATTTATTTAAAGGGTTTTGTCGGGGATGGTATGGGGTATGGGGGTAGCCCAGCTGGTCAGATCCGGGGTGTATTCCGTCGATGGCACTCATGGCACGTTTTCACGTAATGGGCAACGCCGGCAGGTAACCATGGCCATTATTACCTCTCTTGGATCTGATGCAACATGCGTGTCATTCCGAGATGCCCTGCTGCTGGCTCATCGTGGAACGCCTACAAAATTTCCTTTCGGAGTTCCTTATGCGATACAAGGTGGTTTGTGGTCTTGTTGGGCGCGAAGTTCTTCACGAGGCTGTCATTGCGCAGTGCGATGGACGACGACTGACATCTGAACACAACAGGAGGAAAAGAGATTTTTCCTTCTAAATCCTTGCCAGCTTCTTCATTTCAGGGTCCGGCTGATGCTGTTGAGCCAAACTGCTGGTGCTTATCGGTCCCAGAAGGCATCATCGTCGTCTTGTGGAGGCGCGTCCCCAGGGGCTCGGGACAAGTAGTCTGCGTCGGAATGCTTGCGACCAGATATGTTGACCACTGGGATGTCGAATTTCTGGAAACGAGAGCTCCACTGAGCAAGGCGGCCGGAGAGATCTTTCAAATTGGCGATCTAACTGAGCGCATAATGATCGCTTACTACCTTGAATGGTCGACCGTATAAGTACGGACGGAACTTTGAGGTGGCGCAGATGATAGCGGGGCACCACTTTTCGGTCTTGTAGTAATTGGCTTCGACGTTTGAGAGGAACCTGCTAGAGTAGGCGATTACGTTTTCCTGTACGGCATTCTTCTAAACGAGAACGACGCCTAGACCCACACTGCTCACGTCGGTGTGTACCTCAGTCTCGGCGTTCTCATCAAAGTGGCCTAGGACAGGAGGGGACTGTAGGTAGAGCTTAAGTTCCTAGAAGGTTTCCACTTGCGGTAATTACCAGTGAAAAGCACGTCTGAATTTGTAAGCTGCGTTAAAGGTTCGGCGAGGAGCGATAAGTCCTTGCAGATCGTCGGTAATACGCGCAAAGTTATAGGAATCGGCGTACAGCTTTCTTGTCACCGGGCTGTGGAAACTGTGCAATCGCAGTTCTTTTCTGTGGGTCGGGGCGAACTCCTTCCTTGCTAACTTATGACCCAGAAACATCTCTTCGTAGGAGAAGCGACACTTCTCTGATTTCAACGTTAAACCAGACAACTTGACTGTGTCAAGCACTATTCGAAGCCTTCTCAAATGGTCTTCAAAGTTTTGCAGAGAAGGCAACAACTTCGTCTAAGTATGTCAGGCAAATTTTTCATTTCAATACAGCCGCTACGATACCCTCAGAATAGATATCCTCACGAACGCGGTGCTTGAGTGACGCAGCCGCAGGTTGCGTCACTCAAGCACCGCGTTCGTGAGGAAGTACAGCAAGCTTCGGGCGTTCCTCAAGCGATGGCTCCAGCACAAGAAGCAACAGCTATACACTACGCTGCTGCATTACGTCGCCCTTCGCCTCGGTGTGACTTTCACAAGCCCTCGACGCTACCGCCCTGTTCTGAAAGCGGCCCCTTGGCGGCTTTGAAAGCCGGGAAGGCGCTGCTTTGAAAGCCGTCCCTTGGCGGCTTGACAACCGCCCCGCCAAGCCTACCAACGACCTCCAAGCCCCCGGAAGGGCGACTGCGAACAACCGGCCATTATGGTTCCACTGCGGTGATTCGCTGGACTTCCTCACGAACGCGGTGCTCTAGTGACGCAACCTGCGGCTGCGTTGCCGATGGTAAGAGTCGACTCCGCTCTTCGCGAATGATTTGACGGATGATTAATGGAGGCCAGCGGGCTTTACGCCGGCAGTTTTTCTCCACGGACATGAGCTCCGGTTTCCTAAGTAGCATGTCTTTCCACATCCGTGTGAATTACAGGCTCGCAGTTATTCCAGGTTCACCCAGGATCTCTCCAGTCGTCTCGCTGGAACCCTAAAGGAGGCCAGGGAGAACTTGGACCTCACTCGCCTGGAGCATTGAGGCCAGTACAAGGGCAGGCGTCCTTTACAGTTCGAGGTTGGGGATAAAGTACTCCGCCGCACTCACCCAGTAAGTCATGCCGCAAAAGGGTTTGCTGCCACTTTCGCTCCTCGGTGGACTGGCCCTTTCGTTTTTCGCGGCTCGCTTACACGCTTCGTCATGTGCAGGGTGGACGGGAGACCGGACCAGTCAACGTTGCCGACCTCAGAATGTACTACGAACGGGCAGAAAGTACTTAGAGGCACTCGGCCTACCAGATGTGAGCCACCTGGGTCATCGTCTGCTGAATGTCTCCAACCCACTGGATGCCTTCAAGCGAGCAGCTCGTCAGCAGGAACATTGTTTTTGTACTCCTCCCAGTCCCCTTCTTTTTTTCCTTGGTTGACGTCTTGGGAGGTGTCTCGTCTTGAGATGGGAGGGGGGGGGGAGTGTGGTGCCCAGTGGCCCCTTTTATTGCTTCAAACCGCGCGCGCTTTTTTTTTTTGTTTGCATTAGTGCTTTCCCGGGCAGCGCGAGTACGCATGATCGAGTTGATAATCGTGGGGCGGAATGTTATCCGCAGGGGAAACGAAGGTGGATAAGCGCTTCAGAAGCAAGGCACGTGGCTTGTGTGCCCGGTGGGAGAGACCAGCGTGGGGCGGCCAGCGTGCATCAAGGGCCAGCGGAATGTGCACGGACGACGATACGAAGATCTGCGAGAAGATGAAAACAGACTGCAAGAATGACTTAGGCGCATTTGCGTGAGTTGCTCCACGCGAGGAGCAATGTTTCTTGTGCCGCCGTTCGCGCTTTGGCCCTATTGTTCTCCATATTCGCTCCACAGTGTGTTTTGTCTCGCCGCGTAAAGCCTTGACCCTCGGTATGCTTTATCGTTGGTGTTCTATTGTCGCGCGCATAGACAGCCTGTTTGCAGCGCAGTAGCGCCTGGATTTGTCACTCGTTGAGTGAGACCATCGCGGACCCATTTTTTGAAGGCGAGGCCTTCAACACATAAGGAGATCTGTTGCTCAACTAATATCTCAGCAAAATACCCCGTATTCCATAGCCACCCAATTTGAAATTTACACTAGGCCATCATTCATAACGGCACACTTGGAGTGAAGTTTTGATGGAGCTTGTTATAATATATCCAGAGCGCCTGGTTCGACTTTACGAACTCAGGCAGCACACTGATACAGCATGTTTTAATATGGGAACCATTCCCATATAAGCAGCTACCTGTGTTTCTGTCTAATGTTCCCAGGAAAAGTCCTGTCCCGACACGAAAGTCACAGCTGCGCAGTAGAACTCCAAGAACCACCGACACACGCCAGTGCCGTCTAGATCGACACAATTAACACGTTCACTGCGTCGTGGCCTACCGGTGGGTCACGCAACGCAGTCCAGCCGTGCTGGCGCAAACAACGAGGCGTTTCTTGCAGTGCGGCGACGATATGTTTCCAAAAATGCATGAAAATGAGTGTCCACTATCATATCACAGATGGCGGTATAGATATAACAGATATAACATCTCGCAGATAACGAGGAACCCAGCGCACAGCAGGATCGTCTCTATCGTATTCGACCCTTGATGGATAAAATGAATCGCAATTTCTGCTCAGTGTTGGAGCCAGGCAAAGAGATTGCCATTGACGAAACGATGATTCCGTCGCGTGGGCGCATCGCCTTCAGGCAATACATCCCAGGTAAAGCCCACAAGTATGGAGTCAAGCTATACAAGGCCTGCACGAAGGAAGGCTATGCATTGAAAGTGCAAATATATGCCGGAAAATCTGACGCCATAGCGGGCATGGGGCATGCCGAAGAAGTAGTAGTAAATTTGATGGCTGGCTTCACCGGCTGTGGTCGCACACTTTTCGTAGACAACTTTTACGCGAGCATGCCGCTTGCGTCACGCCTGTTGAAGGATGATACATTTTTATGTGGCACTCTCCGATCGAACCGCAAGGGGCTTCAGAAAGAAGTTACAGAAGCTATAGTAAAAAAAGGAGACGTCGTTGGTCTTGAATCCCACAAAGGCGTAAAGGTGCTGAAGTGGTTGGATAAACGGCCCGTTCTCATGATGACAACGGTTGTTGAGCATGACGCCAGCCTTGTTGATACCGCAAAAAAAAAAAAAAACGAGAAAGGGTGAGCCGATCATGAAACCGCGCACAGTCCTGGACTACAACGCGGCGAAAAAGGGCGTTGACTACAGTGACCAAATGACGTCCTACTACTCCTGCCTACGGAAAGGGCTCAAGTGGTATAGGAAAGCTGCGGTGGAGCTCATCGTTGGAACTGCAGTTGTGAACGCATGGGTTGTCCGTTCAATGGTGGACGGTAAAACATCGCCAATCATTGAATTCCGCGAGGACTTGGCACGCGCACCTTTCGCCACAGCTGAGATTGAGAACGAAAGGACACGCGGAACAAAGCGCGCCCATACGCTGGAACAGGCCGATGGACCTGTACGGTCTGTCTGAAGGAGATGTACTGGATGCTACGCATCGCTGAGAGCTCGCAGAAGCCCAGAGCAGGCAAGGGTAATGGCGAAGAAAGTTGTTACATTCTGCGCAAATTGCGAGGGGAGGCCATTTATGTGTTTGCCATGTTTCAATCTTCTGCACTAGTAGAACTCCTAAACATAGACTGCGTTTTAGACATCGTGAGCTGGTGGCACGTAAGACATTTAGTTGCAAAGGCTGTGACTTGAACTGTTTTTTTTTTCTTCGGAAAATTATTCTGGAAATATTTCAATAAAATGTCGAGTTTGAGGTCTAATTATTGTGTCTTGGTGCTTAGTGAAGGCTGAAACGTGGCGTTGCCCACAAAGAGGAGCTGTTAGGTGAGTAGTAAACGTAGCAGGCAACGGCTTCAAAACGCAAACTCTTTATGGTGGAAACTCGTGCATGCCCAGTAAAAGAAAGAAGAATCGAGGGCGCGAGAGCAACAAGCGCCTCTGGCACTTGTTCGGACCAGAACGACCGAAACTCTTGGCCGCGATCTAATTACATAAAGCAGAAATTTTGTCAACAGAAAGGGCGCCGTTTTTGAGACATTCTTGAGAACTTGCTTCAGTCACGTTCATTGGGGATGAAGCGAGCAGAGTCGCGGTAATAAATGACTCGATAAATTCTCCAGGTGCCGTATGCTACAAAAATCCCTGATCCATTTGGTTCTTTACATCAGGTCATTTTTGTTCGATGACGTAGCCGTGCTATTCAAATGTTCGTGGGAAGCGACCTGACTATTGGTTCTTTGGCGACCGGACCTCGCCATTGGACACACCTTGCAGCCAATATTGAACCACAGCGCACAACGAATGGCGAAGGCTATCGTCAACGCAGGTACCTGCTGCTTTTCATTTCTGTGATTGGTCGATCGTCTGTCAGGCTTAATTGCGTCATGCGAAACAGAGTGGAAAAGGGGCAATAGATTCTTATAAAATGCGGCCCCAGAGGAAGCAACTTCCTGGAAATGCACGGGCCAAGTGAGCCACTTGATGATTTTCTATGCTAGCACACATGATTGAAGTAGCCCGCGCAAACTGCGACTGAAAATGCCAATACAGCCATATTTCAGCAGGCGGAAAAAACAGCCTCATAAGTGTGCCCCACCGGTGTATCACGCCGCACCCGCGGAAAGCGTCGGGTGATCCACCGGCGGGCCACAACGCAGAGATCAAAACTATGATAAGGGGCTACGCAGAGAACGTGTTAAAAGACGCAATCATTGCGGCATCACCAGACAGTCTGTGAAGATCGAGCGACTGCCACTACGGCTCGAGAGCCGTGGTTCTGAAAGAAAGCTGGGAGAAAACTGGTGCTAGGTTCTACCGGTATCAGCATTATAGTAGATAGCAGGAGCGTTATATTTCAACATGAAGCCGTCCTATTGTGCCACCCTACTTTCCCAAAGCTGATAAGCTTATACTTTACTTCACATTCACCGGTACTACAAGGTGTTGCACAGTTAGAGGCGCGTTGTAGAATGCTTCTCCCAGCTAAACCGCGGAATCCTTGCAGTTCAAATTTCGCACAGAAATCACATTTTGTCGCTAGTATTTTTTTATACTAAATTTGTTTGGGGTACTTGCCTGATTCGATCAGAAGAAGTCAGATGTTCCCATCGCCTGCGGCGGCGGCGACGCCAGACGAACCGCTGCCCCAGCAATGGGACTGGTGGCGCCACCTCATGCTGCTTACAACAACTCTGTAGCAGGAAAAGAGGGGGCGAACGTTTCTGGCAGAAGGTTTGAGTTGTTGTAAGCAGCATGAGGTGGCGCCACCAGTCCCATTGCTGGGGCAGCGGTTCGTCTGGCGTCGCCGCCGCCGCAGGCGATGGGAACATCTGACTTCTTCTGATCGAATCAGGCAAGTACCCCAAACAAATTTAGTATTAAAAAATACTAGCGACAAAATGTGATTTTTGTGCGAAATTTGAGCTGCAAGGATTCCGCGGTTTAGCTGGGAGAAGCATTCTACAACGCGCCTCTAACTGTGCAACACCTTGCCCCAGCGATGGGACTGGTGGCGCCACCTCATGCTGCTTACAACAACTCTGTAGCAGGAAAAGAGGGGGCGAACGTTTCTGGCAGAAGGTTTGAGTTGTTGTAAGCGGCATGAGGTGGCGCCACCAGTCCCATCGCTGGGGCAGCGGTTCGTCTGGCGTCGCCGCCGCCGCAGGCGATGGGAACATCTGACTTCTTCTAATCGAATCAGGCAAGTACCCCAAACAAATTTTGTATTAAAAAATACTAGCGACAAAATGTGATTTCAGTGCGAAATTTGAACTACAAGGATTCCGCGGTTTAGCTGGGAGAAGCATTCTACATCACGCTTCTAATTGTGCAACACCCCTTACAAAACAAATTCCTGTCATATTATACTAAAATACCAAATCGATCTCACGGAAGAAACACTGGTGTTACGTCGCGTAGTAGCAAAGAGCATATGCATATTTGCTTTGGCACTTTTTACAGCTCTCCAACAAAGTTTCCGAGCCTGGGAATGTTGTTCTCGACGCATTCTAGTCGAGACGAAGGGTGCGACGAAATGGCGCGACAATCTGGCTCTGAACAGTTGTGTTGACGGTGTTATCAGCATTATTCAGGAAAAGAGAGAGATTAGCAGGAATATGAGAGCGTTTGCGGGTTCCTATAGGTGTCTGCACAAATTATCAATAGATAAAACCATTGCTTCGAATAGGCTTCGAAACCGCGCCGGAACGAACAAGACACGTGAGCCTATCCCACCTTGTGTCTGCCGTGAACATTGACGCCGCAGTCAAGTTCCGCTCCTTCGTTTACTCTAGGCAAATAAATCTGGGCAATTACGGGCGAGGAGCGTATTGTCGGGCGCATCCATGCGATGTGACAACTACCAATATTTCACATTGCTCACACAAGAAAGAAAACCGAGCGGTTGTGAGAAAAAACATGGTAAGCGGTTTGTCGACTGCTGCATGGAGGTCGTATATGAGATCCCGCTGACCTGTGGGAAGGCCTACATTGGCCAGGCCGGGCGCTGTATTAAAGATCGAGCAGGGGATCATTTGCGGGCTTTAAGGAGTGGAGGGACAAATTTGGCAGCGCATTGCGCGAACTGCACTGCGTGCGAGCCGCGACTGGCTGACATTAAGATTCTGGGCAGAGGCCGTGATAGGACAGCGCGTGAGTTTTTGGAGGCTTTTCATATCGGGAAAAGGGGAGCGATACGTCAGTGCGGCTCTGGAAGGCAGAGATCAGTTTTCTTGATCGTGTTTTGTGATATTCCTTGATCATGTTTTGTAATATTCCTTATTTTGACTCTGTCTTTATGCTATTGGTATGTACTGCGCATGACCCCTTTTGAGCATATATTTGCTGCTATTGTTGCAAATAAACCAGATGAGAGTTAGAGCGTGTCCTGTGTCTTCTTCTCTTGTGTGTGTCTTCCTGTCGCTTTATCTTCAATCAAGAAAAATAATAGCACCCCTGTACTTTTTTCATTCAGTGTGGTTCTTGCAACCCTATAATGCATACCAATTTGCCAGTGTCCCGACTGCAGCACTGACTGTCCGATTTTGCGCCGAGAGAACAATTGTGGACGCTCCACTCTAGGCGTTGGGTGAGACGAGTACAGCAGCGACGGTCGTGTCTGTATCGTTGGTTTGAGGGATGGTAGGGCTGAATAATTAGAAATTGAGCGAGAATTTCCAGCCACGCAGACTCCTTTGTCGTCTCTGATAGTCTATAAGAAATTCTGGTTGATTACTCCAGTACTCTGCAACAGGAAACAAAGATGCTAGCGCCTTTAATTCGCATTACACGTATCTAAATTTTCATGTGCGCTGTTTCAGACATTTTTGTATCGCCAAAGCGATATATAACGCGGATGTCAAATTCCTGAAAGCGGAGAGCCCATCATGCGAGGCGGCCGGACGGGTCTAAAGGAGAGGACAGCCAACATAACGCGTGGCGGTCCGTGACGACATCAAATTGGCGACCGTAGAGGTAGAGCCGCAACTTTGTCAGTGCCCACACAATGGCCAAGCACTCCTTTTCCGTAAATCAGTAGTTGCATTCAGCTTTGGAAAGAACACGACTCGCGTACGCATATTCTTGAAAGCGATTTTTCCGTTAAGCCAAGACAACTCCGAGGCCAACAGCACTCGCATCAGAATGGACCTAGGTGGGTGCTGTGGGGTCACAGTGACGAAAGATTGGTGGCGAAGTCAAAAAATGGCGCAATGCGGTGAACGCTTCAACGCACTCGGCCGACCACGCAGTTCAGTCAATGTTTCCCCAGAGTAGCTTCGTCAGGAGTGCAATTATAGAAGCGAAATTCCGTACGAAGCGCCGAAAATAAAAGCACGGACTTATGAAGCTTCGGAGTTGCTTGAGTGAGACCAGTTTAGGAAACACTCCCCCACTTCACGAAGCTTGGCTGGATCATGGCGAACCCCTTCTTTACAGACGATATGCCCCAAAATGGTCAACCCCTGGGCACCGAAGTAACAATTCTTGAGATTCAATTGAAGGCCGGCGTCAGTAAGACAAACCAAAACTTGCCAGAAGTGCTCTAGGTGTATGCAAAAATCGGTGGAAAGGACAATGTCGTCCAAGTAGCAGAGGCAGATGTGCCACCTAACTTCCGCAAGATGCTATCCATCATCCTCTCGAATCACGTGGGCGCGTTGCACAGATCGAAGGGCAGCACATTAAATTCATAGAGGCCATCCGGCGTAACAAATGTGGCCTTCTCTCTGTCACAGCGGCCATTGGCACTTGCCAGTAACCGGAACGTAAATAAAAAAAGACGAAACGTACTCAGCACCTTGGAGGCTATCAAGAGCGTCGCCTATACGCGGAAGGGGGCAATTGTCCTCGTTGGTAATTTTGTTGAGGCGCCAGAATTCATACAAAATCTATTCGAACCAACTTTTTTCTTTCCTAGTACCACTGGTGAAGACCAGTGGCTTTGAGACGGACTGATTACACTACGCTGTGGCATGTCCTCAACTTGTTCTTTGATTACGTGACGCTCTGCCGCGGACACACGATAGAGTCGCTGTCAAAAAGGCGAGTGAGAGCCGGTCTGAATGTGATGCCTGACTGTGGAAGTGCGGCCGCGAGGTGTGTGGGCGTCGTCGAAAGCGAAGCGAAACGTCTGTAAAAGGGCGCACAATTTGCGTTCGGTGGGTGGACGGAAGAGCGTCATCGGTGGCTGTTCTAAAGATCAGGCGTAAGATCCGACTCCAGGGAATTGATGTAGTTGCTACGGTAGGTCTCGGATGCGTCAAGGTCATAGAGGAGGCGGGCTGGTTGAATAAAACAGGGATATTGACCACGTAGCATAGTAAGCGGGCGCGGTGATGGATTATAGACGAGTAGCTACGCGAAGCCACAGTGAACATCGAGAACAGCAAACGGCAGCGACAGGTGCTTGCGGTGGATGAAGGACGAAGACGGCATAAATAAAACAATAACGGCTGACATGGCAGGACACCAAAGAGACACAAGGGCACAAATTTGTTGTGCTGCGTCGCCGTTTTCATCCATGGTGAGCTTTTGAGGATACACTAAACGGTTGTCGTCGGGCAGTGCGTCGCACAGTGAAAAACATTCCAGTTCAGCTCGGGCGCAATCGATCACGGCGTTATTTTTGGACAAAAAATTTCATCCGAGCATCACGTCGTGGGAACAAGACAAAACTATCAACTCGACAATGTAAAAAAGACCTTCAATGACGACACGCGCTGTACATGCTGCTAAAGGTGCAATCTTCTCTTCACCAACACTGCGGGGCGACAAACCGTTGAATGACGTCGTAACATTGCGTAATCATCGGCAGAGTCGCTCATGAATCACTGACACTGCAGCACCCGTATCGACCAGCGCATATGCAGACAGACCATCGATAGAGGCCACTATAACGTTCGTGGGCAAAATATGAGGCCTTGAGCTTTTCTGAGAGCACGAAGTTCTTGCCTCAGAAACCGCGCAACTTAGTTTTCGTCGCCAGCAGGTGTCGGTCAAGGTCGAATTGGCAATAGTGACCGGCTACGTGGGGAAGGAGAACTATGGGTCGAATACGGATGCTGTTCGGAGGCGTACGTATGAGAAGACGGAGAAGAACGAAGCAGCGGTGGCGAGTAATATGAAGACGCAGGCTCTGGAGGTGCGGCCATGCGACGACGACAACGACGGACCACATGTCCAGGGCACCCACAGTAGTAGCAAATTGGGCGATTATCCGATGTGCCTCAAGGGTTGTAATAGCGCGGAATGGGAGGATGAAGCGGAGACGTTTGAGGAAGCGGTGCTTGGCGTAGGACATGCTGTATGGGTGGTAACGGCTCAGGCGGAGGCTGCGCAGCCACTGCCGCTTAGGTTAAAGGCGCCGAATCATAAGGTTGGCTATACTGTACTGGTGCTCCCACGTATATCAAAGGAGCGACAGAAAGAGCTTCAGGAACCGCGGGAAGTGCTTCTGCGATTTGTTGGCGAATGACCTGCTGCCACTTCGGCACCAAAAGAGAGGGGACGTCAGGACGCTAGTGAACAAGGGGTAGCGACGGGCAACACCTTCTCGATCAAACTGCTTTATTTATGGCAGCAAGTACGACTGTTCTGAGTCCGGTGTTAAAGCTGCAAGAGGCTGCGGGACGAGAGAGAATAACGAATGAGGTTATGGCGCTTGCCTAACTCATCAATGTTTTGGCATGCGTTGATGCCGTCGACGAAGGTTGCTCGGTTTCTGGCCAGAAGCATCTGGAACGCCTCATCGTCAATTCCCTGCAAAATGTGGTCAATCTTGGCACGTTCCGGCATTGAAGCGTCCACGTGCTTGCACAGGTCTACAGCATCTTCAATATAACTTGCAAAATTCTCGCTAGGAAACTGTGCACGGCCGCGCAGGCGTTGCTTAGCGCGCAGCTTTGTGCACTGCAGGCTGGCTGAAGATATCGGCAAAACTAGTCTTGAAAGCAGACCATGATGTGATATCGGCCTCGTGGTTGCGGAACCACAGCTTTCAACGTCCGTTAGATAGAATATGCTGCTGGGGCTCTCCAGGGCGGCATGAAATCTTCACCTCCACCAAGTGAAAGGATTTTTATTGAGTGCTTTAACAGCGGCAGCGAAGCCGGCCGCCAGTAGCTGTGTTTCGATGGAGGCGAAACCAAGAGGCGTCCGTGTGCTGTGCGATATCAGTGCACATTTAAAATCCCCACGTGGTCGAAATTATTCTCTTCTGGGCGGAATACACTTTCGTACACTGCGCATGTGATGCCGGCAGACGCTTTATTGCTCCACCCGGTCCGCTCTCCGCGGCGGGGCGAGCATCTGCTGGGATTTGGAATGCCACTACGCTCCTTGTTCTCCCCTTCGCTTTAGCGAGCGCAGCGGAGGAACACCTGCGGTAAAATTCTAGAACGCTTAGTGCGTTTCAATACCCCCTAGTTGTGGTCTACTTAGACTGCTAGCCGGACAGCCGTTTTTTTTGAGGCAAGTTCCAGTTCACATGAAGACTGCTTAGCCGAAGTCAACATCGGGGCAGGCTACTTTGCTGTCTAAACATGGCTGACAGCGCGCAGATCACGCTGAGCGAGCCGTACTTGCGCTGGTTACAGTGGCAGGACTGTGGTCGAACCGGAGTATGCATATGAGCTATGTTTCAAATGTGAATCCTTAGCCTAATGCGTACGCTAGCTAGAGGCTAACTAAGCTGCTGTCACGGGCGTGAAATTCGTAGCACTGCAGATTTTTTAATCACGCATGAGGAAAGCGCGCGGTTCCAAGTTTTGCTAAAGATTTGGATGCTGTTGTTCTGTTTACATGATCGCATTTTAATTTGGCGATAACTATTATTTGACTCTTGTGTGCTATCTACGACGTCGTCGCTTCCTTGGCACGCATGGGCTGTAGTAGCCGTGGCAAACTTTCACATGTATTTTTAGTCAGTCTAGGAAGAACGAGCACACCGGACAATACCGGCTTGTTTCGCAATGATTTTAGCCCCATGTACGATTTTAGCCTCAGTTGCTGTGTTTAAGTTTCCTCGACTAGTGACAGCAGACAACAGGTCTAGCGGCACAAAGGTTTTCTTTTGCTGTAGCCGGATATCACTTTTTTTTTCGCAATCCTCTGAAGTTTACAGCATTCTGCATTTTTTCATGCACAGAGCTGTGTGCATGAACACATCCGAGAACATTTGCACTTCAATATGAGTGAACAAAGGTAGAAACGTCGCTAACGCTATCTTCTATTAAGCCGTGAGCGGGCCTTTGCATGAGAAACACGGTCCGTACGGTCTGCTAAAAGGTGACCGCCCAATAGCCAATTTGCGCTGGACGATTACACACGCAATATTATTGCTGCAAAAAATCGGTTAACCGTTAAAGACTTGTTTTTCACCTGTATCATTATAAAGTGTAAAACAGCAACATTTTAGCGGTTATTCAAACGGTTTAGCTTGTCTTTTATGCCGCGAGGTGCCACAAAGCGTAGACAGGTAGACGCGTTATTTTACGCAAACGTGTAGACGTCTACGATGACATCTACGACGCTGTCTTGCTATACGTCTAGGGAATTCGAACACATCCACTATACCCGTGGAACAGCGCAGCTGGTTGTCGTGGTTACGGCGCATGCGCAGTCAAGCTTGTGCTACGTCATGCGCCGCCCAGCACCGGAGCCAGCGGTCGGGCGGCCGTCGCGCTCGGCTACTGCTGTACCGGTTGCAATGGTAACTGCGCATGCGCAGTAGCGGCCTTTCGGAGGCACCGGCGACAAGCGCAAACCTACCCAGTGGAGCTCACCTTCCAGCTATGCTAAACTTTCGCTACACAAAACCCGATGAAGAGCTAGCTGCACGCTTCCGCACTGAGTCCCCACGTGCAGACTGTGGACCACATCGGCAGCAATTGACACCTCTTCGCTGTTTCCGGTTGTGTTGATTGAGCGCACTCGGAAATATCCCGCAGCAGCAAACACAATTTACGAGGAATACGCGATAGCCAAAAGCGACTGCTTTCCGCTTGCAACTGAAATTCATGCCTGCTGTGTTTCAAGCCTCGCTACAGCAAGACGTGTAAATATGCAGAAACCATATAGCATGATGGACAATCAGTTATATGTGTCACAGACTTGCAAGAAGCGCCCTGATAGCCTCACGCCCGCAGCAACAACTATGCACTTCAGCCTGCTGATATCGTGTTGTCGACGTCAGTAAAGTCAGCCAATGGGAGCAATGAGCTCGCGAACTGGGTCGCTGATGTATACCAAACCTAGATTATATAACGGCCTTATGCGGAATAAACTATTTCATGAATACCATGATTCAGCGAAATCATAAGAAGACCGCTGACATCTTAATTCATATGAAGGTAGACGTTAAGAACTTGAAAATTAGACCAATCAGCTTACTATGCGTTACGTAAATGTTATTTGCTAAGGTAATCCCTAAAAGAATCAGGACAACCTTACACTTCAATCAAGCAATGAATCAAGCTTGTTGTATGAAAGGGTATTCTACAATCGATCATATTCATATCATAAACTATGTGATAGAAAAATGTTGGGAATATACGCAGCCCTGATATATAGCATTAATTTATTACGAAAAAGCATTTGACTAAGTAGAAACATGGGCAGTAATGACGACATTGCGAAATAACGGTGTTAACAAGCCGTATATGAAATAACTGAAATATATATATATCATGGCTGCACAGTAAGCACACTTCTGCATAAAGTTACAAAATTTTCATAAAGAGCGGGGTCAGGCAAGGAGGCATGATCTCCCCAGTACAATTCACAGCTTGCTTAGAGGAATTATTCAGACACACATAATGATCGAGCAGCTAGGACTAAAGTTGAGTGGAGAATGCATCTACTAAGTGACGACATCATCATCAGCCGCAGCAGGATATACCCACTGCAGGGCGAAGGCCTCTCCCATATTACTCCATTTAACTCGGTCCTGTGATAACTACATCCGCTTGACTCCTGCGTACTCTTGACCTCATCCGCCCGTCTAAATTTCTGCCGTCCCCTGCTGCGCTTTCCTTCCCTTGGAATGCAGTTTTTAACCCCAAGCGACCATAGTTATAATTTCTTCGCAACCCATGTCCTGCCCATGCCCATTTCTTTTCCTTAATATCCACTAGAGTGTCAGTAAATTGAGTAATTTCTCTGACCCACTCTGCACTCTTTTTATCTCTTAACGTTACCTCTACCATTTTTCTCTCCAAAGCCTTCTGCGTTCTCCTGAACTTAAGTAGGACCATTTTCGCTTACTAATCTGTTGCGTTCCTACTTCAGATTTAGGTCCCGAATTAGCCTAAATCTGAAGAAGGAACGCAACAGATTAGTAAGAAAGAAACCCATCAACGAATTAGCGGTGAGGGGGAGGGCAGAAGAGTTCAGGATCTCGCTACAGAATAGGTATTCAGCTCTAACTGAGGATGGCGACATTACCCTAGAGGCAAGGAACAATAATTTCAGAGATATCATTACTGAGTGCGCGGTAGAAGTAGGCGGTAGGATAGTTAGAGAGGATACCGGTAAGCTGTCTAAGGAGACGAGAGATTTGATTAAGAAACGCCAGAGTATGAAAGCTTCCAATCCAACATACCAGATCGAATTGGCCGAGATATCAAAGCTAATCAATAAGCGCAAGGTGGCCTATATAAGGAAGTATAACATGGAGAAAATTGAGCATGCTGTAAAGAACGGGGGAAGCCTTAAAGCGGTAAAGAAGAAATTGGGCATAGGCAAAAACCAGATGTATGCGATAAGGGACAAGGCGGGCAACGTCATCGCTAATATGGAAAAGATAGTCAAAGTAGCCGAGGAGTTCTATACAGGTCTCTACAGTAGCCAAAGTAGTCAGGACCGTACTGAGATTGGCGGTAAGGAAAAACAGTCAGATGCTCCACCAGTGACGAAGGACGAGGTCAAGAAAACACTAAAAACTATGAAAAGGGGGAAATCAGCTGGAGAGGATCAGATAACTACAGATTTGCTGAAGGATGGGGGGATATCGTGCTAGAAAAACTGGCCGCCCTGTATACGCAATGCCTGGTGTCATCGACGGTACCGGTATACGTGTAAGGTATTTACTAAGGTAATCGCTAATAGAGCCAGGACTACCTTACACTGCAATTAAGCAAAGGATCAAGCAGGGTTTCGGAAACGGTACACTACTATCGATCATATCCATACCATAAATCAGGTGATAGAAAAATGCTCGGAATATAACCAGCCCTTATACATAGCATTCATTGATTACGAAAAAGCATTTGACTCAGTTGAAACCTCGGCGGTGATGCAGGCATTGCGAAATCATGGGGTAAACAAACCGTACGTGAAAGTGCTGGAAGATGTATATAGTGGCTGCACAGCAACCATAGTTCTGCATAAAGAAAGTAACAAAATTTCCATAAAGAAAGGTGTTAGGCAAGGAGACACAATCTCCCCAGTACTATTCACAGCTTGTTTAGAGGATGTATTCAGAGACTTGGAATGGGAGCAGTTAGGGATAAGGGTAGATGGAGAATACCTCAGTAATCTGTGATTTGCTGATGACATTGCCTTGCTAAGCAACTCGGGGGATGAACTGCAAGTAATGATTGATGACCTAGACAGGAAAAGTAGAAAGGTAGGCTTGAAAATCAATATGCGGAAGACTAAGGTAATGTTCAACAGCCTCGGGAAGGAACAGCAGTTTACATTAGGTAGCGAAATACTGGAAGTAGTACGCGAATATGTCTACTTAGGACAGGTAGTAACCGCAGATCCGGACCATGAAAAGGAAATAACAAGAAGAATAAAGTTTAGATGGAGAGCATTTGGCAAGCACTCGCAGATTATGACTAGCAGCTTACCGGTATCGCTCAAGAGGAAATTATACAACAGTTGCATCTTGCCTGTACTCACCTATGGGGCTGAAACGTGGAGGCCAACCAAGAGAGTTATAATTAAGTTAAGGACAACCCAGAGGGCTATGGAACGAAAAATGCTAGGGGTAACATTAAGAAATAGAAAGCGTACAGAGTGGGTCAGAGAAATAACTCAAGTTACCGACATTCTAGTAGAAATTAAGAAGAAATGGACATGGGCAGGACATGTAGTGCGAAGAGAGGATAACCAATGGTCGCTGAGGGTAAGAAACTGGATTCCAAGGGAAGGAAAGCGTAGCAGGGGGTGGCAGAAAGTTAGGTGGGCGGATGAGATTAAGACGTTCGCAGGGGTCAAGTGGATGCAGCTAGCACAGAACCGGCTTAAGTGGAGAAATATGGGAGAGGCCTTCGCCCTGCAGTGGGTATAATCAGGCTGATGATGGTGATGATTTTCGCGAGCCTCCATGTTTCAGCTCCTTAGATGAGTAGAGGTAAGATGCAACTGTTGTATACTTTCCCCTAGAGTGATACCAGTAAGCTGCTGGAAGTATTATTCGAGTACTTGCCAAATGCTCTCCATCCTAATTTTATTTTCCTTGTTATTTCCCTTTCTTCGTCTGGATCTGCGAATACTACATTTCTTTTGTAAACATATTCGTCTGCTACTTCCAGTGCTTCGCTAGCTAACGTAAACTTGTGTTCCGTAAGAGACTGTTGAACATTACCTTAGTCCACTGCTTATTATTTTAACATTGCCGATCTTCACAACCCTGTGTTATTACCAGTCCTTACCAGTCGCCCTCAAGACATTATATTAGGCCTCGATGTTTGAACTGCACACTGCTCTCTCATTGACTATTCTTCTGGACTGCTTCATCTAGACCTGCCGCTCTGTCTTAACGAACAAGCTCCTGAAACGCGGCTACATTCGCCTTCTTGCCACTAGTAGGCGGTGTGAATGTGCTCATGTCGCCCTTTCCCCCTGTTCCTGATGGCGACTACATAGGTTGCTCCATAAACGGTATGACTCTGCATCGTATAATCGCTCTCCCTGACAATACCGTGCACGTAGCAAATAACCCCTTATATTCCAGGCCTGAGCTTTAGCTTTTTTGTGCAAGTTCTTCCTGAGGGCATTTCTTTCACCGAATTGACCCCATTGCTAACCTAAATGTGCTCTTTACCTGACCTTATTGCTGAAGTGCCGACACGAACTGCATCGTCCCCACCTCGGAAGCCGGGATATCAGGACTGGTTGCTCCTGGTCGTGCTAGAGCACTTACGAGCCTTCTGACTTCGAGCAGTGATATTCTTTATTTTGATGAACGTCCCTTGGGTCAAACGTCTCATTATTCATCGCATCGATACTGTAGACGCCAGCCCAATTTACAGCCAACCTTACCGAGTCGCTATTTCTGAACGTCGCGTCATACAAGATGATGTAGAGCAAGATGTTGGCAAGAAAAATGAAACTTCGAGCAGCTAATTACCGACACCTCAATCTAAATTACAAAGGACGTTTACCCACTCCCCAGGATAGATGATGCCCCCGACTGCTTGCATGGTGCAAGCTATTTCTCTTCGATTGATATTCGTTCCCGTTATTCGTTCCCGGGAGAAGATCGCAGTCGACGAACGGGACCGGGAGAAGACCGCCTTCGTCACTCCCGATGGACTGTACTAATTTAGGGTGATAGTTTTGGTCTGTGTAATGCGCCGGCGACATTCTAGCGCATAATGGACTCTCTTCTACGCGGCTTCAAATGAAAGACATGCTTATGCTACCTCGATGACGCCATTGTATTTTCCTCGACATTCGACAGCCATCTCCATCGCCTTGATGCCATTCTTGGAGTCTTCAAAAGAGCTGGCCTTCATCTGAACTCCAAGAAGAGTAGCTTTGGACGACGTGAACGCAAGGTGCTCGGACACTTGGTCGAGGTACGCCCATGACGTTCCAATTTGCTGAACATAAGAACAATCTCCTTTTCCACGCTCACTGCAGCCCTCACTAAACCGCCCATCTTGGCACACTTCAACCCTTCAGCACCACTAAAGGTACGCACCGACGCCAGTAGTCTCGGTATTGGTGCCATTCTGACCTAATAGCAGACGGGTCGCACTCGCGTCATTGCTTATGCCAGTCGCCTCCATTCTGTGGCTGAGCGGAATTATTCGGTCACATATCGTGAGTGCGTAGCCCTCGTGTGTGTTGTTATAATGTTTCGCCTTTACTTGTTTGGCCGCCCGTTCTTCGTCATCACCGTCTACCACGCCTTATGTTGGCTTTCTAGACTGAAGGACCTTAGTGGTCGCCTAAGGCTTTGGGCCCTGCGTCTTCAGGAATACACTTTTTATGCCGTTCACAAGTCCGGCCGGTTGCACATCGATGCCGATTACTTGTCACACAGCCTGGTAGACCCGCCGCCTGAAAGCGAGTGTGACGATCACAGCAGTGTGTTGTCGATCTCTGACCCTTTTAAATATTCGGCGTGAGCAGCGCTTAGATCCCTGATCTCCCTGACGCTACCCTTGCTTTGCTTGTGCTCCACAACGGTCCCTTATACCGGCGGAATATGCTATTAGATCGCGCCGAGCTTTTGCTCGTAGCCCGCGAAAACCTGCGCGTGTCACGGTTCTTGAACAGCGGCACGGCGCAACAACTGCGGCCATCTTGGCGTATCTCGTAACTACAACAGCATCCGCCGGCGCTTCTTTCGGACAGACATCTACCGCTCTATTCATCGTTACGTGACTTCTTGCGGCCGGCATCAGCAACGGAAGGAGCCTTCGGTGGTGCCTGCTGAATCTCTGCAGGCGATCGGCATCCCAACAGACCCATTTTCCCCAGTTGGCCTTGATCTCCTCGGGTCTTTCCAACTCTCTGCTTTGGGGAATAAATGTATTGACATGGTCACGCACTATACTTCGCGGTACGCTGTCAAACGAGCGACAGCCTCCAGCTCGGCAACTGACTTGTCTGCGTTTCTTCTCCACGATGTCATGCTGCTACATGGGCCTCTGCGCAGGCTGCTCACTGAACGTGGCCATTCCTTTCTTGCTCGAGTAGTCAACGAAACTCTTCGCTATACTGCTTCATTAAGGACTATTCGATCGCTTACCATCCGCAAACGAACGGCCTCACCGAACGCCTCAACTGCACGCTCACGGACATGCTGTCAATGTATGCATTGGATGACCACTGTGGCTAGGATATTACTTTACCATTGTAACGTTCGCGTATAATTCCTCCCGTACCGATATAATGGACTACTCGCCCTTTCATCTTCTATTCTGTCGCGATCCTTCACTTCCATTTAACAGCGTACTGCTTCCCATCGCTAATGCCAGTTTCTATGTTCGTGACGCGGTATCCCGAGCTGATGCCTCCCGTGTTATTTCTCGCCGCCGATTTGCTTCCTCCCAAAACTCTCAAAAACGACGCCACGATTCTCGTCATAGGGATGTCCACTACTCTCCGGGCTCTCTCGTCTAGCTCTGGACTCCCGCTCGTAGAGTTGGGCTGTGTGAGAAGCTCCTACCGTTATTTACGGCCAGTCACGTCCGACACATACGAGATCAGCCCTGTGCCTCCGCCACGACAGTCAGCTATGCCATGTACCGAGATCATTCATGTCGCCCTAATTAAGCCGTACTGCTTAAGCTGTAGTTCACCGAAGTACGCATCGGAACTTTGCTTTTCGTGAGGGGTAATGTTACATGTACGCCCTGCGTCCTGAACATCCATTTAAGAAGACCAATAACTACAGAGAGACAGAAGACGAAGCTGTAGCAACGGTTGGTGTTAAGAAGGTTGTCGCTTCATGGGGCATTTGCGCAAGTCAACGGCTGTTGTGTTTCCTGAGCTAGCCTTCTTGCCACGTATTAACATCAAAACGTTAAAAATCGACTTTGTTTACAGTAAATAAGAGTAACACGCGCCCCTCATGTCATAGTTTTATTTGCCTATACGTAGTAACGGCAAGGTCCTCGCTGGAGGACCTTGCCCGTAGAACTCCCCTTTCCTAAATTGTGTTTGACTATAATATACTATTATCGTCTCGTAATTCGACTTACCTGGTGAACAAATCCCAATCGCATTCCTTTTGTGATGTTTCAGCTTCAAATAACCGATGATGGTTGTGACATTACAGGTGGCTTTATGTATAATATAATGCGTGGAAGGTCCAGGGCAGAACGAGAGAAAGAAGGTGGCTACAAGGTCTGAAAGAGCACTGAACAAGGATAGGGGGGGGGGGGGGAGCCTCAGTTCGCAAGTCGAGCCAACGTTTCGACAAGTGGACTTAGTAGTTCGCAGCAGTCAAATGGATGCAGTTGGCGTGGGGCCGGGTTAATTAGAAGAATATGGGAGAGGCCTTCACCCTTCAGTGGTTACAGTCAGGCTGATGATGATGATGTTTTTATTCACTGCATTGACTAAACCTGCCTGTTTGAAGAGGGAAATAAAAATAAATATGGGTGTGTTCACTTAACAACGCTAATCGAGGTCAAATGACTATTTTTTCTTTTCAATAAAATGTTTATTTGGGGTTGGCTAATGTCTCGACACAAAGGAACGACGCATAATTTTGCAAGATACAGCGTAGTTTTCTGGGAAAAAATCGTACATCACTAGAGGTGGAAAACGCCGTGTTTGCCATTTCAAAAAAGTTGCAAGATTGGAAACCTGCTGAGCTTGCCCACCAAACTGTTGTCATCCATTACTGTTTACCCACTCAGTCTAAGTAAACTTTACATTTATACCAACTATTAAACAATTCCTGTGTTAATGCAATTGATTTCGTAAGCTATCGCGAAGAGAAAGAGCAACGCTCTACAAAAATATTTATTTTCAACCTCGCAATATAGGCATGATGAGTTACAATTGTGAGACAAGCGTCCAGCGCACGAAAAAGACACGGACGAAGGTAAAAAGGAAAACACGAACGCCGGAGTTACGTTGATGAGTTATGCTGTTAGCGCTTGAACTTTTTCTTTATGACGCAGGTTATATTGTTAATTTAAGGCTGAATTTGGAGCTCTACACCACTAGGTGCGTTCTCTACAAGGCATCAAAACAGCCCAAGATTCTAAAACAGCAAACGAAGGGCAATTTTGATTGCAGTTCTAAAAAAAAACCTTTCGATTTTTACTCAAATCCCTCTCTTGAACGCTGAGTACTTCAAAAACATTACGAATTTAACAAGTGTGGCATTATATCATTTATAAATATAAACGTAAATATATATCTGAGCTCTATAGTCGTGAAAATTTCTAAATTCAGCCTTGCGTTCTGGCACGATTCAATAAAGCTTTGCCACTGAAACTTCCGGATATCGTTTCCAGAGATTTCGATAAAAATCGCAGGTGTAGTATTTGAATTCGAATCAATGTTATCAATTTTTATTGTTTAAATGTTGGCCGATTTAATATAATAATATGATATAATAACACGCATGGATACTATTGGGAAAACGTTACAGTGGTACCACTTTATGGAGTCGTGCGGAATGAGGGTGAATATCGACAATTGTCAGCACTAGCGCTCAGTTTTACATGGATTTTTATAATTTAAACAATATGATGAAATACTTTCTTAGTTTAGTATAATTTCTGAGGTATTGATGATTCTTGAGCAAGATCTTATAAAAATAAAAAATGATGTTTTTTCTTGAATCGGTATCGAAGCTGCCCTTTTCGTGCTGATTTGGAATTTGGGGCTTTTTGGGCGAAGCTGTGAATAGTACTGGGGAGATCTGTGTTTCCTTGCCTAACACCTTTCTTTATGGAAATTTTGTTACGTTCTTTATGCGGAACTATGGCTGCTGTGCAGCTACTATATATATTTCCTAGTACTTCCATACATGGCTCTTCTATATGGCTCCTTCCATACTTCCATATATGGCTCACCCTGATTTTGCAATGCTTCCATGACTGCCGAGGTTTCTACTAGCCAAATGATTTTTCGTAATCAATTAGTGCTACGTCGAAGTGCTGGTTACTTCCAGACCACTGTGCAGAACATTGTGCGTGCGGTGTAGAACAATCTACAGAACTTATTACACTGTCTTATGGGCAGAGGACAAGAGTGTGCGTGCATACATTAACGCCGCACAAGCACTACACAGCTATATTTTGACCATTGTGCAGAAAATTGTGCGTGCTGTGCAGAACAATCCATAAACTTCTAAACAATGCCTTATGGGCAGGGGACAACAGTGTGCGGTGCATACATTAACGTCGCACAAGCACCACACAGCTATATTCCGACTATTGTGCAGAAAACTGTGCGTGTGGTACAGAACAATCTATAGACCTCTAGGCAATGTTTTATGGGCAGGGGACGAGAGTGTGCGGTGCATACATTAACGCCGCACAAGCACTACACAGCTATATTCTAACTATTCTGCAGAACATTGGGCGTGCGGTGTAGAACAATCTATAGAACTCTAGACATTTTCTTACGGACAGTGGACGAGAGTGTGTGGTGCTTACATCTAACGTAGCGCAAGAACTACACAGCTTGCCCTTGTGACCTCAAATCCACTGACGCAGGTACGCTCGATAATGTGTCTGTTTAGAAATGTACTCCCAGGTCAAGTGCGAGGAATAGACACTAACACTAATCTCCATGCAACTGGTGCCTTCCCATTTTGTTATGGTGGGGACTTTCTCCTCTCTCGCTCCTGAGTGACATCAGCGTATGACTGAAACTTAGTTCGCGCGAGGAGAAAGGGGCATTAGCGAGGAGTCCAGGGAGAGTCTGATATCATCTTCCAGCAAGAATTATTGATACAGTATACGTAGCGTCAGAAATATCGAAGGATAAAGACAGCCTCCACATTACTATCAAACCATGCGAGGAACATTCTAGGAGGCACTTAAATCTGATAAGGCGAAATCTTTGGCTGCAGTTTTATTTGACAAAACTTGTTAAGTGTCGCAGCACTACTACCAGCACTGTCGCAACAATCAAATGTCTGAAGCCGATTTCACCTTTCACAGCGACTTAAGACATTCACAGAAAGGAATGTGACACTGTGGCTTTCTTTTTCTGTAAACCAATTTAGAACGTAGGCGAAATTTATTGCGTTCAAAGGAACGCATTAAATTAAAAAATAATTAAAATTAAAATTAAATATATTTTCATTATTAAAATTAATTAACGCATTAAAAAAAAGGAACGGCGTTTGTGTTAGAAAAAGGGCGGGCGACGTTCAGTGTGCAGCAGAAAGACCCAGGCTTTCGCATATCTCCACTGCAGATTATGGACGGCTTTGAGAAGATTTAGTATAACATGGAGAAAATTGAGCATGCTGTAAAGAACGGGGGAAGCCTTAAAGCGGTAAAGAAGAAATTGGGCATAGGCAAAAACCAGATGTATGCGATAAGGGACAAGACGGGCAACGTCATCACTAATATGGAAAAGATAGTCAAAGTAGCCGAGGAGTTCTATACAGATCTCTACAGTAGCCGAAGTAGTCAGGACCGTAATGAGATTGGCGTTAGGGAAAAACAGTCAGACGTTCCACCAGTGACGAAGGACGAGGTCAAGAAAGCACTAGAAACTATGAAAAGGGGGAAATCAGCTGGAGAGGATTAGATAACTACAGATTTGCTGAAGGACGGGGGGGATATCGTGCTAAAAAAACTGTCCACCCTGTATACGCAGTGCCTGGTGTCATCGATGGTACCGGAACCATGGAAGAATGCAAACATTATCCTCAATCACAAGACAGGGGACTCTAAGGACCTTAAAAATTACAGACCAATCAGCTTACTGTCTGTTACGTATAAGATATTTACTAAGGTAATCGCTAATAGAATCAGGACATGCAAAGATCAAGCAGGGTTTCGGAAACGGTACTCTACTATCGATCATATCCATACTATCAATCAGGTGATAGAAAAATGCTCGGAATATAACCAGCCCTTATACATAGCATTCATTGATTACAAAAAAGCATTTGACTCAGTTGAAACCTCGGCGGTGATGCAGGCATTGCGAAATCAGGGGGTAGACGAGCCGTACGTGAAAGTGCTGGAAGATATATATATAGTGGCTGCACAGCAACCATAGTTCTGCATAAAGAAAGTAACAAAATTCCGATAAAGAAAGGTGTTAGGCAAGGAGACATAATCTTCCCAGTACTATTCACAGCTTTTTTAGAGGAAGTATTCAGAGACTTGGAATGGGAGCAGTTAGGGATAAGGGTAGATGGAGAATACCTCAGTAATCTGCGATTTGCTGATGACATTGCCTTGCTAAGCAACTCGGGGGATGAACTGCAAATAATGATTGATGACCTAGACAGGAAAAGTAGAAAGGTAGGCTTGAAAATCAATATGCAGAATACTAAGGTAATGTTCAACAGCCTCGGGAAGGAACAGCAGTTTACATTAGGTAGCGAAATACTGGAAGTAGTAGGCGAATATGTCTACTTAGGACAGGTAGTAACCGCAGATTCGGACCTCGAAAAGGAAATAACAAGAAGAATACGATTGGGATGGAGCGCATTTGGCAAGCACTCGCAGATAATGACTAGCAGCTTACCGGTATCGCTCAAGAGGAAAGTATACAGCAGTTGCATCTTGCCTGTACTCACCTATGGGGCTGAAACGTGGAGGCCAACCAAGAGAGTTCTACTTAAGTTGAGGGCAACCCAGAGGGCTATGGAACGAAAAATGGTAGGGGTAACATTAAGAGATAGAAAGCGTGCAGAGTGGGTCAGAGAAATAACTCAAGTTACCGACATTCTAGTAGAAATTAAGAAGAAATGGACATGGGCAGGACAAGTAGTGCGAAGAGAGGATAACCGATGGTCGCTGAGGGTAACAAACTGGATTCCAAGGGAAGGAAAGCGTAGCAGGGGGCGGCAGAAAGTTAGGTGGGCGGATGAGATTAAGAAGTTCGCAGGGGTCAAGTGGATGCAGCTAGCACAGAACCGGGTTAAGTGGAGAAATATGGGAGAGGCCTTCACCCTGCAGTGGGTATAATCAGGCTGATGATGATGATGATGAGTGCAGCAGCACACATGCAATGTGTGGTCTGCGATTATGGCCGCCTGATTGTCCCACCAAAACAACGTCCAATAATTGAGACACAATTATGTCAAACAGCCTTACTGCTACGCGATATTCCGTGATTAACTGAGTTAAACCATCTGTATCTGTAGACACACTGAGGCAATTTGTTAACTGCTCTGCCGTCCTCAGATAAGAAGAGGACTTGGCCCCCGGAAGTGCTGCGTCCCAAAGGTCACACATAAACCAGTGATCATCCATCAGATTCCCAAGGCGAGGCGCCATCCTCTCCCTTCCAGGTGAGTGAAGGTGCTGCCCTCACAAGGGCCGCGAGACACCGCAGCGGCTTTTTGCCTTCTGGATTAGAGGTCAGCAGCTCCACTCAGCGTGGATGGCGCGCGCTCGCTGCGCTGTTTGGTTTTCGGAGTGGCAAGATATGGCGTGCGGCGGTGGTCAATACGCGACTGTGGCCGGCCGCACATTCTCTTCCCTCATCGACATTGGCATCCACTTCCCTCTTTGTCTTTTATCCTCCGGCGAGTGACAGTGGCACCCCTATGTTGCCATTGAGACGGCAGGCTCGCTATACAAGGAGAATTACAATTTGTTATTAGGGCCCGGCGTGGTGTAGTGGTTTGCGCGCACGGCTGGGGATGGCAGGGATAGCGGTCTGATTCCCGATGGAGACATTCCGTTATTTAAGTGCCTCTACGGCAGACACTTCACGTCACTCATCAGCCAAGATAGGTAGAACACGCCGAGCACTCTTTTTAGAAGCTTAACACATACCACATTTTCCCCCTCCATGACTTGATGCAAAACGATCGACCAGAGCTGAGTGTGCCATTCCACATTTTTTGCTGCATTTTGGGAGAGCCAAAGACGGCCTCTTTCCATCGACGTCATGGAGACATTTATGCACAGAGGCGGAATTCTTGCGAATGATGAGCGCCAGCGGTCTGTAAACGAGCCGGGTAATTTTAAAAAAACAATGCTCACCTCAGAGGCCCGCTTGTACACGAAACACGCGCTCACCAACGTTGGCACTACCCAATGCAATCATTCAGCAGACATTCGTGCGTGAGTCAGGTGCAGCTCATCCGGCAGAAGAATTTTGCTTCAAACGAGAAGTCGTACCTGAAAAAGTGGTTGTTCACTCGTCCATTCCTGTCGACCATGGAGAACCGGTTCACATAGTTGGAGAAGTTGCTGGAAAAAGGATGAAATTGGTCTCGTTTAGGGTGCTCTGGTGATTTTCAAAGCCTGCATGGTGAGAAATTCTAGCAGCAAAGACCAAAATTTCTTCTTCTAAAAACGACCTCCAAAAAAGCTGAGTTGCCACTAAATGTAGCTGCTTTGCTCGAAGTTTTCGTGGGATCTTAGCCTCCTTGGTTTGCGCGTATCTGCGCTTGCGCTTGCATGCCCATCTAGATAGCTTTAAGCCAGCAAGAAACAGAAGGAACTGATGTCGCGCGAAAGGGCTCATGTATCGTTTTGAAAGTAGTCAATAAAGTTTTTGGGGAAAGAAGAGCTTCGAGTCAGCCCGAATTATATGTAATGAGTCGAGTTGACTAGAAAGGCACTCGCGGAACATTTTAATGAGAGTTTCACTCAGTTCATACCAAGGGAGAATAAACCAGTAAGCTTGAATGCTTCTGTCCATAGTGTCTCTGAACGTGGATCCAATAAATCAGCTATCGACACATTTCTTCAACCCCGCCGGGGTGGCACAGTGGTTACGGCGCTCGACTACTGTTCCCAAGGTTGCGGGATCAAATCCCGGCCTCGGCGGCAACTTTTCAATAGAGGTGAAAAGCAAGGCGCCCGTGTGCTGTGCGATGTCAGTGCACGTTAAAGAACCCCAGGTGGTCGAAATTTCCGGAGTCCTCCACTACGGCGTCTCTTATAGCCTTAGCTGCTTTGGGACGTTAAACCCCTCAAACCAAACCAAACCAAACATTTCTTCATTTTTACAATTGATCTGCAGTAAATGTGAATAATATACAAATAAAATTACTTATGCATTTTAGTTTATTCTTCCTGTTATAACAGATATCTATAATTTAGTACCCGGGATGAGTGTATTTCTGGCTGCTATGAAGAAACCTAGCTTAACTACCTTGTACAAATGAGGCAATATAAATCTCATCTGGATTTAGTCCGACATTTGTTATGCGTGTATATTGAAAAATTTATGAATATTTTATTTTTAATAAATCTTTAAAATAATTTATAACTGAGTGACGCCTGTCTAGGTAAGCATAAAGCACTACCGATGCCCAACATGGACTCAAAAAAAAAAGATAAACAGGCACGGCCTTATTGACTCTGAAAGAAAATATACCGCACAATATCAAAAAAATATGATTATAATTTAGGTTAATTTGTTGATTTCACGAAAGACATTGATTGTCCTAATCACGAGTTACTGCTGCACAAACTCTCACTTTACGGAGTTTGCGACATCCCTTGGAAATTCTTGGATCGTAAACAAGTGGTAGAGCTCAATGCGCATGCGTCTATTGCGAGCTGTGACATTTTAAAACTTACACATGGTGTGCCGCAAGAGAGTATTGCGAGAACATTATTATATATGAATGACATTGTTGCGCTAGTCAAAACGGCGAAGTTGATAACTTATGCAGATGGCTAGCTGTACTGTGTTATTTTCCGGTCCATGAGTGCCTAAATTGGTGAGAGAACGTGATGCTTGCTTGACAAGGTCTTCTTCTTGAATGCAGAAGATATTATATTACCATAGAAATTAAAGAACATCTTCGTGCATCTAATAACTAATAACTTCATGACATCATTAGGTTCGCTGGTGGTGAAATAGATGTGTATGAGCACAAAACTTTAGGACTTGTTTTCTGAGCTAATCTGAACTGGGATGCACAAGAGAATAGCATTTGTAAAAGCTCGCTATGACAACTGCACAACCACAGCGGGGCCATGCCCAAGGATGAAGGATTGAATCCCGGCCGCAGTGGCCGCTTTTCGACGGAGATGAAGAACAAGGCGCCCGTGTGCTGTGCGATGTCAGTGCACGTTAAAGAACCCCAGTTGGAAGACATTTCCGGAGAGCTCTACTATGGCGTCTCTCATAGCCTGAATCGCTTTGTGACGTTAAACACAACAAAGCAACCAATGAGGGCGACCAATAAAGGACAATTTATACAAAAGTAAGTCTCGCGGGACAATGTTAAGCGGCTTTCGAAAATACTTTAAAAAAATGCATCTATCTGTGTACTATTTGTAAAGGCATATGTCAAAGAGAATGAATTCCGTAAGTTGAGTGCTACAGGATAGCCACAACTGCGAAATCCATATTGGGTTCAGATGAAAAACATTACATCCATGAAGGTGCTAATAAAGCCAGAATAAGCGATGTGTTCTAGTGTTTTCCAATAAGCAGATATCACAAAGCGCAGTCGTAATTACTGTACCACAAAAACTACTTTTAAAATAGGAGTTAAATAGCGATTTTCCAGTGACTAGGCAGTTTTGGGAAATTTATTTAGGTGTTCGGGTGGTGTGTTTTTAGTCCACGTTCTCTCGCGCGGTTCTTTTTTGTCTATATGATTTCAGCCATATGATGACCGCATTCATTGCAAACAAGCGTGATATAGAGCCCGCTGTTGAAAAATCTATAAAACACGTAGTTAAGAACGCTGTATACGTGAAGTTTATTTTTCGCATTCAGTGCGAAATGAGCGGGATCGAAGCAACACTTACTATGCGTTCTCGTGGTTCCCCACGCAGGTCATGTACGGCACGTAGGCAGCCACCGGTTCAATCTGGCGCATGAACTCATCGCCGACCCTGGCGTTGTCCTGGGAGAAACAAATAAATGGCTCTTAAATCTAAAACATAAAAGTCATCTATGATGGCAGCGGATGATAAGAAACCATAGGGAGACAGATTGCGAGAGCTAGCCATCGCATCGGGGACGCTTCAATAACACTGGTTCTGCCATCATTGCGACTGCGTTGAAACAGCTGTGCTCGCAGTCTCGACCGACAAAGTGGCAATAGCATAGCACCGCACCTGCAGCTGTATTAATAACCGTACTCCTCTTTCTACAGGTTACCGATTACACTTTAATGTTCTTATTTTTAACGGTTCGGCGCCGCCATCCTGTGATCACATCCGCAAACTTTCCGCATACCATTAAGCGTTTATGCCATCGAGGAAGACGTTGATTGAAACGACTGCGAGTGCAGATAACCCACCAACAAATGCGCTTCAATTTTAGACAAGAAAGTGGGCAGTTAATAGTGGAAGGAAGGGTGCCTACTACAATCTAAGTACACTGCAGAAGGCACTATGTTTTTAAACTGGTGAAAAGGAAGAAAATTGAGCGTGTTGGTACGGATCCCACATGTGTGATCCCACCACAAAAACGAGGACGGAGATGAAGGCAGACAGAACTAGGGCTCAATGACAAAATTTATTGGAGCGTGCAAAATATGTAAAAATAAAACACAACTAAAGGAACAAGGACAGCGCGATGTACTGTGTCCAGCAGCAACGTTTAGCCTTTCGCATTTCTCCACGGCAGACTGCAGTGCTCTAGAAAGGTTTTCACTCGAGCATTGAAAAAATTTATTTGTTTATATCTTTTCAATCAGAGATGGAGTGGTTACAATGTTCTTGATGCCGCGCCGAGTCGCATTTTAATGGCAGGGGAACAAAGCACATGGTTGACATACAAAATGGACATAAAAAAAGTCGAAAGTTCGAAAGGCGCCTAGACAGCGAAGAAAAATGAAGCATCGCTACAAAGAAATACCTGGTATCACAGATAAGGTGTCAAGGCCATTAAAAAAGATTCAGCGGATTCACATCAACAATATTGTAAGATAAGGCGTTCCACTCCCCCCCCCCCCCCCCTTCCCCCCTAGAAATAGTTCTAGAAACGAATAGAAAGTGGTAGGCATTCAGTTTTAATTGGCGGCATTACAATTGTCTTACGGTTCAAGCATAATGCAACCAGCGAACAAAACGGAACACAAGAAGAAGGAGTGCACAGGACAGCGCTGGACTAACAACTGAAGTTTTATTGGAGAGTGGTAAATCCAGGAAGCCAAACGACACACGCGTATCAGCGCGTTACACCCACGTGCTGAGACCCCCTTACACGCTCAACCAACAGCCTACCCCCCCCCCCCCCCCCCAACCAAAATGCATCGACACAGGGAAACTTCTTTTTACTTTTTCCGCCTACACGCGTACACATTTTTTTATCAACCTATATTATTTATCCGTAAGGAACAGAGATGGAGCGCTAACGCACTTATCACTGCCTTGCAACCAAATTTGAAAGGCTTCCAGTATTTCCCTTTCCTATTTGCTCTTTCATTTTCCTAGTATGGAAATCTTGTATAAAGCCGGCACGCAGTCTTTACATTGTCTACAGTGACGCGGAAGGTTATTTGGGTCTGACACACTTTTCAAGGAATTATTGTGTTCGTCGCGTGCCCGGTCATTCACACATCTACCGGTTTGGCCGGTGTAAACTCGGCGGCAAGAGAGGGGTATCTGGTGAGGAGGCATAAGCCAAAAACGCCTTCTTACTTCTGGGTGAATAGCTCCAGCAGATGTGGCCTTCGTTAAACGTGAGTTTTAAGGCTAAAAAAACGAATAAAATTGTCACTTGGCAGTTCATGGGTGAAATTGAGAGCCCCACCACACGCATGAAAGTCATTCAACACATTACTGACAGTAGTTTGGAGCGAGTCACCAGGTGCCAGCTTCAGGTTGATTAGAAAATCGTCTACGTACCTAAACACACGAAGAACGCACTTGTCTGTTAGTCTGCCTTGAAGAGAGTTGTCAAACTTAGCTAAAAATATTTGGCACAAAATCGGAGCTACACTAGAACCAATGCAAATGCAATTCTTTTGCACAAATTTCTTCCCCTGGAAGTTTACAATGGTGGACGACAAATAGAACCCCGAAAATGCGAGGAAAGAGTTCACATTCAGTCCGCTGTTGGTTGAGCGTGCAAAGGGGTCTCATCACGTAGGTGTAACGCACTGATAAGCATGTGTCGTTTGGCTTCCTGGGTTTACCACTCTCCAATAAAACTTCAGTTGTTAGTCCAGCGCTGTCCTGTGCACTCCTTCTTCTTGTGTTCCGTTTTGTTTGCTGATTGTATTATGCTTGATTCAAACCAACTAGCCCGCATGACCACCCTGTTGTCTTACGGTTGTTTCCCTCATTTTTCAGTATTCATTGAATTGCATGTAAGTGTGAAAATTGATTGTAACATGCGTTTTTATGATATTGTACATCGTTTGCAGGCGGTGTAGTTTGCGACGCATTTCTAGCGTTGGGAGCCCAGCACTTATTTTAAAGTCCCAGACAAGACATACTTCTGATTCTAAATGTTGTGATGAGCTCGCCAACATGAAAAAGTGTTCCCCTAAAATGTCTGCTTGCTATTGAATGCTTCTCTGGACATTTGGGCCTGTAAGGACAGGAACTTAAATTTGGAGTACCTACCCTTCAGATTGTTTACTTTCGCCCCCATGTGTTGATATCTTATTTGAATATCTACAGATACATATATATGTATATATATATATATATATATATATATATATATATATATATATATATATATATATATATATATATATATATATATATATATATATATATTGTCAGGGGGCGCTCGGAGGAAAAGGACGAAGTGAATCGGCTCCGGACTCGCTGGACGTACCAAAAGCTTGGACCGTGTAATTCCACCTGCACCGGCTCTGATAGCCTAGCCCTAGTCGCCAATACCGTGACAAATCTGGGGGAGGTCAGGTCTGATGCCCCGTACCCCTCCGCTAAGCAGGAGTGCTGGTCACATATTCGAGGAAACGCCTGTTCACCGCACCAGCCGCAGGCAACGAGGCCTACCACTTGAGTTTTCCCCATCGGCTATGACTACCGGCAGCCACGACGTCGTCGCAATGCCTGGAGCGGCCCCTACTTACGTGACGTTTCAGAACCCCCGCGTCCCAAAGACCTTTCACGGGGACACCTATGAAGACGTCGACGACTGGTTGCAGCACTACTAAAGGGTAGCTACCTTCAACCTCTGGGATGACGCCTCCCGGCTTCGCAACGTCTACTTCAGCCTTGAAGATGGCGCTCAGACATGGTTCGAGAACCATGAAGACGAGCTGTCTTCCAGGAGTGCGTTCAAGCGTCATCTTGCGGCTACTTACGGTAGCTCAGATCGCCGCGAACGGGCCGCACGCGCTCTCCAATCTCGGGTTCAAATGCCTAACGAAACCGTCGCGGCATATATAGAACACATGACACGACTCTTCAAGCGGGCAGACACTACAATGTCCGAGGACAAAAAGCTGCGCTACCTCATGCTTGGCGTTAAAGAGCAGCTTTTTGCTGGTCTGGTGCGCAGCCCACCGAAAACTGTCGCAGAATTCCTTGCGGAAACATCTACGATAGAAAAAGTGCTTCAGCAGCGAACTTCGGCACAGAATCGTACCGTACACGCCACCTCCGTCTCTGCCGAGTTACCATCGCATGGCATGGACGCATCGGCGCTACGTGAGCTCGTACTTTCGATTGTGCGCGATGAACTCAGACTGCTGTATGGCGCACCTCAACCAGCTTCTACCTCCCTTGCGAGAGTTGTCCGCGACGAAGTGCAGCAAGCGCTCCGGCCTCCGTTTCCAAGCGGTGCACCTCACCCTGCTCCTCCTCTTACGCCACCTGAGTGTCAGCGTCCCACATACGCCGAGGTGCTACAATACTCTCCACCCCAGTCGCCGACCCTCATTCCTGCTAACGTAGCTGCACCAACAGCACCGGCCCCCGTGATCCAGTACGTAACGGATTCCCGACCGTCTAGACGGAAAGCAGACGAGTAGCGTGCCCCCGACCGACGGCCTTTATGCTTTCACTGCGGCGAACCGGGTCATGTCTATCGGCGCTGTCTCTACCTTCGACTGGGCGTCGAAGGTTCTTCCGCCGATTCTCCGCGGCCTCGCTACGGCGAACGGCCCCGAGCCGTTGAAGATTTCCTCAATGACCAGCACCGTGGTGTTCCGTCTCGTCTGCGGCAATCTCGATCACCGTCGCCCAGAGCTCGCCCTTCGCCATCTGCTTGCTGCGAGGTCCTCATGGGCAGCGCAGGGCCGATTGCCCAGCCCCCAGCGGGAAAACTGAAACCAGCGACCTTTGGGGGTAGGCTCGCTGCACATCGCTGCGCGGGAGACCCCCCATCGACGCGGACACGGAAAGACTACGAATCGACATTGGAAAAGTCCGCAGTTGCCGATTATAACACTACCCCGACGCCACCACGACGCACCCGCAACGACGACTAATTACCGGTGGAACCGACGACGCACCAATGCACCCGCAACAACGACGAATTGCCGGTGAAACAGACGACGCAGCATTACACCCGCAACAACGACGAATTGCCGGTGGAACAGATGACGCGACAACGCACCCTCAACGATGACGAATTGCCGGTGGAACGGACACCGCGACAACGCGCCCGCAACAACGACGAATTGTAGGTGAAGCATACCGCGTACACCGACGCAGAGCACTCTAACACTCAGAAGCCTGATATTCGCGAGCAGCTGTAGTTAGACATACCAGTAATACTGGATGGTCGCCATGTTCGAAATTTGTTGGATACTGGCGCTGATTATTCTATTTTGAGCAGCCAGTTTGCCGCGATTATCAAGAAGGCTTTGACTCCGTGGGCTGGCACACACGTTCGCACTGCGGGTGGTCATCTGGTTACTCCTCTAGGCATGTGCACGGCCAGGGTTCAAATTCAAGAGTCGACATTTTTGGTAAGCTGCCTCGTCCTGAAAAGCTGCTCACGTGACCTAATTCTGGGCGTTGATTTTCTTCGTGAATATGGCGCAATTATTGACCTCCGGGATTTCAAGGTCTCGTTTTCTACTGAGAAAGCAGTGGCCCTCAGCAGTGCACAGCGACCACTCAATGTGCTTCGAGTTTATGCGGACAGTGTCACGCTGCCACCCCGAACCAGCACCTTCGTTAATATCAAATGCAATGCACTTCACGATGGTGATGCAATAGCTGAAACTAACCTCTCGTTACTGTTGACGCAGGGAGTCTGCGTGGCTCGCAGTTTGATCAATCTTAACTGTGGTCAGTCCAAGGTGCTTGTTACCAATTTTTCGCACGAGTATCGACACCTTTTTTCGGAATACTTCCGTAGCTTTCGCGGAACGCATATCTGAAGTCTCCGAGTGCTTGTCCACAGAAACCGTGCCACCGCCCACATCCCTCGTCAACCTCGATATTAGCTCAGAGCTATCGGTGAGCCAGCGTGAACAGCTGTTTTCATTGTTACTCGAATTCAGATAGTGTTTTGCATCATCGTCAAAAGTGCATCAGACTCCCATTGCCAAGCACCAGATCGTGACGTTCGATGATCTGCGCCCAATTCACCAGCACCCCTACCGCGTCTCTTCGACCGAGCGCGAAGTTATTAAGTCGCAAGTTAAACAAATGCTCGAAGATGATGTTATCCAGCCTTCAAAAAGCCCATGGTCCTCCCCAGTCGTTCTAGTTAAAAAGAAAGACGGCACGTTACGTTTTTGCGTCGATTACCGCAAGCTGAACGCCGTAACCAATAAGGATGTTTACCCCTTGCCGCGGATTGACGACTCTCTCGACCGCCTTCGGCGTGCGAAGTACTTTTCGTCAATCGATCTGAAAAGTGCCTACTGGCAGATTGAGGTAGATGAGCGAGATCGTGAAAAAAACGGCCTTTGTCACACCCGACGGACTTTACAAATTTAATGTTCTACCTTTCGGACTTTGTTCCGCGCCGGCTACATTTCAGCGGATGATGGACACTGTCCTCGCCGGGCTTAAATGGCAGTGTTGCCTAGTCTACCTAGAGGACGTGGTGGTCTTCGCAGAATCGTTTTCACAACATCTTAAGCGCCTGCGGTCAGTACTCGAAGCCCTTCGATCCGCGAACTTGACACTTAAGCCACAGAAATGTCACTTTGGCTACCAAGAGCTTAAATTCCTCGGTCATGTCGTAAGCGCTGCCGGCGTGAAGCCCGACCCTGACAAGCTTACTGCTGTTGCGGAATTTTCGATTCCACGTGACAAGAAAGCTGTTCGCAGATTTCACAGCTTGTCCAGTTATTACCCCCGTTTTATCGATAATTTCGCTGATCTTGCTGAACCGCTGACTCGGCTCACCAGGGAAGACACCCATTTTGTTTGGAGTCACGAGCAAGAAGCTGCTTTTGCCGAGCTGAGTCTCGGTCTCCAATCGCCGCTTGTTCTAGCCCATTTCGATGAGCAGGGGGAGACAGAAATACACACCGACGCCAGTAACATTGGCCTTGGGGCGGTTCTCGTGCAAAGTCAAGAGGGTGTGGAACGAGTCGTCGCCTATGCCAGCCGCAGTTTATCCCGCGCCGAGATGAACTATTCAACTACTGAGAAGGAATGCCTGGCCATTATTTGGGCTGCTGCGAAATTTCGCCCCTATTTTTATGGTCACCCATTTAAAGTGGGCACTGACCACCATTCCTTGTGTTGGCTGGCCAACCTGCGTGACCCATGCGGCTGCCTGGCGCGATGGAGCCTTCGCCTACAGGAGTTCGACCTCACTATAGTCTATAAGTCCGGACATAAGCATGAAGATGCTGACGCGCTCTCTCGTGCACCCGTCGAGCTCGCTTCACCACACACGGGTGACTCTGGCAGTTTTCTCGGAGCTGTTGATGCTTCAGATATGTCTCATCAGCAGCGTGCTGATCCAGAGTTACGAGCCCTGATCGATTATTTAGGTCAGCCAGCCACAATACCTCAGTGCTTTTCTCGGAGCCTCTCAACTTTCTGCCTCAGAAGGGGTGTACTCTATAAGCACAGCTCTAGATCCGAGTCGAGAACCTACCTCCTCGTGGTGCCCGCAGCTCTGCGAGAGGAAATCCTTTCCGCGTGCGACGATGAACCAACTTCTGGCCACTTTGGTTATACTCGCACACTTGCTAGAATACGAAAGACATTCTACTGGCCCAACCTTGCCGCTGTTGTTAAGCGCTATGTTAAGAGCTGTCGGCAATGTCAGCGTCGGAAGGTTCCGCAATCAAAGCCTGCAGGCCTTCTCGTGCCCATAATACCACCACGCGCACCGTTTGATCAAGTCGGCATGGACCTTCTCGGTCCTTTCCCTCGATCCTCCGGGGGCAACCGCTGGATAATCATCGCCACAGACTACCTGACTCGATATACCGAGACCAAAGCGTTACCTAGTGGTACAGCATCTGAAGTTGCCCATTTCTTTGTACACCAGATCGTGCTGCGGCACCGTGCTCCGACCTGTATTATTACTGACAGAGGGACTGCCTTTACTTCACAAATGATGGCCGAAGTTTTTTATCTCAGAGGTACGGCGCATTGAAAAGCTACTGCTTACCATCCGCAGACCAACGGGCTCACGGAAAGGCTTAATAAGACCATTGCGGACATGCTGGCGATGTATGTCGACGCCCAGCACAAGACTTGGGATGCTATCCTACCATATGTGACATTCGCGTACAATACGGCAGTCCAAGAGACGACACGCTTCACGCCGTTTCGCCTAGTGTACAGCAGGGAGGTTCGGACGACGCTGGACGCAATGCTCCCTTGCGAAACAGATACCGAGCTTTCTACCGACGCCGAACACTTTGCCCAAGATGCTGAGCAAGCACGCCAACTAGCACGCGTCCACATCGCCCAGCAACAGGACAAGGATTCACGCCGGTACATCCTCCGCCACAAACAAGCTTCCTACAACGCCGGGGACCAGGTGTGGGTGTGGACTCCTGTTCGACGCCGTGGCCTATCAGAAAAGCTGATTTGCCGTTACTTCGGGCCATATAAAGTCTTGCGGCGCCTCAGCAACGTTAACTATGAGGTCCTCCCAGATGGCACAGAGCAGAGAGGCCGTCGGCTACCTCGTCCAGAGACAGTTCATGTCGTACGCATGAAGCCGTATTTTACGCGGTAACTGAAAGGTTTGCTTTTGTCCCCCTGTGTGCACGTGTGCCGTGTGCGTCACGCTTAAGGAGGGAGGAATGCCAGGGTGCGCTCGGAGCGAAAGACGAAGTGGCGCTCGGAGAAAAAGGACGAAGTGAATCGGCTTCGGACTCGCAGGACGTACCAAAAGCTTGGACCGTGTAATTCTACCTGCACCGGCTCTGATAAACTAGCCCTCGTCACCAATACCGTGACACTATATATATATATATATATATATATATATATATATATATATTGTAGTATGGTAATCCACATCGTTATTGCCACTGACATGCATCGCATGCTGGCGCTCTCGAAGACGAAGAAGTTGGTCGTTGTCTTCCTGATTCTGTGCGCCTGACGCTCCGCTGCGAATTAATCCTGAGCAGCTGAATCCCTCTGCGTGGACTGAATAAACACACCCCCTACAATTGGTGCAGGTGCTCCTGGGTACGTTCCCGTCCACCCTGAAACTAAGAAGCCGCACATTGCCATCTGCGTCCACCATGCCGGATGGATGATACCGCCTCGACATCGCCACCCCTCCCAACCACGGTCCTCTGTTCTGGAGCTCTACGGCAGCGTGACTGATGCCTGTTCAGTGGCACGGCCGATCAAGACGTCGACGATTGGTTGTCGACGTACGAGCGTGTCAGTAGCTACAACAGATGGGACGACACTACCAAACAAAGTAATGTAATCTTCTATCTGACTGACGTGGTGAACCTCTGGTTTCGCAACCATGAGGTAGACCTGCTATCTTGGTCTGCATTTAAGAAGAATTTTTCGGAAGTGTTCGGCCGCCCTGCAGTTCGCAAGCTCCGAGCGAAACAACGCTTGCGCGAGCACACTCAGCAGGTCGAAGAGTCGTTCACGAGTTATATAGAAGACATCGTTGACGTCCGCAAACGTGTCGATCCCCTAATGTCCGAAGCGGATAAGATCGAAAACATCCTAAAGGACATCTCTCAGGACGCGTGCCAGATGCTGTGGGTGAAAAGTCCTGCCACGGTCAGTGACGTGATCAAACTTTACCAGAGCTACGACGAGCTTCGTAAAAAGCGCGCTTCTACCCGGCGGTCCAGTGGTAGAGACGACGGCATCTCTGCACTAGCGCTGGGCGGTTCTACTCTATCAGAGGACAGCCCTTTGCTTCAACAAATCAAAGCGTTCGTTCGAGAAGAGGTCGCCCGCCAGCTATCACTGGTCCCTCAGTTACAGGATACTGACCGCCTTGTTCCTGACATGGCTCCGTCTTTGGCCCCAACCATACGGCGTGCCGTCCAAGATCACATCGCTGATGTTCTTCCGCCCTGCTCCATGCTCCCGCCCAGCCCTCTGCTGCCGCCCAGCCCCGTGCCGGTGCAAGTAACGGCACTACTGACTTACGCTCAAGTTGCGGCCAGGCCGCTAATGCCATCAGCATCTCTTTTTTACCAGGCCGCTCCTTCCAACCTTCCTTCGCCTTTGCCTGGGTCTGCATTCCATGTCCCTTTTCCAAGGGTACGCCAACGCCTTACGAACCCTTGGCGAACCACCGACAACCGGCCAATTTACTACTCTTGCGGGCTACCGGGCCATGTCGCACGCCTTTGCCGCCAACGCCTTCCACCTTCTCGAGCTGACCTCTGGAACTACTCCTACGATACGGACCAGCCCTCGCCGAGAACTCCGCCCGGTTCCGACTTTGTATCTCGCGGCAATCAAACGTATGCCACTCGCCGATCACCTTCCCCTCGTCGCCGTTCCCCATCCCCACTTCGACGTTCTACCGGCACTGTTGAGGGAAACTAACAGTCGCAGTTCCCGGGGGCAAGAACTGCGCTTGGTTCGAACTCTTCAAGTCCTTGGTGTTCTCCCACTAATGTAATACAAGTGTTTGTCGACGGCGTCGCAATACTCGCTCTTGTCGACACGGGCGCTGCCGTAACCGTCATCAGTGAAGCTCTTTGCCGTCGTCTTCGTAAGGTGACAACCGCGCTTTCCGACTTTTCGCTTCGCACCGCCTCATCACAGCGCATTCATCCCTCAGCGGCGTGCACGGCCCGTGTTCTCATCGAAGACGTCTTATACACCATCGAGTTTATTTTACTGTCTCGCTGCTCACAGGACATCATCCTGAGCTACGATTTCCTTTCCACTTATCATGCCGTTGTTGACTGCGCCCGCGCGGAAGTTTCCTTTTTACCTCTTTGTGATACCATCTTGTGTGACGTCCCTACCCGGCCTGCAAAACTCCTCGTCGCCAATGACACAGACATTCCTCCATTTTCTGTTGCCCTTGATCCACTCTCCTGTGAAAGTGTTATTAGTTCGACTGTCTTCTTCACACCTTCCGACGCCGCTTCACGCCATCCCCGCCTCCTGCTTCCATTTGCTGTCCTCAAGTTCGAAGATGGCCTTAGTGCAATGTACGTCTCAAATCCATTTTCGTGCCCGTCCGTCCTGCTACGCGGCGAGTGTCTCGATCGTATTGAAGAACTTGATCCCGCGCTTGTAAATACTCTTCCTGCCACGCCTACTTCATTAGACGTTAATGTTCTAGCTCTTGCGACATAGCGACCGCTTCGACACCACCCGATGTTCTTCAACAAGCTATTGATGCAGATCTTCCACCCGCACAACGCGATCAGCTCGCTGCTCTTCTACAAAACTTCAATTCTACCTTCGACCTTCCTCACACTGCTCTGGGTCGCACGTCTGTCGTTACGCACACAATGACACTGGTACAAACGCACGTTTACGACAGCGTCCTTATCGCGTGTCATCCTCTGAGCGCCAAGTCATTGCTAATACCGTGGACGACATGCTTCGCCCGGGCGTCATACAGCCATCTAACAGTCCATGGGCTTCTCCGGTTGTTTTGGTCACCAAGAAAGATTGTTCCATCCGGTTTTGCGTCGAATACCGTAGACTAAACAAGGTCACGCGCAAAGATGTCTATGCTCTGCCGCGAATCGACGACGCCTTGGACTGTTTACAGGCAGCCGAGTATTTCACCTCATTGGAATTGCGCTCTGGCTACTGGCAGGTACCGATGGCTGATGATGACCGCTCGAAAACTGTCTTTATAACACCGGACGGCTTATACGAGTTCAACGTTATGCCCTTTGGCCTTTGCAATGCCACAGCTACTTTCGAGCGCCTGATGGACACTGTTCTTCGTGGACTCAAGTGGCAGACCTGTCTTTGTTATTTGGATGACATCGTAGTTTTTTCCACCGGCTTTTCTTCTCCCCTTCTCCTCCTAAAGCATGTTCTCACGTGTCTCGCCGACGCTCTGTTTCAGTTGAATTTGAAGAAGTGCCACTTTGCCGCTCGAAAGCTCACAATTCTAGGCCAGGTAGTCTCTAAGGACGGCATTCTTCCTGATCCCACCAAACTTCGCGCAGTTGCAGAGTTTCCGAAGCCAACCTCCCTGAAGCAGCTCCTGAGCTTTATCGGCCTCTGCTCCTACTTTCGACGCTTCATCTTGAACTTCGCCTCTATCATCGCTCCTCTGACCCAGCTCCTTGCCGGTAGCTCCGACCATTCCTCCTGGACTCCAGCCTGTGACAAAGCCTTTAACACTTTACGCCGCCTTTTGGTTTCGCCTCCCATTCTACGCCACTTTGATCCGACTGCACCTACGGAGATCCACACTGACGCCAGCGGTATTGGGCTTACACAACGTAAGCCTGGTTTCAGCGAGTATGTTGTGGCATACGCCAGCCGAACATTGCCGAAAGCAGAGTATAATTATTACGTCACAGAAAGGGAATATTTGGCCATTATTTGGGCCATCGGAAAATTTCGTCCCTATGTGTATGGCCGACCGTTTTATGTTGTGACCGATCATCACGCTTTGTGCTGGCTCGCCTCTCTGAAAGACCCATGTGGTCGCCTTGCTCGCTGGGCTCTCCGTCTCCAGGAGTATGACATTCATGTCATTTATCGGTCAGGTATGAAGCATACGGACGCGGATGCTCTTTCCCGCTCGCCATTACCAAGTCATACTTCGTCTGACCACGTCTGTGCTTACGATTTGTCTACTCTTGCCACTATCGACGTGGCTGCCGAACAGCGGAATGACCCCTGGATCAGGGCACTTTTGGATTTTCTTTCAAGTCGTACTTCTGGTCATTCATCCAAAGCGCTCGTCCGGCAAGCCACCACTTCTCCATTCGTGACGGTCTTCTGTATCGCCGCAATTATTTGCTTGATGGACGGTAGTCATCCGCGTCATCTCCGCGCCGAAATTTGTGCTGCGTACCATAAAGACCCACAGTGTGCTCACGATGACGTATTGAAAACCTACACACGCCTACGTCTGCGACTTTACTGGCGTGGAATGTACCGCTTTGTACGACATTTCGTGCGCGCTTGCGAATCTTGTCAACGCCGAAAAACTCATCAGAAGTCCCCTGTTTCGTTGCAGCCGTTACCCTGTACTGCTCGTCCGTTTGACCGCGTTGGCATAGATCTCTATGGCCCTCTTCCTACTACTGCCGCTGGAAACCGGTGGATTATTGTGGCAGTAGACCATCTTACTCGCTACACTGAAACATCACCGTTACCCTCTGCCTCAGCAAGAGACGTTGCTTTCTTCCTTCTCCACAACTGGATTCTTCGCCACGGGACTCCGAAGGAGCTGCTCAGTGACCACGGACGCGTTTTCTTGTCCCACGCACTTGAGGCCCTACTGAAAGAATTCGGCATCATTCATCGCACCGCTACTTCTTACCACCCTCAGACGAATGGCCTGACAGAACGTTTCAACCGTACTCTGAGTGACATGCTGGCCATGTACGTTAACGACGCTCATTCCAACTGGGACCAGGTTCTTCCCTTCGTAACCTACGCGTATAACACTGCGATACAGACCACCACTGGATTCTCTCCCTTCTTTCTTCTTTACGGACGCGAGCCAACCTGCACAATGGACGCGCTATTGCCCTACCGCCCTGATGTTTCTGAATCAACGCCACTCTCGGACGCCGCCCAGTACGCAGAAGAATGCCGCCAGCTAGCTCGCTCGCTTAAAAAGGAAAACCAGTGGCAACAAAAACACCATCGTGACACTGGCGAGGATCCTTTTTATGCACCCAACTCCTTGGTGTGGCTCTGGGTTCCTGCCACCACCGCCGGCCATTCAAAGAAGCTTCTTGCTCGGTATCACGGTACATACCGAGTCCTTCAAAAAACATCTCCTGTCAACTACGTAGTTGAGCCCGTTACGACCTCTGCGGACGTGCGTCGCCGTGGACGCGAAATCGTTCATGTGGACCGAATCAAGCCATACTACGATCCGTCTGTCCTCTCGCCTCCATGAGTCGCCAGGATGGCTCCTTCTCTGCCCGGGGGGAAACTGTAGTGTGGTAATCTTCATCGTTATTGCCACTGACATGCATCGCGTGTTGGCGCTCTCGAGGACGAAGAAGTTGGTCGTTGTCTTCGTGATTCGGTACACCTGACGCTCCGCTGCGAATTCATCCTGAGCAGCTGAATCCCTCTGCGTGAGGTGAATAAACACAACCCCTACAATATATATATTGGCGGCAGCAACGCCAAAATGAGCATCACCAACCCGTTCATTTTTCTCGTACAGATTGTGCTTGGATTGCTGCTGATACCAGAGGCTCCGCCGTTGACATATGTCATCCGACGGGGACCATTCTTTGGAATCCTGGCGTAAACGATGGGAAGCAACTACTTCGACCGGCAGTATTTGACCAACGAAGCTTCGACGTCCCCTACGGCGCCATGATGGTATCAACAGAAACATTCAACGCATCGTCACAGGCATTACGGCTGCCCAGTATAAAATGGGACCGCCATGGATTGCTCGGCAGTGAGCGCGGCAGCAACGCCAAAATGAGCATCACCAACCCGTTCATTTTTCTCGTACAGATTGTGCTTGGATTGCTGCTGACACCAGAGGCTCCGCCGTTGACATATGTCATCCGACGGTGACCATTCTTTGGAATCCTGGCGTAAACGATGGGAAGCAACTACTTCGACCGGCAGTATTTGCCCAACGCAGCTTCGACGTCCCCTACGGCGCCATGATGCTATCAACAGAAACATTCAACGCATCGTCACAGGCATTACGGCTGCCCAGTATAAAATGGGACCGCCATGGACTGCTCGGCAGTGAGCGCGGCAGCAACGCCAAAATGAGCATCACCAACCCGTTCATTTTTTTCGTACAGATTGTGCTTGGATTGCTGCTGATACCAGAGGCTCCGCCGTTGACATATGTCATCCGATGGTGGCCATTCTTTGGAATCCTGGCGTAAACGATGGGAAGCAACTACTTCGACCGGCAGTATTTGACCAACGAAGCTTCGACGTCCCCTACGGCGCCATGATGCTATCAACAGAAACATTCAACGCATCGTCACAGGCATTACGGCTGCCCAGTATAAAATGGGACCGCCATGGATTGCTCGGCAGTGAGCGCGGCAGCAACGCCAAAATGAGCATCACCAACCCGTTCATTTTTCTCGTACAGATTGTGCTTGGATTGCTGCTGATACCAGAGGCTCCGCCGTTGACATATGTCATCCGACGGTGACCATTCTTTGGAATCCTGGCGTAAACGATGGGAAGCAACTACTTCGACCGGCAGTATTTGACCAACGCAGCTTCGATGTCCCCTACGGCGCCATGATGCTATCAACAGAAACATTCAACGCATCGTCACAGGCATTACGGCTGCCCAGTATAAAATGGGACCGCCATGGATTGCTCGGCAGTGAGCGCGGCAGCAACGCCAAAATGAGCATCACCAACCCGTTCATTTTTCTCGTACAGATTGTGCTTGGATTGCTGCTGATACCAGAGGCTCCGCCGTTGACATATGTCATCCGATGGTGGCCATTCTTTGGAATCCTGGCGTAAACGATGGGAAGCGACTACTTAGACCGGCAGTATTTGACCAACGAAGCTTCGACGTCCCCTACGGCGCCATGATGCTATCAACAGAAACATTCAACGCATCGTCACAGGCATTACGGCTGCCCAGTATAAAATGGGACCGCCATGGATTGCTCGGCAGTGAGCGCGGCAGCAACGCCAAAATGAGCATCACCAACCCGTTCATTTTTCTCGTACAGATTGTGCTTGGATTGCTGCTGATACCAGAGGCTCCGCCGTTGACATATGTCATCCGACGGTGACCATTCTTTGGAATCCTGGCGTAAACGATGGGAAGCAACTACTTCGACCGGCAGTATTTGACCAACGCAGCTTCGATGTCCCCTACGGCGCCATGATGCTATCAACAGAAACATTCAACGCATCGTCACAGGCATTACGGCTGCCCAGTATAAAATGGGACCGCCATGGATTGCTCGGCAGTGAGCGCGGCAGCAACGCCAAAATGAGCATCACCAACCCGTTCATTTTTCTCGTACAGATTGTTCTTGGATTGCTGCTGATACCAGAGGCTCCGCCGTTGACATATGTCATCCGACGGTGACCATTCTTTGGAATCCTGGCGTAAACGATGGGAAGCAACTACTTCGACCGGCAGTATTTGACCAACGCAGCTTCGACGTCCCCTACGGCGCCATGATGCTATCAACAGAAACATTCAACGCATCGTCACAGGCATTACGGCTGCCCAGTATAAAATGGGACCGCCATGGATTGCTCGGCAGTGAGCGCGGCAGCAACGCCAAAATGAGCATCACCAACCCGTTCATTTTTCTCGTACAGATTGTGCTTGGATTGCTGCTGATACCAGAGGCTCCGCCGTTGACATATGTCATCCGACGGTGACCATTCTTTGGAATCCTGGCGTAAACGATGGGAAGCAACTACTTCGACCGGCAGTATTTGACCAACGCAGCTTCGACGTCCCCTACGGCGCCATGATGCTATCAACAGAAACATTCAACGCATCGTCACAGGCATTACGGCTGCCCAGTATAAAATGGGACCGCCATGGATTGCTCGGCAGTGAGCGCGGCAGCAACGCCAAAATGAGCATCACCAACCCGTTCATTTTTCTCGAACAGATTGTGCTTGGATTGCTGCTGATACCAGAGGCTCCGCCGTTGACATATGTCATCCGACGGTGACCATTCTTTGGAATCCTGGCGTAAACGATGGGAAGCAACTACTTCGACCGGCAGTATTTGACCAACGCAGCTTCGATGTCCCCTACGGCGCCATGATGCTATCAACAGAAACATTCAACGCATCGTCACAGGCATTACGGCTGCCCAGTATAAAATGGGACCGCCATGGATTGCTCGGCAGTGAGCGCGGCAGCAACGCCAAAATGAGCATCACCAACCCGTTCATTTTTCTCGTACAGATTGTGCTTGGATTGCTGCTGATACCAGAGGCTCCGCCGTTGACATATGTCATCCGACGGGGACCATTCTTTGGAATCCTGGCGTAAACGATGGGAAGCAACTACTTCGACCGGCAGTATTTGACCAACGCAGCTTCGACGTCCCCTACGGCGCCATGATGCTATCAACAGAAACATTCAACGCATCGTCACAGGCATTACGGCTGCCCAGTATAAAATGGGACCGCCATGGATTGCTCGGCAGTGAGCGCGGCAGCAACGCCAAAATGAGCATCACCAACCCGTTCATTTTTCTCGTACAGATTGTGCTTGGATTGCTGCTGATACCAGAGGCTCCGCCGTTGACATATGTCATCAGACGGTGACCATTCTTTGGAATCCTGGCGTAAACGATGGGAAGCAACTACTTCGACCGGCAGTATTTGACCAACGCAGGTTCGACGTCCCCTACGGCGCCATGATGCTATCAACAGAAACATTCAACGCATCGTCACAGGCATTACGGCTGCCCAGTATAAAATGGGACCGCCATGGATTGCTCGGCAGTGAGCGCGGCAGAAACGCCAAAATGAGCATCACCAACCCGTTCATTTTTCTCGTACAGATTGTGCTTGGATTGCTGCTGATACCAGAGGCTCCGCCGTTGACATATGTCATCCGACGGGGACCATTCTTTGGAATCCTGGCGTAAACGATGGGAAGCAACTACTTCGACCGGCAGTATTTGACCAACGCAGCTTCGATGTCCCCTACGGCGCCATGATGCTATCAACAGAAACATTCAACGCATCGTCACAGGCATTACGGCTGCCCAGTATAAAATGGGACCGCCATGGATTGCTCGGCAGTGAGCGCGGCAGCAACGCCAAAATGAGCATCACCAACCCGTTCATTTTTCTCGTACAGATTGTGCTTGGATTGCTGCTGATACCAGAGGCTCCGCCGTTGACATATGTCATCCGACGGGGACCATTCTTTGGAATCCTGGCGTAAACGATGGGAAGCAACTACTTCGACCGGCAGTATTTGACCAACGCAGCTTCGACGTCCCCTACGGCGCCATGATGCTATCAACAGAAACATTCAACGCATCGTCACAGGCATTACGGCTGCCCAGTATAAAATGGGACCGCCATGGATTGCTCGGCAGTGAGCGCGGCAGCAACGCCAAAATGAGCATCACCAACCCGTTCATTTTTCTCGTACAGATTGTGCTTGGATTGCTGCTGATACCAGAGGCTCCGCCGTTGACATATGTCATCAGACGGTGACCATTCTTTGGAATCCTGGCGTAAACGATGGGAAGCAACTACTTCGACCGGCAGTATTTGACCAACGCAGCTTCGACGTCCCCTACGGCGCCATGATGCTATCAACAGAAACATTCAACGCATCGTCACAGGCATTACGGCTGCCCAGTATAAAATGGGACCGCCATGGATTGCTCGGCAGTGAGCGCGGCAGCAACGCCAAAATGAGCATCACCAACCCGTTCATTTTTCTCGTACAGATTGTGCTTGGATTGCTGCTGATACCAGAGGCTCCGCCGTTGACATATGTCATCAGACGGTGACCATTCTTTGGAATCCTGGCGTAAACGATGGGAAGCAACTACTTCGACCGGCAGTATTTGACCAACGCAGGTTCGACGTCCCCTACGGCGCCATGATGCTATCAACAGAAACATTCAACGCATCGTCACAGGCATTACGGCTGCCCAGTATAAAATGGGACCGCCATGGATTGCTCGGCAGTGAGCGCGGCAGCAACGCCAAAATGAGCATCACCAACCCGTTCATTTTTCTCGTACAGGTGACCAAACCCTACGGGAAGTCATTTCGAAATAACAATGTCTGCTTACTTTTGCTGCCGTGCCCACAGCCAGTTTGTGAAATGTTCTCGATTGTGATTGTCTCGCTTAGGTATTTGCTTATGCTGAGCGGTGATATAGAGGCGAATCCGTGCCCCAATGATACACAGATTGCAGAACAACTGAAGTTAATTGCGGATGACATTCAGGAAATTAAGAAAGGAAAAGTTCTAACCAATCAAAAACTGAACGCAATAGAAAAGAACCTTGAAAATATAAGCGGGCTCGAAAAACAAGTGACAGAATGCACCAAGAGAGTCGCTGAGTGCGTAACCTTGCTATCATGACGAATAAAACCGAGTAAAGACGACTAAAAACCACCCGGAAGAAGAATCCCTGGATCACGCGTGACATAATACACGTAAAACGCAAAATTAAAAAACTACGCAAATCTAACAAGTCGTGACCTGTCCCAGCCTACTCATCCTAGATAAGTGCTTTAAGAAGGTCTCTAAAGAACAAAATTTGTTGCGCGAAAGAGCTCTTTTGCAGCACCACTTTTAATAACTTCATCAAAAGCGCACCGCAAAAATTTTGGCTGTATATTAATGACCATCGTCACCCTTCTCCAGCACTTTCTCAGCAGCAGAACAGAGAAAAAGCAGATTCATTTCACCGATACTTCCAATCTATTTTTACACCAGACAATTTTCATCTTGATGAAAGCAGGCTGCGCCCTTCTAGCCATGAAAAACTGTCAGGCATGCCTATCATATCTGAGGCTGGACTGTTATCACTGTTGATAAACTTAGATGAGAAGAAAAGCAACGGACCGGACGGAATCCCGAACTGTTTTTTGAGACGGTACGCTGAGCCAGTCAGTAGGTTTCTTTTCCTTATATTTTCAAAGTCGCTCCGTGAAGGCCGCCTGCCATCGGAGTGAAAAATTGCCAAGGTAACCCCCGTGCACAAATCAGGTAACTTATCCACGCCGGCTAACTTTCGTCCTATTTCCCTTACCTGTACTTGCTGTAAATTACTAGAACACATCATTTTAAAATATATTACTAAGTTTGTAGAAGAACATAACCTACTCAGTTCAAATCAGCACGGTTTCCGACCCGGTCTCTCGACAGTAACGCAGCTCATAGAGACTGTTCATGACTTAACGATTGGCATAAACAACCAATCCCAAATTGATATATTATTTTTAGATTTTTCAAAAGGCTTTGATTGCGTGTCGCATACTAAGTTGTTATATAAACTTAAGAATGTATTTGTAGATGGACCGATTATTTGTTGGATTAAAGATTACCTTACAGATCGTTACCAGTTTGTACAACTAGATAATTGCACTTCAGACACTGTTCCCGTTCTCTCCGGTGTCCCCCAAGGCTCAGTGCTTGCTCCGCTTTTATTTTTGCTGTTTATCAATGACGTCACAGAGGATATGAATTACAATGTTCGCCTATTCGCGAATGATTGCGTGATTTACACCGAAGTGAAAAGCTATGAGGACCAAGTAAATCTGAGCAATGCCCTAAACCGCATCGCGCAGTGGCGCCTGAAATGGCAAATGGTTATCAATACAGAGAAAACAGTGAGCATGACAATTACCAAGAAGAAGACACCTTTAAGTTTTGAATATTGCCTTAACGGCGTCGCACTACGCAAAGTTCAGGAATATCGGTACTTAGGCGTATCAGTCACGTCGGACGTTAGCTAGTCATCGCATGTTCACAATGTCGCTAAAAAAGCTACAAACTATTTATTATTTTTGAAACGCGTGCTCCGTCATTCTACACCCTCCATAAAGCAACTTGCATATGTCACTCTTATCCGTCCATGCCAAAATAGTGTGGTTCCCGTACGTGAAAAACGATGTAGCTGTCTTAGAAAGCGTCCAGCGCAAGGCTGTTCGATTTATATTTAACAGTTATCGCCGCACTGGCTCGCCTAGTGAATTACTACGTCGCGCCTGCCTCCCCACACTGTCTGATAGAGCAAAGGTGCACCGCCTGAAGTTTTTATTCCAACTACTCCAAAATACTTTTAAGATGGATCCCTAAGCCTTCATCCAAGTCAATCATTCAAGAAACACCCGTCATAAACGCGCTCTCACGCTTCAGGAATTCTTATGCTCCAACAACACGTTCTTTTATTCCTTTTTTCCACTCGCAGTGCGCGAGTGGAACGCGCTTGACCCAGAAGTAACACAGCAGAAATCACCTGAAAAGTTTATCGAGCTATTGGAAAAGTCGTTACTCCCGTCGAACACACCAAGAATCTATCTTCTGCTAAATGTATTTCCTTGTGCTGTCTTTTTGGTTTCCATTGTTGCTGTAACGCGTGTGTACCATTCTTTGTATACATTTATTTTGAAACTCTGAGTGCTGTATAGCTTTTTTCTTTGTACCTCGTCTTTGTTTCGAATTTCAGTGATGTGAGGTATCGATTCTGCCGCATTAAGTCCTATGGTATATTTGTTTACTTTTTGCCCTGTTAAACCACACTGTACCATTTTTTTTTTTTGTGTGCGTGCCCACCCCTGTTACAATCCCTCTAGGGATTGACAGCATTTTGAAATGACATAAATAAATAAATAAATATATATATATATATATATATATATATATATATATATATATATATATATATATATATATATATATATATATATATATACATATAATGTTACGTGCTTTGTGCGCACGGGGGTTTATTTACAGGGATCGGTCCAAACAGGACTGCGGCGAAGCGTACAAACGTCCCTCTGCCCTTGTTTTTCTTTCTTCTTCACCGATCTACCCGACCGCTCTTCTTCATCTTCCGTCGACGTTCTACGAAGGCGCGTGACATTTCCCTCCTCGCAGACGAAGCCCGTCGGGCGAGTTACAGAGAACCTCTGGAATGAAATCGCTTGAGGCGGGCTACATGCACCACCTGAGACTGCCGTTACCGTCTACCATTCGCCGTTATGCGTGCTATTACGTAATTCAGGTCACTGAAGCGTTCTAACACAACAAACGGTCCGGTGTAGTGTGACAGCAGTTTTTGACAAAGACCACGCTTACGGAGAGGTGTCCACAACCACACATAGTCACCCGGAGCATAAGAAACTTGTTGGTGTCGGGCGTCGTAGCGGTTCTTACAACGTTCTTGTGAAGATAAAATTCGAACTCTGGCCAGCTGGCGGGCTTCTTCAGCTCTGCAGAGTGTGCTAGCAAGAGAAGGTTCGTCATGAATGAAAAATGGCAGTATGGTGTCGAGGGCACAGCGAGGCGTGCGAGCATAGAGAAGGTAGAAGGGACTGTAGCCTGTTGTCGCATGTTGCGCTGTGTTATATGCATGAGTAATCAACGGTAGAACGCCATCCCAGTCCTTATGGTCTGCAGCGACGTACATAGCCAACGTGGTGGTAAGCGTCCTATAGTTCGTTCTACCACACCGTTCGTTTGGGGATGATATGGCTTGGAGTGGCGAAAACTGCAGGCGCTGAGGCGAAGAAGTTCTTCGACAATGTCCGCTGTGAACTGGCGTCCACGGTCACTAATGATGACTGCAGGAGGGCAGTGCCGACTTCAGACGCAGTAGCGGATGGTATCGCGGCTGTCTCACAGTAGCGGGTTAAATAATCAACGCACACAATAATCCATCTGTCTCCTTTAGAGGACCGTGGGAAAGCTCCAAGAAGGTCAATGCCAACTTGCCCAAACGGGGCTGTTGGAGGTGTGACTGGCTGCAGTTTTCCATGTGGGCTTGAAGTCGACAGCTTAAAGCGCTGGCATTGTACACAGCTGGCTACATATGGCTTGATCGTTGAACGCATCTTCGGCCAGTAAAATCGCTGCTGTGTGCGGTGGAGTGTTCGGGCCACTCCCAGGTGACCAGACGTGGTGTCATCATGCATCATTTCTAGAATTGTGATACGTAGGCTTTCCGGAACGACAAGTAGCATACGTGCTCCCTCAGAGGCGAAATTTTTCTTCTATAGCACTCCTTCGCGAATGCTAAATGTGTTCTTCTAGGATCATTGGCGGAATCAAGCAGTGAAGTTAATGTTTTGTCTTTGCGTTGCTCGGTTCGAAAAACTCGAAGATCGGGGAAGGTTTGTGAAATTTGAGCCAAATATTCATCGAAATTGTCTGAGTCGGTATCAGTCGTTTGAAGCGGCAAACGTGAAAGACAGTCAGCATCTGAGTGTTTATGGCCGCTTTTATGCACCACAGTAAAATTAAACTCTTTTAGGCGTAAAACCCATCGAGCGAGCCGCCCACAGGGGCCACGAAGACTCACAAGCCAGCAAAGGGAATGGCGGTCGGTCACAATCGTGAAAGCATTCCCGTACAGATAGAAACGAAAGCGCTGTACAGCGAAAACAACGGCTAGACATTCTTGCTCCGTAACCGAATAATTTCTTTCACATTTACTCAACGAGCGGCTGGCATACGCTATCACGTGCTGATCGCGTCCATGGCGTTGTATAAGTACAGCACCGATACCGATACCACTTGCGTCAGTGTGTACTTCAATTGGAGCTGATGGGCAGAAGTGGCGGAGGATTGGACCCGAGGTCAAAAGAAACTTCAGATGACGGAAAGCTGAGTCACATTCGCTGGTCTAATTGAATGGTGCATTTTTATGCAGTAGACTCGTAAGTGGGTAAGCGATGTCTGCAAACCTTGGTATAAAGCGTCGGAAGTACAAGCATAGCCCCAAAAAGCTCTGCAGCTCTTTTACTGATTTGGGCACGGTAAAACTTTTGATGGCTTCAATTTTCTTGGGATCTGGTCGAACACCTTCTTTGTCAACTAAGTGACTCAGGACAATTGTTTCACAATCGCCAAAATGACATTTCTTTGCATTCAGTACAAGACCAGCTCGTTCCATGAAATTAAGTACGATATCCAGACGGCTGTTGTGCTCACTAAATGTTTTGCCAAAAATTACAACGCCGTCCAAATAACATAAACAAATTTGCTGCTTTAGTCCACGTAGAATTGTATCCATGAACCGCTCGAATGTGGCAGGTGCATTACATAATCCAAAAGGCATAACGTTAAATTCATAAAGTCCGTCTGGTGTTACGAATGCCGTTTTTTCTTTATCTGCAATGTGCATGGGGGCTTGCCAGTAACCGGATCTCAAGTCAATAGAAGAAAAGTATGAAGCTGAGTGCACACAGTCAATTGCGTCATCTATACGTGGAAGCAGGTAGACATCTTTCTTCGTGACTGAATTTAAATGGCGGTAGTCAACGCAAAACTTCCATGTGCCATCTTTCCTTTTAACAAGGATAACTGGAGCGGTCCATGGACTACAGGATTCTTGAATAATGCCGCGCTTTAGCATGTCTTGAACGTGCTCATCTATTACCTTACGTTCAGTTGCTGAGACTCGATAGGGCTTCTGACGTATTGGAGGTGCGGACCCAGTGTTGATCGTGTGATGAATAAGACTGGTAGGCAGTGGCATTGAGTCATCCGAACACTGTCACGTGTTTCAGTAGTAGTTCCACTAGAATACGACGCTCAGTTGTAGAAAGAGACTTACTAATCATAGCCGTAACTTGGGTCTCCATGCCTGGTCGCACCTGCTGCTCAGTGACAGAGCTATTTAACGCCACGACAGAACCGGATATGCCTTCCTCGTAACGGGCGAGTTCTAGGCACCGAGGCAACACAGTTGGCTCTTCGGAGTGGTTTACTGTCCACAGCTCAGTGCGGCCTCTAGTCACGGGAATGACGCAACGAGGCACAAGGATACTCTTCTTAGAGCAGGTGAATCTCGTAGGTTCTACTATTGCCTCAAAAGATTCGCACTGGTGCCGAATAGAGAAAACCCGCACGAATGCTGCAGATAACGCTGGCACAATTGTGTCTTCTTCCACAGCAAATGCTCCAAATTCAGGTGTCGAGTCATCCACAAGAACCGAAAGTAGTGAAGGATTCAAAGCAATCTCTCCCGTACCACAGTCTAAAGTTGCACCTCACTCTTGCAGAAAATCAATCCCAAGAATCGCATCATGCGTTGACCGAGGTAGTACTGCAAATTGTACTCTAAACTTGAGGCCGCCAATAACAACATCTGAAGCACACCCACCAAGAGGAACTAAAGGTTCACCACCGACACCACGGAATAACACTGCACGGTCACCACTGAACATTACTTTTATACCTAAACGGTTCTTAAAACTCAAACTCATAACAGATATTGTGGCACCAGTGTCCACAAGAGCCATTGTTTTCACACCATCAACAAATATTTCCAATTTGTTCTTTAACATAAACACGGGAATAGGTATGGACGTCATCGACTCGCCGGCGGCCTCACCTCCATCGGCCGCGTCTCCTAGTTTCCCTGAGGCGGAGGGGAAGAACGACGTCGAGGGGAAGGTGACCTGCGCGGGCGCTGGGATGGCGGCGTCACACTACGATCAGATGCAGCAGATGAATTCCGCAAATATGTCGAATGGTATGAGTCTCCAGTAGGCATAGTCGGGGATCGCTGTTCGGTGTGCAGCCGTCCGTGAATGTTCGCGTGGGGTCGGTAATCTTCGACAGTTGGAAAACGGCGACGGCAGTATCTAGCGATATGCCCCGTAATGCCACACCTGTAGCACACAGGTTGACGGCGCCAGCGATCAGCATAAGAGTCCTCACTAACAAAGTCGCGACGTTGGTTGTAGCGAGGCTCTCGCTATGCGAAGCGCCGCTAGGTTGAACCCACGGAGTGGACAGGCCGCAACATTTGCCTTAGGTGCACAACTCTGCCGCACATATTCTTCACTACAGATGGCGTCCCTAGATATTGACAATTCCTCGCGTACAATCTCTCGTATCATATCAGCCATGGAAACTGAAGGACAGGCTTCAACACTGGCTACAGAGGTGACATTGGCCAGTCTTCCGAATTTAGGTGTAAATCGTCGCAGCTTGAGAGCCTAAAATGTTCTACAATGCTTTATAACATCAGCGGTGGTGCTCAGGTTCTCTTCGCTAATAAGAAAATTATAAACGTCTTCCGCTATTCCTTTAAGGAGGTGACCGACTTTGTCTTCTTCAAGCATAGTGGGGCTGACGAGTTTGCATAGCTTTAAGATGGCTTCGATATATGCAGTACAAGTTTCTCCGGGTACTTGCGCCCGGTGAAACAAAGTTTGTTCAGCGCGCTTCTTCTTTGCAGGTTCATCCCCAAAATTTTTCTTGATTTCGCTTGTAAAGATAGCCCATGTGCTTATTGAATCCTCGTGATTATTGAACCAGTCAAAGGCAGTGGCGGCAAGGAAGAACACCACTTAGCCAGCTTAGTAGCGGCGTTCCAGTGATTGTATTTACTCACTATTTTGTAGTGTTTCAGCCACTCATCAACGTCCTCCTCAGGTTTTCCGGAAAACGTACGCGGCTCTCGATAATGGGGCCAGTTGTTAGCCGTGGATGATCCTGGCTGTTCGATACTGCCGTCTTCAGTCTTGTCTGATGGCATTGGTGGTAGGCCAGCAAGTTTACGGCTTCTTCGGTAGATGGAACGCTCCGTGGTCGCTACCCAAGCACCTCGCACCTCTCGCCAAGATGTTACGTGCTTTGTACTCACGGGGGGTTTATTTACAGAGATCGGTCCAAACAGGACTGCGGCGAAGCGTACAAACGTCTCTCTGCCCTTGTTCTTCTTTCTTCTTCACCGATCTACCCGACCGTTCTTCATCTTCCGTCGCCGTTCTACGAAGGCGCGTGACAATATACCTGTTATACCCAATACCTGTTTTACAATATATATATATATATATATATATATATATATATATATATATATATATAGACGAGGTGTACTGTAGCCATGATGCTTTTTAAGCATTGCGACGCACATAGCACGCATTAGCTCTGGCCTTTTTGAAAGTTATGAGATTTTCTCTGTGGGTACTTACGAATTATACCCCATGCCTTATTTTGTTCTTTCTTCGCCACACTGCAGTTTTGCGTCCGCCACACATTATGGTTCGCTCGCACTACGTCGGATGACTGAGGGATGGCTGGGCGTGCGCAAGCTTAAATAGTAGTGGTAAAAAATTTATACGGTTCGTCAAAGTTAAGGTGTTTCTCTGTATGGTGCTTCGGCCTCATCAAGCCTCATCACTGGATTTTTGCCGGCGCACCAAGTATCCTGATGATGCCGAATAAAAAGTATTGTATTGTATTATTGTATAACGTTTAGAATGAAGTTTCCAGTCAGCTAAATGGAGCTTCCAACGTCACGGTTTAGTTTGAATGCTAGACGGTGTGGTTGTTGGGCTGATTGCTGTAGGCAGATGATTGCTCCTATGTAAATTATCCGAGCCATCGCCTTTAATATCGCTAAAAACAGATGGAGAACAGAAAGATAAATCATTAGAGCTCATTTGCCCCAAGCTGCGCGAGCAGTATGTGGGGTTTTTCTGCCTTAAGAAAACATTTGTATTACAGACAATGAAATCCTCTAAAATCTAGCCTCTTGTGCTAGTTTTTTCGCTGTCCGAGAAAGACGAGTGGGCGTTAAAATCTCTTACTATGAAACATGTATTGACTATTGGTTTAAAAAGTCTTCAATATTATGAACAGTTATTTGAGATGTGGCTCCAAGTAGACACTGCAATTGTGATCGCTTTGAAAGTGAGAAGTGTGGCAGCCACTTTTGCTAACCGACGTTGCAGCCTGTAGCTTAGAAGTGCAGATGTTGGGCCAGTTGGGGGATCGACATATTCAAGAAACCTTACGCAGAATGTGACAGGACACAAAGGGAGATACATGCACACAGGTGTCAAGTTCACGAGCTGCGATATGGTTTTGAAGTATGATAGGGACACCATCCGAGAGCCTGCATGCATGCTATCAGTCGCGGCGGTTCAGCACGTTCGTGTGTTGGGACTCAAGTTGGTTTTCTGTAAGCACAAGGCTACAGGTGGGTCTGTTGCTAATATGTTCTTTGTCACCTAAGTTATTAAGCAGTTTCCTGCAATTCCTGCTTATTACAAAAGTAATCTTATTTTACACGGGTGAAGCAGGAGACTAGGTTAATCTTCTCCCCGTGATTCGGGGTTCGTCCTTTTTTGCACGCTCCAAGGAGTCCCGCCGCCTTCCAGAAGACGACGGCACAGGAGTGCATTGGGTTGTCGTTTTCAGCGCATCCTCCGATGTGCTGAAGTAGGCCTCGTTTGAAGTCAGCCTCGCCGTGTGAGGAGAGGCCCTTGACCTCGCTGACCTGGAGAGTCGCGAAGCCTGTTTTGGAGGTGGTGGAGCAACGCCAGCTGCATCCGCCTGGGGCGCGGATGACCCTGCAGCAGGATCACTGGAAGTGCCCTGTGCAGAAGCTGAAGTCTGGTGTGACTCTTCCCCTTGTAGCATCACAATTGAGTAGATTGGATTTTGGACTGGCGAATGCCGCTTTCTCTCCTGTCGGAATGTAATGTTCTAAGTTAGTTTTAATGTTATTACCTGTATTTCTTTTTTTTTCCATGCTGGGCAAGATCAAGTGTAGGCTGGGTGTCTGTCCTCACAATATACGCAGTCGTGTAGCCCGGTTCGACGATCATCCATGGCATGTACATTGGAAGAGCATTTGGCACCGGTGAGTCGGCTTCGGCAGCTATGGGAGCTGTACCCATATCTTGGACAATTGTAACCAGCGAGGATTTGGGGTGTAATGTCGGAGTTGGAGTTTTGTGCAGCCTACTTTAACTGATTCGGGAAGAGTGTTCAAAGCAAAGGTTAAGACAATGCGTTTGGTTTGGATCCCACTGTTCTTAATGTCGATAGCTGGGTTGTGAGGGAACGTACCGTTTCATTGCTTAACGACTGTAATCTAGTATCACTGGCGACATGCGGTTTTCAAGGACGAAGGTGATATGTTGGATATGCTTTCCGCGGCAAACGCCATAAAATTAAAGTTTCATACAGAGCCATTATTTAAGAAGCCGGAACTTGGCAGTACAAGGTGTCAAGTTATTTTCAGAAGCACCTTTCACCATTTTAGTGGTTCCTGATCCTTTTCTAACTAAAAAAAAAGAATCTAGTTCATTTCCTCAAACACAACAATCCGGGACTGTATTCAAGGTTCAGTATCGACATAGAGGATGTGTACTATTCTATACCACATAAGGGCATCATGTAAGCTGTATAAAGTTTCAAGGTTGAACAAAAGGATGAAGCTGTTTTTTTGGGTCAATGCGGAATACCACTGAATGCGTTTCTTGAACTCCTGTGTTTTTACTTGCAATCCAGATATATAGGATGGCGAGAAGGTGCGCATGTGCAACAAAGCGGCATATATGCATTGGGTCAAATTTAGCACCAGTACTCAGCAATATTTTATTAAGTCAAGTCGGCAAAGCAATCAACACAGCCCATCAATGAACTAGCAACAGACAATACTATAAGTAGATTATTTTTTATTTTAGTTGATCTCTACATCTTGCATAATGGCAGAAGTTGAACACAGTAGGAAGTCAACTTCATTTTTAGTCGCCCCGTTAGGACTTTTCCATGTCCATTTCCGGTTTTTCCGTTTGCAGAAGAAGGTATTCATGATTCTTAAGTTATTGAGCTCTGCAAACTCAACTAGTAACTCCGCCCTGCTATTCCTAGAGCCAATGCCATAGTCACCTACTGCCTACTTTTTCGCTACCTTGTCATTGAAGTCGCCCATCAGTACAGTATACTGCGTCTTTACGTTTCGCATTGCCGATTCTACATCTTCATAGAAGCTTTCAACTGCCTGGTCTCATAGCTACATGTAGATGCATAGGCCTGTTCAACTTTCAATTTATACCTCTTATTAGGCCTAATGTCGATGCTTGCCACCCTCTCAATAATAATATACAATTCATCTATATTACCCGCTATATACTTATTGACAAGGAAACCTACTCCTAGTTCTCGCCTCTTCGGTAAATCTCGATAACACAGCACGTGCCCATCCTTCAGTACAGTATATGCCTCATTCGGCCTCCTAACCTCACTATGACATCCCATTTCATGTCCTGTAGTCCTTCTAGCAGCACTGCTAAACTAGCTTCACTAGCTAGGGTTCTAGCGTTGAATGTTTCCAGGGTCAGTTCCCAATGGCGGCCTGTCCAGCGGAGCCAGGAATTGTTAGCATCCCCTGCTGCGTCACACGTCTTACCGCCGCAGTGGTCAGTTGTTTCGCAGCCGCTGGTGATTGAAGGCCGGGGAACTAATAACTATGGAACTAATCATGAGAGGTAGCGGCCAATTATTGCACCAGGGTGGCCAACTCCTCTTCTGGTGAGGGAGTGCGTTGCCAGAGGTGTTCACCGGCATCAGGTCGCATCCCAAACCTGTTTATGCAATTCCATCGACATGCGAATTTTTTTTTTTCTTAGTAGCTGCTTCTTAGTAGCTGCTTCTAAATAACTCTGTTGGTTCAGATCCGCCTGACCTACTTTGCTTATGCCTTTCATGCCAGTGCTGGTCCCAGCCACGTGGCCCGCACTGGAATGTCTGTCCTCGTTGTTTCCAAGGGCAACGTTGGCCATTTTTTTTCCCCATTTGAGAAAGCTGTCTCAGCAGTTTCTGATTTTCTGCCCTTAATAAATCAATTTCATTTTCTAAGGCTTCCAGACGAAACACTAAAGCGCCCTTTTCTAGTTCAAATCTATCTAGACGCGCACTCTGCACGCAACACCGGCACAGAAAGTCACTTACCTTCCGCTCCCTCTACCGAGCCAAAACGAGTTTCCTTGAGATTAACTTGCGCCTCACTTTACCTTCCTTTGATTGAACATCTTCACACTGTTAAAATGTCAACAGTACTTCGATTCTGCGACTCTAATAACAATATACTTTTCTTTATTTCACAGTCACCTGTCATGTTGTGTTGAATCTTGGGGCCATACCTATCCGACATATTTAGAACCACTTTTCAAAATTCAAAAAAGAGCAATTCGGTTCATATCATATTCCAGTTACTGTGAAAATACGACGCCTCTCTTCAAATTTTTAAAGATACTTCCTCTTCATCTAATAATTCAGCATAAAACTGCAATAATAGTGTACCGTTCGATCACCAGCAACTATCCTTTACCCTCATCTCACTTTATCTCCTCACACGAAGCGCAGCAAAAAAAAAATTTCTCATCCCGATTAGCAAAAATGTGTATGGAAAAAGAACTCTTCTGTGTGTAGGGACTAAAATATGGAATGAAATCCCTATAGAAATAAAGCAAACTGCCAACTTCTCTGCACTACTAAAGGCGTACTATTACAATAGATTGTGACTTTTTTACTCCTTTTGAAATTTTGCCAAATGTCTGTGCTGTCTGCTAAATAATTTCCTTTAAACATTTTGTGTATGGATCCCAACTAGCCTGCGAGCTAGGGATCTAGATGCTTGTTGCAATGTTCCTTGTGTTGGTGTTGTTGTGTTTTAAATAAAAAAAAAAAAGCATGTATCAAATGAACTATTTCTACTACGAATTCTCAGGATATACAAACTGCAAAGGAAAGACACGAAAACGACTACCAAACACGCGTTAAAATAAATTCTGCTAATTCCGATAGCCTAGAAAAAAGAATAATTACCTAAACAAAATAGTTAAAGAATGAACGCCGAGAAAACCTAGCTGCCGGCACGAAAAACTAGGCTACTAGGACAAAGAGCTAAAATCTATTCTTTAGGCTGCCCCTAACCTAACTAGCTGAAAACGAAATAAGGTTAATAAAAGGAAGAACGCATCTATTTGACGGTTTCGGAAGCTACCGCTATCGCCAGTCGGTCCGTTTCCGGTAGTCACGTGCAATCGGAGGAGCGATGGAACACGCGTCCGCACCACACGGCTGTCAACTGTTGACACCAGGCGCCACCTGACGGGAGCACGCGGCCAGGGGACTGCGGGTCGCTCGGTTGCTCCGCGTTGAATGCGTGTTTGCGAGCGAGGGTTCTTCAATTGTGTCGTTAACGCGCTTTACCACCTATGCATGTAGGTGTGTGCAGTGCATCGCCATTTACACTTGCCCCTGTTCCAGAGAGTACTACAGCGATTTGAGGCGTGCTGTTTCCTCGATGACGTAATATACGAGGGTAGTCTACCATGCAGGTAACGAACTGTAAATAGCCGTTTATGCGCAGCAGTGGCGCGCTTCTTTTTCTTTGAGGGGGGGGGGGGGGGGGGAGGGAGGTCGAAGCTGCTCTTCACATGTGAGAAATCCAAACGTCGTTTTCTCACTTGTAGTTTTTGCGCACGAGGGTGTAGGTATTTGAACCTGACTCCATGGTGCCACCTTCAAACGGATCGACGAGCCTCGAGCTTAAGTTTGCTTAGGCGAAACATGTTTTTTTCTGCCAACAGTGTTTTGTATTTGGCTTCCGTTTTTTCTTTAAAAAAATCAAAGTACGACAATCAGGACTTCGAATTCTTATTTCCTCATTTCAGAGATAACTCAGTTTCAAAATGGTTGAGCGCAGTAGCTTTTTATTGCTAGTATTTACCTCGGACGCATCACGATTTCATTACGTGTTATGACCTACCCCAAACGTCTAAGCAGCGGTTTAACACCACCGATAGCTTCTAAATTAAATATACTCGTCTTGTCGCTGCAAAACTAGGGACAGCTGGCTGCTGTGTAAATATCTGTTCACGGATTAATACAAATAACGAAACAGCGTTATGCCCTCCAGCGGTGGCCCTGTTGTTAGCACGCTTGACTGCTGAGCCCGAATACATATGTTCGATCACAGAAGCAATGGCCGCGTTTCGATGAAGATGAAACTGAAGCCTCTGTGTAGTGTGCAATGTCAGTGCACGGTAAATAACCACAGGCAGTCGATAAAGTTCCGGAGCACTCCACTATGGCGTATCTCATAGCCCATGTCATTTTTGGATGCTAAAGTTCATATACCATATGAAAACTGAGTCTTATTGTTCCAGCTAGTATTTATTTGCTGCTGTTTCTTTGGCATGTACGATAATGTACAGGTGCGGCCATAAGTAAACGAAGCACGCTTTTCCAGTCGAAATAAAATCCCGCCTTTTGCACTTGAGATAATTAAATAATGCTGCCCTAGTGAAACGGCACTGGCGTCTACTACCGGGTGGTGTATACAAGACCGCTAGTTTCAGTTATGCAACACGTGAAAATGGTAGAAGAAAAAAAAACGTGCTTCGTTTACTTTTTGCCCGCACCGAAACGTGCAAAATATAAAAAGATGCATTATGCTTGACATGACAGCGCAAAATTTTGATAGGCGATATAATGTTCCAGGGATAAAAAGAAATGATCTTAATGCAGCGGTGTTCATAAGCAAAGCGCTACAAAAGTTTTTCTGCCGCTAGCTTGTCAAATCAGATGAACACAAATCGATAATTTGTTGATGTTACTGGCACACACCACGCGAACGGCAACGCAGCCTAATTACTGAGGTTCGAAATGGCTGGCAGGAAGGAAGAAGAGCGCATTGGAAGTGGAATTATATGCGAGTCATACGCAGGAGTAATGTTTGCAACTGTTCAAAAACTTTTTATCCTCAGTAAGGGACCGAAACGGCATTATTAGCGCCGCAGTGTGATGAGCCCCAGCACAGATTACGTGAACGATAAACTAAATCCCATGAATAACCAGTCGATTTTAACTCTACGGCAATGCAAACAAACTTGCTCCAACACAACCGTGCGGTGAAAATATTTTCGGCGATATTCTCTAGCGCACGAAGGCTAGCTAAACGCGGCTGCTGTGCAGGCGTGGCCCGGCGGTACCGAGGCCTCGCAGTCGCCAAGGGAGCGCCCGCGCGGCGGCGCGCTGGTCGGCAGAAAAAGGCCGCGGTCGAAAGCGGCTAAAAATTCTGGTCTATATGTTATGTTATCCGAAGCAAGAGCTATAATAAGAAAAGATGGCTATGTCGTTTATTTTTTACCTTTCACGCTTCAATTCAGCAAGGCGGGGGCTCTGCTGCCGGACATCGGACAGGCCCTCTAAAGAACGACATTTCGGTGTTCCGAGCGGGAAGGAGGTCGGCCGCATGCCCGTTCCCAACAGGTTTTTACTCAGCGAACAACGACGACCAAAATTAGCTATACTTCGAATTTAAGTTCGAGAGGTCCCCTGAATGGGTGTGTCGATCAGAGAGGGTGTCACACATTACCTCCTCCTAGGAAACAATGTTCAGTATGGCCTGTGAAAAGCCCCCGCCTCGAAACACTTGCAGCAAAACAGTACACATATGTGGCAAAAGAAGGCACAACCCTTATACAATGACTGTGATTGCGGCATTCACCTGGCTGCAACACTAGTTATGACCATTTGTCACAACACAATAACACCCAATGAGTTGAAAACCACTACGGCTCAAAGAAAACACAAGAAAGAAAAGGGCACCACAGGTGCATGCGGTGTCCTTTTCTTTCTTGTGTTATCTTCTTTGCACGCAGTGGTTTTCGATTCATGAACCAATTCGCTCCACAGGTCGTCATTGTAACACACCCAGTGAGATTCATCGTTATATAACAGGACATAGTTGTGCACTGAATGCAAAAGCAGGAGGGACTTGTACAAAGAAGGGAATATGAGTAAAATCCCGGTGATCCGGGAGGGACTCGTTCATTACCCGCTTTATAATGTCTCTATGACTAGTCCATCTGTCGCGGAGCGCTCAGTCGAGACTACAGTAGAAAAAAAATGTTTTGCCATCGTTCACTTACAAACTACATCTGGTAATCTGCGGTACATGAGAGTGGTTTCCGCTGACGCGTTGGACGCCCACAGCAGCTGACAGCTCTCTGCTCAGGGAAACCAAAGACGCTGATGTCTTCTGTGAATTAGTTACCACTGATAAAGTAGGTGGGCGGTTCGCGCTCAGTGCTGCGGCTGATTTCGGCTGACTTTAACGAACTGCAATCTTCCCCTGCTCGCTGCGCGAATCATCCAAGGTATCAGTAACAGTAGGCAATATGCTTTCAGGCAGTGCTGCACTTGCTTCAGCTCGAGCCTTATTTTTGGATGCCATCATTGCATTCTCAGTAGGATGTGACGGTTCGATTGCAGTTTATCAGCCGAAATCACTGGGTAAGCCTGCGCAGGAATAATCTATGCCTAGCGGGCTCAGAATATTTTCTGAAGGGGACCCTGCCTTACCCAATTTGGAAGCATTCCAGACTTTAACATCACTAAGTTAGACAGTGATTCGACCAAGCTGTCGCTGCAATGTATTTCGATGGACCTGCTCTGAATAATTGCATCTTTACTATGTCATCGACTTGTAAAGCGCCCCTACACCTATTTACATATTTTTAATTTGTTGCTGCTTATTTTCAACCCTACGAAGAATGTGTGTTTGATCCGAAGATGCATGTTGCAGAGACGCTGCAGCAGCGGGAAATCGAAGCACTCTGCAGGTGTTTGGCTCCACATTATGGAAGGAATTACAGGTGATGTCGAGTTTCGAGCGTGGTTTAAGACCATGCAGCAGGTCTACTGGTGACACGCCAGTAGTTGAGTGGAGTGTGAACAGGCACGACCCTAGAGGCTGAAGAACAGCTTGTTCAACGGGTTCTCCTTGGAGCTGAGCTTTCTGAATGGCCTTCTCTGTTCAATCTTTCTGTTCAATATTTTAATAAGGCCATTATTGCTTGAGAGTAGTAATTTGACAACCGCAAATGTCGCATGCCTCTCCTTTAGGAAGTCTTCGAATTGCCTCGAAACAAATTGCAAGCAAGCCATTTTCTGTAACGATCGACACTGGAAAACTCTATCTGCTAAAAGCAAAGATCAGAAATTCTATATCTTGGGCTGTTACTGAAAGACTTAAATAGATTTCTGGCCACCTGCAATAATAGTCCATTAAAGTTATGGCATACGCTGGGATTGGTGGAAAGTTCAAAGACCCCACAATGTCCATGCCCCTGCAAGGAGCGATTTGGCCAGGGAACTGGCTGTATGGTAGTGAAGGAGAGCTAAACTGCTTTATCATCTGCTTGGCATATGAGGCAGTGTTTTATGTATTGCATTGCCTGTTTATCTAGTTATGACCACCAGTATCATTCTCTTATGAGTTATTTTGTGCGAATTATGCCCGGATGCGATTCATAGGCCAACTGCAGGAAAGTGGGACAAAGTAGTTCAGGAATCACCAAGCGACCTGGTAGCATTGGCACACCACCTGCTAAGGATAATTATTCTTGGATATCGAATATAGGAAGAGATTGGATGATATAGCCTTCCTGTGCAATGTGTCCTTGCTCAGCTGACTGAAACAATCTTGCAGGGTAACATCAGAGGCTTTCGCACTTTGTACACTTGCCCTGCTTGCTTACTGGTGTTACCAAAGAAACGATTTCTTCCTCCCGTTTGCCAAACGTTTCTTCCAAGGGTAGCCTGAATAACGATTTAAGAAATCGTTAAGGTTAACAAATCGAAGGCAGGCTAGTCAGTATTAAGGAATATGTATTAGATATAGAACCGGTTTCTCGTGGTGTGCCTCAAGGTAGGATATTGAGGCCTTTCCTTTTTAATATCTTTATCAATGATATTTCGCAGGTATTTGCTCCTGCAAATCTCAATGCGGATTTTCAGAAAATAGCAAGGAGAGATAAGAATGCCTTCCTGAACATACAGTGTCAAGCAGTTGAGGACAACAGCCAATTAAGGAACACAAGAGGAACACTCTGTATAAGACAATCAAAGATATCAAAGGAAGCTTCTGTGCTAAGCTGGGCGTGATAAAGGACAAACGAGGCAAGGACCTCACTGAAGCCTCAGAGATAAAGAAGAGGTGGCAGGAATACACAGAAGAGCTGTACAAGAAGGACCCGGATGTGCAAACCCAACATAGGACGGTTGTAATTACTGATCTCGAGCCGGGCATTCTGAAGAGTGAAGTTGAATGGGCCTTAGCCAGCCTTGCTAAGAACAAAGCTAGCGGAATTGATGGTATTCCAGCTGAGTTGCTTCAAAACCTCAACCACGACGCTGTTAACACACTGCATACATTATGTCAAAAGATTTGGACAACTCTGCAGTGGCCACAGGATTGGATGAGGTCAGTTTACATCCCCATTCCAAAGAAAGGCAGTGCCAAAGATTGTTCCAACTACCGCACGATCGCGCTTATTTCGCATGCTAGCAAGGTGATGTTAAAAATCCTGCAAGGTAGGCTGCAGCAGTATGTGGATCGGGAGCTTCCGGACGTGCAAGCTGGGTTTCGCAAGGGCAGAGGAACTAGAGACCAAATTGCCAACCTCCGCTGGATCATGGAAAAAGCAAGAGAGTTCCAGAAACCTATTTACTTCTGCTTTATTGATTATGCGAAAGCGTTTGACTGCGTAGATATCAGCAGATTGTGGCAAGCTCTCCAAGAGATGGGAGTTCCAATTCACCTCATCTGTCTCCTCAGGAACCTTTATGAAGGGCAAGAGGCCACAGTCAGAACTGGGCATGGTCTTACTGATTGGTTTCCGATTGAGAAAGGGGTGAGGCAAGGCTGCATACTGTCGCCCTGCCTATTTAACCTTTATGCAGAGTGCATCATGAGGAAGGCCGGTCTCGACGAGTCTTCAGCTGGAGTGAAGATTGCTGGAAAACGTATCAACAACCTTAGATATGCGGATGATACCACTTTAATGGCAGAAAGTGAAGTGGAACTCAAGAGACTTCTGATGCGCGTACAAGAAGAGAGTGAGAAGTTTGGGCTTAAACTGAACATTAAAAAGACGAAGATCATGGCGTCTTGCCCTATCAAGTCCTGGAGCATCAATGGACAAGAAGTGGAAGCTGTGACAGATTTTCTGTTCTTGGGCTCCAAGATTACCTCGGAAGGAGACTGCAGCCATGAAATTAGGAGACGCCTGCTTCTGGGAAAGAGAGCAATGGTTAGCCTTGACCGCCTAGTAAAGAGCAGAGACATTAGTCTGCCAACCAAGATCCGTATAACCCGTGCTATGGTCTTTCCAGTTGTGATGTATGGATGAGAGAGTTGGACTGTGAAAAAGGCTGACCGCCGAAGAATTGACGCGTTTGAATTGTGGCGCTGGCGAAGACTCTTAAGAGTTCCTTGAACTGCCAGAAGATCAAATCAGTCGATATTGTCGACCATAAACCCTGACTGTTCAATGGAGGGTCAAATTCTAAAGTGAAAGCTCAGCTACTTTGGTCATCTGATGAGAAGAGAGGAGTCGCTGGAGAAAGATTTGATGTTGGGAAAGGTTGAGGGTCCCCGGAGAAGGGGTAGGCAGCGAACGCGATGGTTAGATGGCATTCTCGAGGCATTGCAGATGAAGCTATGTGATGTTAAGAAGATAGTGAGAGACCGGAAAGCGTGGCGTGACATGGTCCATAGGGTCACGAAGAGTCGGACACGACTGAACGCCTGAACTGAACTGAACTGCTCCTGCAAAGTATATAATATATGCTGATGATACGAGCATATTTTTTTCAGAAACTGACGTAATTGATTTGATATAGTAAATTCTGCACTCTTCCATCTTTACGATTGGACAGAAAAAAACGGCTTACAAGTTAATGCCACAAAAACTAAAGCAGTCATTTTTTGAGGAAAGAATAATACAGTTGAAATTAACAAAAGTTATTTACTTCAATAGCGTTCCTTTAGATATAGTACCAACATTTAAGACGCTGGGCGTCGTATTCAATGAAAAAATGACCTGGGATGATCACATCTATTTTATTGTAAACAAACTCTCGCAGATAATTTGATTGCTATATCGCCATCGTCACATCTTGCCTTCAAAAGCAATGCTCGCAGTCTATCATTCATTATTTAATTCTCGCCTCAGCTACTGCAATTTAGTTTGGGGTAAAACATCAGAAGAAAACTTAAGAAAGTTACATATCTTACAAAAAAGCTTTTTAGGAATACTTGAAAATGTCCCTAGAACATACCACACTATAACTTTTTTATAAGCATAAAATACTTTCGATTACTAAACAGTATAACTTTCATATACGCCGCGCTCTAAAACGCGAGAATACTAATAACACGTCTTTTTTTTTCATAAACTGGCTAACACTGAACTCAGCTACAAAGTCTACGAAACGAGAAACATCGATAAGTGGCATATTAAAACATACAGAACAACATACGGCTGTCAAACACTGGAAAATACGCTGCCACGACTCCTGAATTCCCTTCATTTCAATAATGTCCCACTAGAATATACCTCATACAAAAAACTGCTTGAATATTTCCTACTGAACGACACTCCATTATGAAAGTAAAAATTCTGCATGGTGATTTTATTTTGCATGCGAATAATTATGTATGTGGTTTTGTTTTTGTTTTTGTGACGAATACTTTTCATGTGGTTATGTAGTTTTCTGTGATAAATGTATTGTTGTTTTTCTAGATATGATGCACTACATTTGCTGCCAAAGTAAACGGCTGGGTGCCTGTGGCCTTGTCAAGCTGCCCAAGAGGCAGCTTTTACTGTAGGCATCCTGCAACCATGTACGTTGTGGTGGTGAAATAAAGTTATTATATATTATTAAAAGTGTCTGCAACGTTATTTTGAGTGCATTTGCAGTACTCTAATTGAAAATTGTAGTACAGCAACCAATCTATCCAGCAAGAGTTGGGTAGGCTCTACGACCCAAATTGCCGGCCGAAAGTAAGGCACTAATATCTGATGTCGGCTCTCAGTGTAAAGCATGTACCCCATAATATGCATGCTGCAAAACAAGCAAGCTAGTGAATAACAGCTTCAGGGGCGAGTTACCGCTGCATAGTACCCAGAACTACGGCGCAACATACACAAACACGTGGACAGAAACACAACACAGGCGCATACTACGAACTGTAATATGAAATAGAGCACACATTTTCTCTTCAACACTCAGCCAGAACTTCCTCTTCTACTGCCAAGTACATCACACAGGAGTTGGCCACCCTGGTGCAGTAATTGGCCGCAAACTCCTATGATAAGCTCCATAAAACCCCGGCCCTCAGTCACCAGCGGCTGCGGAACAACGGACCACGGCGGCGGTCAGACCTGTGACGCAGCAGGGGGTGCTAAGAAAGCCTGGCTCCGCTGGACAGGCCGCCATTGGAAACTGACCCCGGCTAAGTTTAATGCTAGAACCCTAGCTAGTGAAGCTAGTTTAGCAGTGCTGTTAGAGGAACTAGAGGGCATGAAATGGGATGTCATAGGGCTTAGTGAGGTTAGGAGGCCGAATGAGGCATATACTGTACTGAAGGATGGGCATGTACTGTGTTATCGAGGTTTACCAGAGAGGCGACAACTAGGAGTATGTTTCCTTGTCAATAAGTATATAACGGGTATATAGATGAATTCTATAGTATTAATGAGAGGGTTGCAGGCATCGAAATTAAGCTTAATAAGCGGTATAAACTGAAGGTTGTACAGGCCTATGTACCGACATGTAGTTATGATGACCAGGCAGTTGAAAGCTTCTATGAAGATGTAGAATCGGCAATGCGAAAAGAAAAGACGCAGTATACTGTACTAATGGGCGACTTCAATGCCAAGGTAGGGAAAAAACAGGCAGGAGACAAGGCAGTAGGTGACTATGGCATTGGTTCTAGGAATAGCAGGGGGGAGTTACTAGTTGAGTTTGCAGAGCGCAATAACTTACGAATCATGAATACCTTCTTCAGGAAACGGAAGAACCGGAAATGGACATGGAACAGTCCTAACGGAGAGACTAAAAATGAAATCGACTTCATAATGTGTTCAACCCCCGCCATTATGCAAGATGTTGAGGTAATCGGGAAAGTGCGATGCAGTGACCACAGGATGGTGAGGTCCCGAATTAGCCTAAATCTGAAAAAGGAACGAACAGATTAGTAAGAAAGAAACTCATCAACGAATTAGCGGTGAGGGGGAGGGCAGAATAGTTCAGGATCTCGCTACAGAATAGGTATTCAGCTCTAACTGAGGATGGCGACATTACCCTAGAGGCAAGGAACAATAATTTCAGAGATATCATTACTGAGTGCGCGGTAGAAGTAGGCGGTAGGATAGTTAGAGAGGATACCGGGAAGCTGTCTAAGGAGACGAAAGATTTGATTAAGAAACACCAGAGTATGAAAGCTTCCAATCCAACAGACCAGATCGAATTGGCCGAGATATCAAAGCTAATCAATAAGCGCAAGGTGGCCGATATAAGGAGGTATAACATGGAGAAAATTGAGCATGCTGTAAAGAACGGGGGAAGCCTTAAAGAGGTAAAGAAGAAATTAGGCATAGGCAAAAACCAGATGTATGCGATAAGGGACAAGGCGGGCAACGTCATCACTAATATGGACAATATAGTCAAAGTAGCCGAGGAGTTCTATACAGATCTCTACAGTAGCCAAAGTAGTCAGGACCGTAATGAGATTAGCGGTAGGGAAACACAGTCAGACGTTCCACCAGTGACGAAGGACGAGGTCAAGAAAGCACTAGAAACTATGAAAAGGGGGAAATCACCTGGAGAGGATCATATAACTACAGATTTGCTGAAGTACGGGGGGGGGGGGGGGATATTGCGCTAGAAAATCTGGCCACCCTGTATGCGCAGTGCCTGGTGTCATCGACGGTACCAGAACCATGGAAGAATGCAAACATTATCCTCATTCACAAGAAAGGGGACTCTAAGGACCTTAAAAATTACAGACCAATCAGCTTACTGTCTGTTACGTATAAGGTATTTACTAAGGTAATCGCTAATGGAATCAGGACAACCTTAGACTGCAATCAAGCAAAGGATCAAGCTGGGTTTCGGAAACGGTACTCTACTATCGATCATATTCATACCATCAATCAGGTGATAGAAAAATGCTCGGAATATAACCAGCCCTTATACATAGCATTTATTGATTACGAAAAAGCATTTGACTCAGTTTAAACCTCGGCTGTGATGCAGGCGTTGCGAAATCAGGAGGTAGACGAGCCGTACGTGAAAGTGCTGGAAGATACATATAGTGGCTGCACAGCAACCGTAGTTCTGCATAAAGAAAGTAACAAAATTCCCATAAAGAAAGGTGTTAGGCAAGGAGACACAATCTCCCCAGTACTGTTCACAGCTTGTTTAGAGGGAGTATTCAGAGACTTAGAATGGGAGCAGTTAGGGATAATTGTAGATGGAGAATACCTCAGTACCGCTGATGACACTGCATTGCTAAGCAACTCGGGGGATGAACTGCACATAATGATTGATGACCTAGACAGAAAAAGTAGGAAGGTAGGCTTGAAAATCAATATGCAGAAGACTAAGGTAATGTTCAACATCCTCGGGAAGGAACAGCAGTTTACATTAGGTAGCGAAATACTGGAAGTAGTAGGCGAATATGTCTACTTAGGACAGGTAGTAACCGCAGATCCGGACCATGAAAAGGAAATAACAAGAAGAATAAGATTGGGATGGAGCGCATTTGGCAAGCACTCGCATATTATTACTAGCAGCTTACCGGTATCGCTCAAGAGGAAAGTATACAACAGTTGCATCTTGCCTGTGCTCACCTATGGGGCTGAAACATGGAGGCTAACCAAGAGAGTTCTACTTAAGTTGAGGACAACCCAGCGGGCTATGGAACGAAAAATAGTAGGGGTAACATTAAGAGATAGAAAGCGTGCAGAGTGGGTCAGAGAAATAACTCAAGTTACCGACATTCTAGTGGAAATTAAGAAGAAATGGACATGGGCAGGACATGTAGTGCGAAGAGAGGATAACCGATGGTCGCTGAGGGTAACAAACTGGATTCCAAGGGAAGGAAAGCTTAGCAGGGGGCGGCAGAAAGTTAGGTGGGCGGATGAGATTAAGAAGTTCGCAGCGGTCAAGTGGATGTAGTTAGCACAGAACCGGGTTAAGGGGAGAATTATGGGAGAGGCCTTCGCCCTGCAGTCGGTATAATCAGGCTGATGATGATGATGACATCACACTCGCACACGGCTTCTTTCTTAAGCAGATGTCTAGCCAACAATAAACGTTAGCAGCCCAATCATCCCAGTCCATCACTCATAGCGTCGAAGCATGACCGCCACAACTTCTACCACATAGACACAAACTAGAAAATCCACCACACATCTGCAGCTGCAACATATAATGTTCACGCTCACTCCAAGAACATTTAAACGAGTCCAGTTCATGAGATTTTAACGGCCAAACACATCAAGGCAACCCTTCTTACAAACATTGAAAGCCTTGGTCAATCTGACCAGCAGCAGTTCATTACATACAAAGATGTCTTTTTTCTACACAGACACAAAATCTTTCCTAAATACCTGGCTCACCTTCTCTTCATAGAGGCCAATCTTCCGAAACGTCTTCAGTAAGACATCAAGTTCATAGAAAAGGACTTCTAATAAACACAAATCCCTCGCAACAACTCAGGAGCATTCCTCAATAAAGGAAACTTCTTTTCGGCGTAAAGACAGTGAGTCTTCACTCTAAAATTTCCCGGGCAATATTGTCCCGATACTTATCTAAAATCTTGAGCCTACTACGGAATAGCTCACACTTGCACTTTTGACAATGAAGGGGTAAATTATACCTGTTCCCATTCTCTAGAGATTTCTCATGCTCCCTTGTTCTATCATTGATGCACCTCCCAGTCTGGCCTAAATATACTTTTCCACACGTCAGTGTAATCTCATAAACCACTCCCACCACACAAAGCGCTTGAAATGCCTCTTATGGCATTGTGCTTTCTTACTCTTCCCTATTCATGAACACGAACCACCTAGTTTATTTGGACAGAAAACAGGCAGGAAGGTATGATATTCCGGTTGTGTTTTCTGCGCCGAGAACACCAAAACTCATCTGAGCTTCCACCGTGCGTTCGAATGATTGACCTTGTTGTAGCATTTCCCGCAACAGCTCCAGTAGGTCTGCATGATTATGCAGGAACTTGGCACAGTATTCAGTTGGATCTAGGAATGCCTGCAGCCACTTCACACTCCTGGAGGAGGTGGATCGACTATTGCTTTTATTTTGAGTTGTAAAGTGAAATATCATGAGCCCACAAATCATGCCCCAAAATATGTGTCCCCTTACCGAAAAGACATTTCTGATTCACTTTAATTCCCATTTTTGAAATACGAAACGGCCCTTCTTAAATTGCGATCGTGCTCAGACGTCGTCCCCACACCAAAATTTCATTACAAGAGTGCACTGCGCCCGTAAAACATTTCAACACTTATGACATAAGCTTTTGAAATGCTGCTGGAGAAGAAGTGAATCCAAAAACACTCTTTTAAATCTTAATCTGAACAAGAGGATAAGGAAAAGGGTTATACCTAAATTGAGGACAATGCAGAGGACTATAGCAAGAAAAATGGTAGGTGTAACGTTAAGGGATAGGAAGCGTGCAGAGTGGGTAGAGAAATAACTCTAGGTAATGACAATCTGATGAGATCAAGAAGAAGAAATCGGCATGAGCAGGACATGTAGTGCGAAAAGAGGATAACCGATCGTCGCTTAGGGTTACGAAATTGGATTCCAAGGGAAGGAAAGCGTAGCAGGGGACGGCAGAAGGTTAGGTGGACGGATGAGGTGAAGTAGTTCGCAGGGGTGAAAGGGATGCACCTAGCACATGCCTGTGTTATAGAAAGAATATGTGAGAGGCCTTAACTCAGCAGTGGATATAGTTTGGCTGCTGATGATGATGAGTCCTTCGAAGGATATGAACGTTGTCAACTCACGACTTGTTTCCTGATGGCATGCTGGTGTCAAAGTCCAGCTTTGTAAACCACGTAGCTCCTGTCAGCAACTGCAAGATCCCTTCCGTACGCGGAAATGGGTAGTCGCTTCGATGACGATGACTTTCTTGGGCTCCCGCAAGTCCATACACAGGCGGAGGGAGCCATCTTTTTTTTTTTTTTCGCAACCACCAGTGGAGACATACACTTCATGCGTCAACGCGTTCGATGATGTTTTCGCAATAATGCGCACAATTTCGTCGACCTTTTGTCGAAGTCTCAGTGGAAGGCGTCTCTGCTTATCACTGATGAGAGGAACATCTGTTGGGCAGTTGATTTGATCAGCATAGTCCTTCACAAAGCCGTGCTCAAATGAAAACTAAGCTTTAAATCCTGGTGGTGTGTTCTGAACCTCGAACGGATTACAAGTGGATTGAAGACAACTCAGGATTGACCACCATCACGTTGATCTGCAGAGTCTCTATGGCGTCAAGGCCAAGCATGAAAGTAACTTGTCGAGGGACATGAAAAGTCAACGATGCTTGAGTATCGTTTTACAATGTGTCAGCTGCGAAAGAAAATGCCCATAGTAGAAATCAACTTGCCAGAGTAGTCCCCAAGCGCCAGGGTTGACGACGACAAGGTGCAAAAGCATGCAAAATATATTCGAAAATCAGCATTGTTCACAACAGAGACAGAAGCGCCTGTGTCGATTAGCAGAAGGACTGAGCTCTCTTGAAACGTTACGGTAACAATACTTCTCTTTTGCGCACTTCTATGCCCAGAATGCTTCTATGCCCAAAGTAGAGGCGGTGCCTGTGACGCGCGAAGCCCCGAGGATTGATGCTGTAGGCGGCAAACTACTGTGAGGTGTCCATTTGTTCCACAGTTATAGTACAGTCGATTGCGGGCTTGACAATTTCTTGCGTTTGCATTATGTTTCGGTGGGCCACGACGGTAGCAAAACGGTTGACGACCCTTATCCTTACATCCTCGCTCGAACTCCGGGCGCCGTCCATCTTGGCTGCTTTCCCATTCTTCATCGGCTCTGGAGCCGCTATGTCGGAAACCCGACGCTGTGTTATTGTGTTGTACGTCATCTTTCTCACGAGCGGACGCTCGAAGTCCTAAGCTGCTTGACGGACGCACTGTATACCGAACATTTTTCCCGTAGACACAAGGTCAAGTAAAAAAAAAAAAAACAAGAGCAAGCGCTAACTCACAACTGAAGTTTTTTCAAGACACATGCTCAAATAAACAGAAAAAACCTACCAAACCGAAACAATGCAGACATCAATAACATCACGTGTTTCCCCGGATATCCCAGTGATTCAGCCAAGAACAAATTCCCTATCAGAGAAGCGGAGGGAGTCTGACTTAGGCACTTAGCTTCATTGATACGCATAGCAAGTCTTCCATAACCTCTCGCAAAAGTTGATCCCAGCCTGCATCTGAGGTGGCAGCACTTATCCCCTCACTTGCGTGTCGGGGGGTGGGCAGATCACCATGTCCATTGGACGTTAAAGCTTAGTCTACCCATCTATCTCTGTGCCAAAGCATAACTGTTGTTTTATAGAAGAGCAGTTCGCTTCGGATCTTCTTTTTGTTGTCGTTCATGCCACACCAGCGGCAATGCTTAGGGAGGTTAACAAGGAAGTCTCCCTCGTGTAATCTCTGACGTTCACCCAATATTTTATTAACCCATAGTCCGGTTTTTCCGATGCACAGTCCACCACAGGATAACGGCAACTTCTAGACAACTACCCTGGCACAAGTAACAAATTGAGCTTTATGTTTGATACCATGCTCATTTTCGTCCTGTTCTTCTGCCGCCATCATTCTTACGGCTCTGCACCTGCAAATAAATTTCTTCTAACGTTTTGTTTTTTTTTGGGGGGGGGGGGGAGGAAATCACCACCGGAACTTCGCAGCGCCCGGCTACATTCATTAGTCCGTGTGTCAATTTATGGACGTAAGGTATTATGGCAAAACTTCGGCGTTCTTTTTCTCGAGGCTTTGGTTGTGGCCCTGCCTTAATTTGCTCGCCAACGTCCCTCAAGCTCCCATGATTACATGCTAAGAGTACCCACTTCTTTCAGCCTTTCCAACAGATGCGCAACACTTTTATTGATCGCTTATGGGCAACACTTGGCGAGGGCAGCTTTAAGGCATGGAGTGACTAGAAGAAGGAAGGCACACCAGCTGATGCTAGCCGTGCTTTACTGACGTCCAAATCCCCACATGGCGCCTACTCTGCTCCTTAAGCCCCAAGCTCTCGCTTTTCGTCTTCCTTTTTTGTCCTTCTCAATCATCAGGCTCTAATCTTCAATACACTCCGGGCCCCGAAATAACAACTGCTTATGGATAGGGATGTTAATACGCCTAACTACCTCCCATTCTTGCTGTAAACGAATTCGGCACGAGCAGACTGTCAAATCCTTACCCATCATACGCGTATATTCCACGATGATACCAGTCGGCCAAACAGCTTTCGTACATTGTTCAGAGTGACAGATTTAGAACATAATTTTTGGGGGGTTCATCATTACTTTCTAGCGCAGAGAAGTGACAACATGTCAACAAGGAATGTGACGGACACCTGCCTCATTAAGACTGGGGTAAATTAAAGTGATTTCTAAGGAATCGGTGATATTTTGAGTCACTTGTTAAACGCCCAGCTGTGGCCGTCTGCCATTTACCCTCGGGCAGGAGTCGGGAAGAAGCGCACGACGGAAACGTAAGCAGAGAGGGAAAGCAGCCCCTCTTCCGAGGACATTGAGGTCCCGCTTGAAGGCGGGCGGACAGGCGGTTTGTTCTCGTCGCCGCTTCGCGCGGAGGGCTTGTTTTTTAAAAAGAGCGTTACGATCTTCAAACACCGCCGACCCCGTAGTGCGCCGACTACACCCATCGCCCAGAGGCGGGACAGCGTTTAAACGAGCGCCTCGTTTGGAAGGGCGGCACATCGTTCGAAGATCAAACGCTGCCAAGCTGAAGGGTTTAAGGCCCTCGTCCTTGACGTGAAGCCCATAACAGTGACACTTAGTCCATGCAGGCACGCTGAGTGGGTCTCGGTGACGATTCCAACCCTGGATGCCAACAATGGTAGGAGACGCCGGCGCTGAATGGATGTCTGAGCGTGTGTAGCAGTGACGGATAAGATGCGGAGCGGGAGTGCGCGGTTCGGCTCATCTGATGTGGTCCGCAATGGTGGCGCTCGGACGCTGATAATTGACCTGTGGAAGGAGCCGCCAAGGGCGCAAGCTTTGGGCGATGGTTGCGCTGCACGTTGGACTCAGTTTTCTATGTGTTTTACTGTGTTCACGTTTTCTTTCCAGAGAGAGAAAGTGTGTGTAACACTTTGAAAGCATGGGACGTGGCATGTAACCTAGTGAGCCAACCATTTCAAGACTCATTTCTAAATTCAGTTCGTTAGGAAACGAATTCGTTGCCTCTTTTATACTGTTTGTTTTAGGAAGAGAGTGATGAACTTTACGGAAATAGAAATAGAAGACATGCCAAAGTGGTTGTAAACCAATCATTGTGAGTTCTTTGTGATTGGGTGATCAAAAATGTGAGCCGGGCCGCGAAGTTAGTAAAACCGGGTCCCGGGGCCTGCAGATATCGTTATGAGCTAGATTTTGATCCCTTGCCACTTCGGCCATGCCGGACAGTTTAGCCAGTTCCATGTTATCATGCTCGCTGTTTCACCTGTTGTAAATATGTACATTCCTGTATAAAGTTTTGAGTTCATTTTCCCCTCAAGTCAAGTTGTTGTTGGCAGTTATGGTCGCCAACCGTCTCAGACGGGGTGGCACCCACGACAAGGTTTTGGTGCAAAGACCCCTATTCACAGCCAGGCAAGAACCTTTTATTAACTTGATCGGTCTTGAACTAACAAAAACTTCAGTTTCAGATAGTAATGTTCCCAGCTGCGGCGTATCAAAATATATACGAGCCTTGGGCTCGGCAGCACTTCCGGCATGAGGGTCACCAACTCGATTGTCTTTTTTGCACAGGTGACCGCCACTACGCTGCTTTTACCGGCGGTTCAGCATGATCCGCTACGATGGACAGCGTCGCGTAGAATATGGCTCCCCCACGATAAAGATCGGCACGAGGCAGATAGGCCGCAGCTATAATTGCTGATTTCTAGCGGATTCAACCAGACGTCATCTCGGACGATTACATCAAGCTACGGAGACAGCGCCATCATGGCGTCGGATCGGCCGCTGCTTGGTATAAAAGCAGCAGGAAAACCTGGACGACTCCTTGGGCTCGGCAGCACCTCCGACATGAGGCTCACTAACCCGATTGTCTTTTTCGCACTGGTGAGCAAACGCTACGGCAACTGCTATCGAGCGAGCGGCCTTTGCCTCGTAGTGCTGCCGTGCCCAAGCTTGATCTGTCCAGTGTTATGTAATATGCTTTATTCTATGAAACGCTTGCTGCTCTCAGGAGACATTGAAATGAACCCAGGACCCGATACCGATCAGCTCATGGTTCAACTCCAGGCTATAGCAGATGACATTAAAGAAATAAAGGAAGAACGCCTAGCCTCCATCGATAAAAAATTGGAAAACATTGCCAAACTTGACAGGAAAATATCATGTCTCCAGGAAATTGATGTCCTTAGGGAAACAATTACTGCCTGGAAACTAAAATAGGTGACCTGGAGAACCGCTTTCGAAGGTCAAAGTTAATAGTTTATGGTATTCCGGAGGACAGTGAAGAAAACAATGAATCACTGGAAAAAACCGTAAATGAGGAAATTGTAAAAGATATCCTAAAGATTGACCCTGTTACCATGGAACAAATTCACAGACTGGGTAGGGCTAGCACTGAAAAGAAAACTATACCAGTGATTCTTAAGCTTCTTGATTCTCGTGACAAAACAAGAATACTTCAGAACTGCAGCAAACTAAAAGGATCGAAATATTCCGCGAGGAATATTTCTCTGCCCGCGTACGGGGCATTAGGAAAAAATTGTGGGACGCTGTGAAAGAGTACAAAGATAAGGGTGATAAAGTTGCACTAGCTTTCGACAAAGTGCGCATTAAAGGTGAATTTTTCTGCTGGGACAATGAGCAGAACTGCATTAAGCTAGTGGAAACCACGCCCCCTTGCACCGTCGCCCCAAAAAATAGCCAAAGCGAAAGAGTAACATTACGACCGCGCTGTCCTCACAAAAAATCCAAATAACGTCGTTAACATATGCCCGTAGCATAATGAACAAGGCTGAGTCCTTAGAAAGTATACTCATCGGCATTAAACCAGACTTTATGGCAATTACAGAAACCTGACTGACATCTGATATAAAAGATGCTGAGGTTACTCCTCCCAAATATGCTATCGTTCGAAAAGATAGAGGAACACGTGGAGAAGGGGTTGCCCTCTTCATAAACAAAAAAGTTCAATTCATTGTACTTTCAGATATTGAAGGTTTGGAAGCAATCTTTGCAAAACTGCTACTGGTTCTTGCTCTATTGTAATAGGCTGTATTTACCGCAGCCCGTCAAGAGATCTAGACTTCATGTTAGCTCTACATCACTATTTGGAACATCATTTTTTAGCAGCCAGACTAATCTTGCTCGGTGATTTTAATGCTGAAGCAGGACTTTTTGACGGGTTAGTTGGTACATGATGTTGATTTTTATAGCGCTGATTTTTTATTTTGATTTTGATTTTTGATTCTTGATTTTTATAGTGTCTTTCTTCCTGTGGTGTTTCTTCAGCGCTATAAAAATCAAGATCGTGATTTTAATCTCCCAGATATTGACTGGTACACAATGAAACATCACAGTGCTTCTTCCCATGCTCTTTTTTTTTTTTGATACTGTGAATCCCATCAGGGATTGTAACAGGAAGGGCTGTGAGCATATTATACTACAGCATAAAAGCTTACACAATAATACATGGTGTCGAGTGTTACATGCAGCTTACAACAATCGAATAACACAGATAATATCACTTATATTAATTACATGATTACGGATGATACAGCGAGGGGATCAGTATTAGTTGTAATTGACATTCAAGGCACAATCAAGGTTTGAAATACTAAAAAAGAGAAAATCGACTATAATGAATTCACAAATTGACTCAGGCACAACAGGCAAGAAAAAATACCAAGAGAACAAGGAAGCATAAAAATAAGGAATACAATTGTTACTGCAATGGGTATAATTAATCTGCAACAAGGGAACAAAACTCAGCTAAGGACGAGGTGTTAGTAATGCGCGTGTGTAGATTGTTCCATTCTCGAGTTGATTGTGTATTATCTGGTATATGATTTTAAGTCTTGCAAGATAGGCTCTGTTTTCTAAGGTTAGTAATTCTGCATGTTTAAGTAATTCTGTTGGTGAGTCTGTAATGGAGTGTTTATTGTATATAAATCTTAGTGCCTTTCTTTGTACTGCCTCCAGTTTTTTAATGAGCTGTTTAGTAAACGGGAACCAAACGGTATTAGCGTACTCTAATACCGGTCTTTATATGCAAGTAACTTTTGATATCATGCTGCAATTTAATCGAACCCAGATGGTAAACCAACCAACACGTGAACAAGGATCTGCCCTTAACCCTCTTGATCTGGTTTTTATTAGCGATCACTTTCCTCTCGATGACTCTAAAATAGATATACTTGAAGGAATATCTGATCATAAACAAACCATGTGCAGTGTTCCTCTTACTGGCGCATATTCCGTCTCACGCGCACATACTATCATTCTCGATTTTTCCAAAGCAGATGATACTAGCATCCTAGACCATCTTTTCTACGAGTTCGACTCCTTCAATAATCTTTCACTAGATTCTTCCAGAGATATTAATGCGCTATGGAACTATAGCGAAAAGCAAGCAGTGCTGAAGAACGCTAAAAAACTGAAGGGAACTAATGTTTTAATTGAAAATGACTATTCACGCTGCACACTTCGAAGGCGGAGATTACTTTGGGAAAGTGCTAAGGGCGAAAAAGACAGTGGGAAAAAGGTGTTTTTGCTGAATGATAAGCTGCGGATAGATAACGACATATTTGTATGGGACGACCAAAGTAACACTGGGGTAAAAATTTCGCGCTCACCTGCTTTAACGGAACACGCATGACCAGTCCCTTCATCTGCACCAGACTATCTGCGCCTTCTAAACGTTAACGCTCGAAGCATAGTAAATAAAACTACTGAACTTGAAAGTATTCTTTTATGCTATGACCCTCATGTGACCGTAATTACTGAAACGTGGCTTCACGAAGAAATAAGCGACCAAGACGTTGTCCCGGATTCATATTCCATTTTTAGACGAGACAGACCTTCTCGTGGTGGTGGGGTTGCTGTCATACTATCCAATGGCACAAAAGGTACATTGTTAGAGCAAATAGATGATCACGAAAGTCAGTGTCTTCGAGTTGACTGCTATGGAGATTCGTTTATATTGTTCGCGACGTACCGCCCTCCTTCCGCCAGCATTAATTTTCTAACTAAAATGCATGACTTTCTTGTGATGTACAGCAGAAAGTGTATAATAATTGCCGGAGACCTTAACTTACCTTGGCCCAACCTTTCATCGAACTCACCTCATGAAAGCGTTGTCTCGGACATTATGTTGGCTTGTGATCTCACACAAGCTGTTAATATTCCAACGAGAGTACAGGGCACATCATCCTCAGTATTAGATCTGATTTTTCACAGCCGATCACTTAGTGATGTTAGTGTTGAAGTAGCAGATGGCATCTCCGATCACAAGTTAGTACTGTTTACATGCAACATGCGTATAGCTAATTGCCCACCAGTTCGGTGCAGGAAGACCGTTAGGGATTTTACCAGGGCTAACGATGAATCTGTTCTTGATTACCTCGAAATGGCCCTAGATAATTTTTCTGAGGGCGATGTGAATGACCTATGGAACAAATTTAAGTCCCATTGCCATTTTTGCATAGATAACTTCATCCCAAGTAAAACTAAAACTGTTCGCCGAAAAACTCCGTGGATTACCTGCGAAATAATTCATTTAATTCGCAAAGTCAAACGGCTTAGAAAACGCAAGACTAGTAAAGTACACAACCTAAGGCGTGCATTGGCAGAAAAACTTCGTGTCAGCAAACAATATTTTTATTCCAATACATTAGCTGAATTCATCAAAAGTAACCCTGCCAAATTTTGGCGCCACCTTAATCGTGAAGGACGCAGAACCGTCGATCGTGTCAAAGTCGGCGAAAACGTTGTTCGCGACAGGTCACAAATGGCCAAGGAGTTCAATCATTTCTTTCAGTCAGTTTTTTCGAATCCCCGTCCCCACCCTAGTTCTTACAATAACACGACCAGCGTTAGCCCGGAATTCATAACATATGAAGGAATTTTTTCAATGCGTCTCAATTTGAAGCCAAAATCGTCTTGTGGCCCTGATGGCATCCCAAACGTATTCCTGCGACGTTACGCTGAATCACTAGCACACTTTCTTGTTATTATATTTCGTTCATCACCTTCTACTGGCGATGTTCCATCTGACTGGAGGCTTGCCCGTGTTGTGCCTGTTTTCAAGAAAGGCAACCGCGATCAGTTAACCAACTACCGCCCGATATCTCTCACCAGCACTGCATGCAAACTTATGGAACATATTATTTCGAACTACATATCTGAGTTCCTAGATAAGAACAACGTTTTCTCCCCATTTCAGCATGGTTTTCGCAAAGGGTTGTCGACAACTACTCAACTGGTTTCCACAATACATTCCTTTTCTTCGGTACTCGATAATGCTGGCCAAATTGATGTAATATTTCTCGATTTTAGTAAAGCATTCGACATGGTTACGCATTCCGGTCTATTATATAAACTTGACTAGATGGGTATACCTCAAACTGTGCTTAATTGGATTTCATCATATCTAGACAAGCGCCAGCAGTTATTCGATTTTGAAGGCCATTATTCAGACTGCCTTTCCGTAACCTCCGGTGTTCCGCAAGGAAGCGTGATAGGTCCTCTTCTTTTTTTAATTTATGTGAATGACTTGACTGCCTCTATCCATGAAAGCGTGAATATTCGTTTATTTGCGGACGACTGCCCGCTCTTCAGGGCTATTAATAATACAAGTGATCAAATGGCTTTAAATAAAAGTATTAACGCTGTTTCTGACTGGTGTGAAAAGTGGGATATGAAACTTAACGTCAATAAAACCGTGTTCATGCGCATCACGAACAAAAAATCGTACCATTCTTACCGATACACTATCAAGGACACCCTTATAACTGAAACCGACAGCTTCAAATATTTAGGAGTTACAATTAACAATCACTTGAACTGGTCCCCCCATATTCAGAACATCTACTCATCTGCCCATCGCAAACTAGGCCAACTGAGACATAGGCTCAAGCACTGCACCTCCGATGTAAAGCGTCTAGCATACAATTGTTTAGTCCGTTCCAAGCTAGAATATGCCTGCGAAGTCTGGGATCCTTATACAAAGCAGGATATTAATAAGTTAGAGCAAGTACAAAGATCAGCAGTACGCTTCATATATAACCGCTTCCGCAGACATGATTCACCATCACAGTTGATAAGAATAAATGAAATCGAATCATTAGCATCTCGGAGAAGGCTAGCAAGAATAAAATTCCTCTTCAACATCTATTACCGCACGCTCCGTATGAATCCTTCGTTGTATTTTCAACGCTCATCGTCCAGAATTACGAGGCGTCGTCATCCTCATAAACTAACTCCTGTATTTGCCCGCACAAACCAATTCAAATATTCATTTTTCCCAAGGACTTTAACCGAGTGGAATGGTTTGCCTTCGCATGCGTTTGAAGGTCCAAATGTCGTCTCCGCAATTCAGCAATTTTTGAAGCAATAACGTATATTTTTTGTAATATATCAAAATGTGTTCTTGTTCTTTCCTTCTGCTATCTTCTTTCCACGGAAAAATGTACTGTACATAGGTGTGTATAACGATGCTCGATTGTGCCCCGTTCCTGCCAGGGCCTTTTATGGCCTGCAGTATTGTATGAATAAATAAATAAAATAAATAAAACTATCGTATCTTACTGCATTCATAACTTAGTGCCACGGAAAACGAAAGCCATTAGAAAACGCAACCCCTGGATTACACGTGCTGTAATTCATACAAAGCGCAAAGTTAATCGTCTTAAAAAATCATTGAAGATAAAACCTTGGTCTGGAAAAAGAAGTAAACTATCTCGAGCAGTACAAAACCTAAAGGTACAAATAAAGGCAGCTAAATTACACTACTTTTCCTACACTCTACCCAACTTTATAAGAACTGCTCCAACAAAATTTTGGTGTTAGCTTAACCCCAAGACTACCAATGATAATCCAGTCGGAGAAGTAGATAGCACTAAAAAAGCGAATACATTGAATGATTATTTTGCTTCGGTATTCACCAAGGATAATGGTATAGTTCCTCCTCTGAGTAAGAAGACAACAAAAAATATTGAACCTCTAAATATAACTGAAAATGGGATACTGAACTTGGTACTAAATCTGGACACTAAGAAGGGGCCAGGGCCAGATAAAATCCCAAATTCCTTTTTTCATATAGGTACGCCGAGTGGGTATCCAAATGCTTACATATAATATTTATTAAATCCCTCTCAACTTGTGCTCTGCAAAATGAATGGAAAATACCCAATATAATACCGGTACACAAATCAGGAACCAGGTCAGATGTTACTAATTACAGGCCCATCTCTATCACCTGCACCGCGTCTAAAATCCTCGAGCATTTATTCCTTAAAGGGCAACTCCGGTGGTTTTTCAATCATTTTGTGTTTTTAATTGAATTACATTCCTCGGCACGTCCTGACTCCAACACAAAAAACCGTTTTCCAAAATTCCAATTAGAAGTATTTTTAAAAAAGAAAAACAGCAAATCGAAACCGAAACTGCTTTCACGGTCAGAAACGACGTCCCATTTGACGGAATAGTGACGTCACACTCAGTACTAGAAAAACATTCCTACGTGCGTTGGATGGTGAAAATAAAGTATGGAAATCATGATGCACTGCATAAAATGTCTCAGGTAGTTCAATATAAGTCCCACAATTTCATAATCACGCGGGAAGTGAACAGTAACGCCGGTATACTGTTTGTGACGTCAGAAACTCAGTGTTGCCTGCAGAAATACTCTCAACTTAAGCCATGAAAACGGCATATTTTAAAACCGTATTGCGCGTGAACGGATTATCGTACGGCGCCCAAATTTTGTAGAATGCGCCAGGACGAAGAGGAGAACCTGTGGTAAAAGTTTCACTACAATATTCGAGTGTCAAAAAACCCCCGGAGTAGCCCTTTAAGCACATAAATGTTTTTCTCAAAACTAACAACAAGTTGTCTTCATTCCAGCATGGCTTTCGTCAGGGGTTTTCAACCGTAACTCAGTTATTAGAATTAGTGCACAGCTTAGCTCAAACCGCAGACAACCAGAAACAAACAGACCTAATACTGTAAGATTTTCAAAGGTGTTTGATCGGGTGTCGCACACTAAGCTTGTTAACAAATTACAATCGACGCTAGGCCAAGGCGATATATTTAACTGGATTAGTAACTACTTAACCGACAGGACACAGTTTGTACAAATCAATGATCAAACGTCTAATATAGTTCCCGTTGCATCAGGCGTACCCCAAGGCTGCGTCTTGGCACCTGTATTATTCTTAATCTTCATTAATGATATAATGACTAATCTTAATGTTAACATACGGCTTTTCGCCGATGACTGCATTATATATCGAGAAATCAACTCATTCGATGACCACAGAGCTCTGAACAGTGCACTAGAAGCTATTAGCAACTGGTGCACTGACTGGCAGATGACACTTAATGCAATGAAATCTGCTGTCATGTCAATAACTAGAAAGAAGCATACATCAAGATTTCAGTACACTATAAATGGCACCTCTATCGCTGAAGTTAATGAACATAAATACTTAGGCCTATTATTAACCTGTGACCTCAGATGGAACGCCCACATCAATTATATAACCTCAACTGCACTAAAACGACTATTTTTTATCAGACTTTTACCAATCAAGACATAAATAAAATTGAAGCAGTACAAAGGAAGGCAGTAAGGTTCATATTTAATAAATGCAGAATAACGGACTCACCAACTGAAATAATGAAGAGACAGGGAATAAAAACACCTCAAACCCGAGCTAAAATCGCACGCCTCAAACTCCTGTACCAACAACTTTAACTTTATCGACACTTAAAAGTGGATCCTGCTAAATACATCGCTTTCTCTGCAACTAGACCGACACGTAATAAGCATTCAAATACGCTAACTGAATATCACTTCCACACTGACTGCTTCAAATACTCATTCTTCCCTTTAGCCACAAGAGAATCGAACAGCCTGAGTTCTTCTATTACTAATTTATCTTCGTTCACTAAGTTTGCAATCGCAGTGGAAAGATATTTAACTTATTAACATAAAGTTCTTTTATGCTCATATTCTCGGTATGCCGCCCGTTCGAGTCTGTTCTTGCTCTGTTCCTTGTGATTTAAGCGTATACATGTGAAAACAGTACGTTTATGTTTTTTTCTTCTCTTAGTGTAGTGTCGTAACACATATATAATTCTCGTTCATATCTGCCTCATATCTGTTTTTGTTTGTAGGATATGCTTCACCATTTTTGTACCCTATGCATTTTACATTCTTGATTTGCTTTGTACATATGATCATGTCACTGTGTGTTCCTTATATGCTCTATATACACTTCTTGGTACTAACATATGCCCAACTGCAACAATCCCGAATGGGACTAGCAGTATCTGTAAATAAATAAATATATTTCCAAAGTTTTTCCGCAGGAACAACTTTAAAATTCTGATCAATCTTTCCCCTCCCAACCAGGCAGCGCTCTAGGCATTAAACTTCCACGTTATATTATCACTAGCACGATAGTCTTTCACATGTTGCGGTCTAATAGAAATTTGAAGCTTCTCAGCGTCCCTACATGGTCGTTTGACCGGTCAGGAAAATCAACACCTCTGATTTCGAACGTTCAAACGTTCTGCAGCCTTTCGCATCGAAGAGGTTCTGTCGGAGCAGCAGATGCTTTCAGCCGAAAACGCGCACACACCACATATTTCGCCAGGACACATTTAAAACACTGACGCGCTCACGTCATCCGGATCCTTCTTCGCGGTTCGATTAGTGGGTCACCCACACCGCCACGGAGAACATGTGACACCACAAGTCGCGTTGACAGATCTTCAACACAAGCGCTACTTCAGTGGATGCCACTAGAGCATTCTGAAGACGGCTGCTTGTTCTGGTCACAACGGGTGAAGAGCGAAGATCATGTATCTTCGAGGATCCGTCAAAACGTTTTCCTTTCGTGTGTTGAAGGAATAACACCATAGCAAAAGAAGCTTTCTGAACTTGGTTGCACCAGACAGTCTTGGCGTCGGTTTTTGTGCATCAAGGGGACCGGTATACGACAATCGGTGAACTACAGTTATTGATGTAGCGTGAGATCCGAGCAGTTACTCGAATAATTCTGCTTGCAATGCTGAACCGATATAGTCGAAAAAGTGGCTCCCTGGTCGGCCTCACTAAAGTCATCACGCCGCTCTTCATCTTGACACAGAACGGGCATAGCCATCCCAACGGATCGAAAAGGTGTGCTGAAGTCTGTAAAACGTAATGTTTCGTGTTTTCTTTGCAAGATAGCAATTATAGCATTGCGTCGGCAGTTAGATGAAGCCGGTAAAAATTAGTGTTCCAGAAGAGGCCAAGAACCTTCGTAAGTACCGAAGGTGAATCTGGTGATGCATCTTTATCGATGTGTTCTTGTGCTGGGTCATTCGTAGCCCAATTTTTTAGCGTCATGTAAGCACCGTCGTTAATACTGTACGCTTCTTCGTATAACTCAAACGCTTTGGAACTCGAAATACTAGTAATGAGGTCAATAAGTATAAGCATGTGGAGAGGAGCGCAGCTGTACGCTGTAAAGAGGCCTCAACATGTTATAAATGAGGAAGTAATGTTGCGCCCAAAAGAAACGGGCTTGCAGTCGTCCCGAAGGACACACGCGTGATTGTGTGCTGCAGAATGGCCGGCAAATGACTCGGGCAGTAGTGCGTGCAGAAGCCATAAGAAACGTAGAGCATCTTGGTCACGCCGCTGAAAAGGGAACTGCAGGAACCCCTGTAGCACATTCGTGGTGAGGCCTATCGGATGCAGTAGGAAAATAACTAGCATCGTCACCATATCGTTTCTGAGGTAAGCGGCCTAGCTGTGGTTCACTGGTGAGAATCCATGCGGGTTTGACGACGCATTCAAGACGGCTCGCAGCCATATTCTTGTAGATGATTCTTAAATCGCACCCTTGTGATGCATGTTTTAAATATTCTCTTCGAGATACGGCTCACATGGTACGTTTCCTGTATTACCGTCCACTTCATAATGCCTGACTGCTGCGTCGTACAGCTGAAGCAAGTCGGCACCGACGCCAAGGCATTGAACCTGACTGTACAGTAGAGTGAGCACCACCGAACGATTATCACCGAGGCTAACATCCAAGGTCTTCTCAGGACGTGTGACTTTATATCACACGTTTCGCAGCTGGGTGTTCTCGGGAAAGCTCTGTAATAGTACGCTGTCTTGGCAAGCGCTCGTTGAAGGGTCACATATGTCAATGTTAGCCCAGAAACGATGGAATGTATTCGAAACTTCTGAGTTGACAGAGCTCGTTCTAAGCACGTAGACTGTCCCGACGTGAGATACATTGCTTCCATTACATGAGACAGGGCCTTGCAAAGTCGAACCAAGTCTTGTATTGATGGCTGCGATGCTATTTTCCTCTTCATTAGAACAGATTTCATAACAAAAGTACTTGGAAATTTGGTCTGCCCCGATAAGCAAATGGATTTTTTTGCCGACATTCAAGCCTGGAAAACCATCGCGTCAGCAAGAAAATTAGTTTCCCCAACCAACTGTTTAAGGAACACGTGTGCACTGGAAAATTCAGCCAGAGCATCGCAAATAGACGAAACTTCGGTAACGTCAATTTCATGTTTGATGGTCCATATTGGCTTCGTAGATGCAGGCGCACCTAATTGAAAGTGCGTGGTGGTGACCCCGCAGCTGTCCCGAACAGACGTCGGTTCTAATGAAAGTCCGTTGGCTGCCGTTATCAAACATACCTCTGATATACATCAACTGGCTCTCTGTGATCAACCATGCCCTAAAAGTTTACAATAGCAGTTGTGAGTGCATGTTACTTTTCGTCGCATCATCAGCCACAGCATGCAAGCTGACGCTGTTTACAGTTGTAGCTGTTTGCCGTGAATGATCGGCTTAATTACAGATTGAAGTCCGCATGCCTGCCTCACCACTGCTAACAGCAAATGTTACGACGGCAATGATTTGATCTATGCCCTGGATTCGTGCATCGAAAACAACTACAGGATCTGGCTAAGAGGCTTCACCGCTCTGGCAGACTCATGTCGCAAGTCCAACATTGCGTTGAGTCAATCGTCGAACAGCAGAAGCACTGATCGCCTTGACTAGACGTTGCGCTGTGTAGAACAGAAGCCGAAGGCAAACTGCTCTGAGGCCAGCCGCATGCTTTATCTTTGCCACTAAGTGCGGTCACGACTGGCGCGCCATGACCCACCTCTTGACTGCTCGATCGTCCCTATTTTTTGAGCTTTCACCTCGATTCGTTTGCGCTGTGGCAGCCGTTGAAGCTCCGCTTCTGCCGACTGCCGTTCGGTTCGATACTTGGCCGCTTATGGTAGTCGACTTTACTCTGTATTACTTTCACAAGAGTAACACAACAGCGAGCGCATGCAACCCTCTTATGTTGATGGTGACGTAGTCGAGAAGGCTGCGTAACGCAACCACGTCGGCAGGAGACCTGACGGGCTTGAGTGCCCGGAGGTTTGCCAAGTGCTGTTCGATAATAATCTGTTAGTTTCCGAAACGGGTCTTTAGTATGCTCATGGCGTCATCGTATGACATTTCTCTAACTTGAATTCCCTCGACTGCTTGCACCGCTATTCTTCTAACCAGGCTCTTCAAGTAATGAAAGCGATCTATATTGTCTGCCTTAGTGTGGAAGGCATGGCGGTACATGTCCCGAAGGACTGGCCAGTGGGGCCTGTTGCCGTCGAAGCAGAGTAAGTCAAACTTTAGCAGGTGGTAATCAACTCGGCCTGATCGTTCAGCAGCCTCACCACAGTAGGTTGACTGTCTGCCGTCGGTAGTTCAATAGCAGTGTCGGTGGTATGATAAGAAGCAAGCACAGCAGGAGGTGGCGTTTGCAAACCCTCGATATGGCGACGGAGTAGAGTCAAAGTTTCTGCGGCGGAGCCTTCGTACTGTAAAACTAATGCAAATTCTTCTCCCACCTCTTCGTCCGAAAGAAATGTCACGAGCTGTTCGTTGAGGGATCGCAGGCCATCGTTGCACAAACTGAGTCACTCATGGAACTGCCTAAATGCGAGCAGAGTGCCAGCACCCGATTCGATTAGTTGAGCAACTTCATTCCGCAGCCGGCTATTTAAAGCCCGCTGGGCGGTGCGCTTAGTTTTAACCCGTTCCATCTGAAGTCGGAAAAGCCGCTGGTGTCCTGAGGGCGTTCCTCTTGGAGGTTCGCTGGCAGAGATCCTCGTAGCCTTCCTGGACGGCACATGCGTGTTTGCTGGTACCCTCCAGGAAGGATCCATAAAGTACCTCACAATAGCCTGCCGAGTTTCGGCACCATAAATTGTAGAAGAAGGAAGGCACACCAGCCGATGCTAGCCGTTCTTTAATGAGGCCCAAATCCCAACATGGCGCTCACACTGCTCCTCGAGCACCACGCTGCCGCGCTTCTTCCTTTTTGTCTTCAACCGTCAGGCTCAAATCTTCAATAGTGACAATTCCATTCTTTATACTTTTGGAATGGCAGGTTGAGGATTCGAAGATTCATTTTGACCTTGGGGCGGGAAGTCCAACATATATGTTTTGAGCGATAATGTAATAACAAATCATGAAACTTGAGCTTTGCATGTCTGGTAATTTCTACTGTGAAACTAAAGGCCAGGCGTACACTCTTAAAATCGTCTGAGTGCGTTCACGACAATCTGTTGCTGATTCAGTTCGGACGACAACACTAATAGTCGTCAACATATCTGCATACCTTTAATATGAGCCCACATGAATTTCGCTCCATGGCGCTGTCTACCTTGACTAAAACATTTGTGCCAGCTTAGCTTGGTTAAGCCTGCATATCAGAAGCGAAAAGGTTCGGCAATGCCATGGCTTAGCTTGTAGTTACTTGGCGTAGTTGGCCCACTACACACACTTTCAAATGGATTGTCTAGGAAGCGAGGCTGAAACTCACGAGTAGCATAGCCAAGCTCACTCACCCGAATGTCAAGGTCCACTTTTCGTAAACGGTTAACCTCATCGCCACATCCAGGGTTCTTCTCAGCAGTAAAAGAAGCCCGTCTTGCTGCGTCCCACATAGGTTTCTCTTTAACCGCTCGGCGCGCTGTTCTTCACTATCCTCGGCCCGCCGCCTCCTCTTGTTTTCATTCCGCCGTGCAGCAATGGCTTCGGCCTGAGCAGCAGCGCCCGACACCTTGTCTCGTTTCATTCTTCTCTTTCCCGGCATACGGTGTCACGGTGCCACGCCGACGGCTTGAAAACCTAGCGCAGTACATCATTCTTCTTCTTCTTCTACTTCTTCATCTTTTTCGGCTCCTCTGACGTCACGTGGTTTGCGCATACGCAGCTGTGGCTTTTTCTAACGACGGAGCACACGCGAGACTCTGCGTTGACTAGCCTAGTGAAGCTTTTCGCTTCAAAAGATCTCCCTAAGGACGAAAGACACGCGTTACCCGATAAAAACACGAGTTTACTATACGAAAAATTTCTCTTCCACCCTATGACCGTAGACTTAGCCTAAAAGGCGAGTATTTCTAAAAACGACACAACCGATACACCAGACCTGGACATGAATGCACTCTCATTGTACTCCGAAATGCATTCCCGGACTTTTTTTCATTACCTCATTATTTGGCATGGTGTAGAAGAAGTCCTAATCTCCACACTGCAGCCCAGGGTTCCTGTTGCTCAGAAGACTCACCCCTGCATCATAAGTTGGAGCGATGAATGGGTCATCCACCATCAGGCTGCCCAAAGTGTGTCTGAATGCACCGTATTTGCCAAAAGTAACCGAACAGCCCAGCCGGCCGACGGAGCAGGCGGTGGGCCGAGCAGCGGCGTGGCGGTCGCCGTAGGTGGCCGCTGCTCCCCGGCTCCGGACTTACTATCGAAAATGCGGTTTTGTGCCTAAAATCAGAGGTGCAGTCGACATTGGTAATAAATCAGAGAGGCGTTGGACGATTAGCACCAGGTGCCAACGGCAAAACCATAAATGGGGCGGTACAGGGAGATATGGGCTGGGCTTCTTTCGAAGTACGGGAAGCTCAGAGTAAAATATTATATGAGGAACGCCTGAGGAATTTGATGAGTAACAGATGGGCAGCTAGACTATTTAAATACCTGTACTTCAAAAGCGTTGACTCACAATGGAGAAAAAGAACTAGGAAACTAACTAGTACGTATGCTAGTCACAAGGACGGAGAAATAAAGAGCATTCAGCAACAGGTGAAAAACACAGAAGATAAAAATTGGATAAATTCGATGGAGAAGAAACAGAGAGTGGAATTATACCGAGAGTGGAAAATGCAGATAAGGAAGGACGCTTTCTTTGATAACTCAAGAGGCAGTGTCCTACTTTTTGAAGCTAGACAAGGGCGCCTTAGAACACGCAGCTACAAAAAAAAATTAACAATGAAGATGACATATGTGCTGTATGTGGTAACTCCAGTGAAACAATTGACCATATTATACTCGAATGTAATGGTATCCATCCGGAAGTTGATGCAGGCGCAGTAACTGTCCCTGACGCTCTGGGGTTTAGAGATACCAGTGGCCGGGTGAATAAACCGACGGTGGAAACTAGCAAAAAACGACTGGAAGATTGGTGGCTTAAAAGCAGAGAAGTGACATAATGTTAGTAATGTAGAAACAAAAAATTTAAGAAATAGAATGATGGTTTAATTAACCAATATTAATCAATAATTAAGATATAGGGAGAAAAATGAGCTTGATAGGTACTGCTACCACCCCGTTTCAAAGGTGACGCTCCTATACTCCATCCATCCATCCATCCATCCATCCATCCATCCATCCATCCATCCATCCATCCATCCATCCATCCATCCATCCATCCATCCATCCATCCATCCATCCATCCATCCATCCATCCATCCATCCATCCATCCATCCATCCATCCATCCATCCATCCATCCATCCATCCATCCATCCATCCATCCATCCATCCATCCATCCATCCATCCATACATCCATCCATCCATCCATCCATCCATCCATCCATCCATCCATCCATCCATCCATCCATCCATCCATCCATCCATCCATCCATCCATCCATCCATCCATCCATCCATCCATCCATCCATCCATCCATCCATCCGAGGGTGAGCTTGCTGACGTAAAGGTGCTTCCTCACTATCTTTCGTGGGATGATAAAATGTAAGCGGGTAGCATGTGCGTCATATCTATTTGTACCTTTAGAGCACTGTACTAGTGATTGAGGGCGCTGTGCATAGCAAAACTCGCTCAACGCTCATTTTGGGCTCGCGCCGTGAAGCTGCGCTTTCGTTGGAATAATTGCAGCCCGAAATCCCAGTACACAACTCCCTGTAGATAAAACGATTTCGAAAATAGTTGCTTTTCTCTCGCTTCAAATGTTAGCTCAGCGAGATAGTGCACGGATATCTAAACCTCGGTCTAGTTTTTCCCGCCAGTTTAGTCTTCGATGCTGACGCATCATTGAGCTGGACAGAAACAAAACCGAGGCAATATTTTCCGCTCTTTCAAGTACGGCAATTCCAATTTGTGTAATCTGGCGAATCCGCCAGTGACGTATTTGCCGCGGCTTGCTCACACACAGAAGTGCGTAACAGTTTTCGCTGTTGTAACGCCAAACTGAATGCCGGAAAATGTGAGCATAGATAGCCACGGCCTCAGGAATATTAGGCAATGGCGAATGAGTGATGTAAATGTTCCCCTGCATTGATCCCCCAAAGAACGCCTTGCTGTTACGAAGCGTGCCTATGAAGTTTTTCATCTACTTGAATTGAAACTGCCTCTGTTCCTGCAATAAAGTTTAGCAAGGGCAGGAGCCTCAGGTTTGCGAGCTTGATCTTGCATTGTACTTGCAGGATTCATTTCATTATCTTATTTACGAGTTACTGATGACACCACTACTGACATTTGTAGGCCGTGAGCTCGTAGCTACGCGTGGTGAGCAGAACGTTCCTCTCTCCTTTTCGCACGGGCGCTGCTCGGACCCGGCCATCCAGGCTCAGGTCACTAAGTGGGTCGAAGAGATCGCCGACAGGATGCAACTGGCGGTCATCTGGCGCGGCCAACAATCAAACTGAACCGTCGCCTCTTAAAGCCGATGAACATAAATGTTTTCCCATCCATCCATCCCCATTTTGGAGGATTTTTATTTCACCCTCTTACTCGAGCAGCACATTCGCTCGATCGGTGGTTTCTTCTAGAGCGCTGTACTTTGCCGTGTACTCGGGCTGAATAAAGCCTGTTCGAGTATGCAACTCGTGTTTGTCCTCTCTGGCTTGAACCCATCACAGTGGCTGTTGCGTATTATAACCAGCAGGTGGCCATGGTCATCTGTACTCAGCGCCACCACAATGATATAAATAGCCTTCCCAGGTAGGGAGACGCGTTCTTTGGTGTTGCGTGTGTGTACCGACAAGCTGTCGACAATAAACCCGTCCCACCGGCGTCTCGACTCTAACAATGGCGACGAGGATGCTACGAACTTGCCGGGCCAGACTAAAGCAGCAAGACACAGCAGCCGTCATGAACGCCACACAAGAATCAGCACCGTTCATCGGGCGTCTGTCGGAATTCTGCTCCCGCGACAGGTAACATATGCCTATCTACCTTGAGCGATTCGAGGCCTTTGCGAGAGTGAATAAGCTCGACGAGCAAAGCAAGACGGACCTGTTTATTACGTACCATACTGGGTGACGGCGCATATACCACTTTGCGGAAATTGATGTTCCTGGACGCTCCCGAAAACAAAATTTATCAAGAAATAAAACAGGCTCTTCTCAACCTATTAAGGTGGTAGTTTGTGATTGTTGTTAACACATGTCAACAAAATAGCGCAGGGACAGAACAAAGAACAAGCAAGGACACACACGAGCGCTAACTTCCAACAGTTTATTACGAAACCCAGGGTGGTAAATATACACGGCGTGTCAATGCATTGAGCAGACTCAATACGCAGACAGGAGGACTAACAATTTTCAATGGTTTCTCAGGTAATTTAGACCTTTTTGCGACAAACCTACAGACCGTTTTGCAATGCACATGTCACCTAAGCTATCTATGGCTTCAGGTTCGATGATTTCGCTGGTAGGTTTGCTAGGGTTTTTGGTGATTCCCTTCAGTTCAGTTCAGGCGTTCAGTCGTGTCCGACTCTTCGTGACCCTATGGACCATGTCACGCCACGCTTTCCGGTCTCTCACTATCTTCTTAACATCACATAGCTTCATCTGCAATGCCTCGAGAATGCCATCTAACCATCGCGTTCGCTGCCTACCCCTTCTCCGGCGACCCTCAACCTTTCCCAACATCAAATCTTTCTCCAGAGACTCCTCTCTTCTCATCAGATGACCAAAGTAGCTGAATTTAACTTTAGAATTTGACCCTCCAATGAGCAGTCAGGGTTTATGGTCGACAATATCGACTGATTTGATCTTCTGGCAGTCCAAGGAACTCTTAAGAGTCTTCGCCAGCGCCACAATTCAAACGCGTCAATCCTTCGGCGGTCAGCCTTTTTCACAGTCCAACTCTCGCATCCATACATCACCACTGGAAAGACCATAGCACGGGTTATACGGATCTTAGTTGGCAGACTAATGTCTCTGCTCTTTACTAGGCGGTCAAGGCTAACCATTGCTCTCTTTCCCAGAAGCAGGCGTCTCCTAATTTCATGGCTGCAGTCTCCTTCCGAGGTAATCTTGGCGCCCAAGAACAGAAAATCTGTCACAGCTTCCACTTCTTGTCCATTGATGCTCCAGGACTTGATAGGGCAAGACGCCATGATCTTCGTCTTTTTAATGTTCAGTTTAAGCCCAAACTTCTCACTCTCTTCTTGTACGCGCATCAGAAGTCTCTTGAGTTCCACTTCACTTTCTGCCATTAAAGTGGTATCATCCGCATATCTAAGGTTGTTGAAACGTTTTCCAGCAATCTTCACTCCAGCTGAAGACTCGTCCAGACCGGCCTTCCTCATGATGCACTCTGCATATAGGTTAAATAGGCAGGGCGACAGTATGCAGCCTTGCCTCACCCCTTTCTCAATCGGAAACCAATCAGTAAGACCATGCCCAGTTCTGACTGTGGCCTCTTGCCCTTCATAAAGGTTCCTGAGGAGACAGATGAGGTGAATTGGAACTCCCATCTCTTGGAGAGCTTGCCACAATCTGCTGTGATCTACGCAGTCAAACGCTTTCGCATAATCAATAAAGCAGAAGTAAATGGGTGATGCCCTTGCATGCCTCAAAGACGGGTACACAATCTTCACAGTGTCTGCAGTGCATATCAAATAAACCACCTCTTTTTTCTTTAACATTGTAGCGATGTTCGCGAAGGCGTTCATTCAGGCACCTTCCACTCTGACAGAGATATTTCTTTCTGCCTGCCAATGGAATGTTATACCCAATTGTTTCCTTATGCACCTTCACGTGCCTGGGGTAACCTGCTGCTTCCAATCGAGCCACCTGTGAGCTAAGACTCTCATCAACGGTGTGTTGGCATGACTTTCTAATAGCACTCGACAAGACGGACAGCACGATATTCCTCTTGACCAGCTTAGAATGCGACGAACTATACGGCAGGGGAGGCTTGTTGGCCCTTGGCTCATACACCCAACACGCGTGATCTTTAAAATACAATCGCAAATCCAAAAACCTAATGCTGTTCTGCTCGGGCAATTCGGTGGTGAATGTGAGTGGTTTAAAACATGCATGAAAGGATGCTAAAATCCGCGAGACAATAGGGTCTCCGAAAGCAATAAACTGTTCCGAATGACTGCTGTCAAATGACTACTGTTTTTTGAGCGGCTTGATGATCTTAGGATTTTAAAAGAGTTTCGTTATGTTGATGAATTTTTGATTTTGTTGGATATTTCTGTTTTTATTGACCCGTTTGGCGAGTTATTTCAAGAGTAACCTCCATAACGTTGACATTTGTTGAGCCTGCAAAAAGCAGGTCCAAGCTCTCAACTATGTATATTCATCCATAGTCGTTGCTTCCGTACGACGCTCAGGTGATGAAGCCGGTACATATAATACCAGAGATTGCGTAGACTGTGGGACTGTTTCACCCGTTGTAAGACAACTGCGGCCACTTGACTAGTTCCTAATTAATTGAAATATCAGTGTGAGATGGAGAGCCGCTTTGCGCTGTGGTGCCCAGTAGCTAACACCGGCCGACAGAAAAAGTGTGAACCATCATTTTCGTGACACTGCAGGCGAACCGGGCGCAAGCAAGAATGGCGTGGGAGCGAGGCCTGACGCCATGCTGACGCAAGTGTCGTACAGGTTGCAGGTGATGGAGAAGCTAAGCAGCGAAGTCAAACGTACGAATGTCATTCACTTGGTTTTTCTTTTTGCCATTATGCGGTGTGGTTACGCAAGGCAAGGACGGCGGCCGGACACCGGACAGGCCCTTTAAAGAACGATACTTCTGTGCTGTGAAAGGAAGAAAGTCGGGCTCGCACCCGTTCCCAACATTTTCATTGAAACAGCGAACAGCGACCAATCAGAAGGCCCCATACCCAGAGCGTCAAAGTTATTCGACATTCGCAGAATCAGCTAAGTGGACAATTTAGGTCCCAAAAGGTTTCCTGAAACACTGCTTGCAAGGCGCGCACGACAAAAATTGCTGCCCACCATGAATGGGTGGGGAGCAGCGCGCACATGCGTCTGCATCGGACGCCATCGGGGCGCTGTGCCAATGAAAAGTGTAATGCAGCGCTTGGTGCGCACCGAAGAAAACGAAAGAAATTAGAAAAAAACGCTGATGACAATCCCCTGTGACATGTGACATCTACACTTTAATATAAGAATGAATCAAATGCAAACAATAAAGCTTGATTTGTTCTTCACTTGTGTGGAACGAAATATTGAGATGAATGTATATGGAATATATATTGCAGCTGAGGTACGCAACAAGAAGCTTTGTTTTAATGGGGGTTGATCCAGAAGGCCCTGGAGAGCAGGTCAGAGTGCCGAGAGACGGTAAGCACCAAACTTCAGTATCTTCGAATCGAACGTCACGGGACCACTTCTTCAAGTCAGAGCATGAGATTCGCGTTGAGCAGCCGCCTAGCGGCTGCTGTTGCACACGCTCCCTTACACCCTTGCAAAACAAAACGTCGACCCGATGCATTCGAAAGGAAAAAAAAATAGAGTAAGCAAGAAACGTGCGGTAAGGCGCTTTGTTAATCTTCTAGGGCAGTTCTCGCGAAAAGCACGACTTCATGGATACGACGTGAGCCACCTCGGTATTCTGCTGGCGATGAGTAACAGAAAATTCGTCCGGAAATACTTTGTACGTGACGTCACTCAGCTGAAGGAACACTTTGTATGGGCCAAATTAGTATTTCAGAAATTTCTCGTATAGTCCACGACTTCGAATAGAAGTCTAGAGTCACACTCTGTCGTCCGGTTTGAAAGTCACTACACGGTGGCGGTGATTATAACGCTGGGCGTCTCGGCCTTGCTGCTTCCGGATGCGTGCCCTCGCCGGCTGTCGCGCTTCTTCTGCGCGCTGAGTAAACTCCTCGGCGCCAACTTCGAGGTCGTAGCCATCATGAGGCAACATGGCTTCCAGCATTGTCCAAACTTCGCGGCCATACAATAGGGAGAACGACGCCATTTGTATTGTTTCCTGATGCGCCGTGTTGCAAACAAATGTGGCGTATGGCAGGACGTCATCCCAAGACCGATGTTCAACATCCACGTACATAGACATCATGTCGGCAAGAGTTTTAAGGCGAAATTCTTTATAGCCTCATCTTTGTCGTCAGCAAAAGTCACGCTTTTGCTGCGGCGTTTGGTCGAGAGGAGATGACGCCATGGAGGTTTCGACCAACAACAGAGCACCACCAGACTACGCGCGTATGCCTGCCTTATATGACCATCGGCAATTAATGATTAATTACTATTTATTGACTACTTAGTAATTACTCATTAGTGGTAGTTGCGCAATAAATAATAATTGCTAATTACTCGACACGGATTACTAATTGCTGCTTGCTGATTATAACTAATTAGTAATTACTAACGAAGGACAGTTGTGCAATGAGCTAATTATTACTAATTAAAGTCGCGCACCCATGACTACAGTATGCGCGAATGCGTGCCTTATAAGGTCATATACAAATCAATGCTTATTTAATACTAAATGAGTAAATAATTATTTTCGTAGTACTAATCGTTATTGAATTGCTTATTCCTAAATAATGCTTACTAAATTATTTATTTATTGACTAACTATGTAATTAGTGATTGATGATAAATCAGTTATTATTACTGATTAGTGGCAGTTTCGTAATTAATACTTAATAACTGCCGCCTTATACGGTCATATGGCAAGCAATAAGCAATGACTAATAATGACTAAATAAATGACCACAGAATAATTACAAATTAACTAATAAGTACTAATTAGTGGCAATTGCGTAATTATTAATTATTAGTATTTTTTTATTTAAAGATACTGCCAATCCCTTCAGGGATTTTTACAGGAGTGAGTTTGCTTTTGTTTCAGATATGTAGTCGACAAGGCATAACTTTGTGAAAAAAATATAAGAACACGGAAATATTCACACATGTGACAATGCAGTGGAAAAAGGAATACAACGAATACAAAAACGCATCAAACACCATCACCCTTTCACATTGTACATGTTCATGAGATTGCAAAAATACGGAAAGCTCCCGGAATGGAAAAAAAAAGAGAACATTAGGTCTTGTTTTCTGACAACACACTTTTGCCAACCATTTCTAAGAATTTATCGACTGTTAGCTGTGCAGTCACCGTACCACGTAGGGAGTTGCACTCTCGTACAGCTCGCGGGAAAAAGGAAAACATAAACATGTTATTTGCACACAAATATTCTGCTAGTGTGAGTTTATTCTTTTGAACTTTAAACTTGTTATGCAAGAGCATATACAGAAGCTTCAGGCTGTGAAACGTCGCACGAATAGCTAGCGTATCAAACCCGATTTAAGACAGCATCTGCGTCGGTGAGTCGGTACGCCTATATCTGTTGTAGATAAAGCGCACACCTTTTCGCTGGACAGCCTCAAGCGTGGTTATGTGATCTTGCGTATGCGGGAACCACCGCTATATGTCGCCTTAAATGGCCATATGGCTATCAATAACAACTTACTTATTAATGACTATTTATTCAATGTCTAACTGAATAATTATGAAATAATAACTGAATAATTAAGAATTATTAATCGGTGACAGTTGCTTAATTCACTAATTTATTACTAATTAATGCCGCGCACCCGGTAAAATCGCGAGCAGAATGCAGCACTCAGGCTTTCGCCTTTCAGTCATCAGTGTCCTCTAATTTTGTTCAGGCGATCTGTCAAGTCATTAGTCTGGATGGTAGGTGGTTGACCTGCGATGAGCAGTGCCGCTCAGCTGCATGACAGATTCCAGTAGCCTGGCAGAGAAAGCAGTTCCTCGGTCCGGCATTATAACTGTCGGGGCGCTGTGCCTCGGGACGATGCGTTCGATGAAATATTTCGCTGCTTCGATTGCCGTGCCGCGCCGGAGGGCATTTGCTTCAGCGTAATGCGGGAGGTAATCTGTAGCGACAATTATCCACCAGCTGCCCGAAGCAGAATTTGAAAAAAGACAAACAGATCCATGCTAACTTGTTCAAATGAGTATCTTGGCACTTGAACAGGATGCAGTATACCGGCCGGTTTCACAGGCGGTGTTTTCCGTCGCTGGCAATCATGGCATGTTTGCACGAAATCTACTGCGGCCTCAGACTCAATTCAGGCCAGGGTTCGAGCATACCCCATGTGACCTGCTGTTGGCTCTTCATGACATGCCTGCAACATTTCTTCGCGACGACCCTCTAGCACGCCGAGATCTCTTCCCGTCGGCGCGAAGTTGATCTTGTATCACACAGTTTCGCATGCAGAACAGTGACTGCGCTCTTGCGAAAATACGGAGATTTTCTGTTTACGCACTTCCAGAATATCGATGAGTGGTGCGATAGCTGGGTCGTCACGTTGCTGTTGCGAAACAGTGATCGCGTCGACGGCTGCGATAAGGGTTCTTCGTCTCCACGCGTAGCCTCGACAGGTGAACGGGACACGCAGTCGGTATCACTGTGCTGACGCCCAGACATACACGATGGTCACGTGAACTCCTGTAGCCGTAAACTCCATCGTGCAAGGCGTCCGGAGAGATCTCGCAAGTTCGTTAGCCAGCACAGACAGTGGTGGTCGCTCACAACCCGATTAGTGCCCGCCACCGCCCATACAACATCCAGACATTATTTTTAGACTGTGGAATAGCTCGATTCGGCACGGTACAAAGTCCGGCTGGCGTATCTGATAACTCGCTCGGCACCGTATTGCCACTGAACGAGTACAGCGCCTAGACCTACGTTTGCTGGCATCTGTGTGGACCAGTCTCGACACGCGAATCGATGTGTGCAAGCGCAGGTATTGTCTGCAAGTGGTGCCATAACTCGTAGAGTGCCTTTTGCAGTTCGTCTGTCCTGGTGAAGGTGACATCCTCTCGGGTGAGATATGTCATCATCATCATCATCAGCCTGATTATACCCACTGCAGGGCGAAGGCCTCTCCCATATTTCTCCACTTAACCCGGTTCTGTGCTAGCTGCATCCACTTGACCCCTGCGAACTTCTTAATCTCATCCGTCCACCTAACTTTCTGCCGCCCCCTGCTACGCTTTCCTTCCCTTGGAATCCAGTTTGTTACCCTAAGGTGGTGGTGAAAACGTTTAATAAAATATGGAGTTACATGAAGGTTGCTTTGGGGTCAGGCTTAGTGCCCTTCCCCTCACAAATACTAGGTGGAGTCCCTAGTACGGGACCCCTGTGGCTTCCATTGCCGCCATTGCTCTTTTGACCAAGGCCTTTAGGGCTTTCAGGTCGGAGCAGGCGAGTAGGGTCGCCTCCCAGTCCTCCCGGGTGGTGTTTTGGTTAGGTGCAAAGGCAGGGTTGGAGGGGCACGCCCACACCATGTGGAAAAGGTCCGAGGACATTTCCTCGCAGTGTGGGCACTCCCCGGAGAAGGCACTGTCAAAATGTTTAAGTGACGCCGGGCACATCATGGCATTCGTAAGGAGGCGAAGAAACACGCGTTCCTCCGCTCTTGTTAACCCTTTACACGGGTGGGGGTAAATATTGTTCCTGTCATGGTACAGCTGCGTAATTTCTCTGAAAGTGTAGGCTGGTGTAAATTCTTCTTCTGAGGAAGGAGACGACGTTGCCCGGTTAGAAAGCGCGCGGGCGGCGGCATCTGCTGCCTCGTTTCCTTCTAGCCCAGAATGGGCCGGAGCCCAGACTATGAAGCGGCGGGATGGACTTTCCACGTACGAGCTGTTTTGCAGTAGTCGGTAGGTCAGGTCCGAGCTGTTTTTTAGTAGCCGGTAGGCGAGGTACGGGACCCAGCCCTGTTGAAAGTTCCTACACGCCACTCGCGAGTCCGTTATGATTGTTTTGGAATCAGAATGTGTTGCTGCTAACGCGATGGCGACTTCCTCTGCCTGTGTTGCGCTTCGGGCTTTAAATGTGAGCCCGTTTACCGTTTTGGACTCGTGGATCACTGCCGCCGTGTACCACCCGCCTTGGTGCGGGCCGGAAGCGTCCACATAGTACACTCCGGGTTTCCCTTCGTAGTGATGAGCTATGGCCTCTGTCCTGGCCATGCGCCTACCCTCGTGGTCGTGCTTGGACATATTAGTGGGGAGTGGTTTTACTTGCAGGGCGTATCGCCACTCCTGGGGAAGCCTTACTCTTTCCTCGGTTACAGTCGTGTGGTGTATGTGTAGACGGGTTAATAGGCGACGCCCCGACGGTGTCTGTGATAGTCGCGTGTATTGACTCGTGAGGTGGTCTTCTCTCAGCTCCTCGAACGAGTTCGTCATACCCAGACCTTGGAGTCTCAGGTTTGACGTGGTTATAGGAAGGTCTAGGACCTTCTTCGCTATTTTGCGCGTCATCACCTCGAGGATGTTCTCGTCGTGTTTCTTGAGGTGGAGATAGGGGGTCGAGTACAGGATTCTGCTTGTTACAAAGGCATTGGCCAGCCGTAGAGCATCTTTGCTTCTCAGTCCCCCTTTTTTGTTTGAGACTCTGCGGACCATTCGGCCCACCTGGTCTCCCACCTTTTTTAGCTTGTCGAGCGTGGTCGTCGCTTGCTTACGCTGGTGAATGAAAAGGCCCAGTACTCTAATTTCCTCTCTCTCTGGTATTGGGTCTGATCCAAGTCGCAATACTATCTTGTCTGTGCATTTTTTGGAGGGGAGAATATGGACGAATTCGGATTTTTTGGGTGAGCTCTGAAGGCCGCATTTTTTCGTGTACTCATTTACAGCGGTGACTGCCTCCTGCAAGCTGGCCTCCATTTTTCCGAGAGAGCCCTGCGTGGCCCATATGGAGATGTCGTCCGCGTACAGCGCGTACTGCACACCCGAGACTTTCTCCAGGTGGACCGGGAGATTTTTCATTGCCATGTTGAAAAGAAGCGGGGATAGCACCGCTCCCTGTGGTGTACCTCTCGTGCCTAATAGAAAGGGACCGTGGTCTGCGTTCTGGATCCTCACGTAGGCCTGTCTGTCTGAGAAGAAGCGTTTTATGTACTCGAACGCGTTCTTTCCACACCCCGTCTCCGAAAGGTGTGTCAGGATGGCCTCGTGCGTCACATTATCGAAGGCTCCCTTCAGATCTAGGGCCAGCACTATCTTATCCCCGTTCGGATGTTCTATTTGATTCAATATTTCTCTGCTAAGCTGAAGCAGGACGTCCTGAGCCGATTTATTTGGCCTGAAGCCATACATCGAGTCGGCGAAGACTCGCTTATTTTCAAGATACTCGGAAAGTCTGTCTCTGACCATTGTTTCCATCAATTTGCCTACGCACGACATGAGAGAAATGGGCCTGAGGTTGTCCGTATCTATGGCTTTGCCTGCCTTTGGGATGAAAGCTATGAGTGCCGTTTTCCATTCGGTGGGAAGAGGAACTTCGCCCGTCCAGATCGAATTGAAATGTTCTAGCAGGGATTGGTACGCGTGGTCTGGTAGGTTTGCTAGGAGTTTTACCGTGATCCCATCCCTTCCTGGCGCAGTCCCGCGTTTCATTCTCGCTAGGGCTGCCTTGAACTCGTATAGTTTGAAAGGTTCATCTAGCTCAACATTTTCGTCTCCACTGTACCTGTAAGCTTCTCCCCTTGGGTCTTGGGTCGTGCTCAAGTACTGGTCTCGGAGCTTCAGCGCTAACTGGGCCGTATTTCCTTGAAAGGCGTGTATTGCTCTCTGCAGGTGTTTCTGCGACTCGGTGCGCGTCTGGTTTGGATCTATGAGAGCTCGGAAGAGACGCCATGTGTTTTTGCCAGACATCTGCCTAGCTGCCGCGTTGCACCTCTCTACCCAGTTAGTGTCCGCGAGTTGCGCCGCGTATTCTGCCGCCTCTTTTGTTATAGCCGCGATCCGGGTTTTTAGCTTGCGGTTATGTTTCTGTCTGCCCCATCTTTTAACCATGCTGCGTCTGGCTTCCCAGAGGTGGAGGAGGTGGGTGTCCACATCCGTCACCGCCACAGAGAGCTTTACCCGCGTTTCCGTCGAACGGAGACTGGTCAGCAGCTGTTTGGTCCAGGCTTGGTATCCCTGCTCCTGGATAGAACTAACATTATATTCTTTTCTAAATTTTGCCCAGTCCGGCATCCTAGTCTATCCCGTCGGTCTGGTAAGGGGTTTAGTGCGGATCGTTATGTTAATCAGACAGTGGCCACTACCGAATGTTTCCTCCGTATTCGTCCACTCCACTCGCCTAGCGTTTTTTGAAAAAGTTAAATCCGGACAAGTGTCCCTCTGCGCGGAGTTCCAAATTCGCGTGGGGTAGGCCGGGTCGGTGTGTAGGGTTAGGCCTAATGTGGACGCTGCCTCAGATAGCTTCCGTCCTCGTACGTCCTCTCGGTTGTAGTCCCATGAGAGGCTTTGCGCATTGAAATCTCCTAACACTAGTAACGGATCTTGTCCCGCTTCCCTGACAGCCCTATTCAGGAGTGTGGAGAAGGTTACAATTTTTGCTTTAGGTGGGCAGTACACATTCAGGATGTGGAGCGGCGGATCATCCTTTTTTATGGGCAGGAGAGTCACCATCACGTATGAAAAGCTGGCTTGTAATTCCAGATCTACCAGATTTGCTGTGAAATTTTTGTGCACGAAGATGCATGTCAGGGGGTCGAGTTGGAACGTTTTGTAGTTTGTGAGGCTAGCGTTCCCGCCTGGCTCCTGTACGGCCACCACTGCCGGAGTATGCTCGTACGGGGAAAGGTACATCCTAAGGTCCGCTCTCTTAGTCTTTGATTTAAAGCCTCGTCTATTCCACTGTGTTAAAATTATAGGATTCTCCTTAGCTCGTCCCGCCATGTTGTGCCTGAAGATTGTTATTCTGGAGGGGGAGCTGCTGCAGCTTCTCACCCTCACTGATCACCCTACGCATCTTGTGAGTTACGGGATTCGTGGGTCTCCTTGTGTTAGCATACTTGCGAATCGTCATCGCTTTCGCTATCTGTCGTGATACTATGGAGGGAATGGATTCCTGTATCTTCCTCATCATAGCTTCTAGTTTGTTTTCCATACTAGGCTCTACGTCGCTTTTCATCGCCTTCTCTTGCTGAGGCGGCTGAGATTTAGCTAGTGCAGTTTCTAGTTTGCTGGTTAGTAGCTCTATTTGAGCTTTTAGGGCTGCTATCTGTTTCCTTAATTCAATTTCTACCAAATTTGGTGTAGGTGGAGAGGTAGTGTTGGGAGGAGGAGGGGCGACCCCACTCACCGGCTGCTTCCCGTTCTTGACCATGCTGGCCCAGTTCCTCTCTTGATTGTTTTGTTTAGAATTTGGCTCCGTGTTATTCGAAGGGGGCGGGAGATTCTCGCTCCTTCTTGTCTTTTTCTTCTTTTTCTTGTTCTTGTTACTGGTTTGTTGCGGCTCGTTCCTTCGGAATTTCGCAGTGCAGTCTTTAGAGTTCGTGGCGTGTTCGCCGCCACATACCGCACATTTTGGATTGCACTCGTGAGGGGCCCGCACCCCCTCCACAAACGGAGCTTGCGTTCCGGAGAGTCCGCAGTTTTCTTGCCTCGGTGTCGGGCAGGCGTCTGCCCTATGTCCCACCGTGCCACACAGGTTACACGCTGGTATGGTGCGACGGTAAGTGGCTACCGGTATAACTTCCGCGTTATACAGCACAGCTCTGGGCTTGCACTTCCCTTCGAAGGTGACCCTTGCTTTGTTCGAAGTGCCGAACTTTCGGATCTCCAGGATTTTGCTCTCTCCGCGAAAGCTTCTCACCTTCCCTCGCAGGGATTCGGTGGTCTCCAGATTGGCCACAGTAATGACTCCGTGTACCACGTTGTCCTCACTTTGCTTTACGTGTCCACCCTAAGCGACCATCGGTTATTCTCTCTTCGCACTACATGTCCTGCCCATGTCCATTTCTTCTTAATTTCCACTAGAATGTCGGTAACTTGAGTTATTTCTCTGACCCACTCTGCACGCTTTCTATCTCTTAATGTTACCCCTACCATTTTTCATTCCATAGACCTCTGGGTTGTCCTCAACTTAAGTAGAACTCTCTTGGTTAGCCTCCACGTTTCAGCCCCATAGGTGAGTACAGGCAAGACGCAACTGTTGTATACTTTCCTCTTGAGCGATACCGGTAAGCTGCTAGTCATAATCTGCGAGTGCTTGCCAAGTGCGCTCCATCCCAGTCTTATTCTTCTTGTTATTTCCGTTTCATGGCCCGGATCTGCGGTTACTACCTGGCCTAAGTATACATATTCGCCTACTACTTCCAGTACTACGCTACCTAATGTAAACTGCTGTTCCTTCCCGAGGCTGTTGAACATTACCTTAGTCTTCTGCATATTGATTTTCAAGACTACCTTTCTACTTTTTCTGTCTAGGTCATCAATCATTATTTGCAGTTCATCCCCCGAGTTGCTTAGCAAGGCAATGTCATCAGCAAATCGCAGATTCCTGAGGTATTCTCCATCTACCCTTATCCCTAACTGCTCCCATTCCAAGTCTCTGAACACTTCCTTTAAACAAGCTGTGAATAGTACTGGGGAGATTGTGTCTCCTTGCCTAACACCTCTCTTTATCGGAATTTTGTTACTTTCTTTATGCAGAACTATGGTTGCTGTGCAGTCACTATATATATCTTCCAGCACTTTCACGTACGGCTCGTCTACCCCCTGATTTCGCAATGCCTGCATCACCGCCGAGGTTTCAACTGAGTCAAATGCTTTTTCGTAATCAATGAATGCTATGTATAAGGGCTGGTTATATTCCGAACATTTTTCTATCACCTGATTGATGGTATGGATATGATCGATAGTAGAGTACCGTTTCCGAAACCCTGCTTGATCCTTTGCTTGATTGCAGTCTAAGGTTGTCCTAATTCTGTTAGCGATTACCTTAGTAGTTGACATATCTGTTACGAGATATGTCAACGTAGTGGCAATTCGCGAAACGGGTTCATTAAATCTGCGGAAATAGGCGCAGAGGCCCGAGAAACGGTGAACTGTATTCTTGTCGGACGGAGTAGGAAATGTGGTGGTGGCTGATTTTGCCGGGATCGGGCTGAACATCTCGATAGGTGACGACGTGGCCCAAGGATAGGAGCTCTTCATAAGCAAAGTGACACTTTTGAGGTTTCAACGTGAGGCCGGCAGATCTGATAGCCCGCAGAACAGCGGTGAGACGTTGGAATTGCTCCTCGAACGTTGGCGAAAACACAATAACGTCGGCCAGGTAGACTAGACACATCTGGTATTTAAGACCAGATAGAACTGCGTCCATCATTCGCTAAAATGTCGCTGGAGAGAAGCATAATCCGAAAGATAGGACCTTGAACGCAAAGTCCATCGGACCTGACAAACGCTGTTTTCTCGCATTTATGTCTATTGACTTCGATCTGTCAGTGATTGCTCTCAAAATCAACCGGTCAGCAGCAGGTCTAATGAGTCATCAGTGCGTGGGAGCGGGTAGGCGGCTTTTTTGTGACCTAATTGAGCTTACGGTAATCCACGCACAATCCTAAAATTACGTCTTTCTTCTTAACGAGAACAGGTGAAGCCCAGGGAGTCCTCTATAGCTGCATGACACCGTCATTTAACATCTCGTCTACCTGCAGAGCAATGACTTCGCGTTCCCGCGGTTATACTCGGTAGGGGTTCTGTCGGGCTGGTCGGGTACGGTCGACCGTTATTATGCAGTGCTTGCTCGAGCGCGTCTGTTAACCGCGGAGGCGGACGAAAAGCAGTCTTGAAAGTGAGAGTGTAGCCCGACGAGTCTGTCCTTTACTAAAAGTTAGTTTTTAGAAAGCGCTTAAAGAGTGTGTGTTTTATTCTTATCGCCTTCAGGCATTTCCTTGTTATCCATGGCTTGCGTGCCTTTGAAATTCGTACCTTGTCTTGTAAGGAACGCATTCACAATACAGCTGTTTATAAATGGAAATAAATATACTGTATGCTTCCTCTGCCTCATAGACGCTGCTCCAGTTTACTTGCTGTAGTTTATCATAAAATGTCTGTAGTGTGGTCTGGTTAATGCGTTGAATATGAATAGAATGCAATGTTCTCGCTAGTTTACTCTGGGTTGCGAGTGATTCAGAAACGAGTAAAATCAGCTGCCAGTACACCGGCGGACATCGGCGACTGATCGCACGCATTAGTGAGTAGCGTTGAAGTTGCACTCGAAACGTCGTGTTGGCTGGTCCATAACACTTTATAACGAATCAAACTCTCAAGCTCAAAGAGGGAGCTACAGGAGCCATGAGATGAGGTCGTCGCTTTACAAAGCGCGTCGTCTGCTTTCGCGCATAACAGTTGGAGGAAAAGTAAAAAGTTCTCACCGAATCCATGTTGTAGGCGAAGTCACCTGCAGGAAAGACAAAAGACGACGATGAGGATATATTCGCTTCAGGACGTTAAATGCCATAAAGCAAAAAAAGCAATGCGCTTATTTTGTTACCGCAACGAGGCCCTGAACCTTTTTTTTCATCGCTTCTTTTCACGGATGAAACGAAGTAGAATGCGCCAAGGGGCAACTGTTTTGACGGAGCCTACGCTGACCGTGTAGCGCGGGGATGGTTTAGCGTCACGATGAAGCGGCACGGTGCATGAGTAGAAGCTGCGAAAGCCACTGAATGCTCGCGGTCAACAAATCCTTGCCCCTCTTTAAAACTGCTCATGCGCATCAAGTACACCATGCTGGCCCGCGAACTGCACAACCTCAGATGCAATGATGCCATCGTTGGGGATGAGACACCGATGTTAATTTTGGGACAATCCTGTGTTTCTCCTTACGTGATACATTTTATTTATTATTTATTTATTTATTTCAGGAATACTGCCAGCCTTCACAGAAGGCCTTAGGCAGGAGTGGGATTACATGCATTGTTAAAATACACAGCAGAAAAGAAAAACCAGCTTAACAAGATGAAAAACCTAAAAAATAAAAAATGATCTCGGTGTCGACCTGCCACCAAAAAATGGATTAAAATACTAACACATCAACACGCTGTTCGTACAGTGGAATTGACCACAAAAACAAACAAAAAAGATACATTAAAAGCAGACATTGAAACCACATGCGCAGGGGAATGGTAGGAGCAATACAGGAGCAAAATACCCGAAAAGATAACCAATGGCAAACCACATGTACTAGAAACGCCAACAGTAATAAAGAAGCACTACACGTGAATATATCAAGAACAATTTTTCAATTTTGATAACATAGACTCGACGGTCGGGCATTCCGCAATATCAGCAGGAAGTGCGTTCCACTCGCTGACTGTTCTAGGGAAGAAAGAATTTTTAAACACGTTGATTTTGCAGGTGTACTCTTTCATTTTTTTAGAGTGATGTGCACGCGTATTGCGCCGAATAACAGGTTCGATAGCTTATAGCTTCTGGTTTATTCCTAGCTTAGAATAGTAGAGAAGATGCATGTACTCATGCATCTTCTCTACTGCATGCACTCATGCATGCATACGATGGTGCACCAACTTGCCCCTCAAGCCGTTATTTTAAGATGCATGTACTTCAGTCGTTCATGAAAGCGACGTAACTGCAGAGGATCTAAATTAGCTTTTTGCACTAGAGCGGTTGCTGAAGTGTGCCAACTGTACGAACTATAAAGAAACCTTGCTGATTTTTTTTTGATGTTTTCGAGTTTGTTAATATTCATCTTAGTATAAGGATCCCATACTACTGAAGCGTATTCAAGAAGTGGCCTGATAAATGTTTTGTAACCTAGAAGTTTTAATTCTTACATTATTTTATTATAAATAAATTCCTTACATCCCCCACTTTCTATATAATCGTCACATGTTTCTAATTGGACTTTTAAATGAAATATATTGATGTTTATTATGTCATCACTTAATCGTCATTAGAAGGTGGACTAAAACCCCTGCAGGGCAAACGCTTCTCCCGTATTTAATAACTATCTCCGTTTCCAGCTGCATCAATTTGATCTATGCAAGCTTGCGCATCTCAACACCATCATCATCATCATCATCATCAGCCGGATTATACTAACTGCAGGGCGAAAGTCTCCTCCATATTTCTCCACATAGCCCGGTCTTGTCTAGCTACATCCACTTAATCCCAACTAACTAAGCATTATCCGCCTGCCCAACTTTTTGCCACCCCAGCTACGCTTTCCTTCCCTTGCCATACAATTTGTTACCCTAAGCGACCATCGGTTGTCCTTTCTATGCACTATAAGCCCTATACATGCCCATTTCTTCTTGTTTCCTACTAGAATGTCTTTATATCGAGTTATATATGTTACCAACCCTACGCGCTTTCTAACTCTTAAGGTTATACAGCTACCATTTTTCGTTCCATAGCCCTCTGCGTTGTCATTAACTTAACTAGAAACCTTTTCGTTAGCCCCCATGTTTCGAGACCATAGGTGAGTACAGGTAACGTGCAACTGTTGTGTACTTTCATCTTGAGCGATACCATTAAGCTGCCAGCCATAATCTGCGAATACTTGACAAATGAGCTCAATCTTAATTTTCTAGTTACTTCCTTTACGTGACCTGGATCTGCGGTTACTACCTGCCCTAAGTAGAAATATCCGCCAACCACTTCCATTACTGTGCTACCTATTGCGAACTGCTGTTTCTTCATGATGCTGTTTCTTCTGAATATTGATTCTCAAGCCCGCCTTTCTGCTATTCCTGTCTAGGTCATCACTCATTCTTTGCAGTTCATCCCCCGAGTTACTTAGCAAGGCAATGTCATCAGCGAATAGCAGCTTACTGAGGTATTCCCCATCGGCCCTTATCCCCAACTGCTCCCATTCCAAGTCTCTGAATAATTCCTCTAACCAAGCTGTGAATAGTACTGGGAAGATCACGTCTCCTTGCCTAATACCGTTCTTAATAGGAATTGTGTTACTTTATTTCTGCAGAATTATAGTTGCAGTAAACCAATTATAAAAATCTTCCAGAACTTTCACATGCGGCTCGCCTTCACCTTGAATTCGCAATCCCTGTATGCCTGCTGTATGACTGGCGGGGTTTCTACTGCAGGCCTTTTTGACGGGTTAGTTAGTACATGATCTTGATGATGCACTTCTGTCCTTTTGTCTCTTTCTACCTGTGGTGTTTCTTCAGCGCTATAAAAAATCAAGGTTTTTACAGAGTCCAATGCTGTTTCGTAAGCAATGAAAGCTGCCTATAAAGGTAGGTTCTATTCCGAGCATTTTCCCATCACCCTGTTTATAGTATGGAGATGATCAATAGTAGAGCACCCTTTCCGAAATCCTGCTTGATCTTTCACTTAATTGAAGTCTAAGATTGTTCTTATATTGGGAGGGATTAGAGTAGTAAACACCTTCCCGCCCGTCCTATCCGGCAGCAGCCGTACGCTATCTAAACGACGGAACGTGAAGAGATTCAGACACAGGTTCAGGAGATGCTTTCTGACGGCGTCATACAATCGTCCAACAGCCCGTTGTTGTCCCTTATCGTGCTGGTGAAAAAAAGGATGGGACCGTTCTCTTCTGTGTTGATTATCGAAAGTTGAACGACATCGCTAAAAAAGACGTCTACCCGCTGACCCGTATCGATGAATCTCTCGACAGGCTTCGTCGCGCCCAGTACTTCTCCATTGACTTGAAGAGCGGGCACTGGAAGATTTAGGTCGGTGAGTGGTCCGCGAAAAAACAGCTTTCGTCACCCCAGATGGATGGTACGAGTTTAAAGGGGTGCCTTTAGGCCAATGTTCGCACCAGATACGTTTCACCGCATGATGGGCACGGTTCTCGTCTGCCTCAAATGACAAACTTGTTTAGTTTATCTTGACGACGAGGTCGCGGTCTCTGAGACCTTTGGCAAACACTTTGAACGCCTGCGCGCCGTATTAGATGCCCTCAGGTCAGCTGAGCTGACGCTCAAGCCCGAGAAATGCCACTTTGGCTACAAAGAGGAAGTTTTTCGGTCATCTTGTGAGCACCGTGGGTGTTAGACCATACCCCGACAAAACTGCTGCTGTTGCCAATTTTCCCGTTCCTGACACGAAGAGGAGTTTAAAACGCTTCCTGGGTCTGTGTGCGTACTACCGCCGCTTCATCGCCGACTTTTCCAAGCTAGCCGCACCCCTGACTTGCTTCACGCGGGATGATACACAGTTCGTGTGGGCCGTGGAGCAAAATGAGGCTTTTGCGGAGCGGCGCAGACGACTGCAAACTACTCCTGTTCTTACGCACTTTGATGAAGACGCTGCTACCGAAGTTCAAACCGACACCAGCAACGTCGGCCTGGGCGCTGTACTCGTTCAACCTGGCGTGGAAAGGGTCATTGCGTATGCCAGACGCGCGCTCTCCCACGCTGAAACAAACTATTCCACTACGGAAAAGAATTCATCTCGGTTTTGTGGGCAACCATGACATTTAGGCGTTCACTTTATGGCCACCCGCTTAAAGCGATTACCGACCACCGTTCCTTGTGCTGGCTGGCCAATATCCGTGACCCATCGGGGTGACTAGCAATAAGAAGCCTTCGCGTTCAAGTATTTGATTACAACATTGTGTACAAATCTGGTCAGAAGCACGAAGATGCTGACGTGCTCTCGCGGGCGCCCGTGGGATTAGTCGATAACGTCACGGATGATGACAAGTTTTCTTGGACTAGTGAATGCCTTAGACATAATGATCCGGCACCGAGCTGACCCAGACCTGTAATAGACCCCCTAAAGGGCAGTGCTGCTGACGTCCATCGCCAGTTTGGTAGGAACCTGTTTAAATTCTGTCTGCGGAATGGCGTTCTATTCAACAAAATCTCCAGCTCTATTGACCGAGAGCACCTACCCCTCGTGTCGACCAACATCCGCGCCGATATCGTTTTGCTTGCCACGATGAGACCACTTCCGCCCACTTGGGTTTGCACCCAAAATGGCTCAAATCGTCCAGGCTTAATATTGTCATAAACTTTCTGACACCGCCCATCAATACGTCAGAGGCTGCCGCGAGTGTCAACGTTGAAAGGCACCGTTTCTCAAGCCCACGGGTTTCCTCCAACCTATTACACCGCCTCAGACGCCGTTTGACCATGTCGGCATCGACCTTCTGGGCCCATCTCCACGGTCATCGGCCAGTAACAAATGGATTATAGTCACGACCGACTATCTCAAACGGTGTGCGGAAACCAAGGTGGTGCAGCATGGCACATCATTTGAGATCGGTCAGTTCTTTATGCAGCAAATCATGTTGCGTCATGGAGTATCGTCCCTAGTCGTCACCGACAGAGGCACCGCATTTACGGCACAGATAATGCATGACGTGTTTGAGCTTAGTCATACGAGCCTTCGCAAAACCACTGCCTATCACCTACAGACGAATTGCCCCACGGAGAGACTCAACAAAAACATCGCCGACCTGATCGCAATGTACATAGACTCGCAGCACAAAACCGGGGGTGAAATTCTACCCTACATCACACATGCCTACAACACCGCCATTCAAGAGACGACACGCTTTACACCATTTCGCCTGGTTCAGACGATGTTGAATGCCATGTTTCCGTGCTGCACTAATAATCATCAACTCACGCCAGACGCCGAACAGCTCACTCAGCGTGCCGAGGAAGCACGTAAACGTGCCCGCATTCACATTCAGCAACAGTAGGGCACGGATACCAGCCGCTACAACCTCCGTCATCGAGACGTCACATAGCATCCTGGGTTTGGGCGGGGACCCCGCTGCACCGGCCTGCTTTGTGTGACAAACTGATCTCACGTTACTTTGGACCTTACGAAGTTTTGCGCCGTGTCATGGGAGTGACGTACAAAGTCCTCCCAGCTGGCACTGTGCAGCCCTCGCGTCAGCAACCACTCGCCGGATCGTGCACGTTGTCCGCATTAAGCTGTATTTCACGCGGTGAAGTGCAATATGCGCTTGTACCGGCCATTGCTCGTGCTCAGGCCCAGCTTTTCTTTTTTTAGGAAGGGAAGTAATGCGACCGGGTGTTCTCAGGTGGCGCCTGAAAGAAAAAGACGAAGTGTGTTCGCGCGCTGTCGGAGAAACGCTGCTTGTTGACAAAGCCTCGCCTGCCTTTTTCGTGAAGTGTAGACCTGCTTTCCGTGACAATATGTGACTGATAGTGAGCTGATTCGCCTGTAATATTTCAAGTCCTTAGCGTTTGCTTTCTTAAGAATATCATGCGTGCACCTAATTATTTTCCGCTCCGTGCTACTTTTTCCATTCCGCAGAATGCAGTCTGTCACTTCTAGAGACTTGAAAGAAGGTTCTGCTGGCCTAGTTGGTAACAGTTCCTCAGGATGGCAGCTTGGGCGAGTCGGTGAGGGTTTTCTTGTCTGTTTAGCGCTATGTTGCAAGAAAACAGTTCCTCGTAAGTGCACGGCGCAAAAGCACATACGAACACAAGAAAGGTAACGGGACCTTTCGTATATCCGTGTGTGTTTTCGCACCTTTATCTTATGCAGACCCCTTGGAGACTATCGGTTGTCTTCCCTTGGCATTGCATGACCTGCCTGAGCTCATTTCTTGATTTCTTCTACAGTCTCATTAACTTGCGTTTCTTCCCGGACCCCTTCCGCATGGTTCCTCTTTTCAAGTTACCATTTTACATTACATACCTCTACAGGGCCTTATAAATTGCATGTAGAGGGGTAGTACTTTTCCGGCCGAACGACATTAGCCACGGCGCCTGCCGTTATGTTCTGCAAGGCATTCACTATCGTCATCAGCCGGACTATACTCACTGCAGGGAGAAGGCCTCTCCGGGTTCTGTGCTATCCGCATCCTCTTGACCACTGCGAACTTATTAATCTCACTAACCCACCTAACTTTTTGCAGCCCCTTGCTACGCTTTCCTACACTTTGAATCTAATTGGTTAACCTAAGTGACCATTTTACCCTCTTCGCACAACATGCCCTGCTCATGCCAATGTATTTTTGATTTCCACTAGTATGTTACTAATTGGACTTATTTCTGCGACGTCTGCACACTTTCTAACTCTTAACGTTTACACCTACAATTTTTTGTTCGATGACCCGATGCGTTGTCCTCAAATTAAATAGATCCCTTTTCATTAGCTTCCAAGTTTCAGCCGTATAGATTAGTACAGGTAAGATGCAACTGTTGTATACTTTCCTCTTGAGTGATACCGGTAAGCTGCTAGTCATAATCTGCGAGTGCTTGCCGAATGCGCTTCATTTCAATCTTATTCCCCCAGTTATTTCTCTTTCATGGTCCGGAGCCACAGTTACTACTTGTCCTAAGTACACATATTCACTTACCACTTCCAGTGCTTCGCTGCCTATGGTAAACTGCTGTTCCTTCGCGAGGTGGTTGAACATTACCTTATTTTTCTGCGCATTCATTTTAGGCCTACCTTGCTGACTTACCTGTCTAGGTGATCAATCATTCTTTGCAGTTCATCCCCTGGGTTACTTAGTAAGGCAGCGTCATTATCATGCGCTATACGTGCCGCCAGCCACAATAACTATGGCGGCACACAGTGCAAGCAAGGCTTCACTGCAGCGTCGTAGAAATTTGGGAGTCAACGTATGTGCCTAACCGACATGCAGTGCAGCGTCGATGGTGCCTTTCTGGGCCTCTTCCTGGAGGAAGGGCAGCGACTGTGCGTTGACGTTTCCCATGTCCCCAAATACTGCCAGCCGGGGACTCCACTGGGCGCTGGCGTTTTTAGACCGGAACCAAAAGGTGGCGCTCCAGCCCATCCGGGAACCGCAATGGTACACTGCGCACAGCGAAAAAAACAGCAGGTGTAAGGCGCCAGTCACATCATCACGCCCATTATGTACTGATTTGCTACATTCTATAAATGCAATTCGAACGCTCTCGTCAGCAATGCGCTCAGGTTTTTCGACCATCTGAAATAAGCATACCAGCCTCGTTAACATTTTTTGCCGCTTTGTTAGGCACGTACATGGTGATATAGTCCGTGAAAATATATTTGTCTCCTTTATCCCTAAAACTAGGAGCTTCGTGGCCTATCCTTGCATTGCCTTCGCAGGATAGATAGGTTTCAGTTACTTTATTCGGTAGCGATGCGAAATATCGTGGTCAACTCAGATTATTCTCTCGTACCACGAAGAATGGAAGAACAGACTTCCGTGATGATTCCCCAGAGGTGCATCCACAAAGAACTGAAAATCTCTGTTAGGGGGGGGGGGGGGGGTTGGGGGCGGTCGTCTATGAACAGATTTCCTCAACTCTAGAGCACTCTCATCATTTCATCCTTTATTTTCCCTTAAGGAGCCCTAGACGGGGCATTACATAAGAGGGGAGCAAAAATAAACGACATCACAAACAAAAGGAACATTTGGAAAATAGCAGTGAAGAAGGCAAACATAATTATTAAAAGAACAATATAAAACGGAAGAGTGAACAATCATAGATGCATTGGGGTCATCGCGCTATATAAATAAGAGGAAAATTGGAACACTGTTTTGCATACAAAGGTTCAGCAATATTTAAAAAAAATACAACACGTGCAGAGGCGGTACTCAAAAGTGCGACTAAGGTGGAAGATAAGATAAAAGCAGGGTTTTGAATTTAATTGGGTCACTCTCATTTACAATGGCCTCAGGTAGACCATTCCACTGTTCAATGGCGGATGGCAAGAAGGATTTATGAAATGCATTGGTGGAACCATGTAGACGCTGTAGGCTCAGACTGGTAAAAAGGTGACACGATGTTCTATTGAAAGGGAGTAGGAGAGTGCAGTGCAAATGAGGAATACAGTAATATAACTTGTGGAAAAGCCAGGGTTTGGCAATTGTACAGCGAGAAGACAGTGGCGGTATGTCAAGCGATGATTTTATGCCAGAAACACTGCTCCTACGGTCGTAACATGAAGTAATAAATAGGGCTACGCGACTCTGTACTGATTCTTATGCGTCAATTAAGTATGTCTGGTGTGGATTCCAAATAGGTGAGGCATATTCAAGTTTAGTGCGAATGAAAGTTTCGTAAGAAAGTCTGCAGATAAATGGAGGGGACGCGGCTTGCAGCCTTCTAAGTCGGTTGAGCAATTTCGAACTTTCGGCTACAATGTTTAAGATGTGCTCGGACCATGAAAGTTTGCTAGCAATTGTTAATCCTAAGTACCGGTAGAACTCGACTTGTGTTAGGGGGATTGACCTTAAAGAATACTGATAATATAAGCTATTATGTTTACGTGATACTGTCATAAGTTGCCTTTTGAAACGTTTGGTGTCATCAGCCACCGGGTGCACCAGTTAGTTATTTCGTTGAGGTCATTTTGGAGGAGGTATTGGTCGTTGTTCGATGATACGCGTCGATACAGAGCGCAGTCGTCTGCGAAAAGGCAAATTGATGACGAGATGTAGCAAGAAAGGTGGTTATTAAGTACCAAAAAAAGAAGAGGACCGAGCACAGAGCCTTGAGGAACACTCGAAATGACGTTTGTGACTGAGGAATGATGGTTATCTATTAAAGTGGCGTTGCCAACGGTTAGAAAGGAAATAGTGGATCCACGATAAAACCAGGGGGCCAAGACAGAGGCTCGAAAGTTTAGCCATAAGGCGATAATGGAGTACTCAGTCATATGCTTTAAAAAAATCCAGATAAATGGCGTCAGTTTGAGAGCCAGAATCAAGATTAAGGTGCTCTCCTTAAGATTAGGATTACTCTCGATTTGTAGCTGGCACAAACATCAGCAGGGGTTTAGCATAGTAAACTTGGTATTCAGCGAACTCTTCACAGCATGACTAAGCTTCACAGAACTGTCTCGTAGGCCGATCTAACAGGCATCTGCAGAACACGCTAAACTCCGCATCATCACCGCTGGCGTTCATGGCTGGTCTGAGCAGAGGCGCGGTTGCGCCCTGTACTTCCTCCACATTCTGCCATGTTCCTCGTACCTGAGGTCTGCCATGCCCACAACATGGACGTGTCGTAGCCCACAATATAGCCCTTGGGCAGCCCCAACAATTTTTTTATTTTGGAGTATATATATATATATATATATATATATATATATATATATATATATATATATATATATATATATATATATATATATATATATATATATTTAAACACTCCATCCGCGGAAATTTGAATTGTGACTCCAGGAACATGGTATATATGCTCGAGTGTGGCGAGTGTCAAATGCAATACATAGGGCAGACCGAGAACCCCTTCCGAATTCGTTTCAACAACCATCGCGCACACACCAAATCTCTCCCCCACCTTCCCCTGTCCAAACACCTGCAACAAAAAAGTAACGAATTCGACAAACTTAAAGTTTTCCTGCACCAGAGCGGCTTCCATAGCAACCGCGAACGGGAAATGCGAGAATCGTACTTTATATTTAAATTTAATGCCCTGCATGCCGGTATAAATGAGAGCCCTGGTATTCATCTCCACTTCAAAGTTCAGTTACCCCGTAAATTCCTTCCTCAAACACACCCAAAACGGCCAAGTCAAGCTTACTGCAGGTGGCCCAAAGGAATGTCAGCCTCCCCCACCATACACACAATGAAGGTCACACAATTCCTGCTTTTGTCGCCTGGGGTCATGCCTATTACTGTGCTTCCTTCCATGTGCCGGGTTTTTTTTTTTTTCGCTTTCCCCACCTGCACTTTCTTCCACTCCCCGCCTGCACCTGCTTTTTACCCAACCCATCACTACAATGCCATTCTACTCAGCGCACCTGTCGCTCTTTCCACTCTTTGCATATAAAACCTACCCCCATCACTTGCATTCACACTCCTGATGAAGGCCAGCTTCCGGTCGAAACGTCGAGCCAATAAAACGTTTGTTTAAATGAAGCCTACCCTTCGCTCTATAATTTTTAAGCCGCCAAGTACGTTAAATGCCATCGCATCATATATATATATATATATATATATATATATATATATATATATATATATATATATATATAAAGGAAAGAAACCAACAGTCGGCGAGGCCAAGAAAAGCATTGGGGATGTGCTTTGTCTTTTTTTTTAATTTTTACTTTGATAATCACATAAATTAGTAATGCAATCAGTTTAGGGGCAAGAAAATTAAACACAAAGTAGAAGAAAAAACAACTTGCCGATGCTGGGAACCGAGCACACGACTTCCGAATATTGCGTCCGGTGCTCTTCCAATTGAGCTACATCGGCCGCCGTCCCCCCTGCTGCTCTCTTGGGTATTAATGTTGTCTGTATACGAATCTTGAGAGAGTTAAAAAAAGACAAAGTACAATCCCCAATGCTTTCCTTGGCCTCGCCGACTGTTGGCTTCTTTCCTTCATGTATTATAACGAGCACCCTCATTTCCCTTCATTTATCTGCTTGTACCTTACGGGGGTCTCGGTTCTGACAGTCGTGAAGCCATAGGTGGCGTAAGAGGGTTCTAGGGGGCGCTGGCGATAACACAGGACGTTCCACGTCCACCGCCATGGTTGAGGGCGGCGCTGGAGAACACTTTCAAGTTTCGTATACAGACAACAATAATACCCAAGAAAGTAGCAGGGGGTACAGCGGCCGATGTCGCTCAGCTGGAAGAGCACAGGACGCGATATTCAGAGGTCGTGAGTTCGGATCCCACCACCGGCACGGTGTTTTTTCTTCTACTTTGTATTTATTACCTTTCCCTTAAACAGATCGCATTACTGATAAATGTGATTATCAAAGTAAAAATAAAAAAAAAGACAAAGTACAACCCCAGTGCTTTTCTTGGCCTCGACGACTGTTGGCTTCTTTCCTTCATGTATAATAACGAGCACCCTTATTTGCCCTTCATTTATCTGCTTGTAGCGTACGGGGGTCTCGGTTCTGGCAGTTTTGAAGCCTTAGGTAGCGTAAGAGGGTTCTAGCACAGTTTTCGCCCTCGCTCTTGATCACGTTCTACGTGACGCTGGCGGTAACACAGGACGTTACACGTCCGCCGCTATGGTTGAGGGTGGCACTGGTGAACACTCTCAAGGTTCGTATACAGACAACATTAATACCCAAGAAAGTGGCAGGGGGGGACAGCGGCCGATGTAGCTCAGTTGGAAGAGCACCGGACGTGATATTCAGAGGTCGTGAGTTCGGTTCCCACCATCGGCACGTTTTTTCTTCTACTTTGTGTTTAATTACCTTTCCCCTAAACAGATTGCATTACTAATTTATGTGATTATCAACGTAAATATAAAAAAATGACAAAGTACAATCCCGAATGCTTTCCTTGGCCCCGGCGACTGTTAACTTCTCTCCCTCATGTATTATAACGAGCACCCTAAGTTCCCCTTCATTTACCTGCTTGTAGCTTGCGGGGGTCTCGGTTCTGGTAGTCTTGAAGCCATAGGTAGCGTAAGCGGCTTCTAGCACACTTTTCGCCCTCGCTCTTGATCACGTTCTACGTGACGCTGGCGATAACACAGGACGTTACACGTCCGCCGCTATGGTTATAGGTGGCGCTGGTGAACACTCTCAAGGTTCGTATACAGACAACATTATTACCCACGAAAGTAGCAGGGGGACAGAGGCCGATGACCCTCAGTTTGAAGAGCGCCGGACGCGATATTTGAAGGTCATGGGTTCGGTTCCCACCACCGGCACGTTGCTTTTTCTTCTACTTTGTGTTTAATTACCTTGCTCTTAAACAGATTGCGTTACTGATTTATGTGCTTATGAAAGTAAAAATTTAAAAACATTTACAAATTACAATCCCCAATGCTTTCCATGGCCTCGCCGACTGTTGGATTCTTTTTGTCACGTATTATAACGAGCACCCTCATTTCCCCTTCATTTATCCGCGTGTAGCTTACGGGGGTATTGGTTCTGGCAGTCTTGAAGCGATAGGTAGCATAAGAGGGTTCTAGCACAGCTTTCGCCCCCCCCCCCCTCTTTATTACATTCTACGCCACGCTGGAGGTAACACAGGATGTTCCACCTCCTCCGCTTGGTAGATGGTGGCGCTGGTTAACACTGTCCATGTTCGTATACAGACAACTTTAATACCCAAGAAAGTAGCAGGGGACACAGCGGCCGATGTAGCTCGGTTGGAAGAGCACCGGACGCGATATTCGGAAGTCGTGGGTTCGGTTCCCACCATTAGCACGTTGTTTTTTCTTCTACTTTGCGTTCAATTATCTTTCCAATGAACAGATTACATTACTAATTTATGTCATTATCAAAGTAAAAATTAAAAAAAACACACAAATTACAACCCCCAATGCTTTCCTTGCCTCGCCGACTGTTGGCTTCTTTCCTTCATGTATTATAACGAGCACCCTCAGTTTCCCTTCATTTATTTGCTTGTAGCTTACGGGGACTCGGTTCGGCAGTCTTGAAACCATAGGTAGTGTAAGAAGGTTCTAGCACAGCTTTCGCCTTTGCTTTTGATCACGTTCTACGGGACGCTGGTGGTAACACAGGACGTTTCACATCCGCCGCTATGGTTGAGGATGGCGCTGGTGAACACTCTCAATGTTCCTATAGAGATAACTTTGCTACCCATAGAAAGTAGCAGAGGGGACAGCGGCCGATGTAGCTCAGTTGGAAGAGCACCGGAAGCGATATTCAGAGGCCGTGAGTTCGGTTTCCACCATCGGCACATTGTTTTTTCTTCTACTTCGTGTTTAATTACCTTTCTCCTAAACAGATTGCATTACCAATTTATGAGATTATCAAAGTAAATATTAAAAAATGACAAAGTACAACCCCAAATGCTTTCCTTGGCCTTGCCGACCGTTGACTTCTTTCCTTCATATATTATAACGAACACCCTAAGTTCCCCTTCATTTACCTGCTTGTAGCTTACGGGGATCTCGATTCTGGCAATCTTGAAGCCATAGGTAGCGTAAGAGGGTTCTAGCACAGTTTTCGCCCTCGGTCTTGGTGAAGTTCTACGTGACGCTGGCGGTAACACAGCACGTTCCACGTCCGCCGCTATGGTTGAGGATGGCGCTGGTGAACACTCTCAAGGTTCGTGTACAGACAACTTTAATACCCATAGTAAGTAGCCGGGGTACAGCGGCCGATGTAGCTCAGTTGGAAGAGCACCGGACACGATATTCGGAGGTCATGGGTTCGGTTCCCACCACCGGCACGTTGCTTTTTCTTCTACTTTGTGTTTAATTACCTTGCTCTTAAACAGATTGCATTACTGATTTATGTGCTTATGAAAGTAAAAATTTAAAAACATTTACAAATTACAATCCCCAATGCTTTCCATGGCCTCGCCGACTGTTGGATTCTTTTTGTCACGTATTATAACGAGCACCCTCATTTCCCCTTCATTTATCCGCGTGTAGCTTACGGGGGTATTGGTTCTGGCAGTCTTGAAGCGATAGGTAGCATAAGAGGATTCTAGCACAGCTTTCGCCCCCCCCCCCCTCTTTATTACATTCTACGTCACGCTGGAGGTAACACAGGATGTTCCACCTCCTCCGCTTGGTAGATGGTGGCGCTGGTTAACACTGTCCATGTTCGTATACAGACAACTTTAATACCCAAGAAAGTAGCAGGGGACACAGCGGCCGATGTAGCTCGGTTGGAAGAGCACCGGACGCGATATTCGGAAGTCGTGGGTTCGGTTCCCACCATTAGCACGTTGTTTTTTCTTCTACTTTGCGTTCAATTATCTTTCCAATGAACAGATTACATTACTAATTTATGTCATTATCAAAGTAAAAATTAAAAAAAAACACACAAATTACAACCCCCAATGCTTTCCTTGCCTCGCCGACTGTTGGCTTCTTTCCTTCATGTATTATAACGAGCACCCTCAGTTTCCCTTCATTTATTTGCTTGTAGCTTACGGGGACTCGGTTCGGCAGTCTTGAAACCATAGGTAGTGTAAGAAGGTTCTAGCACAGCTTTCGCCTTTGCTTTTGATCACGTTCTACGGGACGCTGGTGGTAACACAGGACGTTTCACATGCGCCGCTATGGTTGAGGATGGCGCTGGTGAACACTCTCAATGTTCCTATAGAGATAACTTTGCTACCCATAGAAAGTAGCAGAGGGGACAGCGGCCGATGTAGCTCAGTTGGAAGAGCACCGGAAGCGATATTCAGAGGCCGTGAGTTCGGTTTCCACCATCGGCACATTGTTTTTTCTTCTACTTCGTGTTTAATTACCTTTCTCCTAAACAGATTGCATTACCAATTTATGAGATTATCAAAGTAAATATTAAAAAATGACAAAGTACAACCCCAAATGCTTTCCTTGGCCTTGCCGACCGTTGACTTCTTTCCTTCATATATTATAACGAACACCCTAAGTTCCCCTTCATTTACCTGCTTGTAGCTTACGAGGATCTCGATTCTGGCAATCTTGAAGCCATAGGTAGCGTAAGAGGGTTCTAGCACAGTTTTCGCCCTCGGTCTTGGTGACGTTCTACGTGACGCTGGCGGTAACACAGCACGTTCCACGTCCGCCGCTATGGTTGAGGATGGCGCTGGTGAACACTCTCAAGGTTCGTGTACAGACAACTTTAATACCCATAGTAAGTAGCCGGGGTACAGCGGCCGATGTAGCTCAGTTGGAAGAGCACCGGACACGATATTCGGAGGTCATGGGTTCGGTTCCCACCATCGGCACGTTTTTTTTTTTTCTACTTTGCGTTTAATTATCTTTCCCATGAACAGATTACATTACTAATTTATGTGATTATCGAAGTAAAAATGAAACAACTAGAAAAAGTACAATCCCCAATGCTTTACTTCGCCTCGCCGATTGTTGGCTTCTTTCCTTCACGTATTATAACGAGCACCCTCATTTCCCCTTCATTTATCTTCTTGTAGCTTACGGGGGTCTCGGTTCTGGCAGTTTTGAAGCCTTTGGAAGCGTAAGAGGGTTCTAGGACAGCTTTCGCCCTCGCTCTTGATCACGTTCTACGTGACGCTGGCGGTAACACAGGACGTTACACGTCCGCCGCTATGGTAGAGGGTGGCACTGGTGAACACTCTCAAGGTTCGTATACAGACAACATTAATACCCAAGAAAGTAGCAGGGGGGACAGCGGCCGATGTAGCTCAGTTGGAAGAGCACCGGACGCGATAATCGAAGGTCGTGAGATCGGTTGCCACCATTGGCACGTTGTTTTTTCTTCTACTTTGTGTTTAATTACCTTTCTCCTAAACTGATTGCATTACTAATTTATGTGATTATCAAAGTAAATATAAAAAAATGACAAAGTACAACCCGAAATGCTTTCCTTGGCCTCGGCGACTGTTGACTTCTATCCTTCATGTATTATAACGAGCACACTAAGTTCCCCTTCATTTACCTGCTTGTACCGTCTTTGCCAAAAGTAACCAGGCTGCTCCGAAGGCTGCCGGAGCAAGCGCGCGGCCGTGTGGCGGCGTTGCGCTATCTGTGGCTTATCGGTGCTCGTCAGCTCCGAGGGTACAACAGCTGACGTAACTTCGCACCCTCACTCTCGCCCGTTGGATGATAAAAACTAGGCGCGTATGATGAGCGGGCTGCTCTTTCACGCGTGCGATGCCTGGTTTTGCCCAGCGAGGGCGCTCAGTGTAGCGACGGGGCTATTAGCTCTTCTCGGCAACTGCAGAAAACAGAAAAGCAGGTGATAGTAAACACGGTGAGCTCTTGTTCGTTTCTAGGACGAATATGTGCTAGATTTGCCAGACAATGCTGCTCTGAAAAAAGGGTTCCGCGAACGAGAAAGCAGTCATATGCATATAATGGCTAAGCGTGAGGAAGCTTTCATTATCGTTTGTTACCTATACCAAAACTTACCTACAAGAAAATGCAAGAATTTGTTAGAATCAAATATTGATCTTATTTATACACAGCCTCCCCAAGGGACTAGCACAATTTTGCAAGCCTAAAAGAGAGATAAGGTGGCTTGGAAGGGTTCACAAGCTTTCCTCTAACTTTGTACCGGAGTTACGGTCCGTAAAATTGCAGTACGCAAGGCACCTCGGGGAAAGCATGTTGAAATTTCAAGGTGCGTTATCATTCTTTATGTACAGGCGCATCAAACACGCAGGAAAGCGCAATTCTGCTGGTGTGTTTCAGTAGCGGATTGGAGAACACAAGCACGTATAATTATATAGCGAGAAACGCGACATCTTCTTCAGGGCAGTTGCCGAGAAGAGCGAATAGCCCCGTCGCTATACTGAGCGCCCTCGCTGGGCATAACCAAGCTTCGCTCACGTGAAACCGCAGCCCGCACATCATACGCGCCTAGTTTTTATCATCCAACGAGCGAGAGTGAGGATGCGAAGTTATGTCAGCTGTTGTACCCTCGGGGCTGACGAGCACCGATAAGCCACAGGGAGCGCAACGCCGCCACACGGCCGCGCACTTGCTCCGCCAGCCTTCGCAGCAGCCTGGTTACTTTTGGCAAAGACGGTACCTTACGGGGGTCTCGATTCTGGCAGTTTTGAAGCCATAGGTAGCGTAAGAGGGTTCTAGCACAGTTTTCGCCCTCACTCTTGATCACGTTCTACGTGACGCTGGCGGTAACACAGGACGTTTCACGTCCGCCGCTATGGTTGACGATGGCGCTGGTGAACACTCTCAATGTTCGTATACAGACAATTTTGATACCCATAGTAAGTAGCCGGGGTACAGCGGCCTATATACTCAGTTGGAAGAGCACCGGACGCGATATTTGGAGGTCGCGCGTTCGGTTCCCACCATCGGCACGTCGTTTTTTCTTCTACTCTGCGTTTAATTATCTTTCCCCTGAGTAGATTAAATAACTCATTTATGTAATTATCGAAGTAAAAATTAAACAAAAATTACAAAGTACAATTCCCAATGCTTTCCTTGGCCTCGCCGACTGTTGGATTCTTTCCTTCACGTATTATAACAAGCACCCTCATTCCCCTTCATTTATCTGCTTGTAGCTTACGGGAGTATCGGTTCTGGCAGTCTTGAAGCGATAGGTAGCATAAGAGGGTTCTAGCACAGCTTTCGCCCTCCCTCTTTATCACATTCTACGTCACGCTGGCGGTAGCACAGGATGTTCCACGTCCTCCGCTGTGGTTGAGGATGGCCCTGGTGAACACTATCAAGGTTCGTGTACAGACAACTTTAATACACATAGTAAGTAGCCGGGGGACAGCGGCAGATGTAGCTCAGTTGGAAAAGCACCGGACACGATATTCCAAGGTCGTGGGTTCGGTTCCCACCATCGGCACGTCGTTTTTTCTTCTACTTTGCGTTTATTTATCTTTCCCCTGAATAGAATAAATTACTCATTTATGTAATTATCGAAGTAAAAATTAAGCAAAAATTACAAAGTACAATTCCCAATGCTTTCCTTGGCCTCGCCGACTGTTGGATTCTTTCCTTCACGTATTGTAGCAAGCACCCTCAATTCCCCTTCATTTATCTGCTTGCAGCTTACGGGGTTCTCGGTTCTGGCAGCCTTGAAGCCATACGTAGCGTAAGAGGGTTCTAGCACAGCTTTCGCCCTCGCTCTTGATCACGTTCTACGTGACGCTGGCGGTACAGGATGTTCCACGTCTGCCGCTATGATTGAGGGGGGCGCTGGTTAACACACTCAAGGTTCGTATACAGACAACATTAATACCCAAGAAAGTAGCCGGGGAGACAGCGGCCGATGTAGCTCAGTTGGAAGAGCACCGGACGCGATATTCGGAGGTCGTGGGTTTGGTTCCCACCATCGGCACGTTGTTTTTTCTTCTACTTTGCGTTCAATTATCTTTCCAATGAACAGATTACATTACTAATTTATGTGATTATTGAAGTAAAAATGAAAAAGAAAGACAGTACAATCGCCGATGCTTTCTTGGCTTCGCCGACTGGTTGTTTCTTTACTTCATGTATTATAACGATCACACTCATTTCCCCTTCATTTTTCTGCTTGTAGCTTACGGGGGTCTCAGTTCTGGCAGTCTTGAGGCCATATTATCGTAAGAGGGTTCTAGCACAGCGTTGGCCCTCGCTCTTGATCACGTTCTGCGTGGCGCTGGCGTTAACAAAGGACGTTCCACGTCCGCCGCTATAGTTGCGGCAGGCGCTGGTGAACACTCTCAAGGTTCGTATACAGACAACATTAATACCCAAGAAAGTAGCAGGGGGGACAGCGGCCGATGTAGCTCAGTTGGAAGAGCACCGGACGCGATAATCGAAGGTCGTGAGATCGGTTGCCACCATTGGCACGTTGTTTTTTCTTCTACTTTGTGTTTAATTACCTTTCTCCTAAACTGATTGCATTACTAATTTATGTGATTATCAAAGTAAATATAAAAAAATGACAAAGTACAACCCGAAATGCTTTCCTTGGCCTCGCCGACTGTTGACTTCTATCCTTCATGTATTATAACGAGCACACTAAGTTCCCCTTCATTTACCTGCTTGTACCTTACGGGGGTCTCGATTCTGGCAGTTTTGAAGCCATAGGTAGCGTAAGAGGGTTCTAGCACAGTTTTCGCCCTCACTCTTGATCACGTTCTACGTGACGCTGGCGGTAACACAGGACGTTTCACGTCCGCCGCTATTGTTGAGGATGGCGCTGGTGTACACTCTCAAGTTTCGTATACAGACAACTTTGATACCCATAGAAAGTAGCCGGGGGACAGCGGAATATGTAGCTGAGTTGGAAGGGACAGGACCCGGTATTCGGAGGTCCTGGGTTCGGTTCCCTCCATCAGCACGTCGTTTTTTCTTCTGCTTTGCGTTCAATTATCTTCCCCCGAACAGATTATATTACTAATTTATTTAATTATCGAAGTAAAAATTACAAAAAAAATTACAAAGTACAATCCCCAATGCTTTCCTTGGCCTCACTGTTGGCTTCTTTCCTTCATGTATTATAAGGAGCACCCTCATTTCCCCTTCATTTATCTGCTTGTAGATTACGGGGGTCTCGGTTCTGGCAGTCTTGAAGCCAAAAGTAGCGGAGGAAGGTTCTAGCACAGCTTTCGTCCGCGATCTTGATCACGTTCTATGTGACGCTGGCGGTAACAAAGGACGTTCCATATCCGCCGCTATGGTTGTGGGTGCCGCTGGTGGACTCTCTGAAGGTTCGTATACAGACAACATTAATACCCAAGAAAGTAGCAGGGGGGACAGCGGCTGATGACTGATGAAGAGCACCAGACGCAATATTTGGAGGTCATGGGTTTGGTTCCCACCATCAGCACGTTGCTTTTTCTTCTACTTTGTGTTTAATTACCTTTCTACTAAACATATTGCATTACTAATTTTTGTGATTATCAAAGTAAAAATTAAAAAAAAATTGCAAAGTACAATCCCCAATATTTTCCTTGGCCTCGCCGACTGTTGGATTCTTTCCTTCATGTATTATAACGAGCACCCTCATTTCCCCTTCATTTATCTTCTTGTAGCTTACGGGGGTCTCGGGTCTGGCAGTCTTGAAGCCATAGGTAGCGTAGCAGGGTTCTAGCACAGCTTTCGCTCTCGCTCTTGATCACGTTCTACCTGACGCAGGCGGTAAGGCAGGACGTTGCACTTCCGCCGCTATGGTTGATATATATATATATATATATATATATATATATATATATATATATATATATATATATATATATATATATATATATATATATATGCCACCAGATGGTTTGAGGTAGTAAAAACGGCGGCTCCGAGGGGCCCGCCAGACGTCCGCTCGTCCAATGTTTGACCGCGGTGGCCGCACGTACTGCGTTGGCTGCTGGACGGGCACGCACTGGGTTGGTAGTAACGCAGACAGCGGAGCTTGGACGGGAACTGGGCGTCGGAGAATGTCAGCGTAAGTCGGACGGGAATAATCAGGAACAGGGGTACTTTGAGCTTCAGCAAAATGCAGAGATGGCCGCGTGACTTACTGAATCTCTTCGCGGATCATATGTGCGAGAGAATCACCCCTGGGTTGGAACGTGCCACAAACCTCGTGCAATTCCTCGCGTACAATTGCACGAATAAGATCTCGCAGGTGACCAGTATTGCTTACAGCAGCTGTAAGAGGTTGTGCAGCAGTCGCAGCGAGAATTGGGCTGTCGTAGACCGACGAGCGCTGGTAGGAGCTTTTCCATGGTGACCGCCTCTGTTAAAAATGAGGTAACTGTAGTTAGTGGGCTACGTACAAAACTAGCAAAAAGCTGTTCTTTAACCCCACGCATCAGGTGGCGCAGCTTTCTGTCTTCAGACATGTTGGGATCCGCACGTCGAAATAGTTTCGTCATGTCCTCAACATACATTATGACGGACTCGTTTGGCATCCGTTTCCGAGATTGTAGAGCACGTTCTGCTCGTTCGCGCCTATCCAGGCTGACATGCGGATCATCATAGAGGCGTCTCTATGATAAGACGGCGGAACTGAGGCCATGATGTTAATGTGGCTTCTCAGTTCTCATACCATGTAAAAGCATGGTCTTCCAGGAAGAAAATGGCGTTCCGTAGCTTTAAGTTGTCGTCCCACTGATTAAAGGATGCGACTCGTTCGAACTGAAATAGCCAATCCTCAACGTCTTCATGCGCACTGCCATGAAACGATTTCGGCACTCGGGGGTTTTGAAGGTAAACAGGAGTACCTTGCATGACCGACGTAGTGTTTTGCGTGGCTGGCCGGAGGCTCGTTGTTGAAGTGGACTCCAAGGACCCGTGCTCGGGAGGAAGGCCCAGGTTCCTCTGGCTGACGCGATGAACTGTCGTGTCCACAGGCTCGGTGTCGTTGGTTCGCGGAGGGGTGTGAGACATTGAGAGGACAATTACCCAGCGGCTCCACCAAAACTGTCACGAAGACAGGGATTTATGGGAATCGGCAACAGAGGCAGATACACACAGTCAAAGCAGATTCACGGGAAACGGTAACACAAAGACACAGGCTCAAGATTCCACAGTCCTATAGCCGAAGCGCGCGAGAGTCTCCAACATCTTCGTCTTTCAAGCGTTACCTCAAACCGTCTGGTGGCACTGAAATTCACACCGACGCCAGCAACGTCGGTCTGGGTGCTGTTCTGGTCCAGCACCAGCAAGGCGAGGAAAAAGTGATCGCTTATGCCAGCCGCACCCTTTCTCGGGCAAAATCAAACTATTCAACTTCTGAAAAGGAGTGTCTCGTCGTCGTTTGGGTCACAATTAAATTCCGACCTTACCTGTACGGCTGTAAATTTAAAGTTGCGACAGACCATCATGCTTTCTGTTGGCTGGCAAGTCTTTGAGATCCATCAGGACGTCTTGCACGGTGGAGTCTTCGTATGCAGGAATTTGATTACTCTGTCGTTTATAAATCTGGACGTAAACATGAAGATGCTGACACACTTTTTCGATCACCCGTGGAGTTGGCCCATGAGAGTACGGATGAAGACGCCCATTTTCTTGGCATTATTAGTTCCCCTGATTTAAAGGCCCGGCAACAGGCTGATCCAGACCTCAAAACTGTGATCGATCATCTGGAGGGTTTCGATTCTACAGTATCTCGACTGTTTGCTAAGAACTTGTCATCCTTCTGTACGCGCGACGGAATCCTCTACAAGAAAAGCGCCGGCAACAGTGACCGAGCCTATCTTCTAGTCATCCCTACTGATCTCCGCGATTAAATCCTTCATGCTTGACATGATGAACCCACCGCTGGACACTTGGGCTTTGCACGCACTCTTACCAGAGTGCGCCAGGCCTACTACTGGCCCACACTTACCGCCACCGTTCATCGATATCTTAGAGGTTGCCACGAGTGCCAGCGACGCACGACACCGCCATTGAAGCCAGCGGGTTTCCTGTAGCCTATTCCCCCAGCGCTAGTACCATTCGACCAAATTCGTATGGACTTTCTCGGCCCATTTCCTCTATTGTCAGCTGGCAATAAGTGGATTATCGGGGCTACAGAGTATCTGACACGTTACGCGGAAACTATGGCGGTGCCACGTGCAACATGCTCCGAAGTGGCACAATTTTTCATGACGCAGATTGTCCTCCACCATGGCGCCCCTTTATACGTCCTCACTGATTGTTGCAAAGCATTTACAGCGCGTCTTCTTGAAGAAGTTTTCCAACTAAGCCAGACACATCACCGAGAGACTACTGCTTACCATCCTCAGTCTAATGACCTTACTGAGCGAGTAAACAAAATAATAACGGGCATGCTCGCCATGTACGTAGATGTGCGCCATACAACATGGGACGAGATATTGCCTTATGTCACATTTGCATATAACACGGCCGTCCAAGAAACAACTCGATTCACTCCGTTTCGCCTAGTATACGTACGCGATGTACAGACCATGCTCGACGCTATGCTGCCATTTGCGGCTGACGAACAGCTGCTTACCGCTGACGCAGAAGAATTCACCAAATACGCTGAGGAAGCTCGCCAACTCGCTCGTAATCACATTACAAAACAGCAAGCAACAGATGCACGCCGATATAACGACCGTCATCGCTATGTCGTGTTCCGGCCTGGTGACAAAGTCTAAGTGTGGACACCTGTCTGGCGCCCAGGCCTGTCAGAAAAACTTCTCAATCGTTACTTCGGACCCTACAGAGGGCTGCGTCGCCTCTCAGAAGTTACGTACGAGGTTATTCCAGACGGAACTGTACCGAGTTCTAGTCGGCAGTGCTCGTCTGACCTAGTGCATGTGCGTCGCATGAAGCCGTATTTTACCCGCTGAAAGTCGTATTTGCCATCCGGAGCAATTTTTTCTGTGAGCTTGCTGTTTTTGTCTTCGAGGGGGGGGGGGGGGGGGATAATGCCACCAGACGGTTTGAGGTAGCGCTTCAAAGACGATGAAGTTGGAGACTCTCGCGCGCTTCGGCTAGCTAGGACTGTGGACTCTTGAGGCTGTGTCTTGTCTTTGTGTTACGGTTTCCCGTGAACCTCTGTCTTGACTGTGTGTATCTGCCCCTGTTGCCGATTCCCATAAATCCCTGTCTTCGTGACAATATATAATTGTCGGTTTAAACTGCATTGTATGTATGTCTATTTTTCAATGGGTCTGGTTGTAGCCCGGCTATATATGGCCTCGGGCCACGCTGAGGTTGAATGAAAATAAAGGTAAGACAGTTGTACCATTTTTCTCGATGCTGATCCAGTGCTGCTCCAACGCTGTTGGGCTGCATGGGGTGGTTCACACCACCAAGACAGTGGCAGGACTCACGTTCCACTCCCGCAACACAACGCACGCGGAGAAAATCGCGATTGCGATCGCCCTCTCCCACAAAAAGTGAAACACATCTTTATCCACTCAAGGGAGGCCTGTCGGAATTATTGCTGGGTTGGATACCTCCTCTTCTGGGGGCATCCTAAAGAAATGTCCGCCCAACCACACTCCAAATTGCAATCTCATCTGGGCTCCCGGCCATCAGGGACTCCTGGGCACTCTGTTAGTTGATCAGGCGCCCCGCCTGCTCTCTCTCCGGGTACTTAAACTTGTTCTAGAAGTTCATTACTAATTATCTTTCATTAACTCAATAATCATTATTTATATGAGCGTTTCATTATCATCATCATTAGCCTGATTATACCCACTGCAGGGCGAAGGCCTCTCCCATATTTCTCCACTTAACCCGGTTCTGTGCTAGCTGCATCCACTTGACCCTTGCGAACTTCTTGATCTCATCCGCCCACCTAACTTTCTGCTGCCCCCTGCTACGCTTTCCTTCCCTTGGATTTCAGTTTGTTACCCTCAGCGACCATCGGTTATCCTCTCTTCGCACTACATGTCATGTCCTGCCCATGTCCATTTCTTCTTCTTAATTTCTACTAGAATGTCGGTAACTTTAGTTCTCTGACCCACTCTGCACGCTTTCTATCTCTTAATGTTACCCCTACCATTTTTCGTTCCATAGCCCTCTGGATTGCCCTCAACTTACGTAGAACTCTCTTGGTTAGCCTCCACGTTTCAGCCCCATAGGTGAGTGCAGGCAAGATGCAACTGTTGTATACTTTCCTTTTGAGCGATACCGGTAAGCTGCTAGTCATAATCTGCCAGTGTTTGCCAAATGCGCTCCATCCCAATCTTATTCTTCTTGTTATTTCTTTTCATGGTCCGGATCTGCGGTTACTACCTGTCCTAAGTAGACATATTCGCCTACTACTTCCAGTATTTCGCTACCTAATGTAAACTGCTGTTCCTTCCCGAGGCTGTTGAACATTACCTTAGTCTTCTGCATATTGATTTTCAAGCCTACCTTTCTACTTTTCCTGTCTAGGTGATCAGTCATTATTTGCAGTTCATCCCCCGAGTTGTTTAGCAAGGCAATCTCATCAGCAAATCGCAGATTACTGAGGTATTCTCCATCTACCCTTATCCCTAACTGCTCCCATTCCAAGTCTCTGAATACTTCCTCTAAACAAGCTGTGAATAGTACTGGGAAGATTGTGTCTCCTTGCCTAACACCTTTCTTCATGGGAATTTTGTTACTTTATTTATGCAGAACTATAGTTGCTGTGCAGCCACTATATATATCTTCCAGCACTTTCACGTACGGTTCGTCTACCCCCTGATTTCGCAATGCCTGCATCACCCGAGGTTTCAACTGAGTCAAATGCTTTTTCGTAATCAATGAATGCTATGTATAAGGGCTGGTTAAATTACGAGCATTTTTCTATCACCTGATTGATGGTGTGGATATGATCGATAGTAGAGTACCGTTTCCGAAACCCTGCTTGATCCTTTGCTTGATTGCAGTTGCTTGATTGCAACCTCCTATGATAACTTCCATATGAGCGCTTAACAGCAAACAAACCCAAGGAAATGGGGGTCTCGTTACGAGAAAGATACAGAAGGCACCAACAGTCAGAGACAGCTAGAAAAGCTTAAGGTATATATACTTTTTATATTTCCTAATTATAGTGCTACCATGGAAGTACTTTGTTAAAATGTAGATGCAACAAGGTGCTTTGTATGCGGGATTTGTGTTGCCATCGCGAATACCAAGGCGTCATCCACTTTGCACGCGGGACATAGACCCACAAAGAAAATGACACTGCAAGCTCCGAGCTAATAGTCACCATGAAAGGTTCCTGGCCTGAGGTCCTCCAGAAGAACCCTGTGGATGAATATGAGCCTGCGCTCAGATCCGCCGTCGTAGAATCTGGAGCTGTAGCCAGTGGCGCGCCGGTCGAGGCCATCCTCACCAAACTCCACCACCGACTCGTTGGTTGGATCGAAGGTCGTCCACGTCACCACCATCTGCGTAGGGAGCGCTGTATGCGCCGCAAGAAGATGCATTAATTTCAACCGATTATGAGAGCGTTGCTTCACAATTAGGGCGGATAATTGTTCACACAGAAGGGTAGCCTTCGTTTTAAATCAAAATTAATGGAGCAGCAATCTTTTCTCAAATTCGTGGGACGCTTAGGCTTCGCCTCAAGCGTAGACAAGAAGCGCCTTCAACAGCGCCTTTTCGTTCCGCGAATACTTTGCTTAAGTTGGTGTTTTGGTTAAAGGAAGGCGCAGTGTCTGTCGCCCGTCTTAGTGGACACCTACACTTGTCAGGGGTCCATACGTCATCGGTTCGAACCAAGGATTCTAGGGGGCCCTTTGGACCTCTGATTTATGATGAGGCGAAAGCCGATATTGCCTGGTGGTCCAATGCTCTCCACTACCTGCACCTGTTTCTCTCTTTTTTTGCGTACACATCCGTCCTCTTCCTTGCGGCTCAGTTATGTTATGTACGAAGAATTGTCACAGACACTCCGCCTTTTATTGCGAAAGCAATGCTACTTTCACTTTCAAGTCTTTGCGGTGCGACGGCGGTGCACATGAAATGACCATTCGCATGACCTCTGTGTGACGTCACGCCTCAAAGTTGGGCGACCAACTCGCGCCGTCCGTGAGAGACGGCGGTGCGCATGAACGGCGGCCCAACTATAGTGCTCTAGAATATTGGGCAGTGTGACGATCGGCGCCGGAGAGCGGGCCGCTTTTGCGATGACAAGAACCGATTCCCGCGAGAGGGCGCGACGTGCAACAGGGGTGCCACGTTCGCCGCTCGGCGCGTAGCGGCCGCGGGATAGCGGGGGTACAGAGGAGGGTTGCGGTTCTCTTTGGAGCGATTTTCAGACGCTACGCAATTAGTGTGATAAATAATAAAGAGGCTACTTATTCCAGGTGCTTAAACTGATCCCTGCCATTCTTTTACGTCTATCGGGAGACATCGTGACATCGTGCACGCTTGGGTAGTCCTTCGGAGCAGCGCGCGATGTTTGAATCGCTATCTGAAACTCAACATTTCTTCCTGCAGAGAGTTACATATCGTCCAGATGAGCAATTTGTACTTAATGTTTGCAATGAAGCGTGGTGTTTTGCATTCGTTCTTCCCGTAAGGGAATAAAGGCTGCTGCCCAGGAGTGGTATTAACACGCGGAGAAAAACAGTGTACATGCGAATCAAAGCTTGTGCTTCGTAAGGCCTCTTTAGGAACACCTATTTTTTACAAACCTTATTTACGAACTCCTGCTTACATTTTGCAGCTTGCGCTTATTAATACATAACAACGTTTATCTTAAATCACCAGTAATAATATATCTCTTTAATAGGTGCTCTTTATGTGCCCTAATCACCGTTTATAGAAATTACAAATACAGAGTGCGAGCAAAACACATTTATTCACTACCGTACTAATTTAAAGCACTGTGGTATTTACCGGCAAAAAAAAAATAAACAAGGTATATGCGACTCAAGCATTTATTTTTTGTTCGTGATTAACAATTACTTATATCGTGGACATTTGTTTGCGTGCCACTAACCAAAGGGTGAACCAGCTGCTTAGATGAAAAAAAAAAAGTCAAGTACAGCTAGGCCATTACTTCAACTAAAATATGAAAAATTAAACCCGTCACATACGTAATACGTTCATAGTGGGCACTTGAGTGCGGACGCTTTACTGGCATCAAATGGTACAGAGCAAACAAACAAAAATAAAAGCACTGATAATTGCGCGTCGAATTGGCAGGTATGATGCAGTTCTTGGCGCGCACCGAGAGAAAGCGGAAAAATGCGAAAAAGATGAGGAGCACCTAATGAGTACCTAATATGAGTAATCGACTGGATATACTTGCAACTACTGCTTACCAGACTATATATAATCGGGCTACTTGCCGCGGATGCTCTTTGCACTATTAACCAGACTATAATTGTTAACAAGGTTGACATTACACGTGATTTACTTCCAAGGGAATTTAATTATTTTCCCTTTGGGAACTCTTGTCGTGATTCGCTTACTTCGGAAAGAGCGAAGCCGCAAAAACACGTTAAATTTCATGGCTTCAAGTGGAAGCATTTCTGGAGCTCCAAGTAGGTAAACGTTTTGAACCTTCACATTTTACGGGAAGGTTGCAAAAATCTGAAGTGCAAAGCAGTCGAAAAGGACCGTGCATCCGAGCCAAATTTTTGAGTAAAGTGCGACCTAGTTTCGAACCTATGGCGCTATTTTTGTTCGTGGTGAGAAACCGTGCCAGCCTCACAACCTCTCTTTCGCAGAAGGATGATCTAGCGAAAGCGAATTAAGCGTACCCTATAGCCTTCGCGTCCGCTATTTTCCGTCATTTCTTTTTCAAAGCTATTCTTTTTTTTTTTTGTATGTATACATAAAACAGGACGAGAGCGATCTTCTGGAGGCAATGATTTGCATATTACCGGTGGATTGCGCACCCTAGAATGGAAACATTTTCTGGAACAATTAGGTCATTGTTAAACTATAACGCATTGAGATTAAATGTTTAAAGTATAGCGCACATCTATGGGTATTTATAAAGCTACCCGTTACAACAATGTTTCAACTTATGGAAAGAAAAGAAAATGGTGTGTTCTTAGATTAGTGTACAGTTTCACGAATTGTTGTCTCTTAAATTTCGACGCTTATATCTTTATACGCGTTCGATTGCAGCCTGTTTGTGCACTGCTTTCCTCTTCCCGGGCCTTCATTTGGTTCTTATGCTCGGTTGTTTCCTCTTTTTTTTTATTGTTTTTAATATCTGCATTTTTCTTCGTCTTTAGCTGCCTGCTTTCTTCGTCGTGCGTTTGCCGTGCCGCACGAATATTCTGAACCTTTATTCACATTCGCGGTCGCTCTTTTCACGGCGCTGCATGCCTTCTACCAACCCCTTTCTCCCTCCCTGGTAGGCGACACGTTTCTTTTTATTTTCCTGTGAAACCTTTACCTCCCCCTTCTTCCACCTTTCGTGACCCACTGTGTTCTGGTATTCAGTAGCCAGTTGGCGTGGTGTCGTTCGTTGTTCATGTCCTTACTTTACTGTATCTCTACCTCCATGCGGGGTAGTCCACATTTAATTCATATCCAACTGAATGCCGATTCCTCTAGTGGCTTCAGTGACGTGCTGTAGTCGGCATAGTTGGCATGAAAAACAACGGAATATACCATTTTGGACTGTTTTGATAATGGGGTTACTGTGACCAGTTTTAGACAGCGCTCAAACGCACGTGTTGTATGTTTCACTTCTTCATACATCCTGCCTCCACACAGCCCTCTTTTCAAAACGACTACATTTCTGGACGTGAATTAGGTGCTTTAGTAATGCTAAAGCAAGTTGTACGGCGAGTGAAGCGTGCTGTGCGAGTCGTACGCCGGCCCTCTCCAAGCTTTTTTCTTCGGAGCCAACTTCTGTCATGTTACTTCCTCGAAGTGTTGCCGACGGCCAAAATGGAAAATAAATTAGGTGATTGCTAACAGTACTGAGCACCGGTAACCAGCATGTTTGTAAGATCTTGTCGCGAACAGCTCGAGACGACGCACAAGCAAACAGGAACGTACAGTCCGCGCGGTATCCGCCCCGCCTCCATGCGCATACGCGGGCGCCCGGACGGGTGACACACCAGTTGCTGGTGGCGCCCTCTGCGGTGCGGCGCCTCCGTCATCGCAAAAGCGGCCCCTCGCTCCCATGCATTGTGCCCTCATCTTTCCCCTTCTGGCCTCCTTCCTCCGGTGCTGTGGCGGAGAGGGCGGTAGTGAGAGAACGGCCCCTCTTTCCTCCTCCCCTCTCATCTCGCGGACAGCAGCTTCACCCGGGAGGCGACGCCGCGACGCCGTAGCACGCGGATGTTGCTATGACACCGAGGAAGAACAAGCTACTGCCAGTTGCCTACGCTACCCCCCTTACACCCGCTCGGGAAAGCCGGCCCGTTGGTCCAGCTCACGATAAGTGCCCATTTGCCTACCTCCGCCCAGAACCGCCGATGCGGTAAGTCCGTTTTGCCCGTTGGCTCAAAACCGCGCTGTCTGTACAGCGGAGAATGCGGGTAAGAGCGCTGCCGAAGCACGCCGAGTACAGGTTCACCGGCTCAGGAGAGTCGAGAGCCAAGTTTACTGGAGCGGCGTCGCATGGATATGCGGTGAGGTCACTCGCATTCGGCAGGTCAGTTCACGAGCAGCCAAATGCCGTTCGGAAAGGGAGCGTGAATTATAGTCGCCTGTGCGATGTCACTAGGAGCCGTAGTACACCAAATTTGCGGAAGGAGGTCGCAGCGGGGAGCGCCCTACTGCGAAAACCTCCAAAGCACGTGCATCTCGTAAGAGTGGGGACACCCACTTGAGCTTGCGTTCAGCAGTTAAGAGCTGTCAGGGGTTAGTAGGAAGGCTCATATTTTTTTAATTTTGTCGTAAGAGGGTCGCTAGTCTTATTGAAGAGACAGACCCCGCGACGATGCAGGCCAAATTGCGCTGTGAAGCCACTTGTACTGTGGTTGGCGTTAGTTAACTCTAGTGTAGCTGGTATTGCTACGAGTGAGTTGGAGACTTCCTGCTGATCTATGATTAAGCTTTGATACATACGTGCTAGGCAGTGACGCCTCAGATGAGGGCAGAAAAGCCGTTATTCGCAAAGGAGCGAGCGACGATATCGGAATATAGAGCCGCTTTAGGGTGAATATGCGCAATCGCATAACTACCGGAATGTGCCAACTGGCACGCCATTTCCTTAGCTCTGCGCATGAACGCAAAGGTCGAGACCAATGTCGACGACTACGCAATGTGATTGCGCGAGATTGTGGCCAATGCCAATGGGAAGGCGAACCGCAGCCGCGGTAAGAACATTGGAAGTCCGATGGCTAGCTATGCTTACGCACTCAGCGACGTGAACGCGAGATCGCGACGAGTCGAGCGCCCAGATGGGTTGTTTCGCGGCTGCAAGCTGAAAGACCCGAGGTCGGGCGGAATCGGCGGATCCATGCCAACAGTACTTCCTTTGAAAGTAACTGTAGAAGCGGACCCTGCATGCGCATAACAGCGCGTAGGCAAGCGATCCCGAGAGCGGTCTCTACGGGCACCGCTGCAAAACCCGAATCCAGCGCAGTCGCTGCGACAACGGGAAAAATGCCGCGCAAGTGCAATCACTCAAGCAGCGGCTCTGTAGCACCCACAGCCAGCGAAATCGTTGAAGTACTGTCAAATGCTGCGCATGTGAGATCACGCGCACAGCTACTCCGCGGGTACCGCTACATCACCCTCCGTCAGCGCGATAGCTGAAAGAAGGGGGAGTTGCTCCGAGCGTGGAGGTCACGCACGCAGAGCAGCGCCGGCGGCGTCGGCTGCCTGTGCAGCTTGAGCTGACTACGGACAAACGCCAGAAGCGCGAGTTCGCGCGAGCGGATATAAGGGAAGGCAGTCCTTTCCGCGATGATACAGTGCGGAAGGTAGGCGCAATCGCCTAATGTCAACCGCAAGGGCACGAGAGCCCTCGTGTGAAGTTATCCGGCACGTGTCGGTACACAAGCCGGCAGTGTTCCTGTACGCGAAGCCTATGCTGAGCACGTTCAGAGGGACCTAGCCCGCCGACTGGCCTTATTTATGACACCGGCACTCCGGGCGCATGGGCCACGCTGTCTGCATTCAGGCGGCGGGGAGCGGCGAATCAGGTGATGTTTAGTCTACCAGCCCAATGGCTGCTCAGGCATACAGTGGTCACCGAAAAAGGCTCGAATTCGAGCTCGTTCATGGAGCAGCTCGCATCCGAGCTCGAATTGGAGAAGAACCCGGCCCGTGTAGATATGCAGGCCGGAGTGGTTCCTGTACGCGGAGGGACGGAGCCTGCTGCCCTGATTGACGACCTGCGGGGAGTCGGCGCGGTCGTAGGCGATCAGCGCACTGCGGGCGTGCCGGCGGCCCGCAACCGGATGGCGGGCCAGCGGACTTCGCCCCCTCTTCATCCCCGTGACTGCAGCGGCGGGGATTCGTGCGGCCTGCACACGGAGCCAGCCCGACGCGGGGGCGGCCGTTCCTGCTTTGGCCGCCTGTCCTGCGGCATGGACCTGCTGAGGGATCAGCCGTGCAGCCTCGAAGGGGAAACGGTGCCCAGGTGGAGGTCAGGATTAAGGGAGGAAGGGTGTGGAAATTCAACATTTCCCTCGCCCGCACGCCGCGGCGAACACCCTCTCTCTCTCTCGGGGTGCCCTCATCTTTCCCCTTCTGGCCTCCTTCCTCCGGTGCTGTGGCGGAGAGGGCGGGAGTGAGAGAACGGCCCCTCCTTCCTCCTCCCCTCTCATCTCGGCGGACAGCAGCTTCACCCGGGAGGCGACGCCGCGACGCCGTAGCGCGCGGATGTTGGTATGACACCGAGGAAGAACATTGGGCGTTCCCAATAAACAACTTGGCCCGCTGGCTATGTTTGCCCCGGTGTGTCGTTCTTCACGGCCACTGCTGTGGTCAGAGCTGGCGGTGTGGCCTCGGTTCTCAGAGCGGAGCCGCAGCCCCGTGAGAATCCCCACAATGTCTTGGCTTAGTCTGGCGGTCATTAAGTACCTGTAGCCTATTTTGGACGACAGATAATCGAAGAGGGAAAGAGTGCTCGACAGCGTGACTCCCTGATAAGAATTCTGAGCACAGCGTTGCCACTCATCAAGATAGGTGAGGAAGTCACGAAGTCGCCGAGCTTTCGCAGAGTTCGGGCGGAGGGCGGTGGCTGGAAATCTTGAAGTCATGATGCTGATGATCTCCTGCATCAATTTGACAAGTTCATCGGTCGCGTGAACTGAACCGTGGTTGTGCTAAATCTGCTGTCTATACGTGAAAAGACCACGCCGGACATCATCAGAGAATAAGCGAAACGCATAATTTACGCGCATCTTCTCGAATGTGTCGGGCCTTACAACAGCTTTGTGCACCCTGGGCATTGCCTTCAAGCCGACATGGCTACGTTGATCTAGCTGCCATGTGGCATCAATGTGACGGATGGATGCCACGCCCTGAGGAGTTGTTAAAGGGTGCTGGAGCAAGCTGTTTCTTACATTCTTCACCAAAAGGGGAAAATCGGAGACGAAGTGCAAGGAGCGGTTCTTGTCCACAGGGTGCGGCGACTTGCAGACAACTTGTGCTGCTTTCCCAGAAATTCCAAAAATATGCCACATGGAACGATTCCAGCTAGCAGCGTCTGTTGTTATGAAATCCACAAAAAGTGAGGCGTTTTCTTCCATTATCACACCCTCCACCGTAATTTTTGCTAGCACATCAGCTGTCACGTTCCCCTTCGAGGCGAAAACGCCAAGCACCTGGTGCCACTTTCCCGTGAATGGTTGAAGAGAACAACTAGGGCGTGATCCGCCAATTCTGAGCTGGAGCTAGATGAAAATTTTTCAAGGTCCACCAAACCGTTCACTTTCCCGTAATGACTGACCGTCAGGTTCTCGGAAAGTTTAATTTCATCCATCATAATGCCGCCATGACGTTGCTGCTCCGTCATGCATATGCATTTTTCCTTCAAGGCAGCAAACACCCATTTGTTGAAGCCGAACCCGCTTCGAAATCCGCGCAGGTACCGTTGGAGACACGTTCTGCCGGGCAGCAGCGTGATCTTCTCCTTGCGCAGGTGCTCATAAAGCCGTTTGCTCCTCATCCGCATTATCAAGCATTCGAGCAGCCACTCGCGCTGGTACTTAAAACACTTAAAACCCTTCGTGTTTTTCAGCTTTGAAGCATTTGAACAGGCCATGACTTGTGACTGTTGTCTTACTGGCAAATTTTCTATTCTTGACATGAGCGCGCAGCTTTCTAGTTTTGAGTTCTTCCTCCTCATCTCTTCCAGTTTTGTCTCAAGAGTAAACATATTTCGCTTCAGTCTCTTGAACTTTGCGGTTACAAGCTTTCTCTTCTTTTCGCGCTCCCTCGACCTCCGGTCCTTTGTTCTTTTGTACGACAGCTGATTTAGGAGCAACTTTTTTGCGTATCGGCAATGCAAACAGGAGTCTCCTTGACTTGCGGCGATGCCGACGCATTTGGAGCTGAATGTTGTGTTTCCGTGGATTCTTATATTCTTGGATTTCGCGAGGACGGTGTCAAGTTGGTCATTGCATTTTATGCCCTGACATGGAATCATGGCATCCACGTCAGTCAAAAGGTCCCCAACCTGTTCACGAGTTTCCAAATCCAGCTTCTGTGTTACGGCGCCTTGCACGGACACGGTGGCTCGCAGTTTTGACGCACAGTGCTCCAGGAGTATTACTTTCACCAGAACGATGCTCTGTCCGCTTCTTCTGCAAGTCGAGAACGCAGAGGCGCCAGAATCTTCAATAGAGTGATGTGTCCAGCCGCTGTGGGATACCGTGCAGGTAGTGAAGTCAATGTCAACCGGACGAGGTGACACTTCGGTTACAGACGTAGAGATACGTTCACTGGAGCTTGAAGGTACTGGATCATCCGGCACTGTCTCAAGGTCGTGGCTGTCATTTCTGGCAGCCTTGGTTGGGCGGCAGCCTGTGGAATTCTTCCTCTTTCGTTTCGCGGTCACCTTTCTTGACAGGTAACCAGGAGCATCGGGCAGGGCAGAAGGCACGGCATCTTTCGTCAATCGTGGGTGAGAACGTGGGAGGCTAACAACGTTGCCTTCTATCATAAATTTGTAATCCCGTTCGATACACTCTTGGTCAAAATGCCGCTCACACACAACGGAGTGTGGCTGCAACCTCTTGTCGGCAGGATGAAAAGCAAGCTCCCACCTTTTGAACAGTTCGGGATCCCGCGGCGCCGAAAACAGCGAGACTTTCAGTCCTTTTCTCGATGACTTGTAGCCGGATTTGCAGAACGGTGCGAAACAAGTTGTGTCCTTTTTGGTCTTCATTCCGATCACTTCTCACAAAAAGCGCAGCGCGTGCTCCGCTACGACGCTTGCATGTGGACGATGACAGACAGCAAACAGACGAGAAAACAGGTAGCTAGTGTCGTCTGTTTATTGTTTTAATGCCAGACAGCAAAAGTCTCAGTTTCAGCTACTATTTTGACTGATAACGCAAGTAATAAGTAATGTTTTTAAACAAAAATGAGGTTAACAAAACGCGCGATGCGATTGCGACAAGTAGCAGATGATCCGCCGGTGAGCACCGCGGGCGGAGAACAGCAGCGCCAGTTTCGTCGTCATGAAGCGGAGGCACGCGGAACTACGCTTTGTGCCCTGCCGGTCGGCACACCTACCCATCTAGCCAGCGTACATAAAGTCTCAGTTTCATCTACTATTTTGACTGATAACGCAAGTAATAAGTAATGTTTTTAAACAAAAATGAGGTTAACAAAACGCGCGATGCGATTGCGACAAGTAGCAGACGATCCGCCGGTGAGCACCGCGGGCGGAGAACAGCAGCGCCAGTTTCGTCGTCATGAAGCGGAGGCACGCGGAACTACGCTTTGTGCCCTGCCGGTCGGCACACCTACCCATCTAGCCACAAAAATGAGGTTAACAAAACGCGCGATGCGATTGCGACAAGTAGCAGACGATCCGCCGGTGAGCACCGCGGGCGGAGAACAGCAGCGCCAGTTTCGTCGTCATGAAGCGGAGGCACGCGGAACTACGCTTTGTGCCCTGCCGGTCGGCACACCTACCCATCTAGCCAGCGTACATATACGGAGCAGACCCCAGCAGGCGTCCGATCCAGGTGTCCGGGCTGCGGCTTTCATTTGGCGCTTTCTCGAACGCCGCACCACGCACTATACAAATGCAGCAGGAATCAACGGCGTTAATAATAACTGCTTAACAGGAAATGTAAGGTGCACTATCTATCACAAGGTTTGTGTACACACCTGGACCGCGCCGTAAGGGAACTGATGAAACGAGAAAGAGGTGCCGTAGTGAGTGAGTTAGTGAGTGAGTGATTGTATTGTATTGTACTGGGGTTTTATGGCGCATAAGCAACTGAGGCTATCATGCGCCAAGAGCAAGGTTAAAATCTGTTCTTATTTGAAAAGGGAAGAAGGCTCGTTAATGTTTACAGTTTATTCAGAACGCCTGCTTCTTTTAAAAAACTAAGAACACATGTTAAGTTTATTATTGCTCTTTCTCCTAAAAGTAATTTGGGATGGAAAGGGATGGCACGATCATACAAAATAGTGAAATGCTTTCTCCGTAGTGTCTCTAGTTTTGGGCATGTAATCAGGATGTGGTTGACTGTGAGTACTTCTCCGCATTCTCCACACGTAGGCTTATCTTGTTTCATTAGTAAAAAATTATGTGTGAGATGTGTGTGCCCGATACGCAGACGGCACACTGTAACCTCCGTGAAGCGTTCTTGATGGCTGCATGATTTCCATTCTTTTATAACTGGTTTTGCTAGGTGTAGCTTGTTATTAACTTCGTTATACCATGCAGCCTGCCACTTTTGTCTCAGTGTTCTTTGTATAAATTTTATGGCATCATTATGTGGAATTTTCACCTTCTGTACTTGAGCAATGGAGGCTGCCGCGGCACATGCATCAGCCCTTTCATTACCGCTGATTCCTACGTGGCTTGGCACCCAGTAAAATTTGATATTAAGTCCTTGTGTTTTTGCTATCACTACATAATGGACTATGTCCCCTATTAAAGGTTCTGTAGCATTTTTTTGATGTAGTGATGCGAGTACGCTCAGAGAGTCTGTATAGATGATACTGTTTTTGATGTTTTTGTTGACTATTTTATCTATTGCTAGGGATAAGGCGTAGCATTCGGCAGTAAATATTGAGGCACACTGTGGCAACCTTACTGTTTTTTCCTGTTTGTCTTCTATTACTGCCCTGCCTACATGAAATATTGTCTTTGAACCATCTGTATAAAATGCCTTGTGATCACTGTATTTCTCATTTAATGCCAAGAACTCTTGTATAATGTGTTCATGTGGTGTTTGTGATTTGCGAAATTGAGTTAATGTGAAGTCACACACAGCAGTGAAGTTGTACCAAGGTGGCAGTGGGTCAGGTCTCCGTGCAATATCAGGAAGTGCATCCAGAAAGTTGAGTTCCCGGCACTGCTCTTCAAAACGGAGTATGAGAGGTCTGATGGATCGAGGTTTATTGATGTACAGTGTTCTTGAGGGGCAGTTTGTAAGTATGGAGTAACAAATATGTTTTGGTAACGAGCGAATTTTCAGGACGTATGAAAGTGTAAGCATGGTCCTCCTGTATTTTAGTGGCGGTTCGTTTGCTTCTACATACAGACTTGCCACCGGCGATGTCCTGTATGCACCAGTTGAAAGACGCAGACCCAGGTTATGTACTGGGTCCAGCCCTTTAAGGTATGACGGTCTTGCTGACCCATAGACCACGCACCCGTAATCTAAACAGGAGCGTACCACTGAGCGATAGATATGGAGAAGACATGTCCTATCAGAGCCCCAGTGTCTCCTTGAGAGTACTTTAAGGATGTTGAGAGCTCGAGAGGCTTTGACTTTCAGGCTGTTTATGTGTGGGAGGAATGTGAGCTTCTTGTCAAACGTTAGTCCTAAAAATTTATGTTCTTGCTTTATCGGGAGTATGGTTTTATTTAGGTGCAGGGTGGGATTGAGCTGTAGGCCTCTCCTCAGAGAGAAAAGAACTGCAACTGTTTTCTGAGGCGAGAACCTAAATCCATTTTTATTTGCCCAATTACTCAGTTTCTTTAATGCTAGTTGCATCAGTCGTTCACACGTCGATAGGCTGAATGATGTGCATGCGATTTGGAGGTCATCAACATAAAGAGAGTACATAACAGACTGTGGGATTACTTTGGCTATGGAATTCGTTTTTACAATGAAAAGTGTAGTACTTAATATGCATCCTTGCGGTACTCCGGTCTCTTGTGTAAAGTTCCTAGAGAGTGTAGAACCGAGGCGTACTTGGAACGAGCGGTTGCACAAAAAATCTTTTAAGCAGTTCAACATTCTGCCGCGGATTCCAAGATCTGCCAGATCGCGAAGTATCCCCTATCGCCAGGTGGTGTCGTACGCTTTTTCCATATCAAAGAAAACTGCGAGACAGTGCTGTTTATGTATGAAGGCTTCTCGGACTGTGTTTTCAAGCCGAACTAGATGATCCAGTGTTGAACAAGCTCTTCTGAAGCCGCACTGGTGGGTGTCAAGGAGTTCACGAGCTTCAAGAATGAACATTAACCTGGTATTGACTATGCTTTCGAATGATTTGGCAAGGCAGCTAGTTAGGGCTATTGGCCTGTAACTAGTAGGAGAGTTTGGCAATTTTCCAGGCTTCAGGAATGGTACAATGACAGCCTTCTTCCAAGCATCAGGCATTTTGCCTGACACCCAGATTTTGTTAAAAAATTTCAGGAGTGCTTCTACTGCAGGTTCGGACAGATGGGCTAGCATTTCATAGTGTATTTCATCGGGGCCTGGTGCGGTTTTCTTGCCATTAGTTAATACTCTATGGAGTTCCTGAACTGTAATTAAGTTATTGTAGGGCTCGTTGGTATAACCATTCGTAGGAAGTGTCTGTTTTTCTGCTGTGTTTTTATACTTTAGGAAGGAGTCTGTGTAATGTAGGGAACTAGAAACATGAGAGAAGTGTTCTCCCAATAGGTCAGCCTGCTCGAGTATACTTGTCTGTGCATCAGGGGGTGTAAGGAAAGGAACTGCAAAAGGAGAGAATTTGCCATCGAGTTTGCGAACTTGCTCCCACATTTTCTTTGCTCTGACGGAACTGTTTATTGAAGACACATAACCTTGCCAAGATCTTTTTTCAGCATCACGTCGAATATTTCGAGCCTTAGCCCTTGCCTTTTTATATTTAATTAGATTTTCCTGTGTAGGGTATCGACGAAAAATTCCCCAGGCTTTGCTCTGCTTCTTTTTGGCCTCTCTACATTCCTTTGTATACCATGTCTTTCCATTCCTTCGTACAATTCCCGAAGTCTGGGGGACGGCTAAATGAGCAGCGGCAATGATACATACTGTGAACTTTTTATTTTGCTCGTTGACATCGAGGCTGTCTGAAAAGAGTTTTTCTAAAGCGGCATGTTTTTGAAAGAGTGCCCAGTCGGCTAGGTACAGTTTCCAACGCCGTGGTTTAGTAAAGGTGATTAATGGTGACGATGTTAGACTGATAATGATGGGAAGATGATCGCTTCCATAAGGGTTGTCAATAACATTCCATCTAAAATCAGTGAAAAGACTAGGTGAACAAAAAGACAAATCAATGCAACTCATTTTTCCAGAGCTTGAAGAACAGTAAGTGTGTTTGCCAGTGTTCAGGAGGCAAACATTGTTGTTGAGAATAAGATCTTCTAAAATCCGACCTCTGGCGTCCGTTTTTCGCTTCACCAAATGGATGATTGAGCATTAAAATCCCCTACTAAGATATATGGCTCCGGTAGTTGCATTAAAACTGCTTGTAAATCATTAAGTGTGATAGTGAAATGAGGTTCGATGTATAAAGAACATATTGTTATTGTTTCAAAATGCACCACGGTGACTGCAACAGCTTCAATTGAGGTTTTAAGGTTGATTCCTCGTGTCGCAACGCCACCTTGGACCACAATAGCAGTGCCTCCGGAGAGCCTGCTTGAATTCTGTCGGTCACAACGGAAGACTTGATATTTTTTAAGAAAGTTTTTGTTCTGTGGTCCGAGATTGGTCTCCTGGAGACACAACGCAACTGGAGAAAATGAATTTAAAATGTCAGCTATATCAGTGTAGTTGTGTAAAAGCCCGCGACAGTTCCAGTGAACTAGAAATGCCATGGTGGCGGATTAGTTGGGGATAGGGTTGAAAATCTATGTTGTTGGGTCTTTTGGGCCCGTTATTGGGACTTTGTCCCTTCTTTTACGCTCGAGAGAACTTTGCCGCCGCTGCTGCGGGGGCGAGGGGGGCGATGTGTCCATCACATCTTCAGATGTGCTGGACCTTCGTGCAGAAGGCACGGATACACTTGTTTTTGACCTTGCCCCTTGGGACAAGGCCTTCGGGCCCGCTGACCTCGGGGTCAGCGCAGCCTGTTTTGGGGGTAGTGGAGTAGCACCAGCTACTTCCACCAGGGGCGCGGATGGCACCACCCCAGACTCATTTTTCGTGGCCTGGGTAGGTGCTGAAGACTCCTGTGGTGCCGCGCCCTGCTGCGCCACAGAGGAATAGGAAGGGTGTTGGATTGAATATCGTTTGCGTGCTTCGGTGAACGTGATGTTTTCTGTTACCTTTAGAGTGACTATGTCCTTTTCAGTCTTCCACACCGGACAGCTACGCGAATAAGCAGGATGGTTGCCCTGACAGTTTGCACAGAGATGGGGTTGAGTTTGGCAGTCATCGGTTTGGTGCTCATGTGCAGCACACTTTGCACAAGTGAGTCGGCCTCGGCAGCTCTGAGCACCGTGACCGTACTTCTGGCAGTTAAAGCAACGTCGTGGGTTCGGAATGTATGGTCTCAGGTTGAGTTTTGTGTACCCCACCTCCACAGACTCGGGGAGTACGCTCAGTGCAAAGGTAAGGACAAAGTGTTTAGTCTCGATTTCTTTGTTGTCACGTCTTATTTTTATTCGGTATACATTTGTCACGTGTTGCTCTTTCAGCCCTTCCAGCAGTTCCTCCTCTGTCATGTACTTTAAATCTTGGTCAGAAAGAACACCGCGAACAGTATTCAAAGAACGATGTTGGCTAATCACAACAGGAATGTCACCAAAAGCGCTGACTCCTGCGAGTTTCTCATACTGATGATGATATAAAAGTTCCAACAGCAGGTCTCCATTTGCAAGCTTCTTGATCTTGTAACCCTTGCCTATAGCTTCAGTCAGTGTCTTTGCAACAATGAATGGTGAGGCTTGTCTTGCTGTCTTTTCTGAGTGCTCACCATGAACTACATGAAAGTGTGGGAAGGTGCTCTTTGTTTTCAAAAAGAACTGGGCAGTTTGGTCGGTGCGCCCTCGTTTCGAAGGAGGGCGATCAGTTGTAGAAGAATAGGAAGCCATAAAAAACGTATATTGTTCGGCTGCGGTGTCAGCCACCCACCATGGAGCCCAACGAGGGGACGGGACAGGAATTGGCAATCAAGTCCAGCCCACGCCAGCTGTACACCATAACTATAACCCAATATGGCGTAACTCAGGGTGGTTAGCCACACAAGGTTAACCCTCGCCGCCTGGAAGTAGGAAGAAACGAGGAAGGTAAGAGAAGACAGGATAGTTATAAGAGAGGGGATAGGAAAGTGAAAAGATGGAGGGGAGGACAGGAAAAGGCGACTGCCGATTTCCCCCGGGTGGGTCAGTCCGGAGGTGCCGTCTGTGGGAAGCGTGGGCCAAAGTGGTGTGTTGCCTCCGCCGAGGGGCCTTAAAGGTCCAAACACTCGGCATCAGCTCAACCACCAGGATCCCCTTTTTCCCAGACACGGCGATGCCACGCACGGCTAAGCGTGGGTGCTCGGGGTCCGTGGTGTCGCACACTACACGCAAACACCTGCTTTAACAGGTGCCCCCTGCGGGGAGTGAGTGAGTGAGTAAATTTTATTAAATGCTTGATGGTCTTTTATCTTCGCCTCTTGGAGAAATTTGTAAATTTTGCGGCCACGTGGCAACATTAGACCACATAATATGGAGATGCGTTCGTGCCCCAGGGCGCAACGCGATTAAAACTAGTGATGAATGGGAGACCACGCTAAGAAGCTCCGACGAAAAATCTCAGCGATTCGCCGTCCGCCTGGCGGCCGAGGCTGAAGACCTCTTCTCCTAGACGGGGCCGGGTGTCCTCTGGCCGTGGTGCGACAGACTGCCTTCCTGGACGCCTGCGTGCGGACCCGGAGGTGACTGCCGCGCTATATTCGGCGGAAATAAATGTTCTTCCTCCTCCTCCTTCGCCTCTTCAGCCGAGGCTGGCGACTGGTTGGCGCCCCCAGTGTGAAGGCTACAGAGTAATTTTGACCACATGGGGATCTTTAACACTGCTCCTGACCCTACGAGGCTGGGAATGGTGGCCCCCACCCTATGCGGTGGAGGCTCGCCTACCATTCGCGGTTGTGCCCGTTGTAGGCAGTCAGTGCACACGTCAGCTCTTTGGTAGCGGAGGAAGGCTATTGCGACACGCGTCTTTCCCTTTGCCTCTCTTTTTACCTTCTCTATTTTCCCCTCTGTCCGCACGGCGCGCAGCGGTGGTGCCTCAGTTACAGAGCCAGTAGCAGACCCGTGCATTTACTTTTCCTTTTTCCTGCAGACACAACCGCAGCTGGTAGTAAGGTTGAAAGTTGGGCGAGTTGAATCTGGTTCATTTTGTAGGTAGCGCGCAAAACGAGGACCAAGAGTAGAAGGACACAACGCAAGCGCTCGTGTTGTGTCCTTCTACTCTTGATGCCCGTTTTTCGCGCTACCTACAAAATGAACGCAGCAGCTGGTATTGCACAGCATACGGATGTCTCTCCGTTCCGCCTCCATCGAAACGCAGCCACCGGAGATCGGGATCGAAATCGGTTACTCCGGCACTGTAGTCGAGCCTCTTAACCACCTTGATTGATTGATTTATAGGAAGGGAAAGGCGCGGCAACTGTCTCACTTCTTTTCTGTGGACACCTCAACCGCGCTGTAAGGGAAGGCAGGAAGGTAGGAGTGAAAGTGGAAAGAGAGAAAGAGGAGCCGTAATGCAGGGTTACGGAGTAATTTCGACCACCTGGGGATCTTTAACGTGCGCTGACATCGCACAGCACACGGACGCCTCTTCGTTTCGCCTCCGTCGAAACGCAGCCGCCGAGGTCGGGTTCGAACCCGGGTGCTCCGGCAGAATAGTCGGGCGTCTTACCACTGCACCACCCCGGCGGGGCCATCTGATTGCTTTATAGGAAGGAAGAGGCGCGGTAACTGTCTTACTTGTTTTCTGTGGACACCTCAACCGCGCCGTAAGCGGGACCATCTTAACCACTTAATCACCACGGTGAGGTGAGTGAGTGAGTGAAAAACATCATTGCATAAAACTTTTGGATTCGCTCGGGTGGTGCCTTCAGTCTAGGAATCCAGTGACCTTTGCTATATTGCGAACGCGGCAGGATGATTCAGAGGTTTTTCAAATTTGGTTTACAGGAAGGGAAAGCCGCAGTATCTGTAACACTTTTCCACGGACACCCGAACCGCATCGTAAGAGAATAGAGAAAGGAGGGAGTAAAAAAGGAAGAGGTACCGTAGTGAAGGGCTTCGCAATACTTGCGGCCACCTGGGGACCCTAACTATATGCTACACCTTCAGTAAACATCGCACAAAAAAAAAAAAAAAGCCATCCCGCTATAAAGGATTTCGCCTCATCGCGCTTTAGTGATCCAAAGTGCTCCCTAGGATTTTTCTCAATTTACGTTACAACGGCTTCTCCACAGAACGCACTGTAAAGGCTTCGCGTAAAAGGTGGGCAATTTAATTGGGTAGCTTTTTTCGACTGAACCTAAATCGGCTAGTTTGCTGCACATTTAAGGTAAAGAAAATACCTTGCGCGCCACGTGCGGCTAATGTTTGGTGTTTTTAGGCTTGAAGACATAGTGCGAATTAGGTTTTAAACCTAGCATGACGCGTCCAGCGGCGCCAGTTCTCAGTCGGTAAACGCGGGCATGTCGAGAGGCCTAGTGCACTGCATTGCGCAGTAACAATGAAATCCGCTCTGAATGTAACAAATCCAATCACTGCACGACCAAACAAACTGTGAATATTTAGTCAATATAATCAGTAGCGTTATCAATAGCTGATTATCAATTTCATAAGTTTCGTCACGCCGTAGTGGAGGACTCCGGAAATTTCAACCACCTGGGGTTCTTTAACGTGCACTGACAAGACACCCATGTGCTGTGCGTTGTTAGTGAACGTTAAAGAACCCCAGGTGGTCGACATTTCCGGAGTCCTCCACTACGGCGTCTCTCAAAACCTGAGTCGCTTTGGGACGTTAAACCACACAAAACCAAACCAAACTAAACTTTCATTCTTGGTTTCCCCGTTAGGTCTTTTCCATGTCCACTTCCGGTTATTCCGTTTGCTGAAGAAGGTATTATGATTTGTAAGTTATTGCTTTCAGCAAACAACTATACATCCCGCCTGCTATTCCTTAGCCCAATGCCATAGTTGCCCATTTCCTGCTCTCGATCTAGTTTAGTTTCTGCCTACTTTGGCATTGAAGTTGCCCGTACAGTATACTGTGTTTTCATTTTCCGTAGATTTGATCCTACATCTTCGTAGAAGCTTTCGACTGCCTGGTCATCATGACTACATGTAGGCGCGTATGGTGTACAACAATCCGTTTATGGCCCTTAATAAGCTGAACTACGATGTCTGCTATTGCTATATAATTACATGTGTCAACTTCTTGGCTGAATTCCTTTTATAGCTGTGTATTCCAAGGCACTCTGATCTACCTTCAAAAAGTAGGGCACTGCCTCTTGAGTTATGAACTAAAGCTTCCTTCTTGATCTGCCTTTTCGAAACCCCTTTTGGTGTAGTGCTACGCTCTGTTTCTTTTCCACAGAATGTATCCAATGTGCTTAACACTATTTCTTCGTCCTTGTGACCAGCATATTTACTGGTTACGTTCCTAGGTTTTGTTCTCTATTGTGAGTTAATGCTTTTAGGTATAGGTATTTAAATACTTTAGCTGCCCACCTGTTACTGTCCAATTTCCTCAGCCATTGTTCATATAATATTTTACCCATAGCCATCCGTACTTCGAAAGAGGCCAAGCACATATCTCCCTGTACCGCCTCATTGGGGGTTTTGCCGTGGGCACAGAGTGCGAATCGTGCTACGGCTCTCTGATTTATTTCTAATGTCGACTGTACCTCTGAGTTTAGGCACAAAACCGCATTTCTGAAAGAAGCCCGGACACCATAATTCCTTACCAAATACTCCTCAAAACCTCATATCGGTTGTAGCCCCACAATGCCCTATGCTTCATTACCCCGGCATTTCTTCGCCCGTTTGCCTTAGGTGATTGCTCATGCTTTTCATTGTATGTCAATCCTTCGTTTACCCATACCCCGAGATATTTATATTCTGCCGCTCTGGGTATTTCATGGTGTTGAATTTTAAGACCCCGATCAGTCGAACCGTTGAATATCATCAGACCCGACTTAACTGCGCTGAAACTGAAGCCTAGAGCGTCCCCTTCGTCTCCGCAATACTTAACTAGAGTTTGCAATTCTTCCAGACTCTCGGCTAGCAGCACAATATCGCCTGCATACATTAAACCGGGGAGGCGCTGCTATAGTACCTTTCCGCCTAATCTATATGACTGGTTAAAACCTAAGTTGCTTTCTTGTAGCTGCCGTTCATATTTATCACCGCTGCATGAACAGCAGCGGTTATAGAGGACAGCCTTGTCTTAATCCTTTGCATACTTTGACATCCTCCGTACTTCTTATCCCTTCTCATGTAATTTCTACTTTGTTGTCCCGGTATATTTCCTGTAGGAACTCTATTATCTCATAACCGCTACCTTCTCCTATTAATGTGTTCCACAGGAGTTCCCTGCTTACGTTGTCGTGCGCCCCGTTTATGTCCAGGAAGGCCAAATACAAAGGTCTATTTTCCACTCTAGATATTTCGACGCATTGGGTAAGCACGAACAGGCTATCATCTAAGCGCCTGCCATTTCTAAAGCCGCTCTGAAGTTCTCCAGTATCTTCTTGGTTTATACCCATGATTGTATTTTAATTTCACCGCCTGTATGACCAACCTGTAAATAATAGATTTTATGGTAATCGGACTGTATTATTTTATGCACATCCTATCTCCTGTGCCTTTATAAATAAAATTCATATTACTCTGGCGCCAGTTGTCCGGAATTTGCTTGTTTGTTATGTCTGTTCCCAAAGCTTTTAACAGCGTTTCCTTACTTTTTGGACCAAGGCCATTAATCAGCTATATCTGAATTTAATCTATTCCTGTAGATATCCTTTTAGGAACATTTTTTGCAAGCTATTTGTAGTGTAGATTGGTCAGTTCTAAGCTGCTTTTTATCCGAATATCTTCTGTTGCTCCCTGAATTGCGGAGATTACCCTATCGTGGCTCCTAAATGACTCGTCTATAACAGGTGTAATGTAGTTCACAGAGTTGTCTCCCTTTAAACAATTTCCCACGTTATCTTGAGTCCGTTCCTGCATTTTTTAGTTCTTTTTGGCTAGCCAGCTTATATGGTTCTTGTTGATATGGCTTATATGGTATGGCGGATCCCCTAAAAATGCTAAAGCCCTGCCCGCCAGGCACCAGAAGATCTCTGCTCCCCCCCTCCTGGTAAAATGGATGCCATCTCGTTGAAAAGCTCTGCCAAAACCTGCTCTACCCACCTCCCCATTTACTTCGACGACTTCCAAACGCTTCTTCGGGCTTAACTTTCATGCGTGATGATTAACTGTCACCACTTCATTTTCAAGCTTGCCGTTCATTCCTAGCACCTCGCTGCCGTGCACAGAACAATCTGAGCTTGCTGTGCTATCGTCGAGGTATCGTCAACTCTCTGTGCTAAACTTTCCACCACTCCTTGTTTCCCCCTTTATTGCGCGCGCATCCGCTTCTTTGTTGTGTTCACCCACCTTTTTGCGTTCGCGTGCCTGCGAAATGCCCCTAGGATTTCTGTTTCTTTTTTTTCCGCCCCTCTTGCCGATTTTCCCGTTCATTTTCTCTTTCTCTGCCTTCTGTCGCTGTCATTGTAATACCTTTAAGAAGGCGCCTGAGCGCACTGTAAACCATACTTCAAAAAGGTCGTGCTACGACCGAAACGTCGAAATAAGTGCTTTAAGTTTTTCAATGTGACCCGTTGAACGTGTGTGTGTGTGTGTGTGTGTGTGTGTGTGTGTGTGCGTGTGCGTGTGCGTGTGCGTGTGCGTGCGTGCGTGCGTGTGTGTGTGTGTGTGTGTGTGTGTGTGTGTGTGTGTGTGTGTGTGTGTGTGTGTGTGTGTGTGTGTGTGTGTGTGTGTGTGTGTGTGTGTGTGTGTGTGTGTGTGTGCGTGCGCGTGCGCGTTGAAAAGCTTACTTGAGCTCGGTTGCAACTATATGCAAAAACTACAAGAAGCCATTTGTGGCTCGGAACAATTTAATTGACGTTTCGGCCACGGGACCGGTCTTCGTCAGACAATTTCAAGTTTTGTTATTATATATATATATATATAGCATCGTCATCATCAGCCTGACTGTACCCACTGCAGGGCGAAGGCCTCTCCCATATTTCTAGCTGCATCCACTTGACCCTACTTCTTAACCTCATCCGCCCACCTGCTACGCTTTCCTTCCCTTGGAATCCAGTTTGTTACCCTAAGCGACCATCGGTTATCCTCTCTTCGCACTACATGTCCTGCCCATGCCCATTTCTTCTTCTTAATTTCCACTAGAATGTCGGTAACTTGAGTTATTTTTCTCTGACCCACTCTGCACGCTTCCTATCTCTTAATGTTAACCCTACCATTTTTCGTTCCATAGCCCTCTGGGTTGTCCTCAACTTAAGTAGAACTCTCTTGGTTAGCCTCCACGTTTCAGCTCCATAGGTGAGTACAGGTAAGATGCAACTGTTGTATTCCTTCCTCTTGAGCGATACCCGTAAGCTGCTAGTCATAATCTGCGAGTGCTTGCCAAATGCGCTCCATCCCAATCTTATTCTTCTTGTTATTTCCTTTTCATGTTCCAGATCTGCGGTCACTACCTGTCCTAAGTAGACATATTCGCCTACTACTTCCAGTACTTCGCACCTAACCTAAACTGCTGTTCCTTCTCGAGGCTATTGAACATTACCTTAGTCTTCTGCATATTGATTTTCAATCCTATATTTCTACTTTTCCTGTCTAGGTAACAAATCATTCTTTGCAGTTCATCTCCTGAGTTACTTAGCAAGACAATGTCATCAGCAAATCGCAGATTACTGCGGTATTCTCCATATACCCTTATCCCTAACTGCTCCCATCCCAAGTCTCTGAATACTTCCTCTAACCAAGCAGTAAATAGTACTGGGGAGATCGTGTCTCCTTGCCTAACACCTTTCTTTATGGGAATTTTGTTACGGTCTTTATGCAGAACTATGATTGCTGTGCAGCCACTATTTATATCTGCCAGCACTACGTATGGCTCGTCTACCCCCTGATTTCGCAATGGCTTCAAGACTGCCATAGGTAGCGTTCTACGTGACGCTGGCGGTAACACAGGACGTTCCACGTCCGCCGCTATGGTTGAGCGGGCGCTGGTGAACACTCTCAAGATTCGTATACAGACAACATTACTACCCAACAAAGTAGCAGGGGGGACAGCGGCGACAGCGGCCGATGTATGTCAGGTACGGGAAGAACTACGTCACACAAATCCTTGTACAGCTTCTTCCTGCTAACACAAGATAAATATTCATAAGAAAATCGAACAGGCAGGAATCGCACACGTTCGCGAGAACTTCTCTAAAATAACCAAAAATGCGTCACGATACACTTTCGGTCGAGACAACAAAGTCCGGCAGTGCATTTCCGAGCCTTAATTGGCACACAGTACGCAAAAATAGATCTCTTACATCGCGAACAAAACGAAATCTGCTGACAATCTGTCGTAGAAATAAATGCCCCAAACCCAGTCCGCCGTCCTTCACCCGCCTAAACAAACTGGTCCGACTACATCGTTTCCATTCTGCTGCCCACATAAAAATGGCAAATATCCGGTGCAGTCTTTGTACGTTCATCCTTGCACAATGCAACACTTGCATTCGTACCACAGCTTCGACATAAAAAAACATATTGCGCTGGAGGACCAGGACGCGACGTACTTGAGCGGGTGAAGGCGATGCAGGTGCCGTCAAATGCAAAAACTTTTTTCTTTAAGTTACACACGGAAACACTGCCAGTAAAGAAGTTCTTGGAAGGGAAGAAGTTATTTTTACCTTGGGGTTCGCATTTCTTAATTTGTAAACAGCCAGAAACTATAGACAACGTTTTCTTACATTGTTGGGAAGGGGTATACTTTTGGGATATTTTACAAAGGACTTTAAAAAAGGAATTTCCTTTAGACTCGCATGGTATTAGGTACTTGCCAGTAGAGAATGAGGATGGGGTGCCATCTGACCTTATTATGCTAATGGCCCTCCACTGTATTTGGCGCTCGAGAATGGCAGGATACCATTGCGATCCTGACGCATGGCCAGCACGGATCTATTTTCGGGAAGGCATGAATAGATATATTGAAATTCAGAAACTTGCTCCTGAAGCTCCCGAGTGGCTCGGCAGATTGGAGCTATTGGTGACACTAGAAGAATTTTTAGCATGACGACGCCACAACCCACCTGGCTGATTGTTGTATTAAGGATTGCTCATTGTGCCCTGTAAGTGGTTTTGTGTATTGTGATTCCTGCCGAAGTCAGGCAATAAGGAAAAAAAAAAGCCGATGTAGCTCAGTTGGAAGAGCACCGAACGCGATATTCGGAGGTCGTGGGTTCGGTTCGCACCTTCGGCACGTTGTTTTTTCTTCTACTTTGTGCTTAATTACCTTTCTCCTAAAACAGAATACATTACTAATTTATGTGATTATCGAAGCAAAGATTAAAAAAACAACATAAATTACTATCCCCAATGCTTTCCTTGGCCTCGCCGACTGTTGGCTTCTTTCCTTCATGTATTATAACGAGCACCCTCATTTCCCTTTCATGCATCTGCTTATATATATAGGTGAACACTCTCAAGGTTCGTATACAGACAACATAAATACCTAAGCAAGTAGCAGGGGGGACAGCGGCCGATGTAGCTCAGTTGGAAGAGCACCGGACGCGATATTCGGAGGTCGTGGGTTCGGATCCCACCATCGGCACGTTGTTTTTTCTTCTACTTTGTGTTTAATTATCTTTCCCCTAAACAGATTACATTACTAATCTCTGTGATTATACAAGTCAACATTAAAAAAAAAAAAGAAAAAGAAAAAAAAAAGAAAAAAAAGACAAAGTACGATCCCCAACGCTTTCCTTGGCCTCGCCGACTGTTGGCTTCTTTCCTTCATGTATTATAACGAGCACCCTCATTTCCCCTTAATTGATCTGCTTGTAGCTTACGGGGGTCTCGGTTCTGGCAGTCTTGAAGCCATAGGTAGCGTAAGAGGGTTCTAGCACAGCATTCGCCCTCGCTCTTGATCACGTTCTACGTGACGCTGGCGGTACAAAGGACGTTCCACGTTCGCCGCTATAGCTGAGGGCGGCGCTGGTGAACACTCTCAAGGTTCGTATACAGACAACATAAATACCTAAGCAAGTAGCAGGGGGGACAGCGGCCGATGTAGCTCAGTTGGAAGAGCACCGGACGCGATATTCGGAGGTCGTGGGTTCGGATCCCACCATCGGCACGTTGTTTTTTCTTCTACTTTGTGTTTAATTATCTTTCCCCTAAACAGATTACATTACTAATTTCTGTGATTATACAAGTCAACATTAAAAAAAAAAAAAGAAAAAAAGACAAAGTACGATCCCCAACGCTTTCCTTGGCCTCGCCGACTGTTGGCTTCTTTCCTTCATGTATTATAACGAGCACCCTCATTTCCCCTTAATTGATCTGCTTGTAGCTTACGGGGGTCTCGGTTCTGGCAGTCTTGAAGCCATAGGTTGCGTAAGAGGGTTCTAGCACAGCATTCGCCCTCGCTCTTGATCACGTTCTACGTGACGCTGGCGGTACAAAGGACGTTCCACGTTCGCCGCTATAGCTGAGGGCGGCGCTGGTGAACACTCTCAAGGTTCGTATACAGACAACATAAATACCTAAGCAAGTAGCAGGGGGGACAGCGGCCGATGTAGCTCAGTTGGAAGAGCACCGGACGCGATATTCGGAGGTCGTGGGTTCGGATCCCACCATCGGCACGTTATTTTTTCTTCTACTTTGTGTTTAATTATCTTTCCCCTAAACAGATTACATTACTAATTTCTGTGATTATACAAGTCAACATTAAAAAAAAAAAAGAAAAAGAAAAAAAAAGAAAAAAAGACAAAGTACGATCCCCAACGCTTTCCTTGGCCTCGCCGACTGTTGGCTTCTTTCCTTCATGTATTATAACGAGCACCCTCATTTCCCCTTAATTGATCTGCTTGTAGCTTACGGGGGTCTCGGTTCTGGCAGTCTTGAAGCCATAGGTAGCGTAAGAGGGTTCTAGCACAGCATTCGCCCTCGCTCTTGATCACGTTCTACGTGACGCTGGCGGTACAAAGGACGTTCCACGTTCGCCGCTATAGCTGAGGGCGGCGCTGGTGAACACTCTCAAGGTTCGTATACAGACAACATAAATACCTAAGCAAGTAGCAGGGGGGACAGCGGCCGATGTAGGTCAGTTGGAAGAGCACCGGACGCGATATTCGGAGGTCGTGGGTTCGGATCCCACCATCGGCACGTTTTTTTTCTTCTACTTTGTGTTTAATTATCTTTCCCCTAAACAGATTACATTACTAATTTCTGTGATTATACAAGTCAACATTAAAAAAAAAAAAGAAAAAAAGAAAAAGAAAAAAAAAAGAAAAAAAGACAAAGTACGATCCCCAACGCTTTCCTTGGCCTCGCCGACTGTTGGCTTCTTTCCTTCATATATATATATATATATATATATATATATATATATATATATATACCGGGTGTCCCAGCTAACTTGAACCAAGGGTTACAAAATAATATATTCGAGGTAGGTCAGTGCAACCAATTGCATACAACTGCCAGCCTGTTTGCGCACTACAGGCAATTTTTTGTTTTGCAATTACTTAATTAGATAATTATGTTAATTTCTCTAATTTATTAAATATCGACTTTAGACCAAAAATGTGAATTGGAAAGTTGTAGAGCACCTTCAGAAACCCCCATTCCATTAATTTCGATAAAGAAAGTCTCACGTGTATCTTTTTTTCCGAGCTCAGAAGAAAGCCCGCGAAATACAAATAATACCACGTGACTAGCGCATTTGTGCGCCGCGATTGTGGTGCTCTCAGTCGTGGTTTGAGCGAACGAAATCAGCTGCGACCGCGACCCGATGGTCCCGTTGCAGCGGCAGGCAGAAATGTTGGCGATGGTTTGAGCGAGCTCGAGCTCGCCCGTCGCCACCGCGATTTTGGCCAGGCCTGCGCACCGCAGCAGCCTACATCACAACAGGCGGATGGCGATAAAGAACCGGCAAATGAAGGTGCAGCGCTAATTTTAGTCGGGTCGCATGATGTCATCTCGCCCCTTTACCCAAGCCTGTATGAGCAGATTCAGTGGCTGATACCTTATCGCTCATCCGTTTGTCATGACGTTCGCTGATGGGGGAGAAGGAGGCCTTGTTAGAATCTCGGTGGTGTCGGCTCGCCGCTCTCGCTGCTACTGCACCGTCACGTGGGCCAGCTCTCTGACGCGGGCGAAGAAGCCATCGCAGGCATACAGGCCTGCCACTTTAACGGGCCAAGAAGACACGGCCGCAGCTAATTTCGTTCGCTCAAACCACGACTGAGAGCACCACAATCGCGGCGCACAAATGCGCTAGTCACGTGGTATTATTTGTATTTCGCGGGCTTTCTTCAGAGCCCGGAAAAAAAGATACACGTGAGATTTTCTTTATCGCAGTTAATGGAACGGGGGTTTCTGAAGGTGCTCTACAACTTTCCAATTCACATGTTTGGTCTAAAGTCGATATTTAATAAATTAGAGAAATCAACATAATTAGCTAATTAAGTAAATGCAAAACAAAAAAAATTGCCTGTAGTGCGCAAACAGGCTGGCAGTTGCATGCAATTGGTTTCACTGACCTACCTCAAATATATTATTTTGTAACCCTTGGTTCAAGTTAGCTGGGACACCCGGTATATATATATATATTCACAATTCTTCACAAAACTGCTTATTTTTTTCGTGCTGATTTCGGTTATTATGCTGCCATACGTAAAAGACGTTTATGTGGTAGACAAAAACGAAGTTAACAGGTGAGTGCTGCCATCTGTCGAGCAAAATGCCATCTAAGCCACAAACGAGCGCTGCTCTTTCGAAACGCTGAAGGGAAGAACCTATTCAGCGAGGACGAGCTATAGTCGTCCAAAACGGTTTGGGGACGGCTTTGCAAGGACGAGCGCAGCTCGGGCTGCGACTATAAACGTCCTTCTGCCCCTCTGTCTTGTTCTCCCTCTACCGATCGTCCGACCATTCATCTTCCTCTTCCGTCCATGTTGTCCGATGGGGCATGACATTTCCCTTCATCGCAGTTGAAGCCCGTCGGGCGAGTTGAATAGGTCATCTGAGGTGATACCTCTTCAGGCGGGCTACATCCACCACCTGAGACTGGTGTGACCGTCTGCCATTTGCAGTTAGGCGTGCTATAACGTTGTTCAGGTCGGTCGCATATTCAAACTAACACAATAAACGGTCCAGTGTAATGTGACAGCAATTTCTGATAAAGAGCACGCTTACGTTGGGGTGTCCACAACCACACAATCACCAGGAGCATAAGAACGTATTGGCGTCGCTCGTCATAGCGGTTCTTAGAACGCTCTTGCACAGATAAAATTATAAACGCGGGCGAGCTGGCGAGCTTCTTCAGCTCTCATCAAGTATGAAAAAACGGCAGTATGGTTTAAAGGCTACAGCGAGGCGAGCGAGCATATAGAAGGTAGAAGGGGCTGTAGCCTGTTGTCTCATGTTGCGCTGTGTTGTATGCATGAGTAATGAACGGTAGAACGTCATGGCAGTCTTTTAAAAGGAAAGGAAAGCAGCGGTATCAAAGCTTTGCCGAAAAGTTTTGGGGGAGCGGGAGGACGATGTTGGCATTTGGGGCCTGTAAGGCCGCGGTGGTCCTTTCTTTCGACGCGCGCGCCGCAGAAAACGGCGATGGAATGTTCTCCAAGCTACGAGAAAGCGACGCGACCGATTACGTCATCTCGGCCACCGCGCTGCGCCTTCTCGCCCTCGTCGCCAAGCGCGGAGTCAAGCGTGCATTTCCCCGCACGGTCCCGGCCCTCCTCCTCGCTTCGCGCGGCAGGGCCGCGCGTGCTGACCATGTTCCAGAAAATTCGAGACCTCTCCAGAAGGCCAAGGGGGGAAGGCATAGCTTTGGCAGCGCTAAGCTGTTTTCCGTTCCTCCTCCGCGCCTAGAAGGTTCGGCGCTGGCTATTTAAGAGCGCGCCGCGCAGTTACTGACGGTTCTGGTTGTTCTGACTTTGGTTTGATTCTCGCTGGGAGAAGACAGCGTAGCAGGCAGGCCCCGAGTGAGAAGTCGTAAAAAGAGCTATGCGCTCGTTTTGCTGTTAGTTATTGGCTCAGTCTCTTTTGTAAAGTGTGTCGCCTCACTGCCACGTGTAAATAAGTTTGCTGTATCTTGTGTTTGTGTCGTATAAAGTTAATTTTCGTTTTGTTACTGGAAGTTCTTTGGCCTTCGTCTCAGTGTGTTTGCGTGTGAACTACACGTCGCCCGCCGAATCGAGGAGCACTTTGGAGAGGTGCGGAAGATTTGAAGAAGAACGAGAAGAATGTGACCGTTTACTGGGCCGCTACCGCACTCCCTGTAGCAGACAAGCGCGCGCGTGCAAACGGTTCTTTTGTTCCCCACTTGGCTTGCGGCCGTATCGTTGGTGAAGGTGGCGGCTGTGTTTGGTTTCTTCTCGGCCCCCGCATTAAAGGGGTATCTGAATGCGTTCTTTCCAAAAGGAACGTGCGTACAACGTTGTGGGAAGGCACGCGATACCGGCGAGACAATCTCCCCGCAGGTGCTGACGTGTAATTTGTAAGTTTGAATTTTAACTAACCTTTGTCATTGGTTTCGTGAAGTTCTGTTTCTGATTGGTTAAAATTTGTGCCTACAGATGTAGGAAAAGTGACGTAAACGCGTGTTCAGACGTAAAACGAGAACTCGGGGTAGAACTGGTCGGCTGGCTGCCGGACTGGGCTGCCTAATTCGGGAATGGTCTCACTGGGGTGAGCACTAGTGCGGCGAAGTGTTGTGAGGCCAGAATGGCGCCAGTACCACTCCCACCTTGTGTATCTTCCAGTTAAGTCCATGTAATAAAGTTTCCCTAAGGCCCGAAGGGTTGTCCAGTCCGTTTCCTGCAACATTCCGCCTGGACGGACGAACCCAGCGTGAACACCCAATCAATCTCTGATGCAGCGGATCCTTCATCAAGAGTAGTTTACTGTTGTGAGCACCAGCAAATCATAAAAATGGTTACTCGCTTAAAGAGGAGGAGATATGAGTGTCCCTCGCATTACCGGTATATGTTGGTTTACAGCTGTTATAGTGTGGAACTGTTGAAAAGTGCAAGCCATCTAGGAAGGAGCGTATCAGCCACAATGTCACAAGCTGCCTTACATATAGAGTGGAAGTTACGGGATCTCCTGCCTCACATATAGAGCGGAACTTACGGGATCTCCCTGCTCGTCCGAGTAGCTTCGACAGAATCTCCGGGGCAGCGACAAGCAAGCGCGCGTCGTTGACGATGGGCTGCAGCGCTACAGCCGATAGTATAAAAAGGCAGACCGCTGCACGCCCACGGCTGCTCGCTCTGAGAAAGTGTCATATTTTTCAGTGAGCCCGCGATCAACTCATCGTTTCTCATCATCTTTTACGGCCGCCGCTACCGAACAACTCTGCGACTACGACGCTTCATCGAACAAGAAAGCCGTGAGAATTCCTTTTTGCCACAGACTGTCGGTTAATTGGATATTGTTTTCGCCTTTGTTTAAACCTTGATCTGGCTTAGGTTTTTACGCCGTGTTCTCTGTGTAACTCCTGTCCCTACTTGCACTATCTGGAATACTTGCTTTGTTGTCTTTATAATCTTCTTTTATCGCAGTGTTTTGTTAAATTCCATTTTGGCATTTACCGAGCCGTCTTTTATCACAAACGTGTCGTGGCGTTTTTATTTGTGTATTTGATTATTATGCTGTGTGATCTGGACTACAAGCTATAAATATTCAATTGTTTGTAAACAAAAGGTGACTTTCTTGAACGTATTCCTCAGTCACACACCGACACACGTTCTTCACGGGTTGACCGGCCTAACCTTTAACTGTGCCCTCAAACCTCATAGAGGTACGGCGGGTAACCGTAAACGGGAGCCCCCGACTCTGTTGATCGTAAAGGCGGGGGTTTGTGGCCCACAACCAGCAATTGTTTTTCACCTCTCAGGCAGCATGAACATTGGGCCCAGTGTTTAATTGGCAATGTCTAGCCCAATGTGTGCCGGGACCATACCATCACAGTACTACATCTGGGCTCAAGATTTGTGCTCCCTGGAAGGTGAAAGACGATTAGTGATTGTAGCTGATACGCTTCTGCCTAGATGGCTAGCACTAATAAAAAAATTCACCTTCGTGACATTTCTTCAACCTTTTGTGACATTTCTTGGAAGCTGCTTACCCCATTCCCACTAGGAGCAACAGCTCCTTGAAAGACATAGGACCTGCAATGCATTCCGGAGACCGTAAATTGGTCTGGCCCGCCTTCCACAACACCGGGTGATCTGGGCCGATGCATTTATGTTTAGCCGAAGCGCGAATGAAGCGCGGAGCCACATAGATGGTTCGAGAACGTTGGAGATGTTTCCACTTGTGGAGATTTGCGTCAACCTCTCGCTGTCGCAAGGAGGCGGCGGTGACTCACCTGCAGAGAAGCCGCTAGTACGGCGCGAACTTCGGCGGGTGTAAGAGGGTCACGTGTTGTAAATTTTGCGTGTATGAGCGTAGTGTAATAGACATAGGCAGTGCGCCCTTAAATTGAGATCGGGTCGTAGAAAAATTGGCACACATAAATAAATATTTATTAAAAATGTGTTACTTGACGTTGCGCACACTTCCGTTGCATTACACCGCGCAAGCGACGATGTGCTCACAACCGCTCATTTTCCAGGCTGCTGTCTCATGGGTGGTGCGCCCCGGGCTTCTTGGTTCCTGTCAGCTCACCACGGACATCCCATTCCCGCACTGGCCTGCCTTGAATCACTTTCCACCGCATCTGGTCCCAACTGGCTCTTCAATATGGCAACCAACGTCGACTTCGGCAGAGGAAATCAGCACAGCATATAAACGCGCATCAGAGGCCTCAGCATTCGGGCATGACACCGCGCAAGCGAGGATGTGCTCACAACCGCTTGTTTTCCAGGTTAGCTACTTGAAGTCTGCATCATGTATTAGAAGCAGCAATTACTGCCTATTCGCGGTGTCTTGTCCACCAGAACTTCTTGATCTGTCTAAGTGGTTATTTCGTCTGTCAAATTGTCTCTGGCGCTCATTGACTGAAGTACTTCTGATGCTTTCGGGTGACATTGAATCTAATCCCGGTCCAATGACGAAGACTGAATCTGAGGCATTTGCCTTGGTCTTAGAAAGATTAGATGAACTTAATGAGGGATACAACTCGGAAGCTGGAAGAAGGCCGGGCTGCTTTGCTTGAGGAACTGAAATGTTCCAAAGAGAGGGAAGATGCCAAAGAAAACGCAATTAAGCACCTGACTGAGAGATTGGCTATACTTGAGGCGCGCGAGACTGTAGGAGGCGAAGCACAAATAGCGAATGAAAAGGAGGCAGCCTCTAAAAGGGAAGTAAATCTTTTGAATGGACGGGTAGCGACGCTGGAAGCAGCCTTCGCTAATCAACGTTCAGATGAAGCAGAAATCCCTGGACACGCTCTTAGCTCTGTCTCGGAGCAGCTATCGTTCATCGCATCCAGATGCGATGATGCAGAGAATCGGTTGCGATGATGCAATCTTCTTTAGAATGGAAGATGATCCTGAAGAAGATTGGGCAGCTTCTGAAGAAAAAGTTATCCAGTTTTGTTCAGAAAAGCTCGGGGTAGCAACAACAAGTACACAGTTCGAACGGGTACATAGACTAGGAAATTACGACAATGATAAACGGAGGGCCATAATTCATAATTGCAAAGATGACGTTTTCCAAAGACAAAGTGCTCATTCTTTCATGTGCACGTAAATTAAAAGGAACTTCCTATTCCGTCCGCGAAGACTTTTCGCTGACAACACGATGGGCAAAAAAGAAGCTGTTTGAATTTTGAATTTGCTAAGGCACAAAAAAAAATCCCTTCAAACTATATTTTGATAAACTGCACATGTGAGCTAAGACATACACATATGACAGCACTACAGACAGTGTTGTGCCATTGAACATATAACTAGATAACAGTACACGTGCTAATGATCCCCATCAGTCGAGTGCACGGAACAGTCATTCACTATCGTTGTCATATGCCAACATCCGCAGCCTCTTGCCTAAACGCGATCTGCTCTCTGCTTTTCTAGACGATAGTGAATCTCACATCATCATTCTTACAGAAACATGTTTCAACTTGAACATATCAAACCATGAAATTCTTCTTGGCGGGTTTTCATACAACATATACGGGCACGATCGTACTGATAGAAGAGGTGGTGGCGTCACTCTGTGAATAAAGAAAACGATAGCATCACACGTTATTAATACCGATTCAAGCCTGGAAATTGTGTAGGCCGCCTGCTTCATATCTTCCTTTGGAATTTTGATGGGCACTTGTTACCATCCACCAGAATCTAGTCATTCTTTCATCCATGAGCTGCGATATAATATTACTAAAGCAACTGAGCTTTATGCTGATGATAGCATCTATCTCATCGGAGATTTTAATTACCATTTATTCAACTGGGCTCAAATATCATCATCTTGTCATATTTCAACTGAATTCTGTAACTTGACGCTTCATTTCAACCTGTCTCAACTCGTCGACCAACCTACACACGACACTAACATATTACATCTGATACTCACAACGGTGCCAGATACGGTAAAAGAAATAACACATTTGTATGGTCTCAGCGATCACCACTTACTTCAGTTAAGTATTGGCATTCCAGTTCCGTTTATGGGCTATGTGACTAAAAAGATTCACGGTTATAATAAAGCAAATTTCACAGCTATCAACACAGAACTTGAAATACTTTTCTATAATACATTTCTACCGTACATCAAGAGCCGGTGTGTTGAAAACTGGGTACTCTTTAGAGATAAGGTTTCATCTCTGGTTGGCCAGTTTGTTTTTGTAATCAAAATAAGTAAAGGTAAATCCAATCCTTGGTTTACCAGGAGGCTTAAGCAACTGCGAAATAAGAAAAAGCGGTTATATAAAACTGCTAAGCGTGCGTGCACCAGATCTGCTTCGAATAAATACAGTGACACACTAAAAACATATTGCTCCGCCTTATCCTTCGCGAAAGATAAGTATTTTTCCCACGACCTTCCTTCGGGTATAAAAACTTTTCCCAAAAAGTTTCGGAAACAGATATGTCCAGATCGGGCTGGAGGTTCCATATCTCTACAACGTAACAACATTCCAGTTTCAGATATTAAATGTCCAGAAATATTCAACACATACTTTTCATCTTTATTCCCTTCCGAAGATATCTCTAACCTACCGGAGGTACCTGACCTTAATTGCCACTGCATCACACCCATTGAAATAACTGAGGAAGGTATCACCTCTCTCATAAATAACCTTAAGGAATCTACTTCAGCTGGTGTTGATGGCGTTAATTCTAAAATTTTAAAGAGCACCTTTTCAATCTCTGGTAAATTTTTATTTCATATTTTTCAGTAATCTTTAATTAGTGGATTGCTGCCTGCGGATTGGAAGTTGGCTAAAATAATACTGATTTTTAAAGCAGGAAACAAAACTTCGGCTGAAAATTATCGTCCAATATCTCTCACATGCTTCCTCCACTACGGCTCCCCTTTTTCTCATTCTACTTTCACTCCCAACGTCATCCGTCATCGTGTTAAAGTAATATCTGGTCCAATCTGTAAGCATTATCATTGACAATTGATGCAAAATGTTGAGGCTAAATAAAATCACGGCCTACTTAGCAATTCATAATTACATGACCAAGGTGTCGTGCAGGAAGAGCATAAAGCTTAAATGGAGTTTTATAATTTTTTGTAAGGTTAGTTTGCCAGTAATCAATGTCGTTTACATAGATGCTCAAATAAGAGAAGAGAAAATCACTGCGTGTCTCATGAAAAAGAGGTAATAGATTGAACATATTATTGATCCTTGTTTATAGGGGCCTTTGAAAAAATGGTAATGTATGTGTCCTGAAACTTACTCAGTTCTCTTTTCATTTGCTGCGTGTTTCTTTCTCTGATCTTTGTATTGCTGAACCAGACTTGACAAGGTCACTTTTCTTGAAATAAATGTTTTGAGTTGGGGCACTAGATTAGTATACAAAAATGTTTGTTTTGTACCACTCACAGGATTCACCACTCTTCATACAAGGGAAAGGTGAAGGTGCGTGAAAGAACACAGAGGACATGGAGTATACACGACGAGCACTCTGTCATACCATATATTGTATGAGCGTTTTTTATGCAGCCCTCTAAAACGTATTGAATTATAGCTTGCCAACAAATGCTGTATAAGCTTCACCACACCTCTGAATACAAGAAATGCAGCCCACTAGATGTCTTCCAGTGGCTTTCAAGAACTTGTGCACATTTAAATTTTCTGCTGTTTTTTTTTTTGTTTTTTAAGTCAATGAATGACATTGATAGGTTGTTCTGCTTGCAAGGTCTTTCTCAATATATTTAAAAACTCTTGCTATCTTATACACAACATTTCTTCAATATGCATTTTGAAATTATTCTGTGTGTCAATACACGAAGATGTGCATGTTTTTGAACTACGAAAGTTCCTCTTTCGTCTATAGTGGCACTCACTGCAGCTGCAAAGTGGCTACTTAAAGGTTATGCTTAGAATATTTGGCCAGCACCATTTCTGATTTTTTTTTTTGAGTAACAAATAGCTACCTCTTTTAAGAGTTCAGCAGATGAGGTATTATTGTGAAGAATGCTGCAACAGTATCTCTGTAATGCGATTAAGTTTCTTTTCCTTGCTTACTATGTCTTGGATGACGACTGGTAAATTCTAGGCATTATTGCATTCGTTGGATTTCTGCACAAGGAAGTTTTAAGTTTTTCATATTTCACAGAGACCGTGCGTGGTGTTGGGAAAATAGACTTAATTTTTAAGACTGACAGGTAAATGTAATGCTGCTGTGTTGATTATTTAATGAAAAGACCGATTGGAATGATTCTTATCCCACTGCCATACATAAAGATGTAGGCAATCTAGCAAAGGTATATTGGTGTTCTTTTTTTCGGAAAATAATTTGGTATTCTAGATTTGAGAACTCCTGTGAATATATTAGCATAAGTCTATGTCAATGAAGGGCTCATGCAGGTTCTAAATATCTGCAGGTAGTAACATCAATCAAACTCGAATTAATTTAAAGTGAGCACTTGTTTAAGGAGCAATAGACAAACTTTCGGCTCATGAGGTTGGGGGATGTTGATTAATATTTGAGAAAGGGCATCAATACTTTCGATAGAAATAAGATAGAAAGTGTAGTGTGTGCCATGACAGCGTGTCAAGTATACATACATTGGACGTGTTATTAATAAGTTCAATTATTTGGAGGATGTGAAGTTTGTCCTGTACGAATGAAGAAAGCTGGTAGGAGTTCTACTGGGTTTTTATTTAGGTATACTGACAGGTATTCTGTGGCCGTATTATTGTTAGAAACAATGGGCCTTCCCGGGATGTCTCTAGTAAACAATGCCTCTGTGGAAACCTTGTGAACCTCGGGCAGCAGGCAAAATTGACTTGATTGTTTGTTTGATGGCTTAAAGAATTTGTAAGGAATCTAGGTAATCAATTCTGTGCCATAAGTTTGATGAAATTAAATTTATTTTCCAGTCAGGCTTTAAATCTTTCAGGGAAAATATATAGGGAGGCATATAATCCATGACTTATATTCCCTCTGAACCATAACTAGTCGAGGAACAAATCCCATACAGCCTTAATTGTACAGTTCACAGCACATGTACACTGCCCCCTCCCTCAGAAATAACATAAGCTGCATGTGTTTTTCCGAACATCTTTACATCTTATCACTTATTACTTAATATAGTTCCCACTTGGATCCTTTCCTTCAGATAATGTCTTACTTGGCAGTTATGGTTCACTGTGATATGTTATTATTCTGTTTCTCTGTCCTTTTCTCCTCCTCTTAATAACTATTTCCTTGTAGCAGAGTTGCTTATCAGTACCTTTTGGATTTGCCTGTCCCCTTTCAAGTACTGTGCATCCGCATGAAACCTGCTTTGGGTGCTCACTCATCATCCACCCTGCATTGCACCTTTTCTGCTGCTGCTTCCTTTTATTTTTTTACGGTCAAGGAATCACCGGTTCCAGGTTCATAGACATTTATACCGAAGGAAACATCCATTCACTTCTTGCCCTGTTTCTTTCTCCCCACCTGCCTTTTCTTCTTAAGAAGTAAAAGCGAATTTAAACCCCATCAGTCATGATTGCGCTATCCAGAGAGACCCCTTTTCAAAATGTTGGCTCGGCTTGCAAACTGAGGCTCCTTTCTACACTCGTTCAAGTTTTTCATTACCTGCAAATAGAGAAGGTAGATGCAACTTAATGCCTGTGCTACTGACATATAACCACTTTGGAAATATTAGTTTGATATTTCGTTGTACTTCATGAAGGGAAATGGTTGTTCCTCTTTGCATTTCTCGCACAACAGCCATCCCAATGCTCTTTGTAATGTATGTGTTGAAAGCACTTTATTGATTAAAGGGCACAAAAAAAAATTTTGACTTTCATATGCTAGCGATGCATGTCTGTAAAGATTGTTTCTAAGAATTGAAGCCTATTTTTCAAAGCTGAGCGTGGACCCTTAGTTTAGAGATATATTACATATTTTATTTCCATTCAGCTGTGTGCCGAGTTGAGGGGAGGAGGATCATAATTTTTGCTCGGTTATTTTTTATATTAGACCTAACCTAATATTGCTTGCAGTCTGGTGATGAGTGGCAAACTACTGATGGTTTCTGCAATTTTCTAACCTTAGTAAATATTTGTATTTGCTATTTGTAGATGTCAGTTTGTTTTCAGATATGCACAAAGACATCAATTGCCTTAGCTTGGACAATGATTTTTAATATTCAGTTACTTAAAGCATTGAGTAAAATGAATTCTTTGTGGCTACCATTCACACAAACGTGCAGTTCTTACGACTTCAACATGCTGATCAAGAAGGACGGCAAAGAGGCAGTTGAAATTGGCCTTAACAGGACACTTGGCTTGGTTTTGAAGGACACCAGACGTACAAGAAAGAGAACATTGTCCAGGTGCTCGAAGTACCTTCTGAGGGAATAAGTGAAACGAGGAAGAAGCGTAAGTGTTAAGCTGTTTACTTCTGTTTGCTGTATGTGCTATCTAGTTGGCAGTTTTCTGCTAATAGCCTACATTTTTTGCCATTTTGCATTGCCTTATAGATATACTAAAAACATGGCTAAGCATCAGAAAGAATAATAAAACCATAAACAGCCTGTGCATTTCTTCATATGTAACAGTGTTTGCATTATCTAAATTTAAATTACATATTGTTCTTCTCCATTGTAATGGTGCAGCCTTTTCGAATCTGTTCATCTAGTAGTAGAGAATTAGGTGATACCTCATTCAAATCTTTACAAGCTTTACTAATTTCTGCTGTAAGATGTTTAGCTTTCAGTTCGCGGGCCTCTACACGTTTTCAATTTTGTTTAGTTGCATTCCTAAATTAAAAATTAAATTATCGCCTCAAAACTTGGCTGTCTCTTTCTACCTGCAAGGAGGTACACCATTGTTGTGTTGCGTATTTCTATTGTAGATGTACAGAGAGTATGCATTCTGCAACTCTTGGCAAACATTGGGAACCAGCCGGGGGCCCTGGATGTTATGTTTGTACCATTTGTAATTTTTCTCTTTGTCATTTGAATATTCAGGAAGCCTACTTGAAACCGACATTATTAGTCAATTTTCTTTGTTTCTGAAATGGCTAACAGTATAACTTGTAATATGCATTAGTGATTCATAACTCAATTAGAAATAATACACAGGGTTTCATCACAACTGCGAATTCTTTCTCGTGAAAGGATTATTTGCACTGTAAGTACTATCAAAAGCACTTGTAAGAGACCCCTGCCATCGTGCACATGCTTACCACGTCGTATTGCATACAAGTCTCCTGATGAAGCACTAGTAATGTCAAGATTGGTGCAGTGTGCCATTTGACTAAGCACTCTGCTGTAGTGGACCAGCAGTGCTTTATCAGATGGCTCTTGCAGGCAGCTTGGTGGGGTTCAGCATGTGCTGGAAAAGAATCTTTCAACCTGCTTATGCATGCTAGTACCTAGCATATTCTTAATGTTTGGAATATATAAATCTGAGACTGCTCCAAAAGAAAAATTTGTCATATTGTCTTATCCTACAGGCTTCTGAATTGGGGTAATGCAGTTTAATAGTACTTTAAAAAAATGCTATAATTTGCAAGCGAAGTTTGAAATGATGCAATAATTTTAATGCTTCTAAGATTAGGTTTACCACATTGGGTGGGAGAAAATACTGCTGTGTTTCAAGGTTCATGCTGTATGAATGTAATGCCTTTAACTACAGATGCTAACATTTCAAGCATTAACCATGTGGAACTGTCAGTAGACATTCTCATTTACAGTAGACAATCTCAATAAATCCAAATTGTTATTTTCGCATTTCAAGTTAGTCAACATATTTTTAGTATTCGGCCCTTTAGGATTTCAAAGTGCTCAGATCAGATCGACTGCCTGCTGCTATAACGATTACAACTTCTTGAACACTGGAGCTTTCTGCCGCCTCTTGAGGCTCACCACTGATGTTCTGAATGTCTATGCGTGCAATGTGCTGTGCGTGGAAAATGTTTTAACATGCCATGCTTCAGTGTTGACATTTTTTGGAGCTTCTGCTGTTTGGTTGTTTGATAATGCTCTGCTGTTGCACACATAATTGTCACTTAACTCAAATCTCCAGTGTACACTTTCAATGCATAATATGTGATGGAAGTTTCAGAACTGCCACATAGAGCAGCGAGAACACTTTTTTCTTGTAACTAAAACTTAAATGTAAACACTTCAGGAAGCATGCAATGACTATAGGGCTTGGCTCGTTCATACTTAACACAAGAAGTAGTGCAAAAGTTCAGAAACGCATTATGTATTATATATTACATGCAGCTTGTTTTTTTTTGTAGTGCCCCATCGCTAAGTACGCTCTTTCCACATTTTTTGTTTGGTTCTGCAGTATCTACTTGGCCAGTGCAGGGTATGCTGTAGGCCTTGTGTGAAACCTTCAATTCAGCCAGCTGTTAATATTTTAGTAGTAAGCACTGTGTTCCAGTGCTGTCAACAAATCATTACAAATTTTGAAGGTAGCCTATAACTAATTTCATTTTCAGTGGGTAATGTGAAGATCAAAACTGTGCCAATCGTGGTTGCTTAAGAAAGATGCTCTCCCATTAATGCTAAAAAAGAAACTGCCTTAAATTTATATTCAAGTGCACATTGAGTTCCAAGAAAACAGTGCTTACTGGGGCACTGTTATTCATTTGCCCCATTTCTCTGCCTATTTCTAAAATAATGCTGGGACCTGTGCAGCCCCAGCATCCATTCAGCACTTGTTTCAGTGCATTGTGGGATACCAGCAATGCGCCTGCATCGTTGTAAAGTAAATGTCAGTATTTTCTCCCATCATACAAGTGCAACTAGTGTCTTCGCGCCACAGCTTCGCTGAATGTGTGACCACCAGCGTACCCAACAGACATGTGTGAAAAAGAATTGGTTTCGCACTGGAAGGTGCTGGTTTTTGTAATAGGGTATTTCAATTTACAAATGCTGTTAAACCTTCATGTGAAATACAAGGCAGTATTTTTGCCTTTTGGCATGAATTACCAATTCAGAATAATTTAATTCATCATTTTTGAAATAATTTTTTCCAGTTCAAAAAATGCGAATGCTGCTAGGAGTGATAGAAATCCAGATGGTATTTTTTCCTTCTGCATATTTTAACAAGCTATTGGTTATTTACATTTTTAACTATCACAATAAATATTTCAGTTCATGTGAAATGAAAAGTTCGTGGGGCAGCGTGGAAGTTCTTTAACCCAGGTACTTTTGAGGAGTGTAGCCATTTATATTTGACAAAATAGCTTGCATAATCTAAAAATACCATGCAAGAGCATGCTGCATGAATAAAAATGGGTTGTTATTACATGCTCTCATTCATGACTTGATCAAGGACTGCCAGCTTTGTGCCTCCTGAACCAACCATAACAGTATACTCTGCATTGTTAATTGTGAGATAACCAACAGTGGTTTCCGATGGTGCCCTTTTCCAGCACACTGCTGTACACTAAGGGGGCATTAGGGTATTCTAAATATAGAGTCGAAAATATGTTGAATTGGCTTTTTGCCAGGCGCAGTGCACATTTATTCAGCTGCTCTCTTATGCACTTCGTTCACAATTTTCTCAAGGAACAGGAAGAAAAGCCTGCCACGCCGTGCGTCGGATATACTGGGAGCAGCATCAAAAAAGCTGAAGATCATTTCGCCTTCATTGAACAGATGTTATGTCGTTTGGGTCCCATATGTATGTGCAGAGAAGGGGCATTTGTATAGGGTCATGTGTTGCCCCAGTTCTATGTAGCATCTTTTTATCCTCGGTTGACAGAGCAATTTATACATCTCTTAATGCTTCAGGTTTTAAAATATTTAGATATGTTGACGATTTCTTAGTCATTGTGGATAAGGGCTCTGCAGTGAATCAAAGTGTGGGAAGTGTTCTTTCTATTTTTAAGCTACAAGGCTAAAAACTTACGTTTACTCATGAGCTACCAATGGACAACAAATTGCAGTTTCTTGATTTAAATATGAGAACTTGAAATGGGGAAGTGTGCTGGAAGTATTTTCCCAGGGCTAAAAAGGAGCTACTTCCATATGGTTCAGCCCATTCAAAGACTGTTAAAAGAGGGATAGCGTCCCTTTGTTTGGAGTCGGCCTTGTTAAAATGATGTGTACATATGGCAGAGGAAAGCTTCAATAATCAATCACAAAGACTAGAGGTGGCTGGTTTCCCTGTTATGATTATTTGTGGGCTAGCAGAGTCTCTGCTTCTGAAAATGAAAGGGAAAAAAAGAACGGCAGATATGTTGAGAAATAAACGACCACAAGTGATCCCTTATATACATAGAGTTGCACAGTGCCTGAAAAAGTTGGCAGGTAGGTTTGAGGTGCCAGTTGTGTTTCCTGCCCCCAAGAAACTGGGTGGGTTATGTGCATTAATAGGGAGGAGAAAGAAAGGACAATGCGATAAGAAGCATGTAAAGAGTTTTATTGGATGTCGGGTGGGAGTGATTTATGAAATTCCTCTGACGTGCGGTAAAGTATAAATAGGGAAAACTGGAAGATGTATCAATGATAGAATGAGGGAACACGAGAAGTCCATAGAAAATAGCAAGGGGTCAAATTTACCCTTGCACTGTCAGAAGTGCAAGTGCGAGCCCTTGTTTAGCAGGCTTAACATTTTAGGAAAGAGTCGGGATAAGAGGGCGCTCGAAATTTTAGAGGCGTACTGGATACAGAAGAAAGAAGACAGATGTATTAGTGAAGCTTCGTTGAGTTTACGTGGAAAAGAATTTACTTTTATTGAGCAATCCTCTTGAGTAATGCAAAGAACGAGATTATTATCGGGCCTCAAGCTGTTATTCTTGGCCTAAAGCTGTTATTCTTGGACACCGCTTACGTTTTGGGGCCATGGTAGTTTAAAGAATCTTTTTCCCTCAAGTACATGGGCTTCGTGGCTTCGTAGACGTTGGCAGGTTAGAGTTTTTCAATACATAGGGACTACACAAGTGATGTGGTGTGGATGGACCTGTCCTACTGTATATGTGTGGCGGTGGTTATTAGTCTGTGACTATGTGACTGTGTGGTGATATTTGCTTGTCCAGCGTGGTGTGAGTTTCTGGGCAAACCAGAGGTGTGGAGTAACAAGTCAGTGTAGAATTGGTGACTGCCATGCTTGGACGATGTTTATGGTCTGCGAGGAAGAAAGTGCCACTATCCCTTTGGTAAAGAAGAAGAAGATGAGAAGAAGAGGAAGATGAGATGTACCTGAGCGTGACCTGCTTGCTTGGTCCCTACCTGAGCCACGGCATGGAAAGTAACCCCCCTCTGTTCTTCCCGGATCGGATAATGCTTTCTGGCCTTATCACCCCAGCGTCACTGGTTTCCTTTGGGGCGCTTTCGTCAGGACTACCACATCAGCCACATCGACGAGTGCATCACCAGCGCCGGATATAAGAAGCCACTGCATGGGCAAAGCTTCAGTTTGCCGGGAGCGGCATTCGCGCTGACATGGCTGACGCTTCATGCTTCCGCTTTGTTCAGGTGGTAACCTGCTTGCTTGGTCCCTATCTGATCCACGGCACGTCTGTTCTTCCCGGATCGGATAATGCTTTCTGGCCTTATCACCCCAGCATCACTGGTTTCCTTTGGGGCGTTTTTTTCAGGACTACCACATCAGCCACATCGACGAGTGCATCACGAGCGCCGGATATAAGAAGTTACTGCATGGGCAAAGCTTCAGTTTGCCGGGAGCGGCATTCGCGCTGACATGGTTGACGCTTCATGCTTCCGCTTTGTTCAGGTGGTGACCAGCTTGCTTGGTCCCTATCTGAGCCACGGCATGGAAAGTAACTCCCCGTCTGTTCTTCCCGGATCGGATAATGCTTTCTGGCCTTATCACCCCAGCGTCACTGGTTTCCCTTGGGGCGTTTTCGTCAGGAACTACGACATCAGCCACATCGACGAGTGCATCACCAGCGCGGGATATAAGAAGCCACCTCATCTGGCAAAGCTTGAGTGGGCACGGCAGCGGCATTCGCGCTGACATGGCTGATGATTCATGCTTCAGCTTTGTTCAGGTGGTGACCTGCTTGCTTGGTCCCCATCTGTGTCGCGACATGGAAAGTAACTCCCCGTCTGTTCTTCCCTGATCGGATAATGCTTCCTGGCCTTATCACCCCAGCGTCACTGGTTTCCCTTGGGGCGTTTTCGTCAGGACTACCACATCAGCCACATCGACGAGTGCACCACCAGCGCGGGATATAAGAAGCCACTGCTGGCCGAGCTTCAGTGGACCCGGGAGCGGCGTTCGCGCTGATATGGCTGACGCTTCATGCTTCCGCTTTGTTCAGGTGGTGACCTTCCTGCTTGGTCCCTATCTGTGTCACGGCATGGAAAGTAACTCCCCGTCTGTTCTTCCCGGATCGGATAATGCTTCCTGGCCTTATCACCCCAGCGTCACTGGTTTCCCTTAGGGCGTTTTCGTCAGGACTACAACATCAGCCACATCGACGAGCGCATCACCAGCGCGGGATATAAGAAGCCACCGCATCTGGCCAAGCTTCAGTGGGCCCGGGAGGGGCGTTCGCGCTCACATGGCTGACGTTTCATGCTTCCGCTTTGTTCAGGTCTGTAGCTCCGTCTCACTCTTTGCAAAGCACACTAGTAACCGGTGCTTAGTGCTGCTCCCGAGCCCATGCGCTTTGTGTGACATTTCGGAAGATTGCATTGACGTGATTAGCAAATTGCTGTTGCGTCCTGTTGACATTGAAAGCAATCCTGACCCGAACAAAGATAACACTGCTGTAGCAGACTGCTCGGCTTGGTGAAATTCTTGAGAGCCTCCAAATGCTAACAGAGGGGCAAGCTAACTTGTTGGCCGTTGTTAATGACATTAAGGCCTCTCAGCAATCACTTGAATCAAAAATTGATCACTTAAGTGGTCTCCTGTCAAAGGTGGAGGCTGCGACTGCTGATCTTGATGAATTTCAATACTATTTACAAACTGCTCAAGAAATAATTAGCGGCGTTTTTCAGCAAAGCGATAGCTTGCGTTCCCGTCTCGATGACCTGGAAGGCCGAGCTCGTCGCAACAATCTTGTGTTCCATGGCGTTGAAGACAGCTCTGAATCATGGGAACAAACTTAGGAAAAGCTTGTTGGCTTGCTTACACAGACTTAGAAATACAGTGTGACAGAAATACAGAAACACAGTGTGTAGGAATTAAAGCAAAGAATTTCGCCCCACCCAGACAAACAATAGGCTAACATAAGCAGTGGACCGGCTTCGAATACTCGATCGCATGCAAACCAGGCGACGACGTCTTGCGCGTCCTGTCAGCAATCTTCGTCCTAACAATCAAAGTTAACTGGCAGCGAGAAGCACGTTCAGGTGCTGTTTACTAACATACGCAATCGACTTAATGCTCTTATAGGCTCCACTGACGCAGACCTAATCATTATAATGGAGGCCTGGTTTAGCGCAAGAATTGAGAGCAGCAAGACGTTCTATGCGTGGTCTTAAAACATACGATATCTACAGTTCCGATAGAGAAGCCAAATATGGTGGTGGAACGCTGATTGCGATATCACCAAGCTTCCACTCTTGCCTGATATCGCATGTTTTCGAATTAGAAATGGCATTGGTCTGCATCACGCTGGGTCATACGAGAATCGTGTTGGGTGTTTGCTACCGCCCCCCAAATTCTGCAGCTGCGTTCTTTGACAGTTTGCATGACGCCCTGAATAACATTGTCGTTTCTTATCGCATCCGGTTGTCCTAGTAGGTGACTATAATCTCCCTAATATTACATAGTCTGGCCAGATTCCTGTTGTAAAACCAGCTTCATCACATTGTCAGAAATGTTTAGACCTGTGCGCGTGCTTTCATTTAAATCAACTTCTCACTTCACCGACCAGAAAAACAGCAGATTCTGCTAACAAGCTAGATTTGATCCTAACGACCCATCCGGAACTTGTATCTCCCATTATAAGTGATCATTCCATGCTGCCCTTCGAGCTAACAGTTTCATTCCCACGGGCCGTTTGGCGTCAGAAAGTCTTTCGTGACTACAGTAAAGCAGACATCACTGTCATCAACAAAATCGAGGCAGGTATTTAGACATATCTGGAAGGCTTCGAACTACGTAGCGAACAAGGATAACTGGGAATTATTAAAACAAAAGTGCAGGAACTCCCCGAGGCACATGTGCCTGTTCGACGCATTTCATCTACTACTAGTACTCCATGGCTTAATCAATCACTTAAAGGTGTCTTGAGTAAAAAGAAGCGCAGGTTCGTTCTGCAAAGGCAAATAACCGAAGTGACCACTGGGAAGCCTATTTTGCAGCTGAAGCTGATTACACGAAAGCTGTACATGACACAAAAATTTACTTATTTAATTTTACCTTGCCAAACATGCTATCAAGTAACCCGAAGAAATTCTGGAGTGTTGTCAACCCCAATAAAAATAAGGCTATGTCACTTCAGGACGGCTCTGAGCCTCTCCACCCAGCAGAATGCCCCGTTGAGCTTAACAAAGTATTTTCACTCAGTTTTACCTCGTTTAATATGAATACGATATGCACTGTGCCGCGCAATAAGTTTTGCTGCATTTTTCCTGTTATAATTGGTTCTGGTGGTATTTGGAAATAATAGATTCACTAAACATTTATATTCATGTGGCGTCGACGGTATTCATTCAAAGTTCTTGAAACAAACTAAGATATACTCATCCCTTTATTTAACAAAACTTTTTCAGCAGCCATTGCAGAATGAAACGCTGCCCTCAGACTGGAAAATAGGAAAGGCGGTTCCCTTACACAAATCAGGTAACCGATATTCACATTTGAACTACAAACCCATTTCACTAACAAGCATTCCCTGCAAACTAATGCTACATATTGTGTATTCTAACATATTCAACTTCCTGGAATCAAACTCATTTTTTACTTCTGCCCAGTATGGTTTCCGGCGAACTTATTCTTGTGAAATGCAACTCCTTCTTTACACACATTCCCTGCATGTAAGAATCGATAAAAAATCCCAGGCCAAATGCATATTTCTAGATTTTGTAAAGGCATTTGATACGGTGAACCACAAACTACTCATGCTTAATCTTTCTGCTCTAAACCTAGATCATAATGTTTTAGCCTGGTTTGAATGTTTCTTGCTAATCGTTCACAGTATTTAACGCTTAATGACTACGATTCGCCTTTAACTGAAGTAGCATCAGGTGTCCCCCAAGGTTCTGTACTAGGCCCACTTCTTTTTTTGATACACATCAATGACTTGCCTATTTGCGCTTCTTCTAACATGCACTTATACTCGAATGACTGTGTATTATATCGTGAAATTTGCACCGAAGACTACAAACACTACCTTCAGACTGACTTCAATAACATTTCTCTTTGATGTAAAAAATGGCAAATGCAACTAAACCCTGGCAAGTGCGCTTTGATGAGAATTTCCAGACAAAAAACTACCACCTCCAGTTACGCTTTGGCCTCATTAACTTCATACTGGCACTTGAGTGTACTCACCTGTTCGTCACTAACCTGGAAACCGCATATCAAGCTAATTATTACCAGCGCTAACCGCATGCTAGGGTACTTACGTCGTAACTTCATCAAAGCGTCTGTTTCTTTAAAATTACTACTTAATAAAACACTTGTTATTCCTAAATTAGAATATGCCACCCCCCTTTGGGACCCTCATCACCGTCTCGCTTAGCACTTGACTAGAACTTGTTCAAAATAATGCAGTTCATTTTACACTTTCTACTTTTAACCGGACCGCGAGTGTCACAGCTATGAAATCTAATCTTTTCTTACCATCTCTCGCACAACGTAGAAAAGTTTTACGCCTATGCCTTTTTTCATAAAATTTATTATCAACAGTTACTGCACTCGTTTTATCCCTACACCCCCCTATCGCTCTTCTCGTGTCGACCATCAACATAAGACTGGACCTATTTTTGGCCGTACTGATACTTTTTTGCATTCTTTCAGTCCTCGCACATCGAAAGCGTGGAACCACCTTCCCGCTGCCGTTGCTTGTATGCGGGATTATGCTGCCTATCGTCAGTCTCTGATGACGATGCTTTTAGCTTATGCTAATAGTTAGTTTCTTTGTGCTTTGTTATTTACTACGTTTTTTATTATTTTTTTCTGCTATGTTTGTTCAGTTTCTTGCATTGCATTTGTTACAGTTGTTTCTGTACTTTTTGGGGGTATTTCCTTGACTTTAATGCCTCGCCACATGAGGGTATCGAAAGTAAATTAAGAAAATAAATAAATAATTAATATCGTCCGCAAACAGGACACTAGGTTTCTTAAGTGCCATTTTCATCATGCTCCCGAACACGTTAAGTTATCAGCTTACAAATCATTCGTCAGGTCCAAACTAGATTTTGCATCGCCCATTGGGAATACTCATCAAACTTACCTTATTAGTGCCCTCGAATCTATTCAAAATCGCGCCGCTCGTTTTATTCATTCATCGTATTCATATGACAATAGCGTTTCCTCCTTAAAACAGCACCCGGATAAAGCGACGACGGAGCGATAAGGGGGATAATTGGTTTGGTTTGGTAAAACTTTATTTCCCACAGTAGGGGTCCTGAAGGACACTCGGCTTGGCGCCAAGTGTAGAGGGCAGCTCCCACGTCGGCGGTAGCTGCCCTCTACACTTGGCGCCTAGCCGAGTGTCCTTCAGGACCAAACCAAACCACTTATCCCCCTTATCGCTCCACCGTCGCTTTTCCAGCCTATTTTTTATTTCACAAACTTTTTCCCAGCCCTATGCGAATCACACCTTATATTCTTCCCCCGCGCGCATATCTCATCGCACCAGCCATCAGCTACAAGTTGCCTGTCCACGTTCACGTACCGTCACGTTTTCAAATTCCTTTTTTCTTCGAGCAGCTGCAGACAGAAACGGCCTTCCGGACAACACTGCTTTCATCACTTGTACACCACAGTTCAATGAAAACGTCAAAACTTTTCCGTTATTGTAATTATGTATTTTTACTCTTGCCACCCCTTATGTAACACCCCTTTTTAGGGGCTTTTAAGATAATAAAATGAAATGAAAAAGTGCTTCACGGCTGAATATATTGCTAGCAGTTCTCGGTTTCTTTTTAAACGTTTTAACCGCTTTTGCGGCTGTAAATCAGAGCCCTTAGTTACAATGCAACATGCATATTTTGGTCTTATGTAGTCGCTGTAGCTTTAAATTCCAAAATTATGAAGTGCATTCATTTAAATCTGTAGCGGATTGAATTTTTCTGCACTTTTGTTCTGTCCTCTTTCATTTTTCACCATCCCATGCCACCGCTTTATATAAGAGATGCTCAATGTACGGCTGCTTCAATTATTTGAAAACCTAGTTGTTTGAAACTTTATGGTTGGATTCATTTCAGTAATGAAACCGAAGCTGCCCACGATTCAGAGCAGAAGCTCTCGAATTATTCATGTCCAACTATTTTCAAGGCATTAGCCCGCTATCTGAAACATGCCAGTCTGCCGTTTCACCGCTATGTCATGATTATAGCTCAACACAGGGGTAAAATACTTTTTACTTTTTAAATAAATATGTTACAATAAATATGTTTGGGTTAATGAACCGTGCTTTTACTACTGGACTCATTAGCTGCATTTACATGTATGCTATCATCTTCTGCTCGTCTGTTTGCGTAAACGTTGTTTCAGTGTCCTGAAGTAAGGCTTTACAGCGGTTTTTACAAATGCCATATGTAAAAAAAGGGAGTTCTTTTTGAGGTATCATTCGCTAATGATTGACGGGTCGGTTAGAGCAAGATGGCGGCAGAAATAACATAGATCCTGGTGCCGTGCTCCTCACAAACCTATTGGATAAATAAAACTTTCCTCGGAATCATTTTGCTTGCTTCTTTAGATACATACCGGATCACTGCTGGAGAACAAGTTCAATATCAATATGGCTTGCTGCTGTCAAATGGAAACACAATGCATCAAAATAATGTGTTCTTGCGTAAAAGCAAATTTTGAGTGATGGCAATAGATTACACAACCATGAGCAAGAACCCCACTACTTTGAAAACAAGGTCGGAACTCCAACTGCATGCAGTAATTTCTCACTGGTGTTTCAAAGAGAAACCCAATGCCTTGCTGTATTGGAAATGCAAGAGGGCCGCCAGATTATGCCAATAAGTGTAAAATCTCTGTTAATCCATTTTGGACCGAATACTGGCGATGTCTATTGTGGCAGATTATTGTGGCAGATCATTATCCCTGTACTGGCTGGAATCTTGAGCGACACTCACAAAAAGTTGTGTTTTTCCCAAATTACAAGCTAGGACCCATATTTCCGACAATTGTTGCTGCTGTTCCGCCCCTATAGGTTCCTTACTGGCGTGCTGCTTGGGTGGCGGTTGAGCCCCACCGCCCGCGACGGTCGCGAATAAAAATGGTAATCACCAACGCGAATCTAATGAGTCTACACACAAAGGATTCATTCAGGGCGCTAGATGGTCGACGCAAGTCGCACAGCGAACCCGAGCTGCGGCTGTGTCACGAGATATGGACAGATTTCTAACCTCACAGACACAAAACCAAACACTGCTGTAGTTGTCGTTGCATTGACATGATGAAATTATGAGCACGTAAAGGAGGCAACACCGGCAAAGCGGTTGGCGGAGCTCTCGAAGCACGCACCATTCAACTGATGAGCGGTGAAACGGTCACGGGGTGACGGCGGCGCAGCATTCGAAAATTCAAACGGTGTAGACAGAAGGGACGGCAACGAGGTGGATCGAGAGAAAAGAAGAGATTTTTCTCCTTGTGCATATACCTTGGCCTCCAAGACCGGGACGAAAGTGGGCCGCACTTTTCTCCCCCTGGCTTTCGCTCCGCAATCGATTCAGCAGCATTGAGCCCCTTGTGTGTGCAAGAACCGTGCATTGAAGTGATAAACGCATTCCTGCTCTTTCCCTTCGAATATGGGTAAGGAACCAAGGGCAGCCATGTCCACAAACGAGGCTGGGGCCTTTCCGCCCCGGCTAAAGAGACAAGGCTCCAGACTTCCTGGTTTCAAATGACTACAACTGACTTGAAGCGAATATTCACCAATGGTTTGAGGGTCAGTAATACCCTGGGTAGATGAAAACAGCATGTCATGATGTCATTTAACAACCCAGGTAGCACAAAGTGGGCTTTGCAAAACGTACCCAGAGGGGGCCCGCGCGGGCTGCCCAATTTTGCCGCGATTGGTCCCAATCCGTACCCGTGTGGGCAGCCCAAATAGGGCTGCCCGCACTCAGCCCAGATAGCCGAATGTGGGCTGCATACCAGAATCATTATTGGGTCCTACGTTTGTGAGGCAGTGCCGCCCTATTGATCAACGTTTTATTTATTAAGTCGATTAATCCCTCCAATACCCGATTTGTACCAGCGCAAGCTTTGCAAAGGCCAGTCCGTTTCGGGCTGGCCCACGGGCAGTCCTCATGAGTTGAATCTGGCATTTTCGGGCTGCCCAAGTTCCATTAATCATCAAGTGTGAAGCATTGAGCACTACTATTTCGTTACCTTGTGTTCGACACTCGGTAACATAGGAGAAATTTATTCCCAAAGCTACTATGATGTAGGCTGGCCCACATCATCTCCTAAATGTAGATCTGAATATTTATTTCGCTGTTGCGTGCCGAATATTAATGGCGCAAGAAAAATTTTGAGGTAGTTAGGCACATTACTGCTGCATATGTTCCGCCAATACTGCATAATTAACGTAGTTTTTGAGTAAAATTAAATAGTCTTTATTCAGGGCATTCATATGCATAAAATAGTTATGTGAAAAATCCAGAGGATGTTTTAGCGGCCAGTATAAGATGAATCACATAAATAAAATGGTGCCTGAAAGATACAGTGAAGGCGTTTCAGAGCGGTAAGCCCGCCTACAGCCAATTTGGGGCCCACTGCGGCCTTTCATGGGCAGCCCCAATAGGGCTTGTCTTATTTTTACCGTATGGAGTACGAATATAATGTTACGGACTACATCAAGGAAGAAGAAGCGGGCAGTGGCGCGGACAGGAGCGCTCGCGCTAGGCCGGCAACATTTTCATTAAACGTCATCTCACTGTCATCAACCATCTCTCTGTCCTCTGTTCTCCTGTTTTCATCGACTTGCCGCTTCGTAACAATATGTTGCATTTTCCCACAATTAACCCAAGAAATACCCGTATAGGCAGCGTGGAGGCATGCCCGCTTTTCATCCCGGATGCAAACCATGCGTGACCTATTCAGTTTCTTAGTGGGCAGCCCCATTTTGGCTAGCCTGTCTACTGTTCACTTTAGGCCCACATTTTGCTTTAGGGCACTTCGAATGTGCCCTAAAGTGCCCCGCAAGAGACCGATGCGGGCAGAAGCGGGTAGAAGCGGGAAGGAGCACTTTCCTGCCCGGCTACAGGCCATGCGGAAATTATGTAGGTTTGTTGTGGGCAGCCCCATTTGGGGCAGCCCAGGAATTTTCTGCATGAAGCCTACATTTCCGTTTGACCTTCCCTCGAAAACCCATCAAGAGTCCCATGTAGGCAATGCGCGGGCATACCCATATTTAGCCCCGCCGCGGCCCATGCGAGACCTATTGCGCTTATGAGTGGGCAGGCCCAATTAGATCACTCCAGGCTTTTTCTACACAAAGCCCAAATGTTCTTTGCGTCGGCCCTAATATTCCCCAAGCGGGACCCTTGAGGGCAAGATGTGGGAATATGCACTCAGTTAGCCCTTTCCACGCCTATATGATGCCCAGATGAAAAAAACAGGGGCAAGCCCAATTTGCTTGATCCCTCATGGGTGTTATCGTGGTTTCCTAAGCCCAACTTGCCCATACGGGCCCCAGGCGGGTCACGTAATATTTGCCACTTGGGAAATAATCAATTCGACATGAAATAAAAACACCTTATGGTCAGTCTGATTAAAGAAAGAACTAAAAATGTCCCCACGAAGCAGTTTCTCTAAGATTTCGTACTGTAAACCTGTCGTGATAATAGACATTCCTGTAGTAATATTAGAGTTTTGCGTAATTGTAGGAGCAAAGTACTAGAGAGGGACCGAAAACTACACACAAAACATTTGCTGACTACGAAGAACTGTACAGATCCTCAGGAAAGGCTGACGTTACGAGGAAACTGCATAATATTTTCTCATATATTTTACAGAGTATTTTCTCATTCTGTAGGCGAACTTACCTCCGTAAGAGAGGTGGACCTGTTCGGGCTCCACGTAGAGGACGGGGCTGCCATTCGCAGCGGTCAGAGAAGACAGCCAGAGCACCCAGAGCATTTCGTGCTTCCTTTCTTCGACCACTTATCACGCACTGAGAAGAGCTGCCTGCATCGAGTGTCGCCCACGTGACAGCGAGGAGATCGCGTCACGGAAGAAACGATAGCCGAAACCTAATCTCTTCTCGCTCGCGTAAACAGCTCCGCGCGAGCGGCGATGAGGCAAGCAGAACAATGACTTCAAGAATTAGGTCTAGAAGACAGACAGCCCAAAGAGATGTGGACTGATGTTCGTGACATAATACAAGAAGTTGCTACTAAGGTATTTCCAAAGCAAAAGAAATGCAAGAAAGCAAACTGGTTATCTGAAGAGGCTTTGCAAACAGCTGAGGAAAGGAAGATGGCAAATGTTATGGGGGAAAAGGAAAGATACAAGGTTCTCAATGCGGATTTCCAGAAAATAGCAAGGAGAGATAAGAATGCGTTCCTGAACATACAATGCCAAGCAGTTGAAGACAACAGCCAATTAAGGTACACAAGAGCTCTGCATAAGACAATCAAAGATATCAAAGGAAGCTTCTGTGCAAAGCTGGGCGTGATAAAAGACAAACGAGGCAAGGACTTCACTGAAACCTCAGAGATAAAGAAGAGGTGGCAGGAATACACAGACGAACTGCACAAGAAGGAGCCGAATGTGCAAACCTAACATAAGACGGTTGTGATTACTGATCTCGAGCCGGGAATCCTGAAGAGTGAAGTTGAATGGGCCTTAGCAAGCCTTGCTAAGAACAAAGCTAGCGGAATTTATGGCATTCCAGCTGAGTTGCTTCAAAACCTCAACCATGACGCTGTTAACATTCTGCATACATTATGTCAGAAGATTTGGAAAACCCTGCAGTGGCCACAGGATTGGAGGAGGTCAGTTTATATCCCCATTCCAAAAAAAGGCAGTGCCAAAGATTGTTCCAACTACCGCACGATCGCGCTTATTTCGCATGCTAGCAAGGTGATGTTGAAAATCCTCCAAGGTAGGCTGCAGCAGTATGTGGATCGGGAGCTTCAGGACGTGCAAGCTGGGTTTTGCAAGGGCAGAGGAACTGGAGACCAAATTGCCAACGTTCGCTGGATCACGGAAAAATCAAAAGAGTTCCCGAAGCCCATCTACTTCTGCTTTATTGATTATGCGAAAGCGTTTGACTGCGTAGATCACAGTAGATTGTGACAAGCTCTCCAAGAGATGGGAGTTCCAATTCACCTCATCTGTCTCCTCAGGAACCTGTATGAAGGGCAAGAGGCCACAGTCAGAACTGGGCATGGTCTTACTGATTGGTTTCGGATTGAGAAAGGAGTGAGGCAAGGCTGCATACAGTCGCGCTGCCTGTTAACCCTATATGCAGAGTGCATCATGAGGGAGGCCGGTCTGGACGAGTTTTCAGCTGGAGTGAAGATTGCTGGAAAACGTATCAACAACCTTAGATATGCAGATGATACCACTTTAATGGCAGAAAGTGAAGTGGAACTCAAGAGACTTCTGATGCGCGTACAAGAAGAGAGTGAGACGTTTGGGCTTAAACTGAACAATAAAAAGACAAAGATCATGGCGTCTTGCCCTATCAAGTCCTGGAGCATCAATGGACAAGAAGTGGAAGCTGTGACAGATTTTCTCTTCTTGGGCTCCAAGATTACCTCGGAAGGAGACTGCAGCCATGAAATTAGGAGATGCCTGCTTCTGGGAAAGAGAGCAATGGTTAGCCTTGACCGCCTAGTAAAGAGCAGAGACATTAGTCTGTCAACCAAGATCTGTATAACCCGTGCTATGGTATTTCCAGTTGTGATGTATGGATGGGAGAGTTGGACTGTGAAAAAGGCTGACCGCCGAAGAATTGACGCGTTTGAATTGCGGTGCTGGCGAAGACTCCTGAGAGTTCCTTGGACGGCCAGAAGATCAAATCTGTCGATATTGCCGACCATAAACCCTGACTGCTCATTGGAGGGTCAAATTCTAAAGTTAGAGCTCAGCTACTTTGGTCATCTGATGAGAAGAGAGGAGTCGCTGGAGAAAGATGTGATGTTGGGAAAGGTTGAGGGTTGCCGGAGAAGGGGTAGGCAGCGAACGCGATGGTTAGATGGCATCCTCGAGGCACTGGAGATGAAGTTATGCGATGTTAGGAAGATAGTGAGAGACCGGAAGGCGTGGCTTGACATGGTCCATAGGGTCACGAAGAGTCGGACATGGCTGAGCGACTGAACTGAACTGAACCGAAATAAAAAAATAAATGTTTATTCAGAGCAGCTGCCCGAATCTATCTGTATCTGTAAAGAGAGGTTTAGATGGCATAATAATTCTGTCGTTTTTTTTTCTCAACGACCAACACACAGCGCTAACCAACGCACAGGAAGTTCTGAAGGTATGTAATACAGTTTTATACACTGTTTGCCTGTTTCACCTGCAGCTGTTTTTTTTTTTTTGGCAGAGCTTGCGCTTTTTTCTTTTCAGGAGTTACCGTGAAGGTTCAGAAGCTTTTCAAGGACGCTGGGATTCAGCTCAGCGCGAATGACATCTTCAAGCAAATACAGCTAATAACGGTTGCAAAAATCATAGATGAAAGTGGTTTCTCTGCTTCACTAAGGCAGCGACTTGTTTCGCCCGTTTTGTCCACATAGGAATTTATGCTCCTCAGTGAAAGGGAGACTGCAAAGAAATTTGCAAATTAGCAGTTCCCCCAAGACATCCCATGCGCGCACGGCTGCGGCGAAATAGGCAGGGGCGAACGAAATGACGGAAATGTTTACGACACGGTTAATAACTCATATTTCTGGCCATCAAATAGCACGTTGCTCTTTGCAAATCATGCGTAATTGCTTCTCAAAAATGCTCGACAAGTAAGATGATTCTAATAAAGTTTTATTCAGTAGCCTCTTTTAAATAAAAATCCGTGCACAAATTTCACAGCGCGCAGTCCATAATGCGCGCTCTAAGCAACGTCCACAGCAAAACGGTACAAATTTATCGTGTCGCAGGAATGTAGACCTATCTTCATGGTTGTATTACATTCGTAATACAATCATGAAGATAGTGACACCACGCACATCATCAGTTTCAAGGGACGACGCACGAAAGGCTGCTGCCGCGGCGACGGCACCAGCTGCGCCCGTCGCGGCGAGCGCTCGGGCACACGCGAGACTTGCGCTCACCGCGACGAGCCCATGTTTCGTGTTTTGAAAGCAGGAGGAATCATGATTAAATACTTTTTTTTCCCTGACACTCGATCGGTGCTGTCTGCGTTGTTCATAACGCTGTTGTTATGAGAACAACCGAGGCCGCAGACTCGAAGCTACGCGGCAACCCGGAGAAGCGAGAGCGATCGGCGCAAGCAGTCCTTGCCGTGACGTCACGTCGGGCTGACCGCCAGAGGGCGCCACTCAAACTTCTCGGGGCTAATACTGTACGTTGCTAGACCCTAGCTAGTCAGGCTAGTTTAGCAGTGCTTTCCGTGGAACTAGAGTGTATGAAATGGGATATCACAGGGCTTAGTGAGAGTAGGAGATCGAATGAGGCGTCTGCTGTACTGTAGGACGGCCATGTACTGTGTTTTCGAGGCTTCCGGCAGAGGCTTAAGCAACTACACGGCGTCATGATGGCCTGGCAGTTGAAAGCTTCTATGAAGATGTAGAATCGGCAGTGCGCAATAAAAGACGCAGTATACTATAGTCATGGGAGAATTCAAAGCCATGGTAGCGAAAAAACAGGCAGGACATCAGGCAGTCGGTGACTATGGTATTAGTTCTAGGAATAGCAGGGGGAAGTTACTAGTTGACCTTACAGAGCACAATAACTGAAGGATCACGAATACCTTCTTCAACAAACGGAAGAACCAGAAGTGGTCATAGAAAAGTTCTAACGGGGAGACTAAAAATAGAATTGTCTTCATACTGTGTTCTAATCCCGTCATTACACATGATGCAGAGGAAATCGGGTAAGTGCGATGCAGTAACCACAGGACGGTAAGGTCTCGAATTAGGCTACATCTGAAGAGGGAACGAGACCGATTAATAAGAAAAAAGTCCATCACCGAATTAGCGGTGAGTGGAGGGCAGAAGAGTTCAGGGTCTTGCTTCAGAACAGATATTATGTTCTAACTGGGGATGACGACATTAGCATAGAAGCAATGAGCAATAATTTCAGATATATCATTACTGAATGCACTGCAGGAGTAGGTCGTAGGGTAGTTAGAAAGGGTGCCGTTAAGCTGTCTAAGGAGGCTAAAGGTCTGATTAAGAAACGCCAGAGTATGAAAGCTTCCAATCCAAGGGACCAGAAACACCTGGCAGAGATATCAAAGCTAATAAATAGGCTCAAAGTGGCCGATATAAGGAAGTATAACATGTAGAAAATTGAGCGTGCTGTAAAGAACGGAGGAAGCCTTAAAGCGATGAAGACGCAATTGGGCACAGGAAAAAATCAGATGTATGCGCTAAGGGACAAGGCGGACATTGTTTATCACGAACATGGACAAGATAGTCACCGTAGCCGAGGAGTTCGATACTGATCTGTGCAATAGCCAAAGTAGTCAGGCAAATAATGAATTTGGAAGCAGGGAAAATCAGTCAGAACTTCAAATAGTGACGAAAAAAAAGAGGCTCAAAAAGTTTTAGAAACTATGTAAATGGGGAAAGCCGCTGGACAGAATCAGGTACCTGCAGATTTGTTGAAGGAAGGGGATATCGTGCTAAGAAAACTGGCCATTCTGTATACGCAATGCATGGTGTCATCGACAGGGCCGGAACCATGGAAGAAAGCAAATATCATCCTAATTATTAAGAAACGGGACGCTAAGGACTTGAAAAATTACAGACCAATAAGCTTAGTCTGTTCAGTTCAGTTCAGTCGTTCAGTCGTGTCCGACTCTTCGTGACCCTATGGACCATGTCAGGCCACGCTTTCCGGTCTCTCACTATCTTCCTAACATCACATAACTTCATCTGCAGTGCCTCGAGGATGCCATCTAACCATCGCGTTCGCTGCCTGCCCCTTCTCCGGCGACCCTCAACCTTTCGCAACATCAAATCTTTCTCCAGCGACTCCTCTCTTCTCATCAGATGATCAAAGTAGCTGAGCTTTAACTTTAAAATTTGACCCTCCAATGAGCAGTCAGGGTTTATGGTAGACAATATCGACTGATTTGATCTTCTGGCAGTCCAAGGAACTCTCAAGAGTCTTCGCCAGCACCACAATTCAAACGCGCCAATTCTTCGGCGGTCAGCCTTTTTCACAGCCCAACTCTCGCATCCATACATCACAAGCTTAGTCTGTTACGTATAAGGTATTTACTAATGTAATCAGGACAACCTTAGCCTTCAATCAAGCAAAAGATCAAGCAGATTTTCGGAAAGGGCATTATCGATCATACCATGGCATCAACCAGGTAATAGAAAAATGCTCGGAATATAAGCAGCCCAATTATACATAGCACTCATTGATTACAAAAAATGCCTTCGACTCAGTAGAAACTTCGGCGGTCATGCAGGTATTACGAAATCAGGCTGTAGACCAGCCGTATGTGAAAGTGATGCAAGACATTTATTTATTTATTATTTATTTATTTCAAAATACTGTCAATCCCTAGAGGGATTGTAACTGGGGTGGGTACAAAGAAAATGGTACACTGCGGTTAAACAGAGCAAAAAGTAAACAAATATACCAGAGGACCTAAGGCGGCAGAATCGATAACTCACATCACAAAGCTTCGAAGCAAAGACTAGGTACCAAGAACAAAGCTATACAGCACTCAGAATTTCAAAATAAATGTATACAAAGAAAGGTACACACGCGTTACAGTTAGCAACAATGGCAACCAAAAGGACAGCACAAGGGACCACATTTACAAGAAGATAAATTTATGGTGTGTTCGACGGGAGTAACGACTTTTCCAATCGCTCGGTAAACTTTTCAGATGAGTTCTGTTGCGTTATTCCTGGGTCGAGAGTGCGCGAATGGAAAAAAGGAATAAAATAATGTGTTGTTGGAGCATGAGAATTCCTGAAGCGTGAGAGCATGTTTATGACGGGTGTTTCTTGAATGATTGACTTTGATGAAGGCTGAGGGATCCATCTTAGAAGTATTTTGGAGTAGTAGGAGTAAACACTTCAGACCTTTGCTTTATCAGACATTGTGGGGAGGCAAGCGCGACGTAGTAATTCACTAGGCGAGTCAGTGCGGCGATAACCGTTGGTAGTGGGGGTGAAAGCGTTTAATAAAAATAGAGAGTTACATAAGTGTTGCTCTGGGGTCAGGCTTAGTGCCCTTCCCCTCACAAACACTAGGTGGAGTCCCTAGTACGGGACTCCAGTGGCTTCCACTGCCGCCATTGCTCGTTTGGCCAAGGCATTTTGGGCTTTCAGGTCGGAGCAGGCGAGTAGGGTCTCCTCCCAGTCCTCTCGGGTGGTGTTTGGGTTAGGTGCAAAGGCAGGGTTAGAAGCGCACGCCCACACCATGTAGAAAAGGACCGAGGACATTTTCCCGTCGTGCGGGGACTCCCCGCAGAAGGCACTGTCAATGTGTTTAAGTGACGCCGGGCACATCATGGTATTCGTAAGGAGGCGAAGAAACACGCGTTCCTCCGCTCTTGTTGACCCTTTACACGAGTGGGGGTAAATATTGTGTCTGTTTTGGTACAGCTGCGTAATTTCACTGAAAGTGTAGGCTGGTGTGAATTCTTCTGAGGAGGAAGGAGACGAGGTTGCCCGGTTAGAAAGCGCGCGGGCTGCGGCATCTGCTGCCTCGTTTCCTCCTAACCCCAAATGGGCCGGAGCCCAGACTATGAAGCGGCGGGATGGACTTTCCACGTACGAGCTGTTTTGCAGTAGTCGCTAGACCAAGTTTGAGCTGTTTTTTAGTAACCGGTAGGCCAGGTACGGGACCCAGCCCTGTTGAAAGTTCCTACACACCCCTCGCGAGTCCGTTATGATTGTTTTAGAATCAGAGTGCGTTGCTGCTAACGCGATGGGGACCTCCTCTGCCTGTGTTACGTTCCGGTCTTTAAATGTGAGCCCGTTTATCGTTTTGGACTCGTGGATCACTGCCGCCGTGTACCACCCGCCTCGGTGCGGGCCGGACGCGTCCACATAGTACACTCCGGGTTTCTCTTTGTAGTTGTGAGCTAAGGTCTTTGCCCTAGCCATGCGCCTACCCTCGTGGTCGTGCTTGGACATGTTAGTGGGGAGTGGTTTTGCGTGCAGGGCGCATCGCCACTCCTGGGAAAGCCTTACTGTTTCCTCGGTTACAGTCGTGTGTTGTATGTGTAGACGGGTTAATAAGCGACGCCCTGACGGTGTCTGTGATAGTCGCGTGTATTGGCTCGTTAGGTGGGCTTCTCTCAGCTCCTCGAACGAGTTCGTCATGCCCAGACCTTGGAGTCTCAGGTTCGACGTGGTTATAGGGAGGTCGAGAGCCTTCTTCGCTATTTTGCGCGTGATCACCTCGACGGTGCTCTCGTCGTGTTTTTTGAGGTGGAGATAGGGGTTTGAGTAAGGGATTCTGCTTGTTACAAAGGCATTGGTCAGTAGTAGAGCATCTTTGCTTCTCAGTCTCCCTTTCTTGTTTGACACTCTGCGGACCATTCGGCCCGTCTGGTCTCCCACCTTTTTTAGCTTGTCGAGCGTGGTCGTCGCTAGCTTACGCTGGTGAATGAAAAGACCCAGTACTCTAATTTCCTCTCTCGGGTATTGATTCTGATCCAAGTCGCAATTCTACCTTGTCTGTGCATTTGTTGGAGGGACGAACATGGACGAATTCGAATTTTATTTGGTGACCACTGAAGGCCGCATTTTTTCGCGTACTCATTCACAGCGGTGGCTGCCTCCTGCAAGCTGGCCTCCATTTATCCGGGAGAGCCTCTTGTGGCCCGTATGGAGATATCGTCCGCGTACAGCGCGTACTGCACACTCGAGACTTTCTCCAGGTGGACCGGGAGATTTTTCATTGCCATGTTGATAATCAGCGGGGATAGCACCGCTCCCTGTGGTGCACCGGTCGTGCCTAGTAGAAAGGGACCATAGTATGCGTTCTGAATCCTCACGTAGGCCTGTCTGTCTGAGAGGAAGCGTTTTATATACTCGAACGCGTTCTTTCCACACCGTCTCCGAAAGGTGTGTCAAGATGGCCTCGTGCGTCACATTATCGAAGGCTCCCTTCAGATCTAGAGCCAGCACTATCTTATCCCCATTCGGATGTTCTATCGGAGTTAATATCTTTCTGCTAAGTTGTAGCAGGACATCCTGAGCCGATTTATTTGGCCTGAAGCCATACATCGATTCGGCAAAGACTCACTTGTTTTCAAGATACTCGGAAAGTCTGCCTCTGACCATTGTTTCCATCAATTTGCCCACGCGTGACGTGTGAGAAATGGGCCTGAGGTTGTCCGTATCTATGGCTTTGCCTGCCTTTGGGATGAAAGTTATGAGTGCCGTCTTCCATTCGGTTTGAAGAGGAACTTGGTCCGTCCAGGTCGAATTGAAGTGTTCTAGAAGGGATTGGTACGCGTGCTCTGGTAGGTTTACTAGGAGTTTTACCGTGATCCCATTCTTTCCTGGTGCGGTCCCGCGTTTCATTCTCACTAGGGCTGCCTTGAGCTCCTGTAGTTTGAAGGGTTCATCTAGCTCAACATTTTCGTTTCCACTGTACCTGTAAGCTTCTCCTCTTGGGTCTTGGGTAGTACTCAAGTACTAGTCTCGGAGCTTCAGCGCTAGCCAAGCCGTATTTCCTGGAAATGCGTGCACTCCTCTCTGCAGGTGTTTCTGCGACTCGGTGGGCGTCTGGTTTAGATCTATGAGAGCTCGGAAGAGACGCCCTGTGTTTTTGCCAGACATCTGCCTAGCTGCCGCGTTGCACCTCTCTATCCAGTTAGCGTCCGCGGGTTGCGCCGTGTATTCTGCCGCCTCTTTTGTTATCGCCGTGATCCGGGTTTTTAGCTTGCGGTTATGTTTCTGCCTCCGCCATCTTTTAACCATGCTGCGTCTGGCTTCCCAGAGGTGGAGGAGGTGGGAGTTCACATCCGTCACAGCCTCAGAGAGCTTTACCCGTGTTTCCGTCGAACGGAGACTGGTCACAGCTGTTTAGTCCAGGCTTGGTATCCCTGCTCCTGGAACTAACATTATATTATTTCCTGAATTTTGCCCAGTCCGGCATCCTAGTCTGCCCCGTCGGCCTGGTAAGGGGTTTAGTGCGGATGGTTATGTTGATCAGACAGTGGTCGCTACCGAGTGTTTCCTCCGTATTCGTCCACTCCACTCGCCTCGCATTTTTTGAAAAATTCCGGACAAGTGTCCATCTGCGCCGAGTTCCCAATTCGCGTCGGGTACGCCGTGTCGATGTGTAGGGTTAGGCCTAATGTGGACGCTGCCTCAGATAGCTTCTGTCCTCGCATGTCCTCTCAGTTGTAGCCCCATGATAGGTTCTGCGCATTGAAATCTCCTAACACTAGTAATGGATCTCGTGCCGCTTCCCTGATAGCCCTACTCAGGAGTGTGGAGAAGGTTACATTTTTTGCTTTAGGTAGGCAGTACACGTCCAGGATGTAGAGAGGCGGATCATCCTTTTTTATGGGCAGGAGTGTCACCATCACCTATAAAAAGCTGGTTTGTAATTCCAGATCTAATAAATTTGCTGTGAAATTTTTGTGCACGAAATGCATGTTAGGGGGTCGAGTTGGAATGTTTTGTAGTTTGTGAGGCTCGCGTTTCCGCATGGCTCCTGTGCGGCCACCACTGCCGGAGTATGCTCGTACGTGGATAGGTGCATCCTAAGGTCCGCTCTCTTAGTCTTTGATTTAAAGCGTCGACTCTTCCATTGTGTTAAAATTATGCGACTCTCCTTAGTTCGTCCCGCAATGTTGTGCCTGGAAATTGTTATTCTGGAGTGGGAGCTGCTGCAGCTTCTCACCCTCACTGATCTCCCTACGCGTCTTGTGAGTTATGGGATCCGTGGGTCTCCTTGTGTTAGCACACTTGCGAACCGTCATCGCTTTCGCTATCTGTCGTGATACTATGGAGGGAATGGATTCTTGTATCTTCCTCATCATAGCTTCTAGTTTGCTTTCTATGCTAGGCTCTGCGTCGCTTTCCATTGCCTCCTCTTGCTGAGGAGGCTGAGATTTAGCTAGTGCAGTTTCTAGTTTGCTGGTTAGCAGCTCTTTTTGCGCTTTTAGGGCTGCTATCTGTTTTCTTAATTCAATCTCTACCAAATTTGGTGTAGGTGGAGAGGTATTATTGGAAGAGAAGGGCGACCCCACTCACCTGCTGCTTCCCGTTCTTGACCATGCTGGCCCAGTTCCTTTCTTGATTGTTTTGTTTAGAATTTGGCTCCATGTTAATCGAAGGGGCGGGAGATTCAGGCTCCCTCCTTTCTTTTTTAATTTTCTTCTTTTTCTTGTTCTTGTTACTGGATGGTTGCTGCTCGTTCCTTCGGAATTTCGCAGTGCAGTCTTTAGAGTTCGTGGCGTGTTCGCCGCCACATACCGCACATTTCGGATTGCATTCGTGAGGGGCCCGCATCTCCTCCACAAACGGAGCTTGCGTTCCGCAGAGTTCGCAGTTTTCTTGCTTCGGTGTCGGGCAGGTGTCTGCCCTATGTCCCACCGTGCCACACAGGTTACACGCTGGTGTGGTGCGACGGTAAGTGGCTACCGGTATAACTTGCGCGTTGTACAACACAGCTCTGGGCTTGTACTTCACTTCGAAGGCGACCCTTGCTTTGTTCGAAGTGCCGAACTTTCGGATGTCCAGGATTTTGCTCTCTCCGCAAAAGCTTCTCACCTCCCTTCGCAGGGATTCGGTGGTCTCCGGATTGGCCACAGTGATGACTCCGTGTACCACGTTGTCCTCACTTTGCTTTACGTGTCCACGTAGATAGAGGTCTTGCCCTTGCGTTCGGATTGCAATGTCGCCGACCAGTCTGTCTGCCGCGTGAATGCTCGACGTGCCCACGATGATCAGGTTTTGGTCCGGCGCCACTGTGAAGTAAAATTTGTCTGTTTCGGCCTCCCCGACTCGTTGTCGTAGGGCTAGGCCCAACTCGCTGTGTTGCAAGTTCTTCAAGTTTGTGGCGGTTAGTGGTTTGATGATTAGCACCACGTCGTCTGGTCTGAATTTGCACAGAAACTTGGGCTTCCATGCAGCTCTGACTTGCGTGGGGCCTTCGGTTGCGCGCTCACCGGCTTCTGAGTCGGGTTGCGCGTGGCGGCCTCCGTGTGCTGACATGGCCTTCCTTTGCGGGCTGGCTTGCAGTTTCTGGGCTCGCTTTTCAAAAGCCCGGATCACATTTTCACTGCAGGCTTGCTCTCGGCTGGTCTGCGGCAAGGTTATCCATGTCATGCCTTCCGGGTCGTAGCCGCTTTGCTGGTTGGTGTTTGCCATGTTCGCCGAGCGGCCTTCTCGCCGTGGGACGCCGGCGTTCAGCCGATAGGCTGAGCCACGGCTCCACAACGGATGGGAGCAAAAGTGTTCCAAAAGTCGAAAACTCGGTCCACCGAGTTAAGAGTGGTCTCCCTGCGTTCCGGATGACTTGATGGCCCTTCAAGGTCCAATAGTTTAAATATAAATCGAACAGCTTTGCGCTGGACGCTTTCTAAGATTGCTACATCGTTTTTCACGTGCGGGAACCACATTGTATTGGCGTATTCAAGTACAGGATGGATAAGAGTGACATATGCGAGTTGTTTTATGGACGGTGTAGAATGACCCCAGCACCTGTTCCAAAAGAATAATTTGTTTGTAGCTTTTTTAGCGACATTATGAACATGCAATGACCAGCTAGGATCCGACGTGACTGATACGCCTTGGTACCGATATTCCTCAACTTTGCGTAGTGCGATGTCGTTAAAGCAATATTAAAAACTTAAAGGTTTCTTTTTCTTGGTAATTGTCACGCGCACTGTTTTCTCTGCATTGATAACCATTTGCCATTTCAGGCACCACTGTGTATCGGGCATGCTCTGTCTGCCTTATCGTGTCAGCGCATTATCTTATCAGTGCTACCGCAAACTGTACGCTTGGCACTGTTACTGCCCCGCCCCCCTCCATCGCCTATAAAAGGGCGTGCTAATAAACCCTTCTGGTTCTTCTTGTTCCTGCCGCCATGTAGTTGCATCTATCCTTAGTGCGACACACATCGCGATACACACTGCGCGATGCAGTTTAGGGCATTGCTCAGATTTACTTGGTCCTCATAGCTTTATACTTCGGTGTAAATTATGCAGGCATCCGAGAATAGGCGAACATTACAATTTATATCCTCTGTGATGTCATTGATAAAGAGCCGAAATAAACGCGGAGCTGCACTGAGCCTTTAGGGACCCCGGAGAGAACGGGAACCGTGTCTGAAGTGTAATTATCTAGTTGTACAAACTGGTAACGATCTGTAAGGTAAACTTTAATCCAACAAATAATAGGTCCATCTACAAATACATACTTTAGTTTATACAACAACTTAATATGCAACACGCAATCAAAGGCTTTTGGAAAATCTAGAGATATCATATCAATTTGGGATTGGTTTTTTATGCCAAGCGTTAAGTCATGAACAGTCTCTATGAGCTGCGTTACTGTCGAGAGACCGGATCGGAAACCGTGCTGATTTGAACTGAGTAGGTTATGTTCTTCTACAAACTTAGTAATATATTTTAAAATGATGTGTTCTAGTAATTTACAGCAAGTACAGGTAAGGGAAATAGGACTAAAGTTAGCCGGCGTGGATATATATAACTTACCGGATTTGTGCACGGGGATTTCCATAGCAATTTTTCATTCCGATGGCAGGCGGCCTTCACGGAGCGATTTTGAAAATATAAGTAAACGAAACTTACTGACTGGCTCAGCGTACAGTCTCAAAAAACAGTTCGGGATTCCGTCCGGTCCATTGCTTTCTTCTCATCTAAGTTTATCAACAACGATAACAGTCCAGCCTCAGATATAACAGGCATGCCTGACAGTTTTTCATGGCTAGTAGGGTGCAGCCTGCTTTCATCAAGATCAAAATTGTCTGGTGTAAAAATTGATTGGAGGTATCGGTTCAATGAATCTGTTTTTTCCCTGTTCTGCTGCTGAGAAAGTGCTGGGGAATGATGACGATGGTCATTAATATACCGCCAAATTTTGTGCGGATCGAGTGCTTTTGATGAATTATTCAAAAGAGTGCTTTCGCGCAACGAATTTTGTTGAATATAGGGGCTGCAGAGCAACGACAGTTCTGCACAAAGAAAGTAACAAAATTTCTATAAAACCAGGTGTTAGGCAAGGAGACATGATCTTCCCAGTACTTTTTACAGCTTAGTTAGAGGAAGTATTTAGAGGCTTGGAATGGGAGCAGTTAGGGATATGGGTAGATGCAAAATACCTTAATAATCTGCGATTCGCTTATGGAATTGCCTTGCTTACTAACTCAGGGGGTGAAGTGCAAAGTATGATTGATCACCTAGACAGCAAAAGCAGAAAGGTATATATAGCCTGAAAATCAATATGCAGAAGACTAAGGTAATGTACAACCGCCTTTGGAAGGAACAGCAATTTACGTTATGTAGCGAAGCACTGGAAGTATAGGCGAATATATCTACTTAGGACAGGTAATAACCGCAGATCCGAACCTGAATGGAAATAAGGAGAATAAGATTGGGATGGAGCGCATTTGCCAAGTACTCGCAGATTATGACAAGCAGCTTACCGGTATCACTCAAGAGGAAAGTATACAACAGTTGCCTATTACCTGTACTCCTCTATGGTACCGAACATGGAGGCTGACGAAAAGGGTTCAACTTAAGTTGAAGACAACACAGAGGGCTATGGATCGACAAATGGTCGTTGTAATTTTAAGATATAGGAAACGTGCAGAGTGGTTAAGAGCAGTAAATCAAGTTGCTAACGTTCTAGTGGAAATCAAGAATTTGAATGGGTAAGCCCAAATAAATATGCGCATAAATACATAAATGGGCGCTTAGGGTAAAAACTGAGTTCCAAGGGAAGGAAACTGCAGCAGGGTGCGGGAGAAAGTTAGGCGCATGAGGTTAAGGAGTTGCTTGGGGTCAAGTGGATGCAGCTATCACAGGACCGAGGTAATTGAAGGAATATGGCAGAGGCCTTCTTCTGCCATGAATGCCTTCGTCTGCCACTGGTATGAGTCTGGGCGATGATGATGATGACTGTACGCTTAAAAAGGACTATCGTAATGTCCGTGTTCTGCCTTGTCCCCAGCAGTGCTTTCAAATTGCATTCGACGTGTGTATAGTATTTCATAGCGAGATTGTAGCGCAGAGTAGTACCGGACATATGATCAAATCAAAAACACGACCAACACATGTCTCCTCTCCCACTCTGCGCTACAATCTCGTTATGATCTGCACCAACAAGCCCAGAAAGACACGCTTTTTGGTTAGATTTCAAGCACGTCAGTTGATGTTATTGATGTCGAGCTGAATCCCGTCCCCGACACAGACTCGGGCAGTGTGAACACGCGGGAATTGTTGAAGCAAGTACCTCTTGGAGTCGAAAATCGACCGAAGAAATGACTACAATAAGAAAACAAATTCTGAGATAGAAAATCATTTAAGCGAACACAACCTACAGATTCATCTTTTGGTAGAGCAATCGGCCCGTGTTGACAACTTGGAAAAAACTGTCAGGTTCGTACGCGAAAGAATCACCGACTTAAAGCATCGAATTAATCATTCTAATTCAGTAGTGGTCGGAATGCCAGAACATACTGATGGATTAAAATCCGACCTTTGGAACAAAGTTATACATCTGAGGCATTTCAATTCAAGCTTAGGATGGCATGAAAAACAGTCGCCTGGATCCATCGCATCGGCAAACTTGTAAAAAAGTGACCTCTTATGCCATTTTCCAAGACGCTATGAAAAATGTTCGCAAACTCAAAGGTACAAATGTTTCTGTCCAAAACGAATATTCACTGGACACTCTCAGAATAAGGAATCTTTAATGGGCCAGTAATTAAAGTGAAAGGTAATAATGCAGCCAACCGGATCTGCCCAATGGGCTACATAAAGACGCTACTTAATAATCTAAAAATGGATTTTGGCGGATTTTTGTGTGGGGTGAGGCCGACAATTGCAGGTTCAAGGTAAGCGATGAACAGGGTAATGAGTGACCCGGATTAACAGGTACAGCATAACTCAGGCTTCGGAACATAAATGCGCTCACCGTGGTTCATAAGAGCGATCGTCTTGAAATCATAGCTTTAGGTTATCAGCCCCACGTCGTTGCTATCACTGAGACGTGGTTGCCAGAAGAAATTGACGATGAAGATGTCTTCCCTCCACTTCATCGGATGTTCCGTCGTTACTGGATGTGCAGAGGAAGTAGTGTTTCATTTTAATAAAACATGGAGTTGACGCCTTCTTTATCAGCTCAAATCGAAGCTCCTGAAAGCCTTGCAATAAAACGTTCCTTCTAGGGATGTTCTTTTTTACTAATTGCAGTTTATACAGCTCCTGAGTACACCACCGCAGTTCGTGCATGAACTTTCCGATATCATAAATGGTATGCAACACAAAGGAGTCCTATCATTTATTTATTTATTTACGAATACCTCAAAGAACCCACTTAAGGAGTATTGGGAATACAACATTCCCCTCGCACGCCCAAGGCGGCGACCACACTCCCTTTCTCTCCCTCTCTCGGAGAGCCCTCATATTTCCTCTCCTGGCCTTTTCAAACGGAGCTTTGTTGGAGAGGGCGGCAACGAGAGAACTGGTGTAGCACGCCGGGCGGGCCCTCCTTCTCCCTCCCGTCTCATCTCGGCGGACAGCATTACATCCGGGGAAACGACGCCACGACGCCGGAGCGCGCGGATGCTGTAACCGAGGAAGAATGTTGGACGCTCCCAATAAGCAGCTTGGCCCGCTGGCTGTGCCTCGGTGTATTGGTCGTCACAGTCATCGCTGTTTCCCGTGATAGCAGCGTGGCTCTCGTCTCTGAGAGCAAAACCCGAGTTCCGTGAGAACTCCCTCAAAATGGTGCACCAACTTGGGGCCCCACTGGCAGTCCAATTTGCGAAGCTAGCTCACGACGAATAGTGTAATTTGGGTGCAGTAAGTCATCCGATCAGTCTGCTGGAAGTTCCTGGCCCGTGTGCGAAGCCTAGTCAGGTGGCAGCCGCTTCCACCGCTACTCCGATACGCCTCAATTGAAACCGTAGCATTCTGTTATTTTGCGCCAAAAACACGACACAAAGAAACGAGGTAGACAGGACAAGCGCTTGTCCTGTCTACCTCGTTTCTTTGTGTCGTGTTTTTTGCGCAAAATAACAGAATGCTTAGGCACCAACTAGCCTGCAAAAGCGTACTCGCATGAAACCGTAGATGTGGTCCGCCGAACGCGTCATTCTCAATAAGATCCTGAGCTACCCGTCAAGCTACTGCCAATTGGCGACGCTACCACTTACACCCGCCCGGGAGGCCGGCCAGCTGGTCCAGCACTCCATAAAGTGAGTCTTTGTCTACCTCCGTCCAGGACCGCAGATGCGATAAGTACGTTTTTCCAGTTGGCTCAAAACCATGCAGTCTGCAAGGCAGAGTATGCCGGTGAGAACACTGCCGAATAGAGCCGAGAGCAGGTTCAAAGTTCAGCGGCTTAGGAGAGGCATGTTGACTCGAGCGGCATCGCATGGAAATGCGGTGAGGTCACTCGTATTCGGCAGTTCAGTTCACGAGCGGGCAGATGCAGTTCGAAAAGGGAGTGTGGAAATGTATTTGGTCACAGATGCGATGTCAACAGAGCGGTTGATCAGCAAATGTATTGAAGGGGCTGACAGCGGGAAGTGCTCTCTGCACGTGCATCTCGGTAGAGCGGGGATGACCCCTTGAGGTCGCGTTCAGCAGTGAAGAGCTTATCAGGGGTTAGCAGGAATGCTCATTTTTGTCATAAGGAGGCCGTAAGTCTTGAGGAGACAGAACCACCTGACAAGGAAAACATTTCCACCATTAATATACCAACTAATAACAGACACAACGATGAATTCCTTTCGTGACGCCCTGTTGTCAGCAGAATGGCACATGATCACTGATCGTACAGATGCCAGTGAAGCGTACAATAAGTTTATGGATATACTGACCCAGCTATACCACAAAAGTTTCCCGTTAACGACACGCAATAAAAGTAAAAGAACATGTAAACCATGGCTTACACCTGAATTACGAAAGGAAATGAAAACAAGGGACAAGCTATATCAGCATTTTCTTCATACGCGATCAGCAGAGGATCTTGTCAAATGTGAGAAACATTGAAGTGGATTATGAAGACGGCGCGAAAGCGACGAGGACAAAGAAGGAACACCAAAGTAACAGGACAGGAGCCAACTTTCAACTGATGTTTATTCGCTCAAACCCTTTCATATTTATGAAGCACCCAAACCGTATCACAAAGGCCTATCACAAAGTGATCCACGTGGAGCACTCAGATCACCGGCGATAATGGTCACAGACAAGAAAACCTCACAGTGTAATCAGCCAGTAAACAAATAATAGCAATTCATCACAGTAAAGCACGCTATCCAAAAAATATATAAAAGCAACCTGTTCGAAAGAGTCCTAAGATTATCGGAGTGTACAAACACACAAAATAAACATATCAACCACAAATTGAAATCAACCACACAATGCAATACGCTCGTGCCCTAGACAAACACGGCACGTGTTTGTAAACCTCCCTTCGACCGCAATAACAAAAACAGGTGACAAAGATTATCAGAAAGACCAACAGAAACGCTTGAACAGGTGACAATGGAAACAAAAATGACCAACAGAAACTCGGAAAGAACGTGCAAAGAAGTTAAAAAGCTAAGGGATTCACCTCATCGTCAACGTAAAACTAAAACAACCGACAACACCTATCAAGAATAAATAAAACCAAAGTATAAAATCTACAGGAATCCTTCAAGAAAAGCCACCTCAGAGTCGCTGATTGAAATGGACGGCTTGCTAACGCACAAACTTCCTACTTTCTTGATGAAATAAGCCTCTACTACTTCTCGCTCAACTTTATCTCTACCAGATTTCAAAAAAATCGTCTTTTCTAGTTCCGGACGACACCCTTGGCAGGCTTTGCAGTGGTCTGCTAGGAAGCTTCCATGCTGATTGCGAACATTCCGCATATGTTCACTTGCACGCTCATTGAAACAACGACCGGTTTGCCCTATGTAGACCAAACCACAGCTCAAAGGAATCTGATACACAACTCTTGACTTACATTTGGTGAACTTATTTTGATGTTTAATAGCGCAAACCGGTCGTTTATCTGGCTTATCCATTGAGCAAAGCTTAGAAAGTTTTGAAGGCGCAGAAAACACAACTTGAACCTGAAATTTACTTGCAACTTTTTTGATGCCATGGGAAACTTTATGGATGTAAGGAATAACTGGCATAGGCTTCCTTCGTACTTCCGGGTTTCTTTCAACATTTTTTCTCTTCACTTTCTTAAGCAACATTTCAGAAACAGGCAACATTAATGGGGGCGGGTAGCCTGCTTTTGACAGTGCCCACTCGAAGCTGGTCAAAAGAGCTATAATTGCGAATTCCCTTCAGAGCGCTTTAGGAAAATCATGCCATCACATGATGTCGGTTAGCTTTGGCGCCCAAGTAAAAAGGCTGGAAGAAGCAGGCTACCCGCCCCCATTAATATTGGCTGTTTCTGAAATGTTGCTTCAGAAAGTGAAGAGAAAAAATGTTGAAAGAAACCCGGAAGTACGAAGGAAGCCTATGCCAGTTATTCCTTACATCCATAAAGTTTCCCATGGCATCCAAAAAGTTGCAAGTAAATTTCAGGTTCAAGTTGTGTTTTCTGCGCCTTCAAAACTTTCTAAGCTTTGCTCAATGAATAAGTCAGATAAACGACCGGTTTGCGCTATTAAACATCAAAATCACCAAATGTAAGTTAAGAGTTGTGTATCAGATTCCTTTGAGCTGTGGTTTGGTCTACATAGGGCAAACCGGTCGTTGTTTCAATGAGCGTGCCAGTGAACATATGCGGAATGTTCGCAATCAGCATGGAAGCTTCCTAGCAGACCACTGCAAAGCCTGCCAAGGGTGTCGTCCGGAACTAGAAAAGACGATTTTTTTGAAATCTGGTAGAGATAAAGTAGAGCGAGAAGTAGTAGAGGCTTATTTCATCAAGAAAGTAGGAAGTTTGTGCGTTAGCAAGCCGTCCATTTCAATCAGCGACTCTGAGGTGGCTTTTCTTGAAGGATTCCTGTAGATTTTATACTTTGGTTTTATTTATTCTTGATAGGTGTTGTCGGTTGTTTTCGTTTTACGTTGACGATGAGGTGAATCCCTTAGCTTTTAAACTTCTTTGCACGTTCTTTCCGAGTTTCTGTTGGTCATTTTTGTTTCCATTGTCACCTGTTCAAGCGTTTCTGTTGGTCTTTCTGGTAATCTTTGTCACCTGTTTTTGTTATTGCGGTCGAAGGGAGGTTTACAAACACGTGCCGTGTTTGTCTAGGGCACGAGCGTATTGCATTGTGTGGTTGATTTCAATTTGTGGTTGATATGTTTATTTTGTGTGTTTGTACACTCCGATAATCTTAGGACTCTTTCGAACAGGTTGCTTTTATATATTTTTTGGATAGCGTGCTTTACTGTGATGAATTGCTATTATTTGTTTACTGGCTGATTACACTGTGAGGTTTTCTTGTCTGTGACCGTTATCGCCGGTGATCTGAGTGCTCCACGTGGATCACTTTGTGATAGGCCTTTGTGATACGGTTTGGGTGCTTTATAAATATGAAAGGGTTTCAGCGAATAAACATCAGTTGAAATTTGGCGCCTGTCCTGTTACTTTGGTGTTCCTTCCTTGTCCTCGTCGCTTTCGCGCCGTCTTCATAATCCACTTCAAACATGAACCAACTAGCCCAAAGCAAAGTACTTCTTGAGAAACATCGTAATCAGCTAACAAAAAAATTGCGAGATGCACGCGCAGCATATTACTCATCATTTCTGGATATTGGGTGCCGTCAAGTCAGCCTGTTATGGTCGAGGTTGAACACTCTCTTTAATCGTGGTCACTCTCATAAGCCTATATTGAAATTACAAATTGATGGAAAATAATTATCTGGTGCTGAACTAGCTGATGCTTTTAACAATTGTTTCACAAGTATCGCTACTGCTCCTTCTACATCATCCCATGCTAGCAAATATGTTTCTAATCATATTAAGCACACAATATACCTTCAGCCCGTAACACTAGATGAAATCGTGTCATTTATACAAGCCTTAAACAATAGTAGCAGTTGTGACATCGATAGTTTGCAAGCATGTAGTTAACAATATTGCCCCAATACTCACCTATATTTTTAACATGTGTTTGAAATCGGCAATGTTTCCAGCTAAAATGCAGTGTGCAAAAGTTACTGTTCAGTACAAAAAAGGAGATCGTAATGAGCTAGGAAATTACAGGCCCGCAGCTACTTTGCCGATCTTTTCAAAGCTGTTTGAAAAAGTCTTGCATTCGAGGATGGCAAATTTCATTGAAAAACATAATCTGTTAACGCATACCGGTTCGGTTTCCATAAAAACAAATCAGCTGAGTTAGCGCTGATAGAGCAGAAAGAATATATATTAACGGCGTTTGAAAACAAAACGTTAGCTGTTGGCATTTTTGTGGACTTTTCTAAGGCCTTCAATTTAGTGGACCATAACATTTTGCTTAAAAAATTAAGTTATTATGGCATACGAGGACAGGCACTAGCTCTTATTAAATCTTATCTAATAGAACTCAAGTTGTGAAAATAGGTACTTTTACATCGAACGCTAAAACCGTCCATTGTGGAGTGCCGCAGGGAAGCATTTTCGAGCCTTTACATTTTAATCTATATCTGAATGATGTCATCAATATTAACTCCGAAGCAAAATTTATTATCAATGCAGACGACACTAGTATTTGTTTCGACGGCAATTATAAAAATCCCCTTGTTGAACAATGTAACAGTGCAATGAAATCGCTAGAGGAATGGTCGAGAGTGAATGCAATGAATTTCAAAAGCTTTGGTGTCACCTTTTCCGCTAACCTGTCCTAGGATAATCATGCAAGTATGTTCTCAGCAAACAAAGGCAAATAACTGGTCGTTTAAAATATATCCTTCCCACACGCATCAAACTTTTGTTTTATAATTCACTTTTTCAATCAGCGTTGAACTATTGCCAGTTACTATGGGGAAACACAACATCCACTAATATAGGACACATCCACCTGTTACAGAAAAAGTATCTCCGACACACATACAATGCTTCTCGTACTGCTTTGGAATCAATTTTCTTTAAGAACTCCGGTGTAATTCCAGCTGACAATCTTTATCATTTAAGTCATATGTATAAACAGGAAACCCACAGGAATGTAAACAATCTACGTAACCTATCCCAAATGCAGGACAGAACTCAAAGTTACATCACGAGACATTTCGAAGAATGGTCAGTACCGACGTCGCGTTCAAATTACAGGAGACCCAATATGAACAATTTCAAATTACTATAATTCTGTCCGTTTTGATCTTTTCACGCCGGTAGATGTAGTTGATTTCTGTGTAGTATTGTCTAGCCATACTGGTGTTTTTATTGAGTTCCTATGTTGTTTTTGTTTAATTTTCTACTAATAATTGCTATGTTTACATAATATAAATATGTATGCGTATGCATGTTTTAATGAAGAGTATGTGTACATATGTGATGCTGCCATGCTGCCGAAATAAAGGATTGATTGTGGACCCGTCAAGCTGTCCATGGAGAGATTTTTTTTCTACAATCCCCCCATCTGTATTTCATGGCAAATTCATTTCATTTCAAATAGCGCTGTGAAGCCACTTCTAGTGTAGTTGGCGTTAGTTAACTGTAGTGTAGCTGGCATTGCTACGAGTAATTTGGAGACTTCCTGCTGGTCTATGTTAAGCTTTGCTACAATACGTGCTAGGCAATGACGCCTAAGACGAGGGCTACAAAGCCGTTATTCCGCAGAAGAAGGAAGTGCCGAGATCAGAATATAACGCCCTTCTGGGGTGAATATGGGATATCGCACAACCACAAGAGTGTGCGCCAGCATGCCATTTCCTTAGCTCTGCGCATGAACACAAAGGTCCCGGCAGATGTCGACGACTAGGCAAAGCTTTTGCGCGGGATTATGGCAAATGCCAATGGGAAGGTGAACCACAGCCGAGGTAAGAACATTGCAAGTCCGGTGGTTAGCTACGATTACTCCCTCAGCAACGTAACCGCGAGATCGCGACGGGTCGTGGTCCCGGATGGATGGGAACGTTAGAGGTTGCTGAGGTTGTTTCGCGGCTGCAAGCTGAAAGGCCCGATGTATGCCAACGGTACTTTCTAGTGAGGGTAGCTGTGGAAGCGGAGACTCCATGCGCTGAATGGCGCGTAGGCTAGCGAAAACCAGGGCGGTCTCTACGGGCACCGCTGCAACAATCGGTGCCAGTGCAGTCGCTGCGACAAGAGGAAAAATGCCGCTCATGTGTACTCCCTCAAACCATGGTACTGTACCACATACAGCCAGCGAAATCGCTGAAGACTCGTCAAATGCTGCGCATGTGAGACCATGCGAACAGCTACTTCGTGAATACAACAACCTCAGCCAGTGCGATTGGAGCCAGAAGAATCTGTGTGAGGGGTCCGGTAAGTAAGCGTTTGGGCAGTGCGTCAGCGGCTGCGTTGCCTCGCAAACTGTGGTGGCCCGGAGTCCAAATGATGCCTTTGGGTGCCTGTCTCAGAGCCTGTCTAAGAAGGTGGCAGGCTAACGGTGATACCTCGCCGGCCACATAATGCTACCAGGCTCGTCGTGAGTGTTATTGTTCTCGAATTCAGATCCGCGGCGGCCAACAAAATGGCGACCTTTTCTGCCTGCGCCGAATTTCAAGCTCGATTGGAGAGCCCGTTCCCGTTGAGGTCCTGGTGAACTATACAGCTGCCGTATAGAATCCGGAAGGCGACGGCCCTGCCACGTTCACGTAGTAGAACCCTGTGCCAGTACCGTGTTGATGTTCGAGCGTCCAAGCGCGTGCTGCTCGCGTACCTTTATGCGTTTGCATACTCGTATTTCAAGGGAGCGGTTCTTCCTCTGTATAGGTTGGCAAGGAAGGTTGATGTGGCATCCGCGTGGAGAATCAGTCCTCACTGAACCGCCAGGTCGGAACTGGGCAGACAGTTATCCCACTGGTCCTCAAGGATGTGTGTTGTGATGTGAAGGGTTTGTGTCCCTTACACCCTGTGGTAACGTAGTAAGTAGTAGGGGTGTCATCACACCACGGACACGAGTCTAAATACTTGGTCGGGAACATGAGGTGCAGGTGTGGAGGTTAGTTTACGTGTTGGTCTGGAGGCGGCGCGCGTTTCTAGCCTCCTCGCCGTCAAGTAGGGTGGAGGGAATCGTGTGCGCTGCATCTACATCCGGGGAGATGATGCCGCGACACCGCAGCGCCCGGATGCTGCTACGACCGAGGAAGAATGTTGAGCGCTCCCAATAAACAGCTTGGGCTGTCCTCGGTGTGTCGTTCTTCATGGCCATGGCTCTGGCCCGAACTAGCAGCGTGGCTCTCCGCTCTGAGAGCCGAGCCCATGAGAACCCACACAGGGTATTTCATGGGGGAGTGGTACATTCATCAGATAAAATTTCGGTGGATGATATGAATGATTATCGGTCGGCTTCGTCCACAATGGCATTTGACAGGTCATTCCAATCCTTTCCTTTTTAACATAGACGGATGATAAACGCAGAGCTATACTCTCACGAAGCAACTAAATAAATATTCTGAACAAATATATAGATAATGAGAAATCGGTTGTTGATGTTTGTTCTTTTTTGTAAAAGTGATATTATGCTATGTATCACTGCAATGCCTCTGTAGGGTGTGTCGGCCTCGTCAAGCCTTTCCACTGGCTTTTTGCCGGCGCAACCAACATCCTCAGGATGTTAAATAAACATTTTATTATTCTTATTCTTCTTATTCAGATGTCCGGGAGGGCGAGGGTTGCCAGCGTCCCCGTGGTTTGTGCGGTCAGAGAAGTGATGGGCGGAATTGATAATGAAGTTCAGGAAATGATGGTAGTAAACCTTATGGAACAAACAGAGTCTAGCCATCTTTCGGGTTTTAGCTAAGGTTGGCAGGTTAGTATTGCGCTTTAGTTCAGAGATCAATCAAACAACAGAATTTTATTTCCCAGAAATATCTGGATGGTCACCCCGGGATAAAAGCTGTGCATACAGCTTGACAAAGGCCCAGGGGACCAATATATGACAGTAACGAATATATGAAAAACAAGTTCTCATTGTTGCACAACATGAAAGGTACATCAAATAGCATAACACATTTCAATCGCTTGCAATAAAGAAAAGAGAAAGAAACAACACCCTAACAGCATATTTATAGTATCAATGTTACACTATAATGCATACTAAAATTAAAACATAAGCACTTAAATATCATATTCAGCATTATGACTCGCAATATAACAGCACATAACAAGGTGAAGGAAAAAATGAAAATTAAAGTGGTACAAGCAGATTAAGTGATTACATTGACACTTCCGCAAAATGAGTTTTCAGCTCCTTGGAACTAAAATAGGTGGTGTGCTTATATTTATTCAGTACATGCATATCGTAGATTTTGAGCCAGTAACTGCAGTTTACAGTTTGTTCTGAAATGTGGTATTTCCCATACACCAGTGCTCCTGGTGTTAACAATTGTATTTCTTTAGCCCAAGGATACGAGATTTTCTAGGATGTTTTAGCACTATAATCCGTTTCATACTTAGCTGTCAACGCAGCCAAGGTTACGGTGATTGTTTGAGATCATCATCCGCATCATAATCTGGTGTGTCAAAAATAAAATAGAAATTCATTGACAACCAAAGTGAACATTAGTTGATATTATAGTAGATGATGTGTTTTATTTCGCTAATAGACTGATGTGTCTTTTACGTTCTCTAGAACTGAGTGACGTATATTTTTCGTTTTCTTTGGCGCCTGTTGTATCAAGTTTTCTAAGCTGAGTTTTTGAAATCGCCGTGCCTGTCACCTACTCGCTTTGTTTCTTCCCCCGCTGCGACTTCGAAAACATCGCCTGCTCGCCTCTTTTCCGAGGTGAAATCTACAATGTTTTCTAAAGAACACAAGGCGGTGATTGTTAATGTCTACGCAAGCATAAGGAAGCGCTGCCCTTCAGAATATTGTGCGTGACGTTCTCGCAGTTGTGGGCAAGATGACCCGGGTTAGCCCTCGGACAGTTGCGAGATTTAACAAAGAAGGTCTCTCTGGTGGAGCGAAATCACCGCAAACAAAACCGAAAAGGATGGCAATACTCGCAGTGTGAAGTACGACAGCTTTACGGTCGACGCCATCCGGCAGAAGTTGCATCGTATGTATACCGAAAGACAAATGCCTACTTTGGACAGTATCCTGCATGAAGATAACGGAGGTGCCCATTTGCCGGATATTATCAAAGGCACATTGTGGTGGCTGCTGAAAAAGATGGGCGTCAAATTCGAAAGAAGGAAGCGAACTCTCGCACTCGTCCAGCGATCCGACATAGTAGACTTGAGGCGCCGGTATCTCAGAGCTATCAAAGCATAACGGAGCCAAGGGAGGTAAGCGCTTCGTTTTTAATGATAGTTTAGAGAGCGACATATACATTATTTGCCTAACCTTATTACACCTGTGTATGTCCTGTACTCGTTTTGTGAAATCATTAATACTCTTTTTACCACAGCCTAAAATACGAATCAAATAGCGATGACACTGAATCGCGGATGTTGCACCGATTATTCGAAAGCATTACAAATATAATTTGTTTTGATCAAACACTACTCAGTTCGAATGACGAATTGAAAGGCCATTCAAATGTTTGCAGTATTTGCATGCACAATGTTTTATATTTCTATGACGAATACTTTGATGACAAAGCTCAATCGATTTTTTTTTACCTGCCTCCCCGTGCAGGTGCACCATGTAAACTCAAGCGATATTTTATCTGCCCCCCCTCCAGGTGCATCATATACCTCGATCAGACGTGGGTGAACGCTGGCCACACCAGGCAACAGGTGTTGAACCACAACACTGTCAAGTCATCGCAAGATGCCTTTGTTAGGGGCCTGACTACAGGTCTACCAGCGCCATCGGGGAACGGAGGCCGCCTGATCCTCGTTCATGCAGGCAGTAGCCTCACAAGCTTTGTGGGCTTTGATGCCAGTTCACTGGCATCAAAACATAAACAATTTACTACGTTTCTTGACGAATTTCGGTTCAGGAATCATGTCGTCATGATAACGGAAACATGGTATCATGAAAAAAGCCTGATGTTAACATTAGCAGGTTACAAACACTATTGCCAAAACCGAACTGAGGCACGTGGCGGTGGCGTCGCCATGCTTATCAGAGATGATGTGTGCTGCGAGGTGATGCACCATTTCACGCATAGTAATACTGACCTGGAGGCGTTGTATGTTTCTAGCGGGAAAAATATATTGGCAGTGGTATATCGCCCTCCTTCTGGAAACAAAAATCATTTTTTTACCTTCATCGAAGAACTGTTGGAGCATGCTTCCTTTCATGAATACCGTCTGCTATTAGGAGGTGTCTTTAATATTAACTTAGCTGGAAATGACTGTCATTCTCTTCATTTCAGTAGCAAACTGTTGCCGTCTGTCTTTCATTCTGTCATCAACACACCAACGCGAGTAATCGAGAATGGCGAATCTGTTTTTGACCTTTTCATTGTCAACCAAGACACCGTCGTACACTCCGCTGGCACCATATGCTATGACTTAAATGACCACTGTCCAATATTTATTGTGTATTCCAGCTTTAGGTCACAAAAAAAAAACGAGCAAGGACGAACCCATGTATAGGAGCATATCGAAAAGTAATCTGGAATCTTTTCCGGGACGCCTACTATACAACGACTGGTCTCCTATTTACAATGAGAATAATGCCTCTGAAGCTTACAACAAATTCCTAGTCTTGTTCTGTGACCATTACAATAAATGTTTTCCATATAGGAAAGCAAAAGTAAAGAATAAAATAAGAAAGCCGTGGATAACACCCGATCATTTGAAGATGATTAAGGAGAAACAAAAACTGGTCCAAGACTTCTTGCGTGCCAGAGAAACAACAGTACTAACAAACTTCAAGAAGTATCGAAATAAATTGACTGCAGAGTTAAGGAAAGCAAAGTTTGCTTACTATAATAACATCCTATCTGATGCGTCAAGAAATGGTCCTCAGAAAGTGTGGAAGGTCATTAACGAAATTCTTCAAAGACAACATCGCAAGTGCAGCCCTCTTGAGATGTCAAAAGATGGCAAATGTATTTCGGGTGTCGATTTAGTCGAACATTTCAATGCCCATTTTGTAAACATGATGAGACTAACCTGCGACGAAACAGGGTCAACGACTAGGTACAAACTAAATCCAACCGTATTCCTCGAGCCAACGAACGAAACGGAAATTTGTAGCACGTTTCTTAACCTGAAAAATACCAGCTCAACAGATGTCGACGATATTCAGATCAAGCCCGTCAAGTTCGTAATTGGCGTTATCTCGCCTCACCTAGTATATATTTTCAACCTGGTCCTCACAACTGGCTGCTTCCCAAGTCGCATGAAAGAAGCAAAAGTATCGGTCATCTTTAAAGGCGGCAAAGAAAATGACGTTACGAACTACAGGCCGGTGTCTATACTGCCAGTATTTTCAAAGGGCTTAGAAAAAATCTTGTTGGTACGCATAGAAAAATTCTTCACTTAACATAATATACTACGAGAGCATCAGCATGATTTCCGTCGAGGAAAATTGACTGAAACAGCACTGTTAACGATGAAAAAACTTGTCATCAAAAACATTGAATGCAAAATGCTTACTTTGGATATTTTTGTGGATTTCAGCAAGGCCTTTGATTTCCTGAACCACAAGCTTTTGTTGAAAAAGCTGAGTGCTTACGGTATCCGCGGTGCATCGCATGTGTTGTTTGAATCGTACTTGAGTGATCGGAAGCAGTGTGTCAGTATTGGGGACCACTCCTCATATTTTAAGAGTATTTCTTCTGGTTTACCACAAGGCAGTCTACTGGGGCCACTGCTTTTCAATGCATATGTAAACGATATTGTTCAACCGAATTCTGATGCCTGTTATGTTCTTTATGCCGATGATACCAGCATGTCTGTTTCTGATCATGATATACAGGAAGTAGTTGCAAAAGCGGAAACTGAGATGTCTAAGATAATCAATTGGTCCAACGCCAATGGTCTTAAGATCAACGCAAATAAATCTGAAGCCATAATTTTTAAACCAAGAAACAAACAGGCTGCAATAGATCGTCCTTTAACGCACGGTACAGCTACTATTGAAGTTGTTAACCAACATAAGATTTTAGGAGTGACATTTTCGGCTGACCTGACATGGTCGCACCACATTGATTGTTTGAGCAAATCACTGTCATCAGCTGTGGGAGTACTTGCTAGATGTCGTTATTATCTGCCTGAAAAAGTAAAAGTTCACATTTACCACGCATTATTCATATCACATTTAAACTATTGTTCGCTCGTTTGGGGAACAACAACGATCGGCAACATTAACGCAATTTTTCTTTTACAGAAAAAAGCTCTTCGTAATATTGTTATTGTATCGTATTACCATCCGACAGAAGCACTGTTTCTCAAGTATCATATAATAAAAGCACAATATTACCTACAATATCGCTTAATATATACTTTCTTTTTTGCAAACAATGTTCTTCAAACGTTTTTAAAGAGCTCCGCAAGTTTAAGCAAACAAAAAAGCGACGACCGCCCCCGCAGCTGTGACAAGTGGTTTGTTCCGCATCGGCGTACCGAATATCTCTGTCAATCCTTACAATACCAACTTCCACTTCTTCTCAATGACTATGAAAAGAGGGCAATATATTTCGAGACTTTCAATAAAAAAAGATTGCGACATTATTTTGTAAACAAATGAACTACTTATGTTTGAATAACCATGCTCACTTTGTGATTAGTGTTGTACTGACATGTTAGAATTCTGTAGGGCTTTATAAGTTTCATTGTGAATTGAGGCATAACGCAAATTTCTTATACTTTCCGTGAATAACTACTGTTTTGTTAACTACTGTACTTTGAATTTTTGTTAGATTTTGTTCGAACGGATGTTAAGTTGATGTGAGTCTACACTGTAATTTACTGTGGGACAACTGCTGCCATGTTTGGGCCCTCAGGCACCCTTCAATCTATTCTAGAACAGCTTTTTTCGCCTGAGGGCATTCAACCTCGAGTTGAAAATAAATTGAATTGAATTGAAATTGAATTGAAAAGCCATCAACGGCATCAACTCGGAAGATTCAAATCCCGGCATTGCTCACAAAGAAGGGCATATCCTGGTCAGCAGACATGGTGCGAGCCGAGCTGCTCGATTTGTGCAAAAGAATGACGAGAGGACACACCGTGTATACGATCGAGACACTTGCCGCAAAACATGGCCACAAAGTGTTGCGTCTGCCTCCGTACCATTGCCAGTTTAGTCCCATTGAGCAGGTGTGGAGCATGATGAAAGGATTCGTAGAAAAGAAAAATAAAGCTTTCACCTTAGCTGAAGATGAGGAGCTTCTGCCTCAGACTTTAGCACATGTGAAATAACGGAACGTAGCCGGCGGCTGGAGGCCAAAGGACTGCCCCTTTATTGATAGGTGTGCTTGGTTTTATAACAGAACCGCACTGATTACAGATCATGATACGCAAGAATGCGGCACGTGTAAACAGTCAAGCTTATGCTATACATCAGCACGCGTACCTGATAACACTGCATCCCCTCCCCCTAAGCTGGAGTACGTAAGACGATCTGGGGGCTTCCGCAGGCGAGTCGAACGACGTGGTGGTGGTGGTTGTTGGTCTTCGGCTTGAGAGCTGACTTCCGGTGCCTCCGTACCTTGGCGAGTTTCTGCCTCCCCGGAACTAGGCTGAGCTCCGTCGTTGGTCCGGTCAAGGCTCTGCTTGTTAGGTGATGAACCTGTGACTAGTCGTGGCCGGAGTTGGTCTACGTGGCGTCGTTGCTGTCCCTCAGGTGTTTCCAGTGTCACCATGCGTGCTCCCGTTGTGGACACTACGGTTGCCGGCATCCATCTCCGGGCAGACTGAAACTGGCGCGACCATACATGCCTGCCAGGTTGAAACCGGGCCGGTACTTCTGCTGCTGCTGGAACCGCTTCGCTCGAACCGTCATGTCTTATCACCTTGGTATCCGTGATAGAAGCTGTCAGCCGGGTTCGGGGACGGAAGGCCAACAGCCGTTCCGCTGGCGATTTTCCTCCTTCCAAAGGTGTCGTTCTATAACGGAATAAAAACTTGATTAGTCGTTCTTGCAGTGTACCTGTTGGATTCTTCCGAAGCCCTTCCTTTATTGTTCGCACGGCCCGTTCCGCCAACCCATTTGACTGGGGATGGTATGGGGCGGTTCTTATGTGTTTCACTTGGTTTTCCTGCAAGAAACTGGACATGGCGGAGCTTGAAAATTGTGGTCCATTATCCGATACCACACAGAATGGCAAGCCAAAGCGTGCGAAAATACCTCGAAGTACTTGAATGGTGACCTCCGCTGTGGTCGTTTTCAAAGGTATGGCTTCAATCCACTTTGTCTCAGCATAAACCAGCACAAAAATTTGGTAGCCCTTGATGGGGCCTGCAAAGTCCATATGAACCCTGTACCAGGGCCTGTTGCTCACCGGCCAGGGACTGGGAACTTCCGCAGCCGGCATGGGCCAGCATTGTATACATTGCGGGCAACTTCGAACCAACACTTCGATGTCCCTATCTAACCCAGGGTACCAAAACAACGCCCGAGCCGTGCGCTTCATGGCACTGATACCGGGGTGACTGTCGTGCAGTTCCTTTAGCATGCTTTGTCGCGCCGCCTCCGGCAACACTACTCGATGACCCCAGTAAATCAGGTCGTGACTGGCCGCGAGCTCGTTGCGGCGAGAAAAGTATGGCATCAGGTGTTGCTGTGCTGCTGATAAATACCGTGGCCAGCCATGTGCGATCCACCACCTGATCTGATGAAGCGTATCGTCCGAGCCGCTTAGGTCCACTAGCTGTTGAGCGGAAAGGGCGGTGGAATTGAGGCTCTCCGTATAAAGTACGTATTCCATGGGTTCTTGCCCTCCTCGGTCTTCCATGCACGGCAGTGGAAGGCGACTGAGAGCGTCTGCGTTAGCATTAAGCTGTCCTGGCCGATACTCCAGATCATACTGGTAAGCCGCCAGTAACAACGCCCACCGCTGAATTCTTCCTGCTGCCATTTGCGGAATCGGCTTTTCCGGGTGGAACAGACCTGTCAGTGGCTTGTGATCCGTCACCAGAGTAAAATGTTTCGCCAACAAATAATCTCGAAACTTGGTAACGCCGAAAACCAAAGCCAGCGCTTCTTTCTCCAGTTGCGAATAATTCCGCTCCGCAGGTGTCAGTGCTCTTGAACGGAACGATATGGGATAGTCCCGGTTTCCAATTCGGTGTGACAACACAGCGCCGACCCCCACTGGCGAAGCGTCGCATTCAAGCCGCAACGGCTTGTCGGGGTCGTAGTGTACGAGAAGCTGTGCTTTTGCCATAGCCTGCTTTGCTGCCTGGAATGCTTCCTCATGCTCGCATCCCCATTGCCATCGCGCTCCTTTAGTCAACAGCCTATAGAGTGGAACCAGCGTAGTGGCAAGGTTGGGCAAAAACTTGGCGTAATATGTGATCAATCCCAGGAAGGATTTAAGCTGGCTCACCGTCTCCGGTCTGGGTGCGGCTGTGACGGCTTCCATATTCTCAGGGGGGTGTAGTCCAGTTGCATCAATCTTGTGGCCCAAGAACGAAACTTCCTTCTCGCGGAACCTGCATTTGTCACGGTTCAGCTTGAGCCCATTATCACGCAGCCGCTCGAAGACTTGCCGGAGAGTTGAGTTGTCGTTCTGTTTTTCGGCAATAATGATGTCATCTAAGTACACCTTGACGCGAGGGATGCCTTGTAGAACGGACTCGAGGCGACGCTGGAACAAAGCTGGAGCCGATGCGATGCCGAAAGCGAGGCGGTTGTATGCAAACAACCCTTTGTGGGTGTTTAACACGGCCATTTTTCGTGCGTCGTCGTCCAGTGGAAGTTGATTATATGCGTGCCGTAAATCCAGAGTGGTGAACACCTCCCCTCCGTACAGAGATGCGAAGATGTCCTCGATTTTTGGTAATGGGTACTGTTCCAAATGTGTCGCCTGATTCACGGTTAGTTTGAAGTCACCGCACAGTCTAATTTCACCGTTCCGTTTTACTACGGGCACGACAGGCGTAGCCCACTCGGAAACTCTCACTGGTGAAAGCACTCCTTCCTGTACCATGCGGTCAATTTCTGCCGATACCTTTTCCCGAAGCGCGTAGGGCACTGGTCGAGCCTTGAGAAAGCGTGGTACCGCGGCCTCTTTTTTGTGTAGTTTCACGGGCGGCCCCTTACAACGACCCAAACTATCCTCGAAAATTTCCGGAAACTCCGCCAAAAGTTCGACTGTCGCTGCGTCACCCTGAACCAGATGTACTTTCTGCGGCGCACATTCTTCCAGTAGTGCCATGCCCGCATTCTGGAAGGCTTGGATGGTGTTCCGGCCGCACAACAAAGGCCCGTCGCAATCCACAACCACGAGCGAGCTGTCCACTTGCGTGTTACCGCATTCGACTTTCATGGCCACTCGGCCAAGGACCGGAAGCGGCCCCAGGAAGCACGATAAGCGCAGTGCAGTCTTCTCCAGTGTCGGCCAAAAGTCGCGGTGGTTCTCGAATACCTTCCTTGGAATGACGCTGACAGTAGACCCTGTATCCACGAGCATGCGCAGGTTCCGACCTTCCCAGATGAAATCCCTTTCGAATGGCCGTACGGCCTCGTTAGTACTGTAGCTGTGAGCCACCAAAGCGTAGAGCATATCTTCTTCACTGCCGTCGCTGCCGTCTGCCTCCTTCACCGCGTATGTTCCTGAAGGGTTAGCGCGACCACTGGAGCACATCCGTGCTAGGTGTCCTTTCCTACCGCACTTGTGACACGTCGCTTTCTTGTGTCTACACACTTCTGAAGCATGGTTCGAGCCACATCTCCCGCATTGCGAGGACTCGGTCGTGGATCCTTGCTTGCGTCTGGATTTCTGCGGATACCGGCTGTGCTCCCGTACGACGTTGGCAGCCGCCCCGTTGTCATTAAAGCTCCTTTCTTGCATCACCCGGACATTCGCCTCGGCGGTTTCCGCGGCTAGAGCAAAAGCTTCTGCCTCCGCCAGGCTCAGCTTCTTTTGCGATAACATATGCCGTCGAGCTTGTTCGTCACGGATTCCGCAGACAATCCGATCCCGCAACATGCGATCCAAAAACTTATCAAAACTGCAATCCTTGGCGAGACGCCTCAGGTCGGTGATGTAGTCCCGTACCCTTTCGCCGTCCGCTTGGTTCCGCATAAAGAAAGCGTAGCTAGCTGCTATCTCATTGGCTTGGGGATCAAAGTGATTGTCCAGGAGCTGTACGACGGCTTCGTAGCTCAGACTGTTCACCGATTCCGTCTGGCACTGGCCTTGAAGCACGCGCACCACGTTGTCACTCAGGGCCGACACCAGAAGCGCACGCTGTTTTCCTGGATCTGTGATGCTGTGGCCCTCAAAAAAGGCCTCCAAACGAACACGGTAAGTGCCCCAGCTACTAGTCGTGTCGTCGAACTCGGGTGGCCTGGCTGCCATCGTGCAGCAACTATCCCATCCTCGTCGCCACTGAAATAACGGAACGTAGCCGGCGGCTGGAGGCCAAAGGACTGCCCCTTTATTGATAGGTGTGCTTGGTTTTATAACAGAACCGCACTGATTACAGATCATGATACGCAAGAATGCGGCACGTGTAAACAGTCAAGCTTATGCTATACATCAGCACGCGTACCTGATAACACTGCACATGTGTCAAAGGAAGACTGGCAAAACTTTTTTGTACACGCTGAGCAAAACAAAAAACGTTATACCTTGCAACCTTGTAGAAACGTACTCTTCCATGACCGGTAACTATGAATTGTTGACAATGACGCTATTTTTAGTGTTATATCGACCTCCGGGCAGCTGCATGGCGCTTTTGTTCACGTATAATCTTGATGTGCTTCTTAGTTGGGCGAATGACAATGCCTATAAACTAATACTGGCAGAAGATTCAAATATAGTTTTACTTTGGACATCTGCGCAACAAACCAAACTGTGCCGCTTACTAGAAATGAATGGATTTAGAAATGTAATAAATGTTCCAACGCATATTCAGAGGAATGTATCAACATTGTTAGATGCTTTTGTTACGAACATTGATGATCCGAACCCAGTTTCAGGAGAGTTACCGCACATATCAGTGATCATCTTCCAATATTTCTGCTCATTAAGCTCTAAACCCACACACCGAAAGTCATAGGTAACGATCCGATACATATACGCGACATAAATATCGCCAGTTTGGAATCCTTCCGTCACAAAATCTCGCTGGGTAACTGAACTGAAATTTTGCGTATCACAGATCCGGAAGCAGCTTATGACTGCTTTCATACCACGTTCAAACTTGTTTATGAAAACTGTTTCACACTCAAGACTTTCAAATCTACACGAAAAAGGAAAAGGTCATGGATAACCAAGAGGTGTTTAAAAGAAATTCGTAAAAAGAACGAACTATACAGATAGTTTCTAATAAGAAAAGATGCCAATGCTTTAAAAACATATAAAGCACATAGGAACAACGTAAACAGCCTCATAAGGTATAAAAAAGACGATATTTGCACACATTGTTCGATGACAATGTTATGAAAAATTCAGAGTTGGCTTGGAAGCTGTTAAAATACATCTTGGGTCGTGACCTGAATGACACATCTCTAATAACAGAAGTCACAGTGGCAGGTAAAACTATTTCAAATGCAGAACTAGCGAACTGCTTCAACGATCACTTTGTATCTTTAACAAACAGCAGCCATGATCCCAACTGCATGCAATACTTGAAACCTACAAGCAAATCAAACAGTGCATTTTGTTTTCCAAGCACTGCAAATGAATTGTATAGCATTTTTGCATCTATAAAAATAGCAACTGTTATCATGCATACGGATTTCAAATTAGACCACTAAAACATGTATTAGACATCATTGCGCATGTACTAGAACATATTTTTAATCTAATTATTAGTAATGGTACTTTCCCCATGAAATAAAGTTTGCAAAAGTTACGGTTTTGCATAAAGGTGGCGATATAAATAATGTTTCTAATTTACAGGCCTATCTCGATACTTATCTTCTCGAAAGGGCTAGAAAAACTAATACACTGTGGGATGATGTTTTATTGTGAAAAAACTTAATATTATTACTTGTGCTCAATTTGGTTTTATGAAAGCTGTATCGACTGAAACTGCTCTTCTAACACAAAAGGAAATTATCCTAGACTCTTTTTAACGCCTATGCACATTAGGCATATTCATAGATTACTCGAAAGCCTTTGACCATTTTAATCCTATTACACTACAGTGAAAAAGTTAGGGCACTATGGCTTTCGTGGCATTTTTCTAAAGCTCTTAAAATCGTACCTAGAATCGCGTCAACAGATGGTCGCCATTAATAATAAAAATTCTGACATGAAGCCAATTTGCGCTGGCGTACCACAAGAAAGTATCTTGGGGTCTGTTATTTTGTCTTCACATTAATGACCTCATTAACATTACCAGTAAAGTAAAGTTTGTCATCTATGCTGATGACACCACTATGCGTATTAAAGGCTCAAACCCAGCTCATATAATTAAAGACGCCAATCAAGCACTCATACAATTATCATCCTGGAGTTCAGCAAATCCATTGAATATTAATATAAACAAAACAACAGCCGTCTATTTTAGGTCAATGAACAGTAGTGTAGGCCAACTACCTGCTTTAAAACTAAACGATTCAGTGGTTCATGTTGTGCCGGCACTTAAGTGTCTTGGTGTACTGTTTGACGAACACGACATGGAACCCGAAAGTGGAATAAGTGGCAACAAAAGCTTCTCGTGTGTATGGTATTCTTTCAAAATTACGATTTTATTTACCAAAAGGTGCTAAATTTCTAATTATATTTCACTATTTCTGTCAAGCATAAATTACTGTCAGTATGGGGCCTTACAACTGTTTCAAATATTAATAAACTCTGTATTCTGCAAAAGAAAGCAATTAGTGCTATCATGACTATGCCATTCTATAGTCATACAAAACCCCTTTTTACTGAACTAAAATTACTACCCCTTCCAGACATGTACAAAGCAAACTTGTTAAAATGCTACAATGTCAGAGTGAAAGAAAATAATACCACCTTAGTTAATATTGCTAACATGAAACCTAAAATATATGTTCGTACAACCAGACATTCCGAAACCTGGGAAATACCACACTCACGTACAAATTACGGCTTTCAAATGCTGCGTCATCTCCTGCCTTCATACCTAAATAAATATTGTACTGTGATAGTCAGCACTTCAGTCGGAGCAGGTGGGATTGAAAATCGGTAGAAAAGACTACGATATCATCGAGATAGCAAAGACAGGTTCGCCACTTGAATCCACGAAGCACAGTGTCCATGAGGCGTTCAAATGTGGCCGGGGCGTTGCAAAGCCCAAAGGGCATGACGTTGAATTCATATAATCCATCTGGTGTGATGAAGGCAGTTTTAGAGCGGTCAGCGTCATCCATTGGCACCTGCCAGTAGCCAGATCGTAAATCCAACGAGGAGAAAAACTCGGCGCCCTGCAAGCAGTCCAGTGCGTCATCGATGCGTGGCAGAGGGTAGACGTCCTTGCGCGTGATCTTGTTGAGCCGGCGGTAGTCGACACAAAACCGGAAGGAGCCATCTTTCTTAGGTACCAACACAACTGGAGACGTCCAGGGACTGTGGGATGGCCGAATGACACCACGACGGAGCATGTCGTCCACATGATCAGCAATTACTTGGCGCTCCGAAGCCGACACGCGATAGGGGCGCTGGCGCAAAGGTGCGGTTTTACCGGTGTCAATGGTGTGCTCTACGACAGACGTGCGGCCCAAGTCAGTTTGAGGAAGGTCGAATGAAGAAGCGAAGTTCTGCAAGAGGGCGACAAGTTGATCACGTTGCGCAAGTGGAAGGTCAGCATCAATAGCATGTTGGAAAACGTCGGAGGGCGTCGAAGCCGTCGCAACATCGTAAGAGCACAGGCTAACGTCGAAGGAGGGGGTTGAGTCAGCAAGAGTGGTGATATGACCGGGATCAAGCTCTTCAAGACGTCCAATGCATTCGCCACGGAGCAGGACTGCTGGGCAAGAAAATGGGTTCGAGGCGTAAAGTGCGCTCTTGCCGTCTTGAATTTCGAGAACTGCGAACGGAGGGTCCTCCAGCAAACATCTGCAGTCAACTACGTAGTTGAGCCCGTCACGCCCTCTGCGGACTTGCGTCGCCGTGGTCGTGAAACAGTTCACGTGAACCGATTGAAGGCGTTCTATGACCCCGCTGTGCTTTCCGCGCCATAAGTCGCCAGGATGACTCCTTTTTTTACCCGGGGGGAAAATGTACTGTGATAGTCAGCACTTCAGCCATCGACATGCACCAGTGCGTTGTGCGACGAAGACAAAGAAGGATTACGCTGGGCTCGCCGTTGCAAGGTCCTCTCCTCACAGCTCTCCATCTGAGCGTCAATAAACGCCCCATTACAATATATGTACAAGTTCAGTTTTATTCTGTTGATATGTGTTACGAATGTGTGCGTTCGCACCATGTATTTTGTATTAAATAGACATACTTGTTCGCATTCCATACATTTATCCTATCCCATAAACGCCAGCGTTATGCAGTGTTCTTTTTTCTTTTTGCTCTTCTTTTTTTGTTATGCATACAACTATAGCCTCGTTCAACTGTGCTTCGTCGCTACACGTGTGTGAACGTTCATATATGGGCATATATTTTATTTCTTTTTGTTCGTACTTCTGTACATCTAACCGGCAAAAAAAAAAAATCAATCCTTGCTGTATGCCCCGCTGCGATGTAATGAAGGGTCGTGGACCTAGTCAAGCCCAGTCAGAGGATTTTGGTCCATGGCCCTCAGCATCCCTGATGTTGAAATAAAGATTTGATGGATTGATTGAGGATAAAGCCTGGGAAAAGGATATAATTTTTGATGACGAAATTGACCCAGTAGTTTTCGCCATTGGCAGTTGATGCCGCTCGTCTGAAGAGCTCAGCTCTGAATTGTGTGGCATTGAGGATCTAGAATACTGCTGCTTTTTCCAGATTTTTTTTTTTCATTTATTGTTTGTTGGTTTGTTTAGGGGTTTAGCGTCCCAAAGCAACTCAGGCTATGAGAGACGCAGTAGTGGAAGACTTCGGAAAGTTCGACCATCTGGGGTTCCTTAATGTGCACTGACTTCGCACAGCACACGGGCGCCTTGCTTTTCGCCTCGATCGAAATGTGGCCGCTGCGGCCGAGATACGATTCAACATCCTTGGGTACAGCAGTCGTGAGCCATAATCTGTGCGCCCCCGCCGCGGGTTTTTCACTTAATGTGAACATTACTCGAGTCCTTTGAGGGTATGTCCGAGTGTTGCTACGGCATATGGTTAAGGCTTGGATGCTCGTCACACTATCATCGAAAGTAATTGAGAAATAGGCTCTGCCCGAATTTTCACGTGACAGGTGAAAGACGAAGACAGGTTCTCTTGTCGAAACGTTGCTCGGCTTGCGAACTGAGGCTGCGGCTGAACCTTTGATCGGTGCTCTGTCATATTGTGCAGCCATCTTCCTATTTTTCTACCATGCATGTGTTCAATGCCACGGATTTGCATTAAGTTTTTGTTGGAGGAGAAACGGAGTGGCGTCCGTGTGGTGTGCGATGTCAGTGCACTTTAGATATCCCCAGGTGGTCAAAATTTCCGAAGGCCTCCACTACGGCTTCCCTCAAAGCCTGAGTTGCTTTAGGACGTGAAACCCCACAAACCAACCAACCATTAAGCAAAAGTGCCCGTTTCGAAGAACTAAAGCAATATTTAACGTACAGATTATTGTTTGTACTTTCTTCGTCTCTACTATGAGGTTCTCCGTGCGCAACATTGATTTTTTTTGGTCCTTTTTTATATTATAGTACTCATGTCTGCTGGGTTATATGCCATGTTATGCGTTGCTTTCGTTTGAATGTCACATCTACTGTGTGAATACCGGGACTACGTTTCACTGTAATAGCGCTACTCCACATGTATAAAATGTGAGAAAGAAAATTGTGTGCTAAAAAGAGATAGGGGATGCTTTATCTTTTTTTCCTGAGCAGCGTTAGACTTCTCCATGTTACCAAATGAAGAAGTTATCATCATGTTTGAACTTTTTCTTACTTGTTCCTTAATTGTTCCTGCCTAATTGGGCTGCAGTTGGTATTTTACTTTATTTGTGACATTATGATAGTATGATCGTATTATTCAGTTCGAATGTCCTAAAGCGACAAAGCCTATGGCGACACTAGCATCGTAGCCGCTGAGCCACTTGTGATAGTAAGATGCCATATATGTTGTATGCAGTATAAGCAACTGCCATCGTTCCTAGTCATGTGTTCAAAGCCTTCATAATTGTGATAATTTTCTCCCTTGCGCATATCGTGCTTTGTGCCTTGTTTCATTGCTCTCTCAACTCGCATTATGATTTTCTGTTATGTTTAAATATTTCGAGGTTTTTAAGTGCCTTGTGGCCTCCCCTCTCTAAGACCACAACCCATATGATTTAATACTCTGGAACTGGCAACACAGACAATTCTTCACAAAAGATTCATTTAGTGTGGCATTTATGATTAGCCTTGTCCTTTGTGTCGTTCACTGTATAATTTGTGCTCCTATATATGCTATTTTCACCACGTTGTTGGCGACATTGCTCTGCTAGTCTTTGATTGTGTATGCCAAAGTCTGGCAGCTTTCATGCTTGCTCCCTGCTGAAGTTATATAGTATTGACCCCATGCTCCAGCTTTGAAATTTTGGCCTACTACAAAACTGCGAGAGCAAATGACACGCAAGAGACTGAGAGGGTGCCATGTAATAAAAAAAAATGAGCAATTGGTATTTTTGGACTTGTGGTATTTGGGGAAATATGCTTCAGTGGCTTACTTGACATCTAGCCTTTCTTCAAGGGGGGGGGGGGGGGGGGGGAGGAGGGGTGAATTCACTTTCTCAAGCATCTAAAAGAAAAAAACCAGACCTGTCAAGAGGATTCTTTAACTAAAATACAGGCCGTACGAACAATGACGGCCATTCACACGACTTGCATAGCAAATGTCTATGTATAATATTCTATAATCTGCAACACCAGTTCTTAAAACCTTGTAAATTTGGGCAGCAGTCAAAAACTAGAGTAGCTCCAGATCGTGTACAAACTGTTATCTCCAGTTACAAAAATCCTTTCTATGATTGCTGATATCTACAAATGTTACAAACATGCGAGGTGATGTTAATTTTAACTGCCACCACATTCATTCACTCTGTACTTACACCTCCTTTGAGTAGAAGTCCGAATTTTCGCCGTTGATATTGTTACCACGAGAATACGACGACTAGCTGCCGGGGTTTGTGAGGATGACGAACAGCGAGCTTTGGGGCGTTGGACCCCATTAACCATAAATCCAAAACATCAACAATATAAACCGCGTAGCCTCCAGACGACGCTGACCCGAATAATTGAAGCCGCACTGAATTTTATCACCACGTAAATAATGATTGATTGTGTGCAGCATGCGAAAAATACCTAAACGCCGAAAAACAGGGCCCCTCATAACGTTCGTTGCCAACTCTCTATTCACTTGCTTTTCCCTGCGGAAAAAGTTAACTAGCAAAGAACTAATTTCATTTTCATAAAAAAAACGGGCCGTTATATATTGCTCGCATTTAGACTTTTTATCTAGAAATTCGATGAACAAAGAAAAAACACCTGCGTCAAGGATCGAACCTGGGACACTCATACAATAAACAAACATGACAGCGCCTGGTACCACTGATCTACGACGCGTTTCTTTTTCTTTATTGCCTGGCTTTCGTATACGACATAGCATGAAACTCCGATCAAAACATGAAAAAGACACGCAAGGCTATATACATGAATGAATGTCATGATCAGCAAGCGTTAGACTGGCCTCGTCACATTAAAACTCCCGCAGCGACAACAAAGGTTCTATCCTTGAGAGCTATTCAGGAGGTTCTGCAGCCTCTTTTTGGATGGGAATAAACCACTCCATACTCTCTCGAAAATAAATTCGAGCAGGTCTGGCATCCCTGCCGCAGTGATAACCTGCCATTCTAGAGCGCCATATACAGTGGAGGCCCATAAGCATAATTACGTCAGATAGAACCCCATCCTCATTATCTATTCTTAAATATCGAATGTCGTTCGAGTCTGGTGCAAAATCCTTCTTTTGGTCCGTTGTAATACATACCAAAAATATACCCCGTCCCAACAATGCAAAGAATATGATCTGTTGTTTCCGGCTGCTTACAGATTAAACAATGTGCTTCCACGCAAAAAAAAAGCCCCTTCCCTCCAGAAACTTCTTTACTGGTAATTTTCCAGTATGTAATTTAAAAAAAAAAGATCTTAGCTCCTGCCGAAAAAAAAAAGATTGAACCACAACGCGTGGTGGAGGGACACGCTTTGTTTGTTTTTTGACGGACTGCTTCTGTACCTTTAGCTACGTTGACTGCTATGTATGTAACGGAGTATAGATGTAGAAAAATACATAACCGGTAGTAAGCGAAATTCATACATATATATGACCAGCACGTATCATGTTATAAGTATGAATAACATGCCTAGCTGTGTGCGTTGCATGTATATTCGCTACGTGACTTATAGCTTTTTTTTTCTTAAGTAAAAGTTTATTTATGTTTGTCTTAGTTGCCGTAGCCTAAACCAACCCGCAATAATTTAAAAGTGAAAGAAACAAAGCGTAATATATTTGGAGTTAAGCAGGTTTAGGAAGCATCATTCGGCAACACGATATTATTCCAGTAATAGCTGAAAGCTCCTTTCGCAGGTAGTCCATATGGTTGTCCCGCTGTAGATGGCAGGATAAGTGTACGCCATGGTTTTATGTGTGTTTATCACTTCTGCGTTTTGATTTTCATATCGCGAAGAGTAGCCGGGCGGAGGAATTTTATTTTTTGCACGAAAAATAACAGCTGTAGTTTTTCTTGGGTTAATCCTTAACCTTCTGGAGGACAGAAAGCTGGGCGAGCTGGTTTCGATACGAATCAGACATGGTCTAACAGCGCGAAAAACCACGGACAGGCAGGGTAGAAGTGAAACGACATGGCCCCGTGTTGTCTCAATTCTTCCCTGCCTATCCGTGTTTTTTCGCGCTTTTAGACCATGTCTGATTTCAATCCTTGTCCTGTTTGCTTCGGACCAAGATGAAAGCTTTGGGAGGACGCCGTCGCTCTTTAGTGCGAGCTGATCCATTCTACAATCAGATAGCAGCAGGGTGCTATAATCAGCATATATCACATGAGCAGAGGGGCTATATTAACAATATCATTTATGTACGTGTGGAATAAGTGGAACTACTTCCCTGTGGACACCACACGTGATTGGTAAAAGAGTCGAGCTTTGGTCTCTAATGGAAACACACTTATTTCTGTTCTTGAGATAAGTTTGAAATAAAGATAAAGGTGTCCTGCTAATATCTTAAGAGTTGAGTTTACTGATAAGGATATCATGATTTATGCAACCGGACGCTTCGCTGAAATCAATAAAGATGCCGATTGTTAACAGGTTGTCCTCAATGTTTTGTAAAATCGTTTCCTTAAGCACTAGCAGGGCTACTTCAGTCGATCGGCCTTTCCTAAAACCAAACTGAGAGCCAGTTAAAATAGCTTTCTTGTCAAATACCTTTGTAATACGAACAGAAATCAGCTTTTCCGACTCCTTCAAAAATACAGGAAGTACATGAATCGGCCGATAATTAGACGGCAGATTACGATTGCCGCCTTTATAAATCACAGACACCCGCGCATTTTCATGCCATCCGGGAACTCATCAGACACAAGTGATAAATTAAATATGTGAACCAGAGGAGAAGCTATGAATGGTAACATGTACTTTAATGGCTTCCTCTGTATGTTATCGATATCAAGTGGTCTGCAATTGCGTAAGCCCATAAGCGTGCTGACTACATCTTATTCGTCAGTTGGCGCAAAACACAATGTGTCAGCGCAGGTAGACTTGAGAATGGCTGGGTGCAGAGCACTTTTTTCTGTAAGGTTAACATTTACAAAGTGATTGTGAACGTGATCTGCTAATGTACAGTTAATAAGTTCACAACCATTACCAGTAATTGTATTTGCAATACAAGAAATGCTTTCGCGACCGAGCACAGTATTTAAAACGTTCTACGCTGTACTATGTCTTTCTGTTGATACGGGATAAAATGCGTTGATAATAGCTAATTTTTGCCCCCCACCCCCCCTCTTTGCTCACCGTTTATTTGATTTCTCAGCGTTGTTAAAGCTTTGAATGTATCTTTCGTCTGGAGGAAAGAATGATATAAATGGTTTTTGTTTCTTTTCTTCTTGAGGTGTTCCTTGTTAATCCACGGTTTCCTTATATTCTTTGACGGACTAAGAATCTTGATTGGAAAATATTTTGAGTATATACGCACACACATGTGAATAAAATCACTGTACACATCCCTTATACTTGTTGCACGAGGTTCAATCTTTTTTGAACTATTCCAGCCAAGCATCTGTGACATATTGTACAATAACCGCCTCCAGCCGTTCGCAGGGATGGTTGCGTTAAATTATGAATACAGGACAGTGGTCACTTATATAATATGAGAGCGTGTCGGTTCTAACGACTGCAGTTTCGACATTTGCCAGAATAAGGTCGAGAACACTCGAAGCAGTAATTCTGGTAGGTGTAGGGATCGAGTTCACAAAACCATTAAATTGAAACGTTATAAGAATAGGCCGAGAAAATGAATCGAACACCACGATTTTGTACTATCCTGGCAGCACAAGAGCCCGGGTCAATATTGTCAGTGAGCTGGCAAAGATCAGCCCCATGGAAGCCCAGCGCTACTATCGTATCGCTGGTGTTGGTTGTGCCATCCTATAACACGTCTAACACTGGTCCTGAGGATTCCATTGGTGAATAATATTGCCCCGTCATATCCTTATACATGTTTTTAATGAAAACAACATTGGCCCGTAATATCTAATGCTCTCACAATATCGGTGGTGCCATTATATTGTCAAGATGTTGATGACTCGGGCTAGCTTAACAGAGCCGGTACAGGTCAAATTCCACGGTCCGAGTTCTAGGTCGTCCTGCGAGTGCGGAGGCAATTCACATAAACGTCTTTCGCTCTGAGCGCAACTTCATTGTCTTTCGTTCCGAGCGGCCTCTGGCATTCCTCCCTCCTTAAGCGTGACGCAGGCACACGTGCACACAAGCGATCAAAATCAAACGAAAAAAAAGTTTGCAGATATCGTTTTTCAGTTACCGCGCAAAATACGGCTTCATTCGCAAGACATGAAATGTCTCTGGACGAGATAGCCGTTTATACGGTCATAAGTAGCGGCAAATTAGCTTTTCTGATAGGCCGCGGCGTCGAACAAGAGTCCACACCCACACCTGGTCTCCGGTGTTGTATGAAGCTTGTCTGTGGCGGAGGATGTACAGACGTAAATCCTGGTCCTGTTGCTCGGCGATGTGGACGCATGCTTGTTGGCGTGCTTGCTCAGCATCTCCGGCAAACTGCTTGGCGTCCGAACAAAGCTCTGTATCTGTTTCGCAGGCATCATCTGAACCTCCCTGCCGTAAACGAGAAGAAACGGCGTGAAACGTGTCGTCTCTAGGACTGCCGTATTATACGCGAATGCCACATATGGTAGGATCGCATTCCATGTCTTGTGCTGGGCGTCGACATACATCGCCAGCATGTCCGTGATGGCCTTACATAAGCCTTTCCGTCATCCCGTTGGTCTGCTGATTGTAAGCTGTCGCTTTTCAATGCATCGTACCGCTGAGATGAAAAACTTCGGCCATCATTTTCGAAGTAAAGGCAGTCCCTCTGTCAGTAATCATGCAGGTCGGAGCACCGTGCCGCAGTATGATCTGGTGTACAAAGAAATGGGCAGCTTAAGATGCTGTACCACTAGGTAACGCTTTGGACTCGGCATAGCGGGTCAGATAGTCTGTGGCGATGATTATCCAACGGTTGCCACCGGAGGACCGAGGGAAAGGACCGAACAGGTGCATGCCGACTTGATGAAACGGTGCGCATGGTGATATTATGGGCATGAGGAGGCCAGCAGGCTTTGATTGCGGAACCTTCTGACGCTGACATTGCCGACAGCTCTGGACATAGCGCTTAACAACAGTGGCAAGGTTGGACCAGTAGAATGTCTGTCGTATTCTAGCAAGCGTGCGAGAATAGCCCAAGTGGCCAGAAGTTGGTTCATCGTGGCACGCGGAAAGAATTTCCTCTCGCAGAGCGGTGGGTACCACGAGGAGGTAGGTTCCCGATTTGGATGTAGGTTGTGCTTATAGAGCACACCATTTCTCAGGCAAAAACTTAAGAGGCTCCGAGAAAAAGCCCTTACGTATGGAGGCTGGCCGACCCTCTAAATAATCTATCAGGGGACGACGATGCAAAACACTCTCTGAATTCGAGTAACTATGAAAACAGCTGTTCACACTGGCTGACCGATAGCCCTGGCTAACATCGAGATTGTCGAGGGATGTGGGCGGTGGCACGGTTTCTGTGGACAAGCACACAGAGACATCAGAAATGCATTCGTCGAATGCTACGGAAGTGTTACGAAAAAGATGCCGATACTCGTGCAAAAATTTGGTAACAAGTACCTTTGACTGACCACAGTGAAGATCGATCAAACTGCTGGCCACGCAGACTCCTTGAGTCAACAGTCACGAGATGTTAGTTTCGGCTTTTGTGTCACCATCGTGAAGTGCATTGCATTTGATATTAACGAAGGCGCTGGTTCGGGGCGGCAGCGTGATACTGTCCATATAAACTCGAAGCACATTGAGTGGTCGCCTTGTACTGCTGAGGGCCACCGCCTTCTCAGTAGAAAACGAGACCTTGAAATCCCGGAGGCCAATAATTGCGCCATATTCACGAAGAAAATCTACGCCCAGAATAAGGTCACGCGAGCAGCTTTTCAGAACAAGGCAGCTTACCACAAATGTTGACTCTTGAATTTAGCCTCTGGCCGTGCACACGCCCAGAAGAGTAATCAGATGACCACCAGCAGTGCGAACGTGTGTGTCAGATCACGGAGTCAAAACCTTCTCGAGAACTGCGGCAAACTGATTGCTCAAAATTTGAATAATCAGCGCCAGTATGCAACACAGCTCGAACATGGCGACCACCCAGTATTACTGGTTCGTCCAACGAAAGCTGCTCGCAAATGTCAGAACTCTGAGCCAGTGTTCGGCGTCGGTGTACGCGGTCTGCTTCACCGGCAATTCATCGTCGTTGCGGATGCGTTGTCGCGTCATCTGTTCCTCCGCCAATTCGTCGTCATCGCGGGTGCGTTGTTGCATCGTCTGTTTCACAGGCAATTCGTCGTTTTGCTGGTGCGTTCATGCGTCGTCGGTTCCACCGCCAATTCGTCGTTGTTGCGGGTGGGTCGTGGGGGCGTCGAGGTGGCGTTATGATCGGTAACCGCGGACTTTTCTAATGTTAATGCGTAGTCTTTCCGTGTCCACGTCGACGGGGGGTCTCCCGCGATGCGATGTCCAGCGAGCTACCCCCGATGGTCGCTGGTTTCAGTTTTCCCGCTGGGGACTGGGCGATCGGCCCTGCGCTGCCCATGAAGACCTCGATGCAGATGGCGAAGGGCGAGCCCTGGGCGACGATTATCGAGATTGCCGCAGACGAGACGGAACACCACGGCGCTGGTCATTGACATAATCTTCAACGGCGCGATGCCGCGGATAATGGGCGGAAATACCTTCGAGGCCCAGTCTGGGGTAGAGATAGCGCCGATAGACATGACCCGGTTCGCCGCAGTGAAAGCATAAAGGCCGTCGGTGGGGGGTACGCCACTCGTCTTTCCGTGTAGACAATCGGGAATCCGTTACGTACTGGATCACGGTGGCCGGTGTTGTCGGCACAGCTACGTTAGCCGGAATGAGGGTCGGCGACTGGGGCGGAGAGTATTGTAAACCCTCGGCGTATGTAGGGTGGTGACACTCAGGTGGCGTAAGAGGAGGAGCAGGGCAAGGTTAACTGCTCGGAAACAGAGGCCGGAGCGCTTGCTGCACTTCGTCGCGGACAACGCTCGCAATGGAAGTAGGAGCTGGTTGAGGTGTGGCAAACAGCAGTCGGAGTTCGTCGCGCACAATCGAACGTACTAGCTCCCGTAGCGCCGATGTGTCCATGCCGTGCGATGGGCAGCGACGGAGGCGGCATGGACATTACGATCTTGTGCCGAAGCTCGCTGCTGAAGCACTTTCTCTATTGTAGACGTTTCCGCAAGCAATTCTGCGACAGTTTTCTGCGGGCTGCGCACCAGATAAGCAAAAGCTGCTCTTTGACGCCACGCATGAGGTAGCACAGCTTTTTGTTCTCGAACATTGTAGAGTTCGCACGTTTAAAGAGGCGCGTCATGTCTTCTATATACGTCGCGACGGTTTAGTTAGGCATTTTGACCCGAGAATGGAGAGTGCGTTCGGCCCGTTCGCAGTGATCTGCGCTACCGTAAGTTGCCGCAAGATAACGGTTGAACTCACTCCAAGAAGACAGCTGCTCTTCAAGCTTCTGGAACCACGTCCGTGCTGGACAGTAACATAAGTGCGCTACAGAGACGAGACAAAGAGGAGAAGTGGACAGCGACGGCATGTATGTTACTGTCCATCATGGTTCACCAACTTGCCCAATCAGCCGTTCTTCTACACGTCCGTGCGCCATTCTCATGGTTTAAGTAGACGTTGCGAAGCCGGACGGCGTCACCCCAGAGGTTGAAGGTAGCTACCCTTTCGCAGTGCTGCAACCAGTCGTCGACGCCTTCATAGGTATCGCCATGAAAGGTCTTTGGGACGCGGGGGTTCTGAAACGTCACGTAGGTGGGGGTCACGCCAGGCATTGCGATTACGTCGTGGCTGCCGGTAGTCATGCCTGATGGGGACAACTCAGGTAATAGGCCTCGTTGCCTGCGGCTGATAAGGTGAACAGGCGTTTTCTCGAATATATGACTAGCAGTCCTGCTTAGCGGAGGGGTACGGGACATCTGACCTCACCTCCAATAGATTTGTCACGATATTGGTGACTGAGGCTAGCTTAACAGAGCCGGTACAGGGGAAATCCCACGGTCCGAGTTCTAGGTAAGTTCTGCGAGTGCGGAGCCGATTCACTTCAACACTTTTCGCTCCGAGTGCCACTTCAATGGATGGATGGATGGATGGATGGAATATAGGAGCGTCCCCTTTGAAAAGGGGTACTAGGAGTAGCTATCATTCTCATTTTTCTTCCCTAATCGTATTTATTGTTTTATATTGGTTAACTATGCCATCATTCTATTTATTGAATTTTTGTTTTTACATTACTAACATTATGTCGCTTTTCTGCTTTTAAGCCACCAATCTTCCAATCGTTTATTGCTAGCTTCCATCGCCGGTTTACTGACCCGGCAACTGGTATCTCTAAACCCCAGAGCGTCAGGAACAGTTACTGCGCCTGCATCAACTTCCGGATGGATACCATTACATTCGAGTATAATATGGTCAATTGTTTCACTGGAGTTACCACATACAGCACATGCGTCATCTTCATTGTTAAATTTCTTTTTGTAGCTGCGTGTTCTAAGGCACCCTGATCTAGCTTCAAAAAGTAGGACACTGCCTCTTTAGTTATCAAAGAAAGCTTATTTCTTCCTGATCTGCCTTTTCCACTGTCGGTATAATTCCACACTCTGTTTCTTTTCCATCGAATTTATCCAATTTTTACCTTCTGTGTTTTTCACCTGTTGCTTACCGCTCCTTATTTCTTCGTTCTTGTGACCAGCATACTTACTGGTTAGTTTCCTAGTTCTTTTCCTCCATTGTGAGTCAACGCTTTTCAGGTATAGGTATTTAAATACTTTATCTGTCCATCTGTTACTGTCCAATTTCATCAGGTGTTCCTCATATAATATTTTACTCTGAGATTCCCGTACTTCGAAAGATGCCCAGCCCATATCTCCCTGTACCGCCTAAATTGTGGACTTGCCGTGGGCACCTAGTGCTAATCGTCCGACGGCTCTCTGATTTATTTATAATGTCGACTGGAGCTCTGGGCACAAAACCGAATTTCCGAAAGTAAGTCCGGGCACCATAAATCATTTCCAAATACCCCTCAAAACATCATACGTGTTGTATCCGCACAATGCCCTATGCTTCATTGTCTCGGCATTTCTTCGCCCTTTGGCCTTAAGTGATTGCTCATGCTTTCCAATGTATGCCAATCCTTCGTTTCCCATATTCCCAGATATTTATATTCTGCTACTCTGGGTATTTCATGGCCTTTTATTTTAAGACCCTGATCTGTTGACCCGCTGAAAATCATCAGACCCGATTTAACTGCGCTAAAACTGAACTGGCGTCCTCTTCGTCTCCGCAATACTTAACTATAGAGTTTGCAATTCTTCCAGACTCTCGGCTAGAAGCACAATATCGTCTGCATACATCAAACAGGGGAGGCGGTGCTCTACCGCCATTCCACCTAATCTATATGACAGGTTAAAACCTAGGTTACTTTCTTGTATCCTCCTTTCCGGGTTGATTATATAAAGCATGAACAGCAGCGGTGATAGAGGAAAGCCCTGTCTTAATCCTTTGCATACATTGACATCTTCCGTACTTCTTATCCATTCCCATGTAATTTCTACTTTGTTATCCCGGTATATTTCCTGTAGGAACTCTGTTATTCTTCTTCTTTTAATATGTTCCACAGGAGTTCCCTGTTTACGTTGTCGTTATGTCCAGGAAGGCCAAACACAAAGGTCTATTTTCCACTCTAGATATTTCGATGCACTGGGTAAGCACGAACGGGCTATCATCTAAGCGCCAACCATTTCTGAAGCCGTTCTAAAGTTCTCCGAGTATCTTGTTACTTTCTACCCTTGCTTGCACCTTTATTTTCACCGCCTGCATGTCCAACCTGTACATAACAGATGTTATGGTAATCGGCCTGTAGGATTTTATGTGCATCCTGTTTCCTTTCCCTTTATAAATCAAATTCATTTTACTCTGCCGCCAGCTGTCCGGAATTTGCTTATTCGTTATGACTGTTCCCAAAGCTTTTGACAACGTTTTCTTACTTCTTGGACCAAGTTCATTAATCAGCTTGATCGGAATTACATCTATTCCTGTAGATGTGTTTTTAGGAATATTTTTGCTGCCTTTTTCCAGTTTAGATTGGTCAGTTCTAATCTACTTTGTATTCTACTACCTTGTGTTGCTTCCTGATTTGCGGAGATTACCCTATCGTCGCTCTTAAATGACTCGGCTATAACTGATGCAATGTAGTTCGCTGCGTTGTCTCCCTTTAAACAATTTCCCTCGTTATCTTGAATCCAATCCTGCTTTCTTTGATTCTTCTTCACTAGCCAGCTTATATGGTTCCAGAATTTTCTTGCTCCGCCTCTAGAGGCATCGTGTATGCCAGCCATCCAGCGATCGGTGGAATGCTTTATTTTACTTTGGACGAGGGTCTGTACATCACGTTTCTTTTGCCGATATGATTCCCATTTCTGGTCGATTTTCTCCTGAGATACCTGTGCTTTCTTTGCCTCTCGGTGTTCCCATGAAGCAACCCGACGTTGTTCAATTGCTTCCCTGATTTCCTTATTCCGTCAGCTCCGTGGCTTCCTTTTTCCATTCCAGCGGTTTGCTACTTTAACGTCCTTAATTTTTCTCCCTATGAGTAGTTCTACCGGTTCATAATCCCAGTCTTCCATGGGGCTTTTCTCTACTGCTTCCTCTATTGTCTGGTGCTATCTGCGCTATTTGATCGTTGTTTAATTTTGCGTTTACTTTTTGTCTAAGTTCCATTTCTCTTTTCATGAAGGGCCCCATCTACAGACTAAACGTTTATGATCACTTCCCAGACTACACTCCCCTTCTTCGTCTATTTCCATTTTTGTGACCTTGCTATAATTTCCCTGCGACATTAGACAGTAGTCAATGGTCCTCTGCCTGTTGCGAAATTCCCAAGTGATTTGACCTTCGCATTTTGTTTCTCTATTTACTATAACTAGGTCGTGTCGCTCACAAAAATCTAGCATTAGCTTCCCGTTACAATCCGTGTATCCACTAGATCGTCGATGCGGCCGTTCATGTCCCCCAGCAGAATAATATAGGCCCCGTCTCCAAACTGGCCTATATCGTCACTGACACATTCAACAAGATCCTTGTTTTCTTGCCTGCATTGGTGTCCTGTTCCTAAATAAACTACCCCTAGCCATGTCCTAATGCCGGCAATTGTTCCTGGTAACCAGATATGTTCTTCACAAGATGCTTTTATCCTTTGCCAATTTGTTCCCTGGTGTATCATCATATGTACCCCTCCACCCTTTTTTTCCGTTCTCGTTCTGTTGTACCCTTCCCAGACGTAGCCTTCTGTAAACGGCGGATCTTCTAGATCCCTGAGATGAGTCTCGCATAGAGCGTACACACCTATTTTGTCATCCTTGAATTGCTGTTCTATCTCTAGCCATATCGCTCTTTTTCTACCTCCTTGCATGTCTATGTAGCTGATCCTAGTGGTAAATTTCTTTTTTGTAGTTTTCTTTCTCGACCTGCTCCTTGCCATTTTTAGGTTCTCGGCCTCCGTTATTACGCTTTCTTCTGCTTTACTTCTAACTACCTCTGTGCACGGAGTCATCGCGGACCCCCTAAAAAAGCTATAGCCCTGCCTGCCAGGGGCCAGCTTCCGATCTCTCCTGCCCCTCTTCTGTTAAAATAAATGCTACATAAACCTGCTTTATGTCTCTCTCTGTTTACCTCAACGACTTTGAAACGCTTCTCCCGGCTTAACTTTCTTATGTCCTGATTAACTGTCACCACGTTCTTTTTCAGCTTTCCGTTCAATCCTAGCACCTCTGGTACTGTGCATACAACTATCTGCGTTTGCTGTGCTATCTCCCTGATCTCGTCAACTCCCTTAGCTAAACTTTCCACCACTCCTGCAGCGTGACCAATCAGGACATCGTTTAGCCCCGCCGCTACTATTACCATACTGCGCTCTGCGGAATTCTTCAACAGCCTATTTTTACTCTCTTTCAGTACTGCCCTCATTGTTCTCCCTGGGAAGGTTCCAACTAACACTCGCTTATCACCCTTTACACGTTCCAAGGTATCTAGCTAGCCCCTGCTCATGTTAGAATCTCCGGCGATCAGCACCTGGGCCTTCTCTCTCCCTCTCCCAACTGTTGGCTCCTGCTTTCGGTTATCTGTGTCCTTATCTCTGGGATTTTCATTCTTCCTTACTTCTTCCTTTTTTCCTAACTTCTTAGCAGCTGCTTCTAAATAACTCTGTCGGTTCAGATGCGCCTGACCTACATTGCTTATGCCTTCCATGCCAGTGCGGGTCCCAGCCATGTGGCCCGCACTGGAATTTTCGTCCTCGTTGATTCGAAGGATAAATTCGGCCATTTTTTTTTCTATTTGAGGAAGCTGTACTAGCAGTTTAAGATTTGCTGCCCTTAACAAACCTACTTTCTTTTCTAAATCATCCACACGAGACACTAAACTGCCTTTTTCTCGTTCAAATCTATCTAGGCGCGCACTCAGCACGCAACACCGACACAAAAAGTCACTGAACTCCTCTCCATCTACAGAGTCAAAAGGCGTTTCCTTGAGATTAACCTGCGCCTCACACTGAGTACACTTTACCTTCTTTTGATTGCACATTTTAAGCATGTATCAAATGAACTATTTCTATTAAGAATTCTCAAAATATACAAACCGCAAAAGGAAGACACAAAAACGACTAACAAACATGCGTTAAAATAAATTCTGCGAATGCCAATAGCCTAGAAAAAAGAATATTTATCTAAACAAAATAGTTAAAGAATGAACGCCGAGGAAACCTAGCTGCCGGCACGAAAAACCAGGCCGCTAGGACAAAGAGCTATTATCTATTGTTTAGGCTGCACCTAACCTAACTAGCTGAAAAAGAAATAAAGTTAATAAAAGCAAAACTCATCTGTTTGACGCTTTCGGAAGCTCCCGCTGTCGCCAGGCCGTCCGTTTCCGGTAGCCACGTGCAATCGGAGGAGGGATGAAACACGCATCCGCATCACACGGCTGTCAAATGTCAACTTTCGTTCCGAGCTCTCCCTGGCAGTTGAGGAAAGCTATGATGGGTCTGGATATCCGGCGTGTCACCTCTGTTGACGTTGTCATTTTATAAGAATGGCTATAACGGACAGTGTTAGCCGTCAGTCCACTGACGTCGGCCAATATATTGTTAAGGGAAACTTACACAGCGGTAAAAGCCAGATAACTCTCAGAAGCTCACACCACCAGCACAAACCCAGCTTAGCTTGAGCGTCCTCTTCTTCACAACACCACACCAGTGCGTCGTCGTCATCTAGATATTGCGCACCGTAACAGTATTCCCCGCGCGGGAGAAGCACCGTCCCGGTGCTGCCTACACAGAACTTGAATAGTACGGTTTCAGACGGGCGACGTGCACAATTTCTTGATGAGGGGTTGTGGAAGGATACTTGGGCTGTAGAGGGGCGATCTCATAAGTCACATCGGTGACTTGTCGCAGGACGCAGTAAGGACCTACGTAACGAGGCAGAAGTTTCTCGCGCATCCCCACACGACGGGCCGGGAGCCAAAGAAGCACGAGGGAACCAGGAGGGTAGTGGACGTCTTGGTGATGTAGGTCATAACGACGCTTTTGTAAGCGCTGAGACGCGCCAAGCCGGTCTCGAGCAATGTGGCGGGCGGCATCAGCGCGGGCGATGGCGTCCGAAGCGTAACTACAGGAAGAGTCCTCAATAGGCAGCAAGGTGTCGAAGGGGAGTAAAGGGTTGCGGCCGAAAAGTAGATAAAAGGGAGAGTATCCGGCGGTATCATGGCGTGAGGAGTTATAGGCGAACGTGACGAAAGGTAAGGAGATGTCCCAGTCACGATGGTGATCGGACACATACATAGACAGCATGTCGGTCAGTGTGCGATTAAGGCGCTCAGTAAGACCGTTCGTTTGCGGATGGTAGGCCGTAGTGAATTGGTGACGAGTAGCGCATGAGCGGAGAAGGTCATGAACAACTTTAGAAAGGAAACAGCGGCCACGATCTGTGAGCAGTTGACGCGGAGCGCCATGAATCAAGATTACGTCATGCAAAAGAAAGTCAGCAACGTCGGTGGCGCAGCTGGTGGCCCTGGTTACAGCATATCGGGTAGTATAATCAGTCGCCACAGCAATCCATTTGTTTCCAGACGTCGACGTCGGAAAATGCCCAAGAAGATCGAGGCCCATACGAGAAAACGGTTCAGTCGGCACTGAGATTGGTTGCAGGGGCCCACTAGGTTGAAGCGATGGTGTCTTACGGCGCTGACATAGCTCACAAGCGGCGACGTAGCGACGGACAGAGCGGTAAAGACCAGGTCAAAAAAATCGTCGTCGCACACGGTCGTACGTGCGTGATACTCCCAAGTGTCCTGCTGTAGGGGCGTCGTGAAGTTGGGCGAGGACAGTAGAGTGCAGATGAGCCGGAACAACCAGTAAAAGGTCGGCGCCATCTGGACGCATGTTGCGTCTGTATAATGTCTCGTTATGGAGCACAAACATGCTGGCGGAAGAGTCGGGGTGGTTGCGCAGCTGGTCTATGATTGGTTGCAGGGCAGGATCCCGACGCTGTTCTGAGGCGATATTTATAAAGTCCGAGATGGACAAAACGTAGTCGTCAGCAGTATGGTCGGACAAATCGGGAGGATCTACGGGATGGCGGGACAAGCAGTCAGCGTCTTGGTGTAAGTGGCCGGACTTGTATAGCACAGTAAACTCGTACTCTTGTATTCGCAAGGCCCAGCGACCTAAACGGCCAGTGGGGTCCTTAAGTGAGGACAGCCAACACAAAGCATGATTGTCTGTGACTACACAGAAGGACCGCCCAAACAAATAAGGGCGAAATTTGGTCAGCGCCCAAACGAGTGCAAGGCATTCCCGCTCTGTAATTGAATAATTGCGCTCAGAGGACGAAAGCAGGCGGCTGGCATAAGCAATGACGCGGGAGGACCCATGCTGGGATTGGGCAAGGACAGCGCCAATACCATGGCCGCTAGCGTCGGTGCGCAGTTCGGTAGGTGCAGAAGGATCGAAGTGCGCCAAAACAGGTGGTGTAGTGAGGGCGGAAATAAGCGTCGTGAAGGCATATGCTTGGTCAGAACCCCATGTGAAAGGTACGTTTTTCTTCAGAAGAGAGGTAAGCGGACGAGCGATGTCTGCGAAGTTCCGAATGAAGCGGCGGAAGTAGGAGCAAAGGCCAAGGAAGCTTCGCACGTCACTTGAGCTACGTGGGGTGGGGAACTCGCGCACGGCTCGAACCTTGTCAGGGTCGTGCTGTACACCATTTGCATCAACCAAATGACCCAGGACTTTGATTTGGCGCCTACCGAAGCTGCATTTTTTGGCGTTCAGTTGAAGACTGGCGCGGCGAAAAACGGCCAGGACTGTAGAAAGTCGATCAAGGTGGGTTGCGAACGTGGAAGAGAAAACTACGACGTCATCTAAGTAGCATAAACATGTTGTCCACTTGAAGCCACGGAGGAGTGAGTCCATCATGCGCTCGAATGTCGCAGGAGTCCAAATGGCATCACCTTGAATTGATAGAGTCCGTCAGGGGTGACAAATGCGGTTTTCTCGCGATCCCGTTCGTCGACAGCAATTTGCCAGTAGCCTAAAGCATGTCGATAGAAGAAAAATAGCTGGCACCATGCAAGCAGTCAAGCGCGTCGTCAATTCGTGGAAGAGGGTAAACATCTTTCTTTGTTATTTGATTAAGGTGGCGATAGTCCACACAAAACCTCCAACTTTGGTCTTTCTTTTTGACCAATACGACAGGGGACGCCCAGGGACTGCAGGAAGGCTCAATAATGTTTTGCGTCAGCATCTTGTCAACTTCTTTCTGTATAGCATGTCGCTCAGTAAGGGAAACACGATAAGGCCGTCTGTGGATGGGGCTGGCATCCCCCGTATTGATTCGATGGGTCACAACGGATGTTTGGCCCAATGGTCGGTCCCCGAAACCAAATATATCAGCGTACGACAGCAAAAGGTCGGAGAGAGCTCTGGCTTGGTCATCTGGCAGATCCGCAGATATCATGCTTGAAAAGAGGTTCGAATGTGAAGAAGCTGATATATGCTGCTCCGACAGATGCTGAGGCGTTAGAGCAGCAACTTCGCAGTCCGCCAATGGAACCAGATCAGCAAGTGCGATGCCATGGGGTAAAACTTGGGTCAAGCGGCTGAAGTTAAGGACGGGAAGAGAGGTGCGGTTAGCAGTGACAGTCACAACGGTATGAGGGAAAATGATGTTGCGACGTAGAACAACATCGGTAATTGGGCAAGTGACGTATGTGCCGTCAAGAACTGCGGGGAACGGGGCCAGCGGAACATAAATAACAGCTTCGGGTGGTAGACGAACAAATTCGGCGGATCGAAGGCGGGGCTTGACATCGCTGGTTTCGGGGCAGTATGGCAGGTCTAAGCGAAGAAGGCCAGTTGAGCAATCAATCAGGGCAGAATGGGCCGTTAACAAGTCGATGCTGAGGATCACGTCATGAGGACAGCGGTCGATAACAGTGAAGAGGACAGGGGTAGTGCGACCGGAAATACTGACGCGCGCAGTGCACAGTCCCACGACGGCAGCGACGCTTCCATCGGCGACACGAACGGCGGATGAAGCGGCGGGTGTGACAACCTTTTTGAGACGGCGGCGAAAGGATGAGCTGAGGACTGAAATTTGGGCACCAGTGTCAATGAGGGCAGTAACAGGGGCACCATCCACACAGATGTCTAGAAGGTTGCGGCGATTAGCGAGGGTCAGCAGAGGATTTTCGGGCCGGGTCGTCAATGCAGCATCACCTCCGGGAGCTGCATTGGTTAGTTTTCCGGAAGAGAGCCAGAGAAGTGAGGAGATGGTTTACGGTGAGGTAGGGGTGAGCGGGACCTCCGGGTCTGAGGCGACGGTGAGCGGCTGGACATGCGCGGAGCTGGCGAGTTAAAGTCACGAGAGCGAGTATCCCGGAAATGGTTTGGGTGTGGATATTCGGCGCTGCGATCTGGAAAGTATCGGGGTCGAGGTGGCGGAATCAAACGGCTGCGGCAATGACGAGAAATATGGCCGACACGTGAACAGGTGAAGCAGATCGGTCGGTCATCCGAGGTTCGCCATTCGTCCGGATTGCGGTAGCGGTAGCGGTATCGCGTCGGCAAGGGCGCAGTTGGAGCCGCAGCTGCTACCACCGGAACGGTGGGTTGGACAGATGGCTGTGCATTAGGTTGGAACGAGGGGTGTGCAGAAGACTGGCCAGAGTTGAAGCCCACGTTCGCGTTGAGGCCCACATTTGCGAACTCCTGGCGAACGACAGATTGTATAAAAGCTATAGTAGCATCTGCCAGCTGAGGAGCGAACGCAACGGGCGCCATAGCTTCTATCTCTCGGCGAACAATTCTGGTCAAGTTTGAAGGCAGCGATGGCTGCTGCAGTGTTGGACTGTCTTCGCACGAAGGCGTAGCAGCTGTATTTGGCAAGCGGTCGAAGCGGGGAGTAATGCGACGGTGTTTTGCTTGCTCAAACTGCGGGCAAACTTGGATGACTGAGTCGACCGTCGGACAGTCTTTGCAAAGCAGCAGATTGTAAACATCGTTTGCAATGCCCTTTAATATGTGACCAACTTTGACTCGGACATGGCGCTGTCCACTTTTCGGCATAAATTTAGAATATCTTGAATATACGACAAATATGATTCCGTGGAAGACTGGGCACGGGATGCGAGGTCCTTTTGTGCGCCGAGCTTGCATCCGATCGGCTTGCCGAATAGATCGCGAAGTTTCTCTTTGCACATATCCCAGGATGTGATATCATCTTCATGCGTCTCAAACCAGACGCGCGCCGTACCCGTCAGATAGAAGATGACGTTTGCGAGCATGAGGGTCGCGTCCCAATGATTGTGCTTGCTTACTCGCTCGTACATACCGATCGAGTCTTCTACGTCGACATGGTCGGTGCCGCAAAAGGTGCCCGGATCACGAGGCTGCGTCATGACGACTATGAAAGCCGGTGGTGCAGCTGAAGCTGATGTCGCGTCGGATGGCATAGTGATGGTACCAATCTGGCGGCCACTACGGAGATCCAGGTTTCCTACAGGTGCACTCCACCAAATGTTAAGGGAAACTTACAAAGCGGTAAAAGCCAGATAACTCTCAGAAGCTCACACCACCAGCACAAACCCAGCTTAGCTTGAGCGTCCTCTTCTTCACAACACCACACCAGTGCGTCGTCGTCATCTAGATATTGCGCACCGTAACAATATGACATATTGTAGCAATCCCGAAGAAGAGGAAACGCATAGAAGAAGACAGGGAAAGGAAGTTGAGAAAGACGAGGAGACTCTCGTGCCCGTGCCTGGACTCGCAGTCGTTCACCAGCTGAGTTCTCTGCCTCCTATACATGTGCAGCGCTCCGACGTCAAACCCCCGTCGTAACAACTTGGTGGCAGGCGCTGGGTACGAATACCCTCACGACGCATCCTCAACCGCTGGAGCCTCGCCGGAGCCGTCGCCTTGCTGGTCTTCCTCCCATTCCTTTGAGAATGCAGCAGACAACTGAGCAGTCCCGAACATTAAGGCGAAGCATTCTCTCCCCGTCTGGTGATGTACCACCCACTGCCTCAAACGCGACGCCACCGCTTCGAGAGCCTCGTTCTTTTGCTGGTCAAGCAGGGGAAGATGTTGATGAGAGACTCACTAATTTTGATCGTGTGAGCAACTTCAACCGCTGGGATTCGATGGCGAAACTCGCGAATGTGTTACTCTTCTTGACGCAGACTGCCTTGGTATGTTACGACAACCACGAAGACTCTCGGACCATGATGGACTTTATTTTTCTTTCCTTTAGCATACCTCAGCATAATATATGTAATATAAGTGCGCAACAAAAACGTGACAAAGAGAAGCGTACGAACGACGGCGCAGATCTGCATCGTCGCTTGTCCACTTCTCCTCTTTGTCACGTTTTTGTTGCGCACTTATATTACAGTTCATCATGGTTCACCAACTCGCCCAATCAGCCATTCTTCTTCTCTCTGACCTCTTGGGAGGACTTTGTAGAAGCTATCAAAGAATGTTTTGGCGATCTGGCTGCAAAGAGGAGGCAGGCTGAGCAGACACTTGCTCAGAGAGCTCAGACAGCAATTGACTTGCACCACATACATCGAGGTAGTACTGAAAATATGCAAGACTGCCGACAGTCGGATGACCGAGGAAGACAAGGTAGGCCATCTGCTCAAAGTCACTGCGGAAGACGTCTACCTCTTTCTCATTGCCGAAAGACAACTTGAGTTCGGTCACCGATGTTATTCGACACTACCGGAAATTCGAGGCCTTCAAGACACGTCGCATTACACCGAAGTTAGGGCCACTGGCAAATGTCCCTACCGTGGCCACCGTCAAAGAAACTCCATCCCGATGTCTCCTATGCGCCATTTGTGAAATCGTTAGCTATGAATTTTCACGGCGTAAGCTGCTTGTCCGGCCGCCCTCTGGCTTCACGGATGAAGCATACACGTTTCCAGCCCATGCCCTTACGTGCCCACCAACGTCCAGCTATACACCAGCCAATGACACCGACTTCGCCTTCCGCGAAGACCTGGGCACCCTGTGACCAAGGCCCAACAGATTTACCGGCAGTCCTCTTATCAGCGCAGAGACCCTCGGTCCTACGCCAACCGGTCACCGCGTTTACCGCGGGAAAGCTACGTCGACCCGAAACATATATTTCAATTTTCGTCGCGTCCTACCTCGCAAGAGCCCAACGAAGCGAAGCTGTTTGATCAGCCTATTCCAGTGTGCTACCAGCGTGGTGTCGCGGGTCACATTTGCCGCTACTGCAAACGACGCGCATCGTTCACGAATCCTCCGACGGCATCGAACCGACGCGCCGTCCGGCTCTACATCGACAGCTATCGGCCAGAACATCCCTCTATGAGGGGCAGTTTTCAAAACGAAGGGCTCCGCACCCATTCTCCAGCGTCTGACCGTAGTGTGACACCGCCTCCGTCTTTCGCGTGCGCCGTTCCCTATCACCACGGCGCCGATCTCCACCACCAACGTAGGAAAACTAGCCAGCGCGGCCAATGGAAGGGAGGTAGCTGGACGATGTGCGCTTCTACCTATTATTCCTCCGTCTGTGTGCATGTGCTTGTTTATGGTTTGCCTACGATGGCGTTGGCAGACACTGGTGCTACTGTTTCAGTAATGAGTTTAGATTTTGAGAACCTTTTGAAGAACAAAGTTATGGTTGTTTGGGACAAAAGTGCCAATTTTTATGGAGTAAGTGGAGAGGTATTGTATCCGGTTGGGGTATGCAGCGTTAACGTTTCTTTGGGGCGCATAGTATTTCCGGTGGAGTTTGAAGTACTGCCCCGATCGACACATGATGTAATCTTTGGAATTGACTTCCTCTGTATGTGCGGCGCTACAGTTGATTGTCGAACGAGAGAGCTAAGTGTCTGTGTTTCTCTTCCTCGTTAACTTTTGGAAGAGACGTCGAATTATGAAGACGTTTTGTGTGTGTGTGTGATGAAGTCGCAGTAACGCCACATTCTGCAGTGTGCGTTCAGGTGTCCTGCTCCCGTCCTAATAATAGCTCTTTTGAGGTTACTGTGGTGCCTCTGAAATTACAGTGCGTAATAAAAAACGTATTTGTGTCGCATTGTTTGGTTTGCGTGAAAGAGGGCCGTACCGGATTGTGGACTATAAATTGCTCAACTGAGACGCAGCGCTTCCGAATTATGTGACTCTCGTTACTCCTTCCCTTGATAACACCGCTCCTCCGCTGACGAGAAGGTTCTTCAGATGATCAGTGCATCGTTGAACATCTCACAACGAAAGATGTTGAAGAACCTATTGACCCAGCACGTGTCCCTCTTTGATTTCGCGCAATCCGACGACTCTCAACGTTTCACGCTGTCGCGCGCACGCTACCGGAGCTGCCCATCCGATCCGCCGAAAGCCGTGTCGCAGTCAGAGCGCCGAGCACGTCATTGACATGTTGAACAGGGGAGTAATTCAGGAGTCCTCCGTTCCTTCGGCTGCTCCCGTGATATTGGTAAAAAAAAAGGACGGAATATGGAGGCTCTGCATCGACTACCGCCCTCTCAACTCCATCACTAAAAAAGATATGTATCCTCTCCCGCGCATCGACGATGCCTTAGATTGCCTTTTCTCTGCATCTTATTTCTCTTCGGTTGATTTGCGATCGGGGTATTGGCAGATTTCGATGAACCCCGCTGACAAAGAAAAAACTGCAATTGTTGCGTCGGACGGCCTATTTTAATTTATTGTGATGCCCTTCGGCCTATGTAATGCGCCGGCCACATTTGAAAGGTTCATGGCTACAATACTGCGCAGCCTCAAGTGGGAAATCTGGACGTGCTATTTAGACGACGTTTATTTTTCGCCGGACTTTTACAGAACATAACACGCGACTAGCTATTGTTTTAGATTTCCTGCAGAAGACTGGCCTTTTCCTGAATTCTAAAAAGTGCCGTTTTGGCGAGCGTCAAGCGCTGGCACTCGGACATCTCGTCTGCCGCGATGGAGTTCGGCCAGATCCACGGAAGACTGCAGCAGTTGCAGCAATTGAACGACCCCAGAATTAAAAGGAGCTCCGCAGGTTTCTGGGGCTGTTGTGCCCCTACTTTCGACGATTCATCCCAAGATTTGCCGACGTCGCTTACCCTCTGACGTCCCTTCTAAAAAAACGTCCCTTTCGACTGGACCTCAGATTGTGACGCGTCTTTCCACCAGCTGAAGTTCCTGCCTACGTCATATCCCATACTACGGCACTTCAACCCCTCCACTCCGACGGAAGTCCTCACTGATGCAAGTGGGATTGGTGTCGGTGGTGTGCTTGTGCAACATTCGGCAACCGGAGAGCATGTAACTGCGTATGCAAGCCGTTGCCTCAGCAAACCTGAGCCTAACTACACTGTTACGGAGCAACAGTGCCTTGCTGTAGTTTTCGCTGTTCAGTGTTTTCGGTGCTACTTATATGGACGTCATTTCACGGTTGTGACGGACCATCATGCCCTGCGTTGGCTTGTCAACCTTCGTGATCCATCTGGTCGTCTGGGACGCTGGGCCCTTCGTCTGCAGGAGTACGACTTCACTGTTTCGTGCAAGAGTGGCCGCAAAAATGCCGATGCAGACTGCCTTTCACGTCTCCCCTTTCCTACGACCGAATGTGACTCTGCTGACTTCGATCACTGCATCTCCTTCGTTGTTCCCAAGTTTCCTGACGCCTCGGCTCTGCGGACTGCGAAAGAGACCGACATAAGCCTCGAGCCACTGCTTGCGCCGTTCGGACTTCCACAGCTCCCAGCCCATTTTGTCTCCGTGATGGCCTTCTGTGCAAAGACATACTCCAGCAATAGCACGAATTTTCTACTTGTAGTTCCCGAGCGTTACCGCTCGTGCATCCTGTGTGCCATGCACGACTCCACTTCCGGTCACCTGGGCCCGCTTGCGCGAACGTGAGGGTATAAGTCCAGTCTTAAGACCGAGTCTAGTCCTATCCGAATCTAAAATTAGACTGGGCTTCCCGGCGGCCGCCGGGCGCTTTCACGAACCGATAAGACTGAACTACAGTCCAGACTTATTGGAGACTGTAGGTACTTTTGGTCCCTAGGCGAGTATTTTAGCCACCGGCAGGAAATGAGACGGGCAGCTGGCGGAAGTCGGCCGCGAACGCGGTCGGCATTCGCGCCGACCAATAGCTGATCACAGTTCCATGTAAACATCCGGCTGGTTTTCTTGCGCGCGCTTTTCGAAAGTTGAAAATGGAACATTTTGACAGCGCTGCCTGTCTGATCATGTATAAACTTTATATAAGAGTGCGAGACACTGGCTATGAGGTTTCGCTCAATTGCGTTCTACATTTCCCTGATCGATTCCAACACTAGGATAATGTATTTAATCCGAGCTGAAATGCAGAGCCGAAGCGCAGAGAGTGAATAGATGTCTCCAGCGCTCACCGACCTCGAGTTCGGTGAGCTCCCCTCGTTTATTCTCAGGCACTTACCTCCGTAGGTAATAGAAATTAAAAGCAACAGCACACTCTTCAAAGAAAGCCCCCCCCCCCCCCTCTCCCGTGCCCACATTTTAAGCATCGTAACTTCCTTTCTTCCTGCTCTGTCCTGAAGGTTTGCTTTGAAGTCAAATTCGCTCTGCACTCAACCACGCAGTGCAAATGAAGTAGCATTTTTTTTTTCTTTTTAACACTATGACGCAGCAAATCGTGTCAAACGGCTGGTAGCAAAACATCATATCAAAAGCACATATTTCCAAAAATGCGGTGGGCGTCTCCAGGCTCATATTTTTAACCATTTGTAATTTTAACAATGACTTTGCCTTTTCCGAGAAAAAAAAAAAGGTAACAACCGCGTGAGCACCCTTGGGTACATTTGCTCTCAAATCCTCTTTTAAAGCGCCTGGTATTGCTAAAGGCGTCCGTCTAGTTATTATTATATATTTTATTTCTAGACGGCGAGTGGTGTTCAGACCAATTGCCATTCCATTGAGCAACAGGCATCCCGTGCGTTTCGGCGTTTTGAAAGTGCGAGGCATGCGTGACTGCGCCGAGGAGCGAGAGAGGCACAGGATCGAGATAAATGAAAAAGACAAAAGACTGCTGGAGGGTCCTCTCTTGGGAAAGGAGAGTGAACTGCACATACACAGAGGCGATGCGGCGGCGCGGCCGCTGACGAGTGTCGTCTGACACGCTCCCGCGCTGGTGTTTGCGATGGGTATCAGGTTAGATGTTTCCAGAGTACACGCACGTACACAGGCCCGGTCCAACGTCAAAATCCGCACGTGAGTGCCGTCGATCGCACCCACAACGCGCGAAAAACTGGCGACCGCGTAGAGATCTCCTTGTACATCTCGCAGCTCGTTCTGCGACGGCCAACTGGAAAAAAAAGAGCGTAGTGATGTTTAGTTCTCCGGCTATGTCATGCTCAGGCTTGCACACCGTCGCGCGCGCACACATGATGAAAAACACGTCGGCCGAACTAAGTCGCGAAATGTGCACGGTGAGTGATACCTTCGCGTTACTCTGCGCGTACATATATACACACTTGAGAGATCCTACGTACAGCACGCATGCTCAGCTGCTCCGACCGCAAGGTAACGCGCCGACTCAAGATAAGCAAGCGGCAATGAAACAAGCGAGGGAAGCAGATAAGGAGGCTTACCGGATCCAGTCTTTGTTGCGGTGGACGAGGACGAGAAGAACTCGACATACTATGCGGCTTGCTGCCGATTCATGGGCCCCGATCATATACCCAGCACTAATCAACCGGAGGAAAAAACTTTGAGCGCCAGCATCCCTGCAGCTCGGCGCTCAGAGCACCGCGTCGGGCGCTCGATTTCAGGGCGAAGCATGTCGGCAATGAGCCGCCCCGGCCGAAGCGTAGACGCCGCTGCTCCTCGCTGAACGTATCGAGGGGATTCGCGCTGTCACGGAACACACACGTTCGCGGCGCAACGAGCATCTCGAGGCAGACCAAGCGCAGCCATGTTGGACTGACTATAAGACTGGATAATCTATTTTGTTTCGTGCAAGGGTCTTATCGGCTAGGGAACGTTTAGACTCCAATAAGATTTGATTACGCCTGAAGATCGGAATAAGACTACACTTAAATGTTTCGTGCAAGCGGGCCCTCGGCTCTGCGCCAGCCCTCCACCGTGCCCGCGAATGGGTATATTGGCCGAAGATGCGCCAGACGACTGAGCAATATGTGGCAAGCTGCACTGAGTGTCAACGGCACAAACGTCCTACGTCCACGCCTCAGGGCCTTCTGCATCTTGTGACTCCACCCCATGGTGCATTTGAGAGTTGGAATCGACCTTATGGGTCCCCTCCCGAAATCTTCCGATGTAAATCGCTGGATCGTGGTTTGTGCCGACTACCTCACTCGCTGCTGCGAAACGGCCGCTCTTCCTTCAGCCACCGCTCGCCGCGTGTCCATGTTCTTGCTCCGTTCCGTCATCCTGCGCCATGGACTTCCGCGAGTGATCATCAGTGATCGAGGCCGGCAGTTTACGGCAGATGTGGAAGACCTTCTCCGTTTGTGCACATCACATTTTCGACACTCCACGCCATACCACACTCAAACCAACGGTTTGACGGAGCGCGCCAACCGCACACTCGTCAACATGCTCTCTATGTACATTGCATCAGACCACAAGAACTGGGATACAATACTGCCATTTATAACGTTTGCCTTCAACACTGCAACACATGAGACGGCCGGCTACAGCCCGTTTTTTCTTCTCTATTCCCGTGATCCTCGGTATTCTCTCGACACGATTCTTCCCTATTCCGTCCACGACGAACCTTGCATCTCCGAAACTCTTTGTCGGGCCGAAGAAACTCGTCGTCTCGCCCGTTTGCGGATTCTGGCTTCGCAACAGCGTTCCAAAGCTCGGTAAGACAGACAGCATCGCCTTGTGTAGTACGCACCAGGAGACTTAGTGTGGCTTTGGCGACCTCTCCGGAAACGTGGTGCATTACTCTGGCCCTCATGTTGTCCTCGACCGCGTCAGTGACCTGAATTACGAAATCGCACGCATGACCGCAACTGGTCGTCGCTCAGCTACTACGGAACTCGCTCATGTCGCCCGGATGAAGCCGTAACAATCCCGTGGGAACGACTAACTCCCTCGCCCAGGGGAGCTTTCGCTGTCCCGGGGGGAAGTGTAGCAATCCCGAAGAAGAGGAAACACATAGAAGAAGACAAGGAAAAGAACGTTGAGAAAGACGAGGAGACTCTCGTGCCCGTGCCGGACTCGCAGCCGTTGGTGAGCTGAGTTCTCTGCCTCCTCGACTTGTGCAGCGCTCCGACGTCAAACCCCCGTCGTAACAATATGTTACACAATACTGTCAGCTCTGTTACAATCGCCCGCAAATGTCAGATGTACAATCGCATACCTTACCACCGGTATTGTCGTTTCTATTTCATAAGGATGGCTATATCGAACAGCGTTAGCCATCACTCCACTGACGTTGGCCAATATGGCATATGCTGGACAATACTGTCTGTCTACTTTGTTACCATGTCCCGCCAAAATCAGATATACACTTTAGTCAACATTGTCTTGTCTGTTTCGGCTACTGGTCAATATTAGATGCAAATTAGCGTGTGGCTGGAAATATATATATATATATATATATATATATATATATATATATATATATATATATATGTGAAGGGCCGCCCGTATAGATAACAGCGAAATCGCTGAACGGCGAAAACTACCGCGAGGCATTCTTGCTCAGTGATTGTGTAATTTCGTTCAGGTTTGCTTAAGGAACGACTGGCGTAAGCAATAACGTGTTCCTTGTCGCCGTAACGCTGAATCAGCACAGCACCAATGCCAACACCACTGGCGTCCGTGTGCAGTTCCGTTGGAGCAGAAGGGTTGAAATGGCGGAGAATCGGATGTGACGTTAGTAAAAACTTGAGCTGGCAAAAAGAAGAGTCACACTCTGATGTCCACTCGAAGGGAGCGTCTTTGTGGAGAAGGCACGTAAGCGGGTTAGCAATGTCAGCAAAACGGGGAATGAAGCGGCGGAAATATGAGCACAGCCCTAGGAAACTTCGGAGTTCCTTCACGTTCTGAGGTGTTGGAAACGATGCAACGGCCGCAGTCTTTTGAGGGTCAGGTCTGACGCCTTCACGATCGACGAGGTGTCCTAGTACCAAAATCTGGCGCTCACCGAAGCGACACTTCTTCGAATTAAGTACTAGACCGGCGTTGTTGAAGCAGTCAAGCACGAGAGCGAGGCGTTCGTTGTGCTCTTCGAATGTCCGGCCAAAAATGACGACATCATCGAGGTAGCACATACATATTTGCCATTTTAGTCCCCGTAGGATAGAGTCCATAAATCTCTCAAAAGTTGCAGGAGCATTGCAGAGCCCGAAAGGCATTACACTAAATTCAAACAGGCCGTCGGGTGTGATAAATGCCGTTTTTTCCTTATCGTCAGGGTGCATAGGGATCTGCCAATATCCCGATCGCAGATCGACGGATGAAAAATATGATGCCGAGAACAGACAATCTATGGCGTCATCGATCCGCGGAAGGGGATACACATCCTTCTTTGTTGCAGCATTCAGACGGCGATAGTCGACGCAAAAGCGAAATGTACCATCTTTCTTCTTCACCAGAATTACAGGGGCGGCCCAGGGACTGCATGACTCTTGAATAACACCCTTTTCCAGCATATCCCGAACCTGCTCACTGATGACCTGGCGTACTGTTGGTGACACTCTGTACGGCTTCTGTCGAATTGGGTGTGAGTAGCCTGTGTCAATGCGATGCCGGGTACGTGTCACGGGAATGCACCGCGAGCCGCTAGGCTCGGAAAAATCAAATATGGAAGAATACTTGACCAGTAAGGCCTCCAAAGCGTCACGCTGGTCCCTGGTTAGAGAGCGGCTGATCATCCGATGTAGTTGCGAGTCAGGGGCTGGAGCGGCAGCACTTTCGCCGGGTGCATCAGTAACCAAAGCCACCGACGGGGCGTCGTCTTGGCTACAGGTCGCTATCTTCATATTCACAGGCAACACTACTGGTTGCGAAGAACAATTAATGGTCCACAGCCGTGAGCAGCCCTTGACCACCGACAGTAGGCAATGAGGAACCAGAATGTATTTCTTTGCACAGTTAGAATGAAGCGGTGCCACTGTAGCGTCGAAGGTGTCGGAAGCACGGCTGGGGCACAAAACTGGGACGCACACCATAGACAAGGCTGGCACATTGGTATCCTCTGTTACACAGAACACATCTTCACGGACAGGCGGCTTCTCTAAGAGTCCGGAAGGAAGGGAACCATCAACGCAGAGTTCCCCAGAGCGGCAGTCGACCGTAGCGCCACACATTCTCAAAAAGTCAATACCTAGAATTATGTCATGCGTGCATCGCGAAAGCACTGCAAACTCCGCTGCGAATACCGTTCCACCCAGGGACACCGAAGCACTACACATTCCCAGGGGACACAACACCTCACCACTCGCGCCATGAAAATTCACATTTCTGTCCCAAACAAACATAACTTTGCGTCCTAACCGCTTCTTAAACGATAAACTCATTATTGAAATGATTGCCCCGGTATCCACTAAAGCCATTGTCGCCACACCATCCACAAGCACATAGACCGTGTTCTTTAACATAACAACAGATGGAGGAATTTCTTCAGGCAGCGCACAGTCTCCAGCGGCCTGACCTCCAGCAGCCGCGCTGACTAGTTTTCCGGCAAAGGCGATGCCGACCGCCTTCGTGGTCGTGGTGACGGAAAGCGGCGCGCAGAAGAGGCAGGTGGTGGTGAGACACTTCGTTCGGAAGCAGGGGAGTTGTTGCGCGGTCCATTGGTCTGGGGATATTCATACGAAGATGGGGGCCATTGCCAATTAGAGTCGTAGAAACGGTTACGTGGCGGAGCATTTTGGACGGGCCTATCGTAACGGGTGAGTGGGCGGCTGCGGCAGTATCGAGCTATGTGCCCCTCAATGCCGCAGCGTCGGCACACGGGGGCTGTGCGACGAAAAACTTGTTCCCTGGAGGGCTCCGAGGAGACAGGGTGCATTGGGTAGCGAAACTCATCTTCAGGTTTTCGGGTTGGACGCCGGAAATAGCGAGCAGGTGGTGGTTGAGGATGGTACTCATAGTGCTGATCATAGGGCGACAAGAAGTTAGTAGGGCGCGAGTCGTAGCGAGCTGGGCGACCAGGGCTATCGAACCTTGGCGTCGGGCTGTTGGAGTAAGCGTCCGCCTGTGCCGTATTGATAGAATTCACAATGGGCATCGACGGGAGCAGGGAGGGAGGCCCTCGAGAGCCGACAACGTCAGAGGGCAATGATGATGGAGACCGCACAGGGGGCTCGAACCGCTGCAGTTCCTCACGAACTATTTGCCGGATCGTCGACGACAAGTCCATGAAGTTGTCTTCAATGCTCGCCACAGATGGAACGTTGGCGAGCCGCCCAAATTTTGGCGTTATGCGACGAGTCTTCAATGTCTCGAATGTGCGAACATGTCGAATGACATCACAGACGGCGTTCAGGTCACCTTTGGCAATTAGAAAATTATAAACATCATCTGCGATGCCCTTCAGAAGATGTCCTACTTTATCTTCCTCGGTCATATTAGCGCTTGCAGTTTTACATAGCTTCAGGACCTCCTCTATGTAAGTTGTGCATGTTTCCCCAGGTAGCTGAGCTCTGTGCGTAAGCGTGTGTTCAGCTCGCTTCCTTCGTGCAAGACAGTCACCGAAGCACTGCCGCAATTCAGTAACAAAACGGCCCCAGGTGGTAAGAGAGTCTTCGTGGTTTTCGAACCAAACAAGAGCGGTATGGGTTAGGAAAAAAACCACGTTTGCGAGTTTAGCGGCGGCGTCCCATCGATTGTAGCGGCTCACCCGTTGGTAGTGGGTCAACCACTCGTCAACGTCCTCGCCTGCCGCTCCCGCGAAAGCCCGGGGCTCCCGATAGTGATGCGAAGAACTGTTCGCTGCACCCGCAGGCCGATCTTCAGCCTGGATCACCGCGTCACCTCGGGCTGCTTGCGGGTCATTGGCCGATTGCATGGCGCTGGTTTGCGGTTCGAGGCCCGCAAGGCGACGACTCCGGCGAGGCTCCAGTTGTGTCGGTGCTGTCTGTAGCGCCAGGGATCGTTACCCCGCACCTCCACCACAATGTTACGCCCTTAGCGTCGCGACGGAGACGTTCTAGTTGGTTCAGTAAGCTGGGCACACACGGTTAGCGGGAACGACACAAGTGCCACCAGACAAAGGTCGAACGGGCGCGCACACTTCTTCTTCCTCTTCCTTCTTTCTTCCTCCGTGCTCTGTTTTAGAACAAGTCCGTAACAATATATATATTGAGGGGGTTGCAGCTCGAATGGGTCCGGTAGGGCATGGACTTAAAGTAGGTGACACACGGTAGAAAAAACAACACTTTATTCCGACGTTTCGGCCGGGGTCCGGCCTATGTCAAGGAATGTCATTCCTTGACAAAGGCCGGACCCCGGCCGAAACGTCGGAATAAAGTCTTGTTTTTTCTACCGTGTGTCACCTACTTTAAGTCTATATATATATATATATTGTGAGCACTGTGTGGCCCTTCATCGTCCATACGGCTGAACGTGCTGCTTCATCTTCATCCTGCTTTCTTTTGTAGATACCCATCGTCCTCGCGGAGTGTGGTTGACTGCAGTGTGCGACCAAGGCTTCAGGTCTGCAATAAAACCTGATCCCCCAAGTCCGACCTTCGCGTTACCTTACACGCCGTGGAGGTGCGCCTTGATTTCCCCGCTGCTTCGTCACCTGCATCCACCTGGAGCTCCGTTCTGGCCGCCGCTTGACCCCGACCACCATCGTCATGACTCAAGAAGGCCACTCCCCTATTCCGGCTTCTACCAACTCGACTCAAGCTCCCCTTGCCACTTGGACTGTCAGTAGCCGTCAGCGCGACCCGCAGATGTCCGCCGGTCTCCGCGGCGACAACGCTGATGACTGGCTCGACAGCTACGACCAGATCAGTGTTTTCAACCGGTGGGATAATTCTCTTAAACTAATTAATGTGTCCTTTTATTTGCCGGATGTGGCCAAAACGTGGTTCCTAAATCATGAATCGACAATTCCGGACTGGGTTACCTTTAAACAAAAGTTACGCCAGATTTTCTGCGCCCCTACTGTTCGCACGGAGTCCGCCAAGAAGAAGCTAGAAGCCCGACTTCAGCGGTCCAATGAGACCTATACCTCTTATATAGAAAGTGTTCTTGCACTTTGCCGGCGCATAAATGACACCATGCCAGAGGCCGAGTGAGTTCGGCACGTCCTTAAAGGTATTGGGCAACTCGCCTTTAACGCCCTGGCTGTGCAGAATCCTGCCACTATCCCAGAACCACGCCAACTAAAACAACTAAAGCCATCACCTATAAAATATTTATCTAAAGAAGTATCAACTGCTGTTAAAAAGATGTCACAAAGGACCGGGTCCACGCAAGACCCTATACAAATGCCGTTGCGCTGCAGATAAGGCAGATTATTAAAAAGAGTAAACGTAGAGCTTAAGTAAAATTGCAATAAATAGATAAAATTATCCACCGACAATCCTGAAGAATTCTGAAAAGGCACCCCACCGTTTGCTTCAATACATTCCTTTACAGCCAACAAAAGCTGGTCTTGAGGAATAGAGTAAAACAAGTATTTCACATCTACTGAAAACCCAAAGCCAATATCGTCAGTACTCTGTAGAAAATCAACATCAACCGATTTTTTTGTCAGGGTAGGGTCGTCCAAAACATGTGATTTTAGATGCTTCTGCCAAGAGCCGCTGACGTTTTTTTTTTTTTTTTTCATGTACCACTCTCGCTGATAATAGTTCGGGATGGTATTTCTGGCTTGTGGGTCTTGGCTGTAAAGAAAGCATTTGGGCTATTACCTCGACTTATTTGTATCCCTAACAAGCGCGTCCAGGTTTGAATTTTTGCAAACGTTGATGAACTTTGTCTTAACTACAACAGCACTTTTTTTACCTGTATATCGTTTTGAGCGCAGCACGTGCTTTCTGGTTATACATTTTTGTCAGGCAAAATAACAAACCCCGTCTCTTTGTCAAGTTGAACAAGCTTAAGGCTTTTCTGCCTAAAGAAGGTAACGACCCCTTTCAACACTCGATCAGTCTGCACACTTTCGCGGTTTGATGAACAGTTATGCAAACAGTCCACGCCTTCTAGAAGGCAATGGTCTTGGTCCTCTGCATCTTTTACTTTAAGGGCCATTTTTCTGTTTGCAGCGATCAGCTCATGTGCCGGAATAGCAAGCTCCAAACTGTATTTGAGTAATTTTTTAAGAAGTCCTATGACGGGTTGTCTGGCACAGAGAGATCCCCAAGGACTGTTACATTTCTCTTAATATGTGGTGTCCTCTTCTCCCCCAACTAGAATAGCAGCTGGTTCTAGATCCCTCTCCAATGAAATTCTCTGAGTTGAGCAGCTGTTTTCTTTATGGAAGATAGCCTTCTCACGGCGAATCAATCAGGATGATCATGTTAGCATACCATCCGCAACCTGTCTTGGAAGAGACAAATTTGTCGCCAAAGTTCTGAGCGCATAATGTGCATACTCTTTTGACATGTCTCCACGACGGTTTGACAGAGCCGAAGGCAGCACTTACTTCTTCGGGAATGAGCCCCTTGCGCCTGCAGAAAGCACACCGACTTGCCTGGCAAGTTCCGCACACGATGTGCGTCGATAAAAGGCCCTTAGTTCGAAACCAAAGCCGAACACAAAAGAAAGGGCCCATTACATAAGAAAGATACTGCAGGAAAGGGAAACTGAAGCGTTTGCTGAGAAATTCGGGTTTAGGATGATTTTGGAATTTTTCTGTACCCTGAACTAAAATATCACATTGCAATTGAGCGTAGAAAACGCCGAATAACCTTTTTTTTTGCAAAAATACGGGCTGGGCGCCGCAGGCAAGCTAAGCGAACTAAGTCGCTTCCGGTGATTGGTTTAAAGATTCGTGACGTCAATATTGGTGTGGCTCTCTGTGTGCTGCTGCAGCTACCACGACAAACGCTGCAACGCAGGAGAATAAGATCGTGTGTTCGTGTTATCGCCGATCTTGATGCAAATATTTGTACGTATGGATGGCTTTCATCCTACCAATAAGCTCAGTTTTCCTCTTTAATTTTTCAACCTGAAGAATCGCTACATTTGCGCTCTACTGCACCCCCGGAGAGCGTCGGTTCGTTCTTGACTGCCAGCGAAAGCGAAGTGGAATTTTCAAGCAAGGGGAAGTGAAATGGTACGTATCTCGATTTGATTTTGAGTTCTTGGGTGCATCGATGCTCGGTGTGCGTGGTAGTACGCCAGACGACGGCTGATAGAGCTCGCGCAGGTGTCTTAATTATCACGCTGTTTCCTTGTTGCGTTGTGTCGATCGAAGCGTGCGGGTTGTTATGCAGGCATTTGGCTGTCAGACTTTCGAGCTAGCTAACGGTCGCATTATTTCTGTCGCAAGTGCAGTTATCGGCAAACTATTTCAAAGAATAGGCTACTGCTGCAAAATTTAAGAGCACTGTGCAACAGCGCGATCGACATGCAACCGTGGCCGTAATCATTCATCTTCCCGTAAAGGTATAATTTTTTTTCGATATCCGCACGTTTGTTTTCAGTATTTTCTGAATAATGCTGTACACCTTTTCAGATATTTGCGTATAGTTTTGGTATGGGAGCATTATCACAGCGTTTTGCTTGCAATCTTTTGTGCTCGTGCAGGCCCTGCGTCGCAATCTCCGAAGAAGACTGGCGCTCTTAGTAATACCAGAATAATAGTAATACCGGCACCAGCGGGCCCGATGCGTAACAACAACGAATACTTCAAAGGTGCCTTAATGAAAAAATGATTGCTCATAGCTGCACTGCCACGGAAAAGAAGCTGTGAATCGTTAGGAAACAACGTTATTCTTTAAACCGATGAGTGACGTTGGTGGTAGTTTGAGCAGTTTGGTAGATTTGCATTTTTCGTTTCTCAAGTGGATAGAATATAATTAAGGTGGAAGAAAAAAAGAAAACACAAAGTACGGTACACAACACAAACGCTCAGGAGTGCTTGTATTGTGTGTTGTTAGTGTGTTTTTTCTTCGCGGTCTCACTATAATCTACAATATGCACCAACTCCCCCAGAAATAAGTTTTTATGAAGGATGAAATATGCATGCTCTGCATTTGCAGTTTTCATACATTGTGTGGAAAAGGCTAGGCAGGCACCGCAGACAAATCATGCTGAGCTTTGTGCTGAATACTGCAAGTAAAATTACCTTACTGCAGAAAGGAATTACATGGGATTAATGCATTCTTACACTTGCTGAGGTTAAGTAAGTCCCTGTAGCACAGCCCAAGGGATTTGCATTTTTATCCCTGTTATGGGAGATCTGGAAGTGCTCTTGAATACCTAAGCTCGGGAATAGGGTGACAACGAGACTTGTCGACACTGCAAAACTGTGAATACTTGAGGCGTGCAACACGCCTGCTCACAAGACATGAGAGCAAATCTTTAGGCTTTGTAAAAGCTATGCAGGATGTGCAACTATTCCTACAAGATATGTGTTTTACGCATAATTATTCCTTTTTTTTTCATGCATAATTATTCATGCATAATTATTCCTTTTTTTTTTATTCATTTATTTCATAACTGAAATAAATTTTTGTTCTTGCCTCATGGTAGCCAAATGATGTGTAAAATGCCTGAAAAATGAGCACATGGATATACACACAAAGCAAAATAGTCAGTGAGTTGAAAATTAGCTTTATGCAAATCTGTTGGAATTCAACTAACCTGTAAAGAGCAAATGAGACAGTACTCTTTTATTCTGAACAACGCAATATTTTCAACCAGTTTTATTAGTGGCTTACTTTTTACATTTGTAAAAGCCATTCATGCAATCACACTGATTTGCAGTGTTTGAAATTTAATGAAATTGTTTTCCACAAATCTTCTAGAAGAAAAGCCAAGAATAATGTTTGTAAGAACAGCCCTAAAAATCTATCCGCAAAGGAATGCAGTGAAATACCCTTATGAAAGCAAAGCGGTTTCCCTATAGCATGAGATAGCAAATACGGCAATGCTGGAAAGCGACTCATAGGCACAAAAAAACATCAGTATATCATTGACGGAGCGGCTTCAATGGTGTTACAGGAATGCGATCAGTTTGAAAAGTGATGTGCACAACGTTTCAGCAATGTTCAAGCATACTGCTTAATACTTAGTGCGCTAAGTCTAGTAGAGCATATTTCGACAAAAGTGTTCATGATTCCTGCTGTGAAATGGACGACTGTTAGTACAAACGTTTGCCAAGTGGCGAAGGTAGTTGGTATTTTTAACTGTTTCAGATTAGTGTGCATCACTCAATCACAATGTGAAAGAGCATTGGACTAGGGTAGAGGGGAAGCCTCAGTTCACCGGTCGAGCCAACATTTCGACAAGTGGACTTGTCCTCCTCTGGGCCAGACGAAGACCACTCCACTTGTCGAAACGTTGGGTCGACCTGTAAACTGAGGCTTCCCCCCACTTCCATTGTTAAATGTTCTATCCATACTGTGTGGCAATTGTCTTCCTCTCGTTCTGTCTAGATTACTCATCTCAAGTGATACAGGCGAAAAATTTTAAAATGAGCGCAAACGTGCCATTTTCGGTGCTGCTTTAGTTCATCAGCAGCATCGGTTTGTGCTGCGCAACAATTTATTTGTACTGAAGGGAAGCCTTGACAAATTTCTCCAGAGACAAATAACCATCCTCAATTCATGACTACATTCATCTGATGCTCTGAACTACGGTTCAGAGGTATAGAGTGAATGCATAATGATTTTGTTTGTGGAGGCATATAAGAAATACTGTAAGTACTACTAAATGTACCATATGCTGCGTATTCTTCACAATTTCCTACAGAGCTGAACAATTTTATAATATTTGTATTGTCTCACTGAACCAAGAAAACTATTTTCTGCAATGCATGGTGTGATAACGTGATAACATGGCGATGCGGTCATTTGGTGTACCATGTTGCTGCCATTTATTTTTATTTTTATTTCACAAATTACACGAGACAAAAGGGAACCAGGGACTTCTCAGACTACAGATCATTACAATCTTGTTTTTCCATCGACTCACCTAATTACTGAAAATAAAGGCCTCTCCCAATGACCTGCAAACAACTAACCCTCTACTATGCTGGCTGTAACCACTGTACTCAAAAACCATAATCTCAGCTGCCCTTCCTGCTCTCTTTATTTTCCTTGAGATTTCCTCCTTTCTTTACCACAGTTAAAATCACCTTAAGAAATCATCCTTCCTGGTTACAGTAATGTATCTTAGCCTACAAAACATACCAGAATTGGAGCAATAAACAAACAATACTTTCATGAAAACTCAGTACCACCAAAAAAGCACTATAGCGGTGCAGTATTTTGCAAGACAGAGACAGTGCACTGCAAGGGGAGGACCTTCTAAAAATGCAGCCCACATGAAAGTATGCAAACTGTATAGTTATGTGATGTATAGACTTTTCAAACAAAGGTAAGCTAATTAAAACAGCACTCACAAAAAACTAGTTTCACAATAAAAAGCATTTTACAGCAAGACATTCGAATGAAGGCAGTGGGATTGCAAAATGTTTCTGTTCCAATTTCTATGCATAAATTGCATTCAAGACTGAGCAAAGATTCATAAGCAAGTGAAATAACACATCAAGAATAGAAACCCTTTCGCGTGCAGAACAAGGGTTCACTCGTTTACACAGAAAATATCACAATTCACCATACAAAGAATCTCTTCTATTTCACGTACGTCAGTATCCCCTTAATCTAAACCTGAATGTAAAACTATGCGTGAAATATTGTCGTAGTCTAAAGGCTAAAACAGTGGGCCTTGAAAGCTCATGTTACCAAGTGCCTTTTTTCAACGAATGCATTAATCATGAAATAAATGTCTTTCAAGACATTTTGCGTTTCAACACCTTCAAGCAGGCATCGAATAAATCGGATGAAACAAAGAAATTTACCAATGCAGACAATGGTTTGATTGCAAAGAAAACTTCAATTGCCAGCTTCACTTTAAGTTTGTGGCTAGCTGCCAGCCACAGCAAGTTTTGCAGTTTTCTTGCATTCATATACACCTCGTCGGTATCATCAGCGCAACACCTGTTTTTGCTACGCGAGGGTAGCTGCTGCTGAGTGGCGAAACGTTGGGTCGACCTGTAAACTGAGGCTTCCCCCCACTTCCATTGTTAAATGTTCTATCCATACTGTGTGGCAATTGTCTTCCTCTCGTTGAATGAATGAATCAGACCGTCATCTGACGGTCTGATTCATTCTTGACTTAGGGTTTCCAGCTTCAGATATCACATAGGCCATCAGTTTCTGCACATAATCTGTTCAGTTCAGTTCAGTCGTTCAGTCGTGTCCGATTCTGACCCTATGGACCATGTCACGCCACGCTTTCCGGTCTCTCACTATCTTCCTAACATTACATAACTTCATCTGCAGTGCCTCGAGGATGCCATCTAATCATCTAACAATTTTATAATATTTGTATTGTCTCACTGAACCAAGATAACGATTTTCTGCAATGCATGGTGCGATAACGTGATAACATGGTGATGCGGCTTGTTGCACGTCTCAAGTATTCACAGTTTTGCAGTGTCGACAAGTCTCGTTATCACCCAATTCCCGAGCTTAGGTATTCAAGAGCACATCCAGATCTCTCATAACAGGGATAAAAATGCAAATCCCTTGGGCTGTGTTACAGGCACTTCACTTAACCTCAGCAAGTGTAAGAATGTATTAATCACATGTAATTCCTTTCTGCAGTAAGGTAGTTTTACTTGCAGTATTAAGCACAAAGCTCAGCATGATTTGTCTGCTGTGCCTGCCTAGCCTTTTCCACACAATGTATGAAAACTGCAAATGCAGGGCATGCATATTTCATCCTTCATAAAAACATATTTCTGGGGGATTTGGTGCATATTGTAGATAATAGTTAGACCGCAAAGAAAAAAACACAGTAACAACACGCAATACAAGCACTCCTGAGCGTTTGTGTTGTGTACCGTTACTCTGTGTTTTTTTTCGTCCAGCTTAATTATATTCTATCCACTTGAGAAACGAAAAATGCAAATCTACCAAACTGCCCAAACTACCACCAACGTCACTCACCTGTTTACAGAATTATGTTGTTTCCTAACGATTCACAGCTTCTTTTCCGTGGCAGTGCAGCTATGAGCAATCATTTTTTCATTTAGGCAGCTTTGAAGTTTTCGTTGTTGTTACGCATCGGGCCCGCTGGTGCCGGTATTGCAATTATTCTGGTATTACTAAGAGCGCCAGTCTTCTTCGGAGATTGCGACGCAGGGCCTGCACGAGCACATAAGATTGTAGGTAACACGCTGTGATAATGCTCCCATACCAAAACTATACGCAAATATCTAAAAAGGTGTACAGCATTATTCAGAAAATACTGAAAACAAACGTGCGGATATCGAACAAAATTATACCTTTACGGGAAGATGAATGATTACGGCGACGGTTGTATGTCGATCGCGCTGTTGCAGAGTGCTCCTAAATTTTGCAGCAGTAGCCTATTCTTTGAAATAGTTTGCCGATAACTGCACTTGCGACAGAAATAATGCGACCGCTAGCTAGCTCAAAAGTCTGACCGCCAAATGCTGCGTAACAACCCGCACGCTTCGATCGACACAACGCAACAAGGAAACAGCGTGATAATTAAGACACCTGCGCGAGCTCTATCAGCCGTCGTCTGGCGTACTACCACGCACAGCGAGCATCGATGCACCCAAGAACTCAAAATCAAATCGAGATACGTACCATTTCACTTCCCCTTGCTTGAAAATTCCACTTCGCTTTCGCTGGCAGTCAAGAACGAACCGACGCTCTCCGGGGGTGCAGTAGAGCGCAAATGTAGCGATTCTTCAGGTTGAAAAAACTAAAGAGGAAAACTGAGCTTATTGGTAGGATGAAAGCCATCCATACGTACAAATATTTGCATCAAGATCGGCGATAACACGAACACACGATCTTATTCTCCTGCGTTGCAGCGTGTGCCGTGGTGGCTGCAGCAGCACACAGAGAGCCACTCCAATATTGACGTCACGAATCTTTCAACCAATCACAGGAAGCGACGGAGTTCGCTAAGCTTGCCTGCGGCGCTCAGCCCGTATTTTTGCAAAAAAAGGTTATTCGGCGTTTTCTACGCTCAATTGCAATGCGATATTTTAGTTCAGGGTACAGAAAAATTCCAAAATGCATCCTAAACCCGAATTTCTCAGCAAACGCTTCAGTTTCCCTTTACTGCAGTATATTTCTTATGTAGTGGGCCCTTTCTTTTGTGTTCGGCTTTGTTTTCGAACTAAGGGCCTTTTATCGACGCACATCGTATACGGAACTTGCCAGGCAAGACGGTATGCTTTCTGCAGGCGCAAGGGGCTCATTCCCGAAGAAGTAAGTGCTGTCTTCGGCTCTGTCAAACCGTCGTGGAGACGTGTCAGAAAGAGTATGCACATTATGCGCTCAGAACTTTGGCGACAAATTCGTCTCTTCCAAGACAGGTTGCGGATGGTATGCTAACATGATCATCCTGATTGATTTGCCGTGAGAAGGCTATCTTCGATAAAGAAAACAGCTGCTCAACTCACAGAATTTCATTGGAGAGGGATCTTGAACCAGCTGCTATTGTGGTTGGGGGAGGAGAGGACACCACATATTAAGAGAAATGTAACATCCCTTGGGATGTCTCTGTGCCAGACAACCCGTTATAGGGCTTCTTAAAAAATTACTCAAATACAGTTTGGAGCTTGCTGTTCCGGCACATGAGCTGATCGCTGCAAACAGAAAAATGGCCCTTAAAGTAAACGATGTAGAGGACCAAGACCATTGCCTTCTAGAAGGCGTGGACTGTTTGCAGAACTGTTCATCAAACCGCGAAGGTGTGCAGACTGATCGAGTGTTGAAAGGTGTCGTTACCTTCTTTAGGCAGAAAAGCCTTAAGCTTGTTCAACTTGACAAAGAGACGCGGTTTGTTATTTTGCCTGAAAAAAATGTATAACCAGAAAGCACGTGCTGCGCTCAAAAAGATATACAGGTAAAAAAAAGTGCTGTTGTAGTTAAGACAAAGTTCATCAACGTTTGCAAAAATTTAAACCTGGACGCGCTGGTTAGGGATACAAATAAATCTAGAGGTAATAGCCTAAATGCTTTCTTTACAGCCAAGACCAACACGCCAGAAATACCATCCCGAACTATTATCAGCGAGAGTGGTTCATGGAAACAAAAACGTCAGCGGCTTTTTGCAGAAGCATCTAAAATCATATGTTTTGGACGACCCTATCCTGCAAAAAGATTGGTTGATGTTGATTGTCTACAGAGTACTGACGATATTGGCTTTGGGTTTTCAGTAGATGTGACATACTTGTTTTACCCTATTCCTCAAGACCAGCTTTTGTTGGCTGTAAAGGAATGTATTGAAGCAAACGGCGGCGTGCCTTTTCAGAATTATTCAAGATTGTTGGTGGATAAAATAACAGCTTGAGGGGCAAGTTGGTGCATCATCGTATTCAGATATGTGGCGCAAATAAACACAAACACAGGAGAAGATACACAGCACACGCGCACACTACCAACTGTAAGAAGAACCGGAAAACACTTCCTCTTCTACACTCAGGCACGTCTCAACATCCTCTTCTTCTCATTTTCCTCTTCTTTGCCCAGGGGGAAAATGGCACTCACTTCCTCGCAGACCTTAACCTTGTCCAAACATGGCGGTGACCAATCTCTTCTTCCTCTTCTTCTATTCTTCCTCTTCTTTCCCAAGGGAATATTGACACTTTCTTCCTCTCAGCCCGAAAACATCAACCAATCATGACAGTCACAAAATCTATACCGTCTTGTAAATCCACACCTCTGCTTTGCCCTGCAGCTCCTACCACGCTGGACAGGCAAATATCACCAAAAAGTCACAAGTCATTCACTAAAAACACCACCACACATATACAGTAGGACATGTCCATCTACACCCCATAAACTTAAGTAGTCCCTATATAATGAGCAACTTTATCTTGCCAACATCTAAGAAGCCACGAGGCCCATGTACTTGAGGGGAAAAATTCAGTAAACTCTCATGGCCCCAAAACGTAAAATGAGTCCAAGAATAACAACTTTAGGCCAAGATTAACAGCTAGAGGCCCGATAATAATCTCATTCTTTGCATAACTCAGGAGGATTGCTCAATAAAATTAAATTCTTTTCTACGTAAACTTAACGAAGCTTCACTAATGCATCTCTCATCTTTCTTCTGTATCCAATACGCCTCTAAAATTTCGCGTGCCATCTTATCCCGACTCTTGCCTAATATGTTTAGCCTGCTGAACAACGGCTCACACTTGCACTTTTGGCAGTGCAAGGCTAAATTTGACCCTTTGCCATTTTCTATGGACTTCTCATGTTCCCTCATTCTATCATTAATACATCTTTCTGTTTGCCCAATATATAGATTACCGCACGTCAGAGGAACCTCATAAATCACCCCCACCCGACATCCAATAAAACTCTTAGCATGCTTCTTATCGCATTGCCCTTTGTTTTTTCTTCCTATTATTGCACATAACCCACCCAGTTTATTGGGTGCAGAAAACACAACTGGCACCTCAAACCTACTAGCCACCTTTTTCAGGCAGTGTGCAACTCTATGTATATAGGGGATCACTTGTGGACGTTTATTCCTCAACCTATCTGGCGATCTTTTTTTCCCTTTCATTTTTTGAAGCAAAGACTCTGCCACCCCACATATAATCATACCCGGGAAACCAGCCGCATCAAGTCTTTGTAATTGATTTTTAAAGCTTTCCTCTGCCATATGTATACATGATTTTAACAAGGCCGACTCCAAACAAAGGGAAGCTATCCCTCTTTTTATAGTCTTTGAATGGGCTGATCCATATGGAAGTAGCTCTTTTTTAGCCCTGGGAAAATATTTCCAACACACTTCCCCATTACAAATTTTCAAGAGACGGGCGCTCTAACCACTAGGCCTAGTGGTTAGAGCGCCCGTCTCGGCTGCGGGAGGTGGTCAGTTCGAAACCCACCGCCGGACACCCACCGGTAAAAATGGGTACAAGCGTCCCCCGGCCTGGTGCTCGGCTTTTACAGGGGTGTGCGTTTGGGAGAAGCTCCGTAAACCCCGCTGCGCGCCCCTCCTCCGCAGTGGGCCCAAACCCAGTTTCGAACCTCGCAGCCTGCAAAGGTGGTTCTGTTTGTCTTGCAAAGGTACTTCCTTTGACCCTCACCTGAAGTGCTCCCTTAGAGCCTCAGCTGCAGCAGTCCTAAAAAAAACAAAACGAAAAAAAAAAGGGCCACATAATGGGCTGTTGCCGCCCAAGGCGGACCTATTGTTGTCCGATGGCGGAACGAATCAATGCCACATCGGCGCAACTATTTGGGCCGTGACCCCTTTTCCCAAGCATTTCACCCCAGAAGAGCCGAGCACCAGGCCGGGGGAAAGCTTGTACCCATTTAAAAACCGGTGGGTAACCGGCGGCACCAGGGATCGAACCCGGTACCTCCCGAATGCGAGGCGGATGCTCTACCACAAGGCCACCGCGTCGGTCAAAAAGGTTGGTCGGATAAAGAAGGGGGTTTTGCTGTGATACCGGCTGGACTCTTTGAAGAGAAGGCGACAATTGCAATTGAGAAAAATTTTGTTAAAGTGAAGAAGAAAGTTTGTAGAACAAGAGCTATTGCGTTATGTAATGATATGAAGCTAACCAGGTTGGCAAAAGGGATCAGTGAATGCAAGAAGGCCTGTTTGGATGTGTTCTTCACTGTTAAGACTCATAAACCGGACTCGCCTTTCAGATGTATTGTGTCTGAACGTGATGCGTGGCAGCATCAGATCAGCCGGTATCTTCTTAAACATTTAAAAGGTTTGGAGGTTCATGATCCCTTTGCTACTAAGAATTCTTTTGAAGTGATCAATTTTTTAAAAGATCAAACCAATCTTGGGTACTTTTTTTCTATTGATGTAGAGGATTTGTTCTATTCGGTGCCACATTTTGAATTGTTTGAATCGGTGCGGGAATGCATTGAAAGTAATGGGACTATAGACTTTCAGAACTCTGCTGGTGTCAATGTGGACAATTTTCTCGCCCTACTTGAGTTTTACCTTAAGTCCACTGTTGTATCGTTTGGGTCTGATTTGTATGTGCAGAGAAGGGGCATTTGTATAGGGTCATGTGTTGCCCCAGTTCTATGTAACATCTTTTTATCCTGTGTTGATAGAGCAATTTATACAGCCCTTAATGGATCAGGTTTTAAAATATTTAGATATGTTGACGATTTCTTAGTCATTGTGGATAAGGGCGCTGCAGTGAGTCATAGTGTGGAAAGTGTGCTTTCTATTTTTAAGATACAAGGAAAAGGGCTTACGTTTACTCATGAGCTACCGGTGGACAACAAATTGCAGTTTCTTGATTTAAATATGAAAATTTGTAATGGGGAAGTGTGTTGGAAATATTTTCCCAGGGCTAAAAAAGAGCTACTTCCATATGGATCAGCCCATTCAAAGACTATAAAAAGAGGGATAGCTTCCCTTTGTTTGGAGTCGGCCTTGTTAAAATCATGTATACATATGGCAGAGGAAAGCTTTAAAAATCAATTACAAAGACTTGATGCGGCTGGTTTCCCGGGTATGATTATATGTGGGGTGGCAGAGTCTTTGCTTCAAAAAATGAAAGGGAAAAAAAGATCGCCAGATAGGTTGAGGAATAAACGTCCACAAGTGATCCCCTATATACATAGAGTTGCACACTGCCTGAAAAAGGTGGCTAGTAGGTTTGAGGTGCCAGTTGTGTTTTCTGCACCCAATAAACTGGGTGGGTTATGTGCAATAATAGGAAGAAAAAACAAAGGGCAATGCGATAAGAAGCATGCTAAGAGTTTTATTGGATGTCGGGTGGGGGTGATTTATGAGGTTCCTCTGACGTGCGGTAATCTATATATTGGGCAAACAGGAAGATGTATTAATGATAGAATGAGGGAACATGAGAAGTCCATAGAAAATGGCAAAGGGTCAAATTTAGCCTTGCACTGCCAAAAGTGCAAGTGTGAGCCGTTGTTCAGCAGGCTAAACATATTAGGCAAGAGTCGGGATAAGATGGCACGCGAAATTTTAGAGGCGTATTGGATACAGAAGAAAGATGAGAGATGCATTAGTGAAGCTTCGTTGAGTTTACGTAGAAAAGAATTTAATTTTATTGAGCAATCCTCCTGAGTTATGCAAAGAATGAGATTATTATCCGGCCTCTAGCTGTTAATCTTGGCCTAAAGTTGTTATTCTTGGACTCATTTTACGTTTTGGGGCCATGGGAGTTTACTGAATTTTTCCCCTCAAGTACATGGGCCTCGTGGATTCTTAGATGTTGGCAAGATAAAGTTGCTCATTATATAGGGACTACTTAAGTTTATGGGGTGTAGATGGACATGTCCTACTGTATATGTGTGGTGGTGTTTTTAGTGAATGACTTGTGACTTTTTGGTGATATTTGCCTGTCCAGCGTGGTAGGAGCTGCTGGGCAAAGCAGAGGTGTGGATTTACAAGAAGGTATAGATTTTGTGACTGTCATGATTGGTTGATGTTTTCGGGCTGAGAGGAAGTAAGTGTCAATAATCCCTTGGGAAAGAAGAGGAAGAATAGAAGAAGAGGAAGATGAGATTGGTCACCGCCATGTTTGGACAAGGTTAAGGTCTGCGAGGAAGTGAGTGCCATTTTCCCCCTGGGCAAAGAAGAGGAAAATGAGAAGAAGAGGATGTTGAGACGTGCCTGAGTGTAGAAGAGGAAGTGTTTTACGGTTAAGCTTCTTACAGTTGGTAGTGTGCGCGTGTGCTGTGTATCTTCTCCTGTGTTTGTGTTTATTTGCGCCACATATCTGAATACGTTGGTGGATAATTTTATCTATTTATTGCAATTTTACTTAAGCTCTACTTTTACTCTTTTTAATAATCTGCCTTATCTGCAGCGCAACGGCATTTGTATAGGGTCTTGCGTTGCCCCGGTCCTTTGTGACATCTTTTTAACAACAGTTCATACATCTTTAGATACATATTTCATAGGTGATGGCTTTAAATGTTTTAGGTATGTTGACAATTTTTAGTGCTTTTTAAAAAGCAGACTTCCATCACCTACCCTCTACAGTAGGTGATGTTTCATGCGTTTTTGACAAACATGGACTTGGGTTTTCTTTTACCCATGAAATTCTTGACACTAATGTTTTACAATTTTTAGACTTGAAACTAACCTTTCTTGAAAGACACGTTTGCTGCGGCTATTAACCGTGTGCTAAAAGGGATGTTTTGCCTTATCATTTTATGCATTCGAAGACTGTTAAAAGAGCAATAGCTTCGCATTGCTTAGAGTCGTCGCTCAGGAAATTGTGCCCGCATCAGTTGCAAGCCGGCTTTCAAAATCAGATGCGCCGGCTTTCGGCATCTCGGTTGCCTTGTTTTGTGTGGTTTTCAGGTTGCCAGACCTTCCTGCAAAAATCAAGAGCGAAACGCGAATAAGTATTGGAGAGGACCGTCGAAAGACGCAGAAGCCGCTTGTTGTGCACACAATGTTCATCTCGCACGACTTCAGGAAAGTGGCCAACAGGCATGGTGTGAGTGTCGTTTTTTCGGCTCTCAACAAGTTGAGAAAGTTGTGCCCCCGCATTTGTAACTCAAGAAAAGGGGGTTGCCACATAATGCACTGCTCTCCGTTTACAAACCGTTTTGTTGGAGTGATCTATGCAATTCCCTTAACGTGGGGAAACCTTTATGTTGGCCAAACTGGCCGGTGCATCAACGAGCGTTTGGAGGATTATACACGAAATTCATCAGGTTTAAAAGACAAGTACGCAAAATTGGTAGCGCATGTAATCAAGTGCAACGTATGCGGGGAGCGGTTGAATGAGAAGCAAATTCTTGGAAAGAGTAAGGATAAAACGGCACGTGTTAGTTTGGAGGCTTTTGTATTTGTATTTTTGCAGTTTGTAGCTCAATACAGTTTTGCCGTGGGACCGAGGCTAACGGTGACTTACAAGTCACCTGACTGGGCCTTCACATTAGGAAGTTTGGAAGCAGGTATATCAGCATCCCCTCATTTACTCTTCTTGCCTCCAAATTTAGGTTTTTCATGTCGTATATCCATTACCCGTCTTTTTGGCTGTTTCATTGCGTTGGTCGTTTCATGTTTCCGCTCTCTCCTATCCCACCCTTACCCTTCTTTCCCCTTGATACTTCCCCTATATAAGCTCCCAGGTGGTCTTCAATAAAATTTAGCTGTGAGTAGCGCCTGTGTCTCGCCTTCTTTATTTATTCTTTATTGTAGCGTGTTTCATTCGGCGAACTTTTTCAGCAATTCAAACGGTTAGGTGTCCAGAATCGCTGACGTATATAGCGAGTAAACAGCCATGCCACGGACTCGAAGTACGAGTGTTCAAACCAAGATAAACTTCTTTGGGGATCACTGGAGTCTGTTCCCCGCCGTAACCAAAGACAAACATTCTGCTGAATACAAAGCATGTGTAGCATGCATGCTCCAGGTTTCGCTTCGCGCTTGATTGAACTGAACCTAAACCACAGGCAATTATTTTTCTATTGAAAATTAAGGTGTGTTGTATTCACTTTCTTATGCCGGTTTGTTTTATGCAATACATCAAAGTATGCGTCAAAGCAGTGAAATAAGTTTGCATAATAGGGCAGATGAAAGCACGGAACTTTGCATAGGCTTCATATTGTGGAATAGCGCGAACGGAACAAACGAGAAAAAAGGGAACGAGGAAAGTCTCCTCTTTCCTCGACCCTTTCTCTCGTTCGCTGTATTCAACAATATGACCTACTTCCACCTCTCCCAATACGGCGTACTGTCCCCCTCTGTTCGACGGTTATTGAATTTAATGAGAAATATTTTCTTCAAAAGGGCGGAATGCGTGTGGGATTGTCAGTGGCACATCTGTGATGTTAATTTGGCTGCGTTTGACGAGAGCGTTGAGCAAAGATTGTCTCATCAGCAGGTTGTGCGTGTTTTTCGATATGTGGACGATTATCTTGCGTTACTAAAACTGCCCCCAGATCATAACCTGCACGAATTTGTCACTAACATTCCAGTACTATTGACGTCATCATCACGGGTTGTAACCTTCACACATGGGTTATCTACTCACAATACTCTACGTACCTTGATCTGATGCTCGAATTCACTTCTCAACACATTTGCTGATCGTATATTATAGGAACCAAAAATAACCAACTGCCGATTTTAAGCTCATACTCCAAGCTTGTAATACGGGCTAAAGTAATATTAGCCTGCCAGTCTACACTATACAAATTATGCAACCATAAAATCGAGTCAACCTTCCACCAGCAAGTTCAACGCTTCTGCTCCGCAGGTTATCCAGCCCATATGATAAGAGGAGCATGGCAAAGCTTGTTGCTGAAGATAAAAGGGCGCATAAAGAAGAATACGGATCTTAAGGAAAACCTGTTGCAGGCGATGTCCTACATTCAACGTTTTTCTCACAATGTCAAAAAAGTGGGGAACCGATATGATGTCAGGATGGCCTTCTCGGCACCTATTAGGTTGAATAACGTCTTGTATTTGGCATCTACAGGAAAGACTCGAGACTACTGGAAAACCTCAAACCGATACTCAGTGTAACAAGGGTCACGAAAAAACGTTCATCAATAGTGTCTAAGGTCTTGGGTAAAGAAAGCCGATCACATAGGTCAGATTTTATATCGGGCAAACTGGTAGACCGTGAACATAACCTGGCAACACAGAACAAGACCGGACGACATCTAGCACCCCCTTAAAAAATTGTGAAGGCAAGCGCAAGGGAAATAACAAAGTACCTTGCACACCAATTTGATTCAAGCTTTTTTATTTAAACCAAGAACTAAAACGAAAATTGATGTTGTTGAAGCTTTTCAGATTATTGAGATGTGAGATGTGTCAGCACTCATTCTACTTAGATTCCATTGAGCGAAATGACGTTTTTGGAAGCCCAGTTGTAAATTTTCTGATTTCTTCCTTGTCCCAATCATAGTTGTAAACTATTCTTCAGGCTTGGAAACGAGCTTATCAGGAATTCACAGAAAAGGTATCGAGACTGAAAGAAAGACTGTAATGGGAAATACGTATGATGAGACTCGAGGTTTTTTCACGCGATTTACCATTGTACATACAAAGGGCGACATATATCCTCACTATATCTCTGACCGCGTAGACCACAGAGTACGAAAGTTTGCCTCCAAAACTGATTATATCGATTGTATATTTTAGCAAAACAATACGCCATTGGAACAAACTGTCTTGAGATATTCAGTTCAGTTCAGTCGTTCAGTCATGCCCGACATTCCGTCACCCTATGGACCATATCACGCCACGCTTTACGGACTAACTATCTTCCTAACATCACATAACTTCATCTGCACCACCTCGAGGATGCCATCTAACCATCACGTTCGCTGCCTACCTCTTCTCCGGTAACCCTCTACCTTTCCCAAAATCAAAGCTTTCTCCAGCGACTCCTCTCTTCTCATCAGATGACCAAAGTAGATAAGCTTTAACTTTAGAATTTGACCCTCCAATAAGCAGTCAGGGTTTATGGTCAACAATATCGACCGATTTGCTCTTCTGGCAGTCCAAGGAACTCTCAAGAGTCTCCGCCAGCACCACAATTCAAAAGCGTCAATTCTTCGGCGGTCAGCCTTTTCACAGTACAACTCTCGCATCCATACATCCCAACTGGAAAGACCATAGCACGAGTTATACGGATCTTGGTGGTAGTGTGATGTCTCTGCTCTTAACTAAGTGGTCAATGCTATTCATGGGTCTCTTTCCCAAAAGCAGGCGTCTCCTAATTTCATGGCCGCAGTCACCTTCCGGGGTAATCTTGGAGCCCAAGAAGAGAAAATCTGTCATGGCTTCCACTTCTTGTCCCTTGATGCTCCAAGACTTGATAGGGCAAGATGCATGATCTTTATCTTTTTAATGTTCAGTTTAAGCCCTGCCTATTTAACCTATATGCAGAGTGCATCATGAGGAAGGCCGGTCTGAACGAGTCTTCAGCTGGAGTGAAGATTGCTGCAAAACGTATCAACAACCTTGGATATGCGGATGATACCATTTTAATGGCAGAAAGTGAAGTGGAACTCGAGATACTTCTGATGCGCGTACATGAAGAGAGTGAGAAGTTTGGGCTTAAACTGAACATTGAAAAGACAAAGATCATGGCGTCTTGCCCCATCAAGTCCTGAAGCATCAAGGGACAAGAAGTGGAAGCTGTGACAGATTTTCTCTTCCTGGGCTCCAAGATTACCCCGAAAGAAGACTGCAGCCATGAAATTAGGAGACGCCTGCTTGTGGGAAAGAGAGCCATGGCTAGCCTTCTCCAAGATTACCCCGAAAGAAGACTGCAGCCATGAAATTAGGAGACGCCTGCTTGTGGGAAAGAGAGCCATGGCTAGCCTTCACCGCCTAGTAAAGAGCAGAAACAATAAACTGCCAACCAAGGTCCGTATAACTCGTGCTATGGTCTTTTCAGTTGTAATGTATGGATGCGAGAGTTGAACTGTGAAGAAGGCTGACCGCCGAAGAATTGAGGCGTTTGAATTGTGGTGCTGGCGGAGAATCTTGAGAGTTCCTTGGACGGCCAGAAGATCAAATCAGTCGATATTGTCGACCATAAACCCTGACTGCTCATTGGAAGGTCAAATTCTAAAGTTAAAGCTCAGCTACTTTGGTCACCTGATGAGAAGAGAAGAGTCGCTGGAGAAAGATTTCATGTTGGGAAAGGTTGAGGGTTACCGGAAAAGGGGTAGGCAGCGAACGCGATGGTTAGATGGCATCCTCGAGGCACTGCACTGAACTGAACTGAACTTAAGCCCAAACTTCTCACTCTCTTCTTGTCTCGAGTTCCACTTTACTTTCTGCCACTAAAGTGGTATCATCCGCATATCTAAGGTTGTTGATACGCTTTCCAGTAATGTTCACTCCAGCTGAAGACTCGTTCAGAGATATTGCAAGTATTATAACTGTATCATATCAGATCATGGTCTTCAAGTTATCTAAATACTGGGCAGTGCCATGCGTTTTTCCTTCCCTTTTTGTGCACTAACCCCTTTACACCTTTGGGTAATAAATAACGCCGAACAATAAATGAGCACGTTCACTCTTTCTTGACAAGCTGCTTGTCTATTCTTGTCATCCCGCTCGAGGACGATACATGGTGTGACAAGTGGGATACCATGGAGCACGTATAGGCCACCTCAACCCCTGCGGTTGAAAGCCGGTGGAGGACGGAAGTGGAAGCTATTTTTTCAGGAGTTTGAATTTGTTCTTCCAGCGACAGTATGTTATGACAAACAAAGATCCGAGGCGTAAAAATGGCCCTGCTACTCAGCTTTGCGGTGGAGGAAGTCTTGGACGTTTCCAAGAACTTCGTTCTCACAGGAGATGAAAGCAAGGAAGGCTACGCTACAGCCTTTGCCAAGCTTGAAGAATACTGCGTGGTACAAAAAAACGTGGTTCACGAAAGATATATTCTCCGCTTATGTCTTCAGATTGAGGCGGAACTTCTTGAGCACTTCTTGCGAGCCTTAAAGAAGCAAGCACAGATCTGCTAGTTTGAGACTATGGTGGAATGCATGTTGCACGACCATGTTGTGTTTGGTACCAACTCAGAAAGGCTACGATAAAAGATGCTCAGGGACAAATTCCTGACTTTGGAAAAGTTTGTCACCTTCTGCAAGGCAGCAGAACCTGCAGCGCGTCAAGATGGAGTATGGCGTAAAGCCAACGAAGAGCTCGACGTAAACGCTGTCATGGCCAGAAAGAGCGCACTGACAGGTTCCAAGGAATGGAAACACAAGTTCCCGAGGTACAGCCGAAGACATGCCCTAAGGCATGCCCCAGCATACGGAAAGACTTGTTACTCATTTAATGAGAAGAACCACTTCGCGTGTTGTTGCAGCAGGAAAGGGGGCGTGTACGAACAGCATGAGGACGAAGATTTCGAGGTGCTGGGGGTCACCGTCCGCAGCACGAACAGAGATCGCGATTGGCGTGTGAATGCATCTATCGACACTAGGAACGCTAGAGTTATAGTCCATACAGGTTCACAGTCAAACGTGTTGTCACTGTCTATATTCCGAAAACCTAAGACTGCCACTCTCGTGCCAAGCGGTGCCGTTCTGACACAGTATGGGAGTAGCGTCATCAACATCGCCGTCTTCCGTTTCCGTGAAACGTGGCGCAACAAGGTGTGCGCCGATTTTTTCGTTGTCAAGAAAGATCACTGCCACTCTCGTGCCAAGCGGTGCCGTTCTGACACAGTATGGGAGTAGCGTCATCAACATCGCCGTCTTCCGTTTCCGTGAAACCTGGCGCAACAAGGTGTGCGCCGATTTTTTCGTTGTCAAGAAAGATCACAGTGCTAACTTAGGGTTGGCAACCAGCGAAAAGCTAGGAATCGTCTAGCGTGCGATAGAAAACGCGACGTCACGCAACGCTGATGCAGTCCTCTAGGATTCCCAAGACTGTTCCACAGAACAGGACGCGCCCCACGCGAGCAGAAAATTGTACTTCAAGAGGATGCCCAGCCAGTTATCCAACAAGCCCGAAGAGTTCCCCTGTCCCTGCGAGCGCCTCTTCGGGCTAAACTAGAGCGGATAGAAAAGGAAGGCATCATCCAGAACGTCAGCAGCCCAACTGACTGGGTAAGCCGACTCGTTATTGCCTTCAAAAAAAAACGGAACGTTAAGGTTTGCATGGTCTCAAGACGCATAAAGGCAAACCTAAATTTATAACACGACGAAATGCCTCGCTGAGAGGACATTGAAGCAAATTTGGTAGGAGAAAAGTTTTTTCTCGTATGGACGCAAATGCTGGATTACACCCAATACCATTATAGGAGGAGTCGTCTAACGTATGCACATTTGCTACTCCATTTAGCCGTTATCGCTTCCTCAGACTCTCATTCTGTATAGCATCAGCAAGCGAGGTATTTCAGAAAGCCCTCAACGATATTGTCAAGGAGCTGACCGCGTAGCCGTTTAAGTGGACGATGTCTTGATGTGGGGTACAAATAAGGCGCAAGACGACCAAAGATTGTGCAGTGCACTTAAAGCCGCTGAAAATCGGGCATGAATTTTAATGCGTCAAAATTCCGGCTCGGCATGCCAGAGGTACTGTACATGGAAGAATCTTTAGCCATGACGGTATTAGGCCAAATCCTGCTCCTGCTGAAGGTCTTCTAAATATGCCAAATCATCAAGGCACATTGGCGGTACAAAGGTTACTCGAGGTAGTTAACGACTATAGCAAGCATGTCATCGCTATCTCAGCGCACGTCGACCCTAAGTTGTCTTATGAAGCAGGACTATGTTTTGGATTGGGCGCCAAACCATGAAAAGTACTGGTAAGCTATATGTCAAGAGTTGAGCGAAGCGCCGCTGCTGGCCGTCTTTGATTTTAGTTTGGACACTGACGTAACTGCAAATGTTTCTCTAAGTGGAGTTCGCGCGGCACTCCTGCAATGTCAAGGGGACTGCTGGAAACCGATAGCTTACGCGTCAAGGGCACTGACGACGCGGAACAAAGGTATTTTCAAACTGACAGAGGCTTTGGCTTTAGCCTTCAGTTGCGAAAAGTTTAGCCACTTCGCTTATGGCCGGACAGGCATCCTCGAAAGCGATCACAGTCCGTTGATAAAGATATCCAAGAAAGGGGTTGCCGACATGCCAAACAGAGTTCAACGTATTTTTCTGCGATTACTCAAGTATGACTATACGTTGACGTTTGTTCCTGGAAAGAAGATGACCCTGGCTGATATGCTGTGTCGGTATCCAGTTCCTGAACACAAGACGGTGATAGAGATGAGCGATGTCGAAATCTGCGCAGTCACGGTTGTAACCGCACTCGTGAGCCGACAAACGTGTAAAGAAAACTGCTACACATACACATCCGTACCTGGGCCTGGTACGGCAAAAGTTAGCAAAAGATAAGGTAGATGGTCCAATGAAGCCTGAAGCCGGCGAACTTTCGACATCCTTTTGAAACGAGTGAAGGTAGTGATACCGACAATCATGCGCAGAGACGTACTGAACCGTATTCACGCAGGCCATTTTAGGCAGATGAAGTGCATGGTCGGAGCCAGGAAAATGGTGTATTGGCGGAACATAAACACGGACATTAAGACATTGATCGAAAGTTGCCCAACCTGCATCAAATACGCCTATGAGCAGCCATCAGAACCGTTGATTCTTCGTACAACACCGACCCAGCCATGGTACTATGTGGCTGGTGATATTTTAAAACTCTGTATAGTATTACCTATGCACACGCGATTCAATGTTCAATTTCCTATAGATGGAGTAACACGACAGCCAGTTCAGTGATCGATAGATTGGGCGCGATATTTTTAAGATTTGGTATTCCCGCGGAAGATTGCTCAGACAACGGTCCACAGGTCAGAAGCCACGAGTTCATTTTCTTCACAGCTTAATGGTTTCAACCATGCTACCTTCAGCCCGGAATATCTCCAATCTAGCGGGCTTGCAGAAAAGTGTGCGCAGATCGTGAAGCGGATTGTGATAATAACGAAAGTGGCAAATGAGTGTCTCTGGATGGGCATATTGAATTACGCGGCCAAACCTAGCGAAGATGGCCAGTCTCCAGGCGAGCTGCTGCAATGGAGGCGGCTGCGCACACCAGTACTGGGCTTTACCCTGTGCCGTCTTTGTCCTTGTCCAGGAAAACCAACTAGCCCAACAGCATGTCTTCCTCTGTGGGCTTCGTGGCTGTACCCCGATGCAGGCCACAAAATCAGGTTCTGTTTCTAATACAGGTGAGTAAACCGTACGCTTTATTTGCAAAGAAAACTAGCAATCATTTTCTGGTACAGCTTCCTAGTCCACAGTGATGTATCGACGTCGTTACTGAATGTTTTTAAACTGTTCGCTACATGCTACTGTTATCCGGGGATATGGAAACGAATCCGGGCCTGACATTACGAAGGAGGTGCTTGCTGAACTGAAGACAATGTCTCCTGGCCAGGCTACACTAATCCCTAACGTACAGGACATTAAAAACAATCTAACGAGAACAGAGAAGACTATCCCTGATTTAATTAATCGGATTGAAGCTTTAGAAGTCTACCATCAAAATCTAGTAACTTTGACAACTGGCGTAGAAAATGTTCAGAATACCGAAGAGGATCCATAACTACAGCGCAAACGACAAGACAGAAATGAAGGAAGGACACCACACAGCGCTGACTCACAACTAAAGTTTTATTGGATGCCAGCAGATATAAATACCTCCCTGGCGGCCAAAATGAATACAGTCCACACTTACATGCGTGAATGACATACTAGTATACCAGGCACGTATCACCATCTCACCATCTCAAGTTCGAAAGATGTTATCGCGTTCCTAGAAAGTAACTACAATAGGAAGCTTCGTGGATTTTCAGTCGATGTAGAGGATCTTTATTACACCATTCCTCAAGCAGAAATTTTGTCTTCCACCAATGACCTGATTGATGAACATGGTGCTGTTGCATTTCAGAATGAGAGCGGAATTTTCATTAGTGGTTTTCTTGAATTGTTGTCGCTCTATCTCGACTCAACTTTCGCGGAATAAAATGGCGATGTTTTTATTCAGAAAGAGGGGATCTGTATTGGTTCATGTCTAGCGCCTTTCCTTAGCGACGTGTTCCTAGCTGCACGAGACAGAAGGATGAAAGAGCGATTTGAAGGTTCCAGAGTTTGTAGCATGTTTAGATTTGTTGACTACTTCGTGTTTTTAGATTGGGACAACCTTGATTTCAAGCATCAATTTTCTGACGTCATTTCGGTGTTCTCAGAATGCCTCACACCATTGGTTTTAACACACGAAGTACCATTGAAAGATGTTATTAGGTTTTTAGATCTCTCGCTTCATTTCACTGCATCTCATGTTTCTTGGGCTTATGAGCCCCGTGTGGTTAAGCCCATCTTGCCTTTTTCATCACCTCACTCCAAGCTGGTGAAGAGAGCGATTGTAGATACTGTTTTTAGCAACACAGTGAACAAATCCTGTGAACACATGTTGGAGCATAACTTCAGCAACCAAGTAGACCGCCTTGCAAAGGCTGGCTACCCGCCTGAATTATTAATTTCCGTGGCAGGAAACCTACAGAAAAAGTTAAAATCAAAGGGAAAAAGTGAATGTATGAAAGAGAAGAAGAAAAGGAAGATGATGAGAAAACGGTACTTAGAGAAGCCGTTACAACAGCTGGGTCTTAATTTGAGCAGCCAAATTTTATTATCGTTCGGTGCCACCATGCTTGGGTAGAGCCACAGGTATGTTTTTGACGCCATTCAAAACTTCTTAATAGAAACAAAACGTCTGCCTGTCTAATATGCTTTGAAGTTTTAATCTGTACATATAAATCTTACTATTCTCCTACTGCGTGCGTTAGTATTTACTCTTATATATTTTGGTTTACCATAGTTACATTTCCTTTTCTATTCCCTAGCATTTATTTTTTTTCCGATGTAGTTATACATCTCAAAATCTAATATCTCTGCACCCCAATTCTTGGCCGATCCCCCTGTGTGGGTATGTGCCATCACATTAGAGGAGAACAACAACAACAACATCTTCACAAAGTGTCGCACAATCTAAAAAGAATTGGCAAACATGCAGACGTTGACGTCATCTATTCGGCGCCCAAACGATTGTCCAGCCTGATTAAGAATGTAAATTCAGAGAATAAAGATTCGCCCAAATGCGCGATAAATCACGCTAAACAATTTGTGCCTTGCCAGGAAGGGGTGGTATATTCACTGCCACTGTCTTGTGGTAAGCGATACATCGGCCAAACTAGCCGTGTATTAACGAAAGACTCAAAGAGCATGAGTATAATGTCTCACATGTCGCTATCACTGGCCACGTGGCGAAATACTGCAGGCACTGCAAAGACAATAAGGATAACGATGATACCAACGTCTATGAGCCAAACTATAAGGAATGTACAGTGTTAGGAAAGAACCGTGACCTGTTAGCAAGGGAGATAATAGAAGCTCACTTAATAATAAGGCTCTCGGAGGAAAGCATCAGTGCTTCATCTGTCGCGTTGTCAGAAAAAAAAAGACGATACCTTGATTGCGAATATTGACAAGTACCTGCTCACTGATTATGTTGTATTCACTCGCTTGTGATTTGCATGGTGATACGTTCCAGGTATACTAGTATGTCATTCATGCATGTAAGTGTGGACTGTAATAAATTGTAATTCACGCATGTAAGTATGGACTGGAATAAAAGTTTAGTTGTGAGTCAGCGTTGTGTGGTGTCCCTCCTTTGTCTCTGTCCCGTCGTTAGCGCTGTAGTTATGGATCATCAAAAACACCAACTCGCCCAACAAATGCTTTTACCGAAGAGGAGACGTCCAAGCTGGTACAAGATCTCAAGAATCGAATTGATACGCCGAGAACCGCTCACGTAAGTGCAGTTTGATTCTTATGGCCTTCCAGATCCCACGCCATCCGAAACATTTGCCAAATCTGAACAACTCATTATTCACCATTGTTCCGATGCCCTGGATTTAACATTAGACAGTAAAGACATTAAACGTCTTGGGCGTTAGAGTACGGAACGCCTGCGTCCCAAAATAATGAAGCTTGCACATTTTAAGACTAAGCAATTGATCCTCTCAAACGGCCGAAAACGGAAGCGCGCTGAATTTAGCATTGGTGAGAATCTCTTCCGCCAATTTAAAAATATAAGAGAACAACTTGTCGCATTTGCCAAATCCAAAAAGGTAAACTTATTTCTTGCTCTTGTGGGATTCGGGCTTGCTGCGGCTGCCCTTTGCGCGGCCGCCGCCCGCTTCCCAGTTGTTCTCCTCGTTCCCTTTCTCCCGCCTGAGGCGGCGGAGAGGGGCTCAGACGACTTGTCACTGTCGTTTGGGCCACAGCTCCGCCCTGGCGTCCCAGTGGCTGTTCTCATTGGCGCCTTTTGGCGGGAACACGGCACCGCTTCGAGGGCCGCGCTCGCGCGACAGATGCATGACAGATTCCAGTAGCTTGGCAGTGAAAGCAGTGCCTCGGTCCGTTATTATAACTGTCGGGGCGCCGTGCCTCAGGACGATGCGTTCGATGAAAAATATCGCTGCCTCGATTGCTGTACCGCGCTGGAGAACCTTCGTCTCATCGTAACGCGTGAGGTAATCTGTAGCGACAATTATCCACCTGTTGCCCGAATCAGAAATTGGAAAAGGACCCAACAGATCCATGCCAACTTGTTCGAATGGGTATCTTGGCACTTGAACAGAATGCAGTAAACCGGTCGGTTTCACAGGCGGTGTTTTCCGTCGCTGGCAATCATGGCATGTTCTCACGTAATGTCGTACTGCGGCCGCAAGGTTTGGCCAGTAATAACTCTTCTTAATTCGGGCCGAGAGTTCGAGCACACCCCAGGTGACCCGCGGTCGGCTCGTAATGAGATGCCAGTAAGATTTCTTCGCGAACAGACTCTGGTACGACGAGGAGGTAATCTCTTCCCGTCGGAGCGAAGTTGATCTTATATAAAACTTGTTTCGCATGCAAAACGATGAATGCGTTCTGGCGAAGAGACGGGGAACTTCTCTAGTGCGCGCTTCCAGAAGATTGATAAGTGGTGCGAGAGCCGGGTCGTCACGTTGCTGCTGCGAAACAGTGACCTCGTCGACGGCTGCGATAAGGGGGAAGTTTGGTTCTTCGTCTTCCCGCGCAGCCTCGACAGGTGATCGGGACAAGCAGTCGGCCTCGTTGTGCTGACGTCCAGACTTATACACGATGGTCATGTCGAACTCCTGTAGCCGTAAACTCCATCGTGCAAGGCGTCCGGAGGGGTCTCGCAAGTTCGTTAACCAGCACAGAGAATGGTGCTCACTCATAACCCGAAAGTGCCGGCCATAAAGATAGGGTCGAAATTTCATCACCGCCCATACATTCTTTTTCGGTGGCGGAATAGTTCGATTCGGCACGGGACAAAGTCCGGCTGGTGTATGCGATAACTCGCTCGGCACTGTCTTGCCACTGGACGAGTACAGCGCCTAGACCCACGTTTCTGGCATCTGTGTGGACCAGAGTCTCGGCATTCGAATTGAAATGGGCAAGCACAGGTGTTGTCTGCAAGCGGTGCCGTAACCCGTCGAATGCCTTTTGCTGTTCGTCCGTCCAGGTGAAGGTGACATCATCCAGGGTGAGACGTGTCAACGGAGCGGCAATGCGTGAAGTTTTCAATAAACCTACGGTAATAGGCGCAGAGGCCCAAGAAACGGTGAACTGTCCTCTTGTTACATGGAGTAGGGAATTTGGTGACGGCTGTTGTTTTAGCGGGATCGCGACGAACTCGTCGGTGGCTGACGACGTGGCCCAAGAACAGGAGCTCTTCATAGCCAAAGTGACACTTATGTGGTTTTAACGTGAGGCCGGCAGATCTGATAGCCCGTAGCACAGCGGAGAGACGTTGGAGGTGTTCCTCGAACGTTGGTGAAAACACAACAACGTCGTTCAGGTAGACAAGACACATCTGCCATTTAAGACCAGGCAGAACTGCGTCCATCATTCGCTGAAATGTCGCTGGAACGGAGCACAATCCGAAAGGTAGGACTTTGAATTCATAAAGCCCCTCGGGCGTGGCAAACGCTGTCTTCTCGCGATCACGTTCATCGACTTGGATCTGCCAGTAACCACTCTTAAGATCAAGCGATGAAAAGTAGCGCGCGTGGCGCAGCCGGTCTAATAAGTCATCAATGCGTGGCAGCGGGTATACGTCTTTTTTTGTGACCTGATTGAGCTTACGGTAGCCCACACAGAACCTTAAACTTCCGTCTTTCTTCTTAACGAGAACAGGCGAAGCCCAGGGACTCCTCGATGGCTGTATGACACCGTCATTTAACATCTCGTCTACCTGTTGAGCAATGACTTCGCGTTCCCGCGGTGACACTCGGTACGGGTTCTGTCGGACTGGTCGGGTGCGGTCGTCGGTTATCATGAGGTGCTTGGTCAAGGGCGTCTGTTTAACCGCGGAGGAGGATGGGAAGCAGTCTTGAAACTGAAAGAGTAGCCCGACGAGTCTGTCCTTCTCTGCCGGTGATAGAGCGGGATTCACATCAGGGTCGAAGTTGGCCGTTTGGCTGGCAGATGTGTTGGTCTCAAGAACAAAGCAGTCGTGGGCTGCTTCTGCGACACCTTCAAAGTAGGCTACCGTGGTGCCTTTAGCGATGCGTTGCCGTTCGTTCCCGAAGTCCGTAATCAGCACGTGAGCTAGATCATTAGTCAGATGAACTATACCGCGTGCAACACAGACTCCATGATGTAACAGAAGCTCTGTGTTCTGTTCGGCAACGCCGGCAGCACAGGACTGATCATCGCGCCAGACTATGACGAGAGCAGACGAACGTGGCGGCTGGATACATCCGCGTCAACGATGCGTAAAGGTGCGTGGCGTCGTTCGGACTCAGCGGTCATCGTTGCAGGCGTCGAAAACGTGACAGTACGGCGAGGAACATTAATAATGGCCCCATGCTCATGTAAAAAGTCCATGCTGAGTATGAGGCCCTTACAGCAGTGCGGCAGGATAACAAAAACAGCTACAAAGGCTGAATCGGCGATGGTTACTCGGGCAGTGCATCATCCGATCGGCGTCATAAGGTGACCGCCAGCCGTACAAATTTGCGGTCCCAGCCATTCAGTTTTCACCTTGGAGAGCCGACCTGCGAAATTCTTGCTTATTATTAAGAAGTCTGCTACGGTGTCTACCAAAGCGGTTGCTGGGTGTCCGTCGACGAGAACGGAAAGGTCGGCGCTAACAACGTGATCGGCTTGAGGTTGATTGGGTGTTTCGGGTTCATGCGGCGGCGGAGGCATTGTAGTCACAGCATCGGGTTGAGTCGTCACGGGAGGGTCTTCGGGACATCGATTTCGTTCGTCAGCAACCTGCCCCCCTGAGGTCGCCGCCTTCAGTTTCCCCGGTGTGGGCTTGGCGACCGGCGCCTCGGCGCATCATTAAAAGCATGGCGGCTAGGTGACGAGTAGCGCGCGGGAGAAGACTGTGTACGGTCGCTCGAAGAAGTTGCATGGGTTGCGAGGTATTCCTCAATTTCTGGAGGGCGTTCGCCGGCCCGGGGATGCGGGGAATCACGAACAAAGCCTCGAAGACCGAGTTCACGGTATGGACAACGACGGTACAAGTGGCCGGGTTCTCTGCAGTGGTAGCACAGCGGCCGTTGGCGAGGAGTGCGCCAGACGTCTGCCTTCCGAACGAGTTGCTGTATGACGGGGCTCTGCTGGGATGGCGGCTGGTAGGGAGGCTGGTAGAATAGTGGCTGAGGAGCGGACGGCTGCATGACGAGGCTCTGCTGGGATGGCGGCTGTCAGGAAGGTTGGTAGAACGGCGGCTGCAGACTGGGCGGCGGCTGTGCTTCGAAACGAAGCTGTTGCGCAGGAGGCACTGCCGGCCGGCGAAGAGCCGCTGCGTAGTTCATAGAACGTGGCTCCGACAGTGAAAATGTTTAACGGATTTCTTCACGCACGGCTTCGGTGACAGCTGCAGCAGTCGGGTTACGCGAGCCTAGATTGAACTTGAGGAGCTCCTCGCGAACTACCTCGCGGATTAGCTCACGCAGCGAGTGATCTTGAGGGGACCCGGTCAATGTGGTCACACTGCTGAAGGGCTGACCACAGGCAGACTCCGTGCGCCGGTATCGTTGCTGCAGGGCTCGCTCAATGAGGGTAGCTTCCTTCGTGAAGTCCGCGACGGTTTGAGGTGGACTGAGAACCAGACCAGCGAAGAGGGGTTCTTTTACGCCCTGCATCAGGTGGCGCAACTTCGCTGATTCCGTCATGTCGGGATCAGCCCGTCGGCAGAGATGGGTCACGTGCTCAGCGAACATGGCCACGCTCTCGTTAGGTAGTTGCACACGAGCTTCTAGGAGGCGGCGTGCGCGATCACGGTGGTCGTGGCTGGCAAGTGTCCCGTAGCTGCTGGCGAAAGGAATCCCAGCTTTGAAGACTGGCTTCCCTATTCTCACACCACGTTTTTGCGCAGTTCTCAAGGGCGAAATATACATTGCGCAGCTTCTGAGCAGGGCTCCACTGATTGAATTGCGCCACTCGCTCGAACTGGTCGATCCAGTCGTCGACATCTTCCCCAGTACCGCCATGAAAACTGGGGGGCGTGTGAGGCTGCTGAAGCAGCAACTGATGCTGACTTGCCTGGGCCATTACAGAAGTCTCAAACTGCTGGTCAGCTAGCGTCGGTTCAGGTAGAGGAGCGAATTCCGGCGCCAGACCTCGGAGGCGACGGCTGCAGCGATGAACGGGTGTCGACACGAGCGGAAGCCGGTTGGGACTCGATGAGCGGCTGCGAGAGGCCCGAGACATGTAATTCAAGGCCTCACCTCCACCAGTGTCACGTAGCCGTTTAGGCCCGTAACCAGAAGGTTGGTTTTAATAGGGGGTTGACCTAGTAGGTTCAGAAGAGCAGGTCCAGAGAGCACTGAGTGACCGCAGCCGACTTCAGCTTCTTCTTCTCGAACGCCACGGGGCCACTTCTTCGAGTCCGCGCACGAGACTCTCGATGAGTAGCCGCCTAGCGGCTGCTGTTGCACACGCTACAATATCATCTACACTAAAGTCATGCCATTTCAAGATACTAACATATCTCATTCACCCTGCGCAGCATGGATTTTGAATGATTTTGATGATTTTGTACGGACTATCTCCAGTACCTGATCGAAACACTGGGCTCCTTTGCTTAAAAGGTCCTTCTCTGGACCGTGGCCCTTTAAACCATTTGTCTGGGGTGATAAGGGGACGAATACCAGAAATCAGATGCGCATAAATGGAGAAGTTCTATTAGATCGTGGTCTTTGTCACTTATCCCTACTCTCGGGGGACAATGTCGCAAGGTTACCGAATGAAGCAGAAAAATAGACACTTGCTTGGCTGTAGCGGCGATAAGAGCAGTTGTCTCACAGTAGCAAACCAGATGATCCACACATATACAACTAACCAACGATTGACTGTTTGCGACTTTTCGAAAGAACACAAAAGGTCAACTCCGACTTTCTCAAAAGGAGCCCTGGGCGGCTCTACAGGGTGAAACATTCCGGGGGCTTCACCAGTAGGACTTTTGTGACTGACACTCAGGACAGCTGGCCACATACTGGTTAATCGTGTGCCGCATCGGGGGCCAGTAGAATCGCTCCTGGGTGCTGTGCAAAGTTCTCGCCTATCCCAGGCATCCGGAAGCTTGGTTGTCATACATGGCGCGTAAAACAGACAGTCGGAGGCTTTCAGGAACTACCAGCAGAAACAGAACGCCAGTGTCTGAGTATACCATCTTTTATAGCAGGGCATCACGTGCACAAAACAGGCTGTTTGAGGTTGGGTCTTGAGCAGGATTCAAGAACGGCTTCAGGTGCTGGTCGCTGTGTTGCTCTGTTCGGAAGGTGCGAATTTCGGGTAAGCTCGTAGATAAAGCAGCGATGTAATGCTCGACGTTTTCCGCGTCACATTCTGTTGTGGCAAGTGGTAACCGCGAGAGGCGGTCCGCATCTGCTTGCCGTCGGCCACTCTTGTATGAAATAGTATAGTCGTATTCTTGTAATCGAAGAGCCCAGCGGGCTGGGCGACCAGACGGATCACGGAGATTGAGTAACCAACATAGGGAATGGTGATCTGTTACTACTACGAACGGCTGTCCGTACAGGTAGCAGCGAAACCGCTGAACGGCGAAAACGTTCGCGAGACACTCCTGCTCGGTGATGGAGTAATTGCGTTCAGTCTTACTGGCATAAGCAGACATGTTCGCGGTCGTGATAGCGCTGAACGAGGACAGCACCAATGCCTATACCACTTGTGTCAGTATGTACGCCCGTTGGAGCAGAAGGGTTGAAGTGCCGTAAAATAAAATGCAATGTTAAGAGGAACTTCAGTTGCCGGAAAGACGAGTCACACGCAGATGTCCACTCGAATGGAGCGTCTTTATGTAGTAGGCACTTGAGCGGGAGTGCGACGTGTGCAAAACGAGGAATGAAATGTCTGGAATAGGAGCAACGCCAAAAAGAAGCTGCGGAGCTCCTCCACATTACGAGGTTGCTGAAACGCGGCAACAGCTACGGACTTCTGTCAATCAGGCCGTACGCCATCACCATTGACGATTTGACCAAGCACCAACACCTGTCGCTCAGCAAAACGCACTTTTTTTAATTCAGCACGAGGCCATCTTGGCGCAAGCAGTTCAGCACAAACACTAGGCGGTCGTTGTGCTCTTTGAACGTCCGGCCAAAGATGACTACGTCGTCCAGATAGCACATACAGACAACCCATTTCTGTCCGCGCAGTATAGAATCCATGAATCTTTGAAATGTCATAGGTGCATTGCACAAACCGAAGGGCATAACATTAAATTCGAACAGTTCACCGGGAATGATGAAGGCGGTCTTCTCCTTATCTGCTGGGTGCATCGGAATCTGCCAGTATCCAGCCCGAAGGTCCACGGATGAAAAGTATGTGGCAGAGTACCAGCAGTCAATGGCATCATCAATTCGGGGAAGCGGGGACTGAATTTTTGGGGACTGAATTGAGGTGGCGGTAATATATACACATTCGCCATGTACCAACTTTCTTTCGCACAAGAATTACCGGAGCCGCCCAAGGACTGCACGAATCTTGAATGACACCAAGCTTCAACATTCCACGAGCTTTCTGATTTGATTACCTTGCGCTTGGAAGGCGCCACATGGTGCGGCTTTTGGCAAATTGGGTGTGCATGAGGGATATACTAATCATACCACGCAGTTGAGCATTCACTGTGGATGCTGCGACACGTCGCTCGGGTACGTCCGTAACCAAGGCCACTGACTTTGCACGTCTTCTGTACAAGAGGCATTATTCATGCCAGCTGATAACGAACTGGCTGCGTGGGGCAATTAATGGTCCACAATCGCGTACAGTCCTGTTTTAAAGACACTAAACAATGTGGGATCAGGAGAGCTATCTGTAGTTTGAATAATTAGGCGTCAAGATCGCATAAAAAGCTTCGGTCAGCTAGAGAGTACGCAACTAGAACACTCTGCCCATACATCGGGGCACAACAGCGTCATCGCACATGCAAAGCACGTCATCACAAACAAGAGGGTCCTCAAAGATATCAGGGGGAAGGCAGCCTTCAACACTGATCTCGCCCGTGCTACAGTCTATGGTTGCGGCACACATGCACAGAAAGTTCGTACCGAAAATTACATCATAAGTGAAATATTCAGTACTAAGAATTCAGCCGAAAGCACTGTTCCTTTAGACACACCTTGACACTACACACTCCTATAGGGTACAACAAATCACCACTAACGACATGAAAATTTAAATTGCCGTGCCATTAAAACATTAATTATGATCCCAGCAGGTTTTTAAACAATCGACTTATAATCGAAATAGTTGCCCCCGTGCCCACTAACGCCATGGTGGAAACATCGTCAACAAACGCCCGAATATTAATTTTGAGCATAGTCACAGAGGGAGGTATTTCAGCGAGTAGCAGTCGTTCTCCGGCTGCCTCACCTAAATCGGTAGCGGCGCCTAGTTTTCCGGCGGTTGTGACTCGGAGTGATGCCGCGGGGACGGCGAACGGTGGGCACGAAACGCGGGCGGTGGAGTCAGACTCCGGTGGGAAGCCGGGGAGTGGTTGCGCACCCCACCGGGCTGAAACTGGGCTTGTAGAGGAGGTGGCCAGTACCGAGGAGTGTCAATTGGGTTATCACTCGTCTTCGTGCCTGGGTACGTGGTTCGGTCATACCGCGATGGTGGAAGACGGCGGCATGGTCTTGACATATGGCCTGGGATGCCACACCGGTAACAGACAGGAACAGGGCTGAGAAAGGTTTGGTCTTGAAGGGTCTCAATGTCAAAGTGGCGATAAAAGCCAGGGTCTCGCTGATCTGCAAGCCTGAGTGGTCGCCTAGGTCTTCGTGAGTGAAGATCGTTACGCTAATCAGGATGCCTGGAAGACACAGGGCTGGCGAAATGTTGACACGCCCACTCGTTGGAAGAGGCAGAGTGTGCTGTGCGGACAGAAGAGTATTCGGGCTGCAATTGCAGCGAGTAGGCTGTTTCGCACGGAAAAGATGAGCGGCAGGGCTCTGGTGAGGTGTGCCGGCCGTGAGAATCGAGCCGGATGAGTTCTTCACGAATTATATGCAGAATAGTCGAAGCTAGGTCCGTGGAGACATGCTCGTTAACGCTGGTGACAGTTGTCACATTGGGCAGTCTTCCAAACTTGGGCGTTATTCGGCGGATTTTCAGCGCTTTAAATGTGCGGATGTGACGCAGGACAAGAGAGACAGCCGAGATATCTTTGGCAATGAGGAAGCTGTAAACATCCACTGCAATGCCCTTCAAGAGATGTCCTACTTCGTCCTCCTCCGACATACGAGAGTCAATGGTATTGCATAATTTGAGGACATCTTCGGTATAGGCAGTACCCGTCTCGCCGGGTGGTTGGGCACGATGAACAAGGGTTTGCTCGGCCCATTTCTTGCGCGCTGACGAGTGGCTGAAACACTGTTTAAAGGCCCACTGTCCACCCTCCGGTAGAAAATATTTTCTTCCCCGGTGACTGTGAGACTTCGCCCCTAGAACGCAAGGCCGTAAAATGTTTTTGAAAAGAGTAACTAATAACGCATTTACAGCCACCGCAACCACCCGATTCTGTCATGCTTCTCTCCTTCCGTTCCCTCGCAAAGGTTTTTCACTCTCCTTCCCGAGGTCGTCTAGACTCCGCAATACAAATTCCCCTTCCTCCTCCGCATTTGACGGGAGGTGGGGCGTGGCTCTCCGCGAGCGCGAAAAAAAAAACGGTCGAGGGAGCGCGCGCCGCTGGATTCAGTCTGGCCGTGGCGAGGGAAAAGCGCGCCGCGAGCGGTAGACACCCATCCTTCTCCCGTCAGTCAGCGAGACGGACCAATGGACATCGTTCGCGGTACGTACGTCATTGCTGTGGCCCGTCGGGCCAGCGCAGGAAACGGGGAAGCTGGCTTCCCGGAGGAGAGCATGAGAGGGCTTTGAATTGTATTTTCGATGCTTTGCGGCGCGCGTGTCACTGTAGCATTTTGCACAGACTATCTCCGGTACCTGTCGAAACACTGGGCTCCTTTGCTTAAAAGGGCCTTCCCTGGACAGTGGCCCTTTAAATTCAGTGGCAAAACGCTTTCCTGTCGTCAGCTTGTCCTCGTGATTTCCAAACCAGATAATGTAATATAATATAATAAAATCAAATTTATTTTCGCCATTGGGTACAAATGAGCGAAAAGAGGTGGCTGGAGTAAAAGATGCTTTCTCTCCAGCTTGAGGACGCTCCAGCCGGCTTTACATCAGCAGCAAACACAAGGCGAAAACTACATGCGCAAAATGTTTTTACTATTAAACAGGCCCTTTGTAAACATGAGGCGAACAAAAAAGACTACATCGAAGTGGACATAAAGAGCACAGATAACATAACTAAAACAAAAATGAAGACAATTGATTGTTATACGAAGAGAATGCTAATGTGTGTATGTGACATTCCAAGAACATCTAGGCAGTGGAAATCAATGTCGTTCAAAAGGGACGGTAGTGAGTTAGTGAGTACTTTATTCTTTTAACCCCGGATCCAGTACGTGAAAGAGGAACAAACCATAGTGGTTGGTACCTAAAAGTGCAGGTTTTAGTCACTGTTTTAAGGTTGGCCATATTTATAACTGTTTTTGATGTTCCTTGCACAGTTTTTTTATAGGTACACAGTAGTTTGCACGGGTAAATATTTTCCGCCGATATGATCCTGTGTTTAAGGAAAAGTGGTAGTGCATGTTCAAACCGAGACGTATTCTCTATAGCGCGGACGGCTTTCTTTTGTAGTAGTACAAGCTTATCGAGGTATTCACCCAAACTAAAGAGCACTAGTTAATTTAAGAATTAAAAAGCGCGTTGTAAATAAGTTTCTGCATTTTTAGTGCGTAGCACTACTAGCCGCAATCATGGGTTTCGCCGGGGTCTATCCGAAGCCACTCACTCTCTCTTCGTGAACTTGAAGCGGAGAAAGCGAAGGTGGCTACGCGCGCGTCTCAGTATTGAGGAGGTGGAGCAGCCGCGGAGCTGTAGTAAAAGCTTCTCTCTCTGTCCATCCATCTCCCTGTGAACTTGAGAAAAGGAAGGGAAAGTAGCGGCGCCTACATCCCGCGATTTAACATTGAGGGGGCGGAGCGACAGCATGATGCACCCAGTTAGAGAGTAAGACTGTGAGAGAGGGGCGTGTCAGTTGCGGACGTGGCGGCCGTTCCAGGGCAGCGTTGCCCAAGCGTGTGTGCGTTTGCTTCGCTTCGCAATGGACGAAGCCGGTCCATCTGGCATTGCAGCGCAGGTTCGCCGGGCTTGACTTGCTGAAGCACTACGATGTTTGGGCCTTAGGTTTGTGTGTTGTGTGTTTTTGAAACGCAACCGCCGGCGCTGTTTGTCTTTGTGACTGCTGGCCACCTCTTGCGTGAGCTGAGGGAAGATTTTGGAGAGAGTGTAAATGGCTGAAGTGTATGCATGAAAGGTATAGCGGGTATAAGCGGTGCTACGCACCTAATTCGTATTTGATTAACTATTCAAATCGGTCATATTTTGTTTCCTCTACTTTCTGACGATATGTCCAGGTGATCTGTATAAGGCGCACCTTCAATTACTAGCCATCTAATATTTTTATTTGCAGTATAAGAGCTCGTACGGATGTACGAGTATCTTCGTCGTTGCCTCGCTGTCCTGTTGAGAATCTACATACTTGAACATATATATTGCCAAAAAATGTGCAAAAGATCTCCTTGCGTAGTAACAATGACGACGTCCAAAAGAGTGCAAATGTACACCCGACGCTATCAAAATATTTTCGGCTGTACACTCCGCGGAAGGATTCGGAGTATAGCAAACACCAAGAACCAGTAGCTTCAACAGCTTTGGGAGGTCGAAACAATCCCAAGATAGATAGATGGATTTATTGAAAGGAAAAAGCAGAGAGGTTGGTACGAATAATTCAAATCTGGCCTGCTACTCTGCACTGGGGAAGGGGAAGGAGAGAAGGAAGAAGGTCATAATGGGTGACGATGTGGGAGAAGGCATATGAAATATATATACAGACACAGCAGCTTGCTTTACAAACGTGAATCAAGTCCGCTGGCGCTCAAATAACAGCAAAGAGCGCGCACTGCCTGGACGCCCCTCCCCTTGTCCTGCCAAGCGCCCAGCAGCAGTTCCTCCGACAGAGGCCTCTTGTCTAAACGCTTCAAGGAAGCAGCTAGCACATTTATTTCGTTCGCATACTCTGGGCACACCAATAATGCATGGTCCAAAGCCTCTGGGATGCCACAAGTTGCAGCGCTTTTCGGGCTATATACCTTCACGTGTTTTTGAGTCACCATACCGCTCCACAATTTGGGCCTCAGTCATCCACTAATGTACCCAACGTGCGCACGATTCACTACACGCACACGAGTGCACAAGCATATGCGAACGCTCGAGCACACATCTAACAAGCAAAATAATATGGGAATGCAGGTTCACGAAAAACGCCTGCGCCGTCAAGAAACGCAAGGCACCCAAATGCAAAGAACCCAATAGAATGCTTCTGTCGCTTGAACGAATACGAGGGTTACGTTGGCTATACCGCAAACGCAGAAACGATTTAATATCCGGGGAATCCACATGTATCCTGTAAATTTAGTCCATGATTGGCAACACATGCGTAACATCTTTATTTCCATATTTTTTACGAGATAGGAAGGAAACCCAATATGTTCAAGCGAAACAAAGCAGAGGTGGGAGAGATCCCGCTAGGCAGTCAAACGCGCCCTGTTTCCCCATTACGCTAGCTGTTTCCGGCACTCAGCCTCAGCAACGACTATATCGCGCCTCAGTACTAGCTGGACTTGTAGACCTAGAGTTGGGCTGCTTTCAAGGCCTTTTGTGTTCTAGCATCTACTAAACACAAGTTAGCACCTTATCCTTCACGACTTCGCGCTCTGTTGAGTGGGCTTCAACAAGAGACACATACAGACGGAACCACTTCGGCCACCGGTGCAAAACATAAAATATTTCAGCTCAGATAAAAACAAAACAAGCAGCATATATTACGCTATGTCTTGCTTCGCTTGGCAAGAAATCTCTGAGATGTCCTGGAATGGTTTTTATCTTGAGGCGACACGGATCTCACACTGCCAGCAAGTTGTGTGTATGTGGAAGATCTAAAAAAATGAAGAATAACAAGCAACAAACACTGAATGTCCCAAGAAGCGGTAAAAAAAAAAAGAAAAATTTAAAACAGCCTACAATCGATGAATGCGGCCATTTTTGCGACCATATGTTGGTGTCAACCGAGCGGCTCGTGTGACACCAACATATGGTCCAAAAATTAAAATTTCGTAGTAACGATGCACTTTACGGGAGTTAATGTTTTTGAAAGCCGCAATATATAGCTGAAAGAGCTAGGTTTCAATTCATGCCTAGTATAAATGTCGATCGTCTGAAAGCGTTCTCCTACGCACTGTTCAGAAAATATTCTTCAATCTTTCATGGCGTTATTACTAAGCCATATTGTCACCGTACTGAAGGCGTTTCACTGTAGAGAATTACAACAGCTCTATCCGATCATGTCAACTAGGCAGCTAACGGCAATTCTTATATTAAAGGTAATGCGAGTGCATTCCTTATTAGTTTTTGAGCATTTCTAGCGCAGCCTGCATTCGAAACATATAATACGTGATTAAGAATAGGTTTACTTTGTGAAATATTCTGTCTTTTTAACAAGCCAGCTTCCATGGGATAAAAGTGATTACCACGCTTCTTTTTCAGGCCTATACCTCGTCCCAAGTTCTTAGATGTTTGTTTCAATGCCGACCCTTGCCTTCTTTTTATTTTTTATCTACTGCCATTTCTAGTTTTTCAAAACTTAGCTCGTCGAGGTTTTTTGCTTTTCTAGCTGTTTTATATGCCCACGCTTATGTTGAATTCCAATGGCAGATCGCGAGCTCTTGGCAGGGTCACAAATGGAGCGCATCACTCCGGCGTAGACACCTGTCTCCATATTTGCCATTGGAATGCGTTCGCTCCCGTGAGAGCATGCTTCCTGGTGGACGTAAATCAATCAGCGTGCACACTTTTTCTCGTGGCTCCACCCTCAGCAATGGCCGCCGTCGCCTTCGCTCTGTTGCGAGCACATTTTTGAAGCTGTTGGCAAAGCAAACGTATCTAATTGCGTGAACCTTTACGTTTCTGATAAAGCATACTGAAATCTTGGCTCGAAGCTGACAGATGTCTGAAGCGGCAGAGAGGCCGTTTTAAAAATGTTGCCGACGGCATCGCAAGCAACGGGAACGAAAGTTTTTCCTACATTCTGTAATTCAGGAGCTTATAATGCAAATAACTCGAAGAACGCTTAGAAACGTTGTTCTTGCGTCCGTTTAAATGCGGACATGTATAAAAAAGGTTCGAATGCAAAACAAAAATGTTTTTAATAACGACGTTGTCATGCCTGGCTGCGGGGTTTCGTAGTCTTGCTACCGCTAAAGTGTGCCGGAACAACGTTGAAAATCATGCATACAGCTCACGTGACTTGCGTTCAAGTTTATTTCCTTTTAGCAAGAAAAGGAGGGGCCAGAACTAAAAGCTGTAAAAACAGCTTGATGGGGTCCTGGCCCCCTTACAAGGTTGGCAAAGCAGCAGACAGGAGAAAAAATCAGTTCACATGTTTATAGCTAAACACGTTTATACAAACAAAAAACGAGTAAAACGTTGTACTGTTCCTTCTGTACGAACGAAGGAACGTTCTAAAATACAGCACAAAGATACAAGGAAAGAAGTGGGAAAGCACTGCTGATACAAAAAACAATGGCACACAAAGAGTAGTAGAAGTGCCATAAAATAGCCAATGTGTGCAGTTTTACAATCATATGAGCAAAAACACTAAAAGCTTTCTGAAATGTTATTTGCCAACACACTCATTCTTAATATGGATCTTGATTATTTGCGAAAATAATAAATAACTTGTTTTAAAGTGCAGTTACCCACAATTACAGATCGTTATACCGCTAATAAAAAAGAAACTTCCCTGCAATATGGCACTTTATCTTTTACGTGCACGAGCTTCCACCGTTCGCCCGAAGAATATGAATAAAAATGCTGAAATGGGGATACCCAATTTAGAGATAGCTACCGCTGTTCTTACTTACCACGTCAAATTTGTTCTCACTACCCATGTGTATTCTAGCTTCGGATTTCTGTCCATTTTTTCAGTTTGACTGTATTTCTATATAAACCCCAAGCTGCACCTTTGGCAAGTTATAAAACGTGCTGATAGCAATAGTTATGCGGTATACACTAGCTTTAGCAACCGCGGTCTAAAGGCAGTCGAAGTGGGACTTCCATTTTTGGCGTCTTTTTTTTCCATACAATTTAATTGTTGCGACAATGTAACCGAACGAAAACTAATAAATGCAAAGCTATTGATCATACAAGCATGCAGTTATGACGACGTCTTCTAGAGGTGTTCGATCACGAAGGCACTACAAGTAGAAGTGGGTAAGGTGGAGTATACCGTTTGACGAGTAGATAACTTTAAATATGATTTACGGAGAGCGCTCCCAATTCTTGGTTTCTAAATGCCATTCATATTGTAACATTACGCAGTCACGGAGACGTTGACGAAGTGCTGCTCTAGTGAGGAACGACGACGCTGAAGCTAGGCTCTGGTTGTCCTGCGAGTGTGTCCCTGATGGCCAACTGTTGCGGCTACGACGATGTGTGCCTCGTAACATCTTGGTAGAGGGAGCAGGCTACGACACCTGGATCTCCGCAATGGCCGCCAGCTTGGTGCTAGCACTATGCTGTCCGACGCAGCCCCTTCTAGAGCGGCACAGCCAGCGCCCACTGTCGTCGTGGCGCAGCCTCGTAATCTGGGCCCCTTTTGCGACCCCGATGACGTCGACATCGAAGACTGGCTCACTGTATACGAGCGAGTCGTAAGCACAATTGATGGGACGCAACATTGATGCTTGCGAACGTCATTTTCTACCTAGCTGGTACGGCGCGCGTCTGGTTTGAGACGCACGAAGATCTTACATCCTGGGACAAGTGCAAAGAGAAGCTTCGGGATCTCTCAAGCCGATTGGACGCAAGCTCGGCACTAAAAAGGACGTAGCACCTCGAGCACAATCTTCGACCGAATCATATCTGTCGTACATACAAGACGTACTAGCTCTATGCAGCAAAGTGAACTGTGCCATGCCCGAGTGAAGTGCGGCAGCCCAGGCCACTGGGGTCTTGAAATGAAAACACCACTCACTTCCCCCCCCCCCCTTTTTTTTTCTTTTTCTTTTCTTTTTTTTGAAATAGTTTTCTCTCTCTCTCTCTCTCTCTGCCCGTGTGTGACCAGGTAGGCCGCATCAAAAAGGGAATTACTGATGACGATTTAACCTTCTCTTTTGCAAAAACTGTACGATGGTCGACTGCGTCCTCCAGGTACGTCGGCGGTTTGAGCAAGCTAAACATCGTCGTATTGCTCCCCACTTCGACCGCTTGCCAAACACAGTTGCTACGTCCAGTGGCGTCACGAGGGGGCTGTGGGGGGTGCGGTCCGCACCGGGTGCGACGCTCAGGAGGGGGGGGGGGGGTTGCAGCAGTTAGATGGGTGAAAGGTCGGGGGCGAAATACATTTTGTGTAAAGACGCGAAAAGGCGCGCATTGATGTAGACACTGAATGACAAGTGTGATCGCCTCGTAGAACGAAATATTCTGATGTGAGGAGCGCTTGAAAACACATTCTTTAGTTTATGCTAGAGACTCTACGCCATTTTAACATTGGGCTGGGCCTGTGTACGTGCGTGTACCCAGGTGTTTGCACCTGTTGTGTTCACTATTTGACGAAGTTGATGCTGAGCAACTGTATATATGTGCAGACAAAAGAACTATCCCTTGACAAAGTAGCAGCAAAGTTGGAGGCCTTAAAGCTTTTTCTTGAAGAGGAACATGGTCGCCTAGCGGAAAATGCTGTTGAGTAGGCGCTCATAAAATGCAATGAACTTGGAATTGCAGTGGAGAGGCGTGTTAGGTTAAGGAAGATAATAGCAGATGAACATGCCAGAGATTCGGGAATTTTGTTGCAGGAAGAAAACAAGAGGGCGATGCTGAGTGCATTGATAGATTTTATGCCGAGCTCTGCAGAAGTTCCAAAAGCGATTCGAGAAGTGGCCACTCTCTTTGGACCTGTTGAAGCAAATAGCCTTCTTTCTTCAACTGAGGAAGGGCTCAATGTTTCTATTTCGAAACTTACCGAATTCTATGACAGATTGTCTGACACCGCTCTCATTATCGAAATTCCTAGGATGAGGAGACACATCAAAGCAGCCGGCATTGCCCTCGAAGTCATCAACAGTTGGGCAGCATTGGACGTCTAGACATTCATTACAAAGTGGGAATTTGTAGACTCCTATCCCACCCTGTCATTAAGGCTGTAGCTATTTCTCACGGTATGTGTGTCTGTGGCATCGTGTGAGAGAAATTTTTCTGAGCTGAAACTAATAAAATAACTTCTTGAGATTTACAATAGGTCAGTTTAGGCTATCAGATCTGCATTATTATTGATTGAAAATGAGCTGGCAAATGCACCGATTTTGATCACTTATCCGCAGCTTTGTAGTCCTGAAAGCCAGGAAAGCAAAATTTTAATTTGCGTTTCAATTTTTCTTTGCACTCCTTGAATATCTGCTTTTAATATAACCGTGATTTTTTTTGTCACAACTTGCATGAATAAAAGTCGTTTTTAAGTGCTCAAACTTTTTTAACAGTAGAACCTCGGTTATACGAATCTCTCTGTGTCTCGAAAGAATTCGTATCACCCGAAATTTGGTATCATCAAAACGAAAGAGATTAAGTTTTCAGAGTAGCTGTTTACGTCCGAGATCGTTTATTACGATCGCGTAGTCACAGCCCGCCACTCGCGGCGCACCAGGCAACCGCGACGTCCGCGTCAGACGCGCCACGGGCCTCCGCGGACTTCTCGCGGTGCGTACAGCATGACTAGAGTTACTATATAGGCTTAGCAGGACAAAAGATGGCATGACTTAGCAGGACAAACGATGGCGACGCGCCGCCAGAGTGGCGCCGCAGACTGCTCGCGAAGCGTAGAGCGCGACTATAGCGGTCGCGAAGTCTACGATGTGCGAACCATGCATCACCGCAAACTGCTCGCGATGCGTTCATACAGAGCGGCTGGCGATTGCGTAGTGCTCAAGGTTGCGGTCGCAGCTCGCGCGTTCGAGTTCATAGTGGCGCGAGAGAGTGACCGGAACATCCAAAATTTCGGACATTGTACACGATGCACTCCGGCCGGAGAATTGCGCAAATTCGTATCAGCCCAAAATTCATATCAACCGGATTCGCATCACCGAAATTTTGCTATATCGGTCAGTTCTTGATTGTACTTTTGCTTTCCATTCTTTGCGTGAATGTCCGCTTTTAAAATAACCGTGATAATTTCGAAATATTTAACATTAGGGGATACGTGTAGGCCTTTTAAATTTTGTATATGCGGCAGACATAATTCTTCGCTCCTTCTGACTTTTGCAAGTGTCGTGTTTTCTCGCATGTCTATTAAAGGTCCTGATTAACGGCCTGTCTGTTTTATTACTTTAGTTATTTTGTGTGCGTTCCAGTTGTCTTTGAGTTATAGATTTGCCTCTATAGTTCTCGCTTGTCATTCCAATGCATATTCCTGCGCGCGTGATAACGTGCATAGTCTGACGTTGTTTGTGTTCGCCATTCCTTTACTCTGACACATTATTACCGGCATATGAGCAGTTGTTTATTGCACGTTGGAAACTTATTCTTACGGTGAATTCGAGTACTTAGCGTAATAAGCACTACTCCGAGGAGGACACAAAAAGGCGCTTCTATACGGGTTATCGCGTTTTATTCGCTGATTCTTTCTGATAGTCTCTAAATATATATGCGAAGTTGCGTTGCTACTCCGTTATAGTCATTGTAGCATTTACCACTTCACGTCTTTGTTATATTTGGGCGCATACGGCTACAGGGATTCACACCCTTAATGTTTACACATTGCGCAGTTCAGAGGACACTTTGTTCTTACGGTCAAATACTGGGCAGTCACCTGCCTTAAGCCTCTTCCTCAGTTAAAGTTCTCGCAGCGTACATGTGCTAATGTTTCTTCCTTTTTCGAATATGGGCTTTTGATGTGATGTTTTACTGAATTATCAGTCGTGGGGCATGATCACTGCGTATAAGTGTTAAAAAGAAAACAAAATGCCACTCGCACTGCGTGATTGGGTGCAAAGCTAATTTTACTTCAGCGCAAACCATGAGTAAAGGGGAGGTAGGACGTTGCGATTCGGTGCTCAAAAAGCGGGGACAGAGGGGGGGTGGGAGGTGCATCTCCGTGCCTTCGCATCGGGTGCGGGTGACCCTAGTGACGCCACTGGCTACGTCTTCGTGCGAGGATCTGCCAACCCTGCAGCAGCCGTCCCATCAGCCAAACTTGACCAGAATCGTTCGCAGAGAGCTGGCGACAATGGCCCCCGTCACATTCACACCTCAGCCGGCGGATGGTACTATAGCACTGATCCGAGCTGTCGTTCACCAAGAATTCGCGAATGTGGGCCTCAATGCGAACGTAAGCCTCCGCTCTCGTCAGCCGTTCACACAGCCATCTGTCCAGCCCACCGTTCTGGTGTAGCTGCTGCGGCTCCGACTGCGCCCTTTCCGACACGTTGCCTCTACCGCAACACGGAAGAATGGCGACCTTGGACGACCGACCCATCTGCTCCAACTGCTGACGTGTCGGCCACATTTCTCGCCATTGCCGCAGCCGTTGGGTTCCACTACCTCTACCTCGCTACTATCATGATCGCAGCGCCGCCTACGGGCCACACCCAAACGCTCTTCTTGATTAGCCCTCTCGTGACTTTACCTCGCCATACCCGTGCATGTCCAGCCGCTCGCAGTCTCCCCAGACCCGCCATTCTCGCTCTCCCCAACCTCACCGTTCGTTGTCCCCTCAGGGGCCTTCTCCCAAAACTGATCAATGCCGCTCCCGCAGGTGAAGCTGCATTGACGACCCGACCCGAAAATCTACTGCTCACTCTCGCTCATCGCCGTAATCTTCTAGATATCTGTGTAGATTGTGTCCCTGTCACCGCCCTCATTGACACTGGTGCCAAAATTTCTGGCCTCAGCTCTTCGTTTCGCCGTCGACTCAAAAAAGTTGTCACACCCACCTCTTCATCATCCGTTCGTGTCGCCGATGGAGGCGCCGCTGTCGTCGTGGGACTTCCACTGCGCGCGTGAGCATCTGTGGTCGAACTACCCGTGTGCTCTCCACTGTAATTGACCGCTGCCCTCACGACGTGATCTTCGGCATCGACGTTTTAACGGCCCACTCTGCCCTGATTTATTGTTAAAGTAACCTCCTTTGCTTAGACCTGCCTTTCTGCTCCGACCACACAAATACGAAGCGGCACCTCCGCTCCATCGAGTTTGTTCGCCTACCGCCCGAAGCTGCATGTATGTTCCTTTGGCCTCGTTTCGTGCTATTCCTGATGCTACATACGGCATTTGTCCAATCACCGATGTTGTTCTCCACCGTAACGTCATCCGCCCTCACACTGTCATGACCGTCACGGAAAACAGAACCTATCTTCCCGTCCTTAACTTCAGCCGATCCGCCCAAGTTTTGCCCCATGGCATGGTACTTGCTGACTCGTTTCCGCTGGCTGACTGCAAAGTTCCTGCCCTCAAGCCTGTGCCTCTGTCTGAGCCCACCGTATCAGCTTCTGGTTCGACCCTTTTTACTCCCATGATAGCTGCAGATTTGTCACCTGAGCAAGCCAGGGCTCTCTCGAAGCTTTTGTTTTCGTACAGCGATATATTTGATTTTGGGGATCGACCTTTGGGCCAGACATCTGTCGTTACACGTCGCATCGATACTGGGGATGCCAGCGCTATTCATTGAAGGCCTTATCGAGTTTCTCTTGCTGAGTGCCACGTGATACAGAAGGAGGTCGACAAGATTCTGACAAACAATATTGTTACGTGGCGTCAAGCGACGACAACAGGAGAACAGAGGACAGAGAGATGCTCGATGGTCGTGAGATGACGTTTAATGAATCTGTGTGCGCGCCTAGCGCGCGCGCTCCTGCCCGCCCCACTCCCCTCTTCTTCCTCCTTCGTCCGTAACATGACCCAGGGCCACCGAGCGATCGTCCCGTCCCGATCGTAGACGAGGAAGTTTACCGATGATGATTCCATGACATGATGATGGATGTGTCTGGATGCTTGAAGAAGAGGAAGAATTAAGAGTAGAGCGGTTTGCGGTATGATGTCTGATGCGTGGGTGATCCGCCTGTCAACCATCCGTCACCAGAGTCCATGAGACCGATGACTCGAGATCACGTTGGGCAGCTTGGGCGGGTGTTGCGTGTCCATCGGTTCCTTCGTGTCATTCGGGTCTTTCGGGTCCTTCGTCTCGGTTCTGATTGGTCTCTCTGTTCTCCTTGTCTTCAGGTCCGAGCTGGGGGCTGGCCAGTGGTAGGTGGTCAGGTCTGGGCTTGAAGGGTTGGGACGAAGCCGCTTGGCGATGTCCCTGGGCCCTCGGGCGATGGTCTCGGCTTACAGATGACGTCAATGCTCCAAGGCGAGGATGGGGATGATGTACGCCGCACCTCCAATCAAATGTTACGTAGCGACAAGCGATGACAACAGGAGAATAGAGGACAGAGAGAAGATGCTCGATGGTCGTGAGATGACGTTTAATGAATCTTTGTGCGGGCCTAGCGCGCGCGCTCCTGCCCGCGCCATTGCCCTCTTCTTCCTCCTTCGTCCGTAACAATATTATTGAGCCTTCCTGCAGTGCCTGGGCGTCCCCTGTCACTTTAGCCATAAAGAAATATCAAACTTGGAGATTCTGTGTCGACTACCGCACCTCAATCAGATAACTAAAATAGACCTTTCTCCGCTCCCGAGAATGGACGACGCCCTCGACTGCATGCATGGTGCCAGCTATTTTTCTTTGATCGACATGCATTCCGGCTACTGACAAATAGCTGTCGATGAACGGGATCGAAAGAAAACCGCATTTGTCACCCCTGACAGACTATACCCATTCAAGATCATACCATTTGGCCTCTGTAACGCTCCTGTGACCTCCAAACGTATGATGGACTCGATTCTCTGTGGCTTAAAGTGGCTAGCGGGCCTATGCTACTTAGATGACGTTGTTGTTTTCTCCCACGTTCAAAAGTCACTTTCAACGGCTTTCTACGATACTGGCCGTCTTCCGCCGCGCTGGTCTTCAACTCAATGCAAAAAAAAATGCAGCTTCGGCCGCAGCTAGACCTAAAGCCTTGGACATTTCGTTTACGCAAAGGGTGTGCAGCCCGACTCTGATAAAGTTACACCGCGCAGTCCGCCAGTTCCTTACACCACGTAATACAAATAATCTGCGATGTTTTCTCGGGCTCTGCTCGTACTATTGTCGCTTCATTCGGAACTTCGTTACCTAGCACGTCCCCTTACCTCCCATCTGCAGAAAAACGTAAATTTCTCGTGGAGCCGTGAGCACGCTGGAGGCCTTCACAACGCTCATTTATGCAATCACCGCTCCTCCTGTACTGGTGCACTTCGACCCGTCTGCACCTGCAGAACTGCGCACTGACCCTAGCGGACATGGTATTGGCGCCATCCTTGCCCAGTACCAGCACGGTCACTCTCGTATGATTGCCTATCCCAGCCGCCTCCTATCTCAGTCCGAGAACAATTGCTCCATTACGGAGCGCGAATGCCTCGCGCTTGTTTGGGCGTTGGCCAAATTCCGCCCTTATTTGTTTGGGCGGCCCTTCAGCGTAATGACGGACCATCATGCTTTGTGTTGGCTGTCCTCACTTAAGGACCCTACCGGCCGCTTAGTTCGCTGGGCCTTGCGATTACGAGAATACATGTATACTGTTGTGTACAAGTCAGGCCGCATACATCAAGACACCTACTGTTTGTCCCGCCGCCCCGTTGACTCTCCTGAACTTTCTGACAATACTACTGACGACTGCGTTTTGTCCATCTCGGAATTTCTCCACAGTGGGCTGCACGGTCAGCTCGTTAGGTTTCTTAGCTTAGCGACGCAATTACCTGTCGCATTACACCGGGCCAGCACGGCAAACTTTCGCCTATCACCGTAGTGTGAGATTTTGGCCCCCACGAAGCCATCGGAACTGATCAGCGGACAGACGCCCGATCTCTTTTGTGCGCATTTGAGGCCGAGCGAGAACTTTACACTTGATGAGTTAACGCCTCAGCATATGAGGTTCCGTAGCGCACAACAAAGAAGGGACACAACACGAGCACGGGATATAAGTAGCACTCGTGTTATGTCCCTTCTTTGTTGTGCGCTACTGAACCTCACGTAGGCCTCAACAGCAGCGCTTGTCTGTAGCTTAAGCGTGTTAGATAAATTAAAACAAGCAGCTACACTTTGTATGTTCCCCCTTCTCATCAGCAATGACACTGGCCAGAAATTTTAGTCGGCGCCGACCTGCCGGCTCGTTCCGTGTCGCGTAGGCCTAGCACGAGTACGCCGGGGTTCGTTTGTACAGATTCGGCGTTTGCGGAGCGCCAATTCACAATCTTTAGCGGTTGCTTACGGCCATCGAGTGTAGTTCTGGCAGTAATGACCCCAAATTTATGATTGCTTACCTCACAAAGCGCATGCGCATTGAGCGGGAAGCGTCGATGTGGCTCTATCTGGCTAACGCAGCCAGCAGCTGTCACCGCTGCTTCTGGGAATCCAGCTCAAACAGGGGACGTAGAATCCGCGGCGTTTCCTGCAGTGCCATTGTAGTTTGTGAACAAATAAAGGTGAAAATGGTGCGAAAAAAAGCGGATAGTTCTGGTATCGCTAGCTCAGCTTGCATTTTGCGCCGTGCGAGGGAGCCGTCATTACAAAATCTATCTAAACAAACGCGCTGGGGGGGGGGGGGGGGGGGGGGCATCGTTACCCGCAAATGGGTGCATTCCAGCGGAAGCGTAGGGCTCGCACACTAAATACTAAATGGTGCATATTTGTGTTGAAGCTACCGCAAGACATCTGCTGGACAAGCACTAGAAAAACAAGCTGAAGCTCGGGAGTCGGTCGCAGTCACGTGAGTTGCTGCGGGGGAGGCGAGACGGATCGAATGCTCTTATTCGGTGCGGCCAATGAAGCGCATTCAAATCGCGCTGGGTTTCGCGATGACGGGGCTGAAGCTACACGGGCTTTCGTTCGCTGGCCGTGGCCATACTGAATATTGTTTCGCAAAAATGCTTGACCAGCCGAAAATAACTATACATTTCACTAACACGTGCATATAACAACCAGTCATGAGGTATACCTCTTCGTTGAAAAGTTTTTTCTGCTCCTCTAATGTCGCAAGCTATGCTCTCGTGTCAACGTATGCTTGTTTGAGGTTCCCTCTCAGTTTTCGGACCAAAAGAGCGACGGGCAATAGCTCAGCATTCAGCAACACAAAGCTAACCCCTCCCCCTTTTCGCGGCGCACGTACACAGTGAAAGAAAACGTTGGACATGTGCCTTTTTATATGCCTGAGCACCATCATCATCATCACCGTCATCCCACTGCACGGTGAAAGTCTCTCACATACTCCTCCAATTCACCCTGTCCTCTGCTAGCTGAGTCACACGACCCCTGAGAACTTCTTAAAGGGCCCATGAAAAGCTTGAAGTCGTGCTTAAGAAAGGCGCACGAGCGGTCGGCGTGCCTTCGCTAGTCAGCAAAGCGCAAAAAAATTTTAGGCTAACATCTTTAATAGCGCAGATATTCCATATTAAAAATGACGCTCCTCCTCTCCCGTCACTGTAGCCCTCAACTCATACACGCCGATGCGCCGGCCAAAAAAAAAAAAAGAAAATGTCCGGGCCGACGCCCCGCCCATAATGCGTCACGAAGTGACGCCACCGACTCTCGGTTTGTTTACTTCCGGTAGTGCTCCGATTTTTTCCCCTTCGTGTTTGCGGAGGGGCGGTTCGCGTGTCGGTCTCCATGGATCGCATGGATCTCGAGCTCGAAGCGAGGCTGCGTGAAGCCGCTGCCGAGCTGGACTTTGATCCATATCATTATACTCCGTTTCGTGATCCGCTAGACAGCGACGACAGCAGCACGCCATCGACTGGCCCTTCTTAACCACCCGCTGGCAACGGAGACGACGGCCTGCTATGGTGCGTTCCGTGGCGCACGCGCCACTGCACATAAGTTATTACAACTTTCTTATTTCACGAAATGCCATTTCGTGTTTGCTTCGCGGCCTTTTCACATTTTACTTATGCGCAGGTGCCGCTGCGGCCGCTGCGAAAGCATGCCCACACCTGAAGAAGATGTGTGCTGCCGCAGCATGCCGGAGGTGCTGGTGGTGTGCCAGCAGGACGGCGGCTGCATTACGATCCACCCAGCTTTCCAAAGCGTGTGCCTAACGCCCGAAGTCCTTCGGGCTGTGCACATTGCACGAGAGGAGGAGGGAGCGAACATCGATGGAGACGGAGATGTAAACAAGTATGTAGTGTGGAAGCGTCAGGTGACAGATTCGCATTATTTTTTTTGTGTGTGTATGATCCGTGTACTGTAAAGCGTGGTATTTTCAGGCAGCACCGCTTCATAGCCTACCGCTTGTTTACCAAGTGGATTTGGGGCAGGCTGGCGAAGGCAACAAGGTGGTCCTGCCAGCCTGCGTCGTTTGCCGGGTTCGGCGTGAATTTCCGTCGGCGAGCTACATGGGATTCAGGCACCCTCCCCTTTAATCTCAGGTGATTGTCGCTTCACTGCATGCTGTATTCTAAACTTTTTCACGTGTGCAGGCGCACTGCTTCGAGTGGTGCATGGAAGTGCGTTTATTTTTAAGGTGGAAAAATAGATAATGCTATTTTATGAACGCCAAGTTATGCACTGCGTCAAGTGTCTGTTTTGTGGCACTGTTTAAGAACAGACATCTCATTCCTCTAAAGTGCCAGAACTTGTAGATATCTAAGCAAGAAAGGTGTAGAACTGTTAGTCAGTGAAAAATAAAGCCTGGGAAGAAAATTCAAATCCTAGTAAAAAAAAAATACACATCCAAAAACAATCCAGAATGGAGGACAATGCCGAGCATCGCCAAGTCTGCTTGAGCACATGCTTCTAAGCATCTACCGTAAACATTCATTTATTTGGAATGGAATTTTATAGAAAAAAAAAATTAAAATCGAAACACAGAATGCTTATGCCGAGGCAGCACAAGCATTCTGTGTTTTGAATGATACCGAGTGTGTGAGTGCTCAATACTGACACAATGAAATGAGTGCTTGAAGGTTTGTTTATTGATACTCCTAGCCGTGAATACATGACAACAGATCGCAGAATACATCCATTCCAGCAGTGGAGTAATACAGGTGAAGCACAGATCAAACCACAACTCTTGTTCCTGCATTTGCTGATCTGAATTATTAATTTGAATTTATTTACAGTCTAATACGCTTGCAGAGTGTTACATTTCTTATCTCCAAGCTGCAGTAATAGCTGGTCCCTTTCAGGTGTGTTTGCCAAAGTGTAGGGGCAGCACTGCATATTTTCAAAACGTTGTGCAGGTTCAACCGTCCTTGAGCCAAATTTCATGAGCGTTAGCCATTTGCCGCAGTCACAGCTGCTGCTGCCACTTCGATCTTGGCTCGCTTGCACTCTTGCTCAGCTTTTTGGCAATGGGCTAGTCTGGCTTCTCTTTGTTCAATGGTCTCGGCAGGCTGCCTGGCACGGTTGCAACCTCCGTCTATAGTGAGGTGGCGTATGTGCATGGTGTATTTCCGTAAGTTTCATGAAGGAGAAGGAGTAGATGAAACATTAAGACGATGATCATTGTAGCGCACGAAAATGTCTTGCAATTAGAAATTGATGGAGGTGATGTTTACTGTACAGAGGAGAGTGTGTTGTAGTTTTACTACGAGGTGTGATAGGTTGTGGCAATAGCATAGTGCTCTCATGTCTAAGCTATAAAGATGACATTGTTTGCTGCACAGCGTGAGAGTTCAAAGTCAACATTGCATTCACTTTGAGGTTTGTGCACGGGAGAAGTGGAGCGAATGCTCTAAAAGCCTTATTTTAGCTGTCTCGGCTATCACCAGCTGTCATGCCTGGACATAATTCCCTATTTCTTGATTATCAGCTGTATCTAACTGTGCATTACATCGCTCTCCTTTCACAGTGAATATATGTACACCAATTCTGCCAGCTAAGGTAGCCACTGCTTCTCATTTTGTAGCCTGTACCGCAGGAATCACTTAGTTGGGCTGGGAGACCTTGTCATTGCCTGTTCTAATATTTATCCCTCTGGCATTTTATAGAGCGAGGAGCTTCTTTCATAATTCATTCATTTGGCACTGTTGATAATGATGTTTTTAACTTGTTCTCTTGCAATTTCTGGGGCCTGAACTTTGTTGACAGCTTGGCTTGTTATCTTGCTTCCTTGAGATCTGTGAATATGTTTCTAGTTTTTACTGTCGCTTTTCTATCTGCATATCTCCTCTTCTGTGGCTTCTTTTCATGGTCGCTTTTTCCAGTGTTGGTGTTTACATTTTATTCATCTGTGCAGGATAGTCAAAGGAAAACAAAAGGCAGTATAGAACAGAGCACCAGATAGAAGGAGCAGAACTGAAGAATTCACAGCTTTGCAGAAAAAGACCACGATGAAATTTGCAAGGAGAGAAGAAGGGAGCACTTATCCAAGGGGAAGAGGTCATCTGCCTTGGGGCAGAGCATTCCGACCAGTTACGTGGGTGTGTGATGGTGGGCTGTCGGCTTTGACGGTTCCAAGCGGCCTCCACTGGCTTCTGCTTTGGTTATGTGGGCTGAGGCATTCCCAGTCTACGATACGAGCAATGCACTTTGCAACACACTCTCATGCTGTGCAGTAAGCATCCTTCTCTTCATCAAGTTCAAACTACAACATACTATTCAGCTGTGCGGCAAACATTGTGATCTTCATGAAGTACCATCTGCACCACTCCTTCATTTAACCTGGGTAAATATGGCATACACGTACGCCATCTGGACTAGTGCGGCCGAGGTTTGCTAGCGTAGTGTCGGACCAATTTAAGCAGTGTGACATAATTCGCAGTGGTTTCACATTACTGCACCTAAGCAGAATTGAGTGCACTCGTGCAATTTCTTTTGGAGGGGGGGGGGGGGGAGCAGTTCTTTTCACTGCACTAGAGTATGCAGGTTGTGCCACAAATTTTTCTCATAGTTGGCAAATCCCATGAATCCTTGCAGCTCATTGACCTATTTGTAATTTTTGTAATTTTTTAGCATATGTAATACCTTTCCTGCAGTTTTGGTCTGTTTTATATTGTCACAGACCCCGCCTTAACGATTAACAGAGGCGCGGGATCCACTTTACGGTTACCCGTCGTCCCTCTATGAGGTTTGAGAACACTGTTAAAAGTTAGGCCGGTCAACCAGTGAAGTGCGTGTGTTGGTGTGTGATCAAGGAATAAATTTATGCGTCACTTTTTTAACACAATGGGAACATATATAGGTAGTAGTCCAAATTACACTGCATAAAAAAAATTAATAAAACACCAGGACATGATAGTAATAAAAAACGACTCAATAAATGACAAGAGAAAAAAACCGACAATGAACAAACGCTGCGATAAAGAAGACTATAAAATAACAAAGCAAGTATTCCAGAGATAGTAAGTAAGGGCGAGAGTTACACAAAAACACAGCGTAAAATACTAAGCCAGGTCAAGGTTTAAACAAAACCAAAAAGAATATTCAATTAACCGACAGTCTGTAGCAAAACGGATTCTCACAGCCTTCTTATCTAATGAAGTATCGTAACCGCAGAGTTGGCCGGTAGCGGCGGCCGTACAGGGAGTGGGGACGACAAGTTGGTCGTGGGCTGGGTGAAAAAAACAAGACACTTTCCTGGAGCAAGCAGCCACGAGAGTAAACGTCTTTGTATAGCAGGCCATCACATAGGCATAGGCAAAACTGGCTGTTCGAGGTTGGGTCTTGAGCAGCAGCTAAGAACGACTCCAGATGCTGATCGGTGTGTTCCTCGGTTCAAAAGGTATGAGTATTTGGAAATCTCTGAGATAAAGCAGTGACGTAATGATCAAAGTTGTCCGCGTCGCATTCCGTCGTGGCAGGTGGCAACCAGGAGAGGCAGTCTCCATCTGCGTGCCGTCGGCCACTTTTGTATGAAATGCTGCAGTCGTATTCTTGCAAGCGAAGTGCCCAGCGGGCTAGGCGACTAGACGGATCACAGAGATTGAGTAGCCAGCATAGGGAATGGTGATCGGTTACTACTACGAAAGGCTCTCCGTACAGGTAGCAGCAAAACCGCTGCACGGCGAAAACAACCGCGAGACATTTCTGCTCGGTGATGGTGTAGTTGTGCTCAGTCTTGCTTAGAGTCCGACTGGCGTAAGCAATCACATGTTCACAGTCGTCACAGCGCTAAACGAGGACAGCACTGAGGCCTATGCCACTTGCGTCCGTGTGCACTGAAGTTGGAGCAGAAGGGTTGAAATGCCGTAAGATAGGATGTGATGTTAGGAGGAACCTCAGTTGTCGGAAAGGATGAGTCGCATTACCTCACCGACTTGAACTTGTGCAATGTGCAAAATGGCTCCATTCTGCACAGCTAGTACACTGCAAGTCATGTACTTTGCGCTGTAGCCTGGTGAGTCACAGCGACCATCCCCTGCCAGGTCTGTTGTTGTCCCTACAAGCTCACTAGCAAGTTCTGCTTGCCTTTGCTGAAAAAGCTGCAAAGAAGGAGATGTTCAATTTAGAGTCTACAAACTTGCAGTCATGTGATTGCCTTAATGCATATTAGGATGAGGGGGGCAGGTTTCAAATGCTGCATTGCTTTTCACTTTTCTCACAGCACATTTACTAAAAAAAAAATATTGCAAAAATTATGCCTTCAGTACTAGAGCATGCAGCTGGTCTATTAAACATGTAGCCAAAGGCAACAGAGATGTGCAGTAGCAGGTGCATTGCACTGCAATGCCTCCGCTGTTGCACATATGCTGCATTTTATATGTTTTATATGTTGCATTGTAGCTTCAAGTTGTCATGAAAGGATGCGACATCTAGTTATTGAGTTAATGACATATACTTTGACTTGAATGTTGTATGAGAGATATCCTTATTGTCAAACCTCATTTCTGGCAGGTAGCAAGTATGCCCGTTGGTAGTTGTAGTAGGTCCTCTCTGTGATGCCTTGCACCCCAATGGATTGCAGGAACCGAAGAACTGAAGCTATACCGCAGCCAGAGAACAAGATGCCTGCAGCCAGGAGGACATTTCTTGCTGCTTTTCCTTCAACCAGTGGTTGGCTTTTTCAGAGGAAAGAATGCTGCAGTGAGCATGTCCCCTTCACAGTCACAAGGCTTCCCGCTATGCTAAAGTAAAGGGTTCTTGTTTGCCCGCACATTGTTCAGGTCTCGAGAAGCTGCCGCAGGCAACCCTCGAACACAAGGAATTTTCGCTCTTTGTAGAGGGGTTCCTCAATCGCTGACTGGGCCGTTTCATCCTGATGGTCGCTGAAAAAGAAGTGCAGTGATGTCAGCGATTGGTGCCGTGTGATTGTTAATATTATGAACTAATACGTAGCAGCCGTGGATGTTCATCTCGGAATGTCTTGGCTGTAAAATGTGCTAAATAAAGCTGCTGTCAAAGTTTATAGTAGGTATGCATTTTTTTTTTCATTCTATCAACAGGGAACAGAAAAATGCCATGGCAAATTAGGTACACTTTAGGGCTACGCAACTTATATTTTTTTCACAACAGAATCAAATATCCTTGTGCATCTTAGTGACTTGTTCAAATATTTTTGCAAAATTAAACTTCAAAGTGCATGTGATGGCTCCGTAGTAGCTCTAAAGACAGCACTAATGTACACTAGGCAGACACAGCATGACCATATTATGTAAGGAAAAATTGCCCTTTTGCTACCTGACGCAACTGTGAATAACCTAACACCACGTCCGAGATTAGTGGTGTGCAAGGTATGTATGAGGCATGGTCTCTATAGACTCATCAAGGCAATATTTGTTGACCCATTGTGAGTATTACCACATTCTTAATCATGTCAAGCCATGCATGAGAGTTATGAACGCTATCATTCGAATGGACTGTGTCACAGGGAGGGTATATTTGCAGGTTTGAATGAGTGAATATGTGACACATAGGTGACGTATTTCGTCAAGTTTTCTTTTTTTTTTTTTGCCTAATGAACAGTGCTTAAATGACAAATTTACTTGCCTGCCATAGCCAGCAAATGCACAGAAGTGGATGAAAGAAGTTCTAACGAGCGGCCAGTGATAGCAGTAACTGGCCAGTGATAGCAGCCTGCCACCGACTTCTCTGGTGGCAGGCTTCTCTGTTTAAACCTTGGTGCTGACTAGAGATTTAAATCCAATAGACACCTGTGTGCCTGGAAAAATTTCATATATTTAAAATTATTCGCAAGCACCCCATCTACGTTTAATGTAATCAATCATATAGCTCTTTAATACATTTTCACAAGACTACAACATCTTTATCAATAATGACTTACCAACAGAATGGCACTCCCACATTGTGTTGCCACAGTATGCGTGCGAGTAGTTGAAGGCCCCGCTGGTGATTCTTCCTGCAGACAGATATTCATAATTATAATGATGGTTGCAGATTTGAAATTTTTCATGCTTTCATTTTCAGGTGCTGTATAGAGAACTGCCCGTAACAAAATGCAAACATTGTCAACTTGCTACACATACACAAATATTCTGAAAGTGGAGAACTGATATGACTAAAAAATTTGCACAGACAAGCTGTAGTTTGTGGAGTTTCAAGAGCCCTGAAAAATTTGGAGGCATGTTAGCAGCACAAACAAAAGACACAGTGCAGGACCGTCGACTAATACACTGTTCCATGAACCAATCCAGCAGCTCATTATTTTTGAATGTCGGGTCTCCCATGTTAATCCAGTTAATATATGTGCTCCGAGTTTCTTTTTTTGGTGTGCCAGTGCACACCAAAGCCTTGCATCATCCACTAAACAAAATTAACTATTTGAACTCCAAAATAATCTCATCTATACAGGAAGAGCTACATTTTAATTGCTTCCAGAAGGTGCCTCAAGCGATGATCGAGCTTGTGCATGGAAGCAGACATAACATTTGCACTAATTTGCATAGCTTACTTACTCGAGCAATAGAGCCATCATATGCAATATAATACAAAGCTGTTCAGTACAGTTGAAAATTAAGTGTGTACATATGTCAAAACACTTGCATCATCCACTGGACAAAATGAACTATCCAAAATATTCTCACCTCTACAGGAAGAGCTGTGGTATTTGGATCACCTCCGGTAGGCGCCTGAAGCAATGGTTGAACACGTAACTAACTGCATGAAAGCATAATGACATAGCAACAGTTGTGCTAGTTTATATAGCTTCTAGCAATAGAGCCATCATATATGCGTGCAACATATTCCAAAGTTATATATGTGGCCTAAATATTCATAAATATAAATATAAAAGTATATATACATTGTTATTAATGCCATGATAACAGTACTAACCTGTCCATAGAAAACCTGTGTAGTGCTGAGGTCTTTCGGGCTTCCTGGCGATGATGGTTTGCCATGCTAGGAAAAGAAAGGAAATTTGTGCGTAATAAACATTGTGTTAATGGCAGTTTTATTATTCTGCACATGAATGAGAATGAAAGGAGACAAAAGTCTGCAAGTGCAAGGTCATAGGGGATACCTTCTTTTTTTTTATCTATATACCACATGTTATTTTTCCTTCCACTTGGTATTTAATCATCTTTCTGCCTAAAATCGGTACAGGACTAATTCTGATCAATATCACCACAAAAGTATTTAAAAAAAAACCTACATATACCTTGGACTCGACTGTTGGCTCCTTTCATTAATTGTATCATAACGAGCCAATTTCCCCTTCAATTTTCCGCTTCATGAATGAGAAAGACATGCATATACAGGTGTTAAAAGGCAAAGATCAAGAGCAGACTAAACGCACTGTAAAATAAGCATATCTTTAGGTGGATGGGGAGTGGGGGAGGGGGGGATGCAGTTGATCTGTATTGTTATTAGTGTGCTGGTATTTTTTTATTACAAGTCAGGCTTGGTTTATGGGGTTCAACGCCCCAAATTCGACTCAGACGAGGCGCCGCACAGCACTGAGTGACATCGCACAGCACATGTACAGGTGCGGACGTAAGTAAACGGAGCAGCTAGGCTTTTTCAGTCAAATTGCCTTCCTCACTGGAAATCAGGAAATATTTGTCCGTGAAAGGGCACTTGCGTCTACTACCGGTCCACGCATCCCACGACTACCAGTTTCAAATATGCACCGAGTGAAAAATGAAGAAAAAGCGTGCTCCGTTTACTTTTGTCCGCACCGGTACGCGGGCACCTTGCTTGCGCTTCCGTCGAAAAGCGGCCGCTGTGCCTTGGGCACAGCAGTAGACCACCACCCAGGCAAATTATACTGCGATTGTTGTGATCGCGTACACGTTAGTGTATGTTAATTCATGGTTCCATGTGCGCAAGTCGCCTTATCTTTTTTCTTTTTTTTTTTTTCCTTATCCGCCCGCCGCCGGGCGAGAGCTCCCTTTCATACATTTTCAGCGCCTTAACTTGTTGTGGTCCTCTCGCAAGAGCGGTTTGCGCGCAAGGAATCTGCGCCTGCAAAACTTGCGCTAGGCTTCATGCACTTCCATGCGAGACTCCGAGCCATGCTACGCGTTTCCACAATAACTCGCAACCCAGAAAACTTACCATTCCAGGGAGAAACTGCGTCGGCAAAGCGTCGGACTTGAGGCGTTGACGTCTCATGTTGAGGCCAGTTTGCTGCGCCAAACTGGGATTATACTGGTATGCGTCACGGGAAAAGTGGCGGCCACAAACTCTGAGCTCCTGGCGCTTGTCCGACGATGACAGCCCGACGCGTTGGAGCCAGCTTTCCCGCGTGACACCTTGCTTTGTAGGGACACGATGTCGCATTATAACATCTTTCCTGTCCTCGGCTTTACAGCCAACTACACAGCAATGGTGGTCCATTGCAGACCAGAAAAAAAGCAGCAGCAGTTGAGATCGCGAGATTTCAAGACTGACAACCGGGCAACACGTGCTTTTGCGAGCAGACGGATCTCTCTCGGCCGGAAGTGTTCCGCTTCTATCAAGATGCGCGCAGAATTCTTACCTTTCTTTAATGTACAATAATAACTAACGAATAAAATACTTCTTTCAGGAAGAATAGTGCTAATTTTAAAATCTATAATTGCAAAAATTACACGTGACGTCATATGGCCATGGCCAATGATAACGCTAACCCCAATGACGTCGCATGGGCTGGGCGGCTGAAAACGCACGGTGGTGTGTCGCCCAAATCGGCTGCCAGCGGCAATTTCCCAAAATTATTTGTAAATTACAGCTAACACGCAGAGCTTTTTGAATGTGATCTCGATGCTCACTAAGACCACCTCTAAACACATGTAGCATCAAAATACGGCCGTAAATGGCGTTTCAGGGGCCCTTTAACATCACCCCCCTCCTTCTCACTTTCTACCGCCCCCTGCTAAGATTCCCTTCCCTTGGAATCCAATTTGTGACCCTAAGCGAACATCAGTTGTCCTCTCTACGCTTTACATGCCCTCCCTATGCCCTTTTCTTCTTGGTTTCCGCGAGAATGTCATTAACTCGAGTTATTTCTCTGACCAACTCTGTGGGCTTCATATATCTCTTAAAGGGGTCATGCCATGGTAATCCAATATATTGCAGTTTTGTAGTCTGGCAGACAATACCGGATCTTATAATGTATTTCCGAAATTTGAGTGCCTTAGATGGCTTCTTTATTCCCTAATAAGCGACTGAAGTTGAGACCGCGAAGCTCCTCCCTCCAAGAGCGATTACCCTGTTGAGACGATTGGTGACGTCACTGACAGAACCTGCGTCGTCTGCTGCTGTGCCGGTGCCGATAAGCTGCCGATACACTACTGTGTTAGTGCTAGCTCAAAGAACAAGATGACTCGGAATGAGTATACTCAGCAAGTTTTTGAATACAGAACATACTCTAGTGAAGCAAAATATTTAGTTTCTGCCCAGATATCCACCCTCAGCGCGACCGCCGCCATCGTCCGTGGCAGCACTGTCCCCACCGCAGTGTAACACCGACGCGCCGGCCGTGCCCGTCGAGTCTTCGCAAGCGTCCGAGACAGCGATACGGCAGTTCTCTTGCGCCTGTGTCAGAAAAGCAAGCAAAAATTTGTTTTGTCTAAATAATTTTAGGTTTCGGAGGAGGGCATTAAAAAATAATTGCTTTTTTTAGAAATTTCGACCCTTGGACGGTAGTTTTTGCTGACAGCCGCATAGCAGCTGCCGCCGGCGCGGTACCTTGTTCTTGTACGCAAGCTCCGCTGCTAAGGCTTCGCCGAAAATAATCATTTCCTTCACTACAAAACATTGGTGTTGAGAGGGAGTTTCGTGATGGAGTGCCCCTTTTACTAAAGCGCCTTGCTGGAAGTGCCGTCCGCGTGACTTCGATGCTAAGCAATGTAGGCCTAGCAACGATTAGGAAGAAGCAAACGGCCAGGCGCCGTACGTCATTAGCCGCGCTCGCAGGCGGCCCTATTGCTGCGTGATGTCCCGGTTATAGGGCTCTTTTCGGGGTGGAGAGCAGGAATCATACGAAATAGGGCCAGTAAAAGATCTAATCAGAGCTGGATGCCCTCGCTCATCCTACAGTCTTGAGGCTGCGCCTGGATGCCACTGCGTGGATTAGGTGCTTGAGGTGGGAGATAATAAGCATCACTGCAGACAGCGCAGATGATGACGGTTGACACGGCGAAGTCAATATACGCGCTGCCAGGACTAGCGAGCCGTCTTCGTATTTTCAGGCGGTCGTCCCTCGGGAGACGAGGCTTGTCGATCTGCTCTAGCGCGTCTCTCGTTCCTCTCCGCTTTGCCGTACGTCTGCGGCTTTCCTTGTCACCTTGGGTCCTTTTTCCCTGTTCTCAGAAACATCGTCGACCTCGCAACAGCGTCCGTGTAGCCGTCATTAGCATGTCGTCCCTATCTATCCAGCGTGCCTTTCAGCGACCCTTCTTCGCATCCGGTTTTCGGAAAAAAGGCGAGGCGAGCAGGCAAATTTGTGGAGTGGTCGATGGCTCCCAGATTCCCGATCAGCCCTTATCTAAAGTTCCGGCTTAGGCAATTAGCTATCACAGCTGTAACTTTGCAGCATCATGTGCTTTATGCCTCATGAGCTTATTATCTACTTTCATGGTGCGGCTGGGGCCAGACTTTGACCTTACCATGAGTAGCATAAACGATGCGACGTGCGGGACGGGGTATTGGACACCTCGATGTAGCGCACGCACCTTGCACAGTAGGCTGCTGCTCTGTTGAGTGGTACTAAAAATCGTACAAAAGCGCTGTCGGACGGCACTCTATGCGCATTTTATGTGTAGCTTTGAAGACGTGCTTCAATATACCGTGTGTGCGTTGGTGGAACGGGCCAGATCACTTCGGCTTAATTTCGTACTTGGGCGCCGACTTGCTCCTGAATCGCACCCACAGGCGTCGCTATTGCCAACGTTAAAAGCGCTAACAGGGACCGAAAAGCAGTTTGCAGTAACTGCGGTTGGCGACTGTACTGCTGCTTGGTCCACCACATAGGCGTCGTGCCAATATATACTGCCTAGACTAGCATAACCGCGGTTGATGCTGCTCGTGCACAGAACATGCAGCAAACGACGTTTTGTCGTTTTATGCCGGCACCCGCTACACCGGTGGCCAGATCAGCAAGCTGTTAAAGGAGATGTGAAAGTACCAGTTTTAAAAATATATGCAGCTACAATGGAGCTGAAACTTTTAGTTACTTGGCGTACCGGGAATAAGACGCAATATAAAGTTTATACTCCAAAATTAGTATCATGACCCCTTTAACATTACACCTACCATTTTTCGTGAAACAGCCCTCTGCAGCATCATCATCATCGTCAGCCTGACTATACCCACTGCAGGGCGAAGGCCTCTCCCATTTTTCTCCAATTAACCCGGCTCTGTACTAGCTGCATCCACTTGACCCCTGCGCACTTCTTAATCTCATCCGCCTACCTAACTTTCTGCCACCCCCTGCTGCGCTTTCCTTCCCTTGGAACCCTGTTTGTTACCCTAAGCGACCATCGCTTATCCTCTCTTCGCACAACATGTCCGGACACTACCCATTTATTCTAGATTTCCACTAGAATGTCAGTAACTTGAGTTATTTCTCTGACCTAATCTGCACGCTTCCTATCTCTTGATGTTACCCCTACCATGTTTCGTTCCATAGCCCTCTGCGTTGTCCTCAACTTAAATAGAACCCTCTTGGTTAGCCTCCACGTTTCAGCCCCATAGGCGAGTAGAGGTAAGATGCAACTGTTGTATACTTTCCTCTTGAGCGATACCAGTAAGCTGCAGGTCATAATCTGCCACTGCTTGCCAAATGTGCTCCATCCCAATCTTATTTTTGTTATTTCCTTTTCATGGTCCGGATGTGCGGTTACTACTTGTCCTAAGAAGACATATTGGCCTACTAGTTCCAGTGCTTCGCTACCTAACGTAAACTGCTGTTCCTTCCCGAGGCTGTTAAACATTACCTTAGTCTTCTGCATATTCATTTTCAAGCCTACTTTTCTACTTTTCCTTTCTAGGTCATCAATCATTATTTACAGTTCATCCTCCGAGTTGCCTAGCAAGGCAATGTCATCAGCAAATCGCAGATTACTGAGGTATTCTCCATCTACCCTTATCCCTAACTGCTCCCATTCCAAGTCACTGAATACTTCCTCCAAGCAAGCTGTGAATAGTACTGGGGAGATCGTGTGTCCTTGCCTAACACCTTTCTTTAAGGGAATTTTTTTACTTTCTTTATGCAGAACTATGGTTCCTGTGAAGCCACTATATATATCTTCCAGCACTTACACGTACGGCTCGTCTACCCCCTTATTTCGCAATGCCTGCATCACCGCCTAAGTTTCAACTGAGTCAAATGCTTTTTGTAATCAATGAATGCTATGTAGAAGGGATGGTTATATTCCGAGCATTTTTTTATCACCTAGTTGATGGTATGGATAAGATCGATAGTAGAGTACCATTTCCGAAGACCTGATCCTTTGCTTGACTGCAGTTTAAGGTTGTCCTGATTCTATTAGCGATTACCTTAGTGAATACTTTATACATAACAGACACTATGCTGATTGGTCTGTAATTTTTAAGGTCTTTCAGTTCAGTTCAGTCGTTACGTCGTGTCCGACTCTTCGTGACCCTATAGACCATATCACGAAACGCCTTCAGGTCTCTCACTATCTTCCTAACGTCACATAACTTCATCTGCAGCGTCTCGAGGATGCCATCTAACGATCGCGTTCGCTGCCTACCCCTTCTCCGATGCTCCTCAACCTTTCCCAACATCAAATCTTTATCCAGCGACTACAAAGTAGCTGAGCTTTAACATTAGAATTTGACCCTCCAATGAGCAGTCAGGGTTTATGGTCGACAATATCGACAAATTGGATCTTCTTGCCGTCCAAGAAACCCTCAGGAGTCTCCGCCAGCACCACAATTCAAATGCGTCAATTCTTCGGCGGTCAGCCTTCTTCACAGTTCAACTCTCGCATCCATACATCACAACTGGAAAAGCCATAGCACGAGTTATACCAATCTTGCTTGGCAGTGTAATGTCTCTGCTCTAGGCTAGCCATGGCTCTCTTTCCCAAAAGCAGGCGTCTCCTAATTTTATAGCTGCAGTCTCCTTCCGGTGTAATCTTGGAGCCCAAGAAGGGAAACTCGGTCACAGATTCCACTTTTTTTTTCATTGATGCTACAGGACTTCATCAGCCAAGACGCCATGATCTTTGTGTTTTGAATGTTCAGTTTAAGCCCAAACTTCTCACTCTCTTCTAGTACGCGCATAAAAAGTCTCTTGAGTTCCACATCACTTTCTGCAATTAAAGTGGTATCATCCGCATATCTAAGGTTGTTGATACGTTTCCCAGCAATCTTCACTCCAGCTGAAGATTCGTCCAGACCGGCCTTCCTCATGAAGCACTCAGCATATAGGTTAAATAGGTAGGGTGACAGTATGCAGCCTTGTCTCACTCCTTTCTCAATCGGAAACCAATCAGTAAGACCATGCCCAGTTGTGGCTGTGGCCTCTTGCCCTTCATACAGGTTCCTGAGGAGACAGATGAGGTGAATTGAAACTCCCACCTCTTGGAGAGCTTGCCACAGTCTGCTGTGATCCACGCAGTCAAACGCTTTCGCATAATCAATAAAGCAGAAGTAGATGGGTTTCTGGAACTCTCTTGCTTTTCTATGATCCAGCGAGGGTTGGCAATCTGGTCTGTAGTTCCTCTGCCTTTGCGAAACCCAGCTTGCACGTCCGGAAGCTCCCGATCCACATACTGCTGCAGCCTACCTTGGAGGATTTCAACATCACCTTGCTAGCATGCGAAATAAGCGCGATCGTGTGGTAATCGGAACAATCTTTGGCACTGCCTTTCTTTGGGATGGGGATGTAAACTGACCTCCTCCAATCTTGTGGCCACGGCAGGGTTGTCCAAATTTGTTGGCATAATGTATACAGAACGTTAACAGCGTCGTCATGGTTGAGGTTTTGAAGCAACTCAGCTGGAATGCCATCAATTCCACTAGCTTTGTTATTAGCAAGGCTGGCTAAGGCCCATTCAACTTCACTCTTCAGGATGCCCGGCTCGAGATCAGTAATCACAACCGTCTTATGTTTGGTTTGCACATCCGGTTCCTTCATGTACTTTTCTGTGTATTCCTGCCACCTCTTCTTTATCTCTGAGGCTTCAGTGAGATCCCTGCCTCGTTTGTCCTTTATCACGCCCAGCTTAGCACAGAAGCTTCCTTTGATATCTTTGATTGTCTTATACAGAGCTCTTGTGTTCCTCTATTGGCTGTTGTCCTCAACTGCTTGGCACCGCATGTTCAGGAAGGCATACTTATCTCTCCTTGCTATTTTCTGAAAATCCGCATTGAGAACCTTATATCTCTCCCTTTCCCCATAGCTTTTGTCATCCTTCTTTCTTCAGCTATTTGCAAAGCGTCATCAGATAACCAGTTTGCTTTCTTGCATTTCTTTTGCTTTGGAACTACCTTAGTAGCAACTTCTTGTATTATATCACGAACATCAGTCAACGTCTCTTCAGGCTCTCTGTCTTCTAGATCTAATTTTTGAAATCGATTCCTCACTTCCACAGTATATTCTGATGGAATTTGATCCAGATCATACCTGAAAGGCCTTCTAGTTTTCTGCATTTTCCTCAATCGAAGCTTAAATTTGGCAACAAGAAGCTGATTATCGGTGCCACAATCGGCCCCAGGCCTTGTTTCTACTGCTTGTATAGCGCTTCTCCATTTCTGCCGGCAAATAATATAATAAATCTGATTCCTGTACAGACCGTCCGATGAAGTCCATGTGTACAGGCGCCTCTTGAGCTGTTGAAAATGAGTATTCGCTATGGTCAGTTGTTTTCTTGACAAAACTCAACTAGCCTCTGCCCAGCTTCATTTGGCTCACCAAGACCAAACTTGCCTGTGATTCTGGATATTGCTTAACTCCCCACCTTAGCATTCGAGTCTCCTATGAGAAAAAGGACGTCTGATGATATAGTGCGATCTAAAAGGCATTGCAGGTCCGTATAAAATCTCTGAACGTCCGCTTCTTCAGCAGCAGTGGCTGGGGCATAGACTCGGATAACTGTTATGTTGAAAGGGTGTCCTTGGATCCGAAGTGAAATCATTCAGTCATTTTTGGGGTTGTACCCTAGCACTGCTCTGTCCATTCTTCTGTTCATTTTGAGAGCGACCCCATTCCTTCTCCTGGATTCGTGCCCACAGTAAAAGACATAATGGTCGCCGGAATTAAATTCTCCCATTCCGGTCCACTTGAGCTCGCTGAAACCGAAGATATCAATGTTCAATATGTCCATTTCTCGCTTGGCGACATCCAGTTTACCTTGCGTCATAGATCTTACATTCCATGTTGCTATGTGATACATATCCTCACAACATTGGACTTTCTGTTCCCTTCCCGACGCATCCACAACTGAGCGTCCTTTTGGCTTTAGCCCAGCCGCTTCATTCGTCCTGGAGCTACTAGGAATCGCCCTTTGTTCATCCCCAGTAACATGTGGGACGCCTTCCCACCTGGGGGGCTCATCTTCCGGCGCCCTATAATTATTGCTATTGTGACTGGCCATAGGATTTTCTTGGCAGGAAATACTGGAGTGGGTTGCCATTACCTTCTCTAGTGAATCACATTTTGTCAGAACTCTCTGCCGTGACCTGTCTATCTTGGGTTTCGCAAGCCCCTCCGCCACGGCAAGGCAGTGATCCATGAGGGGGTTAAGGTTCTTAGCGTCCCCTTTCTTATGAATGAGGATAATGTTTGCATTCTTCCATGGTCGCGGTACCGTCGACGCCATCAGGCACTGCGTATACATGGTGGCCAGTTGTTCTAGCACGATATCCCCCTCGTCCTTCAACAAATCTGTAGTTATCTGATCGTCTCCAGCAGCTGTTCCACTTTTCATAATTTCTATTGCTTTCTTAACCTCGTCCTTCGTCACTGGTGGAACGTCTGACTGTTTTCCCCTACCGCCAATCTCATTATGGTCCTGACTACTTTGGCTATTATAGAGATCAGTATAGAACTCCTCGGCTACTTTGGCTATCTTGTCCAGCCCTCTGCGCTGCCCTCTGCGCTGTCCACCAATTAAGTAGAACCCTTTTCGTTAGCCTCCACGTTTCAGCTCCATAGGTAATTGCAGGTAAGATGCAATTCTTGTACACATTCCTCTTGAGCGATACCGGTAAGCTGCTAGTCATGACCTGCGAATACTTGCCAAATGCACTCCATCCCAAACTATTCTAGTTATTTCCCTTTCATGGTCCGGACCTACGGGTACTGCATGTCTTAAGTAGACATAATCCCCTATCACTTCCAGTTCTGCGGTACCAAGCAGCATGCCCGCAATGGACCGGCACTGGTCCAATATTAGAATATGATGGCACCAATATTGGTGTAACATTGCTGTTTGGTTGGGGGCGCATTTCGAGTCAAGATATAAGCCAATCAGTCTGCTTGGCTTTCCTACTAACCAAACGATAAAGTCAGACTGCCGAGCGTTATAGACGGAGCATAGCCGCCTAGATGGGTGCCGTTTGGTTGGGGGCGCACAATGAGCCAAGATATAGGCAATCAATCTGATTGGCTTTCCTACCAATGCCAGTATTGGCACACTAGCTTGTTTATTAGCATTCGACAACACTTAATGGCTACCCAATATCTTAAGCTTACTGGGCCCAGCCTGACGTACGACAAAATTCATTCAAAAAGGCTCGATAGAACATTGAAATTTTATGTTCCGCGTGATCTTAAAATAAAACTCCTCATCATGCATGCTTGGTACACAAACTTCGTTTAAAGTGGCTTTCGCGCGCTGGTACTTCAACTGGACAGGTGAACTGCCCATGGTGTTCAACGTTTGGCATCCCCGAGACAGTGGACCATGTATTATTGGTGTGCATAGTGTATGCGTGTGAAAGAAATGTGCTAGCCGCTTTCTTGAAGCGTTTGGACAAGAGGCCTCTGTCGGAGGAACTGCTGGTTGGCACTTGTCAGGCCAAAGGAAAGGGTGACCAGGCAGTGCGGGCTCTTTGCCGTTTTTTGTGCGCCACCGGACTTTATCCCCGCTTGTAAAGCAAGCTGCCGTGCCTGTATATATATATATATATATATATATATATATATATATATATATATATATATATATATATATATATATATATATATATATATATATATATATATATATATATATATATATATATATATATATACAGGCACGGCAAGACATAAAAGGACCATCCCCAACGCTTTCCTTGGCCTCGCCGACTGTTGGCTTCTTTCCTTCATGTATTATAACGAGCAGCCTCATTTCCCCTTAATTGATCTGCTTGTAGTTTACGGGGGTCTCGGTTCTGGCAGTCTTGAAGCCATAGGTAGCGTAAGAGGGTTCTAGCACAGCGTTCGCCCTCGCTCTTGATCACGTTCTACGTCCGCCGGTATGGCTGAGGGTGGCGCTGGTGAACACTCTCAAAGTTCGTATACAGGCAACACAAATACCCAAGCAAGTAGCAGGGGGGACAGCGGCCGATGTAGCTCAGTTTGAAGAGCACCGGACACGATATTCGAAGGTCGTGGGTTTGGTTCCCACCATCGGCACGTTGTTTTTTCTTCTACTTTGCGTTTAATTATCTTTCCCCTAGACAGATTCGTTACTAATTTCTGTGATTATCTAAGCAAACATTAACAAAATGACATAAAATGACCATCCCCAACGCTTTCCTTGGCCTCGCCGACTGTTGGCTTCTTTCCTTCACATATATATATATATATATATATATATATTATATGCCTGCTCCCACATCATCACCCATCGTGATCTTCCCCAGTAAAGAGTAGCAGGCAATTTTAACCATTCCGGCCAACCTCTCTGCCTTTCCTTTCAATAAATTTATCTCTCTATCCATCCGCCCAAGCTCACTCACTGATTGTTATGTCAGCGCCATCTGGCCAAACTCACTCGCCAACCAATACCTTGCATCCAAGCTTATTCACTAGTTACTCATAACTGGCATCCAGCCAGACTTATCGGCTACCCATTATTTCCCACCCAAGAATGCCCGCTGGTTTTGAATTATTGGCATCCACCCACAGAACTTGGCAATCCTGCGCATTATAGTTCTGAATGTGTCAATAATCAGTAACATGGTTAGTTGCTTTTTTATTGTATGATGAATAAGCAACTATAAAGTCATTACCCGACTATAATACAGGGTGGACTTTGTTTCAGTGGGGATACTTTACATGCAGCTTTTTATTTAAATACAGGATGCTGAGAATACCCATGAACAGAAAATAATACAGCTGAAAGATTCATTGCATGGCGATTTATTAGGTCTGCATGTAGTACAGGCGGTGGAAAAAATTTCGGCAGAACTCTTTTAGACCTCAGTCCTCCTCCCGGTTTTGCGTCCCTTGGCAAAGTGTTCTCGGGTCGCAGGCTGGAGGAAGGCGCTGAGTCTATGGTATACATTCTTTTATGATCGGTTCCTTCAAATAAAAACAGCATTAATAAATTCATTCGGGCAGAAGACGTTTGGAAAGTAGAAGGACAGCTAGACCATGCAGTAAAAGTGCAAAATAAAGCACCAGCAGTTGACACTCAGCCAATATTTTCATTGCTCAGGTTTGAGGAAACTGCTTGGCCAGGTAGGCCATGTCAATTTCATTACATTGGTTGCCACGCTGGCAGCTTACGGCGTCCCAAGTGAATGAGTTGTTGGCGGTGGAAATATAAAACAATTTGCATATTGTTACGAGGCACACATTGCCGTAGCCGCTACAGTTCGCCGTCAGGGACACACTCGCAGGACAACCAGACCCTACCTCCAGCGTCGTCGTTCTTCACTAGACCAGCACTTTGTCATCGTATCCGTGACTGCGTAATGTTACAACAACCCCCTCACGGAAGAAGCACAGTCCCGATGCGTAGACTACACAGGTGAGCGCAAAATATAAGGTTTACGACGGGCGATATGCACTTCTGGATGACGGTTTGCAGGAGACGTGCGGTTGTAATCTCTTACGTAGCGTCGGTAAGTTGCCGGAAGATGCGGTAAGGGCCCACGTAGCTAGACAGAAGTTTCTCGCACATGCCTACATGTCGGGCTGGGAGCCAGAGGAGTACGAGGGAGCCAGGAAGGTAGTAGGCGTCACGGGGCTGGAGATCGTAACGGTGCTTTTGAAAATGCTAAGATGAACCAAGCCGGTCTCGAGCAATATGACGGGCGGCATCAGCGCGGGCGATGGCATCAGAAGCGTAACTGAAGGATGAGTCGTCAAGAGGCACTAAGGTGTCAAAGGGATGTAGAGGGTCGCGGCCGAAGAGTAAATAAAAGGGAAAATATCCGGCGGTATCATGCCATAAGGAGTTACAGGCGAATGGTATGAAGGGTAAAGAGACTTCCCAGTCATGGTGATGTCAGAAACATACATTGACATCCTGTCGTTGAGTGTACGATTAAGGCGCTCAGTAAGACCGTTCGTTTGTGGATGGTAGGTCGTTGTGAAGTTGTGGGGCGTAGCGCATGAGCAAAGAAGACCATGAACAACTTTAGAAAGGAAGCAGTGAAAGCGATCAGCGAGCGTCAAGAGCGAAGAGCGTCATGACGAAGCGACGAAGAGCGTCATGAAGCAAGATGACGTCTAGCAAAAGAAAGCCTGCAACGTCTGAGCCACAGCTGGTGTGGATAGCTCTGGTTATGGCAGACGGGGTGGCGTAATCGGTCGCTACGGCGATTCACTTGTTCACTGAAGTCGATGTGAGAGATAGCCAAAGCAGGTCGAGACCAATTCGAGAAAAGGGCTCACTTAGAACTGCGAGTGGTTGTAGGGGCTGGTTAGGGTGAAGGAACGGAGTCTTATTGCCCTGGCATAGCTCACAGGCGGCGACGTAGCGACGAACAGAGCAGTAAAGGCCACGCCAGTAGAATCGCCGTTGAACATTGTCGCATGTGCGTGACATTGCCAGGTGCCCTGCTGTAGGAGCATCATGAAAGTGCACAAGAACAGCAGAGCGTAAATGTGTCGGGACAACAAGCAGGTCTACGCAAGCTGGGCGCATATTGCGTCGCTATAATGTGTCATCAGTCAGCACAAACATACTGATGGACGGATCGGAAGTGTCGTTGCACAGGTGATCAATAATGGGCGCAGGGAAGGATCAAGACTGTTCGACGCCGATGTGGCGAAATCCTGAGATGGACAAAACGCAGTCATCAGTAGTATTGTCAGGAAGTTCAGGAGGGTCAACGGGGTGGCGGGACAAACAGTAGGTGTCTTGATGTATGCGGCCTGACTTGTACACAACAGTAAACATGTATTCTCATAATCGCAAGGCCCAGCGACCTAAGCGGCCGGTAGCGTCCTTAAGTGAGGACAGCCAACACAATGCATTATGGTCCGTCACTACGCTAACGGGCCGCTCAAACAAGTAAGGGCGAATTTAGTATACGCCCACACAAGTGCGAGGCATTCGCGCCTCACCGAGAGTGCCCTTGGCAAGTGCTGCTTGCATGTCTATACATAAAAAGAATCAAATTAATCATTATATAATACAAACAATTGAATTACAAAATGTTTTATCGTTGCAAACCATTGGTGAAGAGGTACATTTGCTGACATATATTATTCTGTTGTGAGTTTTTAATTTGATCTATCTACAGACCGCCACACAGCTATCTGGACATATTGCAAGAGCAGCAAATCGCCTATACAGCACTACTTTGATGCTTGGCGCATTACTAAAGATGCATGCAGTTGCTTGCTTTAATAATTAGGGCGCATACATGGTAATAACAATATTCTATACTGCATTTAAGAAGTTGGAAGCTGTGAGCAGGTCAAAGGGCTGTGAAGCAATAGAACCATGGATCCAGACAATCACAATTCTATGTTGCTGCCCTGGACCAGGGTAATGGTGACCTGATCATCAGCATGTAGTGCAGCCTGTTGAACCACATATGCGATAAGCGTGATGGCCATGATAGACCATACAGCAGATGCCTGCATTAGCTCCTTGCAAACAGGCAATGGATGAGCAGAGGTAATCTGTTTTGTACAGTTTTTTTTTTTGTAAAGTTTTCACTTTGATGTTGTTTGGAAGGTGCACGGCTCACACACCAATGATAAATTTATGAGGTAGGTAAGGCAAATAGAACTTCATGGAAAAAACTTTGTACACATCCGCACATAAGAGGAAGTTCACATATGACATAGCCGAGAAAGAAACCCCTAATGAAGTGAAGAAACAAAATAATGTAAATGTGATTGCTGAGACTGCAAGATATTTTAATACTGAGACAGCTTGGTTATACATGCTAGTATGGAACACAAATACAATAGGATTTTCCATACTGTCCTATACTGACAATTTTAAAGAAGACAAAGTGTAGCATGTTTGCTCGACAACATCTCTTAGATTTCTTTTCACCGTAATATATTAGTACAAGACCTGGGGTGTTTTTAAGAATATGATGCTAAAACTGTTTTCAGCTGCAATGCACCAGCTGTAAGCAGGTTCAGCATCTAAGATTGACTAGAACACACACCAACACTGCAACTCATCATTCAAATATTTATATATTTTTTATGTATATATTTTTAATAGGTTCATGTGCTTTCAAGAAGCTGAACTCCATTTTGAAGAACTCCCGGTTTTTGATTGACGCTCGACAACTGTCTCCCAAAGCCCAGACATCTTCCCTTGAATCTTTTCACAACTTTTTATTCAAGTTTGCTCCCAAATCAATTGCATACTCGAATGGTGGGATGCAAGTAAGGTTTGTTGAATGAAAGAGAAGACTGAGACATTATTTTTCACTCCAGTGTGACTATGTAGTCCAACTTTTCTGCATGGCATGTGCAAACAATAAGTCCTTGCATGAAGCTTTTAATGTATGTACATAATATTGTCATTATAAAAGGAACAGAGACCATAGGAAATAGAACACAGTGGGAAAAAGAAAAACAGAAGTTCAGATAATTTGCTCCATTTCCTTTTGCTCCTTTTGATTCTTCAACTTGCTAAGCAGCCCATTGGAACTTGCAACTAAGCAGATTGCTTTTAGTTCGTGCTCTGGAATAGCCCTGGCGGGCTGAAAAATTGCTTTGTGACCAATTTAAAGCACCTCAAAACAGTCTTTCTTATGGTCTAGTGCTGAGGTTTAGAGAAAAAAAGTTAAGAGGTTTTTTTTGTTTTTGTTTTAATGTGAGGAGTGGGAAGCTGCTGTGTTACTGGACGCATTTGGCGCCTTTTTTTCATGGAAGTTGGGCTTGACTTCAGCCTCCTTAGTGCAGTGCTGGATCTGGAGCTCTCATGTTATCAGGCCAGGTAAAATGAGACCCTACAATTGCGATTCACAGGAGTCGACCCTAACATCTGCCAAAAAAAAGTGCCCACCCCGTAACTCAATCCCAACTTCTGCATAAAGTAGGAACTCAATGCACCTTATGAGCCAGCTGCCACAATCCTTCCACCCTGATAGTAAATACACTGCTGTAAAATTAGCTGAACTTATCTTGTGTCTTTCTTTTCGAAACTTGGAACACTTCCATATCAAAGGTAGTTATCATACATTTGGAGGAGACTGCAGTGCACACTTCTGACATTCAAGGATGCTTCATATAATATGGTAAAAACATATTTGGTAGAATGGTAGCACTAGGCATTCTGTAATCCCCTTCCATGGAAAAAGTGAGACAGGAGGCTATAGATGTACTGCACAGGCCACCAAGGGTCCTCATTGAAAGTCATTGCTGTTATATTAGAATAGGCAGGTGGGATGAGATAAAGAACAGTGCACCAGGAGTACATACAGACAGAAATGACATGAGCTGAGATACTGCAATGACAAAAAGTTGAGGGGCCAGCTTGGAGGGCTGGCTGCAAAACACCTCGTCTCTCTTTTGTGCTCCTCATCTTAGTGCAGTGACCAGAACGAAGGTAGTTTTTAAAGAACTGGAAGTTATCAGCGCAAGTTTCCGGCCCCTCTAGAACCATCTCGAATGTCCCAAAGCTAATGTATTGAAACTGAAAGAATGCTCAAGGTTCACTTGATCACTTGGACTAATGATGATCGCTAGAATACAAAAGCAGGGAGAACACGGGTGATCCACGATATGAAGTTTTCTAGCCCATGTCATACATTCATTTTGCTGCTTGAAGATCATTGCATCACATTTTAATTTGATATAAAGGCGCTCGATATAGAAGCGAAAACAGAAGCAATCTCTGCAGCAGTGATGTGAATATAATGCATAATGGTTTCTTATAATAGCCTCTACTTGGCATAATTTTGCTAGTAGGCAATAAGAAACACATTTTTTTTTGCAGAGTATGAGAAACTCATTCATATTTACCTTCTTTTTAGGTCACATCTGGCTGTTATTCACTTCAATGAAAATTCTTCTAAGCTCCACCCACAGAAAAAGAAAGGAGAGGACGGCTGGAAAGCGAAAATGGCAAAATCAAGAAAAGGACATTTCAGTGCCGTTTCAGTGAAAATGGAGCATACTTTTTGTAAGTTAAAAGTTCGTTTTACTTATATTATTACACAAAAAACTAAGTGAACTGTTGTAATCGCGATGGCTATTTCGCGCAGCGTACGTCCTGAGGCTCCTCCAGGATGCAGAGAAACGGTCTCAGGGCTCTTCACACAGAGACACAGCTGCAAGCATAGCTTCAGAGCGCCACCTTATGACTGATGCCTATGAAAGACCGTCAAAAGAAGAACTAATTGCTGCACACAAGCACAGATTTGTGCTTCATCATGACTATTCAGTTGCACAGCACAACTGTCAGTATACTTAACCCAAATGCTCAACAGACTGGCATCAGCGAGGCACAGCATTGGCCGCTGGAGCCAAAACAATTGTTTCAATATGTTTGCTGTGACTAACAATAACTGGAGCGCAGTTTCATATGACTTTTTTGTCGTAGTGAGTGCAGTCTTGTACCCATGTCTCTGTATTTCGCTTCTGGCTGCGGCCAAGCAAACTTGCACACAAAACATGTTGCTGTTTGCTTATCGCGGCAACTCCACATGGTGTACGACCGCTCGCAGGCCCTTCAAGTATTGCATCAAAGCTGCCGCTTGAAACAAAAAGTAGGAAAGACAGAGCAACTGTGGGTTCAGGGTGTGTGTAAAGCTAGATAGCGAATAATTATGCCGATCAGAGTTGTTCAGCTTCTTGAAGTCAAGTTGGAAGTAAATGGAAGTAATTAAAGTGAGCCGACTTCACAAGTGACCATGTCACTTCTCTCTTTTCACAGGCTCGCTCTTCCGCATCCGTTAAGGTCCACAGTTTCCAAGACAACAGTGTAATTGCGCTTATTATTATTATGTGCGCGATATAATACTGTGTTCTTAGCGATAATTTATACTGCTGAGCGACTAAGAAAGCACAACGCTTCGTTGCGGAGAGAAGTTGTTTTTTTAATAGCGTCAATTGTTTACCCTCAGGACATAATGGAATATGCTCTAAGATTTATCTAGAGAAATGCTGTAGGCCTTCTCTCGAAATAAAGTTGTTTTCTTTGTTTCCTCGCTGCCTTCTCATCACTGCACGTCATGTGAAACCTTGCAAGGGGTAGATACAGCATGCGAATGCTAATACGTGTTCACCGCGGCGTCTTGTATCTCTCCGGCCTAACCGCTCAGTAGTTTTTCGTGAAACTGCACACGGAGCTTTGATATTGCGGTAACTTTTATTTGCTCGCAGTAAGTTAGGTAAGGGTGCTTAATTCGTTGCTGCTGCGTACAATGCGAACCCGCAATCTGCGCCATTATCGGGGGCCGAAAGCTGCCAACGCCGGCACGTGATACCACGGGTTCGCGCATCGCGCACGGCCGAGCCAGGTAGGTGCAGTTGTCTTAGCTAATTTACTATAAGACAAAAGTTCATACGCTACAAACTTACTACGTGACAAAACAAGTTTGATGCAATCAAGTCAGCATTTGAAGCGGTAGGATTTTAAAATCCGCCATAGTATTGATACATCACAACAATGACTAACTCATTGCACCCGTGAAACCGTCGTTTATCTGTGCGCTATATTCAGGCTAGTAAACACATTACTTACCAGCGTATGTTGTCGCCTTGACTCGATCCGAGGTGCGTATTTTGGTTTGGTGGACACGGAAACGGAGCGGTTGCCTCCGAAATTTTGCTGCACTGACGTACGGCGCGGTGCACTGGGGCACGGCATTTAAGGCACCGACCAAATGCTGGAGACCGGTAAGCCAATTTCGAAGTCCACTTCGCATGGGAGACACAAGAAACGAGAGCATACACAGGTGGAAAGCGCCCCGCAGGGAACTAAAACGAGGTCAGTCGCCGCGCGCGACCACGCCGTGGTTACCTTGGTTACCGCGGTGCCCGCGTGACACCGGAAGTGCAAGAAAAAAAGCTTTCAAAAAATGTTTCTGTCTACAAAACATTCAATTTTTTTTCCTGATAACTAAAAGTTAAGCGTATTACAATTATTTTGGCATGAGTGGTAGTTTTATGGATGCGTGTCGTCGCAAAGAAGCAGACCACTAGTCATTCGAAAACGCGGTACGTAGACGCGTTGCACGGAGGAGGCGAGGGACCGCAAAAGTAGAAGGAAAGAGAGCGCCAACTTTCGAATAGGATTGCGGGACCTGCGCTGCGCGTAGACGTGTTTTATTACGTTCAGATGTGTATCGCAGCATAACCTAGCGACAGAGATAGTTTGCGAGCAATGCTCGGGAGGTGTTTGTGGGCCCCTTTAACTACAACCTGCTCAGTGCAGACAATTTTGCTGAGTTTCATGGCAACCAGACTGTAGGCTAGGTACTTGGCACCGTACCACGGTACGTCGCAACCGACCATCTCAGCAAGGTCAATCTTTATGCCGTGAAGTTCAGCTGTTAGCTGTGCCTACTGCTCCTGAAAAAGCGGCATGCAGGACACCGTGTTTTCACTTGTTGCGCTACATAAGTTCTATACCTCCTATATTTAAGTACCTGATATAATTTATAAACTAATAATAAAAAGGGCTTGTTTCGCCATACCAGGTGATGTGGTATATTGTAGCCTTGCCCCGCACCGCACAATTTCATATATTAGCCAGCCGGTGGGCACATGTCTCTTCAGCAAACAATGTCCATATTCAAAATGCTGTGAAGGTTCATGTGACATAAAGTTTGTCTTTATATTTTCTGAAGCAAGTTTCACAGTGCACGTGCTTTTCACTGTATTTGTGAGCGTCAACAAAGGTAATGCGAAAGACGCTGGTAAACTGATTGCAGCCCTGGGTCTTGCCCAAAAGCACCGCTAATAACCTCAAAGCCACCGCTTTTGCTAAGCGTTCCTTCGAGCTGAGACAAAGAAGCAGTAAAAGATGAACATTCAGTGTAACTCACCTCGACCGCTGCCAGTTACCGGACTACGAACATTGGTACGAAACAGACGTTGCTGTCTACGGCCTACAAAAGGCGGGAATCGCCAGCGGCCGGCTGAGGCGTGGAGCCGGCAAATGTTTTGCGCCACTCGGCTCTTCTGCTTGACACGCACCATTTCCTCATGGGTGAAGTCAGCGCTTCGAGCATTTCAGCTTACTACATGCTCTGCTTATGTGGCTTGGTACAGGTGGCGCACCCGCGAAGGAGGCGAGCATTCTACTGGCAGGCATAAAAGAGCGAGCGCGTAGGCTGAGCAAGTAAGCACGGAGTTCAGATAAATATAATTTATGAATGCTGGACCTTTTCAGCCGAAGATCTCATTTAAAACCTGTCGCTAAAACAGTAATTCCAAGTTATTAGAGCGCGGCTCTTTGGCGCCCGCCCCTGCGTTTGGCGTCGGCGTTGGCGTCGGTGTCGGCGGCGTCGTCCCTGTAACCAGCTCCGCAGCTGGGCAGCGCCCCCCCCCCCCCCGCGCGTGTTCTCCGATTGATGCGCGCGATCCTGCCCCCACCGGACGCCGCCCGCGTACCCCCCCCCCCCCCCCCCCCAGTTTTCCTGCCTGCCAGCGAGGGTGCTCTCCTGTTGCCGAAACGCTGGCTTGCTAGCAGCGGATCACGATGCTGCATCCCAAGCCGAAACGCAGAGTCACGCTGTCTTGACTCGCTAGCGACGTCTGCGGCATCAGTCAGTCGCTATCTCTTCGCCGGGCAACTTTCATGTGGGCCCACACGCTTCCTCCCGTAATCTCCCGATAACTTATTTGCTGTCTTCATTTTTCCGACCACAAAGTGTTTCTTGAAGTATTAAGTGTGAAAAATTAAAAAAGATGTCTGTAATTGTACATACATGTCTTGCTCGAAATCTTGCCTCAATCTATCGAAATGGTGAAATAGTTGATGAGCTGCTCTCAAATTTCGCATTAGGAGGTAACGTAATCGTCGACAAACTTTTTCTGTTCACTGACCCCTCAGTCGCCTAAAGTTGGGACTCCATCCTTTAAACCCACAGTTTTAGTCATCGCAGTGAACGTACCAACAGGGTCATATTCGCTACCTTGAATGCCTAGAAGCACACAAATAATGCCACATGTTTTATAAGTATGTGATTGGGCATGTTATGAAGCATCATTTGTTTCTGTTGGAACCAAATTGAATATGGCTATTTTTGTAAATCATTTTCAAAATTTGGCAACACAAGTGTCTTCATTGAAGTTGCACTCATTTGCAAGCATGAAGGATACTTAGCAGGCCTTCCAAAATCAGCATGAATGTGACCAACAAAAAGCATAATCACATCCCAAAGTTACTGGTTTTTGGGTTTCATATTTTGGGAGCTATGGCCCTCCACAATTTGAGCATTTTTGTTATTCGCCGCGTTTAATTACTTTTTTACACGACAGCCATCTTGCAAGAAAAGACCACAGCTATGGCCTCATTGGGCTGTACGTGGAGTTGACAAAAATAGGTGGGCAGCTGGCTGCGAGTCATTTTTGTACTACTTCAAGATTGAGGGTTGGCAAATTGCAGGACACTGCCCCCTCCTCTTTTTTTAAACACTTTTTTTTTACAGCAAACTTGGATATGTTGTTCCGGATGATTGCTCATTATTACATATGTTTCGTTGAAATTAAAACTTTCGACTGGGTATGTATGTTTCATCTCTCGTGGAGACCCAGTTCCATGTATCGGGCCATGGAACGCTTCACTTGCTGCTGCAAACGGTAACGGATTCTTAGAGCTTTATGATATGGACGTCCTAAATATGTTAATGCACTGCACTGAATCCTAAAAACGTAAATTTGCATCAAATTGTTTCATATATGCATAAATTATTGGTGACAGAAATACTGTTTTTGTATTTCTGGTTTATCTTATGAAAATAAGGCTTCAGCCATGTTTTTGAAGTTTCATAAAGCTTTGTTGTGCAAGCAGTCATACCGGCTTCACAGCAGGCAGAAAGTAGGCCCGCTGATAATTCTAATATGCCCGCTCACAGAAGGTCTGCACATTGATGGCCTTCAAGCAACGCCGCGTTGCAGCCACAGGTGAGTCGGAGAAAAGTATTCCTGCAGCCAACAGAAGATTGTCAGCTGCATTGCTGCCCACTTGTAGATGTCTCCGTCAGGTGAACTCGTGGTCGAGTGCACATAAAGCACGCACTGTAAACAGCGTACCATGCACAGTAAAGTGACTGCGTCAGGGTAGGGAGCAGGTGCCCACCAGCTCTCTCAGACACCCCCTAAAAACAATGAATTTTTGTTCACTTTTTAGAGGTATCTTCGCATGTGAACTGCAAAAAACCATTCCATTCCGTTAGAGTAGTTATGAGTTCATTTGAAACTTCTTTCTTGCAATACAAAAGATTGGGTCTTTCATAGGGTTGTCCTGTTCTGTGGTTTTCGCAACTGTATCCCTATATGGTAAATTGAATGTCACCAAAGTAAACACTTACACGTTTCATAGGCGTGTGTGGAGCTGATGCTGAACTTTTTAATGCTCCAATACCTACTGAACTAACTTAAATGTAAACTCACCCTGAAACGTTATCAACATTTACTTTAGAGAGGACTGCAGCCCCTACATAAATAAAGTAGCCGTAAGCAAAAACAAATGCTCAGTTTGCATATCGCTTTCAAGGAGTACCTCATTTTTAGCTTTAAGGAAGGAGTGAAAAAAAGGGAAAGAAAGAAGCGCCACAGTGGAGGGCTTTTAAGTATGCACTCTCATAAGTCACTATGGATTCCTCTTGGATTTTTTATGCAATTAAATGTGCACACCATCGGCACGAGTTATTTGCACACTCTTGAGCTGAGCAGTGACCGTGAGCTTACTGTAGTAGCAATACATATGCATGTGAACATTATAGTATTAATCATACATTTCACATACCTGCCAAAACTTGTCTGAAACGACGACAGGTAGTTATTGTTGACCAAATAACATATGGCACATACCCACAGAGGGGAATCATCCAAGAATTGGATAGCAAGGAAATTTTTTGAAGTATACTTTCATGTAAAAAAAAAATTGAGGGGAGGAAAGGAAAGAAAAAGGGAAGTAAATGAAATATGAAATGAAAAGTGGTAACACACACGAGAGAATGACACTGCAATTGTCGAACAAGTAATGCTGAAATATTTAGCAAGGCAAACGATTTGATTCGAGTAAAAAAATTTGCATGGAGGTAAAAACTGACCTGTGACTGTGTCCAACTGTGTGACTGTGTGCTGCAATGAACTTTCCATCAGCTGTCTTCTCAACGTAGTGAAGCGGTGGCAAAACAATAAAAAGTGATCTAATGATTCATGTTCAGCGCAAAAGCCGCAGGCTGGAGAAAGTGCCAAACCAGACCTGTGATAATGGAAATTTAAAGGTAGGATAGCATCACAGCCTCGTTAGAGAAGTCTAAAGTTGCCGTGAATGACATAATTTTCTATTCCAAGAATAATTTAGGTGCATGTAGTCATCAGATGTTAAAAGATGTCCAGTTTGCATATTTAATAGATCGTTTCTCCGAAACCTCGCTGCGGTAATGTACGCTGTCGCCGGAAGGATAAATAATGCGGGGCCATTCAGGAACTCTTTTACCAAACTATCAGCATATTCATTTAAAGTCACAGTGCTGTGGCTTTGTACCTATACCATATGTACAAGTTTCAAATGTAGAGGGATCAGGGAGAAAAAGGTTTTTGCTGTTGCAGAATCCACTGACGAAGAGAGGGATGAATACAAAGGTAGAGTCGGAAATTACAGCCACTCTAGAAAAAGAGGAGTCTAATTTCCGTAGATCGAGTACCACCGCCATAAACTCCGCTTCAAAAATTGGGGTGAAGTCCTGAAGACAGAATGAAAACGACCAGTCTAAATGCGGATAATATATACCTGCACCCAGCTTTTCATTACACTGAGATGCGTCAGTAGCTATATTGCTAACCTAGCAGAAAGGCTTCTTAAATGATCTAATAATCCGTTTAGAATAAAGGCTGATAAATCTGGAATTATTCGTGAATATGTCGTCAAAGACAATTTCAACAGATGACCGGCTGGTTTGTCTAGGTGGAATACTAGGAAGGGAACCATTTAAAGGGTGTACCAAATTTTTTACTATAAGTACCTGCGGGGTGTGAAACCTAGCCCGACAGACACCGATAAAATAGGAGGTCGGTTGACGGCAAAAAATAGACAAAGATTGCTGACACTGTAATTCATATATCATTAGGTACGTCAGAACAGCTAGAATTTGTAATCTACATATTAAAGGAGGAATCCGGCCTTCAGGGTATAGCACATTGTTGGCAGCAAATTTTGGAAGTCCAGGTCCCAACCGAAGCGCTTCTCGCTCCAAGAGAACAAGCGGCCGAATTTTATAAGCTGCTGAACCAGAAAACAAGACAGAACCTAACTCTAAAATTGGACGCACATACATAAAATAAACCTTTAAAAGCACATCTCTCCACATTCTAAACTGGGGATGACTAATTCGGTACAACATGTCCACGACCCGAGCCCCTTTCGTAGAAATATGGTTAATGTAGGGCTGCCATGAAAGATTATCATCATAATTGTGACCATTAAATAATTTAATGATTTAACCTTAGGTATTATTTGTTGCTGATACATTATAGACAGACTTGCAGGATATTTTATATTGAATACAATGACCGCGCTTTTGTTCACATTTAAAGGGGCCCTAAACTGCCATAGCAATACAGTTTCCCTACGCCTAGTATGTGAAAGAATGTCGATGTAAGATAACCTTCCCGCAAAGTTTTTTTTTAAATGCGGCATTTGGAAGCAGAGTTATTTGCAACCAAATTTTTAATATCTGCGCCATCGCGGCTTTCCTCCTCTTTTCAACTTTTTAGCGCGCTCAAAGGCTGGCCCTCTTCCAAGGCCTCGCCCACTGACACGTCACAAGTGACGCATCTGTGTTTTTACTTTTTTTGCTTAGCTCCGCGCGCCGCAACTTCCGTTTTGTCGCGCTTGCTTGCCGACGCGCGCCGGGGGCCTCTTGTCGTCTGCTTCATCGTCATCGCCCTTCGGCACAACTCCCAAGATTTGTTGCCACGCTATACATCCCTGGCGTTGACCTCACCTTCGATTTTCTGTTACGTCGTGTGCGCGACGGGTGCAGGACAGTTCTGGGCTAGACTCGTCACTCTCTTGAGTTCGCGAAGGCAGTTATCGAAGCGCTGAATTGTTGTTGCTGACGGGACATGAGCGGGAGGTTGTTACAGTGTGCAGTCCCTGGCTGCGAAGGTATTGCAAGTGACGGCAGGAAAAACATTCTGCATCAAGTGCTTCAAAACCCCAACCTCCGGAAACAGTGGCTACAGCTCATCGGATAGCCAGCATCGGCGAAGAAAGCGTTTATCTACGTTTGCTTAACCGGGATATGTGGTTGGCGATTTGGGGATCCCAGCAAGACTGAGTCTGCGTGAAGGAGCGGTACCAACGCTGTTTCTTCCAACCCTGCCGGTAAGTGCAAAATGAAAAGAGTGTGATAATATTAGCTTTAGTCGACCCCACGCACCAATGCACCCATATAAGCCGTATATCCCTTACAAAAATAGATATTGAATGACTGTTCTGCACATAATGCGTTTTTGATGAATCATCAACTACTCAAAGGAGACTCAAGGTTAGATGTGTTTTAACGTCAGATCCGCAACAAACTTTCAATTGAGATTACACAAGAGGTTTTGTGCTTGGAAAACGCAATAGTATTTTTGTGTAGGAGCTAATGTGGAAATACATTGACTTTCTCAAATTAGGAGAAGTATACATTACTAAGTGAATATATATTCTTTCCTTGTTAACTGCACACTTTCAGAGCACTATGTTTTCACGGCTGTTTAGCATATGTAGGATGTTGCCTAAGAAACAACTTTTATGTGTTTTAACATGAGATCCGCAACAGACTTTCATTTGAGATTACGCAAGAAGTTTCGTGCTTGGAAAACACAAACGTATTTTTGTATAGGAGCTAATGTGGAAATACATTGACTTTCTCAAATGAGAAAAAGTGTACATCATTAAGCGAATATACACTCTTTACTAAGTTTTCAATTCTGTTTAGCATACACTGAAACACGAAAACAACATTTTGGACATTTCTTTCATTCAAAACACGCTTACACCCTGAGTCTTGGGTGTTTGTCCCATTGCAAATCCCTTCTTGCGTAGCGAAGGGGTGCTATGGTTGGACAATATGCTTTAAGGTGTTACGGGCAAGGATATTGCGTACGCGAACCAACGCACTAACACACCGCCTCCAAGCAAACGGACGCACGGCCTCTCCATTTGCAATGCCTCCTTGCACCTGCGAGCAGGCCGCTTCGGAGAGACCAGCGGGGGTGCCCCATCCTGCGCCGACGAAGACGCGCGGACGTAACCCGAGCTGTGCGTTGCCCCGGAACTGGACCGTCCAGGGACCATGTGCGCGACGAGGGCACGAGAAGCAATGGTGGTGGTGGTGGTGATACTGCCGCGAAACCTTCAAAACAGTATTTGTTGGTTTTTAACAGCCGCTGGCATACAGGCTCATCACTCTGATTCTGGACCGCGTATCAGTTCCGTAATCTTTGTTTGTTAATGCTCGATGTCGCGAGTTACACCTTTATCAGTTTTGTTGTAGCGAAAGATGCACCGAGATCTGTCTCGAAGGTTCCGGCCACTCGGGTGTCTTTCCACAATGTTCCAGGCCGTGCTGGTAGCTGTTTGCGACGTTATCTAGATTGTTCTGTGCAGCCTTTAAATTGAGCGTTGCCGAGTGTGACGGGCATTCTTTGTTCGACGATCGACGAGCACATTTGTATCTATCGCCGCCGCCGAGTTGCTTAGTTCTTTTGCGGGCGCAAGTCAGCCCAAATAAAGAGTTTCTTTAGTGCAATTATCGACCCCTTCATTTGTGTCGTCGACCTCGTCACCACTACGTGACATCTGGTGGAGGTGCTGCCTTTGATCCTTCAAGGGAAGACCCAAGCCGTGTTCCTGACACCCTGGAAGACCAGCCTACAGGTCACAGAGCCAGCCGCCGACTTCAAGGCCTACAACCCGAACACGGTCTGCTGCCTGACCCCATTCGATCTCGGAAGGCATCGACGCTAACAATGGCCCAGCCTACAGCACCGGTGCTTTTCGTCCAACCCCGTGAGCCCCCCTGCTTCCATGGACTACCGGATGAAGATGCGGGAAATTGGATGGACCTTTTTGACCGTCTGGCAGATTTCAACGGCTGGAACGACGCTGCGAAACTCAGGTAGGTCTACTTTGTTCTTCAAGGACATGCCCGAATTTGGTTTGAAAATCACGAGACTTCTTTCAAGGATTGGGAGACATTCAAAGCACAGTTCGTGACGGCCTTTACAAGTTCTGTCCGAAAAGAAAGAGCTCAGGCCCTCCTCCAATCAAGAATTCAACTACCCAACGAGCCGTCCTGGTCTACGTAGAGGAGATGAAACGCCTGTTTCGCCGCGCCGACCCTAACATGACCGAAAGTGAGAGAGTGAAATTCCTAATGCGAGGAGTTAAAGAGCCGCTTTTTGCGGGGCTTGTCCGGAACCCGCCGAAAACTGGGGAAGAATTTGAAAGTGAAGCATCGACCATCGAGAAGACGTTGGACACCCGGATGCGCCACTTCGAGCGACCACTTCAACCAGACTACTCATGCCACTACCCCAGCGCATCTGCAAGCGGAGAGAACCTTCGGGACATAATCCGGGAGATAGTGCGAGAGGAGCTCCGCCGAATGCTGCCATCATCGCAACAACCCCAGGTGGCGACGCTCGCGGATGTCGTCCGTGAAGAAGTTCAGCAGGCGCTGGGCGTTCCTCAAGCGACGGCTGCGACTGTTCCAGCTCAAGAGGCAACAGCAATGAACTACGCTGGTGCATTACGTCGCCCTGCGCCCCGACGTGATGACTTTCCGAGCCCTCGCCGCTACCATCCTATTCCTGAAAGCCGCCCCTTGGCCCCCGCCCGCCAAGCCTACCAACGACCCCCAAGCCCCAGGAAGTGCGACGCCTGGAGGACTGCAAACAACCGGCCATTATGCTTCCACTGCGGTGAGGCCGGCCACATTCTGCGACACTGCCCGTACCGACGAATCGGTCTCCGCGGATTTGCAGCCGACGCTCCACGACCACGCCCAGGTGAACGACCACAAGAAATTGACAACTATCTGCGTAGCGGTGAGATTGTGCCACCAAGCCGTCGGTTCAGATCTCCATCGCCGTACAGGGCCCGCTTTGCGTCGCCAGGCCGTACCTGTGATGAGAGTATGCGCGGAAGGTCCACAAGCCCGCGCAGGGGAAACTGAACAGAGCAACCTTTGTAGGTGAGGATGCTCAACGGCGAAAAGACGAACATCCTCCGCCGCCGACAACCACTAACGACGACGCAGCCATTTCACCGCCGCTCCACATGACGTCATCGACGACATCACGACCATACTGCAAGCAGACCACGCCGCCCAGCGCAGTAACTACGGTATGCCCCGGCCATGACCTGAAGAAACGACGGAGCCGAGATCGGACACTAAGGCCCACGCGCAATGCGAGGACGCGAACAAGTGACCTTGAAATTGATATCGACGGTCGCAGAGTCACTGCCCTAGTAGACACCGGAGCTGACTATTCAGTCATTAGTGGACCGTTAGCCTCTCAGCTCAGAAAAGTTACCACCGCTTGGGATGGCCCGCTGATTCGCACCGCAGGTGGCAACCTGATTACTCCATCGGGACGACACACTGCAAGAATAACCGTAATGGGCGTACTTACCCCACCAGCTTTGTGGTCTTGCAGCAGTGCTCCCGCGACATGATTTCAGGCATGGACTTCCTAAATGAACATAGGGCTATCATCGACCTGCGATCCAAGCTCATCAAGCTCTCTGCAGTTAAAGCCATTCCTGCTACGACGACGTCGATGCAACACATCGCTCTAAACATCCTCGATGAAGAAGTGACCGTCCCGCCCCAATCAAGCATCGCAGTCTGCGTAGGCAGCGCAAACATCGAAACCGCTGAAGGTATCGTCGAAGGAAATATCCAATTGCTCTTAGAACGAGGTGTCGGCATCGCAAGAGGCATCGCGAGATTCCGGAGAGGTCAAGCTCAGGTGCTGGTAACAAACTTCACCTAAGAATACCGGCATCTCAACAAGGGCATGACGATCGCTTTTCTCGACGAATTAGCCGACCTCAAAGATGTATTCGCCCTCCACAACCAAACGCTGGAAGACGCACCGGACCAGTTCCGTCAGCCCAAATTTGACATCAACCCGGCATTGGCCCACAGCAGGAAAGACCAGATTCTCAGTCTTCTTCGATGCTACGGGGAGTGCTTCTCGGCATCATCGAAGGTACGACAAACACCACTGGCCAAGCACCGCATTATAACGGACGAACATGCCCGACCACTGCGCCAAAGCCCTTATCGTGTATCGCAGCGGGAACGCCAAGCCATTCGCGATCAAGTTGAGGAAATGCTGCGTGATGACGTAATCCAGCCCCTGGGCGGCACCAGTCGTTTTGGTCACGAAGAAAAACAGCACACTTCGCTTCTGCGTTGATTACCGCCGCTTGAATAGCATAACGAAGAAGGATGTCTACCCGCTTCCCCGCATCGACAAACTCTCGACCGGCTCTGCAATGCAAGGTACTTCTCATCGATGGACCTGAAGAGCGGATATTGGCAAATTGAGGTCGACGAAAGAGATCGCGAGAAGACCGCATTCATCACACCGGACGGCCTTTATGAGTTCAAGGTGATGCCATTTGGCCTCTGCTCCGCACCAGCCACGTTTCAACGAGTAATGGACACAGTCCTGGCAGGATTGAACTGGCCAATTTGTTTGGTATATTTGGACGACGTTGTTGTCTTCTCGTCAAACTTTGAAGACCACCTAAAACGACTACAGACAGTGCTGGAAGCTATCAAGTAATCGGGACTAACGCTAAAAGCAGAGAAGTGTCACTTCGCCTACGAAGAACTCCGGTTCCTAGGTCACATCGTTAGCAAGGACGGTATTCGCCCAGACCCGGAGAAAACAGCTGCAATCGCACAATTCCCACCGCCTGCTGACAAGAAAGCTGTGCGCCGATTCCTTGGGCTGTGCGCTTATTATCGACGATTTGTCAGAAACGTTTCGCGGATCGCCGAACCGTTGACGCAGCTTACAAAGGCTGACGTACCTTTTAAATGGGAAGCGCCGCAAGGAGAAGCCTTCGACGAACTTAAGCGCCGCCTGCAATGCCCTCCTGTACTTGGCCACTTTGATGAAAACGCCGAGACCGAAATTCACACTGACGCGAGCAGTGTGGGCCTAGGAGCCGTTCTTGTCCAGAAGAGTGCCGGACAGGAGAAAGTAATTGTCTACGCTAGCAGGTACCTCGCAAAAGCCGAAGTCAATTACTCGGCGACCGAGAAGGAGTGCCTCGCGATCATCTGGGCCACTTCTAAGTTTCGTCCATGCCTATACGGCCGACCATTCAAGGTGGTAAGCGACCATCACGCGCTCTGCTGGCTGGCTAATTTCAAAGATCCTTTCGACCGCCTTGCCAGATGGAGCCTACGACTTCAAGAATTGGACATCACTGTAGTCTATAAGTCGGGCCGGAAGCATTCCGACGCAGACTGCTTATACCACGCTCCGGTCGATGCTCCCCCGAAGGACGATGACGACGACGCCTTTTTGGGACCGGTAAGCGCCAGCAGTTTCGCAGAATAACAGCGATCAGACCCTGAGATGAAAGCGCTAGCCCATTAATTGGAAGGAAAGACCGCTTCCCCGCCTGGTGTGTTCAGGCGACATTTATCATCCTTCACGTTAAGCAATGGCCTCCTTGTGAAGAAGAACTTCGCACCCAACAAGACCGCGCAGCTTCTCGTAGTGCATAAAACCCTTCGGCAAGAAATTCTGCAGGCGTTGCACGATGAGCCCACAGCAGGCCACCTCGGATTTGCGCGCACGTTGCGTGAAGTCCAGGAGAGGTATTACTGGCCGTGACTGCCTGCCAAAGTTGCCCACTACGTGAAGACGTGTCGTGAGTGCCAACGACGCAAGACGCCGCCGAACAGACCAGCAGGACTACTAATCTTGATTCCGCCCCCAATCCTGCCCTTTCAACAAATTGGGATGGATCTCCTCGGCCCCTTTCCATCTTCGTCTATGGGTAACAAGTGGATCATCGTGGCCACTGACTACCTTACCCGTTACGCCGAAGCAAGAGCACTACCAAATGGTACCGCGGCAGAAGTCGCCAAATTTTTTGTCGAACAAATTATCTTGCGACACGGCGCCCCAGAAGTGCTCATCACGGACAGGGCAACGGCGTTTACGGCAGAGTTGACGCAAGCCATCCTGGAATACAGTCACACAAGCCATCGACGAACAACTGCGTACCATCCCCAGACCAATGGCCTTACGGAGCGCCTGAACAAAACGATCGCGGACATGATCGCTATGTACATCGACGCTGAACACAAGACCTGGGACGCCATCTTGCCGTACGTGATCTTCGCGTATAACACGGCAGTCCAGGAGACTACCAGAGCGACCCCGTTTGAGCTTGTGTACGGGAAGGAGCCCACGACGACGCTCGACGCAATGCTGCCGCACGTAACCAGCGAAGTCAACATTGACGTCGCCGCCTACCTGCAGCGTGCAGAGGAAGCCCGACGACTCGCACGGCTGCGTATTAAAGACCAACAGCGCACCGACAGCCGACGATACAATTTACGACGACGCCACGCAGAGTACAATCCAGGGGACCAAGTGTGGGTTTGGACACCAATTCGCCGTCGCGGATTAAGTGAAAAGTTGTTGCGTCGATACTTTGGGCCATACAAAATCCTTCGCCGCGTCGGACCACTGGACTATGAAGTCATTCCCGACGGAACGTCAGCATCCCAACGGCGACGCGCACGCCCAGAAATTGTACATGTTGTACGACTGAGCCATATTACGAGCGTTAAAGAATCTGTGCTGTTTAAACTTTGCAGTGTTTAAGTTCCTTTGTTTTGAAACATCGAGGCGATGTTTTTTTAAGGGGGGAGTAATGCCGCGAAACCTTCAAAACAGTATTTGTTGGTTTTTAACAGCCGCCGGCATACAGGCTTATCACTCTGATTCTGGACCGCGTATCAGTCCCGTAATCTTTGTTTGTTAATGCTCGATGTCGCGAGTCACATCTTTATCAGTTTTGTTGTAGCGAAAGATGCACCGAGATCTGTCTCGAAGGTTCCGGCCACTCGGGTGTCCTTCCACACTGTTCCAGGCCGTGCTGGTAGCTGTTTGCGACGTTATCTAGATTGTTCTGTGCAGCCTTTAAATTGAGCGTTGCCGAGTGGGACGGGCATTCTTTGTTCGACGATCGACGAGCACGTTTGTTTCTATTGCCGCCGCCGAGTTGCTTAGTTCTTTTGCGGGCGCAAGTCAGCCCAAATAAAGAGTTTCTTTAGTGCAATTATCGACCCCTTCATTTGTGTCGTCGACCTCGTCACCACTACGTGACAATACTATGATGAGGGGGGATGGGGTACTGGGCACGACGTATGCCAGCCTGAGCGAGCGGCGGTACTCTTGGTGTCCAGGGGAATGGGGTAGGGGACGGTTCTTTACAGGCGCTCGCGCTTCTCTCTTTCCTTCTCTTCCCTCTCTCCCAAAGCACAATAAAGTAGTCTCTACCCAGCAACCGAATCGAGAGCTTCCTCGCTCACGGAGCTCCGACGCCCTGAACATAACAGATATCACTTAACATGCTAGGGGTGGGGCTGCGTAACTTCGTAGCCTTTCATACACAAGTGGCGCTGCTGATATAACCAACCACTTTAATAAAGCACCACAAAGAACGCTAAAATTAAAACTACACACAAGTGTTTTCTAAAAATGAAACTGAAACTGAAGCAAACTTTCACCGCCAGGAGGCCACCGGTAGCTACCCACGCTCTTACTTTTCAAATTTCACAATATGGCCGTTAGCATGGTGGGGTCCGTTTCTACCAAGGAGGTTCAAATAAAACTTGCTGGAGCGGAGGGGGCGCCCCTGAAGCCGCGCACCGCCATCTTGCCATAGGCAGAACGCGCGGGCCTTCCGCCGCGAAGCGTAGTCAGCGTGTTGTCGCCCGGGCGTTGTAAACGAGAATGGTGTCATCGTGCGTTGCGTACGGCTGCACAAACCGAGCGAAAAAGTATTCTGGGATATCGTTTCACTTGTAAGTAGCACATTTTGAGCGTATTAAAAACATATCTGCATGTTGCAGGGCATGCCGACAGCTCGCTGTACGCCACATATTTCATGTCTGACGGGGACAATTTTTTTCTAATTAGGTTTCCCAAAGAACCAAATGTGCGAAGCATGTGGGAGCGGGCTGTGCGGCGGGAAGGCTGGCAACCAAACGACGGGGATCACTTATGGTCGGCGCACTTCACGCCGAATTGTATCGACCGGACCGGGCAGACATCGTGGCTGCGACCGGGAAGTTGTCCGAGCGTGTTTGCCGCATTTCCACAGAACCTGCAAAAGCCGGTGAGTACTCGACCTTCTAGTATTCACTGATGTCGCGGGTGCGAAGAGCGAGTAGGAAAAGAAACCACAGTTTGTTATTCACTGCAATAAATTTGATTTGACTTCCTAGCTTCCGCCGTCTGTTGCTGTGTTGTCTAAAACCTTTGTTCGCAACTACGAGCTGTTAACTGGCGTATGTTTCAGCAGCGTAAGAGCAGCTATTCTGTCTTACATGTGTGCTTTTTGCTCTTATATTTGTGCTTGCTTTACGCGAATGCAGCGAGTGGTTTAAAACGGTAAAGGAGGTGGTTTAAAACGGTTTGCAACTTTCGTTCCAGCTGAAAAGAAAGCGACCATCACCGAAGCCCCGGAGCCCACCGGCCGACGAAGGCATCGCAGTTACCAGTGCTGTTAATGATATGGCTGTTGCATCACCTACAAAGCAACATTACAAAGAAAGGCTACATGCTTCTGAAGAGGAAATAGCACAGCTCAAGAAGAAGATCAAAACGCTGCAGCAGAGCAAGCGGAGATTGACGAAAAAGAAGGCACGGAAGAAGAAGAAGACCAGAAAGGCACGTACCCCTCCGAACTGAGAGCGTTTGCGTTAACGCTGCACTTCTATTCTCCGTCAGCTTATGAGTATGTACGCTCGAAGTTTAATGGAGCACTGCAAGCAGAGCGCACTATACGAGAGTGGTACAGTTCCATCAACGGGGATCCTGGCTTCACAGCTGAATCACTGTCTTTCTTAGAAAAGCTTGTGCGAAGCCGCACGGAGACACTGTACTGCACTTTGATTGTCGATGACATGTCAATCCGGAAATATGTTGAGCTTGTGGGTGAAAAAGTTGTTGGATACGTGGACTTTGGGACTGGAATGCACGATGACAGCCTGCCTGAAGCCAAGAATGCGTTTGTGTACATGCTTGTTGGCTTGAACTTGCGATAGAAGTTGCCAGCTGGGTATTTTTAATTGATTCATTGACAGGAGCAGAGAGGGCCGAGCTAACGAAACAGTGCATAGAAAGCTAACGCTAATAGGCGTCGAGGTTGTTTCACTGACATTCGATGGCGCTGCATCAAACATCACCATGGCGAAGTTGCTCGGTGCAGACCTCCGACCATCCTCTGAGAAATTTTGCACGTGCTTTGAGAATCCTTGTGACTCTAACAAAAAAGTGTATATAATCTTGGATGCTTGTCACATGGTCAAGCTCATCCGCAATTCATTGGCAACCGTCAGTCATTTGTTTGATGGTGATGGAAATTACGTGAAGTGGGCATACATAAAAGCCCTTGAAGCACTGCAACGAAAAGAAGGGCTGCGGCTGGGCAACAAACTGACGAGTGTCCATGTGAAATGGGAAAAGCAGAAAATGAAGGTGAGGCTTGTAGTCCAGGCACTTAGTTTGTCAGTTGCTGATGCTTTAGAATTCTGTGAGAATGAGCTGAAGTTGCCCGAGTTCAAAGGTGCAAGTGCTACTGCAAAATTTATAAGAATTTGTGACCAGCTCTTCGACATACTGAACTCAAGGAACCGACTGGCCAAGTCATTCAAGGCACCGTTGAGCAAGCAAAATGAAGCCTGCTAGAAGCTTTGCTTCTGCAAGACCAAAGCCTACTAAATGGCTGTGAAAGACCCAAAGGGGCGACCAATATTAGAAAGTCCGAAGAAGACTGGATTTGCTGGCTTCCTCGTGAGCATAGAAAGCACGGAAAAAATTTATGACGAGCTAGTCGGCCATGGGAGTCTCAAGTACATCCTGACTCATAAAATGAGTCAAAACCACGAGGAAACGTTTTTCGGGTGCATTCGCGGACGAGGTGGTTTTAACAACAACCCGACCGCAGCGCAGTTCATGGCCAAGCGACTCCTGGTGCAAACTGAAGTGAGATTTTCGAGCAGTGGCAACTGCACACACAACATAGTCTCCATTCTGAATGGGACAGCAGCCCTTCAAGAAAATGTGGGTACAGCTGTGACTGCAGCAAGGCGGTCTCCAAGTATACAGCCAGAGGACCACGACTACACACACCGTGTAGACTACCCCGAGAGCCTATCGTTTTTCGTTGGGTCTGTGGTGCCTTACATTGCAGGCTTTGTTGCCAGAAATGTTGCCGAGACGAGCAGCTTTGAGGAATGTATTGTAGCTCTGCAAGCAGATGAGCAACCACTCCTAGTAAGGAAAAAGAGCCGAGGTGGGCTTGTTTCGCCTTCGCAGGACGTGGTGGAGATTTGTACTGCTGCTGAGAAGGGTTTACGACGACTGGAAGCTGAGTGCCAAAATTTGAAGTATGTGCACGTGAAGTCAAAGCACTTGGTTTTGGAAAACCTGAGCTTGTTGCCAGAGAAAAAGTGGTTTTCAAGCCTCGATGAGCACATTCTTGACTGTGATGCTCTGGACAGTCACATATATATCCTGTGTAAGAAAGTGGCCGAGCTCTATATAAGCATCAGGCTCCATCACATGACGAAAGAAACAGGGAAATGAGTGCCGAAAAAGTGGGGTCCGCTTTTACGAGGCTCATTATTTTTAAAAACCAGTGAGCTGGGCCTTCCATCAGCGCTGGTACTTTAAACGAGAACGCCGAAAGTAATAAAATGAAGTTTATTGCATTGTTGTCTGCCATTTCGCCTCTTCTTGTTCATTACTTCCCCCTCAGTGCTCGCGATAATTTGTAAAAACCACGGCGGGGAAACTCAGCCAGCGCGCGCTGCGGCACCCGCCTGTTTCTTGCCTATGGCAACATGGCCGCCTCGCGCGCGGCGTGGCTTCACCGCCGCCATTTGATAGGTATAGACGACCTCCGCTCCAGCAGTTTTTTTTAAACCTCCTTGGTTTCGACCACGTTTCGGCGAATGATGAATGTACTTCTTCGATTGTTTACCGTCGGGAAATATGTTGCGTTTCGCGTGCATATCTATTACAGAAGTGAGTACGCTTGCGAAGTACCTTCTAGATGTGGTGTTTAACGCAAACGGGCATTTATCGTGTCGGCAAGTGTCCGTGTTTCTTTGTGCTTTGGTCAGGCGGAAGGACTGCTGCACCGGGTCATTTTGAGATATTCAAAAGAAGGCATCGACGAGTTTTTTTTTCTGCGTGACTAAGAGGTATATGCGCCGACCACAATGCACTCGCGCTGAAATCGCACTGGTTGGTTCGGTGCCGGCAATACGAAGGCGGACAGCGTACTGCACGGCTGACGCAATCGCTTGTTACAGGTAAGCATATTCTTACGCACGTTGCGCTTTGTGGGAATAGCGTCCTAGCGGATTGCTGCATTCTGTGTCTTTTTGTGCCGGAACGCTCCGGAATGTGCTGAAATGAAAAAGTGGGGAACGCACTTGTTTTCACCTTGCTGCCAAAATGACATCGCACATGTGGTTAGATGTCTTGACTAATTAGGCAGATTTCGCGCAAGACCATCAGTCTCAACTTTCTTTAACAGAAATAATGTGTGTTGTTATACGTTTTCCTTGCATTTAGTACGCGCAGGAGGTTCACGAAACGATTTTAGTTTGACAGTTTGATACTTCGCACAGTTTGCAACCTCTCGGTTTGGTCTACCGTTTCCGTACGTGCCGCAAGGTCCATGTTGGTGTAACTTAATTCTCCTCGCACCCTTGGCTCCCTCCTCCTCTCGCATCTCTTACACTTCGCGCTCGCTCACCTGAAACTTCCTTCCCCCTTTCACTTTTCCTTCCTCACATCCTTTCACTCGGCGCGCGCCGCGGACCCCCCCCCCCCCCCTCCCCCCTCTTTTTTTTTACTCGGAGTGTAGGCGCGCGTCGCCGCCTTCCGTCCTGCTGTTTGGTAGCGTGCCTGTTTGCACTTCTGTTCTCCGCGGCCAGTCAGCGCGGCATGCCTCTGGGCTCGCTCTTTCGGCCTCGAAGGGTGCGGTCGGCTGGCTTGGTTGCATAATATAGTTTATTCCAAACTGCGTAAACTATATGCCTCTATCATCAACCTATGTGACTTTCCCGGCTTCAAGATTTGCGTTTTTAATCACAATGAGAGCATTTTTCATTTTACGGGGATCGTATTTCGTGATTGCATGGAGTGTGAAGTTTTATTTTTATTGTGCTGCTTTTGTTATGGCATTCACTTTTGCTCTCGAAGAATCTTTTAGCTACGTATTTTATTTTCAATAAGACTTCCAATAAGGCACAATTGTACACGTGCTAAGTGGGCCGATGTGGTTCAAATCATCCAGTTTTCATTATTTCTGTGGTCATATTTAAACATAACTCTTTGACTGCATTACTTGATTTTTGTCGTGTCTTCAGTAGTGACGACTAGAATAAATGGATATTTGCTACTGATGCCTCAGCTTTCACGTAGAGGTGGACAGCTTGAATTATGTGCCCAAAAATTGTGCCGGATGTTGCTATTAGAGTTTCGTTGTGACCAGAAGTTTACTTTTTTTTTTGCTTAAATGTACATATGAAGCAGTTATAATAGCCTTAACCGCATGTTTACCTGCTTTGCTCATTACAGTGGGCATATTGCAGGCAAATTTGCGACTTACAGTTATTACAAATTTCCATTGCATGAATGAAACGCCATACTTGTACAAGGTTTGAGTCATCTCATGTGACACGGCTTCGACTAAATATATTGAGACTGTTATATATGAGGTGTTACATCGTTTCCTTGGTTGGCTGGTAAATTCCTATGCAGGTCCCCCTTGGTGATGGTGTCTTCGTGGAAAAGACCATACTAGATCGGCTACGTACAGACCGAAAAGGAACAGCGGCAAAATTTTTAGGGACATGATGCGGGCAATATTCACCTAACAACTGAGAGGAAAGTACCTCTACGGCAAGTGCAGCAACCTGAATAAATATGCAACATGCAAGGAAGCTCTGGACCCTGTTCGGGTAAATGATATGATCGGTAAGCATGGCACTGTAGCAGATTCAGCACGTGAGCAGTAAATGCCATCTATGTGACACTGATTTAATTAATTGCCTCTTCTCTATTTTCAGGCTACACTTGAGGCAATTTTAACACCACAGTGGTGCAAAAAATGAACAGCCTGTCATCAATGGGTTCATGCAAAATTAAATAAAATGTGAAGTTTTGACTTCAGCTCCAAGTGGTTTTAAATTCGAATTACTTTAAAGCCTTCTGGGGTAATTCCAGTGTCAGTGACCATAACATTCTACCACACTAGGGTGCGCACTGGAATCTCTAGGAACATTAGAAACACATCAAACAATACACATTATGATGACAATAGCCAATCAAGCATTAAAAGTTCAAAAAAAATTCCTGCACTAAGAGTGCATCAGGAACACGGTGGCCAACACTCTTATGAAACTAATCAAGAATGCATCAAGAAAATGTATAGAAATGCTAATGTGCATGATGAGAAATGCAATCAACATTTAATCAGAAACTCATTAGGCTTTTTTGTAAGGGATATATTATCATCGTCGGGGTTCAGCAGCGGATTATTCAACGGCGTGTACTTATGGGGGTCGATGCCCATCTCTGTACTCATTCGCCGAAGTCGCTTTTCGAGCTCGGGGTCCATAATATCCGTATCGCAGCAAGGGCATGAGATGTTAGCGAAAGACTAGAAATTCAGAATCGAGATCGCAGAGAGCGGTCTTCCGGGCGTTGCGGAGGGAAACTCTCTCGTGCACCTTGCCCGAACCTTGAAACCTTCGTGTTTAGGCCCCTCTTGCTTTTGACTATACGATGCCCCTTCTTGAAAGATAACGATCGATTGTAAAGAAAAAAAAGGAAGTTGATGAGGAGAAGGGGACTGCGTAGTTGTGCGCTGCGGTGTAGTTTGTCAGCCGCGGTTCGGCGTCAGCTGACTGCAACGGCAACGCGCGCGCCGACAGAAAGTAAACAAACTCTGTTCGGTGCCCGATTATCGCAGCATGACGCCCGCCCTGTAGCCTTCTTCTTTTTTTGACGCCGTGTGGTGTTTGTACAGAGCGCACCCTGAAATGTCGCGCGGATGGAGCCGCGTCCAAGTTTACCAACCGAGGCGGCCAGGAATTAGAAACACGTGAAACCCGAGATGGGCGTTGATAAGAAGAAAGAGAAGAAAGGAGGGACACTGTCAGGAATGAAGAGATGGAAACAGAAAAAAAAAGTGCCAAGAGGCTTTACCCTTCTGCAGGAGAGGGGGGGGGGGGTCACGAATGAAACGTTATCACTCGCGTGAACTGGCTTAGTCGCTCAAAGTTGTGCCTCTTTATCCCTAAGCGATCAGCTGCCGATCGGAAGTGTAAGAGTTGGTTTTGACAGGAACATAGGAGAGGAATTATACACAACTAGATTTCTCCTGTGGAAAGGGCGGGGGGGAGATAAAACGCAACAAGGAAAGAGGACTTCTCCAAATGGCTCACCGACAGCAATAAGAGCAGGAGCCTTCTCTGGTTACTAACGGAAAATAATTTGCACGGGTTCTTATAATATGCCTTATGGCAAGCTTGCGTAATAAAAAAAAAAAACGAAAAACAGCGCGCGCATGCAGTAGTTCAACGATCGAGTGACACAGTTCGGCAGAATGTTACAAGTGGCTCACAAATGCACATTTGTTTTTGTCCCAGCTTTTCCAGGAACAGCGGGTGCAGATCATCAGCCAGCAGGATGGAATGGAAGTGGACCTCGCAGGAGATGGGCGTTGCGACTCCCCGGGCTACAGCGCCAAGTACTGCACGTACAACGTTGTTATCATTCAGACTGGCCAAATTCTATAATGAGAACAGGTAAGAATAGGAGAGGTAAGGCAATGCTGCGATACGAAAATTGGCAAGCTGCAATTCATATCAACTGTGTGAAGTCAGCTGCAGCGCCCAATAGTGCGAGCGCACTTAACGAGTCTCAGTGCAGTCTTTAACAAAAGACGACATTTTCTGCATATTATTAGGAGAAATTATTTTTAGTCTCACCAAGAGTGCCCTTGGCAAGTGCTGCTTGAATGTCTATACATAAAAAGAATCAAATTACTCATTATAGAATACCAAAAATTGAATTACAAAATGTTTCATCATTGCAAACCATTGCGGAAGAGGCACAAGAGGCTGGCATATATTATTATGTAATGAGTTTTTAATTTCATCTATCTACAGACCACCACGCAGCTATCTGGACATATTGCAAGAGAAGCAAATCGCCCATACAGCACTACTTTGATGCTTGGCGCATTACTAAAGATGCATGCAGTTGCTTGCTTTAATAATTAGGGCGAATACATGGTAATAACATTATTCTATACTGCATTTAAGAAGTTGGAAGCTGTGAGCAGGTCAAAGGGCTGTGAAGCAATAGAACCATGGATCCAGACAATCACAAGTCTATGTTGCTGCCCTGGGCCAGGGTAATGGTGACCTGATCATCAGCATGTAGTGCAGCATGTTGAACCACATATGCGATAAGCGTGATGGCCATGATAGACCATACAGCAAATGCCTGCATTAGCACCTTGCAAACAGGCAATAGATGAGCAGAGGTAATCTGTTTTGTATAGGTTTTTTTTTTTGTAAAGTTTTCACTTTGATATTGTTTGGAAGGTGCACAGCTCACACTTGTGGCATTTGTCGACCAATGATAAATTTAAGAGATAGGTAATGCAAGTAGAACTTCACGGAAAAACCTTTGTACACATCCGCACATAACAGAAAGTTCACATATGACACAGCCGAGAAAGAAACCCCTAATGAAGTGAAGAAACAAAATAACGTAAATGTGATTGCTGAGACTGCAAAATATTTTAATACTCAGGCAACTTGGTTATACATGCCAGTATGGAGCACAAATACAATGGGAATTTTCATACTGTCCTATACTGACAATTTTAAAGAAGACAAAGTGTAGCATGTTTGCTCGACAACATCTCAGATTTCTTTTCACCGTAATATAGTAGTACAAGACCTGGGGTCTTTTTATGAATATGATGCTAAAACTGCTTTCAGCTGCAATGCAGCAGCTGTAAGCAGGTTCAGCATCTACGATTGACTAGAACACACACCAACACTGCAACTCATCAGCTAAATATTTATATATATTTTTATGTATATATTTTTAACAGATTCATGTGCTTTCAAGAAGCTGAACTCCATTCTGAGAACTCCCGGTTTTTGATTGACGCTCGACAACTGTCTCCCAAAGCCCAAACATCTTCCCTGGAATCTTTTCACAACTTTGTCATCAAGTTTGCTCCCAAATCAATTGCACACTCGAATGGTGGGATGCAAGTAAGGTTTGTTGAATGAAAGAGAAGACTGAGACATTATTTTTCACTCCAGTGTGACTATGTAGTCCAACTTTTCTGCATGGCATGTGCAAACAATAAGTCCTTGCATGAAGCTTTTAATGTATGTACATAATATTGTCATTATAAAAGGAACAGAGACCATAGGAAATAGAACACAGTGCGAAAAAGAAAAACAGAAGCTCATATCATTTGCTCCACTTCCTTTTGTTCCTTTTGATTCTTCAACTTGCTAAGCAGCCCATTGGAACTTGCAACTAAGCAGATCGCTTTTAGTTCGTACTATGGAGTAGCCCTGGAGGGCTGAAAAATTGCTTTGTGACCAGTTTCAAGCACCTCAAAACAGTCTTTCTCATGGTATAGTGCTGAGGTTTAGAGAAAAAGAGTTCGAAGGTTGTTGTTTTTTTGTTTTTTTAATGTGAGGAGGGGGAAGCTGCTGTGTTACTGGACGCATTTGGCGCCTTGTTTTTATAGAAGTTGGGCTTGACTTCAGCCTCCTTAGTGCAGTGCTTGATCTGGAGCTCTCATGTTATCAGGCCAGGTAAAATGAGACCCTACAATTGCGATTCACAGGAGTCGACCCTAACATCTGCCAAAAAAAAGTGCCCACCCCGTAACTCAATCCCAACTTCTGCATAAAGTAGGAACTCAATGCACCTTATGAGCCAGCTGCCACAATCCTTCCACCCTGATAGTAAATACACTGCTGTAAAATTAGCTGAACTTATCTTGTGTCTTTCTTTTCGAAACTTGGAACACTTCCATATCAAAGGTAGTTATCATACATTTGGAGGAGACTGCAGTGCACACTTCTGACATTCAAGGATGCTTCATATAATATGGTAAAAACATATTTGGTAGAATGGTAGCACTAGGCATTCTGTAATCCCCTTCCATGAAAAAAGTGAGACAGGAGGCTATAGATGTACTGCACAGGCCACCAAGGGTCCTCATTGAAAGTCATTGCTGTTATATTAGAATAGGCAGATGGGATGAGATAAAGAACAGTGCACCAGGAGTACATACAGACAGAAATGACATGAGCTGAGATACTGCAATGACACAAAGTTGAGGGGCGAGCATGGAGGGCTGGCTGGAAAAACACGTCGTCTCTCTTTTGTGCTCCTCATCTTAGTGCAGTCCCAAGACAAAGGTAGTTTTTAAAGAGCTGGAAGTTATTAGCGCAAGTTTCCGACCCCTCTAGAACCATCTCGAATGTCCCGAAGCTAATGTATTGAAACTGAAAGAATGCTCAAGGTTCACTTGATCACTTGGACTAATGATGATCGCTAGAATACAAAAGCAAGGAGAACACGGGTGATCCACGATATGAAGTTTTCTAGCCCATGTCATACATTCATTTTGCTGCTTGAAGATCATTGCATCACATTCTTAATTTGATGTAAAGGCGCTGGATATAGAAGCTAAAACAGAAGCAATCTCTGCTCCTGGGATGTGAATATAATGCATAATTGTTTCTTATAGTAGCCTCTACTTGGCATAATTTTGCTAGTAGGCAACAAGAAAGACATTGTTTTCCAAAGTATGAGAAATTCATTTATATTTACCTTCTTTTTAGGTCACATCTGGCTGTTGTTCATCTCAATGAAAAGTCTTTTTTTTTTCTAAGCTCCAGGCAGAGAAAAAGAAAGGAGAGGACGGCTGGAACTTGAAAATGGCAAAATCAAGAAAAGGACATTTCAGTGCCGCTCCAGTGAAAATGGAGCATACTTTTTTTTTTTTTTTATACGTTAAAACTTAGTTCTACTTATATTATTACACAAAAAACTAAGTGAACTCTTGTAATCACGATGACTCGTGCGTGGCATCGCCGTGTCTGGGGAAAAGGGGATCCTGGTGGTTGAGCCGATGCCGAGTGTTTGGACCTTTAAGGCCCCTCGGCGGAGGCAACACACCACTTTGGCCCACGCTTCCCACAGACGGCACCTCCGGGCTGACCCACCCAGGGGAAATCGGCAGTCGCCTTTTCCTGTCCTCCACTTCATCTTTCACTTTCCTATCTCTTTTCTCAGCACTGTCCTGTCTCCTCCTCATTTCTTGTTTTTCCTTTTTTCTTGGCGGCGAGGGTTAACCTTGTGTGGAGTAGCTACCCTGAGTTGCCCATATTTGGTTATAGTGGCGGTGTACTGCTGGCGTGGGCAGGACTTCTTGCAAGTTCCTGTCCCGTCCCCTCGTTGGGCTCCATGGTGGGTGGCAGGCACAACTACCGAAAACACAAACCCTTTCATGGATTCTTTCTCCCAAACAAATGATCGCCCTCCAAGCAAACGAGGGCGGACCGATGCTACAAGCCATTTCTTTGTGAAAACAAAAGAGACTTTCCCAAAGTTCCATGTCATACATAGCGAAGAGCTAGAAAAACCCGCTCGAAAAATATCCCCTTTCATAGTGTCAAAGTGTCTCACTAAAGACCTCGGCCCTGGATACAAAGTATCAAAACTTGCAAATGGTGACCTCTTGCTAGAAGTACAAACTAAGTGCCAGTCCTCCAACCTGAAAAACATTGTGTCGCTTGGGGACATCCCCGTCGTCATCACTCCCCACCGATCCTTGAACATTGTAAAAGGAGTAATATCTGAGATAGACTTCATTGCTCTCACTGAAGATGAAATGGCAGAAGGACTAGCAGACCAAAACGTCATAGCGGTTCACAGAATAAAAATCCGAAAGGATAACAAGGAGATCCCTACAAAACATCTGGTTCTGACTTTCAATAGCTGCACCCTCCCAGAGTCAATTGAAGTTGGATACATCAAAATAAACGTCCGACCGTACATCCCAAATCCGAGGAGATGCTTCAACTGCCAGAAATACGGCCATGGTTCGCAAAGTTGCCGTGGCCGCAGAACTTGTGCGAAATGTGCTGCGAACGACCACAACTCTGATAACTGCACCGCAGACCCACGCTGTGCAAACTGTGAGGGGGATCACCCCGCATACTCTCGATCCTGCCAAAAATGGAAAGAAGAAAAGCAGATCATAACACTAAAAACAACAAAGAACATCACATACAAAGAGGCACGTACCCAGTACAACAAAACCAAGAACACTTTTCAGTTCACAGCGAAACCAAATCTCGCCGATGTGGTGCGACAGGGCGGGGCACCACAACGGCCTTCGGCACCTACCCAGACCTCAAACGAGGCTGAGGTAGTGCCATCCCCTGCCCTGGTGGAAGCAGCTCCCGCTCCTCCACCACCCCCAAAACAGGCTACGCGTCCCTCAGGGTCGGCGGGCCACAAGACCTCTGCCCACGAGGCAAGGTCTAAAAATAAGGAACACGTGCCTCTGGTACGTTCGTCCAGCACCTCAGACGAGGTAATGGACATAGGCCAGGACAGCTCTTTGCCGTCTTCATCACAGAGACGGCGGAGCTCCTTGGAACGAACAAAAACAGACAAGGCCCGAATCACGGGCCCTGGAAAAAACTTAACTTAATCTCCAAGCTTTCAACAAAAAAAGATGGCATTCCTGGTACAGTGGAACTGTAGAGGACTTCTAAAGAATATTAATGACATAAAAGACATTCTAGATACAGTCTCGCCAGTTGCACTGTGCGTACAGGAAACAAATTTAGGTTGCATGCACTCGAATATACTGAAAAAATATCAAGTCTTCCGTCGAGATCGAGAGCAAGCAAGCAGGCTTTCGGGTGGTGCGGCCATCATATTGCAAAGTGGAGTTCCAGCTCAAGAACTGAAATTAAACACTCCCTTAGAAGCTGTAGCAGCCAGAATAATTGCCTTTAAAACTCTTACGGTGTGTTCTGTCTATATTCAACCAAATCTTAAAATAACACTCCATGATCTAGAAAACCTTTTTTGCCAGCTACCAGAGCCCTACCTAGTAGTAGGAGATTTTAATGCACACTCTCCTTTGTGGGGAAGTGAAAAAAGTGATACACGTGGACAGCTTATCGAGGATTTTATTCTTAGTTCAGACATTTGCTTATTGAACTCCTGTGAGCCCACGTACTGTTCACCAAGGACAGGAAAAATGAGTTTTTTAGATTTGGCTTTTAGTTCACCTTCCCTTTTTAATGATTTTAAATGGGATGTTCTGAACAACCCGTATAGTAGCGACCACCTGCCAGCAATAATCAGCTTATCATCCTCACCATCACTCATGCCGACCAAACCGAAACGGTGGAAACTTCACTTAGCAGATTGGGAGCTTTTTAAAGTAGAGGCGAATCTAGGAGCAGTTTTTACAGATGCCCTTAGTGTCGACAGAATAAATGAGTTGTTCACGACTTGCATTATCACTGCCGCTCACCTCGCCATTCCACAGTCCTTAGGTGTGGTGCGACAAAAACACAAGACGTGGTGGTCTCGGGAATGTAAGGAGGCCAAAAAGCGACAAAATAAAGCATGGGGTGTTTTCCGAAGGTACCCTACACACGAAAATCTTACAGCTTTTAAAAAGGCCAAAGCTAAAGCTCGATACATCCGTCGCAACTCTGAAAAAGAATCCTGGCAGAAGTATGTCACGTCAATAAATAGCTCAATGACGTCTAAAAAAATGTGGGAACAAGTTCGTAAACTCAGTGGAAACTTTTCCCCGTTTACAGTTCCCATCCTCACAGCCCCTGGTGTTCAGACTAGCATAGAAGAACAGGCCAATATACTAGGCGAACATTTCGCACACGTTTCAAGTTCGTCACACTACACAGAAACATTCCTAAAATACAAAAACATAGCTGAGAAACAAAAACTCACAACAAGTGGTGGCAGAAATGAATCATATAATAGTTTTATTACACTCCAAGAAGTAAAGAACGTCCTTGCTGCTGGAAAACAGACTGCGCCTGGTCCTGACGAAATTCATTACGAAATGCTGGCTCATTTATCCGAATCCTCTGTAGAGGCACTTGTGAAATTCTTTAACAAAATTTGGACTCTGGGTAAACTCCCGGAGGCTTGGAAACAAGCCGTTATTGTTCCGTTTCTGAAACCAGGAAAGCCGCTGACCTCAGCGGGCAGTTACAGACCCATAGCTCTGACCAGCTGTTTAGCAAAATGTTTTGAAAGTGTTTTAAACATCCGACTAACTTTCATCTTAGAATCTCATAAACTTCTTAATGTTCATCAGTGTGGTTTTAAAAAAGGGTGTGCAACGACCGACCACTTAGTGCGTCTTGAAAATACTGTCAGGGAAGCGTTCATACATAAACAAAATTGCCTTGCCGTTTTCTTTGACATGGAAAAGGCATACGATACGACTTGGAGGTTCGGGATCCTACGCGATATAGCAGATTTGGGCATCCGAGGCCGGATGCTAAATGTTCTGAAGGACTTTCTATCAGGTCGTTCATTTCAAGTACGTCTCGGTACCACCTTCTCGAGGAACTTTATTCAAGAGAATGGGGTACCTCAGGGGTGCATTTTAAGTACAACTCTGTTTATTGTAAAAATGAATTCTATTAGCAAGGTAATCCCAAAATCCATTATGTTCTCGCTGTATGTCGACGACCTTCAAATAGCCTGCACATCCTCAAACATATCAATTTGTGAAAGACAAGTACAATTAACACTAAATAAACTAGACTCATGGGCTTTTAAAAATGGGTTCAAATTTTCCCCACAGAAAACCGTGGCAGTAATGTTCTCGCTGAAAAGAGGTATACAGATCAATCCCAAGTTACACTTAAATGGGATTGAGTTGCCAGTAAAGAGCGAACATAAATTTTTGGGTGTAACGTTCGACAGAAAACTAACATTCCTGCCTCACATAAACATCCTAAAGAGGAAAGCCATAAAATCTCTAAACATACTGAAGGTTCTCTCTCGGAAACACTGGGGGTCTGATAGGGCGTGTCTTCTACATATATATCGATCTGTTGTGCGGTCTAGCTTGGACTACGGGTCCATAGTCTACGGGTCAGCTAGACCATCATACCTAAGGAAATTGGACCCGGTACATAACTTAGGTTTACGCCTTTCTTGTGGCGCTTACAGAACATCCCCTGTTGATAGTCTGTATGCAGAGACGAATGAGCCTCCGCTGAAAGATAGAAGGGCTTCACTTACATGTGCTTATGTCCTTAGAATAAGGTCACAGAAAAAACACCTCTGCTATCCAATAGTCTCAACATGCCGCTCACGAGTAATTTTCACAAATAAACCACAAGCGACGAGGCCACTGATAATGCGTTTCGAAAACATTTGCAGTGAGTTAGAAATTCTGGACACCTTGCCCGACACTGCACCAAAAAACAGCCCCCTACCCCCATGGTACAAACTTCCAAATGTCTGTGATCTCACTCTAACACACTTCAACAAAAGCCAAACTCCTAAAGAGCATATAATACAAGAATTTCGGACAATAAAAGAAAAGTACAGTAATTATACAGAGTTTTATACAGATGGATCAAAAACTTCTACTTATGTTGGCTGTGCCGTAGTTGAAGAGAACTGGGAACAAATAATTAGGCTTCCTCAGTGCGCATCAATCTTTACAGCTGAATCCTATGCTATCCTGACAGCTGTAGAAAAAATAGTGAATGAAGGCATTTGTAACAGTGTCATCTACACCGATTCGTTGAGTCTACTGATGGCTTTAAATCACAGAAATGCTGCCATGCCTCTAATCGGTGACATAATACATAATGTAAAAATGATCACGACACAAGGACACAACATAGTGTTCTGTTGGGTCCCTAGTCACGTAGGCATTGACGGCAATGAAAGAGCAGACAAATGTGCTGCACTTGCCCACAACAAATTGATTCAGAAAGTAAACATACCACATAGTGATTGCTTGAAATTAATAAAACATAAACAGATGAATAAATGGCAGTCCAGATGGAACAACCAAGAAAATAATAAGTTGCGTCTCATAAAGCCTGTACTAGGAGAATGGCAATCGAGCACACATCAACAACGTTTTATGGAAGTGATAGTATGCCGTCTTCGTATTGGACATACACATCTAACACATAACTTTCTGCTAATGAAACATAACAAACCGACCTGTGAAGAATGCGACGAGATACTCACTGTAAACCACATTCTAATTACATGCTCAAAACTTGAGGCACTACGGAGAAAACATTTTACTATATTTTACAATCATACCATCCCATTCCATCCCACCTTGCTTTTAGGAGAAAGAGCACTTGTAAACCTAGCATCTGTTCTCAGTTTCCTAGAAGAAGGAAGCTTTTTAAATAAACTATAGATTTAACATATCCATTTCCTCTTTTGCAACCAGAACATACATTAACCTCGCTCTTGGCGCATGATAGCCTTAGTTGCTTATGCGCCATAAAACCCAACACAACACAACACAATAATCACGATGACTATTTCACGCAGCGTACGTCCAGAGGCTCCTCCAGGATGCGGAGAAACGGTCTCAGGGCTCTTCACACAGAGACACAGCTGCAAGCATAGCTTCAGAGCGCCACCTTATGACTGATGCCTATGAAAGATGTCAAAAGAAGAACTAATTGCTGCACACAGGCACAGATTTGTGCTTTATCATTACTATTCAATTGCACAGCACAACTGCCAGTATACTTAACCCAAATGCTCAACAGACTGGCATCAGCGAGGCAGAGCATTGGCCGCTGGAGCCAAAATAATTGTTTCAACATGTTTGCTGCGACTAACAATAGCTGGAGCGCAGTTTCATGACTTTTTTGTCGTAGTGAGTACAGTCTTGTACCCATGTCTCTGTGATGCGCTTCTGGCTGCGGCCAAGCAAACGTGCATACAAAACATGTTGCTGTTTGCTTATCGCGGCAACTCCACCTGGTGTGCGACCGCTCGCAGGCCCTTTAAGTATTGCATCAAAGCTGCCGCTTGAAACAAAAAGTAGGAAAGACAGAGCAATTGTGGGTTCAGGCTGTGTGTAAAGCTAGATAGCGAATAATTATGCCGATCAGAGTTGTTCAGCTTCTTGAGGTCAAGCTGGAAGTAAATGGAAGTAATTAAAGTGAGCCGACTTCACAAGTGACCATGTCACATCTCTCTTTTCACAGGCGCGCTGTTCCCCATCCGTTAAGGTCCACAGTTTACAAGACAGCAGCGTAATTGAGCTTATTATTATTATTATTATGTGCGCGATATAATACTGTGTTCTTAGCGGTAATTTATACTGCTGAGCGACTAAGAAAGCACTACACTTCGCTGCGGATAGAAGTTTTTTTTTTTAATAGCATCAGTTGTTCACTGTCTCAGGACATAATGGAATATGCTCTAGGACGTATCTAGAGACATTCTGTAGGCCTTCTCTCGAAATAAAGTTGTTTTCTTTGTTTCTTCGGTGCTTACGAAAATGGGTTTTGAGTTTCTGATTTGGCCTTAATGTTTTCTTAATGAGTACAAAAGAACTCAACAGACATTCAATACCTTCTGTGTTTTAGCAACAGCTTTAAACCAGATTTTCAATTGACATTTCACATTATTTTTTCTTGTTCTGAAAATCAAATGCTTTTTTTTGTGAACTGCTAATGTGTAAGCACAGAATGTGACTAATCAATGGAAAGTATGATGTGTATTTTCTCGGTCATTGCGACCACCCATTGAGAGAACACTGTGTGTTTCAACTTGAAACACAGTGCAAATTATCAACAATCACTACATGTGCATTACTATTACTGCTTGATGATTTTGGAGGACGTAAACATAATTAATGAGGAACAACATAATTTTAAAATCGTTTAATGAATGCTACATGCCCTTGCATTACTACTGCACAGGAAGTGGCATGAAATGACTTAATGCAAAACTAAGCATTAAATTGGTCATTTGACAGGAATGTGCGTTTACATTTCCTTTCACACATGCTATGTTTACAAAGTAATCACTCAAAAGGAGACAAGGAAGAGGGTAGTTTACCGAGTGATGCCCCCCCCCCCCCATGAGTGAAAAAAAAAACACTACAGCACTTGTAATGCATGATATTTTGCGTGTTTCTCAAGCTTTAGAGCTCCTGCTTGCTCTTCGTATAGATTAGCCGAGCCCTCGGTAATCGCATCGCTTCCCAAAATATTTACATACAAATAAGGTTTAGTTACAAGCAAAATAGTGTCGTCGCTGCTGCGCTTGCCGGTATTGAAGCTTGGTCGCTTGCCACAGCTCCATGTTCAGCGACAATTACGCCCACGGTAGCAGAGCACCACCGAACGTCCGGCGCTGGTAAAATTGGCATGCCAAACTCGACTTGTCAAAATGATTCCAGTGCGCAAATTAGTGCGCATAGCATCCAGAACATTCGTTGCAAGTTGTGAGAGCAAGCAGCAAGTTCCAATGGTGAAGAAGTTGTAATTGTTAGAGCGACAGCAATCGCCTGTACACTTCAAAACATGCTTCGAAACATGGTCCAAATCTTATGAATGCGATCATGGCATAACATGCAAAAAAGCTTCCAGTAGGCCCAGTTTTTGGCCTGGCCGAGTGGTTAGCGTAGAATGCTACGGAGGAAGAAGTACCGAGTTCGAAGCACGCTAGTGCTGCAGTTTTTATTTTGCCTATGTTTTGTTATTTATTATTTTTTGTAGCTTTTTAATTTAGTTCAGGTGCTTCGTCACTTTTTAGCTTGTACTTTTTATCTGAGGCGTTTTTTTTTTCTCTTCGAGCGACCAGTGCGGCGCAGGACAGTATGCCGCGTACGAACTGTCTCCAGCGTCATACTGGGCCCATAATCAGGTATGCCACGTGCGCTGGGACCCAGCGGCACTGGTTTTTATTGCCTCAGCCCGCCAGCTTTGTGATTAATTATGGCCCTAGACGCAGACTGTATGCTGCCTTTCAAAAAAAAAAAAACATTTATCGCCAAACCAGCCAAACTGCCTTTCGAAACCGAAAGTCCCTCTGGGAAGCGGCCGGCAGTAAAAAGAAGCCAGAAAAGCCACCGATAAGTCAATCCGATCCGATCCGAAGTTTCCAGCGGCAAAAAAGTTGCGACGGCGCCATGCTGCCTTTGTTGTCATGCGGTGTGATTGTGAACGCTATTTCCTTACGCTGTGCTGCTTTTTTGTTCTGTGGTTCTTGGAATGGCCGCAGAATTGATATTTGACATGCGCACTTTGATAGACGTTCAGAAGTACGTGATGTAGTGGTAAATAGGTTCTGTGCCGCACACCGCTTGCACCACGCCGTGGTAACGCCGGCATCAACACGGAAGAAGAAAATGGACTGGCGTGATTGCTTGCAAATGTGAGTACACTGCTTGAAATTATTTTTATTTAATATTGCTATTGAATGAAGTACGCGTTGATAATACTGTTTAGTGTGGTCTCAAAATTCCTTCGTAATACAAGCTACGAACTCGACCGAGCCTGCTTTATTGTGAGGGCGAGCCAGTCACTCTTCGGAACAAGAAGCGTGAACGTTTGGGCGAGTTGGTCAGACATAAAACACGTTGTTGGGCTAGTTGGTGCACTGCATGAAGTAAGACTAATCGGCCAAGAAGACGCACACAGAAAAAATCGACACAGAAAGAAAGAGGCTCTTTCTCTCTGTGTCGATTTTTCCTGTGTGCGTCTTCTTGGCCGGTTAGTCTTACTTGGTCAGACATACTTGACATGAACGGCGCGGCAGAAAGATTTGGCGCTTGCCTGTGTGTGTTCTGTCTTCGTTTCTTCCTGCCGCGCCGTTCAAGTCAACTCTTCAAAAGCGGTCGCTTTCATATGTATGCTCGTCCCTAACGCAAAGCCATTGTACGATATAAGTACAGTGTTCTGCAACTTTATCGGAACCGTCAGGGAAAATCCGGCCTCCTCGACCGGTTTCGATAAAGTTGCAGAATACTGTATAATGTTATGGTGTATATTTCTAGATATAGTTGTAGCTGGTGTGTATTAGATGCACGACCGGCTTCGCGATTGTGATCAGCACCCCGAACGAGTTTTCAATCTTTTTAAAAGCGCCTATTTTTCTAACTGTGGGTGCATTAATACGATGAGTACAACCAGACCGCGAGAAACAGGTTGTTGCTGTGGCGCATATCTCACAGTGGTCGCTGCATTTAGTTTTGGTGCTTGTATGCTTGAACAAAAATAATCTAAATTATGGCTGACGCTAAGGTATAAACTCAGGTAGTACTACTAGAATGACGAATAGAAAGAATTATTTGAGTGACCACACGTAATAAAATGTGCATGTCAAGGATAATTGCTTTCATTACTACATAGTCTTGTATTTTTGACGAATTATATGTATCCTAGTGTTCACAACACAGGCAGAAATGAGCTTTCAGTGGGCTGTTGCATTCTTTGGTACTTTGTGTCGTGGCTTTTCATGGAAGCGTTGAAATGTTGCAGTAGTAAAGAGTTTCAAACGAGAAACGAAAAAGTCATTTTACCTTCCTTAATGTTGTGTCCGCTATGGTTCCAGGTAATTTGACTTTAAAGGCCTTTATTTGTGTAGAGTTCGTTGGTTGCCTTACACGTTGTACACACATTTCTCAATACACCAGCAGTGAAATTAGTTTTGTGCTATTGCTAGTATTTCGGAAGAAAAAAGTTTGACCGACATCATGGCATAAGCAGCTCTTCTCTGCATGCACATTTTTTGCAACTTTGATATCACCTAGGATTGAGATATGCAGGCCCTGATAAACATATTTTATGTGCTCAGAGTAAAAAGAAGAAGTGCAGAATGCCAAGCATATTTCTGATTGCGTGAGAAAATCACGACTTAGAAAAAAAAAATCAGAGGTGCCACAAATCTGAAAGGAGGCTGTTTTAATTATTTTTTCACTGCGGCTGTAAGGCAAACCTAGATAAGAATTGCAGAATATACAACCACCTATATGGTAAAATGTATACAAATATTTTTTTTTCATATATGGAATGCAACACATTAAACACAGTCCCAAATTTGGCGCATTCAAGCATAGTAGTCTTATTCAGTAATTAAAGGAAGAAACACCATTCCTAATTTTTCTCATAATTTAAGAATCAAGTTTCTAGGAGGAGATGAAAATGAATATGAGACAATATGTTGCATTGTACTGTTGCCAGCAATGTTATCAAAGCTGAAACTTCTTGTTTTTTCTCTCATTGGGAGAACGGCCTAAATTGACAGCTCAAAAGCAGCAAATAGGCTCCCCGCTCCTCAAAACATTGCCCATAAGCTAACCATGTGACCTTGGCCATAAAGGAAAAGCATGCCTGACCACGATATTGTGAGCCAATGCTTATCTGTGACATACGCAGGGTGTGGCGGCTTCACTATCCGTGAGTGTGCATAGACGCTCGTAGCACCGCCTTAGGAATTCAGTTGGGAATGACAGTTTCCAGTATTTCTTTTCGCAGTGCATCAACGATGGCCTTCGCATCCCCAGTTCCTTGCTTTGTCTTTTTGGCTGTTGACATAAATTGGTTTATTGTTCTTTTGTAATAGGCGTTTATTCATAAAATACATGTTGGGATCTTTTTGCCCCTCGTAGGTAAATTTATTTGTTTCTTCGTAGCTTTACTAGAGCAGTATTTTCACATTATTTATTAGTTTACTGTTCAGTTTTGCAAGTCAGAAGTAATACTAGATAAGGAAATCAGGTTCTGTTGCTTGAGAAATTTGAACATAGCTTAAACAGAATGGAGACGTGTGAAACATCCAACAAGGTCATGTTGAAGTGATTTAAAAATATTCGCTTTGAAATTACATCGTACACACCTTTTTTTTTTTCTCTAGAATGCACTTAGCTATGCTAAATGAAGAAACTTGCCATAGGTGCAGTGAAAAGATTGGAAATTTCAAAACAGTTGTGTTTATGCATTCATATGGGTGTCACTAAGCTGCTGCTTGCTCCCACAAATGGCTTGTACCGCTGCATACTGCTTATGTAACAATCCGACAATTGCTCATAATGATGTAATTACATATGCAATCTCCTCACAGTACAGGTCTCAGTCTTGACATAAGGGTAAAATTTTAGCAAAGGGCATTGTGTTCGCTACTTATGCACCTCCATTCAAACAATTGCAATGATGCTTGAGAAGCTGCATGTTTTACCTTTGATAACATTGTTGGAAATAGAATAATGCAGTGTGTTCTCTTTAACTCTTTTTTTTTCATCACCTTCAAGAGTAATTTATGGGCTGATGAGGTGGTTTTTCTTTGAGTTTTGAAGGAATATACTCTGTTCAAACATGCCGTAATTGGGAAAATGTTTCATGTGTTTTCATTTTATGCATAACAGAAACATTCATACTCCTTTTAAGCACCAATTTTCTTATCTGTTCTGTACCTTTAAAGTAGGTGCACCTCACACTCGTGGAGAAAAAATAGGCTCTTTTGAATCATGACCTTTTCATCTTTAGGGAAACTGGAAAGGCTCTCCTATACAAACGAAAAGCACACCATGCAGGCTGTTTATTTTTGGCAAACAGTACATTGCATTGAGGCTGAAGTCCAGTACTTTCTTAATTATGCTTTGAGCACTCGTCTTAAAGCTGTTTTCCCGGAATCCTTATGATTGTAGGTATTGAATATATAGCTGTGTCTCTTTTCATTACCAGGAAAAGAGTTGTGTGCTCGGTCTCACTTGTCGATTTTTCCCTCTTTATATACGCAGTTACCTGAGCACTTCAGACTGGCCGATGCCTGGAGCCTACCTGCTGCTCACCTACACCCCACAGCACGAACGAGGAACACACTAAATCATCTACCAGCAAGCACACTGCAGTGCCCTTCTGCAAGCCATCACCACATTCTATGACACGTTCAGGGATGCATGATTAAGTACACACCCTAAGCATACCTAAAAATGGTGGTATGAATGGATAGCTGCCTTGGTTTGGTTGCTTTATCTCTTTCTTTGAAATCTTTGTTTTACTAATGGTGTAGTCAGTGAAAAAAATCATTCTGAAGAAAACTTGTTTGCATTGTTGTGAATAGCAAAACCAAATTTCGTGCCATGTATGATGTATCTGAAAGTTAGGGTTTTGTGTTTTCTCTGTGAACGGTGCAGCATATTTCTCCCATGACACCGCGCAAGCGGCGATGTGCTCAGAACCGCTCGTTTTCCAGGCTGCTGTCTCATGGGTGGTGTGCGCCGGGCTTCTTGGTTCCTGTCAGCTCACCTCGGACATCCCATTCCCGCCTTGGCTTGCCTTGAATCACTTTCCGCCGCATCTAGTCCCATCTGGTTCTTCAATCTGGCAACCAACGTCGACTTCGGCAGAGGAAATCAGCACGGCATATAAACGCGCATCAGAGGCCGCAGCATTCGGGCATGACACCGCGCAAGCGACGATGTGCTCACAACCGCTCGTTTTCCAGGTTAGTTACTTGAAGCCTGCATCATGTATTAGAAGCAGCAATTACTGCCTATTCGCGGTGTCTTGCCCACCAGAACTTCTTGATGTATCTAAGTGGTTATTTCGTCTGTCAAATTGTCTCTGGCGCTCATTGACTGAAGTACTTCTGATGCTTTCGGGTGACATTGAATCTAATCCCGGTCCTATGTCAAAGACTGAATCTGAGGCATTTGCATTGGTTTTAGAAAGATTAGAAGAATTAGATAAAGGATACGCATCTTTAAAAGAAACGACTCGGAAGCTGGAAGAAGGCCAGGCTGCTTTGCTTGAGGAACTGAAATGTTCCAAAAAGAGGGAAGATGCCAAAGAAAACGCAATTAAGCACTTGTCTGAGAGAGTGGCTATATTTGAGGCGCGCGAGACTGTAGAAGGCGAAGCACAAATAGCGAATGAAAGGGAGGCAGCCTCTCAAAGTGAAGTGAATCTTTTGAATGAACGGGTAGCGACGCTGGAAACATCCATCGCTAATCAACGTTCAGATGAAGCCGGAACCCCTGAACACGCTCTTAGTTCTGTCTCGGAGCAGTTATCGTTCATCACATCCAGATGCGATGATGCAGAGAATCGGTTGCGACGATGCAATCTTCTTTACTTTGGAATGGAAGATGATCCTGAAGAAGATTGGGCGGGCTCTGAAGAAAAAGTTATCCAGTTTTGTTCAGAAAAGCTCGGGGTAGCAACAACAAGTACGCTGTTCGAACGAGTACACAGACTAAGAAAATATGACGATGATAAGCGGAGGCCCATAATAGCAAAGATGATGTTCTTCAAAGACAAAGTGAACATTCTTTCATGTGCACGGAAATTAAAAGGAACTTCCTATTCCATCGGCGAAGATTTCTCGCTTACAACACGACGGGCAAGAAAGAAGCTGTATGAATTTGCTAAGGCATCAAAAAAACACCTTCAAACTATCTTTTGATAAACTGCACATGGGAGCTAAGACATACACATATGACAACACTTCAGACAGTGTTGTGCCGTTGAACAGATAGCTAGATAACAGTACACGTGCTAATGATCCCCACCAGTCGAGTGCACTGAACAGTCATTCACTATCGTTGTCATATGCCAACATCCGCAGCCTCTTTCCTAAACGCGATCTGCTCTCTGCGTTTCTAGACGATAGTGAATCTCACATCATCATTCTTACAGAAACATGGTTGAACCCGAACATATCAAACCATGAAATTCTTCCTGGTGCATTTTCATATAACATATACAGGCGTGATCGTACTGATAAAAGACGTGGTGGCGTCCTTCTGGAAATAAAGAAAACGGTAGCATCACGCGTTATTAATACCGATTCAAATCTGGAAATTGTGTGGGCCGCCTGCTTCATATCTTCCTTTAGAATTTTGATAGGCGCTTGCCGTCTACCAGAATCTAGTCATTGTTTCATCCATGAGCTGCGATTGAGTATAACTAAAGCAACTGAGCTGTGTCCTGCTGATAGCATCTATCTCATCTGAGATTTTAATTACCCTTTAATCAACTGGGCTCAACTATCGTCATCTTGTCATATTTCAACTGAATTCTGTAACTTGACGCTTGATTTCAACCTGTCTCAACTCGTAGACCAACCCACCCGCGACACTAACATATTAGACCTGATACTCACAACGGCGCCAGATACGATAAAAGAAATAACACATTTGAATGGTTTCAGCGATCACCATTTACTTCAATTAAGTATTGACATTCCAGTTCCGTTAATGGGCTATGTGACTAAAAAGATTCACGATTATAATAAAGCAAATTTTACAGCTATCAACACAGAACTTGAAATATTTTTCTATAATACATTTCTACCGTACATCAACAGCCGCTGTGTTGAAGAAAACTGGGTACTCTTTAGAGATAAGGTTTCATCTCTGGTTGGCCAGTTTGTTCCTGTAATCAAAATAACTAAAGATAAATCCAATCCTTGGTTTACCAGGAGGCTTAAGCAACTGCGAAATAAGAAAAAGCGGTTATATCAGACTGCTAAGCGTGCGTGCACTAGTTCTGATTGGAATAAATACAGTGACACACTAAAAACATATTGCTCCGCCGTATCCTCCGCGAAAGATAAGTACTTTTCACACGACCTTCCTTCCCTTATAAAAACTAATCCCAAAAAGTTTTGGAAACATATATGTCCAGATCGGGGTGGAGGTTCCATATCGCTACAATGTAACAACATTCCAGTTGCAGATATTAAATGTCCAGCAATTTTCAACACATACTTTTCATCTGTATTCTCTTCCGAAGATAGCTCTAACCTACCGGAGGTACCCGACATTAATTGCCGCTACATGACACCCATTGAAATAACTGAGGAAGGTATCATCTCTCTTATAATTACCCTAAGGTATCTACTTCAGCTGGTGTTGATGGCATTAATTCTAAAATCTTAAAGAACACCATTTCAATCTCTAGTAAATTTTTATTTCATATTTTTCACCAATCTTTAACTAGTGGATTGCTGCCCGCGGATTGGAAGATAGCTTAAATAATACGGATTTTTAAAGCAGGAAACAAAACTTCAGCTGAAAATTATCGTCCAATATCTCTCACATGCATCTGTTGTAAAATACTTGAACACATAATTTCATCTCATGTTTTCAGTCATCTTGAGCAGAACAACTTTTTCTGTACTAATCAACACGGATTTAGGAAAGGTCATTCCTGCAAAACACAGTTATTCGAACTAACAACTGACTTGCATTTCCATATGAATGAAAGCCTTCAAACTGATTGTATATTCCTTGACTTCGCCAAAGCTTTCGACCGGGTAGCTCACTGCCGCCTGATTTCAAAATTATCATCACTCCGCCTAGACTCGTTAACTTTAACATGGCTTCGTAACTTCCTTTCGCATAGGCAACAGTTCGTATTTGTTAACAATCTGTGCTCTAATCTTTCCCCTGTTATCTCCGGTGTGCCGCAAGGTAGCGTGCTCGGGCCCTTATTATTTCTTATTTATATAAATGATTTACCTACTAATATAGCCTCTTGTATGCGAATTTTCGCGGATGATTGCATCATCTATCGCCCCATTAAATCTTCTGATGACCACCTGGCGCTCCAATCAGATCTGCTTCTTATTAACGAATGGTGCAACTCATGGTTAATGACCCTTAACGTATCGAAGTGCCAAATAATATCATTTAGCCGCAAACGAAACAGTTCCAGCTTTCCATACCGCATTCAAGACGATTTACCGACTGTCGTATCCCATTACAAATACCTCGGTGTTAATCTTTCCTCTGATCTTTCATGGTCCTTCCATATTACATCCATATGCGCTGCCGCCTCAAAGTCATTAGGGTACCTACGATGTAATCTCAGGAATTCTCCTGCTAATATTCGTAAACTAGCTTACCTTACTTTTGTTCGTCCTCAACTTGAATTTGCTTCATCCATTTGGTCTCCCTATCATAACAACATGATCACCGCAATAGAATCCGTCCAAAATAGGGCAGCACGATTCATGTCTCGAAACTATAACTACCATTCAAGTGTCACTGTGATTAAAAGTAACCTTTCGTTAGAATCCTTAGGTACACGCCGCGACATCGCCCTCCTAACAATATTGCACAAGTATGTATACCCCAATCGATCCTGTCCGCTTCACCTCGATGTTCCATCCCGCACGTCCAAAAGATTGCACAGTCACCTCAATTTTACAGGAATATATGGTGACACGTTAGCCTTCAACTCATCACTTCCACGAGCCATCAGATTATGGAATAACCTGCCAGACATTATCGCTTCTCTTACTAAAATCTAGAAGCGTTCCATCGCCAACTCATCACATATCACTGAGCCTTCATTTTGTCTTATTTGTCTTATATATACATTTTTATTAAATTTGTTTCAGCTGTTAAATGTCTTGATGGGTTTTATTTACTTGTGTTTGCCTATGTACTCTTTCAGTTTTTTTTTTATTTTTCCTTACCATTTTTTTTTCTTTTTTTAAGAGCCATTTGGGGCACTGTGTGCCGCTTGCTGTATATTGTGCTTAATCTGTGTGTGTACCATTGTGCTTTAATCTGTGTCGCGTATTTCTTTTTCTTAATGATATAATAATTTCCGCGTCGTACTATTTTGTTTGTTCATATATTAATTACCTTTGTATTTTTTGCCTGTTTCCTTACATTTTATGTATATATTGCACTGTATAGATTTTATGTCCCCCTTACACATTGCCTAATGGGCCTGTAAGGTATTTTCAAATAAATAAAACACAGTGGGTCATGCCTCTTGTGTCTAAAATTATCTCACGAATCTTGTTCCACAAAACTTGGCACCATATATGAATGCTTCAACGGCATGTGCTGAAGTGTGTGTAAGCTTATCCATGAGTTGGAAATGAAGCTTGAATTATTTTAAGTATTGTGAACAGTAATACAAAGCGATTTCATTTTATATTTGTTAGGGTACACGTGCGACTACTTCACGGCAATGCCGCTTCACCTCAAAAATGGCCTGTCTTCTATGCTGTGCAGGGAAATAAACTTACTTTATTTCCCTGCACAGCATAGAAAACAGGCATGTGAATGGCATCCAAGTTGTGCTGCACATTATGAATAAAAAAAAGACCATTTTCACAAAATGCAATGTGTGTTTTTGGTTTCTGTAACTAAAAATACCGGCACTAACTGAGTTGCATGCAGTGTCGGCAAGCAAGATCACATCAAAAACTAAAGTGAAAGCCACCAGACGCTTATTGGTCAATACTCATGAAGAAATCACAAGAAATGCACACATTAAGTAACAACCAGAAACACGGTGGCCAATTTGTTTTAGACACCCAGTAAGAACTCAAGAGAAAATTCATTTGAAACTCAGAAGGTACTCTGGTGTCTCCATTGTGAAAGAGCAACATACTCTCATCAGACACACACATAAAATTTTTATAAGGGCCTCCCCATCACTGCACGTCATGTGAAACCTTGCAAGTGGCAGATACAGCATGCGAATCCTAATACGTGTTTACCGCGGCGTCTTGTATCACTCCGGCCTAACCGCTCAGTAGTTTGTGGTGAAACTGCACACGGAGCTTTGATATTGCGGTAAATTTTATTTGCTCGACGTAAGTTAGGTAAGGGTGCTTAATTCGTTGCTGCTGCGTACAATGCGAACCCGCAATCTGCGCCAGTATCAGCGGCCGAAAGCTACCAACGCCGGCACATGATACCACGGGTTCGCGCATCGCGCACGGCCGAGCCAGGTAGGTACAGTTGTCTTAGCTAATTTACTATAAGGCAAAAGTTCATACGCTACAAACTTACTACGTGACAAAACAAGTTTTATGCAATCAAGTCAACAGTTGAAGCGGCAGGATTTTAAAAGCCGCGCCATAGTATTGATACATCACAACAATGACTAACTCATTGCACCCGTGAAGCCGTCGTTTATCTGTGCGCTATATTCAGGCTAGAAACACATTACTTACCTTAAGAAGTGCTTGAGATTGAGCTAGTTGGAACATCTTCTCACAAATGCTGCGCTGATTAGTTTTACACGAACAAAGGAACTGGACAAACGCAGAGGTTCTAATCAGCGCAGCATTTGTGAGAGCATTACTTACCAGCGTATGTTGTCGCCTTGACTCGATCCGAGGTGCGTATTTTGGTTTGGTGGACACGGGAACGGAGCGGTTGCCTCCGAAATTTTGCTGCACTACGTACGGCGTGGTGCACTGGGGCACGACATTTAAGGCACTGACCGAATGCTGGAGACCGGTAAGCCGATTTCGAAGGCATTTTCGCATAGGAGACACAAGAAACGAGAACATACACAGGTGGAAAGCGCCCCGCAGGGAACTGAAACGAGGTCGCCGCGCTCAACCGCGCCGTGGTTACCGTGGTTACCGCAGTGCCCGCGTGACACCGGAATTGCAAGAAAAAAAGCTTTCAAAATATGTTTCTGTCTACAAAACATTCTAATTTTTTTTCCTGATAACTAAAAGGTAAGCGTATTACAATTATTTTGGCATGAGTGGTAGTTTTATGGATGCGTGACGTCGCAAAGAAGCAGACCAATAGTCATTCGAAAACGCGTGTACGTAGACGCGTTGCACGGAGGAGACGGGGAACCGCAAAAGTGGAAGGAAAGAGTGCGCCAACTTTCGAATAGGATTGCGGGACCTGTGCTGCGCGTAGACGTGTTTTATTACGTTCAGATGTGTATCGCAGCATAACCTAGCGACAGAGATAGTTTGCGAGAAATGCTCGGGAGGTGTATGTGGGCCCCTTTAATATGAGACGCAAGCCACACAACCAATTCTCAATGGAGTTTAGGTACATTTGCAAGTGGAGATAAAGAAATTGAATATCCGATGCAGCTGAAAAAAAGCGATATCATCTGCATATGCTTAAGTGCGAACGTCATGATTAACAGGAATTGAGCTGAGTAGTATGTTGAAGAGCACAGGTGAGAGGACTGCTCCTTGCGGCACTCCCCTGGCTTGCTTATATCTGCCAGAATGAACGCCATTTAATGCACAGTAAAACTCTCGGTTTTGGAGGAATGCAGATATCCAGGCTACTAAACAATGTGGAAACTGAAGTGCTTTTTTTTGCAATATAATTCTATGTTCAACATTATCATAGGTTTTGGCTATAACTAGCGTTATCAAGGCAGCGTACATTATTTGGCGCCGCTCTAGAACTCGACTCTCGAGGTCAGCATGCGCATTCCAGATGGAGCACTTTTTGCGGACACAAATTTGACAAGGGCTGAGGATATTTTCTTGGTTCATGAAGTCCGAAATACGTATGACTCTTTCAATCAATTTTACAATGTTTAATGTTATTGAAATTAGTATAATATTATCTATGTAAAAGGCACCGCCCTTGTTCTTGAGTAAAGGAAATACTTTGGCAAGTTTTCATTCAGGGTATATTCAAGCATGTTTGATGGAATAATTTACTAGCTCTAATAACGTGTAATGTGACTCTACAAAAAGAATCTTCATCATTTTTGAAGTTACGTTATCAGGACCGGGATCAGCATCTGGTAATCTCATAACTATAGGAGAAAGCTCAGAAACGGAATTTTGAGGATCACAATTAACTGAATCCATTGACATCACATATATCGAGCATGAAGGAAGTGTAGACGAGAAACGCCTCTCCAGTCCTTTGGCAATTGTTTCAATTGTGTCTATCTTCATGGGGAGTCAAAATAAGAGAATGTAGATTTTGTGATTGCTGAATCTTGTTCCGCGAGCGTAAGAGCAAAGAAGAGCAGTTCGATTTCCAGATGTATACAGGAAATCGAAATGCCTAACATCCTACTCGTCCTTCGCTTTTGCAACTGTACGTTTAAATGTAGCTGTAATGAATCATGTCAGTTTTTGGGGCACTCGTTGAGGAGAAGTTTTTTTCAGGCCGCCTTCCTACGTCAGTTCTCGGGAACAATCAGAATTCCACCAAACAGCTGAAGTACCAATATCTAAGACTTCTTGCGGCAATCCTCAATCACCGAGCATAAGCGTTTTGATTTTTGTTCTTCATTCATGTTAGTCACTGACTCAAGATTAGGCCGTAACGTTAACAGAAAATTATTATAGTTAATAAATGACTTCAACTGAGAAGTCGCTGGAGTTACAGGGCAATTAACATCAAAAGCAATCGGTATATGGTCACTAGAGGTGCCACAATCAAGTGTCGACCCATTATTAACAAAAAGGCTGGGAGAGGTAAAAGTTAAATCTAACACAGATTGAGTGTGTTTTCTTACGAAAGTGGCCGAACCCGAATTTCTACAACAACAGTTGTTATGTGTTATGCAATCACAAAGACTCTTGCTGCAACTATAGGTCTTGTAGCCCCATGGCCCATGATGCGAAATAAAATTAACTAATAGCAGATCTAGCGGTTTTGTATCTTGTACTCCGCTAGGGAAATAAACAATCACTAACGAAAACGAACAGCGCCCTGGAATTTCAAAATCTAGGGCCAATAACTCACAATCTAGAGACGATAGCTGGAAATAAATCTTAGCCCTATGACAGAATTTTGTAGAGACAAATAAAATAATTTTATTTTGCATTTTTTTTATTCAAATACCTCACGGGCTCCGATTGGAGTATTATGTGAGCGGGGTTACTTAACTGGGGTGCGAAGCAGAAGCAAGTAGAAGATGGTTATTTTAACATCCTTATTTTCAAAATGTTATAGTTTTGTATACAATGGCAAACACAAAAAAAGAGAACAAAATTTGAAAAGCACACTACAGAACACACTTCAGTAACAGCACACTTCAGAACAAAATGCCGCTTATTTTTTGTTTGAAAATAACATAATCTGAAATGTGAACAATGTTGTCAGGAAGACTATTCCAATAAATGATTGCACGGGCAGGGCTGATGAGTTGAATGCAGTGGTTCTTCCCGAAAGGCGTTTAAAACTGAGGTGATTATGCAATCGGGGAGATGTGCGGGCCGGTTTTGTGAGAGGAAGTGTGAAGGAATGATGGCTATAAACAATTTTATGGAAGAGACAGATAAGTGCTATTGTTCTGCGAGATTCTAAGGATGCAAGGGATAATGACAGCTTAATGTTAGTTATGCTAGAATTTCGGCAATAGTTGCGAGAAATGAAACGACCGGCACGATTTTGTACGCGCTCTAGTGAAAGAATGAAGTAATGTTGGTGGGGTGACCAAATGAAAGATGCGTATTCAAGTTGAGGGCGGACAAATGTTTGATATGCCAACTGCCGCGTCGAAGAAGGTGCACCTCTGAGGTTACGTTTTAAATAACCTAATGAACGGTTAGCTTTGGCAGTAATGTTTTCTATATAGGTCTTCCATGAGAGATTTGGTAAAACGTGCACGACAAGGTACTTGTATGACGACGCAAGGGTGACTGGACTGTGATTAAGCAAGTAAGTGAAATGGTGATTATTCTGTTTACGGCTAAATGTTATTAATTGGCATTTATCAGTGTTAAGGGACATTTGCCATGATACGCACCAGTTATTAATGCTGTGTAGATCTTCTTGAAAGGCGATGTGGTCATTAGCAGAGCGAATTTTGCGATAAATGACGCAATCAGCAGCAAACATTCTGAGTGTTGATGTGATGCTTAACGGTAGGTCATTGATGAAAATCAGAAACAGTAAAGGGCCTATTACACTACCTTGCGGTACGCCTGATGTTATATCAATTAGAGAGGACGAATTGTTATCAACAGGAGTGAATTGTTTACGAAATGATAAAAAGTTTCTTATCCAAGAAATTGTTAATGAATCAAGGTGCAAGGATGAGAGTTTCGCGATTAAACGACAGTGTGGAACGCGGTCGAAGGCATAGTCGAGGAATATGCAGTCGATTTGAAGATTTTCGACCATACCGTGAAGCAGCTCATTAGTAAACTCGAGTAGTTGTGTCTCACATGATAACCCTTTTCTGAACCCGTGTTGTTGTGAAAAGAAGAAACCGTTGCTTTCTAAATGTAGTGCCGTGTTAGATGCAACGATGTGCTCGAGACGTTTGGAAGATATAGATGTCAGCGATATTGGGCGATAGTTAGCAACATTAGTTCGGTCACCTATTTTAAAATTGAAATATCTTTTCCAATATTCCACTCGTATGGTATCTCTCCTGTTGAAAGCGATTGGCGAAATATATGAGTGAGTATGACGCTGCAATGAGCCACGGTAAGTTTCAAAATTTTTGAATTAATCCCATCAACACCACATGAAGTAGTTATTTTAGATTGTTAATCAATGTCGCAACACCGTCAACTGTAACGTCTATTGGGCTCCTGTAGTCATAGTTATATTCAGGTGCAGATGGAATATTGGAATAGTCTTCCTTCGTGCACATATTGGCAAGAAAGTTATTGAAAGTCTGAGGGCGTTCGTCTGGAGCAATGGGATCTCCAGCCTCATCGATCAATGTAAAATCTGAAGAAGTTTCGGAAGGTGATATTGTTTTCCTAAATTTATTTGGATTGTTCTTAAGGAGGGATAGCAAATCGTGAGCCATGAATTTATGCTTAGCTTTCCGTATGGCCGCGCAGTATTCTTTTTCGGCGTTTTCATGTTTTTTTCCCGTGATTCGGGTGCTCTCAGCTGTTTAGCTGTTTTGAAAAGTCGTTTTTTTGTTCATCAGCGTACGAAGATTCTTGTGGTACCACGGCTTAGATAAGCTAGCACGGAAACATATGCTGAGTATATAGGTGTTTATTGACTGCGTGAGTTTATCTTTGAACAAACTCCAGTTTTTGTTAACAGATTTATCAGGAAATAATTGCAGAAAGGAACCGCAGAAAGTTTGTAAGCATCGTAGTTCGCTCTGTTATAGTCGAAGATGTATTTCTGAGGTTGGTTGCGTTGGCGTGACGGCATTTTTAGAGTGAAATGGAGCAGTTTGTGATCACTGAAACCATCTGTGAGGGAGATCGGGATAACATTGTTGTGAGCCGATGTGAAAGCAAGGTTTAAAATGTTAAGGCCGCGTGTAGGTTTACAAACAAGCTCAGTTAAAGAAGAAGTCTAATGTTAGTTGAACAAAATTAACCGGGTCCTTTGCCGATGCAGTTAAGGTATTCCAGTTGATATTCGGGTAATTAAAATCACCGAATAAATAAATGTCAATTTTTGGGAAGTTGCTTCTTATATCTGAGAGGTTAGCATAAAAATTTGTTAAAAAAGTTTCTGAGCCATCTGGTGGTCGGTAGCTTATACCAAGAAGGGACTTAAGAGATGAGGACGTGATGCAAACCCATAAAATTTCTAGAGGGGACGAAATGTTGACACGAAAGGAAGGAATGTGTTTTTTTATGGCGATCATTACGCAACCACCCCTTTTATTTGTCCTGTCATTCCGGTAAATAACAAAATCGGGTGAATCAGGGAAGACTTCGTCGTCAGTTACATCCGAGCGCCGCCACGTTTCAGTTAAAGGCATGATGTTAGGCTTGTTATCTTCTATATACGAGTAGAGTTCGGTGCGCTTTGGGAGGATGCTACGTATGTTAGTAAATGATATGGAAAGCGAAGGGTGCCGACGTATGAAGGCTCTGGATGAAAGTCTGCCTTGTGTACAACAACTCTTCGTTTCTGCTATCGGGTGCATGTTTTGATATAATCAAACCTCCTCCTTTTGATTGGCGATCTGGGTGGAATGATTAATAATTTTGTAAATAGTATGCTTATCGGCTGTTAGCCAAGTTTGCTGCAAAATAATTATATGTGGATTATACTGTGAAGAAATGTAAACTAAATCTGTTGAATTTTTAGTACCCCTATGATTGCGAAATCTGGGAAGCCGCAACTACCTACTCATAAATGCTGCGCTGCTTAGTTGCACACGGAGCTCAGTTCCAAGCACTTAGCATATTCCTCTTCTTTGGCTTTGATCTATTTTGATGTCTCTTTGCAGCGGTGGGGGTGCAGCGGTGGCGTAGCGTAGAACATCCGCCTCGCATGCAAGGGGACCAGGGCTGAAATCCCGGTGCCGCGAAAGTCTCCACCGGATGAAAAAAAAAAATTCTGCGTGTCGATGGAATTGCATACACAGGTTTGGGGTGCGACCTGATGCCGGTGAACACCTCCGGCAACGCACTCCCTCACCAGAACAGGAGTTGGCCACCCTGGTGCAGTAATTGGCCGCAACCTCTCACGATAAGCTTCACAAAACCCCGGCCCTCAGTCACCAGCGGCTGCGGAACAACTGACAACGGCGGCAGTCAGACCTGTGAGGCAGCAGGGGGTGCTAAGAATCTCTGGCTCCGCTGGACAGGCCGCCATTTGAAACTGACCCTGGCAACGTTTAATGCTAGAACCCTAGCTAGTGAAGCTAGTTTATTTATTTATTTATTTATTTCATAAATACTGCCGACTGCCCTTTGGCGGTCAAGGCAGGAGTGCACAAAGAAAAAAAAGAAAAAAAAATTACAAAGGTAGTCCGTTCGTGTTTGTTACGGGTGGGGCGTGTTGTGTTGTATTGCATGTAACTCTGAAAATTCAGTTTTATTTTATTATGTATGATATTGAACAACATTTTTAGTCGGTGCTGCTTTCGGCGGGATTCAAGCGTGGGAAGCCCAGATCTGTTGAGCAAATCAGATACCGAGACCTGCCGACCATAAGCGTGGTAAATAAACCGGAGTGCTTTCCTCTGGACGCCTTCAAGAATTTTTATATCCGTTTTTGTGTGCGGATCCCATACAGCGTCGGCATATTCGATTACTGGACGCACAAGTGATGTGTATGCTGTCAGTTTAGTTTTGCTCGTGCAATGCTTTAGGCGGTGCTTTAAAAACTGAAGTTTTTTGGACACTGCTGAGACAATGGACTGGATGTGTGCGCTCCAGTTCCGGTTGGATGTCGTGGTTACCCCAAGATATTTCACCTGAGTCACTGAGTTGATCGGAAGGCCATTTATTTTGTATGTGCATTGGAGCGGTTGTTTCTTTCGTGTTACTGTCATTTTTCCGCATTTTGAACTGTTTATACCCATTTGCCAAGTACAACACCAGCTAGAAACTGCTGTTATGTAGTCGGCTAGGAGTGCCTGGTCTTCGACTGATGTGATACTATGGTATAGAACACAGTCGTCGGCGAAGAACCGACAGCGTATGCGTGAGTTGAAGGACAGGTCGTTCAAATAAATAAGGAAGAGAAGCGGCCCAAGGACTGAGCCCTGGGGAACTCCTGAAAGTACTGGCACTTTTGTGGAATGGGATTCAGATATCTAAACAAACTGATGCCGCTGTGTAAGGTAGGAATGTAACCATTGTACTACTTGTCGATTATTTAACCACCACCTTATTTTTAACAAAAGATTGTCATACGAAACCCGGTCAAACGCTTTTTCGAAGTCAATGAAAATTAAATCTACCTGTCCATTATTGTCTAGTGACATCATAATTTCATTTGTAATATGAATAAGCTGCGTCACTGTCGACAAGCCTTGCCGAAACCCGTGCTGGCTTTCAATAAAAAAACCGCTTCCCTCTAGGAATGAACTTATGTGCTTGAAAATAAAATGTTCTAATACCTTACTGGACGTACATAACAAAGAAATTGGCCTGTAATTCTTCACGCAAAGCTTGTCTCCTGATTTGTGAATGGGTATCACCTTTGCTGTTTCCCAATCGTTTGGAATTTCTCCTGTCCTGAGACTTTCAGTAAAAATAATGAAAAGGTATTTAGCGCACCACTCAGCATATCTGCACAGAAAAGCGTTAGGGATATCGTCTGGTCCAGAGGATTTTTTTGTGTTCAACTCCAATAGAGCCGAAACAATACCCTCCTCGTTAATAATTAGGTCTGGCAGATTGAAATGGCTAGTTCGAGATTCGGAGACTGAGTTGCTGTTACACAGGAATACAGAAGAAAAGTGCTCATTGAAGGCAGTCGTTAAGCAGAGGGAGTCGGTAACAACTGTGTTGTTAAGGAGAAGTTTGGTAACCGGGTCTTTTTTCTGTGACAGATGCCTCCAGAACTTTTGGGGGTCAGTGTTTAGAAAATTGTGCATCTTGACATTAAAAAAGTGGTACCGTGAAGATTTTATTTTTGAACGCAGTTCAGCCCGAAGAGCCGGCAAAGCACCACCAACTTTATTGCTTGACCTTGATAAGCGCTTCACGCGACGTTTTAACTGTATGATCTCGCATGTTATCCAGGGACATGCCATTTTCAGCTTCTTATGTTTAAGCGGCACGTACTTGTTGATACATGGATGAACCGTACTTTTGAATTCTAACCACAAGTCGTTCACACTTGTACGCCCATCAGTGTATTTTTTTTTTGCAAAGGATTCATACGTAAGTTCAAGCAGGTCTAGAACGCTTTCATCCTGAGCATTGTTAAAGTCGCGAAACACTTTTCCTGCCTGATGAACAATTACTGGTCGCAGCAATTCGCTTTTAAAGAGCACCGCTTCATGGTCTGATATTCCGGGAAAGACATCTGTCGAAAAGCCCAATTGACTAACAGGGTCCGATATAAATACTAGGTCAAGAAGAGAACTGGCATTTTCTGTAATGCGCGTAGGTTTCTGAACAACCTGGTTTAAGTTACAGTTGAAAGCAATGGTGAGCAAAGCATCCGAGTTAGCACACAAATTTTGATCGCACAGAGAATCCCAGTTGATGTTTGGCAAGTTAAAATCGCCGCAAACGATAACATGGCTATAGCGCTTTGTATGTTCATTTAAAAAGTCGTGCAAGTTGTCCAGTACAGAAGTATCAGCATTCGGTGGTCGATAAATAACACCTATTGAAAGACTAAGCTGAAGAAGACGGAGAGCAACCCAAACCATTTCAGTGTTGGTGTGATGCGGTATCAGCGTATAGTCAATGCCTTTCTTTATCAGAATAGCGACACCGCCCCCTCTTGAAGTGCGGTCGCGACGAACGATTTCGTATTGATCGGATGTGATAACTGCATCATTCGGAATTGCATCATGAAGCCATGTTTCTGTCAGAACAGCAGCGTCAGGATCGTGTGTGAAGAGGAGGCTTTCAAGTTCGTCGAATTTATTTACTATGCTTCTAGCATTAATATTAAGCACGGAAAAGGAATTCAAGGATGGCTGTGTTCTTAGTGCTCCTGAGCTCTGTGTGTTACTTTGTGCGGACATGAGTTTGGAAACAGACCATCACTTTGGAGCGCAGGGAACTCTTTCATTGCGGGCGTCGTCCCATCGATACAGTTTGCCGTTTATTTTAATTTTGTCAAACTTGAGCATGACCTTCTCTTCTTTCAGCCTTTGCGCTTTCGCACTTTCCCAAAGCTTCTTTCGTATTGACTGAACGCGAGGGGAGAAGTCCTCGGATATACTGTAGCCTGAGTTTTTCAGATTTCTACAGCTTTTGAGAATTCTCTCTTTGACCCTCCCGTCAACTAGCTTAAAGATAACTGGTCTGCATTTGTCCTCGGCTGGCTTCCCTATTCTGTGGATACGCTCATAGCAACATCCGAAATATTCAACCGGTCCAGAAGAACATCCTTGCAGACCGTGTTCTCAAGGTCTTGGGGCGTTTCGTCCTCGGTTTCCTTAACGCCAAACACAATTAGGTTGTTCCGCCTGCTTCTATTCTCTAGGTCGTCTACTTTCATAAGTAGACTGTCGACAGTTTTTTCCAGTGATTCGACTTTAGAGGTGTAGTCAGTAACCGTTGAGGAAATATCGTCTAGCTTTTTTTCGATAGCAGACAGTCTCGTGTTAGTAGAGCTTGTATTTTGTTTCAGCTGTTTAAGATCTTCCATTATTATTTGCAGCATTTCCTGCGTCGAAGTACCTGGGTTTGGTTCAACGTCACCACACATAGCAAGCACGTCAACAAAACAATGATACATTGCTGTAAGGAGCGCAACTAGCAATGCTGTTAGAGGAACTAGAGGATGTCATAGGCCTTAGTGAGGTTAGGAGGCCAAATGAGGCTTATACTGTACTGAAGGATGGGCACGTACTGTGCTATCGAGGTTTGCCAGAGAGGCGACAACTAGGATTAGGTTTCCTTATCAATAACTATATAGCGGGAAATGTAGATGAATTCTATACTATTAATGAGAGGGTGGCAGGCATCGTAATTAGGCTTAATAAGCGGTATAAACTGAAGGTTGTACAGGCCTATGCACCTACATGTAGTTATCATGACCAGGCAGTTGAAAGCTTCTACGAAGATGTAGAATCGGCAATGCGGAACGTAAAGACGCAGTGTACTGTACTTATGGGCGACTTCAATGCCCAGGTAGGGAAACGCAGGCAGGAGACAAGGCAGTAGGTGACTATGGCATTGGTTCTAGGAATAGCAGGGGGGAGTTACTAGTTGAGTTTGCAGAGCGCAATAACTTACGAATCATGAATACCTTCTTCAGCAAATGGAATAACCAGAAATGGACATGGACATGGAAAAGTTCTAACGGGGAGGCTAAAAATGAAGTCGACTTCATAATGTGTTCAACCACCGCCATTATGAAAGATGTAGAGGTAATCGGGAAAGTGCGATGCAGTGACCACAGGATGGTGAGGTCCCAAATTAGCCTAAATCTGAAGAAGGAACGGAACAGATTAGTAAGAAAGAAACCCATCAACGAATTAGAGGGGGGGGGGGGGGGAGGGCAGAAGAGTTCATGATATCGTTACAGAATAGGCATTCAGCTCTAACCGAGGATGGCGACATTACCCTAGAAGCAAGGAACAATAATATCAGATATCATTACTGAGTGCGCGGTAGAAGTAGGCGGTAGGATAGTTAGAGAGGATACCTGAAAGCTGTCTAAGGAAACGAAAGATTTGATTAAGAAACGCCAGAGTATGAACGCTTCCAATCCAACAGACCAGATTGAATTGGCCGAGATATCAAAGCTAATCAATCAAGGATATCAAGGTGGCCTATATAAGGAAGTATAACATGGAGAAAATTGAGCATGCCGTAAAGAACGGGGGATGCCTTAATGGGGGTAAAGAAGAAATTGGGCATATGCTAAAACCAGATGTATGCGATAAGGGACAAGGCGGGCAACGTCATCACGAATATGGACAGATAGTCAAAGTAGCCGAGGAGTTATATACAGATCTCTACAGTATCCAAAGTAGTCAGGACCGTAATGAGATTGGCGGTAGAGAAAAACAGTCAAACGTTCCACCCTTGATGAAGGACGAGGTCAAGAAAGTATTAGAATTTATGAAAAGGAGGAAATCAGCTGGAGAAGATCAGATAACTACAGATTTGCTGAAGGACGGGGGGGGAGGGGGATATTTTGCTAGAAAAACTGGCCACCCTGTATACGCAGTACCTGGTGTCATCGACGGTACCGGAACCATGGAAGAATGCAAACATTATCCTTATTCATAAGAAAGGGGACTCTAAGGACCTTAAAAATTACAGACGAATCAGCTTACTGTCTGTTAAGTATAAGGTATTTACTAAGGTTATCGCTAATAGAATCAGGACAACCTTAGACTGCAATCAAGCAAAGGATCAAGCAAGGTTTCGGAAACGGTACTCTACTATCGATCCTATCCATACCATCAATCAGGTGATAGAAAAATGCTCGGAACATAACCAGCCCTTATACATAGCATTCATTGATTACGAAAAAGCATTTGACTCAGTTGAAACCTCGGCGGTGATGCAGGCATTGCGAAATCAGGGGGTAGACGAGCCGTACGTGAAAGTGCTGGAAGATATATACAGTGGCTGCACAGGAACCATAGTTCTGCATAAAGAAAGTAACAAAATTCCCATAAAGAAAGGTGTTAGGCAAGGAGACACAATCTCCCCTGTACTATTCACAGCTTGCTTAGAGGAAGTATTCAGAGACTTGGAATGGGAGCAGTTAGGGATAAGGGTAGACGAAGAATACCTCAGTAATCTGCAAATTGCTGATGACATTGCCTTGCTAAGCAACTCGGGGGATGAGCTGCAAATAATGATTGATGACCTGGACAGGAAAAGTAGAAAGGTGGGCTTGAAAATCAATATGCAGAAGACTAAGGTAATGTTCAACAGCCTTGGAAAGAACTGCAGTTTACATTAGGTAGCGAAGTACTGGAAGTAGTAGGTTAATATGTCTACTTAGGACAGGTAGTAACCGCAGATCCGGACCATGAAAAGGAAATAAGAAGAATAAGATTGGGATGGAGCGCATTTGGCAAGCACTCGCAGATTATGACTAGCAGCTTACCGGTATCGCTCCAGAGGAAAGTATACAACAGTTGCATCTTACCTGTACTCACCTACGGGGCTGAAATGTAGAGGTTAACCAAAAGAGTAGTACTTAAGTTGAGGACAACTCAGTGGGCTATGGAACGAAAGATGCTAGGGGTAACATTAAGAGATAGGAAGCGTGCACAGTCGGTCAGAGAAATAACTCAAGTTACCGACATTCTAGTGGAAATTAAGAAGAAATGGACATGGGCAGGACATGTAGTGCGAAGAGAGGATAACCGATGGTCGCTGAGGGTAACAAACTGGATTCCAAGGGAAGGAAAGCGTAGCAGGGGGCGGCAGAAAGTTAGGTGGGCGGATGAGATTAAGAAGTTCGCAGGGGTCAAGTGGATGCAACTAGCACAGAACCGGGTTAAGTGGAGAAATATGGGAGAGGCCTTCGCCCTGCAGTGGGTATAGTCAAGTTGATGATGATGATGATGTCTCTTTGATTTTGGTTGGGACCGCGGAGAAGAAGGGTTAGACATGAAAGACCCACAGCGATTTATAATTCTTAATCTGATTTCACCATCTACTCCATCCTCATGTCGAGGAGTAGTCCTGTGAGCGGAAAAACAGTAGTGCTTTCAAGCAGTTAAGACCATTCCGAAGGCATGTTTGATATGACAGGGGCAGTTCCTGATTGCAGGGCTTGTGTTAGCTTAACTGCCAGAATGTTAGTAAAACTCTCTGTGACAGAAGCAACTATTCGGTCGACCATTTTAGTCATTGCGGCTTCCACCGCAGTCATTACCGCCTTTGAGATTGGTGCATCCAGAGGCACACCTGATTGAGCTGACATACCTGCATAATCATGTAATCGCTCTTTAACTTCTGTTACAGCGTCACGAAACGAACAGCGTTTTCTGTCTATTACTTCTAGAATTTGAAGCTCCTGTTTTCGAGATGAACAATCCAAGGAGTTTTCAACATGGGCTCGACCGCAAAGGCAGGATTTGTCCTTTTGTTGTGGACATGATGACGAATGTGACCATCGCCACATTTCCAACACCGCACGGAGGACTTACAACCACGAGCACTGTGACCATGTCGCCAGCAATTTGTACACTGCAGTGGCTTAGATTCAAGGGTATCCACACGAAAGATCAATGGCTTTGCTTTTATCTCTGACTGGCATGAAGTTCCCGCATATGTGGCAATCACCGAATCTGTTGGTACCCGCGTATTATTAACCTCCCGGCTGCAACGATACACCGCTACCACACCAGGCGCCGAAAGAAGGTCGAGGGTATCAGCTGGAGTTAAAGAAGAGTCTACTCCTCGGACCATTCCTTTTGTGCATGCAAGATGAGAGGGGATGAAGCTGCTCACCTGAAGCGATCCAAATAAATTGCATTTAGCAGATCCTTAACGCAATTAAGGTCTGAAATTGAGATCTGGAGATCGGCGCAGTATCCCGCCACGTCCAAACTGCCTGGCTTCTGTAATCGAGTCATAAAGGAAGAGGCTGTCTGGAGAGCTGCTCTAACAGTCCCAGGGTTAGTCATTTTGATAAATCCGCCATCCTTAGGCACCAGCGCTACAGGACTGTTTCGAACAGCAGATCGTTGGAACATTCCCAGAGGTAGATCATGAGTCACAATGAAAGCCGACTAGGGGGAGCTCCCCTGACCGGGAGACAGCGTAGACATCACTTAACAGCTACAACCTCTCCGCGAGCGTTATCAACACGGTGAAAAGTGCAAATGCGCAGGGGAAAACAGAAAAAGAGGACTAGCCTCCCAATACTTACCCGATTCACACCAGCGTCGTAACTCTCTTCATCCCAGTCCAAGCCGTCCTCAAACACCAAACTCTGCTTCTGCTGGCTGCACTGCATGAGATAGCAGTTCCTGTGGCTGTGGGTTTGATGCAGCCTGTGCTCTAAAGCAATTTGGTATGAGTGATAGTAGGGCAGGCAGCTCAGTTTGAGTCCTTTCCGGAACAAGGACTTTCAGGTTCAGGTTGACCTGAGTAGCTGTCATAATTGTATGGTATTATTACATTATGCAGACGTCCCAAGGCAGAACGAGGAAAGATAAGTGCGCAAAGTGAAAAGAAACCGAGCAAGGGCTGAATGGGAGCCTTAGACTTTGTTTGGGCAGCGCGATCGCTCCAACTAGTAACGACTGACGACCATGCTGCCCAGATGAAGATAGGTCTACTTGTCGAAACGTTGGCTTGTGAAATCAGGCTCCCCCTGAACACATATGCAGGCCTACACGTGTAACTCTGGCAACTGCTACCCTCTTCTACAGTGCATTCTATTCACAAGCCCGATGCTGCGGCGTGCAGCTGGGTGCATCAGGCCATTGCTCTAGGGTCAGGGTTGCTGCATTGTGCCGTGCAGCAAAGCAAGCGCAGCTCTGAACTGGCTCCTGAATGAAGGCAGATGCATCCGTCTGGAATTTGAGTACTTGGGGCATGCTGAGTAGACCGGAATTACTGGGAAGGAACACCGCGTATAGGAATGATCCTACCATTTTTATGCATGCTCGTGACAGTTTGTTTCGAAGACGGGAAGGGATCGCCAAAAAAAGCAGTGCTCTGAGTTCTTGGGTATGATACAACAAAGTTTCATGAATATCAGCTGCTTGTTATAAATTGTAGTAGGAAGCAGGGGACTAGCATGGATAGAGTTTGTTGGTGGGCAGCATATCGGTGAGTCTACACTGCGTTTGCCTTCCACCGTGAAACAACTCTCCTCAGCACAGGAACACTGAAAGTTACACTGAAAGGACGGAGTTCTGGCTTTGTTCAAGTGGAGGAGTTGCATAACATTTGAGTTCCTTATTGACCAGTTAATACATAAAAGAAGGGCAGGCATCATAACGCCTCTCTAGCTATCATTAATCCCCAGCTGTTCACTCGATTCTCAATATGCAAACATGGCGCTCAGTCTCTACCGCCCGCTCCCGCTTCCTAATCCTCTTCCTTCTCGTCGTTCTACTTGCTGGTTCCAGCGCGAATCTGCAACATAATATACAGCTAGCGTCATGTGGAAGCCAACGTTTGCTGCTTCTTCTTGAAGTTCTTGGCTGGCTGGCAGATGCAGTGGCTTCACAGTATTTTACGCAGTCTTTGGTAGTGCTTCATGCTGAAACCAAATAAATTGGCAACTCCTACTGCAATTATAAGAAAGCACATCACTTAGTCTACTCTGTGTTTATGACACAAAGCTCAGCTGCCTAATTTGTATCGTCTAGTAAACTGCAGAGCATAAAGCAGGAGGTGTAAAACACCTGAGTGGTAATGAACATCGAGACGCGCAACAACAAATTTTCCTTTTTACATTGCGTTGCTCATTTACTTCTTTTATTATAAAGAACCAACACTAATTCACTTGTTGCTAATGAAAGTAACTCTGTAATCGTCTTTAGCTTTCTCCACACTACGGAGACTAAAAATATTGCTTTCAGTTCGCTGAGTACTCAAAGTAATTTGAGAAATGTACCAATGAAGAGAAATTAATTGCATTGCAAAATTGGATTCAATGGGCTGAAAATTAAAATTATAAAGCAAACGAAAATTCTTAGCACAGCTACTTTCACTCACTAGACAGCGCAGGGATAAAAATTATGTACCTCGCTGTCAATCACGCACACTAAGCCGCACACATGTGGTGATAGAGCTTTCTAACTTCTTCACCCCTCCTCCTTCGTTTTTCTTTCAGTTCTTCAGACTTGGAACGGCATTGCAGTTATCAAATTTTTGCTCAAAGAACAATCCTCCCTTAACTGGCAGAAAACGACGGACGATCGCGTGGGTCATTTTCCTATGGATGCAATTTGGATGTCCGCATGTGTTGTCTTTCTCGCACTGTCTCCGCTGTGCTGCGATTTAATTGGCAGGGTACGTAACGCATTCCCCTTCGAAGCAAATGTATATCGTCGCAGCGATAATATTTAAACCACCAGTTCTTGAATGCACACTGACTCATCGCACAAAATACGATCACTTTTGGTGCCAATCTTGATGTGTTTACAAGCCAAGGTTAGGATCGATCCCGCGCGCATCTCGAACCATATACGTACGCGCGGGCATAGGTAAACGGAGCCCGCGTCGTTCCAACTGCAATTATGCCTTGCCTATAGACAAGCATCAGCCCGTGACGTCAGTGAAGATGCGGCGGCGCTGGCGACAGCAATGACTTTCGTGGTGTAAGCAAAATCTCGGGTCGTCTGCATTGGATGCGCGGCGCTTGCTGTGTTTCGGGCATAATTCCCAATATTCCTGCATGCTGTGGTGTGGTTGGTTGCGCCACGAGGCACAAAAGAAAAATTGCACCTGTTTTCACATGTTTCTTGCGGTCAGACAAATATGAGGACGATGGGCAGCAGCATTGAGCGAAACAAGTAGACCTTTCGGCGACGGATTGACTTCGCGGCTAACGCGCGTTGCACGTCTGCACTGAAATTTGATCAGTTTGTTTGCAACTCCTAATAGTCGTGACTGCTTTTCGGTCTCATGATAAATAGCACAATAACAAATTCCTGCAGCTCGTGCACGTTTTGTTATATCTAATATATCAAGTTAAGAAGCCGCACTGTGAGTTACATATGTGCTCGTGCATATGTTCGTGCGGAAAAGGTCACAAAAGTTGCTGGGAAGGTAACTGCTGTTAGTTTAAGCGCTCACTCCAGTGCGATATTGCCAAAACAGGTCTTGTGAAGTAGTTTTCTCTGATATCACTTTCGCGAGTTTTAAGTAGTGACTCTACCGGCCCTGTAGAAAGCAAGTAAATATTGTTAGGATCCGGACAAATTCACGCAGCGTCATTTCTCAACACTTTCGTTTAGAAGGTCATCAAGATTTTGACGAACGAATTAAATATCCACGTACAACGTAGCTCTGATTAAGCAGGATATATTTAAGTATGCTATATATGGTATACATGGAATTTAATGTCTCAAAGAGTAATCGGCTATGAGGGTGCAAAATAATCGGATAAGATGACGAACTTTTGAATAAACAGTTTCAGAGTATATTAAAAAAAAAAAAAAAGCTTAACAGATCGTGCAAATTTTGCTGCAAGCAATCGTGGAGAACGTTGCGTTTCCGTTCGTGCTCCTTTCCTAAATAAAAAAAAAAATCAAAATGAGAACATTCTTACGGGCCTTTATGTACATATTAACCTGTGATTGACCTTAGCTACGTCTGTACGATGGAACAGACGTCAAACGTCTTTTTATCGAGCAGGATAAAACATATTGGCAGCGCACACTATAGGTGAATATGCTACAAAGATTTAAAGATTGAGTTTTTATTCAGCGAAATTCTGACTTAAGTTGCCGGTACACTGAGCTAGAAATATGATTTCTAGTTCACGATAGTTGTCGGCGGTATATTGTTTTTTAGTGTGGGGTGCTTGGAGTATCAGGAAGCCCATTAAGAGTTGCCATATGAAAAACACACTCCCACTCATTCATTCGTCGTCGTCCTTGCATGCGCTAGCAGTAGGCACAGGAGTTGAACAATAATGTCTGTTAGTTTTGCATATACATTGCACTTTCTAGTTTACATTTAACTCAGTCACTACAGTCGCCCACCGTAGCCGCGCGCTGCTAAGACCACCGAGAAGGAAGCTAATTCAGCGCTCTTCGCCAGGTAATCCCGGAAGTAATCGGCTGATAAAGTGCTGAACTACTCTCCAGGCATAAACAAAACTATTTCTACGCAAAAGCGAAGCTTACGCTTCAGAATATTCGCCCGCGCGAACATGGTTTCGAAGGCAGCGTCTCTTGGCGCTGTGTAGGCACGCTGCGTTTTTGCCTACACCCCATGTCGCTACCGATCGCGGCGCCACCTTTGTTTACAAACATGACGCTTGTCTATAAGTCATACAGAAACATCACTTGTCCACGAGAAAGCCCTCTAGCATCTACTACCTTTTTGAACCTACCACAGCGGCCAATATCAGCAGTGCGTCATAAATGTTAATGCAACAGCATTTATGCCCTCCGCAACAGTGAGGGGCAGCCGAACCACAATGCGACCCTTTCCTGCAACGTTATATATTTCGATTTGTGCCTAACGCAAATGCATCCTATTTTCCATTCGCGCCCGTAAAGAGTGTCGGCACGGGCTTCTGTCGAAGTCTCAGGTGCTTTATATACATACTAAGCACCGATATGAAGCGTCCGTGTGCTGTGCGATGTCAGCGCACGTTAAAGATCCCCAGGTGGTCGAAATTACTCCGTAGCCCTCCACTACGGCTCCTCTTTCTCTCTTTCCACTTTCACTCCCATCTTCCTCCCTTCCCTTACGGCGCGGTTGTGGTGTCCACAGAAAACAAGTGAGACAGTTACCGCGCCTTTCCCTTCCTATAAATAAATCAGTTTTTATATACATACTAGACTGCCGCACAGTCTGAAACTTGGGCGGGCGTCCGACGCTTGCAATCCGGCGTTCACCGCCTCCAAGCGGCAAGGACGAAAGACACTTCCCGGTCCTTCAGACATACGGCGCTGCCGGCGCCCATGCCTTAAAGTCCCTTGATAACCATGCCTCCGCGCCGCAACATTAGCAGGTGAGCAGCTGGGCCGGGGTTGCCTCCTCTCCTCTCCCCTCCTCACCTTCCTTCCCTCCCGCGGTCCTCACGCCGACAGCCGCAAACAAATCGAAAATTCAAAATTTGGTCTTTCTCTCTTTCCGATTCATCTCCCACCTTCCTCCCTTCCTTTACGGTGCGGTTTAGGTGTCCACAGAAACAAATGTGAGAGATACTGCGCCTTTCCCTCCCGGTGAACCAATTATTATTATTAAGCCAAACTCACAGCCGCGTCGAGCCCCCAGAGCTCAGACGCCATGGAGAGTGAGCCGGAGCTGCCGGCTGCGTTCGCGGAAGCTACGGCCGCTATGGAGGCGCGTCTCGCCTCCCAACTGCAAAACATGGTGGAGGTCGCGATGAACCTCGTCGCAGCTAAATGCTCGTCAATGGTTCCCGAAACTGTCTCCAAATACATGCAGGATCATCCCAGAACGGGCCGTCATGCTGCGAACTTTAAAAATATGTCTCGTCTCACAAAAACAGGCCGTGGAGTTGGGAACCTTAAAGATATGTTCCGCCTCTTAAAATACTCCCAAATTATTACGAATTCGGATACCGAGGACTCCAACCCCACGCCTACTTCAGATGCCGGCTCCGGGACGGCGTCTGTACCAGTCTCTCTAAATATCACTCAAGGCGTGGCAGCCTAACCAGCAGTCCCCCCCCCCCCCCCCCGATAAAAAAAAAGAACATGTTAATCACTACTGGTAATGCAATGGAATTGTAGGTGTACAGGAACCGCCAAAAACGTGCGAATCTAAGCCTCTACTTATTCAAAACGTTCAAAACTTATTCAAACATTATTCTAAACATTGTCCGGCGCGGTCATCTTCCAGGAGGCAGGAGCGGCGGCCAAATTAACAAGCTAGACAACGTTCTAGCGAGTCCCCTTGTCCTGTCTGTTCGTACACAATTCATACATGGCCACAGAAGTGGATCTATTCGTACGTCATGGTGATCCTCTCATGCACATACTGAACATATAGTTCACCCCCAAACTAAATCGAGTAGCGTTCGCAGACATCTTTAGCCGCGCGCTGAAGACAGCGGGTCGAGACCCCCTCCTGATATTGGGTGACTTCAATGCCCTAGTCAGCTGTGGGGGCAAGTAAAGAGGAGGTGCGAGGACGCAAACTGGTGGAGCTTGTTTCCACACTGGGCCTCACCCTTCACACCAACGCTGTTTACCCAACACGAGTAGGTAACTTCGTGACGCGGGTCACGTGTCCGGATCTTACCTTCACTCGCAACATACGACTACAGACTGGGTTAACACCGAGGGAACCCTCGGCAGCGACCACTGCCTTCTTAATACCCCAATCTACACACGCCCCCTCAAGCTTCCTGCCACAGAAGCCCACATCCCTAATTGGACTACCTCCCGGCAAAATTTTCTCGCCACTACCAACACGCCCATAGCAGAGCAAGGGTAGACAAACTGGTCCCAGTCACTGATGTCGCACCTTCGCACAAATGAAAAGCAGATCCAGCTTACAGAGGCGATAAGGGACGTGGATAATCAACTCCTTCAGCTCTGGCAAGCTCGCCGCAGCCTTACAGGCCGCTGGCAACGCCAAAAACACAACTGCGAACTTAGAACGTATTGCCTATAACACCCACCGAGTACGCAGCCCAGCTCGCGGACTCGAACTGGGGGGATCGTTGCAATACAGCGGCCTACAAATGTCTAGCCGTAATACAAGGAGGCTCTTACGAGCACTCATCAGTCCAACGCAGACCCTCACCGAAACGCAAAAACATTTACACCGAGCAATCCGCTCCTTTAAGGGCAACACAATGCCGCTGGCACAATTGCTCCGGGACCACTACTTGTGCACAACTCAAGACCACCGAGGATCGGTCTACTCCTACGCAGGCAAGGAGAACACAGAGCTGGACAAACCTTTCCAGCTTCACGATCTTCGAGCCAGTCTAGTCAAAATGAAGAGAGGCACAGCGCCTGGTCGGGACAAGGTCACCGTCAAGCTTTTGGCGAACCTGTCTGACTCGATGTACCAGTGCCTCCTCGAATACATTAACGCAATCTGGACATGGGAAACCCCTTACCCATCGATTGCAAAACGGCACATATGACGTTCATCCCGAAAGCTGGCAAATCAATCGACACGGATAACATCCGCCTCATCTCTCTCACCTCCTGTGTTGGCAAACTAATGAAGACTATGGTGCGCGACCAGCTATCCGATTATCTTGAACACAGGCACACTTTCGCGGACCCCATGTTCGGACTTCGCCCACACACATCCGCACAGGATGTACTTCTTCAATTTAACATAGAAATTCTTAACCCATTCGAACGCCCCTACAATGACCGGGCTGTACACCCCCTAAACGTAAATGGCGCTTTCCATAACGTCACACACGAAGTCATACTGACCCACCAAAGTCAAGCACACTGTGTCAGCAACACTTTCAATTTTATAAGACAATTCGTTACAGACCGACAATCCTACATTAAAATACAAGACAAGGAGCACGGACCATTCATGCTCGGCACGCGGAGCACACCTCAGGGCGCAGTTCTCTCCCCGCTGCTTTTTAACATTACCATGATGCGTCTGCCGGCCTAGCTGGCTGAGGTCGAAGAGGTGCAGCACGCGCTCTACGCCGACGACATCACCCATCACGCAAGGCAGTGTGGGCGACATGGAAACCTGCCTGCATACAGCGGCAGGAATAGTGGACTGCTATGCCCGGCGGCGTATTTGGGTTTGCTCGGTACGGTGGCTCCGCAAGGGACGAAACGACAGAAGAGACGGAGAAAGCGGGCTGTTCCGAGTAGCATCTACCGCCCCCAGGGAGCCGAGCAGCCTAGCGATTAGCGGCGCATGCTTTTTCAATGGACCTAGCTTGAGAAAGCCTATACTACTACAACTACTACTATTACTACTACTACTATTACTATTATTATTATTAGTAGTAGTAGTAGTAGTAGTAGTAGTTGTAGTAGTAGTAGTAGTATAGAGGAAGACTCGTTTCACTAAGTTGTCACTGAATTGTCTGGAGGTAACGGCCAAATTAAGTGGCTAAATATTATCTTCACAGTTTTAATTATTATTGATAATAATATTAACTGGTTCACAGGAAGGGAATGGCGCAGTATCTGTCACACTTGTGTCTGTGGACACCAATGGATGAAGGTGTCTACAGAAACAAGGGAGGAAGAGAGAAAGAGAAGCCGTAGCGGGGGGGCTACGGAGTTGTTCAGGTGTCCACAGACACAAGTGTGACAGATACTGCGCCTTTCCCTTCCTGTGAACCAATTATTATTATCATTACTAATTAAAACTGTGAAGATAATATTTAGCCAGTTAATTCGGCCGTTAACTAGACAATTCAGTGCCAACTTCGTGAAACGAGTCTTCCTCTATACTACTACTACTACTAATGATAATAATAATAATAATAATTAGCAGATAAATATTACTGTGTATTATTATTATTATTCTTATTATGAGTAGTAGTAATAGTAGTAGCAGTAGTAGTAGTAGTAGTAGTAGTAGTAGTAGTAGTATATGCTCTCTCAAGCTGGTGCCGCGTCCAACGTGGCCCAATATTATCTTCACAGTCTTAATTTAGCAAAGAAATATTAATGTGTGTATTATTATTATTATTATTATTATTTAATAGTTGTAGTAGTAGTATAGTATTATAGGCTCTCTCAAGCTAGTGCCGCGTCCAACATGACGCCCATTGAAAAAGCATGCGCCGCTAATCGCTAGGTTCACTGTAGCTAGGCTGCTCGGCTCCTGGGGGCGGTAGACGCTACTCAGAACAGCCCGCTTTCTTCGTCTCTTCTGTCGTTTCGTCCCTTGCGGAGCCACCGTACCGAGCAAACCCAAATACGCTGCCCGGCGCTGTGGTCTTCAATGTTCCCCCCAGAAACCACAGTTTCTGCATCTCCGTCCCTCTCCAAGATGCACCACACAAATCTCGCTCTCGCTTGCGAGCGGTCCCATTCATGAATAAAAAGAGATCAGAGTACTCTGTCTTCACCCATCGCCAAAGCCACCCTGACACAACACTAGCCAAGCTCCGCCAGGTGGAGGACCAGGTGGGCGTATATTCCGCCGGATGTCTAACAAACACGGGGGTTGCGAAATAAGGATGCCGTGCGGCTGGAAAACGCCTTCGTAACCAGTCGAATCCTGTATTCGACTCCTTACCTCCACTTGCGGAAGCAAGAGGAGGATACCCTCGAGGTGATCTTCCGAAAAATTATGAAACGTGCCTTCGACCTCCCAATCTCCACCTCTAACGGACGGCTCATGGCCCTAGGGGTGATGAAGACTTTCAGGGAGCTTCGGGAAGCACATTTGATGAGCCAATATACCCGCCTCACACAGACAGTGTCGGATCGCCGCCTTTTTGCCCGGCTAAACATTCAACGTAAACAGTTCACAGAGGAGAGGCTCCTCATCCCAGAACTCTGGAGACGCGCCCTCGGAGGGCGGCCTCTCCTTGCCAACATGTCACGAGAAGACCATAATGGGCGGCGCATGGCGCGGGCGCAAGCCTTGGCCCGCTCGTATGGTAACAAATCAGGTGCATTATACGTGGATACCTCGGGCGCATTCGGGGGGCTGGTATAAGGCCGCAGTCGTTCACAACGGGAACACAGTCGATGGCCTTACCTTCAAGAAAAAATCTATAACACACGCTGAAGAGGTAGCCATTGCACTCACCGCCTCAGACCAAACTTCTAAATATATCCTCACCGACTCACGAGGGGCTTGTCGAAACGTCCCAGAAGGGGGGACCACCCCCTTAGCCTATCGAATATATCAAAATTGCAGTCGGGACACGGACCCCGCGTGCCGATATCTCGTCTGGGCTCCTAGCCACCATGGTCTTGCAGGGAACGAGGCAGCTGACGCAGCCGCCCGCGCGCTTTCTCTCCGGGCAGTTTCCTCGGGGTTCGAGTCGGCTGAGGACATAGATTCTAGTTCGGCCTACACATTCAAAGATATTGTAATTCTTTATCAAAATTCGCATCGCAAATACTCGAACCCCTGCAGAGGATTGAGAAACGCGAACGAGAGGCTGCTCCTGCGCCTCTTCACGGTGCTGTGCCCGGCAGTACTTCAACATTTTGACTCCCAATTCACTGGCCAGTGCCAGTACTGTGGGGAGGTGGCTGACACCTACCACACAGTATGGGCCTGCCAACAAAACCCATCCCTTCCCCCCATCCCTAACTCTTCCCGGGAGGACTGGGAGGCGACCTTGCTCGGCTGCTGCGACATACATGACCAAAAGGTCTTAACGCGGCGTGCGCGGGCGGCGGCAACCGCCAATGGGGTCCATGACTAGGACTCTACCTAGTATTGCAAGGCGCGACACCCACAAGGCTCCGCTCCAAACCTTCAAAATGTACAGTAAATGTTTTCGCCACCACCACCACCATCCAAGCAGCCCGTTGACGCGCGTGTTTGGGTAGAATATGCCTATGTTCAGCACTTCGCCAATGACTGGCTTTGCAGCCGACGACAAAACAAGGCGTTTTCATCTTGAACTGACGCGGAAGAAAAGGTTAATGGCTACGGAGCTATTGGAAAAAATATGCGGCAGCGGTAAAGCGGAACCAGCACGTGAAGGCATTGACCTTGCTCGCACAAGCCTGAGGCGCCTGCGGAGTTCGCGCAACGCACGAAAAGACGACTTTCGCAGCTACCGGAAGTGTGCCCGTGATGTCATGATTACAGTGGCTGCTGCAAATGGAAGCGCCTAGCAAGCCTTGCTAGCCGACTCAGCCGTTCTATAAGTAAATAGTTCCATGCAACACTGACAAGCGGCACCCTCTCTGATAACGAAATAAAAAAACACTGTTCCTAAAAATTAATTATAAATCGTTGGCTTTAATTCAAGGAGTTATTCTTTCAGCTAATGCTCAAAAGAATTCGTTGAACACAATGAAGAGATTTATCGATGGCTTCTTGGTACCCATTTCCGTGTACCTTTAAGTCGTCATGGTAATTTTTTAGCATTACCTGCATGTTACACTCACTAATTAAGTGAAATGTGCTAAACAGTGTCAAATATACATAAAGTATTTTTTTGTAAATCCACCAGGTCCCTAGGTGCAGGTCCCCATTGATGATGGTGTCTTGGTGGAAAAGCGCACTAAATCGGCAACGTGCGCACTTCAAAGCAGCACTGAGAAAATTAGCTAGGGGCCTGATGTGGGCACTATTCGCCGAGGAACTGAGAGGAAAGCCCCTCTACGGCAAGGGAAGTAACCTGAAAAACGATTCACCATGCAAGGAAGCACTGGAACCTGTTCGGGTAAATGCTATAATCGGTAAGCACGGCACTGTAGCAAATTGAGCATGCGACCAGCAAATGCCATCTATGTGACACTGATTTAAATAATTGTAACTTCTCTATTTTCAGGTTACACTTGTGTCAATTTTGAAACCACATTGGTGCATAAAGTACAGCCTGTCATCAATGCTTTCACGTGAAATTGAATAAAATGCGAAATATTGACTTTGGCTTTAAGTGGTTATCTGAAAATGAAATTGCTTTAAAGCCTTCTGGGTTACTTTCAGTCTCAGTGGCCATAGCATTATTCAAAACTAAGCCATAGGGGCATTCTGGCATCTCTATGAACATTAGAAACACATCAAACTATACACATTATGATAACAATAGGCACTCATGCATTAGGAGCTCAGTAACAATTCATGCATTGAGAGTGCATCAGAAACACGGTGGCGAAATTGCTAATAAATCTCATCAACAATGCATCAAGGAAAAGTATAGAAATATTGATGAATATGAGGAGAAATACAGCATTTAATCAGAAACTCATTAAGCTTCTTGTCCAAGTCATCAAAACCCTCCTCGTCCGCAAGCAAGAAGACATCCAAGGAAGTTATGCGATACGGCACATGCTGCAGTCATGGAGGGTATACACGCTCCGGCTAGTAGAGGAGTGTCTGGTATTTTTGCAGGCACTGCAAGCGACTCTTCAGCACGCCGATGCAGTCATCCACTGGGCCCGGCGAAACCAAGGGGACTACGTCGCTGACCATGAAATTCCTTTTTGCTGGAGAGGCGCTCTTCTCAGTGATCGCTGGATCATCAACCTGCATTGACATGTGCGGTTATCAACGCTATCTATGACGCGTGCCTTAAACCGTCAACTCCATTCCCAGAAAGCAAGATTCTCCCCCATCAGCATGACCGGCGTATGACAGTGACATATCCGACTCCGTTTGCTATAAAGGTTTGCCCGCAGCGCCATCTCTTCAGTGGCCCTGGCGAAACCATAAGGACCACGTTGCTCACCATGAAATTCCTTTTCGCCGTACAAGTTACTTACACCTTCTCTAAAGTAAGGGCTGGTGATGAAATCCTACTAGTCGTTGTGCCATGCTCACACACCTGTGTAGCTTATGAGTGTTTCCTTGCATGTAAAATGTTGCTCTGCGGTGATGTCGAGCAGAGCCTTGGTTTTTCAACTGAAGATATGTGCAGCACTATTTTGAACGGACGTAACAAAATTTTAGAAATGAATTTTATACCAAGGGTACTGGAGAACATTTTCATGGTTTCAATTCACAGCTGTGCTCTTTGACTGAACTTCTGGAGAAATTATCCTCTAATCCTCCACACGTGCCATCTCTTGTAGATTCAACCACTGCATGCAAGACGTGATGACATGGTAGAAAAACAACCTAGTTGATCTCGAAGATCGAAGCGGACGCTCAAACGTTATCGTATATGCATGGTATCAATCAATCAATCAATCAATCAGCCTTTTATTTTCTCTATATTAGAGAAGGAGACAGGACTAAAAGCTCGGAAGCTTGACAGAGGTCCTTCCCCCTTTTTTATATTGGAATTGCATCAGACAAGCGGCAATAAATCCTGCACTATACATTATAGCACAAAAAACATAACACACCTTGAAAAAGAAACAAAAAGTACCAACACAAAAATACATACAACGTCATCACACAAACTTGTTCAGAAACATTTCTTAATAACAGTATTTGAATGCTGGAAAGGGTGAAACATTTCTTTGTTTCATTTATTTAATAGCACTGGCAGTGTGTAAGAGACAGATTGTTCTGAGTAATATGCTCTAGGTGTAGGAACTAACCACATTTCTTTATTTCTGGTTTGTGGAATATGGGTGTTTTTTGCAAGTTCTGCCAAACTATCAACGTAATTTTCACTGCTCCGCGAAGCACTTTTGAAGCTCATTAAAAGTCTGTATTCGTGTAAAGCGAAGACTGGCAGGATTTCGTATTTTAAAAACAGGTCACTCGTAGGTAACCAATAAGGAACACCAGCAATGCATCTCACAGCTCTTTTTTGGAGAAGATGCAACTTGGTCATGTTCGTGATACCACTGGTACCCCAAACGATAATACAGTGTTGTAAGAGCGACAGAATTAAAGAGTTATACACAACAGCCTAATTTTGACAGGAAGAATGTTGTGCAAGCGCGATATAACTCCGACAGCTGAGGATCCTTTAGATCTAATATAATCAACATGATCATTCTAAGTCAAGTGCTTTGAAAACAAGACACCAAGGATTTTGACAGAATCCACTATCTCCACAGGATCACAGTTTAAACATACATTTAGTGGCCTAAACAATACCTTCCCTTTCGGAAAGTACAGAACTATTTCAGTCTTTTTAGGATTAACCTTCAGAAAATTTGCTTTTGCCGATGTATTTAATGCATCAATTGTTCTACTTGCTTTTTCTGCAATATCGTCTTCTGATTTCCCGGAGATGAACACTGAAGTGTCATCGGCGTAGGATACAAATGTACTATTAGGTTCACAATGCACAATATTATTTAGATAAATTAAAAATAAAAGCAGACCCAATATGCTTCCCTGGTGAACTCCTGTGCAGATATTCTGTACTGAAGACAATGAACTTTTAAAGTCTACATACTGTGTTCTATGACAGAGGTACGATTCCATTAAGTCTAGTTCTTTCCCGCGGATACCCTAGGTTTCCATTTTATGTAAGAGAATTTTGTGACTTAATAAATCAAACGCTTTTGTGAAATCTATGTAAATGCCAGCAACTAGCTCCTTATTTTGAAATTTATCTATTATTATTTCTTTTTGGGCAAGTAGCGCTGTTTCTGAGATCGATTCTTTCTAAAAACGTGCTGAAAGTCAAGAAGAAGATTATGCTTGTTAAAAAATGACAGGACCCTACCATGCAGTAACTTCTCTATTCCTTAGAGAATACCGGTAATATAGATATAGGGCGGTAACTTTGGTTCAAAGATTTGTCTCCACTTTTAAAAACCAGTATCACTCGAGCAGTTTGAAGTTCTTTCGTAAATACAGCGGTGGATAATATTAAATTATAAATGTGCGTAATGGCTGGGCATATATGGTGAAGAACATGTTTAATCGGCGCTATTTGGAGGCCACTTGTGTCCACTGACTTGCTATGTTTAATTGTGCTCATACACGAGAAAACTTCTGCGCAGTTTGTCGGAGTAAAGAAAAGTGATGATGTACTGTTGCTTCCTTTCAAGAATGCAGTGTCATCTTGACTACTACCAATTTGATACTGCGAAGCTTGTTCAATAAAAAAGTTAAACGCATCAGCTAAGCTAACGTCATAAATACGCTTTCTCTCATGCTGAAAGTTATCAGGGGTATCGGGGATAGTTGGCTGTAATAAGGAATTTAATTTCCTCCAGATAAGATCCGATCATTGTTCAGTCGAGCTCCAAAATATATTTGTAAAATAAGCTTCTCGAGCGATCTTCAGTTTTGATGTAAGATCATTTCTGTACTTTTTGAATTGGCTAAACAAGTTTTCATTCTTTGTTTTTACAAACTGTGCGTTCAAGCTATTTTTATGTTTTCGGCATTCCAATGAAAACGAAAACACTTTAAGAAATGCAATTATAACTGGGACATTTGAAAACAAATCTTGGTTTAAAATGCAATTCTGTTGCACGTATGCATCGGCTTTGACGACATAGGAGCCGAAGAACCGTGATCGCGTATTTTCAAGACTATAGGGAAAGACAGGCTGTGTTAAAAAATTAAAAAAAAAATCTCAAGGGGTTGAATACTTATGTCCAAAATAAGTACAGCCAATGCACACTGCGCAAACGTAAATTGTTGTGGGAATGTTCAAAGAAAGAATGAGATAACAAGAAACGCGCGAGCTTTGTTCATAATAAGCTGTACGTTGACGGCGTGCTTTGTGTACGAGATCTCGCGAAAAATGACTGTGTGGCTCTACCATCGCGAAGTGGAACCAAAGATGAGCACTCTTTACCTTCATCAGGAAATTCCACAAATGTTTGAAAAGCAGAAGCTAGCACTAAAGAACTAAGAGTATTAATTTGAATGCCCAAAGACTCCTCAATAAGCCGGATAAGCATGAGTACTTATTTTAGTGCACGACCCTCACATACCAGTTATCACTGAGACTTGGTTGCATTATGCTTTGATTCCGTCCTCATTCACTGCTCTCACCAAATGTTTTGTCGCGACCGACCCACACGGGGCGGTGGCGTTGCAGTAGTATTAAAAAATCCTTTATACGGCGTAGTCCATAATAAAATCCCAGGTCATGAAAGCCTATTTATCAAAGTAAATTGTTGGGGCCACGTATTCACAGTGTGTGCTGCTTACAGAGCGCCATCGTGCTCTCCTGATTATATGTTTAGGCATTATACGGTCACTTATGTCTGCTTACGAAAGACCGCCTCATTCTTGCTGGTGAATTTAAAGTTCCTAAAATCAATTGGACTAACCCAAACTTGGCCTTCGTTGGTATTGATAACCCTTTCACTAATATTATGTCCGCATGCAATCTTGTGCAATCTGTAACTGATTATACTCGTGAAATTGGAAATACCCGTTCTACTCTTGATTTATTTATTGTCAACAGGAGTGTGTCTTACTACACGGTATCACTAGACGCCGATGTTTCTGATCACCATGTCGTAAAGTTGTCCTTTTCGATAGGAAATCAACCGCACTAACAACCTGTTCGTATTGTGAAAAGTTTTTCACGAGCCAATAACCAAGCCATTTCTTACACTTTATGACATCTCCTGACAATCCTAGTGGTGATGTGAAATCATTATGAAAGGCATTTACGGAAACTGTACAGCTTTTTTTTTTTAAGTCGATATTTATTGCCTCAGGGCATGAGTAGGTTATGAGATGAAGGATGAATAAATGATTAAATGAATGGAAAAAGGTTGGCTGATTTTATGAAGTCCAGAAGTGAGCGATGATGAGGTCCCTGCATCCAAGTGACGTATGAGGCAGGATTGGTTGCTGAAAGGCCAGCTATTCTCAGGTGCCCGAATCGTGTTGGCTTGAGTGCTGGGCAGTCCCACAGCAAGTGGTGGATGTCGGCCTCGACATCTTCGTTGTTACAGATCGGGCATCCTGGGCGAGGATATAAGTGTTGGAAGTATGACCACGTCCTAGTTACTGCTGGTGTAAGGGCAACACCGACCCGGATCCTCCTAAGCGCAACCTCCTCTGCACGGGTGAGACCGCGGGGAAGGGATATCGCACACGGAGGGATAAGTGCACGTGTGCGGCGCCGGAGGTGCTCCTTTCTTGACAAAAGGAGGGTAGCGTCGTCGACTTCGAGAAGCTGTGGGATTGATGCGTCTTGGTTCACGAGGCGGGTTGCAAAATCAGCTTGACTTTGGGAAGGCAGCAGATCCCGTGGGACCCACTCAATGCGTATTGATTGTGGGATGCGCGCCGCAAGCTGGTGGATGTCCTGGCAAATTTTAGGGCAGCGGCTGACACGTCGGAGCAGACGTACTGCTTGAAGTGCGTCAGTGCGGATGACAATGTGGGCTGTAGGGAGCATGGTTATAGAAGTCACGGAGCAGAGTGCCTCTTGAACTGCCACCAGCTCAACGCAGAAAGATGTAAGTGGTTCCGAAAGCTGAAACGTAGTTGTCTGATTCAGGCTAGGCCTCCGTGGACAGTGGATTGCCGTTTTGGCTTCACAGCCTTGCAGGCTTCCATCTACGTACACTACTACGGAATCCTGAGGCAGGTTAGTATCTTGCTCTTCAAATCTCTGGCGTAGCAACGATGCAGAGTTGGCAGACGTCGGTCTGCGGATGTCAGTTGGCTTGTTGTCTCCTAACTGTATAAATTTCCAGGAAGGGAGAACTGGCGCAGGTGGCTGAAGAATAATGTGTGACGTTGCATACGCCCTCAGTGCTTGCGGCATCTCGGCGCTGCTGCACCAGTTCATCGATGGTGTTGAGCTGCGCATTCTCCTGTAACGCTACGACCGGTGTGATTCGTGGAAGGCATGTTATGGTCCTCATAGCTTCTCGATTTACGGCTTCAAGGCGATCCCATTGTGCCCTTGTAAGATGCTGGAACTGGGCCTGATAAACAATACGGGGCTGCAGAACCGCCCTCACTAACTGGCGTGCAACAGACGAGCCAGCGCCACCCGTTTTAGGTGCAATTCTTCTTATTAAACTTATAGTTTGAAGTGCTTGCTTTCTTGCCTGAGAGAGCCAAGCAGTCGCTGATCCTGATTGGTGAATTGTTAAGCCCAGAATTTTCAGGCTCGATCTTTCTTGTATTGGGGTGCCTGATAGAGAGAGACGAATTGGATTTGAGGCAAGTTTACGGCGTCCCCAGCGGTTGGCGACTGACGTGTATGAAGTTTTACACACAGAAAGTTGAAGGCCAATGGAGGATGCGTAATCAGAGGTTACGTCTAATGCTGACTGAAGGGCGGCCTCTTGAGTGAGAAGATCATGGTGGGTGCTCCATACCGTGATATCATCTGCGTACTGCAAAAACTTGATTTCAGGGATATCATGTAAGCGCCACGCCAATGGGATGAAAGTAATATTGAATAACGTCGGAGACAATACTGATCCCTGGGGCACGCCACGTAGTGAAACAAATGAACCAACAGTGTCACCGCTGAGGCGTATTGCAAATTTTCGTCCGTCCAAAAATGATGCGACAAAAGTGCGTACTCTCGGAGGGAGATGGAGCATGTCAATGGCATTCAGGATTGCAGCATGACTGATGTTGTCATATGCCTTTTCAACTTCCATTGCTAATATGGTACGTACATCGCGGCTGCGGGTAGATGACAGAACTGCTGAGGCCAAGACAGCCAACCCGTCCTCTGTACCTATGTATGGACGAAATCCAATTTGAGCAGGGTGATAAAAACCGTGCTGTTCAAGCCACCAAGAAAGTCGTGTGGCTAGCATTTTCTCTGCGAGCTTGCAAAGCGTTGATGTTAAGGAGATTGGTCGCAAGTTGGCGAGGTCCGTTGGAGGCTTCCCAGGTTTGGCAATAGGGATCACGACAGCGGTTTTCCAGCTCTCGGGTACGACACCATCAAGCCACACTTTGTTTATGGTGTCTAGTAGTTGAGGAAGTGCACCAGTACTGAGGTTCTTGTAAACCTCATACTGAATTTTGTCCAGGCCGGGCGCTGTTTTCCGTTTCGCATCGTCAATTGCAGCCAACAGCTCGCACATCGAAAAGGGGCTCGCAATTACATCTGCGTCGGCAGCAGATGGTAATTTCCATGCGTCTGCAGGGATACCTGCGAAATTAAGGTTTACAGCTGAAGGAGGCAGTATATCGTATTTTGGGAAAAATTTTCGAGCAGCTTCTTTGGCGAAATCACCCGGCGACAGATTAGCCGCAAAGCATGCTGTTGCTGCTGCGTCAGTAGAACGACGACCATGTTCCATTGCACGAAACGTTCGCCATAGTGAGGCATTCGATGATTTATCAGAAAATTGTTCACACCATGCATGCCACTGGCGTCGCGATAGATCGCGTTCATATCTCCGAACCTTCGCGGTGAGATAATTCAGTCGTGTACGTGCCTGCCCCGAAGTAGGGTCTCGTGTAGCAGCCAGCTCAGCTTGACGGCGGGCTGCCCACAAGTTAAGCAGGCCGAGATCTGGTGCCGGTCGACCTACATCAATCCAGGTAGTAGTCGTAGCGCTGTTCAGTGCTCTTTGTATACGGTCAACAAGGAGTGACGGCGAATCTGAAGACATACTGTCGAGACATGAGTGAAAGCTGTCCCAGTTTATCACAGAACATTTGCGGCGTAAAGGGCGGAGGCGGGAGGGATGGAGACCGATGAGGATAGGGTGGTGATCACTTCCCCAGCAGTCCGGCTCCATGTGCCATGAGGGAGTTCCTGCGCCCAACCACCACGTCAAGTCTGGAGCATAGGCAGCACTATGTATGTGACGCACAGGCCGTGTTGCTGTCCCAGAGTGATTAAGCAGAACAAACAGGGCATCAGTGAAGGCGTCCCGCACACGCCTACCACAAGGGCTTGCAGTCGGATACCCCCAATCTGGGTGAGGGGCGTTAAAGTCGTCTCCGACTAAAATTGGACACCCGGGGTATTGCCGACGAACACTTAATAACCAGCCAAGATTAATACGGGAAGAGGCGCCTCCAGCTGGTCGAACGTAATAAGAAACAAGAACAACGGTTCCTTTCAGAAATTTCGCAGCAACTGCTACTACCTCTTGGTATGATGTGCACCAGTTTTCAAGAGAAAGGCGTACATGAGGAATACTCGTTTCGACATATATCGCCGCCTTTCCCGGAGGAGAAGCAGTCTGCACGCGACGGTCGGTCATTGAAGGGGACACGTAGCCGCTGAAGCCAGGAATAGATGGCAAGGCGTTCGTTTCCTGAAGTAACATAGCCCACACCCGAAGCTTGTTAAATCGCAGTCGGGTCCTGAGCTCGGCAACCTTCGTGGAAATGCCTCTACAGTTCCACTGTAGTACACCAGGACGACCGGATTTCGCCATTTTTGTGTGCTAGTCCAAGCGCTGTAGTATCACAGATGTCAGGTTGGATAACTGGTTGACCATATAGCGGAGCAGCGATGTTGCAGAGTTATCATTGGGCGTTGTGGTACACTGGGAAGAGGCAGCAAATGGCCCTGTTGCGCGGAATGAAGGCGGTTGTGTTGGGCAATTACTAGATTTGGCGGTTACTTCTGCAACTCGCCGACGTCGAGCAAGCATTTCGCGGTGTTGTCGGAGCTTAGAGACCTCTGCTAAGAGACGATTGATTTGCTCATCCACTACAGCCATATCGTCGTCTGGTAGATCAGTACACTGCTGTATTGGCTGTTGTCGACGGCGTTTCTTGAGCACCGTATCATTAGACTTTGTCTTAGCTGGAGGTGCATTCGAAGCGGGCTCATGAAGCTCTGGCCACTCGTCATCATTCCACTGAAGAGCTGCAAAGCGATTGGATGTCTGCACCGGTGTCATGTCCTCTATTGGCCAACGCTTAGTGTTCCGAAGACGAGCCTTCTGCGTTGCCTTTTGCTTTGTCGGACAACTTGGAGATGTTATCTCGTGGTCGTCCGATTTGCAGAGGCCGCATCGGTACGTAACTTTTCCTTCAGACGCACCTACATCGGCAGTAGCAAAGGGGCAAGATTTGCGCATGTGCCCTGCCCGAAAACAGTTATAACAGTAAACCACACTCGGTTTATATGGCCGTGTACAGTTCTGTACACTGTACAGTTCTGCCTAGAAATTTATGTACCAAACAGACATGCCAAAACTAACAAAAAGAACCTATGGATGATACGAGAAATTATTCCTATCCATCGCAAGCTAAAATGGCAGCGGTAATTTCAATGGCTCCCACCAAGCCTTTTAAACCTGCGCTAGATTCTCACTTAGCATATGCAAAACCGAAATACTTCACTCACTCTCGAGCTTTTAAAAGATAGTCCTGAGAATTTCTGGCGATACTTCAGTAAAACTAAAAAAGAACCGAGTCAGTCATCTGTTAATAATTGCACTCTCTTGACCCGTCAGCAATTGCCATTTGATTTGATCAGTACTTTCATTCTGTTTTCACCGCGGCATACGATGACGTCCAGTTTGATTATTCCCTTTCGGATCTATCCCCCGATTTCATTACTTACGAAGGTGTTTTAAATATGTTACTCAACCCTTAAGTGAAGACCGCTGTTAGCCCCGATAATGTACCTAACGTATTGCTGCTTCGCTATGCAGAATCCCTAGCCCGTATTCTTACTCACATTTTCCAGTTATCATTTCGGAATTGCGTTCTTCTTGATGATTGGCGAATGGACGGAGTGATGCCGGTTTGCAAAAAAAGGTGACGGTCTTGATGTTGGAAACTATCGTCCAATTTCCTTAACAGCTAGTAAATGTAAACGCATGGAACACATCGCGCCAAATTTCATAATTACATTTATCGAAAACAAACGTTTGTCATAGAATATTTTTGTGGGCGAGTTGGTTCATTGCAGATAAAAATACATTTTTATCTACATTTTTATCTGCATATGTTTGCCGTGTTTCCAGCATGATTTCGGAAAGGTGTTTCAACCGTTACCCTACAGGTAACTACCATTCTCGAAGTGGCATCCACACTTGATAAGGATGAGCAAATAGAAATGATATTTCTTGACTTTAGCAAAGCGTTTGATCGCGCATCACAGAACAAACTAGTTCTAAAGCTTCAGTTCCCCTACCAATGATGAAATGGATCCAAGCCTGTCTCAGTAACCGAAAACAGTTTTTTCAGGTCAATGGCTGCTCCTCTGGAATTCTACCAGTTGGCTCTGGAGTCCCTCAATGAAGTGTCATTGGCCCTGATTTATTCTTAATATACCATAATTACATTGTTGCCTTAGTTGACAACACATCTGTTAGTATTAGGCTATTCGCAGATGACTGTGTTATATTCAATACCATTCAAAAGACGCTACTAAAGTAGAAAACGCACAGAGAAAAGCAGTTCGTTTCATATTCAATACAAATGGCAGATTATAGAATCATCATCTGCTCTAATGAGTGCTAACAACACTCGGACATTACAAACCAAAAGAATCATTTCCAGACTGCGGTTTCTGTATCGGCTCTGCAATCACCAACTTCCAGTCAATGCATATTTGTTCATTCATTCACGCGTGCGTCATGACATCCAACAACCCCATCATCACAACCTGGAACGAATCTTTGCACGTTCTGACAGGCTCAAGAACTCATTTTTTCCACGCACAGTCTCTCAGTGGAATGCACCTACAACTTTGCCGCTAATAACGTAGCAGTTTTTGAACAAGGTGTACGAAAAAGCTCTGGGTTGATTTTTTTTCTTCACTATTTGCTGATTCACTTCTCATCATGTGTTTGCATTACACCTTGTTTGTTTTATATTTTGATTGCTTGCCAATGGTGACACCTAAAGGCATTTTTTGTAGCTTGTAAAGCCCTCCTGCTTGGTCTGGAAAATGACTGTAGTATGTTCTAAACAAAAATAGGTACATATTTTGTATGCCGTGTTGTATTACCCTTCTGGAGAGGCCGGACTGGAATGCCAAACCTCCAGCAGGTGGCCCTGTCACCAGCCTAAGCGAAAATGGCACGCTGTAAGCACATATTCTTCACAGTTGTCGAGCTCTACAACCTTATAAACATATACTAAGAGACACATTGAAAGGGGCACACCAAGTAGCTTACTGCCAGGGTTTGCTGACGATGACATTCATAGCCGTCGAGAGTATGCCTCATGATTGGACGTTTCAGCAACACTGCTGTGAGGACAGCCATGCACTTCATATCGGTGTAAATGACGCCCCAATACTACTTACTCAATACAGTCGTTGAACACGCGAATGCCTATCTTCGTTTCTCACTTAGGAAATAATATGCATTATTTTTCAATGAGATAGTAGTATCGCAGACAGACATGAACAGAAGGAGGAAGATATGGTGTTCGTCTGCGTCCCTCTGTCCATGTATGTCTGCGCTACAACTATCTCAATGGATCACCAACTATCCCAACAAAGGACTATTCTAAGCATTACTTTTAGCTATTATAAAAGCCCAAGAACAGCAATATACGTAAGGCATGTGGAGCCTACTATACCTTATCTTCCAAAATCAACGCGCCTCGTTGTTGCGTCTTCACACGGCGTGAGCTGCTGTACCACTTGTATATATATATATATATACACGCGCGTGAAGAAATATAATGCATTAATATATATATTGTAAGTTAACGCGAAGGTCGGACTTGGGGGATCAGGTTTTATTGGAGACATGAAGCCTTGGTCGCTCACTGCAGCCAACCACATTCCGCGATGACGATGGGTATTTACAAGAGAGAGCAAGATGAAGACGAAGCAGCACGTTCAGCCATGTGGAAGATGAAGCACCACACAGTGCTTACACTATTTCGCCCGCGCTGTTGAAGCGGCCAGCCTGGCCGCAATTAGTCCGCAGGATTGCGCCGAATAAAAGGCTTCATGCGTGAAACGTGGACAACTTCAGTGCCACGGTAACGACTGTCCGGAGGAGGGTAAACAGGGCAGACGCGATAGTTGACCGGGGAGGTTTTTGCAAGAACTGTGTAAGGACCAATGTAACGGTGCTGTAACTTGTCACAAAGGCCAGGAATGCGTAATGGGGTCCAAAGTAACACCTCGTAGCCGGGACGGAACGAAACTTGGCGATGGGTTGCATCATAGCGGCACTTGCGGTCTTCCTGGCTAGCTTGCGTGTTGACGCGAGCAAGACGGCGACATTTGGCCCCTCGGAAAAGGAACTGGTCAGGAAGAGAGGATGAGGAACTGGCATGCGTAGAAAGGAAAGAGGCATCAAAAAGCGTAGCGGGAGAACGGTAGGAAACGAGAAAAAATTGGGTGTAACCTGTGGCCCGCTATAGAGCCGTATTGTAGGCGAACGTAACAAAAGGAAGTATTACTTCCCAGTTTCGGTGATCCTGGTCGACGTACATAGGCAACACGTCAGAAAGCGTGTGGTGGAACCACTCAGTCAACCCATTGGTCTACGGGTGATAGCTGGAGATCAATTTGTGATGTGTGGTTGAGGCCTCAAGAACTTCGGCTACAATCGTCGACAGAAAAATCCGACCACGGTCGCTGAGAAGCACTTGAGGGGCCCCATGTCGCAGTACGAGCGATTCCAAAAAGAAGGTCGCGACCTCATGTGCTGAGCCATTAGGCAGGGAAGCGGTCTCAGCGTAGCGTGTTAGGTGGTCGACGGCGGTGGCGATCCAGCGATTACCTCAGGCGGACAATGGAAGTGGCCCGTATAAGTCTATGCCAACAACGGAGAAAAGAGTAGCTGGGCAAGGTAGCGGCTGTAGTAGGCCAGCAGGAGGAGAAGTCGGTCGTTTGCGGCGCTGGCATGGCAGACAAGGGGCGACGTATTTTGCCACGCTTGAGGCGAGGCCTGGCCAGAAGAAACGGGTTTTCAGAAACGGGTGGTAAGTTTTATGAAGGCCGAAGTGACCGGCTGTAGCATCATCGTGGAAAGCCGCCAGGATACGGGTGCGAAGTGCTCTCGGAATAACCGGGACACAACGGGTACTGTCAGGCATGCGCACAGAAGAGAAGGAAGTGCAAAAAGAGGCTCTCCGGAATAGAAGAAGAAGAAAACGAAGCTCACCATCTGTTACTTAGCACATCAGGCTAAGGTGCAGAATCGCTCTGTAAATAAACCCTAACAGTGTGGTGGAAGGTGCTGCAAAGATCACCACGGATTCCTCTCTACCGCGTTCGAGCCGACGACTCGCTGGGCTTCCCCCTTTGACCACCACAATGATCCAGGACGGCGACGCGCGGCAGCCAGGTCCAGCGGCACCCGTATGGCAGCATTACCGTGAGCCGCGGACCTTTTCTGGCAAGGCTGGCGAAGATGTGGATGAGTGGCTCACCAATTACCAGCGGGTGAGCAAGTACAATCGCTGGGATGCCACTGTAACGCTGGCAAATGTTGCTTTTTTCTTAGACTCCACAGCCCTGACATGGTTTGAGAACCATGAAGCGTCTCTAACGAGCTGGGATCGTTTTGAAGAGGAGATTCGAAATTGTTTTGGGGATACCACGGCAAAACGGAAATGCGCTGAGCAGACTTTATTCCAGCGAGCCCAAGGGCCTGGTGAAACATGCACAATGTACATAGAAGAGGTCCTAAAACTCTGCAAAGCGGTGAATCCGAGCATGTCTGACGAAGACAGAGTTGGCCACCTCTTAAAGGGCATCGCGGTGGATGTATATAACTTTTTAATTACAAAAGAAAACTTAGATTCTCCCGCGGCCGTGATCAAGCACTGTCGTACATTCGAAACTTTAAAGTTGCGTCGCATAACCCCAAAATTCGGCCGTCTGCCTAACGTGACCACTGTTGCAAGCATGGATTCTCACGAGCATTCACATGAGCCTTCGAATTCGGCAGAGATGATTCGCCAAATTGTCCGTGATGAGCTCTCCCGCCATCAATATGTGAACCGCAGTGTAATCCCCTGTGATAGCTGCTCCCTGCTGGCAGCTCCCATCCAGCGCTCTTCTTGGCGTTCTACCGCTCCTCCTCCCGTCCGTGACCACCGAAACGACTCATATGGCCCTGCTCCCCTAGCTCGTTCCCACTACAGGGCGCCACCTCCTCCGCAACAACCCCAGCGGCTGTACTTTGCTGATCGCTGCGATCCTATTACCGAGGGCTATTATTTGGACCGTGCTCGTGAACCACCCGTCTGTTACCGCTGTGGCATGCTTGGCCACATATCCAGATTCTGCCGCCGCCGGAACCCGCCACCACGCTACCAGCGCCAATGGACAAATCGCCGTTCTACTGTGAGCCCAGAAGTCCATGACCCGACCTATCCCCCTCCTTCGGGCTCCTACCGCTACGTACCACCACGCAACGACTCGCCAGTTTCTGATCGCAGCCTGACTCCTCCTGCCCGCCGCTCCTGACAGTCGCCTTCTCCCCGCCGTTCTTCTCCGCCACCGGGAAACTAGCGTGTGCGGCCGATGGAGGTGCGGTCGCCAGGTCATCGATATTGCCAATTCCTCTACCGGTCGTTATGCTGAAGAACCGCTTGGAAGTGTCAGTGGATGGTGTTTGTGTTATGGCCTTAGTGGATACTGGTGCTGCAGTTTCCGTGATGAGCTTAGATTTTAAGAACCGTCTCGGCCGCAAAATTATGTTTGGTTGGGATAGAACTGTCATATTTCGAGGTGTAGGGGGAGAATCGTTGGTTCCGCTTGGTATTTGTTATGTAAATGTAGCGATGGCTGGACACGATTTTAGAACTGAATTTACGGTGCTCCCTCGCTCTACGCACGACGTTATTCTAGGAGTTCACTTTTTACAGCAGTGTGGTGCAACTCTCGACTTCAACAGTGGCGAGATATCAATAAGCCCCAGCCTTCGATCGGCCCTCATAGAAGAATCGCCGCGGGCGGTCCAAGTGTTTTCTTTCTTCGAAGATACCGTCGTTCCGGCGATGTCCGCCATCTTCGTCCCAGTTGTGTCTTCGGGTGCGGTTCCCAATGCCTTCGACGCTCTGGTGGAACCCACTTCCCTTTCCGGTGCCAAAAAGAGTGTGTTGGTGCCCCGCAGCGTTGTTCGAGTAAACGAGGGCCGTACCACGCTTTGGACTGTCAACCATACCAATGAACCTGCCGTATTGCCGCGTGGTTTGAAACTCGCCGACTTTGAAGAACGCCTTTCTATGCACAATCGCCGCGTTCAGTGATGGCGTTGCTCGTTTAACTAGACGTCCCGATCATGCTGATTCCCAGTTTAAGTCTATGATAAATGAATCGCTACCCACCAACGACCAGCGAATATTGATGGAGGTTCTTATGAAACATGCGGACGTGTTAGACTTTGCTCGAGATCAGCCACCACCGATTCCGCCTTCCCGCACCCATCACATGATCGACACTGGATCTGCACACCCGATTAGACAGACACCATACCGTGTTTCACCTTCAGAACGTAAGATAATTGACGAACAGGTCCGTGATATGATGCAAAGAGGAATCATTCAGGAATCATCTAGCCCATGGGCCGCCCCTGCGATTCTCGTGAAAAAGAGAGATGGTACCTGGCGATTTTGTGTCGACTATCGCCGCCTCAATACTGTCACCAAGAAGGATGTTTACACGCTCCCACGTGTTGATGATGCCATTGACTGCCTCCATTCAGCTTCCTACTTTTCATCTGTTGATTTACGGTAAGGATACTGGCAGATACCGATGCATCCGAAAGACAAGGAGAAGACGGCATTCGTGACTCCCGATGGGTTATATGAATTTAACGTGATGCCTTTCGGCCTATGCAACGCTCCGGCTACCTTTGAAAGATTTATGGACACTCTTTTGCGTGGTCTGAAGTGGTAAATTTGCATGTGTTATCTAGATGACGTAGTGATTTTTGGAAGGACCTTCGCCGAGCATAACAGTCGTTTAGCTGTGGTCCTTAACTGCATGGAGAAAGCGGGTCTCGTGCTTAACTCTAAGAAGTGCCGCTTCAGTGAACGCCAGATCGTTGTGCTTAGGCATTTGGTTGACAAAGACGGTGTTAGGCCTGACCCACAGAAGATTGAAGCTGTCAGCTGCGTCAAAGAGCCCAAGTCTGTGAAAGAACTCAGGAGCTTCCTGGGACTTTGCTCTTTCGACGCTTCATCCCTAAGTTTGCTGACGTAGCCTACCCCCTCACATGCCTCTTGCAGAAGGATATTCCTTTCAAGTGGACTCCTGAATGTGATTCTGCGTTTCGCCAGCTCAAGTTTCTTCTTACCTCGTGACCCATACTGCGTCATTTCAGCCCGACAGCTCCCACTGAACTCCACACTGACGCAAGTGGCATCGGCGTGGGTGCTGTGCTCATACAACGGCATGACGGAAACCAACACGTTGTCGCTTACGCAAGTCGCACCCTTAGCAAGTCTGAACGCAACTATACCGTGACGGAGCAAGAGTGCCTTGCCGTCGTTTTTGGCGTACAGCGGTTTCGCTCGTACCTTTATGGACGTTCCTTTACAGTCATCACCGATCATCATTCGCTTTGCTGGCTGGTGAATCTACGCGACCCCTGCGGTCGGTTGGCCCGCTGGGCATTACGCCTTCAGGAGTTCAACTTTACAGTGTCGTACAAAAGTGGCCGCCAACACGCTGACGCTGACTGCCTCTCGCGGCTGCCTCTCACAACTACCCTCTGCGATGACAACTTTGACGACTATCTTGCCGCCGTTTCCGTACAATTTCCGGATCTTGCCACTTTCCAGCGCGAACAGCGAAAAGATCAAGACTTGATATCACTTTTTAAAAAAGCTCGTGATCCGGCATCTGCGAACCCTTTCTGCATTCGCGATGGTTTGCTGTATCGAAAAAATTACTCGTCTGGCGGTGCACGCTTTCTGCTAGTCGTTCCGGCTAGCCTCTATTCCTCTGTTCTACACTCTATGCACGATGACGTTACAGCTGGGCACTTGGGGTTTGCCAGGACTTTTACGCGCATTAAGGAACGTTTCTACTGGCCAAATATGCGTCGAACGACTCAGCGTTATGTGAACTCCTGCGTGCAGTGCCAGCGGTTCAAGCTCCCCACGACTTCTGCGCCGGGCCACTTACATCCGGTGACACCACCGACCACACCATATGAGCAAGTGGGTGTTGACCTCATAGGCCCGTTTCCCCGCTCGTCCAAAGGCAATCGCTGGGTCATCGTGTGCGTTGATCATCTCACGCGTTACTGTGAAACTGCCGCCATCCCTTCCGCCACCGCCGCTGTAGTCTCGTTCTTTCTTCTTCACGCTGTCGTCCTCCGTCATGGACCTCCTCGTGTAATTATCAGTGACCGAGGCCGGCAGTTTACGGCAGATGTTGTGGAACAGCTTCTGCGCTATTGTACTTGCCAGTTGCGTCACTCTACGCCGTACCATCCCCAGACAAATGGCCTCGTCGAACGTACAAACCGGACACTGACAAACATGCTTGCGATGTATGTTGACTCGTGGCACAAGAACTGGGATGACGTGCTTCCCTTCATTACTTACGCTTGTAACACCTCAAAGCATGAGACAACTTCTTATAGTCCATTTTTCCTCCTCTACGCCCGTCCGCCTCGACGTACTCTTGACACCATTTTGCCGTTCTCTCTCGACACCGAGCTGTTTGTTTCGAGCACTCTCTGCCGCGCTGAAGAGGCTCGTCGGGTCACCCGATTACGCACTCTGGCCTCGCAGGACCGCTCTAAGCAGCGCTACGATCGTGGGCATCAGGATGTCTCCTACCTTCTCGGCGACTTAGTGTGGCTCTGGACGCCTCTCCGCAAGCGTGGTTTGTCCCAGAAGCTGTTGTCGCACTACACAGGCCCATTTATTGTGCTCAAACGCATCAACGAGTTGAATTACGTCGTGCCTCGCCAATGTTCCCACGGTCGCCCCTATCGGAAAACACAGGTAGTTCATGTCGCAAGAATGAAGCGCTGCCCCTCTCGCTCTGGACTCTGACAGCCCAGGGGCTTCGTCTGCCAAGGGGGAAATGTCAGGCATGCGCACAGAAGAGGAGAAGGAAGTGCAAAAAGAGGCTCTCCGGAATAGAAGAAGAAGAAGCTTGCCATCTGTTACTTAGCACATCAGGCTAAGGTGCAGAATCGCTCTGTAAATAAACCCTAACAGGTACCTTCAGAGCAATAAATATAACGGGAGAGCACGCCGTTGTCAATTTTGAACTTTTGGAGTTGCCTGTGCATCCTAGCGATAGGAGAGTGAGAAGCACCGGTGAGAATGTCGATTAGGGAAAGGCGGTAGGGATCTGCTCGCTGGTGTGAAATAATGGCGTAGCAATCTGGAGCACCGGCAGGAGTAGCACGAGTGATGTTTGGAGCTGTGGACGACATTGGGACGTCAAAGGTGCACGCAGGAAGGCGCGAAGAAGCACAAGGTGGTAATTCTGGAAATGAGCAACGGGAAAGAGCATCGGCATCTCGATGTTTGCGACCCGATTTGTATGTGACATCAATGTGGTATTCTTGCAAACGCAGAATTCAACGGCCCAGGCGTCCAGTCAAATTTTTGAGGGTTGATAGCCAACACAAAGAATGGTGATCGGTAACGATCCTGCAATGGCGGCCGTAGAGGTAGGGGCGGAATTTCTGAACTGCCCAAGCGACGGCGAGGCACTCTTGCTCAGTGATGGTGTAGTTGCGTTCCACTGGTGTTAGAGTTCGACTGGCAAACGCAATTACCTTTTCCCGGGAAGCGGTATCACGTTGTAGAAGTGCAGCGCCGATAGCGAGGCTGCTGGCATCGGTGTGGAGAATGAAGGCAGCCGTGTCGTCGAAGTGAGCGGGGACAAGGTCCGAAGTGAGGGCATTCTTCAGGGTTTGAAAAGCTTTTTCGCATTCTTCGGACCAATTGAAAGTAGTACGGTCGGTGAGAAGGTGGTGGAGCGGTGCAGCAATAGTAGCGAAATTGTGAATGAAACGGCGAATATTTGAAGATAGGCCAAGAAAACTGCCTAGATTCTTAGTCTGCTGAGGGCGTGCAAAGTTCAAAACTGCAGCAAGCTTGTCAGGGTCGGGTCGAATGCGTTCGTGGCTGACGAGGTGGCCCATGATCTTGATTTCTTTTTTGGCGAAATTACACTTTTTTGTTCAGCTTTTTTTGTGTTAATAGTTGATCAAGGCGGCATAAATGATCGGAAATCTAGCAGAGAAAATAACTATGTCGTCCAGGTAGCACAAGCATGTTTTCCACTTAAGACTCTAAGAACAGTGTCAATAATGCGCTCAAATGTAGCGGGGGCATTAGAAAGTCCAAAAGGCATGGCATTGAATTCGTCAAGCCCATCGGGAGTAGCGAATGCGGGTTTTTCTTTGTTGGCTTTGTGCATCGAAATCTACCAGTAACTGGAACGAAAATCCAAAGTGGAGAAATATTCGGCGCCCTGAAGACAGTCGAGGGAGTTGTCAATTCGTGGCATAGGGTAAACATCTTTGCGAGGGACTTTGTTAAGTGCGCGGTAATCAACGCAAAAATGCACGGCCCATCCTTTTTTGTTTTTCACCACGACGACCAGAGATGACCAGGGGCTAGCTGAAGGCCGAATAATGTCTCGTCGGAGCATATCATTTCCATTATCTTCTATGATTTTACGTTCTGATAAGGAAACACGGTAAGGGCGGCGGCTAACAATAGAAGTACCTTCTGTAATAATGCGGTGCTGGGCAGAAGAAGTTCGGCCCAAGGTCGGAAAAGTGACATCAAAGAGGTTTGATGTTTTCGAAGTAATTCCTGCAAAGCTTGGCGGTGAGTCGCAGGAAGGTCAGGATTGATGGTGCGATAAAGAATACTGAGAGAGGCATCGGAAGAAGCTGCTGGTGAGGAAGAGGGAGTGGTAAAGGTGGTGAGGGACACCGCGTGAACGTCAAGGGCACAAGGAAAACATGTCCCTTTAGTCAGCACAATGGGCTCTGGGGAAGTGTTCGAAGCAGCGACAAGCGCTGTGCCATGCTCAAACCTAACAAGACTTGGTGGTAATGCTATTCCACGTGTTAGATGGCGATCAGAAGGCACCATTAGCACATCTCCGTTATCAATGTCAGTAGAAGTAAGCGCGACAAGTTGTTCGCATCGAGGGGGCAACGCTGAGTCAGTAGCGGCAAGCAGGCGATGACGGTGCTCGGGAGGTTCAGAAGACGGATCGCTCTCGTTCATGTAAATGCCCCTGTCACGACTCGAAATGCTGGCTGATGCGGCAGACAGAAAATCCAAGCCTAAAACAATTCGGTGAGCGCACGGTGACATCACGGCAAATTGTACATGGTGGCGGACACCGTCAACAAAAACTCGAAACAGTACACTTAGCAAAAGGCCGAATTACTGCACCATTAGCTCCACGGTGTTCAGGTCCATCGTAAGGCGTTTTTACTTTTCGCAGGCGGGAGCACAAGTCAGTGTATATCACAGAAATAGCGGCACCCGTGTCAACCAAAGCCTCAGCAGAAAAACCTTCAACCCAAACTAAAATAATATTCGAGGGACGTTCCGGAGGATTTTTGGGATGGCCGAAGAGTGTATTTTTCCCTCCTAAAACTGCAGTGATCATTTTTTCGATAGGAGGGGGGTCGTCAGAGAAGCTTGGTGGAGAGGCGAGGTTGAACGGCGAAAAGGCGAAGGAGAACAGCATCTTGAAGGCCTGTAACCACCAGGCGGAGCGGGACTTTCTGGCGGGGGTGATGAACGTCGGGGATAATCAGGGAATGAACTGTGGTTAGAGCCGCACAAGCGAGGAGGGTAGTCTGTTTCAAATGAGTCGTACCTGTGGCGTTCATTTTCAAGCCTGCGACGACAGAAACGGGAAATATGGCCTCGGTACCTGCAGTAACAACAAACAGGGCGGGCTGGGCGCCAGGTGGGGTAGTATGTCGGCGCCGCGGCAGGTGGTGCCAATGCCGGCGACATGAGCAGTGGTAGGCGCCGTGGCCTAGGCGATCCAACTGCAGGCGGCAAGGACGTGACCTGAGCGTACGTTGGCACATGACAGATGGTAGGAGCGACCGGTGTTCGGGTGAAGAGGTCATTGAGGTCAGCTCTTCTTTGACAATACTACGCAGGCCGGCACTTGAAGGATGTGGCTCAGATGCAGGGCGGCACAAATTACCTTGAGCTGAGAGCTCTTCACGAATTAATCCGCGAATAAGAGCACGGAGGTCAGCGTCGGCAGTGAAACCAAAGGAAGTGGGATCAGGCTGCAGGCGTATTGACTGTAGTTCGTCAAGGCGTTGACAAGTCGATATGATGGCGTCGATAGTGGCAGGGTTCTGCACGGCCAGGGCGTTAAAGGCGAGTGGCCCAATACCTTTAAGGACGTGCCGAACCCGCTCGGCCTCTGGCATTGTCTCATTTATGCGCCGGCAAAATGCAAGAACATCTTCTATATAAGAGGTATAGGTCTCATTGGACCGCTGAAGTCAGGCTTCTAGCTTCTTCTTGGCGGACTCGGTGCGAACAATAGGAGAGCAGAAATTCTGGCGCAATTTTTGTTTAAAGGTAGCCCAGTCCGGCATCGTCGATTCATGGTTTAGGAACCACGTTTTGGCCACATCCGTCAAATAAAAGGACACATTATTAGTTTAAGAGAACCGTCCCACCGGTTGAAAGCACTGACCCGATCGTAGCTGTCGAGCCAATCATCAGCGTCGTCGCCGCGGAGACCAGCGAACATCTGCGAGTCGCGCTGACGGCTACTGACAGTCCAAATGGCAAGGGGAGCTGGGGTAGAGTTGGTAGAAGCCGGAACAGCGGAGTGGCCAGCTTGGGTGATGACGATGGTGGTCGGGGTCAAACGGCGGCCAGACCAGAGCTCCAGGTGGATGCAGGTGACAAAGCAGCGGGGAAATCAAGGCGCACCTCCACCACGTTTAAGGTAACGCGAAGGTCGGACTTGGGGATCAGGTTTTATTGGAGACCTGAAGCCTTGGTCTCACACTGCAGCGCACCTCCACCACGTTTAAGGTAACGCGAAGGTCGGACTTGGGGATCAGGTTTTATTGGAGACCTGAAGCCTTGGTCTCACACTGCAGCCAACCAGACTCCGAGATGACGATGGGTATTTACAAGAGAGACCAGGATGAAGACGAAGCAGCACGTTCAGCCATGTGGAAGATGAAGCGCCACACAGTGCTCACACTATATATATATATATATATATATATATATATATATATATATATATATATATATATATATATATACACACTCTCAACACTCTCAAGGTTCGTATACAGGCAACATTATTACCCAATAAAGTAGCAGGTGGGACAGCGGCCGATGTAGCTCAGTTGGAAGAGCACCGGACGCGATATTCGGAGGTCGTGGTTTCGATTCCCACCATCGGCACGTTGTTTTTCCTTCTACTTTGTGTTTATCTTTCCCCTAAATAGATTAAGTTACTAATTTATGTCACTACCGAAGTAAAAATAAAGAAAAAGACAGTCCCCAATGTTTTCCTTGGCCTCGCCGACTGTTGGCTTCTTTCCTTCATATATATATATATATATACATCTGACACTTTTGAACGTGTTCTCAACCAAGCCCAAAGATATCCCCGCTTTTTCATATATACATATATATATATATATATATATATATATATATATATATAGGATGCGAGAACATTTAACGTGCTTGGCCGCTTAAAAAGTTATAGAGCGAAGGGTACGCTTCATTTAAAGAAACATTTTATTGGACTCGACGTTTGATGAAGGGCAGCTTCTGGTCGAAACGTCGAGTCCAATAAAATGTTTCTTTAAATGAAGCGTACCCTTCGCTATATATATATATATATATATATATATATATATATGGCGACTGGTGACTGATGGGGGCGCTGCATCTGAAGGGGCGTCTTCTGGGCGGATAGCACCACCTTTCAAAGCTTTGCGCACCCCCCTGTACTCGCTCCGCATTTCAGCGTACCACAAGTAGAGGGCGCCACAAAACACCAAGCTGTTAACAGTTGACACCATATGGTGCGGATACGTGTGTTTCATCGCTCGTCGGATTGCCCGTGGCTACCGGAAAAGGACGGACTGGCGACGGCGGGGGCTTCCGAAAGCGTCAAATAGATGAATCCTTTCTGTTATAAACTTTATTTCGTTTTCAGCTAGTTATGTTAGGTGCAGCCTAAAGAATATATTTTAGGTATTTGTCCTAGTGGCCTGGCTTTCCTGCCGGCAGCTATGCTTTTAGGACTTCATTCTTTAGCTATTTTATTACTTTATTAGCTTTTTAGATACTTATTCTTTTTTGTACGCTATTGGCATTTGCAAAATTTATTTGAACGCGTGTTTGCTAGTCGTTTTTGTGTCTTTCCTTTGCAGTCTGTATATTCTGAGAACTAGTAGCAGAAAGAGCTCAGCTTATAGAGGCTTAAGATGTGCAAACAAAAGAAGGTTAGGCGTACGCAGTGTGAGGCGCAGGTTAATCTGAAGCAAAGCCGTTTCGACTCGGTGGAGAAAGCGGAAGGCACGGACTTTTTGTGCCGGTTTTGCGTGCGGATGGCGCGCCTAGACAGGTTTGAACTAGAAAAGGTCATTCTAGTGTCGCGTGTGGAAGCCTTAGAAATGGAACTATGTATAGTAATGGCAGAAAATCAGAAACTGCTGCGGCAGCTTCCTCAAATGAAAGCAAGAATGGCCGACACTATCCTCGGAAGCAACAAGGACGGACATTCTAGAGCGGGCCACGTGACTGGGACCAGCACTGGCATGGACGGCAAAAACAAAGTAGGTCAGGCGGGGCCGAGCCGACAGAGTTATCCAGAAGTAGCTACTAAGTAGTCGGGAAAGAGGGAAGAAGTAAGGAACAATGTATATTCCTAGAGTGCACACAGATAACCCGAGGCAACAGCCAGAAATTGAGAGGGATAGAGAGATGTGCCTGGGTGCTTACCGCCGGGGACTCCAACATGAGCAGGTGCAGTCGAGCTATCATGGAACGTGTAAAGGGTGATAAGCGAGTATTAGTTGAAACTTCCCAGGAAGGACAAACAACACAGTGTTGAAAGAGACCACGAAAAGGCTGTCGAAAAATTCCACAGAGCGCAATATTGTGATAGTAGCAGCGGAGCTGAACGATGCCCTAAAGTGTGACGCTGCAGGAGTGCTGCAAACTAGCTCAGGGAGTTGACGATATCAGGGCGATAGCAAAGCAAGTGCAGATAGTTGTATGCACAGTACTGAAGGTGCTAAGAACAAACAGAAAGCTTGAAAAGGACGTGGTGACAGTTATTCATCACATAAGAAAGTTAAGCCTGAAGATGCTTTTCGAAGTGGGTGAGGTAAACAGGGAGGTGCATAGAGCAGGTTTTGGGACCAGAAAGAAAAGTACAAAAAAGGGATTTACGAGGATCAGCTACATAAACATGCAAGGTTGTAGAAAGAGAGCGAAATGGCTAGAAATAGAACAGCAGTTGAACGACGACGAAATAGATGTGCACGCTCTATGCGAGACTCATCTCAGAAATCTAGAAGATCCACCGTTTATAGAAGGCTATCTCTGGGAAGGATCCAACAGAACGAGAACGGAAAAACGCGGGGAGGGGGAGGTATGTTGATACACCAAGGAACAAATTGGCTAAGAATAAAATCATCTTGTAAAGAACACATCTGGCTATCAGGAACAATTGCCGGCATAAGGATATGGCTAGGGGTAGTTTATTTAGGAACAGGACATCAATGAAGACAGACAAAAAGGATCTCGTTCAATGTCTCACTGACGATATAAGCCAGTTTGGAGACGGGGCCGACACTATTCTACTGGAGGACATGAAAGGCCACATCGTTGATCTGGATTCTAACGGGAAACTAATGCTAAATTTTTGTGAGCGACACAACGTAATTATTGTAAATAGAAAATCAAAATGCGAGGGGCAAATCACGTGGGAATTCCGGAACAGGCAGACGACCGTTTACTAGTGTCTAATGTCGGAGGGAATTTATAGCAAGCTCACAGAGCTGGAAATAGACGAAGAAGGGGAGTGTAGTCAGGGAAGTGTTCATAAACGTATTATTCTGGAGATCGGTCCATTGATGAAAAGAGGACTTGAACATTGACAAAACGTAAACTCAAAATAAACGGAAATCAAATAGCGCACAAAGTAGCACAAATAGAGGAAGCAATAGGAAAAAGCCCCATGCAAGATTGGGTTTTTGAACAAGTACTCATAAGGAGAAAAATTAAGGAGGTTAAAGTAGCAAACCGCTGTAGTGGAAAGAGGCAGCCACAGAGCTGGTGGAATACGAAAATCGGGGAAGCCATTGAACAACAACGGGCAGCTTCAAGGGAACACCGAGTGGCAAAGCAAGCACAGGTATCTCATGGGGAAATAGATCAAAATGGGAATCGTATCGACGAAAGAAACTTGATGCAAATGCCTTCGTCCATAGTAAAATCAAGCAGTCCACCGACCACTGGATGGCTGAAATACACGATGCCACTAGAGGCAGACCAAGGTAATTCTGGAACCATATAGGCTGGCTGGGTAAAAAAAAAAAATCGAAGAAAGCAGGAGCGGATTCAAGGTAACGAGGGAAATCGTTTGAAGAGAGGCAACACTGTAAACTACATTACATCAGTTATAGTGGAGTCGTTTAGGAGCGACGATAGGATAATCTCCACAAATCAAGAAGCAACAGAAGTTAGCCGAATACAAAGCAGCTTAGAACTGACCAATCTAAACTGGAAAAAGGCGGCAAACTTATTGCTAAAATTACATATACAGGAGTAGAGGAAATTCCAATTAAGCTGATTAAATATGAACTTGGTCCAAGAAGTAAGGAAACGTTATTAAAAGCTTTGGAAACAGTTATAACGAATAAGCTAATTCCGGACAGCTGGCGGCAGAGTAAAATGAATTTGATTTATAAGGGAAAAGGAGATAGGATGCACCTAAAATCCTACAGGCCGATTATCATAACATCTGTTATGTACAGGTTGGTCATACAAGCAGTGAAATTAAACATGCAATCATGGATGAAAGTAAAAAGATACTCGGAGAACTTCAGGACGGTTTTAGAAATGGTAAGCGCAAAAATAATCCTGTTCGTGCTTACCCAATGCATCGAAATATCCAGAATGGAAAATAGACGATTGTATTTGGCCTTACTGGACATAAACGGAGCGTACGTCAACGTAAACAGGGAACTCCCCTGGAACATATTAAAACAAGGTATCGGTCATGAGATAACATTTCCTGTAGGAATATAACGGGACAACAAAGTAGGAATTACATGGGTAGGGATAAGAAGTACGGACGCTGTCAAGGTATGCAAAGAATTAAGACACAGTGGTCCCCTACCACCACTGCTGTTTATGCTTTATATGACAAATATAAAACGGAGGACCTAAGAAAGTAGCCTAGGTTTTAACCTGCCATGTATATTAGCCGGAAAGGGGTAGAGATGCGCCTCCCCGGTTTAATATATGCAGACGATATTGTGCTCTTAGAAGATGCCTAGGAAGGCTTGAAAACTCAGGTTAAGTATTGTGGAAACGAAGGGGACACGCTCTAGGCTTGTTTTAGCACGTTTAATTTGGATCTGATGATTTTCAACGGCTCAAGTGATCAGGGTGTCAAAATACAAGGCCATTAAAATATCCAGACTGGCAGAATATCTCGGAATATGGGTAAACGAAGGATTGGCAAACATTGAAAACCATGCGCTGTCACTTAGGGTAAAAGGGCGAATAAATGCCGGGATAATGAAGCATGGGGCATTGTGGGGATACAACAGGTATCAGAGGATGAGGGTATTTGGAAAGGAATTATGGTGCCCGGACTTACTTTCAGAAATGCATTTTATGCTAAAAGCAGAGGTACAGTCGACATTACAAATAAATCAGAGAGCCTTCGGACAATTCTCATTGGGTGTCCACAGTAAACCTACAAATGAGGCAGAACAGGAAGATATGGACTTGGAATCTTTCCAAGTACGGGAAGCTCAGCGTAAAATATTTCATAAGGAACGCCTAGGAAAATTGGACAGTAACAGGTGGGCAGCTAGTGTATTTAAATACCTGTACCTGAAAAGCGTTGACTCAGAATGAAAGAAAAAAACTAGGAGATAACCAGTAAGTATGCTGGTCACAACGGCGAAGAAATAAAGAGCGTTAAGCAACAGGTTGAAGACCTCGCGTTCAAAAGACGGGCCCGCGAGCCATGGTTTCACCCGACGAGTGAGAAATCCAGTCTCTTAAAAACACCGGTTTATTCCGGACAAACAGAAAATCACTTAATGAAAAGAAACAACATCAGGCGCTGCTGCGCTGAGTACATGCTGTTCATGTGTGCGACGGTAGAACACCGAAGCGAGAAAAATGTCAGAGCATTACCGCGGCGAGACAAAACACACTGCGGAGCGAACAGGGCGAGCAATAGGGTCAAAGTGCTAACGGCGGCACAAGAAACATTGCTCCTCGCGTGACCGCGAATACGCCTAGGCCGTTTCTGCAGGCGCTCCTCTGATCTTCGTGTCGCCGGTCTTCTTTCCGTCCTCCGTGCACACCCCGCTGGCCCATGACGCTCGTTGCCTGCCCCGCGCTGGCTTCTCCGCCGGGGCGAAAAGGCCCCGCGCCTTGCTTCCGACGCGCTTATCTACCCTCGTCTTTCGCCGCTTGCATCCCTCCCCCAATATTATCTGCTCACCCATGCGCACTCGCGCTGCCCGCGCTAACCCAATACAAATAGGAAAACGCGCGCGCGGTTTAAAACACTTAAAGAGGCTGCGGATCCCCACAAGGTAAAAAACACAGAAGTTAAAAATTGCATAAATTTTATGGAAAACAGAGTGTATAACTATATACCGAAAGCGGAAAAGACAGATCAGGAAGGAAGCTTTCTTCACCTGAAGCTGACCCCAAATGGAAACTGGAAACTTACCCGTCTTTATGCCAGCAAACTATGCATACCAAGTATCCCTGCTAAATTTAATGAAAATTTAAATTAGGTAGAGTGGTCTAGGCTAGTGAAACCAACAAATAACTATTCAGAGTTGATTGCCCTAGTTTCCAGTAGCTTTTCATTTGCCGTGGTTTTTCTGCGGTTAGCAAAAACTAATTAGTGACTTTATTTATTGGCCTCAAGAACAAATCGACAGTTCAAAACTTGTAGATAGTGTTGAAAAACAGCTACCCACAATGTTTGTATCACGGTATGATTTCCATAGATTTATTCGCTGCCTTCCAAATCGAGCTACCATGCGACTAGCTGCTCACACATATCTCTCACCCACATCATGTAGAGCCACACAATGGAGGTAGCTATGAGTTTCCGCAGGCATATGATAGTCGGGTAGAAATGGAACAGGAAACTAATCCATCTAAACCGAAGGCACCTGCCGATCCATCCCATACCCCCTTGCCACAGAGACAGATCAGGAAGGAAGCTTTCTTTAATAACTCAAGAAGCAGTGCCCTACTTTTTAATGCTATGTTAGGGTGCCTTAGAACATGAAGTACCAAAAAGAAATTTAAACATGAAGATGCAACATGTGCAATATGTGGCAAACCCGTAGAAAAAGATAACTATCTTATTCTCAGTTAAGCAAAAAACAGCGCAACAACGGAGACAAGAGAGACGAAAGAAGACGGAACCAGCGCTGGCTATCAACAGAAGATTTTAATGAAAAGAACTAAGGTGCAGGAATACCCACATACGGGAGCATAACACTTCCTTGGATGGGGCTCCTTCCTGGAACTTGGCCTTGCACTACAGTGAATGCCACCGTAACCCTCCTAATTCTAACACAGATCCATGTAATCCGCTGTTTTAAGATACCAGGATTCTGTAGAAGCACCGCGATAAAATAGCCAGGGAAATCAGCGAGGCATTTCGCTTTCACAAAAACCACGACAGATGCGTTAGCACCCTATCTGTTCTCATTCACGACTGTGAACTGTGGCATCTTAATGGCAGATGAAGTTATTTAATGTTACGAAGGTAGTTAGAGACCGGAAAGCGTGGCGTGATATGGTCCATAGGGACACGAAGCGTCGGACACGACTGAACGACTGAACTGAACTGAATTGTTAAGTTTCAAGTTATCAGGTATCAGTGCTGTAAGTTCTGCTCTTGCTTGCTCTTGGTTGTAAATAGAGTAAATATTTGTGTTCTTTTCATTAAAACCTTCTGTTGCTAGTCAGCGCTTGTCCCGTCTTCTTTTTTATGTCTTGCCTCCCTTGTTGCGCTGTTTTTTGCTTAATTATGAAGTCGATGCAGGCGCCGTCACTATTCCTGAGGCCCTAGGATATAGAGACACTAGTGGTCAGGTGAATGAACCTGCGGTGAAAGCTAGCAGAGAACGACTGGAAGATTGGTGGCTTAAAAGCAGAAACGTGACATAATGGTAGTATTGTAGAAACAAAAATTCAATAATTGAAATTTATTCATTTATTTAATACAGGTTCCTGCAGCGCCCGAAGGTATTATTGCAGGGGGGGAGATGACAAATAATCTTGCTGGGAACGCCACTGCTACAAGAAACAGTGGTGAGTGCATGGCGGCTGCGACGTCGTGCCCCTACAGAAATGATGGTATCGTTAACCGAGCTAAAACAATAATTAAGATATGGGGAAAAAACGAGCATGATAGCAACTGCTATTACCCCGTTTCAAAGGAGACGCTCCTATATTCCATCCATCCATCCGTCCGTCCATCCATCCATCCATCCATCCATCCATCCGTCCATCCATCCATCCATCCATCCATCCATCCATCCATCCATCCATCCATCCATCCATCCATCCATCCATCCATCCATCCATCCATCCATCCATCCATCCATCCATCCATCCATCCATCCATCCATCTATATCTTTCTGTGAACAGTGACCTATCAGGTGCCACGTTTATTTTGTATCTTCTTTCTTTTTTTATTGTTATTATTATTTTCTCTTTTTTTGGGGTCTAAACGAAGAGCACTGTAGCTGCCTCCCTACAAATAATATAGATACTGACCTGGATCTTTAATAGGCCACTCTGATGAAGACTGGTCCCCAGCCGAAACGTCAGTAAAACATTGCTATGTTCTTAAACGTGTGGCAGTCTACGTTATAAGCATACTGTAACGGGGAAATGGGTTTAATATTTACAAAATATAAGGAGAATGCATGTAAGCAACGCACAGTAAGTCTCAAGCACATTCTCAGTAAAGCTTGTCCCTGAACGTGCCTACGCGCAACCACTTCATCTTCCTCTTTCACATCTGCAACCGTCCACTTCGTCCTTCCCTTTCACACACCGCACGGCGCAGAGTTATTGACGTAACAGTTTCCCCCGGGACAGATGAAGCTCGTCCTCGAGCGAGTCAAGCAGATTGGGAATAGTAGTGTCTCAGTCATGCCTCATGAGCCAGCTGAGTCGTCCGCGATCATCGATTTGTTGATGTTACTTTAGCGATAACGTAAGTGACTTCACTTAAACGACTTACAGCAACGAAGGATCCGGCGTATTGCCACAAGAACTTCTGGTACAGTCCACGGCGTCGCAATGGCGTCCAAAAACAAACCAAATTTCCGGGTTCATAAGCTACTGCAGCATGAGCCGCATCCGAACCTTCATGCGGTCTTGGGAGGCGATAGTTCGTAAACGAGCAAGACGACGCGCTTTTTTCAGCAAGACAGAGCGACACGGATGGGTCATCGTGCACGGAGAATGGAAGAATGGTGTCCAGGAAGGTTGATGGTGAGCACGCGTAAAGAAGGAAAAAAGGAGAATATCCGGTTACTTCTTGCTTAGCTGTGTTATAACCTTGAGTTACAAATGGCAAGACGGCGTCCCAGTTCTTGTGATTTCGTGTTACGTACATTGACATCATGTTAATGAGAGTCCGGTTTAGACGCTCGGTAAGGCCGTTTGTCGGAGGGTGGTAGGGAGTAGGCTGATGGTATTCGGAGCCACAGAGCCTTAAAAGTTCTTACACGATACCTGCTGTGAACTACCGACCGCGATCACTGATGATCACTCCAGTGGCGCCGTGGCGAAGGACGATTTGGTGTCGATTGGGTGTAATAAAAAGTTCGACACATCGGTTGCTTTGGCATAAACGAGTGTAGACGTCTCCACATACTGGGTCAAATAGTCAATAGCTAGAATTATCCAGCGACGGCCGTCAGACGATTTGGGAAAAGAACCAGTCAGATCAATTCCAATTTTCTCGAAAGCCGACCTAAGGGGCTTGACAGGTTGAAGAAGGCCAGCAGGTGGCATGGTGCTTCGTTTGAGACTTTGCAGGGGATAGAACTTGCTACATAGCGCTTCTTTCTCGTGTACAACCTTGGCCAATGAAATCGGTTTTCGGACCCTCGCGAGAGTTCGCGCAAAACCAAGATGACCTGAAGTGATGTCGTCATGCATCGCCTGCAGGACAGCATTGCGAAGAAAAGCCGGGACAACAAGCAGAAGACGGGTACCATCAGTTGAGTAGTTCTTTTTGTGGAGTAGACCATCTTGAATAACAAAAGATGTAGATGCTGTATTGCGCGCCTTATCAAACAATGAAGTAAGTTCACGGTCTTCACATTGCTCTGGCCGGAATTTCACGTGGTCTGGTAATGTTTCGCTCAGAGGCGCCAGGCAGTCGTCCAGATCATCTTCACCGACTGCCGTGCATGGAAGAGGAAATCGAGACAAACAGTCAGCTTCGGCGTGGCGGCGACCACTCTTATAGGACACAGAAAAGTCCTATAGGGAACCCAAGTTCAAGTTTCGCTGCGCGATGGCAGCGCCGCATTCCTGGAATGGTGGCGAAATGTGAAACGATGGGACGTCGTCGGAGCAAACGCTCCGCTAGCTTCCTGTGCACGTGCGGCGATCGAGTTGCGCCTGGCGGTTATTTGGCGCTACAAAAACGCTTCCGCTGATGCGAAACGTAGGTACTAAGTAGCATAGTGTCATGGGTAGCCACAATAGTAGGCAAAGCGCCAAAAGACGAGGCTCACGTGTGGAACTTTGCAGATTTCATTGGAAGCGTTTCCACAAGACCTGTTTTCCAACCGCATGACAGCATTCTGAGAATTCTTGCGTTCTTTGTGGAAACGAAAAGGGCCAATTTTCCCCTTCTCTATAAACTCAAAAATGTTCGGCAGTTGACAAAGACCTCTTAGAGAGGCATCAAAAGAGTACAATGGTTTAATTCCATGTATACGAAGTGAAGGGGGTGGAGGATTATCCTGCTCTTCGCTCCGCGCGTGTCTTGCTTTGCCGGTTTTCTGTGCTCTCTCCCTGCTTTGCGAGTGCTCAGAAAACAACCAAATCAACAGATATCCAGCGTGCGACGTCCGCGATCGACAATAATGTGTGAATGTGCCCTACGACCAAGAAAATATCTAGGAAGGAGGCCTTTTTGTGTGTGTGTGTGGGGGGGGGGGGGGGGGGGGGGGTGTCGTGACGCTGGGGCTAAGTCGACCCGGCCTTCACTTGGTACCGTGCAGAGACTCCGGGTTGATGAAGGATTGAATCTTCGAAGTTGGTAAAATATATATAAGCAGGTTTAATGGCACTTTGAGAAAACTTATTTACATGAAAAAAGAAGGGTATTTCCGCAAAATGGCAAGCGTTAAGAGTTCATAGCGAGAAGCGTCTGGATGAGCCGTTTACCCAGGGCTCAGAGCGTCATTTAGTGCTCTGCAATGTCCTTAAAACCCCCTATGTCCAGCCCCTCTCTGAAGATGCTGACCAACCAGTTCCAGGGCATGCCCCTCAGATATCGGCATTCAATCGAACACATCACTGCACTGATGGTCTGATGCACTGACTGGTCCGGTATTGTTTCATTGGGCGTGGTCACTTGTTGGCGGGTAGAGCTTGGGAACGGCGAGGAGGTACATTTCTATTCTTCTGCAAAGATCCGATATCGTGGTTCCGGCAAGTGGGTTTCCTTCTCAGAAACCCAAGTGCACGTGCGCGCCACATACTGCTCCCAGTATTGTCCCTTTCCGGCAATTGCAAATCTTTCCTGCATTCCCGGGAATTCCTCTAATGGCCGTAGGCGTCATGCTCCTTTCTTGTCCTGTACATGAGCGGACGTCGTCTCCTTTGGACAATAGGCATTCCTCACTTGACCATAGCGCTTCTCGACGGGAAGGGTGAACAATTGAACGAAAGCACTTCCGGCTATTTCCCACAGGGCGACATTTCTTTGTATTTTTCCAGACGTTCCTTTGACAGGGCCAATTTGGCATTTGCAGGGTCTCGACAAAGCAAAACAGGCTTACACAAAAGGATTCATGGAAACAGGCTCACTTAGAGCCCTTGCACCAACCGCACATATCCACAGCACATATCTATGCCCACAGGCGAACAATAGAGCGCGCAAGTGCGTGCGGACCATGCACGGTCATAACAGGGGGGTGGAAAACATGCTTGGCTGAACCGCTTTTATAGATTTCCGCAAATTGACCAATAAATGAACCAACATTATCATTATTCATAACAAAAATATGTTGGAAGTGCAATACAAAAGCGATCCTAGTTATGGCACGATTGACAATACTCGCACGGAGCACCCTATTCGCGTCACAGGTTTCGTAAATGCAAACCAAATATAAATGAAGCACTACCATTTAGTACCAACCGAAATAAAGCACCATTGTAGTACAACAGAGCACGTTGTTGGGCTAGTCGGTCATACATACTTAAAAAAGGGGATTGCGCTAAAAAAAAAAGACACGGACGAGAAGAGGACATGGACGGGAGCAATCTCGCGACTGATTTTATTCAGAACTGTTTTTCACCGTGAAGACGCACAAATATGACAAGCCGTCCGGGGCATTTTGAGTGAAAGGGATACGTGGCAACGGGAGATTAGCTCTTTCCTCCAGAAGTGTTTGAAGAATTTAGTTATACAAGACCCTTTTGTTGTAAAGAATTCAGGTGATGTGGTCTCTTTCCTACAGGGTTCCTCATCTTTAGGTTACGCTGTCTCTTTTTACATAGAGAACCTGTTCTTTTCTATACCGCATGATGCCATCTTTTGCGCAGTTAGGTCTTGCATCGACGATAATGGTGTCGTAGATTTTCAGAACACCAGCGGCCTAACCCTGGACAATTTCATAAAGCTACTAGAGTTTTATCTTGAGTCCACTTTTGTAACTTTTGACAATCATTTTCATGTTCAGCGTCAGGGCATTTGCATAGGGTCTTGTGTGGCACCTGTATTGGCTAACATTTTCTTGGCCAGCATTGATTGTGATCTGGTGTGCTACTTGGACGACAAGATAGTTCTTAAAGTTTTTAGATACGTGGACGATTATTTGGTGTTTCTAAAAAAGCAACCCGGTTTGACACACACGTTCATCGTGCAAGAGACGTTATCTGTCTTTAAACGACACGGGAGGGGTCTAACCTTCACCTACGCATTACCAGAAGTAGATAGATTACAGTTTTTAGATATTAACATCACTTTACCACCAGATCACACGTGTTGGATGTATTGACCACGAGCCCGGAAAGACCTGTTGCCGTTTTAATCTGCTCACTCTAAGACGGTGAAACGCGCCATTGTTATGCTGTGCCTGAAAGAAGCCTTGCAGAAACCATGTGTTCACCTGGTAAACAACAGCCTCACCAATCAGGTTGGCAGGTTACAGAAAGCTGGTTTCCCAGTTTCAGTCGTGGCTGCTGTGGCAGAGAAGCTTCTGCAAAGTTTTAATGCTAGAACACCTCAAGAAGGTGGCGGTCAACCGAAGACCAGACCAGTGGTTGTCCCCTATATCCATAGGGTGTCCCACAACCTGAAGAATGTAGCCAATCGCTACGGTGTGCCGGTGGTATTTTCTGCCCCGCGCAAGTTGGCCTCTTTGTGCCCCCGGATTGTCTCCGGTGAGGAATGCGTGCGAGACTGCACGAAGCGTCACGCCACTCAGTTTGTCAGGTGTTCTGTCGGAGCTGTATATGAGATACCCCTGACTTGCGGAAAAGTTTACATCGGCCAGACGGGCCGTTGTATAAATGAACGACTAAGGGAACATCAGCTCTCTATGAATAACGAAAAAGGGTCAAATTTGCCCTTGCATTGCGGCGCATGCCCTTTGGCTACGCCTGATAAAGCATGCCAGCATTTGCTGGCTAGAACCAAAATCTTAAGACGCAGTCGTAACCAGGTAGCACGTGAACTCGCAGAGGCCTTTTTCATTGATAAGTCAGGTGATGAATGCGTAAGCGATTCTAGTATCAAGTTGTATAAGAAAGAGACAACCTTCCTGGCATGTGCGCTTAGGCATTGATTGGATAAGCTTCAAGGTATATATATTTGTGTTCTTTCTGAATAAAATCAGTCGCGAGACTGCGCCCGTCCATGTCCTCTTCTCGTCCGTGTCTTTTTTTTTTAGCGCAATCCCCTTTTTTTAATTATTGTAGTACAAGCTTGGATTTCCCCTTCCTTCCGAGCCAGCGAGCCGGTTATGTCGCGTGCAGCGCGTGGAGCACGCATGTGCTTTTGAGACTGCTAGCGTTCGTGCCTTTGATAAAACATCTCCTTCGAACTATAGCTTATTCTTCTACTGCAAGATTTGCTTTAGTAACGTCGTAATAATAAAACCAAACTGTATATAGATCTCATGCTACAGGCCAAAACGATGATCAACAAGCGAGCAGCATTATTTCAGAGTCCTAATAATTCTTCCGCAGTTTTTAAACATATTATAATGTAGCGTGTGCAACAGCAGCCGCTAGGTGGCTGCTCATCGAGAGTCTCGCGCGCGGACTCGAAGAAGTGGCCCCGTGGCGTTCGATGAGAAGAAGCTGAAGTCGGCTGCTGTTACTCGGGGCTCTGGACCTGCTCTCCTGTGCCTGCTAGATCAACTCCCTATTAAAAACCAACCGTCTGGTTACAGGCCTAAACGGCTACGTGACAATATACCACAATATAGTTACATAGCTGACTTACCTCGAGATAAACTCACTACGTTTTCGCTAACGTGGGAAACGCATTCACAATCAATATTGACTCATCGCCTTCTGTCGTCTGCTCTACAGTGCAGACGTTATTAAAAATTTTCTCACCTATAATTACCTTTCCTCCATGGAAATACGCGGGAGGTTGTCCAATCATCAAGACGGAATGCAGGCGGCATGTCGCGATGCGTTTGCGGGGGCGCGTCAGGGCGCGTGCTTCTTCGAGAGAAAGCGCGCGGCGCACGTCGAGAAGGCAGCGAACCGAGCCGGCGGCGTCCCAGTGTGTGTTTTTCTGCCACAGATGGCGCTGCCCATCAGAAATTTATAGCAAGGTCACAAAAATGGAAATAGACGAAGAAGGGGAGTGTAGTCTGGGAAGTGATCATAAACGTATTAGTCTGCAGATGGGGCCCTTGATGAAAAGAGAAATGGAACTTAGACAAAGCGTAAACGAAAAACTAAACGACGATTATATAGCGCAGATAGCAGCAGACATAGAGGAAGCAATAGAGAAAAGCCCCATGGAAGACTGGGATTATGAACAGGTAGAACTACTCATAAGGAGTAAAATTCAGGAGGTTAAAGTAGCAAACCGCTGGAATGGAAAGGGGAAGCCACGGAGCTGGTGGAATAAGGAAATCAGTGAAGCTATTGAACAACGACGGACTGCTTCAAGGGAACACCGAATGTCAAAGAAAGCACAGGCTTCTCAGGAGGAAATTGACCAAAAATGGGAACCATATCGACAAAAGAAACTTCAAGTGCAGGCCCTCGTCCAAAGTAAAATAACACAGTCCACCGATCGCTTAATGGCTGATATACACGATGCCTCTAGAGGCGGAGCAAGAAAATCCTGGAACCATATAAGCTGGCTAAGGAAGAAGAATCAAGAAATCAAGATCGGATTCAAGATAACGAGGGAAATTGTTTAAAGGGAGACAACGCAGTGAACTACATTACATCAGTTATAGCCGAGTCATTTAAGAACGACGATAGGGTAATCTCCGCAAATCAGGAAGCAACACAAGGTAGCAGAATACAAAGCACCTTAGAACTGACCAATCTAAGCTGGAAAAAGGCAGAAAAAAAATATTGCTAAAAACACATCTACAGGAATAGATGGAATTCCGATCAAGCTGATTAATGAACTCGGTCCAGAAAGTAAGGAAACGTTGTTAAAAGCTTTGGAAACAGTCATAGCGAATAAGCAAATTCCGGACAGCTGGCGGCAGAGTAAAATGAATTTGATTTATAAAGGGAAAGGAAAAAGGATGCACATAAAATCCTACAGGCCGATTACCATAACATCTGTAATGTACAGGTTAGCCATGCAGGCGGTGAAATTAAAGGTGCAAGCATGGGTTGAAAGTAACAAGATACTCGGAGAACTTCAGAACGGCTTTAGAAATGGTAGGCGCTTAGATGACTGCCTGTTCGTGCTTACTCAATGCGTCGAAATATCTAGAGTGGAAAATAGACCTTTGTATTTGGCCTTCCTAGACATAAACGGGGCGTACGACAACGTAAGCAGGGAACTCCTGTGGAACATATTAAAAGAAGAAGGTATCGGTTATGAGATAATAGAGTTCCTACAGTAAATATACCGGGATAACAAAGTAGAAATTACGTGGGAAGGGATAAGAAGTACGGAGGATGTCAAGGTATGCAAAGGATTAAGACAAGGCTGTCCTCTATCACCGGTGCTGTTCATGCTTTATATGATAAACCTTGAACGGAGGATACAAGACAGTAACCTAGGTTTTAACCTGTCATACAGATTAGGTGGAAAGGCGGTAGAGCAGCGCCTCCCCGGTTTGATGTATGCAGACGATATTGTGCTGCTAGCTGAGAGTCTGGAAGAATTGCAAACTCTAGTTAAGTATTGCGGAGACGAAGGGGACGCTCCAGGCTTCAGTTTCAGCGCAGTTAAGTTGGGTCTGAGGATTTTCAACGGCTCAACTGATCAGGGTCTTAAAATTCAAGGCCTTGAAATACCTAGAGTAGCACAATATAAATATTTGGGGGTATGGGTAAACGAAGGATTGGTATACATTGGAAAGCATGAGCAATCACTTAAGGCCATAGGGCGAAAGAATGCCGGGATAATGAAGCATAAGGCATTGTGGGGATACAATAGGTATGAGGTATTGAGGGGTATTTGGAAAGGAATTATGGTGCCGGACTTACTTTCGGAAATGCGGTGTTGTGCCTAAAATCAGAGGTACAGTCGACATTAGAAACAAATCAGATATCCGTTGGACGATTAGCACTAGGTGCCCACGGCAAAGCTACAAATGAGGCGGTACAGGGAGATATGGACTGGTCATCTTTCGAAGTACGGGAAGCTCAGAGTAAAATATTATATGAGGTACGCCTGAGGAAATTGGACAGTAACAGATGGGCAGCTAAGGTATTTAAATACCTGTACCTAAAAAGCGGTGACTCACAATGGAGGAAAAGAACTAGGAAACTAACTAGGAAGTATGCTAGTAACAAGGACGGAGAAATAAAGAGCATTAAGCAACAGGTGAAAAACACAGAAGGTAAAAATTGGATAAATTCGATGGAAAAAAAACAGAGTGTGGAATTATACCGGAAGTGGAAAATGCAGATCAGTAAGGAAGATTTCTTTGATAACTCAAGAGGCAGTGCCCTACTTTTTGAAGCTAGATCAGGGTGCCTTAGAACACGCAGCTACAAAAAGAAGTTAAACAATGGAGATGACGCATGTGCTGTATGTGGCAACACCAGTGAAACAATTGACCATATAATACTCGAATGCAATGGTATCCATCCGGAAGTTAATGCAGGCGCAATCACTGTTCCTGAAGCTCTGGGGTTTAGAGATAACAGTGGCCGGGTGAATAAGCCGGCGGTTTAAACTAGCAAAAAGCGTCTGGAAGATTGGTGGCTTAAAAGCAGAGAAGTGACATAATTTTAGTAATGTAGGATCAAAATTTAATAAATAGAATGATGGTTTAGTTAACCATTCTAAATCAATAATTAAGATATATGGAGAAAAATGAGCATGATAGCTACTGCTACCGCCCCGTTTCAAAGGGGACGCTCCTATGTTCCATCCATCCATCCGCAGCGCCGCCCAATGATGCTATGGTAGCCTATTCTTGTGGACGTAATGACCAACGAGCTAATCGACCGGAGGGGTCGCGCAGGCCAACAAGCTAACACAGGGAGTGATGGTCGGTAATTACGTAAGTTGACCGCGGGGGCCAAACAGACTGCATATTTCTAGATTTTCGGAAAGCGTTTGACACTGTGTCACACCCACTCCTTCTCTATAAACTAAAAATGGTAAATCTGAATACAGCTGTAATAAAATGGATTCAGAATTATTTGCTCGACCGCCGCCAACGTTTAGGCCTGAACGGTAGATGCTCAGATTATGTTGATGTGACATCGGCGGTCCCACAGGTGTCGGTCCTGGGGCGACTCCTGTTCTTAATTTATATAAATGATATTTCACTCGGTATCTCCTCAAGTATACGTCTGTTTTAAGATGAGTGTGTTTTGTACAGGAAAATTAACAATGCCAATGAAGTTGCTCAACTCCAAACTGACTTGACACTTATCCACGATTGGCGTCTTAAATGGAAAATATCTTTGAATACGGAGAAATGCGCTCATCTTTGTTTTCCACAGAAGAAGAACCAAAATCCAAGCTCAGTATCGCATAAGCAATGAACTGATCAGCCAGAAATGTACATACAGATAATTAGGTGTTATACTTACAAATGACTGCTCCTGGAATGCTCATGTAGACCATGTGGTTACCAAAGTCGGTAGTGCACTAAAGTTTATACAGCGACGTTTAGGGTTTTCGCAGCCAAACCTCAAGAAAACTGCTTTTCTCCCTTCTGTTCGACCTATCGTGGAAAATGCGTGTATTGTATGGGACCCTGCACATCAGGTATTAATTGACAAACTCGAGAAAATTCATAATAGAGCAGCAAGGTTCGTATTGGGGAGGTACGGGCGAAGGGATAGTTGTGCAGCAATGAAAGAAGAATTCGAGTGGGAACCACTCGCTTCCCGTAGAAGAACGCTGAGGCTAAAATTTCTGTACTTAATCATTCACGGAAAAACAGGGATTGATGTCGAAAGTTATTTAACACAGCCGTTTTACATTTCTAAACGACATGACCACTCTCTAAAAATTAGAGAGTATCGTACCAGGACGAACCTCTTTGCAAATTCATTTTTTGTAAAAACAGTGCAACAGGCTTTCCGAAATGCAAGTGTGTTCTACAAGTGAAGATGTATTTTATGCCAATCTGTAACCCCCCTGCTATAACGCCTTCGGGAAATGCGGGGTAACTCTTGAATACAGAATAAATAAAGGAATAAAGTAGTGACGGCCGGACACATATGGGCGGAACTTGGTAACGGCGAAGATGACGGCGAGTCATTCCATTTCTGTCACTGTGTAGTTGCATTCTGCTTTCGTTAAAGTGCTGCTTGCATATGTGATGAAATGCTGGGCGCCGTTCTGGAGCTGGGTAAGAACCGCACCAACGCCCACGCCGCTCGCATCGGTGTGAACCTCGGTGGTAGCAGCCGGATCGAAATAGCTTAACACAGGACCAGATGTGAGCAGAAACTTCAGCTATCGGAACGATGACTCGCATTCCATGTACCAAACAAACGGAGCATCTTTTTGCAGGAGGGAAGTCAGCGGATCGGCAATTTGGACGAATTTTTGAATGAAACGGCGGAAATATGAACATAGCCCCAGAAAGCTTCTCAAATGTTAAGGTTTGGGTTTTTGCAAAGTCTCGCACAGCAGCAATCTTTTGTGCGTCGGGCCGAGTACCTTCCTGATCCACTAAAATTTCAAGCACCAAGGTCTGCCGTTCACCGAAGGGACACTTTTTAGAGTTCAAAATTAGTCCGGCGTTTTGGATACAGTCCAACACAAGACTAAGTCGCTGATTATGCTCCCGAAATGTCCTTCCATGGATGATGACGTCATCTAGGTAGCACATGCATACCTCCCATTTTAAACCACGCAGAATTGTGTCCATAAATCGTTCGAATGTCGCTGGTGCATTGCACAATTTGAAGGGTATCACGTTTCATAAAGTCGGTACGATGTCACAAAGGCTGTCTTTTCTCGGTCCGATGGATGCAATGGGATCTGCCAATAAACAGATCGAAGATCTACTGACAAGAAATAGGAAGCGGATTGAAGACAATATAAGGCATCGTCGATACGGGAAAGAGGATAGACGTCCTCCTTTGCAACTCCGTTTAACCGACGATAGTCCACACAAAATCGCCAACGAGTTGTCCTTCTTCACCAAGATGACGGGGGCTGCCCAAGGACTGGAGGACTCCCGTATAACACCTTCCTTCAACATGTCCTGGACTTCTTCGTTAGTTGTTCTGCGCTCGACTGGTGATACTCGGTAGGGCTTCTGTCTGATAGGGATCGCGTCAGCAGTGTTGATCTTGTGTGGCATACGTGAATGTGGCGGAACAGAAAAATCGCCTTCTTGAGCAAATTCAAACACAGAGGTGTAATGTGCCAGAACGTCACATAACTCTTGCTGGTCGGATGACGAAAGCGATTTGTTTATCATTCGCGTTATGTTCGCGCTGTAATCAAGATCTACCCGATGGTGCGGATGCGGAGGCACAGACGGAATAGAAATGACCTCGTAGCCGTCAAATGTTGTCAACCTGAGGCCGGATGGTAAAGAAACGGGTTCTGACGAAATATTTACAGTCCACAAGAGGGCACAACCATCTACGACGTAGACGACGGCACGGGACAATAGTAAATGTTTCTTCACAACATTGTTCATGCCAGCTTTAACAAACACACAGTGGGTGCCTGCTCACTCGGCAGAGCTGTGAACCGGCACGAACATTGCAGCCATATAAGGTAACACTACATCGTTGGATACATAAAATGCGCCGTCACTAGAGCTAGGTGTCTCCTCTACAAAAGCAGACAGAATATTGCGGCGCAGAGAAATTTGCCCGCTGCGCAATCAACCATTGCTCCACAATCACGCAGAAAATCAATTCTAAGAATAACATCATGTGTGGCTCTTGCTAAAAGTACAAATTCAACTCGAAACGTTCCCTAGCAATGACCACTGACATGCAGCAGAGACCCACTAGGCGCAAATGTTCTCCCCCAACACCGCGAAAGCTGGCACTTCAGTCCTAAGGCGATTTTTAAAACTGAGACTCATCTTGGAAATTGTGGCACCAGTATGCACTAAAGCTAACGTATTTACATCATTTACAGTAACATGCACTTCGTCCTCTTTCACATCCGCAACCGTCCACTTCGTCCTTCTCTTTCACAAGCGCAACACCTCGCGGCGCAGCGTAATTGACGTAACAATATAATATTTCGTTCATAGTGCTTTCTTCTGAACTGCTATATATATAAACGCGTTGAAAAAAAAGTGACGCGTGGTAAAGAAAAAGAGAATGTATTTGACACTTCGGCCGCAGGACCAGCCTTTGTCGGCCGAACGCCGGTCCTGCGGCCGTGACGCCGAATTCGTTCTCTTTGTCAACCACGTTTGACATTTTTTTTTAACTTGTTCTCCACCAGGCCCTAAGAATCCCCTTCTCTCTCTCTCTCTCTCTCTCTCTATATATATATATATATATATATATATATATATATATATATATATATATATGAAGGAAAGAAGCCAACAGTCGGCGAGGCCAAGGAAAGCGTAGGGGATGTTACTTTATGTCCTTTCTTTTTAATGTTTACTTGGATAGTCACAGAAATTAGTAATGTAATCTTGTTTAGGGGAAATATAATTAAACACAAAGTAGCAGAAAAAACAACGTGCCGATGGTGGGAACCGAACCCACGACCTCCGAATATCGCGTCCGGATCCCCTACGCTTTCCTTGGCCTCGCCGACTGTTGGCTTCTTTCCTTCATGTATTATAATGAGCACCCTCATTTCCCCTTAATATATATATATATATATATATATATATATATATATATATATATATATATATATATATATATATATATATATATATATATATATATATATATATATATATATGTTCTTTTTTGTCGGATCAGGCCTGACCTAATCCTTGTCTACGAGATGTCCAAGTACTACTGCCTGGCGTTCTCCAAAACTTTCTTGGAATTGAGTACCAGACCAGCTTTCTCAATACACTCCAAGACAACCTCTAATCGACTGTTGTGTTCCCGAAAGGTAGTTCCGAATATTACTACGTCGTCCAAATAGCACATACAAATGTTCTACTTCAGTCCGCGGAAAACTGTATCCACGAATTTTTCGAAGGTGGCTGGAGCGTTGCATAATCCAAACGGCATCACATTAAATTCATATAGTCCGTCTGGGGTGATGAATGCCGTCTTTTTTTTTTTGTCTTCCGGGTGCATGGGAATCGGCCAATTGCCTGATCGCAGGTCAATTGAGAAAAAAATAGGAGGCAGAATGCAAACAATCAATGGCGTCATCAATTCGTGGCAGAGGATGCACGTCCGTCTTAGCAACAGTATCAGCCTTCGGTAATCGGCACAAAACCGCCATGTTCCATCGTTTTGTTTTTTTGACTAATATCACAGGGGCAGCCCACGGACTAGATGATTTATGAATGATGCCCTTATGCAGCATATCACGAACTTGTTCTTCGATCGTCTGACGCTCTGATGGGCAACCGATGGGCATTCGGCAACCGGCCAAACTTCGGGATTATCGGCATTGCTTCAAATCTTCAAACGTGTGGCAGTGCCGGGTAACATCAGCGGTGGCATTCAAATCACCCTTGCAGATGAGAAAAGTGTATGCGTCATCTCCCGCTATTCCTTTGAGGAGGTGGCCCACTTTGTCTTCCTTAGTCATGCGAGCATCAACTATTATGCACAGCTTGAGGACTTCTATGTAAGTTGTGCAGGTTTCCCCCATTACTCGCGCTCGCTGAGCCAGAGTCTGTTCGGCGCTCTTTTTCCGAGCATCGTCATTGCCAAATCCCGCTGTCATTTCTTTCATAAAGCAATCCCAGGTGATAAGGGATGCTTCACGATTATCAAACCATGTTAGCACTGTTTCTTCAAGAAAGAATACTACGTTCGCCAACTTGGTCTTCGCATGCCAGCGGTTGTATTTTCTCACCCGATTGTAGTGGGTGAGCCAGTCATCCATGTCTTCCCCGGGCTTGCCATAGAAGTGCCGGGGCTCCCGACAGGGCTGTGTGGTGACCGGTTGAGCTACTGGCACTGGCTGCGTTGAAACATCTGGTTGCGCCGTCTCCATCCGTAGAGGGGGTAGCCCAGCTATTCTTCTGCTTCGACGGGGTAGGAGAGGTTCCGTGGTGATCGATACCCGCAAACTCCACCACAGTTGTTACGTGGTTTATTTACACGGCGGGTGTTAGATGAGCTGGTCGTTAGCCCACCCCAGAGCGAACCAAACCAGCTTCCTCTTTCTCTTCAGCTTCTCCAGCAACACCTCCTCTTCCTCCAATACAGGACCGCGGGACGTGCGTGACTATATATATGTGTATTGTGGGCCACATAACCGCGAGTGAGCACGCCTGGCGGAGGGACCGAGCCGGCCGCGACCTTCTGCGCATGTCACGCCAGCCTGGGACGACGGCACAGGTGCGTGCCTATGACCCTTACCCGAGACTAGATAAGCGGAGAGCGATCGGCACGGGGGGCTTTTACTTGGTCGGTCGGGCGTTGTGTCGAGGTGTGTGACGGTGTTTTCGTCGGCGTCAATGGTGCGTCCATTTCTCGCCGGATGAACTGCCTACGTGAGTGCATTTGTCTCGGGGGGGGGGGGGGGGGGGGGGCGTTTATTTTCTGATCCTTCAGCTCGCGCGCACTTTAACGTGCCGCGTGTGTATCCGACAGTGGCGTGTTTCTTTTTATTTTCGTCAACACCAATACTTTGTTGACTCGTCGGTGCAACGTCTGCCGTACCCTTAGACCCCTCTTACGTATCTATCCTTTCATTACACTATTGCCCAGTTCATTTCTTCTGGTAATGTTTTTCTAACCTAATTAAATTGTTTTTATTCCTGAGGCAGCATTCTTTCGTGCTCATTCGTCGCTCGGTGGGCGGCTCCCGAGCCCCCTGAGACAAGGCGGAGGCCTTCATTTGGCGCCCAACGGGTTTTGTTTTCATGGTTCAAAACTTTCAGGAAATCGTCACGGGATTTCGGAGTTCGAATCCGTGCCACGAAGACCACTTTGTGCCGTCTGGTTGTTGGATGGTGAACGGGGTGACCCAGTGACGGCGAGCCAGGACCAGCCCCCATCTAGTCTCCTAGGACTACTCATCACGCCCACCTATGCTGCAACGTTTTCCCAACCTATTATTGGTAGGGGATCCTTCGGACTCAGTATTTCCACATGAATCACTCGCTTTTCAATGCGGTTAAATTTTGGTATGACAACTTCGCCTAACGAATCAGAGGATCACCCGCGACCCAATGCCTAATCTTGAATAAAGTGGGGCGACAGCAACAGAAAGCTCCGACGACAGAAGGAAAGTTTTACCAGATTTGGCCTCCGTTTTCAGTCAGTCGGCCGTGATGCTGGAGCCCCAGGCACAAGGAACACTTAGATTCCGCCTACAGCTCGCAGTGCTCAAATACGAGAGGCATACCGATAAGTCAGTAGCAGACTTCTTACAAGAAATGGAGGATTACTGCAAAGCAGAGGCGCTGCTCGACAACATTGTGTTACAACGCGTCTTGCTAGTAGCTCTGACGGCGTCCTCCGCGCGCTGGCGTCGTCAGAAACCTTTCAAGGTTGGGCGCATTTCGAGGAGCTCTTACGGGCAGAATTCTTACCCCCCGACTACGCCATTCGTTTAAAGGACGAACTGCGCACCCTTACACAGGCCGAGGAAGAAAGACTCCTAGAATGCATTCGCTCCTTTAAGGAACTCTGTGAGCGTGCCGACCCTGCCGCACCGGAAACCGAGAAAGTTACGCGCGCGATACGCCAAGCACACCCATGCCTCCAGGCATACTTGCGAGGACGTACCTTTGCGACGCTGGATCACCTTGCGAAAGCTGCTTCTGATATTCAGGCCGCAATGCTAGTTGAGCTCACCTACGGGCAATCACCTCCGCCTGAAACCTCCCTGGAACCGTCCTGTGCGTGTTCCGGCCCTTCCGTGGTAACGGGGAACTCCGGATTGCCGCCCCAGCTGCCTCGCGCGGTGAATTTCTTCAGTCACCACACTGGTGTAACACCGAGCCACTCCCAAACCCGCAATCGGAGCATGGGGTCTCCATCACGGTGTACCCAAGGCCGCAACAGACGTTCCGCTGCAACGGCACATCAAGGTAGGGACAACGCAAACAGCCGAGTCTGTTTCCAGTGCGGCAGTCGGGGCCACGACAGGAGACGGTGCCGACCGCCTAGGCGGTCGGCAGCAGGGAAGCGACGACGGCCGGCGGTGGTAAGCAGAAAAAACCATTCGCCGGCCCATGTTTTTCGGGGTCGCGTGCTTTTGTGCAATACGCAGACCCTAAATCTCCTTGTGTGGCAGCAGTTGGGCCACCCCACGTCGAAGCGCGCAAATCCAGGACACCCCCTGCAGCAGCTGCCGGCTACCATTCGGTTACGGGTGAGATGTGGGTGTCATCTTCGTGTGCAATGGGGATGTCATTTTCAGTTGCAGCGTGGATGTAACCTTTGGGTGCAATAATGTCGCCTTCGGGTGCAACGGGGGTGTCGCCACCGAGTGCAACATGGGATTCATCTTCGGACGCAATAATGTCACCACCGGGTGCCATAATGTCGCCTTCGGGTGCAATGTAGGTGTGGCCTTCGGGTGCAACGTGGGATTCACCTTCGGGTACAATAGTGTCGCCATCGGGTGAGCCGTGGTGTCGCCTTCGGGTCCAACAGTGCCCCCCCCGGGGGGGGGCAAAACTTGTCCTCCGATTCGCAGATTCAGGACAATGCAGGGAGGGTGTTCTGGTCGTCGCACCATCCAGCTGCCAGACCACAGAGACGTGGCCAACCGCCGGGAGAGCTGACCTGTCCTGCCCGAACCGACCCAGGTGCCATCGATGCAGGTACCATTGTCGCCACCTACTATGCATGAGGCAGACCCCGATAAACCCTACAAACACTCGGTGAGTGCAGTCCCGTCAAATTCTTTTGAGGAAAGCCTACCATTTACCACTTATTCGTCCTCTCGAGCTGAAAAAAAAACAAAAAAAGAGAGGGAGCCCGGACCAGCAAAAGCTTTGCCAGGCTTAAAACCAATTAAAAATAAATAAAAGGGAGAAGTAGCCCGAAATAAAAAAAAATTAAAAAGCCAACCAGGCAAGATCTCGCTAGTCTTGATCAAAATGGCCGGATTGGAGCTTCCGCCGAAGACAATGTCAGTCTACGGCGATCAGGTAAAGAATTCCTGTGATACAGAAACATGTCCTGTTGCAGAGTGTAAACAAGAACCTTCGTATGGCGTCGACTCACATAGTACCCGCAACCTCAGCAGCCCGCCTAACAGTTAGTATAAATGGTCGAAAGATTAGACAGCGTTTCTTACACCTCTCCGGACAATCCTGGCCAGTCATACTAGGCCGTAACTTCATAGTCAAGGCAGGAATCATCTCAGTAAGGGCGCCTGCCGGTATGGCACCGGCACAGAAGCATTTCAGTTCAAGACCAAAGCCGCTGAGCCACAGTCACAGTTGCTTGCCACGAACAGCCATTCGGCCAATATCACAGAAAGTGGTATTCTAACCGTGGGTGACCAGCGGAAAAGTGCAGAATCAAGACAGTGCTCAGGCCCTTTGCAGCAATGTTCCCGGAGGCTCCGTGGAAGGCCAACGCACTAACCCACAGGTTCGACACCGGCGATGCTCGTCCTATCCGATTCAATCCAAGGCCCTTAAGTGTCCACAAGCGAGCGCTGCTGGATGGGGCCCTGGACGAAACGGCGGCTACCGGTGCGGTTCTCGCGCCTAAGAAAGATGGCACAGCAGGGTTGTGTGTCAATTTTTTGTATTTATTTTATATATTTATTTACAAAATACTGCGGACACTGAGTCCAAGCAGGGTGGGTGAACAAGTCAATCAAGTCACAAAAGAAAACGCAACACTTCAAAAAAAGACAACACAGTATTGCAGCAATTGGTTAAAACTCATGGGACAATGGATTAACTAGCTGATTCCAATCTGTTACTGCGCGTGGAAAGAACAAAAATTTTTAAGTGTCCGTTCTAGAGAATATAGGGGTTAGGGAACTGGGATGGTGTTGACGAGTTTGTCTGGTTGGTGCCGGCGTTAAGTATGATGACGGATCCAAACCGAGTTTGTTATGTAATAACTGATAAATAAACTTTAATCTAAGCTTTCTTCTTCGATGTTCAAGTAGTTCAATTTTATTTGTCTCCATTAAAGTGGTTGGAGAGTCAGACCTGGCATATTTATTGAAAATAAACCTGACAGCTCTTCTCTGTATTCTTTCCAAATTTTTCACGTTAGATTTAGTATACGGGTCGCACACTATGCATGCATATTCGAGTTTAGGTCTAATTAATGAAGAATAACAAAGTAGCTTAATGTTAGAAGGAGCATTTTTTAATTTATGTCTTAAGCAGCGCAATTTTCTAAATGCAGCAGAGCAGATATTGTTTATGTGCAAGTTCCACGATAGATTGCTACTTATGGTTACTCCTAGGTATTTGTAGTTGGATACTTGTTGAAGAGGGAGAGATCCTAATTTATATGTCTAGCTATGACGTCCCCTTCATGGATCACTGCCTTGTCGTGGCGAAGGGGCTTGCGAAACTCGATGAAGTCGTGAGCTCTGCTGTGTAGGGCCACCCAAGATAGACAGGTCACGGCAGAGAGTTCTGACAAAATGTGATTCACTGGAGAAGGTAATGGCAACCCACTCCAGTATTTCCTGCCAAGAAAACCCTATGGCCAGTCACAATACCATTAATGATATGGCGCCGGAAGATGAGCCCCCCAGGTTGGAAGGCGTCCCAAATGTTACTGGGGATGAACAAAGGGCGATTCCTAGTAGCTCCAGGACGAATGAAGCGGCTGGGCTAAAGCCAAAAGGACGCTCAGTTGTGGATGTGTCGGGAAGCGACCGGAAAGTCCGATGTTGCAAGGAGATATATCACATAGCAACATGGAATGTAAGATCTATGACGCAAGGTAAACTGGATGTCGTCAAGCGAGAAATGAACCGATTGAACATTGATATCTTGGGTATCAGCGAGCTCAAGTGGACCGGAATGGGAGAATTTAACTCCGGCGACCATTATGTCTTTTATTGTGGGCACGAATCCAAGAGAAGGAATGGGGTCGCCCTCGTAGTAAACAGAAGAATGGGTAAAGCAGTGCTAGGGTACAACCCCAAAAACGACCGAATGATTTCACTTCGGATCCAAGGTCACCCTCTCAACATAACAGTTATCCAAGTCTATGCACCGACCACTACTGCTGAAGAAGCTGACGTTGAGAGATTTTATGCGGACCTACAATGCCTTTTAGACCGCACCCCATCATCAGACGTCGTTTTTCTCGTAGGAGACTGGAATGCTAAGGTCGGGAGTGAAGAAATATCCGGAATTGTAGGCAAGTTCGGTCTTGGCGAGTCAAATGAAGCTGGATAGAGGCTAGTAGAGTTTTGTCAAGAAAACAACCTGACCATAGCGAATACTCATTTTCAACAGCACAAGAGGCGCCTGTACACATGGACTTCACCGGACGGTCTGTACAGGAATCAGATCGATTATATTCTTTGCCGGCAGAGTTGGAGAAGCGCTATACAAGCAGTAAAAACAAGGCCTGGGGCCGATTGTGGCACCGATCATCAGCTTCTTGTTGCCAAAATTAAGCTTCCATTCAGGAAAACTCATAAAACTAGAAGGCCTTTCAGGTATGATCTGGATCAAATTACATTAGAATATGCTGTGGAAGTGAGCAATCGATTTCAAGAATTAGATCTAGAAGACAGAGAGCCCGAAGAGATGTGGGCTGATGTTCGTGATATAATACAAGAAGTTGCTACTAAGGTAGTTCCAAAGCAAAAGAAATGCAAGAAAGCAAACTGGTTATCTGAAGAGGCTTTGCAAATAGCTGAGGAAAGGAGGATGGCAAAAGTTATGGGGGAAAGAGAAAGATACAAGGTTCTCAATGCCGATTTTCAGAAAATAGCAAGGAGAGATAAGAATGCCTTCCTGAACATACAGTGCCAAGCACTTGAGGACAACAGCCAATTAAGGAACACAAGAGCTCTGTACAAGACAATCAAAGATATCGAAGGAAGCTTCTGTGCTAAGCTGGGCATGATAAAGGACAGACGAGGCAAGGACCTCACTGAAGCCTCAGAGATAAAGAAGAGGTGGCAGGAATACACAGTAGAACTGTACAAGAAGGACCCGAATGTGCAAACCCAACATAAGACGGTTGTGATTACTGATCTCGAGCCGGGCATCCTGAAGAGTGAAGTTGAATGGGCCTTAGCCAGTCTTGCTAAGAAGAAAGCCAGCGGAAGTGATGGCATTCCAGCTGAGTTGCTTCAAAACCTCAACCATGACGCTGTTAGCATTCTGCATACATTATGTCAGAAGATTTGGACAACCCTGCAGTGGCCACAGGATTGGAGGAGGTCAGTTTACATCCCCATTCCAAAGAAAGGCAGTGCCAAAGATTGTTCCAACTACCGCACGATCGCGCTTATTTCGCATGCTAGCAAGGTGATGTTGAAAATCCTCCAAGGTAGGCTGCAGCAGTATGTGGATCGGGAGCTTCCGGACGTGCAAGCTGGGTTTCGCAAGGGCAGATGAACTAGAGACCAAATTGCCAACCTCCGCTGGATCATTGAAAAAGCGAGAGTTCCAGAAACCCATCTACTTCTGCTTTATTGATTATGCGAAAGCGTTTGACTGCGTAGATCACAGCAGATTGTGGCAAGCTCTCCAAGAGATGGGAGTTCCAATTCACCTCATCTGTCTCCTCAGGAACCTGTATGAAGGACAAGAGGCCACAGTCAGAACTGGGCATGGTCTTACCGATTGGTTTCCGATTGAGAAAGGAGTGAGGCAAGGCTGCATACTGTCGCCCTGCCTATTTAACCCATATGCAGAGTGCATCATGAGGAAGGCCGGTCTGGACGAGTCTTCATATGGATTGAAGATTGCTGGAAAACGTATCAACAACCTTAGATATGCGGATGATGCCACTTTAATGGCAGAAAGTGAAGTGGAACTCAAGAGACTTCTGATGCGCGTACAAGAAGAGAGTGAGAAGTTTGGGCTGAAACTGAACATCAAAAAGACAAAGATCATGGCGTCTTGCCATATCAAGTCCTGGAGCATCAATGGACAAGAAGTGGAAGCTGTGACAGATTTTCTCTTCTTGGGCTCCAAGATTACCTCGGAGGGAGACTGCAGCCATGAAATTAGGAGACGCCTGCTTCTGGGAAAGAGAGCAATGGTTAGCCTTGACCGCCTAGTAAAGAGCAGAGACATTAGTCTGCGAACCAAGATCCGTATAACTCGTGCTATGGTCTTTCCAGTTGTGATGTATGGATGCGAGAGTTGGACTGTGAAAAAGGCTGACCGCCGAAGAATTGACGCGTTTGAATTGTGGTGCTGGCGAAGACTCTTGAGAGTTCCTTGGACTGCCAGAAGATCAAATCAGTCGATATTGTCCACCATAAACGCTGACTGCTCATTGGAGGGTCAAATTCTAAAGTTAAAACTCAGCTACTTTGGTCATCTGATGAGAAGAGATGAGTCGCTGGAGAAAGATTTGATGTTGGGAAAGGTTGACGGTCGCCGGAGAAGGGGTAGGCAGCGAACGCGATGGTTAAATGGCATCCTCGAGGCACTGCAGATGAAGTTATGTGATGTTAGGAAGATAGTGAGAGACCGGAAAGCGTGGCGTGAAATGGTCCATAGGGTCACGAAGAGTCGGACACGACTGAACGACTGAACTGAACTGAGCTATGACGTATGGTTTTTCGGGTTATCGGCATATAAACACTTTTATCAGCATTCAGAATCATTACCCATCGGTCGCACCATTCGAAAACGTTGTTCAAGGCACTGTCCAGGTCACATTGATCTTCCCTATTTGTAACTTCTCTGTATAGAATACAATCGTCAGCAAACAATCGAATTTGCACTGGTGGGTTAACAACTTCAGCAATATCATTGACATACAAAAGGAAAAGCAGAGGGCCCAGAACGCTTCCTTGGGGAACACCGGATGAAACTGGGAGAGAGCCCGAACGTTGTCCCCCACTTCAACAAACTGTTTGCGGTCTTTTAAGTATGCATTAATTCATGTTACTAAAATATCAGGAATGTCAATTTCTTTCAATTTAAAAATTAGTTTATCATGAGGAACTTTGTCAAATGCCTTGCTAAAATCCAAAAATATTGCATCGATTTGGGCTTTATTATCTATAGAGGAAGCAAATGAATTTATTACTGCAATTAGCTGTGTTACCGTCGAGAGTCCTTTTCTGAACCCGTACTGGAAGCTAGATAGCACGCGATTTTTTTTCTAAAAATTTGTTCATACAATGTGCAACTATATGTTCTAATAGTTTACAGCATGGGGACGTCAATGATATGGGACGGTAGTTCTGCAAGAGAAGACGGTCTCCTTTTTTATAAACGGGAACAATTCGGGCTGTCTTCCAGTCATCGGGTATTTTACCCAATGACATTGAAGCGCGAAAAATTATTACGAGGAATTGAGCCAGAGTTTCGGCATAGCGTCGCAGAAATGCGTTTGGAATGTTGTCAGGGCCACATGACGTTTGGGTTTTCATGTTCAGCAACATGGAAAGGACGCCAGGATAAGTAATAAAATTCACTTCGGCGGGGTAATACACTCGGCTATTGTCGGTACCTGTGCTCGGGGCAGAAAATACACTTTGAAAATAACTATTAAAAAGTTCAGTAATAGCCTTTGGATCACATAACGTAGTGTTGCCCGCCAATATTTGTGTGACTTCTTTCTTTTTTTCACTAATGTAATTCCAAAACTTACTTGGCTCGGTTTTTATAAAGTTTTGAAGGGATGTGTTGAAAAAATAATCTTTTGAATCACGTAAGGCACGTGCTAGATTGTCTAGTAATTCCTTCAGCACATCAGGATCTGCGCGTTTTTTCTTGTACCGTTTTACCCTTCGCCTCATTTGAATTATACTGCGTGTCATTCATGGCGTTTCCTTCCTTTCTTTTTTGTGCCTGTTAGGTACAAAAGTATTGATACAATACAAACAGATTTTTTTTAACCTGTCCCAGAGTGCGCAGACATCGGCGTCATCGAAATCAACAAGGGAAGTTTCGAGATGTTCACTGATAGACGCGTCATTAGCACACGAATAATCTTTAAAGTAACGTGAAGATAAGTGTTTCTTTTTTGTTTGCCGTACTAGAGGAAAAGAAGCACTAACCAAGTGGTGGTCAGACAGGCCTTGTTCCACAGAAACCGTAAAATTCACGATGTCGCGAGGGACGAACAGCAGATCTAACAACGAATTCGTGGGACCGACAATACGGGTTGGTTCATGAACTATTTTCGTCAGGTTGTGGGTAAGCATTATTTTAGACAATATGCTGTCTTGTTTTGTGCAAGCACCGAGACACTCAAGAAGTTCCCAATCCACACCTGGTAGGTTGAAGTCACCCATCAATACAACTTTACTGTTTTGGTACTGTAAGAGACGATTTTCTAGTTTAGTTAAGTAGTCAGTTCCAGAACTAGGGGTACTATAAACAGCATATAAAACAAAGTTTTGTCCCCAACAGGAGAGTTTCACACACAGGCATTCAATATCATGTACATCATCTTGCAAAACAGCTTCAATTTGTTTCTTAATTAGGACAGCCACTCCACCACCCCTAGATTCCCTGTCTTTTCGAAATACAGTATAAGAGGGAGGGAAAACGTCCTCATCATTCACATCACTGTGAAGCCATGTCTCAGTAATCACTGCAACGTGCGGATCATGGTGTAATAGCGCTAATTCGAACAAGTCTGTCCTATTAACTAAACTACGCGCGTTGATGTTTGTTATGCGCAAACGTTTGTTCTGATCTTGCACTTCTCGTCATGCTTTGTCCTGCTGATCTACTCTCTTATCCTGGTACACTATCTTAACGCGTTTACTTTGTGATTTATCCCAGAAAAACATATCTTTATCCACTTTTAGCTTGTCGTGAATAAGGGTGACCTTTCTTTTTTTTTATCCCTCTCTTCTTTCGCGCTATCCCAAAGTAGTTTTCGTGTCAGTAGCGTAGACTGGGAATAATCATTCTGAATTGATATTCCTGAGCCTTTTAGCTTTGTAACATTTTCCATTATTGTCTTTTTTTCTGCAAAATTCTGTAAATAGAGAATAACAGGTCGTTTGTCGTTCCAACGCCCCAACCTATGAATGCGCCCGATAGATTGGCAACTGACTTGAAGCTTGTCCTCGAAAACTTATTTGATTATTTTATCTTTCAGCGTAGCTTCTGTTTCGTTAGGTTCCTCAGTAATACCGTTAATTATGAGGTTGGACCGTCTGCTTCGATCTTCGAGATCGGTCAGTTTTTTTTGCTTGAAAACCCATTACATTCTCTGTTGATTTCAAAGTTGTGTGTATTTCCAGCGGCTGCTCGGTGAAGGATGATGTTTCGTTGAGCTTTTTCTCCATTTTTTGTATTAGGCTGTGCAGATCGCTTACCATATTTACAGTCTTAACTAGCTCTGCTTTCATTTCACTGATTTCGGCTTGAAGAGACAACTGGCCATCTAAAATGTGTTCAACAACTTCCTTTTGAGTCGGGCCAGGATTCGTTTCGATGTCGCCACAAAGGATCAACTTGCAAGCAATAAAACATTCACATGCCAAGGCAAGACAACGGCGGGGGCACGGCAAGACCACGATACCTCGGCAATCGCTACGAATGGTGCTCGAATAGCTACCAACCTGCAGAACGTAGAAGAGAGTCCTCGTAAGCAACATGTTGGGGCCAGGTACGCCGTGCCCACGGAAGGTGAATTCCTGTGTCGCGGCTTTTATACTCGTGGGCTCTGATGACGTCAAGGTGCGATGGATGAATGCAGTCGCTGGTAGAACAGTGTCATCAAATGACGATACCGAGTCCGATGCGTTGTCGATGTGAGGTAGATTTCCATCGTAGCCATAGATGACATCGGGCCACACGTGCCCAGTTCGTAACGCGGCGGAACCCAGGATAACCTGCAGAACGTAGAAGAGCGTTCTCGTAAGCAACATGTTGGACCCATGTCCGCAGTGCCCACTGACGTCTGAACGCTTGACGTATGAACGCTGTGACAGTGCGAGAGTCTTACCATTTACTGTCAGTCGACTCAGTTATGTACTCACCTGGGTCAGGTAAGTTTTTTTTAGAATTGACTACAGCAGGGGTTTTCTGCAGATTCCGATTGACCGCTGTGACATTGAGAAAACTGCTTTGATTTGCCATCGAGGAGTGTTGGAATTTGTGCGATTGCATTTCGGTCTGTGCAATTCACCTGCTACTTTTCAGCGCGTAATGAACATTGTGCTCGGAGACGCTAAATTTAACTATGCCATGGCCTACACGGATGACGTAGTAGTGTTCTCAGAAAGCCTAGAAGAGCATCTCCTTCTTCTAACCGATGTCCTTAAACGAATGCAAAATGCGGGCATCACTATTAACCACAGCAAGTTTCAGTATTGTGACAAGCGCAATCAACCTTTTTGGTTTGATTGTGGAACAGCGCACAGTCCGCTCAAATGAAGATAAACTCCAGACCATTCTGCAGCTCCCACCACCTACCAACTTAGTCTCCAGCGTTTATTGGGCATGGCGGGATTCTACCACCACTTTATCCCTAACTGCGCCGAACTAGCGTGACCACTCCATCAGCTCTTCCAATAAGGTACCCTGGTTATGGACAGAAGCAGAATAGGGATCGTTCCGTTCACTGTCAGCAGCCATCGCGGATACTGCACGCCTGCGGCTTCCAGATCTTAATGGGCCATTCACAGTACAAACGGATGCAAGTGAGTACGGAATTGGTGCGATATGGCTTCAAGAACATCAAGGAAAGCTTTGCCCATTGGTGGTTGCTAGCCGTAAACTAACGGGACCGGAAAGGAACTATAGTGTGACAGAGAAAGAGTGTCTCGCGATTGTGTTTGCACTAAAGAAATTTGACATGTATTCGGATGGCGTCGAATTCATTATTCAGACAGACCACCAGTTGCAAAACCCAGCTTGCCGTCTAGCCCGTTGGTCACTCGCTCTCCAAAAGCATAATTACAGGGTGCAGAAGAGGCACTTTCAACAAAGTGGCCAATTCCCTGTCCCAAGCTCCAATTCCTGGGGAGGGCGAGGGAGCACCTGTGGTCCACGCTGTGACAGCGCTTGCAGAATCCTGGAACACTCGGTGTCGCGTCAACAGCTGCTTGACGCTCAACTCTCAGACGGTCAGTGCAGCCAGGTACGCCAGAGCCTGAACAGCGCCAACACTGCAGGGAGCTGGGCGCCTAACCGAAACTATGACTGCTACGTTGAAGCAGAAGACGGCTTGATCCCAAGGTATATTTCTGCTGCCGACACAGACAGTGGTGAGTCAGCATTTCGTGTGCTCGTTCCTAAGAGCCTCCGCAAGCACTTTCGTGAGTACTTTCATGACACACACTTGGCGGGCGTTAGCGATAGGAAGAAGACGTACGAAAAGTTGTGCTGCATCGGGACATGGCTGCAGATGAGAAGGGATGTTTTGAAGAATGTTCAAACTTGTGCTACATGCCAGACTGGCAATTCGAGGGGAGGCAAACCAGCGGGAACCACTACTTGCTTGTTATCACAGACCACTTCTCGAAATGGGTAGACCTGTACCATAGCCTCCTTTATACACTCTGTGCCTGGCAACCCCGCGCTCCGCGGCCGTCGCCACCGCTCCTCCTCCGTTGATAAGTTACGCCGCTGGCTGCCGAGAGATGGCGACAGCGACGTAGGGTCACCCTCGCCAGGCGAGTGCCGGGTGCGCCGTGTTGCAAAGCGGTCCGGATAGCCAAGCGCTGCCGCTTTCTCGCTGTTTCGTGGACTGTTTTGCAGTGGGCAAGGTCATGCTTCTACTTTTCTCTGCCTTCGGGTGCTGCAGGAATACAGCATTGCACCAAATGGTAAGTGCCAGTTTTGCTTTGTCTTTCCGGCGATCACTGCGAAGTGTTCAGCTGCTTTGAGGCTTGTAAAAAATAGTGACAGCACCAAAAACTGTGTTTATTAAGTGTCAATACTGCAATAGTAATGTTAGTAGTGCATCTGTGCTTTCTGGACTGCAATGCTAATTGCTTCCCTGCCCGGCTCGTCAGCGTAGTGCGTTAGATGTGCTCTTGCGAAGTTTTTTTTTTTTTGCAGTATACGCTAACTACGAAATTTTGTGATAAAATAGAAACACAAGATTTACCTACTTGTGAAGTTGACTACTTTAAAGTGATTTAAACCGAATCGTGCAAAGACTATATTAGTTTTCCTTGTTAACTAAATCGCTGTCCCTGTCTAGCATCGGAAACCGCAAAACTCGTACTCAACCGCATTTAGGCCTGTGAAACATAATGACATAACCAGAAGTATGTTTATTACGCGTCAGTGAGGTAATAATAATATTAAATGTACACGTGTATTTTCTGGACTGCGATGCTAACTTCCTCCCTGGTTAGCTCGTCTGTGTGGTATGTTACATGTGCTCCAGGGCAGAACTTTTTATTTCGCTAATTGCGCACTTGTGTGAAAAAATAAAAACACAAGCTTTGCCGATTGTTACGATTATTTTGGAGTGATCGAAACAGAAAGATGCAACGCGTATATTTGTCTTTCCTTGTTTTTCAAGTTAAAAAAAAGTTTGTACGACGCGCTGAATCATTGAAAGTAACAGCTGATACCAAAATTGTTGTCCTTACAGATCTCAATGACATACTGCGATGCAGTTGTTCCAATCATCTGTAAATCAAGCTGGCTTCTGAAGTGCTATCAGTGACAGCAGTCACTGTGAATATTTTTCCCTACTGGTGGCAACTATTCATCACACCACTTCTACATGGTACTCTTGTAGCACAATTGCTGTTATGAAATGTGTAAATAAATGCTGGTGCCTTGCTTCTTAAATTTTGTTTTATTGAAGCGTAGACTAGCATTATAATTTTTCTATTACCATTGGCGCTAGCGGAGCAGTCATGATGTTTTTCAAGCCATGCGCAATTTCTTGAAACTGCCTGACATAAAATGTTATATAGCGTTGGTGTTATTGCCTAACAAGTATCATGATCACTTGTTATGCTTAGAGGATGTCGGCCTTACTAGTAAATATGCTGAATATGCACGATCAATGCTTAGGAACAGTTATTACGCGAGCGAATAACAGCGCTCGCTTCCCGCGCCGATGTTCGTACCCGTGCGCCTCAACCCCTACGTCAGTGGCGCTCTCAGCGAGGGGAGCGGCAGCGCCGCGCAACTTTTCTCGACGGCGCCGCCCTATTATTCGCGCGGCGCGTTGACAGGCACAGCGTATAAAGGAGGCTATGCCTGTACCCGTGGCGCAAGCTAGACCCGAAGGGAATCTGAGATAAGCTCTTAGAAACGTTCACTCGCTTCGGTTTTCCAGCCAACTTATCACAGATAATGCAACATACTTCACAGGCAATATTTTGCTGGCACTTGCAAAGCTCTTGGCGTGCAGCGAAAGAAGACGACACCATACCACCCTCAAGCTAACATTACAGAATGTGTGAACAGAATTCTATAGACTATGCTGGTTGCGTTCACAGAATGCCATAAAGATTGGGACACGCGGCTGCAGGAAATGGCCATCGCTATGAGAACCTCGGTAAACCGGTCCACTGAGTTTACGGCGGCATCAATTCTTTTCGGTCGTGAACTTCCCTTTCTCATTCAGAATCATTTCGCGCACAATTCTAATTTACAACATCCTAATTATTCTACGTACACTAAGGAACTTGTTAAACGCCTGACCGGAACCTTGAAAGATATCAGAGAGAACTTGGATCTCGCCCGCCTATAACACTGTAACCAATACAACAAAGGCAGGCGACGACTGGAGTTCACGATAGGTGACAAAGTGCTGCGGCGCGCACATTCCTTTAGCGACGTATCAAAGGGTTTTGCGACTTTCCTCGCTCCGCGATGGATTGGCCCTTACGTGGTAACGAAGCAAGTGTCTCGGCTTTCCTACCTACTTCGTGAAACGCACGGCGGCCGAGATACCGGGCCAGTCAATGTCGCAGACCTCAGAACCTGCAACGAGCGTCCAAATTAATTGTAACCACAGAAGTGTCATTTCACGTTTTGTCCTGCCGGCTATCGCACTACACTGTTATACGCTGCTATGCATGCCAATCTTTGTCGCCTGTGAGGCATTACGCAGGATGCCCGCCACGCCCCGGAAAATTGCTGGTTCCCCAGTCCGTATCAGCGACCCTATTACAGAGGTCCCCCTCGGCACAGAGATGGGGCGCCCACGGGCCAAAGAAGTCAGCGACACGTCGCAACGTGGTGCCACATTGGGGGCGATACGGAGGTCTCCTGGGAAACCCAGCTCCGCCCGCAGAGGGGTAACCTACCGGTGTCGGCGCCTTTTTCCGGCCGTACGATGGACGACATGCGCAGTGCGGACCTCATCCCCGAAGAAGCAAACGCGAGGTGGTGGGCGACTCGTGTGTGATATCGGACAACACACACAACCGCATTACACAGCACCAAGAGCAGCTGCGGCTGCAAAATACCTTTCGGGGCATTGGAACCGGGAGCACCGAGCAGCGCCAGACAACGTATGTTGGTACAGCTCTCCACGGCTCTCCACCAGGGCCAGAAGGCGCCACATGGCCCTCCCGCCCGGGACACCTCGGCCGACGGCAACCTCATCGACATTAATGATGTCGGTGGTGTGTGTTTTTTCTTTCTTCCGTTTTTCATTGTTCGGCCCCCCGGTTGCCCCAGTGTTTTTAGTCTTCGTCATTTTTCTCCTTTTTTTCTTCAAACCCCCGGCAGCGGTTTGGTGTTGTGAGGGGAGGAATCTGGGCCGCGTAATCTCGAGCGACCACGCCTGGCGTGACCGAGCCGGCGACGACCTTTTACGCATGTCACGCCATATATATATATATATATATATATATATATATATATATATATATATATATATATATATATATATATAAAGAGAGGACACTCGACGCCATTTGCGGCCCAGCTCGAGGTTCCATGGCTCCGCCAGACGGCGTTGTACCTACAAAAAGACGTTTTAGTTTCAGAGCTTCAGGACTGTATGTATTTAAAAATAGACTGTAGACAGGTCGAAATAATGAAATATTCATTACTTGGCTACTAAAAGTAAGGCAAGAATAAGTGCGAATTGTATTTATTGTCACGGCTAGCTGGCATGCTCCGCAACCTCCCGATGCAAAGGGTTCTGCTTTATCTATAACCCCATATGACCATACGAAAACTTTTTGCGTCCCTGTCGTGCCCTATAAACGAGGTGCGAAAGTCGGTTGATGACGAGCAACGTCGTTCTGTATTGCTTCAGGTACTGCCTTCGCTTTTTTAAACAATGTCGGTAACTGCTTCGCGCAAGTGCCTGTGTATCGTACTACTATACGCTTGCGAAAAACCGAAACCGAAAGTAACATTGGGGCCTCCGAGATTTGGTATTTTGAAGCGCCTCGTTCTGAGGCTGGCACGCTTTTCCGACTCCGCTGCGCGCCGCTGTGCGCACAGCGGGCCGCTGGGGCCCTATGGGAATGTTCTCTCTTTGTATACATCTTACTCTATGAACATGACCTTTACCCGAGATTAGATAAGTGGGCAGCAATCGGCACCGGGGGCTTTTACTGCTTTCACTTGGTCGGGCGTTGTGTCGAGCTGTGTGGCGGTGTGTTTCGGTCGGCGTCAAGGGTGCGTCTATTTCCCGCCGGAGGAACAGCCTACGTGAGTGAATTCGCCTGCGGGCCGTCTATTTTCTCATCCCTCGGCTCGCGCGCGCTTTAACGTGCCGCTGTGTATCTGCCAGTGGCACGTTTCTTTTTATTGTCGTAAACACCGATACTTTGTTGACTCGCGGGTGCAACGTCTGCCGTACCCATAGAACCCTCTTTTGTATATATCCTTTGATTATACTCTTGGCCAGTTGATTTCTTCTGTTTCCTAACCTAATTAAAGCGCTTTTGTTCCTGAGGCAGCATTCTTTTGTGGTCATTACCCGCTCGGTTGGCGGCTCCCGAGCCCCCTGAGAGAAGGCGGAGGCCTTCAATATATTGTTACGATGAAATAGCAAAGGGGTGTTTATTTACAGTGATATGGCAGTGGGATAAGGTGAAGCCTACTAGCCCCAGGCACCAACGCTTCTTCTTCTTCTTCTGCCTCACCATCACCATCCCTCATCGTCGTCATTAGCGTGACATTTCCCCCCTACTCAGACGAAGCCCTCTGGGCGTGTTCGTGAGTCGTGCGAGGCTGACACGGCTTCAAGCGGGCAACATGACACAGTTCGGTTTTGGCAGACCGGCGACCCGATGCTGTCAGGTGGGCTATCCCATAAGTTAAATCACTAAGGCGTTTGATAACCACATATGGGCCGTCATAATGGGCCAAGAGTTTTTGATGTAGGCCACGGCGCCGAATTGGACGCCATAGCCAGACTAAATCACCTACAGAGTACGTGACCCGCCGGTGACTGGAATCGTATCGCACTTTGGAACGTTCTTGTGAAGCACCAGACCGTAATCGGGCGATTCTCCGAGCTTCTTCGGCGAGACAGAGGGTCTCAGCCAGGCAGGGGTCTTCACGGCTTGTGAAGGGCAGGATAGTATCCAGAGAGTAGCGTGGTGGTCTGGCGTAAAGCAGAAAAAATGGACTGTATCCAGTCGTCTCATGCGTGGCGGTATTAAACGCATACGTGATGAAGGGCAGTATGGTGTCCCAGTTCTTACGCCCTGCGTCCACATACATGGCTAGCATGTTGATAAGCGTTCTGTTGACGCGCTCAGTCAAGCCATTTGTCTGGGGATGGTATGGCGTCGAGTGTCGGAAAGTTACGGCGCATAAACGCATGAGCTCTTCAACAACATCAGCAGTGAATTGTCGGCCCCGGTCAGTGATGACAATTCGTGGCGGCCCGTGTCGTAAGATGACTGAGTGCAGCAAGAAAAGCGACACCTGATGCGCCGTAGCAGATGGAAGAGCGGCGGTTTCACAGTAACGTGTGAGATAGTCCACGCAGATTACAATCCAGCGATTTCCATCCACGGACTTCGGAAACGGACCTACGAGGTCAATGCCTACTTGATCAAACGGTGCTGTCGGGGTCTTCACAGGGTGCAGCAAGCCAGACGGAGTTGCAGTTGGACGTTTGTGGCGTTGACATTGCTTGCAACTGGCAACGTATTGTTCAACCGTCGAGCGCATTCTGGGCCAGTAAAATCTTTCTTGAGCACGGTGGAGTGTTCTAACCGATCCCAAATGCCCAGAAGTTGGATTATCATGCATAACACGCAATACGTCCGTGCACAACGTCTTGGGAACTACGAGTAGGTATCGCTGGCCGACAGGCGAATAACTCTTTTTCCATAGGAGGCCATCATGCACACAAAAACGGCTTGTAGGTACGTTGGCTTGGGCAAAGAGAGGCTGCAGACTGGTATCATTTTGCTGTTCCGTTTTGAAAACATTCGTGTCGGGGAACGCTGGCTCGAGGGTCGATATATAATTGTCGAAATCGTCGCTTTCAGGTCCAGTCGTGGCCATTGGCATCCTAGAAAGACAATCTGCGTCTGCATGACGCCTCCCGCTTTTGTAAACCACGGCAAAGTCATATTCCTGTAACCGGAGGGCCCAGCGTGCGAGGCGACCACATGGGTCTCGAAGGTTCCGCAACCAACAGAGTGAATGATGGTCAGTTACGATAGTAAACGAACGTCCGTACAAATATGAACGAAAACGCTGCACAGCGAAAACTACAGCTAGGCATTCCTGTTCGGTGACTGTGTAGTTTCGCTCCGGCTTGCTCAGGGTACGACTTGCGTACGCGATAACATGCTCTCGTTCATTGTGCCGTTGGACAAGGACTGCACCAAGACCGATTCCACTAGCGTCCGTGTGTACTACTGTCATTGCAGTGGGATCGAAGTGACGTAAGATGGGTTTCGATATTAAAAGAAACTTCAGTTGACGGAATGACGCGTCGCAGTCTGGTGTCCAGTTAAAAGTAGAGTTTTTGTGTGGAGAAGGCACGTCAATGGGTAAGCAACGTCAGCAAAGCGATGTATAAAGCGTCTAAAATACGAGCACAACCCTAGAAAACTGCGCAACTCCTTCACTGTCTGCGGGGGTTTAAAAGACTCAACAGCGGCAGTTTTCTGGGGATCCGGCATTACACCATCACCATTGACAAGGTGTCCTAGCACCAGCGCTTGGCGCTCTCCAAAGCGGCACTTTTTGGAGTTCAGAATTAGGGCGGCGTTGTGCAGGCAATTCAAGACACGTACTAGACGGTCATTGTGTTCTTGGAAGGATTTCCCAAATATCACGACATCGTCCAGATAGCAAAGACAAATGTCCCATTTTAAGCCGCGCAAAACTGTGTCCATAAAGCGTTCGAATGTAGCTGGCGCATTACACAGCCCGAATGGCATAACATTAAACTCATAAAGGCCATCTGGCGTTACGAAGGCTGTTTTTTTCTTATCTGCAGGGTCCATTGGAATTTGCCAGTAGCCAGATCTGAGATCAAGACAAGAAAAATAGGACGCACCAGAGAGGCAGTCGAGGGCATCGTCTATGCGAGGAAGAGGATAGACGTCCTTTTTCGTAACAGAATTTAAACGCCGATAATCGACGCAGAATCGCCACGAACCGTCTTTCTTGCGTACAAGAATAACAGGGGCAGCCCAGGGGCTAGATGACTCCTGTATCACCTTTTTTTGTAGTATGTCCTCCACTTGCTCATGAATGACTTTGCGCTCAGATGGGGACACGCGATATGGCTTTTGACGAATGGGACGAGCCGAACCAGTGTCGATGCTATGATGGGTCCGATGTGCAGGGCGAGAGGTTGGTCCATCTGTTTCAGAAAAGTCAAACATAGGCGAAAAAGGTAGAAGAATATCCACAAGAGTACGGCGTTGAGGTGAGCTGAGATCGGCGCTGATCATGCGGGAGATTGAAGTTTCATCAGCAGGCAAAGGTACGATGGCACTCGTAGCATCTGTGACCAAAGCAGCGACGTGGGGCGCATCGGGTCCACAAGAGGCAAGCTTCAATCCCGTTGGTAAAACTGCGGGCTCGGACGATGGGTTGATGGTCCATAACGAGGCACTACCATGATGCACGGATATCATACAGTGAGGGATAATTACATTTTTCTTCAGGCATGCTGAGTGAACTGGGTGCACCATGGCCTGGAATGAAACCTTCTCAAGAAGTGGAACGGACACGGGGACGAACATGGCAGACAAGGGTGGAACTACTGTGTCTTCGGTAATACTAAAAACTGTTTCTTCATCACGGCCACTTTCAAAAAGTGTCGGCAGATGCGAGCCATCAAAATGAACCTCTTGACTTCGGCAGTCCACGGTAGCGCCACAAAACTTCAAGAAGTCCATTCCTAAAATGATGTCATGCGTAGAGTGGGGTAAGACTACGAATTCGGCTTGAAAAATTGCACCACCCACAGACACTTGCGCACTACACACACCCAGTGGCCGCAACGCCTCTCCACTCACACCACAAAACGTTGAAGCACGGTCATATTCAAACATCACTTTGCGTCCCAACAAGCGCCTAAACTGATTACTCATCACAGACACAGTCGCACCCGTATCCACCAAAGCTAATGTATACACACCATCAATAAACACACGAATTTTGTTTTTGAGCATTATAGTTGGAGGGATGTTGGCACACAGCACATTTCCAGCGGCCTCACCCCCATTGGTCGCGCTGGTTAGTTTTCCTGCTGATGATGCTGAGGCGACATGGGGCGCCGTCGTGGTGATGGAGAACGACGCGCACGGAAGGCGGGTGGTGGAGTAACACTTCTATCAGATGCAGGGGAGTGGTCGCGGATATTCTGGTTATGGATGTTGCGGTAATACCCACGCTGAGTATTTGATTGTTGAAAAACGGGATTGTATTGACGATTGTTGGGTACTGTTGGAAGCGCCGGACGGTTATAGCGAGGTGGGAACCTACTGCGGCAGTATCTGGCGATGTGACCTTCGACGCCGCAGCGGTAGCATATCGGCGGAGAAGGTAGAAAATGCTGTTGCGAATAAGAGCAAGGAACAGCTGGGTGCGTCGTAGGTCTGTCTGAATGCTCATACTGCTCAGGAATCCTGGTAGATCGAATGGAAGATCTAAGGGCACTTGAGGCGACGTCATACCTTGGGGCGTCAGGCACCGACGCATTCCGGTTGGCGAAATGCATGGGAGGATAGTCAATGGAAGCTGCAACTTCAGGAGCTTGTGGGAAAGGCTGAACGGTAATCGCTTGTGGTGGTGAAGCCGGCCGTCTAGATACCCTCTGGACAGAGACCTCAGCAGATTCGTGCAGGGGAAGTGGGTTGAGCCGCAGGAGTTCTTCCCGCACGATTTGTCGGATCGTCGACGGAAGATCTAGTTGGGCGTGGTCATCAAGGCTGGCCACGGTAGGCACGTTGGCCAGCCGCCCAAATTTTGGCACAATACGACGCGTTCTCAGAGCTTGAAAAGCGCGGATGTGTTTAATGACATCGGAGACGGTTTCAAGGCTGTCTTTGGCGATTAAAAAGTTGTATACGTCAGCCGCGATACCCTTCAAAATGTGGCCGACTCTATCTTCTTCGGGCATGTTGGAATTGACACATCTGCACAATCGGAGGATCTCTTCTGTATAAGTGGTACAAGTTTCATCCGGCAACTGAGCTCTTTGGGCAAGGGTCTGCTCAGCCCGTTTTTTGCTCGGTACAGAGTCACCAAAACGCTGTTTGATCTCGGTGGCAAACCGTTCCCAAGTTGTCAAATTGTCCTCGTTATTCTCGAACCATGTCATCGCCGTGTGAGTTAGAAAGAAGACGACATTTGTGAGCATGGTGATAGGGTCCCACCGGTTGTACCGACTAACTCGTTCATAATGAAGTAGCCACTTCTCAACGTCCTCACCTTCCTCTCCTGCAAAAGGTCGTGGTTCCCGGTACGGCTGGCAGGGAATAGAGCTGGAGGGGGCAGGCCTGTCACCAGCCTGGCTTGCAGCGTCGCGGCCGGCGCGGTTAGAATCGCTGTGGTCCATGATGTTTGGAAGCGGTGGCAGTCCAGCAAGGCGGCGACTACGTCGAAACTCCAGTGGTTCTTGCTGCGCCGTACTTGGGGATCGAACGGAGCACCTTCCACCAAGTTGTTACGATGAAATAGCAAAGGGGTGTTTATTTACAGTGATATGGCAGTGGGATAAGGTGAAGCCTACTAGCCCCAGGCACCAACGCTTCTTCTTCTTCTTCTGCCTCACCATCACCATCCCTCATCGTCGTCATTAGCGTGACAATATATATATATATATATATATATATATATATATATATATATATATATATATATATATATATATATAATCATCATCAGCCTGACTATACCAACTGCAGAGCGAAAGCCTCTCCCATATTCTTCCAATTTCCTGGTCCCGCGATGGCTGCATCCACTTGAACTCATACGCCCACCAAACTTTCTGCCACCCCCTTCTACGCTTTCCTTCCATTGGAATCCAGTTTGTTATTCTAAGCGACCATCGGTTATCCTCTCTTTGCACTACATGCTCTACTGATGCCCATTTCTTCTTCTTGATTTCCACTAGAATATCAGTAACTTGAGTAATTTCTCACCCTCTCTGCACGCTTCCTATCTCGTAACGTTACCCCTATCATTTTTGGTTTCATAGCCCGCTGCATTGTCCACAACTTAAGTAGAATCCTTCTTGTTAGCCTCCACGTTTCAGCTCCGTAGATGGGTACAGGTAAGACGCAACTGTTGTATACTTTCCTCTTAAGCGATACCGGTGAGCTGCTAGTCATAATCTGCTAGTGCTTGCCAAATGCGCTCCATCCTAATCTTATTCTCCTTGTTATTTCCCTTTCATCATCAGGATCTGTGGTTACTACCTGTCCTAAGTATACATATTCGCTGACTGCTCCCAGTGCTTCGCTGCCTAAAGTGATCTGATATTTTTTTTTTTTTTTTTTTGTTCTTTTTAATGTTCTTTTTTGTAATTTTGTATAAGCTGCTTTTGCCCGCGCAATAATCTGTATTGCAAGTCATTTCCTTATGTTTTCTTGTCACTCACATTCTTGTTTACCTTGATTTGTAGTGCCGACTGTACTTACTCACTCCTGCTTGGACTGCCAAGAGGCAGTTGGCAGTATCAAATAAATAAATAAATAAAATAAATAAATATTTCTTTCCGAGTTTGTTCAACATTACCTTAGTCTTTTGCACATCCATTTTCAATATATATATATATATATATATATATATATATATATATATATATATATATATATATATGTAAGGAGCCCTGCCTTTCTTGAGAAAGGCAGGGCTTCTGCCGAAACGTCGACTCCAAATAAAATTGGAAACAGTATGAAGCAATTTTCAACTTGTATGTAACCTCTAGCAACCAAGTACGTCTATTTACTTATGCTATATATATATATATATATATATATATATATATATATATATATATAATATATATATATAATATATATATGACGGGGGTTTATTAGAGGTACTGGGACTCAATCTAGAAGCACAGCAGGAACAGTAACCCCGTACAAGCAGGTCCAGCGCACTCACCAATAGCGCTGTCACTGGAGACAGCGCACGGAATATTCTTCTTCACCTTTGCACGTACATCTTCAACTTTACAATATATATTATCGTGTTCTCTGAAATACCAGCAGGGTTTCCTTCTTACTGTAATATGCGTTGTGGGGCTAGTTGGTTCATACTCAGATAGGTTTTATGCGCACAAAAAGACGACACAAAAGACAAGGGAGACAGGACGGAGCGCAACTTTCAACTGTTTTATTCCGGAAATGTACACGACATTTATACCAAAAAAAATATCATTGCATAATCATCAGTGCCACGTGCGAGCCCAGGAAAAGCACAAAGGAGGGCACAGGTCACTCACCTCTTATCTAATTTATCTAAAAAGACAAATTCTTTATCATACATTGTCACAGATGGTGCGCTTATACATGAATTTCCGCTCTTTCTAATATAGTAGGCCTCAGCCAATTCTCCCGCAAGCGTGTCAGTGCTCCTGCACAAGATGCCGGTGCCTTGTAGCGTTGCATCACACAGTTTTTCTGCTTTCTGTTTTTGGTCATTATCTTTTCCACACTCACTGATGTGCGCCGGCAGGTGCGAACCGGTACCGTTCCTCAAAGACAAATTCTGCTCCCTTAACCGGTCATTAACACATCGGCCCGACTGCCCAATGTACACCTTCCCACACTTCAACGGAATCCTGTACACCACCCCTTTTTCACACTTCACAAACTTATTAACATGTTTGATTTTGCAGTCTGAGTTACGGCTATCATCTTGCGAAACCAGACGACACAAAGAAGAGAGTTTCCTTGGGGCCGAAAAAACCACGGGTACCTTAAACTTGTTAGCCACGCGTTCGAGGCTATGAGTCACTTTATGCTGATATGGAATGACTACCGGTTTCATTTTTCTTTGTGCAACTGCAATCGTTGTCTGGTTCTTATTTCTTTCTTGTTTAATCTTCTTCAGAAGAGCTTCAGCCACTGAACTCACTATTATCTGGGGAAAGCCTGCCTGTCTCAGCTTCGCGATCTGATCGTGGAAGCTTTCCTGCGCCATGTGACAACAGGACTTCCTTAGGGATGACTCAAGGCACATCAAAGCGATAGCACGTTTAATCGTTTTTGATTGCTTAGAATCAAAAGGCAACAGTTTCTTTTGTGCACGTGGTTGGTACTTCCAGCAAAAGCATCCGTCCTTAAGGGTTATATTCAAGTCTAAAAATTGCAAACGGCTGTCATTGGCGAGTTCACAAGTAAAATTCAATCCTTTGGAGAGTCGTCTAAAATTAGAAAGAACGTCCTCCACGATTTGTGGATAGGTTAAAGGTGAGTGTTTCTTCAAAACAATGAAAAAATCGTCTACATACCTAAAAATCTTTAGAGTGCTACCGTTTTCAAGCGCCTCGGCCAATGATCTGTCCACACCTGCAAAGCACAGGTGCCACGCACGACCCGATACAGATCCCATTTCTTTGTACATAATCATACCCTTTAAAAGAAACAGTGGTGGAACTAAGGTAATACTCCAGGAGTACAAGGAAGTTGTCAACCGACATACCAGCGCTGTTCTGAAAAGACACCACTCCGTTCATTTCTATGCACAACCTGACGGCATCCAACAGCTCGCTCTGCGCAATAGAATAGAACAGGTCAACAACATCTATAGAAAAGATGTGTCCTGCAGAGTTTGTTTCGTGCAAAAATTCAACAACCTCAAGACTATTCTTAATGGCAAACGGATCATCTACTACCAGTCTGTTAAGTTCCTTCAGCAGGAACCGGCTAAGTAGGTTCTGCCAGGCACCCCTTTCGCTAACTATGCACCTAAGCGGAACACTTTCTTTGTGGGTTTTGGCAGTGAAAAAAACTTGCAAGCTAATGCATTTGGTATTCTGAATACTACTGGCTAACTTCTGTAGACCAAGGTTCTCGCATAACACAATGGCTCGGCTTTTTACCTTTGCTGGTTTTAGTTCTGTCTTCTCAAAATTCCTGTGGATGGCCTCCGAGGCTTTCTTGTTGTACGTTCCCGACGGCATGGCGACAAAGCCCTCTTCCTTATCCGCCAGAACGAGTAGCAGGTCGTTGTCCTTAAAGAAGCGCACAATTTTTCTTGTTGGCGCCTTGACGCGGGGCCCCCTAGAAGGCACGGTCCTGATGAGAGAGTCGACTCCCTCCAGAAGACACCTTTCCTTGTCCTCCGGGTCGGCCTTGTGGGAAATTCTTCTCGTCAGTGCCAGGAGCTCATGGCCTTTAACTTCCGGCTCAAAGCTGTACTTTGGTCCTTTCCTGAGGACGCTAGCGATGTCCTCCGGAATGTGGATGTCGTCAAGAACCTGAAGAACAGAACTGTCATCTTTGCTTTCTTTACTTCCCTTGGTTATCACTGCGAGAGTTTGTCTCCACAAAAATTCCGCCGACTGCGCGGCTAGCTTCATCAGAGATTCAAGCTTACTGGCGGCGATATGCTCGGTGTCTCGGCAAAAGCAAAGTAAACGAAGCCAATCCTTGAGCAGACGAATTTGTCTCCATAGCTCAGACGTCAAGATCCGGCACACTCTCTTCACATGGCCGAGGGAAGGTTTGGTAAGGCCAAACAAACCTGAGATGTCAGAAGGCACCAGTCCCTTTCTTATGCAGAATCCGAGTAACCTCGCATGGCACGTAGTCAAGGAAATATAAGCAACAAGGCTCGAATCTTGGGGAAGATGTGGCGAAACACTCAAAAAAGGGCCCACTGTCGAAGAAAGGTATTCCAGTAATATGCGTTGTGGGGCTAGTTGGTTCATACTCAGATAGGTTTTATGCGCACAAAAATACGACACAAAAGACAAGGGAGACAGGACGGAGCGCAACTTTCAACTGTTTTATTTCGGAAATGTACACGACATTTATACCAAAAAAATTATCATTGCATAATCATCAGTGCCACGTGCGAGCCGAGGAAAAGCACAAAGGAGGGCAGAGGTCACTCACCTCTTATCTAATTTATCTAAAAATACAAATTCTTTATCATACATTGTCACAGATGGTGCGCTTATACATGAACTTCCGCTTTTTCTAATATGGTAGGCCTCAGCCAATTCTCGCGCAAGCGTGTCAGTGCTCCTGCACAAGATGCCGGTGCCTTGTAGCGTTGCATCACACAGTTTTTCTGCTTTCTGTTTTTGGTCATTATCTTTTCCACACTCACTGATGTGCGCCGGCAGGTGCATACCGGTACCGTTGCTCAAAGACAAATTGTGCTCCCTTAACAGGTCATTAACACATCGGCCCGACTGCCCAATGTACACCTTCCCACACTTCAACGGAATCCTGTACACCACCCCTTTTTCACACTTCACAAACTTATTAATATGTTTGATTTTGCAGTCTGAGTTACGGCTATCATCTTGCGAAACCAGACGACACAAAGAAGAGAGTTTCCTTGGGGCCGAAAAAACCACGGGTACCTTAAAGTTGTTAGCCACGCGTTAATAGCCACTTCACAAACATGTTAATGTTTGTTAATATGCATAACATGTTAATATGCATAAAACGTATCTGAGTTCCTTCTTACTGCTTACACAAAATAAATTCGACATCTCGCAGCACTCCTGCCGTGATCTGTGTGCAGCCGAGGATATTGCCAAAAGAAAGCATCATGCCAAGATCTCAGGTATCAGAGGGTCCATGGTCCAAATCATGTTGGCATCTCATATTTGAAAACAGGGACAGCGCAAGGCTACTCGTGTACGTCCGGTGTGCCGTCGACAAACCGACGACGCCGGGTATGCTGCCGCGACGGAAGCCTTTCTTCACAGCCGCCCTATTTATTTATTTATTGTACCCTCAGGGCGAAGCATTAATAAGGGGAGTGTGTAACAGATAAAATATTGACAATACAGAGCAAGAAGAGAATAAGCGACCAAAACATGCATAACAATTGGAATAAGTAATATAACAGACACTAAAAAATATATTGGACCATATAAACTGTAACATCAGACCGAAACAATGCAGCTTGAGAAATTGTGGCAATTGAAGAACGAAGGTTGTTCTAGTCATATGACGTGCGAGGAATAAAAGAATCCCAAAAAGTTTTAGTTTTTGCATGTAGAAATGCTGTGCTCGGTGCGGCGTGAAATATATGAAGGGGAAAAGTACCTCGTTGCGAATGGACTCATGACGAAACATTTTGTGAAAGAGACACAGGCGTGCAATGTTTTGTCGTGATGCAAGTGAAGTTAGACCTAATGTATTCGTCATGGCAGTTACACCTGATGTGCGCTGAAAGTCAGAGAGAATAAAGCGCGCTGAATTATTTTATGTCATTTCTGTAGGTCAATCAAACTATTTACACCAGGATTCCAGATTGATGAAGCATATTCTAGCTGTGAACATACGAGAGTAGCGAATAGTAAACGCTTGATTTCATTTATTTCCCCTTAAGGGCCCGAAGGCATTACATAAGGGGGGGGGGGGGGGGGGGGGCAGCATACAGATTTCGACATATGAACATTATAAAAAGAGAGGTAATGCAAAATACAGAGCAAACAAATACAACTACAAGAAAAACAGAACAAGCAAGCGAAAACAGTAAGAAAAAATATATATTGTTACGAAGAAGTTCGGCAGTGGCGCGAGAGCAGCTCTTGCGCTAACCAATCATTAAATCATCCTTCACCCTATCGCCACGTTGTGCTGTCCTCTTCGTTTGTCCCCACGTAACATTTTGGTTGAAGGTACGTCATCCCCATCCTCACCTTGGATCATCGACGCCATCTGTAAGCCGGGACCATCGACTGAGGGCCCAGCGACATCGCCGAGCAGCTTCGCCCCAGCCCTTCTAGCCCAGACCCGACCAACTGGCACCCGCCAGCCCCCAGCCCGGACCTGAAGACAAGGAGAACAGACAGACCAACCAGACCTCGAACGTGTTAAAACACGTTCTGACAGACGAGCGAGATGGACAGTTGGAAAGCCTGCCACCAACAACTTCGAAATTTGTTCTGAAAATGCATCTTCAACACGGTGATAGCAAGAGGAAGAGCAAAACGGGGCAGGTTGATGTTGGTGTGGCGACGCGGTGAAAGAAGGTGGCTGCCATACCTTACCTCCATGGCGTTTCGCACCGACTCAAGAAACTGGCGGCAAGGTACGACGTTGACGTTGTATTTACAGCGAGAAACAAGATAGGAGGCTTGTGCGCCAGAGTTAGAAAGGGGCTCGACAGTGTGGATCGTGATAGTTTTCGTTGTGCAGTGTCACGTAAGAAAAAGTTCACCACCTGCAGAAAGAATCTGGTTTATCACATTCCGCTCAATTGTGGCGTGTGCTACTACGGGCAGACAGGCAGATGTCTGAATGTGCGCCTGACGGAGCACTCTAATTCTCTTGGAGGGAAGGCGAGTTCTAATCTGGCGCTACATGTGCAATCCCGAGAGTGTAAATCGGAGCATGACCCGTCCCTTTGTGCGCCTGATTTCAATAATACGGGTGTAGTTTACAGCAATTGTAATCAATTCTGTAGAGAGTTGGTTGAAGCATATAACATTGCTAATGCCGAGGACAAGTGTGTGGCTAATGCGTCGGTTAGCCTTCATTGTAAGGAATTTGATCTATTAGAAAAGTTGTTAGTTAGGCCTTAACTTCGAATTGGCTTTGAGTTTTCTTTTTCATCTTCTTCCCAATTTCCTGCCATTCCACCGGTTGGGTTTTGCGCGTGATTTTCGGAAGGAGTCTTCGTTGTTTTCTTCTGTTCAATAAACTCAGTTGCTAGTCCAGCCTTGTCATGTCCTCTTCTTTCCTGTGTCCCGTCATTGGGCTGGTTAAATATGAACCCTTACCAACTTGCCCAGTCGTCAACCTTGTGATCAGATATACCAGACCCAACAGTCGCTGCAAAATTTTCAATTGAGCGGCTAACAAAGACTAGATCCAGTACAGATCTAAAGGAGTCAGTTATACGAGTAGGCTCGTTGACTAACTGTATCATGTTTTTAGCAAGCATTATGTCAAACATATACTTGGAATGACTGTTCAGAATGCTGTCAAGGAAAGGTTTGTTCCAAAGAGCGCCAGACAAGTTGAAATCCCCTGTCAATATTTTGTCGTGAGTAATAGTACCCATATGTTCACACAAATTCAGAAATTGGGGGTGAGAATCGGGTCCTCTGTATACACCAGATAATAAAATGCTCTGCCCACAAAAACTGACGATTGTCACCTTTAGTGGGCCATGATATCAATTGTTGAAGGCAAATATCCAGCACTAGTTCGATGAATTGTCTGGATTCGGCTGATGCTCCTTTTGAGACAGACAGAAGAGAAAAGTTGATATTAGGTTAATTAAAGTCGCCGAATAAAAAAATGGGTATGCGGGGAAATGTTGTTTCAATGTTGGTTAGCGCTTGGTGTAAGAACTCAGTAAAGTACGCGCATTTCTCTGGTGGCCGATAACATACGCCAAATATCGCCTTGGGAGGCGTGGAGCCCACACGTACCCATGTAAGCTCTATGTTATCATCATAACGTATGAGTGAGGATGGCAAGCAGGTTTTCACTGCCACGAAAATTCCTCCTCCCCTCCGATGTTGCCTGTCGCGTCGGTACAGAGTGTAATCCGTGTTACAGGAAAGGACTTCGTTGTCTCTAATGTTATCGTTTAGCCATGTCACAGTTAGCAGTATGATGTCAGCGTCGATGTCTTCGATGAGGCTGAGAAGTTGTTCACGTTTTGGCATGATACTTCGAATATTAGCGAACCCGATGTTAAGCTTTGTGCACGATTGAGGCCGGTGGCGAGAAGAAACTATGGGATGCCGAGTGGCGTGTCATTTGTTGCTTCGTGAAGGGGTATCGTTGGCTGGCATGCTTGTGGGTGCGTTTTGAGCATTCTGAATGCTTTCGATGACAGTGCTAGTAGCAGAGTTATATACGTAACATTTGTCGCCAACGTGAAGCTTGTCGAATCGTAGTTTGAACGGACATTTCTGCGGTCGGATAAACTGCAATAATTTTGATCGTGCGATCCTTGTGGCAGAAGCGAAATCTTCTCTAATAGCGTAGTCGGTGCCCTTCAGTTTTTTTCCATATGCCAGGATGCTCTCCTTGGTTTTTAAATGGGTGAACTTAAATATATAGAATCGGACGACACTTGATTCCGCGAATTTGCCTATGCGATGTGCACGTTCAATTTTGCTAAGATGAAGATGGAGTTCCAGCTTGTCAGCACAGAGGGTCAGCACTTTTTGCTCGGAGTCTTTCCATGACTCGTCTTTCGTGTCATTTATACCATGAAAAATAAGATGATTCCTACGTAGCCTCTCCTTTGTATCACTGCTTGCAGCTTTGAGGACGGCAATATCTTTCTTAGTCTGAGTGGTAACGCTTGGTTCAGAGCTGAATTGCGGGAATTGCTGGGTCGACTCTAATGCTACAAAGCGGATGGTAATAAAATTTAGCATTTCGTCGTGAGAGGACTGTCCAGTTTGAAAGGGACACGAAAGAGAAAACTGAAGTAGGCTTGCATCGATAAAATGCCAATTCCTGATTACAAAACGTTCACTCTTACTGAAAACAGAGCTGTTATAAGGTAGTAAAGAGGAAGAACAGAAATACAGGTATCGCCGCCACAGCCGAAACTCTAAACTGTAAATCACGTGACGCGCTAGGGATCCCGGAGGCTGACAAATGCGAATTCCGTTGCCCGTTTGAATGTGGTCGTAGGCTTTGTCTCGAATATGATAACACGCTTTTATCATACGTAAACGACGGCGAAAAGAGAACGTAAACATCACAAGGAAAATACAAAAATATACTTGGAGGCGCAAAGGCGCCCACTTCAGTTTCGGTTATGTTCCTGCTCAGGCACTTCGTGCGTGCTCGGATAGTTTCAAGTTTGGACCTGCAGCACCTGTATTAAGAGCTTGGAGCAGCAGATGCGCCTGGATTGTTCACATTTGAGCATTCAGAAGCGCGAGCGAGCGAAATCCGCTGCCGCCGGCATGCTCCTTCGTTCACATTTCTGAGGCAGCATATCGCCGCCGTCGCCGCTTCGATTGCAAGCTCCCGTTAACCCTTACCTGACCGCTCGACTGCAGCTACATACGCCACGAAAAGCATACATACGCTAAGTGCCGAAGGAAAGACGCATTATCATTCAATTGTTCACTAAATCATGGCACATCTGTCCCACATACTGTGGCAACAAGAGCTTCAACGTGCTATTTGGAGGCATCGTAAACAAAAGGGGCAAACTTGCCGCTCATACCAAGGAGAGCGTCGATCTTATTCCAAATGTCATTGTTTCCCTATTGCATCCTTGCCTACTGCGCTGGTCACCCGGCGAAAAAAGGGCCTCGGATAAAAAGTAAAAACTAAAAATAACGAGGCACCACAAATACATCAAAAAGATAAAAAACAAACATTTTAGAAAAGAAAGCGCCATCTGGATTCGAACTCACCACTGCTTGCTCTGTAACGTTCGGCGCTAACCACTCGACTACGCCGAGCTTTTTTTTTCCTTTATTGCCTGACGTTTGCAAGACAACACAAACACACACAACACATTAATATAATAAGCGTGCCAAGGGCTGGCTTCGTCGTTCTAAAATTCCTTTAGATCCATCAAAGGTTCTACCTTTGGCAACCACTCAGGATTATCATCGACAAACTTCACAATCTCGATAAACCAATGGAGAGCCTCGCGGAAAAAAAATTCGTGCAGGACGCGCATCAGGCTCACAGTGACATCCTGCCATGCGTGAACGCCATATACTGTGGAGGCCCATTAGCATGATTAAATCATATGAAACCCCCTCCTTATTTTGCGCGGGTAAGTACCGTATTCCGTAAGGATTAATAGGTAAATCTTTCTTTATGGTTCTTCGAAGTACCTCCCAAAAATAAACCCCTTCCCAACAGTGAGAAAATACATGATTTATCGTTTCTGGCTGTTTAAAAATTAAGCAATGTGCACCCCACGGACGAAATAACCCTTTTTCTTGCAAAACCATGCTTTGACTGGCAAAGTTCCAGTGTGCAACTTAAAAAAGAACGTTTCAGCCGTTGCCGGCACCTTCATTCTCTTCACCCTCTTCAGTACATTCCTGCCAGGGCCTCCCCTATATATGGCCCTAGATGGGGTCCGGAAGAAGAACGTCGCAAAAATCTTTGTACAACTTTTTTCTTTTGCACATTTAATATATATTCTTTTGAAAACCTTGCAGAAAGAAATCGCACACTTTGAACAATTTCTCTAAAGTAACCAAAAATACCTCCCGTGTAACATTCGGTTCGCACAACAAAATCTGGCTGTGCACGTCCAAGCCTAATTTGGCAGACAGTGAACAAAAATGAATCATGAACGTCACGCAGGAACAGAAATCTGCTGACAATCTGCTGCAAAAAAAAGATGCCCTAACCCCACGCCGCCATCCTTGTTTTGTGTGGGCTTCAAGATGGGAAAGATGCAGCCGCGCGACACCGCCAAGCCACAGGAAGCCGGGAAATATTTCTGCATATTATGTTACGACCGCATTTATAATGGAACATGTTTCGAAGTGTACAGGCCATTGCTGCCGGTATAAAAGTTACAACTTCTTGACCATCGGATCATGCTGCCCGCTTTCACGACTTGCAACTAATGTTCTCGATGCCTATGCGCACTATTGTGCACTGGAACCATTTTAACATGTGGAATCTCACAGCGCACGCAAATTTAGAGGCGCCGGCTCTTCGGTCCTGCTCTGCTACCCTGGGCGTAATTGTCGCTGAACACAGAGCTGCAGCACAAACCTTGAAGGAAAAACGTGCGAAGAAGCTTGAAATCTGACAAGCGCAGCAGGGGGGACCCTATATTGCTGATAACTAAATCTTATTTGTGTGTAAACATTTCGGGAAGCGTTGCGATGATCGAGGGCTCGGTTGGTTTATACGCAGTGCAAGCCGGAGCGCAAAAGCTTCAGAAACACGTAAAATATTATGCATTACAAGCGCTCTGCTTTTTTTTTTTGTTCCTTTACGGGCCTATCGCTCGGTAAATTACTCTCTTCGTCGTTTTATTTATTTCAGCTGTGGCCGTCATTTATTGTGAGCCGATGGTCGATTGCGAGTACCCTGTTGCCATGGTGGCCCCTGAGGGATGCTCGAGGCCGCTGGCCGCTTCGGCTCGCTAGCAATCACGGAGTCTCCACTTACGTCATAGTGTGCGTCACTCTACCTGAATACGTAGTCGGAGGAAACAGTTTGAATTCGACCGGCGGGAACAAGAAAAAAACCTCAACTTCTTTCGTAATATCTCAGCAAATATTCGATTTTTTTGGTGCTGGATATGCGGCGTCAGTATCACCAAACGTAGTTTATTATATTTTCATAGCATTTTTGGGTATCTTTAGTCTACCGTTAATCTGTTCAAATTCGCGCATGATGGTCACCTGATTTTTCTGTAATTGTTTTATTGTTTCCATTAAGGCCTCGAATTCGGATGGTCCGGGAGGGCCCGGGTTAAGCTTGACATCACCAGAAATCAACAGCATGAGGTCACACAGTGCTGCGAGCATTTGAGCGCCGCAACATGCACGAAACAATCCTCGCCATTTCAAGCTGTCGGGCACGACACCGCTATCAAGCAGCGGTTACTACTATAATATATCATCATCATCATCATCATCATCAGCCTGACTATACCCACTGCAGGGCAAAGGCCTCTCCCGTATTTCTCCAAATAACCCGGTTCTGTGCTAGCTGCATCTACTTGACCTCTGCGAACTTTTTAACCTAATCCGACCACCTAACTTTCTGCCGCCCCCTGCTACGCTTTTCTTCCCTTGGAATCCAGTTTGTTACCCAAAGCGACCATCGGTTATCCTCTCTTCGCACTACATGTCCTGCCCATGCCCATTTCGTCTTCTTAATTTCCACTAGAATGTCGGTAACTTGAGTTATTTCTCTGACCTACTCGGCACGCTTCCTATCTCTCAATGTTACCCCTACCATTTTTCGTTCCGTAGCCCTCTGCGTTGTCCTCAACTTAAGTAGAACTCTCTTGGTTAGCCTCCACGTTTCAGCCCCATAGGTGAGTACAGGCAAGATGCAGCTGTTGTATACTTTCCTCTTGAGCGATACCGGTAAGCTGCTAGTCATAATCTGCGAGTGCTTGCCAAATGCGCTCCATCCCAATCATATTCTTCTTGTTATTTTCTTTTCATGGTTCGCAGATAATATTCTTTAAAAGGGCTCAAATAACTCAAATAACTAACCTGTGACGTCAGAAGAGCGTTCAATATAGTTCGCTGAGTGGTGTCGTGCCCCGTCTAGCTTGCATCGGTGGTCGGTGTAAGTAGATAGCACTCGTCAGGTTCCATGATTGGTAACGTAATTGATGAACGTTGCCAGGTGTGGATAGGATCCGTGCGTCAAGTTTGGGATGTGGTGCCGGGGCACACGATCGGGTGCTGTCGAAGGAATCCAGTGTAAAAGTTCGGGAGCAGAAACGAAGCAGGCAGGCGCAGTTAGGTTCCAGAAGGGCATGTGGTGACAAGCAGCCAGCATAACAGCGCCTAAAACGTCAGCAGAGGGCTCAACATGGTTCGCTCAAGTACGACATAATCGACTGGCGTTCTAGAGACGCCAAAGTGATTCTCAGCCTGGACTTGACAAAGGCTTTTGATAAAGTTGAACATGAAGCGATCCTCCACGGTCTCCAAGAAATTGGAGTATGTGCCCGAACATACAAGTACATCAAGGACTTTTTTGTCAAACGGAACTGCCTTCATAAGTTTCAAGACATTCAGTCCCCACAGTGAGTTAGGCAGCAGGGGGACGCCGCAGGGCTCGGTTCTCTCCCCGTTAGTTTTCAACGTGACGATGAGTGGCCTCCCAGAAGCTCTGAGCAGCATACAGGGGCAAAATGTCCGTATTTATGCAGATGACATCAATCTCTGGAATAACCAGGGTAGTGATACGAGCATTGGGAAGCGCCTGCAGGCGGCAGCGGACACTGTCGTAGAGTACGCTGCCAGTGGGGGTCTTACATGCTCGCCGCAAAAATTGGAATTATTCATCGATAACCTGAAGTCACTCCGATGCAAGCGCAGCTGGGAATTTGACATTAAAGTAGAAGGGAAACCAGTTCCAAAGGTAGATCAAATGAGAATCTTAGTAGTATTCATTGAGGAGAATGGATATAATGATGGAACAATAAAAAAGCTACAGGGATTCGCCACGCAAGCTATTGACATATTTAGAAGGATCGGGTTGAAAGGACAAGGCCTGAAGGAAAGAAGCTTGCTTAAACTAACCCAAGCTTACGTGATAAGTCGCGGGAGCTATTTCATACCGTTCTTAACCATCAGGTCGGAGGAGAAGAAGAGATTAGGCTCTCTCATTCGACGGTGCATAAAGAGGGCCCTATGCTTACCAATTACCACATCCACAGAGAAGCTCCTTTCTATGGGAGTGCACAATAGCTGGGACGAAATAGCGGAGGCTGTCAGAGTTTCGCAGCTGGAAAGATTAAGTCGAACGACCACGGGCAGAACTATACTCGAAATACTAGGCCTGCAGACAGATAGGGGACTACGAGAAAATCGAGTATCCCACTGGACTACCGAGAAAATCTAATAATTTCTCCCTCACTCCTAACATGCATCCCAAATTCAACACAGGGAGGAGGGAGAAGAGAGCAGAAGCACCAATCAGACGCTTCGATTCGATGAACAGCAAGTCGTTTGCGTACATGAGGCGGCAAGTGGCAAAACGGGGGCGGCGGTCGCCTCGGTGGCCGACAGCCGAGGTGCCCCGGTATCAGCCGCCACCATTAGAAGCTTTAACGCCGAAACGGCTGAAGGAGTTGCAATAGCGCTCGCTTCCGTCGGAACGCAAGCCAAGTTTATAATCAGCGATAGCAAAACAGCTATTTGGAATTTTGGAAAGGGTTGGGTCTCGCCGGAAGCGGCAAGTATTCTGGGCAGTAGACGACTAAACAGGGAAATTCGCCAAATTTGGACCCCTGCACACACGTCCGTTCCTCGACCCATGAGTTAGCCCGAGCTCTACTTCCGGGTCACTGTGGAGCCGCCCGACTGCCGGAACATGGACGAGCGTCTGCAAAATTATACGAAGATTCCTTAAAATTACAGGTTAAGCAGGAGACTGCGGCCACCACTGGATAAAAGTCTAAACTATAGTGATGCAGTCGCATGGCAGCGCCTGTAAGCTGGGAACTTTGTAAATCCGGTCTGGGCATATTATGTCCTGATGGACGCTAGAAAAAACGATAAATCACTGTGGGGAGACAAGGACCCTCGACCATATAATCTGGGAATGTGGTAGCTCCCCAGGGGCTAAAACAAATATAAATTGTAGAGAAGCCTGGGAAGCCCTGCTGCTGAGCGAGGTCCCTGCTCCACAGCAACAAGCCATCCGCCTGGTGGAAGAAGCCGCGAAGAGCCAAAACCTCTTTGCCTGCTTCTGATCGCGGAGGTCTCGGTTCCTATCCCTTAGGCCTGCGTGCTGCGGGCAGGGATTGGGGGCCTCCTTATCTGGTGGAAAAATAAAAATCACATCGCTGAGTGGTGTCCTGATGTTAGTTGGGGCTGCGTGAAAGTTACGTTACAGGTATCCCAGCTTTGTTATTATTATGCTCAATGTGCGCATTCCTGCTAAGGTTAGACGTAATATGAATTGCCAGGTATTTATATGTTGTAACTAGTTCAAGTAGCACGCCGTTTAGAGCATATAAGATAACATCACTACTGACACTAGAAATGCGCACAAGTTTGCACTTGTCAGCATTCAACTTCGTATTCCAAGTTTTACACCATGACAATATTGCGGTAAAGTCACTTTGAATCATGTGCTGGTCCCTACCATTTGTTATTTCCCGAAAAAGAACGCAATCATCAGCAAAAACTTGGACAAAAGAAGAAAGATTACTGGGTTGGTAAACATGAGGAATAGCAGGGGCCCCAAGACGATGCCTTTGGGTACGCTGGAAAGAACAGGGTCGAATTAACTTCGCTGACGGCAACGAATTGCTGACGGTGAGTAAGAAAAACTTCGAGCAATATAAGGCTATAAGTATCTAATCCTATCGTGCGCAGCTTGGCTAACAAAATATGAAGAGAAACTTTATTAAATGGCTTTGCGAAATCAAGGAAAATAAAGTCTGCGATAGAGCGACGGTCCTAAATTGCGTGAAGTTTCTGTGTGAATAAGAGTAGCTGTGTTTTGCAAGAATAGGACTTTCTGAAACCGTGTGAGAGAGATGAAAAAGCGAGTTAGATTCAAGGTAAGTGATATCATGTGAAAAGAGTATGTGCTCGAAGATTTTGCATAGAATGCTGGTAATAGATATGGGTCGGTAGTTAAAAGGCGAGTGTTTATTACCAGATTTATACACAGGATCCACTTTACCTATCTTTCAGTCGCCCGGTATTTCACCATTGCCCAATGATTGCTGAAATATTTTAGTTAGGGCAAGGGATGAGTATATTTAGTACTTTTCAGGAATTTAGCAGTTATGCAGTAAATACCTGCAGCGAGGATGCCTTAAGGCTGTCAATTATTTTAACAATACCGTGAGGATAGATAACTGCAGGATACATTGGGAGGTAGTTGTAATGAGGCATTTCAGGCAAATCCGTAGACTCAGTACTTGAAAGGAAGTGGAAAATACATCATTCAGCACATTTGCACAGTCAATCAGATACAGGTTCGTCACTCAAGTTCGTTAATACTAAACTAGACGTTTCCGAGGGGTTAATGGCGCTTCAAACATTCTCGGATTATTAAGCAACATATCCGGTAGTGTGACGTTCAGATAATTGGTTTTAGCGTTCTTGACAGCAGAATTATAAATGTCAGCCGCAGTGCGATAACGGGTCCAGTGATGTTCAGTGTGAGATTCTTTACCTGATCGGAAGAAACGTTTCTTACGGTTAGATAAGCGTTTAAGATGTGCATTATACCAAGGTGCATACAGATGATAAGATATAACGCGAGTGGTTATGAAACGGTTGGTGAGATCTAATATTTGTTCTTGAATGAGAGCCAGTTTGTGTTCACCGATCGCGTGTCGAATTCGTCGAAAAACGTTTGTAGGAAAGTACCTAATTCATGATTAATTTTGTGGAAATCAGCGCGATGATACATGTGTATTGTTCTAGTGTGACCAGTAGCTTTTGTATAGAAATTTTCACTGAAATGTTTAGCAAAGAGTGATCGCCTAATTGGGACATGTGGGTACTTTCTGAACACAGTTCTGGGCTTGTTGTTAGTACGAGGTCGAATGTACTTGCTGTATATTGCAGTAACTCTTGTAGGCTGAGTAACGATCTGAGTAAGGGTAAACAGCGCGAGCATGAGTTAGTGAATTCCCTACATTGTGTCGAATATGAGAAAGGTTGCACCAATGACCAATCGATGCTCGGAAAGTTGAAATCGCCCAGTAGAAAGATTGAGGACGAAGGGTGACGCGTTATGACAACATTAATGGCATCATGAAGCTCGGCAACAAATGTTCGGCGGTCGATAGCATGCGCCTAGGATTACTCGGCGGTAACCTCGTAGAAGAGATACCCATATCATTTCTATGCTTAATGTTATGTGAACGGATTACGGCTCAATATTTTTACTAACTGCTATAAGTACGCCACTGCCTTGCCTATCCTTTCTGTCACATCGATAAAAGTGGAAATGATTTGAAAAATCGAATATTTCACAGTCACGTATGTACTCGTGTAGACTAGTTTCAGTTAGAACGATAATGTCTGCGCAGCACGCACTTATGGCAGAGGAGAGTTCTGTACGTCTTTTAATGACACTTTGTATGTTAGGAATAAAACTGATATTTCAGCTACGCTTAGACAACGACCACTAATCCTTGGTAAGCGTTAGTTAGATTTGACAGGACTAGATGAAGCGGGAGGAGATGAACGCACGTGTAGGGTTCTCGGCTGGGTGCGTTCTGTGGCAATCTGAATTGTATTATCGCTGACAGGGATCATGTAGGATCTGTTATTCACGACTAACTTATTTTATTATTTTAAAAGATGGGGAGCCGGGCAGTGATTTGGCAAAGCCACCCAATTTCGTGCGTGCTTGACACGTAGCAAACGAATAATCTTTAGCCACTCGAATATCATCTTCTTTTATGTAAGAGTGGAAGCGTGGGCGAGTTGGTGATGGTTCGATTGGTGCATAGCGCTAAAGAGACAAGGACACAGCGAGACACACAGGACGGGCGCCCGTCCTGTGTGTCTCGCTGTGTCCTTGTCTCTTTAGCGCTATGCACCAATCGTTCTTTTATGTCCTGTTATTATTTCAGGATTTTTACTCTTGTTTTGAAGCTGCTGAATTTCGCAATCAGGGGACGATATTCAGAACTAGAATACCTTCCTAATCGATGAGCGCGATCAATATCGTTAGGTGAGAGTTCGCTGCCAGCGTATTTGGACGCCCCATTTAAAAGCTTTTTTTCGTTTCATCCCATTTTTTTTGTTCGCGGTCACCAACGATGCCATGAAACATTGAGTTCTTTCTTCGGCTCTGGTTCTCTAATTCCCGAATTCGCGCCTGCAGCAGTTGAGTTTGTTCCCGGAGATCCAGAGTGGTGCTTTCAAAATCCTGTTTTACTTCATCTATCGCTTCAAGCGAGCGTTCAACTGTCATAAGCCTGGCATTCATACTGGCGAGGGCAAAATCAATTGTCCACGCCTTATCTCTCATGGTTTTCTTCATTTCTTCGTTACTGGCTCAAAGCGCGACTGACTGTGCCTACAATTCGTTTAAGATACGGAGCATTTCCATATTTTGTTCCGATTGTGTTAATATAACATTAGCTGCATGGCTGTCCCCTTCGCTTGTGGTGTCTTTGGTTGGTTCGTCGGCGATAATTTTGGTACGCGTATGAAAAGGACCTGGATTAACTTCCACATCTCCCGACAATAGCCGAAGAAGACGGCACACGCTTTCAAACTGTCGGCTGCGCGAGGCCGATGTTCGCCTCGTTGCCAGTATCGGCTTGGAAGCCTCTAGAAAAAAGCGCAGTGCATACATTATCTTTCGCGGCATAGACAGCGCACTCGGTCGCACGCACCTTTAAGTTCATCACGTCGCACTGGCACTTACTATAATCCTTCTCGAGCAGCAACATGCGTCGAAACATCTCGCCCGGCACGTCAAACGGTCTTCGTACACCATCCTTCGCCGATGGTCACGTAGAGGCACCGCCGCTACCGCCTCACGAGAATGCCAGCCGTCGCATAGATCGCCGCCATTTTTCCTTTGTGAGCGATCAGAACGAACGCTCACAATCAGCCCGTGGCTAACGTCAAGTGAGCGGGAGCTGTTCATAATTCGGAGTCTGATTTCGTTCACTAAAATCCAGGTTGGGAGCCGCACAATCGTGGCGTACGAATGCGCCAGACACACGATGCACCACGCAGCAGAGTAGGCGACGAAACACAAGAGAGGCACCTGATGAATAACCTGATGAATACCTGATGAATAAACAGCGCCAACAGTCTGTAGCGCTGTTTATTCATCATGTCACCCGTACCAACTTGTCCAGATGTCTCTACTATCACACAATACACATAAACAAGCACAATGCCTCAGGGCCAGACACGTGATATTTTTGGTTTGTTGGGTTTAACGTCCAAAGGCGGCTAAACTTTTCGCCCAAATCCTTTCGCCTCCATCGAAAAGCGGTCGCCGAGGCCGGGATCTTATTCCAGCATCTTTGGGTGCAGTAGGGCACAGTAGCCGAGCGCCCTACTACTGCACCACCACGGCGGGATACATGACATTTTTGTATTTCGCGGGCTTTCTTTTGAGCGTGGAAAAAATGATACACGTGAAGCTTTCTTTAGCGGATATTAATGCAATGGGGGTTGCAGAAGGGGCTCTCCAACTTTGCACATTACATTTGTTGTCTAAATTCAATATTCAGTAAATTAGAAACAATATATTAATTAATATTTAGTCAACTGCAAAAAAAAAACAACCCTGTGGTGCGCCAGATGGCTGGAAGCTGTATACAAGTGGGTTTTCTAGCCTAAATCAATTGTTTTATTTTTAACTCTTGGCTAAAGTTAGCTTGGACACCCTGTAGATATGTCGTTCCTGTGTTCTCTGAAACAAGGTTGATAGTTGAGCGCGTTTTTCCGCGTCGTCATGTAGTTTGTTGCCCTTTCTGCCAACGTCGTTCGGGAGAGCTGCTTCCCTTTGGGAGAGCTGGAAAAGACCGGAGTTTTGCTTTTCATGACAGCTGCGGGTACAGCTGCCGGTTGGCGGGTGCATTGATCGTGCATGCGCTCGCATTCGAAGCACAGCAGGGAGACGCATCGCTTGTTCTGGGCTCCATTCGCACGTAAGCCGCTCCTCACATCCTAAGGCACAACGCGTATAGACGACACAACGAGCGTATTGTCGTCGAATATTTCGCGCTGCTGACTTACGTCAGGCCGCGGTAACGTCTAGGTGAGTGCGGGCCGTGTTGAGGCCGTGTACGCCGGTACTGGAGTTTTTTGTCCAGCAATGCTACCAACTGGCCCAAAAGCTCGTTTTACTCAAGTTCTGTACGGGATATGTTGTCAGGCACAACCGAAACTGATTTACATTAACGTAGATTTCAATTACGTTGTAATTAATGTAGTGGGTTGCCGATGTTAATCCGTACCTAATTTATTTTAATTACCACTCACTTCAGTGCAGTGAATTATTTCTCTAGTGCAGTCTTCTGGCAATGTAGTTTAATACTTCGGCCAGTAATTTCGGATAATTACACTCCAAATTACTTTATATTGATACGCGCTGCTTCTATGAGGGTCCTCTAGAATTCTCGTGTAAAGGGGAAGCGAGGCAAGACTGCGTCGCCAAGCCAGCCACGCGCACAGACAAGCATGCAGCTTAGATCCCAGGACCGCCTTGCCTTGTTATATTGAACAAGTTGATCTGGTTCCTCCTACTAACGTGGCCACTGGCGGGTTTCGACAGTGCGTCTGTCGGGTCGCGGGCCAGGTATCCGTTAAAAATCGAGTCAGGTATCCGTTTATGCCTATTGCTTCAGTAATTACTTGGTGAATCCACCACATGGCTCTGCCGGAAATGTTGGGTTAACTGAAATCACAAAATTACTGCAAAAAAATTGATATAATACTTGAGGTCGCACCTTAGAAAATAAGGGCTGATAGGTGGATCCACTTTCTTCTCAATACGGTCTACAACATGCGAGCGCTGCGTATTGCCGTTCCCCGAAACTGCAACAACAGAAGTGCCAGGTGCGTCGACTCAAAAATAAAACACAACCTTATGTTTTTTTGGTGCATTAAGCACAGTACGGAAACTGAAATGCAATATTATAAAATTGTTTTCTGAAATAAAATTGCTGTAAAGAGCGTAATACATCAGTGGCGTCTGTCGCGCCATCTTTGCGACGTTGAATAAGTTAACTTGAAATATTGCCGCCGCGCAAATCCGTAAAAAAAAGAGTTTAAAGAATGTTAAAAGGCGATTGTTGCTGAGAGCTGTCTCTGAACGCAACCTAAAGGTAACATACACTCACTGAAGACACCAATTTATTACGGTGAAAGTAATTGTATAGTGTAACCATTCTCATACCGTCACATCCTAGCTGCGTTCGTGGGTTTCGCTGTTGTTAAGAACACAAACATGAAATTATGAAATTTAAAGGGGAACATAAACTAGGAAATATGGTTGCAATTTATTTGAATGTTGTGAATGGAAAAAATAAAAACTTGTAGTTACAGAAATCGAACACGATGTCTTACAATCAGGTACGTGGCGTTACTTCATTGCGCCACAGAAGCGATGGGAAGTGCGGTCTTTAAATGCGCTCTTTTTCCTTTTCATTCAACGTACTAAAGATGGCGCTACGGACGCTGCTGGCACGATCAGAGGATTAGCGCGAAAAAATGTAATCCAGGAATCTATTTTAATGCCGATGCATTTTAATTTGTGCACTGCAATGTATACTCAAAAAACATTAGCTTTATTGACTTCCTTCATGTTGTGTTTTATTTTTTAGTGACGCCACCCGGCACTTCCGTTGCTGCAGGTATCAGAGAATGGCAATACGCGCCAGCGCTCCTTTGTTTCCAGTGAGCAAAAGTGGCAATGTAGTTTGAAAGACGTTAGTTCTCGTGGGTTTAGTACGGATACAAAAGCTGGATGACAAGAAAGGCGTTTGGCTGAACGGAAAATTGCGTTCTTGGTTGCTTGGTCGTTTTTTTCTTGTTAGATGAGAATAAACGATGGAATAACCGTATTGATTGTGAAAGCGCAAAAAACGCAGGGGCAATACCAAAAGCCAGACACACGAGCGCTTACTTCTAACTGATTTCATTTCATGCGAGCAGCAGAGTTTTGTAGTCAAGAAAGAGATAGTAGGAGCTGGCGATTATTGTGCGAGTCATCCGTTTATCATATTGTCAAGAAAGAGATGGTGTATCTTGCATCTTTTAAATGGGCAGCTCGATAAGGTTTCCCGTCACTCTGAGGTTTTAGCTTCGCATGCGCCTGTGACTTCAAGTGTATAAAATTGTGTTTCTCGTATGCAGGAAAATCAGTTGGAAGTAAACGGCCGTGTGTTTGTCTTTTGCTGTTGTCCGTGTTTTTTATGCCTTTCACGATCAACGTTGCCAACCGCACAGTAGGCAAGCGCCGTAACCACTGGACCACCCCGGCGGGGCTATTGGGACATACCGGTCGATGAGTCCTCTGTGACTTAATCGTTCTAATTTCCTTGCACTGTTCCGTTATCAAATGTGTCTAAAAAAGTATAATGAAATTAGAAAGTTCATTGTTAATGACTTGAATGTTTGCTTTACTATCATTTTGAATAGGCTCTGTTGTTCTTACATTTTCTGTGGGAAGATTGATTATTTAAAAATAAAGAGACAAGTGGTCACTTAAATAAGTCTGAAGCAGGTATGGTCGAGGTATTAATAATAAATCCAAGGTATTGGCGGTGTGGCGCGGTTTCTGGTTGGTTGCTGGGTTGACAACCTGAACTAGAGAGCGTAGCAAAACAAAGGTCGGAAAGCTCGTTAACTTCGTAATAGGATGGAAGAAAAACTCATTGATGAGAAAACCGCTCTGTGCTGGGAGGATTCAAAGCCCTCCAGAAGGAATAAAGACGCCCTCGGAGGATGTTTTGCAAACGAAATCGAAGATATCATGACCCTCTGTAATGAATGTAGAGGGAGGGGAGAGTAGCCTCACAAAATGAAACTTCCAGGTTAGATTGAAGTGCAATATGACGAGAAAATACCTGGAGAAATCGCTAGCAAAACGCCTCTACCCAGACGATGTGCGTGGTCATGGCAGTGACCGGGAGGCGTCGTAAACTTTTCTTTGTCAGTTGGTCGAGAATGAAGCCAAATCTCATCTCATTGATGTGGGAGTTGCATGTACATCGATAATAGAATGCAGCACGTCACGAGTGTTAAGTATGGTCCTAACATATGCGTAAAATATAGATCCACACGCATTAGTGCAAAAATGGTCACGCACCATCGTGGATGCGATATATTTAATGGGACTGCCATGCCTTCATCATTTGTTATTGGTTCACTACTTGCCTGTCTTACAGCGTTCAGACGGTCTTCTTTGACAGTCTATATTTCTTCTTGTTAACGACTAGTTCCTCCTACATCAACTGAAATTTGGGCAGGCCGGAAAAACTTCTGGCAAACTCAATGAGCTTAGCGAGATTGTAGCGCAGAGCAAGACAGGACACAAGAAGTAACGTTCAACATGAGCCGCTAACTTCCAACAAATTTTATTTCACACATGCAGCACATTTATACGCCAAAGACATGACATCACGTGGGCTAACAGTATCTTTGCCTGAGAACCGAGAGTTCCGTATTACATAAAAAAATAGAGATGTTAACACATATCTCTCCGGATGCATTTATCCTTTCTGCTTGAAATATTATTCGTGAGTTCATGTTAATACTTCTTGGTAGTACAGCAGTTTGCTCAAAATATTTCTTGCACGTTCTCGACTTGCATGAAAGAATGTGGTCCGACAAGTGTACTCTCTTTCTCGTTCTTGATTTTAAGTGCATGTTTGATTAATCGCTCACTTAGGCACCTCCCTCTCTGTCCGATGTAACAGCCCCTACAAGGTAAAGGTACCTTATAACAACACCTTTATTGCAAATTCGTTCCAGCTTATCTTTGCAGCTTGTATGTTGTAAATTACAATTTTGTACCACAGGAGATTCATGGATTAAAAAAAAGGACAAATTCATCACTTTTTTATCGAAACGTCCAATCTTTAAGAAACAAAATAAAATTAAATTCATGCTTTGCTGAAAGTCTTTGGAATGTGTTTCACTTTGCTCATGCTTACCAGGAGTGCAAACTGCTGGGCTAATTGGGTCATATTGCATAAAAAGAGAACCAGCGAATACAGACGCAAGACAAGAACAAAGAAGGCACACACCACAACGCTGGACTTTAAACTGATTTACTAAGATGAAGAATTACTCCTTTTAAAATAACTTCCTGCCTGCGCACACACCCTACAGACAATACACTTTGCGCACCACATGGTGAAATGGCTACTGTAATGATAAAAACTTGCACTCCTTTTCGGTGATAATCACGGACGGATCACTGACGCATTTCTGCTTATTCTTTCTGATCAGGAAAGCTTCCAATAGCTCACGCTCACGTTTGGATTTCCCCCGACCGATAATGCTGGCAGTGTGAAAACTAGGAGAATATTTGCAGTCCTTGACATGCAAAGCTAAATTGCTGCCTGTGCCACTGCCCAAAGTTGTGCGATGTTGCCTTGGGCGCTCGTTCAAGCTTGCTCCGGTTTGGCCAATGTAGATTATCCCGCATGACAACGGGATTGAATACACCACGCCCACTGCGCATGTGGTGAACATAGTCTGGTGTTTCGTCTTGCAAACACCAGTTCTGCGCAGGTCAGCAGAGATTTGGGCGCACAAACCGGACAATTTGCAGGGAGCAGAAAATGCCATAGTGACACCAAATTTTTTAGCACCTTTTTCCAGACCATGTGAAGTCTTGTGGAAGTAAGGAATGACTTCCAACTTTCTTGATTCCACTTCTACTGGCCTGGCAGCCTTCGAAGATAACTTCAGTTTTCCTTAAGGATTCCCCCACTGCCAGCAAAACCGAGGGAGGAAACCCAGAACATTGTAGCCGTTCAACCTGCTCCGCCAGACATTGCTGCATCACATGGGGGCAACTCTTCTTTAAGGCATATAAAAAACACAAAACACTAACTTAGAATGGGCCTAATAATGCATACTTCTTGGCGGCTTCCTGACCGGGCCAGGACCTTGGCGAGCCACTCGTGTGAGTCGGTATTATGACTGCCAGTAAGAGGCCTATATTACATGAAGGCTGCCACCATGAGCCGCTGCCCAGGAGGACATATTTTAACTACGATTACTTCACTGAACCCATTACTTAAATCAGGATTTTGTAATTCGGTTGCTTTACATTCGTTTCTGATAAGAAGAGCAGCTTGACCCTGTGCAGGTTGGTTTCCTTTGTTCTGGTGAAGTATGGTAGGCTGCTCAAAGGTACGGTCACCCCGAATAGTGCAAGGCCCTCTTGTTTCTTTCAAAAGGATGACCAGAGGCCTCAATTTTCTCACTTGTTCTCTTAAGGTAGGTCCAGTCTGTGGGAAACTTCTGCAGTTCTATTGTAGACATATTGGTCTCATTCTTATTGCGCCTCTACGGGCTTACGTCTTTTAGGCTCATCGTTTTGGTGCTGGGTACTTTTATGCAACCCTATAAAAATTATTCAATCTGTCAATCTGAGTCTGTATCGCGTTGGTTATACCTTGTAACTCGTCCCGCAGGCTCTTTTATAGACGCTGTGTCTTGTTGTGTCGCTCTTGCCTCATGATGCTCAGCATTTGCGCATACGCCGAGTTTTGCGCGGTGCCTTCGTCGTCTGCTGAGTTTTTGGCGTTTGAGTCAGTGGTGTTTCGGTGTGTTGGGGCTGTATGAAGTTTTCAGTTGTTTTACTACTGGACGACCGTACGGGCCGGCTCTTCGAACGCATGCGTTGCATCCGCCCAGTGGGCGAGACTGAAGCACGTTGGCGCTGGGCTTGAGATGCACGAACGTCTTGTTCCAATGGTAGCCTTGCAAGGACTTTCTCCAGCATTTATCGAAGTTGCTGATTTTCTTTTCGCAACTCTTCCAGTTGTTAGTACACAGGGGGCAGCGCAGTTTCCGTCGACGAGTTCTGTCACGTCTTGTCTGCCCACGTAACTTCTCTCTTAACTGTATCCCTACCGAGTGTAACCGCAGGAACGCGAAGTGATTGCTCCACAGATAGACTAGATGTTAAATGACGGTGTCACACAGCCATCGAGGAGCCCCTGTGCTTCACCTGTAGTTCTCGTCAAGAAGAAATACGGAAGTTTAAGGTTCTGTGTGCACTACCGCAAGCTCAATCTGGTCAAACAAAGACGTCTACCAACTGCCACGCTTTAATGACTCATTAGAGCGGCATTGCCACGCGCGGTACTTTTCATCGCTTGATCTTCTTAAGAGCGGTTACTGGCAGACCGAAATTGATGAACGTGATCGCGAGAAGACGGCATTTGTCAAGCCCGATAGACTTTAGGAATTCAAGGTCCTACTTTCGGATTGTGTTACATTGTGATTGTGCTCGGAGGTCCTACCTTTCGGAGCGACATTTCGGCGAATGATGGACGCAGTTTCATCTGGTTTTAAATGGCAGACGTGTCTAGTCTACCTGGACGACGCTGTTGTGATTTCGTGAACATTCGAGAACCATCTGTAAAGTCTCTCCACTGTGCTACGGGCTATCAAATCTACCGGCCTCACGTTAAAACCCCAACAGTGACACTTTGGTTATGAAGAGCTCCTGTTCTTGGGCCACGTCGTCAGCCATCGAGGTGTACGACCCGATCCCGCTAAAACTGAAGGTGTCACCAAATTCCCTACTCCGTCCGACAAGAAGACAATTCGCCGTTTCTTGGGCCTCTGCGCCTGTTACCGCGGGTTTAATGAAAACGTTTCGCGCATTGCCGCTCCGTTGACAGGTCTCACCCGAGATGTCACCTTCACTTGGACAGACGAAGAACAAAAGGCATTCGACGAGTTACGGCACCGCTCGCAGGCAACACCTGTGGTTCCCCATTTCGATGCGCGTGCCGAGACTCTGGTCCACACTGATGCCAGCAACGTGGGTCTCGGTGCTGTACTCTTCCAGTGGCAAGACGGTGCCGAGCGAGTTATCGCATACGCCAGCCGGACTTCGTTCCGTCCCGAATCGACCTATTCCACCACCGAAAAAGAATGTATGGCTGTTGTATGGGCGGTGATGAAATTTCGTCCCTATCTTTATGACCGGCACTTTCAGGTCGTGAGTGACCACCACTCTCTTGGCTGGTTAATGAGCTTACGAGATCCCTCCGGACACCTTACACGATGGAGGTTACGGCTACAGAAGTTCGACATTACCATCGTGTATAAGTCTGGACGTCAGCATAAGGACGCCGACTGCTTGTCCCGTTCACCTGTTTAGGCTGCGCGTGAAGAGAAGAATCAGACTTCCCCTTATCGCAGCCGTCAACGCACTCACTGTTTCGCCGTAGCAACATGATAACCGAGCTCTCGCACCACTCATTGATATTCTGGAAATGCGTAATACAGAAAATCCCCGTCTTTTCGACAGAGCGCCGTCATCGTTTTGCATGCAAAGCTGTGTGATACAAAATCAACTTCGCTCCGACGGGAAGAGATTATCTGCTCGGCGTGCCACAGTCTCATCCCAACGAAATCTTGCAGGCATGTCATGACGAGCCCACCGTGGGTCACTCGGAGTGTGCTCGAACTCTGGCCCGAATTAAGAAGAGTTGTTACTGGTCAAATCTTGCTGCCATAATGCGACATTATGTACGAACGTGCCGTGATTGCCAGCGACGGAAAACCCCGCCTGCAAAACCGCCTGGTTTACTGCATCCTGTTCAACTGCCAAGATACCCATTTGAACAAGCTGGCATGATTCTGTTGGGCCATTTTCCAAATTATGATTAGGGCAAGAGGTGGATAATTGTCGCTACATATTACCTCACGCCTTACGCTGAAACAAAGACCCTCCAGTGCGGCCCGGCAATCGAGGCAGCGAAATTTTTCATAGAAAGCATCGTCCTGAGGCATGGTGCCCCTACAGTTATAATGAAGGACCTAAGCAATGATTTCACTGCCAAGCTACTGGAATCTGTCATGCAGCTGAGCGGCACTACCCATCCAAGGTAAACCGTCTATCATCCACAGAATAATGGCTTGAGATAACGTCTGAAGAAGACTCTCGCCGACATGATGTCCTTATACGTGTATGTTGAACATCGGTTTTGGGATGACGTCCTGCCGTACGTCACATTTCCGTACAACACGGCGCAGCAGGAAACACAAATGACACCGTTCTCCCTATTGTGTGGCCGCGAAGTTTCGACAATACTGGAAGCCATGTTTCCCCATGACGGCCTTGACCTCAAAGTTGGCACCGAGGAGTTTACTCAGCGCGCAGAAGAAGCGCGACAGCTGGCGAGGGCCCGCATCCTGAACCAGCAAGGCCGAGACGCCCAGCGTTATAATCACCGCCACCGTGCAATGACTTTCGAACCGGACCCCAGAGTGTGGCTCTAGACTCCTATTCGACATTGTGGACTATCCCAGAAACTTCTGAAACAGTACTTCGGCCCATATGAACTGCTCCGTCAGCTTAGTAACGTCACAGACGAAGTGCTTCCGGATGGCTTTTCTACTACTCGTCGCCAGCAGAAACCCGAGGTTGTTCACGTCGTGCGCATGAAGCCATACTTTTAGCGAGACCTACCCTAGAGGATTAGCACACCACCTTATCGCATGATTCTTGCTTGCTTTATTTTTTTCTGCTTTCGCATTCATCCGGTCGACGTTTTTTCAGAGAGGGGGGTAATGTAGCGTGTGCAACAGCAGCCGCTGGGAGGCTGCTCATCGCGAGTCTCATGCGCTGACTTGAAGAAGTGGCCCCGTGACGTTCGATTAGGAGAGGCTGAAGTTTGGTGCTGACCGTATCTCGGTGCTCTGGACCTGCTTTGCTGTGCCTGTTGGACCAACCCCCATTAAAACCAACCTTCTGGGTATGGACCTAAACGGCTACGTGACAATATGTAGATATAAACGCAACAAGATCTTCTAACCTCCATACAACATCAGGAGTGCCCCAAGGAGGTATTCTTGGACCTTCACTGTTTTTATTTTATAGAAATTGTCGTCAAGAGCTCGAGTGATATTCAGGATTTGTCATTTGCGGAGGACGCTACCTTCTTTGTCACAGGTACCTCCGAAACCGACGTTGAACGCAAACCTAGTCATGCACTAAATCAAATGCACTCGAGGGCAGATGCAAACACTGCACATAAATTCAACAAAAACACACATTCCGTTATACCTTCAGAAGTTATCTACACCTCTGAAAACACTATTGAATAGCCAACAAACAGAGTTTCTTAGTTTTGTAAGAACGCTGGGAATTATCTTTTCAACCATTATAACTTGGAATGCTCACATAGAACACATCTGTTCGAAAGGTTTCTTAGCTCTAGGTATACTGGCGGGCTTTCGACATTTTTCTATTAAGGGCAAAAATGTTGCTCTGCGACGCGTTAGTACAGACTTATATTCGATACTGCAGCTTGGTTCGGGGCAGAACAGGTGTAACAAATCTTCATAAATTCTATTCGCTGCAGAAAAAATTGCTGAGGTTTTATAATCATCATCAGCCTGATTATACTCACTGCAGGGCGAAGGCCTCTCCCATATTTCTCCCTTCAACCCAGTTCTGTGCTAGCTGCATCCACTTGACCCCTGCGAACTTCTTTACCTCATCCGCCCACCTAACTTTCTGCCGCCCCCTGCTACGCTTTTCTTCCCTTGGAATCCAGTTTGTTACCCTCAGCGACCATCGGTTATCCTCTCTTCGCACTGCATGTCCTGCCCATGTCCGTTTCTTCTTTTTAATTTCCACTAGAATGTTGATAACTTGAGTTATTTCTCTGACCCACTCTGCACGCTTCCTATTTCTTAATGTTACCCCTACCATTTTTCGTTCCATAGCCCTCAGGGTTGTCCTCAAATTAGAACTCTCTTGGTTAGCCTCCACGTTTCATCCCCTTAGGTGAGTAAAGGTAAGATGCAACTGTTGTATACTTTCCTCTTGAGCGATACCGGTAAGCTGCTAGTCATAATCTGCGAGTGCTTGCCAAATGCGCTCCATCCCAGCTGAGGTTTAGCTTTAGTTAAACCCGGAAGGTTGCGTAAGCAATCAGCCCGTTCTTCCGGAGTCTCTTCTGCACGCCATTTTCCTCATCACGCTTTAACCTCCTGGCAGCCTCTCGCAATCGCTCCTTTTCAAGTCTCCCGCTCTTCAGCAATATCCTCGGCTCGCCGCTTTTGCTTGGTCGCATTACGTCGCTCTTGGCTACTCTCTGTACACATTGATATGTGCTCTTCACTCTGTAAGGCAGATAGAAGATTCCATTCGGTATCATCACCAGCCGTCGACGATTCGGTCTCGAGAAAATCACGACGCGCTCGTCTAGCAGCGCCTTGAGCGCGCCGTTTGGCAAGGCGTTGTCCGCGTTCTTCACCCGTCTCTTAGCCCGTTGTTGCTTCGTGGCTGCAGCTAGCCGACATAACGTCTCTTTCTGTTTATCTCAATGCATGTCAAATGGTCGGGCAAAGCGAGCGATCACGCATTTTTTATACTTAGTTTCCACCTCCTCTCCACATTCCGAAACATCTGGCAAGAGCACAGCGCCTCCCCCTCAGCGATGCCAGCGCATCCACTCGGCAGCGGCGCAGCTGTAGCTGCGGCGCGGCGTGGCTACCGACCGGGTTTACCCGACGGCTTGAAGAGGGGCCCCATCTGCGGTCGCTCTAACGGTCAAACGTGGCTACCGGCCGGGTTTACGCGACGGGCTGAAATCTGCCCGGTCTATAGCGAATGTGCCATATCTTTTCCGCGCAAAAAATATATTTATAAAATATGATATCCTTGCAATATTTGCAGTATAATTTTTCAACTAGGCTTCTATTATGCTATAAATACCATTCACAACAACGTCATAAACCCTTAACTGCACTTGGACAATTCAGCGAAAACATCAGCTGCCGTAACATGAGACGCAGTGAAAATTGGATCTCACCAACACAGAGAACATAGTCTATGAACCAGTCTTTAACGCCGTTTTGCTAAACAAAATAAGCCAGACAATTTTGATATTACCAACAATTCAAAACACCAAATCCTGCCACTTCAAATACTGCCGTGAAAATTTCTGTATGTGAAAGAAGCAGACATGAAATTCCTTCTTTATGTTATGTGACACCGATACTGTGAATATTCTAGTTGCTTTTGCTATGTGTTTTTTTTTTTCTTGCGTAGTTTCTTCCATGTGTGTTCGCGCTTAAGTGTGGCTCTGTAGTGTGAAACGTTGACCCTCGCCTCCTTTCTGTACTGCCGCTATCTCAAGGAGTCGGGACCTTTAGTCACGCTGTTACCACAGCTTTTAGTCTCGACTCGTATACTTTGTATGAAAGGAAGACACTTGAACTTATTGATATGGCAATACTATTGACGCAATGTCATCGTCATCATCAGTCGGATTATACCCACTGCAGGGCGAAGGCCTCTCTTATATTCCTCCAACTAATCCTGTCCTGTGCTAGCTGCATCCAATTACCCCTGCGAAATTAACCTCGTCCGCTCACCTAAATTCCTGTCTTCTGCGGTGCTTTCCTTTCCTTGGAATCCAATTTGTTATCCTAAGCAACTATCTGTTATCCTCTCCTCCCAATATATTGTTACGAGGCACGTCGAGATGTTAGGAAGCGATGGTACGTCGTAGCCGCAACAGTTCACCGTCAGGGACACACTCACAGGAGAACCAAACGTAGCTGCAGCGTCGTCTTTCTCCACTAGCTCAGCACTTCCTCATCGTCTCTTTCACTGCGTACCGTAACAATACCCCCCCCCCCCCCCGCGGAAGAAGCACAGTCCCGGTGCGTAGGCTACACAGGTGAGCGCGAGATATAAGGTTTGAGACGGGCGACATGCACGACTTCTGGATGATGGTTTGCAGGAGAGGGGCGGTTCACAGGGATAGTCTCGTACGTCACGTCGGTAACTTGCCGCAACACCTGGTAAGGTCCCACGTAGCGGGGCCGAAGTTCCTCGCACATGCCTACACGTCGAGCAGGGAGCCAGAGGAGTACGAGGGAGCCAGGAGGGTAGCAGGCGTCACGGTGCTGGAGATCGTAACGGTGCTTTTGAGAACGCTGGGACGCACGAAGCCGCTCTCGAGCAATATGACGGGCGGCATCAGCGCGGGCGATGGCATCAGAAGCGTAACTGCAGGAGGAATAGTCAAGAGGCAGTAAGGTGTCGAAGGGAAGTAGAGGGTCGCGGCCGAAGAGTAGATAAAAGGGAGAGTATCCGGCGGTATCATGCCGTGAGGAGTTATAAGCGAATGTTATGAAAGGTAAAGAGATGTCCCAGTCATGGTGACGGTCAGAAACATACATTGATATCATATCGGTCAGGGTACAATTAAGGCGCTCAGTAAGACCGTTCGTTTGTGGATGGTAGGCCGTTGTGAAGTTGTGTCGCGTAGCGCATGAGCGCAGAAGGTCATTAACAACTTTACAAAGGAAGTAGCGACCGCGATCGGTGAGCAGTTGACGAGGAGCACCATGAAGCAAGATGACGTCATGCAAAAGAAAGTCTGCAACGTCGGAGGCACAGCTGGTGGGGATTGCTCTGGTTATGGCATACCGGGTGGCGTAATCGGTCGCTACGGCAATCCATTTGTTCCCTGAAGTGGATGTGGGAAATGCCCCAAGCAGGTCGAGACCAACTCGAGAAAAGGGCTCAGTTGTAACTGCGAGTGGTTGCAGGAGCCCACTAGGGTGAAGAGACGGGGTCCTCCTGCGCTGGCACAGCTCACAGGCGGCGACGTAGCGACGAACAGAGCGGTAGAGGCCAGGCCAGTAGAATCGCCGTCGAACATTGTCGTATGTGCGGGACACTCCTAGGTACCCTGCTGTAGGAGCATCATGAAGGTGCGCAAGAACAGCAGAGCGTAGATGTTTTGGGACAACAAGCAAAAGGTCTACACCATCTGGGCGCATATTGCGTCGGTATAATGTGTTATTAAGCAGCACAAACATACTGATGGTCGGATCGGTGCTGTCGTTTGCACAGGTGATCAATAATGGGGTGCAGGGAAAGATCACGACTCTGTTCGACGCCGATGTGGAGAAAGTTCGAAATGGACAAAACGCAGTCGTCAGCAGGAAGTTCAGGAGGGTCAACGGGGTGGCGGGACAAGCAGTCGGTGTCTTGATGTAGGCGGCCTGACTTCTACACAACAGTAAACGTGCATTCTCGTAATCGCGAGGCCCAGCGACCTAAGCGGCCAGTGGGGTCCTTAAGTGATGACAACCAACACAAGGCGTGATGGTCCGTCACTACGCTCAAGGGCCGCCCAAACAAATAAGGGCGGAATTTGGTCAACGCCCAAACAAGTGCGAGGCATTCGCGCTCCGTAATGGAATAATTGCACTCGGACTGAGATAGAAGGCATCTGGCATAGGCATAGGCTGGTGGAGGTGCTGTCCTACCCAGCACCTCCACCAAGATGTTACGAGGCACGTCGAGATGTTAGGAGGCGATGGTACGTCGTAGCCGCAACAGTTCACCGTCAGGGACACACTCACAGGAGAACCAGACGTAGCTGCAGCGTCGTCTTTCTCCACTAGCTCAACACTTCGTCATCGTCTCTTTCAGTGCGTACCCTAACAATATGCCCCGCCCATGCCCAATTCTTCTTCTTGGCTTCCACTAGAATGTCATAACTCCAGTTATTTCTTTGACCTACTCTGCACGCTTCCCAACGCTTAACATTGCACCTACCATTTTAATTCCATAGCCCTCTGCGTTTCCCTCCCCTTAAGTAGAACCCTTTTCGTTAGCCTCCACGTTTCAGCCCCATAGGTGAGTACAGGTGAGGTGCAACTGTTCTGCACTGCAACTGTGACGAAAAGATAGTGACGAAGCGAGTAGCCACGTTGTCAAGCTCTCCGGGTGGTCTGACGCCGCCGCTTCCGTCAACATAGCAAGCCGTCAGCGCACACCATCTTACCTTACGCCGACGGCGCGAAAATGAAGAACTAGTAAGGTAAAGGAAAGTTAAAGCGCTTAAACAGGTTGCCGAGAATAGGCATTGTGCATGTCCTAATGAGCAGAAAATACCATCCTTCATTTCTTATCGCCGTAATCACGAACAAAAAGTGTCATTGCGCCATTGCAGTATGCTGACATGTGCACGTCATATTTTTATATTTTTTAAAAACCTCTAATAAAGGAATTCCATACCCGTATTATTAACAAGTATGAATGATCCCATTCAGTTCAAAACCGTCCTGATGAGGCTAAGTAATGTATTGGTGTTCATTAACTGATTTATTATGGTGCCACATCACAATATTGTTCATCAAATATATAATGTAGTTTTAAGAAATTTGTTAACCATAAATTTTACCTGTATTATACATGGGGTTCTTTTTCACTGTTGTGAAATTTTCTTCCCGTATGCAGTGTACTCTGTTCCCAGGAGATAAACGAATCAAAGAGAGAAAAGAGAAAAAGAAGCAATGAAGTAGACGTTGGCGTAAAGGAAGTGAGGAGGGGAGCTGGGGGGCAGTTCATTGGTATCTCGCAGAATCCAGTTAGAGAAAGTCTAATTTAGGGAGGGAATAAAGTAACGAGCGAACTAGGATCCAAACGAATGTGCATGGAGAGGACAATTATATGAGCGCGCATATTGATGCGCTAACCAGAGGTAAACTAATGAACAAACGAGATGAACAATGAATGCTCAATGCTTTGTTGTCCACGAACCTCCGCCGACGCTTATTTCTATAGCAAGTTAAAATTGCGCGCAATAAATTCTTCGCTTCTACTTCTTAAATTATTTTGGCATGCATGACGAAACTGATTCACTAAACTTCGCTAAATATTGGCCCTAGACAAAAGCAACGTAGAAAATGTAGTTTCCTCTTATCGGCCACAGTTTACCAGAAAATGGCCCTAAAAAAGCGCGTATGGAAAAGCATTGCCGCCCACTGCGCCACAGGCCGCTGAGCAAGCTGCCATCTCGCAGGGCTTAGACAAGCAAGTGGGCTTTATCTGACAGCGGCGCGGCCCGCTGTGTTCCCACCTATATATCTTATATCGAGCGCAAAGGCAATGGCAACCTCTTCAGCCTCGTCAACCAAGCTCGTCCTGGTCGAGCAGCTTATTCCAGGGTTTCGTTCATCATCTGTTACTACAGCAACCATAACATGCCTGTCCTCATACTCGGCAACGTCCACATAGACCACGTCCTATTTTTCTTGATATATCTTCTGCCGCGTTTCCGACCTTTCTTCTTTCCTGGTAATGCTCTTTATGCATGTTCCGTTGAAGCGGGAGGATTTTTAGTCGTTTCCTGACTTCCGTCGGAACATCCACTTCTGGTCCCCTTGGCTTCCATATCGAATGTATAGACGCAGCAGTATGCTTCTTCCCATCCGGGTCTTTTTCAGTCTTTTGTATTGGGAGATTTGGTTGGCCTCTGTCACTTCTGCCAGCATGTTAAGGCGAAAGACGTTAATGCCACATACTCACGCTTGCGTCCGGCATTCTGTACCAATATTGTGACCTAGCCACGCCGAGTACGTGAGGCGAGGAGGTGGAGGAAAATTTTTATTTAATGCAAATTAAACAGACACTCCCACGGGAGCGCCTAAGTCCAGGAGACCTCTGACCGTTCCCTCTAGCTTGGCCTGCTCTACCAGCTGTAGCTAATCTGCGGATTGCGTGGCCAGAAGGGCGTCCTTCCAGGGCTAGGGGTGGGGCTTTGGATGGCAGGAACGCGAATGGGATGGGGCATTTCCATACGTAATAGTAGAGAGTGGGTGGGGTGGCTTCGTAAGTGGTGCAGTACCATTCAAAAACCGTGGGGTGAAAGATGTGGGAAAATTGAAAACAGCTCTCAGTTCTCTTTGCCTAGCGTCATGCCAGCGTGGTTGCCATAGAGACCACCGCCGCTAGTTAGTAGTGAATAATAACCGATAATTTTAGTTAGTGGTAGTTATAGTGACAGTGGTGATGACAATGAAAGAGCTGACTCTACCTATGACGTCATCAGACAGGACATCATTGTGACGTCACACCCAGCCAAGTGTAATAACAAGAAATGACGTCATGGTGACGTCACGTCTGGTCATGACGTCATTCACGCATTGCATACGAAGCTGACCCCGCCCAACGTCCGATCCAGGTATCCTTGCTGCATCTTACATCTGGCGCTTCCTCGAGCACAGCACCAAACAGCATTCAGAAGGCGCAGTAAAGCAAGAATCAGCGGTGTTTCAAAGGGAGAAACATAGGAGAAAGTGTAAGAAGAGAGGGAGACAAAGGCTTTCGCCTCGTCGCATTTTAGGGGTCCAAAGTGCCCTCTAAGAACTTTTGTGCACCCCGGCCTTATCAGCCAGGTGGTAAACCTACTTATGGTGTGACCAAAGGCTGTTTTTATGCTCTTTATTCTTGCTTCAATCTTAGCCCTCTCGCTTTGGCCAGGTGTAAGTACGGGAAAGCGTAGGCGACGCTGCTGATGAGAAAAGCATGTAGGGTTCTTAAGAGGTGGGCTTCTCTCATGCCCAACTTGCGATTAGCTATGCGTCTGATTAGACGTATCTTTTGAGTGCAGCCTTCAAGGTTCCTTATAGCTTCTCCGTGACGACCGTTTTCCTGGAACCACATACCTAGGATCCTGATCTTGTCCACTCTGAGAATTGGTACTTCGTCTGCCTTTAGTTTGGTTCTTTGTGTTCTTTGTCGAATGAGCTGCGAGGTGGCTGGTACACCACCAGCATCTCGGACTTTTAGAGGCAGCAGTTGACACCTCTAGAAGCTACGTATTATTCAACCCTGTTGACAGCTGCCTGAACGGTGTCTTCAATTTTTCCATCACTTCCTCCCGCTATCCAGAGTTTGAGGTCGTCCGCGTACAGGTTGTGGTTTAGGCCCCCAATTTCTTCTAGCTTTAATGGAAGCTTGATAAATGCAACAATGAAGAGCAGGGATGAAAGGACTTAGTCCTAGGGTGTTCCTCTGCTGCCCAGAGTAAATATGTAAGACATGCTCTCCAGTTTGGATGGTTGCTTCTCGCTTTGAGGAAACTTGCTTACGTAGTTGTTTTTCACCTAAGCCAAGATCTTTTAGGTTTCCTAGTATTGCTTTGTGTATGACGTTATCAATGACCATTGCTAAGGCCAGGCTTAGGATAACTAGCATGTCTTTGGTATGCGCTTCGATAATCTGGTGTTGGATTTGCAGTATATTGTCCTGGGTCGATAGGCAAGGTCTGCAGTCAATCACAGAGTTGGACTAGAACTCGTTGTCTTCCACGTATCTGTTTAGTCTTGTCTGGATCACGTGTTCCTGGAGTTTCCCCCGCATAATGTCAAAGAAATTGGTTCTAAATTTTCAATCTGTAACGTTTTGCAGGTTTGGGCATCATGGCAATCTGTGCAATAACACTGATGTTTGGGCCAGTTGGTAATGATCCATATTGAAACCCATTCGCAGCACGAATAAAACAACGACAGGTAGAAAACACGCACGACAGGACGAATGCTGCACTTCCAACTAAAGCTTATTATGAAAAAACCAAACTTAAGTACAGAGCTACTATCACCTTCTGACAGTCAAGCATGTGTGTCTAAAAAAGCAACTTCATTATCATGTAGATAGAGGGATGGGGTGCTGACACATTGATCGCCTGCTTTTCTGATGTGAAATGCCTCAATTATTTCTCTTCCTACCTGATCCCTTCTCCGCCCAAGAAACTTAGTTTTCCGAAAAATGGGTTTGCACTTACAGTCTCGGCAGTGAATTGCAAGATTGCTGCCTTTTCCTTCTTTCACCTGATCGTGGTGTTCTTTTGCTCTCTGATTAAAACAGCGTCCAGTTTGACCTATGTACACACGATTACATGTGAGTGGAATGCTGTACACTATCTTGGTAGTGCACCGAGTGAACCAAAGGTGGTGCTTGATCGAACAAATCGGCTTTTCTTTTCTCACCATCATAGGACAAATTTTTAAAAGCTTACTCGGTGCAGAAAAGACCACGTTTACATCATATCTTTTGGCAACTTTCTTAAGATTGTGAGATAATTTATGAAGGTACGGAATTACTTGAGTGACCTGCCTCTGATCTTGCTTAACTTTCTTTTTAATACCCTTTTTCTTCTGAAGCAGGCTCTCTGCAACTGCAGATAAAGTATCAGGAGGAAAGCCAGACATACGCAATCGCTCTGTTTGCATTTTGGCACTTTCGGACATTAGATATGCGTACACGATTTTTCTAACGCGGAATTGAGGCAATTCATGGCAATTGCTCTTGTGATTAATTTAGAATGAGCGCTACTATAGGGGAGGAGTGCCTTTTGTGACTTTGGATTGTACATCCAACATATGTGTCCTTCTAAAAATGAAATTCTTAGGTAAAAAAACTGTATGCTATTGTCACATGGGAGCTCATGGGTAAACTTTAAACCATTTGAGACCGATCTGAATGAGTCAAGAACGTCAGCAACAGCCTCGTCAATAGATGAATTGTTCGGCTTGTCCATTATCACTAGATAGTCGTCTACATACCTAAAAATACGCACGTCAGGAAGCGAGTTTAACAAACTCTTGTCAACGCGAGATAAAAATATGTCACACAGAACTGGCGCCACACACGAGCCAATGCAAATGCCTGCTTCTGCGTGTAAAACTTGTTGTTAAAATTAATGGCAGTGGATTGTAGATAAAACTCTGATAGGGTTAAGAAACGGTCGCTACTTACACCCGACAAGTTTTCAAAAGGCACTTCTCCCGACTCATCAATAACCGACCTTACAGCCTTAAACAAATCTTCGTGCGGTATGTCGTGCGTGTTTTCTACCTGTCGTTGTTTTATTCGTGCTGCGAATGGGTTTCAATATGGCAATCTGCCCTATCGCCCAGATGGTCAGAAGTTGTCCTGGTTGCCAACCATCTTGATCTATCTTGCGAGGACAGCGATTGAGTTGTCATCCAGATTTCGCTGCATCTTGTTCCATCTGCACCGCTGCTGAGTTTTTCTTAAGGCGGGCAATTTCGCCACTGACTTCGGTGTCTTCATGGGTCTATCCAGGTCACGGTTCGGCCGTCCGTGGCAGTCTGGGAGCATGTATTTAAATTCATAACAAAGGGAACGCTAAATACTTCAAAATTACAGACTAAACAGCTATCAGTTACGTACAAAGTATTTTCCAAGGTAACCGCTAACAGGATCAGGACATCCTTAGACTTTAATCAACGAAAGGATCAAGAAGGATTTCGGAAAGGGTATTATACAATCGATCATATCCACACTTGTAATACTGGCGTTTCTACCAATTTTATTTGGTATCTCCCCCCCTGCAATAATGCCTTCGGGCGCTGCAGGAATCTGTAATAAATAAATAAATAAATAAATAAATAAATAAATAAATAAATAAATAAATAAATAAATAAATAAATAAATAAATAAATAAATAAATAAATAAACGAGGTGATGGAAAAGCGCTTGTAATATAACTAGCCCCTATACATAGCATTCATTGACTAGTGCAAAGCATTTGACTCGTTCGAAACCTCAGCGGTCATGCAGGCATTGCGTTATCAGAGTGTAGGTGAGCCGCATGTGAAAATACAGCCACCATAGTTCTGCTTAAAGAAAGTGATAAAATTGCATTTAGGAATGGTGTAAGGCAATGAGACGCGATCTCCCCAGTGCTGTTTACAGCTTCCTTATACAGTGTATTCAGAGCCATGGAATGCGAGCAGTTAGGTATCAGGGTCGATGGAGAATATCTCAGTAATCGGGGATTCGCTGATGGCATTGCCTTGTTAAGTAACACAGGGACCAACTGCAACTAATGATATATTGGTCTAGACAGGTGAAGCAGGAAGGAAGGCCTAAAGATTATTATGCAGAAGACTAAGGTAAGGCTGAACAGCCTGGGAAAGGAACAGCAGTTTAAAATAGATAGCGAAGCGTTGGAAGTGGCAGGCGAATATGTCTACTTAGGACAGGTAGTGACCGCAGATCCCGGCCACGAAAGGGATACTGCTGCATCAACCACTGCTGAATTTGTAGCCATTCGGGAATCTATTTGCTACATATGTGTTGAACCACCTCAAAAATGGTGTATATTCATAGACTCAAAGAAAACAAATTTTGGAAAAATTCTTACGCCACACTGCCTATCAGTACCTGGCACTAAACATTATGAAGCTCCTCACACCTGCCCAGCTGCAGGGCCACAGGATAACGTTTCAATGGATCCCTGCCCACTGCGGGCTCCATGGGAATGAACAGTCCGATGTTGAAGCGAAACGCGCACTCAGCAATGGCCTCCAAACAGATGTGCCTTTTTCAAGAGCGCATACGTCGTGCCTTCTTACATTTGCGCGAAGAACGCTTGTTGGGCGCAGCCCGACACATTCGTCTAAGAAGGCTCGATCGAACGTTGAAATTTTATGTTCTTCTTGATATTCCGCGTCATCACGCATGCTTGCTACATAGACTTCGTTTAAACGAGGCTTTCACGCATAAGTACTTACATTTAATTGGACAGGTGGAGTCGCCAGAATGTTCAACTTGCGGTATCCCAGAGACTGTGGACCATATATTATTGATGTGCCCGGTGTATGCGTGCGAAAGAAGTGTGCTAGCCGCTTCCTTGAAGCGTTTGGACAAGAGGTCTCTGTCGGAGGAACTACTGCTACTGCTGGGTAAGGGGACAAAGGGAAGGGGAAGTGTGTCCAGGCAGTGTGTGCTCTTTGCCGTTTTTTGTGCGCCAGCGGACTTGATTCGCGATTGTAAAGCAATATATATTTCATATGCCTTCTCCCACATCGTCACTCATCGTGATCTTCTCGCCTTCCCGTCCCCAGTGCAGAGTACCCCGCCAGATTTGAATTATTCCGGTCAACCTCTTTGCCTTTTCTTTCAATAAATCCATCTATCTATCTATCAGCCTTGATAAGGAAAGCAGTGTCAACTTTCTTACGCACACGAATTCTGCTATTTCTTGACAGGCAAACTTATAGGAGTGTTCAATTTCCCTTGTCTTTGCCGTTGTTAAGAGGTGTTAGACTGAAAGGGAGACGAACGCTTGGGAACCTTTGTACTTAGAAGTAATCTTTGTTCGGTCTCCTGCTTCGGTTGCATGTAAAGAAACACGTATCATGACCGCGAGAATCATTTCCTCTTGCTGAGAGCCTACAAAGGGTTTCAACATCTGTCGTGGTTAGGTTTCGGATTTCAGCTTACGTGCGACATTATTGAGTTTCTCCAACAAGTTTTTGTCCTCATTTTGCTTGATACCTTGAACCGCCAAGTTTAGTCGGCGCCTATATTAATCAAGTTCATTAAGTTCCTTTCTCAGTTTAGTTATTCCTTAATTGACGCTTTCCCTCATACTTTTTGCACACTGTCCTTCAGGTGGGCGATTTCCTGCCCCTGCGTAGTAATGTTTATTAGAACTGATGCTTGGGAGAAATCTAATAGAGTGCTATGGGGGACTAGTTGGCAAACCATTATTGGAAAACAGTATGGCGCTAAATGGGCGGTACAATCGAGGAAGATCACAGGACGAGCGCAGACTACTGACTGGTTTATTGTACCAACGTCTCATTCCTTATCACCGAAACGCATGCGCACCAACACACAAAGCCGGAAGGTAAACCACGTCGTCAGCCCGAGAAATTCTAGCTTCTTGCTGTAGATGTGAAGGGAAGCTTCGCTTACATGTTTATCCGGCCCTATTCTCGCGATTTCAAAGGCTTCAAGAACTTCGCACTCTTTCCTTCCCGCGCACGTCCGATAATCTTAGTCCGGCGGAAAAGTGGGGCAAATTCTTATCATGCTTGTAATTTCTAGACTGTTTTGGGTAGATGTTGTCAACGTGCTCCTTCTAAGGAATTAGCGTGCTCCAACAATCTCTTCTTAATACATCGGCCCGTCTGATCTACATGCACCTTGCCACACTGAGCGGAATCTCTTATATAACTTCTGATTTACAAGGGAATAGTCCACTCCTGTGGTTAATGCCACCCCTAACCTTCTTTTGCCTCTATTGACTAAACTGAACTAACGTGACAGCTTGCAGGGTGACGAAAAGAGGACATCATCCCCAATTTTTCAACCAACCTTCCTCAAGCTTTTCCAGACCCTGTGAACATAGGGGACCTCTTGAATCTGCCGCCTCTCTTGTCTATACGTCTCCAGAGATTTAGACGTAGGGCACAAGGCCTTCCGCAGGGACTCAGCCACTGCCTGAAGAAGGGCAAGTGGAAACCTCGCAGACCGTAGCTGAACAATTTGAGAATGAAAGCTGTTGCTAGCTGAACAGGACTTCGCTAGCGAATCTCTGAGGCAAGTACACGCAATCCCCCTCTCAACCAGCTTCGAATGGCAAGAGTCAAATGTCAGGAGTGCATTTTAACCTAGGCAGTACGCCCAGCAGATACGGTCAAGGTTGTTAAAACCAATTTTAAATTCAGGAATTCCAAACAGAACTTATCAGGAATTTAAATGGTAAAATTAGAACTTGCAAAGGTGGACTTAAAAGATTCTAATACCTCACTCGCCACCTGTGTGAAGTTATCGTCGGCGTCAATAGTTAAAAGGAATAAAGAGTCCTCGACGTATTTGAAGACCCGTACGATACGGTCGTTAGTAAGTATCCACGAGAGCAAGCTGTCAATATATGCTAAAAGGTTCAGATAAAACAGGAGCTACACACGATTTAATATAGATGCCGCGTTTCTGCATGTAAAATTTATCCTGACAACTTACAATTTTTGAGGTGAGATATATCTTAAGCAATTCTGAAAAGCCTTCTACCAAAATTCCACACGCAATCTGAAAAGACACTGAACAAGAACGTTCGAGACAGCTAAGCACAGCCAGGAACAAGTCGTCGTGGGGAAGGGAACAAAACAACTCTTCGATGTCAGCCTAGAAACCAGGTTGACATTAGACAAGTTATCCACCACCAACACTTCCGCCACGTGGTCCGAGCTGCTCTTGTACGGGTTGTTAGGTGCGTGTCTCCTCAGATAACGCTGAAAATACTGACTCAACACAGCTTCCCAGGTTCTCCTTTTCGTAACAATGGTTCTAAAAGGGCACTGTGCGGCTCTTAGCGCTGAAAGACACGGTGAGCACAAGGAGCACAAGGAGCACAAGCTTCCTGTATGCATTAATCGCCTTGTGATGTCATGGCATATCGTGACGGTACATCGCGCGTCCCTTGTCGAACACAACCAGCATTTCACTGAACGCGCTAAAGTTCACCGGCGTTCTATAATTCGTCTACAGGAAAGGAAAGGGGAGTATCTGTCACTCGCTATCACTCTCAATGTAGACAAGGGGAATTATGAAAAACGTTTCACGACCCGCGGCGTGGCGCAGCGCTGGGCTGGAGATACAAGTGTTGGAGGTTAGATCCCCGGGTAGGAGACAAGGTTAAAGCGTGACACTTTTGCTGACCAGAACGATGAGCCAATAAAGGCTTTCGCCTTAAATGTCGTGAGAACAGATTATTCAGCGACCAGTTCTTGGTGTGCCAAGCCAATATCGCACCCTATTCCAGTAACAGAAAAAAAGCACCAGCGCCATCAGCAGCGGCAGTATGAACAGCTTCAAGTATGGAACAGTGAATTCAATATCAAAATAACAACCTCCAAAGTAGGCGACGAGCAGTTATTTGAGCGTCGAACAGGCCGCCGCCTACAGCTTCTGCAGCATGTAATGATGCTGGGTCTTACCGGCTGTCTCTTACAGCAATGATGGCCAAGATGGTTCTTCCCAATTGCTGCTCGGGCTCTAAAGCTGCAAAGCAGGCGACGAGCAGTAGCGCGTCGAGCCAGCCACGGCTACCTCTGCTGCTGCGTGCAATGATACCGGGCCTTACAGGGTTTCACTTATAGCGATGGTCTTGTATATTAATCGTGACTGTCCGGTTGATCAATGCGCTATATAGTGGACTGAATGGTTGTCCTTCCCAATGCTTTCTTGAGCTTCCTAGATCGAAGTGGAAAGCTGCAAACCAGGCTACGAGCAGTTGAGCGTCGAGCCCACCGCCGCCTACAGCTCCGGATGCGTGCCATGATAACGGTCCTTACAGGATGCCTGTTATAGCAGTGGTCTTGCGACGTAGTCGCGGACTATCCGCTTGCTCAATGGGCTAGTGGGCTGGGTGATTGTTCTTCCCAATTCCTGCTTGAGTTCTCTCGATCGAAGTGCAAAGCTGCAAAGCAGGCGACGAGCAGTTGCGCGTCGTACCAGCGAACGCCTACCGCTGCCTCTTTGTGCAATGATGCCGGGCCTTACATGTTGTCTCTTAAAGAGGTGGTCTCGGACGTAGTCACTGCCTATCCGGTTACACAATGTGCTGGTGGACTGGATGGTTGTTCTTCCTGATTTCGGCTTTAGTTTTCTCGATCGAAGTACAAAGCTGCAAAGTAGGCGACGAGCAGTTGCGCTTCGCTCGAATGACCGCCTACCGCTGAGGCTGCGTGCACCGATGCCGGGCCTTACAGGGTGTTCTGATAACGATGCTATTGTGACGTAGTCGCCAATTATCCAGTTGATCGATGCGCTGATCTAGAGGATGGGTGTTCTTCCCAATTCCTGCTTAGGCTTTCTCGATCAAAGAGCAAAGTTGCAAAACAGGCGACGAGCCCCGAGCCAGCGGCCGCCTACCGCTGCTTCTGCACGCAATGATGGTGGGTCTGACTGGGCGTCTCATTATACAGCGATGCTCTTGTGACGCAGTCACCATTTATCCGTTGATCAATGCACTATGGTCTGGATATTTGCTTTTACCCATTCCCACTCGGCGTTTCTCTATCTAACTGCAAAGCTGAGAAGCAGACGACGAGCAGCCATCTGCGCGTCGAGCTGGCCACCGCATACCGCTGCTGCTACATGCAATAATGGTGGGCCTAAAAAGACGTCTCTGCGTACAGAAATGCTCCTGTGACGCAGTCAGCAATTATCCGGCTGATCAATGTGCTATAGTCTAGATATTTGTTCTTACCCATTCCCGCTCAGGCGTTCTCTATAGAACTGCAAAGCCCCGAACCAGACAACGAGCAGTTAGTTGCGCGTCGAGCCGGCCATCGCCCAGCGCTGCTGCTGTGTGCAATAGTGATGGCCCTAGCGGGGCGTCTCTTCGTACAGCGATGTTCTTGTGACAAAGTCATCAATTATCCTCTTTGAATATAAATAGCGCACATGAAACGGGACAAGGAAGAAAACACATCACAATTGCGCCTACTCAAAACTAATTTTTTTTATTTAGGAAACAGGCAATTTATAAAAAAAAGCAAGTAAAAGAAGAAACAAAATAAGAAATCAAGGACGAAATCACACAGGCGCATCATGGCACAGACACTCTTTTTGGTGGAGGATCACTGTTGATCAGCAACAGGGTTTAGGTCATTTTTTGCGATACGATCAGTGTGACGTAATAAAACAGCAGTATCACTTAGTATAGGCCTGTAACCACTGCACTTTGCGCATTGTTTGGCCAGATAAAACGACAAGGGTTTCTTCAAATACCGATTGTGTTCCTGCAATCTAATATTAAGGCACAGGTGAGTTTGCCCAGTATTGATGGATGGGAAAACATTTATTATCATCGGCTTTAAGGAGGCGAGTGTTCAGTTTGATTGTTGGCCGCGCCAGATGGCCGCCAATGGCGTACTGTCGGCGATCCTTTCGGCCCACTCAGTGACCCGAGCCTGGATGGCTGAGTCCGAGCAGCGCAGCACGGCCTCCCACTCCTCCAGAGATGGAGCTGACAGCAAATAGGCAGGTGGCGGGTAGGCCGCGCACCCCCAAGTAATGGGGTCTCAAGTGGCGTCGACGCCACACTCTTTGCATTTAGGGTCGACCTGCTCTTTGAATATATACGAATATACTTTGGGGCAGGGGAAGGATCGGGTTTGTAGCTGACGCCAGAGTATCTCCTGGGCCTTGCTTAATGAATTATGTGGGGGAGGAAAGATGCGCCTTCCCAGGGTAAAATGCGAGATATATCATAGAACGGGAGCAAGCCCTCCCTCGCGCCCGCGGAAAACGAGGTACCCACCGCCCAGCCGACGAAACCTCGGGCATATTCGTGAGCCTTCTCGTTTCCGGGATTGCCCGAGTGAGCCGGAACCCATACCAGTTCTATCATCCTACCAGGGAATTAACGGTAGCTTTTAAGGATATTCCTGGCGGCAGCCGACAGACGGCCCCTCCCGAAATTCCGCACGGCTGTTTTGGAGTCACTGACTATAACATCTGCTTCGGTAAAATCGACAGCCAGCGCCATGGCTGCTTCCTCTGTAGCCTCGGAGGTTCTGATGCGTACAGTAGCTGAAGCTAAGATTTTGAAAGGCGTGGACTCACAGGCCCCAGTCACCGCACAAATAGCGAAACCTCGGCCCATCTCGTCATATTCGGGCGCATCTACGTAACCAACCGACTGTTTTCCTTTGTACTTGGTGTGTGGTGCACGTGCGCGTGCTAGTCGCCTGCTTTCGTGGTAAATGGAGTGCATATTCTTAGAAAGGGGCTTTATAACAAGCTCCTTCCTGATTGCTGTGGGTATTTGCCTGGGATCGTCCGCCAAGGGTTCAGCATTGATGCCTAGCCTCAGCAAAACAAGCCTACCGAGTTTGATGCGCGCCAGTCTTGAGTACTGCGATATTAAATGCGCTTCCTTGAGTTCATGAAGTGCGTTGTGCATTCCAAGAGCTAGAAGCCTATCGGTTGAAGTGTTTCTTGATAGTCCTAGTGCTGTCTTGTAAGCTTGCCGGATAAGGCACTCAACCTTTTGCTTTTCGTCTTGGTAGAGGCGCAGATAGGGCAGGATGTAGACTAGCCTAGTAATGACAAAAGACTGAATGAGTCGACAGGTGTCGCGTTCTTTCATGCCCCTCCTCTTGTTGGCTATTCGCTTGATTAGTCTGGCTTTTTGGGTGACTGTTGTGGTCAGTTTTATGTAATGTTGCTAAATTTCTGTGATTACTTTGAATGAACATGCCTAGGATTCTGATGATGTCTACTTGTTTGATTGGCTGTACTTTGAGCTCTACCCTGATTGCAGGGGGCGGAGGTCTGTTCTTTCGATTAGGGCCTTCTCGAATTACAAGAGTTCGGACTTGGAGTGTGAACATCCAAGACCCGCCCTTAGAGCGTAAGTTTCGATGGTGTCGACTGTTTCCTGAAGCACACTTTCTATTCGGGCATCACTTCCCCTGTTCACTTACAGGGTAATGTCGTCAGCGTAAAACGTATGCTGTAGCCCCTCGATGGTGGCGAGTCTGGGGGGGGGGGGGGGCAGTGTTATAAGTGCAATGTTGGAGAGAAACGGCGACATCACAGAGGCTTGTGGTGTTCCCCTTCCGCCCAGAGATATGGGGTCTGATTTGATCGCGCCGAGAGTGAGCTCGGCCGTCCTGTTCGAAAGGAAGGATCGGATGTACCCGAAGACTCTCTCTCCAGGATTCAAAAGCGAGAGATTTTATAATATCGCCTCGTGTGAGACATTACCAAAGGCTTTACAGAGATCAAGCCCCAGTATTGCCCTCGTTCCATCGCAGTACCTGCGATCCAGAACATCCCTCGACAGCTGGATCATGACATCCTGCGTGGAGAGGTTGGGTCTGAATCCTATCATGGTTGAGGGGATGAGATTGTCATCCTCTACATAACCCTGCAGCATGTTAAGAACGATGTGTTCTATTAGTTTGCCGAGGCACGACGTTAACGAAATGGGTCTTAGGTTTTCTATGTTAAGCTTCTTTACCTGGTTTCGGTATGATTGTCACTCTGGCATGTTTCCATTCCGGTGGTACCTCTCCTTTCCTCCAGTAGGTGTTCATGAGGTCAGTTAGGGCCGAAACTGAGCCGATATCTAGGTTCCTGAGGATTTTGTTTGAGACGCCGCTCGGTCCCGCCGCCGAGGTCGTCCTGAGTTGTCATATCGCGTACATCTCCGCTTCCGTAAAGTCCTCGTCTAACTGTTCGTTAGGAAGTCCTCCATACATAAGGAGTGGGCTAGTGCTTGGTGTCGTTTTCAGGTACATTTGGCATAGTGCATTTAGTAGCTCCGCGTCCGTAGCTCCATACTTTTGTATAATTTGTGCGAGGTGATCCCGCGCAGCAGATTTTGTTGCGTTGGGTCTAGCAAGTGTCGGAGCAAGAGCCAGGTTTTCTTACTGCCGAGCTGTCCGTTCATTCCATCGCAGGTTTGCCCCACTGTTGTTTCTCCAGATCGCTGGCATGTGCCTCGATCTGCCGCTCTAGTTGTGCAATGCGCCGTCGCAGCGTTCTGTTGAAACGCTGCTTTTTCCAACAGCGAAGCAAACTAGCGTGAGCCTCCCACGTGTGCAGTAGCCGTGCGTCCGTGGTGGTGTTGTCCTGACCTGCGAATTGTGTTTCGGTTGTGGTGCTGTAAAAGTCATTAGTAAGTGCACTGATCCAGTCTTCCAGGTCGTTTATGTTGGAGGGGGCGGCTTGTTCCCTCAGTTGTCTAAGTTTGTCCCAGTCCGTAATTGCGGCTTTTGCGGTGAGGCGTTTATCTGCGTTGTGTTGAACTTGACGGAGATGGTGTAGTGCTCACAGCCTAGCGAGTGTGGCGTGTTGTTCCAGCGAGCGTCCTGAATGTATTTGCTTAGTGTTAGATCAGGAGAGGTGTCTGCACGTACGCTGTTGCCTATTCTGGTGACTTCCTGTGGATCGTTAAGAATGGAGAAGCCAAAATCTTACTGTTTCCCAGATTCTAGTGCTTTTGGGCGTGGTTTGTTGTAACCCCATGCCGTGTATCGTGCGATAAAATCGCCTACCACCAGTAACTGCGCCCTGGCTGCGAGCTTTTGTACTTTTTCTAGTAGACGCAGTATTCCTGAGTCTGCATATTTGGGTGAGTTGTGCAAGATTAGGATGAAGAGCTTTGTATCTCCTTTTTTCCTAGGGACATTTTCTAGCAAAGTGTAGTTGTCTGTGTCATCGAATGTGCGCTGTGCGGCAGTAATGTTTCGCTGAATGAAAGTCGCGGTGAGCTGGTCCTGCTTGTTCGACACGCCTGTTTGTACAAAAGCTTTGTAGCCTGGTAAATTGATTGGTCCCCTATTTTCTTGAAGCGCTCTTACATCTGGTTTGCTAGATGAGTTATGAATGGGGAGCAGCAGGTTGCCCCGCCTGCAGCAGAGCGTCCTGCAGTTCCACTGATATACCTCAATTTCTTTACGAGGGGCCATTTTTGTGCTGACGATTGGGTAAGGTTGTCGGAGTTGCCGACAGCCTGTCAATAATTATATCTAATCTGGCGGATTGACTAGAAATTGCTGTTTTTATGGCTGCTACTTTGGTTTCCATGGCTGCCACTCTAATCTGTAGGTCGCTTAAAATTTTGTCCTGTGTGTCCATACGGGCGTTGCTGATTGCATCCCTATCAGTGAGACTTTTTTTAAAAGCATTGAGTCTGCCGTGATGGTCAACTTTGTTGGGAATAATTTTGGCTTCAAATTTCCTGATGTCCTCATCCCTGGATGGTTCTTGAGGGGTTCCCTCAGGGGAGCGTTCCAAAGGTTTTTTTGCTTTGACGCCCTGCTCGTCCCTGGTTGGTTCTTGAGGGGTTCCCTTAGGGGAGGTTTCCGCAGGTTTTTTGGTTATGACTTCCGGCTCACTGTCCGAGGGTCCCGGGCGTTTTAAGCTATTGAATGGTTCAACCTCGATATCTCGTGGCACGGTCGCGTTTACAACGCATGCGTTAAACCCACCAGTAGGTGGGGGAGGCTTAGGACTTGCCGTTTATTGTGATGCAGGAACTGACGCTCTCGTGCTTCTTTAGAGGGTTTCTATCCTTTTCATCATGTAAGCTAACTGCTCTCTCAGAAGTTTGTTTTCTGCTGCCAGCTGCTTTTCTAGAGGAGTGGAAGGCGCCATAATGGCTGTGTTGCTCACCTGTGCGTAGGTGCCTTGGTTTAGAAGCGGGGGCATCGCTTGGTCCATTCCTTCCTTTGTCCACGCTGCGGGCTTTAGGCTGGTCGGTCCGGCCAAGATCGTATAGGTCGTATAGGTCCGGCCACAGGAAAGAGGTATGCGGTACACAACCCATTTCATACATTCGACGTACCGATTGTCATGGTTGACTGGACAGGCCTTCCTTTTTCCTTGCTTGAAGCCCTACCTGCCCGCCTGTCAAAGATAGCACAAATGCTACCGACATTTGTGGGACTGAAAACAAAACTCTCACACTATATTTGTTGCCCATATTTTTCAATCGATGCGAGAAGCGGTAGACATAATGTAGAAGCGCTACTTTTGTTTGTGTTCCTCATCGGCGTCCGCAGGTGAATGACTGGAAGCCTCCTTCGATCTCTTGAGAACCTTTCTTGAGGCTAGTGACAAAACGTTCTGAGAAATCCCCGCGTGTCTTAGCCTGTTTACTTGTTCTGTAAACCTATCATGTGATGACAAGATTTATGTAATGAATAACGTAAACATGCCACCGCAATACCACATTTCACTATCTTGAAGTAGCTGGATTTAAAATCTATAAGTGGTTTCACCCACCTAGGGGAATACATCCAACAAACGTGGTCATCCACTAACCGGAGATTAATATTATTACGGCCGAGAAAGGAGGAAGAAGCGGGCAGTGGCGTGGGCAGGAGCGCTGGCGCTACGACCGCCAACGATTCATTAAAATCATCTCATGGTCATCGAACATCTATTTATTCTCTCTTCGCCTGTTTTCATCGGCTTCCCGATCCGTAACATTCGGTTGGAGGTTCCGGGCATGTCATCATCACCCTTCATCATGGCCCGGAGTTTCGGCGTCCTGCGACTGCTTGCGCCGTCGACAGAAGGTTATAAGGCATCGCATGGATGATCCCCAGCCTGCCGGACCCAGCAAGACCTTGCCGTTCCTCCGCCCCTACCACAATACATGACGAAGGAGAGAATGACCCGAGACGCCACACTTGACCACAAGATACCGGTGAAGAAGCAAACGACCCTATATGACCCGACTGAGCAGATGTGCCAAACAAGGACCGCACGATCCAAGACATCGCTACACTTGAAGGCATCCTCCCCTGTCCTTGCCATGCGGTGCGTGCCTTGGTCTCCGCCATCTGGTCTTGGCGACCTGAGGTCCGAAAGCGCCCTGGGCTACTCAACGCGAATCTTCGCGCCGGCAAGCCGTTCTCTTCTTCAGCCATCCAGACACTCCCAGCGCCATGCCATGGACTCATCAACATCCCCGAACTTTCTCGTCCACGATTGGGACGATCGCTCGGCGGCGGCCCCAGGCAATGTTACAGACGAGAAAGGAGGAGAAAGCGGGCAGTGGAACGGGCAGGAGCGCTCGCGCTAGGGTCGCCAAACATTCATTAAAGTCATCTCACGGTCATCGTAAATCTCATTGTTCTATGTTCTGTTTTCATCGGCTTGCCTCTCCGTAACATTATCAAGGAATTGCAAAAATCATTACAGAGCGTTTCAAAAGAGAATGTCAGGCCAAACCCATTTTCTTTGAAACATTTGACCCCATCCACAACATCAAAAACTATTTCATGAAAATCTCCCAATCTCTCAAAGCCGCCTCATGATTTTCGAACCATATTCGTGCAGATCCTTCAAGGGCAAAGTAGAGCTTGCTAGAGCTTCTTTTCGTCGTTCCAGGCGTTGGAAGTTGCCACTTATTTGAACAGCTCGAGCCAGTCTTCCGCATCCTTGTTCGGTCGTCGTTGGAAGCAGGGGGGCTAGCGGAGTTGGACGAAAGCCAAGTGTGCTTCCAGCTCGATGGGTGCCATCTTCAGGGGTACGTCACGATGGCGAGGTCCAGCACCTTCATCAGGGACAGAATTACGTACCACTCACAATTACACTCACAAGTTTGTGAGCATGACGTCAAATTCACGTGGCTATGATGTGACCTTGAGAAGCCAATCGTGATGGATTACGAAATCGTACAATTACCACTGACTTATAGCATGGCTCCGCCCCTGAAGCGCCCGATCAGTGGCCAACGCTGTTGCTACATCGTTGCCGCAAACTTGGCCGAGCTCGACAAGAGACAGTCTCCTAACGTTTTTGGAAACGGCACAATAAATACGCAGTAAATAAAGAAACAAAGTTTTATCTTTGTAAGAAACTGTTTTTAAAATCCAAGAACACCAAGAAGAACTAAAGGCGTTCTTACTTTTGCAATTAAGTCTTCCCTTCAGTAACCTACGCTGCTGTGTGGGCACGCTGACGACGTCAAAGCGTGCACATAGCGGCTTCCGAAGAAACAGGTGATTCCTCGGCTATTTGGCGATTTTCGCTTGTCTAAAATCGAGCTCCCGTGTGAATGTTGTTAGTAGCCGAAAAATATTTGATTGAAAGCAGTGAAAGCTACAGGCCTGCAGTGATCAACTTGGTAGAAGCGCTTGGCACGAAAATCGACGAAGACAACTTGCTCATGTTCGTGTTGTCCGTCGGTGCTTGCTATTTATGAATAGAGCCACGCGTGGGAGGTATGTTGCGGTTTGGTATCTCTAGAATGTACAAGACAACTATGAAGGCTGCCAATAGAGGAAAGCTGGCAAGTGCAGTAAGGTAGATGCTATGCAATAGCTATCAGCCGCTTGTGCGCAGAACGAGAAACGAAAGCCAACATGATGACCCGTCACCACGGACTCCTCGTGCATACAGTGAACGCTGGCCACATCGGGCTCGTGTCTTGACATTCCGTTCTCCGTACCGTTCACATTCAGTTGCTGACGTTGGTTGTTTAGCCTGGGTCAAAGGCAGAGAAACTGTGATATTTATGCTCCGCTTGGTTCGTTCATAGAGAAAGCAATTACTTTATTCACCAACTTTGTTATATTCACATGTGTGGTCGCATGTAGTCAAAATTGCATTTATTACACAATAAACACTATTGACGTATCGCCTTAACAATGCATCCGTGATATTTACACTTATTTTTCTGTCTGCGACGATATTCGAGTCATTCCACAATCATTGTCGCACCCAGTCTGCAGTATTTATTATGCACTCAGTTGTACATGAATCTCCTTGCAGCTGCTACAGCAGTTCACACTGCTCAACTCCGCTAGTCGTATACCACCCGGCTGTTACTGTCACTTCTGATACACACGAAACGTTTTGTAGTCAGGTAGCTTCAATATGAAAGAGAATAGGCACTTCAAGCAGAGTAATTCATTCTCTCCTACACATGAAAATGTTCTACGATCGCTGTTCATGAAGGTATAGAGGCAAAGTGTGTTTGTATATATTATTCTGCCTCTTTTTTAATAAAAAGTACTCGCGTAAAATGCCGTGGCCAGGAAATAAAATTATCTGTAATGAATATGCGTGACACTAAAAAATGGTTGGCTGTATTCAGTGCATCAAAACAACCCTGCTACCGTCAACCGCGCTCATGGGCTGCAGGCACTCCTCCTGAAATGATATTTTCTGAACCCAGAATCGCAAACATTTATTGCCCATTTTAGCATGTTTAACACATAACTAGTGAACACAACCAACTGCACCAGCCTGCCAAGGCTATAGGAAGGAAGGGAAAGCGAGTTGGAGCTGGGGTGGCTTCGCACTGGTGTAAACAGCTGTGACTCTAGTGGGTAATGCACTGTCACCTGCATAACAAACAAAAGAAATTACATCCACTTAGGCCCACTTTTAGCCGATCCTAGCATAACATGTATTATACAACTGAAGATCCATACTAAGTAGCGCACAGCCAGTCTTTACTAAACATTCACAGTCATTCCGACAACTCGTTCACGGTTGTCATCACGGTTTCTTAGGCAGCTAATGCAATAGATGTAACCACTAGACATCTACTGCACGGCTGTGTACAGTGGTGCAGTGGTTACAGTACTCGGCTGCAGTTGCCCAGGGATGCGGGATCGAATCCCATCGAGGCAGCCGCTTTTCGATGGGGGAGAAAAGCAAGACGCCCATATACCGCGCGTTGTCAGTGCACGCTGAAAAGAGCCCCAGGTGGTAGAAATTCCCGGAGCCATTCTCTACGGCGTCTCTCGTAGCCTGAATCGCTTTGGGACATTAAACACCATAAACAAAAAACAAAGCTACTGTTGCTGCTCTGACACTCAGATCAATACATATAATCTAGGTCGGTCGATGACCGACAGGGCTTCTTTAAAACTTACCTGAAAATGTCGCAGGCGTTCTGCAGGCCTACGCCCACAATGGAAGAGTACCGCCAGAAGAATGCGCTTCGTACGTGGTAAGAACGTAAGATTCGAGGCAGCGATGATCCTCGGCCGGCAGAATGCGCATCTAGGCGTCGCAGATCAGAGGGTGAACAGGCACAGCACAACTTTACTGTGACCTTCAGAATTCTTAGCTGAACACACGCATTAAAACAAAAGCCGAAGTCTACTCACTTTTGCGATTTGCACAACTGTGATCCCCTTGCCTTGCAACTTGTTTGAGTATCACCCCACGGCGCCTTGACGGCAATCAGCATGCCGCTCGATGGCTTCCGCTACCGATGCACGCACTTGCTGACCGACGGCGGTGGAATGACAACGGTATGACAATCCCAACGGAAATTGGAAGCCTCCAATAGCGAAAAAACGCGGCGCCGCGTATGCCATACCAGTGACGATGCATTTGCCAGCAAGCCTTCATTCATCGGCGAGTTTGTCGGCAATCGTCACACAGCTACTCCCCTTTCAGCCGGTTCCCGAGTTGTACAGCGTCGGCAAATCAAACGAGTCTTCTTGTGCCGTCCTTGGTCGTAGATCGCGTCAACGCCACGGTCTCAGGCGGCGTTTCTCGAGGTAAACAAACAGCCGCCATTTTCGCTCACAAACTTTGTGAGCGGTTCGTACCTACTCCGCTGCTCTCACAATTTCAGTCAAAATTCAGCGCGTGTGCAACGCCATCACTTCAGTCGTGTTCGTGAGGTAAACCGCACTCACCGGTGAAGTCGGTGGTGACGCAAAAATTCAATGTCTGCCGCTTAAAGCCGACCAATAGGAGCAGGGCATTGTGAGCGGTTTGTGACAGTGGGCGGTACTTAATTCGGCCCCAGATGTCACGTGGTGGTGACAAGGCCGTAGGCACCAAAATAGGACGCAGGCGTGATAGTATTGAAATTGACTCTTTATTGGGCTGCTTGCGCCCGCAAAGAAATAAGCAACTCGGCGGCGGCGATAGCAACAAACGTGCTCGTCAGTCGTAGAACTAGGAACATCCGTCGCACCTGTCAAAGCTCAGTTTAAACGCGGCAACGAAACATCGAAATAAAGCCGCAGACGGTGACCAGCACAACCTGGAACATTGCAGAAACACACACGGGTGGCCGGAATCTTTGAGATGTGTCTCAGCGCATCTTGAGCGACAAAGAAACTAATAAAGCTGCGTCTCGCTACAACGACCATGTACAAACAAAGTAAACTGAATTGATACGCTTGCCAGAGTCAGAGTGACGAGGTCGTATGCCAACGGCTACTAAAAGACAAAAAATACAGCTTTGAATGTTTCGCTGCACTACCAAAAGACAGTATTCGTGGGAATCACCCAGAAGAAAAGATCCCCTTCTGCTCCCGTACCGCACTAACAACATCACTCTTTCTGAAGTAGCGCGTTACAAATAATTCGGTCTCTGGATTACACAATTTATCATGGACGAAACACAATGGCACTGTGACAGCTAGCGCTCCTGTGAACTGTATTTAGACGATATTTAGGCTCTCGCAAACAAAACCATAGTTCGTATAACGCCTGAACATGCCGTCATAATTTGGGACTCGTTCAGTGGATAGAATACCGACAAATTAGAACGCATCCAATGGAAAGCAAATCGATGTACCTTAAATAAATACTTCCGTAGTTTATTTACACAACTGCTAAAACAATGTGCTTTCCTGTCAATAAACGAGAACGAGGCATCACATTCGTCTGTTAAGGTTATTAAGTTAATAATTGGACATTACAATATTGACAAAACACTAACAGCTCTAACCTCAAGAGTTGATTTCTTTAAGTACTCTTACTTCCCTCACGCTATAGCTGACTGGAAAAACCTTACTAACAGTGTAGTCACATAGAAATAACTGAGATCGTTTGAAGAGCACCTGAAATAATTCATCCATTTTGTTCTGCTTTTCGGTATTTTCAGTTGCGTGTATCGACCCACCCTGATAAGGTCTTGAAGAAAAAATAACAGTATGCATAAATCAATATAAAATTGAGAGCACTGTGGAATCTACACTGCAGAAATGCGAAAGCTGGAGGTTTGCTGCTGCATACGGTGCATTACGTTTGCTCTCATCGTTATTATCAACTAAATGCACCGCCATTATCAATGCTACTGTCATACAGCTGTATAACGTCACAACACCTGTGGCGCTCCTGGCGGAGAGAGCGGGAGTTAGGCCGCCGTTCATGCGCACCGCCGTCTCTCACGGACAGCGCGAGTTGGTCGCCCAGCTTTGAGGCGTGACGTCATAACACCTGTGGCGCTTCTGGCGGAGAGAGAGGGAGTTAGACCGCCGTTCATGCGCACCGCCGTCTCTCACGGACGGTGCTAGTTAGTCGCCCAGCTTTGAGGCGTGACGTCACACAGAGGTCATGTGAAAGGTCATTTCATGTGCACCGCCGTCGCACTGCAAAGGCTTGGAAGTGAAAGTAGTATTGCTTTCACAATAAAAATATCTCCTGGATATTTGTTCCCCATTCCCACTCGCGCATTCTCTAAGTTCATCACAGCTGCAAAGCAGACGACGAGCACTTAGTTGCGCATTCGAGACTGATGTGTGAATGTGCCCTAAGTGTCCACAGCTGCCTTTTAATTTTTAGATTGACCAAGAAAATATCTAGGAACGAGGCCTTTTTTTTTTTTTCGGGGGTGGGGGCGACGTTGGAAAACCTACCTTGCTGAGCGCTTTTACAGCGTTTCGCAAATTGGCCAATAAGTGAACCAATTAATATTATTATTATTATTACTATTATTATTATTATTATTATTATTATTATTATTATTATTATTATTATTATTATTATTATTATTATTATTATTATTATTATTATTATTATTATTATTATTATTATTATTAACGAAGATATGTCGGAAGTGCTGTACAAAAGTGATCCTAGCTATGGCTCGACTGACAGTACTCGCACGGAGCACCCCATTCGAGTCACAGGGTTCGCGAGTGCAAACCAAATATTATCATATATGAAGCACAATCATGTAATAAGAACCGAAATAAAACACTACGTAGTACAAGCTTGGATTTCACTTGCCTTCCGAGCCAGCGAGCAGGTTATGTCACGTACAGCGCACGGAGCACGCATGTGCTTATGAGATTGCTAGCGTTTTTTTTTTCTTTGAAGAAATACCTCCTTTGGACCATATACTTATTCTTCTACTGCAAGATTTCCATTGGTAACGTCGTAATAATAAAAAACAAATCCGTATATAGATCGCATGCTACAGGGCAAAACGATGGTCAACGAGCTCGCCACTTTATTTCAGAGTACTGATGGTACTTTAGCAGTTTTTAAACATATTCTTACGTATATGCCACTAAAGAGATCGACGATGGACTACACAGTGATAGACAACGAAGCTTAAGACACAGTTGGTGCTTGCCTGAACACCTAGTCTCTCATCACCTGTTGTGGTTTCCCTTGTTGTGGTTCTAGCCTTCTGCCACGTATCATCTTGGTGGAGGTGAATCAAGATCCCCGTACGTGCCGATTAGCCCATTTACGCTGCCAAAGGCTGGAATTGCGAAGCGGCCGCCACCTACCTGGGATCACAACCACGTCTCAAACAGCCACAATGACCTCCGAAGCAGCCCCTACCACCGCAGGAACATCGCCTCGGCCAGTTGTTCTAAAGAAAAATCGCCACCCTCCCATCTTTAACGGCGACGACAACCCAGACGATGACGATTGGCTGGATGAGTATGAGCGCTGCAGCCGGAACAACCACTGGGATGCCAGCATCATGCTCGCTAACATCATCTTTTATTTGGCGGGAACAGCTCGAACATGGTTTCAAAACCACGAACAAGAGCTCATTACCTGGGATATCTGCAAGCGAAAGCTTAAGGACTCGTTCGGGAAACCAACTGGACGCGCTCTGGCTGCAAAATCGGAACTTTCGTCTCGTGTTCGAACCCCCACGGAATCCTACCTCGCCTACATTCAGGACGTGCTTGCGTTGTGCGGCAAGATCAACACCTCCATGCCGGAAAGTGGCAAGGTAGGGCATATTCTCAAGGGTATCGCGGATGATGCGTTCCACATCCTATTCTACATGGATTGCCCTGCCGTCGACTCTGTGCTTCAAGTCTGCCGAAAATTTGAGCAGGCTAAACAAAGCCGTCTCGTACATCGCTTTGAGCGTTTTCCGAACACGGCGGGTACCTCATCCTGCGATCACCTGGCCCCTTTGCACCAGCCCTCCCATCCCACGACCGTGACTCGAATCTTCCGGAGAGAACTCGAGGCCCTAACTCCTGCACCCCTCCCGTCTCCGCTGCCGGACACCGTGGCCATGAAACAGGCCATTGTCCGCCAGGAACTAGCAATGGTCGGCCTCTCCTCTAGCTCCGTGCCTCCCCCGCCACCACCGCACCCTGTTCCTTTAGTGGCTGCTACAACCATCAGAACAGCCTCCCCACGTCGCTACCTTGGTCACAATCCTGCAGAGTGGCGCACACCAGACGACAGGCCAATCTGCTTCATTTGCTGTCGAGCCGGCCACACTTCGCGGTATTGCCGTAGCCGTAGTTTTCCCACCCCTCGCTCCTATTACAACGCCGACCGTCGGTATTAGTATGGACCTCGACGCTTTGCTCCCCCACCAGCGGAACCCCGCCCCGCCTATGATCGACCTGGACACTTTCCTCCTTAAGCAGATCAGCCTCGCACCGAAACCGTCCCAACTGCTCGTCGCTACAGCCGATCTCCATCTCCCCGGCCTCATCGATTCCGTTCACCGGTACCTCGTCGCGGCTCCTCCCTATCATACGCAGGCACCTACTCGGGAAATTAGTGAATGCAGCTCCGGAGAGTGACGCTGCATTACCGACCCCGACTGCCAACTCGGTTCTGAACCCCGCACCTAGACGTAATCTCATTGATATTTTTGTGGATGGAGTCCCATTTCTGCACTTATTGACACTGGCGCCCTCATTTTTGTCCTCCGTTCCTCGCTCCGCCGACGCCTCAAGAAAGTCCTCACACCCGCCACCTCATCTACCGTTCGTGTTGCGGATGGCAACACAGCTACAGTGATTGGTATGTGTACTGCACGCATTAGCATTGCCGGCCACAACATCCCAGTGTTATTTACAGTCTTCATCAGTTGCCCTTAAGGTGTTATATTATGCCTCGCCTTTTTAACTGCACACTCCAATCTCATTGACTGTTCTTCTGGACTGCTTCACCTAGACCTGCCGTTTTGTCCCGATGAACAAGCTCATGCAACTTCAACGCTCCGTCTTCGCTCCGCTGCATTTACTCGTCTGCCATTTGAAACCGCTGTGTAAGTGCTCATGTCGCCTTTTTCACCCATTCCTGATGGCGACTACGTTGTTTCCCCCTTAACTGATGTGACTGCAGCGTAGCATAGCCCTCCCTCACAATATCGTGCATGTAGCGAAACCCCACACTTATCTTCCAGTCCTGAACTTCAGTTTTTTTGTAGAAGTTCTTCCTGAGGGCATTTCTATTGCCGAACTGACCCCGTTGTCTGACTTTATTGTGTGTGCACTTTCACCTGACCCTACTGATGGAGTATCGACACGGCATGCGGCATTCCCGCCTACGGAAGCCGGCATATCAGAAATGGTAGCTCCTAACTTGTGTCCTGATAGTTCTCAAGCAATTACCAGCCTTCTGGCCTCGTACAGTGACATTTTCGATTTTGGTAACCGACCTCGTTACTCACCGTATGGATATCAGAGACGCCAGCCCAATTCACAGAAGACCTTACCGAGTCGCCATTTCTGAACGTCGCGTCATACAAGACGAAATGGACAAGATGTTGGCAAGAAACATTATAGAGCCCTCGAGCAGCAACTGGGCATCACCAGTCGTGCTTGTTAAAAAGAAGGACAATACCTGGAGGTTCTGCGTTGATTACCGACACCTCAACAAAGTTACAAAGAAGCACGTTTACCCACTTCCCAGGATAGATGATGCCCTCGACTGCTTGCACGGTGCCAGTTATTTCTCTTCAATTGATATTCGTTCCGCTTATTGGCAAATCGCGGTTGATGAACGGGACCGAGAGAAGACCGTCTTCGTCACTTCCGATGGCCTGTACCAATTCAAGGTGATGCCTTTTGGCCTGTGTACAGCGCCCGCTACATTCTAACGTATGATGAACTCTCTTCTACGTGGTCTGAAGTGAACCACTTGCTTATGTCATCTCGATTACGTCATTGTCTTTTCTTCAACCTTCGAGAGCCATCTTCACCGCCTTGATGCCATTCTTGGAGTCTTTCGAAGAGCTGGCCTTCAGCTGAATTCAAAGAAGTGTAAGTTCGGCCAACGTCAACTCGAGGACCAAGTGTCCGAGGTACTCGGACACTTGGTCGATGCCCGCGGCGTTCAACCTTACCCCGACAAAATTCGCGCTTTAAGTACATTTCCTACACCCCGCTGTACCAGTGACGCTCGCAGTTTTCTTGGCCTTTGCTCGTATTTTCGGCGGTTTGTCCCCAACTTTCAAATGAAGCACCGACGCCTGGTTTCTGAGCGAGGCGCATAATTTTTGGGCCTCATTTTTTTCTGTTTTGACTTGTGTTTCAAAATCATTAGATAATTGTGCCGCTGCGTTTCGGGGAAAAGGTCGGCCGCCTGCTCCAGTTTGTCGACCGCCTTACAAACGCGTTCAAGTGAAAACACAGCAAGACGTGAATGACAATTCTTTATGAACTTCTCCACCACGACCATGTCACGAATGTTCTGAAATGTGGGGCCCAGTTCCCGCATTTTGACACAGCGGTCAAAGAAGCTTAACAGCCTAGTAACGTATTGCGAGCCTGTTTCGCCATCCTGGGGCTTGCTTTGACAAAATTTCTAGCGATAGCCCTAACCAGTAAATCAAAATCTCTGCAGGAAAGCGGCCTTAGCCTTCTCATATTCAGCTGGATTCTCACGCAAGAGTCGACCAATACTCTTAGGGCTTCCCCGCCGAGGCATAAATTCAAAGCTGCGACCATTTTCCTCTCGGCCAACTATGGCATGTGGTAGCATGTTTAAATCTCACCAAATAGATATCCAAGTCGAAAATTACCAGCGCACGGGACAGGGACAAGGAAGAGAACACCTTGTCCTTGTTGGTGTCCTGTGTACGCTGGTAATTTTGCAACATGCTGCACCAACTCGCTCGAATGTGAGTTTTACTACAGGTATCCAAGTCATTTCGATTTTTATTGAATGGCGGTAAAAATCTGTGGCAGTTCATGAAGGAGATGAGTTCATGATGAGACTGCGTTCTAGAAGTAGTTGAGGAGGATTTGCACCACCTTCCATGAGCTTTAGTTGCAACTCCAAATAACGTGCCTCTAACTCCTGTTTCTCCTTCGTAGCTCGTGCCTCTAACTCCAGTTTCTCCTTTGCAGCTCGTACCTCTAACTGCTATTTCTCCTGCCTAACTTCGCGCTAAGCAGATCTCACATCTCGCTCCTTCCGAAGCTCTTCTTGCACATGGGAATACGCTCGCCTAAGGCGACCAACTCCGAAGCGCTGATATTTATTTATTTATTTCAAATACTGCTAACCCCAAGGTAGGAGCCATGGCAGGGTGGGAATGACAACAGTGAACATCAAAATAGCAAAACTAATATTAAAATAATATCTAAAAGGATAAAATACATACCTTGCCTCCAAATTCGTTTCGCTTAATTAGCCTAGAGTCCAGCCTGGTCCTGCCGTGGACGCCATAACTGTGAAGAGGTTCTTTAATAAAGCTGAAACCTGTGCGAGTTGGTATGCATTCATACTGGTGAACAGCTCAGTAAAGGCGGAACAAGAACGAAACATGCGCTTACTATCAAATGTGTTTATTGCAGGTTTATTGCAATGAAACAAAAAGACAGTGGAAAAAAGTTGCCATAAAAATTAATTCTATGTTACATGCGAGGTGATATAAACTATTCCCTCATCTATGTTAACTCTGATATTAGCAAAGCCTGAGAAGCGCATACGGTCACTCATATTTAAGGTACGTGAGAAGTTGGGCGATTTGGTAGGCATTTGTGCTAAAATGAGCGCGAAAAAACAAACACGGAGCCCGTCTTGTAAACAAAACCTTTGGCCTCAAGCATACCAACAGATATGCTGAATGTTGCAAAAATGTTGTATGTCGAGTTCCGATGACCTGTGACCGCGCTTAAAGTGGCCAAACTGGACAATGCCTAAACATACGCCTCATGGAGCACAAAATGCATTCAGCCAGAGCGAGAGAGAGAGAGATAAATCTTTATATAATGCAAAGAAAAAGAAAAATAATAATGTACAGCTTCCGTGGTTGGGCCCTCAGTCCAGGACTCACGCAGCCTTTGCTGCCCGGCTGGCCAGTTCAATCAGCCAAAGCTGGTCTTTCGACTCCGAATTGGACTGCGCAGCCTCCCACTGCTGCGGCGTGGCGTTGTGAATTATCGGCACTGCATCTATTTTCTGGCAGGCCCATGTGATATGATCAATTGTCGGTTTCTGTCCACACCAGGCACAGGTGTCCCTGTACACGGTCTCGATGTATCTTGCTGTATAAAGACAGGCATGGATAAAAATTTGTGTGTAGTTGCCGCCAAGACACTGACTGCACCCTGTTTACTAACTTGTGGGTTGGAAGATTCCGTCTTCTGATCCCTTGGTAGTGCACCAAAATGTCTACGTAGGTACGAGTCACTGCCTCGGTCTCTTCGGCCTCTGACCTCCCTCGGTTTGCATAACCTCGAGCTATTAGATTTGCCTGAATTTTCCCGGTAATGTTGGCGTGCCCCGGAGCCCAAAGCCCGAGTTGTTTTGTGTCGCTTATCCCGCCGGCTTTCAAGATGGCGGCTGCGTTTTTGCAAAACCTGTTGTTGGTGAATCTTCGGCAAGCGGCTTGCGAATCGGTCATTACTACCAGCGAACGCCCGGACCTATGGCCCTCAGCGACCGCTGGAGCAATAGCAGCCTCTTCGGCGTCAGACACGGTGCAGTTTCATAGCGAGGCACTCCTTTTTTCCTTTAGCTGGAAATCTACCACCGTCACCACCGCATCTCTTTCGTTTTAATACATCGCCACATCTATATAGACGGTGTTCTTGTTCTGATAGGTCTTGGCTAAGGCTTCCGTCCTGGGCCTACGCCTACCCTGATGAACGACAGGATATGTGTTCTTGGGAATTGGCGCTACTACAAACGTAGATCGGATCACGTCCGGTATGTCTATCGTCCGTTCAATCTCCAGCATGTGGTCATGATAGCCTAGTCTTCGGAGGAGAGCTCGTCCTGCAGTAGTGCATTGTAGCCTCATCTTCTGAGAGACAAGCGGCGCTTCCCGGCGCTCTTCGTATGTGTTTGTTAAGCCAAGGGCCATTAAATTCGCGTTTGCCGTTCTTATTGGCAGCCCTAGCGCTGTCTTGTACGCCTTCCGGAGGATCGATTCCACTTGCTCTTTCTCCGTCTGGCTCAGGTGTTGATAGGGAAGACTGTACGTGGCTATAAGCGCCAGCATTAACTTGAGCGTGCCTTCCTCCTTCATCCCCTTTCTTCAATAGGTCACTCGCCTAATCATTCTCGTTATCTGGGCCGAAGATCCAGATAGCAATCTGATCTTGTAGTCCGACCTCTGATTGGACTGAATCCACATTCCCAACACTCTCAGCACGTGCACTTCTGGTATGCGAGCCCCGGATAGCATAACGTTGAGGTCAACTTTACTGTCGTATCAGGGCCTCTACACTTTGAGAATTTCAGATTTTCGGGCGAGCACGAAAATCCCCTAGCCCTTGTGTTGCTGTCTACATAGTTCGCGGCTGCTTGTAGCCTCTCCTTGAGACCTAGCGAGCCCTCCGTCGTCCAAATCGTTATGTCCCCGGCGTCCATTGCGTGCCGAATACCGTCTATGGCGTTCAACTTCTCCGCCAAACCAACCATACCATTGTTGAAGAGAAGGGGCGAAATTACAGATCCTTGAAGCGTACCCTTGTTAAGCATCCTGATCTTGTCCGAACGCAAGTCGCCGATCCCTATAGTCGCGGTTCTATTCGTAAGGAAGGCCTTGACGTAACCGTGAATATTTCGCCCGCAATGTAGGTTGCTCAGACTGGATACTATGGCTTCATGACTAACATTGTCGAACGCCCCCTAACGTCGAGAGCCATGATCACATGCTCTCCATACTTTGGCACGTTGCTAAGAACCTCTTCTTTGAGGAGAAGAAGGACGTCTTGCGTCGAAAGCTTAGGCCGGAAACCAAACATTGTTTGTGGCATGAGATCTTCGTCTTCCAAATAGTTCTGAAGTCTGATCATAACGATCCTTTCGTACAGTTTCCCTAGGCAGGAGGACAGTGAGATAGGCTGCAGATTCTCCAAACATGTGTTGTTGCGTGGCTTGGGGATGGTGATGATTTCTGCGTGCCGCCGCTCCCCCGGCTCAGTCTCCGCTTCCCAGTTGTCACTCAAAAATTTTGTGATGCTCGCAATCTGTTCCGCCCCTAGATTTCTTATAACGGCGTTGCCAATCTTGTCTTCGCCACCGTGTTCTTGAGAGCCATTCTGGCAGCCGCGCACACCTCCTCCTTCGTGATTGGACGGTCGAGTTTCTCATTTTCAATTCCCCGATACACTTCTGTACTGCGCGGAATGCCCCCCCCCCCCCGTACCGTTTTCGGATCTTGTCTAGCAACTCCTCATTGTTTCCCATGTACTTGTGGCGATTCCGTGAAGCGTATTGCTGGTTTCGGCCTTAGACTTGGCCGGGTCGATGAGATTCCTCAGCAACGCCCAAGCCTTGGCCGTCCCTAATGTTCCTTTCAGTGAGTCGCACAATTGTTCACAGTTTTATCTAGAGAGCTCTTGCGCATACTGCTCTGCCTCAGCGGTGACCTCGGCAATCTTCAGTTTGAGCTTCCTGTTGTCCTTCTGTCTCCTCCACCTCTTAATCATACTCCTGCGAGCTTCCGATAACCGCAGTAGATGGTTATCAATTTCAGGAACTGCGTTCGGCCTTTTCACGGTCTTTGTGGCTCTTTCGTACACCTCGCGGAGTCCCCTGCTCCACACCTCAATCGCTTGAATTGGTTTCTTGTCGCAATGTTCTCTAAACGCATTCCAGTCAGTTATTTTCACTTTTCCTAACTTTCAACTGACCCTCGTATTGGCCAATATCACAAGGATGAAGTGATTACTTCCAAGGTTCTCGTTCGTGTTTTCCCAAGAAACGTAGCGTTCTTTACGAAAGCGAGGTCTGGGCATGTACCCTGCTGACGCTGTTATGAGATCCATGTCCGCTTGCACCAGGTTCTTTCCCTTAGTGGTTTCTCCTACATATCCCCAGCTCTTGTCTTGCGCGTTGAAATCTACTAACACTACCAGACCGTTATCCTTGGCTACCTTTCTTGCGTCTTTGAATAATAGCTCAAAATCAGCATTCCTTTGCCTGGGCGGGCTGTACACATTCGGGACGAATATGCTCTTCTTACCTCTCTCGAACTGCATGATCTCGAATTAGCCCATGCTCGATATCTGTGTTGAACGCCGGGTGTTGAATCGCCGTCACCGATTTGGCGACCAGGTGTCCTGATTTCTGTCTGAGTTGAATAAGCAACGAAGCCCGAACGTCTTGGAGAGCAGCCAGTTTCTTGCAGCGCTATAACATCTAGTTTGACAAGGACTGTTTGCATGTAATATTTTAAATTGCACTGCTTCCTACGGAAGCCGCGGCCGTCCCATTTGCCAGATTTTTAGTGTTTCTATATCTCCCCTAGCGTTTCTGGCCCTTACGCTTGGACCTGACTACCTTGGGTCAATTCACTGTAGCTCACGGTAAGCGAAGGCCCATTTTACGCCTTCTCCTTGACATTCTTTCTCCGAATGGTGACATTCTTCATGAAGTCGGCCTACTGCTGTTCGACCCTCAGTTCTTTCGGCAGTGGCGAAGGTGTACTCTTCCGGTGGCTCTTTCTATCCCCGGTGTCCATGATTTTCTCGCACACTCCAGTAGCTCCCATACCTCTAAAGCCTTTCAGTAATTCATCGACCTTGCGAGTGAGCTCGTTACACTTCTCTTGCATAACTTCAAGCTCCCGCCTGAGACCTGCACACTCATTACACTTATAATGCGCAGTCTCCGTGTTTTGTGTGTTTGCCCGAACAGAATCCTTGACCGCTATTGCTGGCCAGCTCATTATGCCGGCCTTCGTTTTGTTATTTGTCTTCGCCGTGCTCGGCTTCTTGTCATTCGGCTGGCGTCTAGATGCCGACACCGACCGGGAACGACTACAGCTTACCGACGTCGCCCCGTCGGAGCTGAACCACCGTCTCCCTGCTCCTTCCACGTTGTTGTCCTTGCTGTTCTTTTGGTTCCTTTGGGCCTGCCGGTTGTGCATCTACTTTGAGGACAAGATAGAAGGCTTGATGCAGCCTTCCTGGAGCTGAAGCTAGAGGTGTTTCGTATCCACCAATGGGAGGAGGGGTGGGAAGGACTGCGACCGGTACCACAAGGAGCACCGCGATGTCTCTTCATCGGAGTTACGCCACTTGATATGCCGGCTTTTGTGCCGTCCGCGTCGGGCGCTGCTGCTCCTTCCTCGCCCTCCAGCAGAGGATCCGGCATTGCTTCATGCTGGCTGTTGGCGAAGCTTCGTGAGGCGGTTGTGGCACTCCTTCGCACCAGTAAGGTGCGTCTCACCACAGAGCACGCACTTAAGCGAGCAGGTATGTTCTTGAGGTGGGTCCAAGGTCCCGCACTGCCGGCACACCCGGACATTCGGCCTGGGGCACACATCCGATCGATGTCCTAGTTGTAGGCAGACGTGGCAAACCTGCCTAGTGGTCCGTAGGAGTAGAGAACGTATCTCGGAACGACAGGCCCCTCGAAGAAGATGACAGTAGTCTTACATTTTCCCAGCATTCTAGACAGAAGAATAGCGACCCCTTGGGTTCGTACGCGCAGGTTGTTCTTCAGTTCCTCAGGTGACGTGCCTGGGTCTATGCCATGCATGACCCCACGTACGACGCTATCCGGGACTGTCACGTAAGTGTTCAAGTCGTAGGACTGGCCTTGGAGGCTTATGCGCGTGATATGCCGAATAAGCAATGATGTATGTTCATTTGGCGTACTTAGGATAATTATGTTTGAGCCGGTGCGGAGCCGTTCTTCCCCCGACACTTTTACTGGTCGCCGCACGCCTCTAGAATGGCGCGCGACACCTAGTGGGGGGTAAGTGTCCGCACCGCTAGGCCTTTCTGTGGTCGCGTGATGATCTTGAAATCTTTTTTGGGGAATGGCAGCCGTTTGCTCCGCTGTCCACCCCACCCCCGTGGTCCTTTCTTAGTTCCGAGTGGGCCGGTTCCGAGGCCGGCCGCTCCAACCTGTCTGACCACTGTCGGGATTGTAAAAGATCATCGCGTACGCGATGTATTCCAAAATTTGAGAATACTACTGTTCTTTTACACACCCTAACAAATTCACTCGAGAGGGAGGCATATTACATCACAAAATCGATTAACACTTGTGTCAGCACCCCCTCTGTCATCCTGATAACCCCTCAAAGTGCATGTCTTGATGACAAATGAGTTTGCAGCGTGCTAGTTTTGTGCCGGTGTTTTCTGCGTTACTTCACGTTTTATCATGCGAGTATTTTCATGCCCTAAGTAAATCCCTAATGCGGCTTCGGGTATTGTTTGTTTTTTTTTCCTCTCTTGTGATCTTAAGCTGTTTTTCTCGAACAATTCAGCTGCGAGTAAGCGCTTGTGTCGTGCGGTCGTCTCTTCCGTGTTTGTTCTTTCGCGCTCGTTTTAGCATGAACGCAGATCACAACTTAGTTATTGCGAATGAACGCAGTTTGCAAGAAAGGTCGTTGTAGTCTTGAAGGTTTTCAATAAATATGCACGCGGCCTCAAGTTTAAAACCAAGGTTCCGAATGGCAGTCGGCTTCAGTTTTTAAATTTGGCTTTATTTCTTGAATGTGGACATGTTTGCCTGGTGTTATTGCCCGAGGTCTGCAAAACCATTCAACTTCTCATCGGGCCACTCGAAGCTTATGAAACAATCTGTAGCGTTACCGTGCCTGAAATCTGCTCTCGAAAAGTCTTGTCATGAAAATATTTCTGATAGCACGACAATGCAGGCCTGCAGGTTACGCGCAAATGGTTATCCAGATGAAGTGATTTCTAGGGATTCGGATAAGCTGAGCAAATCTATGAGGAATAGCCTTCCGTACGAGGGAAAGTGGATAAACAAACATGCTGAGGTTCGTTTTATGCACGGCTTGTCACACGGCCTCAAGATGGTCGCCGGCACGTATGACGTCGACGTTGTCTTTTCTGCTCCCAACAAACTGCGCTCCATGTACTAACAGGTTGTTCAGGCAAAGAGAGCAAAGAAGATTGGTTGCCAGGTACGCCATGTTTTACCCACCGTACCATGTGCAGAAAACGTGGTATACCAAGTTCTTTGCGCATGCGGCGCCGTTTACGTCGGACAGACAAGGAGATGCCTGAACAAAAGGCTTATGGAGCATGCAAATGCTAGACTAAGTGACCCTTTTGCGAAATTACTGCTGATTGCACCAAGTGGCATTGTAAACATGAAAGGGAGCATGAAAGGAGATTAGAACAAAATGGCTGGCTTTCACGCACAAAGTTCCGCTGCAAAAAAATGCTAATACGCTCCTGAGTACAAGAACACCAAAATTCTTTTCTGTCATAAAGACAAGGTGACACGCGAAATATTGGAAGCCCATTACATCCACAAGTGGGATGACCAATGAATCAGCAATCCTTCCGTGACATAAATGGCAAGAAAATAGCATATATCCCCTCCCATGTGACATATATTTGATTTTTATGGCTACTTTGTTCCACTGTCTTTGTATCAATGCTTTGTTTTTGTGCATATATTTCCCTTAGCCTCCTTGAATAAACCCTTGGTAGTGCAGAGAATTTGCAGGGTCGATGTAGACCACCAGAACAAAACAACCAGCGTGACAGGCTTTTCCAACCGAACAGCCCGTTTCTTGCATGCGCACCCTGCACGCGCCGCTAAACTTTATATTCTTCTTTCGCTGGCTGGGCACGCCGATCTTAGCGCCTCCACTTTACAGCGTCGCTGTGCGCTACAGGGCCCCCCGCCCAGAAGGAACGGCGAAATGTACGTTCCGACGGGGGAGGGATAGGGGTGTCATGGCACAGGCAGGTGGAAGTTCTGGGGAGATGCCTTCATGTAAGCGAGTTTGAGGCAATCTAAGCAGTCGATCTCTCCTGTACCATCCAGAAAGATAGTCGCCGTCTTCGTCGTCTTACTGAGGATGCGGTACGGGCCATCGTATGTGGGGAGGGGTAAGAGGCGCTTATTTCACAGCGTCTCGCCTTAGGAAAACATGCGTCAAGGACGCAAGGTCCTGGTGCACAAGGACCTGGTGGTTACATGATCGAGGAGCGACTGGGCGCAGGTGTTCAATGTAGTCCTGAAGACATTGAAGATACTGAAATGGCTGAAACGATGGAGTGGAAGGAATAAACAAGTCTCCACGAAACCGAGGGCATTCACCAAAGACGACTTCGACTGCCGTAGGCCAAGAAGCACCATAGAAAGATGGAAACGGCTGCAATGCTCGGCCAGGTGGGCGCTCTTTACAAGGCACCTGAATGCTCTTTGGTGCTCTAGCAAACGGTCGTTTATGCCCGTCTGTCCGATGTAGCTTTTCACACATGACAGAAGGATCTCATGCACGACTCCCTTTTACAGGGGCCGAAACAGGTCTCGTGCTTCTTCGTGCAAGTATCCGTGCCACTATTTTGGCCATTTACTTGAGTAAAGAGCAGCGACAACTTCTACGGGGCAGAGACCACGAAAGAAATACTGCACTTTCAAAAATTATATTTAATCGGTGGGAGAACCTACGGATGCAGGGGACGGTGCATTGCTTTCTGGCTTCTGGTTTTCTGAGCGCACTCTCGTTCACCACTTTCCGCTGGCGGTTTGCTGCTACCACCCACAGAAGTTCGTTCGGGTAGCCCGCGGATTTCAGGCGCTCCAGTTGGAGCTGCACACCGGAGGCCATAAGGTGAAAGCACAATTTTGCAATAGCAGCCCGCAGGCAGCTTACAGCAATTTCCCATTTTATTAGCTTCAAATGGACCGAATCGTACATCAAAAGTTCTTTTCTACCGCGACCGATAGCTCCAAAAAACGTGTTTTCTGGAAAAGTAAACACAAGCTGTTGTCCTCTGGCATCTCAAAAGTGAAACGGAGGCCCTTTAAGCATCGTGTAAATACGCCAAGCACTCCTCTGGTCATATTGTCACGTAGTGGTGACAAGGCCGTTAACACCAAAAGAAGACATAGGCTTGATGGTACTGAAATTAACTCTTTATTGGGCTGGCTTGCGCCTGCCAAAGAACTAAGCAATTCGGTGGCGGCGATCGGAAGAAACATGCTCGTCGATCGTCGAACAAAGAATGCCCGCCGCACCCGTCAAAGCTCAGCTTAAAGGCTGCTCAGAACAATCTAGATAACGTAGAAAACTGCTAGTAGCACAACCTGGAACATTGTAGAAACATACGCGAGTGATCGGAATCTTTGGGACAGATCTCGGCGCACCGTTCGCGACAAAGAAAATAATAACGCGTCGTATCGATTCAACGAGCATGAACAAACACGGGATACAGAATGCATAAGTGCGCCAGAATAACAATGATAAGACCGCATGCCAGCGGCTGTCGAACAGGAACAAATAAAAATTTAAACAGTTCGCGGCATTACTCCCCCCCTTTAAAAACATCGCCTCGATGTTTCAAACTAAACATACATTAACATAAACATTGCAAAGCAAACAGGTTCTGTGAAGAGGTTCTTTAATAAAGCTGAAACCTGTGCGAGTTGGTATGCATTCATACTGGTGAACAGCTCAGTAAAGGCGGAACAAGAACGAAACATGCGCTTACTATCAAATGTGTTTATTGCAGGTTTATTGCAATGAAACAAAAAGACAGTGGAAAAAAGTTGCCATAAAAATTAATTCTATGTTACATGCGAGGTGATATAAACTATTCCCTCATCTATGTTAACTCTGATATTAGCAAAGCCTGAGAAGCGCATACGGTCACTCATATTTAAGGTACGTGAGAAGTTGGGCGATTTGGTAGGCATTTGTGCTAAAATGAGCGCGAAAAAACAAACACGGAGCCCGTCTTGTAAACAAAACCTTTGGCCTCAAGCATACCAACAGATATGCTGAATGTTGCAAAAATGTTGTATATCGAGTTCCGATGACCTGTGACCACGCTTAAAGTGGCCAAACTGGACAATGCCTAAACATACGCCTCATGGAGCACAAAATGCATTCAGCCAGAGCGAGAGAGAGAGAGATAAATCTTTATATAATGCAAAGAAAAAGAAAAATAATAATGTACAGCTTCCGTGGTTGGGCCCTCAGTCCAGGACTCACGCAGCCTTTGCTGCCCGGCTGGCCAGTTCAATCAGCCAAAGCTGGTCTTTCGACTCCGAATTGGACTGCGCAGCCTCCCACTGCTGCGGCGTGGCGTTGTGAATTATCGGCACTGCATCTATTTTCTGGCAGGCCCATGTGATATGATCAATTGTCGGTTTCTGTCCACACCAGGCACAGGTGTCCCTGTACACGGTCTCGATGTATCTTGCTGTATAAAGACAGGCATGGATAAAAATTTGTGTGTAGTTGCCGCCAAGACACTGACTGCACCCTGTTTACTAACTTGTGGGTTGGAAGATTCCGTCTTCTGATCCCTTGGTAGTGCACCAAAATGTCTACGTAGGTACGAGTCACTGCCTCGGTCTCTTCGGCCTCTGACCTCCCTCGGTTTGCATAACCTCGAGCTATTAGATTTGCCTGAATGTTCCCGGTAATGTTGGCGTGCCCCGGAGCCCAAAGCCCGAGTTGTTTTGTGTCGCTTATCCCGCCGGCTTTCAAGATGGCGGCTGCGTTTTTGCAAAACCTGTTGTTGGTGAATCTTCGGCAAGCGGCTTGCGAATCGGTCATTACTACCAGCGAACGCCCGGACCTATGGCCCTCAGCGACCGCTGGAGCAATAGCAGCCTCTTCGGCGTCAGACACGGTGCAGTTTCATAGCGAGGCACTCCTTTTTTCCTTTAGCTGGAAATCTACCACCGTCACCACCGCATCTCTTTCGTTTTAATACATCGCCACATCTATATAGACGGTGTTCTTGTTCTGATAGGTCTTGGCTAAGGCTTCCGTCCTGGGCCTACGCCTACCCTGATGAACGACAGGATATGTGTTCTTGGGAATTGGCGCTACTACAAACGTAGATCGGATCACGTCCGGTATGTCTATCGTCCGTTCAATCTCCAGCATGTGGTCATGATAGCCTAGTCTTCGGAGGAGAGCTCGTCCTGCAGTAGTGCATTGTAGCCTCATCTTCTGAGAGACAAGCGGCGCTTCCCGGCGCTCTTCGTATGTGTTTGTTAAGCCAAGGGCCATTAAATTCGCGTTTGCCGTTCTTATTGGCAGCCCTAGCGCTGTCTTGTACGCCTTCCGGAGGATCGATTCCACTTGCTCTTTCTCCGTCTGGCTCAGGTGTTGATAGGGAAGACTGTACGTGGCTATAAGCGCCAGCATTAACTTGAGCGTGCCTTCCTCCTTCATCCCCTTTCTTCAATAGGTCACTCGCCTAATCATTCTCGTTATCTGGGCCGAAGATCCAGATAGCAATCTGATCTTGTAGTCCGACCTCTGATTGGACTGAATCCACATTCCCAACACTCTCAGCACGTGCACTTCTGGTATGCGAGCCCCGGATAGCATAACGTTGAGGTCAACTTTACTGTCGTATCAGGGCCTCTACACTTTGAGAATTTCAGATTTTCGGGCGAGCACGAAAATCCCCTAGCCCTTGTGTTGCTGTCTACATAGTTCGCGGCTGCTTGTAGCCTCTCCTTGAGACCTAGCGAGCCCTCCGTCGTCCAAATCGTTATGTCCCCGGCGTCCATTGCGTGCCGAATACCGTCTATGGCGTTCAACTTCTCCGCCAAACCAACCATACCATTGTTGAAGAGAAGGGGCGAAATTACAGATCCTTGAAGCGTACCCTTGTTAAGCATCCTGATCTTGTCCGAACGCAAGTCGCCGATCCCTATAGTCGCGGTTCTATTCGTAAGGAAGGCCTTGACGTAACCGTGAATCTTTCGCCCGCAATGTAGGTTGCTCAGACTGGATACTATGGCTTCATGACTAACATTGTCGAACGCCCCCTAACGTCGAGAGCCATGATCACATGCTCTCCATACTTTGGCACGTTGCTAAGAACCTCTTCTTTGAGGAGAAGAAGGACGTCTTGCGTCGAAAGCTTAGGCCGGAAACCAAACATTGTTTGTGGCATGAGATCTTCGTCTTCCAAATAGTTCTGAAGTCTGATCATAACGATCCTTTCGTACAGTTTCCCTAGGCAGGAGGACAGTGAGATAGGCTGCAGATTCTCCAAACATGTGTTGTTGCGTGGCTTGGGGATGGTGATGATTTCTGCGTGCCGCCGCTCCCCCGGCTCAGTCTCCGCTTCCCAGTTGTCACTCAAAAATTTTGTGATGCTCGCAATCTGTTCCGCCCCTAGATTTCTTATAACGGCGTTGCCAATCTTGTCTTCGCCACCGTGTTCTTGAGAGCCATTCTGGCAGCCGCGCACACCTCCTCCTTCGTGATTGGACGGTCGAGTTTCTCATTTTCAATTCCCCGATACACTTCTGTACTGCGCGGAATGCCCCCCCCCCCCCCCCGTACCGTTTTCGGATCTTGTCTAGCAACTCCTCATTGTTTCCCATGTACTTGTGGCGATTCCGTGAAGCGTATTGCTGGTTTCGGCCTTAGACTTGGCCGGGTCGATGAGATTCCTCAGCAACGCCCAAGCCTTGGCCGTCCCTAATGTTCCTTTCAGTGAGTCGCACAATTGTTCACAGTTTTATCTAGAGAGCTCTTGCGCATACTGCTCTGCCTCAGCGGTGACCTCGGCAATCTTCAGTTTGAGCTTCCTGTTGTCCTTCTGTCTCCTCCACCTCTTAATCATACTCCTGCGAGCTTCCGATAACCGCAGTAGATGGTTATCAATTTCAGGAACTGCGTTCGTCCTTTTCACGGTCTTTGTGGCTCTTTCGTACACCTCGCGGAGTCCCCTGCTCCACACCTCAATCGCTTGAATTGGTTTCTTGTCGCAATGTTCTCTAAACGCATTCCAGTCAGTTATTTTCACTTTTCCTAACTTTCGTCTGACCCTCGTATTGGCCAATATCACAAGGATGAAGTGATTACTTCCAAGGTTCTCGTTCGTGTTTTCCCAAGAAACGTAGCGTTCTTTACGAAAGCGAGGTCTGGGCATGTACCCTGCTGACGCTGTTATGAGATCCATGTCCGCTTGCACCAGGTTCTTTCCCTTAGTGGTTTCTCCTACATATCCCCAGCTCTTGTCTTGCGCGTTGAAATCTACTAACACTACCAGACCGTTATCCTTGGCTACCTTTCTTGCGTCTTTGAATAATAGCTCAAAATCAGCATTCCTTTGCCTGGGCGGGCTGTACACATTCGGGACGAATATGCTCTTCTTACCTCTCTTGAACTGCATGATCTCGAATTAGCCCATGCTCGATATCTGTGTTGAACGCCGGGTGTTGAATCGCCGTCACCGATTTGGCGACCAGGTGTCCTGATTTCTGTCTGAGTTGAATAAGCAACGAAGCCCGAACGTCTTGGAGAGCAGCCAGTTTCTTGCAGCGCTATAACATCTAGTTTGACAAGGACTGTTTGCATGTAATATTTTAAATTGCACTGCTTCCTACGGAAGCCGCGGCCGTCCCATTTGCCAGATTTTTAGTGTTTCTATATCTCCCCTAGCGTTTCTGGCCCTTACGCTTGGACCTGACTACCTTGGGTCAATTCACTGTAGCTCACGGTAAGCGAAGGCCCATTTTACGCCTTCTCCTTGACATTCTTTCTCCGAATGGTGACATTCTTCATGAAGTCGGCCTACTGCTGTTCGACCCTCAGTTCTTTCGGCAGTGGCGAAGGTGTACTCTTCCGGTGGCTCTTTCTATCCCCGGTGTCCATGATTTTCTCGCACACTCCAGTAGCTCCCATACCTCTAAAGCCTTTCAGTAATTCATCGACCTTGCGAGTGAGCTCGTTACACTTCTCTTGCATAACTTCAAGCTCCCGCCTGAGACCTGCACACTCATTACACTTATAATGCGCAGTCTCCGTGTTTTGTGTGTTTGCCCGAACAGAATCCTTGACCGCTATTGCTGGCCAGCTCATTATGCCGGCCTTCGTTTTGTTATTTGTCTTCGCCGTGCTCGGCTTCTTGTCATTCGGCTGGCGTCTAGATGCCGACACCGACCGGGAACGACTACAGCTTACCGACGTCACCCCGTCGGAGCTGAACCACCGTCTCCCTGCTCCTTCCACGCTGTTGTCCTTGCTGTTCTTTTGGTTCCTTTGGGCCTGCCGGTTGTGCATCTACTTTGAGGACAAGATAGAAGGCTTGATGCAGCCTTCCTGGAGCTGAAGCTAGAGGTGTTTCGTATCCACCAATGGGAGGAGGGGTGGGAAGGACTGCGACCGGTACCACAAGGAGCACCGCGATGTCTCTTCATCGGAGTTACGCCACTTGATATGCCGGCTTTTGTGCCGTCCGCGTCGGGCGCTGCTGCTCCTTCCTCGCCCTCCAGCAGAGGATCCGGCATTGCTTCATGCTGGCTGTTGGCGAAGCTTCGTGAGGCGGTTGTGGCACTCCTTCGCACCAGTAAGGTGCGTCTCACCACAGAGCACGCACTTAAGCGAGCAGGTATGTTCTTGAGGTGGGTCCAAGGTCCCGCACTGCCGCCACACCCGGACATTCGGCCTGGGGCACACATCCGATCGATGTCCTAGTTGTAGGCAGACGTGGCAAACCTGCCTAGTGGTCCGTAGGAGTAGAGAACGTATCTCGGAACGACAGGCCCCTCGAAGAAGATGACAGTAGTCTTACATTTTCCCAGCATTCTAGACAGAAGAATAGCAACCCCTTGGGTTCGTACGCGCAGGTTGTTCTCCAGTTCCTCAGGTGACGTGCCTGGGTCTATGCCATGCATGACCCCACGTACGACGCTATCCGGGACTGTCACGTAAGTGTTCAAGTCGTAGGACTGGCCTTGGAGGCTTATGCGCGTGATATGCCGAATAAGCAATGATGTATGTTCATTTGGCGTACTTAGGATAATTATGTTTGAGCCGGTGCGGAGCCGTTCTTCCCCCGACACTTTTACTGGTCGCCGCACGCCTCTAAAATGGCGCGCGACACCTAGTGGGGGGTAAGTGTCCGCACCGCTAGGCCTTTCTGTGGTCGCATGATGATCTTGAAATCTTTTTTGGGGAATGGCAGCCGTTTGCTCCGCTGTCCACCCCACCCCCGTGGTCCTTTCTTAGTTCCGAGTGGGCCGGTTCCGAGGCCGGCCGCTCCAACCTGTCTGACCACTGTCGGGATTGTAAAAGATCATCGCATACGCGATGTATTCCAAAATTTGAGAATACTACTGTTCTTTTACACACCCTAACAAATTCACTCGAGAGGGAGGCATATTACATCACAAAATCGATTAACACTTGTGTCAGCACCCCCTCTGTCATCCTGATAACCCCTCAAAGTGCATGTCTTGATGACAAATGAGTTTGCAGCGTGCTAGTTTTGTGCCGGTGTTTTCTGCGTTACTTCACGTTTTATCATGCGAGTATTTTCATGCCCTAAGTAAATCCCTAATGCGGCTTCGGGTATTGTTTGTTTTTTTTTTCCTCTCTTGTGATCTTAAGCTGTTTTTCTCGAACAATTCAGCTGCGAGTAAGCGCTTGTGTCGTGCGGTCGTCTCTTCCGTGTTTGTTCTTTCGCGCTCGTTTTAGCATGAACGCAGATCACTACTTAGTTATTGCGAATGAACGCAGTTTGCAAGAAAGGTCGTTGTAGTCTTGAAGGTTTTCAATAAATATGCACGCGGCCTCAAGTTTAAAACCAAGGTTCCGAATGGCAGTCGGCTTCAGTTTTTAAATTTGGCTTTATTTCTTGAATGTGGACATGTTTGCCTGGTGTTATTGCCCGAGGTCTGCAAAACCATTCAACTTCTCATCGGGCCACTCGAAGCTTATGAAACAATCTGTAGCGTTACCGTGCCTGAAATCTGCTCTCGAAAAGTCTTGTCATGAAAATATTTCTGATAGCACGACAATGCAGGCCTGCAGGTTACGCGCAAATGGTTATCCAGATGAAATGATTTCTAGGGATTCGGATAAGCTGAGCAAATCTATGAGGAATAGCCTTCCGTATGAGGGAAAGTGGATAAACAAACATGCTGAGGTTCGTTTTATGCACGGCTTGTCACACGGCCTCAAGATGGTCGCCGGCACGTATGACGTCGACGTTGTCTTTTCTGCTCCCAACAAACTGCGCTCCATGTACTAACAGGTTGTTCAGGCAAAGAGAGCAAAGAAGATTGGTTGCCAGGTACGCCATGTTTTACCCACCGTACCATGTGCAGAAAACGTGGTATACCAAGTTCTTTGCGCATGCGGCGCCGTTTACGTCGGACAGACAAGGAGATGCCTGAACAAAAGGCTTATGGAGCATGCAAATGCTAGACTAAGTGACCCTTTTGCGAAATTACTGCTGATTGCACCAAGTGGCATTGTAAACATGAAAGGGAGCATGAAAGGAGATTAGAACAAAATGGCTGGCTTTCACGCACAAAGTTCCGCTGCAAAAAAATGCTAATACGCTCCTGAGTACAAGAACACCAAAATTCTTTTCTGTCATAAAGACAAGGTGACACGCGAAATATTGGAAGCCCATTACATCCACAAGTGGGATGACCAATGAATCAGCAATCCTTCCGTGACATAAATGGCAAGAAAATAGCATATATCCCCTCCCATGTGACATATATTTGATTTTTATGGCTACTTTGTTCCACTGTCTTTGTATCAATGCTTTGTTTTTGTGCATATATTTCCCTTAGCCTCCTTGAATAAACCCTTGGTAGTGCAGAGAATTTGCAGGGTCGATGTAGACCACCAGAACAAAACAACCAGCGTGACAGGCTTTTCCAACCGAACAGCCCGTTTCTTGCATGCGCACCCTGCACGCGCCGCTAAACTTTATATTCTTCTTTCGCTGGCTGGGCACGCCGATCTTAGCGCCTCCACTTTACAGCGTCGCTGTGCGCTACAGGGCCCCCCGCCCAGAAGGAACGGCGAAATGTACGTTCCGACGGGGGAGGGATAGGGGTGTCATGGCACAGGCAGGTGGAAGTTCTGGGGAGATGCCTTCATGTAAGCGAGTTTGAGGCAATCTAAGCAGTCGATCTCTCCTGTACCATCCAGAAAGATAGTCGCCGTCTTCGTCGTCTTACTGAGGATGCGGTACGGGCCATCGTATGTGGGGAGGGGTAAGAGGCGCTTATTTCACAGCGTCTCGCCTTAGGAAAACATGCGTCAAGGACGCAAGGTCCTGGTGCACAAGGACCTGGTGGTTACATGATCGAGGAGCGACTGGGCGCAGGTGTTCAATGTAGTCCTGAAGACATTGAAGATACTGAAATGGCTGAAACGATGGAGTGGAAGGAATAAACAAGTCTCCACGAAACCGAGGGCATTCACCAAAGACGACTTCGACTGCCGTAGGCCAAGAAGCACCATAGAAAGATGGAAACGGCTGCAATGCTCGGCCAGGTGGGCGCTCTTTACAAGGCACCTGAATGCTCTTTGGTGCTCTAGCAAACGGTCGTTTATGCCCGTCTGTCCGATGTAGCTTTTCACACATGACAGAAGGATCTCATGCACGACTCCCTTTTACAGGGGCCGAAACAGGTCTCGTGCTTCTTCGTGCAAGTATCCGTGCCACTATTTTGGCCATTTACTTGAGTGAAGAGCAGCGACAACTTCTACGGGGCAGAGACCACGAAAGAAATACTGCACTTTCAAAAATTATATTTAATCGGTGGGAGAACCTACGGATGCAGGGGACGGTGCATTGCTTTCTGGCTTCTGGTTTTCTGAGCGCACTCTCGTTCACCACTTTCCGCTGGCGGTTTGCTGCTACCACCCACAGAAGTTCGTTCGGGTAGCCCGCGGATTTCAGGCGCTCCAGTTGGAGCTGCACACCGGAGGCCATAAGGTGAAAGCACAATTTTGCAATAGCAGCCCGCAGGCAGCTTACAGCAATTTCCCATTTTATTAGCTTCAAATGGACCGAATCGTACATCAAAATTTCTTTTCTACCGCGACCGATAGCTCCAAAAAACGTGTTTTCTGGAAAAGTAAACACAAGCTGTTGTCCTCTGGCATCTCAAAAGTGAAACGGAGGCCCTTTAAGCATCGTGTAAATACGCCAAGCACTCCTCTGATCATATTGTCACGTAGTGGTGACAAGGCCGTTAACACCAAAAGAAGACATAGGCTTGATGGTACTGAAATTAACTCTTTATTGGGCTGGCTTGCGCCTGCCAAAGAACTAAGCAATTCGGTGGCGGCGATCGGAAGAAACATGCTCGTCGATCGTCGAACAAAGAATGCCCGCCGCACCCGTCAAAGCTCAGCTTAAAGGCTGCTCAGAACAATCTAGATAACGTAGAAAACTGCTAGTAGCACAACCTGGAACATTGTAGAAACATACGCGAGTGATCGGAATCTTTGGGACAGATCTCGGCGCACCGTTCGCGACAAAGAAAATAATAACGCGTCGTATCGATTCAACGAGCATGAACAAACACGGGATACAGAATGGATAAGTGCGCCAGAATAACAATGATAAGACCGCATGCCAGCGGCTGTGGAACAGGAACAAATAAAAATTTAAACAGTTCGCGGCATTACTCCCCCCCTTTAAAAACATCGCCTCGATGTTTCAAACTAAACATACATTAACATAAACATTGCAAAGCAAACATGAATAGCCTTTAGCGCACATAATTTGGCTTAAGGCGTACAACATGCACAATTTTTGGATGCACTCGGCGCCGCTGCGATGCTGCCGCGCCGTCGGGAACGACCTCGTAGTTCAATTGTCCTAGTCGGCGAAGCACCTTGTAGGGGCCGAAGTATCGGTGTAAAAGCTTTTCTCTCAGTCCGCGGCGCCAAATTGGCATCCAAACCCAGACTTGATCTCCTGGCTTGTACTCAGCATCGCGTCGTTGTACGTTGTAACGTCGGGCGTCGGTTGGTTGCTATCTTTAATGCGCACTTGGGCGAGTCTTCGGGCTTCCTCTGCAAGTTGAAAGTAGGCGGCGACGTCCAGGTTATCATCATGGGTTATGTGTGGCAGCATTGCGGCAAGCGTCGTCATGGGCTCCCTGCCGTACACAAAGCTGAACGGGGTCGACCTGGTTGTCTCCTGGACGGCGGTATTACAAGCGCAGATGACGTAGGGTAGAATAGCGTCTCCTGTCTTGTGCTCGCAGTCGACGTAAATTGCAATCATATCCGCAATAGGTTTGTTGAGACGCTCCGTAAGTCCATTTGGCTGTGGATGGTACGCAGTAGTTCGTCGATGACTTGTATGACTGTATTCTAGGATTGCTTGCGTCAGCCCTGCCGTAAATGCCATTCCCCTGTCTGTAAAAAGGACTTCTGGGGCGCCGTGTCGCAAGAGAATTTGTTCGACAAAGAACTGTGCGACTCCTGCCGCAGTAGCATTGGGCAGTGCGTTTGCTTCGGCGTATCGGGTGAGGCAGATGAAGATGTAAAGGGGCCGAGAAGATCCATCCCTATTTGTTGAAAGGGCAGGGTTGGGGGCGGTATAGGGTCCAGTAGCCCAGCTGGCCTGATCGGCAGCATCTTGCGTCGCTGGCACTCACGGCACGTTTTAACGTAATGGGCAACGTCTGCAAGCAGTCGCTGCCAGTAGTACGTAGAACCAAGGTGCCCTGCTGTTGGCTGGTCGCACAACGCATGAAGAATTTCCTGCCTGAGGTTTTTAGGCGCGACAAGAAGATGCGCTGTCTTGTTGGGAGCGAAGTTCCTTACGATGACGTTATTGCTTGAGGCGAACGCCAACAACTGATGCCTAAACACAGCAGAAGGAGAAGCGGTCTTGCCTCCCAGGTAATCTGCTAGGTATTTCAGCTGAGGATCTGATCGCTGTTGTTGCGCAAAGCTGCTGGCGCTTACTGGTCCCAGAAAGGCATCGTCCTTCGGAGGAACGTCGACGGGAAAGCGGCATGAGCAGTCTGCGTCTAAATGCTTGCGGCCCGACTTATAGACTACTGTAACGTCAAATTCTTGAAGTCGTAGGCTCCATCGGGCAAGGCGGCCGGAGCGGTCTTTCAAATTAGCCAGCCAGCAGAGCGCGTAGTGGTCGCTTACCACCTTGAATGGTCGACCGTATAGGTATGGACAGAACTTAGAAATGGCCCAGATTATCGCGGGGCACTCCTTCTCGGTCGTCGAGTAATTGACTTTGGCTTTAGTGAGGGACCTGCTAGCGTAGGCGATTACCTTCTCCAGTCCGGCACTCTTCTGTACCAGAACGGCTCCTAGGCCCAAACTGCTTGCGTCGGTGTGAATTTCGGTCTCACCGTTTTCATCAAAGTCGTCAAGAACAGGAGGGGACTGCAGGCAGCGCTTAAGTTCGTCGAAGGCTGCTCCTTGCGGCGCTTCCCATTTAAAAGGAACGTCAGCCTTTGTAACCTGCGTCAACGGTTCGGCGATGCGCGAAAAATTTCTGACAAATCGTCGATAATAAGCGCGCAGCCCAAAGAACCTGCGCACGGCTTTGTTGTCAGCAGGCGGTGGAAATTGTGCGATTGCAGCTGTTTTCTCCGAGTCTGGCTGAACACCATCCTTGCTAACGATGTGACCCAAGAACCGCAGTTCCTGGTAGGTGAAGTGGCACTTCTCTGGTTTTAACGTTTGTCCCGATGATTTGACGGCTTCGGACCCTGTCTGCAGCCGTTTCAGGTGGTCTTTAAAGTTTGACGAGAAGACAATGACATCATCCAAGTATACCAGGCAAACCTGCCACTTTAAGCCCGCCAGCACAGTGTCCATTGCTCTTTGAAACGTCGCTGGTGCGGAGCAGATGCCAAATAGTATCACCTTGAACTCGAAAAGGCCGTCCGATGTGATGAATGCGGTCTTCTCGCGATCTTTTTCTTCGACCTCAATTTGCCAATATCCGCTCTTCAAGTCTATCGATGAGAAGTGGCGAAGGTGTACCCTTCCGGTGGCTCTTTCTATCCCCGGTGTCCATGATTTTCTCGCACACTGGAGTAGCTCCCATATCTCTAAAGCCTTTGAGTAATTCATCGACCTTGCGAGTGAGCTCGTTACACTTCTCTCGCATAACTTCAAGCTCCCGCCTGAGACCTGCACACACATTACACTTATAATGCGCAGTCTCCGTGTTTTGTGTGTTTGCCGGAGCAGAAGCCTTGACCGCTATTGCTGACATTGTAGAGCCGGTCCAGTGTGTCGTCGATGCGGGGAAATGGGTAAACATCCTTCTTAGTTACGGTATTCAAGCAGCGGTAATCGACGCAGAAGCGAAATATGCCGTCGTTCTTCTTCACCAAAACAACTGGTGCCGCCCAGGGGCTGTTGGATGACTGGATCACGTCATCACGAAGCATTTCCTCAACTTGATCGCGTATGGCCTGGCGGTCTAATGGTGATACACGGTAAGGGCTTTGACGTAGCGGCCGAGTGTTCTTGTCCGTGATGATGCAATGCTTTGACAACGGAGTTTGCCGCGCCTTCAGCGCTGAAGAAAAGCACTCGCTGTAACTTTCAAAAAGACTGCGAATCCGGTCTTGTCTCTCTCGAGGAGCGCTGGGTTAATGTCGAAATTGGACTGTTTGGCTCGGTTCGGTGCATTGTCTTCAAGTTGGCTGGGGAGGTCGAAGACTTCTCGGGTTTCCGCTAGCTCGTCAGGGAAAGTAATCGTCATGCCCTTGTTCAGGTGCCGGTATTCGTCTGTGAAGTTCGTGACGAGCACATCAGCTTGTCCATAACGGAAGTGGACGATGCCTCTTGAGATGCCAAGTCCTCTATCCAGTAACAACTGAGTGTTTCCTTCGACAACCCCTTCCGTGATTACTTCTGTTGCAACCACAGGGAGGATGACGCTTGATCGGGGCGGTACGGTCAATTCTCCGTCGAGGACGTTGAGAGCGACGTGATGCGCCGATGTTCTCGTAGCAGCTTTGTTGGTCGAGAGCTTAATTAGTTTAGATCGGAGGTCGATGATCGCTCGATGTTCGTTCAGAAAATCCATGCCCAGAATCGCATCGCGGGAAAAGTGCTGTATGACGACGAAGCTGGTAGGGTAGGTACATCCATTTACTATAATCCTTGCGGTGCATCGCCCCGACGCCGGAATAAGGTTACCACCAGCGGTGCGGATTAGCGGGCCGTCCCAAGTGGTCGTCACTTTCTTCAGCTGGGTGGCGAAAGCTCTATTGATGACAGAGTAGTCGGCACCGGTGTCCACTAGAGCGGTAACCGTGCGTCCGTCGACAGCAATCTCAAGGTCGCTTGTTCGCGTCCTAGTATTGCACGTTGGCTTCGGTGTTCGATCTCTGCTTCGTCTTGTGCTGAGTTCGCGGGCTGGGCCCATCGTCGTAACGTCGCTGGGCGGCAATGTCAACTTGAAGTCTAGTCGTGATCTCGTCGACGTTGTCGTCTTTTGGATCGGTGATTTAATGGCTGCGTCGTCGTCACTCATCGTAGGCGATGGAGGACCTTCGTGTTTTGGGCGTGAAGCAACCTCACGTCCAAAGGTTGCTCTATTTAGTTTCCCCTGCGCGGGCTTGGTGACCTTCCGCGCCCACTCTCATTGTAGTTACGGCCTGGCGACGCAAAGCGGGCCCTGTACGGCGACGGGGACCTCAACCGACAGCTTGATGGCGCAATCTCACCGCTACGCAGATAGTTGTCGATTTCTTGCGGTCGATCTCCACGACACGACCTCGGCGTGGTCGTGGAGCGTCGACTGCAAATCCGCGGAGACCGATTCGTCGGTACGGGCAGTGGCGCAGAATGTGGCCGGTCTCATCGCATTGGAAGCATAATGGCCGGTTATTTGCTGTTCTCCAGGCATCGCACTTCCTGGAGCTTGGGGGTCGTTGGTAGGCTTGGCGGGCTGGGGCCAAATAGCGGCTTTCAGGAACAGGACGGTAGCGGCGAGGGCTTGGAAAATCATCACGTCGAGGCGCAGGGCGACGTAATGCAGCAGCGTAGTTCATCGCTGTTGCCTGTTGTGCTGGAACAGTCGCAGCCGTCACATGAGGAACGCCCAGTGCCTGCTGTACTTCTTCACGGACGACGTCCGCGAGCGCCGCCACCTGGGGTTGTTGCGAAGATGGCAGCAATCGGCGGAGCACCTCTCGCACGATCACGAGGATGAGGTCCCAAAGGTTCTCTCCGCATGCAGATGCGTTGGGGTAGTGGCTTGAGTAGTCTGGTTGAAGTGGTCGCTCATATTGGCGCATCCGGGTGTCCAACGTCTTCTCGATGGTGGATGCTTCACTTTCAAATTCTTCCACAGTTTTCGGCGGGTTCCTGACAAGCCCTGAATGAAGCGACTCTTTAACGCCTGGCATTAAGAATTTCACTCTCTCACCTTCGGTCATGTTAGGGTCGGCGCGGCAAAACAGGCGCTTCATCTTCTCTACGTAGACCAGGACGGGCTCGTTTGGTAGTTTAATCCTTGATTGGAGGAGGGCATGAGCTCTTTTCTTTTCGAACAGAACTTGCAAAGGCCATCAAAAACTGTGCTTTAAATACCTGCCAATCCTTGAAATAAGTATCATGATTTTCGAACCAAACTCGGGCATGTCTTGAAGAACAAAGTAGACTTGCCTGAGTTTCGCAGCGTCGTTCCAGCCATTGAATTCTGCCACACGGTCTAAAAGGTCCGTCCAGTCTCCCGCATCTTCATCCGGTCGTCCATGGAAGCAGGGGGGCTCACGGGGTTGGACGAAAACAACCGGTGCTGTAGGCCGGGCCATCATCAGCGTCGATGCCTTCCGAGACCGAATGGGGTCCGGCAGCAGACCGTGTTCAGTTTGGAGCCATTGAAGCCGGCGACTTGTTCGGTAGCCTGTTGGCTAGTCCTCTAGGGAAACAGGAACAAGGCTGGGGTCTTCGCTTGAAGGATCAAAGGCAGCAGCTTCACCAGATGTCACGTAGTGGTGTCATCTGGTGAAGCTGCTGTCACGTAGTGGTGACACCAAAAGAAGACACAGGCTTGCTGGTACTGAAATTAATTCTTTATTGGGCTGACTTGCGCGCGCAGAAGAACTAAGCAACTCGGCGGCGGCGATAGCAACAAACGTGCTCGTCGATCGTCGTACAAAGAATGCCCGTCGCACTCGTCTACGCTAAATTTAAAGAGTGCTCAAAACAATCTAGATAACGTCGCAAACTGCTAGTAGCACAACCTGAAACATTGTAGAAACATACGCGAGTGATCGAAATCTTCGAGTCAGATCTAGGCGCATCGTTCGCGACAAAGAAAATAATAACGCGTCGTATCGCGACAACGAGCATGAACAAACACGGGATACAGAATTGATAAGTGCGCAAGAATAACAATGATAAGACCGCATGTCAGCGTCTGTCGAAAAGAAAAAACAAAGATTTAAACAGTTCGCGGCAATATCTTCCGTAACTTAAAAACAAAACTGATCTGAAAAACACGAGGTAGTCCACATATCTAAATATCTTAACTATTCTAGCTGTGTCAAAGCATGAGTTAATACGTTTGTCACACTGGGATGAAAAGCTCGTGCTTAAAACTGCTGCAATGCAAAAACTCGGGCAGACCCCAGCCTTCTAAATGAAAGGTTTGCCGTTGAAGTTTACAAAGGTAGATGAAAGATAAAATTTTAGTACATCCCTAAAGTCGTCAATAGATAAACCTGCAGAGTGTTAGAAATGCAGAGGCCTTGATTGCTCATTACAATCTCTTACTGCCGCTAATAATTCCGGTATGTGGATTGAATAAATCGGTTCACGACGTCTATGGAAAAGGCAAGAACTGCCTCCGAACGGCTGTTGCAATGATAAACGTTGTCTATCACCTCAGTCAAATTTGAAAGAATGAAAGGGTCATCGATCTGTAGATCGGTGAGGCGCTTCTGCAGAAACCTAGCTATCACATTGTGCCAAGAAAAATGTTCGGTTAGAATCGCTCAGAAAGGCCCATTCGGCTTGTGTGTCTTTGCTGAGAAGAAAATGTCCAGCGCATTTTTCCCGCCTGCAGACACAGTTTTGTGACGCTCGATAGCTTTTTACATAAGGTTAACGCCTTGCTCATTGCTATGGTAGAAGCTGCTTTGAGAGCTCTCAAATTCCTAACAATCGCGCCACTCGCTTTCGCATCGTACAGCGTTTCTGGAATGGCGGTGAAACCCCCTTCCTTGTCGCCTTACCAGGGCAGGTTATTGCGTTGCAGGTAGTAGTATTAATCAGGGCAGTATTCTTCTTTGGTGCTCCTGCATAAGGCAGTAAAAAATCCACCGCTTCTGAAACACATCGTTCCCTGTCTCCTTGATCAGCCTTGGTCGCTGCCGCCCTGACTAATGACATCATTTCGACAGGAGACTACCTTGCTTCATTAGCAAACTTCGCCCATACTTCTACACAGCCTCTACATTGTCCGGTAGCGAACACTGTCCAAGGCATGTCACATTTCCTGCGATGGCTTCTCCTTTTTTCTTGTCCTCTTCCAGGCACGCAATCCTGTGACATAAATTTTATAGAGAACTTCCGTCATGTTGGCGACTTCATGGGTGCACATGTGAAAAACACTTTCCTTGGCCGCTTGGCTGTTCGCTAGCAGAGAAGCATACACTTTTAAGCACGTATGTTGGTATCTTACCTGGCGCTACACCTCAGACCGGAAGATCTCCGTCACCTTCCTGGCCTGTCTTGGAGATCAGGTGGCACCAGACGGATGTTAAGGGCAACGGATGTTTGGTTGGGGCTAGTTGGTAGCAGTTTCTTCAAAACATAGCACACGACGACACAGATGCTGACAGGAAAGGGAGAACGAGCAGACATTCGCCTGAAAAGAAGCGATGCAGAGAAGACTGATCAGCGCAGCAGGGGGTTGCTGCAAAAAAAGGACGAACAAGGCCCATTGAATTAGAAAGTAGACTTGTTAACTCCAAAAGATGGGCCACCTGGCCTTGGTAAGACAATTGCATATTTTCAGTCGTCGTACCAAGACCAACTAGCTCGACTTTCCACGTTAAGATGCTAACCTGCAAAGCAGGTGACGAGCAGTTAGTCGCCTGTCGAGGCGGCCACAGCCTACCGCTGCTGCTGCTTCCAATGAATCTTGTTAAACGCATTCCTCCATTTAGTTTCCTATCGTACTCTGTTAAGCTTTTCTACCCTTGGGAACCAATTTCTTACCATCAAAGGCCATCGGTTATTCTCTCTTCGCATTACATGTCCAGCCCATACACATTTCATCACATCAACTAGAATTTCATTATTTCGATTGTCCCAATCTGCATACTTCTTATCCCTTTACGTTACTCCTTCCATTTTTCATTCCGTAGTTTTGTGCATTATCCTATGCTGAAGTATGCTCCTTTTCGTCAGCCTCCACGTTTCAGTCCGGTAGGTAAGGTGCCGGTAAGTTACAACAGTAGTATACGCCAATGTATTCCCATTAGATCGATTTAAATCTCCTTTGCGGACCCCTGAGATCATGAGACTGAACCGATCATGTAACATCGGAGTTTGGAGACTGTCTTTCGCTGTACGGTGGTACTGAGACATCTGAGACTTTTGCCTTCATTACTCGATGCCCTTGATCCATCATGTAAAGGCTCTCATGTTTTCTCCTTGTCCGTATAGTGCATTGAACAGCTTTCGTTGGCTTTGCGAAATACGGGAAAGAGAGGGAGCTCTGTTCTGTACCGTAATATTCGTCATCAGCAGGACTACACTCACCCCAGGGCGAGGGCCTCTCCCATATCTCTTCAAATACACCGGTGATGTGCTGGCTCCACCCACGTGACCCCTGTCAACTTCTTGCCCTTATCCGCCCACCTAACTTTCTGCCACGCTCTGCTAGGCTTTCCTTCAATTGGAATCCAGTGTATTAACCTAAGCGACCGCCGGTTATCCTCTCTTCACATTACATGTCCTGCCCATGCCCATTTCTTCTTGATTTCCACTACAAAGTCAGTAACTTGAATGATTTCTCTGACCCACTCTGCGCGTTTCCTATACCTTAACGTTACCCTTACCATTTTTCGTTAAGTAGAACCCTTATCGTTAGCATCCACATTTCAGCCCCATATATGAGTACAGGTAATATGCAACTGTTGTATACTTTCCTTTTGAGCGATACCGGTGCGCTTCTAGTCATAATCTGCGAGTACTTGCCAAATGCGCTCCATCCCATCTTATTCTCCTTGTTTCCGGACATCAGACAGGACAAGCGAGTAGACGGGTAGCGCTGTTTCCATCTACTCGCTTGCCCTTCGACCATAGCGCTGTGTGTTAAGAAATGTTGCACCATCTGGCTTAACTCCCCATCGCGTTGTTATTCTCATGGTTATTTCCCTTTCATGGTCCGGATCTGCGGGTAATACCTGTCCTAAGTAAACATATTCGCCTACTACTTCCAGTGTTTCGCTACCTTACGCAAACTGCTGTGAGTTCCCAAGGCTGTTGCACACTTCCTTAGTCCTCTGCATATTGATTTTCAAACCTACCTCCCTGCTTTTCCTAACTATCTCATCAATCATTCTTTGCAGTTCATCACTTGAGTTACTTACAAGGCAATGTCATCTGCGAATTGCAGATTACTGGGGAACTATCTATCAATCAATCAATCAATTACTGATCCCTTTCCAAGTCTCTGAATACAGTCTCTAATCAAGCTGTGAATCGTGCTATGTAGATCGTGTCTCTGCCTAACACCGTTCTTTATTGGAATGTTGTTACTTTCTTTGTGCGGAACTATGGTTACTGTGCAGCCACTATAGATATCTTCCAATGCTTTCACATCAGTTCAGTTCAGTCGTTCAGTCGTGTCCGACTCTTCTTAACCCTAAGGACCATATCACGCCACGCCTTCCGGTCTCTCACTTACTTCCTAACATCACATAACTTCATCTGCAGCGCCTCTAGGATGCCATCTAACCATCGCGTTCGCTGCCTACCCCTTGTCCGGTGACCCTCAACCTTTCCCAACATCAAATCTTTCTCCAGCGACTCCTCTCTTCTCATCAGATTACCAAAGTAGCTGAGCTTTAACTTTAGAATTTGACCCTCCAATGAGCAGTCAGGGTTTATGGTCGACAATATCGACTGATTTGATCTTCTGGCCGTCCAAGGAACTCTCAAGAGTCTCCGCCACCACCACAATTCAACCGCGTCAATTCTTCGGCGGTCAGCCTTCTTCACAGTCCAACTCTCGCATCCATACATCACGACTGGAAAGACCATAGCACGGGCTATACGGATCTTGGTTGGCAGTTAATTTTTTCTGCTCTTTACTAGGCGGTGAAGGCTAGCCATGGTTCTCTTTCCCAGAAGCAGGCGCCTCCTAATTTCATGGCTGCAGTCTTCTTCCGGGTAATCTTGGAGCCCAGGAAGAGAAAATCTGTCACAGCTTCCACTTCTTGTCCCTTGATGCTCCAGGACTTGATAGGGCTAGACGCCATGATCTTTGTCTTATTAATGTTCGGTTTAAGCTCAAACTTCTTACTCTCTTCTTGTACGCGCATCAGAAGTCTCTTGAGTTCCACTTCACTTTCTGCCATTAAAGTGGTATCATCCGCATATCTAAGGTTGTTGATACGTTTCCCAGCAATCTTCACTCCAGCTGAAGGCTTGTCCAGACCGGCCTTCCTCAGGATGCACTCAGCATATAGGTTAAATAGGCAGGGCGACAGTATGCAGCCTTGTCTCACTCCTTTCTCAATCGGAAACCAATCAGTAAGACCATGCCCATACACATACGGCTCGTCGATACCCTGATTTCGCAAAGTCTGCATGACCGCCGAGGCTTCTGCTGAGTCAAATGCTTTTTCTTAATCAATTAATGATATGTATAAGGGCCGGTTATATTCCGAGCATTTTTCTAATACCTGGTTGATGGTATGGATATAATCGATAGTAGAGTACCCTTTCCGAAATCCTGTTTGATGTTTTGCTTAATTGAAGTCTAAGGTTGTGGTGATTCTATTCGCGATTATCTCAGTAACCACCTTATGCGTAACAGATATACGCTGATTGGCCTGTAATTTTTCAAGTTCTTAGCAACTTGAAAAAAGACTAACCAGCCAAAAAGGCGCATACAGGAAAAAACAGACGTCTGCGTCTGTTTATTCCTGTGTGCGCCTTTTTGGCTGCTTAGTCTTTCTTCCTGCAATGCACCAACTATCCCAACAACGTGTTTTACTGTTTTGCTCCTTAGCATCTGTTTTCGTACATTCCCGTTGCATGGGTGTTCTCGAAGTGCCTTAATTTTATCGAACAAGATAAGGGCACTATCGGCGAGGCTTCAACTTTCATATTTTTCTCATGTGAGGAGTGGAAGTTTGACAGCCATACGAAATAGACGCTTTGAAAGTAGTCTGAACGGAAATCATAATACATTGTTGAACCGCAGCAATGCCGTCCAACGTGGAGGTGAAGGCTCGCCTGGGCGACAACCGGACTTCAGTCATGTCTCGCGTCCGGCCCATGGCCAGGTCGCACTCCTCCCTTCGTCAGGAGGATACGTACTTCGGCGTGACGCGAGGAAGGCTGAAGCTGCGCCAGCAGACGCTGCTCAAAGAGGACGGAGGCGTGGTAAGTGGTCGCAAGAAATAAACAGAGAGTATTAAAAGTAGAGCTTCGTGAGTCCCGTTCGACGGAAGGTCCGGCTTCCGGGCATTCACACAAGAAACCCCTGATTGGTCTAGAGTGGCATGAAGTTAAAGCCAGAAGACGTCACGCGGGACTTTCAAACAGCCCACAGCGCTTGCGTCAAAAATGGTCTACTGAAAGTAAAACCATGTGCATAATGACAGTTAAAACCAGCGCATCTTGGACTTTCAATCACCTAAAGCAAAACGTCTGAATTCCATGCAGGATTTTAAAGTTTGGTTTGCGAGCCAGTGACGTTACCGGCGCAAGGAATGCTTTACAAGCAATGCTTTGTCCTATGTCGTGCGTTCATCTCAGAACTGTATGCAAATTATTATGTGTGTAATTACACCGGCTACCGCATGATTCGACAAATAAATTTTATTCTATGTTGAGAGAACACTTGCTCAGAGCGACGCGATCATGCTTTGGGGACCTCCACTTCTAGCTTGGGCCGGTCGCTAACTGCAAAGCTCGCGGCTAGCAGGTTCCTGCCAGGAACAGCGGGAGAAGAACGGTCACCTGGAGAATTGCGCCGCTGACGGCGTTTCCCACGATTACCTACATGTTAACTTGGCTCCATCGTAGATATGTGTTTCTTTGTAGAGCATTTCTCCCACCGTGGGAAGACGAGGCTTCGTGTGTGGATAGGCTAGTGGTGGCCCAAAACGTGCGCCTGGCCTCGGAATACGTAGTTGCGGTGCTATGCGCTTCTCTATCCGCAGATTAAAATAATTTATTTATGCACTTTTCAGTTGAATAAATTTATGCAAGTGTTTGAATGAAAACGTTCATATTATTTATTCAATGTTTGCTGGGAGAAAGTAATCTATGTATTGTCCAAGTAATAGCTGCGCGAAATGCTGAACCGTTCTTGGTTGGTAAATTGATGCGCCGCCAACTTCCCCGTAGGCAATACCGAGAAACGATAGGGCTGAAGGGAACAGCGGAAGAGAAGATGCGGTCATAAGATAACGTACACAACTGCATTTTAAGCGACAGCTGCGTCATTTTTCGAGACTTGCGCCATATTCAAGTGCTCAAATCACTAGGCTATAGGTAAGTAAGCAAAGGATTTTTGCGCTAGCAATCAAACGAATGAAGTAATTGTTTACTAAGACTTGAGCTTCCCTCAAAATAATAAAAGACTGGGGAGAAGCTCGATCATGACGTGACGAGCGGTGATATTTCTTATTTTCGCTGCATTCGTGGACATCCGGCGGTGCTTTTTTGATGCCACCAAACAATGTTTCTAGGGCTTTGCTTGCGGTAACGCAGATTTTACTTCACAAACGGAGCGTTTCTATTCTGGACATTTACTGGTACCGTCAATGTTGTCACCATTCGTTGAGCGGTGCGGAGAACGCGTATAGCAGTCGCAAGTATGAAGGCTCAACTCCATGAGCCCACGAAGCGCGGGTCCTGCGCGCTTAGATGCGGGCGCGCTGGCCAGAAGAAGTCTGCGCATGCGCGACGCGCCGCCCACATCCGACCGTGCCAGATATTCGGTGCGCGCGCTGCTCGCGGTAGCGCGCTTCCAAATTCCGGCGTGCAAGCATCGACCAATCAGCGGACGCTCTGCGTCGTGTATATCAAAGATTTCATGTGTGTGCTCTTGTGTTTTCGTCACGGAGGCTGTAAAAATGCTCCAGAAGCGGTTGAAGAGCCTCCGCGACAAGATCCGCCGATTATGCAGCGCGCAACCGGGCGCGTACAGAGCCATGCGCTTGGAGTTGTGTGCCGCTTTTTTTGAGCGCCGGGGCGCGGTGCTCACTGCGCAGGCGCGCACGGCGCCCGGCGCGTAGGACGCAGAGGTGTCTGTGGAGTCGGGCCTTAATAGCTAATTGTGTCATTATTTCAAAGGCCAGCACCAGGATATTCATAATCATCAGCAGCAGCAGCAGCAGGACTATACCATCTGCTGGGTGAAGACCTCTTAATATTCCACCAATTAACCCGCTCCGGTGCTAGCTGCATGCACTTGGCCCCTGCGAACGTCCTAACCTCATCCGCGAGCAAACGTTCCGCCACCCTCTGCTACGCTTCCCTTCCCTTGGAATCCAGTTTGTTACCATAAGCGACCATCTGTTATCCCCTCTTCGCACTACATGTCCTGCCGATACCCATTTCTTGTTCTTAACTTAGACCAGAATATCTGTAACTTGAGTTATTTCCCTGAACCACTCTGAACGCTTGCTATCTCTTAATGTTACATCTACCATTCTCTGTTCCATAGTCCTCTGCGTTGTCCTCAACTTGAATAAAACCTTTTTCGTCAACCTCCATGTTTCAGCCCCATAGATGTGTACAGGTAATATACAACTGTTGTATACTTTCCTCTTTAAGCGATATCGGTAATCTGCCAGTCATAATTTATGAGTACTTGCCAAATGCGTCCATCATCATCATCATCATCATCAGCAGCAGCAGCAGCAGCAGCAGCAGCAGCAAGAGCATCCGGACATATATCCACTGCAGGGCGAAGGCCTCTTCCATTTTCTTCCAATTAACCCGGTCCTGTGTTAGCTGCATCCACCTGACCCCTGCGAATTCCTTAATCCCATCCACACACCTAATTTGATGCCGCCCACTGTTATTCTTACCTTCCCTCGGAATCCAATTGATTACTTATAGAGACCGTCAATTATCCTGCCTTCGAACTACATGCCCTGCCCATGCTCAATACTTGTTCTTAGCTTCGCTTAGAATATCAGTAATTTGAGTTATTTCCCTGACCCACTCAGAACGCTTCTTATCTCTTAATGTTACACCTACCATTCTCCGTTCCATAGCACTCTGCGTTGTCCTCAACTTAAGTAAAACCCTTTTCGTCAACCTCCATGTTTCAGCCCCATAGGCCAGTAGCAGTAGGGCGCAACTGTTTCCTCTACGCTTTCCTCTAGAGTTATACCGGTAAGCTGCTTGTCATAATCTGTGAGTGCTTGCCAAATGCGCTCCATGCCAATGGTATTCTTCTTGTTATTTTCCTTTCGTTGTCCGGATCTGCTGTCCCTACCTGTCCTAAGTAGACATATTCGCCTACCACTTCCAGTGCGTCGTTACCTATTTTAAACTGTTCCTTTCCCGGGCTGTTCAGCATTACCTTAGTATTACTTTTAGGCCTATCTTTCTGATTCTCCTATCTAGATATCATTTATCATTAGTTGCAGTTGGTCCCCTGAGTTACTTAACAAGGCAATGTCATCAGCGAATCGCAGATTACTGAGATATTCTCATCGATCCTGATGCCTAACTGCTCCCATTCCATGCCTTTGAATACACTCTCTAAGCAAGCTGTAAATAACACTGGGGAGATTGTGTCTCGTTTCCTAACACCTTTCTTAATGGGAATTTTGTCACTTTCTTTATGCAGAACCATTGTTGTTTGCAGCTACTATAGATAACTTCCTGTACTTTCACATATGGCTCACCTACACCCTGATCTCGCAATGCCTGCATGACTGCGGAGGTTTCGACCGAATCAAATGCTTGGTCTATAGTCAATGAATGCTACGTATAAGAACTGGTTATGTTCCGATCATTTTTCTATTACCTTGTTTATAGTGTGGATATGATCAATGGTAGAGTACCCTTTCCAAAATCCTGCTTAATCCTTTGCTTGATTGAAGTCTAAGGTTGTCCTGATTCTATTAATGATTACATTACTAATTACCTTATACGTACCAGATAGTAATCTAATTCGTCTGTAATTTCTCAAGTCCTTACCAGCCCCTAGTTTCTGCATTAAGATATGTTCTTTGTTCTATGATCCCGGTACCTTCGATGACACAAGACGTTGCGTATACAGGGTGGCCTGTTTTCCTAGCATGATATACCCCCCCCCCCCCCCCCCCCCCCCCCCCCCCCACCCCCGTTCTTCAACAAATATGCAGTTACCTTATCCTATACAGTTGCCTTCACCCTTTTCACAGGTTCTAAAACTTTCTTAACCTCGCCCTTCTTCATTGGCGGAACATCTGACGGCTTTCCCCTGCTGCCAATCTCATTGTCCTGACTACTTTGGCTACTGTACAGATCGGTATAGAACCCCTCGGTTACTTTGACTAACTTGTCGATATTCGTGATGACATTGTCTGCCTTGTCTCTTAGCGCATACATCTATTTTTTCATATGCCCAATCTCTTCTTCACCGCTTTAAGGCTTACCTCGTTCTTTACAGCATGCTCAATTTTTTCCGTGTTATACTTCCTTATATCGGCCACTTTACGCTTATTGATTAGCTTTGATACCTCTGCCAATTATACGGAAACTTGAGCTAGTTGGTACATGATTGCAAAATATCAGCGCTGCGACAGGGAACAACAACTAGAGAAGAAGGACAAGTACAAGCGCTACTATGAATTGAAAGTTTATTTGAAGAAACAGAAGTTAAATACTAGCAGAAGAGGTTGTCTTCGGTTGTCTTCTGCGAGTATTTAACTTGTGTTTCTTCGAATAAACATTCAATTGACAATAGCGCTTGTCCTTGTCCTTCTTCTCTAGTTGTTGTGCCTTGTCGCAGCGCTGGTAATTTGCAATTGGACTCTGCCTGTTCTGTCAGGTCTGTTTTGTTGGAAGCTTTCATACATTCGCGTTTTTTAATCAAATCTTTCGTCTCCTTAGACAAATTACCTGTATCCTTCCTAACTCTCCTACCTCCCACTTCTACAGCGCACTCAGTAATATTGTTGCGGGGAAATGGGTTTAATATTTACAGAATATACGGGGGATGCATGAAAGCTAGGCACAGTAAGTCTCAGGCACAGTCTCAGTAAGGCTTGTCCCAGAACGAGTCCACGCGCATGCACTTCGTCCTCCTCTTGCACATGCGCAACACCATGCGGCGCAGCGTAATTGACGTAACAGTTTCCCTCGGAACAGATGAAGCTCGTCCTCGAGAGAGTCAAGCAGATTTAGAATAGCAGCGTTTCATTCGTGCCACATGAGCCAGCTGAGTCGCCCGCGAGCAGCGATTTGTCGATGTTACTTTAGCGATAACGTAAGTTACTTCACTTAAACGGCTTCCAAGAACGAAGGGTCCGGTGTATCGCCACAAAAACTTCTGGTACAGTTCCCGGCGTGGTAATGGCGTGCAAAGCCAAACCAAATTTAAGGATTCATAAGCTACTGCAGCATGAGCCGCATCCGAACCTTCATGCGGTCTTGGGAGGCGATAGTTCGTAAACGAGTAAGACGACGCGCTTTTTCAGCAAGACAGAGCGACACGGATGGGTCATCGTGCACGGAGAATGGAAGAATGGTGTCCAGGAAGGTTGATGGTGAGCACCCGTAAAGAAGGAAAAAAGGAGAATATTCGGTCTCTTCATGCCTAGCTGTGTTATAAGCCTGAGTTACAAATGGCAAGACGGCGTGCGAGGTCTTGTAATTTGATGTTACGTACGTTGACATCATGCTAATGAGTGTCCGGTTTAGACGTTCGGTAAAGCCGTTTGTCTGAGGGTGGTAGGGAGTAGAATGACGGTATTCGGAGCTACAGAGCCTCTAACGTTCTTCCACGATATCTGCAGTGAACTGTCGACCGCGATCGCTGATGATCACTTGAGGCGTGCCGTGGCGAAGGACGATTTGGTGTAAAAATAAAGTTCGACACATCGGTTGCTTTGACAGAAACGAGTGCAGACGTCTCTCCATACCGGATCAAAGAGTCAATAGCTACAATAATTCAGATGCAGCCTTCAGACGATTTGCGGAAAGGACCAATGAAATAAAGCCCAATTTTCTCGAAAGGCGACCTAGGGGCTTCACAGGTTCAAGAAGGCCAGGCAATCTTCGGGCGGACGAGGTCGCACGAACAGCCCACCAAGGCGGCGATTGTGTGTTGATTCCATTTTCAAGGGCAGACGCAGCGGGAACACACGTTCTCCTTGTGGAATTCTGAGCAGTTTGCGAACTGCTGCTTAAAATCCCTGGATCCTGACCTGAAGCTCCGGCTTCCACCTGGCATGTGAAGAAACGTTGCTGTGCCGCCTGTGGGTTGGCGTAGCATTTACAAACTCTTATTATTTTGTGATAGGTATGACAAATAGCCCTGCATGCACAAACTGCGGGTGCGAAGAGCCTATAGGCCACATTTTTGTTAGTGCCCCATATACAGCGAGGAAAGACAGTGCCTATGCCGTGCGCTGGAGCGTCTAGATCAAATCAAATCAGTTTATTCAAACATCCTATGATGCTTAGGGGCACGGACAAAAAGCCCTCGATGGGCTTGACGAGGTCCGTGCCCCCTACAAGGCATACAGTGGACAGCGTTTGATGCGTCAATAGCAGAAATTCACTAGCAGGACGCAGCTGCTCATAAACAGAAAATCATAAAGAAGGATACAAATATGATACGAATAACAATGACAAATTTTTAGGTTATGGAACATGACAGATATGATGAACGAAAATTGCATAGCACTGGAAAACACAGCTGAATGAGTACATATGACATGGTCAAACAAAGAAACTAACAATATTACTATATGTATTTGTGCAAAAAAATAATACGCAAATCCTTGAATGATTTGTCAGTGACGTCTGTGCCATCTTCTCCGGAAAGCTCGTTAGGGAGGGATGGCAAGGAAAACTTCAACATTTGTTTCCCGTAATTTGTACGGCAAACGTCAACTTTCCATTTTTCCGGTTTTCGCGTACAATACAGAGGATCGTTCGCCGAGAGCCTGGCTAGTTCAGCTAATGAATTATTGTGTTTGATTTTTTCCGATTTGTAATAGCGGATCAGTCTGTAGGGGTGTAGACACTGCATACAGATAATGTTAAACGTTTTGAACAATTCGGCTGTGTGTGAATAAGAAGGCACTTTACCAATTATGCGAATTGCAATTTTCTGTACAAGCGAAAGTTTATTATGTAATAGGACGTTTATTGACGCTCAGATGGAGAGCTGTGAGGACAGGACCTTGCAACGGCGAGTCCAGCGTACTTCTTCTTCATCGCACAACGCCCAGGTGCATGTCGATGGCGATGACTATCACAGTACATTTTCCCCCCGGGTAAAAAAAGGAGCCATCTTGGCGACTTATGGCGCGGAAAGCACAGCGGGGTCATAGAATGGCTTCAATCGGTTCACGTGAACTGTTTCACGACCATGGCGACGCAAGTCCGCAGAGGGCGTGACGGGCTCAACTACGTAGTTGACTGCAGATGTTTGCTGGAGGACCCTATATGGCCCGTGGTAGCGAGCAAGAAACTTCTTTGAAAGGCCAGGGGTTGTGGAGGGCACCCAGAGCCACACCAGTGTGTCCGGGAGATATGGCGAAGCTTCGCCGGTATCACGGAGGTATTTTTGTTGCCACTGATTTTCTGTTGTGAGAGAGCGGGCGAGCTGACGGCATTCTTCTGCGTACGTGACGGCATCGGATAGCGGGGAAGATTCGGAAACGTCAGGGCGGTAGGGAAAAAGTGTGTCCATAGTACAGGGTGGCTCGCGCCCGTAAAGGAGAAAGAATGGAGAGAATCCAGTAGTGGCCTGTGTCGCGGTGTTATATGCGTAAGTAACAAACGGTAGAACTTGGTCCCAATTGGAATGGTCGGTGTTCACGTACATAGCCAGCATGTCACCGAGAGTGCGGTTAAAACGTTCGGTCAGTCCATTCGTCTGAGGGTGGTACGAGGTAGCGGTGCGGTGTATGATGCGGCATTCTTTCAGGAGAGCCTCAAGAGCGTCTGATAAGAAAACGCGTCCGCGGTCACTGAGCAGTTCGCGAGGGGCACCATGGCGAAGAACCAGGTTTTTCAGAATAAAGGCAGCCACGTCGCGTGCGGAAGCAGAGGGCAATGATGATGTCTCAGTGTAGCGGGTTAGATGATCCACTGCCACGATAATCCAGCGGTTGCCAGCTGAAGTTGTAGGAAGGGGACCGTATAGATCTATGCCGACACGATCAAACGGACGGGCAGGACAGGGCAACGGCTGCAACGAAGCAGAGGACTTGAGAGGAATTTTTCGGCGTTGGCAAGACTGGCAGGAGCGGACAAAATGGCGGACAAAGCGGTACATTCCACGCCAGAAGAAGCGTAGACGCAAGCGCGTGTAGGTTTTCAACACTCCGCCGTGGGCGCACTGGGGATCAATATGGAAAGCAGCACAAATTTCGGCGCGGAGATGACGGGGGATGACTAAAAGCCACTTCCTTCCGTCGTGAAGATAATTGCGGCGATAGAGCAGCCCGTCACGAATTGAAAAATGGTGAGCTTGGCGGGCAAGCGCCCGAGACAGACGACCTGAAGACTGACTTGAAAGAAAGTCCAGAAGTGTAGATATCCACGGGTCGCGCCGCTGTTCCGTGGCCATGTCAATACTGGCAAGCGAAGACAAATCGTAGGCGCAGATCTCATCAGGCAACGAAGAGGGAGGCAGCGGTGAGCGCGAAAGAGCGTCCGCGTCAGTATGCTTGAGGCCTGAGCGATATATGACACGAATGTCATACTCTTGGAGGCGAAGAGCCCAGCGAGCAAGGCGGCCGGACGGGTCCTTGAGGGACGCCAGCCAGCACAGAGCGTGATGATCAGTGACCACATAAAATGGTCGGCCATAGACATACGGACGGAATTTGCCGATGGCCCAAATAATGGCCAAGCATTCTCTTTCCGTAACAGAATAATTGGACTCTGCCTTGGTCAAGGTGCGGCTTGCGTACGCCACCACATAGTCTCGGATACCAGGTTTGCGTTGGGTGAGAACGGCGCCTATCCCAATACCGCTAGCGTCAGTGTGAATCTCAGTTGGCGCATTCGGGTCGAAGTGGCGGAGGATGGGAGGCGAAACCAAAAGACGGCGTAAAGTGTTGAAGGCGTCATCACAAGCAGGTGTCCATGCGGAGAGGTCGGAGCTACCGGAGAGGAGCTGGATGAGAGGAGCAATAGTAGAGGCGAAATTTAAGATGAAGCGGCGAAAGTAGGAGCATAGGCCAATGAAACTTCGTAGCTGCTTCAGTGATTTTGGGCGTGGGAATTCGGCAACTGCACGAAGTTTGGTGGGATCGGGAAGAATGCCATCCTTAGAAACGACATGACCTAGAATTGTTAGTCGGCGAGCAGCAAAGCGGCACTTCTTCAGATTCAGTTGGAGGCCGGCGGTAGCGAGACAAGTGAGAACGTCCTTCAGTCGGAGCAGGTGGGATTGAAAATCGGTAAAAAAGACTACGATATCATCGAGATAGCAAAGACAGGTTCGCCACTTGAATCCACGAAGCACAGTGTCCATGAGGCGTTCAAATGTGGCCGGGGCGTTGCAAAGCCCAAAGGGCATGACGTTGAATTCATATAATCCATCTGGTGTGACGAAGGCAGTTTTAGAGCGGTCAGCGTCAGCCATTGGCACCTGCCAGTAGCCAGATCGTAAATCCAACGAGGAGAAAAACTCGGCGCCCTGCAAGCAGTCTAGTGCGTCATCGATGCGTGGCAGAGGATAGACGTCCTTGCGCGTGATCTTGTTGAGCCGGCGGTAGTCGACACAAAACCGGAAGGAGCCATCTTTCTTAGGTACCAACACAACTGGAGACGCCCAGGGACTGTGGGATGGCCGAATGACACCCCGACGGAGCATGTCGTCCACATGATCAGCAATTACTTGGCGCTCCGAAGCCGACACGCGATAGGGGCGCTGGCGCAAAGGTGCAGTTTTACCGGTGTCGATGGTGTGCTCTACGACAGACGTGCGGCCCAAGTCAGTTTGAGGAAAGTCGAATGAAGAAGCGAAGTTCTGCAAGAGGGCGACAAGTTGATCACGTTGCGCAAGTGGAAGATCAGCATCAATTGCATGTTGGAAAACGTCGGAGGGCGTCGAAGCGGTCGCAACATCGCAAGAGCACAGACTAACGTCGAAGGAGGGGGTTGAGTCAGCAAGAGTGGTGATATGACTGGGATCAAGCTCTTAAGACGTCCAATGCATTCGCCACGGAGCAGGACTGCTGGGCAAGAAAATGGGTTCGAGGCGTAAAGTGCACTCTTGCCGTCTTGAATTTCGAGAACAGCGAACGGAAAAAGGAGGCAGGGATGACGGGAGGTGGCTTCGGAAGGTGTAAAAATCGCAGTCAAAGGAGTTACCCACTCACAAGACAGTGGTACGAGGGCAGCAGAGAACGGAGGAATGTCGGTGTCATGGGCGACGAGAAGTTTTGCAGTGCGGGGAGGGGTATCACAGAAGGGGGCATCACAGAGGGGGGCGAAGGCAATTTGTGCACGAGCACAGTCAATAACGGCTTGATGAGTCGATAGAAAATCGTATCCGAGGATGATATCATGCGAGCAGTTCGGCAGAACAATAAACTCGATGGGGTACAAGACGTCTTGAATGAGCACACGGGCTGTGCAAGATGCGGAGGGGTGAATGTGCTGTGATGAGGCGGTGCGGAGCGAAAAGTCGGAAATCGGAGTGGTCACTTTGCGAATTCGACGGCAGAGCGCTTCACTGATGACGGAGACGGCTGCACCGGTATCGACGAGAGCGAGAACTGTGGCGCCTTCTACAGAAACTTTGATAACATTAGCGGGACGGCATAGAGGACTTGAGGAATTCGAAACAAGCGCAGTTCTTGCCCCCGGAACTGCGACTGTTAGTTTCCCTCAACGGTGCTGGTAGAACGTCGCAGCATTGGAGAAAGCGATCGGCGCCGAGGAGAATGTGATCGACGAGTGGTATAGGTTTGGCGATCTTGTGGGACAAATTGAGAACCGGGCGGAATCATTTGCGAGCGTGAGTCGGTATCGTACGGGTAAAATCGAATGTCAGGCTGTGAAGGTTGGAGGCGCTGGCGACAAAGGCGCGCAACATGGCCCGGCCGACCGCAGGCATAGCAAATCGGAAGGTTGTCCGTAGTACGCCAAGGTTTCATAGGATGTGGGCGGAACCTTGAGGGTGGGGCTTGAAACGAAGGCTCAGCATGCGGCGGTGAACGGTAGGCAGGGACCTGCACATAGGAGCCAGACGTGGGCGAAGGTGGTGGCCTAGCCGTTACTTGGGCATACGTGAGAGGTGCCGTCACAGGCGGCACCACGGGGTTGGACGGCAAGGCATCAGCGACGTGTTCTTGCACGACACGGCGTATAGCAGGGGCCAAAGATGGAGCCAGTTCAGGAACGAGGCGGCCCGAGTCTTGAAAATGGGGAAGGAGTGAGATTTGACGTGCGACCTCTTCACGAATAAAATCTTTGATCTTTTGATTCAGCGGGCTCCCTTCAGAAGTTGGCGAACCACCCAGGGCTAATGCGGATACGCCTTCGTCGCACACACTGGAGCGGCGCCTAGAAGCGCGCCGCTTGCGGAGCTCGTCGTAGCTCTGGCAAAGCTTCACCAGTTCACTAACGCTGGTGGGATCTTTCGCTACCAGCATCTGGAAGGCGTCCTCAGAAATGCCCTCGAGGATGTAGCGGATTTTGTTTGCTTCCGGCATGGCCGGGTCGACTCGTTTGCAGAGATCAACGACGTCTTCTATGTAGCTGGTAAAGGTCTCATCAGCGCGCTGAACACGATCGTGTAAACGTTGTTCGGCACGAAGCTTACGCACTGCCGGGCGGCCGAACACTTCCGCGAAATTCTTTTTAAATGTCGACCAAGATGACAGGTCAGCCTCATGGTTGCGAAACCAGAGGTTCGCCACGTCAGATAGAATATGACGTTACTGAGCTTGTATGAGTCATCCCACTTGTTGTAGGTGCTTACTCTTTCATAGGATGACAGCCAGTCGTCGACATCTTGATCGGCCGTGCCGCTGAACAGGCAAGGGTCACGCTGGCGCACGACGCCAGCACACATGATCGTGGGTGGAACGGCCGGCTGCGTCGAAGTGTCTTGCATGGCGGTCGTAGAGGGTAGTGTACGGCTTCGCAGTTCCAGTTTGGGTGGGATCGTACCCCGCACCTCCACCAATTGTAATAGGACGTTTATTGACGCTCAGATGGAGAGCTGTGAGGACAGGACCTTGCAACGGCGAGCCCAGCGTACTTCTTCTTCGTCGCACAACGCACAGGTGCATGTCAATGGCGATGACTATCACAGTACAATTAATATTTCCGAGTGTAGTAGTTGCCCAGACAAGCGCGCCATAATTCATGACTGAGGAAAACAGGGAATTGTACAGCAATATATTAGTAGAAATGGGAAACAGTGAACAGTGGCGGCGTAGATAGCCAGTAGTGCGCGATAGTTTCCTCACAAGGTAGGTAACGTGGTCGTCCCATGAGATATTCTCAGAGCAAATAATTCCTAAAGTTTCAAATTGCGAAACTACTTCAATGGGAGTGTTATTGATCACAAGGGATGGAAGATGGAAAACCTTATGACGTAGATGGAAGATAACTGCTTTGGTCTTATCAACGTTAATTTTCAGTTCGTTTCCAGTTGCCCAAGTGTTTATCAGCGCCGATGTCCTGTTTGCTCTTTCGGCTAAAGTGAGGCTTGATTGTCCGGAGAAAAACACGCTTGTATCATCGGCGTATATAATATAGTCAGCAGACTTATCAATGTTAACAATATCATTGACGTATATTAAAAACAGGAATGGCCCTAAAATACTCCCCTGAGGAACGCCTGAAGCTACTGATTTCACGGCTGAGCAATATCTGTTAATATCAACGAACTGTGTACGGTGTTGTAAATAAGACGATAACAAAGACAGGACTTTACCGCGAAAGCCATAGTGTTGCAACTTTTGAAGGACGATTCGGTGGTTGATAAGGTCGAAGGCTTTCATGAAATCTAAAAAAATGCCAAACACAATGTTTTTATTTTCAAAATTTTGTAATATCAGCTCCTTTTGAGCAAGTAGAGCTAACTCGGTTGATTTGTTTTTTTTTTTTTGGAAACCATACTGTGCCGGAGTTATTACATTACGTTTGTCGGAAAAGGCCTTTAAGCGTTGAAGAATATTTTTTTCGAATCCTTTGGACAAGACAGGAAGAATAGAAATTGGACGATAATTTGATAGATTATCTCTGTTCTGGCAGATTGCACATTGCGCGGGAACACACCTGATGATAGGCAAATATTAAATACATGCGTCAGATAGGGTGCGATTACGTCAATGGCGTACTTGATTGGTGTAATTTGAAGGCCAAGTGCACCTTCCGATTTGCTGTTGCTGAGTGACACAAACGCTGCAATAACTTCATCCTTAGCGACTGGTTTTAATAACATAACGTGACCATTGCTTGGCTCCATGTAACATAAATTATTATTCATATTTCTATTTTGTGCCGAAGCCACGGAAAGGAAATAATCGTTAAATGCATTGGCTACCTCAGCCCCACTTAATTCTGTGTTATCTATCGTTACCTTTGAAACTGTTTCGGGAGACTGCCCGGTTAGAAAATTCAGGACCTTCCACACATCCCCCGATCGCCAGTAGATGCGTTGAAAAGATTCGTGTGGTAACGCCTTTTGGCTGCACGTAACTCTTTGTTCACGAAGTTTCGGCATTCTTTATATTTGTTCATTGTTTCAAGGTCTCTAGTACGCAGAAACGTAGCGAACAGTTTGTCACGTTTTTTAATAATCTTAACTATATTGGTTGTTACCCATGGCTTACGAGCGTTTTTAGGCCGCTTTAACATAACTAGTGGAAATGAGTCGTAGTAGACATCGATAATTTGTTTCATTATTTTATTGTATGCGTCTTCGGGGTCAGTTGACGCAAGCACGTCAGCCAAAATTAAGCCAGCTAAACGGTCGCGAAATGACGATAGCTTTTCTGGGTCTATAGCACGGTAATAGATAGGTTGTCTGAAGTGTTTGTTGACAGTATCCTCAATGGACATAAAGATCGGAAGATGATCACTTAGCGCGTAATTAATAACACCACATTTCAGACGGGTTACTTCGAAATTTGTGATGAACAGGTCTAATAGAGTCTGAGAAGTAAGTGTTATTCTTGTAGGTGACTCTAACATTCCAGCATAGGTGGCAGTTCAAAAGTGTTTCCAAACTTTGCTTGACACTGTTATCAGCAAGAAAATTTATAATAAAGTCTCCACCTATTATTACGTGGTATTTGTTCTTGTTAACAAACTCCAAAATAGAATCCAAGAAAGAAAAAAACTGGCATGTGTCTCCAGAGGGTGGACGATAACAAACGCAGAAAATGTTTGAGTTTGATCTTAGCACTAGCGTTTCGTAATCTGGTGTGACAGTGCAGAAGTCTGGAAGCAGTTCACAGTTAATGTTATTTAAGTTAGAGCACGAACACCGCCCCCTCGTTGGTCAATACGATTCATGAAATATGATCAGTATTCGGGCATTCGGAACACATCATGCTCAGAGTTGAACCAAGTTTCAGAAAACATTATTACATCAAATTGTACTCCAACTTCGCGAAAGAAACATTCTAGATCAGCATATTTGTTTCTTCCAGATTGCAAATTGAAGTGAATGCAGTTAAAACGTGCCTGAGAACTGTTGTTGGCATACATGCTCAGTTCTGATATATCTAGGTAATTTGCATCGTTGAAAGCCATGACGAAAAAACACAAGAAAGAAGGAATACAGTGAAGAAATCGATCGGGCATAAGGCAATTTTTTGCAGTAAAGCGTACTTTGATCGACGCATTCACCGATAGCTACTACCCAAAATTTAAGCAACTGGGCCGCCGGTAAGCACGCGCATGTTAAAACACTTACAGTTTATGCCAAGACACAGCAAAAGGGCATGCACTTTCGCTATCAGTTGCAGTGACAGTCTGCCAAAATACATTTTCAAAGCCAGCAATATTTCCCAGCTTGAAACTAAATGTTTGGTCTTCAGCAGCACTTTTCATAATTTTAGGGCTGTTTTTTTGTTTTGAACACTGGCGACGATCCATTATTCCCAAGCAGTTAGCATAAGAAATGGCAAACTGTGTGCCTCTACTGGATCTTGTTAAGGTCACTCTCATTATTAATGATTATTGTTTGCGAGCCATCCAACTGCTTTTCATATATCTTGCCCCCTCTCTCCAGACGTGCTTCCACCCAGTAGCCTTTTTTTTTTTTTGGCAACAGTCAAGCTCAGAAGGCGGCGGAGGACGGGACAGAGGTGATCATTTACGAAGACCGATGACGTTGATGCATTTCCAAAGTCTTGGTTGTTCAGTCGCAGTTTCCTTGCCTTTTCGATCAGGGCATCTCTTTTCTGACATTTACTGAACTGCACAATGATATTATTGGGCTTGGATTTCGAGGGAACGCGGTGACACGCCTCAATGTCCTCTGCAGCAACCGGCACACCGGTGCGCTTTCCCAGTTGGCAAACAATGTCAGTAACATTTTTATCGGGGCTTTCTTCAATTCCATTGATCTCAATGTTTTTGTTGCGGGAATATTGCTCCGAGAGGAGTAGGCGGGACTCAGTGTCTGTGAGGCGGTTTTGAGTGGCCTGTAGTTCAGCATGCAATGCACTGTTTTCTTCCTTTAAGGCGTCATTATCGGCCTTCACAGCGGCATACTTTCCCTTCATTTCTTCAAAGATGCCGTTCATGAACTCTAAGCTACGAGCATTTTCAAAGAGCTCAGTTCGAAGCGTTCTAATTTCCGCACGCAAGTCCCGCTCTACTGCCTCCCGTGCAGCTTTAATTTCAAGAAGGAGTTCGTCACGCAAGTCATTTATCTTCTGAGACACTGCCTCTTTAGCCATGACCTCTTTAGCGCAAACAATAGTTCCAAAACACAGGCAACACACGAGTTCTGGGCAGCAGTGACAGCAGGCAGAACGTGCAAGCGTTTTGTACTAGCAGAACAGAAAAAGTTATGAACCAACCTGTAAACGTAAAAGATAAAGAGTCAGGCCATGCTCAGGTGTGCTGCCACTGCTGCCAAGAAACCGTGGCGCGTCCCGCCGGTCCTTTTAACTTGTCTCCTGTCGCTGGTAGCGCCGCATAGGATGCGCAGAAGCCCCGTCCTCTACACGCAGGGCGCACCGCTTTGGTAGGCTCCGGCCTCTGTACTTGTAACCTTGCAATGCGGCGAGAAACTGTAAACGTAAAAGATAAGGAGTCAGGCCATGCACAGGTGCGCTGCCACTGCTGCCACACGATGAAGGCCCACTAATGAAATTAAGATCCTAGGTCTCTGGCCACGGCGATCGTCTGCGGTGAAGGCCTCCCAGGCACTGCTCCGCTTTATGAAAAGCACAGGACTGATCGAAAGGCAATGAGTTTTTATGTTACGTGATATGTGATGTGATGTGACATGTCTGTGATGTAACTGTACTGTCATCACCCATCCCTCTCTCACCCACAATTTTTACACCCATCTATTCCTCTCCCCCCGCGCAAGGTAGCAAACCAGTTCCTTTGCCGGTTAACCTCCCTGCCTTTCCTCCTCATCTTCCTCCTCTTCCTCCTTGTAACTGCGTTTAACCGACGAAAGCCGCACGAGTTGTCATTCTTCTTCACCAAGATGACACGGGCTGTCCAGGAACTGGAAGACTCCCGTATCACACCTTTCCTCAACATGTCCTGCACTTGTTCCTTAATTGTTCTGCGCTCGACTGGTGGTTCTCGGTAGGGCTTCTGTCTGATAGGGATTGTATCACCAGTGTTGACCTTGTGTGACATACGTGAATATAACGGAACAGAAAAATCGGCTTCTTGAGCAAAGTCAAACACAGAGGCGTATATAAGGTGCCAAAACTTCACGTAACTCTTGCTGGTCGAATGACGAAGGCGATTTGTTTATCATCCGGGTCACATTCGCGCTCTAATCAAGATCCACACGATGGTGCGGATGAGGAGACACAGACCGAATAGAAATGACCTCGTTGCCGTCAAATGTAGCCAACTTGAGGCCGGATGGTGAACAAAGGTGTTCTGACAAATGTTCACAGTCCACAAGAGGGCACAACCATCTACGATGACGACACGGGGCACTAGTAAAGTTTTCTTTACTGCATCGTTCATGTCAGCTTCAAAAAAAACAGTGGGTGCCTGCTCGCTCGCCAGGGCTGTGAACCGGCACAAACTTTGCAGCCATAAGGTAACACTATATCGTTGGAGACATAAAATGCGCCATCTTTAGAGCTAGGTGCCTCCTCAACAAAAGCAGACAGAATATTGCGGCGCAGAGAAATTTAGCCGGCTGCGCAATCGACCGTAGCTCCACAATCGCGCAGAAAATCAATTCAGAGAATAACATATATGTGGCTCTTGCTATAACTACAAATTCAACTCGAAATGTTTTCCTAGCAATGACCACTGACACGCCGCAGAGACCCACAGGACGCCAATGTTCTCCCCCAACACCGCGAAAGCTGGCACTTCGGTCCCAAAGGAACAATACTATAGGTCCAAGGCGATTTTTAAAACTGAGACTCATTACGGAAATTGTGGATCCGGAAGAGGAATTCGACTGTGGTTGAGAGACGATGGGAGCTGCATGACGCACGTTTGAATGTGGAGAAAAGCGGCTGGTCAGAGGTGAAGAGGAGCGCTCATGGCCATAGGAGTAGCGCGGAAGTTGTAGTTGACACGCCCACGACGTTGAATGTTCAGCCTGCTGTGGCTGAACTGCGCATTCCGAGTACACAGGTCGCGCCTCGTCGTCCTGCAGGTGCTTGGCCAGCTCTTCACTCACAACTCTGAGGACCAGAGAGGCGAGATCGTCGTGGACAGTGTAGTCAACGCTGGCGACTGTTAGGACGTTGGAGTGGCGTCCACAGTTGGGTACAATATGCCGCATTTTTAAAGCTTCAAATGTAAGGCATTACTGGATAACGTCCGAAGTGCTGGCTAGGTTTTATTTTGTGATAAGGAACTTATAAACATCTTCGGCGCATCCTTCTAAGAGATGGCCAACCTTGTCTTCTTAAGGCATGTGTCTATTAACAATGTGGCAGAGCTTCAGGACTTCCTCTATGTATGTCGTGCAGGTCTCTCCAGGCAACTGGGCCATTTGGAAAGGGTTTGCTCAGCCTTGCGTCGGTTCGATGTGGAGCTCCCAAAACAGTTTGTAATCACTTCCACAAACTTGTCCCAGATCAACAAATTGTCTTCATGGTTCTCAAACCGCAGCAGCGCTGTGCCGGCCACAAAGAATACCACATTCGCGAGTTGCATGGCCGAGTCCCAGCGATTGTATTTGCTGAAACGTTTGTAGTGTGTCAGCCAGTCCTCGACATCCTCATCTGTCAGACCATAAAATGATCTGGGCTCCCGCTGATGCGGCCACGAGCTTAGCGGTACTTGATGCTCCCAGCCTGAATTAGAAGAAGCTCCAGATGAGCGCGAACAGTGACCTTCGTCGTGGTCGTGGCTGGCCATTGCTGTTAGGTCAGGCAGGAGCCCGGCCAAGCGTCTGCTTCGTGGATGATGTTCGGTAGGTTCCAGGACTATCCCGCACACTCCACCAAGTTGTTATGGGGAAATTGGTTTAATGTTTACAAAATATACGGGAGATGCATGAAATCCAGGCACAGTCTAAGTAAGACTTGTCCCGGAACGAGTCCACGCGCATCCGCTTCGTCCTCCTCGTTCACATGCACCGCGCGGCGCAGCGTAATTGACGTGACAATGTTATTGCCACGTAGTGGTGACAAGCCACAAATCAGGACATTGGCGTTGCACTTGACTGAAACACTTAACTGGGCTGACGTGCGTCCGCAAAACCACTACGAATCAGCGGCGGCGATAAAAAACAATCCTGGCCGTCCGTCGGCTAAGAATGCCCTTTTACCTTGTCAGCTCTCAATTTAAAGGCCGCGAAGAAAGATCGAGATAAAAGTGAAAGATGCCTGGCATGTCCTGGAACATCGCAGAAACACATGCGCGTGCCTGGAATCTTTCGAGGTACATCTCGAAGCATCTTCTGCGACAAAGGAAATAATAAAGCCGCGCCTCGCGACAATTAGCATGAACAAACAAAAAACGTAGAATTGATACGCATGCCAGAATCAGAGTGATAAGGCGGCATGCAAGCGTTGTTAACAAGACAACAAATAGAGCTTTGAATGCCTCGCGGCATTACTCCCCACTTAAAGAAAACATCGCCTCGATGTTCTAAAATAAACAAAGCAACATTGCTAAGTTTAAACACCACGGATTCTTTAACGTGCGTAATATGGCTTCAGACGAACATGTAAAAATGTATATGTGCGCGTAGCTGTTGCGATGCTGCATGCTGTATCATCGGGAATGAATTCATAGTCGAGTTGTTCGACGCGGCGAACGATTTTATTACGCCGAAAGCATCGACGCAACAACTTTTCACTTAGTCCGCGATGGCGAATTGGCGTCCATGCCAAGACTTGGTCTCCGGGCTTGTACTCTGCGTGGCGGCGTCGCAAGTTGTATCGTCGGGTTCGGTGCGTTGCTGGTCTTTAATGCGCTGCAATAAAAAGCTGCGCTAACGGGACAAGGACGAAAGAAAGCCTGGACGCGCATAAACGCAGACTGACAACTTTATTTCGTGAAGAAAACCAAGGAATAAGTGATCTTCGCTACTATCTAATTGTCAAAAGAAACCAGCGCGCGAACAAGTGGCGTACACTAATTCATCACAAAGGAGCAAATTTCTACTGCAAAGAAGAAAAACTTAACCAGGGTTGGCCCACTGAAAACCATAAATTCATTCAATCTCAACGATGATCAGAAGCAAACATCAAAATAGGAATGCTGTTAGGCCCGATTATAAATCAGCAACGCAAGGCAAGACCCAAAGGCAAAAGTAACCAAAGTAAAACAGAACACCATCTCAAGGCTGCGTCAAAGAAAAATAGTGAACAAAAAGCCAGGTCACACAAGAACCCCGTGAAGCTGAGACAAGAATCGCCCGGAACTATAAATACAGTGAAAAAAAAAAGCACCAAGTCAGAATAAAACCAATTTTCAACAGCAACATCACAAACAAAAACAAACAAAAAAACAGAACAACACGCGAACCTGTGACATTCCACCGTATTTGAACCGAAGAAAAGCGGTACCTGACCTAAAATCAAACAGGTCTTTTTTATTTTTTCAAAAACAAATGACGCATTCAAGGAAGGACCAAAAAACAAACGCAGACACATTATGAAAGAAGGCCAAAGCAGAACCTATAAATTTCCTTCCAAAAACGTAAATTCTTTATCCGACAAGGAAACAGAAGGCTTGCTAACGCAAAGGCTTGTAGTGCAATGAAGAAAGTTTCAATGACGAGGCGCTCCAATTTGTCTTTCGACCTTGCCAGAAACTTCGTATCCTCAAAGTAAGGCACTCATTCCCGTTTGTTCTCTTTCTTGCAGTCAGCCAGTGCTCGGCCAAGAACCCTCTTTCATGTTTCTACACATTCAACTTGTGCTCTCTTGTTCTATCATTGAAGCATCTAGCGGTTGGGCCTATTAACTTTACCACAGCTCAGAGGAATGGGGCATACTACACCAGTAACACGTTCTGCGAACTTATTCTTTTCATGTTTGATGGTGCAGGGAAGCTTCCTATACTCATTGCGGACACCTTTGCGAGTTTGCAGGGGATATCTTTCCAGAATTCAGCCGGGGGGTATGCGGGTACCTTCTTGGAGCTGATTGGAGCCTGCCTAAAATCAACTGTTGCTTCCCATGAAGGCGTATTGTATGTACCAACGAGTGGTGAATTATAGGGTTGCACCTGCACTGAGCGAAGCATACCTCGCCGCATCTGACAGTAGGATTCAAACAGCAATGAAAGAAAAGGCTTTGTCAAGATTGTCCGATATGTTGACGACGTTTTGGTGCTCTGTGATCTAGAGGAAGGAAAGGCGACAGATCAACTAAGAGACATAGCACTTAGTGTGTGTGAAGAAAGTTCTAAGATTCACCTGAGAGCTTCCAAAGGATGGTACTTTGCGCTTCTTTGATTTTATCCTCGAATTCTTACCAGAGCACTTATGTTGGAGTTACCAGCCTAGAGCGAGTAAGCAGTTCGTTCCATATACACCTCAGCATTCAAAGACAGTAAAACGAGATGTTGCGACGGCTGCGTTGACGTCCGCTCTTAACAAGTCCTGCCATATCAGAGAAAGCTTTTTATCCCACACTGAGAGGCTTCTGGAGGCAGGGTTTCCTGAGTATTTCCTGTGCAGCATAACAGAAAGCCTTGTGCTTGCGAACAAGTGGAGGAAACCAAAAGAAGACTTTACACAAAGAAATAAGCGGTCAGTGGTACCATATATTCACGGAATAAGCCATAATTATATGAAGATTGGACACAGACATAGCATCCGGATTTTTCCTACGGCACCAAACAGAGCAAAAGGCGCGGGTGAATAACCAGGAGTTCAAGTCTAGATGCCAAACTGCAACACCGAACAAGGCACTCCGATTATAGCCACGGGATTGTCTATCAGATTCCCTTACATTGTGAGAAGCAATACATTGGACAAACAGAAAGATGTATTAATGACAGAATTCGAGAGCACGCTGGGGCAGTATCGGAGGATTACGGCACAAATCTCGCAGTGCACTGCAAAGACTGCTTTATTTTGCAGACCAAAAATATCCAGCTGACCTTCACAATGTGAAGGTTTTGAGAAGAAACGAGGACAGGTTAGCAACGAAAATGTTCGAAGCATGTGCCATCAGGAACTCGGGAGACCGATGTGTTAGCACACCTGCAGTGGTACTGCTGAAAAAGGAATTATATTTTTACGCTTACCGGCAGGACAAAAAAGTTAAGGAAAAAGTTAGCTGCAGTGGTAAAGTGAAACGCGAAGATGACGTGTGGATTCAGATTTAATATAGTTGTCAGTGCAGCGTTGTTCTTGAGTATGTACGTGTTTCGTCTGTTTTGTTGCCTGCTCTGCTGCCTTCTTTGAAGAAGCCGCTTTCCATCGCGCTACCTGTTAACTTTTGAATCTCTCTGCGCGTCAGCGCTATCGACGGATCGCTAACGCATTCCGTGGAACAAGCCCGTGCCACTTCGTATGCTTCGAAGATTATTTTTTCACGCCGGCCTGTGAAATGCCCGATAATAGTGGGATTCCACTTTCATTCCCACCTTCCTCCCTTCCCTTACGGCGCAGTTCGGGTGTCCACAGAGCAAGTGTGACAGTTACTGCGCCTTTCCCTTCCTGTGAACCAATTTAACTTAACTTTTAACTTATCTTGAGGTGCATTTTTTCCAGCTATTAAGGTGCTTGGCGAGGTTGCTCAGATCGTGAATTTTGCCGCAGTTCCTTTGATGTTCCCCCAATCTTATGTGTATACATATTTCGGTCTGGCCCTCATTTTTCTTGCCGCAAGACAGAGGAAGGCTGTACACAACACGCTTATCACAGTTCCTGATCTTCTTTTGATGGACCATTCCGCATGTCGTGCTAAACCTTCTTTTTTCTATTCCGGAAATTAACTTTTCTGCACATTAAGATTAGTTTTAGGGGGGCTGGAAAGACAACGGGGGTTTCATGCTTTGCTGCAATTTGCTAAAGTCGGTGCGATGCCTTGTGTACGTATGATACAACAACCTGCCTCACCCTTTCTTTTTCCTTCATTATCCCATTTTCTGGCCTGGTTACCTCTCTGATCAACTTCTCCGCTATTGACCCAATCAAATGTTTGGGGAATCCATTTACGGCCACTCTGCTAACTTGCAGTTGTACACTTCTTCCCACTTCTTGATCATAAAATTTCTTAACACACTGTCGGAGGAATGAGTATGCTCTACTTGTTTTTACAAGCTTAGTCATATCTTATTATTGGCTTTCCACCTTTAATTCGGTACATTCGGCATGTATGTTCGGGATACAAGCGTAGTTCGATGTCGTGGGACCTGATGCTGGAGTTTTCCAGCATTTTATGCGTAAATTCAAGACCTGCGAACACCTTTCTAAACTGCTGTGACACAAGATCAATATCTAGTGACCTGACCACACGGTAGGGCAAACAAAGTAGAAAGTCGTCCAAATACCAAAAGCCCACTAGTACCTCTAGCTCATTTTTCAGCAAACGGTTGCCTGTCGTAATGTACAGATTGGAAATCAAAGGGGCTATGCATAAGCCTATGCAAATTCCGTTGCGGTGGCTCGACATCATGCTCGACAAACATCGAAGCCATGCACACATGCAGTAATTCTAGGAAACCACATGCACTAGTTCCACATGGTTTCTCGAATTTTTTATCCCCATATTCATCTATGCTCTCCTCCACAGCTATATTGCGGCTTTCTGTGGAATGCTTAAAACATGTCTAGCATCGATGAATGAGCATTCTACAGATTCATTTTGCATGACAAAGGCACTCATTTCCTCCGAGTGTGGCACCATGAATGGGTCATTGATGCGGAAAAGTTGGGGGAAAATTTTGGAACACTGAAAGTGCATTATATGCCGCATGAAGTGGCTCCAAAGCAGACCCCCTGGGTTCAACACTTTTGACAAAGACTCTCGATATGGTACGCGTACGTGATGCCTGAGCACAACATTGCCGCGCCCACGGTAGCTGCGCCGGCGTGGGCGCTGCGAACGTGCGATAGCATCCCCGTTAAAGTCCCGTTATCAGCTGATCCAGAGACTCTTGTCTCCGTTTGCGAATGTTGAATAATGATGATGACAACAGTGGCGACATCTGGCGGCGGCGGCTTGGGGTACTAGGTGCAGCACTCACCTTTTGGGCAAAGCGAAAAATTATATGTTCGCACCCGTTTGCTATCAGTCATTATGCTCCTGATACAGAAAAGAACATCTGGTGCGTTTGTTAGCGATAATATTGTAGCATGCGTTGACGACAAAGCGCATGCGTTGGCGCTTCTTTGTCGTCAACGCATGCTACAATATTGCAAGATTGTTTTGCTTATTTCCTGAATTCGAAATTTATAAGTTCCCAGCAAACTATTTTTACAAATTATCACAGCGCAAAGAAACCGGGCACGAGAAGAAGACAAGGCACAAAACTGGAGGGGCACTGACTACCAACTTTATTGTACATGAGGCCGAAGCAAGAATACCTCAGTAATCTGCAATTTGCTGATGACATTGCTTGCTAAGTAACTCAGGGGGTGAACTGCAAAGAATGTTTGATGACCTTGACATAAATGCGAAAAGGTAGGCTTGAAAATAAATATTGAGAAGACTAAGGTAATGTTTAACAGCCTCGGGAATGAACAGAAGTTTACCTTAGATAGCAAAGCACTGGAAGTAGTAGAAGAATTGATAATTAGGACAGGTAGTAACCACATATCCTGACCATGAAAGGGAAATAACTAGGCGAATAAGATTGGGATGGAGCGCATTGGCAAGTACCCGCATATTATCACTAGAAGCTTACCGGTATCGCTCAAGAGGAAAATATGCAACAGTCGCATCTTACCATTACTCACCTATGGACTGAAACGTGGAGGCTAACGAAGAGGGCTCTACTTAAGCTGAGGACAACGTAGAGGGCTATGAAGTGCAAACTGGTAGGGGTAACATTAAGAGATAGGAGGCGTGCGGAGTGGGTCAAATAAATAACTTGGATTATAGACATTGTACTGGAAGTCAAGAAGAAGAAATGGGCATAGGCAGGACATGTAGCGCGAAGAAAGAATGACCGATGGTCAGTTAGCGTAACAAACTTGATTAAAAAGAAAGAAAAGCGCAGCAGGAGGTGACAGAAAGTTAGGTGTGTAGATGGGGTTAATAAGTTCGCAGTGGTCAAGTAGATGCAGCTCTAGCACAGGACCGGCATAATTGGAGAAATATGGGTGTGGCTTTTACCTTGTAGTGGGTATAGTTCGGCTGATGATGATGATGATGAACTTTGCGGCAAGGTGTTTGACATGCGGTGCGTGCTGTTACAATCACATGCGGTCTGGTTGTGGTTTTTGTCTCCATTATAGTTTTTGTTATTGTATTTAATGTTGTGCATTCAGTATACACCCCACCGGGGTGGTGCAGTGTTAAGACGCCCGACTACTGTGCCAGAGTTCCCGGGTTCGAACCCGACCACGGCGGCTGCGTTTCGATGGAGGCGAAACGAAGTGGTATCCGTGTGCTGTGCGATGTCAGCGCACGTTAAAGATCCCCAGGTAGTCGAAATTACTCCGTACCCCTCCACTACGGCTCCCCTTTCTCTCTTTCCACTTTCACTCCCACCTTCCTCCCTTACCTTACGGCGCGGTTCAGGTGTCCACAGAGCACGTGTGACAGATACTGCACCTTTCCCTTCCTGTGAAACAATTGTAAGGACGCATGTGCGCTGTGCTCCCGCCCGTTTTTTTGGCAAGCAGCAGTTTTTACGATGTGCCGACTGTGCGAAACGTGTTCACACGAAGTGCGTCACCTGGACGGATGACGAGCTGCAACTTCTGAAGTCCGGCTCTCGGCCATTCTTGTGTAATTTGTGTGCGTCGTCGTCGTCTGACGGTGTTAGTCTTAGCGACGGTGGTGCTAGAGTCCCTGGTGCCCCGCTCCTGCCCAGCCACCCGACCGGTTTTCCCCCTTCAGCCGCGACCGGCGAACATGGCGGTGAGTTTGCCTCGCTACGGGCTCTCCTCCTCGACGCGCTTGAGGGAATCTCTTTTCTGAGCGATGAGGTTGCCCAGCTACGGGAAGAGAACGAGCGCCTTCGTGTAGAGAACTCGCGGGCTTTCGTACAACAAGCCGAGGTTATCGCCTCTTTACGTGCCGATGTTCGCGGCCTACGCCAGGAGCTTGTGCGGTGCGCTGCTTCGCAGTGTGAGCGTCCTCTCGTCGAGCGTCCTCTTGTTGTCTCCGTGGGCAATCCTACCCGTGAGGAGCAGCCATCTGTGGACTACTCCGCCGCTCTTCATCGAGGGATGACTCCTGGAGATATTCCCTGTTCATCTTCTGCCTCTGCTCCTCGCCGTGCGGTTGACTTACCCAGTGAGATGAAGAAGCACCGAAGTCGAGCCATTACTGGCGCATCGAGCTCATCTGTCCTGAACGTTGCCATTTACCAAAAGAAGCGTCCGAAGACTATTTTCGTCTCTAAACTCAGTCCCGATACTACATCGGTAGACCTTACCAACCATCTAAAATCAGTGAATATTACTCCCATTTCCTGCCGGCAGCTGAAAACAAGGTACGACTCCTACTCGTCCTTCCATATTGAAGTTGATGAAGAATCCTACAGTAAGCTTGTTGAGCCTTCGATGTGGCCGATGGGTTGCATATACAAGGACTTTCGTGGGAAGCTTTACGACGATATGCTTCATCCCTCTGAACTGACGCAAAATTGCAGTGGCCCCTAATTTGGATATCTATTATCAAAACGCCCGAGGTCTTCGGACTAAGGGATCAGAATTTTTTTCTAGCGTCTTGTCCTCTTGTTATACCGCTGTTGTGGTTACCGAAACCTGGCTGTCAAGTGATATTCCTTCCAATGATTTCTTTCCAAATAATTACTCTGTTTTTCGTAGCGACCGCCCTGAAACAGGTCCCAAATCAAGAGGAGGTGGAGTGCTCATTGCTATTGACAGTTTTGTGAAGCGTGTTCGACGTTCCGATCTGGAAACTGTTGAAGAATGTGTGTGGCTCGAGCTCACTTTAAATCGACATGAAAAACTTTTACTTGCAGCTTTCTACATTCCTCCGAATCTACCTCCTTCAGCCTATGATGATGTTCTGCTCTCAATCGAACATGTTATAACCCGTCATAGCAAACACAAACTTCTTATTTTAGGTGATTTTAATACTCCTGGTATCAACTGGAACTCACTTATTTCTTCTCACAACAATCATTACATATTAAGTAAGTGTAACGCTCTACTTGATTTCATAGCCTTTAACTCTTTGCAGCAACACAATTTCATTGAAAACTGTTGCGGTAATATTCTTGACATCTGTCTATCGAATTTTGAAAGTGTTCGAGTCTCGAGTTCGGACATACCGCTGACTCGCTGTGACAAATTTCACCCTCCGCTTCTAGTTACTACTGCTGTCTCTGCCTCACCTTCTACTAACTCAGATCGGGTGGGGAATTCGCCCCGTTTCGCGTATGCACGTGGTGATTATGTCGGTCTTTTCAATTTCTTCTCTTCCGTCGACTGGTCCCTTTTAAATGACATTAATGATTCAGATGGACAAGTCAGTCGCTTTACAGAAATAGTTCTTGATGGTATGCGTCGGTACATACCTTTGCATACTCCTACGCGTAGGAAGTTCCCTTCCTGGTTTTCAAGGGAACTAATAACGGCGTTAAAGCTCAAGGAACGGGCCCATCGTAAAGCGAAACGCCCTGGGTTTCACAATTGGGCAGATGAGTTTCGCCGTGTGCGTTCTCTTTGCAAACGCTTATACAAGCGGGACTACGACTCCTATCTTGAGTCTTTAGAGAGGTATGCCTCAAATCGTCCTAGTCAGTTCTGGCGTTACGTTCGCAAGCGTTCCATTAAATCAGATTTAAGTATCAGCTTAGTTGACTCTCAGGGTTCGGAAATTCGGGATGTTGCCGACAGTTTTGCACAACATTTTTCCTCCGTTTACAAACATCCACATTGTGATTCCGTTTGCCTCCCATCTGGTGCACTATCTAATTCCATTCTCTTTGACGAGGAGTTGATAACTGAGAGTCTTAAGCGTCTGAGACCATCTTTGTCTCCTGGACCTGATGGCATTCCAGCTGCCATAATAAAAGCCTTCAGTTATATCTTCGTACCAGTACTGACTGCCATATTTAATAACTGTTTAAAAAATGCTGCCTTTCCTCGCGTGTGGAAAATGGCACGCGTGTTTCCTGTCTTCAAGTCTGGAAACAAAACTGATGTTTCCAATTATCGTCCGATTTCTCTTCTATGTGCAACCTCTAAGCTTTTCGAATTAGCTTTGCACCGCGTACTTTCCTTCCATCTCAAACATATCATAGTACCGAATCAACATGGCTTCATGTCGGGTCGCTCTACTTCCACCAACCTAGTCACGTTTATGACGTATGCCTCTGCAGCAGTCCTTCAGAGGGGTCAGGTTGACACTGTGTACTGTGATATGAGCAAAGCTTTCGACGTTGTTACTCACTCACTACTTCTTGAAAAACTTCTACTCTCTGGCGTTGAAGTCTCTCTCGTAGCCCTCCTACGCAACTATCTCCTTGATCGCTTCTGCTTTGTCAGTGTCAATGGACAGACTTCTTTCGTTTACCCTGCAACGAGTGGAGTTCCTCAAGGTTCAGTACTAGGCCCGCTTCTCTTCTCCGTTTTTATTAATGATGTTTCCTCGGCGATAAAGAACTCCTCGTTTCTTCTTTATGCTGATGATATAAAAATATTCAAGGTAATACATTCTTTTCAAGATTGCGTGTTGTTGCAATCGGACATATCTGCTTTTTCTGATTGGTGTGCGATGAATCGACTTACCCTCAATTCTTCCAAAACTAGGGTTGTGTCCTTTACTCGTAAAACACATAGCTTTCTCTACCATTATTCTGTCAATTCTGTGCTGTTGGATAGGGTTGATGAAATTAATGACCTTGGTGTACTTTTTGACCGCACCCTCAGCTTCTCCTCTCCCACTAAACGCATTGCTCAGCGGGCTATGCGCACACTCGGATTCGTTTGCAGACTTTCGAGAGAGTTCCATACTCCACTTCCGTTCCTAAAACTGTACCTGTCCATATGCCTCCCGGTCTTGGAGTATGCGTCGGTTGTTTGGAATGGCACTTGCAAATCGAACTTGGACAAGGTTGACAGAGTACAAAAAAAATTTTTACGGATATTTCATTATCGCTTTCCTTTCGCAACTTCCCCCTCTCGCTCCACCAGGAGCGCCCAACTGAATCTTCCTTCCCTTCACTGCCGTCGTATCAGACTTGATATCATATTTCTGTACAAACTCCTTCATGGCCACATTATGTGCCCTCAGCCCTTAGAGTACATCCTACTGCGCGTTCCGCGAAAGAGCATGAGGGAATTCAGACCATTTCAGGTTTCTCCTCTTCATTCCCACTCCCCTCTGGACAGGATGCAGTGGTTATTTAACTCTTTTTGTCCTCACCTTGACATCTTCCAAAACTCGCTCTGTTCATTTACATTGGATGTTCGTAGCGTTGTATTCTAAATAGTACTTTATCACATATAACTCCCACTTTCTAGCCTTAAATTGTATTTACTTCACTTTTTGCTTTTTCTCCTGTTCAATGCTGTCTGTATCTTGAACTACTTTTTATCCGTTTCTTGCTTATATTTCAACTTTAAACTTTATATTCGAATCTTACTGTCCCTTGTTCAATTTTACTTCTTTATTGTATTATTCTGTATTTCTAGCCTGTGTTTTAAGTACCATGCACTTGTTGCGCCTGGAATGGTTGTTCATTTTATGTATATTTCTATATTACTATAATCAATGTCAGTCATCTGTTTTTTTTTTTCTCTTCTACCTACCGTTCTTTTTTTTTTTTCTTTATTTCCTGGTGTGCTAAAAAATTCTCTCACTGTGTATATAAGTGATGATACTCATTGTTTGCTTAATTTCCGTGACACTTTTCGTCTGTTTCATTTCATGTATTATTTATTTCTTTTTTTTTGTGTTCTCTCTGTGTGTGTAAACATGTTTGTGCTTTTTCATTTTTTTTTTTGTGCTGCAGCACAAAGACCACATGGTTGTTCCTGCGCACATTAAATAAAGATTGATTGATTGATTGATTGATTATTATTATTATTATTATTATTATTCAGTATTCTGGTTGGACTGGATGTCTTTTAGCACAAGCGAGATGACTATCTTATAGTATTTGTAATTGTATTTCTAACAATAAATTAAGCGTCTGCATAGGTTCCACTGGGCATCATGTCGAATATACACTTCAAAAATAAATTACCCATTTTCCCATTTTACACCTAAAAGGTTTTATCCAAACGAGAGGACAATTGCTGCCAGCACGAATTAGATGGCCACCCATGTCGAAATATAGCGCATACTGTACGCAGTCGCAAGAAAAAAAGCCATTTCAAGCAAGGGACCATCATATATGCTCCAAAATCAAGCGAGGGTATTAGAAGCGCCCACAGAAGCGCCCCCCGTACCGGTGCTGGCCCTGGCGGCCGCGCCATGTGTAACAATCCCACTGAGTATTCGCTCCCCACCATGGTTTACCCATCTCTATAATGGTATCCTTTCAAACGCTAAATTTTAGCTAATATCGCTGGCAGCATGGCTCTTTGCTCGCATTTGGTCCCTAGTCGAAAAGCCATATTTGGAAAGTAGCTTGCCTAATCACGATATACCTGTGGGCAGGGCGGCGTGTTTCACGACCGTGCGCACCTTGTGGTAGGCGCCCGTGTACTGGTCGTAGTCAGCCGGCCGGTAGAAGATCTAATCCACTTGTTCGAGACTCACCACCACATTGTTGCGGTAGTTGAACCATTTGCCTGCATATCCTCTCCTGCTTAGCACTCACGTGGCATTCAGCGATATTCACATGCAACCGACAAAGTTATCATTGCATGCCTCGACCGTTTGCACTGGACCAGGAGGGGGCCAAATTGAGGCAGTGTGTGCCCTCAGGAACTGAGCCGGTCAAACACCTGTGCTCTGCAAGCACTGGTGTAAGTACACTGCACACAGACAGAATACGGTGTGCCCCACTGTTTATTTGGGCGCAGAGCCACCTGTCATAAGCATCAGCCATGGACATACTTTTCGCCGCAAGACAGCTGCATAGTATACCCCTCTCTGAATTAACAACGAAGCCAGGAAGGCCACTCACCGCTGATGTGGAACACGGTCCCAGGCTGGTTCACATACTCCTGGAACATGTGGAACTTGAAAGAGGCCGCATGCAAACCTGACCGCTTCATGTTCACATCGCACACAAAGTGCAGGACGTCCTAGTCCTGCGGCAGGAAAAACACTGTGGAACCTTGGTAACTGAGCCTATGAGAAATGCGGGGGTGCACCGACAGCATACGACCGCCATACGTTTTCTGCCTCCACAGAAACGTGGTCAGAATCAAACCCAGGTCTCCCCTTCATGACTGCGCTGCAGTGGTGTACGCTAGGACGAATTTATAACTGCGTGTTTAAGTACTAAGAATATGTCGGCCGCTCATTGCAAAGACACTGCGGAAAGAAGACACGAGTGAGACAGCGAAAGGGGCAGGTGCACACTACCAACTCCTTGAATACATACCCTATAAACCTTACTCATGCCTTGTGTAGACCCCACCGAAGCCTTTCTAGCAGCCTTTCTATACGAGACAAGTGAAGGCTGTATTTTTCTGCTGATGAAAGCAAAGAATTGACACGCTCAAGTGTACCCTGTCCTTACCGTCTGCTCTGTCCCAAACAGGCAGTGCCATTCTGCCAACATCAAGTTTCAGCTCGTCTGAAAGCTTTGTAAGTGCCAGTTGTGCACCATTTCAGTACAAGGGGTCCATTGAGGCACTGAATGCAACACGTGGGGTCCCCTGCAGGATGGCATGAATCGCATGTGTTGTTTTCCGCATTCATTTTGGAATTTGCTGTAGATAAGAGCAGGGAGAGTAAATTACTGCGGTATCATCTATAGGAACCGCAGCGAAATGACGGCACTGGACGGACAAACGAGGTGGACACGAGTATACGTCGTGCTTCCTGTTTTACGTTTCTTCTAAGTTTTCGCAATCATGTGCTCATAAAATAGTCTGAAGTTCATTCCAGCCTCACAGCAAGAGTGTTTTGCCCATCTCGCAATGGCAGGGGAAGAGCAGCATTCATAGGTGGAGCGGATAAGGCTACGGTACCTTTCTATGCAAAAATACTATAACCACGACTTTCCCAACTTCTATTCTATTTACTAGCAAAACGCTTGCAGTTGGCAATAGATTGTACCCTTGCGTCTCCAAAATTCTGCCACAGTCTCACAAACAGACGCAAGAGCGAATAAGCACGTCACATTTGCGCTCATTCCCTGATGTTTTTATTTCAGCAAGGCAAAAGAAGTAGGTATCATTAGATCAGCAGAGCTGGAGCAATTAGAAAGTGCCCCGTTTTAAGCAACCGTTGACATGGGTGGCATCCCGATTCTGTCACGATCACCTACCGGTCACGAAATTAGATGTCACGGTTTGATGTTGCTTATCATAAGATAGTCGGAACACAATGCCGGCAAGTGTCAAAGAAACCAACGTAGCAGGGTGGATGTGTAGGCCAGTTGGCGAGACATAAGGAGAATAAAACCGCAGCAGGCACAGGACGGAGGATAGAGACAACACAAGCAACTACTCGCAACTAGCAACTGAAAAGTTTATTGAAAAAACAACGGCTTTTAAAGACAGACGCCACATGTGACCTTCAGTTCAGTTCAGGCGTTCAGTCGTGTCCGACTCTTCGTGACCCTATGGACCATGTCACGCCACGCTTTCCGGTCTCTCACTATCTTCTTAACATCACATAGCCTCATCTGCAATGCCTCGAGAATGCCATCTAACCATCGCGTTCGCTGCCTACCCCTTCTCCGGCAACCCTCAACCTTTCCCAACATCAAATCTTTCTCCAGCGACTCCTCTCTTCTCATCAGATGACCAAAGTAGCTGAGCTTTAACTTTAGAATTTGACCCTCCAATGAGCAGTCAGGGTTTATGGTCGACAATATCGACTGATTTGATCTTCTGGCAGTCCAAGGAACTCTTAAGAGTCTTCGCCAGCACCACAATTCAAACGCGTCAATTCTTCGGCGGTCAGCCTTTTTCACAGTCCAACTCTCGCATCCATACATCACAACTGGAAAGACCATAGCACGGGTTATACGGATCTTGGTTGGCAGACTAATGTCTCTGCTCTTTACTAGGCGGTCAAGGCTAACCATTGCTCTCTTTCCCAGAAGCAGGCGTCTCCTAATTTCATGGCTGCAGTCTCCTTCCGAGGTAATCTTGGCGCCCAAGAACAGAAAATCTGTCACAGCTTCCACTTCTTGTCCATTGATGCTCCAGGACTTGATAGGGCAAGACGCCATGATCTTCGTCTTTTTAATGTTCAGTTTAAGCCCAAACTTCTCACACTCTTCTTGTACGCGCATCAGAAGTCTCTTGAGTTCCACTTCACTTTCTGCCATTAAAGTGGTATCATCCGCATATCTAAGGTTGTTGATACGTTTTCCAGCAATCTTCACTCCAGCTGAAGACTCGTCCAGACCGGCCTTCCTCATGATGCACTCTGCATATAGGTTAAATAGGCAGGGCGACAGTATGCAGCCTTGTCTCACCCCTTTCTCAAACGGAAACCAATCAGTAAGACCATGCCCAGTTCTGACTGTGGCCTCTTGCCCTTCATAAAGGTTCCTGAGGAGACAGATGAGGTGAATTGGAACTCCCATCTCTTGGAGAGCTTGCCACAATCTGCTGTGATCTACGCAGTCAAACGCTTTCGCATAATCAATAAAGCAGAAGTAAATGGGTTTCTGGAACATGTGACCTTACAATCAGGTAAAGTAGAATGAAACATGATAATCAAACAAGACCTTCGGCGAAACTTAAAAGACAGCAATCAGCACGTAGAAGTTGATAAAAGGGTGACATCAAACAGAATCTGTAAAAAAGGAAATCATCACAGAGGAGTCTGAACAATCGACAACAACACATGAATGAAAAGACAAATATCTCCGCACGAGATGAGCATGACAAGATACCAAAACAAAAGCTTCCAAAACTTAAACGACCGACAACCACGGGACAAAGTGGATGCATATAAACAAAAACGAGAAAAACAACCATCCAAAAGGTCACATCACAAGGAAATCTAGTCTTTTTGGAGGAGAGCGACAGAAGGTGAGCTAACACTTATCTGGATGCGAACGCAGTATGGCAACCGCCTCTACAATCTCTCTTTCAAGTTGTCCCTTCCTTCTTCCTATACTCTCAGTCCGGCTGAGCTGTAGGCAATAACCCCGACAATGTGAGTGCGTGAGAAGATTTTGTTTACACCGAAATGGACCTCGGGGCAGGGACTCAGCCAGGGGTCTCCTTGCCAGCTCTCCTGTGCCGTAGCCGCAGAGAAGGTCTTGAAGTAAGCCTCCTCCGCCAGGCGTGGGACAATCTTTTGTTCATCCACATTTGGGCAGCGGATGTAGGACGCCCAGGTAATTTGATCAAGTGGATCAGTTTCTTTAGTTCTCGCAGAATCGAGGCATTGCCAGATTAGGTGATTTTGACTCAGAGGTACGTTGCAGAGATTGCAAGCCTCTGGGTCCCTCTCAACTCATTATGCAGAGTAACATGAGGAAAGAAACGATTGGCCTGAATTTTTCGCCAGGCCCTGAATTCTGAGAGTATTAGGGACCTAGCGGGTGGTGGATAGAGCCTCACAGAGCTTCTTGTAGGTGATGAGGGGTCTTTGTCTCCGGGCAGCGGGGTCTCTATGGCCGCTCGGGTGTATACATCTCGAGCGAGGCTATGGGTAGCTTCATTGCCTGGTAGACCCTCGTGAGCTGGAACCCAGACGACTGAAACCTCCCGGTTTAGCGGGTGCTTTCTTAGTAGACTGGCCGCCTGCTTGGAAATTAGGCCTTTGCCGAAGTTCCTAACAGCCGCCTTATTATCTGAAAGGATAGTTCTGGCTTTAGTGCCTGTACATGCTAGCGCGAGCGCAGCCTCTTCAGCTATTAAAGCGTTACGCGTATTAATAGATCCAATTACTTTCTGGAGTGGTTCCTATCTACCACTGCTATGACCGCGGCCCCTTCTAGCCCGCAGGCAGCATAGCAATAGGCTGATTCCTCAGGAGGGTCGTTTATTAGTTTGCTTTGAATAAACTTTGCTCTATGCTGTCTTCGTTCCTTGTCATGAATCGGGTGCATATTCTTAGGGATCGGTGCAATTTTGAATAGTTTCCGCGTCTCAAGCTCCAGGAGTTCAGCGACATAGGGTGGCTCACATGACTGAAGCTGTAGTTCTTGCAGTATTTTTCGGCCCCCTACAGTGGAGTTGAGCCGCCAAATCTGGGCCTCCCTGCCCGCTTTAGCAATCTCTTCCCAGGTATTATGCATTCCCATAGCTAGAGGTTTCTCTGTTGACGAGTTGGGGGGATGCCTAAAGCCCTTTTGAATGACATTCTGATCATTTTCTCTAACTTCTTAACTTCACCAGTATTGAGACAACTGCCCAAGTCAATTGGTAAATTCAAACCCACCGCCTCCACCAAGGAGCGCGCGTGTTCTCGTAAACAAGCATTTAAGCACCTACCGGCTTGTCAAATGTACACAGGCCCACAACTGAGGGTAATCTTGTAAAAAAAACCTTTCGCGCATGCAACACGCTTATTTTCTTCTAGGTGTTTCTTGCCGCATGTGCCTGATCTCCAAACACTCTTTCCCACCAAATTCCGGACAGTTTGCAAGGGGAAGAAAGCTCAATATGAACGCCATATTTGCCTGAAATCTTTTTAAGAATATGAGGAACCTTATGAATGTAAGGAATGCCTTCAAGTTTCGGCTGGCTAGTAGTTTGCAGATACACAGGTTCTTTCGGTATCGGTGGCGAAGAAGCTACGCAAGAAGGATCTTGCGTAGCTTCTTCGCCACCGATTCGGCAACCGCGCTAAAGAGGAAACTCGGTAACCTGCCTTTTCTAGTCGCTCCACTTGAAGATGAAAACTAGAATGCAGCATGTGAATGCATGATTTTAAAACCGCGCAACGAAAACATGAAGAGGCTAGGCCTCGCTTCACCACCTTAGAACAGAAAGAATCGCAAGGCAACAAGGCTTTCTTCGTCCTGGGTTTGAAGGCCCAACACACATGATCGCTGTGGTTAAAAAGCAGCTTAAGATCTAAAAACTGAATGGGAGCCTTTTGTGGAAGTTCCAAAGTAAATTTAAGAAAGCTTGAGCAACTAGAAAAGTCGCCTAAAATCTCATCAGCTACTTCTGCTAGAACGTCATCGGATGAAAGTTTGAAAATAATAAAAAAATCATCTACGTATCTAAATATCTTTGCAATAAAGGGTTGTGTTAGCGAGATTGTAGAGAAATTGTAGAGCCTGTTGCCATCCTCTGTTCGCACCCTGATGATTGTGTTAGCTCACCTTCTGTCACTCTCCTCCAAAAAGACCTAGATTTCCCTGTCATGTCACCTCTTGGGTGGTTGTTTTTCTCTTTTAGGGCGCCGCTCTTTGACGCCCGTTCCTGCGTTTCGCGTCGTCGTTGGCGGTGGCGTTGGCGGCGTTGGTGTCGGTGTCGGCGTCCCTGTAACCAGCTCTGCAGCTGGGGCAGCGCACGTTCCTCCCATTAACCCCCTCCCGCTCCCTCCGTGGCGGCGACCGCGCGTGTTATCGGATAGCTGCGCACTCCCCCCCCCCCCCCCCCCTCTTTCTGCGTGGCGACGAGGGTGCTCTCCGGTTACCACAACGCCCGCTCGCTATCAGCGGATCACGGTGCGTGAATCCCAAGCCGACGAGTCACGTTCTCTTCACTTGCTAGCGGCGTTAGCGGCATCCTTCAGTCGCTGCTATCTGTTCGTCGCGCAACGTTCCTATGGGTCCACGACTTAATTGCTCTCTTGATTTCTGCAACCACAAAGCTTCTTTCATGACAGCCAAGAACTGTTAGTGGAGTGTTTCTTGAAAGAATACATACGGAAGATTATAAAAAAGTTGTCTGTAATAGTGCATACGTGTCTTGTTCGAAATCTCTGCCTCAGTCTATCGAAAAAGTGAAACAGCTGATGAGCCTCGCTCAAATTTCGCATTAGGAAGTAACGTAATCGTTGGCAATTTTTTTGTTTATTTGCATTCACTTTCTCAAGTGGTTGTCGGACGTTTATATTTTGGAACCTTTTGTTTTGGTATTTTTGATGCTCATCTCGTGCGGAGATCTTTGTCTTTTCATTCATGTGCTGTTGTCGATTCTTCAGATTCTTTTGCAATGATTTCCTTTTTTACAGTTTTCTGTTGTTATCCCCCTTTTATCAGCTCTCACGTGCTGATTGTTGTCTTTTAGGTATCGCCGAAGGTCTCGCTTGATTTTCATATTTCATTCTACTTTACCTGATTGTAAGGTCATTTTTGCTATCTGTCTTTCAAAGCCCTTGTTCTTTCAATAAACATTTCAGTTTCCAGTACCGCCCTGTGTTCTCTCCACCCTCCGTCCTGTGCCTGCTGCGGTTTTATTCTCCTTATGTCTCATCAACTAGCCTACACATCTACCCTGCTAAGTTATGTGTCCTTTGCTCCTTGAAGGTCAGCATGCACTGTGTTCGGCAATCACAGCATCTTCGACGTGCAGAGCTAGGGCTTATGCCTTTTGCCTGAGAAATAATACCTGCCTCCATGATGTTTCATCCATGTTTGGGAGCCATTGAAAGAAGATGTCAAAAATCCTTAAAGCAGAGTGCTGGAGACAAGGGGGATTCTTCAATGCTTGACTTCAAAATGTGTGCTTAAAAGGATTGGTCTTGGATCGTCTGGTTGGAGGCGATGGCGGAACTTTCAACGGACAGCGCAGCAGTCGACTGAATTCCTCTGAAATTGCCTATGTCCTCAACTTCCAAGGAAAGACAAAAGAAAAGTGGGTATTGTTCCACTTACTTTCCTCGACAACGCGATAGTTCCAGCAGAAATGGAGGCAGTGTTACAGCATGTCCGAAAGTACTGCTTGGAACCATCGGTTGACAAGTATGACATCCTTGCGTCAGTGGATCGAGTGGCCAACAATGCACCGGCTGAAGAGAATGGATCCTGCCTTTTTGAAAGTGTCGAAAGTTTGCGAAGCCATTTTACGAAGAAATCCTGTAGCTCAAACGTTTTGCGCGAAGTGGCCGGTTTTTTTCGCGATAGCGATCTTGCTCTTCTTTAGGCTGACAAGGAAGGTGGTTTCATCGTACTCCCACAGGGCCAATTTCAAGAAAAACCCATTACTACTGTGAGTAAGAATTTCAAGCCCGTATCTAAAAAGCCTTCAAAAGTGAAGAGCGAGGCATTTGCTCTCTTAGGGTAACTCAACCTGCCGATGTTGTCGAAACAGATGTTGGGAACTGTTCTGAATGTACTGAGCATGTTTTTTGGCAAAGACGCACAAAGACCTGTGTACTTACAGGGTTATTCTCACAGAAAGAGGAAGCTGGCAGGCACAAGTCAGCGAGTTCATTAAAACCCATTTGGACAAACTTACAACCAAAGGATCTTTTCAAGATCGGTGGGTGTGACCACCTAGCTGCAGCGTTGAGGTTCGGCGTTGCAGGTTCCAACTCAGCGCTGTCCGTCGATGTGGAAGAGTTGTTTTACTCGATACCGCACGAAGAACTTTTCAGAGCAGTAAAGAGAGTCGATTGACATTTTCCGAGTGGTTGGGTTCCAGAACTCACGTGGTGCGTCGTTGTTGCTGTTGTTCTCCTCTAATTTGATTCTTTTCTGGAGCTCCTTTCTTTTTATCGCGGTTACGAAACATTGCACCCTCAGAAGAAGGAAAAATGAATACTATCTAGTGTCGCCCGGTGCTGTGTGAAATCTCTCATGCGCATTTAGACCATTTGCTTGAGTTTAAGCTAACACAACTCTTCATTGCGAAGATATTTAAATATGTAGACGATTGTTTTTATTATTTTGAAACTTTCATCCTATGACGTTCTAGCAGAAGTAGCTGATGAGATTTTAGGCGACTTTTCTAGTTGCTAAAGCTTTCTTAAACTTACTTTGGAACTTCCATTCAGTTTTTAGATCTTACGCTGCTTTTTAACCATAGTGATCATGTGGGTTGGGCCTTCCAACCCAGGACGAAGAAAGCCTTGTTGCCTTTCGATTCTTTCCATTCTAAGGTGGTGAAGCGAGGCGTAGCCTCTTCATATTCATACGTAGCAAGGTAAGGCCAAGAGATTAGTCCGAGATGACTTCGCACACAGCACACAGAAACACAGCAGCGTTAACCGGCCACCAACCGACACTGCTTGAACGTTGCCTCCAAAATTCTCGAGATTCTTCTTCCATCCTTATCCAGATATCAGTGCATGCACCGCCTAATGTAGCACTGCACTGGCGGTTGAAAAGCACCGTCCGGGTGCGTACTAGCGTCCAAATCAGGGTCCGTGTAGTACGGCTTGAGGCGTGCAACATGGACTGTTTCGGTGCGTGGTGTAGAGGTATGCGTTGCGGGGTGCAAAGGCGCAATTTCGTATGTCACTGGAGTCACTTGTCATAAAATACGGTAGGGTCTTGTATAACGGGGCAAAATAGATAGATGGATTTATTTCATTTCATTTCATTTATTAACCTTAAAGGCCCCTTTCGGGGTATTACATAAGGGGTGGGGTAGACAATCATAAAATATTGCACTTTTTTTTTTTACAGATTTTCACGTGATAAACACATTTCAATGTTGGCACTGAAGGATGATGGACAGGTGATGGTAACGACGGAGTGGGATAGGCCGTTCCAGTCTGACGCGGCTCGTGGAAAGAAGGAAGACGAAAAGGTTACGGTACGGGCGCGTGGACGAGCGACTTGAAGTGAGTGGCCGGTGCGATGGGAAATGCGTGGCGGAGGTGCGCAGATGTATGGTTCTTGGCGGAGTGAGCTGTAGTAGAATTTGTGGAAAAGGGATAGGGTGGCGATGCGGCGACGGAAAGAAAGACTTCGTATGTTAGACTGCGATTTCAAGGATGATACACTGACTTCGTATGAATACTGCGAGTGAATGAAACGAGCTGCGCGATTTTGGATGGCTTCAAGTGCATCGATGAGGTATCCTTGATGGGGGCTCCAAATGGGGGACGCGTATTCAAGTTTAGGTCTTACCAGTGTGTTGTAGGCGAGTAATCTTACATCTGTAGGTGCATGACGTAAATGGCGCTTGAGGAATCCTAAGGTTTTATTCGCATATGATATTATGTTAGTAACGTGTTCGCGCCAAGATAAGTCATGACTCAATATGACACCCAGGTGTTTATATGAGTGGATGAGCTCTATTGAAGTATTAGCAAGCCTGTAAGAGAAAGAAAAGGGTTGATGTTTGCGGTGAAACGAAATGAGTTTGCATTTGTTTGGGTTAAGGGTCATTAGCGTCACCACGGAGGATTGAAAGGAAAAGCAGAGAGGTTGGCCGGAATAATTGAAATCTGGCCTGCTACTCTGCACTGTGGAAGGGGAAGGGGAGAAGAAAGAAGATCATGATGGGTGACGATGTGGGAGAAGGTATATGAAATATATTGTTACGGACTTGTTCGCAAACAGAGCACGGAGGAAGAAAGAAGGAAGAGGAAGAAGAAGTGTGCGCGCCCGTTCAACCTTTGTCTTGTGGCACTTGTGTCGTCCCCGCTAGCCGTGCGTGCCCAGCGTACTAAACCGACTAGAACGTCTCGGTCGCGACGCTAAGGGTGTAACATTGTGGTGGAGAAGCCGGGTAACGATCCCTGGCGCTACAGACAGCACCGACACAACTGGAGCCTCGCCGGAGTCGTCGCCTTGCGGGCGTCGAACCGCAAACCAGCGCCATGCAATCGGCCAATGACCCGCAAGCAGCCCGTGGTGACGCGATGATCCAGGCTGAAGACCGGCCTGCGGGCGCAGCGAACAGTTCTTCGCATCACTATCGGGGGCCCCGGACTTTCGCGGGAGCGGCAGGCGAGGACGTTGACGAGTGGTTGACCCACTACCAACGGGTGAGCCGCTACAATCGATGGGACGCCGCCGCTAAGCTCGCAAACGTGGTTTTCTTCCTAACCCATACCGCTCTTGTTTGGTTCGAAAACCACGAAGACTCTCTTACCACCTGAGACCGTTTCGTTACTGAATTGCGACAGTGCTTCGGCGACTGTCTTGCACGAAGGAAGCGAGCTGAACACACGCTTACGCACAGGGCTCAGCTGCCTGGGGAAACAGGCACAACTTACATAGAGGAGGTCCTGAAGCTATGCAAAACTGTAAGCGCTAATATGACCGAGGAAGATAAAGTAGGACATCTTCTGAAGGGCATCGCAGATGATGTTTATAATTTTCTAATTGCCAAAGGTGACCTGAACGCTGTCTGTGATGTAATTCGGCATGTTCGCACATTCGAGACATTGAAGACTCGGCGCATAACGTCAAAATTTGGGCGGCTCGCCAACGTTTCATCTGTGGCGAGCATTGAAGACAACTTCATGGACTTTTCGTCGACGATCCGGCAAATAGTTCGCGAGGAACTGCAGCGGTTTGAGCCCCCTGTACGGTCTCCATCATCTTTGCCCTCTGACGTTGTCGGCTCTCGAGGGCCTCCCCCCTTGCTTCCTTCGATGTCCGATGTGAATTCTATCAATACGGCACACGCGGACGCTTACTCCAACAGCCCGACGCCAAGGTTCGATAGCCCTGGTCACCCGCCTCGCTACGACTCGCGCCCAACTAACTTCTTGTCGCACTATGATCAGCACTATGAGTACCACCTCAACCACCACCTGCTCGCTATTTCCGGCATCCAACCCGAAGACCTGAAGATGTGTTTCGCTACCCAATGCACCCTGTCTCCTCGGAGCCCTCCAGGGAACAAGTTTTTCGTCGCACAGCCCCCGTGTGCCGACGCTGCGGCATTGAGGGGCACATAGCTCGATACTGCCGCAGCCGCCCACTCACCCGTTACGATCGGCCCGTCCAAAACGCTCCGCCATGTAACCGTTTCTACCACTGTAATTGGCAATGGCCCCCATCTTCGTATGAATATCCCCAGACCAATGGACCGCGCAACCACTCTCCTGCTTCCGAACGAAGTGTCTCACCACCACCTGCCTCTTCTGCGCGCCGCTTTCCGTCACCACGGCCACGACGGCGGTCGGCATCGCCTTTGCCGGAAAACTAGTCAGCGCGGCCGCTGGAGGTCAGGCCGCTGGTGACTGTGCGCTGCCTGAAGAAATTCCTCCATCTGTTGTTATGTTAAAGAACACGGTCTATGTGCTTGTGGATGGTGTGGCGACAATGGCTTTAATGGATACCGGGGCAACCATTTCAATAATGAGTTTATCGTTTAAGAAGCGGTTAGGACGCAAAGTTATGTTTGTTTGGGACAGAAATGTGAATTTTCATGGCGCGGGTGGTGAGGTGTTGTGTCCCCTGGGAATGTGTAGTGCTTCAGTGTCCCTGGGTGGAACGGTATTCGTAGCGGAGTTTGCAGTGCTTTCGCGATGCACGCATGACATAATTCTAGGTATTGACTTTTTGAGAATGTGTGGCGCTACGGTCGACTGCCGCTCTGGGGAACTCTGCGTTGATGGTTCCCTTCCTTCTGGACTCTTAAAGAAGCCGCACGTCCGTGAGGATGTGTTCTGTGTAACAGAGGATACCAGTGTGCCAGCCTTGTCTATGGTGTGCGTCCCAGTTTTGTGCCCCAGCCGTGCTTCCGACACCTTCGACGCTACTGTGGCACCGCTTCATTCTAACTGTGCAAAGAAATACATTCTGGTTCCTCATTGCCTACTGTCGGTGGTCAAGGGCTGCTCACGGCTGTGGGCCATTAATTGTTCTTCGCAACCAGTACTTTTGCCTGTGAATATGAAGATTGCGACCTGTAGCCAAGACGACGCCCCGTCGGTGGCTTTGGTTACTGATGCACCTGGCGAAAGTGCTGCCGCTCCAGCCCCTGACTCGCAACTACATCGGATGATCAGTCGCTCTCTAACCAGGAACCAGCGTGACGCTTTGGAGGCCTTACTGGTCAAGTATTCTTCCATATTTGATTTTTACGAGCCTAGCGGCTCACGGTGCATTCCCGTGACACGTACCCGGCATCGCATTGACACAGGCTGCTCACACCCAATTCGAAAGAAGCCGTACAGAGTGTCACCAACAGAACGCCAGGTCATCAGTGAACAGGTTCGGGATATGCTGGAAAAGGGTGTTATTCAAGAGTCATGCAGTCCCTGGGCCGCCCCTGTAAATCTGGTGAAGAAGAAAGATGGTACATGGCGCTTTTGCGTCGACTATCGCCGTCTGAATGCTGCAACAAAGAAGGATGTGTATCCCCTTCCGCGGATCGATGACGCGATAGATTGCCTGTTCTCGGGATCATATTTTTCATCCGTCGATCGGCGATCGGGATATTGGCAGATCCCTATGCACCCTGACGACAAGGAAAAAACGGCATTTATCATACTCGATGGCCTGTTTGCATTTAATGTAATGCCTTTCGGGCTCTGCAATGCTCCTGCAACTTTCGAGAGATTTATAGACGCTATCCTACGGGGACTAAAATGGCAAATATGTATGTGCTACCTCGATGATGTCATTTTTGGCCGGACATTCGAAGAGCACAACGAACGCCTCGCTCTCGCGCTTGACTGCTTCAAAAATGCCGGTCTAGTACTTAATTCGAAGAAGTGTAGCCTCGGTGAGCGTCAGATTTCGGTACTAGGACACCTAGTCGATCGTGAAGGCGTCAGACCTGACCCTCAAAAGACCGCGGCCGTTGCATCATTTCCAACACCTCAGAACGTGAAGGAACTCCGAAGTTTTCTAGGACAGTGCTCATATTTCCGCCGCTTCATTCCCCGTTTTGCTGACATTGCTAACCCGCTTATGTGCCTTCTCCACAAAGACGCTCCCTTCGAGTGGACATCAGAGTGTTACTCTTCTTTTTGCCAGCTCAAGTTTTTACTAACGTCACATCCGAATCTCCGGCATTTCAACCCTTCTGCTCCAACGAAACTGCACACGGACGCCAGTGGTGTTGGCATTGGTGCTGTGCTGATTCAGCGTTACGGCGACAAAGAACATGTTATTGCTTACGCCAGTCGTTCCTTAAGCACACCTGAACGCAATTACACAATCACTGAGCAAGAATGCCTCGCGGTAGTTTTCGCCGTTCAGCGGTTTCGCTGTTATCTATACGGGCGGCCCTTCACAGTGGTCACTGATGATCATTCCCTGTGCTGGCTGATAAACCTCCGTGACCCATCTGGCCGTCTTGTACGGTGGGCAATTCGTTTACAAGAGTTTGATTATACAGTTTCGTACAAGAGTGGACGCCGGCACGCTGACGCGGACTGTCTCTCACGTTTCCCGCTTCCCACAACGGAATGTGACGCCGACAATTTTGATCATTACATCGCTGCGGTTTTACCTCCATTCCCCGATACCAGTACGTTCCGCACTGAGCAGAGGAAAGATGAGAATCTCCAACCATTCTTTACCGCTGCAAGGGACCCTACAGCTTCCACTCCCTATTGTATACGGAGTGGTCTTTTGTACAAAAAGGACTATTCTCCCACTGGTCTCCGCTACCTTCTGGTGGTGCCCGTCAGCCTACGCTCCTCTGTTTTGCGCGTTATGCACGACGACCCCACTTCGGGACACCTGGGATCTGCGCGGACGCTCTAATCGCATACAAGAACGTTTCTACTGGCCCCGGATGCGTGAAACCACTGAGAAGTATGTGGCTATCTGTGCTCAATGTGCGAGTCACAAACGCCCCGCCGGCACTCTTCCTGGTCTTCTTCATCCGGTGACGCCTCCAAGATCCCCTTTTGAGAAAGTCGGGGTAGACCTCTTGGGACCCTTTCCCAAGTCTCATTCTTGCAACCGCTGGATCGTCATCTGCACTGATTACCACACTCGTTACTGTGAGATGGCAGCCCTTCCATCGGCTACTGCACACCAAGTCTCCCTCTTCCTGCTGCACTTTGTTACACTACGCCATGGGCCTCCCCGAGTGTTGATCAGCGACCGAGGGCGTCAGTTCACCGCTGATGTTGTCGAAGAACTCTTTCGTTTGTGCCAAACGCATTTCCGACATTCTACCCCGTATCATCCGCAAACAAATGGGTTGACCGAGCGAACCAACCGGACACTCACCAACATGCTTTCAATGTACGTCGCCGCCGCCCACAAGGACTGGGACACTGTGCTACCATTTATAACATACGCATACAACACCGCCCAACAAGAAACAACAAGTTACAGTCCATACTTTCTCCTCTATGCCCGGTCTCCTCGACACATCCTCGACACCATCCTCCCGTTCTCCACAGATGACGAACCTGAGATTGCTGAGATCCTGTGCCGGGCTGAAGAAGCCCGCCGGATAGCCCGCCTGAGAACTCTCGCCTCACAAAAGCGCTTGAAATCCCGCTACGACGACCACCATCGCCACGTCACCTACCTCCCTGGAGATATGGTCTGGCTTTGGCGTCCACTAAGGAAGCGTGGCTTAAGTCAGAAACTGCTCGCGAACTATATCGGTCCCTATGTTATCCTCGAGGCAATTAGTGACCTCACCTATCGGATTGCGCGCCTTACCAAAAGTGGCCGACGTTCTTCACGAACTGAGCTTGCCCACGTCGCGCGTCTGAAACCCTATCATCCTCGTGCTGACGATTGACTCGCCCGGAGGGCTTCGCCTGCGACGGGGGAAGTGTTACGGACTTGTTCTCAAACAGAGCATGGAGGAAGAAAGAAAGAGGAGGAAGAAGAAGTGTGCGCGCCCGTTCGACCTTTGTCTTGTGGCACTTATGTCGTCCCCGCTAGCCGTGTGTATCCAGCGTACTAAACCGACTAGAACGTCTCGGTCGCGACGCTAAGGGTGTAACAATATATACAGACACAGTAGCTTGCCTCAAAAGCGCAAATCAGCACTCACAAGCTCGAACCGGGCAAAAGGTTTTCCGACAGGCCAACGCGGCGAGCTGGGGTCTAACGTAGCACGAGAGAGCCGTAAGAATACTGGGTGTTGCGATGACAGGAATTATAGCGACGTTTCTGGGAGTGCTGGGAGGCTGCGAATCAGTTGCAAGCTACAACGCGGGCAGCATCAGCTCGGGCTATGCGTCACGAGCATATGAGCTGGCAGTGGCGTCAGAAGGGAGCAGGCTGTCAAAAGGAAGCAGAAGTTCACGGCCGTATATAAGATAGAAGGGGGAGTAGCCGGTAGTATCGTGACGCGACAAACTGTGTGCGAATGTCCCAAATGGCAGCGTTATGTCCCAGCCGCGGTGGTCATCAGAAACGTACATAGACAGCATGTCAGTTATTGTCCGCTTAAAGCGTTCGGTAAGTTCATTCGTCTGTAGATGGTAGGCAGTCGTGAAAGAATGACGAACGTTGCACAATCGTAGGATCTCGTCGACTATACGCGCAAGAAAGCAACGGCCACGGTCGGTGAGCAGTTGGCGGGGAGCTCCGTGGACGAGTATAACGTCGTTGAGGAAGAAAGCAGCGACAGCAGTTGCACAACTGGTTGGTATTGCTCGTGTGACCGCGTAGCGTGTGGTGTAATCAGTGGCCACCGCAATCCATTCGTGCCCCGAACTGGACAGTGAAAAAGGCCCTAGAAAATCCAGACTAACTCGAGAGAATGGTTCTATGGGGATGTCGATCGGCTGCAGGAGTCCAGCTGGTAAAACTGATGGCTTTTTCCGGCATTCACAGCGGTCACAAGCAGCCACGTAACGGCGGACTGCGTGGTATAGGCTTGGCCAAAAGAACCGACGGCGCACACTGTCGTATGTGCGAGAGACGCCTAGATGACCCGCTGTGGGAACGTCGTGAAGCTGTTCAAGTACGGCTGTGCGTATGTGTTAGGGGCTACTAGTAGTAGGTCAGGGCCATCAGGTCGCATATTGTGCCGGTATAAGGTGCCGTCGTCGAGCACGAACAAACGAGGAAAGGATCATGGCGATCGGCGCTGAGGCGATTGATAATTTCGCGAAGCTAAGGGTCCTAGCGTTGCTCTCGGCGAATATTGGAAAAGCCAGAAAGAGAGAGCACGCAAGCGTCATTGTCACATTCACGTTGGCTTGGCGGGTCGACTGGATGACGGGACAGGTAATCGGTGTCTCGATGCAACTGGCTAGACAAACTACTGAAAAAGTGTACTCCTGATGGCGCAAGGCCCAACGTCCAAGGCGGCCAGTAGGGTCTTTGAGTGTGGAAAGCCAGCACAATGCGTTGTGGTCAGTGAATACTGTGAATAGCCGCTCATACAAGTAAGGGCGGAACTTCGTAATGGCCCAAACTAGGGCTAAGCACTCACGTTCAGTGATGGAATAATTGTGTTCGGCAGCAGAGAAGAGTCGGCTGGCACAGGCGATGACGCGAGGGTAACCGAGCTGGTTGTGCGAGAACGGCACCAATTCCATGACCGCTTGCATCGGTGCGTAATTCTGTGGGCGCTGACGGATTGAAGTGAGCCAAAACTGGCGGACCGGTGAGGTGGGCAATAAGAGCGACGAAGGCGGCCGATCGTTCGTGACCCCAGGAAAAGGAGACCCCTTTTTTCAGAAGCTGCGTGAGTGGACGGGTGATTTCCGCGAAGTTTGATACAAATCGCCGGAAATATGAGCAAAGTCCGAGGAATCTACGCGCATCGCTGCTAGATTTCGATATAGGAAAATCACTTACAGCGCGAATTTTTTCGAGGTCTGGCTGGATGCCATGGGTGTTGACCAAGTGTCCTAGGACCTTGAGTTCCCGGCGACCGAAGCTACACTTCTTGGAGATCAACTGAAGCCAAGCTCCTCGGAAGATGTCAAGAATAGCCGAAACATGATGAAGGCGACCCTCAAAGTTGATGAAAATACGATGACGTCATCGAGGTAGCACAAACATGTGGTCTACTTGAACCCACGTAGTAAAGAATTCTTCATGCGCTCGAAGGTCGCTGGGGCATTACATAGGCCGAAAGGCATCACCTTGAATTGGTAGAGGCCATCTGGGGTGACAAAAGCCGTCTTTTCACGATCTCTTTCGTCAACAGAGATCTGCCAATATCCAGAACGAAGATCGATGGAGGAGAAGCAGTTGGCACCATGCAGGCACTCGAGGGCATCATCGCTCCTTGGAAGAGGGTACACGTTTTTCTTGGTTATCTTGTTTAAGTGTCGATAATCTACGCAAAACCTCCAGGTATTGTCTTTCTTTTTAACGAGTACTACCGGGGACGCCCAGGGGCTGCTCGACGGCTCAATAATGTTGCTGGCCAACATTTTCTTCACTTCTTCCTGAATGACCCGACGTTCAGAAAGAGCAACTCTGTAATGCCGTCTGTGAATAGGGCGGGCATCCCCAGTACCGATGCGATGTGTGACGACGGATGTTCGGCTCAGGGATTCTTGACCGAAATCAAAAATGTCGCTGTATGAGCGGAAAAGGCCGGAAAGGGCGATTGCATATTCGGGACGCAGGTCAGAGGCATCCATGGCTGAGATGCGGTCCTCCGGACTATGTGACGGGACAGGCTGTGTAGGTACCTCGGAATGACGGTCTGACAGCACTGCAGAAATACTAAAGCTGGAAAAAGTGAAAGCTCGGCAAGAAAAATGCCCTCCGGGAGAACTTGCGAAGACATGCTCAAGTTGAGTACGTGAATGTAGGTGAGGTTATTCTCGACGTGTACAATGTTATGAGGTGTTATGAGGTAGGACGATGTTGCGCTGTAGAGTGACGTCGGTGATAGGGTTGACAACGTAGTCGCCGTCTGGAAGGGAGGGAAGAGGTGACATGGGCACGTATACTGCCGCTTCGGGAGGTACGCGAGTAAATGTACTGGAGCGGAGGGGAGGCTGGGAATGGTCAGCACTAGGGTCGTGAACACAATGGGGCAGGGCTAGGCGCAGAAGTCCGGAGGCACAGTCAATGAGAGCGGAATGGGCTGTTAAAAAGTCTAGGCCAAACATCACGTCTTGAGGACACGTAGTAAGGACGGCGAAGAGCACAGCGACGTGATGGCCGGCGATGCTGATGCGCGCAGTGCACATTCCGATGATGGTAGCTGTGTATCCATCAGCAACATGAACTGTAGAGGTGTTAGCGGGCGTAAGAAGTTTTTTAAGGAGCTGGCGGAACGACGAACTAAGGACTGAAATATGGGCTCCAGTGTCAATAAGGGCACAAACGGAGACTGTCCACAAGAATGTCAGTGAGGTTACGTCTGGGTGTGGGGGTCAGTTCCGAGTTGACAGTCCGGGTCGGCAATGCAGCGTCACTCCCGGGCGCTGTACACTCTAGTTTGCCGAGTAGCTGCCGGCGTATGATGGAGAGGAGCTGCGACGAGGCACTGATGAACGGGATCGACGAGCCAGTGGGTATGGATATCTGCTGGCGTGACGGGAAGTGGGGATGGTTTCGTTGCAAGGCTGATCTGTTTGAGGAAGATAATGTCCAGGTCCATCATAGGCGGGGCTCCTGTGGTTCGGCAGGATAGCGTCGATGTCCAGTGTAGTATCGACGGTCGGCGTTATATTAAGAGCGAGGGGCGAAGAAGGTACGGCTACGGCAATAACGAGATGTGCGGCCGGCGCGACAGCAAATGAAGCAAATTGACCTGTCGTCTGAGGTGCGCCACTCTGCAGGATTGTGGCTAAGGTAGCGACGTGGGGAAGCCTGGCTCGCGGTAGCAGCAGCCACTACAAGAACAGGGTGCGTTGATGACGGTGGCGTCACGGGGCTGGTGGAGATGCTCTCGTTGGCGAGTTCTTGGCGAACAACGGCCTGTATCATGGCCATGGTGTCAGGCGGCGGAGACGTGAGTGGTGTAGGAGCGAAGGCCTCGAGTTCTTTCCGGATGATCCGAGTGATGTTCGCCGGATGAGAAGGCTGTTCCAAAGGCGGCAGGTCAACGCAGGTTGATATAGCCGCTGTGTTTGGAAGGCGGTCAAAGCGATGTACGAGGCGGTGTTGTTTAGCCTGCTCGAAGTTTCGACAGTCTTAAAGTACCGAGTCGACGGTAGCGCAATCCGTACTGAAGATATTGAACGCATCATCCGCTATACCTTGACGATATGCTCTATCTTGTCACTTTCTGGCATGGAGCTGTTCATCTTGCGGCACAACGAAAGGACGCCTTGAATATAGGCAAGGTAGGACTCCGTGGAGGATTGGATGCGAGTGGAAAGTTGTTTTTGCTGCGAGATGAGGCCCAATCGGCTTTGCGAACAAGTCGTGTAGCTTTTGTTTACAGATTTCCCAGGTCACTAGCTCTTGCTCGTGATTTTGGAACCACGTCCGAGCTGTTCCCGCCAAAACGAAGATTACGTTCGCCAGCATAATGGTCGCGTTCCAGTGGTTGTTTTTGCTGCAGCGCTCGTACTCATCTAGACAGTCGTCAACGTCCGGCTTGTCTTCGCCATTAAAGATGGGAGGATGGCGGATCTTTGTGAGTACCACTGGCTGAGCCGATGTTGCTGTGATGGTAGGGGCTGCCTTGGAGGTCATAGTGGTAGTTGCTGTAGTCGTTTTGAGCCCAGGTAAGTGGCGGCCACTGCGCAAATCCAGCTTTTCTGTGCTATTTTGCTCTTATAATCTGTTCTGAGCGCACGGGAATCTTAAGTCACCTCCACCAAGATGCTACGTGGCAAGGTAAGGCCAAGAGATTAGTCCAAGATGACTCCGAAAACAGCACACAGAAATACAGCAGCGTTAACCGGGCACCGACCGACACTGCTCGAACGTCGTCTTCAAAATTCACGAGATTCTTCTTCTTCCATCCTTATGCAGATGTCAGTGCATGCACCACCTAATGTAGCAATATTTTAGGTCCGCGGTTTTAAAATTATGCATTCAGTTTTCATCTTCAAGTGAAGCGAATGCAAAAGGTAGGTTAACCGGGTTCAAGTGCGGTTGCCGAATCGGTGGCCAAGAAGCTACGCAAGAAGGAAAACGAAAAAGAACCTGCTTCCCTACAAACTACTAGGCAGAAGAAGCTTGAAGTCATTCCTTACATTCATAAGGTTTCACATATTCTTAAAAATATTTCAGCAAATATGGCGCTGATATTGTTCCTTGTGCACATTGCAAACTGTCTAGATTCTGTAATTTGGTGGGAAAGTGTTTCCAGATCAGGCACGTGCGACAAAAAACACCTAGAAGAAAACAAGCGTGTTTCATGCGCGAAAGGTTTTTTTTTTACAAGATTCCCCTCAGTTGTGGGCGAAATTTTAATGGGCCACGGTCAACGCTTCATCCAAAATATTAAAAACGCAGTGGAGACAACTATTCACAACTGCTAAAACCATGTCATAGGCAAAGCGAAATGAAGCTGGTTTTTGCTAACGGGCTCAACGAGAGGGTGCAAAACATAATAAAACAACGCGAGCACTCTTCAAAGTATAGAGAATACTGCCACTCACGAAAGCCAGTAACGTTTTCTGAAGATATGGCCACGCGAGCTACTACCGCGATAGCGTCTCGTTGGAAGAGGCGCCAGCAGTCGTTTCCAAGCCACTTCAGTACCAAATTAAAATTATAAACCCTCGTTGTTTGATATTCTAATGCTTAATCTATTCCATATGAGGAAAGATTTTTGTCATTTCCACCATAATCCCATTATATATTTTTGTCAGTGTTCTGTCCCGTAAAACTACCAATCTGACACACGAATTCATTCACAGCTCTGTGAGAGGTCGTGTTTGACAGGGACACTCAGTGTATTGCAAAAAGCAATCAAACCAGTGTGCAATCCTAGTCCACGCTGCCGAAATCTCTGCTGCCGGCCCTCGCTCGCAGCTACAGAGCGACATGAGCTCGCATTTACTGGTGGCGTGGGCCACGGCGTAGATTTCAGGGACAACTTCCCTTCCAATAACCCCTCCTCCATCATGTGACGGAACAAGAGAAAACCAACTATAGCGATGCGGCTCTAGCCACTGTGTAAATCAAATCCCTCGGAGGCCATCCGCACTCTCCGATTTTAACGATCATCAAGGCTAGAGATGTGTTGCATTTCACCCAGTTGCTGATCGACAGAAGCATCCGTGCTACTGGAGCCGATGCTAACAGCGACTGTCAAGCTTCAGCTACGGGTGAATGTTCCATAGGCACCCTACGCATCTACCTCTGGCGCGACATACGCGCCACTACGAGCAGGCGACGGCGCCCGCAGTGCTCTGCCGTGCGCGTCATCGCGAATGAGCCCTGCGCCTCTTTCTCAATCTCAAATGGTGCATTAAAACAGGCTGGGCATGAACACAGGCAGCCTACAGTTGTGCTGTAGGCTGCCGCAATACTCACATGAATTCTCCTATTGGAACACAATTTTACGGCTTCCCAGCGCGGTATTGGGAGACGGAACGATGGTAGCGTTGGTTTCGACTTGTTCGTCTCAAAAGGCAAGTTTAGGCTTCGTTTTTTTTTTTTTCACCCACATTATGCTCTAGAAGTAGGCTCGTGCTGAAGTCTTAAAATGCGCAAAACTGATGTTTCGTGGCATCTGTATTTATAATTGAACAAAGAAGGGCACCCGTCCTACGACCCAAATATTTTCCGTTCAACCTACAAAGAGCAAGTGCCAGTGGATGTTTCGGATACTATTAAAGGCATCACTTTAGGTGGTAAGAAGGTACCGGTAATCTGGGCCCATTGGTCCTTTCCATGAAGCTAGCAGTGCAACAGTTGAGATGCTAAAAATCCAGAAGGTAGATATATGGCTTACCTTTATTTTATGGTTTCTAATAGCACACTGATGCTTGTCTGCGCAACTCACAAAGTTGTTATTTGGACCTCATCACACCATATTATCTCTCTCATCTCGTGCACTTAAAAAGCTTCCTGATGTTTGTGCCACGAAAGAATTTTTCAGCCCCATTAACAGCTCCAAATCCATCCCACCTTTACAATCAGTGGCACACCGCCAGCACACGCCATCCCTACAGAGACGCTAAGGGGGAGCCTTCCTGACAGGGACGACAAACTGGTCGTGCGGGGCACTGAACGTAGCCTTGACTGGCTTTGACGGTGACGGCGCCTAGCGGTGGCAGGTTGCCTATACATCCAAGCAGCTGCAGATGGTGGTGCCAAGTAGCTCCTCAGTTGCATTTATAGCGAACGGGGGCAAATTAATAAGGGTTTTGGCGAGGGATGCCGCACAACGGAGCGCTCCAAAACACCGCGCACTGAAGAAGGAGTCGTGAGGTTGCTCCAGGAGGAGCGCACCGGGTAGAGTGCCCTACATGCAGATTTTCTGCTGCTGCGTTGTTCCTGCCGCTGCGCGACTGGCTTGCTGCACGAACAGTACGCTGGACAGAGAAATCACAGAAAATGAGCTCCCAGTTTGCTGGCAAATCGTTCGAGACTGATTGGGTCAGCATTCCACAGTTGCTACGAAATGAAAAGCGCCGCACGAAGCCGCCTGGCAGGGCCAGCTTCGTATGGTCGAACCTTGTTCTAATGAATTAGTACAGGGTAAGAAAATTTGTTTGGTATATCCAATATTAGTTTGAAAAGTGTGCGCACAAATTCCTTCAAACAGGTCTGCTAATAAAACTAAACTAAATGCACAATATTATGGACAACACATAGACGTGATAACGCAAAGTTTTTGAATAAAAACTTGGTATAAACATAAAATCTTGTTCGTTCCGTGCTGGAGAGCAAAAATTAATACTCAAGAAGAGATGCTGCTCTGCACACAACATGCGCGACGGAGCCAACGAACTGAGGAGTGCAGAGTGCGCTGGGGTCGATCGGAGTGGCAGACGCACGGCTCATGACATGAAGAGGTAATGCTGATGACGCGGCCTCCAAGATCACCACGTGTGACGGTGTGATATCGGAGGATATAAGCCGTTGGTGGTAGTTTTTGTTGCCACCGCTAGATCATGAGGCGTGCGAATGCGCTGGCCATTTAAACATATCCCTGTGCAGAACGATTCAATTGATTGAAAAATTTTGTTTCTTGATGCCTTTTGTTCCTTTACGTTGCCATTTGAACGCAAAAACACTGATGAAATTGAACGGCGGCGCAACACGGAAACGGACACAGACAAGAAGGGGACAGATGTTTGGTTTGGGCTAGTTGGTAGCAGTTTCTTTTAGGCTCGCTCGTTGCTGTGGTTGGGTGGCACCGTCCCTTGGCCTTGATGTTGTTCGCACCCCATCTGTTGTATTATATTCGCAATGAGTTTTATATAATCTGTTGATAATGCTATCCGGCCCCCTTGTTTCTTTTTTGGTTTCTCCGGGTCAAGATTGTCGGCCGCCCTTTGTCAAACTGTATTTGGTCGTAGTATAAGGCCCCTTGATTGTCACGTGAGTTTTGACATAAATAGTGCCGCGGTTTTCCTCGAAAATAAAGTTGTCAGTTAACGCCTGTCCTGTCTACATCTGTGTTGTCCCCGTCTCTCTTTTTTGCGCTATGTCTTCAAGAAGGGGACACCACATGCGCAGGGGACACCAGTGCGCATTTGGTGTCCCCTTCTTGTCTGTGTCCGTTTCCGTGTTGCGCCGCCGTTCAATTCCATCATGCACCAACTCGCCTCCCAGGCCGTTATGCAAAAACACTGCTTCCTTACAAACGATCTAGCGTCAAATTTTGATACTGGGAGAGTCCTTCACCCTGCTGTGGGTATATTCCTGCTGCTGATTATGATGATGCTTTCTGTACAACGAAAGCATCATCACGTTTCTTCTTCATATCCACTAGAATATCAGAAACTCAAATTATTCTTGACCCAATATATACGCTTCTTATCTCTTAACTTTACCCCTACCATTGTTCATTTAATTGCCCTCTGCGTTCCTCAACTTAAGTATAACCCTCTTCGTTAGCCCCCATGTTTCAGCCCAATAGGTCAGTACAGGTAAGAGGCACCTGTTGTATACATTTCTCTTGAGCGATACCGGTGAGCTGCTAGTCATAATTTGCGAGCATTTGCCAAACATACTCCATCCGAATCATATTCTTGTTAGTATTTCCCTTTCATGGTCCGATCTGCGGTTTTTACCTGTCCGAAGTAAACATATTTCCCTACCATTTACAGTGTTTCGCTGCTTATTGTAAACTGCTGTTTCTTCGCGAGGCTATTGAACATTACCTTAGCCTTCTGCATATTGATTTTCAAGCCTACCTTTCTGCTATATGTGTTTAGGTCATCAATCATTCTTTGCAGTTCATCCCCTGAATTACTTAGCATGGCAATGTCATAAGCGAATCGGAGATCACTGAGGTATTCTCCATCTACCCATATCCCTAACTGCTGCCATTCCAAGTCTCCAAATACTTTCTCAAAGCAAGCTGTTAATAGTACTGGGGAGATCGTGTCTCTTTGCGTAGCAGCTTTCATTATAGGATTTGTGTTACTTTCTTTATGCAAAACTATCATTGTTGTGTAGCCAATATATATATATATATATATATATATATATATATATATATATATATATATATATATATATATATATATATATATATATATATATATATTGCAGCACTTTCACAAACGGCTCCTCTACACCCTGATTTCGCAATGCGGCATGACTGCCGAAGTTTCTACCAAGTCAAAGGCTTTTTGTAATCCATGAATGCTATGTATAGGGGCTGGTTATATTCCGAGCCTTCTTCCATCACCTGGTTGAGAGCATGAATATTGTTACGCGAAGACAAAGCGTTTTCCCCCCTTGCCTCGCGGCAAGATACATGACGGCGAAGTGGGACTGTTTTGCTGTGGTGCTGCTCGCTGCTATGCCAGTTGCAATCTTGTAAATATACTGTAAATTGATTGAGTCTTAACGTAACATCTTTAGGAGGTGCGGCCGTTGATCCTGCCGTCAGTTTCCGCACGACGTAACTCCGCAGCGGCCGCCTGATTTCCTACCCAACGATGCACCAGAATACCGTCTCCACACCACCGTCGGTCATCCTCACCCACCCGCGTGATCCTGTTTGTGTTACTGGTACAGACACTGCAGACGTAGAAGAATTAATACGCAAATATTAACGTGTCAGCAAATATAATCGCTGGAACCCCACCCTCATGCTAGCCAATGTTTTTTACCTTGAGGACACTGCGCTATCTTGGTACGAAACCCACGAAGAGCAGTTGACAAGTTGGGATGCTTTCAAAGAGAAGCTCCATGAACTGTTTGCAAAACCCCTTGGCCGAGAGCTTGACGCCCAGAGAACCCGTGAAAGCCATCTTCAAACATCTACTGAATTGTATATGGCCTATATTCAGGATTGCCACAAAGGACGTAACAACATGTCGGAATCCAAAAAAGTTGGTCATGCCTTGAAGGGCATCGCAGATGATTCATTAAATTTACTTTTATATAAAGAGTGCCCCACAGTTGATACTATCATCAAAGAATGCCGCCGTTTCGAACACGCCAAAAGCCGTCGCATCGCACCGTCATTTGCGCGCCTTCCAATTACTGCTCCGACATCTTCGTGTCAAGATTTGCCGCCCCAACACCTGCCCACATCGACCGACAATGTGACCCGTATTGTTCGCCGCGATCTCGAGGTCATCTCTCCTGCTACCTTGCCGCCACATTGCACCGGCGGCCATCACCCGCACATTCCCCTAGTTAAGGCTGTTGTCCGCAAAGAGCTCGCCACCTTGAGTTTCAACTCCATTGCTGCCATCAGCCTACCCACTGCCGCCGACGTTCACGCCATTTATCGTGGTCGACCGGCTTATGACACCGACGTTCGCACCGTGTATCCTGGCCGACCTGTCTATGTCGCTCCGCGGCGACGTAATCCAGACGAATGGCGCACATCTCATAACCGGCCTATTTGTTTTGCTTGCTCCTGCGTCGGCCATATATAACGCCAGCTATTGCCGAAATCGATGGTTCCAGCCACAAGTGTCCCGCTTTCCACCCTCTTTTATCTACGATGACCGCTCTCGTCCCTTCTCCCCCCGTAACGACCATTCAAGCACTGCTGTTGAACCTGAGCCTTAACAATATTATCGACAGTAGAGTATCCCTTCCGAAAACCTACTTAATATTTTGCTTGATTGCACGCTAAGGATTTCCTGATTCTATTGGCGACTACCTTAATAAATACTTTATACGTAACAGAGAGTTAGCTGATTGGTCTGTAATGTTTTACGTCAATAGCATCCCCTTTCTTATGAATTAAGACAATGTTTGCATCTTTCATGGTTCCGGTACTATAGATGTCATCAGACATTGCGTATACAGAGCGGCCAAAGCACGATATCCCGATTACCCCCCCCCCCCCCGCCCCCCCCCCCCCCCCGGTCGTTCAACAAATCTATAGTCACCTGATCCTGTTCAGCTACGTTCCCCGTTTTCATAGTTTCCAAAGCTTTCTTAACCTCGTCCTTCGTCACTGCCAGGACATCTGACTGCTTTTTACTATGCCAATCTCATTATTTTTCTGACTACTTTGGCTACTGTAGAGATCAGTATCGCAGATTACTGAGAACTCCTCGGCTACTATAACTATTTCTTGTCCATTTTCGTAATGAAATTGCCCGTCATGTCCCTTAGGGCGTACATGTGATTTTTGCCTATGCTCAATTTTATCTTCACCGTTTTAAGGCTTCCCCGTTATTTACAGCATGCTCAATGCTCCCCACGTTATACTTCATTATGTGGGGCACTTCGCGCTTATTGATTTGCTTTGGTACCCCTGCCAGTTCTACGCTGTCTATAGGGTTCAAAGCTTTCATATTTTGGCCTTCCCTCATCACATATTTCATCTCCATAGACAGTTTACCAGTATCCTTTCTAACTAGCCTACCGCCTACTTCTACCGTGCACACAGAAATGATATCTCTGAAATTATTTTTCATCGCTTCTAGGCTCATATTGTCATCCTTGGCTAGAGCTGATAATTTTTCTGTAGCGAGGTCCAGCATTTTTCTACCCTTCCTCTCACTGCTACTTCGTTGATAGACTTTTTTCCTAATAATCTGTTCCGTTCCCTCTTCAGATGTAGACAAATGCGAGACCTTGCTATCCTGTGGTTACTGTATCGCACTTTCCCGATTACCTGTGCATCCTGCAAAATGGCGGGGTAGAACACAGTTCGAAGTCAATTTCATTTTTAGTCTCCCCGTTAGGACTTTTCCCTGTCGGCTTTCTGTTCTTCCGTTTGCTGAAGAACGTGTTCATGATTCTTCAGTTATTGCGCTCTGCAGACTCAACTAGCAAAACCCCCTTGCTATTCCTAGAGCCAATGCCCTATTCACCCCTGTCTGGCCTCCAGCCTACTTTTTCCCTACCTTGGCATTGAAGTCGCCCATTAGTACAGTATAGTCTTTCCTTTCCGCATTGCCAATTCTACATCTTCGTAGAAGCTTTCAACTGCCCGGTCATCATGAATGCACGTATGCGCGTAGGCCTGCACAAACTTCAGTTTATACTGCTCATTATTTTTAATTACGATGCCTGCCACCCTCTCATTCCTGCTATAGAATTCATCTATATTACCACCAATATACTTATTGGCAACGAACCCCACTCTTGGTTCTCGACTCTCCGGTAAACCTCGATAACACAATAAGCGCTTGTCCGGTCCCCTCCTCCTCCTTTGTGGTTTTTGCACTTCGCTTTGTTGACGATGCTCCAACACGTCCAAGCCTTTTCTCTTCACAACATGCCCATCGGTAGAGTATATGCTTCATTTGGCCTCCTAGCCCCCTAAGCCCTACCACATCCCGTTTCATACCTTCTAATTTCACCAACAGTATTGGTAATATTACTGCAAAATTGAACTGCGCCAAAAGGAAAGGGACAAGACAACTACAGCAGACAACTACAACAGGACTACAGCAGACTAACAACTGGTTTATTGCACCGACGCCTCCTTCCATGTACGCCAACGCGCATGCGCATCAACACACAAAGACAAAACACAAAATCATCTGGTCAGCCCGAGAAATTTTAGCTCCTTGCGGTATAAGTGAATGGTAGCCTCGCTTACACATTTATCATGCCCTAATCTCGCGATTTCAAAACCTTCAAGAACTTCCCGCTCGTTTCTTCGCTGAGCACATCCGACAATGTTAGTAGCGGAGTAAGTTCCCGTTCATCACGCTTGCAGGCGCTACAGTGTTTAGGCTGACCAGATGATTTTGTGTTTTGGATTTGTGTGTTGATGCGCGTGCGCGTTGGTGTTGAAGGAAGGAGGCGTCGGTGCAATGAACCAGTTGTTAGTCTGCGTTCGTCCTGTGTCCTACTCTTGTCCCTGTCCTTTCGGCGCAGTTCAGTTTTTAAATAATGCCTTACTAACAGCCCCCATCACACTCTATTAGCACTGGTAAACTACCCTTATAGCTAGGGTTCTAGCAGTAAACCTAACCAGGGTTAGTTTCCAATGGCGGCCTGTCTGGAGCAAGAGATTCTTAGCATCGTTTTCTGCGTCGCAGGTATGACCACTGCCGTGATCAGTTCCTTCGCAGCCGGTGGGGACTGAGGGCCAGGGATTTGCTAGATTATTCATTGGAGCCTGTGGCGAATTACTGCACCAGTGTGGCCAAATCCTGTTCTTGTGAGAGAGTGCATTGCCGGAGGTCTTCACCAGAATAAGGTCGCACCCCAGACCCGTTTATGCAACTCCATCGCCACGCGGAGTTTTTTTACCTGGTGGGGAATTGTGTGGCAACGGGATTCGAACCACAGTCCTCTTTGCATGCGAGGCGGAATTTCTACCCCTTCGCCACCATGTCGTAATACAGAAAGCACTCCCACAGAAATAAAGCGTTGGTCAACCAGACTTTGATTTCAGTTTCCTTAGCCAATAGCGAGGTTCAACTGTATATTGCCACGTGGTGGTGACCAGGGTCGATGACACAAATGAAGAGTCGGGGAATGCACTGAAGAAACTCTTTATTAGTCTGACTTGCGCCTGCAAAAGAACTAAGCAACTCGGCGGCGGCGATAGCAACAAACGTACTCGTCGATCGTCGAACAAAGAATGCCCGTCGCACTCGTCAACGCCCAATTTAAAGGCTACTCAGAACAATCTAGATAACGTCGCAACTGCTACAAGCACAAGTTGGAACATTGTAGAAAGACACACCAGTGGCCGGAATCTTCGAGACAGACCTCGCTGCATCTTGCGCTACAACGAAACTGATAAAGGTGTGACTCGCGACATCGAGCATTAACAAACGAAGAATACAGAACTGATACGCGATCCAGAATCGGAGTGATAAAGCCGCATGCCGGCGGCTGTTAAAAAACAACAAATACAGTTTTGAAGGTTTCGCGGCATTACTCCCCTCTTAAAACAACTTCGCTTCGATGTTCTAAAATAAACAATGCAACTTGAATAGAAACATTAGAAAGTTTAAACACAACGGACTCTTTAACGCGCGTAATAAGGCTTCGGACGAACAACATGTACGATTTCTGGGCGCGCGCGTCGCCGTTGTGATCCTGTCGTACCATCGGGAATGACTTCATAGTCCAGTTGTCCGACGCGGCGAAGGATTTTGTATGGCCCAAAGTATCGATGCAGCAGCTTTTCACTTAGTCCACGGCGGCGAATTGGAGTCCAAACCCACACTTGGTCTCCTGGGTTGTACTCTGCGTGGCGTCGTCGTAAGTTGTATCGTCGGGTGTCGGTTCGCTGTTGTTGTTTAATACGCAGCCATGCGAGTCGTCGGGCTTCCTCTGTACGCTGCAGGTAGGTGGCGACGTCAAGGTTGTCCTGGTTGGTTACGTGCGGCAGCATTGCGTCGAGCATCGTCGTGGGCTCCCTGCCGTACACAAGCTTGAACGGGGTCGCTCTCGTCGTCTCCTGGACTGCCGTGTTATACGCGAAGATCACGTACGGCAAGATGACGTCCAAGGTCTAGTGTTCAGCGTCGGCATACATGGCGATCATGTCCGCGATTGTTTTGTTCAGGCGCTCCGTAAGGCCATTGGTCTGGGCATGGTATGCAGCTATTCGCCGATGACTTGTATGACTGTATTCCAGGATGGCTTGCGTCAACTCTGCCATAAACGCCGTTCCCCTGTCCGTGATTAGCACTTCCGGGGCGCCGTGTCGCAAGAGAATTTGCTCGACAAAAAATTTGGCAACTTCTGCCGCGGTACCATTGGGGAGTGCTTTTGCTTAAGCGTAACGGGTAAGGTGGTCAGCGGCCACGATGATCCACTTATTACCCATAGACAAAGCTGGAAAGGGGCCGAGGATATCCATTCCAATTTGTTGAAAGGACAGGTCTGGGGGCGGAATCGGGTTTAGTAGTCCTGCTGGTCTGATAGGCGGCGTCTTGCGTCGTTGGCACTCACGACATGTCTTCACGTAGTGGGCAACTTCGGCAGGCAGTCGCGGCCAATAGTACTTCTCCTGGATTCGGCGCAACGTGCGTACAAATCCCACATGGCCCGCTGTGGGCTCATCATGCAACGCCTGCAGAATTTCCTGCCGGAGGTTGTTAGGCACTACAAGAAGTTGCGCGGTCCTTTTGGGTGCGAAGTTCTTCTTCACGAGGAGGCCATTGCTTAACGCGAACGACGATAAATCTCGCCTGAACATACCAGGAGGGGAAGCGGTCTCTCCTAAGTAATTGGCTAGCGCTTTCAGCTCAGGGTCTGGTCGCTGTTGTTCTGCGAAACTGCTGGCGCTTACCGGTCCCAAAAAGGAGTTGTTGTCCTCGTCCTTCGGGGGAGCGTCGATGGGAGTGCGTGATAAGCAGTCTGCATCGGGATGCTTCCAGCCCGACTTATAGACTACAGTAAAGTCAAATTCTTGAAGTCGTAGGCTCCATCTGCCAAGGCGGCAGGAGGGATCTTTCAAATTAGCCAGGCAGCAGAGTGGGTGATGGTCGCTTACCACCTTGAATGGTCGGCCGTATAGGTATGGACGAAACTTAGAAGGGGCCCAGATGATCGCGAGGCACTCCTTCTCGGCCGTCGAGTAATTGACTTCGGCTTTTGTGAGGGACCTACTAGCGTAGGCGATTACTTTCTCCTGTCCGGCACTCTTCTCGACGAGAACGGCTCCTAGGCCCAAACTGCTTGCGTCGGTGTGAATTTCGGTCTCGCCGTTTTCATCAAAGTCGTCAAGAACAGGAGGGGACTGCAGGCGGCGCTTAAGTTCGTCGAAGGCTGCTCCTTGCGGCGCTTCCCATTTAAAAAGAACGTCAGCCTTTGTAAGCTGCGTCAACGGTTCGGCGATGCGCGAAAAATTTGACAAATCGTCGATAATAAGCGCGCAGCCCAAAGAACCTGCGCACGGCTTTGTTATCAGCAGGCGGCGGAAATTGTGCGATTGCAGCTGTTTTTTCCGAGTCTGGCTGAACACCATCCTTGCTAACGATGCGACCCAAGAACCGCAGTTGTTGGTAGGCGAAGTGGCACTTTTCTGCTTTTAGAATTAGTCCCGATGACGTGATGGCTTCCAGCACTGTCTGCAGTCGTTTTAGGTGGTCTTCAAAGCTTGACGAGAAGACAGCAACGTCGTCCGAATATACCAAACAAATTTGCCACTTCAAGCCTGCCAGTACTGTGTCCATTACTCGTTGCAACGTGACTAGTGCGGAGCAGAGGCCAAATGGCATCACCTTGAACTAAAAAAGGCCGTCCAGTGTGATGAATGCGGTCTTCTCGCGATCTCTTTCCTCGGCCTCAATTTGCCAATATCCGCTCTTGAGGTCCATCGATTAGAAATACCTTGCATTGCAGAGTCGGTCCAGAGTTTGTCGATGCGGGGAAGCGGGTAGACATCCTTCTTAGTTATGCTATTCAAGCGGTGGTAATCAACGCAGAAGCGAAGCGTGCCGTCTTTTATGTTCACCAAAACGACTGGTGCCGCCCAGGGGCTCTTGGATGGCTGGATTACGTCATCACGGAGTTTCCTTAATGTGATCGCGTATGGCGTGCCGTTGCCGCGGCGATACACGATAGGGACTTTGGCGCCGAGGTCGCGCGTGTTCGCCCGTTTTAATGCGGTGCTTGGCCAGTGGTTTTTGTCGTACCTTCGATGATTATGAGAAGCACTCCCTGTAGCTTCGAAGAAGACTACGAATCTGGTCTTTCCTGTTGTGGGTCAATGCCGGGTTGATGTCAAATGTGGGCTGACGGAATTGGTCTGGTGCGCCTTCTAGTGGTTGGTCGTGGAGGGCGAATACGTCTGTAAGGTCTGCTAATTCGTCAAGAATAGCGATCGTCGTGCCCTAGTTGAGGTCCCGGTATTCTTTGGTGAAGTTTGTTACCAGCACCTGAGCTTGTCCTCTCCGGAATTTCGCGATGCCGACACCTCGTTCTAAGAGCAACTGGATAGTTCCTTCGACGATGCCTTCAGCGGTTTCGATGTCTGCGCTACCTACGCTGACTGCGACACTTGATCGAGGCGGCACGGTCAATTCTCCGTCGAGGACGTTTATAGCGACGTATTGCATCGAAGTCGTCTTAGCAGGTATGGCTTTGTCTGCAGAGAGCTTGATGAGCTTGGATTGGAGGTCGATGATAGCCATATGTTCATTTAGGACGGCCATGCCTAAAATCACGTCTCGGGAGCACTGCTGCAAGACCACAAAGCTTGTGGGGTAAGTACGCCCATTTACAGTTATTCTTGCAGTGCATCATCCCGATGGAGTGATCAGGTTTCCACCTGCGGTGCGAATCAGCAGGCCATCCCAAGCGGTGGTAACTTTTATGAGCTGAGAGGCGCGGTCCACTGGTGACTGAATAGTCAGATCCAGTGGCTAAGTGACTCTGCGACCGTCTTCATCAACTTCGAGGTCGCTTATTCGCGTCCTCGCATCGCACCTGGGCCATGGTGTCCGATCTCGGCTCCGTCGTTTCTACGAGTGCTTGGGAGGTGGCATCGGGGGGCAGAACGACGTAATGCAGCAGCATAGTTCATCGCTGCTGATTCATGCACTGGAGCCGTCGGAGTCGTCGCTTAAGGAACGCCCAGTGCCTGCTGGACTTCTTGACGTACGACATCCGTGAGCGTCGCCACCTGGGGTTGTTGTAGTGATGGCAGCAATCGGCGGAGCTCCTCTCGCACGAGCAATCGGCGGAGCTCCTCTCGCACGAGCAATCGGCGGAGCTCCTCTCGCACGAGCAATCGGCGGAGCTCTCGAAGTTTCTCTCCGCTTGCAGATGCGCTGGGGTAGTGGCTTGAGTAGTCCGGTTGAAGTGGTCGCTCGTAGTGCCGGGTGTCCAACGTCTTCTCGATGGTAGACGCTTCCGTTTCAGATTCCGCCACGGTGTTTGGCGGATTTCACACAAGACCTGCAAAAAACGATTCTTTAACGCCTCGAATTAAAAAATTTGACTCTTTAACCTTCGGTTATATTAGGGTCGGCGCGGCGAAAGGGGCGCTTCATCTCCTCAACGTACGCCAGGACAGGCTCGTTAGGGAGTTGAAGTCTTGATTGAAGGAGGGCCTGGTCTCTTTCCTTTCGGACGACGCTTGAAAAGGCAGTGAAAAACGCTTCCTTGAAAATTTCCGAATCCTTTATAGCTACCTCACGATTTTGCGAACCAAACTCGCGCATGTCCTTGATGAACAAAGTAAACTTGCCTGAGTTTCGCGGCGTCGTTCCAGCCGTTGAATTCTGCGACACGATCGAAACGGTCCCAATAGGAACAGGGCATTGTAAGCGGTTTTTGACTGTGAGCGGCACGTAATTCGGCCCCAGATGTCAGGTGGTGATGACCAGGGTCGATGACACAAATGAAGAGTAGGTGATTGCACTGAAGAAACTCTTTATTGGGCTGACTTGCGCCCGCAAAAGAACTAAGCAACTCGGCGGCGGCGATAGCAACAAACGTGCTCGTCGATCGTCGAACAAAAAATGCCCGTCGCACTCGTCAACGCCCAGTTTAAAGGCTGCTCAGAACTATCTAGATAACGTCGCTACTGCGACAAGCACAAGCTAATATTGTGGAAAGACACACGAGTGGCCGGAATCTTCGAGACAGATCTCGGTGCATCTTGCGCTACACCGAACCTGATAAACCTGCGTCTCGCGACATCGAGCAGTAACAAACAAATAATACAGAACTGGTACGCGATCCAGAATCAGAGTGATAAGGCCGCATGCCGGCGGCTGTTAAAAAACAAATACAGGTTTGAAGGTTTCTCGGCGATATGAGTCAATCGTCTCGTGATGTCATCGGTCACGACTGGACGTGACACGATGACGTCCTTTCCCAGGGCTCTCACTCGGCTCGCTTTTTTCCCGTGAGTTTAATCTCGCGGTATTTCATCATCATCATCATCAGCCTGATTATACCCACTGCAGGGCGAAGGCCTCTCCCATATTTCTCCACTTAACCCGGTTCTGTGCTAGCTGCATCCACTTGACCCCTGCGAACTTCTTAATCTCATCCGCCCACCTAACTTTCTGCCGCCCCCTGCTGTATTTACTACCTTTTACTACCTATTTACTACCTATTTACTACATATTTACTACCTTTTACTACCTATTTACTACCTTTTTTAATCATTGAATATTGATGTCAACTCTTCGTGCAGTGCACGCATTCGTTAGCGGCATGAAAATGACCTGCAGCTGCGTCTCAGTATGTCGTCTAATGCCATGGACAGAAATAAAACATGACTACCCGAGATATTTTAACTGTAGTGCTGTAATATTTACAGCTTATTGGGTAAAAAATTGCGCAAAAAAACACAAAGGACAAAGAAGAACACATAAGACGTGTGACAAGCGCTAACTACCAACTCTTTATTCAAGCCGAAGACACAGCTTATATATGAAAAAATCGAGCATGCGCAGGAGGGGGCAGATAAAACAGTAGCAGTCAACACAAAAACATGTCTAGAAAGGCACATTCCGCCGAGTACATGTGTACAGACGTATCGCTAACACAACGATCGGATAGCTTATCGATATGATATGCCTCTAATAGAAGTCTAGCCTTATAATTCCCACTTCTGCCCAGAATCGTCGTCTTCCCAAATCCTGCCCTACACTTACAAGAGGCAATGTGCCGCACAAGGTTGGCGTTTTCATCTTTAACTTCAACGTTTCGAGCATGCTCCCTCAACCGGTCATTGACACAGCGGCCAGTTTGTCCAACATATGAGGCACCACAAGAGAGGGGGATTCGGTAAACCACTCCCACTGCACAGTTCACATAGGGTGACACGTGTTTTTTGCTGCAACCCCCGCCGGCACACCCAGTGATGCGTGGGCAAAGCTTAGAAAGCTTGTTGGGTGCTGTAAACACCAGGGGCACGTTGTGCCTGCCCGCAACTTTTCTAAGGTTGTGTGACAAACGGTGAACATAGGGCACCGCAACCGGCTTGGAAGGAAGGGGTTCAGCTCTTCTTCGGGTGCCCTTCTCTTTTTGCAGGATGGCCTCAGCTACAGCTGATATGACCGGTTTTGGGTAACCTGCTGCTACTAGCCTCAAAACCTGATCATTTAGGCTAGCTTGCATTTTGTGAGGACAAGACTTTTGAAGCGCCGACTCCAGGCAAAGTGAGGCTATGGCTCTTTTAACCACTTTAGAATGCGCCGAATCATAACTTAATAAATCTTTCCTGGATCGGGGGGAGTACATCCAGCAAAGATGGTCATCGCAGAACATCAGCTTAAGGTCTAAAAAACGCAAAGTATTATTATCGGGAAGTTCGTAGGTGAACACTAACCCTTGTCCAAGTTGATTAAAATAAGATAAAACTAGATTAATAGCATGGTCGGGGGATGTAAAGGTCCCCCTTTCTAAAAGAATTAAAAAGTCATCGACATATCTAAAAACTTTAAAAACAGGCCCCCCTTGAACAGACTGTGCAAGTAGGCGGTCAATTGAAGATAAAAAAAATGTCACATAAAATGGGCGCCACGCAAGAGCCAATACAAATGCCTTTTCGCTGCAGAAAAAACTGATTGTCATGAGAGATAAAAGTAACCTGTAAATAACGTTCTAGTAATGTTAAAAAATTATCAAGAGAAATCCCAGCTGAGTTCTGGAAAGCCACCGCCCCCGAAGCTTCAATGCAGTCTCTCACAGAAATTAACAATTCGGCATGCGGCACTGAGTAAAACAAATCTTCTATGTCAATAGAAAAGGCGAAAGCTATCCGATCAGTGTTCTGCACAAACTCAACAACATCTTGCGATTTTTTTATCAGAAAGGGATCATCCACAGAAAGGGATCATCCACAGTAATTTTTACCCAATGGATCACCAACTAGCCCGGCAATACGCTCTTCTCATTTACAGCTTAGCACTTCGGCACGAGCCGCTGCTCCAGGGCACCACTGCGTGTTTGGTGACTGCCTTGAGTTGCATGCTTCCCGGCAGCCCGCACGCGTTACATCGGCACCAAAGAGGTTATATAGAACTTGTGGAGTGGAGGCGGTGTGTGGAAAGTGGAGCCGGCGTCTGCCATCTTGCAAGAGGCAAGAGGGAGATATCGGCAAGGGGCGCTTCTATATTAAACATCCCATTTGCGGCTCTACGCTACTTTGCACTTGTCTGGATATCTTCACGCTCTTTTGGATCGCATGGGATAAAACTTCAGCTAAAAAGTTCTGCAAAAAATGGGTATATTAATGAGCAGCATTATCGGATATTACGGCACAGAGCATTTATGCAGTGTGTATAAATGTGCTGTGTTCATTGTGCCGGGTATGAGAGCCTCAAGTGTTATCTCGTTGAATAGTCTATGTCGAGTATAATTGCACTAGCCTTATTGTAAGTTTTAATTGCTATCAATAATCATCATCATCATCATCAGCCTTATTTGAGAACAAAGCGCAGAATAGGACGCAACACAAGAAAACGAAGGTAGACAGGACGGAGCGCTGAACTGACAACTTTTATTTCAAAAGAAAGAAGGTGACCCGTATTTAAGCGGTGCCTATCATAACACGTGATCAATTCAGGGGGAAAAAAACACTGCTAAGAATTGGCCAAAGACAACAAAAATGTTAAGAGGGATAAGCTCTGATAAATAATTTCTGCTACATGAAAGTTATCTCCAGTGCTGATAACCAGAAAAAAGAGATGAATATTTAAAAGCGAAAACACGACAATGCTTCTACAAACAAGAATGTGAACATGGTACTAATCGCAATGAAAAGAGGTAAACAGGTAATTTTGAATGCTAGAAATAAAAACATTGACAGGTCTGTGAGCATGCCGATAACAGGATAAAAGCCCAACAAAAACACGGCAAAAATGATTGTCAATGATAAACGAAAAAAACACAACCAAAAAGAGGTGAAAGTTTTTCGAACTCTGTTAAAATCTGTACTATCTTGAGAGAAAGGCTACTTCTTTTTCTGACAATAGAATTGAAGGCATGCTAACGCACTGATCATTCATCCTTTGAATGCTGGCAGCTTTCATAATCTCACGCGTTAGCTTATCGACATGTCTCCCTATCACAGAGGTTTTTTCGAATTCTGGTAAGCATCCTGATTCCGTATGGTCACAGTCCCTACAATGAATGCCCAGATGGCGCGACTTTTGAACGGTTACACTGTATTTGTGTTCTTTCAATCTCTCGTTTAGGCAACGACCCGTCTGACCAATGTACTTTTTGCCGCAAGACAGAGGAAGGAATAAATAACCGACTTTGAACACTGGACAAGGGACTGTGAACATGCGGAATCAAGATGCTTACCAGAATTCGAAAAAACCTCTGTGATAGGGAGACATGTCGATAAGCTAACGAGTGAGATTATGGAAGCTACCAGCATTCAAAGGATGAATGATCAGTGCGAAAGTATGCCTTCAATTCTACTGTCAGAAAAAGAAGTAGCCTTTCTCTCAAGATAGTACAGATTTTAACAGAGTTCGAAAAACTTTCACCTCTTTTTGGTTGTGTTTTTAGTCGTTTATCATTGACAATCATATTTGCCGTGTTTTTGTTGGGCTTTTATCCTGTTATCGTCATGCTCACAGTCCTGTCAATGTTTTTATTTCTAGCATTCAAAATTACCTGTTTACCTCTTTTCATTGCGATTAGTACCATGTTCACATTCTTGTTTGTAGAACCATTGTCGTGTTTTCGCTTTTAAATGTTCATCTCTCTTTTCTGGTTATCAGCACTGGAGATAACTTTCATGTAGCAGAAATTATTTATCAGAGCTAATCCCTCTTAACATTTTTGTTGTCTTTGGCCAATTCTTAGCAGTGTTTTTTTCCAACTGAATTGATCACGTGTTATGATAGGCACCGCTTAAATACGGGTCACCTTCTTTCTTTTGAAATAAAAGTTGTCAGTTCAGCGCTCCGTTCTGTCTACCTTCGTTTTCTTGTGTTGCGTCCTGTTCCGCGCTGTGTTCCCAAATATGGGTTTGAACCAACTAGCCCAACAGCAAGTGTTGCTTATCATCAGCCTGACTATACCCACTGCAGGGCGAAGGCCTCCCCATATTTCTCCACTTAACGCGGTTCTGTGCTAGCTGCATCCACTTGACCCCTGCGAACTTCTTAACCTCATTCGCCCACCTAATTTTCTGCTGCCCCCTGCTACGCTTTCCTTCCCTTGGAATCCAGTTTGTTACCCTAAGCGACCATCGGTTATCCTCTCTTCGCACTACATGTCCTGCCCATGCCCATTTCTTCTTCTTAATGTCCACTAGAATGTCGGTAACTGGAGTTATTTCTCTGATCCACTCTGCACGCTTCCTATCTCTTAATGTTACCCTACCATTTTTCTTTCCATAGCCCTCTGGGTTGTCCTCAACTTAGCCTCTACGTTTCAGCCCCATAGGTGAGTACAGCTAAGATGCAACTCTTGTATACTTTACTCTTGAGCGATACCAGTAAGCTGCTAATCATAATCTGCGAGAGCTTGCCAAATGCGCTCCATCCCAATTTTATTCTTCTTGATATTTCCTTTTCATGGTCCGGATCTGCGGTTACTACCTGTCCTAAGTAGACATATTCGCCTACTACTTCCAGTACTTCGCTACCTAATGTAAACTGCTGTTCCTTCCCGAGGCTGTTGAACATTACCTTAGTCTTCTGCATAGTGATTTTCAAGCATACCTTTCTACTTTTCCTGTCTAGGTCATCAATCATTATTTGCAGTTCATCCCCCGAGTTGCTTAGCAAGGCAATGTCATCAGCAAATAGCAGATTACTGAGGTATTCTCAGTCTACCCTTATCCCTAACTGCTCCCATTCCAAGTCTCTGAATACTTCCTCTAAGCAAGCTGTGAATAGTACAGGGGAGATTGTGTCTCTTTGCCTAGCACCTTTCTTTATGGGAATTTTGTTACTTTCTTTATGCAGAACTATGGTTGCTGTGCAGCCACTATATATATCTTCCAGTACTTTCACGTATGGCTCGTCTACCCCCTGAACTTCGTAATGTCTGCATCACCGCCGATGTTTCAACTGAGTCAAATGCTTTTTCGTAATCAGTGAATGCTATGCATAACGGCTGGTTAAATTCCGAGCATTTTTCTATCACCTGATTGATGGTATGGATATGATCGATATTAGAGTGCCGTTTCCGAAAACCTGCTTGATCCTTTGCTTGATTGCAGTCTAAGGTAGTCCTGATTCTATTAGCGATTTCTTTAGTAAATACCTTATACGTAACAGATAGTAGGCTGATCGGTCTGTAATTTTTAATGTCCTTAGTGTCCCCTTTCTTATGAATGAGGATAATGTTTGCATTCTTCCATGATTACCGTACCATCGACGACACCAGACACTGCGTATACAGGGTGGCCAATTTTTCTAGCACGATATCCCCCCTCCCCCCCCCCCCCCCCTTCGTCCTTTAGCAAATCTGTACTTATCTGATCCTCTCCAGCCGATTTCCCCCTTTTCATAGTTTCTAATGCCTTCTTGACCTCGTCCTTCGTCACTGGTGGAACGGCTGACTGTTTTTACCTGCCGATAATCTCGTTACGGTCCTGACTACTTTCGCTACTGTAGAGATCTGTATAGAACTCCTCGGCTACTTTGACTATCTTGTCCATATTCGTGATGTCGTTGCCCCCTTTGTCCCTTACCGGGGGGGGGGGGGGGGGGGGGGGGTGTTTGCCTATGCCCAATTTCTTCTGTACCGCTTTAACGATTCCCCCGTTCTTTACAGCATGCTCAATTTGCCCCATGATAACTTTCTTATATCGGCCACCTTGCGCTTATTGATTAGCTTTGACATCTCGGCCAATTCTATCTGGTCTGTTGGATTGGAAGCTTTCATACTCTGTTGTTTTTTAATCAAATCTTTCGTCTCCTTAGACAGCTTACCGGTATCCTCTCTAACTATCCTACCGCCTGCTTCTACCGCACACTCACTAATGATATCTCTGAAATTATTGCTCATTGCTTTTAGGGTAATGTCGCCATCCTCGGTTAGAGCTGAATATCTATTCTGTAGCTAGATCCTGAATTTTTCTGCCCTCCCCCTCACCGCTAATTCGTTGATGGGTTTCTTTCTTACTAATATGTTGCGTTCCTTCTTCAGATTTAGGCTTATTCGGGATCTCACCATCGTGTGGGCACTGCATCGCACTTTCCCGATTACCTCTACATCTTGCACAATGGCGGGGGTTGAACACATTATGAAGTCCATTTCATTTTTAGTCTCCCAGTTAGGACTTTTCCATGTCCATTTGCGGTTCTTCCGTTTGCTGAAGAAGGTATTCATGATTCGTAAGTTATTGCGCTCTGCAAACTCAACTAGTAACTCCCCCCTGCTATTCATATAACCAATGCCATAGTCACCTACTGCCTGGTCTCCTGCCTGCTTTTTCCCTACCTTGGCATTGAAGCCGCCCATTAGTACAGTATACTGCGTCTTTACTTTTCGCATTGCCGATTCTACATCTTTGTAGAAGCTTTCAACTGCCTGGTCATCATAACTGCATGTAGGTGCATAGGCCTGTACAACCTTCAGTTTATACCGCTTATTAAGCCTAATTACGATGACTGCCACCCTCTCATTAATACTATAAAATTCATCTATATTACCTGCTATATACGTATTGACAAGGAAACCTACTCCTAGTCGTTGCCTCTCTGGTAAGCATCGATAACACAGTACATGCCCATCCTCAGTACAGTATATGCCACATTCGGCCTCCTAACCTCACTAAGCCCTATGACATCCTATTTCATACCCTCTAGTTCGCAGCACTGCTAAACTAGCTTCACTAGCTAGGGTTTTAACGTTAAACGTTGCCAGGGTCAGGTTCCAACGGCGGCCTGTCCAGCAGAGCCAGAAGTACTTAGCACCCCCTGCTGCGTCACAGGTCTGACCGCCGCCGTGGTCAGTTGTTCTGCAGCCGCTGGTGACTGAGGGCTGGGGTTTTATGGAGCTTATTATGAGGGGTTGCGGCCACTGACTGCACCAGGGTGGCCAACTCCTGTTCTGGTGAGGGAGTGCGTTGCCGGAGATGTCACCGGCATCAGGTCGCACCCCAAACCTGTTTATGCAATTCCATCGACACGCGGCTTTTTTTTTTTTTTCAATCCGGTGGAGAATTGCGCGGCACCGGGATTTGAAGCCCGGTCCTCTTGCATGCGAGGCGAATGTTCTACCGCTACGCCACTCGTAAAATAATAAAATAAAATAAATAAAAATAAATAAATTCTTTGTAATAAATCCAACTTTCGGCTACAGCATCAAGTCATATATCATTAAATAGCTTGTATCGAGAAAGAGATACAGTTAAATCTCGCTACTAGAGACACTTACAAGAGACACTCGGTTATAAGACACATTTGAAAATTGTCTGGTTGGTTTTCCTATGTCTGTCATGTTATCAACATTGCATACAGAGACATGGTTACAAGAGACACTCGGTTGACTAAGGACAACTTCTGCAGGTGCCTGGAGTAAATTCTTCACTATTTAGGAGACACAACCCAGGTGTGCTCATGCAATGTAGATGATGCGTGCTAACTCGTACATGATGCACTTCAGATTCCCTTAGTTAATTCTGCTCCATATCAGCATCCTTTTTTGTATATAACAGGAACTGAGAAGGAGTGCTTCCCAATGATTGGAAAGCCAAAACGACCCTGTTGTTTAAGCCACTGGCATTGCATTACTGTCACCTACGAGTCAAGTCAAAATGGATGAATGACATCCAGCATTTTTAACTCCTCGCTGTTTAAAATTTAATCACAAGGTGAAAGCTCAGAATCCTGATGTCTTTCTCTTTGTGCACAATGCTTCTTGCAACACCAACGTTCTCGTACTCAAAGCCACCAGTTATTTTTTCACTCCAAACTCCACACTTTACCTTCTAACAATAGACAAAGGCATTATGCACTCAGTCAAGTTGCTGTACAAAACAAGGTTGGTAGAACGTGTTTCTCGACAGGCTGCAAGACTGTACTATAGTAATTAATGCGAAGTTTGCTGTTCATGCGATTTCAGGTGTCTGGAATGGACTGAGAATTGAAGCTGTAAAAACCCATTTCAGACAAGCAGGCTATAAATGGGGTGACATGACATAAGGGGGCCCATATATGGATACTGTGGCAAGCTTCCTTAAAATCGAAGCTTGGATCCAAGAGACCAGAATCTTTTGAGGAATTTGTATTTGCAGATGTGGATCTTGTGTGCTCCCAAAGAGCTTACAGACAAGTAAATGGCACATGTGCCATAGAGGATGAGGACATTTCAGAAGAAAAGTGTCAGCATCTCAAGTGAGTGCTTCAAAAGTATTAGATCAATAGGAAAGCTTGCAAAGTGAAGTGCTTTACCTTCAGAATTTGGGAAGGAATACACTCTACACTCACAAAAATACATACTTGTATGAATAACTTCTTTAAGCTTTCCTGGACAATTTCCTGTTAATGCGTGTAAATGCATTTATATGCTGATGTGCAGTAAACTGATCAACACAGTGCTTTTACAAGTTTTGGTTACAAGAGACTTTGCTTACAAGAGAGATCTTTTTCGGGTCCCTTGAGTGTCTCTTGTAACGAGGTTTTACTGTATTGCACTATACAATTATCTGGTATAGCTAATGAGCTTTAATTAGGTGATTTCATTAACAATTGAACTTTAGGCTACAACATCAAGTCATATATCGTTTAAAAGGTCTCTACGAGTAGAATTCAAAATCAAATGGCAAACTACGCAAAACGATGTAAAACCGAACTAACGCGGGTCTCACTCGGTTAAAATAAACGCGTGATAGAAGCGAAACTGTCTCAATGTTTACAGATCCACAGCACGTAAGGAGTGCTAAAAGGGCTCCCGATATATGTATATATATATATATATATATATATATATATATATATATATATATATATATATATATATATATATATATATATATATATATATATATATATATATATATATTTTTTTTTTTTTTTTTGACCGCTTGAAAGAAATCAACATCTGACGCTAGGTGCGTCCCCTCGGTTAGCTATTGGCAGAACCAACTGAAAGAAGACACGATAACTTTCCTGCACTTCATAATTTCTGTAGCATAATCATAACACTTTTTCAGCTTGAAACATTTTTGTTAAAAGGCTGTCATTTTTTCTCACAGTGCTATCCAAAAGAGTTTGAAAGATTCACTAGTTCTAGAAGTCGCAGTGTTAATATAGTCTTCCAATGCTATTAATATCATTAAAATAACACTTAGTTGATTCATCATTGGTAAAGAAGGCAATGAATGCCGCTCATTTGGACAGAAAATTTTTATACGTGCCGCAGTGCAGATTTAAGGGCATATTCGCATCATGAAACAGTGTTCGTCAACTGTGTGCTCTAATTTTGAAACTCAGTTTACGAATGTGCTGCGTGCGCCGCAGCGCGAGAGTGTTTTTTGGTCCAAGAAGCACTGAGAAAATCTGGAGAACATTATAATAGCTCTGCCACGATTACATCCACTCTTATCACAATGTAAGGCGTAAGAAACAAGAAATTGGCAGTCTAAACAATGGATTTTGACAACAAGATGATTTCATTAAGGTTTTCCTAAATTCACATGCGCGCAAGTGCTCGCGAAATGCGCGCGATGCGCTTGCGCTGGCCGGCGCCGCGTGCTTTTTGCCCCTTGCAACATGGCCGCCACTGGCTCGGCCGGCTTCACCCGCTCGCATCGGCGCCCATGGGGAATCGCCACTCTAGAGGTTCTATACAACCTCCTGGATCGGCACTAATCAGCGCTCGCACAATGGCCATATATTTGATCACGTTCACACGTGCGCATGAGCAGTGCATGGAAGCTTATCAGAGTAGCGGATCGCGTTATGCTATAACTCCTTTTTATCAACATACAGATGAAACATAGAGAGCAGCGGAAGTTTGATCGTAAAAGTGCTCTTTTTTTTGCATAAGTGTTTTTGTTTTCAAGTTCATAATAAGACGCCCAACTGCGCTGCCTGTACCACGTGGGTACACCCCCGGAAGCAAAAATGGACGCTTCCATCAAGGCGCTGAGCAGGGAGGAAGAGTTCTTTTGGGACTTGCATTGCTCCCATTGGAAATTGGAAGCGTCGCAAATTCTCACAATGTATTCCGCCGCCTTCTCCGAGCTATCTACTGGGAAAACAAGAAAACAAGAAGAGGCCGGTGGCCGTAGAACAGTCAGCTTAAGTGCGATCTGCTCTGTGCACTTTGAACACCCTTCAAAACAGGAAGTGCCGCTAGCGCTACCTACTTGTAATTTAACACTATCGATGCAAATCATCATCAGAAACAACAGTCATACACACTACAAACATTAACAATATCCTTTGCGCATGGGTATTCAACTATAAATCAACGCCATGAGAGCAGGCACACACTATATCTACCAATGCCTGGTGATTACAAAACAGAATCAATGAACATGATTTCCTTACTTCGTAAGGCAACAAAACAGTCACTATAGCATGCATCATCTTTTTTTTTTTTTTTTTTTTTGCTATCAGAAAGGCTTCAAGAACTTCTTGCGCTGTTTTATCGCGACTTCTGCCAAGAATCTTTATACCTTCAAGCACGGGCTCACATCTGCACTCTTTACAATGAAGGGGCAAATTAGACCCTGTTCCATTCTTTAGCGATTTTGAGTGCTCCAGTGCTCTGTCGTTAGTACAACGAGCCGTTTGGCCTATACAGACCTTGCCGCAGGTCAGTGGAACTTCATATACCTCATCGACCGCACATTCTACAACGGGTTGTCCATGCTTCTTTTCGCAATGGGGCTTCTTTTCTCGCCCGATGCGTGCGCACAAACCGCTCAACTTTATCGGAGCTGAGAAGACGAACGGCACATCATACCTGGCAGCAACCTTTTTTAGGCTGTGGGCGACACGGTGCTATAATGGACAACTTGTGGTCTCTCTTGTCGAGGCTTAGCTGTGCAACTTTTCTTCCCTTTCATTTTTTGTAACAAGGTCTCTGCTACTGCAGGCACAACAGAGCACGGTACGGCTGCCTTTTGAAGTCTGTTAATCAGATTATTAAAACTATCGTCCACCATGTGAGCCCAGGACTTGATCAGCGCCGATTCCAACCAAGGAGAAGCGACGACCCTTTTTACGGTCTTAGAATGTGCCGAAGCGTAAGGCAGCAATTCTTTCTTAGCTCTGGGGAAATACATCCAACAGACATTCCCTTCTGAAAAACTGATGCTAATATCCAAACATTGCAGGCAATTGTTCTCCGGTAACTCATAGGCAAAATGCTTGTGTGCTGACCTGAACGAAGTTCTTTGATACCGCTAAGGAGGCCTTATTGTCGTAGGTTAAGGCTGTCATCACCACGAATCCGCTTTCTTTATCAGCTTGTAGTAGTCGCAGGTCTTTCTCTTCGAAGTAGCTTACTACTCGCTGCCTACAGTGCTGTCCACTCCGTCCAAAAGGCACCTCTCACCATTTTTCCCAGCCTTGTATGCAAGCTTCCTGTTCAAGGCAAGCTTTTCATGCGCAGGTATCTTGAGTGGAAGGCTGTACATTAGTCCCTTTTCCAGGGGTCCGCTATATCCTCAGGAATGCTGGCGTTCTCATACAAATAATAACTGCGCAAAGGATATTGTTAATGTGAATGAGACAAATTCAAGCGAGCGCATGAGAGAGAAACTATCCTCTCGCTTTCTGCCCAGGCTGTGGCAGCAAATCAGGCGGGATGGGCCTGCTTCAGCTTCCACTTAACCGAGCATCGATTTCCGTTTAAGTATTCTTAAGTTGTTTTATCAGTATTTATGTAGCCTGTCATAAAGTTTTTATTACTCTTTACAATGGACCACATCGTTACACCCAATTCGCTCGTCACTGTTCAGTAGGCAGCCTACATGCATGAAGAAATTATCTTTTTTTTTCTTTTTCTTTTGCGAGTCCAGATGTAACGATAATCGATTAAATGACCAAACTTTCCGGTTTTCTCAACATTGCCAGATGTATTCTGGAACTGCTGTGACTCCTTGTGGAAAGACGAAGAGACCGAAGTTAGCTGATGATCATGATTGCAAAACGTCCACATCGATGAGCCGCACACTACCAAGTGGCAATTTTTTTGTGGTATGAACAAAAAGAAAATGTGACAAAGAAAACGAAAAGGAAGGGTGCAATAAGAAGAGGCAGAAAAATGGGAGAATATTAGTGAAGGAAAAATAAAACGAGACCTATAATTAGCCTCTATATGATTGTCCTATTGTCCAGACGAAGGAGTACGAGTTCCTTTCTGCTGAGCGCTACTGGATGGTCAACACATGCGTGGTATAAGCGTTGAAGAAATCCTGCTACCACGGCCTGAGCAACAGTTTTGAAAGCCAATTGTCAAGAATTGCAAAGGCCGGTTATTGGGAGTCTGTTATTAATGAGGCCAGATGCCGGTTACTGAAAAGCCTTAAAAGAATGCTCAGACAGAAATTCCTGCTTAGCATGGGTGAGAAGAAGAGTAAGGTTGCGGTGGTATCGTATGTGCACAGAATTTCACATGGCCTCAAAAATGTAGGCAAGAGGTATGGCGTTGATGTCGCATTGACCGCCCCGCTCAAGATGAACAGGGTTTGCCCGGCTATTCAAAGGGAAAGAGAATCGAAGAAGCAAGAATGTGGGGTGAAACATAGAAACCCATTTGTTAGATGCAAGACTGGTGTTGTGTACAGGTTTCCACTCTCTTGTGGAGCCTCTTATATAGGACAAACAAGACGCTGTATTAACAACAGACTACTGGAACACCGGAACAACTTGGAAAGTGGCAAAGACAATACATTTCTGGTCCCACATTGCCATTCACGTGAAACAATTAAGAAGGAGAAGTGTACTCCCATGTTTAACCAGGATAGGAATTTTGTTTCGCCACAAAGAAAAGTTGACGAGAGACACGGCTGAAGCATATTTTATTTTAAGGGACAATAGGTGTGTCAGCAAGACTTCTCTTGCTCGTTTACGCAAAAAGATTTCTTTTTTGGGTAACTTTTTGTGTAGCAGGTGAACACAGGGGTTGTTTCACGTGATTGCTTCGTTTTCTTCATATTGTTTTAAGGGCTTAGGCTGAGTTGTGAGTCATCGCCTGTACTGTGGCTTCCGTGTATCTTGTCCGGTGTCTTCCTGTTCGCGCTGTTTAAATTGACAATGGATGTTTACCAACTCACCCAACAAAGTATCTTGGTAGGAAACTCTTGCCCGCATGACGATAAGCAGGTCATAACGAGGATGAAGGAGGCGAGGAGGGTGCGCTACAGCTCCGTGGTTGCCACAAACGCATGGCTGAGGTAGTCCCAGGAAATTCGGTCACTCACGATGAGGCTGACTACCAACGCCGACAGCAGCGGCGACACTGACCAGAAGACCACGATGCGCGTGCGACCATGACTCTGCCAGAAGGCACGCAATGCGGGCGCCAAGCCTGGGTACAGCCATAGCCTCCTTTGTACTATGGTACAGCTCATCTTGAAGCATCCTGTCCGTCACCTGCAACAAGCACAGGTTGCCCTATAACTTCCCTTGTAGGGCATTCTCTTCAATCCCAACCTGCTCATGCTTTCAAAATTATTGCAGTGGCTAAGAAAGAGTGATAGTATTATCATCATCCTTGGCTATGTGGCCACACTGCACCCTCGAGAATCAAGCGCATGTGGGGCGGCCATTCTTGTAATAAAGGGATACCCACTTTCACAGCTTAAATCCGTCAAGCACTCTTCATCAAACTAAAATGTTCCTTTGTCATCAGTGTGATACAACCACCTTCCAATTCTGCCTACACCTTCTAGATTGATAAGTTTGAAAACATGATCGTCCAGGGGTACTCAAAATTATGGCAATACAGTTGTCATAGTTGGAGACTTCAATATTGACTCTCACCAAAAGAGACTTCAGAATGTAATTACCTGCTTACCTTAGCCAACTTTCGGAACCTAATTACAATCCCCATGTGCTTAACAAATACCATGTGAAAAGCATCAAGCAGGTGCAGCGCGTGCAGGCAGGTTCATCTCATCCAATTACCAGAAACATTCATCTGTTACTAATATTGTAAGGCACCATAAGTTAGAGCCACTCTAGTTGCACAGACAGATTGCCAGGCTAAAAAATTTGTGCTTACTATAGATCACAACAAAATAGGATTGCCACGTGAATCGTATTCACTTTCTGCACCGCAACGATCATCAAGGCTCAACCGCACAGAAGTGATAAGGTCATATAATGCCAGGACTAAGCAGTTCCAAAAATATTTTTTCTACGCACAATCGAACAACGGAATCGCCTGCCTGCTTCGGTTTGCTGAATGTGCTAAAAGTGATACCTTTTAGCGTTCGTTGACACATTGAGCGTTCTTTGCAAACTTATATTTTGTAAAGCTCTACTGCCTGGGCCGCACTGTTGCCTACAATATTTGTAAATAAGAAAATTTTTAAAAAGTGGTCAATATACGAAGATTGCAGGCATCTCTCTCCCCAATCAGGGAGGGGGATTGTCAGAGAAGGAAGCGCTCAACTTCATGGGACGCGGGGTGGTGGTTTTGTTAACTCCTGGAGTTTGGCCCGGAATCCTGTCCATGGCTCTCAATCCAGAATCAACATAAGGACGAGAAATAATACGCGGGGCTCCAGTGCGAATTATCGCTCTCGGGGTTTGTCCATATCGTTCGTTTCACAGTTACATATTTATTTTTCACTCGGATCGTTTTAGGAGCGTTGTAATATTTGGATATGTTCTGCATTTTGTTTTACTGGCAATCATAGCAAACCGGTGAAATTTCGTTATTGAAAAATTGAAATTTTGCTGCAATTCACCTTTTCCTGAGCTGCGAAGCACTTTCGTTCTACAAAAGCATGTTGTGAGCCGTGGTACGGTGCAGGCGGAGGAGAGCGCCACGCTGTACTTCTACGACCGGCCGGATACCCAGGGGCCCAAGCGGAGCGACTACGAATTCCTCCGCTTCACTATGCTCGAGGAGGCGCTCGCATTCAAGGTGGGTCTTTTCTATGCATGGGCAATACGAGTAGAGGATTCTTCTTTGCCAATAGTGCTGTTACCTCATATCTTTTGCTGTTGTCCGTTTTACTAGCCTTGGTTTTGGTTTACAGAGTTTAACATCCTAAACGACTCAGGCTATGAGAGACGTCGAGTGTAGGGCTCTAAAAATTTCCAACACCTGGGGCTCTTAAACCCCTCCGAATGGCTCAGAGCCAGAGTTGCGCTTATTCATAAAAGAAATACCGTTTTGTGCTGCATCGAACAGGCCTAAATTTGGACTTACGCGAGAACGTATGCAGCTCATTCGGTCGAAAACCCGCCGCCGTAACCGAGCCCGGTTTTATCCGAAATCTTGTTTTTGTGTTCATTTTACGTTATGTGCAAATTTTTTCACAACCTACAACTGCATTGCGTCTTTGTGCTATTACACAACAGTTACATTTGTCATATGTTGATCTCCAATTAGGCTAATATCATGTAATGTGTGGTTTGTTGTTTTTTGCTATTGTACGTGTGAAAAGTTTTGTAATTGTAGAACAGCGTCGCCTTATATATCTGGTCTTGTTAAGGAAAACATATAAAACAAGCACAAAAGCAACCAAATACAAATAAGCACAGCTTGCTTCATTCTGCTGTTTGTGGAAAACACAGAGGCACCTCAAGTTGCACGAAAGTGGCACACACAATAAGAGTGAAGTAATGACCTCTGCTATGGTAATCGACTGCAGACACACCCACCAGGTTTGTATATATCAAGAATCCTCACTGAAGTAGTACCCCGCACGCTGCCTGCTTGCCACAAACACTAAAGTGAATGGTGAAGTAATGATGCATGCATGCTCTACTGTGAATTGCCCTTCTGACGGTAGAAGAATGTTTTTGTAATTTCCTGTGTTTCATTGGCATGACGCACTAACAAAGTAAACACTCACCCCAAGCAGAACACACAAAAAAAAACAGTATACATCAAAGAATTGCAGGTCTTGACGAGTGCCAAAGCACTGGTAGAAAAATACACTATGTCTACGCATGGTAGGTGAAAAACTTGAGCACCAAAGAAAGCGGAACTTGCAAATGCTATCAACACATTTTGCATCAAAAATATTGTTCTCTGTCAAAAGTACAGAAACAAGACTTCAACAGCTTCTCAGCAGTGCGCTATCGGACATGAAGTAGTAAGAGTGTGCTTCGGAGCAAAATAGGAAAAATACAAGGGACCAAGAAGGAGTAGACACACACAGCCCTACCTTGGTGCCTTGTCTTTTTGCGCTAATGCTCCGAAGTATGTACTGAAAGGGGTTTTACTGATGGTTCAACAGGGAATATAGCCCTCTGTAAGCTGCACGGCGAACAGCACAAGCACGCAGTCCGTCAAGGCGCAAAACCAGAGAGCTCGAGAAGCGCAGTCGTCCTCTTCCTCGTCTTCGTCAATCCACTCTTCGTTCACTACAGTACCAACAAACCCAAAAAGCGAAACGAACCATCTTTCTTCTTTACTAACACCACTGGTGAAGACCAGGGGCTTTGAGATGGACGGATCACACCACGTTGTAGCATGTCCCAAACTTGCCCATTGATCACGCGACGCTCTGCTGCTGACACACGATAGGGGCGCTGTCGAAAAGGCGAGTTAGAGCCGATCTGAATGTGATGCGCGACTGTGGAAGTGCGGCCGAGAGGTGTGTGGGCAGCGTCGAAGGTGAAGCGAAACGTCTGTAAAAGGGCCACAAGCTGCATCCGGTAGGTGGAAGGAAGAGGGTCATCGATGGCGGTTCGGAAGAAGTCGTCTGGCAACGAATCAGGCGCCGGATCGGACTGCACAGCATCGATGTAGTTACTACGGTAGGTCTCGGAGGCGTCCAGGTCGGATACAAGGTGGGATGATTGAATAGAACCGGGAGATTCACCACGTAGAAGAGTAATCGGGCGCGGAGACGGATTGTAGATGAGTAGCTTCGTGAAGCCACCGTGGACATCGAGAACAGCAGACGGCAGCGGCAGGTGCTTGCGGTGGATGAAGCATGCAGACGGCGTAAATAAAACACTAACGGCTGACACAGCAGGACACGAAAGAGGCACGAGGGCACAAGCCTCTGGTGCTATGTCGACATCTTCAGTGATGGTGAGCTTTTGAGGACACACTGAACGGTTGTCGTCGGGCAGTGCGTGGCACAGGGCAGAAAACTCCACTTCAGCTCGGGCGCAATCGATCACGGCGTTTTTAGACAAGAAGTCCCATCCGAGGATCACGTCGTGGGAACAAAACGACAAAGCTACGAACTCGACACTGTACAAAACACCTTCAATGACTACACGCGCTGTACATGCTGCTAAAGGTGCAATCCTCTCTTCGCTGGCAGTGCGGAGCGACGAACCGTTAAATGGCGTCGTAACTTTTCGTAATCATCGGGAAAGTCGCTCATGAATCACAGACACTGTAGCACCCGTATAAAACGTTCGTGGGCGAAATATGAGGCCTTGAGCTTTTCGCAGAGAACGCAGTTCACGCCTCAGGAACCGCAGAACTTAGTTTCCCGCGTCAGCAGGGTGTGGTCGCCGGCGCATTGGTGACGGTGACTTGCGACGTGGAGAAGGAGAACGATGGGTCGTATATGAACGCTGTTCGGCGGCGTATGCAGACGAAGAGGGAGCAGAACAAAACAGCGGTGGAGAGTACTCCGAAGACGCAGCTTCTGGATGCGCAGCCATGCGACGACAGCATCGACAGGCCACATGTCCAGGGCAACCACAGTAGTAGCAAATTGGGCGATTGTCCGAAGAGCGCCACGGCTTGTAATAGCGCGGAGTCGCAGGATGAAACGGAGCCGTTTGAGGAAGCGGTGCGTGGCGTAGGGCAGGCTGCATGGGTGATAACGGCTCAGGCGGGGGCCGCGCAGCCACTGCCGCGTAGGTCAAAGGGGCTGGTACAGAAGGTTGGCTATACTGTACTGGTGCTCCGACATATGTCAATGGAGCTTCAGGAAGCCTAGGAAGTGCTTCTGCGACTTGTTCGCAACTTTGGCACCAAAGGAGAGGAAGCGTCAGGACGATGGGGAACGAGGGACAGTTGACGGGCAACTTCTCTAACAAACTTCTTTATTTGGGGCAGATAGGAGGACTGTTCTGCGTCTGGTGTTAGAGCTGCAAGAGGCTCCTGGTGTGAGAGCGAGGAACCAGTGATTTTACGGCGCTTGCGTAATTCCTCAAAGTTTTGGCAAGCAGTGATTACGTCGACGACGGTTGCTGGATTTCTGGCCAGAAGCATCTGGGATGCGTCGTCATCTATTCCTTGTAAAATGTGACTAATCTTAGCATGTTCTGTCATTGAAGTGTCCACGCACTTGCAGAGGTCTACAACATCTTCCATATAGCTTGTAAAGTTGTCGCCAGGTAGCTGGGCACGGCCGCGCAAGCGTTGCTCCGCGCGCAGCTTGCGCACTGCAGGCCTGCCGAAGATATCGGAAAAAGTGGTCTTGAAAGCAGACCACGATGAGATATCGGTCTCGTGGTTGCGGAACCACAGGTTGGCAACGTCAATTAAGTAGAATGTCACGTAATTTAATTTGAGGCCGTCGTCTCATTTGTTGTGAGTACTGACCCGCTCATATGAGGAAAGCCAATGTTCGACGTCGTGGTCGCTGGTTCCGCTGAAGATTGGAGGGTCCCGTTGGCGCGAAGCTCCAGCGCAGAAGACGGGGGACGAGGAGCTGGTTGTACTAGAAGTGGTATCATCGGTCATGGCTGTTGTTGGTAGTGTGCGGCTGCGAAGCTCCAGGGCGGACGGAAATCCTCACCAACACCAAGTGAAAGGGGTTTTACTGATGGTTCAACAGGGAATATAACCCTCTGTAACCTGCACGGCGAACAGCACAAGCACGCAGTCCGTCAAGGCGCAAAACCAGAGAGCTCGAGCAGCGCAGTCGTCCTCTTCCTCGTCTTCGTCAATCCACTCTTCGTTCACTACAGTACCAACAAACCCAAATTTCAGCTTTGCTCAAGAATGTGCACATCGATCACTGGTCGCATACCCATAAATTAAAATCACGGCTGCGAGAGCAAATCCCAAGTGCAGGTGATCAAGTTATTCCTGTCCAGGTTGGTTGGTTGGTTGGTTGGTTGGTTGGTTCATAGGAAGGGAAAGGCGCAGTAACTGTCACACTTGCTCTGTGGACACCTGAACCGCGCCGTAAGGGAAGGGATGAAGGTGGGAGTGAAAGTGGATAGAGAGAAAGGGGGCCGTAGTGGAGAGCTACGGAGTAATTTCGACCACCTGGGGATCTTTACCGCGCGCTGACATCGCACAGCACACGGACGCCTCTTCGTTTCGCCTCCATCGAAACGCAGCCGCCGAGGCCGGGATTCGATCCCGGGAACTCCGGCACAATAGTTGGGCGTCTTACCACTGCACCACCCCGGCGGGGCGTTCCTGTTGCGTGTCCTCTTCCTTGTACTTGTTGGTGTTCCTGCTACGATCACCATTTGCAGGCGGCGTCAATCTCTTGTGATCTGTCGCATATTACAAGCTATAATGATCTTCAAAGGGAACTTGGGTCCGTACTGAATAACACTTGACATCTGATATGGCCGTCCAGGGAAAAGGCGCAACCTCCCAGATTAACAAGCCTATCAGAGAAGTCAATGATGTTCATTATGGCCTCAGGACTTCTCATCGCAGGATCCTGAGGTTGGGAGTACTGAAACATGGCTGCACAATGTCCACACGATCGCCTGCAAATTAACACATTGTTCACTGCCTAAAATTAGAACGTAAAATTTCAAACCTGCAAGACATAAACTCATGAATATTTAAAATCATCACATCTGCAAGCCAAACTGTGGTCGAATTTAAACTATGAATGCAAGAAATGGTCAATGTCAAACAAATCACCGAAGTGGAAAATTACCGTAACAGTTACGAACGCTTGGTGACGAACATTGTAAACTGACGATTATGGTTAACTTTTTCTTGAAGTTAAATGAACAACTTATATCAAGCGATTTCACTTATTTTCCTTTCTTGCCCGTCGAAACCACAAGCCAAGAAATCGTGACTACTACGAGCACTGTGTTTAACCAAAGGAAAAAACAGCGCTAAATATTAGACAGAACACACAGAAAGACGAACGGGATATTTAACGCTGTTTTTTTCCTTTGGTTAAACACAATGTCAGACCAACTAGCCCAGCAAGAGATACTGTTGACTACGAGCACCCTCAGTATTTTTAAGTTCGTGCAGTGTAGAGAAGCTGAAGGAAATTATAAGGCGCCTAGAAATAGGCAGCAAAAAGCAACGTGAAATGCCGATTGAAAATGGGCGATTCACCCCATGCATCCATTAACTATTCTTTTAATCTGTAATCATTTCAAGCCTGCGCACAGCAATGACACTGTATGAGCAGTCACCTTTGCAGGTTTTCCTGTTTCCCTGACCTCAGTGATGCTCGACGAGCTGCACCATTTCCAGCAGATTAACTGTGTTTCTTGCTGGTCGACACACATCTAGAAGCCAGACACATTCCGGGAGCTCGTTGCTCGGCCGCGCGGATACCTTTCGTGTCATTCAACCACCATGCACACAAAAAGACGGTCAGTTCAGAAGCGTTCACCGCTGGCGATCGCACCCGAACCACCTGCAGCTCAACAGTTCAACTCATCGGTGCAACGCGTGAGCTCCGAGCGCGGGCTGATTCGCGTCACGGAGCTTGCAAAGCCACCACACTACATACCTCGTCAGGTAACTGTACTGACGCGTTATCTGGTAAGACAATTTGACAGCATTGCTGTGCTGCAGCAAATCCTAGATCACCGCAAGAAATCTTCGATCACCACTCTGAGACGACGAACGCCACGAAGACCACTCTCCATGCTCCCGCCATGACCGCCGCCATTGCCGGGTTATCACAACCGTGCAGACCGATGGTTTCTTCCCGTGGGAAGTGAGGGTTTGAGATAAGAAAGCAGTTCACGCCGTCAGCCGCCCACACGCGTCAACCCTCATTATAGACGGTCTCAAGCGGCCTTTATTCCTCACGCACTCAAATGAGGCCGTTTCATTGCGTTTAAAAGTCAAAACAAGGAGTTTCTAATGTTCTATTTTTACTTCAAATAACAAGCTGAGAAACTACGGTGAGCTAAAGGCTGCATAAATCAGCTTGCTATCGTCATCATCTCGTTAGCATAATTCAGGAACATCGCTGCTCAGCGAAAATATGGCGGCGAAACGTAGGTATTTTTTGCAATATGCAACCGCAAATGTGCTTCCCTCATATGACAGTCCACGCCACAAGTTTAAAGCACGTGACACTTTTCAGAGCGGATTAGAAAGGCAATATGGCGCCGTCAGGCAAAATCAAATTTCGAGAATGAGGCCCCATGTCGCTCAACTTGGAAGAAAACGCGTGCTGCTGCCTATTTCCAGCGGCATCAACTCGATGATGATGATGGACGATGCAAAAGGCACCTGCGAACTGTGCGGCAAAATATTAAGGCACAAAGGATAAGAATACTCCAAATAACTAGAAAGTAAATATACTTTTCAAACGCAGAAATGAATGCAGTTTTTGTTTCTAGCATAAAAAAAAAAAAGGTGTCTTGTTTACACTAAAATTTTAACTTGTTTTTAGCGACCTCTCTTGGTCATTTAGTATTTTACTGCGTAGTTGCGCTAAGCTTGGACATTACTAAGACCGAAGTTTTCTTTACTACGATGTGCGTGCGTCATCAGCCCCGGTTCAACGTTCAATGTTGCGTGCTACCTTTTGCAAGCGTCTGCGTGCAAACTGGGTTCTCTGTCTCAAAAGGTCAGTATTTTGTTCTATTTGCCGTGGTAGAGCTTTATGTACAGCAAGATGGATGCTGTGTGTGCCCTTTGAGAAACCAATTGCCGCTGCGTGTGCACATTTTTTGACGATGTGTCAGCAGCACACATATCACTCGAGACGACCTCCCGTAACCGCGCGAAGAGCACGTTCGCTCGGTCTGTCTGTTGCCTCCACCTCCGTTACGACCGCGCAGGGACTTCGCGCCCCGCGAACATCGCATGAGTTATGCTCTCCCCTCGAACTTCGCTTCGGAGAAGAACCACGGGGACTCGACGCCTCGGGGAGAAGGCATTCGGAGCCGAGACGAGACGAGGCGCAGACGCGCACGAAAGCGCACCATATCCAGCCAGGCGACCCTTTGCAGATCAACCGAATCTCTTTTAAGCATTAATCAACAGTTTATTTTAACTAATCATCTGGCATCACTGCTATCATGGCGCAGCTGACAGAATCTGTAGAGTCGTCTCGCGCACGCAAAGAACCACCGGAATCCATAGTGCGCAGCAGAACAACCTCGACGAGTTCTGAGACCACCTTCGTCTGGTCACCAACGAAATCGACAGAACGCAGTGTTCTCATCGAACTGAAAGAACAGCAGCTTGCCGACGAGCTTCGAACCCGTGGACTGCCGTGCAATGGCCTTAAGGATGTTCTCGTCACACGCCTCCTGGACGACAACGTTCGCCTTCAGGCCTCGCTGGCTGCGTTCGACTCAGCTACCAGCCAGGCTGAAGCAGTAGGCGATGACAATGGAGGAGCGGACACGGAGGGACCAACGACACTCGAAATTCTGCAGGCAAGAGTTGATGAACTGGAACGGCTTGTAGCCCAACAACGTACGTCACACGCAGCTAGTGACGCAACGGTGCTACTGCATCCAGTGTCGGCACGAACGGGGCACGATACGGACTCCCAACGCAACGACGGAAGTGTCGCCCCGGCTACGGCAACGAATTAAAGGCCGGCAGACACCAATCGTGGTACATCTCCGCAGTCCTCGCGGGAGAACAACGCTCCAGCTCATGAGGGTTCGCCAAGCCTGACTGAAATCATGGGCATGTTCGCACGCACGCAACTGCAGATTATGGATGTATTGTCGAGAGTGTCACAGTTAGCTCAGCCCGTTCTAATCCAGTCAACGAACGACACCGCGTCCGCCATCCCCGAGTACGACGGCAATGCACAACAAAATGCCCAGACGTGGATATCGCAGGTGGAGCACGTTGCTGCGTTGGCACACTGGTCCCCATCACTGACGCTCGCGAGGTCAGCAAGACGGCTGCAGGGAGCCGCGAAGGATTGGCACAGCTCTTACGGTATGAGTTGCGAATCGTGGGACTCATTGAAGCAAGCCTTCGCTTCGCGTTTCGACAGGAGGCCCACGATGCAGTAATTCCTGGACCTGCAGGCTGATTGAAGACTACGCTATTCAGAGACATTGGTTGAGTACATCTATTCGAAAAATGTTCTGCTTGACAAATCTCCGTACCCGGTGGCGAACAAAGAGAATTTCGCTGATTCTCAGCGGAATCGACGACGACCCATGGGCTAATCCACTCGCTGCACAACCCTGCAGCAACGTCATTGAACTGATCGACCGCGCAACGCTGCTCGACACCAGGCGACGCAAGACAGTCAGGACGCAGTTCCGACGATCTGGTCCTGGGCGGTCTAACCAGATGAGCAGCGACGGATCAAGGGCGGCGACAGACGGGCGCAGTTATCTCTGCGAACAATCAAGGCCGCGAGAACAGAGAGAACTGATGCGGGCCACGCGAGTACATACCTGCTTCAACTGAGGGACAACGGGCCATTTTTCGAGGGTGTGCACGAGGCCGAAAATGAGAGCCACGATCGCTGCGGAACAACACCTAGCAGCCAGGTCCAATGACGCAAGCAATACCGGGGCGACAAACAGGCAAGCAAATTGTTTTCTGCTATCAACGTGAGGTAATTTCCCCATCGTCAAGAGCTTCGTCGATAACCAACCGGTGAGAGTCTGTATCGACAGCAGCTCAAACGTGTCCATCCTTAACGAGAGCTCTGTGTTCCCTAACGTTCGCCCCCGACCGTGGGCGGCCCCAGATCACATAGAAGTGCTTGACCGATGCATCAGACCGACGCGAGTGGCAACGTTGGACGTTACTGTGGGAATATCGACCGTGCGGATCAAAGAGGTCTTGATCGCGCCCTTGCCCAGTGCCATGGATCTGATTCTTGGTACAGATTGGCGCCATGCCGCGAACGTCGACGTCACGTTTCACCCTACGAATGATGTCACCCTCGTCCCCATACAGCCATCGGTGAGTGAACCGAACTTACACACTCCAGGCGCATGCAGTATGAATGCGCCTGGAGTATGCGCACCGTATATGTCGTTTATGTGCCTTTTTGTGTCCCGTTTTTTGCGCAAGTATACATAACCTTTCAAAGTATGAATCGTACTGGCGAGACGCTGTTAGCAGCCTTCAGCAACCGCACAGTCATTGAAGAAATTTCACCAGAGGTGACATCGGCTTCGTTAGATTGAACTCGAAGGGCCCGGGTCCCGACGAAGGTTTCTTTGACCTGGTTGAAGAGTCTGTATCTAAAATGACCACTGACGCGAACGCGAACGAAAGAGGCGAGCTCCGCTCAATTCTGAATCATCATCATGACGCATTCACAACGAGCACAGATGCGCTGGGGCTTTGCGCCCACGTAGAGCACGGCATTGAACTTAGGGACGACATTCCCGTCGCCACAAGGCCGTACCGATCTTGCCCCGCGGACCGACAGTTCATGAAGCAACAAGTCAATGACTACTTCACTAAGGGGATTATCCGACCAAGTGAAAGCCGGTACTGTGCTCCTACCATTGTAGTGGACCAACCACACCACCCAACCACGCCCCGACGAATGGTCCACGACTACAGAAAACTATGCCACCATCAAACCACCGTACCCAATGCTAGTGATGGAAGATGTAATCCACGACATCGACAAGGCTCGAGGTACTTCACCGTCTTCGACGTGAAGTCTGCCTTTCTCCCGGTGCGAGTAAGGCCAGACGACATCCATAAGACCGCCTTCATTACACCAGACGGAAAATGTAAGGCACCGCAGATCGTGCAAAGAGTCGTGCGCGAAACGCGTGACGGCATAAAAAGAACATGGACAATGTCGGCCAGGGAGCAGCTACGATCCCCGAAGCGCTATCACTGCTCGACGAGGCGCTGAGACGAGTCGTCGTCAACGGCTTAAAGACAGACCTTAAGGAGCGTCAATTTCAGCGAGATGACATCTCCTTTCTTGGCTATAAAATCTCCGCAGAAGGGCGAACCCTGGACGAGGCGAGAGTCGCAGCCGTCGACAAGTTAAAGCCTGAAAGCAACGTCAAGAAATTGTACTCGTTCCTGCAAATGGCCAACTATTACCGCAAAGTTCGGAGATGTGGATACACACGCCTGAGGACAGGTGCAAAATTTAGAGGGGCCGTGTCAGCAGCACACATATCCCTCGAAACGATCCAACTCTCCCGAAACCGCGCGAAGAGCACGTTCGCTCGGTCTGTCTGTTGCCTCCACCTTCGTTACGACCGCGCAGAGACTTCGCGCCCCGCGAACTCCGCGTAAGTTATGCTCTCCCCTCAAACTTCACTTCGGAGAAGAACCACGGGGACTCGACGCCTCGAGGAGAAGGCATTCGGAGCCGAGACGGGATGAAGTGCAGACGCGCACGAAGGCGCACCACATCCAGCCAGGCGACCATCTGCAGATCGACCGAATCTCTTTTAAGCATTAATAAACAGTTTGATTTTAACTCATCATCTGGCCTCACTGCTATCAGATGCTAAGGTCCCTTTATAATTTTTAAGGTAGCGACAACTGCCGCGCGCGCCACCTAGAAGGATCCTGGAGCAGACGACGCCCGTGTTAAATCGCGGCATTCGTTAGAGGCTGTCGTAGTTTTAAGTAACTTTGTTTATTTACAACAAACAATTAATGAACCAAATACAACTTCTTTAAGAGGGAGCGAGAGCTCGGAAAGAGGCATGCTCATCGATGGGGCTCCCCGTTCGTTCTGCCCGCATTCCTTTTCCCTCAAGTCGGAGGGGGTCCGCGGTCCACTTATTCCAGCATTGGCCCAGCTCCCACGGCATCCCGCAGGGGGTGTCCCGGGGAGGAGCTGTCGCCCGTCATAAATTACTGAAAGGCGCCTGCTTAGTGTCGGGCGAACACTTTGCACAAAGGGAGAGGACACATTTCGAGGGTGCAAAAAAAAGGAGAAAAACGCAAGTTTCAACATTAGTTGAAAACATATCTCCACATGCGAGACAATAAAAGCTACTGATACAAACTAGTCGCATATAAATAAAAAGAGAGTAGAGTGTTGATTTACTGGATTTTCATAAGAGTCGACGCCCTTGACAATGGACAAGAAGAAGTCGGAGCCGAAGACGACGCGTTTCCCGTGGCGTTTCGTGCTACCCCTGTCTTGGTGCTTGCTTGCGGTTAATTGCGTTTGCACTGTAGCTTGTTCTTTTTCTTGTAACGATGCAGGATACGTATAGCGGTCACTTTGTTTGTATAGCGCGTGCAAAAAAAAAAAAAAACAACGAGGCTGACAGTCACCCGGACCGAAATACTTGCGGCATTACTAGCGCTGAAAGTACTGACGGTGCGATCCTCACGGAAAATAAACAAGTCGTGTGTGCGTGTGTGGTGTATCGGTAGCTAAGTCATCGTCCCGGAAGCCGGAAGCTTCTGGGGGAGAGAAGGTCGCCCTTCTTTCCAGTGGTGACTATAAAACCAGCGCGCAATAAAGCACGAAGGCTCCTTTTCCCTGCAACCGTGTTGTCATGTTCTATCGACTGTGACAGCCGATACATGTGGAAGCGAATGCTTCAGCAGCGCTCTTGCCGCTGAGTTTGACGTGTAGTTATTATGCGATAACTAGCGATAACTTATTTGCTGGGAACTGCTGCAAGCTGGTGGTGGCATGGACTGTGCGATGTCGCCACGTAAGCTTGAATCATCCCGCTTATTGATGTGTCATGTGCGTTTTCAGTTTGCCTTTGCGCCTCCGTGAGGTGCTCAATGCAAAAGCCTCTGAATAATTAGATATTACACGAAACGCCGGCGCACTGGCCAGTTATGAGTGCGCTTTGCTTCGAATTTGTTTACTCCATCTGACGCTTCTCTTATGTAAGTTTGCAGTTCTGTCTTGTGCAAAGAAACATCGCCACTTACTGCAGCATTTTGCTTCATATCCTTGCGTGAGAAACTGTGAGCAAAGATTTCACAGCTGTGTGTAATATGCTTCGATATATGAATATATATTTTATTTCATGGACAGTAGCAGTGGCTATGCATAGTTTGTTTTCAAAAGCAGCGTAATGGAGGATTTGTTCGCATATGCAGTGCATAAAATACATGAAGTAAAAATTTTGCATAAAATAAAATTAGGAGATTCTTCCAAGTGAGCAAAAGAATATGAAATAGTACTGACACTGAGCACTAGGACATTTAAATAAGTACAAAAAATGTAAGAACATATAACGCCCACACTGTTACAGCAGTACAGAAAACCATGTATTGTGCACATCAGTCTTTGTACCAGACATTCCAAAATTAGCACAGAGGCATTGGGGGAGAAAGGAGGGGCACTACCTCAATGCAATCACAGAGCACCACCACAGGAAGTTTCATGGCGGCATAGGGTCACGTGTCCCGGATGAGCCAATCGCTGGCGTCGTTGGATGGATCAAAGCGTTTCCATACTTTAAAATTGTTGAGGGACTTTATCAGATGCGACAATGCGGCGCCACCGCTCGGCTGCTCGGCCAGCTCGGTCTACCAGGCACGTCACAAAAGTCGCGAATTGTTGTACGAGTACACGTCTGCACAAACGGCGTCTCGTTTCATCTATTTGAATCGAATGGTGAAGGTGGGATTTTATTGCCCTCAAAACGGGTGTTGCATTGCGCAAAGCCTTCGGTCTGCACCCTATGCTGCTTGTTTTGCTTACTGCGTCGCATTACCGCATCAACGTTCGCTGAATTTGCTTTAGCTGGTAATACAGGGAGGTTATTCGTTTTGTCAGTGGGAACTTTCTCATAGATATGTTCAATGCTGATGTTCTAAATGTTTAGCCTCACATTGTCTCCTTTTAGCGACAAATGAAGCGCGAGTAAAACAATGAAATTGCGAACAGGGCGAGTTTATAGAGTGCAAAGCTGTGTAGCAGTTATTTTCACTTCTCAGGTGCATTAACTTCTAAATAGTAGCAATCCCCGTTTGGATTTCTTGACTAAGCTCTTAAAGCTAGGTATTCTTACGCTAGCGTTACAGTTATCCCGTCCGTTTTCTTTTTGTAGTTCTTTGACACTGATATGTACTTTGCTTAATCGCAAAATCTTTTACCCTTTTATAATCATACCACGTACAGCTTGTCGACCTCTGCTTAAGTCATTTTGTTATCACAAGGATTTTATGAAGACCATAACATACGAATGAAGAGTGGTCGCTTTCATACAGTTCAAGATTTGCATTGTCGTGATGCCTCTACGTATGCAATCATGCGTTAATAAAGCCTAGCTTTCGATGCAGCACAACTTCACTTTTTATGCCTTTAGTGAAATCCCTCAAGCCATGCAATTCTTCTCCATGTGCTTGCCTTCACTTGAAGGCCCTTCATGTTCGGAAACGTGCCAGAAAAAGTACGCCCCGGAATGCGTTTACATGACACGTGACGAAAGACTAGGCTAACGACGATGGAGCCAGAATGATGCTATGTTAAGGTGGTACCAGTTTGACAAAGTGAAATGCCGTAACATTTCACTTACTGTAAAACTTGAAAGTAGAAACCCACATCTAGTAAAGTTGGCTGAACAGAGGTTACGGTGTCTATTTTTCTGTCTTCTCTGAGCATCGTTCTGCCTCCGTCGTCGTTGGTGTTGTTTTTCGCCCAAAATTTAGAGAAAAAATCAAATTCCCCGGCAACGGTAGCTTACTGACGTCACGAGCTTTTGTGACGTCACAAAGTTACGTGTTTGCTTTGCCGCACAGTGCGGAGGGGGCGCAAAGAAACTAAAACCTCTAGGGTGCCTCGATGCGCGCTCCCTCTGCTATGGGGAAGCCACCCTTTGAGAAGGCAAGTGCCGCCGTCCCTGTGAGTCCGCCGGCGGCCATTTTCATGCCCTTTCACGCGGCGGCGCAGCAGCTGTTACATTTACGCTCATAAGGAAAGTAAAACCGCAGCAGGCACAGGACGGAGGGTGGAGACAACTCAGGTGTTGTCTCCAGCCTCCGTCCTGTGCCTGCTGCGGTTTTACTTTCCTTATGTCTCACCAACTGGCCTACACATTTACCCTGCTAAAATTTGCGTTCACTTCGTCACTTTTTCTCTTGGTCCTGACAGGGGAGGGGGGGGGGGGGGGGGGCACTCTATAAATGGATGGAAAATGTTCCCAAAACCTAAGGAGAAACCTGCTTTAGACAGTAAAGACCAAGCGCGACAAGTGGCAGCCGACAAGCACATCGTGCATTTGAGTGAGTAACACTTCGTCCTTCCTACCCGTGGGATTCGCATTTTCGTGCTGTTGAGGCTCGTGATTAATTTTTATTAAAAGAACGCGTGGAAGGTTTTAACAGGTTTTAATCCAATATTAAGGATCGCTGAGAATGAGCAACTTGTTGCGCGGGGATTGTGGACAGCAATTGTGGGAAAATTGGACTACTGACAGAAGGAACATTGCTGCGAGCAAAGATCCGGGCCTGCTGAAGAAACATAGGAACGTTGTCATTCACTTAACGAGTTGGGCTGCAGGAAAGGAGGTTGTTTTACCATTTTTTCGAGAATGAGAATTTTTGACGGAAAAAGTTAGAGACCCTTTTTGGTGCGCCTGGTTTTCTGACTCACTGACTGCGTTTGAGCTTGAAACAATGAGCATCAAATCTCTTCACAAGAGCGGACACCATTTCCCCATTTCCCGTCATGATAGCATTCAGGCAAACAGAAAAACTTATGGGGCACCTAAGCAATCCTTATGTTTGAATTCAAGGGCGCTATTTATCGATGAGTGTAGTTTTACGGTGAAATGCTGCTGCAATGTTTACTGCAGCTGTGGTATTTTTGTGAGTCTTCGAATGTTGCCACTTGTAAGGTCGTGATCAAACAAGACGATAATTGGTATATATTGATGACTGCGATGCCGCAGCAGTTTTACACACACGCACACACACTGTTTTTTACCATTTATTGTACATGGCTTGGTATAAAATAATGAAAATAAGTGTTTTATTTATTGTGTCATACTTGATTTTGCCAACAAAAGCTAGAGTGAAACGCAATGCTAATGTGATTGAACCTTGCACATTAATTTGCAGGCTCACTTTGAACCCAGCAGTTTGAACCAGCAGTCTGTTGCAGGAATTGCCTCGAGAGCGTGTTCTCAGTGGTTCGGCTGAGAAAATCTGTGCCCAGTGCGTACGACATGAAATGCACTCTGAGGCCTGTAAGCGTCAGAGAAATTTCTTTTTACCTCAGGAACAACAAGCTACGAACTTGACGACCGCAAATACTTGATAGACCTTCTCTCCCAGGCGAACAAAGAAAGGGCAGATGTTGAAGCTCATGAGGTGACTGAATCAGAAAATCTGTTCATTGAAGAGCTGTCAACAACAAATTGCGGCGTCCACACTGCATGGGAGGCTTCATTTTTAAAAGAATCTTACCGTCTATCAGCTGCCAGCAATGCAAGGGTGCGCTGCTGGGATATGCTATGCCTGTGACTACCCTGAAGAAATAAGTGTCAGAAGGTAACGACCTAATTTATCCCAGTAATGACGTGATGCACATGCTGCTCAAATTACTCAGGTTGTTTTGCATTGACCCCATATATTGAAGACAAGGACGGTCTTTGCAAACATGCCTTCAAAATACCCTGAAAGATTTTTGAATTGCAGATAAGCACCTTTCATGCTTACAAGCACTATTATTCCTTGCTTGATTTCAACTAACCTCTGAACGGAGCAGTTGGTCATTACTTTCTCTTAAAAACGCCGCCTTCAGTGTGAGCTTAAATATTCTATTGTCGTTAGTTTGACTTATGAATACCATCAATATTTCGACTCTATTCAAGAATAAACGAATGTATTTGACTGCGTCTAAAGCATTCCTTTTCGTTTAATAAATATTCAACAGTCCCACTGGGTGCTAATTAGTCGACTACACACGCATGAAAAATTAGGGGGACACTTTAACTACGCCGTTAAGGTTAAGAGGTAAGAGCGTTTCAAACACGTGGGCAATACTGTTTCAAGTTTATTTTTCTTTTTTTATATTTCATACACGATTACTAAGCATCAGCAACATTGCCTTTCCATTGTTTGACACAACTGAGCGCATGCTTCTTTTTTTTTTTCGAATGCTAAATTGATGAATTGCACTCAAATTTTTCTTAATTGCCATCATCAATTTATCAAACATTGTCTTTTCTTTGAGCATTTTGGCATCTCTAAAATTCCATTTACCATTTTTTTTTCATTCCTGTAATTCATCCGTTTACAGTGAATTCATAAATATCGGCATCGCCTATACCCACATCAGTCAATCATCAATTACTAGAGCCACAAAATAGAGGCGCACTGTAGAATGCTTCTTTTAACTAAACCGTGGAATCCTCGCAGTTAAACTTTCACACAGACATGGCATTTTGTCGTTAGTCTTTTTTAATATCAAATTTGTTATGGATACTTGCCTGATTCAATCAATAAGCCGGATGTTCTTACTATATGCGGCGGCGGCGAAGCAAAAGCATCGCCCCAACGCTAACACCAGAGGCGACATCTCATGCTGTTTCCCCCAACTCTGTCAAAACAAAGCAAGAGGCAATGAAAGATTGTTGCACACGATAGCGCCACCAGTATTGTCGTTGGGGTAATGGTTTCTTTTTCTTCGCCGCCGCCGCCGCATACGGTAAGAGCATCCGGCTTCTTTTGATCCCAAAGAAATTTGTTATTAAAAAACACTAACAACAAAATGCCATATCTGTGCGAAATGTGAACTACCAGGTTTTCGCGGTTTAGTTGGGCAACACGCTTTACGTGCGCGCCGCGTGTAGCAGACGACGCGCCCGGCAAGGAGCAAGAGTCACGGAGCTGTGAAACTGAGTTCTAGTAACGTTGGTGTGGAGTACACACCAAATGGTGTAAAACGAAAGCTGGAAAGGTTGCAAAGCGTTCCAATGCGTTCTCAATATCAACGCTCTGATTCGGTCACAGAAATGCTAAAGCAGAGTCAGTTAAAATCGCTAGAATTAAGAAGACAGAAATTGAAACTTTTTTCTGATAATGAATTATAAATTAAACAATAATAAACAACTTTTATACCTCCTCTGAAGCGTTTCCCTCGAAAAAATTACAGTATGGTATTACAGCCTATTATTATACGTACTGTCTATCGCTACTTTTTTCCCGGTGCAGTAGAAATCTGAAATCAACTACCAGGCGACGTTGTGGACCAAACAGATGTAGAAAAATTTGAGTTAAGTTTGAACACGTTCCTGGAGGATTGCTGTGCAAATCAGTAATTCTGTTTTATTCAGTGTACTTAAGTGAAGAGAACTGACCTTATATGTATATGCTTAGCGAGCAAGTAAAATTTCTCGAAAAACGGGACTGAAGGAACACACAGGCACAAACAAGGCGCCTGTTTTATTTCCTTCAGTTGCAGTTTTCGTGCGATTTCACTCGTTCGCTTAACATGAACCAACTAGCCCTTCAAAGTGTCTTACTTCTGCATATGTTTCCCTTCCTGTAATGGCCCTCATACCGAGGGTTAACAGTATAAATAAATAAATAATGTTTGCCGCTACAACACGGTTGCATTATTGAACAATTCTTTGAATGTCTATCGACTATTACGAATGTTGTTCACTATTTCTCTATTATTGGTTGCTAAAACGTTTTCGGGTGCAGGTGCTACTGGCGCAGTGCCGGCTTTTACTTCCTCACATTGTTTACTCTGTTCACAGTGTCGTCATAGAAACTCCACAGATGTCCATTCTCCCCGCCTTCAGCTGCGTATACTCTATACGCGACGGGCTTTTTGAGATGAATGCTTGTGCAGTGCAGGACACCGGCCGCTCCCACTTCAGTCCTGTCCAGCTGCATTCGGCTTTCTCAGCATGCCTTCTGTTAATGCACTGTATGGCTATGTTTGCGGTTTCGTGTCATCACGAGCTTGTACGCACGATTACGTTCGAATAAATGAGTTTGTAAGAAAAAGAATGGAGCATCAAAACATCTCGTGTGGGAAAACGGGAGGTGCATGTGGATTAATTACTTAATCAGTCAATTAAGTCAGTAGGACGTCGAAATAGCCTGGAAGTATAATGTCAACTTCCAAAAGTGGTAACGTGGCACACGACTTCCGGTGACGCAGGCCGCACTTCCCTGGCGGGAAATTTAAAATGTTCGAAATGTGAATGAGCTGGAAAGACCAATATTTGAGCGCACAAATAGGTGGCAATGGTTAGAAAGTGTGTGAAGACAGGTAATAAACCAACTGCAGCCTGAAAAATTCGGAAAGCACAGCCGAATATGAAGTGGAGAAATGCGAAAGCCTCAGCGTTGCTGCTGCAAACGGTGCACAGAGCGTCCCTTGATTAACAGAGCTAGCGTGCAGTTGAATACATCAAAGTTTTGTTTACCGCAGTATCTGTCACTCGTGGAATCCCGCTGACACATCTCGCGGACAACACCGCAACGTTCAGACTTAAGCATTTCTCCAGTGCATATTCCGTACTGATCTCGGAAAAATTTTTAATCCGGTATCACTTCTTCGACGCAGCGTCTTCTCTCGCGAAGTCTGGGCGTACGCGGCGTGGTGCGCAAGCGGCGGGAGCTGTTCCTGGTCGGCCAGACCCGAGTGCACGTGGACGCCGTGCAGGGGCTCGGAGACTTCGTCGAGCTCGAGGTGGGTCGCCTCGCATGAAGCGATGCTGTGGAAAGCCATTCCTTAAGCAGCTGTGAATCGGTTGCCGGGACGAGAGCGCATATTGTAACGGAATCGCACGACACCGCGCTGGACACCAACTTAGTAGGCATCGGCTTGGTCGATGTAAGCGATAAGCATAGATGCTGCGTTTTCATTTCTCGAAGAGTTCTGTACACAACTGAGCTACAAGATCTTCCAGGCACAATTCTGATGAGAAGTGTGCCTCTGCATTCTGCAAGAGGTCAGGAAACATTGGTTCGATAGGCGCTAGGTACACGGGCACGCAAAATGGGCAGTCGGTGAGGGCTGGCCTTTTACCATGTGAATCTTGTAGGCGCAAAGTCTATCGCTCAAGTCAGTCGCTAGGGTCACGGACATTAAGGTGAAAGCCTTTAATATCTCATCGTTGTCAGTAAAAGTGTCACGCTTTTGTCATTGAATTAGCCTGCCATGACATTTGAATTGACGTTACTCCTATGCCACGGGCAGGAGCTGCCAACTTGGGTCGCTCCTTTCATATGGGAGAGTGACATCAGAATCAGCCTGCCAGAACCATTTGCATTCTCGTTACCCCTACGACACGCAGGCACGTTCATACGGCTTGGTTAAAACGTTACTTTATATATGAGCTGGTTTGCGCTCTCGCGTCATACCCTTAAAGGATGAGCTTAAGTGTCCCCAATAATGTAGCGCCTTACACTGATAGGCCTTACACTGATAGGAGGCGTTAGTATAGCAGGCATCAGCGGCATTTGAAATTCATTTACAAGATAGAAAAGGCGCGTTATCTGTCACAATTATCCGCGTGCACATGTACCATGCCGTAAAGGAATTGTGAAACAGTATTCACCCTCTTTACTCGAAGCATCATTCACCGCCACATTCGCTACAAATGCGTTACGGCACTCAGGCTATCGCCTTTCACCGCTTTAATCACTGAAGTGTCTCGTAATTCTTATAAGTCATCATAACGAAGGATGCTCCGCGACGAGAGTAAAACATTTCCAGGGAGGTAAGAGCGAAATATCGGCAAAAACGACTGCAAAGTACTCTTGTTCACTTACCACGTACTTGCGCTCTGAGTTTCTCAACGAACGACTGGCATACGCGACACATGCTGATCGGAGCCCCTGTATGAACACAGCGCCAAATCCAATGACGCTGGTGTGCTATGAATTTGTGATTAGAGCAGGACAGAAGTGAACTTCAGACAGTAGAAGGCAGCTTCACAGTAAGGGTCCACTTTAATGTTGCGTCTTTATGCAAAATAAATTTAAACACGAGTCACTGAAGCCGCCCATATACTTCAGGATTTCTGTATTACGCCGCGTTGAAGAATTCCACATTCTTGTTCATCAATTAGTTTATATATGCGTTCCGTAGTGACACACAGTGGAGCAGGTCCGGTGTCAATTGTGCGTTGAAATCAAGCTGCTGGAAGCGATGTTTGATGGTCCCTTAAGAAGTCGAAAACATTCACAGGCTCCCAAGACTGTTGCTTCGGCTTGAGACGCTCGCTTCCGGAGGGAGACGTGTTGATCGTGGCGTCTGCAGAGGAGTGTATCGCCCCGCCACGTAAACTGAGATACTGTCCTCAAAATAGGAGAGCTTCATGCCACGAGGCGACAAGGCTGGCTTAGTAGTTCCCCGTCAAGGTCAGTGTGGTCCCTGTTAACCTGCATTATGCAACTGGTCGGGATGGGTTCCACCAGGCCGACGAAAATATGGCAGAAAAGCCAGTATAGAGCCGACGAACACTGCAGCTACAACCGAGTCCTCTGACACCGAAAAGCCGGCAAAATCAGAAGAGGAACCTTCCACAAGAGCAAAAGAGCAGACATTGATGCTGAGTTGAGGGAAGTCCCGCCACTACGACAGTCATAAGTTTCACCGTACTCTTGCAAAACGTCGATGCCCATGGTCACACCATGCGTAGAGCGAGACAAATTCTTTTTGAAACTCTTGACCACCGCTATCCACATTAGATGAGCACACACACACCAAAGGGAACCAAGGAATTGCCACCAACGCCGCAAAATAACACCCCCTAATCCCCATTAAGAAAGAACTTTCTGCACCAAAGCATTCTTGAACGTCAAGCTCATAACAGATCCAAGAATCAAATCAAATCAAATTTATTTCACATCCATACATGATGTAAGCGGCACAGACAAAAAGCTGAGAAGCAATCGGCCTGAGAAAGGTCTGTGCTCCTTCCGAAGATTGCATACCTAATTGTACAAACTCACAAACTGAGGGAAGGCATCAGAGACCAAGTGAATTTAACAAGGATGGAAATGTGTAGGATAGTAGTATAAGTACTATAATTCGTGCGTGCGTGTGGTACGAACCAGGTTGCAGTATGACGAGTGTCGCGATGTTTTGTGTTTTAGGACAGGGTTGAAAAATGTCCAATAAAGTGGCTGTGCAGTTCGATGGACGACACTTCACAGAGGGTTTCTGCGTGGCCGCCCCTCGACCAGGCCACGGGGACCAAGCCACCGCATGACAAGTATATATACAGACGCTGAGTATCTCACGCAAGCGCCCGGCATTACAAACGTACTCGTCCACTTGTTAAGATAGCTACTATCACACAAGTAGCGATAATGCCTCCTCGCTTTTGTTCTGTATGGTATCGCTGCAAGAGAAATTCATTGTAAAGCAATTTTACAGGACAGATGTCAAGTTTCTTGAGAAGGGGTTCAGTGTGTGCATCATATTCTGAGTTGCAAATAGCACGCCTTTTTTTTTTTTTGCAGTAAAGAAAGTTTAGTGATATTTGACATCGTACCCCAGACTAGGTGGCAATATTTTAGAGCTGAGTAGGGCTGGTTGGTTCCTGTTGGACGCAACAGCAAAAATAGCGCTTACAGACTGGCGAGAAGGAACACAGCGGATTCGTTTGTCTGTTCCTTTTCGCCCTGTCTCTTAACGCTCTTTTCGTCGTTCTGTCCATCATAACAGGTACTGATACGATGTGTTGAGGTAGGAACAGTAATCGAGATCCCATGACCATTTTCTTGTTTTCAAACATACTTTTGTGTGTTGTGTAAATGCCTCGGCACAACGGAATGAACCTTAGTTTTTCAAAATATGCCATACTTCCCTCGAAAAAAAAAACATATATCACTATAGGTGGAAAACGCTGTTTTTGCCATTTCAAAAAGTTGCAAGTTTGGAGCCCTGCTGCTTGCGTATTAAACTTTCGTCGGCTATTATTCATTATTCAATAAATCTATGCCTCTTTTATTTTTGAAACAGCTATTAAAACATTTTTTTTTTTGCAGTCCTTTAGCTAAACATTGGCAGGGGCTTAGCTCTGCTACACTAGGATATACATAGCGAGGTATGTTTCCCTGGCTAAGCTTGTGGTCATTCATGTTTAGCAATGAGAGACATTGGGCATGCACATCTTTTATTCATTTTGCTTGACAGGTACGAAGACGGCCGATAATCTGTGAAGTAGCATACAGCGGTCTCAATTTCGTCTATACAGTAGACTAAGTAGACTCTCTGGCATACAAGGTCTAGTTCCTCATTGTGTAGTCTGGGCGGGAGGGCCCGAAGCTATATTAAAGTCAGTCTTATTTCATACACTGACTAGGAGAGTCCTGCGTCCTCGCCACATAAAGTCGCATACAACTGTGATACCGTGCCTTAGGCTGGTACACACGTAGAAACCACATCAATCGTCTGGATGCCCATTCATCTCTGCCAGTTATACGCAACGCTGAGTGCGCGGTTCAGGTGATATAGCGGCGTACGGCGCACCTCGCCATTGTCATATAGGAAGGGGAATTGGCACCCGAAAGTGCCGCGTCCCAGGATCGCACGTAATCCATCAGCCTATCATCACTCATCCGACGCCCCCGGCAAGGCCCTCTCTCCCTCCATGATGGGGGGAGAGTTTTTTGTTTTGGGGCGAAGGTCCTACCCGGACAAGGGCCGCAACGGGCCAGGAAGGCGGTCACCGTCACGGCGCTTCCGCCGAGGAGCTCAGTTCCGCGCAGTCGCACTGGCCTGGAAGGCCCCTCCGCATAGCACACATGGCGCAACACTGACGCCCTTGGTCTCGCACAGCGGTGATGGTGTCCGCTCATTCCGCCGCTTCGCCTTCGTGGCGGCTCCTGATTTTGCTGAGTTGCCCGCAGAAGCGGTGCGATGACGAACTCGTCCTGTACCTGTACTCACCTATGGCGCTGAAACGTGGAGGCTAACCAACAGAGTTCTACTTAAGTTGAGGACAACCCAGAGGGCTATGGAGCGAAAAATGGTAGGGGTAACATTAAGAGATAGGAAGCGTGCAGAGTGGGTCAGAGAAATAACTCAAGTTACCAACATTCTAGTGGAAATTAAGAAGAAGAAATGGACGTGGCAGGACATGTAGTGCGAAGAGAGGATAACCGATGGTCGCTTAGGGTAACAAACTGGATTCCAAGGGAAGGAAAGCGTAGCAGGGGGCGGCAGAAAGTTAGGTGGGCGGATGAGATTAAGAAGTTCCCAGGGGTCAAGTGGATGCAGTTAGCACAGAACCGGGTTAGGTGGAGAAATATGGGAGAGGCCTTCGCCCTGCAGTGGGTATAGTCGTGCTGATGATGATGATGATGACGACGAACTCGTGGCAGTGGTCTGCCTCGCTTCCTCCGGGTGACGGGAGTGAACTCCTCGTCCTCGGATTGGTCGAGGCTGCCGCTTGTCTGCCTCTCTGATTGGTCGGCTGCGTCTTGCGAAGGCGCCGCGTGCTACCTCTGGTTACCGCGGTATCGGCGCATATGTGCATAACTGCTCATCCGCGTGAAATCACACGCCGCTCCGACAGTAGAACGGGCGTTCGGTAGCGTCGACGGCGAAGCGCACTACACACCTGCTGCTCCTCTTCGGTTGCCGTGGTAACCGTGGTAACGGTGCTTGCCCACAAGTGGCCTCTCCCTACCACCGTGAAATGCTCGACTGGTAGCCGAGTGTAGCTCTCGCTAGAAAAATCACACAGGAGCGACGCGATGCTAGAAAGATCATTGCCAACCTTAAGTTATGGCGTGATACGTTGCGTTGTTGTCACTAAAACTTTTTATTATGCAAGATATCTACTTAAATTAAGGCAAGCTTTCCATCTAGACCACTAGCTGTTTTCTCGACATTATCATCATCATCTTCATCCGTACTGCACCCACAGGCACTATACCACTGCAGAGCGAAAGCATCTGCCATTTTCTTACAATCTTACACCGTGCAATAGACCGATCGCACCGACCAGTTTCACGACGCCATCGCTCTCGCGATGCATGCTGGTACATGTAGTCAACCGGCCGCTCCAGCCGCCCGGAGAGCCTGCGCGCCGTGTTTCCGAATGATTTTTAGCTCGTGTGTCTGCCGTAGTGCATTGGAAAAATTCACCTGTCTCATTTCTGGGCGCTATAACAGTACATGGTACGTATATTACTCCAGATTTATGTATTTAGGCAATAGCTTATACAGCCCGAAAAGCTGTCGGCGTTGTTGTCAGAGCTTCGGGTAAATACGGCTCTGGTTGTAGTTGTAGAAGTAATAGTTGTCGGCGCAGCATATAGGAAATAAGGAGGACTGTGTAAAAATCCGTGTCATGGTAATTTGTCCTTTTACTGATTGATAATTGATTGGTGTTTGATAGGCGACGATGAGCTATGAAATCAATGTAATTAATCGAATAAATAAAGAAATAAGAAAAATTGGAAAATGTGTGGTTCAACCTCAAAACGCTCACAATGAAAAGTCAATTTGCTGATGCTAGCTTAGAAAATGTAGTGTAATTTGCCACTTAATTAGTTGAAATAACTGAAAAATTAAAACCCGTGTGTGTCCTATTATCTGAATGAGAAGCCAGTGCTAGAGGTTTTTAGGAAAATTTAGAATGTGTAGTTAAATTGAAAGAAAAATGAAAAATAAAAAATAGGGCTTCAAAGCTGTCAAAATTGTCACAATGAAAAGTCAATGCTTGATCATGTGAATTAGAAAAATTTGGTGTGTAATTGATGAAATAATTTTTTAACAATTAAAAAAGTAATTGAAAAAAAACGAGGTTCTAAGGTGCTAAAAGTTTAGATCAAAAAGGCAATGCCTGATGATTGTAAGAAAGAAAACTTAGAGTGTGTAATTGCTCAATTAAGTAATTGCAATATTTCAAAAATTAAGAACTAGAAAAAGGGAGTTGAAAGGTGTCAAAATGCTCGGAATGAAAAGCCAATGCGTGATTATACCAATTAAGAAATTTTAAAGTCTGTAATTGGTTAATTAACTGAAAATTTAAAAAGTAAAAATCCGAAAAAGGGGGTTAAAAGGTGTTAAAATGCCCGGGTACGAAAACTATATGCTAGACGGTGCTAAATAAGAAAGTTTAGAGAGCGTAATTGATCAAATAATTAAAATAATTGAAAACATTGTGTTATCAGAAAATGCAGTTCAAAGGTGTCAAAATCAGTTAGATGCACTCTTTCATTTTATACAATCAAGAAAATTTTAGTTGGTCGCCTATTAACTAATTTTATCAGTATCATCATCAAGCATTTATTTTTCATTACGTGTATTTGACCCCTCTTCATAATGTTTCAGGTTTTCCTTTGTTTGGAATAAATAATTGGTCAGTTTCACCTCCTATATTTTTTTTTACTTTTCGTTTTTTGCAAGTCAGCACCTTCGAACCCCATTTTTCTTTTTTGTTATTTCAATTATTTGATTAATTAGGCACTTTAAATTTTCTTTATTAGATAATCAAGCATTGGCTTTTCATTTGATCATTTTGACACCTTTGAAACCTCTTTTCCAATTTTTCACTTGTTTAAATTAGTCCACCGAATTAATTGATCAATTACATAGGTAATCTAAATTTTCGATTAGCATCATCATGCATCGGCTTTTCATTCCGAGCATTTTGACACCGTTGAACCACCATTTAACCAATTCATTCATTTTTATTTTTTAAATTGATAAATTAATTACAACACTTTCTTTACCTCGCCATCGCCGACCACACGCTAATAAACCATCAATCACCAGAGACACAAATTACAATGATACGATTTTTGCACGCAGCCCTCGATTATTTCCGACAAGCTCTTCCCAACTGAACAAGTCTACTCGTAAAAAAAAATTAAGGCCCTTAGAACACTTGCTTTGCATGTAACAGTCACTGTAAATTTGTGAAATATGACAACGATTTTTTCTCGACAGTGAGGTGTGCGTTGATTTCCTATCAAGCGGAGATTTCAATAGTGCTGTCGCATGTGCGCGCGGCGTAATTCCGTCTCCTCAACGGTGGGGTCCCGCAACTTCTTTCTCCTCACTGGTTGCCTCTCAGCATGTTAAAAGGCGATTGTTACAGAGAGGCGTCTCTGAACGCAACGACTATCGACATCTCAACAAGATTACAAGGAAGAATGTTTACCCGTTTCCGCGAATAGACGATGCCTTGAATTGTTTACATGGAGCCTCCATCGACTTTCGAAGCGGCTAATTGCAAATCTCTATTGACAAACAAGGCCGCGAGAAGACAGCTTTAGTCACACCCGATGGACTTTACCAATTTAAGGTTATGCTTTTTGGAATTTGTACTGCCCCTGCCAAGTTTGAACGGATAATGGACTCCTTACTCCGCGGCTTCAAATGGACGACTTGTCTATGTTACTTGGATGGCGTGATTGTCTTCTCGCCCTCGTTTGAAAGCCACCTCCGTCGCCTTTCTTCCATCTTGGCACTTTTCCGCCATGCCGGACTTCAACTGAACTCAAAGAAGTGCAGTTTTGGTCGCCGTGAACTTAAAGTGCCTGGCCACTTGGTGAATGACACCGGCGTGCAACCCCATCCTGGCAAAGTTCGCGCTGTCAGTGTTTTTCCATCTCCCCGTTCACTCCGTGATGTCCGCAGTTTTATAGGACTGTGCTCTTATTTTAGCCGGTTCGTCCTAAACTTTGCCGCCGTTGCTCGCTCTCTGACCAATATGCTGAAGAAAGGCATTCCTTTCTCTTGGGGACCAGAGCAGGCTACAGCATTCTCCACCCTCATCGCCATTCTCACCAATCCTCCTGTGTTGACCCGTTTCAACCCGTCTGCCCCGACGGAACTTCGCACCGACGCCCGTGGCCACGGGATTGGTGCTATTTTGCACAGCGACAACGCGGACAACACTGCGTGATTGCCTACGCCAGTCGTCTCCTGTCTTTTGCGGGACAAAACCTTTCTATTACGGAACTGGAGTACCTTGTAATCGTTTTGAGTCATTGGAAAATTCCGACCCTACATGTTTGGCCAACCCTTCACTGTTATTACCACCGTCAGGCCTTATGTTTGCTCTTTTCCCTCAAGGACCCTGCAGGCCGCCTCGGCCGCTGGGCACTGCGCTTGCAAGAGTATACCTTTTCCGTTGCCCACAAATCTGGTCGGCGCCACCAGGATGCAGACTGTCCCGTTATACCGTCGATCCCCCTTCCCCTACAGACCATGAGTCGGACCCCTGTTTTTTCTCTATATCCGACTTTTCCCACATCGCCAACGAACAGCGGTTGGACCCAACCCTCAGTTCTTTCATCGACCGCCTCCGCGCAGACAGCCGTGACTCTTCCCTCGCCCTGTTCTTCCTTCATGGGAATACGCTATACCGCCACAACGTGCAGCCTGATGGCGCTGAGCACTTGCTGGTCGTTCCCCAACACCTTCGCTCTGCCGTTCTCGAACAAATGCACGATGCCCCTACAGCTGGCCATCTTGGCCTCTCACGCACACACGACCGCGTGCGCCGGCATTTCTTCTGGCCTGGACTCTACCGCTCCGTCCAATGTTATGTAGCCGCTTGCGACCTCCGTCAGCGCCAGAAGAAACCCCCTGTACTGCCTCCTGGACGCCTGCAGCCGATTGCTATCCCGACTGAGTCGTTTCCTCGCGTTGGCCTTGACCTCCTAGGGCCCCTCCCGGTGTTCTCGTCAGGAAACTAATGGATCACTGTGGCCAACGAATATGCCACGCGGTACGTGATCACTCGCGCCATTCGAACTAGCTGCGCCACTAACATTGCTGACTTCCTTTTGTACGACGTCATACTTCACCATGGTGCTCCCCGTCAACTACTTACTGACCATGGCCACTGTTTTCTTTCCCGATTTGTTGAAATACTTCGTTCTTGCTCCGTTTGGCACAAGCTCACCACGGCGTATCACCCTCTGAAGAACGGCCTTACGGTACGTCTTAACCGCACACTCACCGACATGCTCGCCATATATGTATTCGACAGTCACCGAGACTGGGACATTAGTCTGCCATTTGTCAGTTTTGCATATAACTCTTCGCGCCATGAAACTCTTGGGTACTCTCCATTCTATCTTCTCTTTGGAACAGACCCCTTACTGCCCTTCTACACTTTGCTTCCCGCTGCAGGCCCCGTCACAACTTATGCCTACGATACCATCGCTCGAGCCGATGCTGCTCGCCAGATTGCTCGTCACAAGCTCTCCCTCTCTCAAGAATCTCAAAAACGCCGCTACGACGTTCACCACTCTGATCTTGAATATCCTCCCAGATCTCTGGTGTTGCTGTGGCTTTCGTGCCGTCGTGCGGGTTGTGTGAAAAAACTTCTGCCGCATTACCCAATCCTTATCGTGTACTATGCCCAGTGACCGACCCAACCTATGATATTACACCGCTCCGCCCAAAGTCACCGTCCGCTACACCCACTTCCGAAACCGTACATGTGGCCCGCCTCAAGCCCCCCTCCACACCGCACACCTAATAAGCACGGGACGTTGCCTTTTGCCGAGGTGGATAGCGTTACCGGGAAACGCGTGACCGAAGTGGTGTGCTCACAGACAACGACGACGACTGGGGACGACGAAGTGTTCTGAAAGACGAGGACGCTGACAAAGTGGATGCTGCACGGCTCCTGAAGTCTTTGCGCTGAGTTCTGCCCATCGCAGCGCCAATTACATTAAATACATCCCCGTAACAAAATGCTTGTAGATAATGTGATTTAAAACTTTAGAGGAATGAGATGTTAAAGAAATGGGCCTATAATTAGTTGTATTGTGTTTGTCACCAGCCTTGAATAAATGAACAACTTGAGGCAATTTCCAGGATGAGGAAACTGTTGAGGTTGCGAGGGACTTGCTAAATATGACAGTAAGGTAACAACAGGTCCATAATAAGTGCCGTACCAGAAATACATTCGGGATGCTGTCCGGCCCAGCAAACTTCTTAATGTCGAGTTTCAATATTGAGTTTAAAATGGCTTCCTCGGAAATGTTAATATTATTGACAGACACGTCGCTACGAGCGATGGTAACTGGCTGGAGGTTATTGTCATTACGAGAAAATACTGAGTGCAAATACTCATTTAATGGATTTGATATGACAAATGGACAATTAGTAAAATTATTATTAATCACCATTGAAGTAGCTGTAGGCTCCCTTGGTAAAGCCGACGACAAGAATTTACGTCGGTTAGTTTTCAGCGGGTCTTATAGCTGCACATGAAAGAAGAAATCATTAGCAGAGTTGATTTTGAGTCGAAGCCGCTTTTGACTTTGTTGAAACGTGGTACGGCGGCCTGACTTTTTGAGCGCCTGCTACGCCTTAGCTGTGTACACGTCGTGTTTGATGTAAGATATCACGCGTCATCCGGGGAAGATTTATGTTGTTTTTTTTCTTTGTCTTAAGAAGAACGAAATGTTGAATACATTGCTTAACCAAGGATTCAAAATTACTCACCAATGCGTTCACATCGCAAGTGGAACTCATCGCAACAAATTCTTCAAATTCATCAGTCAGAGTGCCTGTTATTTGAATGTCATCAGCGCGACTGAAATTAAGAAGTTTACGAAAACCCTATCATGTTTAGTAACAGAGAAATTCAAGGAGACAACAACAGCCCGATGGTCTGAGGTTCCCTCAATGGCGTCGCTACTGTAGCCCTTTGCAGTAATGTTAGAACAAACGAAAACCAGATCAAGCAGATCGTCGTATCTTGTAGGTTTATTGGTGATCTGGATCAGATCGAACAAGAGGGAAAAGGTTATAAGTTCTCTATTTATGACGATTTCTTTCACAAGTGTTAAATTAGCCCAGTCATTGCTTGGAGCATTAAAATCACCCATACAAATGTGTTTGCAAGCCTTTAGTTGATCCTCGTTAAAGGGACACTAAAGACACCCAAAAATTCTATCAAAGTCTAATAAACGGCATTTCGTGACACTGATGCCGCACATCCGCCAGCAAAAAATTGAATTACTGCTGAGATATTGTGATAAGAAGTTGAGGTTTTTTTTTTGTTGTTGTTTCCGCCGGTCGAATTCAAACTTTTTTCTCCTACTACGTAAATAGGGTAGAATGAAGCACACTATGACACAAGAGGAGAGTCTGTGATTGCTGGCGTGCGGAGAGCGCAAGTTGAGCCAGCACGGCCCGCGGCGTCGACCGTTTAGCATCCCTCAGGGGCCAACATGGCAACAGCGTACTCGCAATCGACTATCGGCTCACAATATGTGACGGCCACAGCCGAAATAAATAAAACGATGAAGAGAGTAATTTACCGAGCCCATGAAAGAACAAAAACATAGAGCACTTGTAATGCATAATACTTTACGTGTTTCTCGAGCTTTTGCGCTCCTTCTTGCACTGCGTATAAACAAACCGAGCCCTCGGTCATCGCGACCTTCCCGAAATGTTTGCATACAATTAAGATTTAGTTACCAGCAAAATAGTTTCTTCGCTGCTGCGCTTGCCAGTTTTGAAGCTTCGTCGCACTTTTTTTTTTCTTGAAGGTTCGTGCTAAAGCTCCGTGTTCAGCGAAAATTACGCCCACGGTAGCAGAACATGACCGAAGAGCCGGCGCTCCTAAATTTGCCAGCGCTGTGAAATTCCGCATGTTAAAGTGGTTCCAGTGCTCAATATAGCGCTCATAGGCATCCAGAACTTTAGTTGAAAGTCGTGAGAGCAGGCAGCATGCTCCGATGGTCAAGAAGTTGTAATTTTTAGACCGGCAGCAATGTCCTCTACACCTTGAAACATAAAGTTCCATTACAAATGAGAAATATTTCCCGGCTTTCTATGTCAGTATAATTAACAGTGCAGCCATCCGTGGTTTCTCGGTGGCTCAATGTGAAGTTAAGATTTTAGCCTACGCGGACGATATCGCCCTCTTTTGTTCTGACAAAAAGAGTGTGCTTGAGGCTTTACACTTGACTGAACAGTTCTGCGATGTATCAGGCGCGGCCCTTAATTTAGATTAATCCAAAGGTTTTTGGTTGGGACACTGGGACACTAGACCAAGCCAGTTTGGAGGCATATGCTGGGACTGTAGTCCTCTTCAGTACCTAGGGATTCCGCTGCACCAAGTTCGTAACAGCGCAGCCTACTGGGACTCACAAATCGTACCTATGCGGCGACAAACGCAGGCTTGGATGGGTAAGGAACTCTCAGTGTTTGCTAGGGCACAGATCTGTAACATATTTTTGTTTGCAAATCTTGCGTATGTCCTTCAAGTCCTGCATTGTGCGAGGAGGAAAGTACAAGTTATACACAGAATATTTGCAACATTTGTGTGGCGCTCTCAATGGGAGCCTATGCGGCGTGACAACTTGTTTCTTCGCTTAGAGTCTGGTGGAGTGGGCCTTGTTCACTTGTTTGTGCATCAACTTGTTTCCCGTTTTTTTTCTTTTTCAAATCGGCAAACCATCCGTTTCTTATAATTGTGCTCATTAGGCGTCTTAGTCCACATTTTCCTTACTTATTCGCACCAACTGGGCAAGCTCGGGAGGGGAATTTATGGGGATTCCTTAAGGAGGTTGCTGACACTTTCAATTTTCTCACTGTGCGTTTCTCTGTATATTCCGTACAGCGTTGTATCGGCAGCCTTACCTGGAGTTTTTGGACACCACTGTTCTAAAGCGTGTTAGGCAAATGTGCATTCAGGCAGCTGCAAAAACGTTCTTTTTCAAATTAAACACAGCGACGTTGCCTGTCAAGACATTTCTTTACAATAAGGAGATGTTTGTGCCCTGGTCGGTAAATTGTCGTCTCTGTAACGTGCCTGAGACAATTGATCATTGCTTTATTCTGTGCCGTGATGCTATGTTCTTTTGGGACATACTACAAAGAATTCTTAAAAAAGGACATTGAAATTACGCCTTATACAATTAGATCTTTGCCTCCTGACAAAAACTCTCTCGTGCCTTACGATCTATTTGTGTTGATGGGTCTGTTCAGCCTTTGGAAAAGCCGCATGAACGACAGGCATGCAGAGCCACCAAGATCGTCCAAATCCGTGTTTCGGGAGCAGTGTGCTTTGGTGAGAAGTGTATATGCTGCACGTGAAGAACCTCCAAACTGGATGCCGTATCTAGACGCATGTGTATGTCTCCCAGACTTTTCATGTTCTGATGATTGTGCATTGTCGGGCTGGGGATATGACGGGCTCGTATTAGGCAGCCCGGTAACTTTAGACATGGACATGTTTAAGTAAGTGGAGTTGTTCCTTTTTTACGGGAGTTTTTCCATGCAATAAAGAAAAAAAAATCTCGGCGTGGCCGAGTGGTTAGCGCGGAACGTTACGATGCAAGAAGGAGTGAGTTCTAATCCCGCTGGTGGTGTCGCTTTTTTTTCCTTCTACGAATTGATTTGTCTTAATTTTTTGTGGTGCTTCGTTATTTTTACTTTTTACTTTTTATCCGAGGCCCTTTTTTCGCCGGGTGACCAGCGCAGTAGGCAAGGATGCAATAGGGAAACAATGACATTTGGAATAAGATCGACGCTCTCCTTGGTATGAGCGGCAAGTTTGCCCCTTTTGTTTACGATGCCTCCAAATAGCACGTTGAAGCTCTTGTTGCCACAGTATGTGGGACAGATGTGCCATGATTTAGTGAACAATTGAATGATAATGCGTCTTTCCTTCGGCACTTAGCGTATGTATGCTTTTCGTGGCGTATGTAGCTGCAGTCGAGCGGTCAGGTAAGGGTTAACGGGAGCTTGCAATCGAAGCGGCGACGGCGGCGATATGCTGCCTCAGAAATGTGAACGAAGGAGCATGCCGGCGGCAGCGGATTTCGCTCGCTCGCGCTTCTGAATGCTCAAATGTGAACAATCCAGGCGCATCTGCTGCTCCAAGCTCTTAATACAGGTGCTGCAGGTCCAAACTTGAAACTATCCGAGCACGCACGAAGTGCCTGAGCAGGAACATAACCGAAACTGAAGTGGGCGCCTGTGGCGCCGCCAAGTATATTTTAGTATTTGCATTGCAACGTGTACGTTGTCTTTTCGCCGTTGTTTACGTATGATAAAAGCTTGTTATCATATTCGAAACAAAACCTACGACCGCATTCAAAAGGTCAACATAATTTGCATTTGACAGCCTCCGGGATCCCTTGCGCGTCACGTTATTTGTAGTTGTGAGTCTCGGCCGTTTCGGCTGTAGCGGCGATACCTTATAACAGCTCTGTTTTCAGTAAGAGTGGATTTTTGTATTCAGGAATTGGCATTCTATCGATGCAAGCCCACTTTATTTCTCTCTTTAGTGTCCCTTTAATATAGCGGCTGAGGGAATGAGTGTCGTCGACAGAGGAATATGGTGAATGGTAGAAGAGGCCTATCACGACGTGTGCTTTGTCAAGATAAACTTTACACCAGTCTGATTTTATATCAACTGGTGATAACATTGATGAAAACTTGAGGTCTGACCTAAAAAGCAGTGAAACGACACCACCTTTAGAGTGAAGATCAGCTCGAACAGAAACGTAACCAGGAGGAGTGAATTCTGAGTCCAATACTTGATCGTTTAGCAAAGTTTGTCTGGTACCAATAACATGATACAAGTGTGCGGAAATTAAAGATAAAAAGTCTACAAACTTGCTAATTATACTTCTGGCATTGAGGGGTAAAATAGAAAGGTTACGATTGGAATTACGATACAGTCAGTCGGAAGAAGAGGGACGTAGCAACTCATCAGGTTTAGATTTAACTGCAGGGGGTGTATCAGAGCGTGGTGATTGAAATGTGCTTTTAACGAAGGAATTCGGGTCTCTGGTAACAGTATTAGATGCACCATCCCAAATGTATCGCACTTTGTCTATAAAAGCTTGATCATATCGCAGCTTGAATATACAGATCCCTCTCTTCTAAAAGTCAAAGGCATCCCAATTTTTTTTTCCCTGATTGAACGAATGTGGGCTGAAAAATCCTCAGTATGTAATACGGTGACCCTTTAAGCTTCGAGGCGTTTTTCATCACCATAGTTTTCTCCCGAAAATCCAGCAACCTAGGAATGACCAGACGTGGATTATCTCTGCGCTTTCTGCCGATCCGGTGGCAACGCTCAACGTGTTGGGCCGTAATTTGCAGTTTATCAGAATATATCTGTGCAGCCATATCCAGCAAAGTATTCTCAATTTCGTCCGGCATTTCATCTAAGCCGTGAATAATAATATTGTTGCGACGGGATCGGTTGTCAAGGTCGTCATTCTTTGCAACCAGCTGAGCCACAGTTCTATGTAGTGTTACAATGTAGGACTGGAGGGAGCCAAAAACGTTGTCATAAACCTTCTGACTGGATGTAGGCGATTCAAGTGCTCAAACGGGTTTCAAATGGATCAAAACGCGAGTTAACGCAAGTTTGGAATGACTTAAATTGGGCAATGTCCCCAGCCATCTGTTTTTGCCGTTCAAGACCTTCAGTAAGCATATTGACAAGGTCAGTATTTTCGGTTGAACATGCTGCAGTAGTCGAATGTTGAGTGGCCGTAATAGAGCGCGTAGTGCGTACGGAAGCAGTTTTATTATACTCATTTCTTCCCTTTGAGGTCGCGCCCAGAAGCGTGCTTAAACTGTCGCAAGCTAGGTCAAAGAGCGAACGTGTGCCCCAACTACTAATACCAACTTGCTGCCGCTGCGGCGTGGCGCACGAGCCCCCATCAGCCGGTACACCACCTACCTGTCAAGCCATGTGCATCGTAGGCAAAGGCTCACATTTCACCGGTAGCACAAGCTGAAAGTACCGCTTCGTGTATACCTGTTGGCCCAAGTCCTCACAATCCTCCACGGACACTGCCACTGACCCTGGTGTATTATACTTTGCCAAGCGGCCAGCAGTCTCGTCCTAGAGACCGCGGCCGCCAACAACAACTCCAAGAGAGGACTCCTTCCCGCCACTGCAAAGCAGCAGTCCTCCAAATGCGCCAAGCCAACCCCCCAAGCCGCACGAACTAAGGGAGAACTCTTTTTTCCCTCTGCGTGGACGCAGTGGGAGTAGATCGTCATCTCAGAGACGCAGTTCGAGGACGAACTCCGGAGAAGAAGAAAGACCTTTCAAACATTTGGCATGGAAGACGGCGCATAGTCACGACAAGCAACGCCGCGCACCCGATCCACAGGTAAAGAAGCTGGTAGATTTAGTCCGACAACTGCAACAACAACTAGCTCAGTCCAACGCAAAAAAACAGAGCTGGAAACGGCAAATGCGCAATCCAAAAATAACGAGTCGGCTGTGGCTTTCGCTCGCGTTGAGGTCACCCGCAAAGAGGGCATGAAAGTGACTAAAACCGACATAACAAACGAAACACACCTCTTGTACATCGGCCAGATCCACATGATTTAAGACAATACTTACAAACAGAGGTTTTCAAAAATAGACCAACGACTAGCCAAGACGAAGGAAAATTAACTGTCCAGAAATTAATACCACAGCTAAAAGTAACCGACGCGATGACAAATTCGCCCACTACTTTTGAAACAGTGGAGGCTCTTTGCCCCCCGACGACGCCTCGTCGCGTGCGTCCCCCAGTAGCATTCTCAAACCGCGCATACTGCAACCCGCGCTAGCGGAATCTTACCCGATACGGGATGGCTAGTTCCCCTTTTATAGAGTAACACTAGAACTCCAGGGGATTCAGAGCCAATCGTAAAGCTCTGGAATATTCAGTTTTTGCCCAAACATACCGGCAGTCATAGCACTTCAAGAGACGAATACAGAAGTAAAGCTTTCAGGATATACAACATACAAATGGTAAGATGGAGTCCAAAGTCAGACTCCTCCCGCACACTAATATATCGTGGCTAGAGAAAGATCCACCAATTGGCGACAAAAATGAACAGGTCTATCCAGACAATGATTTTTGAATAGAAGTTATTAAATAAAAGAGGAGATGCTACTGTAGCGACCCACAGCCAGGGGAGCAGGCCCGAAGAGACCCCTCCAATCTCCCCTGGGAAGTAGTGAAATGGGATGGGATAAATGGAATGGGAAAGAAGAGTAAGGAATGGGTTATGAGAATGAGATAGCCAACGAGGGCAGCGTGGGATTTTATTGATCCATTTTGAGTCGAGCTCCCTTTCGGGCTTCCTTAGAGGGCGAGCACTCGCTCTTAGAAGAATGTGCGACCATCGGCTTCAAGATCATTCCACCACCGCAAGGCGGTTGCCGGGTCTCTGGCGTCTGAGACGGGTTCTCTACATGAAGCCGCTTTTGAGGTGCCCCATCCCCCAAGCCTTGTTCCCCACTCCGACTCTACTTGAGGTTATAGAGAGCTGGATTTCGCCCTCACGTTCATCTTTACTCCAAGGTACTGGCAAGTGGCCAGATTTTGGTCTTAACGCGCACGCTGATGGATACCCTGCCCTGGTGCAATGAGAAAGTGTCGGCTAGCGTCGGCCAATCACAACTACACTTGTACACTGCAGTCTAACTGCAAACCAACTAGATTTCGAAACGCCAGAGGTCTCTCATACCTTTATACAAATCTTACCGAACAAACGTGCACAATCTTGTATCTACATTATCAACGTATACGGTCACCTAAAGGCATCAGCCCGAAAATAGCTACCCTTTTCCGTAAGACAAATGTAGCCGCGCAAAATGGAATCTTGCTGACTGTCGGAGACTTTAACGCGCTCCATGCAGAATGGGACTACTCAAATGATGATAGAAAGGGAACCAAATTATGGCAGATGGCTCAGGCGCTCGTGCATACCTTACTTATCGACCCTGATAAACTTACGTGCATTGGTTACATAGTAACCAATGCACGTTCCCCGAATTTACCTTTGTCAGAAATATCCTCGATGCGAGATGGGAAATCTGAATACCAACATAGTAAGCGATCGCTATGTGCTATGTACCACTTTCGGAGCCATGCATTGTAAAATGCATTGCCGGGAAGTGAAGCACACGATTTGGGGTGCCTTCAGATATGTCTGCTCGCAAAGACCGGCAGATGGTATTTAGATTTAAAGAAAAATGAACGGAACGTCTGCTGCAAGATGCGGCAAATACTTCGAAAACTGTCACACATGACGAAAGCGGTCCCAGTACGGAAACTAAGCTAGTACACATGATGGAAGCACAAAGAAGTGTACACACTCTATCACGCTCGATGGCGTCAAGATAAGAACCAACCCTTAAAAATTTTACTAACAAGACTTGAAAAGCAAATAGAGGCTTGAAAAGCAAATAGAGCAATGGCATCAAACTTTCGATCGCCTTAATGGTCAACTGGGCAAAAAGAACGCATGGCTTCCGGCAGGTGCAGCGGTGGCATAGCGGTAGAACATCCGCCTCGCATGCAAGAGGACCGGTGTTCAAATCCCGGTGCCGCGCAATTCTCCACCGGATGAAAAAAAAAAAAAACCCGCGTGTCGATGGAATTGCATACACAGGTTTGGGGTGCGACCTGATGCCGGTGAACACCTCCGGCAACGCACTCCCTCACCAGAACAGGAGTTGGCCACCCTAGTGCAGTAATTGGCCGCAACCTCCTATGATAAGCTCCACAAAACCCCGGCCCTCAGTCACCAGCGGATGCGGAACAACTGACCACGGCGGCGGTCAGACCTGTGACGCAGCAGGGGGTGCTAAGAAAGCCTGGCTCCGCTGGACAGGCCGCCATTGGAAACTGACCCTGGCAACGTTTAATGCTAGAACCCTAGCTAGTGAAGCTAGTTTAGCAGTGCTGTTAGAGGAACTAGAGGGCATGAAATGGGATGTCATAGGGCTTAGTGAGGTTAGGAGGCCGAATGAGGCATATACTGTACTGAAGGATGGGCATGTACTGTGTTATCGAGGCTTACCAGAGAAGCGACAACTAGGAGTAGGTTTCCTTGTCAATAAGTATATAGCGGGTAATATAGATGAACTCTATAGTATTAATGAGAGGGTTGCAGGCATCGTAATTAGGCTTAATAAGCGGTATAAACTGAAGGTTGTACAGGCCTACGCACCTACATGTAGTTATGATGACCAGGCAGTTGAAAGCTTCTATGAAGATGTAGAATCGGCAATGCGAAAAGTGAAGACGCAGTATACTGTACTAATGGGCGATTTCAATGCCAAGGTAGGGAAAAAATCAGGCAGGAGACAAGACAGTAGGTGACTATAGCATTGGTTCTAGGAATAGCAGGGGGGAGTTACTAGTTGAGTTTGCAGAGCGCAATAACTTACGAATCATGAATACCTTCTTCAGCAAACGGAAGAACCGGAAATGGACATGGAAAAGTCCTAACGGAGAGACTGCAGAAGAGTTCAGGATCTCACTACAGAATAGGTATTCAGCTCTAACTGAGGATGGCGACATTACCCTAAAGGCAAGGAACAATAATTTCAGATATATCATTACTGAGTGCGCGGTAGAAGTAGGCGGTAGGATAGTTAGAGAGGATACCGGCAAGCTGTCTAAGGAGACGAAAGATTTAAGAAACGCCAGAGTATGAAAGCTTCCAACCTCCGCCCAATCTCGCTAACTTCATGTCTCGGGAACGTGATGGAACGTCTTAAACAGCCTCCTCATGCACACCGACGCAGAAGACAGTTTCCCCGTCCAAGATTGGGTTCCGAGCATGTCTTTCGACACAGGACATCACGCGGCAAATCCAACATAACAAATCGCATAAGAGCCACGCGAACCATCCTTGGGCTCGATGTAAGGCTTTTGACAATGTGCCACACGCTTCTATCTTCACTCACTTCTCACTGATACCCAGCAGGGGGCATCTGCTAAAGTAGATGCTTGCTCCACTGTGCGACATCACGGACCCCAAGCACCCACGTTTAGCTGAGCGTGGCATTGCCATGTCTGGGGAAAAGGGGATCCTGGGGGTTGAGCCGATGCCGAGCGTTTGGAGCTTTAAGGCGGAGGCAACACACCACTTTGACCCTCGCTTCCCATAGATGGCGCCTCTGGCCTGACGTGACCAGGGGAAATCAGCAGTCGCCTTTCGCTATCCTCCCCTCTATCTTTCTCTTTTCTGTCCGCTTTTTTACTCTCCTGTCATCTCTCCTTGTTTTTTCCTCCTTCCAGGCTGCTAGGGTTAACTTTATGTGACGATCGAACCACCCTGAATTCTGCCATATTGGGTTACAGTTGTGGCGTACAGCTGGCGCGGGCAGGACGTGCTTGAAGTCCGTGCCCCGTCCCCTTGTTGGACTCCATTCGGGGTGGCTGGCGCCGTGACCGAAAAACGCACGTACCTTGGCTGCCTCTCTTCCAATGACTGACCGCTTAAAAAAAGGCGGACGGATGATATAACTTCTCAGTTCTTCACGAAAACTATAAATGTTTCCTCGATTTCACGTCATTCACAGTGTAAGAAAATACTAAACAGCTAGAATGATATCGTTATTTGCAGTCGCCACCTATCTCAAGGAAGCCATGGGTGCCGGCTACAAGGTATCAAAGCTGTCAAATGGAGACTTGTTGCTTGAATTCCGGGACAGAGACCAAGAGTCCGAAGTTGACAACATTTTGTCGTTTGAGGACATTCCTTTATCTGTCACACCACTTTGATTCCTGAATGCCACAAGTGGGGGTTTCGAAATTGATGTCATGGATTCAGCTGAACAAGAGATGCTCCAGCGGAAGGGCTCTCAGAACAGAACGTCATAAATATCCATCGAATAAAAATCAGGAAGGAAAGCAAGGAAATTCCCATGAAGCCCCTGGTGCTCACCATTAATTCTAGTAAGCTACCTGAATCGATTGAAGTTGGTGTCACAAAATCGGCGCACACTTTTATTAGGCCGGCGCGGGGCGAAGCCTGCGCCGCATCGAAGGTTCGACGACTTTCGAGAAGGAGAGCACGTAGCCTTGTAAGCATCGGCGTCACCCTTTTTCTCATCACTCGGCGATGACGATGACTCAACCGGCCAGAAAGCACTAGTCTTCTCAAGAGTTTTAGATGGCGACTAACCAATGACGACGCGCTGCTCGGCGCGAGGAAAAGGGAACGCTTCAACAAACAAAGCTGTGCGTGCGCTAGCCTTGGCGCGCCTTAACAGACAGACGAGGCGCGCCCTATTTATAAAAGTCACGTCATTTGTGAGAGCCAGTCAGTGCGTGAGCTATTATTTCGGTGTGTTCGCAAGTAATACTGCTCGGTTCCTGAGGTTCACTCGCTGCTGCCAAGCTAATAGACCCGCGAGGCAGTGGCGCTCGTCTTACAAGGCGGCCACTTCGTGACTCTCGAGGCGTCGGTCTGCAACAGTGCTCGGTGAACAATTTGGTGTTTGTTTATTTGATACTGTCGTGTATTGTTCTGTGTTGTAAAGCCTCTGTGTTATTGAACACCTCTTTAGTTGCCTGCTTAGCGCCGTTTTCCGTGAACCTTTCGTCTGTGCATTTTTAGTGTTCGTGTGTACTCCTCTGTGTATCGTATCTTCTGTGTATAAAGTTCGTTTTGTTTGTTACTTCTAAACCGGCGACAGCTGGGCACTAAATGGCCACCCCCTTCTGTCACTACAAGGTAGTTGAATTCCGGCTGAATTTGCCACGAAAGTCGAAGGCATCTCATTTGGACCGGAACAGCTGCCCCCCGCCCCTCACTCTAAGGATGTCTGGTCTGGGTCTTGGAGTGTCTGGGAGTGTGCGCAACATTAAGGGCGCATTGTTAATAATCTTTTAATTATTAATGGGTGGCAGTTGGCTAGATCAAGACAGACGTCTGACCCATGCATTCCAGATCCCCGTCAACGAATTTAGCTGCCAGAATGTTTGTCATGGTTCTCAGAGCTACCGTGACTGGCAAACCTCCCACTTGCTTTCTTTGACCTAGGGGCGTAACACCAGCAAAGATGGGTTTCCCCAATGACGAGGCGCAGGTCGACAAACTGAGCTGTCCTTTCAGTGATCATTCTTTTGTCAGCTCAAGATCTGTTAGAACCTCGCAAAGTACCTTGATTATGCTTAAACACCGCTCTTGCCCACCTCTTACGAGAAAGCCGTCAACGTAGCGGAAAGTCTGCGCTGGTGTGGCACAAGGGTTCTTGTAATTGACGATCTCGGCGGGCTAGCAAAGTATCACTGAGGATGGGTGCATCGCAAGAACCGATGGAGACTCCTGAATGTGCAGATCATTCTGGAACCTCACGATAGTCGAGAGCAGGTAGAACGCTGGCAACTGCAGGAAACTATCCGCATTTATCCTGCTTTCTTTCTGAAAACGTACTGTCCCCTTCGAATTGATGCCATCTCTTATCGACTCAGGGGGCGGAGTGTGGCAGCGTGTAATACGAATCTTTGATGTCTATTGAAAAGACACTCACTTTTTCAGGACACCTGTTCTTGAGGAACATGGACAGTTATTCTCGGAAAGGGTCTTATATGGTAAACAACGAAAGCGATTTCTACAGATACCTTCTTAACGGTTGTTGCCAGGTCCCGCGTTCAGAGACAATTACTCTGAAAGGCCAATCATCCTTGTGTGTTTTTACTGTGAAGAAGACATTCAGGCAAAGACTCTAGCCTTTCTTAATAGCTAACTTCAGTTTGGACAGGTTGTTGGACTCAGGCCTTCACGTTTTGCTCTTGGGGACTTGATCTCCTTCTTTAACTTTCGGATTGCATCATTGGCCTTCTGCCCAAAGGTTGCTTCCGGCATGACGACGAACCCTCCTTCCTTGTCGAACAAACGAAGGCTAAGGTCAGCTACTCGCATGGAAGTGGCTGTCTTGTGAAGACTTGAAAAACTTCTTTTCTAAATTTTTCTTTTGAAATATGTCGACACCTTCACTTACGCACCTTCCCAATCCTCCTTCATCGGCTTTCCCAACGCTGCTTCTCACGTAGGAAAGGAGCTGTACCTTGTTTAGGCGCGGCTCAATGCAGAATATTGGTCCCAATTTAAGGACTTTTCTTGCTTCTGAAGGTATCTGTGTGTCACCTATGACATGGATTGCTTTCTTGATAGGTGGGCAAGCGTGTTGGCTTGAAATCGATGCCAGCATCGTGTACTAAAAAGAGTCCGTAAATTGCGACGCCGTCCGAAGGGCTTGTTGCAGTCTTTGGGCTTGTCCGAAGGGTTTGTTTCAGACAAGCATAGAATGCAAAAAAGGACAGCATACGAATATATGTGTTATAGCTCATAATCCGTGCTTAAAGCATCGTAGAGTAGACAAATATAAATTTTAAAAGATGGCAGAGATCATCTTATGAGAAACTGCGTTGAGCTATTACGACGGAGTTGCATGACAATCAATAACGTAGATTCTTGCGCTAGTTGAACATGCTGTTTTTTAATGATGTCAATGTAGCATTGTAGGTGGCTGGCAGGTGCAAGGCATTCGGCTACAGCGCTCGTGAACAGATAAACTGGAATGGCTTGAAATCTTCTGCACTGCTTGAAGGGTACCTGCTCTTTCACAGTTAACTTGAATCCAGTATTAAAATCTCAAATAAGCAACTGCATAATTAACTACGCCAAGACCACTTTATCATCCTTTACACAAAACGTTGAAAGTGATGGGACAAATAAGCTTTGACAGTGCTATGACAGATTGCCGCAAAACATTGTGAAATGTTATAAAAAGTGAATATTTCTTGGTATATTTTGGAATTCAAACTTACGGCAGCTATAAACAATATACTTTTGTCTTGTACCTAATCACTCTGATTTCCAATCCCAATGAGCCATGTGGAGACGTCCAAATTGACATGCTTAAAACCAAATGCCAGAACTACGTTTCTGTGCATTGTGAATTTTTTTACCACTTATAAATATCGCATGATTGACTGACTGATTTTATTTCAGACAAATAGCACAAGGCATGTATGTCGCAGCATCTGAATTCCTAGCTAAAAGCTAGTTGGGATCTATGTAAACCCGACAGAATGTTTCTGTGAAGTAAAGGAAAAAATAAATGAAAATTTCTTGCGAATAATATGCAAGCATGTGGAAACTTAATGAGCATAAAAAGGGTTCCAGGCATTGCTACTATCGATTACATCCTCATGTAAGTAAATAGTATACATATAAAAGCAGAAACTACACAAAATAATTACATGAAAATCTATTTTAAGCCGGAAAAAAATGAAAAAAATTTAACCCAAAAAAATGCATTTAAGATTAAGGTTTAAAACGTTTCTTCAACAAGACAGGAAAGGTATTGCCAGGGGGCGCTCGCAGCGAAAGACGTTGAAGTAGCGCTCGGAGAAAAAGGACGAAGTGAATCGGCTCCGGACTAGAAGGACGTACCTAAAGCTTGGACCTTATAATTCCACCTGCACCGGCTCTGATAGCCTAGCCCTAGTCGCCAATATCGTGACAAATCTGGTGGAGGTCAGGTCTGATGTCCCGTACCCCTCCGCTAAGCAGGAGTGCTGGTCATATATTCGAAGAAACGCCTGTTCACCGCACCAGCCACAGGCAACGAGGCCTACCACCTGAGTTTTCCCCATCGGCTATGACTACCGGCAGCCACGACGTCGTCGCAATGCCTGGAGCGGCCCCTACTTACGTGACGATTCAGAACCCCCGCGTCCCAAAGACCTTTCACGGGGACACCTATGAAGACGTCGACGACTGGTTGCAGCAATACGAAAGGGTAGCTACCTTCAACCTCTGGGATGACGCCGCCCGGCTTCGCAACGTCTACTTCAGCCTTGAAGATGGCGCTCGGACATGGTTCGAGAACCATGAAGACCAGCTGTCATCCTGGAGTGAGTTCAAGCGTCATCTTGCGGCTGCTTACGGTAGCTCAGATCGCCGCGAACGGGCCGAACGCGCTCTCCAATCTCGGGTTCAAATGCCCAACGAGACGGTCGCGGCATATATCGAAGACATGACACGCCTCTTCAAGCGGGCAGACCCTACAATGTCCGAGGACAAAAAGCTGCGCTACCTCATGCTTGGGGTTAAAGAGCAGCTTTGTGAGCTCGTACGTTCGATTGTGCGCGACGAACTCAGACTGCTGTATGGCGCACATCAACCAGCTTTTACCTCCATTGCGAGCGTTGTCCGCGACGAAGTGCAGCAAGCTCTCCGGCCTCCGTTTCCAAGCGGTGAACCTCACCCTGCTCCTCCCCTTACGCCACCTGAGTGCCAGCGTCCCACATACGCCGAGATGCTACAATACTCGCCACCCCAGTCGCCGACCCTAATTCCTGCTAACGTAGCTGCACCAACAACACCGGCCCCCGTGATCCAGTACGTAACGGATTCCCGACAGTCTAGACGGAAAGCAGACGAGTGGCGTACCCCCGACCGACGGCCTTTATGCTTTCACTGCGGCGAACCAGGACATGTCTATCGGCGCTGTCCGTACCGTCGACTGGGCCTTGAAGGTTTTTCCGCCGATTCTCCGCGGCCTCGCTACGGCGAACGGCCCCGAGCCGTTGAAGATTTCCTCAATGACCAGCGCCGTGGTGTTCCGTCTCGTCTGCGGCAATCTCGATCACCGTCGCCCAGGGCTCGCCCTTCGCCATCTGCTGCGTGGTCCTCATGGGCAGCGCAGGGCCGATCGCCCAGCCCCCAGCGGGAAAACTGAAACCAGCGACCTTCGGGGGTAGGCTCGCTGGACATCGCTGCGCGGGAGACCCCCCATCGACGCGGACACGGAAATTCTACGAATCGACATTGGAAAAGTCCGCGGTTGCCGATTATAACGCTACCTCAACGCCACCACGACGCACCCGCAACGACGACGAATTGCCGGTGGAACCGACGACGCACCAACGCACCCGCAACAACGACGAATTGCCGGTGAAACAGACAACGCAACAATGCACCCGCAACAACGACGAATTGCCGGTGAAACAGACGACGCAACAACGCACCCGCAACAACAACGCATTGCCGGTGGAACAGATGACACAACAACGCACCCGCAACGACGAAGAATTGCCGGTGGAACGGACACCGCAACAACGCGCCTGCAACAACGACGAATTGCAGGTGAAGCATACCGCGTACACCGACGCAGAGCACTCAAACACTCAGAAGCCTGATATTCGCGAGCAGCTGTCGTTGGACATACCAGTAATACTGGATGGTCGCCGTGTTCGAGCTTTGTTGGATACTGGCGCTGATTATTCTATTTTGAGCAGCCAGTTTGCCGCGATTCTCAAGAATGTTTTGATTCCGTGGGCTGGCACACACGTTCGCACTGCGGGTGATCATCTGGTTACTCCTCTAGGCATGTGCACGGCCAGGGTTCAAATTCAAGAGTCGACATTTGTGGTAAGTTGCCTCGTTCTGAAAAGCTGCTCACGTGACCTAATTCTGGGCGTAGATTTTCTTCGTGAATATGGCGCAATTATTGACCTCCGGGATTTTAAGGTCTCGTTTTCAACTGAGAAAGCAGTGGCCCTCAGCAGTACACAGCGACCACTCAATGTGCTTCGAGTTTATGCGGACAGTGTCACGCTGCCACCCCGAACCAGCACCTTCGTTAATGTCAAATGCAATGCACTTCACGATGGTGATGCAATAGCCGAAACTAATCTCTCGTTACTGTTGACGCAGGGAGTCTGCGTGGCTCGCAGTTTGATCCATCTTAACTGTGGCCAGTTCAAGGTACTTGTTACCAATTTTTCGCACGAGTATCGACACCTTTTTCGGAATACTTCCGTAGCTTTCGCGGAACGCATATCTGAAGTCTCCGAGTGCTTGTCCACAGAAACCGTGCCACCGTCCACATCCCTCGACAACCTCGATATTAGCTCAAAGCTATCGGTGAGCCAGCGTGAACAGCTGTTTTCATTGTTACGCGAGTTCAGAGAGTGTTTTGCATCATCGTCAAAAGTGCATCAGACTCCCATTGCCAAGCACCAGATCGTGACGTTCGATGATGTCCGCCCAATTCACCAGCACCCCTACCGCGTCTCTTCGACCGAGCGCGAAGTTATTAAGTCACAAGTTAAACAAATGCTCGAAGATGATGTTATCCAGCCTTCAAATAGCCCATGGTCCTCGTTACGTTTTTGCGTCGATTACCGCAAGCTGAACGCCGTAACCAAGAAGGATGTATACCCCTTGCCGCGGATTGACGACTCTCTCGACCGCCTTCGGCGTGCGAAGTACTTTTCGTCAATCGATCTAAAAAGTGGCTATTGGCAGATTGAGGTAGATGAGCGAGATCGTGAAAAAACGGCCTTTGTCACACCCGACGGACTTTACGAATTTAAAGTTTTACCTTTCGGACTTTGTTCCGCGCCGGCCACATTTCAGCGGATGATGGACACTGTCCTCGCCGGGCTTAAATGGCAGTGTTGCCTAGTCTACCTAGATGACGTGGTGGTCTTCGCAGAATCGTTTTCACAGCATCTTAAACGCCTGCGGTCAGTACTCGAAGCCCTTCGATCCGCTAACTTGACGCTTAAGCCACAGAAATGTCACTTTGGCTACCAAGAGCTTAAATTCCTCGGTCTTGTCGTAAGCGCTGCCGGCGTGAAGCCCGACCCTAACAAGCTTACTGCTGTTGCGAAATTTCCGATTCCACGTGACAAGAAAGCTGTCCGCAGATTTCTCGGCTTGTGCAGTTATTACCGCCGTTTTATCGATAACTTCGCTGATCTTGCTGAACCGCTGACTCGGCTCACCCGGGGAGACACCCCTTTTGTTTGGAGTCACGAGCAAGAAGCTGCTTTTACCGAGTTGCGTCTCCGTCTCCAATCGCCGCCTATTCTAGCCCATTTCGATGAGCACGGTGAAACAGAAATCCACACTGACGCCAGTAACATTGGCCTTTGGGCGGTTCTCGTGCAACGTCAAGAGGGTGTGGAACGAGTCGTCGCCTATGCCAGCCGTGCTTTATCCCGCGCCGAGATGAACTATTCAACTACTGAGAAGGAATGCCTCGCCGTAATTTGGGCGGCTGCAAAATTTCGCCCCTACCTTTATGGTCGCCCATTTAAAGTGGTCACTGACCACCATTCCTTGTGTTGGCTGGCCAACCTGCGTGACCCATGCGGCCGCCTGGCGCGATGGAGCCTTCGCCTACAGGAGTTTGACCTTACTATAGTCTACAAGTCCGGACATAAACATGAAGATGCTGACGCGCTCTCTCGTGCGCCCGTCGAGCTCGCTTCACCACATACGGGTGACTCTGGCAGTTTTCTCGGAGCTGTTGATGCTTCAGATATGTCTCATCAGCAGAGTGCTGATCCAGAGTTACGAGCCCTGATCGATTACTTAGAAGGTCAGCCAGCCACAATACCTAAGTGCTTTTCTCGGAGCCTCTCAACTTTCTGCCTGAGAAGTGGTGTACTCTATAAGCACAGCTCTAGATCCGATTCGAGAACCTACCTCCTCGTGGTACCCGCAGCTCTGCGAGAGGAAATCCTTTCCGCGTGTCACGATGAACCAACTTCTGGTCACTTGGGCTATACTCGCACACTTGCTAGAATACGAAAAGCATTCTACTGGCCTAACCTTGCAACTGTCGTTAAGCGCTATGTTAAGAGCTGTCGGCAATGTCAGCGTCGGAAGGTTCCGCAATCAAAGCCTGCAGGCCTTCTCGTGCCCATAATACCACCACGCGCACCGTTTGATCAAGTCGGCATGGACCTTCTCGGTCCTTTCCCTCGATCCTCCGGGGGCAACCGCTGGATAATCATCGCCACAGACTACCTGACTCGATATGCCGAGACCAAAGCGTTACCTAGTGGTACAGCATCGGAGGTTGCCCATTTCTTTGTACACCAGATCATGCTGCCGCACGGTGCTCCGACCTGTATTATTACTGACAGAGGGACTGCCTTTACTTCACAAATGATGGCCGAAGTTTTTCATCTCAGCGGTACGGCGCATCGAAAAGCTACTGCTTACCATCCGCAGACCAATGGGCTGACTGAAAGGCTTAATAAGACCATTGCGGACATGCTGGCGATGTATGTCGACGCCCAGCACAAGACTTGGGATGCTATCCTACCATATGTGACATTCGCGTACAATACGGCAGTCCAAGAGACGACACGCTTCACGCCGTTTCGCCTAGTTTACAGCAGGGATGTTCGGACGATGCTGGACGCAATGCTCCCTTGCGAAACAGATACCGAGCTTTCTACTGACGCCGAACACTTTGCCCAACATGCTGAGCAAGCACGCCAACTAGCACGCGTCCACATCGCCCAGCAAGAGGACAAGGATTCACGCCGGTACAACCTCCGCCACAAACAAGCTTCCTACAACACCGGGGACCAGGTGTGGGTGTGGACTCCTGTTCGACGCCGTGGCCTATCAGAAAAGCTGATTTGCCGTTACTTCGGACCATATAAAGTCTTGCGGCGCCTCAGCGACGTTAACTATCAGGTCCTCCCAGATGGCCCAGAGCAGAGAGGCCGTCGGCTACCTCGTCCAGAGACAGTTCATGTCCTACGCATGAAGCCGTATTTTACGCGGTAACTGAAAGACGGCATCTGCAAACTTTTTTTTTCGTTTGCTTTTGTCCACCTGTGTGCACGTGTGCCGTGTGCGTCACGCTTAAGGAGGGAGGAATGCCAGGGGGCGCTCGCAGCGAAAGACTTTGAAGTGGCGCTCGGAGAAAAAGGACGAAGTGAATCGGCTCCGGACTAGAAGGACGTACCTAAAGCTTGGACCTTATAATTCCACCTGCACCGGCTCTGATAGCCTAGCCCTAGTCGCCAATATCGTGACAGTATTAATTGCTTTGTTTTATTGTAGTTGGCAAGCTGTTTCAGAGCTGTTTCAAAATGTTTAGCTTCTTTGAACAATTTTTTATTAATTACTTTGAATTATTGTAGTTGGCAAGCTGTTTCAGAGCTGTTTCAAAATGTTTAGCTTCTTCGAACAATTTTTTTTTATTCATTCCATGCAAATACACTAGCACAGGTTTCTACATACGCTGAACGCATAAATTTGAGAGCAGTGTATTTACGCCCCTCCGCAAGCTGTACCATGGGACTATAAGCGTATACCTGGGAGAAGACAGTAAGAAAATGTCGGCAGAGTTATCTGGAACCAGAAATTACGCATTTGAAGAAATTTATGGGCGCCAAGACGTCGGCGTGCAAAAAAGGAACAACATGACAGCATTAAACGCTTCCTTGAGGCTATTTCACATGCAAGTGAACACGCTCGCCATTTCTGTCGCTACGTTGCAAAAAAATATTCCGACTCGTTGCAGCAAATCAAGCGGGAAGAATGACGAGGTTCCAACAAGTTTGAAATATTTAGCCGTATGGATGCCGGTTCTGGCTTTTTTTTGCTTAATTGCCTGTAAACAAGATGTTACTGACTTGCTGCGTTCGAAGAGGAAGCGCTTGCTATTTCTCTTGAACGAACGGTAGATCAACAAAGTCCACAACTGATGGAAGACGTCATGGTAAAAATATTCAAAGTTTGAAGAGTCAATATTACCAAAGACAGCAGATGAAATTCTTTCCACTCATTCAGCGCTACTTGCTCATGACGTCAAGCTAGAAAAGAGTTTATTATTAAAACGTTTTCCCAGCTTTTTGTCTCATTCTCTATTCGTGCCGAACAAAACTCGACTGTCATATAGACTACATTAATTTTCGAACGATTGACAACATAAAAGGACGAAATGAAGGTGTTATACGTAAAGTTTTGCAAGCCGGATTTCTGAGGTACGCTGGAGCTGTCACGACATGATCACAATTTGACTTTTGCTTCCGCAGACTACGAACAGCTTCATATATGCTGAGTTGAATAGTGCGGCCATGAATCTTGGTGGAAGATGCACTGACGACACGTGGACGCGCTTATTAACACAAAGACAATACAAAGGCCGCGCCGGTAAAATATCGAAAACAAAGACAACTAACTTTCGAATTCCAGAAAGAGCGGTTGGCCACAAAAACGAGACGTACGCCTTCTTTCTGTCTATGACTCAGCTGTTAGAGGAGGAGCCTCGGAGTTCCGCGGGCAACTCCATTTTTTTTTTCTCTAGCCCCTCACGCAGCGACAAACTCCGATATCGGGTCAGCAGAGGCATGTGTTCCGACGGGATCCGGTAAAAACATCCCCGGAAAAAAAATTTCCGGAGTAAATGTCCCCGGAAAAAACGTCCCCGGAAAAAATGCCCCTATTTGCGAAGTAGGAAAAAATGTCCCCGAACGGGGTCTGAAGTCTTGCGCTATAGGAAGTAGACTGCTTTCACTGTGGCGAGCTACAATGATGAATGATGTGTGTTAACCGGACCAGAAGCTTGGAGGGGAGCTATGCTTTAGGGTGGCCGTGGTGCACGGCCGGTTAAGCCGCATCCTGCTTACACCATCGTCACCCTTATCACTATTCTACACCATCATCAGAAGTGCAAAATGAACCTCGTAACCAGAAGGTCTGGCAGGTAATTGTATGGATGTTTTCTGCTTTGAGTGGTTCCCCGAGACTACCACACGCCGATCCGCTTGTACCTCTCTCAGTGGGCAGTATACCCAGCTGATTAGACTTGTCGTATGATTCCTCAAAGAGCTGCGGAGCTCGGATCCATCCAACGTATAAAGAGCAAGATGGCTCTATCACCATTATTTTACTCATTTCTTGTAAACCTCTCGGGCGCCCAGAGGACGTTGGTTCGAAATGATGATTACATTTAACTTAAAGCCAAGAAAGAATGGTATAAAATGTGTATCTATATTTTTCATGTCAGTTCCGGGAGAAATAGTTTTTAGGGAGAGGTCTTTTTTTCTTTTGCTTTGGGGACGTTTTTTCTGGGGCCAAATCTTGCGGGGGCCTTTTCTCCGGGGACGTTTTTACCTACACCCGAGTCCCGACACCCCGTTCTTTTTCCCAGCGGCTGCTCAAGCCGCGCAGATGGCGGAGAGGGATAACGCAGCGGCCCGCCTGACCCAGAATTCAAAAATTCTTACTCTTCTCCTCCCTTGTCCCTAATGAATGAAATAAATAATAGATTACAAAACGTCGAGTGAGATACAGGAAGGAGGCTGAATGTTCGGCGTGGCGAGCAGTTGGGCCAGAGAGAATACAAGTTTGAGAAGGTCCGCATGTAAACGCATCAAGAAAAAAAAAATGTCTCGCATGGTGGAAGCTAGAACTCTACTGCGTAAGGAGACCGGGAAGAAAGAGGGGGAAGAGATGGGATTATTCTCTCAGAGGCAACGCATACGCGACGCGCGCCTCTCCCACCCATCCCCTCTGCATGCCACTGCTTGCATCTTCTCGGCGAAGGCAGTGGAGGCGGCAGAACTCCGATGCGCCGCGCTCTTCGGCCCTAGCAGCATGACAAGCTGTGCCGTGGGCGGGGGTCGTGTTCATGTACAGACTGTATCATTATTAATTTTACTCGAACCTATACCCTGTAATATCTTTCTATCACTCTCTTCTATTTCCTCTTACTGTCCACTCGCTCACTGTTTCTGCGAGCCGCGGATCTCGTGCTTTTAGGCCGCGATTCGCACAATTTTTTATTTCGTCTTTGTCTTATTTTTATTTATATAACTTCTTGCTGCTGCTACTTTCCAGCGAAATAACGCGCAGCTCAGCCACCTGTTTCTCCAAAACAGCTCCAAACATTCGCTTAATATGTGCGGTCGTGTGCTATTGCTTGTTTGTTCATGGTGGAATAAAATGGCTACTCAGAGATTACAGATCACAAAAATGACTAAAATAATAATTCCAATGCAGGCTCTTTCATAAACTAGGATGTCACACATTAAAAAAAAAATTCTCTTGCTATTTGGTATCGGTTTCGGCCTATATTACCTCCGTCCTTTGGAACCACTTGCAGTCCAGATAATGGTCGACAAGTTTCCCGTCTCTTTTTTGTTCTGAATTGTTCTTGTGCTCACGGATCCTATCCTGTACACAGCGTCCCGTTTCACCGCGTATGTCTTTCCACATGTAAATTGTTGAGGCAGTAAACATAGCAGATGGCAAGGAAACATGCCCAAGCAGCACTTCCATAACACTTCAAGAGATGGAAAGGGCGTTTTTGAAGGGGGAGGGTGACGTATTAGGACATATGACGGGACTGTTTGTAGACTTTTATCAGCCGCTCCGTACAAAAGGATATGCTTCATAAATAAAAACTAGTTGCCAGTTAAGCAAAATGTGTGTCTTTCTATCTGACCGTGTTCTAGCGCCATTTTAATATAGAGAGGAAGTAGATATCGCACTGCCCATCGCGAATCAATGCACCAAAGCAATGCTAAGCGATTAGAAGAGCGCCATTCAAAATTTCGCCAAAAACTAGGTAAGCGCGCTCGCAATGCTAATTCTACACAACCGAACTGTCGATCACCACATCAATCTCGTATGGGTCCGGGCTCACGCGGATAACTTCGGAAACGAAGGGGTCGGTCGACCGCCCGAGGCTTACAAACCGGAGGACGGGAGATATATTGACGCTCCAGTCCAGGCGGAGGTTACAAACTTTTATCGCTAAGATGTACGTACGTACTCCGCCTCGACCTGAGCCGGGCGCAAGCCACGACACTCAGACGAAGACCATTCTTAGCCCCTACCGATTACATTTAATTACAAACTGTGAATATACCCTGCACTGCGGTGATGGGACGCACGCCACCCAGGACCATATAGACAAGATGTTTTAGCCGCTCGGCCATTTTGTGCCGACCAGCGCGCCGCCGCGCGGGCGCTTCCTCTAGGACTGCGGGGCCGCGGCCACGCCTGCCCGGCAGCCGCGTTTAGCCTTCGGGCGCTACAGAACATCGCCGAAAATATTTTCACCGCACGGTAGTGTTGGAGCGAGCTTGTTTGCATTGCCGTAGAGTTAAAATCGACTGGTTATTCATGGGATTTAGTTTATCGTTCACGTAATCTCTGCTGGGGCTCATCACACTGCTGCGCTAATAATGCCGTTTCGGTCCCTTACTGACGATAAAAAGTTTTTAAACAGTTGCAAACAATAATCTTGCGTATGACTCGCATATAATTCCACTTCCAAAGCGCTCTTCTTCCTTCCTGCCAGCCATTTTGAACCTCAGCAATTAGGCTGTGTTGCCGTTCGCGTGGTGTGTGCCAGATCACGTCAACAAATTACCAATTTGTGTTCATCTGACTTTACAAGCTAACGACAGGCAAATTTTGTTGCGCTTTATTTATGAACACCGCCTCATTGGGATCATTTCTTTTTATATTGGAACTTTATATCGCCTATCAAACTGCTGCGCCTGCATGTCAATCACAGTGCATCTTTTTATATCCTGCACGTACCAGTGCGGGCAAAAGTAAACGAAGCACTTTTTTTTTTCTTCTACCATTTTTCACGCGTTGCATAATTGAAACTGGCCGTCTTGGTATACGCGATCCGGTAGTGCACGCCAGTGCCCTTTCACTAGGACAATATTATTTTCTTATCTCCAGTGCTGAAGGCGTGATTTGAACGGAAAAGCGTGCTCCGTTTACTTATGTCCACACCTGCACATTCTCATAAATGCCAAAGAAACAGCAGCAAATAAATGTTAGCTAAAGCAATACAACTCAGTTTTCATATAGTATATGAACTTTAACATCCAAAAAGTGGAGTGCTCCGGAAATTTATCAACTGCTTGGGGTTCTTTAACGCGCGCTGAGATCGTACACTACACAGGCGCTTCAGGTTCGTCTTCGTCGAAGAGCGGCCGTCGCTTCTGTGATTGAACCTATATCTTCGGGCTCAGCAGTCAAGCGTCCTAACCACAGAGCCACCGCTGGATGGCACAACCCCGTTTCGTTATTTGTATTAACAGTAGCCAGATTTCCCACGTTTTGCAGCGGCAAGACGAGTATATTTCATTTGGAAGCTATCGGCGGGTGTTAAACCGCTGCTTAGTCGTTAAGGGAAGGTCATAGCACGTAATGAAATCTTGTTGCGTCCGAGGTAAATACTGACAGTAAAAAGCTACTGCGCTCAACCGTTTAGCACGCCTAGTTCTCTCTGAAACAAGGAACAATTGGGGGTGGTCGTGCTTAGTCTCCTTTAAAAGAAAAACGAAAGCCAAAGACTGTTGGCCAAACCAAACACGTTTCGCCTAAGCAAACATCAGCGCAAGGCTGATCGATCCTGTTAAATCTAACACCATGGAGTCAGCTTCAAACATCTACACCCTCGTGCGTGATTTTTCTCACATGTAAAGAGCAGCCCCCCCCCCCCCCCCCCTTAAAAACCCCACTGCTGCGCATAAACGGCTATTTACAGTTCGTTACCTGCATGGTAGACTACCCTCGTATATTACGTCATCGAGGAAACAGCACGCCTCAAATCGCTGTAGTACTCTCTGGAACAGGGGCAAGTGTAAATGGCGATGCACTGCACACACCTACATGCAGAGCGTGTTAACGTCAGAATTGAAGAGCGCTCACTCACGAACACGCATTCAACGCGGGGTGCCCGCGCGACCCGCAGTCCCATGGCCACAAGCGCCCCTCAGATGGCGCCTGTGTCGAGAGTAGGAGAGCGCTAGCAGCCTGCGTGTAAGGGTAAAAAATATGGTCTTGCGAATCCCCCTCCAACGACACTGTTGCCAGCTCCCTCAACAGATGAATGGGAGAAGCTGTTGGCCAGTTCAAGAAAAACAACGCAACTGGCCTTCATCACGAGAGCTCGCCCCCGACTGAGCCTCAAATAATACCTTGCATTTTGCGGCAAATAAGTTGTTACCTTACGGCGCGGTTCAGGTGTGCACAGAACAAGTGCGACAGATACTGTATCTTTCCTTGGAATCAATTATTATTAAAAAGGGGCAACTTTGCAATTTTTAAGAGATATATCATTATTTATTTGTAATTATATCTCCCTCAACAATGTTGCATTAAATTGTTTCAATTTGCAAAAATAAATAGAAAGCTTAATACTTGCCCTGAAAATTGTCCATATTCAGCCGTACAATTCTGGCACGACGCAATAGACCTTTCCAGTAATTACGGCACGCCACCAAGCAGCCGCGCAAAACAGTCTGGGAAAGCGGAGCACCGAGCAGAGCTGCGCCGCTGCGTTCCGGCGTTCAGCGCCTTTCTTCTCATGTGCATTTTTGCTTTTTCCGAGCAAATGTTGCAGCGTATTGCTTTTATGATTAGCTGCTACTCTTTGTGCAATATGTGGTGACATAGTTGCCGTTCAACATGTCGGCACAGACAGCTCAGGGTGGTGGTCAACTTGTATGGAGGTCTCTCAGTGGTTTTGTCCAGTGGCCTTTTGAAAGACTTGAAGAAAGCGACGGAATATTTTCCACAGCTTTCAGTAGTGCCTGGAACATACAGATCAAACCGTGATATTTTTTAGGTTTATATGATTTGGTTTATTTGATATAGGTTTATTTGATTTATATGAAAGGTACGTATTAGTGTTTTCAGAACCCTGATATTTCTTCTGTGACAGCAGTCAAAACTACAAGCGTGTGTAAAGAAGGGGGGGGTCATCTAAGGCGGGGTGCCGAGTTGGCCTCATGCATTTATTCGGTTGAACTTGTCCCGCCGTTGTTTCAAATGCAGGGTTTCAGTGATGCAGGACAGGAGGAAGATGAGGAGGAAAGGCAGGGAGGGTAACCCGTAAACGAAACCGGTTTGCTACCCTGCACTGGGGGAAAGGGGTGAGTGGATATAAAATTTGTAAGAGAAGGATGGGTGAAGTTAGTACAGTCACATCACAGACATGTCACATCACGTCACAGTCATTTCACGTAACGTAACAGAAAAATCATAGCCTTTCAATTAGGCCTGTGCTTTTCATAAAGCGAAGCAGTGCCTGGGAGGCATTCACCGCCAGGGACCAAAAATCTTAATTTCAGTCAAGCGTCCATCTAGACGCTCCAGCACACGGCATAGACACTGTATTTCCTGACTGTATATGGGGCACTCACGAAGAATGTGGCCGTCTCGTCGCACCCACAGTTTGTACATGCAGGGCTGTTTGCCATACCTATCATAAAAGAATAATAGGTTGTGAATGTTACACCAACCCATAGGCGGCACAGCAAAGTTGTGACAGTGATATGGGAAAATATGCAGCTCAGTAATATATTCATTTTCTGCAATTAAATTACGTTAAAAGAAACGATTTACTATCCCACTGTAGGGGGGGGGTCATTGGTGAAATGCTGCCACTCGCCCTCCATACATTTAATGGAGAACCCTGCGCACGCCTACTAATGTGCAGCAGACAATGACTGAATAGATGCTACGTGCCGTCGAAAAATTTCTAGGCGAACAGAACATTTTGCCAGTACTAAACTGGCTTTCAGTGCTTTTTTTTTCTTCGTGATTTCCATCAAACATGGAGGAGGTAAGGCAAAAAGCTGCGGACACAGCTTGACTGATGCCTTACCGCCTCAATGACAAACAGCAGTAACAGAGCAATGACTAGGACTAAGTAACAAAGAATGACGAGGAGTAAAACAAAAAATAATAATTAAGTTTTCAAGTGTACACCACTCAAGCATGTGAAGAAAAAATAGCTTCATTCTAGCGATAGAGAAGGATAAAAAAGAGCAAGACTACATTCTGGTCAACTTTTTACAGATGTAAAGAAACATTGTTCCCCACTATTCTGCAGACACCAAGCGTGAAGAAGAATATCCACATATAACAGAAATATTCAACCGTTTAATGTCCTTCGTAAAGAAAAAGTAACCTTTACTTTTTCTACCCAGCATAAAATGTCCTATTGAAAATTGATTTCTGCGCTCGTTCTCATTTTGGAAGTCCACGACTTATTAATTGGCTTACGTTAGCATTTTGATCGAGTCATCCTCTCGACAACCGCGTTTGAAGAAAGCCTACGCGCGCAAACAATCCCAGCGCGGTGTCGCCGTACATCACACGTTCGAGCAGTGGTTGAAATGTTGGCGGAGACACAACTCGCACTCTGCGAACAGCTACTACTACTACATTCTGGACGAACGGCAGCAACGTTGCGCGTAATTTGTTGCTGCTGAAGTGAAAAAACACTACTGCGAACGATCAGTACGCGTCTAACGTCTTGTAAACAGCAGCAATGAAATGGAATGGAACGAACACCCAACTGTGCCATGCGATGCGAAGAAATGCTAAGCACAATAGGATCACCAGAAAACAGCGTGAAGCAGCGCGGCGATGACGTCGAGAGATAGAAAGATTAGCACGTAGACCGGCAGAGTCGGAGAAACAACCCGACGGTGGCGGACGGAGACAAGACACGTGAGCGCGCTAAACACGCGGGCACGCAGGAGGCGATCGCTCCGTTCTCCCATCATGCTTTGAGCGGATCTGCCAGGGGATGGCGCGGCGCTGCAATTTCTGGAAAGGTCTATAGTCTTGCCACTGAAACCTTTTTTTTCTGTATTATACAGGCCTTTTTCTTTATTTCGGCAAAAATTTGCAGTCCTATAGCTTTGTCTGTTCTCCATAATATTTCCAATTCAGTAAAGCGAATAATTGGGCTAGTTGGTATGCCATTGATCATGAAGCAGCTCACCAGGAAACACAGACAGGAATGTATGGACAAGCGCTGAACGTACAACTAAATTTTATTCAGGAGCGCGTCAGAATAAATACTAAACTGCAACAAAACAAAAACAACAAAGACGGATAAGATGCGGACCCTCTGGCATCCTTAACCACGGGTTACATTCGCACATCAAGGAAATTCAACTCTTTTTCAGATAGCAGAATCGATGGTGTGCTGACACATAAAATTCCCACATTAGCTATTGCCTTAGCCTCGATAATCTCGTGTTTTGCAGTCATGTTTGGCCAGGATTGTGCAATCGTAAAAGTTGGGTTTGAAGTCCAGTGAGCCCAAGCAATTTCTCGATCTAACTCTTGATTTCAATCTTCATCAGTCCATATCACTTCCGACGAGAGGGAATAATACTCTTGATCTTTTACTGACGAGCATTCCTGACGACATTAAAAACGTAACGATTCTCCCTGGAATCAGTGACCACGCTCTCCAACACATTTTCATATCACTGCTACTAAAAGTAAGATCAGCATATCAAAAGATAATCTTCAACTATAAAAAGGGGAACTTTGAAGCTATGAATAACGAACTTGCACAGTTTCACGCGTACTTTCTCGAGTCCTACTTGTCGAGAACGGTCAATCACAACTGGTAATTATATAAAACAACATTAATAAACCTAAGAAACAAATACATCCCTAAAATAAATATAAAATCCGATCATACCAATGAGTGGTTTACCGTAAGTCTGAAACGTCTCCTAAACAGGAAAAAACGCCTTTATCGATCAGCAAAGTCATCTAACTGCCGTGCTACGTGGGACCGATATCACCAGTCTGCGAAAACATACATTGAAAGCGTAGCTGCCGCAAAGCATAAATTCTTTTCAGTCGATCTACTTGGAATCTTGCAATCGAACCCCAACAAATTCTGGTGTATTCTGTCCCCCAGGTCTCGGCCGAACCAAATAGCCCTCATGGGAACTGATGGTGAACCAATGGAATCAGAACAGTGTGCCGCCGTCTTGAAGCGTTATTTCGTTTCGGTTTTCACCCCCGCACACAACTGTTCGACCCAGCCTCCATCAGAGTCGCCACCAGTCACAATGCCTGAGATACAGACTAATGCAAACGGTATCAGTAACCTCATTGATTCTCTAAAATTGTCTTCATCGGCAGGCTCTGACCATATCAATAGCAAACTACTGAAAAACACATCGGAAACCTCGTCACAGATATTACAATTAATCTTCACCCAGTCTTTCCAATCGGAGGAAATACCGGACGATTGGAAAATCGCTCAAATCATTCCAGTCTTCAAAACAGGTGACCGCAAATCAGCATCCAACTACCGTCCTATCTCTCTAACCAGTGTCCCATCCAAACTTCTCGAACACATTATATCCACAAACCTAATGGCACACCTCGAATCTAACGGCTTCTTTTATCCTCAACAGCACGGTTTTAGAAAACATCTCTCATGTGAAACACAGCTTGCTGAGTTCATACAGGACTTACTAGAATCCATGGACAATAACCTTCAAATAGATGCTATATTCCTCGATTACTCCAAAGCATTTGATCGCGTTCCCCACAGTCATTTACTTCAGAAACTCTCATCCCTAGGAATTCCCGCCAACCTAATCCGCTGGATTAAAAATTTTCTTTCAGGACGCAAGCAGTTCACTTCCGCAAATGATAGCCACTCACCTCTAACCAATGTAACATCGGGAGTCCCACAAGGCGCCGGACTGTCACCGCTACTATTCCTAATTTACATTAACGATCTCCCTTGTAATATAAAATCAAAATTACGTCTTTTTGCGGATGACTGCGTCATATACAGAGAGATTAGGACGACCAACGACTCATGTTTGCTTCAATCTGATCTTAATACACTCGCCTCTTGGTCTAATAAATTCCTCCTTCCTTTAAACATTAGCAAGTGTAAATCCATGACTTTCACGAGGAAACACACTGTGAATCAGCATCAATATAGTATTGGCTCGCTTTTAATTACCCCCGCATTATCCTACAGATATCTTGGCCTCCACCTAACACCATCACTATCATGGGTAACCCACATTCAAAACATTTGCGCAGAAGCCTCACGCACACTCGGTTATCTGCGACGTAACTTGAAGGCCGCATCCCCGGAAATAAAGCAACTAGCCTATATAACTTTCATTCGCCCCAAACTAGAATATGCGTCCTCCATTTGGCATCCATCACAAGCGTATCTCGCCACCGACCTTGAAGCCGTACAGAATCGTGCCATCCGATTTATAACATCTTGCTATTCAAAGAAAACCAGTATCACAGCACTGAGACAATCCATCGCCATTCCATCGCTCATGTCACGCCGTATCATATCTCGCCTATGTCTTCTACATCACTTCTATTATCATCCCCATACGAGACATGCAAAGCTACAGCCCCCCCACAGGACATCTAGCCGCCTAAACCATAATCATAGCATTGCACGTATCTACTGTCGCACCTTAGCATTAAATTCTTCATTTTTTCCGGACGCAATAGTACTGTGGAACGCCCTGCCAAACAACATCGTATCATGCACCGATCGCAAATCATTCAGGATAAAATTAAACGACCATCTTTCGTAAAGAAATCGCTGATGACGTCGGCTGAATTGTGGGCGCGCTGGGGAGGGAGCGCTTACCTTGTCTTGACTTTTTTTACGTGTGTGTGCAGTTGTGCTGACGTTGCCTTCGATGACGCACCAACCGGCTCAAGTTTCACCAGTTTCGTGAAAGCGTTTTTCTCTTGTATAACATATTCGGCGCCATTTACTTACGGTATTTTGTTCTTTTTGTTTTTTAAAAATTATTTCGTCTAACCCTTGCATTATTTCTCTTGTTTCTGTTTTCTTTTCTTTTCTTGTTATTTTTGTTTTCCTGTTCTTGTTCGCATTGTATATTGAGTTTGCTCTCCCCTTATGTAATGCCCTCGGGCCTTTAAGGGAAAAATAAATGAAATGAAATGAAATGAAAAGGCAGGCTTGTATACGCAATCGCTGCAATGCTTCGACAGAAAGACTGATGTGGTGTTACACACATTGTAATTATGGTCGTACAATCTTTCATTGAGACATCGGCCTGTTTGGCCTCTCTGCTATCTCGCGCGGCTCGCTCGCTGCGAGAGTGCCCAGCGTGGCGCAAGACTTTCCCTCGCTCTCGGGCTGGTGCTTATTATGGCCGACAAACTTCCGATGCGCCATTCGTCTACTCTGCTGCTGACGGTCGCGTCAAATGGAGCGGCATGGCAAGGCGTTCAGAAATAGCTCAGTCCTGCATTAGTGAATGAAATGTATGGTAACGCTGTGCGATCCACTTGACTCCGCAGCATCAAAGGCCATTTTAATTTTAATCTAATAGAGGTAATAATAGACATTGTACAAGTAATGAATACAAATAATAACAGTTATGACTCATCATGATTGCTAATGACGACGAAACGACCTATATGTCAAACGATGACTTGGAATGACCGCGACTGAAATGCTTAGAGTTGAGTGCTAATGACTGCAATGACCAGTCGAAGCAATCCGCGGTGAAGTCGTCGAACATAAATGGACCCCATCTTTTGGCTGCCAGCCTTCCCGCCGGACAGCCCGCTCCCACGTACATACTTCGCACAATTGGGTCCTTGGGAAACCTGTTTAGAAAATGATGTGACCGTCAGATGTGAATGCTGAGGCAGACTACGAGCTGTCAGCATGCGCCGCGACAGACAGATACGTTTTCAATATGGTCAAAAATTGGTACTTACAAATTATATGAAACCCCGGAGCCCTTTTTCGCTCGATTTGTACAGGCAATGCACTAAGCAACCATTTTTCACTGCAACATCCAGAAGTCACCGCGCCAACTACGCGCCACGGCGGACGGTATGTTAAGATGGCGGCGCGCGGCTTCAGCCACGGCCGGTCTCGAGGGAGACAGCGCTTCTCTTCTCTTATGGCCTCTCCAAAGGGGTCTGTTTCTACCGTCCGCCGCGCCTCGGTGGGGTCGCCACCGCCCCACTGCTGCTTCTCCGCTACAGCCGTTCACGCGCAAGGGAAACGCGCGCTCGCTTTTAGCTTCGCCCGCGTCAGTTGCAACCGGCATTTCGCCCCTTATGGTTTATACAAAATCCGTAATCAACATCAAACATTTATCGTGTACGAGGAATAAAATACAGTCAACAATCCGCTCACGCGCGCGCTCCTTCGTCAGTGCGGCCTTGCACGGTCGAATGAAGCTTCGGGAACACTTCAACATTTTTTACCCCTAAGTTTTGTACAAAACTAAATTTACCAGGCTATGAAATGTGCTTTGAATGTTTTAAGCAGGTGTAGCGCGACCTGACGTGAGTGCATGGTGAACTGTTGGGTGGAGATTCTGTCAACCGCTACCGTTTTCGTTTAGATCAGAAGAGGCACGGGCAAAAATTCATAGCGCGTCTCAGATTCAGAGTAAAGAACAAAAATTTACTCATATAGTAAAAATTTCACTTGTCTAGTGGAGTGGGCTGTTGTTCAAAACTTATCAGTCTGTTGAAAGACCGAAGATGTATATGTAGTCTCGCGACTACTTTTAATCAAGGAAATCGGCATAAGCAGTTACGCAGAATCGAAAAGAGCGGCAAACGATCAAAAATTGTCCTTAAAAGTTACACATTGCACAATATGTTCATCACAATATGTTCATCAATTCATCAAAACGCGACCTGCGTCTAGAAAATTCAGTCTCAAAATCTTCCTGCACGGCTTGTGAACATAAGGAGTTGGCCTATCGGTCTTCTCTGTCACTTTCCTGGTATAATTAATTGAGAAGAAGAATTCTGAGAAATGTTTCAAATATCAAAGAAGCGGACCAAATAACATAGCTGTTGTCAATTCTTTTCGGGCAACTCAGTGTTGAATTCTGAATCAGGATCTTAAGCACTTCGAGAACATTTGTGTGTATTGTAGGTGCACGGCAGCTTTTTCTTAAAAAAAAAAAAAAGAAAAGCTTTTCTAATAGGGCAACAAGCTCTGGATTCGGATAATGCAGTCCACTAGAATATTGTCGTCGTAGAAGAGCGTACTACATGGGGCTGCTTCTTTCGCTAGTTTCAAGAAAAATAGAGCAAGCGTCACACCCGAAGTTGATTAACTAAACGATATATCCAGCGGCGTAAGGTCAACCGGAATATGTGACAGTGGGAAATGGGATGGTAGGAAATGCCATCACTTCCTTCAGTGCCTTGATTTTGCTCTCAGATGAAACGTCCGTCTTGACAATGTAGTCATGTGCCGCTAGCTGTTACGGCCCTCGCATCTAGCATATGTCATTCCCTTCCACACATTAACCTTACTTTCCCGAAGAGAGCCTCAATGGGTCGCTATATAGGGCTTGAAATGAGTCTTAGTGAGAGTGTCCTTCTTTAACGCTTTAAAGTTTCTTGCATACTTTCGATATAGCAGGTGAACTCATTTGTAAATCATTACATCGAGTATCACCTTCACCATTTATTGGCCTCTTTTTACCACTTCGAGCACAAGTGGTGTCATAAATATCAAACCATTTTTTAATGATTTCATAACAAGCTTAATATCAATGTAAAAATTTCATTAAAACAATGTTTATTTGCAAAATTAAAATAATGTGTATAATACCACACATTGGCTAATATATGAATTGTAATAACATTTAAAACTCAACCCTACAACGTTTACTTTGACTGTTATACTAATCTTTTATATCATGCAAGCATTTTGCAATTTACAATACATTTTTATGAAATTATTTTCATCTTCGGTGTTACATGAATAGTTTCGCATCTAGCGCTAAAGACGGTTTTGCTGTAGCAGACGAGTTGCTGTCATGTTAGCCTTGAAGAAGCTTCGATGTGATCACTTCTCATTCAGTTTTTTTTTTTGTTTTTTTTTTTTTGTTCCTATTCTTGTACAGGCTTGGGAAAAATTCGGACTAAAATGGACAAAAGTAGTTCACTTGTGTAGTACGTTGACGACATGCCGCTGCATCATCTACGTTCTGTGTTCTTTAATTTCGGGGCTGCACTAACCACAAAACTCGCGAGCGATAGCGCGAAACCAGGCAAAAGCCACCCGCCGCCGCTGAAGCAGACGCGGAGCGATGGATGGATGGATGGATGGATGGATGGATGGATGGATGGATGGATGGATGGATGGATGGATGGATGGATGGATGGATGGATGGATGGATGGATGGATGGATGGATGGATGGATGGATGGATGGATGGATGGATGGATGGATGGATGGATGGATGGACGGACGGACGGACGGACGGACGGACGGACGGACGGACGGACGGACGGGTGGATGGACGGATGGATGGATGGATGGATGGATGGATGGATGGATGGATGGATGGATGGATGGATGGATGGATGGATGGATGGATGGATGGATGGATGGATGGATGGATGGATGGATGGATGGGTGGATGGATGGATGGATGGATGGATGGATGGATGGATGGATGGATGGATGGATGGATGGATGGATGGATGGATGGATGGATGGATGGATGGATGGATGGATGGATGGATGGATGGATGGATGGATGGATGGATGGATGGATGGATGGATGGAATATAGGAGCGTCCCCTTTGAAACGGGGTGGTAGCAGTAGCTATCATGCTCATTTTTCTCCCTATATGCCAATCATTGATTTAGAATGGCTAACTAAACCGTCATTCTATTTATTAAATTTTGTTCCTACATTAACATTATGTCTCTTGAGCAGTGAGCAGGTCGCGCCCCTTGCGGTGGCGGAGAGCGCAACTCAAGGAGAAACATTCCCATTGTTCCCGCGGCGATTGAGAAGGCCGTAAGAAAGAGCGCGCGCTCTCGCCCGAGACCGGCCGTGCTTCAGCTCAGGGGCGTCCCCTCCACTCCAGCAATTTTTTTTAAACCTCCTTGGTTCAAACAAGGCTCGCTCACGCCAGCCCCCGAGCTAGGCATTTCCTGTGCCGGCCCGTCACTCAGCTTACCCCGATCTTTTGGGTGCCGCACCGTTCTGCCCAGGTAAGATCAAGTTTCTTCGATAGCTGGCGCGCTCTCGATACGCCACATCGGTAAAGAATATCTTGCCCTGATTCTTCCGCAGCTGCTCTGAGCTGTTAAAGAAGTAGGGAAAACGCTCCGGGAGTGCGGCAGGCACTGCGGCTTCTGTGCTAAGTTTTCGAAAATCTCCTTCAATGGTAACCGTTGGGTAAACAGACACTCTGCTCCTCGGCTAACTGTCGTATCCAAGCGCATTCTGCCGTTAACTAGCTCGGGAGGACGAAAGAAGGGTGGTTAACGTCCATGGCTGCTGCTGAGTCTCGAAATGCTCTGCACTTTTTGCCGTCTACCTTAGCCTCCTGCATGCACTATTCCAACAGGTTTTTGTGTGATTTTTGAATTGTTGTGAAAAGAACTTTCTGTTAACAATTGGTTGCGATCGGCCCTCCTTTTTTTGCGCACTTGAACGGCTTCCGTTTTTCAAAAGGACGCTTTGTGGCGAACATCGGCAGTCATTCTGTCCTTCACTCACCGTTCCTTTCGTGAGAGACAAGTTTCTCTGAGACTCGCGACACGTGAATGACTTCCGTTCGTCAGGCTTCCTCGAAAAAATGTCTTTCCTATCTGCTTTTTCCACGCGAACAGCCCTACTGTGCAATCTTCGACGGGTGTAATACTCTTCAACTAACTGTGCGCCTTTGTTTAGCTTAACCTCCTTTAGCTTGTCTACCAATCAGAGTCGGACATCGATGCAACGGTAGCACTGCTCTAACGCGATGCATTCTACAATTTTTCGTCGTAGACCTCTTCGCCCTTGAGCCACTCAACTAAGTCGGCTTTCAGAAGAAACGTGAAGTCAACATGCGACTCCTTGCTCTTATACCGGAACCGCTGCCGGAAAGCTTCAGGCAACAATCTGTATTTCCTCAGCAGCTCTTCCTTGTCGTAGCTTTCAAATGCGTTTCAAACATATATAGATATATAGATTTTTAATCAAGCGAGCTATAACTTTCAAATAAGTGCGAATGAATCCGATTCACACTTTACTTGTATATGTTGTTTATCACAATTAGCAATCATCAAAACCAGGTGATGATTATTGAAATATAAAAGTGCCCCAGCCTTTTTAACGAACTTGCGATGATATAAACATTCCTACCGATAGTAGGCGGCACGATTAAACTAGAGAACGTCCCCATCGCCTATCCGAAAGTATTGGATCCGCGTACTGACAAGAAAAGCGAGTAAAATACGAAATGGGATTAATACATTTTGCACTAAACATGGCTGTTAATTTCTGTTAAAGGTGCCTTTAAACGTTCTATATCTCGGTAAAGTTCGTATGGCCATCTACCATCGCGATCTCTACACGACCTCCATCTCGATTTAAGAACTGCGCACAATGAACAAAATATAAACAGTAGGCATTTTTCATCTATAGCTGGCAGTACGCGTTAAACTTTTCGTTGTTTTGTGGCGCGCTATGTATTAATTGTTGCAGACTCACAGGCCCGCCCAGCAGAAATCACCTATGCAGCGATGCAGCGAAGGAAAAAAAAATATGCACCGCCGTTCAGGGTATGATGCGACAGAGTTTCACACACATGGATATTTCAACTTCTTATTATTTTTTACGTTTTTAATACAGCTCTACTTGGCATCAGTGAACATTGCAGTTTGACACCAACGCATTTTTCATTTTTGTCAGGCATATCAAATAATTGATTGATCAGCTACACTCTAATTTGTTTTAGCATCATCAAGCATTGTAATTTCATTCTGAGTATTTTGACATCTTTGAACATCCCTGTTTCAGATTTTTTCATTTCTTTATTTCATCAATTATTGAAATAACTACAACGATTTCATTACCATGGGAGGTTCCATCTGCGGTATTGTAATATGAGACCTCTCACTGTATGTTCCTGTAAAATAAACTTTCAACTTCAGCTTCAACTCGTCAGCGCCTATCACCCAAGAATCAATCATCAATCATTATAGCTATCGCTTAAACCACAACCGGCGGCGGCGATTCTTTATGATTATCTGCATCCGCGCGCGCTGGCACCGCTTATCTTCTTCGCTGTCTTGGATGCCTTAGGGCGTAACCTGTAAAAATATGTTGAGTACTGTCTGCCTAGTGTCCAGTCGTTATGTTTGTCTTCCACCAGTATTTCAGATAAAACTGCTCAGAAAGCGGAGTCAAAGACAGGGTACAGAATGAGGGGCGCGCATACAGTCGGTACAATTATCGAGACCAGCCGGACGTTGACCGCGTGCGCGGCGCGTAGCACCTTAGTACGGATGAATGGATGGAATATAGGAGCGTCCCCTTTGAAACCGTGCGGTAGCAGTTGCTATCATGCTCATTTTTCTACTTATATCTTAATTTTTGTTTTAGATTGGTTAACTATGCCACCGTTCTATTCACGGAATTCTTGTTTCTACATTACTAACGTTATGTCACTTTTCTGATTTTAAGCCATGAATCTTCCAGTTGTTTTTTGCTAGCTTCCACCGCAAGTTTATTCATCCGGCCACTGTTATCTCTAAACCGGTACCATAGCGACCTAGAGCGCCGCCGTGCGTGGCTGCGGAGAGGCATCACGGCGACGTCGCCAGCGCGAGCCCTCGGCACACTAGCCAGTATATTCTATAGGCACTATAGCGGCGCGAAGGCGACTTGCCGCAATGGGGCTGGCGCCGTCTCGTTTGGAATTCCGGGCGTGTTGAAACTAAGGAGGTTATAAACAAATGCTCCCTACAAACCAACATCGTGTTTACAAACAAAGGGGACGCTCGCGATGCGGCAGCAGACTGAGGGTGAAGAAGTATGCTTGGCGCCCCTAGGAATACACAAAAGCGAAACTTTTCAGTGAGGTTTTCAGATTTCTTATGGCACCAATGATGTCGTTTCTGTCACAAAGCAACCATGAACAGCCTAGAATAGCTCCTGAAAGTATGAAATGTCATTTTAAAGGCGCAGCATTTTTAAAACACCGCGAAAGGTATGGGGGTGCGAGATGGGAGGGCAACAAATATATAGAAAAACACACAAACACAACTTGCCGCAATATTTTTCTCGTTTCGTAGATCACCAAAGGAGGCGGCCGGTACTTAAACGTTGGCGAACACTTTAAAGTGGGTCACATAGTATGCCACGTCTCTCCGGGCGCAATCGAATTTTAAAATAATCCTAAATATTTGCTATGAAGCCATGCATATTGCCGATAAGCTCGCTGTCTGCTGGGTTTTTGTCGAATCGCGCGAGCTCCTCGTATAGTTTTATTTGCTGCCACGTGTACAGAATATGCTTATAATAGCAGTCGTTAAAGCAATGCAGCCTTGACAAAACTATATTCAAAAGTCACTTCTCAAACCTCACGACAAGCAAACGAAAGACAACGACCCTCCGTAAAACACGGCGCCACAGGTGACGCTCTAATCGACCGTGGACACAAGGCGCAGACGACACCGGCATCCGTGAACGCTATTGTTGTGAGCAGAAGGGGGATTTTAGTCATCTGATGCTATGCAGACGACCAGAATCCCCGTCGATAATCCAGCACGATAACTGAGTTGTCGTCTGCTGCGCAGACAACCAATCACTTACCGTGCTGGGCCATGCCACCTAACATTTGAAGCTAAACTGATTATTGCATTTCATTCCTCACACGTTAAATGATAAATCCTCAAAATGTGAACTCATTCGGTGCTGCAGATAGTAATAAAATGAATTTTTATTATTAATGTCGAAAGCATCTTTCTGGTCTGTGTCATCCGTTAATAATTCATCATCATCATCATCAGCCTGACTATACCCACTGCAGGGCGAAGGCCTCTCTCATATTTCTCCACTTAACCCGGTTCTGTGCTAGCTGTATCCACTTGACCCCTGCGAACTTCTTAATCTCATCCGCCCACCTAACTTTCTGCCGCCCCCTGCTACGCTTTCCTTCCCTTGGAATCCAGTTTGTTACCCTCAGCGACCATCGGTTATCCTCTCTTCGCACTACATGTCCTGCCCATGTCCATTTCTTCTTCTTAATTTCTGCTAGAATGTCGGTAACTTGAGTTATTTCTCTGACGTTAATAATTACAGGTGATTAACGATGCGCCCTTAACGGTGCGCACACTCCCAGACACCCTTAGAGTGAGTGGGGGTAGCTGTTCTGGTCGCAAAAGAGATGCCCTCGACTTGTGTGGCAAGCTCAGCCGGAATTCAAGAATTCAACTACCTTGTAGTGACAGAAGGAGGTGGCCGTTTGGTGCCCGGCTTTCGCCGGTTCAAGCTAGTGTAAGGGTCGGAGTGAGCGAACAAAACAAACTTTATACACAGCAAGAGACGCTACAGAGGAATACACACGAAAAATGCACATACGAGAGGTTCACAGAAAACAACGCTAAGCATGCAACTAAAGAGGTATTCAATAACATAGAGGCTTTACAACACAGAACAATACGCGAGAGAGTAAAAAATATTAGTGGTGGGTAAAGTCTGGTTAACCCTAGTTGACTTGCGATAGCAACGGCGGAAATTTCTTTTGCCTGCTAGTGGCTGCTCCTGGCCTTGGTGGGGCTGGGACAGGTAGGTCACCGCTGCTTGCGGCGGGGGCTAGCCTGCCATAGATTTTTTATTCGTTGTAGGCCATCATTGCACCCTCCACCACTTCGGTGGTGGGCGACGGCTATTGCGGCGTGCGTCTTTCTCTCCTACTTCTTTCTCTTTCTTCTTTCTTTTGTCTTCTGTCCGCACGAGGCAGCAGAAGTAGCTCAGCTACAGGGCCAGTAGCAGGCCCGTGCATTTTCTTTTCCTTCCTACAGCCACAACAACATAATCCCCTATCACGCCCTATCAGTGTTAGGTGCTACATTATTGGGGACACTTAAGCTCATCCTTTAAGAGTATGACGCGAGAGCGTAAGTTACAGTTACCAGCCTTCTTCTTCTGCTCCTCCTCCTCCTCCTCCTCGGCGGTTCACGGTCGAGTGTGGTGTCCGCCGGGAATACTTGGCACAGTATTGCTATCACAATAATAAACAAACACCAAATTGTTCACCGGGCCCTGTTGTAGACCGACGCGTCACGATGTGGCCGCTATGTAAGATGAGCGCCGCTCCGTCGTAGGCCTGTGGGCTTGCCAGCAGCGCGTGAACTCCGGGAGTCGAGCCGTTGCACTTGCGAACGCGCCGTAATACTAGCTCACACACTGACTGACTGACACGTAGAGATGTGTCGCTCAGGAGCGAGCCGGATCTTTTGAGCGGCTCTTTGAAAGGAGCGCTAGAGCGGCGGCCTATTAAAAATGAGCGGAAGTTCTTTTAGTGAGCCGGCTCTCTTGCTCAGTGATTCGATTCATGCTGAACGGTTACTTGGGAGTCGGATCTTCTGGATGCGACTTCGGCGCCATCAATTAGCAATTTAGCGATGCAAGGAAGCAACTGCCCTCCAGAGTGGACTCCGAGATCACTTCCTTCCCCCCCCCCCCCCCCTATCCCGAACGCGCGAAAGAAGAGCGCGCGAGGGTGATCTCGGAGACCATGCTTCCCGCCTCTCTTCACAAGATTAGCAAACATCCCCTCGTCTTCGGCTGTCTTTCGAGCCACTTTTCAAAAGAGATAATTAGCGGCGGCTCATTGGGCGGCGGTTCTTTTGGAGAGCCCGCGGCGGCTGTTTTGGAGAGCTGTCGTTCAGTGAGCCGTCAGGAACTGTTCCCCCAGAGTCTGGTCTTCTTGCTGCGACTTCAGCACCATCTATTAGCAGTTCGAGAAAACAACTCCACTGGGCAGGCAGGGGTGGAACGAGCCGGCATACAAATAAAAGAAAAAAATCTGCCGTCTGCGCGATCCTCCGCACGCCGGCGGCAGCCGTCAGTTAGAGCGCTGTCGGCTGCTCTGCCGTCCTGTCGAGGGTGCGCGCCGGCGACCTGGCCGATGCAATGCTGCGTGTATGCTTCAGGTGGTCGCTGACAATTTTGTACGTCTTTTGTTTTGCTTTCCCTGTTTGCTATGCGTAGTTTTCTCAAGCTTCTTTACAACAAGGCGAATGTCGAACGCAAAGCCCCTTGCACAGCCAGCCCAGCAGAAAAAAAAAGTCCGGTTAGGTCACGTACAACCAGCACCGACTGCAGTGCGTCGTGTGCTCTAAACGGGAAACAGTTGGCTTTAAAAATTAAAACCACTCCTAACAGGATGAATAGCGTGCCATGCGGCTTGGAGTAGATAAAAACGAATGAGTCAATGAACGAAATACGGTGGGCATGTGTATGTAGCGGCGAAAACAGGAAAGTTGAACTTGTTTGTGTTAGGAAACCGGGAAAGGAACCTGTCGCCAGGTACAAAGAAAACAACGGGAGAAGTCGGGAGGCTGAGAACCGTGGGTCTTGAGAAAACCGGCCGCAAATAAAATGGTTGTAAGAATGCACGAAAAACAAATCAGAGAAAGCAAATAATGGCAGGGCAGGGCTACAAAAGCGCAATTTAGAAAGGAGACAAACGCCTAAGGCGGACTCAAGCTACAAAGCGCACACTGTATCAAAAAACGATGTATTTACGTTATGCTTCGGGCTCCCCATAAATTCATTCTCTCCGGAAATATAGGAGGCACCTCGAATCAGTTAATCTGCTTTTTTTGTATTAATAATTCCCTCTCTATGTCTGTATCATCACTATCTATATTTATTAGGCCAACATGAGATTTTATGGTATTTTAGAGATGACACCAAGTATATATTAGGGATAATCTTTATTGTGGTGCATGTTGGTGAATGTTATTCACATTATATTGCAAGGATAGAATAAGCAATGAACGAGATCATTTCTTGGGGAATGTGTTCCCCTTGAGTAAATATAGTGGACTTGAAAAGAATCGCATCTAAAAAAGCGGATATTGCTGTTGACTGGGATATTGTAGTCGCCACGAAGGGAGATAGAATGGCGACACAATTATTTCCACACTTTCGTTGAGGACGAGGCTTCTTTTCGACTAGAATTAAGTAGGCAAGTGTCACGAAATTGGCGCACTTTTTTACTAAGCGGGCGCGGCGCGAGGCCCGCGCGTCGCCGCATCGAAACTTCCACAAGGTTCTAGAAAAACCTTCCCCGCGCGAGAGAGCGCGTAGCTTTGTACGCGTCGCCGTCACCCTCTTTCTCGTCACCCGGCGATGATGGTGATTCAACAGTCCGGAAAATGCCAGACGTCTCCAGAACATTCTATGCGACTTGACCAATGACGACGCGCGGCTCGACGGGAGGAAAAGGGGGCGCTCTAGCGAGCGAAGCTAAGTGTGTGTGCGCGCTTGCCTTAGCGCGCCTTAACAGACAGACGCGGCGCGCCCTATTTATGGAGGCCGCGCCGCTTATGTAGTTAGTCAGTCAGTAAGTGGTTGCGGCGCATTCGCAAGTGCGAAACTAGACTCCCGGGGATCACCCGCTGCTGGCAAGCCCACGGACCTGCTAGGGAGCGGCGCTCATCTTGTAAGTCGGCCACATCGTGACTCTCGAGGCGTAGGACTGCCACAGTGCCCGGTGAACAATTTGGTGTTTGTTTATGTGATTCTCTCGTGTTCGATCTGTGTTTTAAAGCCTCTGTGTTATTGAATACCTGTGTATTTGCATGCTTAGCGTTTGTTGTTCTGTGAACCTCTCGTCTGTGCAATTTTAGTGTTTTTGTATTCCTCTGTATCGTCTCTTGCTGTGTATAAAGTGTGTTTAGTTTGTTACTTCTGACTCCGACCCTTACTCTGGTTGGAACCGGCGACCGCTGGGCACCAAACGGCCACCCCTTCTGTCACTATAAGGTAGTTTAATTCCGGCTGAGCTTGCCACGAAAGTCGCAGGCATCTCCTTGCGACCCGAACAGCTACCCCCACTTACTCTAAGGGGGTCTAGGAGTGTGTGCACCGTTAAGGGCGCATCGTTAATAATACCTTCTAATTATTAACGGGTGACAATTATTCTGGCGTCCGCGACAGGGCGTTTAGTGCACTCAAGCTCAAAGGACGGAGAACGAGATGTAAGTGTTTACGAAGAAGTCGTAAACTGCGTAGCAGCAGAGGGATAGCGAGAGGTAGTGCCACGCGGAAGCATTAAGGCGAGGTTCGCTAAGCAGACTTTAGGCTACACCCAAACGGTTCGCGTTTCAGATATGAACCTGAAAGAGCTGATTGAGGCTGGCACCCAGCTGGAGTTGTCCGGTGCCGAACTGCGCAAATAAAAAGAAGAAAGACAGAGAGAAGAAAAAAAACGAAAGAGGGCTCGGATATAGAGAGGGCTCGGAAAAATGCGGATATTGCTGTTTACTGGGATTTTGTAGTCGCCACGAAGGGAGATAAAATAGCGACACAATTATTTCCACACTTTCGTTGAGGACGAGGCTCTTATCAACTAGAATTAAGTACGCATGTGCACGGCAGAACACGCGACATGAGTGGGTAGCATGGTCGAACACGCGTAATGACCTGTTAATGGTATGCCCCCATAAACATCGGCGCCGACCTCGGCGAGGCTGGAGGGCTCAAGGACCCCCCTTCCCCCTCCCTCCAAATATTTCTCGTCCCCCCTCCCATTTTCCTCATGCATAACACAGTTTGAAGAAACATAAATGCTTTACATAATAATCATGTTATATCTATTTTCTCTGAACCTTTGAACGGTTGCACCAGCACACGATTCACGATCAGTGATAGACGTGATGCATCTTTCGAACAGCAGCGGTCAACGTAAGGCGCCATGCTTTGCAAGGTCAGGCTCTGAGGAAAGGTTCAGCACGGCTCACTGAACAATAGTGCTAACCGGCTCAGCAAAGTCGAGCGCTTGTGGTGTCTTTCTACTATTTCGTCTGTGTGTTTCGCGCAGTTTTTTTTTTAAACATGTATCACCATCACGCTCGCTTAGCTATTCTGTTGAAGTCCAAAAGAACCACCACAAACCATTACTAAACTACGGCTCACTCATTATTTATTAAGAGCGGCCTAAAAGATAGCCGAAGGCGAGGAGGGTATAGTGCTCCAGAGATTTTGTGGTTGCGACTCTTACGGGGAAGAGCTGGAGAGCAGTTGCTTTGTCGCATCGTTAACAGAAGCGCGGAAGTCGCACCCAGCCACTAGGCTAAAACGGAACGGTTCGGGAGGTCGAACAGGCGCGGGCCATGAACAAGGGAGAGAGAGAGAGAGAAAGAGCCTAAAGCCCCTACTTTAACAGAGCCGGCTTTCTCTCTCTCCAATAGAACCACGGCTCGCTCTTCAGCGACCCAGACTTTAGCGAGACGGTGAGCCGTTCAAATGGGCCGGCCCATTTCAGTGAGATGAGCCACTCTGAGCCGCTCACTAAAGTGAGCCGATGTGCCCATCTCTACTCACACAAGCGACGCGACCTCCATAAATAAGGTGCACCGCGTCTTTCTGTTCTAGCGCGCCACAGCTGACGCGAACACACACTTAGCTTCGTTTGTTGAAGCATACCGTTTTTCTCCCGCCGAGCCGCGCTTCGTCATTGGTTAGGCCCCGTCGAACCTTCTGGAGATGGCTCGCATCTTACGGTCTGATGAATCACCGTCATCGCCGGGTGATGAGAAAGAGGGTGACGCTAAAGCAAACAAGGCCACGTGCTCTCCTCGCGCGGGGAAGGAGGCGGTTCTCGAAAGTCATCTCGACCTCAGATGCGGCGCCGCGCGGGCTTCGCGACGCGCCGGCTTAATAAAAATGTGGACCGATTTCATGACAGTCTGGCAACCATTGGCCGCTGATGTCACAACGAGATATCATCCCCATGTCATCGACTATCCGCCTTGTTGGCTGCACCCCTGCATGCACGCATGGATGGTGGTCACTGAGAGCTTTTTCTTTTCTTCAGCAAAAATATTTTATTCCCATACTCTTTTTTTTTTCTTTGAGAAGCCATACTATATGGCCTTAGTGATCCTCGGACTTGTTTTAGGCTTCGTCCAGAGATTGTCAAGGAGAACGAAATCGATGGGCTCATGCTGTACTATTTAAGCATACAATCAGAAGCATATTATTCTTAGGCTATGAGAGTTAGCTTCTTTTAGCAATAAGCGCTAGCCCGCATATAAAAAGGCACATGTCCAACGTTTCCATCCACCATGTACGTGCGCCGCGAAAGGGGGAGGATTAGCGTTGTATTCCTGATTGCTGAGCTATTGCCCGTCGCTCTTTCGGTCCAAAATCTAAGATGAAAACCCAAACAAGCATACGTTGACGCGAGAGCATGGCTTGCGTTATTAGAGGAGCAGCCAAAACTTTTGTACGAAGCGGTATACCTCTTGTGATCTTTTGGCTTGCTGTTATATGCGCCTGTTATTCAAAATTAATTATTTTTGGCTGGTAAACCATTTTTGCAAAACTACGTTCAGAGCGCATGAAAGCATGCGCAGCCGCCGTCGCTTCTGCGCTGTCATCGCAAAACCCCGAGCGATTCGAATGCACTTCACTGCCCGCCCATCCGCCGCTGTTTTCATCACGACTCAGCCGCAGCCGCGCGCGCGACTGCGACCGACTCATCCCGGGCCTAGCACCTTGCGTTTTGAAGCGAAAAGCTTCACTACGAGGGTCGGAGCCGAGCTTCGCGTGAGCCGGTGCACAGATTTGCCAGTTCTGCGCATGCACGAAACCGAGTGACGTATGCCGTATGTCACGACCGAATGACGTCACAGCCAAGGACAGCATGGCGAAAGGAAAAATTAGCTAGGGTTTAGCTTTAGTTAAGCCCGGTAGGTTTCATAAGCAATACTGAAATAAATCCATTAATCCATTGGCGTTCTTCATCCGTCTCTTGAGCCCGTGATGCTTCCTGGCTGCAGCAAGCCGACGTAGCTTCTTTTTCTGTTTTTAAGACAGCATGTCGAATGGTCAGGCCATATGGAGGAAGGAAAGAACTTAGGAGAAGCCCTGACGTCATTTTTTGAAGCCGGCGCGGCCGCACCGCGACCGGACGCTGCAACGTCTCTCCTCCTCCTTTACCCTCCGCATTCTCTTTCTCTGCAACGCTCACGTACTTAGGGCCCTTAGCAACGCTGTTGCTAGTGGCCCGAGTTTTCATAGCAACAGCGTCGCCACTACTAATGGCCCAACTTGGCTAATCATAAATTTTGACGTCACTTCCGCCACACTTTCTTTAATGCATTGGGAATGACAAGGGCCTCGGCAGCACGGGTCGGCAGCTCGCCGCGTCACAGCTGTAGCTGCGACGCGGCGAGCTGCCGACCGAATTTACCCGACGGCTTGAAGAGGGGGCCCATCTGCGGTCGCTATTGATGCTATGGCAACGACGCACCATCTGCGGCGCGGCATGGCTACCGACCGGGTTTACCCGACGGCTTGAAGAGGGGGCCCATCTGCGGTCGCCATTGATGCTATGGCAACGACGCACCATCTGCGGCGCGGCATGGCTACCGACCGGGTTTACCCGACGGCTTGAAGAGGAGGCCCATCTGCGGTCGCTATTGATGCTATGGCAACGACGCACCACCTGCGGCGCGGCATGGCTACCGACCGGGTTTACCCGACGGCTTGAAGAGGGGACCCATCTGCGGTCGCTATTGATGCTATGGCAACGACGCACCACCTGCGGCGCGACATGGCTACCGACCGGGTTTACCCGACGGCTTGAAGAGGGGGTCCATCTGCGGTCGCTATTGATGCTATGGCAACGACGCACCATCTGCGGCGCGGCATGGCTACCGACCGGGTTTACCCGACGGCTTGAAGGGGGGGCCCATCTGCGGTCGCTATTGATGCTATGGCAACGACGCACCACCTGTGGCGCGGCATGGCTACCGACCGTGTTTACCCGACGGCCTGAAGAGGGGCCCCATCTGCGGTCGCTCTAAGGGTCGAACGTGGCTACCAGCAGGGTTTACGCGACGGGCTGAAGCCTAACCTAGTATTGAATGAAATAAAAACTAGGAGGCAGCGTGACGTCATGCGGCCAACCTTTGCAAGCCAAGCGCCAATGAAGCCGTTCCATCCTTTGTTTTTTCGCTCTCCCAGTCTGTCCCTATAGTTTGGATGTCGGAATGTTTTAATGCATGCGTCTGCCTTGGTGCGGGCGCGCGGCTGTCTGCTGCGGCGAACATGGGTTATCGTGCCGATTCTCCGGGGATGCGCGCGCGACAAACTCCTCGCGGCGCCGATTCGCGCATGCGCGATGCGCTACGGTAGTTGATATCACCGCACGCTATCACGTGGTCTAATCACGTGGAGACCGACTCGCTTCCTTTAATTTTTTATGACTAGGCTTCAAAGTATTGCTGCGCGCTCCCTAATTAGTTTTCTTTCCTCCATGAAGGCAGCTGCGCAGCCCCCTCGCCAAGCTCTGCCGGCGTTGCCTAGCAACGCTTGAAGGTCCACTGTCCACCCTCCAGTCGAAAATATTTTCTTCTTCGGTAACTGTGAGACTTCACCCCTAGAACACAAGGCCGCAAAATGTTTTTGAAAAGAGTAACTAATAACGCAGTTACAGCCACCGCAATTACCCGATTCTGTCATGCTTCTCTCCTTCCGTTCCCTCGCAAAGGTTTTTCACTCTCCTGCCTGAGGTCGTCTAGCCTCCGTAAGACAAATTCCCCTTAATTCCCCTTCCTCCTCCGCGTTTGGCGGGAGGTGGGGCGTGGCACTCCGCGAGCGCAAAAAAAAAAACGGCCGAGGGAGCGCGCCGCTGGATTCAGTCTGGCCATGGCGAGGGAAAAGCGCGCAACGAGCGGTAGACACCCATCCTTCACCCTCAGACAGCGAGACAGACCAATGGACTTCGTTCTCTGGAAGTACGTCATTACTGTGGCTCGATGGGCCAGCGCAGAAAACGGGGAAGCTGGCTTCCCGAAGGAGAGGATGAGAGAATTTTGATTTGTATTTTCGTTGCTTTGCGGCGCGCGTGTCACTGTAGCATTTTGCACAGACTATCTCCGGTACCTGATGGAAACACTGGGCTGCTTTGCTTAAAAGGTCCTTCCGTGGACAGTGGCCCTTTAAGAGGTGTGCGACTCCTCCTCGTTAAAAAAAATTAATCTCTATCCGGGAGTCGAACCTCTATCCCTTGGGTCCTCTGCCCAGCGAGTTATCACTGTGCCACGCCCCGGTTCTTTTTTCTTTATTACTGTCTTAGTAGCACAAACAAACAGAAAATACATTTACATGACAATAAAAGCAACAATCACTTTCAGGCTTAGTTTAGTAGGTAAGTACTGCACGCGATCAGTGCGCTTAACGAGCGCAGTATTGCCAAATTATACTGAATGTTAACATAGAAGAGAGGTCATTTCATTTTGCCGTGATAAATTTAACCACCACTAGCGATGCTTCATCGCAGGATAATCTTATTTACTAGATAATGTGCCCGTAATTCACCATGCAGAGACTCGGTACTTTGAAAGCTCCCATAGCAAGCAAAAAAAAAATCAAAGAAACACTGAACTCACGACAACCGTTATACCTACGAGTAGCAAAGATTCCATAATGCAGCAGCGGCGCGGCTCGTAGCCAAGCTGGCATGCAGCTGAGGAGGTCAGGTTGAAAAAGGAAACTCCAAGTTCTTCAATAACATTATACCTGCGATAAAAGCATTATGCACGAAATAGAAAGCTCCAAATCCGCCGACGGGCGCAGCCACGGTACGGCGAGCGGCATACTCATTCACTCATTCAAAAAACCTTTATTTATGAGGATGACCTGAGGCCTAGAGCGGAAGGGGGTGGGTTAGGTGAGGTTGAGGGCGCCAGACTCCGACATGAAGTCTCAGTTCAGTTCAGTCGTTCAGTCGTGTCCGACTGTTCGTGACCCTATGAACCGTATCACGCCACGCTTTCCGGTCTGTCACTATCTTCCTAACATCACATAACCTCATCTGCAGTGCCTCGAGGATGCCATCTAACAATCGCGTTCGCTGTCTACCCCTTCTCCGGCGACCCTCAACCTTTCCCAACATCACATCTTTCTCCAGCGACTCCTCTCTTCTCATCAGATGACCAAAGCAGCTGAGCTTTAACTTTAGAATTTGACCCTCCAATGAGCAGTCAGGGTTTATGGTCGACAATATCGATTGATTTGATCTTCTGGCAGTAAAAGGAACTCTCAAGAGTCTTCGCCAGCACCACAATTCAAACGCGTCAATTCTTCGGCGGTCAGCCTTTTTCACAGTCCAACTCTCGCATCCATACATCACAACTGGAAAGACCATATCACGACTTATACGGATCTTGGTTGGCAGACTAATGTCCCTGCTCTTTACTAGGCGGTCAAGGCTAACCATTGCTCTCTTTCCCAGAAGCAGGCGTCTCCTAATTTCATGGCTGCAGTCTCCTTCCGAGGTAATCTTGGAGCCCAAGAAGAGAAAATCTGTCACAGCTTCCACTTCTTGTCCATTGATGCTCCAGGACTTGATAGGGCAAGACGCCATGATATTTGTCTTTTTAATGTTCAGTTTAAGCCCAAACTTCTCACTCTTCTTGTACGCGCATCAGAAGTCTCTTGAGTTCCACTCGACTTTCCGCCATTAAAGTGGTATCATCCGCATATCTAAGGTTGTTGATACGATTTCCAGCAATCTACACTCCAGCTGAAGACTCGCCCAGACCGGCCTTCCTCATGATGCACTCTGCATATAGGTTAAATAGGCAGGGCGACAGTATGAAGCCTTGCCTCACTCCTTTCTCAATCGGAAACCAATCAGTAAGACCATGCCAAGTTCTGACTGTGGCCTCTTGTCCTTCATACAGGTTCCTGAGGAGACAGATGGGGTGAATTGGAACTCCCATCTCTTGGAGAGCTTGCCACAATCTGCTGTGATCTACGCAGTCAAACGCTTTCGCATAATCAATAAAGCAGAAGTAGATGGGTTTCTGGAACTCTCTTGCTTTATCCATGATTCAGCGAAGATTGGCAATTTGGTCTCTAGTTCATCTGCCCTTGCGAAACCCAGCTTGCACGTCCGGAAGCTCCCGATCCACATACTGCTGCAGCCTACCTTGGAGGATTTTCAACATCACCTTGCTAGCATGCGAAATAAGCGCGATCGTGCGGTAGTTGGAACAACCTTTGGCAATGCCTTTCTTTGGAATGGGGATATAAACTGACCTCCTCCAATCCTGTGGCCATTGCAGGGTTGTCAAAATCTTCTGACATAAAGTATGCAGAATGTTAACAGCGTCATGGTTGAGGTTTTGAAGCAACTCAGCTGGAATGCCATCAATTCCGCTAGCTTTGGTCTAAGCAAGGCTGGCTAAGGCCCATTCAACTTCACTCTTCAGGATGCCCGGCTAGAGATCAGTAATCACAACCGTCTTATGTTGGGTGTGCACATTCGGGTCCTTCTTTTACAGTTCTTCTGTGTATTCCTGCCACCTCTTCTTTATCTCCTTCCTTCCTTCCTTCCTTCCTTCCAGAAGCTGCCTTTGATATCTTTGATTGTCTTATACAGAGCTCTTGTGTTCCTTAATTGGCTGTTGTCCTCAACTGCTTGGCACTGTATGTTCAGGAAGGCATTCTTATCTCTCCTTGCTATTTTCTGAAAATCCGCATTGACAACCTTGTATCTTTCTCTTTCCCCCATAACTTTTGCCATTCTCCTTTCCTCAGCTATTTGCAAAGCCTCTTCAGATAATCAGTTTGCTTTCTTGCATTTCTTTTGCTTCGGAACTACCTTAGTAGCAACTTCTGGTATTATATCATGAACATCAGTCCACATCTCTTCGGGCTCTCTGTCTTCTAGATCTAATTCTTGAAATCGATTCCTCACTTCCACAGCATATTCTAATGGAATTTGATCCAGATCATACCTGAAAGGCCTTCTAGTTTTCTGCGGTTTCCTCAATTGAAGCTTAATTTTGGCAACAAGAAGCTGATGATCGGTTCCACAATCGGCCCCACGTCTTGTTTCTACTGCTTGTATAGCGTTTCTCCATCTCTGCCGGCAAAGAATATAATCGATCTGATTCCTGTACAGACCGTCCGGCGAAGTCCATGTGTACAGGCGCCTCTTGTGCTGTTGAAAATGAGTATTCGCTATGGTCAGGTCGTTTCCTTGACAAAACTCCACTAGCCTCTGCCCAGCTTCATTTGGCTCGCCAAGACCGAACTTGCCTGTAATTCCGGATATTTCTTCACTCCCAACCTTAGCATTCCAGTCTCCAATGAGAAAAAGGACGTCTGATGATGGAGTGCGGTCTAAAAGGCACTGCAGGTCAGCATAAAATCTCTCAACGTCAGCTTCTTCAGCAGTAGTGGTTGGTGCATAGACTTGGATAACTGTTATGTTGAAAGGGTGACCTTGGATCTGAAGTGAAATCATTCGGTCGTTTTTGGGGTTGCACCCTAGCACTGCTTTGCCCATTCTTCTGTTTACTATGAGAGCAACCCCATTCCTTCTCCTGGATTCGTGCCCACAATAAAAGACATAATGGTCAACGGAATTAAATTCCCCCATTCCGGTCCACTTGAGTTCGCTGATACCCAAGATATCAATGTTCAATCTGTCCATTTCTCGCTTGACAACATCCAGTTTACCTTGCGTCATAGATCTTACATTCCATGTTGCTATGTGATATATATCCTTGCAACATCGGACTTTCCGGTCGCTTCCCGACACATCCACAACTGAGCGTCCTTTTGGCTTTAGCCCAGCCGCTTCATTCCTCCTGGAGCTACTAGGAATCGCCCTTTGTTCATCCCCAGTCACATGTGGGACGCCTTCCAACCTGGGGGCCTCATCTTCCGGCGCCATATCATTAATGGTATTGTGATTGGCCATAGGGTTTCCCTGGCAGGAAATACTGGAGTGGGTTGCCATTACCTTCTCCAGTGAATCACATTCTGTAAGAACTCTCTGCCATGACCTGTCTATCTTGGGTGGCCCTACACAGCAGAGCTCACGACTTCATCGAGTTTCGCAAGCCCCTCCACCACAAGGCAGTGATCCATGAAGGGGGACATGAAGTCTAGCAGGGCACTAAACTTGTGCTTGGCATTGGTATTGGGGGCTGTCCAATCTTCGTAACTCTGAATGTGGTGAGCAGATGTGTAGCGTGCGCGGAGGCCAGCGGCATACTCCGTCCTACTATGCGCTTGCTCATGAATGATTTCAAATTCTACTTGCAACTGATACAGCCCCTTCCTTCTCTGTTCACTTATTTACCAATTACTTAATTTTTCGTTTAACATAGAATGCTGATGCTTACGGGCTATGAATGGGAAAACTATTCTTCATTAATCTATCTTAATCTAGCACAACCCATATTAGTCACATTTAATCCAACCTAATCAACATTAATTCTAAGTGATCACCCTTAATCCAACGTAACCACCTTAATTAAAAGTGCGTGGTTTTTTGGGCTTGTTGGTACATGATTCCAATACACTATAGCGCAGCAAAAGACGAGGACACAAGAGGTGTTCGTCTCTCGCTCTTGTGTCCTCGTCTTTTGCTGCGCTATAGTGTATTGGAATTAATTAAAAGTGGTCCGCCATATTCTAAGCTAATTCAAAGTTCTCATTCTTAACTCCCCGCAAACTGCTATATTTCAACTGAAACCACCCTAATGAACGTAATCCGCCCTAATCTAACATTATCACCCTTAATATGCCAGAATATTCCCTAATCATGCCTTATTCACTCACTCATCATTAATATTGACACGTGCATTAGAGCTAGAAGAAGAAGGAGCGAAATAGGACGAAGTAGAAGACTTTGAAGTGCCTGTCCGTTCCTGTTGCCCGCGTTCCTGACTCAGCTCTCCCGGTGCCCTCGTTAAGCGGTTACAGCAATTCTTTAGTGTAACAACCGTTACACGTCTGGTGGAGTCGTGCTGGGTATACACTTCCCGACCTGCGTACGCCTACGAGATAAGAACACGGAGCTCACACCGGTTAATCAGCGCCCTAGCCGCCGTCTCCGCAGCCACCTCTCACCACCCCGACGAAGACGACGCAGCCTCGACCGACGGTCCCACCGGAAATGGCCACAGATAGTGCGTCCCCGGCGCCCATCCTCTACCACACGCCGCGAGCACCGCCATCTTTTCACGGTGATGTATACGAAGATGCAGAGGACTGGCTGAACACCTTTGAGCGGGTCGCCCGCTACAATGGCTGGACCGACGACCGTAAGCTCCATAACGTGTATTTTGCGCTTGAAGACTCCGCTAGGACATGGTACGAGAACCACGGCACAACCTGTCCACCTGGGAGACATTTCGCATAAATCTCCTAGCTACTTTCCCCAACGCAGACCGCCGGGAGAAAGCGGAAGCTGCGCTTCACTCCCGCAACCAGCGCACTAACGAAAGCGTCCGCATGTATGTGGAGGACATGACGCGCCTCTTCAAGCGTGCTGACCCCTCCATGACCAAGGAGACAAAGCTTCGCCACCTCATGCGCGGGGTCAAGCAGGAGCTTTTCGCCGGTCTGGTGCGCAGGCCACCGCGTACTGTTGCTGAATTCCTCACTGAAGCGACCACCATGGAGGCGACGCTCCTGCAACGAGCCCGGTAATACAATGGAGATGTAAGCACCCTTGGGCCCGCTATTTCTTCAATGCCGCTAGGGACTGACGTAGCCGTTTTACGTGATCTAATCAGGTCGATCTTCAGGGAGGAATTACAAGCCCTCCAGCTGTCTCCCAGCGCGCCATCTGTTACATGCTATCTCAGTCGTCCGGGACGAGGTGTGCCTGGCATCGCAGCAGCAACAGGTATCTGAAATTCCTAGACAGACTGAGGTCAGACCTACATATGCAGCTGTCCTCTGTCAGGCGCCAGCACCAGTCTACGACGTGAATACCGCCACTCAAGCAGTGCAGCAGCCTGGTCTTTCCCGTGTGCCGGCTCGACCAGTCTATCAGCGGCCACGGAAATGTGATGTGTGGCGTACACCGGACCGGCGGCCCCTCTGCTACCACTGTGGTGAGGCGGGTCATATTTACAGGGCCTGCCCATATCGCCCAGTGGGCCTGCGTGGTTTCGCGCCCGACGATCCTTGCCCACGGAACGGCGAACGACCATTCGAAATCGAAGCTCACCTGTCGGCTCGTCAGAGGCCTGGAACATACGGCCGTTATGACTCTAGATCATCGTCTCCTCGGCGTTACCGTTCCCCAAATCCTCAACGAGACGCCGGCAATCCTGAGCGGCGTTCTCCCAGTCAAGGTCGGGAAAACTAATTCCAGAGGTCTCCGGAAGCAAGGTCGCTGCTGTCGGGAAAACTGAAGATCCTCCGTCGCCGATACGCCGAAACGCTGATTTCTTACAGGGGCAGGGTAGCGACAGCATCCGACGGGCTACCTCTGATCTGTGTGTTACAATTGACGGTACTGAAGCTGTCGCTTTACTTGATACTGGGGCAGATTATTCGGTGATGAGCCATGCCCTCGCCCAGGACTTGAACAAAGTTTTGACGCCGTGGTTGGGCCCTAGCATTCGAACGGCTGGACGTCACCTCATTAGCCCGGCCGGAAGGCGCACAGCCCGAATCAGCATCCGCGGTTTGGTCTACGTCGGTGAATTCGTCGTCTTGCGCGAGTGTTCGAGGGATTGGATCCTGGGCCTTGCTATCTACGGGCAAACGGTGCTGTGATCGACTTACACGAGGCGCGAGTCACATTTTCGACAAAGCAAGCCTTGGCGCACAGTGACACCGAAGACCCAGGAGTCAACGCTTTGCGTATTGTCGATGACGACGTAATGCTGCCACCACGGTCCAGTGTGCTGATGTTAGTTTGGAACGACTGGTTTCAAGACTACGAAGGGATTGCGGACAGTAACCCTTCGCTGTTGCTCGAGAAGGGAGTGGCTATTGCGTGCGGTCTTGTCCACCTGAATGACGGCTGTGCGACAGTTTTCCTGACAAATTTCACCAATGAAATTCAACACCTCGCAAAGAGAACGGCGGTCGCCTTCCTCCACGATGTAGATGGCTTACCGCATCTGTGCCCGTGGAGATGAATCTTCATGGCGATGCCGTAGCACACAACGCCCTTCAGAAGGTTAAAATCAACCCGGATTTGTCACCTCATCAAAAGAACCTTCTGTCGTCCCTGCTACTTGATTTTAAAGAATGTTTCGCGACGAGCTCCAAGGTCGGACGTACGCCGGTAGCCAAGCATCATATCGTCATCGATTCAGCCACGCCACCAGTTTGTGAGCGTCCATACCGTGTTTCGCCTAAAGAGCGGGAGACTATTACAGTGCAAGTCGATGAAATGCTTGCAGACGATGTTATACAGCCGTCAACAAGTCCGTGGGCGTCGCCGGTCGTCCTGGTGAAAAAGAAAGACAACACGTTACGATTCTGCGTTGATTACAGGAAACTGAATCAGGTTACAAAAAAGGACGTGTACCCACTACCCAGGATCGATGATGCGCTTGACCGACTCCGAGACGCCAGGTTCTTCTCTTCCTTAGATCTGAAAAGCGGATATTGGCAGATCGAGGTGGACGAGCGAGACCACGAGGAAACAGCTTTCGTGACGCCCGACGGTCTGTACGAATTTAAGGTGCTCCCGTTTGGGGCTCTGTTCTGCGCCGGCCACGTTTCAACGCATGATGGACACTGTTAAAGCTGGTCTGAAGTGGCAGTCATGCCTTGTGTGCCTGGACGACGTGGTCATATTTTCGTCTAGTTTCGAACAACACTTGCAGCGATTGCGCATTGTCCTTCAAGCTCTCCAGTCTGCGCAATTAACTATCGAGCCAGAGAAATGTCATTTCGCCTTCGAGGAGCTCCGTTTCTTGGGACATGTGGTCAGCGCACAAGGTGTTTTGCCAGATCCCGACAAGATTTCCGCCGTCTCCAGTTTCCCACGCCCAACCGACAAGAAGGCCTTCCGACGTTCTCTGGGCCTCTGCTTCTATTACCGCCGCTTTGTTAAAGATTTTTCTCGCCTTACTGAGCCATTGACAGCCTTGACTCAAGGCGACACACCGTTTTTATGGGGGAGTGCCAAGACGAAGCCTTCAAGGAACTCCGTCGCCGCCTGCAAAGTCCCCCGATAATAGCTCATTTTGACGAGAATGCAGACACAGATATCCACACTGACTCCAGCAATGTCGGCCTCGGAGCGATCCTCACACAGTGGCAGGATGGTGCAGAACGAGTGGTCGCCTACGCGAGCCGTACACTTTCTCGTCCGGAAAGGAACTATTCGACGACAGAAAAAGCGTGTCTTGCCGTCATCTGGGCTCTGCTTAAGTTCCAACCGTACGTCTACGGGCGACCGTTTCGTGTTGTCAGTGATCATCACTCGCTATGCTGGCTAGCCAGCATTAAAAATCCTTCTGGGCGGTTGGCCAGGTGGAGCCTCCGGTTACAGGAGTACGACATGACAATCATCTGTAAGTCGGGCCGGCAGCACCAAGACGCAGACTGTTTATCACGAGCACCCGTGGAACCGGCTATGCAAGACATCACCGATTATTGTCCTATCCTTTGTGCCGTCAGCATCTCTCGTATGTAGCAACTTCAACGGACCGACTCTGAGTTGTCGCCACTCATTGAGTACCTGGAGGGTAATAATGCTAGTATACCCCGTTTGTTTCGTCGCGGGCTGCGGTCCTCCACTCTACGGTGTGGAGTGCTCTACAAGCGCAACTTTGACAGCACCAGGGAGACGTTTCTGCTTGTGATGCCATCCCAGTTGCGGCCCGAAATCTTGAGCGCTTGTCATGATGAACCATCCGCCGGCCACTTGGGGATCAGTCGCACACTAACAAAGATTCGGCTGAAGTACTACTGGCCCAATTTACTACCATCAGTGCGTAAATACGTAGCAACAAGCCGTGATTGCCAACGGCGCAAATCTCCTCCTTTGAGACCAGCTGGCATTCTGCAGCCTATAGCACCCCCAAAGACCCCCTTTCAGCAAATTGGCATAGACTTCCTCGGCCGTTTTCCGAAGTCGTCCACTGGAAAATGGTAGATTGTGGTCGCGACGGATTACTTGACGCGGTACGCTGAAACTGCGTCACTTGCAAGCGGTACTGCTGCTGAAGTCTCCGAATTCTTTGTCCACGACATAGTCCTGCGTCATGGGGCTCCTGCAGCTATCGTTACCGACCGTGGAGCTGCATTTACGGCTCGCTTCACTCAGGCTGTACTGAAGCTCACGCACACCAGCCATAGACGTACAACAGCCTACCACCCACAAACAAATGGCTTGGTGGAACGCCTCAACAGGACCTTGACCGATGCTTTCCATGTATGTTGATGTCGAGCACAAAACATGGGACCAAATTCTTCCATAGGCAACGTTCGCGTATAATACCGCTCAACAAGAAACAACGCGGTTCACTCTGTTTGAATTAGTCTTCGGTCGCCACGTCACCACCCCTCTGGATGCTATGCTAACCATGGACCTCCCTGACAGTGAGACTGAGCTTGACGTCGATGTCACCATTTACGTTCAGCGCGCGGAAGAAGCGCGGCAACTGGCCAGACAGCGTATTCACCGCCAGCAGCAGATCGATGCTGACCGCTACAACCTTGGACGCCGCTACGTTACCTACAACCCGGGCGACTATGTGTTGATCTGGAAGCCCGCGTCGCCGCAGGCTGTCCGAAAAGTTACTGCGCCGCTACTTCGGCCCTTACCTTGTTGTCCGCCGCCTCAGCGACGTAACGTATGAAGTTGTACCACCCTCGCCGGCTCATTCGTCGCACAACGGCAAGCACAGTGACGTCGTGCATGTGGTGCGAATGAAGTCCTACTACGAGCGAACCTCCGACTGACTTTCAGGTTGCATGTAGTCTACCCCGTGATGCCAGACTATTGGTGTAACTCTTGAACGCTTTCTCTTCCCGCTCTTCTGTCTGACAGTAACACCGCATTGTGGCGATGCTCCAAAGGAGGGGGCAGTGACACGTGCATTAGAGCTAGAAGAAGAAGGAGCGAAATGAGACGTAGTAGAAGACGTTGAAGTGCCCGCCCGTTCCTGTTGCCCGCGTTCCTGACTCAGCTCTCCCGGTGCCTCGTTCAGCGGTTACAGCAATTCTTTAGTGTAACAACCGTTACAATATAACTTAATGAACTTAAATGCAACTTTCTACCCCTCATCCTCCTTAATTGACCCACAATTCAACTTTATCCGATTTAGGACAGCATTCATGCACACGATGTACAACGACGCTGGCTTACAAGCCCCACGCAAGGCCTTCATAATTATTCCGACACGTCTTTCTTAATTTTAGACGACGGCTTTCCGACAAGCGATCTTTATGCGCTTCCCGTAGTAGTAGCGCTCAGATTCATCAGCCACCTACACGTTATTAAACAGAAGAAAGGAACTGCGCTGAACCTATATGATGATTACCGGCGCCTGTAGCCGCTCCTGGAATAACAGAGCCGGCACAGAGCGTATTCGCAACCGCACCGTTTGCCCAGTCGAGTCAAAGAATTATGGAGTAAAATAAACCGAACATAAGCGGCCTCCGCCTTCTGCTTTCCAGCCCTCGTGGCGAACAGCCCGTTCCCAAAGTGTTCACGCTTGAGGATCCTTTGGAAACCTAGCAGAAAATAAACAGCCGCTATATGCCCACACGTATACGCGACGCAATGCAAGGAACACTGTCAGTTCAAAATGAGCCATGGCGAGAACAATTTGGCTCCTGATATCGTTTTTACATCGTTCCTACAGCCGCAAGTCATGCATGAACCAACAGTGTTTGTCTTGATCGTGGTGTATGCCGCGTACTTGAAAACCCCCTCCACTTCTCCGTGCACTCAGCGGGCGCTCTCTGCGGCAACTACCTCGTTTTCTTGCCCCCGTAAGATGGCGTCGCGGAGGCTTCTCTCGACAAGCGCGCCTTCCGCTGAAGCAGTGTCCTCATAACCTCCTTGGTTGATACAAGAATCTCGCCATTGCTTCTTGGTAATGCGCCAATGCCATACGGAGCAGCATCGGGGCTTGCGAAGGGGATGCTAGGCGGAGAACTAAGCTTGACGGTCGGTTGACCTCAATCCGGGCGGCTTGCCCGGGCACACCAAACATTAACATGCACCACCCTACTTCAAATTCTCGTGATTTGCCTTTGCTTCTGGATACATTTCATTGTTCAAACAGATAACAGAGCCGACACGTATCACGTGTCACTGTGAAAGTCTTCCTGATATTTCATCACAAATAATCGACATACTGCATCAGAGCTGGCGTTATAACGGCACCTCTTGGTTATCATTTGTCTACTTTTATGATTTGTAAGCCCTGTGAACTATGTAAAAATTGTGGAATGCCTTGTGATGCATTCTTGGTTCAAGAAGTGAGCGAAAAAACGCTTGAAATGTTCGTAACTGTAGCTGCGGAAATCTACTTTACATCTGTGCTTGAGTGCGTGCCCGTGGCGGAAGGCAGTTCTAAACCCACCGCCGAGCACCCATCGGTAAAAGCGGGTACAAGCGTGCCCCGACCCTACTCTAAGAGGAGTGTGCACTTGGCCTCGAAAACCTTCTGCGCTCCTTCGGGGGCAAGATATATTCGAAAACTTCAGGCTGCAAAGGTGATTCGGGATTCAAAACTGAAAACGACTCATGCCTTGCCCACGTGAAGACTCAGAAAAAGCCTTCAAGTTTCACGATCGAAACGCTCTACCCAGCGTGTCTGTAAAACGTAAAGGTTCACTGATGAAGTTCACTTCTCAGAGAATCGTTGCAACCCTGGACAAGTCCATAGGCAGCTTCAGCAATAGCTGAAGGTGCCTATGATGTCTTCTTGAGTCTGGTAAAAGGCGCCTACACGGATTGTTTTAGTACCACTCCTTGACCTACTTTCTTCTCACCCACCATCTTCCTCCCCAGCGTTTATTCTTCAGAAGCAAACGCGTATTTAAACCCCTGCCATTGATGATCGCTCTGCCCAGACGAAGAGAGTCCACTTGTCGAAACGTTGGCTCGACCTGCGAACTGAGGCTTCCCACGCTCTACCCTTGTCCGGTGCTCTTTCATACCGTGTAACCATCTTTTCCTTCACGTTCTACCTGGACACTAAACAAAACATTTCAATAAAAGTCGAGTCATCAGCTCTGCGCAATATATGTATGGAGTGCTTTAAGGCAGTACGTTAGGACGCATTCATTTTATAATTTATATCAATGCCATAGTCAGAATAAGCGACCAGACATTCTTTGTAGTCTATGCCGCGATGACACGAGTTATTTTCCTCAGTTAGAGAACGTTGTGCATTATCATCCTTAGCTAACATTACATTTAATAAACTGTTCGAAAGTAGAGAAGTTATTCATTGCAAATAAATACAGAAAAGCAAGGCTGTACTATTTCGACCTGTGCAAAAACTTCTAGATTATAGTCCTTATTTAATATTAGGCAATGAAACAATAGCTTTAGCTTTCACTGAAAATAGCTTAGCTTTCCTTTGTAACCGTATGGCTACGCGTGGACAAATGTCAATGAGTCATTACTCCCTTATTACAAACCTGCTCCAGCTTGGAGGATTTCCCTAAATATTTGACCGACACCATCCCCACATCGAGTTATAGATCAATTGGCTCTCGCCCTACCATCTCCTCTGTTGACCGTCCTGGTTAGCTCAGTTTGTAGAGCAACTGGCCCGGAAAGGCGGTGGTCCCGGGTTCGATTCCCGAAACAGGACAAATTTTTCAATAACTACGAAGTTTTTGAGAAAGCTGTATAGTTTTCTTTTGTAGCCGTATGGCTGCACTTGGGCGAATGTCAATGAGTAATTACTCGCTTATTAAAATAGATAGTGTCATGTTGTCTTTTCTGCAGTGTTCGTCTTTTCGTGCTCGTTTGCCATGAATACTTAACAAGTCGCCCAACTTCTCACGTTAACACAGGAAGTAAAACATAAGGTATAGTATTGAATGAACATTTAATTTGGGATGCACATGCAACACATGCGCTTGGCAACATGGGGAAGGCCTGTGGTATTCTCTGTAGACGTCGTTTATCTCTTCTATATAGGAATTAACTAATCTTATACTATATAATGCCTTATTTACACCACACATCATTTGTTGTAGCTTGTTTAGGCAACGACTTCAAAGGTCAGCACACTGGCTTTTCAGTCCGTCACATTGCAGGCTCACCGCATCATGGCCACAAAACTGTGCCTTCTTCGACATTTAATATACTCCCTGTACTTCTTCTATGTGATTTTAATCTAAGTATTAAGTATAAGCACTCACTGATGAAATCAAATGCATGCTTTTTCTCGCTGTGCAATGTAAGAATACCTTTGGAAGTTCTATTCGGTTAGTCCGCTTTTCACGTATCAATAACCGTTTTAATAGAATAGAACAACGCTTGCCGATATTATTAAACTGCGTGTCTTAACACTGACACAGATATATGAACAACAACAAAATGCGCACACGCTAAATAATTTAGTAGGTTAACAGTATGATGTGACAGATTAGGGTTGGGCATTCCAGCATGCAATTAAAGAAAAAGTTGTGTTTTCTGTTTTGTTTGTGATGCATGCATAATTTGCATAGATTTTCTGTGTATGGTGCATAGATATTTGGACATATATATGTGAGTGCTAATTTGCATAAATCCTTGAGCGTTACGTGCATATACTACTGCTTATTTGTTGTACTGTAGTGCGCCATCCTATGCCTAAAATGAAGAATTTATGATCTGTAAATGGAGCTTGTTTAATTTTTTTATGTATTAATATTAATAGGAACATTGATTACATGTTCAAGTTCTCGATATTTCAACTATGTAGCTCCACAACGATTTACTTCTGTATGATTTACTACCGCTGTGCGCTGCCATCAAATGAGAAGCTGCTTACATAGTAGCTTTTACTCCTTGTACTCACAATTTTCCTGTACCGGAAGGAATGCGGAATAAAGTGAATGCGAAAATGGATTTGTTTGCATCGCGTTGCTTCTGTAGCATATTTTGCGATTTTTTAATCAGAAAGTGCGACAAAAAGTTGTTCATAGCCTTTATAGAAGTAAAAGTTGCATAGATGTCTTCAGTAAAAATAAATGAATGACAAAAATTTTTGTGCGAAAGTTGCAGAACTCCACACTTGCATTTTTGTTTAAATGGAAAAAAGGTGCGTTTTCTATGTCTACAGATATGATCTCAGAGAAGTAGGCAGTAACATAACGGAAAAGAGCGCCAGCAGACGAAGGACAAGAAAAAGGAGGACACACAACGTCGCTGCTGTGCGTGTCGAGTCCCAGCCGCGCGCTCACGCGACGCGTTATCGCGGGTACAGGGTGGTCCGCTGCCCAAGACGCCGGGTTCTTCAAGCAGACCTCCCCAGGAAGGGTATTCTGTCTTGTGGCATGATAGGGCCACATAATGGGCTTTTGCCTCGCGAGGCGGACTTTTGTTGTCCGATGGCGGAACTGATCACTGACCCATCGGAGCAACTATTTGGGACCTATGACCCCTTTCCCAAGCATTTCACCTTGTAGAGCCCAGCACCACGCCGGGAGAAAGCTTGCACCCATTGAAAACCGGTGGGTACCCGGCGGCACCGGGTATAGAACGTGGTACCTTTCGAATACGAGGCGGGTGCTCTACCACAAGTGAAATTCGAAAGGATGACACAGAACTCCCCCCGAAAAGCGTGGCCTTGACCCTGCAGTGCACTACAAGGCCACGCTTCTCGGGCCTTTTAACTTTGAATTAGTCTATAACATGGCGGATCACTTTTGATTAAGGGTGGTTACGTTGGATTAAGGATGATCGCGTAGAATTAATGTGGATTAGGTTGGATTAAATGTGACTAATATGGGTTGTGCAAGATTAAGGTAGATTAATGAAGAATTGTTTTCACATTCATAGCCCGTAAGCAGCAGCTCTCTATGTTAAACGAAACAATTAAGTAGTTGATAATTAAGCGAACAGAGAAGGGGCTGCATCAGTTGTGTGTCCTCTTTCTTTCTTGTTCTTCGTCTGCTAGCGCTGTTTCCCGTTATACTCTACCAACTCGCCCAGCAACATACATTGAATTACGCATGTGTCTTGCAATATTTCTACTTGCTCCTTTTTGTCGAGATAGAAAACAAAAAACAATCATGGATTACCGTTCTCATCTCAGCACACCCAATATAAACTACCTAACGGCTTCATACAAAGAGTACAAACACCGTGTATAAACAGTTCACACTTGTTCCTTAGCACGAACATGGGAGGACGTAATGGCGGCCGCCTAGTTTCCCTGAGCTGTCGACCAGGGGTGAGTGGCGGCGTCAGGCTGCGGTCAGGCACGGCGTGTCGCACAACAATGGTGGGCGGTAAGTGCCCATGTTGTTCTCTTCAAGATCATGAGGTGGCCTTGAGGGCCCGTCGGCGGCAGTATAAGACCACTTTGAACGCACAGGCGCCATCGGTGAGCGCCGTATATCACGGAGATTCAAGTCAGACGAGACACTGCTATTCGCCCGCTGTTGGGCAGCTGTCTGTTTGGTGCACTGTGATCCCAAGATGTGGATGCGGGCGAACCACCGGAAGCAGTTCGTCTCGCTTGATCCGGCGTCAGCCGTTCGTTCGGGAGCACCAATATGACGACGGAATTGGGGTTGGCCCAAATTTAGGGGTGATAGACAGAGCTTTAGGGCTTAGCACGGGCCTAATGATGTCACCGGTCTAGTTGAAATTATGTATACGTCTCAGCGATTCCATTAAACAAATTCAGCCTTGCCTTCTTCCGATATCCGAGAATTCTCGCAAAACTCTACGTTGTCCCTCGTCGTCTTATCATGCAATGAACGGTGAAGCAGTCCGAACCTTCCGCCAGTTGTTTGCGCTTGCTGAAGCAGTGTTTGTTCAGCAAAGCCTTTAAGGGTTCATAACACGCTGGCATCTCCGTCCATGTCCAAGAAGTGTTCCAGTTCTTCGCTATATTCCGCGTGATAACTCTTGTCAATCATCCTGATGACGTCATCAAAAAATAAAAGGCCTGCTTCATACGGGAATCGAACCTACCTCTTTTTTTTTCTTTTGCCACCTGGTGTCCTTGATGTTCTTAGGTGTCGCCTGGAAGAAAAGGACGCCGAAGTTGGCTCGCGTGCTGTGCGCGGAACTTTGCCTGCTGGTTCAGCTTCGTCCCGTCGATTTAGTCACGTCTAGCCCTGTTGTCCGTGACATATTTTGGTGTCGGTGCTAGGTTTCGATCCCAGTACATGTCCCGTACACCACTGCATGCCGAGGACTCAACTTCTGTGCCAGTCGACACCCCTTTGCACAGTACTAGCCGGAGGAATCAAGGTCTGCCCCTGAGCACGGGCCGTGGAGTTCAACACCGCAGCCGCCCCTCGATCTGCTATGCAAGCTCCAACCTGCTACACCCTGCAAAATCCACGACTGCCTCAGCCCTTCCACGGCAGTCAGAGCTTATCCAATTTGACTGGCTTATCCAATTTGAACGGGTCGCCTCGTTTAATCAGTGGGACGACGCCGCCAAGCTTCAAAACGTCTTTTCAGCCTGGAAGATGGCGCTCGTACTTGGTACGAGAACCGAGAAGACGCCCTAACATCATGGCGTGAGCTCTGCCGACGCATTCATGAGACCTACACCCGCGCGGATCGGCGGGAACGCGCAGAAAAGGCTCTACAGTCTCGTATGCAGATGCCAGATGAGACTGTGACCATGTATGTGGAGGACATGACCCGGCTCTTCCGACGTTCTGACCCGGCCATGACCGAAGACAAAACGGTGCGCCACCTTATGCACGGTATTAAAGAGTAACTGTTCGCTGTCCTTGTGCGTAATCCACCAAGGACGGTTGCCGAGTTTCTTTCGGAAGCTGTCACAATAAAGAGGATGCTCCAGCAGCGGTCTACCACTTACAACAGGCCGGTGGTCGCCGCTTCGGTTGTGGAGCCGTTTTCGGCCTTCGGGGCTACCCCGAGCCTACGCGACACCATCCGCTCAGTTGTACGCGAAGAGCTCCAGACGCTTTTCAGTGCTCCACAGCCGATGGTCGGCTCTGTAGCTAGCATTGTCCGCGAAGAGCTTCAAGCGTTGAAGCCTTCGGTAGCGTCCGCTGATCCGCAACCTTTCCTCACGGAGTACCTACGTCCAACTTATGCAGATATGGCGCGACGCTATGCGCCTGCTTCGGCTCACCCAATCAAGGCTCACTGTATTCCGCACACACTGAGCCGTTCGTCGAGAACCGACGACCACCCCAGCAGAAGGCGGACCCGTGGCGCGCCCCAAATCGCCAGCGTCTGTGCTTCCATTGCGGGGAACCAGGTCATCTCTATCGCCAGTGCCCCTATCGACACCTTGGACTTCACGGATTTCCCATCGACATGCGTCGCCCTCCAATAAGCCAAAGAACCCGAGAGATTGAAGACTACTTAGCGCAGCAGCGCATGGCGCCAACTTCCCAGCGGCAGTGATGATCCACGTCCCCACGCCGACCATCGCTGCATCCTAGGTCATCCTGGATGGCGCAGCGACGGTCGCCAAGTCCCCGCCGGGAAAACTAAAGACAGCGACCTCCGGGGGCGAGGCCGCTTGCAATCGACGTGACGAAGACCCCTGACAACGACACCTGTGAGCGATCTAGATTTTACGGAACCGACGACAGTTCCTACGCATGAACATCGATTCTCGCTGGACATACCCGTGGTTCTCGACGGCCATAAGGTTAACGCATTGGTGGACACTGGCGCGGATTTTTCGATTATAAGCGAGAAGCTAGGAGAGCTTCTTAAAAAAGTAATGACACCATGGTCTGGCACGAAGATTCGCACCGCTGGCGGACATGCCGTAACTCCTAGGGGCCTGTGCACGGCACGAGTTCAAATTCGCAGCTCCACGTTCATTGTAAGCTACCTCGTTATACCTGATTGCTCCCGTGACTTTATCCTTGGGGTTGATTTTCTCCGGTAGTATGGAGCTATTGTCGACCTCTGGAAGCGCACAGTGACATTTTCAACTGAAAAAGCTGCTGATACTGACACCAAGAATCACCAACGCCGCGCCGCCCTTCGAATTTCCGCCGAGAGCGTTTCGATTCCGCCACGCACCAGTGTTTTTCTGACTGTTACCTGCGACGAACTGCATGACGGGCATGCGGCGGCGGAAGGCAACCAGTCTCTTTTGCTCACCCATGGCATCTGTACAGCGCGCAGCCTCATCTACCTCCGCGGCGGCCGGTCTGAGCTCCTGGTGACTAACCTCACCAACGAACCCCGGAATCTTTTTCGTGCTACTGCCATCGCGTTTGCTGACTCCATAGCGGATGTTTCAGAATGTTTTACGTTTGGGGCTGTTAGCACTGTGCAGCCCCCACTTGACCGTCTTGATATTAGTCCGGATCTCTCGGACACACAGAATCGTGAGATACGTGCCCTCCTACTAGAGTACACCACTTGTTTTGCGTCCTCATCGAAAGTACGCCAAACGCTTCTCGTGAAGCACCGCATCATTGCTCCTGACGACGCCAGCCCTATCCGCCAGCAGCCGTACCGTATCTCAACGAGGGAACGTGAAGCGATTCAGACACAAGTTCAAGAGATGCTTTGTGATGGTGTCATACAACCATCCAAGAGCCCGTGGTCATCCCCTGTCGTGCTGGTAAAAAAAAGGATGGGACCCTTCGCTTCTGTGTTGATTATCGAAAGTTGAATGCCATCACTAAAAAGACGTCTACCCGCTGCCCCGTATCGACGATTCGCTCGACAAGCTTAGTCGCGCCCAGTACTTCTCCTCCAATGACTTGAAGAGCGGGTACTGGCAGATTGAGGTCAATGAGCGGGACCGCGAAAAAACAGCTTTTGTCACCCCAGATGGACTGTACGAGTTCAAAGCGCTGCCTTTTGGCCTATGTTCAGCGCCGGCTACTTTTCAGCGCATGATGGACACCGTTCTCGCCGGCCTCAAATGGCAAATCTGCTTAGTCTATCTCGACGACGTTGTCGTGTTCCCTGAAACCTTTGAAGAACACCTCGAACGCCTGCGCGCAGTATTAGATGCCCTCCGGTCAGCTGACTTGACGCTCAAGCCCGAGAAGTGCCACTTTGGCTACAAAGAGTTGAAGTTTCTTGGTCATCTTGTGAGTACCGCAAGCGTTAGGCCAGACCCCGACAAGACTTCTGCTGTCGCCAAATTTCCCGTTCCTGCAAACAAGAGAAGTTTGAAACGCTTCCTGGGTTTCTGTGCGTACTACTGCCGCTTCATTGCCGATTTTTTCGAAGTTGCCGCCCCCCTAACTCGCCTCACGCGCGATGATACACAGTTCGTGTGGGGCGCCGAGCAACAAGAGGCTTTTGCGGAGCTGCGCAGCCGACTGCAAACAAGCCCTGTTCTTGCGCACTTTCATGAAGACGCTGGCACCGAAGTCCACACCGACGCCAGCAATATCGGCCTCGGCGCTGTACTCGTTCAACACCAAGCTTGCCTCGAAAAGGTAATAGCGTATGCCAGCCGCACGCTCTCCCGCGCCGAGACAAACTACTCCACTACGGAAAAGGAATGCCTTGCGGTTGTGTGAGCAACCATGAAAGTTAGGCCTTACCTCTATGGCCGCGCGTTTAAAGTGGTCACCGATCATCATTCCTTGTGCTGGCTGGCTAACCTCCGCGACCCATCGGGGCGCCTAGCACGATGGAGTCTTCGCCTCCAAGAACTTGAGTACACCATTGTGTATAAATCTGGCCAGAAACACGAAGATGCTGACGCGCTGTCGCGCGCACCTGTCGGTTTAGTCGATGAGAGCACGTACGACGAGAGCAGTTTTCTTGGACTCGTGAGTGCTTCAGATATAATGACTCAACAGCGAGCTGACCCGGACCTTCGACCTGTCATTGACCACCTGCAGGGTCGCGCTGCTGATATCTCTCGGCAATATGCTCGGAACCTGTCTGCTTTCTGTCTCCGGAATGGCGTTGACCGGAGACAGAAAGCACGGTGGCACGGTTGACCGAGCACCTCCTCGTAGTGCCAGCCGACCACCGTGCCGATATCCTTTTTGCTTGCCATGATGAGCCCACCTCTGGACACTTGGCTTTGCAAGCACACTCGCCCGAGTTCGTCAAGCCTATTACTGGCCTAAACTTGCTGACGCCGTTCATCGTTACGCCAGAGGCTGTTGTGAGTGCCAACGTCGAAAGGCGCCGCCTCTCAAGCCAGCGGATTTGCTCCAACCGATTGCGCCTCCCCGAACCCCGTTTGACCAAATCGGCATCGACGTTCTGGGCCCATTTCCGCTGACATCGGTCGGTAACAAATGGATTATAGTCGCGACCGGCTATCTGACACTGTATGCGGAAACCAAGGCGGTGAAGTGTGGCACGTCATCTGAGATCGCCCAGTTTTTTATGCAGCAAATCATGTTGCGCCATGGCGCGCCGTCCCAAGTAATCACCGATCGAGGCACGGCGTTTACGGCACAACTTATGCACGAAGTATTTGAGCTGAGTCAGACGAGCCATCGCAAAACCACTGCCTATTACCCAAAGACGAATGGCCTTACGGAGAGACTAATAAAACGATCGCTGACATGATTGCAATGTACATAGACTCCCAGCACAAGACCTGGGACGAGAATCTCCCGTACGTCACATATGCCTACAACACTGCCATCCAAGAGACGATGCGTTTTACGCCATTTCGCCTGCTCTATGGACGCGACGTTCAGACGATGTTGGATGCCATGCTTCCGTGCTGCACGGATAATCCTCTCATCCCAGACGTTGAACAGTTTGCTCAGCGTGCCGAGGAAGCACGTCAACTTGCCCGCACCCACATTCAGCAACAACAGGGCAAGGATTCGCGTCGCTATAACCTCCGTCATCGACACGTCACATAGCAACCAGGAGAGCAAGTATGGGTGTGGACACCGGTGCGCCGGGCCGGCTTGTCTGAAAAACTGATGTCGCGTTACTTTGGACCTTACAAGGTTCTGCGCCATGTCACAGAAGTGACATATGAAGTCCTTCCAGCGGGTACTGTGCAGACCTCGCGTCGGCAACCACGCTCCGAGGTTGTGCACATTGTCTGCATGAAACCGCATTTCACGCGGTAATGTGCAGTGTACTACGCACTCGTTTAGTTGTGTAGGGCACCGCCTCCGTTTTATATTCGGTTCCTGTACCGACGTGCATCGCCCATCGCTCGCGCCCAGTCTGTGTCTTCGTTTTTTTTTTTAGGAGGTGAGTAACGCCACCTAGTGTCCCTGATGTTCTTAGGTGGCGCATGGAAGAAACGGACGCCGAAGTTGGCTCGCGTGCTGTACGCGGAACTTTGCCCGCTGGTTCAGCTTCGTCCCGTCGTTTTAGTCACGTCTATCCCTGTTTTCCTTGACACTTTATTGCCAGTTTCAAAACATTTTTACACGCACAAAATCTTACGCGATAAACACACGATATGGGTTAAAACATACGCCAGTTCGGGCTGCGTAATCTACTAAAGTGCGCGCTTGTGTAGCAGCGCTTCCATTCTCTGAAGCCACTCAGGCACTTGATCTTCATCTCAATCCCTGGGATCCCCAGCTGAGCGGTTTAACCAACTGCGCCCACCCGGAATCGTCAAACTCACATCGTAATTCGTTTCTACCACGTGGATGATGTCAGCGAGATTCGAATTATATGACGCCGGTGAATTTGATTCGCTCCGCGGAACGGTGATTGGGTTCGACAAGGGGCGCGCAATGCACCGCGTGCAGCAGCAACGCGCAGGTTTTCCCAATTATTCACTGCAGATTCTGCAGTGCTCTCAGAATGTTTTCACAGATCAGTCTCTAAAGCGCTGCTTTATTTCTTCTGCACAGCGGTCCCAACTGGCCAGTAAATCTACTAAATGCAACAGGCCTTTACAAAGGACGTAGGGGATGTCATGAACAAAACCTGTATGCTAAATTTCACATTGTCTGGTGGTAACACGAAAATAATTGCAAAACAGTGGTCAACGGGAAAATAAATATTGCGAAACAAAAAGATATCACATTCCTCAAGCATACGCCATTTAACGGTGAATGAATTTGGAACTCTAAGTGCCGCATCTTTTTAACAAAATGGCGAATAGATGACAGACAGTAAAATCAAAACAATAAAAATGCATTCAAATGAAGTGTCTAATTCTTTAAGTACTGTCTTTGTGTACTGGAAGTAGCAGGCGATTATGTCTACTTGGACAGGTAGTAACCGCAGATCCGGACCATGAAAAGGAAATAACAAGAAGAATAAGATTGGGATGGAGCGCATTTGACAAGCACTCGCAGATTATGACTAGCAGCTTACCGGTATCGCTCAAGAGGAAAGTATACAACAGTTGCATCTTACCTGTACTCACCTATGGGGCTGAAACATGGAGGCTAACCAAGAGAGTTCTACTTAAGTTGAGGACAACTCAGAGGTTACCGACATTACCGACGTGGGCTGCTGCTTGCTGCTTGCTGCTTGCTGCTTGCTGCTTGCTGCTTGCTGCTTGCTGCTTGCTGCTTGCTGCTTGCTGCTTGCTGCTTGCTGCTTGCTGCTTGCTGCTTGCTGCTTGCTGCTTGCTGCTTGCTGCTTGCTGCTGCTTGCTGCTGCTTGCTGCTTGCTGCTTGCTGCTGCTTGCTGCTTGCTGCTTGCTGCTTGCTGCTTGCTGCTTGCTGCTTGCTGCTTGCTGCTGCTTGCTGCTTGCTGCTGCTTGCTGCTTGCTGCTGCTTGCTGCTTGCTGCTGCTGCTTGCTGCTGCTTGCTGCTGCTTGCTGCTGCTTGCTGCTGCTTGCTGCTGCTTGCTGCTGCTTGCTGCTGCTTGCTGCTGCTTGCTGCTGCTTGCTGCTGCTTGCTGCTGCTTGCTGCTGCTTGCTGCTGCTGCTGCTGCTGCTGCTGCTGCTGCTGCTGCTGCTGCTGCTGCTGCTGCTGCTGCTGCTGCTGCTGCTGCTGCTGCTGCTGCTGCTGCTGCTGCTGCTGCTGCTGCTGCTGCTGCTGCTGCTGCTGCTGCTGCTGCTGCTGCTGCTGCTGCTGCTGCTGCTGCTGCTGCTGCTGCTGCTGCTGCTGCTGCTGCTGCTGCTGCTGCTGCTGCTTGCTGCTGCTTGCTGCTGCTGCTTGCTGCTGCTGCTTGCTGCTGCTGCTTGCTGCTGCTGCTTGCTGCTGCTGCTGCTTGCTGCTGCTGCTTGCTGCTGCTGCTTGCTGCTGCTGCTTGCTGCTGCTGCTTGCTGCTTGCTGCTGCTGCTACTGCTGCTGCTGCTGCTGCTGCTTGCTGCTTGCTGCTGCTGCTGCTGCTTGCTGCTTGCTGCTGCTGCTGCTGATGATGATTTCTTTAAAGAAATGAACGTTTGTCTAAAACTGAACTGATGTATGCCTTGAATCGAAAAGGGAACATTCATTATGGCACCGCATGTTCGATTGCCTCTGTTATCTGTATCCCTCCTGCATTGACCACTAACGTTGTAAAAACAAAATTTTTTTTTTCGCATGTTATTCTTTGTTTTTGCTTTTTGTATTGAAAGCTTCTTTGACGCCAGCGTTGGCGCTTCTTTTGATTACTTCTCTTTTCAAACCCATGATTGCCCGCTATCTCCTCCTAACCGCCCACGACAAGGTGCGGCAGATACCAGAAGAGATATTTACGGGTGCGTTGATCAGTGATGAAATATGTGCGAAATAATTCAAGACAATGGTGCAGGAAACACGGACAGAACCGAGACTAGCTCCCGTTGCGCCTTATATCTTTGTTATTTCCCTGTTTTCTGGGCTGTTGCGAATCCTGAGTTCTCCACACTTGCATGGCTTGCAAATGTGTTCCAACTTCGCCCCATTTGAGGAGCGGTCGCACCATGTTCTCGTTCAGGTTATGCTGGAAGAGACAGAAACCACGGAGGAAGGACAGGTCATCGCCCAAAGCCTTTGCGAGCAGCTAGGCATCGCCACCGACTGCCTTGTCTCGGGCTCCTACATCGACTTGCTGCCCCAGGATACTGTGTGGGAATGAAATTCAACTTGCGGAGAATAAACGTTGCTCGATGTTGCTGCTTTTTGTATTTAGAGCTGCTATTATGGAGTAAATGTAGCCAGGGCAGTATTATATTGCAATAAAAAAGCACGGGATATTGTGAAGCAAAATGCATTTGCAGATCTCAGCCGCGATGGCGCAGTGGATAAGATGCCCGACTACTGTGCCGAAGTACCTGGGTTCGAACCCAACCGCCGGCGGTTGCATTCTGACGGAGGCAAAACGAAGATCCCCAGGTAGCCAACATTACTGCATAGCATTCTACTGTGAATCTTGCGAATCCTCTTTCTACCTTCCTACTTTCACTCCGATCTACCCCGTTCACTTTCGGCGTGGGTCAAGTGTCTACAGAAAGAAGAGCCACAGATACTGCGCCTTTCCCTTCTTGAGAGCCATTCATCATCATCAGCCTGACTATACCCACTGCAGGGCGAAGGCCTCTCCCATATTTCTCCAATTAACCCGGTTCTGTGCTAGCTGCATCCATTTGACCCCTGCGAACTTCTTAACCTCATCCACCCACCTAACTTTCTGCCGCCCCCTGCTACGCTTTCCTTCCCTTGGAATCCATTTTGTTACCCTAAGCGACCATCGGTTATCTTCTACGTGTCCCGCCCATGCCCATTTCTTCTTTTTGATTTCCACTAGAATGTCAGTAACTTGAGTTATTTCTCTGACACAATCTGCACGCTTTCTATCTCTTAATGTTACCCCTACCATTTTTCGTTCCATAGCCATCTGGGTTGTCCTCAACTTAAGTAGAACTTTCTTGGTTAGCCTCCACGTTTCAGCCCCATAGGTGAGTACAGGCAAGATGCATTCATCATTATTTGCACTAATATTATTAACGCTGCTGCTCGCAAAGATAAAGGAGCACTAAAAGACAAACGTAGTGCAAATAACAAAGGCGTACAAACGAAAGATGCGGTGTAAAGAAATTAACTGTGGTTTAGCTTGTGGTTAAACCTGGTGTTACGCGATAGCTGATAAACGTGCCTGCGTGGACTAGGGATAACGTGAATGCAAGGTTTCAGCAGGATGATTGCGATATCACCCTCCCATATGAAAGGAAGGGCCCGAGTTGACAGCCCCTACCAAACGTAATGTCAGAAAGCCCTACGTCCATGTAGTGCCCGGCCAAATGTCAGCTGCCAGCAACTGCCTCCCACTACTACTACTACTAGTACTGCTAGTGGACCTACTAGTACTACTACCAATACTACTACTACTAGTAGTAATACTAGTAGTACTAATACTACTACTAGTACTGCTACTACTACTACAGTATTTCCCGCTCAATTTAATCCAAACGCTAGACTATTTAATCATAGCGCCATAGAATTTAATCTAGGCGCCACAGAAAATAATCCAAGCGCCAAAATATTTAATCCTGCCGCCACTGATTTTAATCTGGTCGCACTTCAACAGTTCCTGGACAGCCAAGACCATTAAATCTATTTCATCAACCCTATAATCATGCGCATCAAATAATTGGGCTTTCTGAGCGTATTAATATGAATAATGTTGTCAAGCGATTTTGGTGGGTCATGTGACAGTGTAATGTGATTTGGTGTGACATGTGCGATAATGCGCCCATTTTTCAACTGTATCATCATGGTTGTCAAATGAAAGGGCTCTTCGAGCTTAATAAGGCGAACATAGCAGTAAAACGATTTTGCTGAGTTACATGACAGTGTAACATGATTTCTCTTGACATGTGCGATAATTTGCTTTTTCTTTAACTTTCCAATCATGGGTATCAAATGATCGGGCTTTCCTAGCGTATTAAGGTTAATAACGTTGTAAAGCACTTTCGATGAGTCATGTGACAGTGTAACGTGATTTGGCGTGACTTGCGCGATAATCCGTCCCTTTTTCAACAGTATCATCACCGGTATCAAATGAAAGGGCTTTTCGAGCTTAAAAACGCGAATATTGCAGTAAAACCATTTTGCTGAGTTACATGACAGTGTAACATGATTTCTTTAGACATGCGCGATAATTTGCTTTTTCTTTAACCTTATAACCATGGGCATCAAATGGTCGAGCTCTCTGAGCATATTAAGATGAATAAGGTTGTAAAGCGATTTCGATGAGTCATGTGACAGTGTAACGTGATTTGGTGTGACATGCGCGATAATCCGTCCCTTTTTCAACAGTATCATCACAGGTATCAAATGAAAGGGCTTTTCGAGCTTAATAACGCGAATATTGCAGTAAAACCATTTTGCTGAGTTACATGACAGTGTAACATGATTTCTTTGGACATGCGCGATAATGTGCTTTTTCTTTAACCTTATAATCATGGGTATCAAATGATCGGGCTTTCTCAGCGTATTAATATGAATAAGGTTGTAAAGCGATTTTGATGAGTCATGTGACAGTGTAACGTGATTTGGTGTGACATGCGCGATAATGTGCCCATTTTTCAACAATATCATCACGGGTATCAAATGAAAGGGCTTTTCGAGCTTAATAACGCTATTATTGCAGTAAAACGATTTTGCTGAGTTACATGACAGTGTAACATGATTTCTCTGGACATGCGCGATAATTTATTTTTTCCAACCCTATAATCATGGGTATCAAATGATCGGGCTTTCTGAGCGTATTAAGATGAATAAGGTTGTAAGGCGATTTTGATGAGTCATGTGACAGTGTAACGTGATTTGGTTTGACATGCGCGATAATGCGTCCCTTTTTCAACAGTATCATCACGGGTATCAAATGAAAGCGCTTTTCGAGTTTTATAAGGCGATTATTGCAGTAACAGGATTTTGCTGAGTTACATGACAGTGCAACATGATTTCTCCGGACATGCGCGATAATTTGCTTTTTCTGTAACCTTATAATCATGTGTATCAAATGATCGGGCTTTCTGAGCGTATTAAGATGAATAAGGTAGTAAAGCAATTTTGATGAATCACATGACAGTGTAACGTGATACGTGATATTTTTAGCTTTTGGCACCTATAGTCATGTGTTCCTAATGATTCAGATTTTTGAGAGTAATGGAGCGAATGTTTCAGTAATATAGATTTGCTGAATTACGAGGTCATGTAGCGTGATATGGTGTGACATCCGCGATTGTTTCCCTCATTTTGAACCGTACAATCACAGGTATCAAATGAGTCGGTGCTTTGAGGGCAGAAAGATGAGTACTGGGGCCGTATTACGCACCGCTCTCAAACGGATCGCTGTCAAAATCGCTCTCAAAGGCCTATGTCCTATTGGTCAGTTCTGACCGGTCAGTTCTGCGTCACCGGTGGACGTCATCAGACGTCATGAACACGAAAGAAACGATGACGTTGAGCACCTAAATATGGCCGCCAATTGAGAGCGTTTTTTGAGAGCGACGGAAGCAGTCTCAAACGTTTGAGAGTGAAAATGGCGGCCGCGTAAATTGCGATGCGCCGCTTTGAGGCATTGTATCGGCGATCCACAGCGAAGAAGATTCCTGGCGTTATTTGCCGATTCACAAAGCAAAGCGTCAGGGACACGTGGTGGCTAAATAGAAGGAAAGTGGCCGATTCGGGCAATGGATTGCACCTGCTGGAAAACTTGACTAAAATAAATCGAGAACTGTTGAAAGCAGTAAAAGAGTGGGCAAAGGCACACAATCACAAGTATGTGTGGCACTCGAACGGAAAAGTATTGCTGAGAAAGTCTGATGGCATGTCAGCAATCTCACTCAGGGCTACATTTCCACTACATGACTTGCATTTTTACCCAATACGTTCATCCTGGCGAATTTAAAAGCCGTATCGGATCGAGGTTTGAAAAGAGCTCGAAGTGTCTTCATTTTAACGCTCAGTCAATTTTACTTCAATCATGCAATGAATTCTTTTATATCATTATGATCTCTGAAACATGATGGTGCACCAGTGAGATAGATATCCCTCGGTTAGGTAGCTTTCAAACATTCGTTTTAAACCACGTGACAGTGCGCGGTGGCGGTGTTTGTGTTTTGCTTGGGAAAACATTCCAACCCGAGTTGTTACCTATGTTCACTATATCCAGAAGCGATTTTGAAATTCTATTTATCTCGGCAACATATTTTTTGTTGTGTGTTATTGTCCCCCTCATGGCTGCATTCCCAATTTCCTCCATTTGGCTGGTTGGTTTGTGGGGTTTAACGTCCCAAAGCAACTCAGGCCATGAGAGACGCCGTAGTGGAGGACGCCGGAAATTTCGACCACCTGGGGTTCTTTAACGTGCACTGACATCGCACAGCACACGGGCGCCTTACTTATCACCTCCATCGAAAAGCGGCCGCCGAGGCCGGGATTTGATCCCGCGTCCTTGGGAACAGTAGTCGAGCGCCGTAACCACTGCGCCACCGCGGCGGGGTGGCGCAGTGGTTACGGCGCTCGACTACTGTTCCCTCCATTTCCTCCATTCCTCCTCCGCAAATTTCCTCCATTTTCTTGAATCATTATTTTCGTATGTTTAATGACAACTGTTTAAAGTTGGTGTTCGGGGGTGATATAAACATTAATTTATTAGTCTCAGATATGCATGCTAAAAATCTACACGTTTTATTGAAGATGCATGGTCTCTCGAATGTAATTAATTCACCAACACGTCTCACAGCTTCTTGCTCGTCTTTACAATATGTTTTCACAACAAATTTTGAAACTCGCTGTCTTACATATGGCATCATTACTTACGATATCAGTGAACACTTGCCTGTTTCTCTCTGTGTTAGAAACACTAAAATTAAGCTTCATAGTTCAAAAGACCACATTCAGGTAATCAATGATGAAACTCTTCTAAACTCACTGAACAATGTTCATAAAAGGGTGGCGGAGTATAAATCGCAGTTAAAGCTAACATTAAGTTTTTTCTTATCAATATCTCCAGTGTGATAGAAATCGTATGGGTAGCAATACAATCCCGCTTGGGTACCTCTATCATGGGCGTCTGCTACAAACCCCCGGACAGTTACACTAAGTTTGTTCCCGACCTTCCAGACAATATCATTGCCATTAGAAATGAGTTTCCTAAGTCTGACATCTTTTTGCTTGGAGATTTTATTACCCTCACATTGATTGTTGTAACTTTTCTTGTAATTCCTCTGCATCCAATGAATTCGTACAGCTTACATTAGACTTTTCTTTTGTCCAGTTGGTAGACCATCCTACACGAGAAGCTAATATTTTAGACCTCATCTTAGCTTCTTCTCCGAACATGGTCAGTCATAACTTTTCATGAAGGATTCAGCGATTATAAAGTTCTACAGTTATCACTTAATGCTCCTTTTTTTCACGTCTCGCTCAAGCTGAGCAAGTCCTAAATTATAACAAGGCTGACTTCAATGCTATAAATCGTGGTCTGGAATGTTTCTCTGAACAGTTTCTCCGCGATGTTTCCTCCCGGTCTGTTAGCAAAGACTGGTCTTTGTGCAAGGAAAAAAAGGACAGAACTTGTGCGCAATTACGTTCCTCTGATAACGTTTCATGTTAACGTATCTGAACCTTGATATAAGAAATCACTTCGTACATTAAAAAACAAGAAGAAACGCCTTTTTAGATCAGCGAAGCGACGTTGCACGCAGTATTTGAAAACACAATATAAGTTATGTGAAGCGTCATAGTGCATGCCTTTTGATAGGCGAAGCACAAATTTCTGTCCGATGATCTTCAATCGCTCATCAAAAAATCATCATCATCATCAGCCTGACTATACCCACTGCAGGGCGAAGGCCTCTCCCATATTTCTCCAATTAACCCGGTTCTGTGCTAGCTGCAGCCATTTGACCCCTGCGAACTTCTTAACCTCATCCACCCACCTAACTTTCTGCCGCCCCCTGCTACGCTTTCCTTCCCTTGGAATCCAGTTTGTTACCCTAAGCGACCATCGGTTATCTTCTACGTGTCCCGCCCATGCCCATTTCTTCTTTTTGATTTCCACTAGAATGTCAGTAACTTGAGTTATTTCTCTGACACAATCTGCACGCTTCCTATATCTTAATGTTAGCCCTACCATTTTTCGTTCCATAGCCCTCTGCGTTGTCCTCAACTTAAGTAGAACCCTCTTGGTTAGCCTCCACGTTTCAGCCCCATAGGTGAGTACAGGTAAGATTCAACTGTTGTATACTTTCGTCTTGAGCGATACCGGTAAGCTGCTAGTCATAATCTGCGAGTGCTTGCGAAATGCGCTCCATCCCAATCTTATTCTTCTTGTTATCTCCTTTTCATGGTCCGGATCTGCAGTTACTACCTGTCCTAAGTAAACATATTCGCCTACTACTTCCAGTGCCTGGCTACCTAACGTAAGCTGCTGTTCCTTCCCGAGGCTGTTGAACATTACCTTAGTCTTCTGAATATTGATTTTCAATCCTACCTTTCTACTTTTCCTGTCCAGGTCATCAATCATTATTTGCAGTTCATCCCCCAAGTTGCTTAGCAAGGCAATGTCATCAGCAAATCGCCGATTACTGAGGTATTCTCCATCTACCCTTATCCCTAACAGCTCCCATTCCAAGTCTCTGAATACTTCCTCTAAACAAGCTGAGAATAGTACTGAGGAGATTGTGTCTCCTTGCCTAACACCTTTCTTTATGGGAATTTGTTACTTTATGCAGAACTATGGTTGCTGTGCAGTCACTATATATCTATCTTCCAGCACTTTCACGTACGGTTCGTCTACCCCCTGATTTTGCAATGCCTGCATCACCGCCGATGTTTCAACTGAGTCAAATGCTTTTTCGTAATCAATGAATGCTATGTATAAGGGCTGGTCATATTCCGAGCATTTCTCTATCACCTGGTTGATGCTATAGATATGATCGATCGTAGAGTACCGTTTCCGAAAACCTGCTTGATCCTTTGCTTGATTGCCGTCTAAGGTTGTCCTGATTCTATTAGCGATTACCATAGTAAATACGTTATACGTAAGAGACAGTAAACTGATTGGTTTGTAATATTAAGGTCCTTAGCGTCCCCAGGGGGCTCGGTGACTGCACCACAGCACAGCCACCTAATCCGCTTACCTTTGCGATGCAGACGACCGTCCTCGCATTTGCCAGCCTGCTGCTGCCGTCCCTGGCAGGCCTGTCTACGGGGGCGTCATCGGTGTGCGCACTGCAGTACACTGGAGATGACCCTGGCTCCTGCCATCCACCGCCCGGCGGGTGCTCGTCCCTACTGGATATGCCGCCAGAGGAGCTGCACACACCGGAAATCACAGTACCATGGATGGCCACATCGACATCAGCAATAATGCCAACATGTATAAAAGAGCTTCACCCGCTGACATCGCTTCGTGGGCTCGGTGACTGCACCACAGCGCAGCCACCTAATCCGCTTACCTTTGCGATGCAGACGACCGTCCTCGCATTTGCCAGCCTGCTGCTGCCGTCCCTGGCAGGCCTGTCTACGGGGGCGTCATCGGTGTGCGCACTGCCGTACACTGGAGATGACCCTGGCTCCTGCCATCCACCGCCCGGCGGGTGCTCGTCCCTACTGGATATGCCGCCAGAGGAGCTGCACACACGGGAAATCACAGTACCATGGATGGCCACATCGACATCAGCAACAATGCCAACATGTATAAAAGAGCTTCACCCGCTGACACCGCTTCGTGGGCTCGGTGACTGCACCACAGCGCAGCCACCTAATCCGCTTACCTTTGCGATGCAGGTCAGTACACCGTATGCCCTCTTCGCTAAAAAATCCAGTAATTATATCTTGGTGCAGTTTCCGAGCCCGCACTGCTGTGTCGCCATTACCGTTGAGTGTGTTCACGTAATTCATTCCTTGCTCATGCTATCAGGTGACGTTGAGACTAACCCTGGTCCTGAGGGCAACGCTGCTGTACTCGCTGTACTACAGAAGCTAAACGCGGGACAGACCCTGTTGATTACGGAAATACAGGGCCTCAAAACACAGCTGAACACAACAGATCAAACCATAGCAAGCCTAGACAAACGAATGGCCGATCTCGAAACGCATTACCAAACAATTCTTCACCTCAAAAACGATATTGAAATATTGAAATAATGCAGTCAACCACAATCGACCAGGCTAAAAAGATTAAAGAACTAGAAACACGCCTGGATGAGGCGGAAAACCAATCACGTCGGAATAACCTTATTTTCTATGGCATCCCTGATCCTGCTAGCACTGAAACGTGGGCTGAGTCAGAAAAACTAGTCATTGATGTTTGCCGCAATAATCTTGATATAACCTTGGAACCTAACGACATTGAAAGAGCGCATCGCCTCGGAAATCATTCAGCCGACCGAATTCGTCCCGTAATCGTAAAATTCCTATCTCATAAAACCAAAGACGCACTGTTATCAAATGGCCGTAAATTGAAAGACACAAACTACAGTATCGGAGAGGACTTCTCCCGCACCGTTCGACACGCGCGTAAACAGTTGCTAGCGTTTGCCAATTCTAACAAGTACTCCTTGCGCTTCACATCGGCTCAAAACGCTACGTATTTGACGCATCATCCCAAGCCGTTAAGGAAATAGCATAGCAATTGCCCCGTCACAAAACTTTAACAAATCGTCGACCCGCTCCACAGCACAATGCTCTCTCGTTTTCGACAATATTCACTAACATCCGTAGTCTTCTTCCAAAGCGCGAACTCATATCAAACATCATGTCGTCATCCGGGAGCAACATACTAATACTAACAGAAACTTGGCTAAATAGTGACGTAACGGATGCGGAAATTTTGGCCGATTTACCCAACTACGAAATGTATCGAAACGATCGAAAAGGCAAACGGGGGGGCGCGGTGTTCTCGTTGCCATTCATCGAGGCATATCATGCTCTGTTGTTGACGTCGCATCCGACATTGAAGCCATATGGCTCATCTGTAGCGCTCCCCCCGTAACAGTTCTGCTTGGCGTTTGCTACAGGCCCCCCCAGGCTAATCCAGACTTCCCACGTCATCTGAACAACATCCTTCATAAACTTGTTTTCACATATCCAAATGCCCGTATTCTTTTTGGTGATTTTAACTACCCAGATATTGATTGGCAGAACATAGCTAGTTCCACAATAACGTGTCATGCAGAGGCGAAGAACTTCATCGATGTCTGTTTAAGTTTTAACCTCACTCAATTAACTTCCCAACCAACCCGCCTCTCACGAGAATCAGCAAACACGCTCGACCTGATACTAACAAGCAGCCCCGAGAATGTATCATCCATCAGTTACCTTCCTGAAATCAGCGATCACAAAGTCATGCATGCTTTATTCTCATTTACCTCGACTCAAAGACAGACATCTGATAAAACGATACAACTCTACGATAAGGGTAACTATAATGCAATAACTGAAGAACTTAACACCTTTTTTCCTGAATACGTATCCGCATTTCACACTCGCTCAATTCATGAAAACTGGCTGATATTCAAGAACAAATTAAATCATCTCACTAATATGTTCGTACCAAGGATTACCTTTCATACTAATCGCCATGGTTTACCCAGCACTTAAAACGACTCGAAAACAAAAACGATTGTTTCGTACCGCCAAACGAAACGACACGCCTGCCGCATGGGAAAAATACTTCGAGGCCGAAAAATCATACCTACTTTCTGTTCGTAACGCCAAGTACTCATTTTATCACAATGACTTACCAAACTTACTTATAAGAAACCCCAAGCAATTCTGGCAAGTTTTAAACCCAACACATCCTCCCGATATTAAACTGATGAATGATTCACATGAAACGGTGACTGACCATGATTGCGCAGAAATATTTAACCATGCATTCACATCTGTGTTCACTACCGAACTCGACGCACCTTCCAAATTACCACCCTTTAACTTAGAAACCCCCATGCCGGCAGTCACGTTCGTCGAAGAAGGCATTTCATCCATAATTCATAAAATGAAACTTTCATCATCAGCTGGTATGGACCTGATTAATTCAAAACTATTGAAAAATGTGAAATCAATTTGTGCATCATATTTATGTCTCATTTTCTCACAGTCACTCTCCTCAGGAATTTTGCCTCTTGATTGGAAAACGGGGAAGGTCGTTCCAGTCTACAAATCAGGTAACAGAGACTCGCCCTTGAATTACCGCCCCATTTCATTGACTAGTGTGCCTTGTATAATCATGGAACATGTCATCTACTCACAAATCGTAAACTTCTTGGACCGAAACCATTTTTTTCACCCTTCACAACACGGGTTTCGTAAGGGCCTCTCTTGCGAAACCCAACTAACGCTTTTCCTTCACGACTTGCACACTAATCTAGACCGTAATATGCAGACCGACACCATCTTTCTTGATTTCGCCAAAGCTTTTGATAAGGTTCCCCACCGCCGGCTATTACTAAAACTCTCAAAGCTGAACCTACCCCCTAATATTCTCAAATGCATTGAAGAATTCCTAACTAACCGTTCTCAGTCAGTCTATCTTAACGGCCATCTGTCTACATCTCTCCCGGTTACTTCAGGCGTCCCACAAGGTTCTGCCCTCGGTCCCCTCCTATTCTTAATATATATTAACGACTTGCCCCTGCATTTTTCCTGTAGTATTCGAATTTTCGCAGATGATTGTGTTATTTACCGCACCATTAATAACTGTCACGATCAATACACTCTTCAGACAGAGCTTAACAACGTACTAAATTGGTGTAATAACTGGCTAATGTCCCTCAATCCAAGTAAATGTAAACTCATGTCCTTCACTCGTCGTCACAATCCATACCTCTTTCATTATTCAATTTCTAACACACAGATTGAGCAAGTACAATCATATAAATATCTAGGAGTCACTCTCTCTTCTAATCTATCATGGCAGGTTCATGTCGGTAACATCATTTCAGCATCAAACAAAACACTCGGTTTTCTAAAACGTCACCTTCGTCTTGCCCCACCACATGTTAAATTGCTCGCGTAAAAATCACTTATAAGACCCAAATTAGAATATGCATCCCCCATCTGGAGCCCACATCAAGCATATCTAATCACCGCATTGGAAGCTGTGCAGAATCGTGCTGCCCGATTCATTCATTCCTCATACTCATATGACGTCAGTGTTTCATCCTTGAAAGCTACATCCGGACTGCCACCCCTCTCTTTACGTCGTCGCATTGCTAGCCTCACCCTTTATCACAAATGCTTTTATTCTCCTCTCAATCAAGCACCGTATATCACCGCCGCATCACGCATATCTCACCGCACCAGTCATCCACTTCAAGTTGCCCGCCCACTGTCACGCACTGCTACGTTTTCAGCTTCGTTGTTTCTTCGAGCAGCCACGGACTGGAACGGCCTTTTATTCTCCTCTCAATCAAGCACCGTATATCACCGCCGCATCACGCATATCTCACCGCACCAGTCATCCCCTTCAAGTTGCCCGCCCACTATCACGCACTGCTACGTTTTCAGCTTCGTTGTTTCTTCGAGCAGCCACGGACTGGAACGGCCTACCCCATGACATCGTCGCCATCGCTTCAACATCTGCTTTTCAAGAACGCATAACAGATCACCTTCAATGGTAAATTACCATTGCTGTTTGTTTTCCTCACTACAAATGTAATCCCACCCCTTATGTAACACCACCTGAAATGGGGGCCTTTAAGGAATAAAACTGAACTGAACTGAACTTTCTTATGAATGAGGATAATATTTGCATTCTTCCATGGTTCCGGTAGCGTCGATGACACCAGGCACTGCGTATACAAGGTGGCCAGTTTTTCTAACACGATATCCCCCCCGTCCTTCAGCAAATCCGTAGTTATCTGATCCTCTCCAGCTGATTTTCCCCTTTTCATAGTTTCTAGTGCTTTCTTGACCTCGTCCTTCGTCACTGGTGAAACGTCTGACTGTGTTTCCCTACCGCCAATCTCATTACGGTCCTGACTACTTTGGCTACTGTACTTATCTGTTTGGAACTCTTCGGCTACTTTGATTAGCTTGTCCGTATTCGTGATGACGTTGCCCGCCTTGTCCCTTAGCGGATACATCTGGTTTTTGCCTATGCCCAATTTCTTCTTTACCGCTTTAAGGCTTCCCCCGTTCTTTACAGCATGCTTAATTTTCTCCATGTTATACTTCCTTATATCGGCCACTTTGCTCTTATTGATTAGCTTTGATATCTCGATCTATTATATCTGGTCTGTTCGATTGGAAGCTTTAATACACTGGCGTTTCTTAATCAAATCTTTCGTCTCTTTAGACAGCTTACCGGTATCCTCTCTAACTATACTACCGCCTACTTCTGCAGCGCACTCAGTAATGATATCTCGAAAATTATTGTTCATTTTTTCTAGGGTAATGTCTCCATTCTCGGTTAGAGCTGAATATCTATTCTGTAGCGAGATCCTGAACTCTTCTGCCCTCCCCCTCACCGTTAATTCGTTGATGGGTTTCTTTCTTACTAATCTGATGCGTTGCTTCTTCAGATTTAGGCCAATTCGGGACCTCACCATCCTGTGGTCTCTGCATCGCACTTTGCCGATTACCTCTACATCTTGCATAATGGCGGGGGTTGAACACAGTATGAAGCCAATTTAATTTTTAGTCTCTCCGTTAGGACTTTTCCATGTCGATTTCCGGTTCTTCCGTTTGCTGAAGAAGGTATTCATGATTCTTCAGTTATTGCGCTCTGCAAACTCAACTATTGCCGATTCTACATCATCGTAGAAACTTTCAACTGCCTGGTCATCATAACTACATGTAGGTGCATAGGCCTGTACAACCTTCAGTTTATACCGCTTATTAGGCCTAATTATGATGCCTGCCACCCTCTCATTAATACTATAGAATTCATCGATATTACCCGCTATATACTTAATGACAAGGAAACCTACTCCTAGTTGTCGCCTCTCCGGTAAACCTCGATAACACAGTACATGCCCATCCTTCAGTACAGTATATGCCTCATTCGGCCTCCTAACCTCACTAAGCCCTATGACATCCCATTTCATGCCTTCTAGTTCCTCTAACAGCACTGCTAAACTAGCTTCACTAGCTAGGGTTCTAGCGCTAAACGTTGTCAGGGTCAGTTTCCAATGGCGGCCTGTTCAGCGGAGCCAGGAATTCTTAGCACCCCCTGCTGCGTCACAAGTATGACCGCCGCCGTGGTCAGTTGTTCTGAAGCCGCTGGTGACTGAGGGCCGGGGTTTTATGGAGCTTATCATGAGAGGTTGCGGCCAATTACTGCACCAGGGTGGCCAACTCCTGTTCTGGTGAGGGAGTGCGTTGCCGGAGGTGTTCACCGGCATCAGGTCGCACCCCAAACCTGTTTAAGCAAATCCATCGACACGCGGATTTCTTTTTAATCCGGTGGAAAAATGCGCGGCGCCGGGATTTGAACCCGGGTCTTCTTGCATTCGAGGCGGATGTTCTACCACTACTCCACAGCTACTTTTTTTCTTCTTTATTGTATAAATTGACCGCTACGCCACCGCTACCGCCTCATGAAAAATAACGTAGCCAAATTTTGGAAAACCATCTCCCCCCTTCACGCACGTCTGACAATATTTCTTTATTGGATCCAACCGGATGTCCCATTGCTCAGGAGAGCTGTGCAACAGTTTTAACAATTTTTTTCACGTCTTTTTTCACTAACGAAGATAATTCTAACCTACCTAGCCCACAAGAAACCAATTTTCCTTTCGTGAGTGCAATAGACATCAGTTTAGACGGCATTGCATCTCTAGCGAAAATTTTCAGAATAGCTACTTCTTCAGGATTAGACGGAATAAATAACAAAATTCTAAAACACACTATAGATGCCTCTAGCATCATCCTCTGCCATATTTTGAAACAGTAATTAGAAACTGGCGAAATTCCGCATGACTGGAAGATTTACCAAATAATCCCCGTGTATAAATCTGGCAACAAACACTTTGTCAGTTACTACCGCCCCTTGCATCTAACGTTGCCTTCCAGCTGAAGCGAAACGGTTTTTTTTCTCACACCTGCATAGTTTCAGAAACGGGTTTTCCTGTGATACACAATTATTCGAATTTACTACTGACCTCTTAAAGAACATGAACGAAAATTGCCAGACTGACTGCATATTCATTGATTTCTCTCGTGCATTTGACCGCGTCGTCCACTGTCGCCTCGTCGCTAAATTGTCATTGCTTAATTTAGACAACCTAACCCTCTCTTGGATAAGAAAATGTGTGATTTTGCAAGCAGTTCACTGTTTTCAATAACTTTCATGACCCCTTAGCGACGTCGCATCTCGCGTTCCTCAAGGTAGCATCCTCGGCCCTTTATTATATTTAATGTACATTAATGACCTCCCATCTCACATAAGATCATCAGTTGGACTGTTCGCAGAGGAGTGCGGAATTTATCGTGAATTTCGTTATCTCACCGACACGGTCATCCTACAGCAGGACCTGGAGTACTTAACTAGCTGGTGCAGATCATGGCAAGTGACAATAAACACTGACAATTGCAAAATAATGACAGTCAGTCGGAACCTAAGAATATTCACTAAACAGGATTTCACTAACCCGCACATCTTCTTATAAATATCTCGCCGTCCATCTTACCGCAAATCTTTCATGGGCGGCGTATATTGCAAACATAACCGCCAAAGCATCGCGCACGCTCGAATATCTAAAGCGGCATCTAAATAACGCACCCATTTCTACTCGCAAGCTCGCTTTTCTAACTTTCGTTCGCCCTTATCTAGAATATGCATCTGCCATCTGGTTACCACATCAAGAGTATCTAATCAAATCCCCAGAAGCTATTCAAAACCGTGCAGCACGTTTTATTTCCCATGATTACAGCCGCCATTCCAGCGTGACTAACATCAAGTCCTTCTTATCACTCGCAAGTCTACAATCACGTAGGGATATCGCGCCTATCTGCTTACTGCACGCAGTCACCATGCGTCAACAGTGCCACTTACTAGACCGACTCGCACCTCCCACCGCCTGAATAACAATATACGTTTTCAACATCTATTCGGCCAAACACAGGCATGTAACTTCTCTGCCTTGCCAAGGGCTATAAGGAACCTGCACTGCCTAGACGGGGCTGAAATTGTTCTACAGCACGCTTAAAACCTGCTGCTGCTAGCCGCTTGGTTCGCAATAAACGACCGACCATATTTTGTAGTATATAGATACGGTTTGGTTTGGTTTATGGGGTTTAACGTCCCAAAGCGACCCAGGCTATGAGAGACGCCGTATATAGATACGTGTGTGGCAGATAACATCCTTGCCCAGACGCTCACCACGTAGCCCAGTTATCTGAGGCACGCCATGCAGGGATTCGGCAGTGGGTACAATCTGATCCCTGTGAGCTCATGCAGGTGGCGTGAAAACGCCCTACGGGAGCGCCTATAAAGTATTCTCGCTAGGCTATGTGTTTCCGCGTGGCAATCGATACAGCAAACTTCATTGCAGGTTCCCTATAAAGGGTTGGAATGGTCTTCCAGAACGCATCGCTAATATATCTCACCCACTAAGATTCAAAAACGAATGGAGTACCTTTTTGCAGTCAGAATACCTTTTATATTGCGTTCACTGTGTGCAAGTTGATTTCGCCCCATGCCGCTAACTATTGTAAAATGTTATAATCCTCGGTTTATAACTTCCCATGCATGCTTTAATAATTATTTGCAGTTCCAGTCCGGTATTACTGTTCATTTTGGTATTTTAAACAATTTACCATTGTTTATTTCGATATACTGTAACCCCTCCCCCTCACACAATGTGCCATGTTTCAAACCTGTGAGGTATTTGTAAGCAAAGCAGCGATGGGGACTAATTGGTTTACCATTTCAAGAATTTTCGCACTACGCTATACACAGACTCACAAGAAAGCAGAAACCACATACACAGGACAAGAGTGGGACAAGCGAAGTTTTTTTTATGAATAAATTAATAAATAGTTTGGTAATAAAAGCCATACTTTGAGAAATGTTGTACCAACTTTTAGAAATGCCATTCACAGACCAGCCAGAGAAAAAAATATTAGCCCACGAGAATGTGAAAAGAAATTGAAGTACATTATAGGAATACTGCTGCAGTGTTCTGCACAATAATACTTCATTTGCTGAATTCTTCAAGAGGTAGCGATATAATACTAAGAAAAAATTTCATAAATGGTGCGGGCCAAATATCCTATGTGCAACTTTTAGGCAGGCGCTTTACAGCTGCAGTCAGTACCGCTAAAGACGAAAGAGGCATTTTGGCAGTTTAGAAACATGTAAATCTTTGTGTATTGGCACACAAAATAATTGAAAAATGCCTTTGCAGAAATATTGTGTATAATAGAGCAGGTGTTTGAAATAATCTTGGGAGAGACTTTACAAGGAACAACCTACCTGATGTCATTAATTGATTTAAAAACCCAAAATAGCAGCAGAAAATTTAAATGTGAACAAGTTCTTGAAAGCCACTGGAAGACAATCTAGCAGGTATTCAGAAAAGTGATGAAGCTTATGTAGCACATTTTGACGAGCTATAACTCATGAAGTTTTGGAAAGGTGCATAAAGAACACACGCAATACATGGTACGACCGAGTGCTCGTTTCATATTCTGTGTCGTGTGTGTTCTTTCATGTACCTTTCCCTTGTATGTAAAGTGGTGAACCCTGTCACTGGTACAAAACATATTTTTGTTTACTATACGCAGTGCCCCCAACTGAGAACATTTATTAAAAGAAAATGACCTTGTCGAGTCTGGTTCCGCAATACAACGATCGGAGAAAGAAACAGGTGGCAAAAGAAAATAGAACTGAGTATGGCTAGAGAGAGCTATCTTTAGGACGACATACATTACCGGTTTTTCAAAGGCATCTATAAACAAACATCAATAATATCTTCAATCTAAGACATCCTTTTCATGAGGCACGAAATGATTTGTTCTTTTCGTATTTGAGCATCTATGTGAACGACATTGATTATTGGCAAACTAGTCCTGCAAAAAAGGATAAACCTCCATTTAAGCTCTATGCTCCTTCCTGTGCCACACCTTCTTCATGTAATTATGAGTTACCAAGTGGGCCGTGATTTCATTTAGCCTCAGCATCCTGCATCAATTGCCAATGATAACAATGCTTACAGATTGGAGCAGACACTACTTTAGCATGATACTGAAAAGTAACACATGATCCCAGGAAACATGCACTGCCTATCAATTTATTCAATAAATAAGAAATCCGGCTATCTACACTTAGAAAAGCAGAATATACGACAAATTACAAATTAGCTTCACAAATAGAAAACCCAAGCATCTCGCCTGTGTTTCAGAGTTAGTTGTTTTTACAAATACGTGGTCCGCTGCTATACATATGCTCGTGCTCAACTGCACTCAAACCCATAAAATTTATTTTTAATTATCAATACTGCATTATTGGCAGACAAGGAAAAAGGCAGAATGCCATATTGCCTTTCCCTTATCGGTCTCTTGCATTCTATAATGAAATAAAGCCAATTTGTCCCTACTGAAAAACACTGTATAAAAGTCGTACAGAAAATCGTATACAGGCTCACTGTACAGGATGTGGGATACAGGATTGTGGGCTATTTCAGGAAATTCCTGTAATGCCCTGCAAAGTCCAGAATGAAACCGCACGGAGCTCATAGATACAGGAAAAGCCTGTATGGTTGATGGCCCTCGTTTCCAAAAAGAAATGCGTCGCCAGGCTGGAAAAAGCATGCTGGATGGATGGATGGAATATAGGAGCGTCCCCTTTGAAACGGGGTGGTAGCAGTAGCTATCATGCTCATTTTTCTCCATATATCTTAATTATTGATTTAGAATGGTTAACTAAACCATCATTCTATTTATTAAATTTTGCTCCTACATTACTAACATTATGTCACTTCTCTGCTTTTAAGCCACCAATCTTCCAGCCGTTTTTTGCTAGTTTCCACCGCCGGTTTATTCACCCGGCCATTGTTATCTCTAAACCCCAGAGCTTCAGGAACAGTGATTGCGCCTGCATCAACTTGCGGATGGATACCATTACATTCGAGTATAATATGATCAATTGTTTCAATGGAGTTTCCACATACAGCACATCCGTCATCTCCATTGTTAAATTTCTTTTTGTAGCTGCGTGTTCTAAGGCACCCTGATCGAGCTTCAAAAAGTAGGGTACTGCCTCTTGAGTTATCAAAGAAATCTTCCTTCCTGATCTGCATTTTCCACTTTCGGTATAATTCCACACTCTGTTTTTTTTTCCATCGAATTTATCCAATTTTTACCTTCTGTGTTTTTCACCTGTTGCTTAATACTCTTCATTTCTCCGTCCTTGTTACTAGCATACTTACTAGTTAGTTTCCTAGTTCTTTTCCTCCATTGTGAGTCAACGCTTTTTAGTTAAAGGTATTTAAATACCTTAGCTGCCCATCTGTTACTGTCCAATTTCCTCAGGCGTTCCTCATATAATATTTTACTCTGAGCTTCCCGTACTTCGAAAGATGCCCAGCCCATATCTCTCTGTACCGCCTCATTTGTAGTTTTGCCGTGGGCACCTAGTGCTAATCGTCCAACGGATCTCTGATTTGTTTCTAATGTCGACTGTACCTCTGATTTTAGGCACAAAACCGCATTTCCGAAAGTAAGTCCGGGCACCATAATTCCTTTCCAAATACCCCTCAATACCTCATACCTATTGTATCCCCACAATGCCTTATGCTTCATTATCCCGGCATTCCTTCGCCCTTTGGCCTTAATTGATTGCTCATGCTTTCCAATGTATGCCAATCCTTCATTTACCCATACCCCCAAATATTTATATTCTGCTACTCTAGGTATTTCAAGGCCTTGAATTTTAAGACCCTGATCAGTTGAGCCGTTGAAAATCATCAGACCCGACTTAACTGCGCTGAAACTGAGGCCTAGAGCGTCCCCTTCGTCTCCGCAATACTAGAGTTTGCAATTCTTCCAGACTCTCAGCTAGCAGCACAATATCGTCTACATACATCAAACCGGGGAGGCGCTGTTCTACCGCCTTTCCACCTAATCTGGATGACAGGTTAAAACCTAGGTTACTGCCTTGTATCCTCCGTTCCAGGTTTATCATATAAAGCATGAACAGCACCGGTGATAGAGGACAGCCTTGTCTTAATCCTTTGCATACTTTGACATCCTCCGTACTTCTTATCCCTTCCCACGTAATTTCTACTTTGTTATCCCGGTATATTTCCTGTAGGAACTCTATTATCTCATAACCGCTACCTTCTTCTTTTAATACGTTCCACAGGAGTTCCCTGCTTACGTGGTCGTACGCCCCGTTTATGTCCAGGAAGGCCAAATACAAAGGTCTATTTTCCACTCTAGATATTTCGATGCATTGGGTAAGCACGAACAGGCAATCATCTAAGCGCCTACCATTTCTAAAGCCGTTCTGAAGTTCTCCGAGTATCTTGTTACTTTCAACCCATGCTTGCACCTTTAATCTCACCGCCTGCATGGCTAACCTGTACATTACAGATGTTATGGTAATCGGCCTGTAGGATTTTATGTGCATCCTTTCTCCTTTCCCTTTATAAATCAAATTCATTTTACTCTGCCGCCAGCTGTCCGGAATTTGCTTATTCGCTATGACTGTTTCCAAAGCTTTTAACAACGTTTCCTTACTTTTTGGACCGAGTTCATTAATCAGCTTGATCGGAATTCCATCTATTCCTGTAGATGTGTTTTTAGGAATATTTTTTCTGCCTTTTTCCAGTTCAGATTGGTCAGTTCTAAGGTGCTTTGTATTCTGCTACATTGTGTTGCTTCCTGATTTGCGGAGATTACCCTATCGTCGTTCTTAAATGACTCGGCTATAACTGATGTAATGTAGTTCACTGGGTTGTCTCCCTTTAAACAATTTCCCTCGTTATCTTGAATCCGATCTTGCTTTCTTTGATTCTTCTTCCCTAGCCAGCTTATATGGTTCCAGAATTTTCTTGCTCCGCCTCTAGAGGCATCGTGTATATCAGCCACCCAGCGATCGGTGGACTGTCTTATTTTACTTTGGACGAGGGCCTGCACTTGAAGTTTCTTTTGTCGATATGATTCCCATTTTTGGTCGATTTCCTCCTGAGAAGCCTGTGCTTTCTTTGCCATTCGGTGTTCCCTTGAAGCAGCCCGTCGTTGTTCAATAGCTTCCCTGATTTCCTTATTCCACCAGCTCCGTGGCTTCCTCTTTCCATTCCAGCGGTTTGCTACTTTAACCTCCTGAATTTTACTCCTTATGAGTAGTTCTACCTGTTCATAATCCCAGTCTTCCATGGGGCTTTTCTCTATTGCTTCCTCTATGTCTGCTGCTATCTGCGCTATTTGATCGTCGTTTAATTTTGCGTTTACGTTTTGTCTACGTTCCATTTCTCTTTTCATCAAGGGCCCCATCTGCAGACTAATACGTTTATGATCACTTCCCAGACTACACTCCCCTTCTTCGTCTATTTCCATTTTAGTGACCTTGCTATAAATTTCCTGCGACATTAGACAATAGTCAGTGGTCGTCTGCCTGTTGCGGAATTCCCACGTGATTTGACCTTCACATTTTGTTTCTCTATTTACTATAACTAGATCGTGTCGCTCGCAGAATTCTATCATTAGCTTCCCGTTACAATCCGTGTATCCATCCAGATCGTCGATGTGGCCGTTCATGTCCCAAAGCAGAATAATATTGGCCCCGTTTCCAAACTGGCTTATATCGTCACTGAGACATTCAACAAGATCCTTGTTTTCTTGCCTGCATTGATGTCCTGTTCCTAAATAAACTACCCCTAGCCATGTCCTTATGCCGGCAATGGTTCCTGAAACCCAGATATGTTCTTTACAAGATGATTTAATTCTTTGCCAATTTGTTCCCTGGTGTATCAACATACCTACTCCTCCACCCTTTCTTTCCGTTCTCGTTCTGTTGCACCCTTCCCAGACGTAGCCTTCTATAAACGGCGGATCTTCTACATCCCTGAGATGAGTCTCGCAAAGAGCGTACACACCTATTTTGTCATCCTTCAACTGCTGTTCTATCTCTAGCCATATCGCTCTTTTTCTACCTCCTTGCATGTTTATGTAGCTGATCCTAGTGATAAATTTCTTTTTTGTACTTTTCTTTCTCGACCTACTCTTTGCCATTTTTGGGGGCTCAGCCTCCATTATTACACTTTCTTCTGCTTCACTTCTAACTACTTCTGTGCACGGAATCCTCGCGGACCCCCTAAAAAAGCTACAGCCCTGCCTGCCAACCGCCAGCCGATCTCTGCTCCGACCCTTCTGTTAAAATGAATGCCATCTCGCTGAAAAGCCCTAACAAAACCCGCTTTATGTACCTCCCTGTTTACCTCAGCCACTTCGAAACGCTTCTCCAGGCTTAACTTTCTTATGTCCTGATTAACTGTCACCACGTCCTTTTCCATCTTTCCGTTCAATCCTAGCACCTCTGGTACTGTGCATACAACTATCTGCGTCTGCTGTGCTATCTCCCTGATCTCGTCAACTCCCTTAGCTAAACTTTCCACCACTCCTTCAGCGTCACCATTTAGGACATCGTTTAGACCCGCGGCTACTATTACCACACTGCGCTCTGCGGAATCCTTCAACAGCCTATTTTTACTCTCTTTTAGTAGTATGCAACAATATAAAATAACGCGTCTACATTTAAAATAATGATTAAAAAAATAAGTTTTACTACCAAGTATGGAATCGAACTTCGGTCCTCATGGTATTAAGACGGGCACCTTAACCACTACTCCAGGCTTTTTTTTCTTTATTACCAATTTTTTTAAACACACAGCATACACTCTGAATACACAACAAAGCAAAACAAAAGGAATGCTAAAAGCACTAGGCACGTTCTGCCTAAAGCGCTAGATTTAAAAGGGCTTTACTGAAGCCAGCTGGTCCAGTACAGGTAGCCACTCCGGAGAATTATCTTGTGCACGCAGAATTTCTCTCAAGTATAACACGCTCTCGATGAAGTAGTGTCGAGCGGGGTGTACAACGGTTCGCTCATGCCTGACATCCATACGCGTTTTCCATACGCTATGCATACATAATAGCATCAGCATGTCATTCGGCACTCCTTCAGGGTCGGCGCATGGCAGATATCGGATACCGAATGGCGTTATGGGCAATTCCCTTTTTAAAGTTCGCTGCAAGATATCCCAGAGTAAAACTGAGTCATGGCACTCCAAGAAGGTGTGTTCGATGGTCTCGGGTTTTCTGCAAATAATGCAGTTAATAGACCAAGGTACAAAGAGCCCTTTGTTCTGCAGCCATGGTTTGACTGGAAGAGTGCCGGAATGCAATTGAAAAAAGAATGATTTTGCACCAGCTCTGACAGGCATACGTTTTACCATTTTCAAAACGCCACGCTCAGACTCTACATTATACACAGCGCGGTACACTGACAGATCCTTATACTTCTTCCGCGGCACAATTGACAGATATTCAGTTGAGAACCTTGCCTTAAGGATACGAAAAGATAAAACAACTTCCCGCAAAAAGGGGCTTAATGCCACCGGTTTTGAAAAAACAGATACGACGTAATCAGGCAGTGATTCACGTAATCTCACTTGGAGAACAGTCCTTAGAAAGGTTTCACTTTGCTCACGCATAAAGAAAGTCTAGTCACAATTTGCTTGAGAAATAGATGCGTCAACCCAAGGCCCTCATTCTAAACTGCGTGAAACAGATTGCTCCGGTTCGTGCGTTCCCATGTGGATGCCCATATAAACGCTGCAAATACCCGGTGAAGTTCCTGTACAGACGCTCTTGTCATCGATAGAGCTTGAAGTGCATAAAATATCTTGGCAACCAAAAATACGTTACACACAGCAGCTCTAGAAAACAGAAAGGTTGTGTCCTCCCCACTTGTTCGTTTGATTTTTAACTCGCTGCTCTTTCGTGTTCTTGTGCTGATCAAGTGGCACACCAAGGTATTTGCCCGGTGTTATCGTCCATCTGATGTTACAAAAGTATTCCGGTGTGTGTTCCCAGTCTCCATACCAGAAACCTAAACATTTAGTCCAGTAAATTGCACTGCCAGTACAGTACTCCACAGCTTCTTTGGCAACTTCCTTTACGCTGTCTTGGTCCGCACAAAACACTGCGATGTCGTCAGCGTAGGCTAGGACCTTAACTGAAACATTGAAAAATGTGTACCCTGTAATAGCTTGGCTGGAGAGAAGCCTTAAACAGAAAGGTTCCAAGTATAAGGCAAAGAGAAGGGGTAGCAATGGACACCCTTGTCGAACGGATTATGGTTTCAACGGTTATTATTCAGTATATGTAGCTAATTTTCCTCTTACATACTTCGTATATCTTCCTTGGCTGTAGAATTTGAGGCCGTAATTCACCGATCGCCCTTTAAACACGCTGAATCTTTTTCCAGTATATCACGAGGGTTTACAAATGCCCCATATCTTTATAATGCGTCGCTTTATTGCAGGCAAACCTCAAGCTATCATAATTTACTAGTGCTGGTGTGTTTTTCATCGTCTACGAACGCTTGTAAGTTTTCCTACATACAGAGATATCCTGTGCACTAATACTTGTAATACTGGGCGTTTTAGCTTCACGTGCTACCAGCGGAGCATCGATGTCAATGAATACACTTCCGACTGAGCGGTTTCAATATGTAAACATTCGAGAACGCGTCGCCTGGTGTGCGGCTATCTGCGCATCTTTCGATGGTCAGCGATGTTTGTTTATTTTTTCTCGGGCAGTTTTTTGTCATCTCTAGCGAAACGATACGTTCGTGCTTCCCCTTTCGCGTTGAGGGCGACAGATCCTCAGTCGCAGATATGAAGACGCATCGCAAGATCGTACGAGCTGCAGCGACTGTTGTACGCCCAAAAGCGACACGACGCGCGTATATGCTTCCTAGCGCACAATTCAACGGCTTCGTATTTTCGAGGTATTTGTGAAACGACGCGTGCTCTTTATATACAGAATAGTTGTATAATATGTTTGGTAACATGCTTATTTAGTGTTCTGGCGTGTCCGGCATGGTCATTCTGGTTGAGCTTCATCGATCGGCCCGGTTTCTGTTCAGAAGCGGAAATACTCTGTCCGGTATCAGTTCCAGAAAGGACGCGTTCGTCCGGTTTCTGGTCAATTTATAGGCAGAGACTGGTGACACGCACCGTGGCACCAGTAAACAGCTGCTGCCACGCATAAAAATACGTCACGCTACGTCATCATAAACTAAGCAAAAAATAAAATGTGCGCAACAGCAAATGAAATATTTGTAATACTAATTTATAACGTAAAGTTGTGGCTGAAAAAAGGTTGCTGTTTATTTTCTTAGTAATTTTAACTTATGCAGGAATCGTCGGCGTTTGGCGCGTTGGTCGCGCACACCGTGTTCGAGCAGCTCGCGCTAGCGCGCGCTTATATTTTAGTCGGAGCATTTCGCGTACTCATATTGAGGAATCCGCGCTTGATTGCTACAATCAAGCGCGGAGTTTGGACGCGCTTGATTGTGACGCACAGCTGGAGAGGAAGCTTTTCTCATGTAGTGCAATTTCTAGCTTCGCTCTGGGCTTCGGGTTCGGCTGTGCCCCATTGTGCGCTTCACTTCAGGAAATTTGGCTACCCGTGGGCTGCTTATCTCGTTGTTTTGCCGAAGGTATTCCGCCTTCAAATACGAAATACCTCCAGTTGCTGCAGTGTTCTGTTCCATAGCTCTAAGGCTGTACGTTATGGCACTGCATTTATTTACCTCGAAATTCTTTTTTGCGGTCAGCTAGGCTACGCGTCCGCTAATAATAATTCAGTGTTCAATGTATATGATACAGACAGGAAATACAGGCTGTATGGCCGGTTAATATCGCTTGTCAGAAAGGAAATGCAGGCAGCAACAGCTGGTGAATATTCGAGGTTGCTTTGGTTGCCTTTGGTACTTATATGAAACGATATATGTATGACCGCGAACTGGGTTTACATTATGGCTCAGCAGTGTGGCTGATCAATCTGTAAGTCAGAAAAAACGGTACATAATACAAGCTCCTGTTTTTGGAAGGTGCACTTGTACTGAGTGTGCCCTGTATCTGAATTAACTCAGCAGTTTTCGTGGAGCCTCCCCGCCCATACTTCTATAGTTTCCATCTTTCCGAGATTTGTTCAAGTCAGTGCAGTGGCATCGTCTTTTGACTTGTTATTATGTGAAAGTTGCGATATGGGCAGTATGGTATGTTTTTCATCGAGACACTGGCCCAGTCAAGAAAAAAAATGATTTTCAATTGAGGTTTGCAGTTGCAAAATTTCTAAATATGCTTTTGGCACACTCTCGAAGCTCCAGTTTGAATAAATTGAACATTCCAATTAGGCAGTTCAGCTAAGGCTTCCAGTTTTAATGCTTATTTTGCTGGCACTGGAGGGGGCCTGAAATGGCAGCTCCAAGCGGGCGACAGGCAAGCATGCATTCATATGACACATAGACCATAGGAACACTATATATACCCGAAGAGTTGACACGCTCTTTTCTTTGTTGGGGCTTAGCCTCGCACATTGGGCCCTCCTCTTGCATTCAGTGGCAGATCCTCAGGAGTCAGAGTTACTTCGTTTAATCACAACTTATGTGGTTATAGAAATTATGCAAACTACACAGCAGTTTAAGTTGTAACATTCTTTTATTGAATGTTCAACAGGGCCTTCCAATTGAATGTTCCGAAGTAAGTGCCAGTCAGAAGTAGAGAAACCATTTGAGCTACATGATTACATTCACAAGTCCGGCTGGCATGTCTAATTTAATCTATTTCATTCCTGACACATGGTATCTTTTTGCCTGGGGTAAATTGGCAGCATGCTTGGCAAAGTTACTGTTCAAAAGCAATTACATTACATTACCAATTCCTTCATCATCATCACCATCATCATCACCATCAGCCTGAATATACCCACTGCAGTACGAAGGCCTCTCCCATATTTCTCCACTTAACCCGGTTCTGTGCTAGCTGCATCCACTTGACCCCCGCGAACTTCTTAAACTCATCCGCCCACCTAACTGTCTGCCGCCCCCTGTTACGCTTTCCTTCTCTTGGAATCCAGTTTGTTACCCTCAGCGACCATCGGTTATCCTCTCTTCGCACTACATGTCCTGCCCATGCCCATTTCTTCTTCTTAATTTCCACTAGAATGTCGGTAACGAGTTATTTCTCTGACCTACTCTGTACGCTTCCTATCTCTTAATATTACCCCTACCATTTTTCGTTCCTTAGCCCTCTGGGTTGTCTTCCACTTAAGTGGAACTCTCTTGGTTGGCCTCTACGTTTCAGCCCCATAGGTGAGTACAGGTAAGATGCAACTCATACTTAACCAGCCAAAAGACGAGACACAGCAAAGAGGAGGGCAGGACAAGGCTGGACTATCAACTGAATGTTTATGATCGGAAGAAAACAACTTAGACCGGTGGAATGCAAGACATTGGGAAGAAGATGAAGACGAAAATTCAAAGCCAATTGAAAGTCAAGGCCTAACTAACGACTTATCTAAAAGGTCAAATTCCTTACAATGAAGGCTAACCGACGCCTTAGCCACACACTTGTCCTCGGCTTTAGCAATGTAAAATGCTTCAACCAACTCCCTGCAGAGTTGATTGCCGTTGCTGTAGACTACACCCGTATTATTGAAGTCAGGCGCACAAAGGGACGGGTCATGCTTCGACTTACACTCTCGGGATTGCACATGTAGCGCAAGATTGGAACTCGCCTTCCCTCTCAGAGAATTAGAGTGTTCCGTCATGCGCACATTTAGACATCTGCCTGTCTGCCCGTAGTAGCACCTGCCACAATTCAACGGAATGCGGTAGACCACATTCTTTCTGCAGGTGAACTTTTTCTTATGAGACACTGCACAACGAAAACTATCACGAGGTACGCTGTCATTATTTGCAGTTCATCCCCCGAGTTGCTTAGTAAGGCAATGTCATCAGCAAATCGCACATTACTGAGGAATGCTCCATCTACCCTTATCCCTAACTGCTCCCATTCCAAGTCTCTGAATACTTCCTCTAAACAAGCTGTGAATAGTACCGGGGAGATTGCGTCTCCTTGCCTAACACCTTTCTTTATGGGAGTTTTGTTACTTTCTTTATGCAGAACTATGGTTGCTGTGCAGCCACTATATATGTACCTTCCAGCACTTTCACGTACGGCTCGTCTACCCCCTGATTTCGCAATGCCTGCATCACCACCGATGTGTCAACTGAGTCAAACGATTTTTCGTAATCAATGAATGCTATGTGTAAGGGCTGGTTATATTCCGAGCATTTTTCTATCACCTGATTGATGGTATGGATATGATCGATAGTAAAGTACCGTTTCCGAAAACCTGCTTGATCCTTTGCTTGATTGCAATCTAAGGTTGTCCTGATTCTATTAGCGATTATCTTAGTAAATACCTTATACGTAACAGACAGTAAGCTGATTGGTCTAATTTTTAAGGTCCTTAGAGTCCCCTTTGTTATGAATGAGGATAATTACTTGTTAAGCCTTAAAGATATAATGAAATTACTAAATACTGCTCCCAAAAAGTAATGACATTAAAATTACTTCAGCAGAGCAAATTCTTGCTCATTAATTACTGTCTGGATTTCATTGGTATATAAACTGAGTAAAGCTTGTGAACAAAACTTCTCTCCAAACACTAGAGCACATTCTTTCACCTTCCCGCCAAATTCCATCTAGTGACACTATTCCCTTCCCTTTTCCTACAGAACAGCTAGGCTATTAAAAATATAAGACAATGGCAACAAAAACAGAATCATGGTCAAACACGCCATGAACATTTCCGCCTGTCTCTTCCTCCGAACCCCTTTTATGCCCGTTATGGCAAGTGTAACCAGGCGCCACTGTGCCTATAGCCAGTATGCAACAGTGAGTGCTACTGCACACTTTCAACTAGTTTTGACCTTCTACCATTTTGCACCATCTGTCACTTTGATGGACCCTCAACGCCTTACATGTATACCTTCTGCTTAGAGAATGGTTGTGACCCGGAGACACAGGGCTGGTCTGAGGCCTTGAACAGGTAGTTCTACTCAATTCAGTGTTTTTTTTTTTGCTTATCCATCACTCTGGGACAGACTTGCTGCATGTCATTACTGCTTTCTTCGCATCATACCGGGAGTACATAGTATGAAGTATAGAAACGCAGTGATTCGCTTTAGCAAAAGTAATTTTGAAAAAAAAAATGAATCAATTTCAGTGCTTAAAGTCTGGCTCTATCAGAGAGAATCAAAAAAGTCGAGCACAATTGTTGAGGGGGAACTAAGAGGGTGAGAGAAAGGGCTGGCAGCCTTGGCACATCTATTTAAATGAGAGAAATTATGTATGTATATATATATATATATATATATATATATATATATATATATATATATATATATATATATATATATATATATAAGGAAGTTCTTGTGATCATTTTATGCCATGCACCTGAAAAAAGTGATCCCTGCACTCTGTCAGCATGATCGATGATCCGTGATGCAAAGCAGATTATAGTGAAACAAAGTGTCAGCACTTGTAACGTATGCAATATTTTTTACTGAAACCGCTATCTTGTAGCACAGTTCGCATCGAGAACTGAACTTCTGACTGTCTGGTTGGGAAGAAAATTTTATAAGAGTGAATAAGTTTAAATAGAAAATTTGCAAATAAATGTCTTTGAATACACTTTAGAGAAGCAGCGAGAATGTTATGTTCGTTAAAGTGCATTATATAGGAAGTACAATCTTAATTGCACGTTAAATGTAAAATCAACTAAGTAGAAAAAATATATAATTTTTACGCTTCAAGTGAACGCAATGAAAATTAGCAAAAAATAATTTAAGAGCTGCCAGCTTGGTCTGACTGGCGACAAGTACATGATCTGAATAATATTGCGTGAGCATATTGCTCAGCCAGCACCTAAAACACAGTGCAAACCGGCAAAACCGAAGAGATGGCATGTGAGAATACCTTAATTAGTTCCAGCCTCTGTGTAAAGGGACTAACTTTTGTTTTCTTCATCACAGGTTTTAGAAGATTGTGATTCTTACTAAAATTAAGTAATAATTCTTACAAAAACTTGCTGCAAAATTTTCTAACAATCATAAGCATTCTCTGATTATCACTCAGAAGAACAAAATTCGGAGACACTTTGGCGACTAAAGTGATGAAAGGCGAAAGCCTGAGTGCTGCATGTAGCGGTGCGTACTGTAAAGCGAGATACTACTCGTTCGCATTCTGCGAGTGCATTTATTCAATGAATTCTGCTTAGCAGCGCAGCGACAATATCGCGCTCCTTGTATCTTCGTAGTTGTTCTACATTTACTGTTGTGCGGTTGATTTTACCGGGTGTGTGGCATTAATTAGGATTTTTGAATGAATTAGGCAACAATGTGTAAGTAAATAATTAAATAATTAGTCATTTATTTGTAGTTTGCCTTTAATTATTAATTAATTGATTAAATAGTCATTACTTAGCAAACAGTCATTGATTGCCATATGGCCATACAAGCCACACATTCGCGCATACTGTGGTGGTGCTCTGTGATTGGTCGAGACCTCCATGACGTCACCTTGTCTCGACCAATCAGAGCCGCTGCAAAAGTGTGACACTGGCTGATAACAAAAACGAGGCAATAAAGGCTTTTGCCTTAAAAGATTGCACCTGCTTCATATTCGTGCAGTGCTGGACACTGGATATATTCAAGTGCTGGGGGGTCTCAGACTTCTCGTAAAAACTGGTGAGGGTTCTCAGACACCATGACACCCCCCTGACTTTAAGTTGGTTTGTGGGGTTTAACGTCCCAAAGCGGCTTAGGCTATGAGAGACGCCGTAGTGGAGGACTCCGGAAATTTCGACCCCCTGGGGTTGTTTCACGTGCACTGACATCGTACAGCATATGGGCGCCTTGCTTGTCGCCGCCATCGAAAAGCTGCCGCCAAGGCCCGGATTCGATCCCGCGTCCTTCGTGTAGTCGAGCGCCGTAACCACTGCGCCACCCCGGCGGGGTCCCTGACTTTAAGTGATAATCTTTTCATGTGTCTTAAAAAATAATGTAGGCTATTGTGAATTGCACCTTTACTGTAATGCTAGTGCAGTGCACCTGGCAACTATATTCCCACTGAAATCAGGACTAGCAGCTGGTAATCGATATATCTTAAATGGCAAGTATATGATACCTTGCTTGTGACCATTGATGAGATAGAAACTTCAAAAAGACTTGAAATTGAATCTAAGACAGCAGCAAAGGTAGGAAGAGAGCCTAGTGGATTAGTGAACAAGCAGAAGCTCAAAGGCAAGATATCCAACAGTTAGTTCTAAAGAAATGAATTTCAGGAAAAGATATATGTAACAAGGGGACCCGATAGCCAGGTGGGCTGGTGAAGTAGATAGCTTGTAGGGATAAAGCAGTTAAAACTGGAGAGGGTTAATTGAAGAGAAACTACAGAGGCCTTTGTCCTAGCTGTATAGTGAATGTGATTATGCTAATGCAGAGCATAATCGCATAAGCAGAGAGATTATGCAGAGGCAAGAAGACAATTTGACAACTTGGGAACGGTTTGCAACCGAGATCAAACAGCGTTTTGGTGACTCTGTACCGAGCAAAAAGCGGGCTGAACAGACCCTTGCCCAAAGAGCTCAATTGCCGGATGAAACTTGTACCACTTATACAGAAGAGATCCTCAGATTGTGCAGATGTGTCAATTCCAACATGCCCGAAGAAGACAAAGTCGGCCACATTTTGAAGGGTATCGCGGCTGACGTGTACAACTTTTTAATCGCCAAAGACAGCCTTGAAACCGTCTTCGATGTCATTAAACACATCCGCGCTTTTCAAGCTCTGAAAACGCGTCGTATTGTGCCAAAATTTGGGCGGCTGGCCAACGTGCCTACCGTGGCCAGCCTTCATGACCACGCCCAGCTAGATTTTCCGTCGACGATCCGGCAAATCGTGCGGGAAGAACTCCTGCGGCACAACCCACTTCCCCTGCACGAATCTGCTGAGGTCTCTGTCCAGAGGGTATCTAGACGGCCGACTTCACCACCACAAGCGATTACCGTTCAGCCTTTCCCACAAGCTCCTGAAGTTGCAGCTTCCATTGACTATCCTCCTATGCATTTCGCCAACCGGAATGCGTCGGTGCCTGACGCCCCAAGGTATGACGTCGCCTCAAGTGCCCATAGATCTTCCATTCGATCTACCAGGATTCCTGAGCAGTATGAGCATTCAGCCAGACCTACGACGCACCCAGCTGTTCCCTGCTCTTATTCTCAACAGCATTTTCTACCTTCCCCGCCGATATGCTACCGCTGCGGCGTCGAAGGTCACATCGCCAGATACTGCCGCAGTAGGTTCCCACCTCGCTATAACCGTCCGGCGCTTCCAACAGTACCCAACAATCGGCAATACAATCCCGTTTTTCAACAATCAAATACTCAGCGTGGGTATTACCGCAACATCCATAACCAGAATATCCGCGACCACTCCCCTGCATCTGATAGAAGTGTTACTCCACCACCCGCCTTCCGTGCGCGTCGTTCTCCATCACCACGACGGCGCCCCATGTCGCCTCAGCAGGAAAACTAACCAGCGCGACCAATGAGGTTGAGGCCGCTGGAAATGTGCTGTGTGCCAACATCCCTCCAACTATAATGCTCAAAAACAAAATTTGTGTGTTTATTGATGGTTTGTATACATTAGCTTTGGTGGATACGGGTGCGACTGTGTCTGTGATGAGTAATCAGTTTAGGCGCTTGTTGGGGCGCAAAGTGATGTTTGAATATGACCGTGCTTCAACGTTTTGTGGTGTGAGTGGGGAGGCGTTGCGGCCACTGGGTGTGTGTAGTGCGCAAGTGTCTGTGGGTGGTGCAATTTTTCAAGCCGAATTCGTAGTCTTACCCCACTATACGCATGACATCATTTTAGGAATGGACTTCTTGAAGTTTTGTGGCGCTACCGTGGACTGCCGAAGTCAAGAGGTTCATTTTGATGGCTCGCATCTGCCGACACTTTTTGAAAGTGGCCGTGATGAAGAAACAGTTTTTAGTATTACCGAAGACAGAGTAGTTCCACCCTTGTCTGCCATGTTCGTCCCCGTGTCCGTTCCCCTTCTTGAGAAGGTTTCATTCCAGGCCATGGTGCACCCAGTTCACTCAGCATGCCTGAAGAAAAATGTAATTATCCCTCACTGTATGATATCCGTGCATCATGGTAGTGCCTCGTTATGGACCATCAACCCATCGTCCGAGCCCGCAGTTTTACCAACGGGATTGAAGCTTGCCTCCTGTGGACCCGATGCGCCCCACGTCGTTGCTTTGGTCACAGATGCTACGAGTGCCACCGTACCTTTGCCTGCTGATGAAACTTCGATCTTCCGCATGATCAGCGCCGATCTCAGCTCACCTCAACGCCGTACTCTTGTGGATATTCTTCTACCTTTTTCGCCTATGTTTGACTTTTCTGAAACAGATGGACCAACATCTCGCCCTGCACATCGGACCCATCATAGCATCGACACTGGTTCGGCTCGTCCTATTCGTCAAAAGCCATATCGCGTGTCCCCATCTGAGCGCAAAGTCATTCATGACCAAGTGGAGGACATGCTACAGAAAAAGGTGATACAGGAGTCATCTAGCCTCTGGGCTGCCCCTGTTATTCTTGTACGCAAGAAAGACGGTTCGTGGCGATTCTGCGTCGATTATCGGCGTTTAAATTCTGTTACGAAAAAGGACGTCTATCCTCTTCCTCGCATAGACGATGCCCTCGACTGCCTCTCTGGTGCGTCCTATTTTTCTTGTCTTGATCTCAGATCTGGCTACTGGCAAATTCCAATGGACCCTGCGGATAAGACAAAAACAGCCTTCGTAACGCCAGATGGCCTTTATGAGTTTAATGTTATGCCATTCGGGCTGTGTAATGCGCCAGCTACATTCGAACGCTTTATGGACACAGTTTTGCGCGGCTTAAAATGGGACATTTGTCTTTGATATCTGGACGATGTCGTCATATTTGGGAAATCCTTCCAAGAACACAATGACCGTCTAGTACGTGTCTTGAATTGCCTGCACAACGCCGCCCTAATTCTGAACTCCAAAAAGTGCCGCTTTGGAGAGCGCCAAGCGCTGGTGCTAGGACACCTTGTCAATGGTGATGGTGTAATGCCGGATCCCCAGAAAACTGCCGCTGTTGAGTCTTTTAAACCCCCACAGACAGTGAAGGAGTTGCGCAGTTTTCTAGGGTTCTGCTCGTATTTTAGACGCTTTATACATCACTTTGCTGACGTTGCTTACCCATTGACGTGCCTTCTCCACAAAAACTCTACTTTTAACTGGACACCAGACTGCGACGCGTCATTCCGTCAACTGAAGTTTCTTTTAATATCGAAACCCATCTTACGTCACTTCGATCCTACTGCAATGACAGAAGTACACACGGACGCTAGTGGAATCGGTCTTGGTGCAGTCCTTGTCCAACGGCACATTGAACGAGAGCATGTTATCGCGTACGCAAGTCGTACCCTGAGCAAGCCGGAGCGAAACTACACAGTCACCGAACAGGAATGCCTAGCTGTAGTTTTCGCTGTGCAGCGTTTCCGTTCATATTTGTACGGACGTTCGTTTACTATCGTAACTGACCATCATTCACTCTGTTGGTTGCGGAACCTTCGAGATCCATGTGGTCGCCTCGCACGCTGGGCCCTCCGGTTACAGGAATATGATTTTGCCGTGGTTTACAAAAGCGGGAGGCGTCATGCAGACGCAGATTGTCTTTCTAGGATGCCAATGGCCGCGACTGGACCTGAAAGCGACGATTTCGACAATTATATATCGACCCTCGAGCCAGCGTTCCCCGACACGAATGTTTTCTAAACGGAACAGCAAAATGATACCAGTCTGCAGCCTCTCTTTGCCCAAGCCAACGTACCTACAAGCCGTTTCTGTGTGCATAATGGCCTCCTATGGAAAAAGAGTTATTCGCCTGCCGGCCAGCGATACCTACTCGTAGTTCCCAAGACGTTGTGCACGGACGTATTGCGTGTTATGCATGATGATCCAACTTCTGGGCATTTGGGATCGGTTCGAACACTCCACCGTGCTCAAGAAAGATTTTACTGGCCCAGAATGCGCTCGACGGTTGAACAATACGTTGCCAGTTGCAAGCAATGTCAACGCCACAAACGTCCAACTGCAACTCCGTCTGGCTTGCTGCACCCTGTGAAGACCCCGACAGCACCGTTTGATCAAGTAGGCATTGACCTCGTAGGTCCGTTTCCGAAGTCCGTGGATGGAAATCGCTGGATTGTAATCTGCGTGGACTATCTCACACGTTACTGTGAAACCGCCGCTCTTCCATCTGCTACGGCGCATCAGGTGTCGCTTTTCTTGCTGCACTCAGTCATCTTACGACACGGGCCGCCACGAATTGTCATCACTGACCGGGGCCGACAATTCACTGCTGATGTTGTTGAAGAGCTCATGCGTTTATGCGCCGTAACTTTCCAACACTCGACGCCATACCATCCCCAGACAAATGGCTTGACTGAGCGCGTCAACAGAACGCTTATCAACATGCTAGCCATGTATGTGGACGCAGGGCATAAGAACTGGGACACCATACTGCCCTGCATCACGTATGCGTTTAATACCGCCACGCATGAGACGACTGGGTACAGTCCATTTTTTCTGCGTTATGCCAGACCGCCACGCTACTCTCTGGATACTATCCTGCCCTTCACAAGCCGTGAAGACCCCTGCCTGGCTGAGACCCTCTGTCTCGCCGAAGAAGCTCGGAGAATCGCCCGATTACGGTCTGGTGCTTCACAAGAACGTTCTAAAGTGCGATACGATGCCAGTCACCGGCGGGTCACGTACTCTGTAGGTGATTTAGTCTGGCTATGGCGTCCAATTCGGCGCCGTGGCCTACATCAAAAACTCTTGGCCCATTATGACGGCCCATATGTGGTTATCAAACGCCTTAGTGATTTAACTTATGAAATAGCCCGCCTGACAGCATCGAGTCGCCGGTCTGCCAAAACCGAACTGTGTCATGTTGCCCGCTTGAAGCCGTGTCAGCCTCGCACGACTCACGAACACGCCCAGAGGGCTTCGTCTGAGTAGGGGGGAAATGTCACGCTAATGACGACGATGAAGGATGGTGATGGTGGGACAGAAGAGGAAGACGAAGCGTTAGTGCCTGGGGCTAGCAGGCTTCACCTTATCCCACTTCCATATCACTGTAAATAAACACCCTTTGCTATTTCATCGTAACAATATGTAACTTGAAACTTACATGCCCTGGAGAGGCATGCTGTGTTGAACATATTCATGCCTAAGAGAAACTGAGATATTTAATCTTTAAAACATCAGCATTGTACCGTCATATATTTAATACAAGCTGTTTTCATAAGCAGCTGAATTTTACACACATTTAAGATGGCGTACATGTCAAGCGCATTAATTTGAGTGCACTAAAATTGCGCTCAGTAATAGGTTTAAGTCGGTTTATCCCCCATGAAAATAGACACCTAGTAGACTTTGTTCAAACGTATCCATTTCAGCTGGAAAAGCACATTTCCAGCTGAATTTCTAGCTGGACTACCATATTTTCCAGCTGGAAAAATATGATATTCAAGCTAGATGCTTGACTGGAGGTGTAAATGTTCCAGCTGGAAATCTCAGAATTCCCGCTGGACATGATTTCTGGTTCCATAATCCAGCAGGCAATGGATGTCATTCCAGCTGGAACTGCTTTTTCCCAGCCGGAAAGCACAGTTTTCCAGTTGGATCATTTCGGTACACGGTTCCATAATCCAGCAGGAAATGAGTGTTTTTTTTTTTCGTCTGGGATGAGCTTTAACATCCCAGAGCGACTCAGGCTATGTGACATGCAGTAGTGGAGGACTTCGTAAATTTTTGCCACCTGTGCACTGACATCGCATAGCACATGGGCACCTTGCTTTTTGGCGCTGCCAAAAAGCGGTCTTTACAGCCGTGAATCGATCCCATATTCTTGAACAGAGCAGTCGAGCACCTAATCACTGAGCCATCAGGTTGGGGCGCTATTTAAATACTTATACTTACCATGTGGATTGTACTTGATGCACATTTGATGTACATACGCATTTGTATTTGATGTACCGTCTTTGCCAAAAGTAACCAGGCTGCTCCGAAGGCTGCCGGAGCAAGCGCGCGGCCGTGTGGCGGCGTTGCGCTCGCTGTGGCTTATCGGTGCTCGTCAGCTCCGAGGGTACAACAGCTGACGTAACTTCATACCCTCAGTCTCGTCCGTTGGATGATAAAAACTAGGCGCGTATGATGTGCGGGTTGCGGTTTCACGCGTGCGAAGCCTGGTTGTGCCCAGCGAGGGCGCTCAGTATAGCGACGGGGCTATTCGCTCTTCTCGGCAACTGCGGAAAACTGAAAAGCAGGTGATAGTAGACACGGTGAGCTGTTGTTCGTTTCTAGGACGAATATGTGCTAGATTTGCCAGACAATGCTGCTCTGAAATAAGGGTTCCGCGAAAGAGAAAGCAGTCATGCGCATATAATGACTAAGAGTGAGGAAGCATCCCTTATCGTTTGTTACCTATACCAAAACTTACCTACAAGCAAATGCAAGAATTTGTTAGAATCAAACATTGATCTTATTTATACACAGCCTCCCCAAGGGACTAGCACAATTTTCAAGCCTAAAAGAGAAATAAGGTGGCTTGGAAGGGTTCACAAGCTTTGCCATAACCGGCAAAGCTTTTGCCGGAGTTACGGTCCGTAAAATTGCAGTACGCAAGGCACCTCGGAGAAAGCATGTTGAAATTTCAAGGTGCGTTATCATTCTTTATGTACAGGCCCATCAAACACGCAGGAAAGCGCAATTCTGCTGGTGTGTTTCAGTAGCGGATTGCAGAACACAAACACGTATAATTATATAGCGAGAAACGCGACATCTGCTTCAGGGAAGTTGCCGAGAAGAGCGAATAGCCCCGTCGCTATACTGAGCGCCCTCGCTGGGCATAACCGAGCTTCGCACACGTGAAACCACAGCCCGCACATCATACGCGCCTAGTTTTTATCATCCAACGAGCGAGAGTGAGGGTGCGAAGTTACGTCAGCTGTTGTACCCTCGGAGCTGACGAGCACCGATAAGCAACAGGGAGCGCAACGCCGCCACACGGCCGCGTGCTTGCTCCGGCAGCCTTCGGAGCAGCCTGGTTACTTTTGGCAAAGACGGTACATACGCACATCAAATGAAAAAAACTGAAGTTATCTATAGGCGGCAAATAGGAACTGCAGTTCACTTCACTGTACCATGCATGTTCTGCAGCGTACAGATTTACTGATTCTGACAGAATGTACATGATAATATCGATAGTATAAATGGTAACTCATGGATACATTTAGAAACACTGAGCTTTGTTCACCACTTGATGCAGCATATAACTACAGTAGATTCCCGCTGTAATAAACTCGGATATAGTAAAGTGAAACTGAAGTCCCAGTTCATCTTCCATAGACAGCTGTACTTTTTCCCCCATTTATAGTAAAGATATTTTTGGTAAAAATCGGTTATAGTAAAGTGGGCCTGGCCACGGCGACGACTCCCACTATATGACATCGCCACCCGCACACTACCTAGAATCGCGAGGAAAAGAATTCTTTTTTGTATTTCAAAACAAAAATACCACAGAGTGTCCTCTTAAGTGGGTTTACCACCAGGCTTAGCAATATTCAGAAGAAGCCTACATTACGATTGCCTTGAAGCAGTGAGGAAAAGCACGCAGCACGCAAGGAAAAAAAAAGGAAAGAGCTGTCTCCAAATATGGAAAGGAAGCGGCATGGTCCGTTCAGAAAGTAAAGGAGAGTAAAAGTGTTCCAAGAAATAGTTAAGGGGAAGAAACGGGCGAACATTCCCAGCACTGTGCAGCAGAAAGCGTGAGGCAGCGGTGGCAAGAAGTGACGGTGCAGCGTGTGTAGTCTTGCAGCACTTCACTGCCACTCGCTCGCATTTATCATTTATTGCCTTTTAAAAGACAGAAATAGCAAAATGTGACACCGTGTTCATGCAAGGCTTTGATTTTCACTTGAAGTCAAACTTGGTTGTATTCGTAGCCACATCCTCATGCTTATGAGGTGCTTCCACTAGGTGTAACAGGTTAACTGAAAAAAATTGCATGAAGAGATAATAAGGGAGGGATGGAACCTATTTTAGAGCATTTTTTATTTCATTAAGCAACAAGACATGTTCATTAGGTGCCCATTCAACTACTAGACAGCATCTTCAGGACCATATGTCATCACCAACAACTGATATAGCAAATACCCTGATATAGTAAAGACTTTTGCTGGTCCCGGTGACTTTACTATAAAGGGATTCTACTGTATGTCCAGTGCAGGAGGGTTCTCACATCAACCTTGTGTCACCTATAGTGGCTGACACAGCAGTCAGCTCAACCGCCAGAATGTGTTAATGTGAAGATATGAAGCAATTTGAGAACAAATTCTGTGTTCCATATGACAAGAAATGACGCTCACTAATGTAGCAAATTGAGCATGTTTGTGTTGCATGACAAAATGAAAGCATACAAACATGGATATGGGCATATATAGCAACAAACGACAATATGAGCACTCATTTGTCTGGTCATTCCTTTAAGAAAAAGAACAATGAATTGTGTCTTCATCATTTCTGAGCTGTTCATTTCTGTCTGCCAAGGTTGCAATAATCTTTAAGGGAGGAGATAAGAAAGAAATATTTTACAACAGACCAATATCCATTCTATCGGATTTTTTAAAAGCTCTAGTTATAGTTAAAAAAACTGAGAACTCTTCAATAAACACTCTTAATATTAATGACAGTCAGTTCGGCTTTTGCAAACGACGGTCCACTGAATCTGCTCTGCTGCTGCAAAAAGAAATTATTTTACAGGATACTGAATGTAAGAATACAACGTTAAGTATGTTTTTAGACTTTGGTAAAGCGTTTGATCTCCTCAATCATAAAATAATACTTAATAAACATGAAAGGTACGTAATCCGCGGCTCTCCTCTTATTCTGTATCGATCGTATCTAAGTCAATGCAAACAGGCTGTCTATATTGATGGTAGCCTGCCTGGTTTAAGAACTATACAATGTGGAGCTTCCCAGGGTAGCCTTCTGGGTCTGTTTCTTTTGAATGCTTATATTAATGATATAGTTATATAACCTTGCTTTCGACGTTATATGTGTTCAGTATGCTGACGATATAATCCTTTTATTACTGATTCATCCATATATAGGTAACCTATTGAAAAGAGGAAACATTGTTCTTCAGTCACAGTTAAGATCAAATGGACTTGTTAAAATTGTCAATAGTAAGAAATCTCTTTTGACTTTTAAACTTTAAAGTAAGTTTATTAATGCTCGTTTTACTTACCGTAAAAATTAACAGAATAGAAATTATCTACAGCTTTAAATTGTCGGGCATCATTTTTGAGGCACATATGGAAGGGACAGAACAGATTACATATATTGCAAAGAGAGTGTCACAGTCTGTTGGCGTCCTTGCAGTTGTCTCATAATTTTCCCCAAATCTAAAGTTGATATAATTTGAACCCAATATTTCAATCTTATCTCAACTATTGCCATTTGGTCTGGGCCACCACATCAAGCACTAACATTAATAAGCTACTAATGCTTCAAAAGAAAGTAATTAGATTAATTGTCGGCGACAGTTATACAGCTCAAAACAGCAGATTTTTTGTTCTTAAATATGAGATTATTTGTAATAATGTCCTCTTTAGATACCAGTTAGTATATTATCTGAGGTTCTCTTCTCCCACAGCAGCTGGTTTTCTTGTGTCCCTCGCAAAATTAAAACCAAAAGAGAAATATATTTTCACCCGATGCACTGATAAATGGGTTCTGCCACCTTTAAGAATAAATTATGCAAGACACTGCAGGCGCTACAGTTCTCACTGTCTCATTTAAGTGGTAAATAAATATACTTCCAAGGTAAATGATTTCTTTTCCCCATCTTTGAGGGCACTAAAGTTGCATTTTGACCCGAGTATGATTGATGTACACCAACGTTATTATTCCTTTATATGTAATATATATATATATATATATATATATATATATATATGCTACGAAGATGACGAAGCCGGCAGTGGCGCGGGACGGAGCACTCGCGCCAGGCTCGCTGGCCATTAAAGCATATTTCATCGTCTCATCGTCATGTCATCACGTTGTTCTGTTTCTGTTGTGTCGCCGGATTCTATCGCTTGTCATGCCACCACGTAACATTTCGTTGGAGGTGCGGTTCATCCCCATCCTCGCCTTGCACCCTCGAAGCCAACCATACACCAGGTCCATCGGCCGACAACCCGTGGAGATCGCCGCCCAGCCCTTTGTGCTCAGACCCGACCAGCCGCTCTCCCCAGCCCCGTCCCCAGCCCTGACCACAACACATGACCACCAGGAAGAGCCCAAAGCCGACCCGACCGACCCCACGACGAAGCGACCTCACGACCTCTCGAGTGAAGACAGAAACCCCGCCCAAGCCGTTCGGCGTGTCCATGAGCCTTGGTCTTCGGCAAACGGTGAAGATCGAACCTGATGCTCCGGAGCAAACATTCATCCCATCTTCGCATTCATTGTGATGTCCAGCGTTTCATGTTCTAATCCTGTGTCTGTGTTCATCGTCACTTCATGCAATGGATTTCTAGCAATCGATCGGGACAATCGCTCGGTGGCCCCGGGTAGTGCTACGAAGATGACGAAGCGGGCAGTGGCGTCGTTCTGTTTCTGTTGTGTCGCCGTGTTCCATCGCTTCTCATACCACCACGTAACAATATATATATATATATATATATATATATATATATATATATATATATATATATATATATATATGTGTGTGTGTATTTATGGGAAGCGGCAACAGGGGCAGAGACACGCAGTCAAGACAAGGGTTCACGGGAAAGGGTAAGACAGAGACACAGGCTCAAGAGCCCACAGTCCTATATAGCCGAAGCGCACGAGAGTCTACAACTTCTTCGTCTTTCAAGCGCTACCTTAAACCGCCATATTGCCGTGTAATTCGTTAGCTTTATTTGCGAGCTCCCTTCTATGCCATCTTATTCTTTATTTTGCTTTTGTACTGGGTCATGCACTTTCAATTTACAGAGTGGTAGCTTTTTCGTCTGCGGTCGCTGAGTCACAACCATTCTCCAAGCAGAATTTAAGGTACGTGTGGCGTCGAGGGTCTATCGAAGGTGCAAGATGGTTGAAGGTCAAAACTAGTTTAAAGTGTGCAGTAGCACTGACTGTTGTGTCAGGCACAGTGGTGCTATGGTTACACTTGCCGTCACGGGCGAAAGGGGGGGGGGGGGGGAGGAGAGCAGGCGGAAATGTTTATGGCGTGAACATTACCAAGTGCAAGCTGCTGTGGTCAAGTGTAAAATATATAATGTTCATTCATTCCATGGTTAAGGAAAGATGAAACAGTAATCTACTGCTTTTGAGTACTGCAATTACTTTATATTTGCAGCCTTCTGAAAGTGAAACTTCCAGTGCAGCACTTGGAAAATATTTTTTTTAAATATAAGATTGTTGGGACTGTGGTTGTTTCATGCACCAATGAAGAGAAACAGGCCATATATATCTCCTGCTTGCTAACTTCGCCTTGAAAATAAACTGGCATCCGACGTACAAACCAAACGGCTAGCCAAGTGAACTGAAATGAGTAAAGAACCTCGCTACAGCAAACACGGTTACATTTAAGGAAAACTGATGTCCCACTTCGTCTTCCGTAGAGAACTGTAATTTTTTTCACTTTTATAGTAAAGACATTTTTGACAAAAATTCGTTATAGTGAAGTGCGTCTGGCCGCGCCAACGTACTTCCCATGAAATTAATGACATCGCCGCACGCCCGATATACCTATAGAATCGCAAAAGCAGTTTTCTTAAACTCTCTTTACCACTAGGCTCAGCAGCTCTCATAAGAAGCTAACTTTACATAAGCCTTGGTGCTGTGAGGGAAAGGATGTGTAGGAAAAAAAAAAGTAGAGTTGGATACAAACGTGAAATGAAATGGCGCGGTTCATTCAGAGAATAAAAGGGCAGCGAGAAGTAGGGAACGAATAAAACGGCCAACCATTCGCAGCAAATAATGTGCAGCGTGAAGCGCGAGGCTACCGGCGGCAAGAAGTGCAAGGGGACGCAGCATGTGCTCCTTTTGCAGCACTACACATTTCTCGTTTATTGCCTCTTCGATGACACAGCAGAACGTGATGCTGTACGTCTTTTTGCAAGGCTTTGGTTTACACATGACATCGAACTCATTTGTATAAATTTGATCGTTGCATACATGTTAAGAGCTCGAGGTATATATACTTTCAGGCTGTAAACAAAAAAAACCTTATAACTGAAAAAAAAGAAAGAAAATTGCACAGAGAGACGATATGAAAGAGATATGGAAGGTGTTTAGAGTTTTTTTATAAAGCAGCAAGATATATATTGATTAGGCAGTTTAATAGCTGGTGAAAATAGCTGGTGAAGTTGGTTCCCAAATTCAGTTCCTAATGAGTTCCCATTGGAACCAATGGCAGCTTAGTTGAAACTGAATGGGAACCAACTGGTAACAGCTGGGAATTGTTCCATAAACCAGTAACACCATGATTTTCGCCAGTATCTGCATGGGTATATTGTCACAATTACCCTAGCTAATATAATAAAGAAATTTGTTGGTCCGAGTGACTTTACTATAAAGGGGTTCTACTAGTACTTATTCAACCTGAATCAATGTTTTCAGGGCCTGCATTATATGAGCTCAGTCAAAAAAGACCAATTGGATATTTTCAACTTCAACCATTTAATTTTCCAACTGGAACCAATGGTGCGTTGGACACTTAACCCATTGCAGTCAATGGGTGAGAACAATTGCACTCAGTGGGTTCGATGGGATATGCTAATGATATATACAATGGGTCACAAAAGGAAGACTGACTGACAATTTGCATGGAAACTGGTAATTACATGCTTGATGGAAATCAAGGAGTACAGACAAGCATACGTCTCGCATAAGAAACGCAATACTGTACAGTTTCACAGATGCATATAACACAAGATTCCATACACCCAGCAAACATACGTCTTCCTACTCTCATGCTGGGGCCAGTCTTGCCATTCGAGTGCAGTTATTTCATTTAATTTTGTAGGCGCAGCGATAGTAAGAGGAAGAATTGTGTTTTACTGGTTAAGCTACTGATAGTCATATATCCAAACTAATTCGTCCGGTTTTGTGTCTTCCAGAAGTTTACTGCTGATCGTTGTTATTTTGAATATTGTGTTTGTTTTCTTTGTGAAGTATGGAAATGTTCCCATGGATACACCCAGTGCAGTTGGCCAGACCAATTGTACTCAGATGGTACGTCTCACTGTATGCAATGGGTTTGACAAAGTGGGCTAACCAGTTGACAAAGATTCATCTGAGTAATCATTTGGAACATATATGAACTAATTAATACTATAGTTACGCACAGATATAGCACTCTATAGACGACTTTGCACAAGTAGTTGCAGGTTACAATTGACCTATCAAATTGGAACCAACAGGAATGAGATTTCCAAATCGAATCAATTCTTCCAAATAGACTTTCCAATAGGTTTCATATGGAATATGAATTCCAACTGGAATCCATTGAGCCCAATTGGGCTGCCCACTTAGAAGGAAAATTCGAATTGGAAAAAAATTGAATGTGTCAGTACTGATTGACATTCCAGTTGGTTCCAATGTTTTTTTTTTTTTTTTTTTTTTTTTTACTGGGGCCACTTTACCTCCCTCTTTGCCATCGCACAGATGAATCGTAAGTGTATCATACTTTTTTGTGGTACACTAGCTTCGACGATGACATTTGTTAGCACTACATGTTGACAGAATTTACCAGACAGAATTTTCAACCTCTAGTTGCTTATTTCATCTGGCACTTTTCTAAATGACATGAGTGAGAAAGTTTTGGTCTTATATAAAAGACAAAAGAATATTTTCCAAAGGCCTTGAAAAGGCTATTCTAAGCCACCTCGACATAGCCAAGCACAATATTTTATCAAAATCTTGGCATGGCTTTCGAAAGGGCAGGTCGATCCGCCCTTCTATGGTTAAAACATTAAGGCTGACATATTCACTTTTGGCATTTTTGTTTTATTTATTATGCCATGTAACATAGTGCCCATGCTCATTTGCAATCATATCTAACCGGCTGAACTCGGTACATTCACATCAATGGATATATCATTCTAATTTGCTATGCCAGGTGAAAACCTTAACTGGTCTAACTGGTTTAAGGAACAAATTTCCAGTTAATCACAGTTGAATAACAGTTGGGGATCCATTGTTATCCAACTGGGATGAACTGGAAATTTGTTCCTTAAGCCAGTTAGATAGATTTGCACCTATGTTTCACAAGGCAGCATTCTTGGGCTGTTCTTACATCTAATTTATACATAAATGATCTCATGCATCAACTTAAGTTTATTTTTTAGCTCAACTAATAAACTTAATATGTTTGAAATGACTAACAGTGCACTGAAAAAAACTATACTTCAACTACCAAATAAACAGCCTAACAATTGATGAAACTAAAATCGAAGCAATTTCATTTGCAGCTAAAGACAAACATGTTTCCCCAAGCCTCAATTTAAAATTAGGAAGTCATGAAATAAACATTGTGAAACAGCATAAAATCCTAGGTGTATATTCTCAAGTCAGCTGACATGGGATAGTCATATTAAGCAGGTATCCAAAAAACTGTCCTGTGTTGTAGGTATGCCCTCTTTCAGACCCAGTATCAAGTTTACCATGTCATATTCTGTTCCCACCTTAACTATTGCACGCTGGTATGGAAGGCAACTACTAAAAAAGAAGACATCAGTGCTCTTCTGCCTGTAGAAAAAAAAAAGAAATTTGTTGCATAAACAATGTACTGTCAAGCTTCAACAGAGCTAATCATTCAGCATCAAATTGTGTATGTATATTATTTCTTTATAATTTACAATTACTATCTTTTTTATCACTTGCACTTTGATAACGAAAAATGTCAGCAATATAATACCCCAATCAGGGGCAACATTGTTTTAATATTTTGTACCTGTGAAAAAGGGATGATTTGACATTGCCAAACTAATTACCTCCTTCAGTCTTTTACCTTGTACAGTGCCGGTTCTACTAAATAAACTATGTATTTTTCCGATATCAACCATGTGAGTGACAAAGTTTTGTGTTCAATATTTCTAGAGGGACCTGTGTTTTCTATTTTACAGTGCAATGCATGGTACCTTGTTCACTGAACCTATAAATGGGAATTTCATGTGCATTTTGCTATGTTATTTTAGGAATAGTAATGTTGCATATTGGCGGTACTTTGGTTCATCTTTTATTTATATGCATGCCCTCAGAAAAGGCTTAATGTATTTCTTAGAAACTTCTTGTTTGAACTTTTGATTATTCCGTCACTGCAACCTCCCTTACCTCGCCCTTAAACTGTCTTGCAGCTTTTTGTCGGAGAGTTCGTAAATGAAATGTTCAGCATAATTTAGATGAACTGAATTAAAATGATATGAATTACAACTGGGCTTTTGAACGAGAAATCACTTCTTTCCAGCTGGAAACCATATTCCTGCCAGAATGACATAGTTTTCAGGCTCGATTATTGAACTACCTATCCATCTGGAATGTATTTTTGTTTTCAGATGAAAAATTTACATCTCCAGTCAAACAGCTAAACAATTTTTAGCTAGAGTGACTCCAACAAGTCATATAGTGACATGATCCTGCACAACACTAAACAACATATACAACTCGGTGCACTCGCGTCAATACCATGCATGGAGCCAAGCATATAATGACCAGGCCATAATTAAGAGGTGCTATATAGTACTTGGTTTTATATGCTAGTGTACTGATTGTGTTTGTGTGATATTATGTAGATATGTTAACGTAATTGCTTAATGTCAGACCAGGTGATTCATATGAGTGGGTGAAAATGAGTAGCCGGAGCCCTCTGCTTTATAGTTTATGTAAATAGAAAAAAAAGGGTGCCCCATGGAGTAGTGATGAATGGGTAGTAAGCAAACCTTTCTAACAAAATACTATATCTGTGCATGCGCTCTGTCGCAGGCAGAATTTAAGAGATTTAGTTGCAAAGTACTGTTAGTTAAAAATGTCTTCGCGGTAAGAGACAGGGGGAAAATTCTGCAACCCACTGCTTCAAGTATATTTTTATTAAGTTGTTTTATAGTCATTATTGAAAAATACATAACAATGTAGAGAAGACTATATCAAAGGGATTTTGCTTTGTAATGTAAATAATGTTTATAATACAACATAATGATATGATTTGATAATTGATAACAACATAATATTTATAACATTGAAAAGATCAGCTAATTACTTATGTAACACAAACATTAATACAACTTACACAGTAGTTTTATTATTTCTAATGTTGCTACCTAGCTGAAGAATTATTTGGCAATTGCTGATTTGCTTCTTGTTCATTGTTTATTGGCATAGATGAAGCATGTATCTATGAGCAGAAACAGGTCTTGTCATCACCTTTGCATGCGGTTCACTCTGCGGGCAAGCAATTTACATTAACATGACCAATATATGTGCAGCAATCCCGTCCTTTGAGCTAAATTGTAGAATATATTTGTAGCAAAAGTTATAAATTTTCAACATAGATCTTTTTTATCACATTAACCCATCCCTATCACTGATTTGCCGGCTTCTGCCGACGATGCAGCATGACAGCCAGTGAAGAGGATATCGGGTACTTTTTTGTAAAAAAATATCATAATGGGTGGGCTTTACAGCAACATAAGTTGACATGCAGAGAAGCCCCCTGTTTGTCCGTTTGTATACTGAAAACGTCCTTGCATTCCACCATTCTAGAGTGTTCCTTTTTTTTTTGTCTTTCAAAAACAGCGTACCTGGAAAATCATGGAGACTAGGCAGTAAGTAAATATTTTCCAGCGCTGAAAAATTCGGCAGATAAAGTATGTGCCGCGTGACTATAGTTCAACCAGCATGCATTAAATAAAGATTTTAGTTTTTTATTATTGTCTTGCATGATCACCACAGCCCGTTTCGTAATATATTCCACTAGCTGTTATGCCCAAATGCGAGCACCCTGTTCTTTCTGTGGTACATATATCTAACTTGTAATATGTGGCACATATGATAACAGGCCGCGCGCACTACCGCGCGACCCTAGTGTGATGCGCATTTCATATAACCTAGAATTGCTTACACGGAAGCTCTACGAATAATATCTAGCTACGCTTCGGCGTCGTTTGGTCGGATGTCCTGTTCACTGCAATTCTCTGAGACACTCAAAGTTGTATACTATATCGTGTATGGTGTTCTCGTGTCTCCCAGGCCGCGTCGTCTGCCATCTCAGCTGCAGCCATGGATGGTATAACAGAATTGACAGGCGAAAACTAAAACACACCATCTATGCGGCACACCATCTATGCGGACCTTTATAGAGCCTGAAATTTAATTTTAAGTACAATATTTTAATTTGCGGTTGCTGTCTTTTTCTTTTTTCGTCAACAAATTGTACAGTGCGGCACTGAAGCTACTTTCACTGCGGGACGTATTACAAATGGCGTCGAAGAAATGTGTCTCTTTCCTGGGGCCATATTACTACATTGAGAACACTTCCCGCATTGGCTGTTTTGGTAAGGCTCTCTTAGCATTACTGAAGGTTATATAAAAATAATTAACAGTGGATTATTGCATCAGTCATTTATCGCGAAATTTGCGCATAGATACTTCAATCATTTGTGCTCCTGGAAACTAAGAGGTACGGTTTCTTCACGTCGTTGGGATACAAGCGGGACAGTGTGTGTACTTGCGAGGTTTGTGTACAGTGCGAGTTGCTTACAGCCCCTTCGGTCACGTCTTCTCCAAGTGTGCAGTTCTGTACTTACAGTAGTATGTAGTACATGTTAATTTGGTGCGGTAGCTACCCGTATAGCTACTCGCTGTTGTAGTATACCTTTTTTTACGTTGCGAGAACTGGTCCTCATATGTAAGTGCATCGTTGTTGCTTACAGCTGTTTTGCCCCCCCCCCCCCCCCCCCCTTCCACATTTGCCTTTAGGCACAGCCTGCCTGTATGCTAGCACACCGTTTGTTGTGTATGCTTCGCCCCTCTGTACCTGTGCACTACAGAGAAGCACCAGGGCAGATGACCATCACTGTATTTTAGTTCATGTCATGGGCCGCCGGGACTTCATGTTCTGCCTTGTTGTTCATGCCTACACTTCAGTTAACTGTTAATTCGTAAGATATAAACAAAGGTTAACTTTTCTCATATAGCTGTAAATATTTCGTCATACTGTCCAGGATGCCAAATGAGTTGTTGGGATGTCAGGATGACACTAGAAATATATTGACCCTTGTTTACCCTTTTTTGCTGTGCTACTACCACAAATTCTGAACAGCACTAGTCAATTCATTTTCTATTGCTGTCCAAAAGAACTTAAGTATACTTTCTTCATCAGTTTAAAAGCACTTCTGCTTGTGTTGCCTCATATATGTTCTGTTTTCACCTAGAACCTCTCCACCTTCCCCAGTACTTCAAGAAATAAAAGTAGTCACTGAGCCGAGCTTAACTGTCCTTTGCTACTTTCACTAGAAACACATGACCCTGCTCGTCCATGTCATGGGCACGGTTAATGCAGACTTTGCAGAGCATGCTTTTTTTGCCTGCAATATTTGGGCATTTTGAAAGCATATTCATCACTGCTCGTAGCGGGCATGCCCATGTGGACGAAAATACTGACTCTTCTAGAAATGAGCCCCGCCTCGGCTTAAGTGTCATGACATCAACTGTTGGGACTTGAGTCACAGGTGCTGACTCTGTAACTACAAAAGGCCTCGAATTCAACCGGGAAGGGCATTCTTACACCTCTCTTGACTGTGGACCAGTGCACTTGTGCTATTTCAAAAACATGAAAAAGTACAGATCAAAACAGGATCGCTGTGCTGGGTGTTTAAATGTTTGGTTACTGGACAGTAGGTATAGCAATTTTGCAAGAGTCCATGTGCCTGGTACCTTGTCACAAGAATGCACACAAAGAGACATATATATTACTTTGGTTGTTTCTATTCTAAAAGTTATGTGAGCTTGAAAAATTCCTTCATGCTGACAAAAGTATGTTCTCTGTGCGAGTTCAAAGTGTTGTGGTGGTGCCTGCTGGCCACAAGGTCAAAAGACATGCACAGAGAGAGAGAGAGGGGCCCAATAATGAAGAACAGAGATTTTAGCCGGCGCTTAAATTTCGCTGACATGCTACTCTGTGTAGGAAGGGAAATTCGGGAGGTAAAGATGGAAAAATAATCCTGAGGATATTAAAAGAAATTAAGGGGGAGATAAAATGCGGCCTTTAAGTGTGTTCTAAGGTGCACCGTGCAGTAATGGTATAAAATGAAATGATGAAATGCATAGTCCGAGAAATGTGCTTATAAAGTTCACAGCGTGAGAAATGCCGAAGAGCGACATTCAAGGTGACCTTAAAGTTTGTCTAAAAGTCCATTGTCTTTCAAATACTTAAAAAAAAAGTTCATTGCGAGTCTCGGTTGCCTAGGGTAGGCTAAGGGACCTAAAACAATGCCCGTTGTTAAAGGCACTAGGGAGAGCTTTTCCATGCTATGTTCGTAGTATGCACGCTCGTCAGCGTACGCAGGACACTCAAAAGACGTGCACATATTTATTCAAAGATTTAAGCACTAAAAAAAATAATATTACTGCTTAGAAGTGGGCTTTCTGTCGTAGCAGTATGCGCACACATGCATGTCCTTTTAAGAACCAGCTGGCAGTAAATTTACTGCCAGTAGATTATTATACCTATAGCTGTATGCGCTCACATATTGCTTTCTGATAGGGGACACATTTCTGGATTTTTTATTTGGGGCAGACTTCTAAATTTGGATCGCAATTTTAATTAGATTTGATTTTAGATTTTTTTTCTTTTTTGGAGCAGCTTATTTTCTGTGATTCAGTTAACTTTCTTTTCAGCTGTATAATGTGCTGCTCCTGTATGGATAAAGAAAGATCACTTGGGGTTTACTTCTTTAATTAATGGGTTTAACGTCTCAAAGCAATTCAGGCTAGGAGAGACGATATAGTAGAATGGTCCAGAAATTTCAACCATCAGGGTTTTATAACGTGCACTGACATCGCACAACTCAAGGGCGCCTTGGTTTACACATCACAAAAGGAGTCGCCGCGGAATGGAGCTTAGGGTCTACCTCAGTCTTTTTGTGGGCCCAAGTATTCAATGTAAGTGCAGTTAATGCAAAAATGGTCATACTTAGATCTGTACTTTAACAAAGAGATGCTGCTCTTTTGCTGTTATATACATCTGAAAAAAATTAAAGGTTTAATGTGGGAGATTTAATAAAGCAAGCAAGAATAATAGTTTGGCGTAGTTTATTTTGATATACGTGATATACGGTGCATGTAAATGACTTTGTTTCGTCTTGCCTGCTGTTCCTTGCATCGCTGGGCGCATGTTTCTCGACATTTGACAACTGCCACAAAGGACCAGGCCTGCTATCTTGAAGCACATTGAAGATCAGGACAGTTTACATGGTTAAACCACTTGAGAAAATATGTCGCTGCTGACGTCACACGCTCATTTAATGCAAGCAAACGCAAAGGCAGGTAATTTTAAGACAGATGATACCACCGAAACCGCCGAAAAGTGGCCAGCCATGCCACCTGCCAGAGGCAAGCTGTGAGGTGGGCCGTAATGTGTGCTGCTCAAGCGGCCAGGAGTGATATATATATATATATATATAGCCCAACTTTAACCAAGCCGTATGAACGTGCTTGTGTGACCTAGGGTAGCATGTTTAGCCTGCGACCCAAGAGTCCTAGAAGGCGATTCTGATCTCACCCTCCCATCTCAATGGCGAAGCTTAAGTTAGCAGCACTTGCCGATTCAACCGTGACACGCGGTCTTGTGACGTCACAGGAGCCACTTGTTCATGTCACCTGACAACTGCAATAGGCATCCTCAAATAGATGATGACAAAGGCCATGGCATCAGACATACCTCACACCTTTTTTATTTACCTCATGCTGTATAGCTTTTGCAGTAAATTTGAATTTGGCATAATATTTTTGTTTTTTCTTGGTTGTTGAAGAGTCCGACATTTTTTAAGAAACGAAGGTGCCATTTAAAAGCACTTTATGAAGCAGAATGTATATAATAGGTGTAATAGGGCGTTTATTGAAGCTCAGATGGAGAGCTGTGAGGACAGGACCTTGCAACGGCGAGCCCAGCGTACTTCGTCTTCGTCGCACAACGCACAGGTGCATGTCGATGGCGATGACTATCACAGTACATTTTCCCCCCGGGTAAAAAAAGGAGCCATCCTGGCGACTTATGGCGCGGAAAGCACAGCGGGGTCATAGAATGGCTTCAATCGGTTCACGTGAACTGTTTCACGACCACGGCGACGCAAGTCCGCAGAGGGCGTGACGGGCTCAACTACGTAGTTGACTGCAGATGTTTGCTGAAGGACCCTATATGGCCCGTGGTAGCGAGCAAGAAACTTCTTTGAAAGGCCAGGGGTTGTGGAGGGCACCCAGAGCCACACCAGTGTGTCCGGGAGATATGGCGAAGATTCGCCGGTATCACGGAGGTATTTTTGTTGCCACTGATTTTCTGTTGTGAGAGAGCGGGCGAGCTGACGGCATTCTTCTGCGTACGTGACGGCATCGGATAGCGGGGAAGATTCGGAAACGTCAGGGCGGTAGGGAAAAAGTGTGTCCATAGTACAGGGTGGCTCGCGCCCGTAAAGGAGAAAGAATGGAGAGAATCCAGTAGTGGCCTGTGTCGCGGTGTTATATGCGTAAGTAACAAACGGTAGAACTTGGTCCCAATTGGAATGGTCGGTGTTCACGTACATAGCCAGCATGTCACCGAGAGTGCGGTTAAAACGTTCTGTCAGTCCATTCGTCTGAGGGTGGTACGAGGTAGCGGTGCGGTGTATGATGCGGCATTCTTTCAGGAGAGCCTCAAGAGCGTCTGATAAGAAAACGCGTCCGCGGTCACTGAGCAGTTCGCGAGGGGCACCATGGCGAAGAACCAGGTTTTTCAGAATAAAGGCAGCCACGTCGCGTGCGGAAGCAGAGGGCAATGATGATGTCTCAGTGTAGCGGGTTAGATGATCCACTGCCACGATAATCCAGCGGTTGCCAGCTGAAGTTGTAGGAAGGGGACCGTATAGATCTATGCCGACACGATCAAACGGACGGGCAGGACAGGGCAACGGCTGCAACGAAGCAGAGGACTTGAGAGGAGTTTTTCGGCGTTGGCAAGACTGGCAGGAGCGGACAAAATGGCGGACAAAGCGGTACATTCCACGCCAGAAGAAGCGTAGACGCAAGCGCGTGTAGGTTTTCAACACTCCGCCGTGGGCGCACTGGGGATCAGTATGGAAAGCAGCACAAATTTCGGCGCGGAGATGACGGGGGATGACTAAAAGCCACTTCCTTCCGTCGTGAAGATAATTGCGGCGATAGAGCAGCCCGTCACGAATTGAAAAATGGTGAGCTTGGCGGGCAAGCGCCCGAGACAGACGACCTGGAGAGTGACTTGAAAGAAAGTCCAGAAGTGTAGATATCCACGGGTCGCGCCGCTGTTCCGTGGCCATGTCAATAGTGGCAAGCGAAGACAAATCGTAGGCGCAGATCTCATCAGGCAACGAAGAGGGAGGCAGCGGTGAGCGCGAAAGAGCGTCCGCGTCAGTATGCTTGAGGCCTGAGCGATATATGACACGAATGTCATACTCTTGGAGGCGAAGAGCCCAGCGAGCAAGGCGGCCGGACGGGTCCTTGAGGGACGCCAGCCAGCACAGAGCGTGATGATCAGTGACCACATAAAATGGTCGGCCATAGACATACGGACGGAATTTGCCGATGGCCCAAATAATGGCCAAGCATTCTCTTTCCGTAACAGAATAATTGGACTCTGCCTTGGTCAAGGTGCGGCTTGCGTACGCCACCACATAGTCTCGGATACCAGGTTTGCGTTGGGTGAGAACGGCGCCTATCCCAATACCGCTAGCGTCAGTGTGAATCTCAGTTGGCGCATTCGGGTCGAAGTGGCGGAGGATGGGAGGCGAAACCAAAAGACGGCGTAAAGTGTTGAAGGCGTCATCACAAGCAGGTGTCCATGCGGAGAGGTCGGAGCTACCGGAGAGGAGCTGGATGAGAGGAGCAATAATAGAGGCGAAATTTAAGATGAAGCGGCGAAAGTAGGAGCATAGGCCAATGAAACTTCGTAGCTGCTTCAGTGATTTTGGGCGTGGGAATTCGGCAACTGCACGAAGTTTGGTGGGATCGGGAAGAATGCCATCCTTAGAAACGACATGACCTAGAATTGTTAGTCGGCGAGCAGCAAAGCGGCACTTCTTCAGATTCAGTTGGGGGCCGGCGGTAGCGAGACAAGTGAGAACGTCCTTCAGTCGGAGCAGGTGGGATTGAAAATCGGTAGAAAAGACTACGATATCATCGAGATAGCAAAGACAGGTTCGCCACTTGAATCCACGAAGCACAGTGTCCATGAGGCGTTCAAATGTGGCCGGGGCGTTGCAAAGCCCAAAGGGCATGACGTTGAATTCATATAATCCATCTGATGTGATGAAGGCAGTTTTAGAGCGGTCAGCGTCAGCCATTGGCACCTGCCAGTAGCCAGATCGTAAATCCAACGAGGAGAAAAACTCGGCGCCCTGCAAGCAGTCTAGTGCGTCATCGATGCGTGGCAGAGGATAGACGTCCTTGCGCGTGATCTTGTTGAGCCGGCGGTAGTCGACACAAAACCGGAAGGAGCCATCTTTCTTAGGTACCAACACAACTGGAGACGCCCAGGGACTGTGGGATGGCCGAATGACACCCCGACGGAGCATGTCGTCCACATGATCAGCAATTACTTGGCGCTCCGAAGCCGACACGCGATAGGGGCGCTGGCGCAAAGGTGCAGTTTTACCGGTGTCGATGGTGTGCTCTACGACAGACGTGCGGCCCAAGTCAGTTTGAGGAAAGTCGAATGAAGAAGCGAAGTTCTGCAAGAGGGCGACAAGTTGATCACGTTGCGCAAGTGGAAGATCAGCATCAATAGCATGTTGGAAAACGTCGGAGGGCGTCGAAGCGGTCGCAACATCGCAAGAGCACAGACTAACGTCGAAGGAGGGGGTTGAGTCAGCAAGAGTGGTGATATGACTGGGATCAAGCTCTTCAAGACGTCCAATGCATTCGCCACGGAGCAGGACTGCTGGGCAAGAAAATGGGTTCGAGGCGTAAAGTGCACTCTTGCCGTCTTGAATTTCGAGAACAGCGAACGGAAAAAGGAGGCAGGGATGACGGGAGGTGGCTTCGGAAGGTGTAAAAATCGCAGTCAAAGGAGTTACCCACTCACAAGACAGTGGTACGAGGGCAGCAGAGAACGGAGGAATGTCGGTGTCATGGGCGACGAGAAGTTTTGCAGTGCGGGGAGGGGTATCACAGAAGGGGGCATCACAGAGGGGGGCGAAGGCAATTTGTGCACGAGCACAGTCAATAACGGCTTGATGAGTCGATAGAAAATCGTATCCGAGGATGATATCATGCGAGCAGTTCGGCAGAACAATAAACTCGATGGGGTACAAGACGTCTTGAATGAGCACACGGGCTGTGCAAGATGCGGAGGGGTGAATGTGCTGTGATGAGGCGGTGCGGAGCGAAAAGTCGGAAATCGGAGTGGTCACTTTGCGAATTCGACGGCAGAGCGCTTCACTGATGACGGAGACGGCTGCACCGGTATCGACGAGAGCGAGAACTGTGGCGCCTTCTACAGAAACTTTGATAACATTAGCGGGACGGCATGGAGGACTTGAGGAATTCGAAACAAGCGCAGTTCTTGCCCCCGGAACTGCGACTGTTAGTTTCCCTCAACGGTGCTGGTAGAACGTCGCAGCATTGGAGAAAGCGATCGGCGCCGAGGAGAATGTGATCGACGAGTGGTATAGGTTTGGCGATCTTGTGGGACAAATTGAGAACCGGGCGGAATCATTTGCGAGCGTGAGTCGGTATCGTACGGGTAAAATCGAATGTCAGGCTGTGAAGGTTGGAGGCGCTGGCGACAAAGGCGCGCAACATGGCCCGGCCGACCGCAGGCATAGCAAATCGGAAGGTTGTCCGTAGTACGCCAAGGTTTCATAGGATGTGGGCGGAACCTTGAGGGTGGGGCTTGAAACGAAGGCTCAGCATGCGGCGGTGAACGGTAGGCAGGGACCTGCACATAGGAGCCAGACGTGGGCGAAGGTGGTGGCCTAGCCGTTACTTGGGCATACGTGAGAGGTGCCGTCACAGGCGGCACCACGGGGTTGGACGGCAAGGCATCAGCGACGTGTTCTTGCACGACACGGCGTATAGCAGGGGCCAAAGATGGAGCCAGTTCAGGAACGAGGCGGCCCGAGTCTTGAAAATGGGGAAGGAGTGAGATTTGACGTGCGACCTCTTCACGAATAAAATCTTTGATCTTTTGATTCAGCGGGCTCCCTTCAGAAGTTGGCGAACCACCCAGGGCTAATGCGGATACGTCTTCGTCGCACACACTGGAGCGGCGCCTAGAAGCGCGCCGCTTGCGGAGCTCGTCGTAGCTCTGGCAAAGCTTCACGAGTTCACTAACGCTGGTGGGATCTTTCGCTACCAGCATCTGGAAGGCGTCCTCAGAAATGCCCTCGAGGATGTAGCGGATTTTGTTTGCTTCCGGCATGGCCGGGTCGACTCGTTTGCAGAGATCAACGACGTCTTCTATGTAGCTGGTAAAGGTCTCATCAGCGCGCTGAACACGATCGTGTAAACGTTGTTCGGCACGAAGCTTACGCACTGCCGGGCGGCCGAACACTTCCGCGAAATTCTTTTTAAATGTCGACCAAGATGACAGGTCAGCCTCATGGTTGCGAAACCAGAGGTTCGCCACGTCCGTCAGATAGAATATGACGTTACTGAGCTTGTATGAGTCATCCCACTTGTTGTAGGTGCTTACTCTTTCATAGGATGACAGCCAGTCGTCGACATCTTGATCGGCCGTGCCGCTGAACAGGCAAGGGTCACGCTGGCGCACGACGCCAGCACACATGATCGTGGGTGGAACGGCCGGCAGCGTCGAAGTGTCTTGCATGGCGGTCGTAGAGGGTAGTGTACGGCTTCGCAGTTCCAGTTTGGGTGGGATCGTACCCAGCACCTCCACCAATTGTAATAGGGCGTTTATTGAAGCTCAGATGGAGAGCTGTGAGGACAGGACCTTGCAACGGCGAGCCCAGCGTACTTCGTCTTCGTCGCACAACGCACAGGTGCATGTCGATGGCGATGACTATCACAGTACATAGGTCACAATCTTTTGACTCTTTTATCAGGCACAAATAGCCCAAAGCTCAAGATGTATGTAAGGTGAGGATGGGTCTTGTATGCTTCCCTGAGAAACTTTGGCAGCTTCACAAGTTCCCCATTGTGCAGCTTGACTGCACACCACAAGGCATGGGGTCTTTTGACCAACCATGCAGGTATCCTGCATGCAACAAGTGTGCTACGAAAGCTTTAGTAAAAGTTCACGAGGAATCTGTGCTTGGCTTACTGACTACTGCTGTTAAGCCACAGTCATGGAACAGGTGCTGTCACAGATACCAAAGCCAAGGGAGTAGTAGACTGGGCATTGCGACAAAAGCAAGCATTTTTGAAGAGTAACAAAATAATTGGAAGTGCCAGGCAACTCTATTCTCTGCTCTTGGAGAGAATCAGGGATGCCTTTATGGTACTTTCGGTGGAGTGGCACAAAGAAAAAATGAGGCAGAGTACTGCTCTTCATAAACATAATTCAAAAGAAAAAATACAAACAATTGTAACAATGAGAGCTTCGCATGCTTACCAGGAAGGAGGCATTGTACGAAAGTGTTCTTTCTGTCAGGGCCCGAAAGAGGCTATCGGATAGCTTTGTAGATGGTGCCCGCCTGCCACCGTCTCTTGCCTTCCTTTGCCATAGTCATTGCATACAGTGCATTAGGGGTGAGAAGTAACTGTTTAAACTTTGTAACCTGTCACCAAAGTTGCAAGGTCACTTGACTGGGTGGCAGCAGTGCCCTGAGCACTGCATGGACTAGAGATGGCCTTAGGGCTTTGATTTAAAGTTGCGGCCCCATACGCAGAGGCCCCGCCGGAGTGGCGCAGTGGTTACGGCGCTCGACTGCTGCTCCCAAGGACACGGGATTGAATTCTGGCCTCGGCGGCCGCTTTTTGATGGAGGCGAAAAGCAAGGCGCCCATGTGCTGTGCGATGTCAGTGCACCTTAAAGAACCCCAGGTGGTCGAAATTTCCGAAGTCCTCCACTACGGCGTCTCTCATAGCCTGAGTTGCTTTGGAACGTTAAACCCCATAAACCAACCAAACAAGCCTCCGAGATCTCCCTCGCGCGCGTGTGCGCGCGGAGGTGATCTCGGAGGCCATGAACCAACCAACCATACGCAGAGTTTCAATGTCTATTTATATGGGTTTTATGGCACATAAGCAACTATGGCTATCATGCACCAAACACAAATGTCTGGGCTTTTGGTTCATTATTGTCAAGTGAAGTAAACTTAGGGTGTTACAGCAGAGACGTAGATGAAATAAACTATGGTGTGGTGCCGAGAAAAAAGTCAAGGTTTATATACCTATTTTTTTACTTTTACCCCACCGCAGGGGCTCGGTGGTTAAGGTGCTCAACCACTGAACCAGGGTACCGTGGTTTGATCACGGCCATGGCAGCCATGTTTGGATTGATGCAGAAAAAATAGCACCCGTGTACTGTGCACAGTCAGTACCTGTTAAAGGGGTTTAAAGTGATCGAAATGATCCAGAGCCCTCCCCTACAGTGTCGCTCATAGCTCAAGTTGGTCTGGAATGTATACAGCTGTTGTGCTTTTCGTCCAGTTCGATCATGAATTCAACCCATAAAACTATTGATTAAAAAATGTAATTCCACTGGCTGCGAGGATGTTTTAATATTTGGATATAGTAGGTCAAAAAATATTACTGAATAAACATGTTTAGTAAATGCTAAATAATTTAACTGCGTGTGTATGCAACATTCTCTATTTAGGATCACTGTTAAAAAGGGAGCTGCTCAGTGTCATGCCTTAAAAAAGGAGCACTATTTAATTATTTGTTTAATGGAAACCTGAAGTAAAAGCAGATAAACCTGTTGGCGGAATGTCGTCCTAATAAATGGCGTCACTGGTCAGCTCTAGCCCAGAATGGGGAGACAACTATTCCTCCCATAGGTGCGCTGAATGGAGCGCCTCTGCAACTCCAGCCAAGGAACAGGCCTACTGGTAAGTCTACCAGGTATGGTTCCCTCACCACATTGGATACACAATGCAGTGCCTGCCTATAACGGTCGTTTGTGTGTAGCAGCCGAGCGGTCTGGCTTACATTAGCTCTGTACTTGTTCTGGCCTCACAGGAGAATAGCGAAGAAAGCGATTTACGTCAAAGGCTTGCTCTCGACAATGCCGTAAGCTAATCGGTCAAGTGAGTTGGTAAACGAGAACATAGATATCATTTTCCCTGTGCAAACATCTTTAGCTATTTGTCTGCTCGTACAAAATCGTGACTGCGACATGATGAAAAATATTGGTCAACGTAATTCACTGTTCTAGTCACCATGCAGCCACCATACGACACACTATTTGAAGGTAAGCAAAAGTAAGGAACATCCCTTTAAACTGAACCCCTCAGAAATGTTCACGTCACTAAAGCCCGACACTAGCGCGCGACGATATGCACAAAAGGCCAGAAGGGCTATATGATATATGCAAAAGACTGGCTCATTCCTACCAAAGGCCGATACCTGAATTGAGCAATACTTTACATAACCAACTACTGTTCTGGAGCACCCGGGTTCGAACCGAAGACACATAAGGCAACTTGTTGCGCAGACAAGATAGCAACGCAGCAATTGACTACTCCCCAGCCGTTCTGTATTTCACTTCGTTTTCTTGCGTGCACATGTGCAACACTTCGTCTTTATCACATTTCCCCCGCACTTAAAAAAAAAACTTGCTGGCAAATGGCTAAACATCCTCTAATACATCACAGTCTTTTAAACCTTGCGGGAAGCTTCTTTTCACATATACTTCTGCGAGGAGAAGGAAGAGGAGTAGAAGTTGCTACTGTTGAGGCACACTTGGGTTGAGGGGGATCTGTCGGTTCTGTGTCGGGCAAAGCCAGGAATAAGGAAGTTCCCGGGCTAACATATCAGCGTCATTGGGGTTATGTGAGGTTGGACTCTGGTCTGCGTTTCTGGTACCTGGACTGGTGGACAGGTTGGACTCTGGTCTGCGTTTCTGGTACCTGGACTGGTGGACACTCGGGTGCAGTCAGTGGGCAACAAAATGTTAGTGGGGAGAGCCATCGGAGCCGAGGGCGGAGGTTGGCGCTGAACAACTGCTTTCCTAACAGCTCATAATTTGGGCGAGTGCCACACTCGCCCATCATCCAGCAGGCATGAGACTGGTCCGATTCGCTCCACAACTCTTCGAGGCTCCGAAACCGAGCAGCCAGCTTGCCTCGCACAATCGGCTTGCGAACTCACACATAGTCGCCAATTTGAAAGTCACTGTTGTACTCATCAACGCGACATATCACACCGTCGGCTTCTGGACTGGCGCCTGCTCGTCGAGAGCGCATCTGCGGGGCATGCACTTGAGAGCCGGAGCGCGGTGCGTGACTTTTCGTTCATTTCCCGTGACCTTGGATCGCGGATCGCCTGGCTGGCGCGGATTTCAAGTCGCCGACGCATCCCCGCCCGCAAGACGACTCCGGATGTCCCGCGTCGGCAAGGCGAGCAGCACTATTCCGAACCACAGATCATCCACGGTGTGTGCAGATGTGTGTTTGTGTGTGTGCGAGCGCTGGGCTCTTGTGTAAAGGAGCCGCGGAGGCCAGGAAGCTCATTCCCACGGGACTCGGGCTGTCCGGCAAGGACGTACGTGACCACGGCGGCGGATTTGAACTCAGGAATGTGCACGCGTGATGTTGTGCGTACAGGATGACGGGAGTGAGGAGGAACTGTGCTGGAGCCTATTGGCCCCGCCCAGAGAGTTTACTGCGTCCCTATTGGCGCAATGCTAGGGGCTTTGTTTAGGGAGTCTATTTAACGAGCTGCCAGGGTTAATTTCAAAAGGGGAGAGACCAGTTACAATAAAGATGTTTTAAACCTGCTTCGACTCCGGGTAGTACTCCAAGGTGCCCAGCAGGTACAACTCAACAGACCGCCGGTCAGCGCAACCGAGCACGGCGGGTGAGAGGAGAACCCTTTCGAATGCCAGCAGCTGAACAGACCGTCGCCCTCTGGACGAGCACGGCGGGTGACAGCGTGGAGAGCGGCTTCGAAACTTAAATGGCGCAGTCGGCAGGATCTGCTGTGGCTGAACTGGAGTCTTCGGGAACGACGACGGAGACACTATGAGCCTCGTCAACGACGACGCCTGACCGTGACAACCGCTTGGAAAGCCAATTCGTGAAGACGCTCCCAGCTTCTTGAATCCGGCGCAAGGGGACCCACCCCAAGGGACACCAGCGGCAGTCAGGCGAGTACCCCTTTGGCATCTCCGGGCGTATGCTATGTCAAAGCCCTGGGTTTTGAGGAGCGATTGCGCTAAGGAAGGAGGAAAAACGTCAGAGGGGGTGTCAGAGTGAAGAGTTGGCAGCCGCCGACAAGGCAGGCGAAGATGAGGTAGACTCCGCACTGGAGGCTACGTCAGAGCAGTTGGCACTACTGCAATTGCAACTAAAAATTGTAGAGGCCCAGAAAGAGAATCAAAAATTGATTCTAGAAACAGAGTGATTGCGCTGTGGGCAGTGCGTGGAGCTTAGCGATAGCGGCAGCACCGTCGCGGCGAATGCTGGAACAGATGAAAATAGAAGGCTAAAATACGCGAGCCTATTGAAAGGCGTCCTGGCACCAATGCGATGCAAGAGCAATTAGTGCCTGGATGGTTTGAGGAGGTGGAGGCGACCTTATGCTCGTACGACGTCCCGACCGAGTGGTGGGCCGGACTGGTTTTACCGAGGCTGAGCGAAAGGGCGCGAGGGCTCCTCGTACGGTTATCAGCAGACGAGAGGAAAAACTTCGCATCTTTGAAAGACAAAATTCTTCGCGGACTACGACTGTCAGCCGCATAATACAAGAGATTATTCTCGTCAAGCAGCAAAGAGGCAGGAGAAACCTGGGAACAGTTCTCCGTACGACTGGAGAATTATCTCGACTACTACCTAGACAGCTGTAAAGTGCGCACCATCGAGGAGTTCAAACAGCTGACGGTGACAGACCGAATGAAGGAATGCTTAAGCGCCGATGCAAGAGCACACGTTGCCTTGAGTCAGAAAGGTTTTCTCAAACCTAGTGACCTCGTAGAGCTCGCAGAGAACTTCGAAGAGAGTCAGAGGTGTAGGTCAGCGGCAGGACTAGCTGCGTCCGCAACGGCAAACCACCATGCCGAGAAGCGATCCGCTACGTCATCTCAATTAGGAGGCAGCACGGCTGAGAGGCGTCCCGGGCGACAGTGCTATGTCACGAGAGAGGCCACTTTGCAAGAGAATGCCCGAGAAAAGAAACGGTCTCAACAAAAAATGGAAGTAGCAGTCGCAGAGGCGAAAGGCAGGTTGTTGCTCGAGTGGAAATTCAAGTTAGCGAGGAGATGACGACAGGGAGTGTCAGGCGACAGAACGAGGCAGGCGACAAACGTATTGTCACAATAGAGAGCACGGGTCAGCAGCTCAGAGCTTTGGTTGATTCGGGTGCCGATGTAACTGTCCTTCGTAAGTCACTTTGCCGCGAGTATGAAGGCGCGGGGTCAACACTGAAGCTGAGTGGAGCGTTTGGGAGTGAGGTAGTCGCCGAGCTGGCTTACGTGCCATTAAAGGCAACGGAGGGTGCTCCCCTAGTGTCGTTCGACCCGTCCGAACGAGGAGTGCTGTGTGCGCTCACCGATGAGCTAGTCGTAGGCGTAGATGCACTGATTACGCCAGATGACTACAATGGGCTTCTCGGGGAGAGAGCAATAAAACAAGCAGATGAGTTAGTAGCTCTGGAACCAGACATAGATGAACTAGATGGAGCGGATACGAGACACACTAACGCGGATGCTATGGCGTGCGTAGTCGAGGCGGAGCCTGCTTCCGGCCAAACCGAAACGAACCAGACAGCAAGGCAGTTCCGGAATGCTCAGCTTGCCGATGAATCGCTAAAAGAAGCATGGGCACAGGCTAAAGAGGGCTCGCATGGCATGCTTATACGAGACGAGCTGCTCTTCCATCGAGAGCCAGTTGCTGGACACGAGTGTTGTCAATTGGTACTACCTTCGGAACGGCGCGCGGAGGTTTTAAGGTTGGCGCATGATTCAGCGTGGGCAGGGCACCTGGGCGAAAGTAAAATGCTTCAGAGAATAAAGGGGTCGTTTTACTGGCCAGGCTTAGCCAGAGATGTCAAGCAACACTGTCGTACGTGCCATTCATGCCAGGTAAAGACCCCTGCGCGCACTCTCAATCGTGTGCCGATCACACCCCTCTCTAGACCAGACCGCCCGTTTCAAGTCATCAACGTCGATTGCATAGGGCCAAGTGAACCACCGTCTGCGCGAGGGCACCGTTACGCGTTGTGCGTTGTTGATGTTAACACTCGGTGGCCGGAGGTCGTATGCTTGCGCGCGCTGACAGCGAAGGCTACGTGCGAAGCGTTGCTGCAGATCTTTGCACGCATGGGTATACCGGAAACGGTGTGATGTGATCAAGGCACAAATTTCACGGCTCAGTTAGCTAGAGAGATGCTGTCCAGGCTTGGAACATGCCCAAGGTTCTCCACGCCCGACCACCCGCAAAGCAATGGACTGGTTGAGCGCTGGAACGGTACCTTCAAATCCATGTTATTCCGTATTGTGGAGGAGCACGGCAGGGATTGGGACAGATTTGTCCCATTTCTGTTGTGGGCATACAGAGAGGTACCTAACGAAACGACGGGCCGCTCTCCGTTTGAGCTGATGTACGGGAGGGTGCCAGTGGGGCCTCTTTCCATCTTGCAGAGGTCGTGGATTGGGGACTGGTCCGTCCCGGACTCTCTAACAATCCCAGCTGAGGAATATCTTTCGGAGCTGCGCAAACGGTTAGCTGAGGCACATGCAACAGCTGAAGGTAATTGCACAGATGCTCAGAGAAAGTACGCGAGTCGCTACAATCTCCGCGCGACGGATAAACAGTTCGCGGAAGGGGACGAAGTGTTGTGACTGGAGAAGGAAGGCCAAGGCAAAATGATGGGAAAGTGGATAGGAGCGGTCAAAGTTGTACAAAGGTTGCAGCCCTACAGTTACCTAATTGAGTTGGAAGGCGGCACACGTCGAGCTGTGCACGCCAACAAACTCCGAGCTTACCACGCACGCGTCAATGTTGTAGGCACAGTTTTCGAAGGTGACAATGACTTCGGCGACATGCCCACATTCCCAACACCGTCTGACGAAGGAAGTAGCGTGTCGGGCGAAGCTTTGAGCCACCTTACCCCATCGCAACGGGAGGAGCTGACCGCGGTGCTCGCTAAGCACGGACAAGTGTTTGGTAGTAAACCGGGCAAGTGCACCGCTGGCATGCACAGAATAAGGCTGAAGGCAGGATCTGAAGTGGTAGCCGGACATGCGTACAAGGTACCAATGGTGTTTCGGAAGGAAGTGGAAAGGCAGATTAACTAACTGTGTGAGTGGGGTCTGATTTTTCCGGTAGAGAGCGCCCATGCCCATCCCATAGTCTGTGTATCTAAGAAGAACGGCGGCATAAGGCTCTGCTGCGACTATCGCAGGCTCAACAGCGTTACGGAACCGAACGCATTCCCCATGAGCATACCTTCGGAGCTTTTGTTTCCGGTGGCAAAGGCGCGTTACATCACCCTCATTGACATGCTGAGGGGATATTGGCAAATATCTTTAGATGAGCAGTCTCAAGCATTGACGGCGTTCGTAACGCCGGTCGGGCAATACGCTTGGAAAGTGATGCCTTCCGGGCTTCGGAACGCTAGCTCCACGTTCAAGCAAATAATTAACGAGGTATTAGCACCACACAGAGAGTATTCCTGCGCTTACATTGATGATCTCGCCATATTCTCCGAGACGTGGGAGGATCATCTGAAACACATCGACAGTGTTCTAAGTTCCGTAGCAGCTGCGGGATTCACTGTGAATGCAGCTAAGTGCCAATTCGCAAGAGGGGAGGTAGAGTTTCTTGGCCACATAGTAGGATCGGGTAAGCAAAGCGTGAATCCTGCAAAGGTCAGCGCTATCCAGGAGATTCCCCCGCCACAGACGAAGCGGCAGCTGAGGAGTTTTCTCGGGTTGGCAAACTACTATAGACAGTATGTCCCTGACTGCTCGCGTATTGTTCTCCCGTTGACTAACCTGACGAAAAGGAGGACCCCTCATCGGCTACCTTGGGACAGCGAGGCACAGAATGCGTTCGAGAGCATTAAAGAGTGTTTAGGACGCGCGACATCGCTGTATGCACCAGATCCTAGTAAGGAGTTTATACTATCCACCGATGCCTCCTACTACGCCGTAGGAGCATGTCTCGCGCAGTGCGACGAGGAGGGGAACGAACGCCCGATCGCATTTCTAAGCAAGAAGCTCAGTCCGACCCAGACTCGGTGGGCCACAATCGAGAAGGAAGCCTACGCGATCATATGGGCACTGAGTAAGCTGGAGGCTTGGCTATTTGGTGCACAGGTGCGTGTGGTAACGGACCACAACCCCCTTAAGTACCTTACACTTACCAGCCCGCATAGTGCCAAGCTAACTCGCTGGGCTCTCGCTCTCCAAAGGTTCAATCTTACAATCGAACATAAAAGGGGCACTCAAAATGCCAACGCCGATGCTATGTCAAGGCTGATGGCGGCCAACTAAATGGAGCCTAGCGCATCCAGGGAAGGTAAATGGCGTAGGAATGTTTTGGGCTTTGTCATTGCGTGTGGGCGCGGATAGCGGGGGTATTGAGCCTGACGCCAGCCGCGTCGCGTAGTTCGCTTGTGTGTTGTGTGTGGCTGCAGTATAAAAACTTATGCAGCACACTTGGTGGGGAGGTGTTGTGCTCATCAACGCGACATATCACACCGTCGGCTTCTGGACTGGCGCCTGCTCGTCGAGAGCGCATCTACGGGGCGTGCACTTGAGAGCCGGAGCGCGGTGCGTGACTTTTCGTTCATTTCCCGTGACCCTGGATCGCGGATCGCCTGGCTGGCGCGGATTTCAAGTCGCCGACGCAACCCCGCCCGCAAGACGACTCCGGATGTCCCGCGTCGGCAAGGCGAGCAGCACTATTCCGAACCACAGATCATCCACGGTGTGTGCAGGTGTGTGTTTGTTTGTGTGCGAGCGCTGGGCTCTTGTGTAAAGAAGCCGCGGAGGCCAGGAAGCTCATTCCCACGGGACTCGGGCTGTCCGGCAAGGACGTACGGGACCACGGCGGCGGATTTGAACTCTGGAATGTGCACGCGTGATGTTGTGCGTACAGGATGACGGGAGTGAGGAGGAACTGTGCTGGAGCCTATTGGCCCCGCCCAGAGAGTTTACTGCGTCCCTATTGGCGCAATGATAGGGGCTTTGTTTAAGGAGTCTATGTAACGAGCTGTCAGGGGTAATTTCAAAAGGGGAGAGACCAGTTACAATAAAGATGTTGTAAACCTGGTTCGACTCCGGGTAGTACTCCAAGGTGCCCAGCAGGTACAACTCAACAGACCGCCGGTCAGCGCAACCGAGCACGGCGGGTGAGAGGAGAACCCTTTCGAATGCCAGCAGCTGAACAGACCGTCGCCCTCTGGACGAGCACGGCGGGTGACAGCGTGGAGAGCGGCTTCGAAACTTAACTGTCACAGGCTTGGTTTCACTCCGCTGGTCTGCATAAACCTTATATTTGGCTTGCTTCAGCTCTAGCCACTGGCAGTAGAGCTTCAGCGCTCTTGTACGATCAGTCGAGAAGCACTGATCCGGGCAGGCACACAATGTTAAGTCTTATTCGAGGCATCTGGCCGTGAACTAGGATGGCTGGTGCGATTCCTGTCGTGGCATGTGGCGCACAGGGGTAGACAGAGTTCAATAATAGCTGTACGTAGGTCACGTCGCTCGCAAAGAGCCATCTGAATATATGCACTGAAAACCCTAGTAAACTGTCCTACAAGTCCATTGGCTTAAGGGTCATAAACTGAAGAGTAGCAGTTACGTATTCCCCGAGGATGAGAATTGTGATCCGTGATCCGACACAATCTCTTCAGGGTAACCCTTCTGAACAAATGTACATAGAAGCAATTCTTGAACTATAGCAGTTGTGAAAGAAGCCTCCGGCCATTTACTGTAATAGTCAATGAGTGTTACCGCAAAGCGACAGTTACTAGGAGCTTAGTTGAAATGCCCCACGATGTCAATAGCGGGCTTATCCCAAAGCTTGTCTGGCAAAGCAACAGATTACGGAGGAACAGTAGATATTTGTACAATAGCAGCACTGCTGCAGGAATCATCTTCGACTTTCTGCACATGCTCAGCTTTTTGGGACATGTACTACTCACGCCATCTACCGGCAGGTGGCGGCGACAGGGCGCGTTACTTAATGGGAACGGGTACAAAAAAATACGTAAAACGTGAACAAAAACACGTACGCAAAATGATTCCGGGATTTATATAATATAGAGTTAGCCGAACATTGTGCCGAAGTTTCAGCTCTGTGCTCTTATTACACGAGCTTCCCAGCGCGTCTGAATATTATGCATTGCTTCCTATGGCAAGGCACCAAAATTTCCCTCTTTTTCAGACTTTGAAACTGTATAGCGTCGTAACGCGGATAGATATCGAAAATGATTCCCGGTTTTAGGTACCCTAATATATGCTGATTAAAATGGTTTGCGTCGATCTGGCATAGATTTAATCATGCAGCTTCCTGGGGCCGTTTTATGTGCAACCTGATGTCGCTTCGCATATGAAACACGGCGCCTGCAGTGGGCAGTTACGCAGAAGAGATGGTTGGGTGATTCCACATCAGATGGATCAAAGCGTGGCTTGTCGAAATTTTTATGTGATGTTTCCTGATGTTTGAATAAAAAAATATCTGCAACTGGTTTTAATCCATTTTTGTTTTCTATAAGCACCGGGTATAATTATTGGCCACGAGGTCTAGCGCCGCGATTAAATGCTCTGCTGTTTGGCTAAGTTTTTATGAATGACATAAAATGCTAAAGTTATGTAAATAAAATCGTTTGACTACATATCAAAATATTTTTATTTCCGCTCAAATATTTTTATTTTTGTTTTTTATAGCGAAATTTTTAACGAAACGTCAGCCCAAGGAAACGACTTTTTTTTTCCTATTTTGCGTATCTAAAAAAAAAAAAGGTTACTACAAAGCAACAGAAATGTGCATTATGTTTCATGTAAACTTATCTATCAAACTGCCAGCGCTCCTATCTAACGTTTCCGATTAAGCGTTATGATCGGGCTAACTTCAACAAACGCTGCGCAATGGAAAGTTCGGACAACAATGAAAATACTTTGTATTTCTTAAAATTAGTCCACATATTATCCTCTACATCAACTTTCATAATCACTAAAAACTTACTGCGTAATTTCATTGCACTAATAGTTACGGCTTCTTTAATGAGGTCCCTCCGTAAGGCTCAGCGCGCAATGCGGATTGTAGAGTCTACGGGGTCATTCCAAGCCAACGCATCCAGACATTGCACTCGACCATCTTCGATTTCTTTTTAAAAAATTATGGCCTGTTGTATTACTGTGATGAATATTATCCTGGCCTTGTTTTAGCGGAAAAACATTTTCCAACGTCGCCGCCGTTTGCAAACGGAGCGAAACCTAGCCGCACAATCAAATTTGTAAAAATTAAAGTTCTTGACCCACAACTTTTAAACTTTTTCATGCAAATAAAACAAACATGTTTAAAATGAGTGCACATATAGATTATTTATTGTAAATAAAACGCGCATAATTATGATTTACAAACATTTCAAGCTCTGAAAGTTACATTTCGTTCTACTGCATACCCTTTAGAGGAGGCACTCGAAGCAGTGGAATAGGTCTCTGTCCATGCCGTCGCAGTCGCCGCATCGCCCCTGTTACGCTAGCTGCTAGCTTTACTAAAAAAAAGGCAGTTCGTTTTGAAAAGGGCAATATAGTGCGAACATAAAATATTTTAATACACACTGTCCTACGCAACAATTGGAAACAAAATTTGTGCAGTCAGAATCACCGCGTCATTACAATGTATTGCTGTTACATATACAACCTAAACAGTCCACTAAAGATGTCGCTATAATATAAATGTTGCTATAAACATTTCACAACAGACAGGACACATAAAAGAAGCAATGCTTTAAGAAAAAAAAAGGAAGGCAAACTTCTCGTCGGTTAGCAAAGAATAACAGTCAGCAAAAGTTGACGTAATTTGAATATAAATATGCTCACGGTTTATACAGCCAATGCAGCTTATGTCGGACAATGTAGCAATATCCTTGAGCGTTTCAAATGTTGTAGCTCGAGCTCCCCAGATGGTGCAGAAACAACGGCACAGAACGGCAGACTATCACATGCAGGAATAAGCGGACAAAGGAGTCAGGCCCTCCTAAATAACCTCGGGCGTAGTTTTGGCGCCTTTTTTGCCTGACAGGAGTGCTTTCTTCTATATATCTTCAGTCCTGCTGTACCTGATTGGTGTATTTTCCCTCGTCGGAGACGTCTCCGCAGTCTCACTGACTTTAGATATTTAGCTTTTGGCATCGCAAGTGAGTGTGTGTGTGTGTGTGTGTGTGTGTGTGTGTGTGTGTGTGTGTGTGTGTGTGTGTGTGTGTGTGTGTGTGTGTGTGTGTGTGTGTGTGTGTGTGTGTGTGCGTGTGCGTGTGCGTGTGCGTGTGCGTGTGCGTGTGCGTGTGCGTGTGCGTGTGCGTGTGCGCGTGCGCGTGCGCGTGCGCGTGCGCGTGCGCGTGCGCGTGCGCGTGTGTGTGTGTGTGTGTGTGTGTGTGTGTGTGTGTGTGTGTGTGTGTGTGTGTGTGTGTGTGTGTGTGTGTGTGTGTGTGTGTGTGTGTGTGTGTGTGTGTGTCGCGCGGCCCTGCAGCATAATATATGTATATGTTTATTTATCCACTGCACAGACGAGAGAGTTTTCTTCTTGGTCTCAAATTTAGTTCGCCGCCTGTGCTACGCTATGAGCAAGGAGGGCAGGCGTGTGTAGCTTAGAATGCTTCTTTAGAGGATCTAAATATACACACTGCACGTTCGCTACTCCCAAAAGCACGATTCAGCCCCATGTCCCATTTCGTTTCTCCGTATGTGTACATGAAGCGCCCCTCTCCACCCATAAAAACTGGGCAGTAAATCGTGCCTACTTAAAGCACTCGAACGCTGCACTCTTCGCTCTCTTCGCGCATTTGTCCTGACTCTTAGTGTCATACATCAATATGTCATCGGGAAGGCCAAGTCAGGCAGCCATGTCAGTCACATAGAACTGACAAAATGAATGGCGATGCAGGGAAGAAAAAAGCGACAGTATGGTGCTCTTTGTTCTGGTGCCTGTGACGGGCGTAGGTGGGTATTAAAGCGAAAAAAAAAAAGAATAAACCAAGACCCGACGATAAGCCCCTTTACCATGCGTTCAGTAGGGAATCTCAGAATGTGAGAATACACGCTTCCAAGAAAAAAGCAATTCCCCTGCCCACAGTGGCCCAAGTGTCCGAACCCCACTTTGCGGAGACAGACATCTCCGTTTTTTTTGTGTCTTTTTTTAATATAGCCTTCGTGAACTTAAGGAAATGCAGAAGACCTCTTCCTGCAGCTGGTCGCGTGCTCGAATTCTTGGTAGCTGCAAGGAGGAAGTTTGTACACCAGTTCTGTAGCTTCAGGTCAAGCGCAGACGTTTCGGCCCGACATTCTTTACTTGGGCTTCCGATGTTTCAGACTCGTCAGGCGAGCAATAAGCTGGGCTTTAAATCAAGAGATGTCAGTTTTATTGCCTGTCTCGGCTGCAAATGCTTTCTTCCTTTGTAGGACACGCGAGGGGCGCAGGCCAGCGGAAAGGAGTCAGTGGCGAAAGCTTGGTCCCGCACAGAACCAACGGGCACAAAAAATACAGGCAGCGAAGCTTCTTTAGTAAGAAGACTCCCCATTTCTTTCTCTTTCTGTCCCCCTCTTCACACTAAGCGGGCGACGGGGGTCTGGGGTCCCACAAGAGCAAAGAATAGTCAGGCAGAAAGAGGGTAAGACCGTTTGGAGAGGGCAGAAGGCCTGCATCGTTGCTCTAGTGCTGAACAATGAGAGAATCTGTTTGTTCAGTAGCAGTCGCGACAACCCAAAGAGGACCGGTCCAAACGTTCGCTTTTTACAAGCGGAAAGCAGAGTACATTTTCAGTGGAAAGCTTTGTTTAGAACAGGAGCTTAATTGGTGACTGACAGTCATTGCGCCGGCAATTCACTCACGGCACTGAAAGTCTCAGGAACCGCTACAGGTTCTGAAGCGGCTGTTACACAGAAGGATAAACACGAAAAAAAAAAATGTTTGTCGACCGTAGAAGCTGCTGTTCTACTCCGCAAGCACCTGAGCTGCGGTCAATGGTAAATAAAAGGGACTGAAGAGGTTAGTAGGAGAATAACACGGAGAAAAGCAAGCGCAGAACTATATATGCACTAATTACGTTATTCAAAACTATGTGCAAGAAACAAGAACAAGCGAAGAATGCCACCCGCACACTGTGTTCGCATCCCTGTTCCACGCGGAGGGGGGGTTTCGAGCACTGCACATGCTCGGACTTATCCGAAAGTCAGGGCCCGGCCAGGAACGCATCTTCAGGTAACAGCGCAAAAAACATGGACGGAACACAAGAGCAAGAACACACAGCAGATCTCGTTGTGTGTTGTTGCTCTTGTGTCCCGTCCATGTTTTTTTTTTTTTTTTTTTGCGCTGTTACCTGATTCTACAGCAAGTACAGAACTTTTTTTGGCGTAAGAACTTTCGCCTTGAGTGGAGCGCGTGAATGTTGTTGGACGCCATCTGAGCAGATATGGAATCTGTACGACGGTACACAGAGTGCATAACTGTTGATTTTCCAAGAATTCGATAATTTCTACCTGGAACGTGAAATTCAGAGCTCACTCAGAGCTCATTCATACCCTTCAAGAATGAGCTTAAGCGTCCCCAATAATGTAGCACCTTACACTTACAGATGGTGATAGGCAAATAATGTAGAAAGAAGCTTCCGCTGTTGCTTTCGCAATTCAACTAGGGTTAACTAGAGCTAAACCGCAATTTTTTTTTTTTTTTGGAGCTGCCTATTAGGACGTACTGTAGATGTTGTGTCCGCTAGATAGATGAACAAATACAGCGGGAATGGTCAATTACGTTGCATTTCAGTATAAACTACAATCTATCCGGTAAATGCGAAGAAAGCGATCAGCTGGTGCTGCTGACGTAAACAAACCATTGGACTAGAAAGCAAGAAATAGCAAAGCCAAGACCAAAACAAACAACATATCAGAAGTGGTTCTGTTCAAGCCAAGACAAATAAACTTCTCTGATTGCTATACAAACATGGTTTGAACTTCACTCAGAAATGCCCTGTTGGCGTTTTATTTATTTTTCGTCTAAGTAGCGACATTCACAAGTTCGTTACTCAAAACCGATGTTACCTTTTGACAAAAATGCAAAACTTTCCGAGTGATATTTCTGCTGGTGATGTTTTATAGCTCCGGCTGCTTCTAGCACCTTGGTGGTAAGCTGGCTACATTCACAATATCGTGGCGCGTTTTTTTTTTTTTTTTACTTGAGTTCGTGTAGTGTTACGAGACACATAGCTTTTTCCGTAGTTAGGAATCGCTAGCTGCGGTGCCACGTCACATCGCGATGGCACTTTGCAATCGCTGCAAACGCAGTTCGCAAATATATAAGAAAGTTGCGAAGTGTGTTCAGTGTGTGGTGGTCTATTAAGGAAATGCAGTATCTGAATGAAAGCGATAATAACGCTTATGCTAAAAGATATACATTTCCTTTTTGCGCATTTTACCCGTAGGATGCCTAGGTCGAAATAAGGTCTGGTTAGAAAATGGGATTGTATATCCTGCTTATAAGGGACCTCTGATATTGGAGATAAAAAACCTGCTCCCCAGTGCACGTATCTTATAAAAGGGTTCAACTATAGTCGTAAGATTTGCAAAATGAGTCTCCAGGAGGTTGAGAAGTGATGCACCCCGGAAAAAAAGGGCGCAGTGACACACCGTGTGCCATGTCTCTCCCCGCAGGGCCTTATATTTTCGTTGTGTGATACCAACTAGCCCAAAGCACCACCTTAATAAGGTCAGGTTTACATCCCTGATCAGAAGCCAAATTAAAGTTTATTAAAATATTTACGCAGTCAGTGATGCTGAAAGCAGGGATACCGGGTGTTTGGAGAAGCATCTTTTCGTGAAGGCAATTAAAGCGTCTAACGGACCAATGTCAAAAATCATTCAGGGGAGCCGCAGGCTGCCGCTAAGATTTTACAATTGCTTTCGCCTCCCTTTGCTGCGGCTGAGTGACCCAGCTGCTTTATCGATGTAATGCTAGTACGAGGTTTGTGTCCGGAACTTGACTTTTATGATATGAACCAACCATCACGGATAGCTACGCTCTTCACGAATTTTGTGACGGGAGTGAGACACTCCGGTACAAGCTGAGGAAACAACGTTTTGTTAAGCGACGTCTCTCGCTTCGTGCACGCTGAGCGTTCGTGAAATGAGCCGCCAGCAGTGACAAAAAACACTCTCGAAGTTTTTTCGGAAACTTTGGCTTTAGCGGACTGTGGTAGAAACACGACCTTCAAGTATAAGTACTCGAATCGCGGAATAGTCGACAAACCAGAGTAAGGATAATCCCCCCCATAGACACCACCACCACTGCTTTCGCAAAAAGCTGCACAGAGCACGAGTAGGATTATTCCTTAGTTCTTCTACATAGTTGTCAAACAGATGCATGTACCCTTGCTTGCGTTCAATTGTTAAATTTTCATTTAACTGTTCCAATGACAACATAAGCATGTAAACTTAATTCAGTTTTCCCCTACGACATTACGTCATCACTATGTTCCGCTGAATCAAAGCATGTCGCTTGTATAAATGTAGGCTGCACTTTTCATGACTCCAGTGGTATGTAGTCCTAAATTTACAATACAAGGTTACAGTGAAGTTAATCCCAAAGCTGCGTGAGGCTAAAGAAGTAATTTTCCCTCTCTTCAAGTGTCGTCCGGGGGTGCCTTGTTCCTGGGAGAAGTAGGGGGAGCTACTGGGGTCGGAGTACAAAGCCCTTTTCTTTCGAGCGCGCTGTCATTCTTGACTTGCTAGCGCCTTGTTCCTGCCGGGTCGGTCTACAGATGCTCAGGCTTTGTGCGCAAGAGGCATCCCCAGAGGGGGCGAAAAAAAAAAAAAGAGAGAGGGAAACCTGCGAGCAGCGGTTCGGAATATGCGCATGTTGGGAAGGGCACGTTTGTTTTCAAGGGAATCCCACTGTTGGGCGTAAACTTGTTGGGCGAGGGTCGGTGTTTTCGTTATTTTACTTTTGTTCTTTTTTGTAGAGTCTTGCTCTTCAGTGGGCGCACAGTAGGCGGTCAGTTGGCTGCTACTTTCAATATCTAGAGTACTGTTCGAATTTTGTTTGTAATGGCTGTCGCTGGTCTCACCTTCTTGCCCCAGGGCTTGCGCACGTGCTCCTTGCATGGTGTGCAGTGCGTGCTGGACGAGGTGGGTGCAGTGGCTTTACTGCGTGGCTGAGAACGATTCCGTCATATATATATAACGGAGCACCGACGGACTTTTCTTGAAGTTTGACGCTGGTCACCTTTCATGAGCTTCTGGTCGTGCGCGAGTCCGACACTGTCAAAGCTTGACTTCGGCTTTGCATATACAGTTAGAATGTTTAGTTCTCGTTTTCGATCCACGCGGTTCTATTTTGAATAATCATCTCATGTTATCAACATGTTGGCAGTGCTGTAAGGCCTGAGGTGCTGGTTACGTAGTGTTTTGTAAATGCTAGCACTAAGTCGAAATAAGTGCCAAGAGGGTGTGATTGAGAACGGGTAATAGGCTAGGCGGCAAGACTCATTGCTGCATCCATGTGCAGCGAGTGCAGCGACTGTCGTGCTATCTTTAATGACCGTCGCTGTGATTTCTAACTCGCAGATAATTTAAAACATGGAGCATGCGGACATTGTCCGCTTGATTGAGAGCGTAAGTGGGTGGAGAATTCTGACTGTGTGCCTTGGGCATGCTCCACCGCGAACCTGCGCTGCGTGAGTAAAAAGCACTTACACCTGCGAGGCGCTCATCATCAACATCAAGACGGTGTATTCTCAATATAATAGTATCTTGTTCTTGACCAGTGAGGTTCATGCAGTAAGGAAGTGTCCAATGGCCGTGCTACTTTTCTAGCAAGAAAGGGAAAAAATAGTGGCGAAAAAAGAAAGAAGCAAACTTTTCTAGTGCATTGTGGTGGGCAGTCGGGCCGCACAGAAGAGGCGAACTGAGGACTGCATGCCGGCCTATATTTGGTATCCAAATGGATGTTGGCTCTCCACATGGATTTGTTGGCGCGGCGCCCAGAGACATTTTCAGCGGGAAGCTTTGTTTCACTTTTTTTTTGTCATTATTACTAACAGCCTGCCCTGCGTGACTCGCTTAAACGGTGGTCCCAGCGCGTCATTTCTACAGTTGTCTTTCCTGACAATTACCACAATGAAAACCCACGCCATTTTCAAGCGTAAGCAACGTAAGCTGAAAACAAATGCCTTCATAATACAACTCATCAGAGTGCTATATGTTATTTACTGAGCTCTACCGATCTATACCATCTAGAAAGCATCACCAATGACTCATCACGGAGAAATGGACGCTTAATTGAAATGAATGCAAATATGTTCCACTGACTAAAAAAACGTAATCCAAGAAGCTCGGCATACTGTTTAAATTCCAATGTTTTGGAAAAATCTTCCGAATTTAAATGCCCTAGAGTGTATATTAGAGAGTACACTTCATAGAGAACTCATATAGAATATGCAACTAGCAAAGCACACATGGTATTGAATACCTTAATGAAAATTTCACACCGCCTTACATGTAAAATATCGGTTGCACCTCACACATATATTACATCGATTGTTGAATATGTCAGCGCCGTGTGGGATTCATGTATGGCTACATTATCAGATATCTTAGAACGCGTAAACCGCGTAACCGGCTTTGTTCTACAATTTTCAGTAAATCATTTCAGAAGTTAGGCTGGGAGTTTAATTCTTGGTAGATCTAGCAGCAGCCTACACAGCTTTATCAATCCCAGTTTTATTAAAACACAACAAATCCGCCTACTAATAGCAGTGCTATAAAATTCCCAGCCAAAAGATTCCATCACTGCTGAAACGTTGTGTTGAAAATTGTAGCCATTAACAACAACAAAAAAAAAACGGCTACATGGTTCTGTGTGCGTTCTAAGAGTCTGATAATGTTACCGTACGCGGATGTTACACTGTGCTGACACTAATAAGAATTGGCGTATTAAGTGGGAGGTACAGCAGCTCTTTTACATCTCAGGCTGTGTGAAATTTTTTGCCGAGAAATTCAATATCCTGTATGCTTTGCTAGTTAAATATTCGACATTAGTTCTTCATGAAATGTCATATTTCAGTATGCACGCCCATTAATTTAGATTCGGAAGCTTTTTCCAAAGGATTGGAATTTAAACCGTATGTTGAGCTTCTTGATATATGTTTTCTTGTCAGTTGAGTATATTTGCATAATTATTTCAATTGGACGTCCATTTCCCCGTAACGCGTCAATTGGTGGAAGCCGTCTAGATCGTTTACTGTATGCCGCAAATGTTTTATTCGTTGAGTGTCGGGCTGCACTTCGTGCAGTCTTGTGCGTACAAGCAAATTTTGCGTGAAACTTTATGAACAATAGTGTTGCTATGTATTAATAACAATAAAGATGCCAGAAAAGATCCCTGATGTAGACTGTATGTAGCATCTTTTAAGGCGTAATGAGATCTACTAGACCGGTAGAGCTCACTAAGTAATAACAGCACTCTGACGAGATGTATTATTGAGGTATTTGCGTTCAGATTACGGTGCTTACGCTTGAAAATGGCTGGTTTTTCGCCGTGGTAATTGCCAGGAAAGACAGCCCTGAAAAATTACACGCGATAACCATCGTATAAGGGAGTCTGGCAGGGCAGGTTGTAACGAATAATGAACAGAATGGAAGAAAGCTTCCCGCTGAAGCGGTCCCTGGGCGCCACACCGAAAAATCCACGTAGACGGCCAACATCCACTTGGCGGCCAAAAATAGGCCGGCAGTCCTCGGTTTGCCTTTCCTGTGCCTGCCGAGCTCACAGCACCGCACTAGAAAGCTTTACTTTTTTATTTTTCACTGTTATTTTTTCCGTTTGATTCTCGGAAAGCAGCATGGACATCCGACACTTTGCGACTACATGAATCTCGTTGGTCAGGAACAAGACCCCTTTAGATTGGGAATGCACCGGCTTGATGGCAATGATGAGCGCGCACGCAGGTGTTGATAGGCATTGCGCACGCGCAATGCCTATCAACTGAATTTTATCGAAAAAAAAACGCATTTTATTGGGAAACATTTTGTACCTCTTTCTCTTAAACCCTCAAAGGAAAAAGAAAAGGTGAGGCTTCTGGCGCAGGATTTGAACCTTGGACGCCTTTCCGCTGGATAGAAAAAGCTGAGCGGCTCGAGGTTGATGTATTATTTACCATCAGATTTCACAAGCAATGGATGCCATTTCGTACAATACTATCAGAAAAAGAAACTTGGCAGCATGAAATTTTCTTGTATTTGTAGCAATATCTTAACAAGTTACTAGTTCAAGACCCATTCAGAATAAAATTTCAGAGACAGTGACGCAGTTTTTTGCAGGCGAAAGCCAAATCGGGTAAAGCGCATTTAGTATCGATGTGGTTGATCTCTATTGCTCGCTTCCGCAGGCCGCTTTGCTTATATCTATCAAAGAGTACATCATCAATGAATGCGTGTTTAGAAGCCAGTGTGGCATATCAGTTGAGCCCTTTCTTGAGCTACTGGGCTTCTACCTGAAATCAATCTTTGTGTCTTGACGTGGTGGCACGTTTGTACAGAAAGCTGGGGTTTGTATCAGGTCCTGTGTGGCGCCCTGCTTGAGCGACATTTTTCTAGGAAACGTTGGCCTTTGTACAAGCCCAACTCAGAGGTAACTGCGCGCGTGTTCCGTTCTGTGGACGATTACCTTCTCATTGTCGAAGAAAGTGTGGGACTTCGTATTCAGGATGATGTACGAAAAGCTTTTGAGGATTGCGCAATGGGTCTTACCTTTACGTTGGAACAGCCGCAGGGCAATGAATTTCGCGTTCTGGACTTGTGGTAGAGGTTTCTGAGGGACCACGTGTGTTGGAATTATGACACCCGGAGGCTTATGACACCCTTGACACCCTTGACACAGGTCTGCTTACCCAAAAAGTAAAAATAGGTATTGTGGCCTGATGCTTACAATCGGCCGTTTCGAAGTCTTACTTCCACACCATCAAAAGCAGCTTTCATAAACAGGTGGCAAGATTGATAAGCGCTGGCTTTCCGCTTTCTGTCTTGGTGTCAGTAAGCGAACGTTTGCTCAAGCGTTCTAGGCAAGATCAGGTAGGCTCTGCTGACCCTCAACCAAAAGAGAAGCAAAATTATGCAGTGGTGCTATACGTCCTCAGCATCGTTTGAAGAAGGGGGGACTGAGAAACTGGATACAAGGGGTACAAGCTGTGTCTACAGTTCCAAAGAAGCTTGGCCACATCTGCGCATGGGCTCATTAAAGGGCTGAGTCACACGTACGCCAAGGGAGGCTGTGGCATTCGGCACAAGTTCAAGTACGTCGAATGTGCTATAGGCGTTGTTTACAGCACTCCCGCTGAAGTGCGAAAGAGCACACATAGTTCAAAAGGGCCTTAATAAGAGATTACGGGAGCATTATCGTTCCCTCTCATGTCGGCCCTTTAGAAACCTCGCCGAACATTGCAATTTATGCCAAGGGTGTTCGCCTTTTCATGATAGGACAGTAGTGCTATTCAGGCATAGAGATAAAATAACCCGAGAGCTGGCAGAGGCGTACCAAATACAAAAAGCGAGGGACTCGCGCGTTAGCAGCACCACATTGACTTTGCATGAAAAAGGAATTCATGTTTACTGACCGCTTCTGTTGATAGTTCATTGACCAGAGGCATGCGTTGTTTAAGCGCGTGACTTGTAGCACAGTGACACTTTTAAAAAGCGATGCGTTTTTTTTTTTTTTTTTTTTTTCAATAAAATTCGGTTGATAGACTCTTGTGTTCTTTTCTTGACCGTCGTCTTTTTGCGCTGTTCCTATAGTATGAATTCTTACCAACTAGCCCAATTAGCTCTCCTAGCTGAATAAAGGCAAGTCGTGGCCTGACTTTGCACAAGCGCACCATGCAAGAGGTTCAGGGACTATGCAAATATTTCAGTTCTTTTGTAGAGAGGGCAAAAGATGGCCTCCAAACACCGGAATCAGCTAGTCTGTCATAATGATTTCGCCCGGTCGTTTGTACCATGGTTTTCACGACGGTGGTGCACTCCTGCATGGTATATAGGTGAACACTTCGATTTTGAACTTAGGTCAGCACTTGCAATTGCCTCCTACGTTATTCCCCTTTCACGCCCTATCTGTGTAAGGTGCTACATTATTGGGAACACTTAAGCTCATCCCTCAAGTGTGTGACGCGAGAGCGTAAGGTATACCAGCCCATATATAAGTCACGCTTTAACCAAGCCGTATGGACGTGCCTTCGTGTCGTAGGGGTAACGAGAATGCGAACGGTTCTGGCAGGCTGATTCTGATATCACACTCCCATATGAAAGGAGCGACCCGAGTTGGCAGCTCCTGCCCGTGGCATAGGAGTAACGTGAATTCAAATGTTATGGCAGGCTGATTTTTTTATAAGCAGACTGTAGATACGCCTCTTCACGGCGTAGCTGCGGCCACCCGAGGTCTCGCTTTGGCTGTAGTATTACTTTCGCAATAAAAGCAGGTCATTCAGCTATAGGATGACTGAAACAAGCACCTGCAGTGGGAATGCAACGTAGATGAGCTCCTCAGGCTTGCCGCGAGGAGCACAAGCGCGACTGCACATGCGAGCATCTGCCCGAGCCTAGTGGGAGTGAGCGTTGGGTTCTTCAATTATTTCGAAAACAATACTCCGACAGCCAGTGTCCCCAATATTGTAGCCCCTTACACTGACAGAGCGTGATAGGCGAATAATGTAGCTGGCAAAATAAGCCTCCGCCATTGCTTTCGCAACTCAACTAGGCTTAACTAGAGCTAAACCACAACTAATTGTTTTTATTGGAGCTTCCTATCAGGGCGTACCGCATATACGTATAGTGTCCGCTAGCTAGGAGAAAGAATACAGCGGGAATTGTCAATTACGCTGCTTTTCGGTATAAACCAATCTATCCAGTAAATGCGAAGAAAGCGATCAGCTGGTGCTACTGACGTAAAGAAACCATTGTGACTAGAAAGCAAGACAGCAAAGCCGAGATCAAAACAAACGACATAACAGAAGTGGTTCTGTTAGCCAATGTTACTCTTTGACAACCAAGCAAAAAATTAGGAATGATATTTCTGCTGGTGATGTTTTATAGTTCTGGCTGCTACTAGCACCTTGCTGGTAGGCTGGCTACATTCACGATATCGTGATTTTTTTTTTTTTTTACTTGAGCTTTTGTAGTGTTACCAGACATATAACTTTTTCCGGAGTTGGGAATCGCTCGTTGCGGTGCCAAGTCACATCGCGATGGCACTTTGCAAACATTGCAAACGTAGTTCGGAAATAATATAAGAAAGTTGCGAAGTGTGTTCAGTGTGCGGTGGTCCATCAAGAAAATGCAACATGTAAATCAAAGCGATAATAAGGCTTATGCTAAGGGATATACATTTCATTTTTGCGCATTTTAGTCGTAGGATGCCTAGGTCGAAATAAGGTCTGGTTAGAAAATGGGATTATATACCTCTGATTATGGAGATAAAAGCTGCTCCCCAGTGGTACAAAAGGGTCTAACTCTAGTTGTAAGATTTGCAAAACGAGTCTCCACGAGGTTGAGAAGTGAAGCACCCCGGGAAAGAAGGGCGCAGTGACACACAGTGTGCCATGTCTCTCCACGCAGGACCGTATATTTTCGTTGTGTAATACCAACTATAGCCCAAACCGCCGCCTTAGTAAGCTCAGATTTACACCCGGGATCAGAAGCCAAATTAAAGTTTATTAAAATATTTACGCAGTCCATGATGCTGAAAGCAGGGATACCAAGTGTTTGGAGAAGCATCTTTGGGTGAAGGCAATGAGGGCCTCTAACGGACCAATCTCAAAAATCTTTCAGGCCAGCTGCAGGTTGCCGCCAATATTCTATAATTGTTTTCGCCTGCCTTTGCTTCGACTGAGTGAATAAGCTGTTTTATGGACGTAATGCTAGTACTAATTTCGTGTCCGGAACTTAACTTATCTCATATAAACCAGCCATAAAGGATAGCTGCGCTCATCACGAATTTTGTGACGGGAGTGAGACACTCCGGTACAAGTTGAGGAAACAACGTTTTGTTAGAAGACGTCTCTCGCTTCGTGCACGCCGAGCGTTCGTGAAATGAGCGGCCAGCAGTGACAAAAAAAAAAAAAAAAAAAGACGTTTTTGGAGAACTTTGGCTTTAGCGGACTGTGCTAGAAAAGCGATCTTCAAGTTTAAGTACTCAGGTCGCGGAATTGCCTACAGATAGAGTAAAGATAATCCCCCCATAGAAACCACCACCACTGCTCTCGCAAAAAGCTGCACAGAGCACGAGTAGGAGTATTCCTTGGTTCTTTTACATAGTTGTCAAACAAATGCATGTACTCTTGCTTGCGTTCAATTGTTCAATTTTAATTTAACGGTTCCAACGGCAACATAAGCATGTAAACTTAATTCAGTATTCCCCTACGACATTACGTCATATTCTGTTCCGCTGAAACAAAGCATGTCGCTTTTATAAAATATAGGCTGCACTTTTAACGACTCCAGTGGTGTGTAGTCCTAAATTTACAATACAAGGTTACCGTGAAGTTAGCCCCAAAGCTGCCCGGGCCTAGAAGTAATTTTCCCTCCCTTCAAGCGTCGTTCACGGGTTCCTTGTTTCTGGGAAAAGTAGGGGGAGCTAGTGGGGTCGGAGTACAAAGCCCTTTTCTTCCGAGCGCGCAGTCTTTCTTCCCTTACTCTGGGCTTGCGAGCGCCCTGTTCCTGCCGGGTAGCTCTGCAGATATTCAGGTTTTGTGTGCGAGAGGCATCGCCCAGAGGGTGCGAAAAAAAAAATACAGAGAGGGAAACTTTCGATCAGCGTTTCGGAATATGCGCTCGCTGGCAAGGGCAAGTTTGTTTTCAAGCGGATCCTACTATTGAGCGTAAGCCTGGTGGGGCGAGGGTTGGTGTTTTCGTTATTTTACTTTTGTTCTTTTTTGTAGAGTCTTGCTCTTCAATGGGTGCACAATAGGCGGTCAGTTGGCTGCCACTTGAAATATGCAGAGTACTGTTCAAATTTTGTTTGTGATGGCTGTCGCTGGCCTCACTTTCTTGCCCCAGGGCTTGCGCACGTGCTCCGTGTATGGTGTGTAGTGCGTGCTGGACGAGGCTGTACTTCCTGGCCGAAAACGATTTCGTCATATATCGTAGCCCCGTCGGACTTTTCCTGAAGATTGACGCTGGTCACCTGTCATAAGCTTCTGGTCGTGCGCGAGTCCGACACTGTCAAAGCTTGACTTCGGCTTTGCAAGTAGGGTTAGAATGTTTAGGTCTCGTTTTCGATCTACGGGGTTCTCTTTTGAATAATCCTCTCATGTCATCAACATGTTGGCAGTGTTGTACGCTCTGAGGTGCTGGTTACGTAGTGTTTTGTAAATGTTAGCCCTAAGTCGAAATAAGTGTCAAGAGGATGTGATTGAGAACGGGTAATAGGCAAGGCTGCATAGCTGATTGTTGCATGCAGTACAGCGAGTGTTGTGCTATCTTTAATGACCGCCGCTGCGCTTTCTAACTCGCAGAGAATTTAAAAGGTGGAACATGCGGACATTGTCCCGCTTGATTGAGAGCGTAAGCGCGTGGAGAATTCTGACTGTGTACCTTGAGAATGCTCCACCTCAAACCTGCGCTGCGTCTGAGCATTACTCACCGCACTGCACTTGAAATTTTTACTTTTTCATTTTTCACTATTATTTTTTCCTTTCGGTTCTCAGAAAGCAGTATGGTGATGCGCCACTTTTCGACCGCATGAATCTCGTTGGCCAACTACAAGACCCCTTTAGATTGGGAATACACCGGCCTGATGCAAATCATGAGCGCGCACGCAGGTGTAAGTGCTTTTTACCCACACCGCGAGAGTTGAGAGCGGAGAGCAAGCTCAAGACACACATTCAGAATTCATCACGCACTTAAGCTATCAATCAAGCGGAGTATGATCTCATATGTTCGACTTCATAAATTCTAAGTGTGTTAAAAAGCACAACAAGAGTCGTTAAAGACAGCACAACACTCACTGCACTAGTGCAGCAATGAGCCTTGCCGCATTGCCTATATTCCCATTCTCAATGACACCCGTTTGACAGTTAGTTCGACTAACATTCACAAAACACTACGCAACCATCACTTCAAGCTGTACAACTTTGCCTACATAATGGCAACATGACAGTAATTACCCAAAATAGGACCCTGTGCATCGAAAACGAGAACTCAACATTCCAACTCCTGCATGAAAAGTCGAATTCAAGCTTGTATACTGTCGGACACGCGGAAAACAAGAAGCTCATGAATGGTGACCAATGTCAGAGCTCAAGAAAAGTCCGTCGCGGCTACGATATATATCTGACGGAATCGTTCTCGGCCACGCAGTACAGTCATTGCACCAACCTAATCCAGAACGCAATACATACCCTGAGACCTGAGACAAACAGGCGCAAAACCTGAGACAAACAGGCACTGAGACCAGCGACAGCCATATCAAACAATATTAGAACAAAATTCTAAATATTGAAAATAGCAGTCAACTCACCGCCAACTGTGAACCCGCTGAAGTGTGAGACTCCAGTTTACAAAAAAGGACAAAAGTAAAACTACGAAAACACTAACCCTCATCCCACCAGGCTTACGCCCAACAGTTAGGATCTGCGAGAAAACGAACTAGCACTTGCAAGCGAGCGTACATTCCGAAACGCTGCTCGCAGGTTTCCGTCTATATATATATTTTTCTTTACGCCCCCTTTGTTGGATGCTTTTCGCGCTCAAGGCCGGAACATCTGCAGACCGACTCGGCAGGAATGAGGTGCTCGCTAACACACAGAAAGGGAAGAAAGTCGGCGCGTTCGGAAGGAAAGGCATTTGTGCTCCTACCCCAGTAGCTTCCCCTACTTTTCCCACAACCTAGGGACCCGCGGACGATGCTTGGCGACACAGTGCGAAAATTACTTCTAGCACAACGCAACATTGCGGTTAACTTCAGAAAAAACTTTGTATTGTAAATATAAGACTACACACCACTGGAGTCATGAAAAGTTGAGCTTATATTTTAAACAAACGACTTTTGTTTCAACTTAACAGAGTAATGACGTAATGTCTGTCGTACGCGAATATTGAATTAAGTTCACATGTTTATTTTGTCGTTAGAGCAGTTAAATTATAATTGAACAACCGAACTCAAGCAATGATACATGCATCTTTTTGACAACTACGTAAAAAGACAATGGAATAATCCTGCTCGTGCTTTGTGCAGCTTTTTTGCAAGAGGAGTTGGGGCAGTGCTGTCTATGGGGGGATTATCCTTGCTCTGGTCTGTCGGAAATTCCGCGACCTGAGTACTTAAATTTGAAGATCGTGTTTCTACCACAGTCCGCTAAAGTCAAAGTTCGCGAAAAACTTCGAGAGATTTTTTTTTTTTTTTTTTTTTTTGTCGCTGCTGGCCGCTCATTTCACGAACGCTCAGCGCGCACGAAGCGAGAGACGCCGTCTAACAAAACGTTGCTTCCTCAGCTTGCACCGCAGTGTCTCACTCCCATCACAAAATTCGTGAAGAGCGCAGCTATCCGTAATGGTTGGTTCATATCAGATAAGTTCCGGACACGAAGCTCGCCCTAGCATTACATCGATAAAGCAGCTGGTTCACTCAGCCGCAGCAAAGACAGGCGAAAGCAATTATGGAATCTTAGCGGCAACCTGCAGTTCCCCTGAATGATTTTTGAGATTTGTTCGTTAGACGCCCTCATTGCCTTCACCCAAAGATGCTTCTCCAAACACCCGGTATCCCTGCTTTCAGCATCATTGTCTGCGTAAATATTTTTATAAACTTTAATTTGGCTTCTGATCATGGGTGTAAACCTGACCTTACTAAGGTGGTGCTTTGGGCTAGTTGGTATCACACAACGAAAATATAAAGCCCTGCGGGGAGAGACATGGAACACTGTGTGTCACTGCGCCCTTCTTTCCCGGGGTGCATCACTTCTCAACCTCCTGGAGATTCCCTTTGCAAATATTACAACTACAGTTGAACCCTTTTATAAGGTACGTGCTCTTCGGGGGGGGGGGGGGGGGGGGGGAGTTTTTATCTCCACTATCCGAGGTCCCTCAGGGTATATAATCCCATTTTCTAAGCAGACCTTCTTTCGACCTACTATGAGTAAAATGCGCAAAAAGGAAATGCATATGCTTTGGCATAAGTGTTATTATCGTTTTTATTTACATACTGCAATTTCTTAATGGACCGCCACACACTGAACACAATTCGCAACTTTCTTATATTATTTGCGAACTGTGTTTGAAACGATTGCAAAGTGCCATAGCGATGTGACGTGGCATCGCAACTAGCGATTCCCAACTCCGGAAAAAGTTATGTGTCTGGTAACACTACACGAACTCAAGTAAAAAAAAAAAAAAGAACGCAATGAAATTGTGATTATAGCCAGCTTACCACTAAGGTGCTAGAAGCAGCCAGAACTATGAAACATCACCTGCAGAAATATCACTCGGAAGTTTTTGCTTGTTTGTCAAAAGGTAGCATCGGCTGTGAGTAACAAACCTGTGAATGTCGTGACGAAAGATTAAAAAAAAAATGCCAACAGGACATTCCTGAGTGGAGTTGATATCACGGTTGAATAGCAACCAGAGCAGTTTATTTGTCTTAGCTAGAGCAGAACCACTTCTGTTATGAGGTTTTTTTTTTTTTTGGCCTTGGCTTGGCTGTCTTGCTTTCTAGTCACAATGGTTTGTTTACGTCAGCAGCACAAGCTGATCGCTTTCTTCGCATTTACCGGATAGGTTGTTCATATTGGAAAGGTAAAGCTCAAAAAGACACAAGACGAACTGTCGCAACTGTGAAAAAGATGAAAAGAGAAAAAAAAAAAAAAAAACTACCGCCCTTTATTGGCGAAGACTAAGATTTTATTTCGGCACCGGTATAGAACAGAGAGCTGATGGAGGCCTACTTGATCCGAAAAAGACAGTCGCAATGTTTAAGCCAGCCTTCGGTTATGTTAGCAGATAAGGAGGTGTCGTTCCTGGATAATTCATAATCTTGTCCTTATTGTTTTCACGGGAGAAGGGAGGAAAGCATTTTTTTTTTTAAATATACCATCCGGTGGTTGCGCCTTATGATATGTTTTGCCCCCTTGCAATGTGTTTCGCGCAAACGCTATAGGCTTCCTGTTATCGCTTGAAAGACTTGTATGAAAATGTGTTTCTTCCCAATAAAATTTAGTTGCGAGTCAGCGCACGTCTATCCGCCTTCTTCATTTTGCCTTGTGTCTTTTTGCGCTGTACCTTTCCAATATGAACCTAATACCAACTTGCCCGATTTTATATCCTTTTTCGAATAGATTGTTGTTTATACTGAATTTCAACGTAATTGACAATTCCCGCTGTATTCTTCTAACTAGCGGACACAACATCTACGGTATGCCCTGATAGGAAGTTCCAATAATTGGAGAACCCAACGCGCACTCCCTGTATAGGCTCCGATATGAAGTCGCGCTTGTGTTCCTCGCGGCAAACCTGAGGACCTCATCTACGTTGCATTCCCCCTGCAGGTGCTCCTTTTAGTCATTTGATAGCTGACTGACTTGCTTTTTTCTTACTGAAGTTATGATTAATCATGATGACGCAAGCGTGTCTCTCTTTTTTGTTTTCACTATAGCTGTGCTTTGCGCACGTGCTCCGTGCATGGTGTGTATGGTGTGTAATAAAATCAGTTGTTAGCTGGCGCTCTGTGGTGTGCTTTCTACGTCTTGTATGCCGCGCGGAAGCCTTTCTTGAAGTATAGAACTAAAGCTTATCAGAATTCATTCTTTCTACATGTCATATCTCTGTGGAACAAACTGCCTAAAGATGCGACTGACTGCACATCTCTGGAAACGTATCGCGAATTTATTCATGAATTGATTTTATACAAAAATTACGTAACACTATGTGCGCGAGTGTGTTTTTCTTATGTCTATGGCTATGGCTGTTTCATGTGTTTGAATAGCCCCATCATCTAGCTAAGACATTCGTAGTGCTTGATATTATTCTTCTTAGCGCTGGCAATAATTCCCTCGAGAGATGTACGAATCGTTCAGCACTGATTAAAAAGTAAATACGCACTCACGGCTATTTCTCACATTGAAACGTTCCTCGACGTTTAGTGCCCGTCTAGTACATAATCATGACGTCAGTCCAGGCCAGTCAGGGATTACGCGCGAGCCAGCTCGGACCTGGCCTAGGCCCGCAAAAAAAAAAAAAAAAAAAAAAAATGCGCCACCTGGTCCGGTCCGGCTTGTCCGGCTTGCGTGCCTGGCCGGGCTCCAGCTTCTGGATAAGCCCGATCCCGTGCAGTGCTCTAAACCAGCCTTCCGCGTGGAACAGTGATGCAAACACAGAGTGCAGGTGTCAGTCTTTGCCTTTTCTTGTTTTTTACATGTAGGTTTAAATAGTGTAATTCATGTATATAGTTCGGCTCTGCCTTTTCTCCCGCAATCATGCTACTAAATTCTTCAGTCCCTTTTGTTTTCCATCAGCTCCAGCTCAGGTGCTTACGGAGTAAAACAGCAGCGGCTGAGGCCGGCAAACACATTTTTTGTTTCATGTTTATCCTTATGTGTAATAGCTACTTCAGAATCCTCAGCGGCTCCCTTAGGGGCTTTCAGTGCGTTGAGTCAGTTGCAGGCTCGACTGCCAGTCACCAATTAGGCTCGTGTTCTAAGCAACGCTTTCCTGGAACGTTTTCATTTAAAATGTGCACCCGGCCGCTCCCCTCAGGGTTGTCGCGACTGCAGCTGAACGAACAGATTCTCCCATTGTTCGGCACACGATGCAGGCCTGCCCCTCTCTCCAAACGGTCGCACCCTCTTTCTGCCTGACTTTTCTTTGCTCTTGTGGGACTGCTGTCGATGAATGTGAAGATGGGGAGAGAAAGAATGAAATAGGGAGACTTCGCCGTTTGTATCTTGTTCCCGTTCGCTCCGTGCAGGGCCTCACTTTCACCGCTGACGCCTTCCCTCTGAATGCCTGTGCCCCTGTATGGTAAAAGACGAGAGCATTCGCTGTCCAGACGACCTAGCGGCAGTACAACTGACATCTCTTGATTTAAAGCCCAGTGTGTTCCTCCCCTGACGAGTCTGAAACATCGAAAGCATTGGTGAAGTAACGAGTGTGGGTGCCGAAAAGTCTGCGCTTGACTCGAAGCTACAGAACTGGTACGCGAGCTTCCTCCTTGCTGCTACCGAGAATTCAAGCACTCGACCAGCTGCAGAAAGAGGTCGCGTCTATTTCCTTAACTTCACGAAGGCTTTCTTTTAAAACAGAGATGTCTGTCTTCACAAAGTGGCCTCTGCGGCTAGGGGAATCGCTTTCTTTGTGGAAGCGTATTCGCACATTCTGAGAATCGCTGCCGAACACGTGGTAAACGGCCATATAGCGGGTCAAGAGGAGGGCTATGGGCGTGGCTTATTCGTGGAGGCTTACCGATCAACAGAGCGCAGCTACGCCATCACAGGCAGCAGACATCGCCATTCGTTTTGTCAGTTCTATGTGACTGACATGGCTGCCTGACTTGGCCTTCCCGATGACATATTGATGTATGACACCAAGAGTCAGGACAGACGCGCGAAGAGAACGAAGGGTGCAGAATTAGCGTGCTTTAAGCAGGCGCGATTTACTGCCCCTTTTTATGGGTGGAGAGGGGCACTTCGTGTACACACACAGAGAAACGGAATGGGACATGAGGCTGAATCGTGCTTTTGGGAGTAGCGAACCTGCAGTGTGTATATTTAGATCCTCTAAAGAAGCATTCTAAGCTACACACGCCTGCCCTCCTTGCTCATAGCGTAGCACAGGCGGCGCACTAAATTTGAGACCAAGGAGAAAACTCTCTCTCGTATGTACAGTGGATAAATAAACATATACATATATCAGGTTCCACGACCACGTGACACGGACACGTACGCGCGCGCGCGCGCAAGTGACAGACATGTGTCATTTTGGACATGCGAGGCTGAAATCTATATATCTAAACTAGACTGTGGCGAGGGAAAGTGAACCAATCGGGTACAGCGACACAAATTTAAGACAGACCTGAAGATAACAGAAAGCAATTTTGCTGATTGGGCAAAAAAGGCGCCAAAACTACGCGCGTGCTTATTTAAGCAGGCCCGATTTCTTTGCCCACTTATTCCTGCACGTGATCGTCCGCCGTTTCGTGCCGTTGTTCGTGCGCCAGCTGGAAGCTCGAGCCACAACATTCGGCACCTTTCAGCGATACTGCTGCATTGTCTTTCGTAAGCTGCATCTCCCTGACCAGTTTTCGAAGTCCATCCGATGCCAAGTTTCGATGCACCATCCGGTTGAGAGAGTCATCGCCAAGACGGTAAGTTACAATCTGTCATCTGCCTTTTTTTTTTATATGCTTCGCAATATGTTTGCACCTATAGGCTTGTTCAGATAAGATGGGTGTGATTGCATGCCCACTTTCAGCTTTCAATTATTTTTTTTTATGAAAATGTCTAAGTATCAGCACAGCGAAATGTAACTTAGTTTTGTGAGGCTGGAGCATTTCTTGGAAAAAAAATGCATTGTGAATTAGTGCAACTTGAAAACTGTGTTTTTGTTATTTTCGATGCTCGAAGCTTGCATAAGTTAAAATGATCGTCCTGACTGCTAACCGCGTGGGTGTAGGTTTATTCTGGAAACAGAGACGATAAGCCACGCGATGAGGAGATGACAGTGGTTCAGATCGTATTGCATATTTGTGAAAAGTAAAATGACTGTATAATTTGCGTCTTAGTCGTTAGTGAAACGCCTATGACACCCATTGAGTACTAAACCTCCCGACTGTAAGGACAATAGCTGCCTTTTTATTTAACCTATTTTGATGTTAAGCGCAGCCGCAATGTCTTTACTGTAAGAGGGAGGAGGAAATCATGCCATTGGTGCGTTGTTTTTCCTTCCGCTTTGCATTTAATGTGATTTATTCCGATAATCACCATAAGCCTAATTCCTGTCAAATGTCAACAGTATAAAAATAAAAAAAAGAAAGAAACCCGACGTTTGCCTTGCACTCGTAGACTGATATATGTGTGTATGTGTGTGTCCCAACTAACTTGAACCAAGGGTTAAAAAATAAGATATTTAAGGTACGCCAGGAAAACCAGTTGCATACAATACAATTTCCAGTCGCCTTGCGCACCACAGGCAATTTTTGTTGTGAAATTGCTTAATTAGCTAATTATGTTCTTTTTTCTAATTTAATATATATTAAATTAGAAAAATGTAAATGGGAAAGTTGAAAATCGCCTTCAGAAACCCCCATTCCAGTAACTGCGAAAACGAAAGCATCCCAAATATCTTTTTTTTTCCGGGCTCAGAAGAAAGCCCGCGAAATACAAATAAAACCACGTGACTAGCCCATTCGTGGGCCACGATGTGTCCTTGCAGTGCTTCTTAATGCATGCGCAATTGTCTGCTCTTTGATTTCAACCTGTGTGTAATCGTGTACAGTGTCGAATGTGATATCCGACGCCTTGAAATTAAGGTCCTGTACAGTACGGCCTTCACAGCAGCACATTTTTGTTTTATGAGTAATACGCAGATTTGCCCCGCAAGAAGTTGTATAATTAATCTCACTTGCGCATGTGTATCCTAGAACCATAATAAATATAAAACAACCAAAATGGTGAGAATCGGTTTCAGTTTTCCCCTTTTGGTTTTACCACCTCCCTTAATCTTTCAGATAAATTATATCCTTTCCTATAGTCTCGAGAAAACATCTCCGTTTCTCTTTCATGTAGGGCAAAGGCTACCTGGTGCAATGGAAAGGTTTCTCCAAGTGGCATTGTACCCTGGAGTCTAAAAAAAAATCTCAACGAGGCCTGCCTCCGCGAGTTCACATCCCCAAGAAAGCCATCGAACAGACGCCTGCAGTCTGCGTCTGAAGATTTTCTTTACGAAATCCAGAAAAAGCTCTCAAACTGCCGACGATCAAGCGGGCTACTCAAGGTGAACTTTGAACAAGACATTTTTCGCTGGGTTTTTCACGGCAAAGGCCAGCCATTGGAAAAAAGTTGGCTACTTTGTGAGGAAGAAGACTTTTCGAGGCTTCAACTTCCGTCTGCGTGGTCTGTGCGGGAAAGAAAACTTGGAAACGCGGTAGCCATTGAGTTTCCAGTCAGAATTAAGGCTGTGGTAACGCGTCAAAAATCTTGCAAGAGGTTTCCAAGTGGATTTCCTCGTGAAACCTTGCAGGTGTTTTTTGTGACAAAGGTGATTGCTGGCCTATGGTAATGACATTATAAATTTTTATTCTAATAGAGCTGTACTTTTCTTCGATTTGTTTTGCTTTCTTGATGTTCTGGCTTGTAATGCAAAGCGTGTGATTGTATGAGAGCTACTGTGTAGGCCATTGTGTTAATTTCTTGTTCATGAAATTTCCTACTTTTCATTCGTTTCGTTGTAACAGTTCTGCGACATGGCTAAGCAAGGTAAAGATAGTAACCTGTCTGCAATCTTCAAAAGTAACAGTGTCACTTTCACGCTTAGCAATGCGACAGCTATAAAGATAAGACACGAAAAGGGCCTTCTTCAAAAAACGTACTTTGAAACTGTGCAATCATTTTTGCCAGCGAATGTTAGGCTTGCCATTGCAGGCAAATATTTTGAGGACCGATTTGCGTCACTGTGGAATGGTGCCGATAGGCGCTACAGAGGTTTGACAGGCCGTGCAAAAGCGTCCTTTCTAAACAAGAAGAGGCTTATAAAGATCGACTTCGAGTCTCAATGCAGCCCACCTAAAACGAGGACAGGAGAATCCATAGAGGATATCATAATTGCGGCTCTACAAAAAGAGCTCGACAAAGTGGAAATGGTTTCGGAAAAGACCATAAATGAGCTCAAGGACACCATCTCCGCCTATGAGGCTAAGTGTCTTGACCTTGAGCAGCAAAAGGAAAAATTGAAATCGCGACAGAGTGCAGGGCTACTCAACAAAGGTATAAAGGTCGGCGAGGGGTGCAAAGAAACCGATAAAAGAAAGCTTAATGCTGCTGGTTACTTCATCACGCAAGCACTTGAAGATGTACTGGAGAGTTACGGCCTAGATGTATGCCAGCTTCTGGTTACTGATCTAAAGGGCCTGCTACATAAAATAGTATTCAAGGAAGACAGAGAAATTAGTTCTAATTATAATGTCAAAAAAGGTTTCTGCAGCAATCGTCAGGTTAACTACAATTCCCTTTGTTCCCCAGACAAAAACAAGTTGCGAGAAGTTGCAGCCCTCTTAGACTCGCATTTTGTAAGCAATGTTTTCTGGGAGCACCTCACCGCGAGCGTTCCTAATCTGCCCTCCATAAGACTGATAAATTCTTACAGAGAGCACATCGACAGCAGGATAACAGTCTTAAAAACACCCGGGACCGTGCCTGGCGCACAGGTTTCATTTGAGGAAGACTTAGTGTTAGCTGTGGAAGAGCTAGCCAAAGATGTAGGCATGGATATGAAAGAGCTCTGCACCGAGCCTCTTCTGGTAAAGATAGAGGGTGATGGCTGCGTTGTGAGCAGAAGAACGACCTGGACAACATTATCATTCGTGATAATTTTCAAGCTTCGACAGCTACAAAGCCATAAGCTTCATCGTCTTCTTGGTGTGGCGGAGATCTCTGAGGGTTACTTTGAAATAAGAGAATGCTTTCGGGATTTGATAACAGAAATTAACATCGTCGCAGAAAGGGGTAGCATATCTGTGGGGGGCCACAAATTGGCAGTTCACGTCTGTCTAGGGCCAGACTTGAAATTTTTGCTTGTTGTCCAGGGTATGCAGTCTGCTGCATCACGCTATCCTTGTCCAATTTGTCGAGCGAACCCGCAGACAAGGTCCTCAGCTCTAGCAAGCAACAGAATTTTTAACGAGCTTCCTTTGATTCGTACTCTTGAAAATATGAAAGAGGATTGTTGCTCAGAAGCGAACGGAATGAAAAACGTGCCATTATTTTATTTAGACTCTGCATTAATCATTCCTGATGTTTTGCATATGAAGCTGAGAATAGTTAACCGCCTTGTAGATGGATTGCTTGCAGAAGCTGAAGACAGAGATGGCCGAGAAAAAGTCCGCAATCCGCGATGCATAACTGCACATGTTCAGGACATCGTTGACGCCATAAATAACTGTGGGGTTAAATTCAAAGTCTGGGAAGTTAGTGAAGGAGGCAAGGGAAAAACATTCACGTCCCTATCTGGGGGCGACTGTGAGCGCCTGCTGAAGGCATTGCCAGGAAAGCTGGCTGGCAAATTGTACCCTCAAACAGAGGAAAAATCTTTGCTCCTTTGGAAGCTTCTGCGCAAGATTTTGCACCACCTAGAAAATGATGTTGAAGGTCGCAGCATAGAAAGTGAAGCCTCGGAATTTTTCCACACATTCTTAGAATTAGGAGCTCACGGTTACAAAGGTTATGGTGGCGATTTACACCGTACATTCATATTCTCGCGCACCACGCTCCCTCAAAGCACGAAAAGTTTAAATGCCTCGGCTGGTTTTCAAGCCAAGGCTTAGAGAAAAAAAACGACGTGCTGAAGCATCTACATCACGGAAAGTCCAATAAATGGAATGCAGCCGCTGACGCCCTCAAGCTGGCGAAAAGGCTTGAAGTGAGTGAGAACCTCAGAGTAAGCCGTGCATATAAAAAGAAGGACCAGGAGTATTGGTTTGAAGGACTTATTGAAGAGACACGGGCGAAGAGGCCCCGCTCTGCGGAAGAAAGACCGAGAGGAGGAAATCCGCTACAAAATGTAGACGCTATGGATGCGGGAGAATTGCGCACGGAGCTTCGGGCTATGGGAGTGTCGACGAAAGTCAAATCAATTGAAAAATTGCGCCACCTTCTGAGGAAAGAAAGAGATAAGCAATGATTTGAGTCCCTGTAATAAGCAACAGCTACGTTTTGAGACAAGTGCCTTAAAGCTTTGCATGTGTTTTTTTTTTTCATGTTTCTATATGCGTAGTATTGTGTTACCCCTATGAGTTTGAAAATGTATCACTGTTTGATGATGAAGAGTGTTTGGGATCTCTCATGCAACATGCCTGTAAAGAAGTGTTCGATATATACTAAAGGTAGTGTGATTGTAATATGAGTATTTCCTTGCCATATACGCCGTGAGCAATTATATGTACAATATGAATGTTTTAAATGTGTATAGTAAGTATTGCAATCGTCACCTTTAAGATGATCTTGTCGCTTGATTTTGCGTAAGCGAATGCCCTTATCTCATCAAGCAGAGATAAAGGTTTATAGGGCAATCAGTGCTGATAAAAAATAACTGTGCGGAGTTTTGAGCATTACCATGCACATGACCTTTAAGTTTTCCGGCCTAGCAGGAAAATGTATTGTGCCAAAGTGAAGATAAACGTTCAGATGCTATAATTGAGTGCACAGTGCACAAAACCAGGATCGAGAAGAGTGACGACAGCAGTGCTTCAATCCGTGAGCATATTTATGTTCATTTGACTTCCATCTTGTCTGACTGATTTTCTTTGCCAGCTGACGAGAGGTTTGCCTTGTTCTTTATATATTTATTTTAAAGCGTTGCTTCTTTAATATGCCATGTCTGCTGCGAAATGTTTTAGTTATATTTATATTGCACTGCACTGTTCAGGTTGGATATTTAAGAGAAATACATTGTAATAAAAATGAATGATTCTGACTTCATATATTTGGTTTCCGAATGTTGCGTACGTATGGCAGTGTGTAATAAAATATTTTACGCTGGCACTATATTGTCCTCAATAAAACGCATTTCCTTTTTTTTTTTTTTTGGTTGGAGTTGATATAACCCTTCCCGTACCTGCTAGTAGCTAGCGTAAGAGGTGCAAGGAGCTTGACTGCGAAGGCATGAAAATAGGCCCATTCCACTGCTTCGAATCCCTGTTGGAAAGGTGAAGCAGAACAAAATATAGCCTTCACAGCTTTAAATGTTTTTTTTTATGTAGTTACTTTAAACATGTTTGTTTAATTTGCATGAAAAAGTTCAATAGTTTTGCGTCAAGAAGTTTAATTTTTACAAATTTGATTGCGCGATAAGGTTTCGTTCCGTTTACTGCATGATCACGGCCACGCTGGAAAAACTTTTCCGCCCAAAACAAGCCGGGCTTTCCGTAACGACTCGTTGCTGTTGTGGAAAATATCCTACTGCAGTTTTCCACACCTCACGCGCGTCGTACGAGCCTCTACTGTGCTTTACTAAAATAAAGTGGTAATAATAAATGCGATCTGGAGAGTGATTGCAGTTTCTTTCACTTTGTTTTCTTCTTGTTTTTTTTTATGTATGATAAGTAATCTGAGACTAAATGCATTATATTATCTGAAGTAATTGTGATTTAATGTCATCAATTTTCGAAGATTAATTTGTATTGTTTTATAATTAATTTGAAACGCAATTTTACCGTGTATGCATCAGCGGCATGTGCCAATATATGCAATTAGGTACCTCCTAATATTCGCTAGGTCACGCGTGGCGGGAGCTTTTATCGCCGTGGCATGTTCCGCATTATTATGGCTGGCACTGTACGTACAACGCTCCAGTGCAGCGCTGACGCGATCGTAGTTGCGCCAGCCTTTTTGCCGACTTGACTTCCTCGCTGCTCCGCTCGGACAGCGGAGACTGCTGCGGCGAGCAACCGCGCGACGATGGTGAGAAAGCGAGGGACTGGTGCCCGCGCGTGAGCTTCGTCTCCCCGCGCCCCATCCCCACCCCATGTGGTGGTGGCGGTCAGTGGTCTAGCTTCCAAAAAGGGGGCGCAAAAAAAAAATAAAATAACGGCGCAGTGCAGAGTCTCCTTCTATTCTCCCCACCCTCCCGTCCGCGGCACAACGTAAAAAGGGCCCACCGCTGAGCCCGGCAGCCCTGGCCGGTGATCGTGCCCTCCCTTAGGCGAGAGAGGGAAGGGCAGAAGAAAAGAGAAAGGAGGAGCTCACGGTGCTACGCCGCGTGGTGCCAGTTTGCCGAACTAACAACCTGTGTCCCGGAAAGCTGGGCATTTCACTGGAATGGTCAGACGACTTGCAGGCAGATTCCAAATAGCCCACTTTGCCTCACCGACGACACTTCCGTTTGCGAGTTTTCCATGTGGAGTCGTTCGCCAAGTGGGCAGGAGAACCGCAGCGATAGCACGAACGCTCCAGAAGTGCAGATGAAGATTTACATACGTGGCCACTGCATTTGATGCAAGGGACCTGAGGGCCCCGTTCTGATGTGCCCTAGTATCCCGCGCGCTGTACTGGAGCGACCTCTTCTGACAGCTCCTTTGCTTCACGGGAAGCTTGCTGGCACTGTCTAGCAAAAGCCAAGTCAAGAAGGAGATAGCGTTCACTGAAATGGTGACTAATGGTCTTCTTCACCAGCTAGTCCCTGATGATGTAGTCCGCGAAGCTCCCAAAACCGCAGTCGCCGACAAGGCTGCGAAGGGCAGCGATGTATCTCTCCGGCAGTTTGCACTCAGCGGTGAAAACTGTGGCGTGCGGCGATCACATTTACAGAAGATTTGTAGTGCATCGCCAGTACAAAGATAGCATCGTCACCGGAGTGTGCGGCAGCAGCGGTAGGCGCTGAAAGGGACGACGGCGACAATGTGTAGAAAAGTCGCTGGCAGGATAGCCCTCGCCGGTTAGCAGGAAGTGTGGAGGTATCTAGTGGAGGCACAAGACGCCAGCATGTAGTTGTGGAACGCCAGCTCCCATTAGTCCTACGGAAGGGCGGAGGCGGCTGAAGACCCGAAAAGCTCATGATGGACGGTCAGCAGTCCACGCCAAGGTCCTGGTTTAAGCTAATATCCTCGTCGCCAAGCGTCGCCAAAAGATGTAGTATCTTACACAAGACAGGAACGCTGCGTGCGTGCAACACTTCGTCTTTACCGCACAAATCACAACACAAAATAACTTATACTTACCAACAGCAATAATTAACACCACCGCAACAAAATTAAGGGTTTTAAAGCTATGAAAATGAGCAAATTTCACACATATGAAACGCCACTCAGCTAGGATGGCTAGCACGCTTTGCAGCGCGCCATTTTAAAAAGAAGCGCGCATCCACTGACGTCATCATGCACGGGTCACGTGAGTATGACGTACTTTCGTGCGTGGCTGCAGGTGAAACGTGTGTGGGATCGGCTGCTGCCACGGGCGTGACTCCAGCCTCGGCCTAATTGACACAGGCTGAACCGAAATGAAACAGCGCGGAGCTCTCATTCCGAAAATTTCAGTATTGTCCGTGGCCCTTGTAATTCAGAAAACAAAACTGGACGCCAGGCTGGAAAAAGCATGCAGAGCTAAAAAAAAGGCCTACATTTGAAAAAGATAAATAGAAAAGAAAAATATTTTTACATGTGATTCGAACTTTGCTCTTTTCGGCCAGCAACCACTACACCACGACAAGATAAGGTGGCAGTGGTAATATTTCTGCTCACGTAGTCGACATTGCTTTTTCGTAATTTGTGTATTTTTCTAGGGTGTAGAAATTGTGGTCGTAATCGAACGATCGCCCTTTACACACGCTGAATCGTTTTTCTGACTATCACTAAGGGTTACCCGTGTCCCGCATCTTTACAATGTATCGCTTTCTTGCAGACAAACCTCAGAATGTCACAATTTACTAGTGCTAATGTGTTTTGTCATAGTCTTCGAACGCATGCAATTTTTGCTACATATAGATATATGCGGTGCACCAACACTTGTAATACTGCTTGTTTTAGCTTCACCTGCTGCCAGCGAAGCCGCGACGTCAATGAATTTACTTCTGACCGAGTGTTTTGCATACGTAAACAGTCGAGGAAGCGACTCCCGATGTCCGGCTGACCTGTGCATATTTCTATGGTCAGCGATGTGTTTCATTTATTCTCGAGCATATTTTATCCTCGCTAACGAAACGCTACGTTCTTGCTTGCACTTTCGTGTTGAAGGAGGCAGATCTTCAGTCGCAGATATGAAGATGCACCGCAAGATCGTGCAAGCTGCAGCGACTGTTGCACACGCAAAAGCAAAACGCGATGAGTTTAGTGCTTGCTAGTGCACACATCCACGGCTTCATATCGTCTAGGTATTTGCGAAACAACGCTTACTCCACACATATAGAAAAGTTGTAACGTATAATATGTATGGTTTCATGCTTATTTAGCGCGAAGGCATGTTCCGACGTGGCCATGCTGGTTGAGCTTCACGATCCGCCCGAATTGTGTTGAGAAGCGGAAATACCCGGTCCCGTATCAGTTTCATTCATGACGGCATTGTCCGGACAAGACCTGTCCTGTATATGAGCTCAATACAGGACTGGTCCGCCCTGTTTCATATCCATAACGAACTGGGATGTCATGTATGAGATGCATACTAGAAATAGTCTGCCCTGTATTAACTATATACCGGACCAGACCGCCCGGATTGAGATTCATATTTGAATGACCTGTCCGGTATAAACCCGTTCAAGCTTCATACAGGACTGGTCACACCGGTATGAAATTTATACGGGATAATACAGGACCGGTTCAAACCCGTTTGTCGCGATACAAAATTTTTCACTAGGGGTGCCATACACCTTTGCAATAAACAAAGAATTTTCTTAAACAAAGCAACACTGCGGCTTTTGAAACACTGCCTGGCACAGCTTAAAACAATTCAACACCAATTGCTTCTCAGCAATTCAGATCGAAATCTTAGTACAAGAGCAGACATTCTACTTCACTATAATCACGCACAGGCACAAGAGAAAGCAATGACCTTCTACTTCGCTAAATATGGGGAATGTGTTAAAAATTTCTTCTCTAAGCTGTAATTACTGGCATCACACATAGCTTTAAGTATTTGAAGGAAACGATGTAACACAGATACACATATATAATAGTCTCGATATTTCTAGTCCGAGCGGTGTCAGATGAGATGACTCAAACATTGTACAAACATGGCCCTTCATTCCCGCAATGCAAATTATTAAAGAACAATGTGTCACAAATGTGCCTGCAGTATGCTGACTGTATTTAGCAAAGCAGGTAGACATATGCGGCTATGGCTATTATAACTGCTTCATACTGCACATCTAAGCAAAAGAGAAAAGAAAGTAAAAATCTGGTCAGAACCAAACTCTAATAGCAACTTCCAGTACAGCTTTTCGCCAGAGAATGCAAGCTGTGGACCTCTACTTGAACGCAAAACCATCAGTAGCAAATATCTATTTATTCTAATCGTCGTTATTCAAGACACTACAATAGTCAAGAAATGCGGTCCAAAAGCTGTGTTGCCATGTGACCACAAAAATAATGAAATACTGAATGGTTTAAACCACATCAGCTCACTTAGCACGTGCACAAGTACCTTGGTGAAAATAAAACACGTCGCTAAACGACATGTTCAAACATCGTTGCGCTTTTGAAGAAACTTTGACAGAAAACGACACGAGACACTGGATCGCAGATCGCACGATTCTTCGAAATCAAAAGTAAACGCCATAACAAAAGCGGCAAAATCAAAATGCAACTTCACACTCCATGCCCTAGCGAAAAAAACGTATGAGTCAATATAACCTCATACAGATTTCTCATACAAACCCCATACTAAACTCATACAAATCTCTTACAATCTCATATATTTCTCACTTTGAATGATATTTGATTGAGATTATATGAGATTTATACGAGTTTAGTATAAGCAATCTATATGATGCTATTGTGACTTAAAGAGTTTTTTCGCTAGGGTGCAACCGCAAAATATTATCCCTGTAATATGAAAAAGGCTCCAATTGTGAATAAAAACGCAAATCCTGAAGCCGGGAAAGTAACGTAAGTTGCTGATAGCGGCAAATAGTTTAAGCAGTTTGGCATAAACTTATTCAAGAAAACTTTGCGCAGAAATGCGACAGGACACAGTGGGAGACCAACGCACACACACACACAAGCGCTCAAGGAGGCTCTCCAGATCGGTGAGACGGAAGGTTGCGTGAGTAAGGTATCGGTGGCCCTTCCGAAGAAAGAAGTGACTTTCCTTCGAGCTTCATAACCGCCGCTCGTGTTGTTGGGTTCCGGGGATGGCTGATGAATTTCTGTGTGGCTTCGGTTTCCCCTGTCTCTGATGTAATCTTTGTATCACTAGGTTCACCTGCTCTGTACACGTGTCGCTCTGATAGCTGTACTCATGCATCGTGTTTGCTGCTCCTTAAAGCGGTGTATGCTTTTCTACAAATACAGTTGCAAGTTGCGCTTGTGTGTGTGTTGTCGCATTCTGCGCAAAGTTTTCTTGAATACGGCCCAGCAACCTGCACTACGTGGCATAAACTATTATGCGGCACCAACCAGGCCGGCTGATCTGCGACCTTCGAGGCCGAGAGCGCGAGCGCAGTGGTGTGCCGCGCTGACTCGCCGCCTAGAACAAAAGTGTCAAAACGAGGGCGACGAGGAGACGCTCCGAGTAAAAAGGACAACAATGTGGTAAGCGACCGGAAGCTTACAGAAGCAATGGCTAAAAAGAAACACAATCGCACCCTGAAGCTACGCATCTCCTCTCACATAGGAGCAATGGAGACGCACGCGGCACAGCTCAGTCACCAGCAATGGGGTCAAGTATGCAACGCCTTGCTGGAAGCTTAGGACTAAAGGACACGTGGTGATTTCTACGATGCCTCTATGAACCCGATCACGGCAAAAATGTACAACAGCGCAATACAACTCGTCTTATCCACGGCCTAGACATGGACAAAAATATTATCCAATCCCTAAAAAAGACATACCTCACAACCACACCGAAGACACCCTTACCGCACTACCTAGGAGTCCAAAATCCTGAGCTAGACGATGATATTAAAAAGTGTGAAGTAAGAGCAGCTATGCTCCAACTCCGCACTATGTCTGCTCCAGAAGCCAATCAGATCACAAACACTTTGAAACCTTGATGAGAACTCAATACAGACAATAACGGAACTCTTTAAAAAACACTGGCAAGAAGGAAAGCTTCGCCCAGAGTTAACACATGCTCACGTTACCTTTATTCCTAAATCCGGCAAACCGCGCACTCTATCGAACCTTCGATCCATCTCGATTAACTTCCTGTCTCGGTAAACTTTTTGAACACGTTGCATTAAATCGGCTACATACACACATGTAAACCCGCGGCCTTTTTTACGAAACATTCTGGGTTTCCGCAGCCACCTATGCACCGAAGGTGTCATGCTACAGATGTCTGAAGACATCCTCCATTCCAGACACAGCAAACACACAAGAACATTGCTGGCTCTATAACTGCAAAAAGCATTTGACAAGGTCTGCCCCACCGCTATATTGAATGCGTTATCCAATCAGGATGTGGGAAACCGAACACACGCTTTTCAGCATTTCTTCGGGATCGCACAGCACAAATTCGGTTTGGTCCCCTAAAATCCCCCCCATTTCTCTTTGGGAATAGAGGCACCCCACGAGGATCAATCCTTTCCCCTTTTTATTTAACATCACACTCATCCCCATGGCTCAAAAACTGTCGCAGATATGTAGATGATATCACCCTGTGGACCACCACAGGGAATATCGGTACCGTGGAAGAAATTGTTCAGGAGAGGGCGGACATGGTGTCGAGATGCGCAGCCTCAATAGGCCTTACATGTCCCCCATCAAATCCGAGCTCCTGATAGTTTACCCAAGCCCGCGGAAGCACCACCACCCCACTATCAGATGGCAAGCTAGTACCACAGGTTCACAAACTTTGAATACTAGGTATGTTCATGCAAGACAACGGTCTTAACACGAATACACTACCCAGACTCACTACCAAAACACATCAGATCACCTGCCTTATCACACGTATAGCTAAGAAGCACCATGAGATGCGCGAGCATGATCTAAGACGCCAAGTACAGGCATTTATTATAAGCCGCATTCTCTACTCGCTGCATTGTTCACCCACTTCCTAAAAATATGCCCCCCCCCCCCTTCATAACCAGGCCAGATGGGAGGCGAGAGCAAGTTCCCTACCCAGGGCACATGCGAACGAACCCGACACGAACCCAACAAGAGAGGAGGTGAGTAAGAGAAAAGAGAACGGAAGAAAGAGGTTTTGAGAGATCCAGGAAAAGTAAAGGAGATAAAACAGGAGGAAAGAGTCGAGGGTGCGAGGAGCATTAAGGAACGCCAACAAGGACCATGCCACCCCGGTTCACCTTGATCTATTCTGCAACCTTGGTATCACCAGCCGCGCGGAAAGGGCATGGTGACGGAGGGGAAAATGGTTTGTGTCCCTGCGTCGCTAAAGTGCTAACGCTATCTCGAAAGTCCAGCATATATTTTGTATACAAATGTATAGCGCGTTTCCTTTGCCCCATCACATTAACTAGCACGAACAGAAACGCGCAGAACAAAGCCGAGACGTTGCGAACTGAACGCAAGTATCAAACTCCAAAGAACCTCTTGCGCGAACTAAATGCAAGAAAAACGAAGCACATACATTATTTCCTTTAAAGAAAGTTGGGACCGATGTTCTTGCGCGAAACCTGCGTGATTCGCCGCGACATCTAACCACATGTGCGATATCATTTGGCATCCAGCTGAAAACAAGCGCGTTTCACAGCTTTCATTTCAACACCTTCCGGAGCGTTCCAGCACAAAAAGGCACAGAATACAGCAATCCGGTTGGACACCGTTCCCACAAAGCGTAATGTGCATAAGAATATGCTTACCTTTACAGGCGATTGCGTCAGCCGTGCAGTACGCTGTCCGCCTTCGTATCACCGGCACTGAAACACATAGTAGCGAATTCAGCGCGAGTGCGAAGCAGTCGGCGCGTATACCTCTCAGTCAGGCAGAAAAAAAAGCGTTCATGCCATCTTCTTTCGAACCTCTGAAACATATGACACGGTGCAGCAGTCCTGGCGTCTGAGCAAAGCACAAAGAAGCACGTACACTTCATGCCCGTTTGCGTTAAACACCGCCTGTAGACGGCACTTCACAAGCGTGCACACTTCTGTAACACATATGCACGCAAAATGCAAATGCATTCAAGACGGTAAGCAACCGAAGAAGAACATTTAGCATTCGCTGAAACGTGGTCGAAACGCACCCCACCGTGCAAACGGCCATATTGTGAATTTTGAAAGGGGAGGTAGCATGGGTAGCTGCCGGCGGCCTCCTGGCGGTGAAATTTTGTTTCTGTTTCAGTTTCATTTTTTAGAAAGCGCTTCTGTGTAATTTTAATTTTAGCGTTATTTTTGGCGGTTAATTTAGGACATACGGATATATTGCAAAATGGCACTTATTTATAAAAGGCTAAGAAGTTAATCAGTCCTAAGCAGCTTATTAAGCCATATCCCCGACCGTAATACCCTAAGGCATATTCTCCAACCACAGCACTCCTTTGGTATGAAAGAAGTGACTTGCAATGGCACGAACACCAAAGACTCAGAGTGTAAGCGCGTTTTCAAATTCCCACACGGTGTTTTAATTTCACAGTGTAAATATGAATCCATCCAAACCGGACTAAATCGATTGTCCTCTAACGTACTCCCAAAACGAGGTACGATTTTAAACGCTGGTTTATAGTAACATTTTTGCCCCAAGAAAAGAGAGCACTTGCAGGTGGCCGCGAGAGTTCATTTGGGGTTGATTTTCACTCTCCTAGAACGGAGCAGTTATGGCATGCAGTGGGAGGTGATATGGGGTAGAATTTCATTCCCAAATATGCGGAGCATTTACGGTTGGTATAGGCTTCCAAAGCATCGCTGGGGAGCGCTACGATGGATGGATGGATGGAATATAGGAGCGTCCCCTTTGAAACGGGGTGGTAGCAGTAACTATCATGCTCATTTTTCCACCTATATCTTAAATATTGATTTAAATTGTTTAACTAAACCATCATTCTATATATTAAATTTTTTTTCTACATAACTAACATTATGTCACTTCTCTGGAAGATTGGTGGCTTAAGCCATCAATCTTCCAGTCGTTTTTTGCTAGTTTCCACCGCCGGTTTATTCACCCGGCCACTGGTATCTCCAAACCCCAGAGCTTCAGGAACAGTGATTGCGCCTGCATCAACTTCTGGATGAATACCATTACATTCGAGTATAATATGGTCAATTGTTTCACTGGAGTTACCACATACAGCACATGCGTCATCTCCATTGATAATTTTTTTTTGTAGCTGCGTGTTCTAAGGCACCCTGATCGAGCTTCAAAAAATAGGGCACTGCCTCTTGAGTTATCAAAGAAATCTTCCTTCCTGATCTGCATTTTCCCCTTTCGGTATAATTTCACACTCTGTTTCATTTCCATTGCATTTATCCAATTTTTACCTTCTGTGTTTTTCACCTGTTGCTTAATGCTCTTTATTTCTCCGTCCTTGTGACTAGCATACTTACTAGTTAGTTTCCTAGGTCTTTTCCTTCATTGTGAGTCAACCCTTTTTAAGTACAGGTATTTAAATACATTACCTGCCCATCTGTTACTGTCCAATTTCATCAGGCGTTCCTCATATAATATTTTACTCTGAGCCTCCCGTACTTCGAAAGATGCCCAGCCCATATCGCCCTGTACCGCCTCGTTAGTAGTTTTGCCGTGGGCACCTAGTGCTAATCGTCCAACGGAGCTCTGATCTATTTCTAATGTCGACTGTCCCTCTGATTTTAGGCACAAAACCGCATTCCCGAAAGTAAGTCCAAGCACCATAATTCCTTTCCAAGTACCCCTCAAACCCTCATACCTATTGTATCCCTACAATGCCTTATGCTTCATTATCCCGGCATTCCTTCGCCCTTTGGCCTTAAGTGATTGCTCATGCTTTCCAATGTATGCCAATCCTTCGTTTACCCACCCTTACAAAAATGGATATTGAATTTCTGTTACCCACGTAACGTGTTTTTGATGAGTCATCAACTACTCAACGGAGATTCAAGATTAGATGTGTTTTAACATCATATCCGCAGCAGACTTTCCTTTGAGATCACACATGAAGTTTTGTGCTTGGAAAACGCAGCAGTATTTTTGGGTAGGATCTAATGTGGGAATACATTGACTTTCTCAAATGAGGAAATGTATACATCACTAAGTGAATATATATTATTTCTTTGTTAACTGCACACTTTCAGAGCCCTATGTTTTCATTTCTGATTAGCATATGTAGGATGTTGCATAAGAAACAATTTTTATGTGTTTTAACATGAGATCCGCAACAGACTTTCATTTGAGATTACGCAAGAAGTTTTGTACTTGGAAAACACAACAGTATTTTTGTATAGGAGCTAATGTGGAAATACATTGACTTTCTCAAATGAGGGAAATTATACATCACTAAGCGAATGTATATTCTTTACTATGTTTTCATTTCTTTTAAGCATGCACTGTAAAAACAAAAAAAGCTTTTTCGACATATGTTTCATTCAAAACACACTTATACCCTGCGTCTTGGGTGTTTGTGCCATTGCAAATCACTTCTTGCCAAGCGAATGGGTGCTGTGGTTGGACAATATGCTTGAGGGTGTTACGGGCAAGGATATTGTTGTTTGACTGAAGATAAAGCGCACGGGAAGACACACACAAGAGAAGAAGACACAGGACACGCGCTAACTCACATCTGGTTTATTGCAGCAATAACAGCAAATATATGCTGAAAAGGGGTCATGCGCAGTACATAACAATCACATAAAGGCAGAGGAAAAAAATATAAGGAATATTACAAAACATTATCAAGGAATATCACAGAACCCGATCAAGAAAACTGATCTCTGCCTTCCAGAGCCGCACCGACGTATCGCTGGCACACCTATCTCCCCTTTTCCCGATATGGAATGCCTCCAAAAGCTCACGCGCTGTCTTATCACGGCCTCTGCCCAGAATCTTAATGTCAGCCAGTCGCGGCTCGCACGCAGTGCAGTTCGCGCAATGCACCGCCAAATTTGTCCCTCCACTCCATAAAGCCCGCAAATGATCCCCTGCTCGATCATTAATACAGCGCCCGGTCTGGCCAATGTAGGCCTTCCCACAGGTCAGCGGGATCTCATAAACGACCCCCATGCAGCAGTCGACAAACCGCTTAGCATGTTTTTTCTCACAACCGCTCGGTTTTCCAGCACGCGAAATGCGTGAGCAAAGCTCCGCCATCTTCTTCGGAGCGGAGAACACCACCGGCACGCCATGTCTGTTCGCCACTTTCTTCACGTGGTGCGCAACCTTATGCATATACGGTACCACAACAGGTTTAGCCGTATTTCTCACCGGAGCAGTTTTCTTTCCAAACATGGCTCGCTTGGTTTTCCGGAGCAGGGCTTCCGTCACTGACATAATGACCGCGCAGGGGTACCCAGCAGACAGCAACCGCTGTATTTGCCTATTAAAACTCGACTGCACAGCATGCGGGCACGACTTCGTGAGGGCAGACCCTAAGCATTGGCTAGCGATAGCTCTTTTAACAGTTTTAGAATGTGCCGAAGAGTAGGGCAAAAGTTGTTTCTGTGCCCGCGGAGCGTACAACCAACAAACATGATCATTCCCTAAAGTAACGTTAATATCTAAAAACTGCAATGAACCATGTGAAGGAAGTTCATGAGTGAAAACCAGACCTCTCCCATTCTGCCGAAAGTTGTCCAAAATCCCACCCACCGCGTCAGTGTACGTCGAGTTTGGTAGCTTGTTAAGAACAATCAGAAAATCATCCACGTACCGAAATACCTTTAAAACACCTTTCCCATTAAAGCTCTGCTCAAGGGCGCGGTCAACAAAAGCTAAAAACACATTACAAAGAACCGGGGCAACACAAGAACCAATACATATCCCTTGTTTTGGCGATAAAATCTGTTCTCAAAAGAGATAAACGTAACACCAATATAAAACTCAAGCACACGTATAAAATCATCCACTGTTAGACCACTAGAGTTCTGAAATTGCACAACCCCACTTTCTTCAATAGCATCTCTCACAGCAACGAACAGGGCAGCTTGAGGCACCGAATAATATAAATCTTCCACGTCTACAGAGAATACATAGCCAATCGACTTATTCCTCGAGAAAGCTCACCACTTCATTCGAATTCTTCGTTAAAAAGGGGTCTTGAAACTGCAGTGATTTTAAATGATTCTGAAGGTACTTGCTTAATACATGCTGCCAAGTACCATTTTCACTAACAACAGACCTAAAAGGTACATTCAGCTTATGTGTTTTAGCCGTAGAAAACACTGAGAGGGCATTACACCTAGTACTAACAATATCATTTGCTAACCTGTCGAGAACCAAGTCTTTGCACAAGGCAGCCGCTTTACCCTTCACTCTAGTGGCGCTGGACTTTACTTCCTCGAAATTCTTGGCGATCGCATCTTGCGCTCTCCTGTGGTATTCCTCTTCAGTCAACACCACGAAGCCTCCTTCCTTGTCCGACTGAAGCAGTCGTAACTCATTGTGCTGGAAGAAGGATACAACTTTCCCCCACCCATCCTTGGAACGGCCCGCGGAGGTCCTGGCAGTTTTCATCAGCGCGTCCACACCATCAAGAAGGCATCTTTCTTGGTCTTCTCCTGCAGCCTTCCTAGCTATTTGCCGATTGAGCACGAGCAATTCATGGGCCGGTACACTTGGTTCCTGACAGTATTTGGGACCCTTGCTTAAAATATTGGAAATGTCCCCCGGCAACACCGCATCACCAACCACTGCCACATCAGTAGCCCGACGAACACAGCTCTGCCTGCCCTCAGTCGAATGCAAGGCTTGGTTCAAGGTCTGGGCCCAGAGGAATTCCGTTCCGAAGAAGATGGCGGAGCTTGGCTCACGCATTTCGCGTGCTGGAAAACCGAGCGGTTGTGAGAAAAAACATGCTAAGTGGTTTGTCGACTGCTGCATGGGGGTCGTTTATGAGATCCCGCTGACCTGTGGGAAGGCCTACATTGGCCAGACCGGGCGCTGTATTAATGATCGAGCAGGGGATCATTTGCGGGCTTTAAGGAGTGGAGGAACAAATTTGGCGGCGCATTGCGCGAACTGCACTGCGTGCGAGCCGCGACTGGCTGACATTAAGATTCTGGGCAGAGGCCGTGATAAGACAGCGCGTGAGCTTTTGGAGGCATTCCATATCGGGAAAAGGGGAGATAGGTGTGTCAGCGATACGTCGGTGCGGCTCTGGAAGGCAGAGATCAGTTTTCTTGATCGGGTTCTGTGATATTCCTTGATAATGTTTTGTAATATTCCTTATATTTTTTTTTTCCTCTGTCTTTATGTGATTGTTATGTACTGCGCATGACCCCTTTTCAGCATATATTTGCTGTTACTGCTGCAATAAACCAGATGTGAGTTAGCGCGTGTCCTGTGTCTTCTTCTCTTGTGTGTGTCTTCCCGTGCGCTTTATCTTCAGTCAAATTACAATGCACCATCTAGTCCAACTTCAAGTTTTGTTAGATATTGTTGTGTACGCGAACCGACGCACTGCCACACCGCCTCCAAGCAAACGGACGCAAGGCCACTCCATTTCCAATGCCTCCTTGGACTTGCGAGCAGGCCGTTTTGGAGAGACCAGCAGGGGTACCCCGGCCTGCGCCGACGACGACGCGCGGACGTAACCCGAGCCGTGCGTTGACTCGGAACTGGACCGTCCTGGGAGCATGTGCGCGACCAGGGCACGAGAAGCAATGCCTTCTTTATAATGCATGATATTTTGCGTGTTTCTTAAGCTTTCGACTTCCTTCTTGCTCTGCGTATAGATTAGCCGAGCCCTCAGTCATCGCATCGCTTCCTGAAATGTTTAGATACAAATAAGATTCAGTTACCAGTAAAATAGTGTTGGCGCTGCTGCGCTTGCCGGTATTGAAGCTTGGTCGCACTTTTTTTCCTTAAAGGTTCGTGCTACAGCTCCGTGTTCAGCGAAAATTACGCCCAAGGTAGCAACCACCGAATAGCCAGCGCTGATAAATTTGCCAGCGATGCCAAACTCGACATGTTAAAATGACTGCAGTAGACAAAATAGTGCGCTATAGGTATCTAGAACATTAGATGCAAGTTCTAATGGTCAAGAAGTTGTAATTGTTAGAGCAGCCGCAATGGCCTGTACACTTCGAAACATGCTTCGCAACATTAAGTCCCAATCTTATGAATGCAGTCCAGACATAAGAAGCAAATACATTACCAATGTTGCCAGTTCCCCGAGTGGCCGAGTGGTTAGCGTAGAAAGCTACGCAGTAAGAGGTAACGAGTTCGAATCGCGCCAGAGGTGCAGTTTTTTTTGCTTAGATTTATTTTTTTAATTTTTTAGCTTTTTTTAATGTAGTTGAGGTGCTTCGCTACGTTTTAGCTTTTACTTTTTATCCAAAAGTGAAAGGTTGTGTACGCGAACCGACGCACTGCCACACCGCCTCCAAGCAAACGGACGCAAGGCCGCTCCATTTCCAATGCCTCCTTGGACTTGCGAGCAGGCCGTTTTGGAGAGACCATGAACAACAGACAAGACCAGACTCATGAACAACACACAAGAAATGCACACATTAGGTACCAACCAGAAACACGGTGGCCAACTTTCTTGTGAAACTCATCAAAAATGCATCAAGAAAATGTATAAAAATGTTAATGTGCATGATGAGGAATGTAATTAACATTTAATCAGAAACTCATTAAGCTTTTTTTGTAAGGGCATACCCCCAGATATTTATATTCTGCTACCCTAGGTATTTCAAGGCCTTGTATTTTAAGTCCCTGATCAGTTGAGCCGTTGAAAATCATCAGAACCGGCTTAACTGCGCTAAAACTGAAGCCTAGAGCGTCCCCTTCGTCTCCGCAATAATTAACTAGAGTTTGCAATTCTTCCAGACTCTCAGCTAGCAGCACAATATCGTCTGCATACATCAAACCGGGGAGGCGCTGCTCTACCGCCTTTCCACCTAATCTATATGACAGGTTAAAACCTAGGTTACTGTCTTGTATCCTCCGTTCCAGGTTTATCATATAAAACATGAACAGCAGCGGTGATAGAGGACAGCCTTGTCTTAATCCTTTGCATATTTTGACATCTTCCATACTTCTTATCCCTTCCCACGTAATTTCTACTTTGTTACCCCGGTATATTTACTGTAGGAACTCCATTATCTCATAACCGATACCTTCTTCTTTTAATATGTTCCACAGGAGTTCCCTGCTTACGTTGTCGTACGCCCCGTTTATGTCCATGAAGGCCAAATACAAAGGTCTATTTTCCACTTTAGATATTTCGATGCATTGGGTAAGCACGAACAGGCTATCATCTAAGCGCCTACCATTTCTAAAGCCGTTCTGAAGTTCTCCGAGTATCTTGTTACTTTCTACCCATGCTTGCACCTTTAATTTCACCGCCTGCATAGCCAACCTTGTGGTTTCTACGTGGACATAGGCCACAACCCACCGCGGGTTCGAGCATCGCGCGAGCCGAAGTCCCGATCAGCCGTCACCACGCGCACACTGAAACACCGAAGCGCGCACTCAACCTACACCGGGAGGAGAGCACTTCGCTGCAAGGATTCGCTGCAAGGACACAAACCTCCAAGTTCACAAAGGAGACGTTTATTGAAACGCCATCCTCCAGCGGCACACACACACACACACGCACGCACATACATACACATATATACAAGCGCACATACACACACGCACACACATACACATATATACAAAACGCACATACACACACATACTCAGTCACCGTGTCAAGGGAGCGCGCGAGGAGCAAGGCTCCCCTGCGCGCGCTAAGTGACACGGAGTGCGCGCCGCAAGCACGCAAAGGCGTGCTGTGATCTCTCTCTCGCAGTGACCAAAGGGTTCCTTTGAGAGAGAGTGGGCAACCACCGCAAGGTACGCCTGTCGCGGATCGTTGGATCACGATCGACAGGCTCGAGTTGCGCTCTCAGGTACGACCCGGAGCAGACGAACTCGAGTACACACTGGTCTGCGCGGACAAAGGCCGGCAGACAAGAGCAGTTGCGTACGCACCTTGCGATGTCTCGGAGGGATCTCTCTTTGAGCTCCGCTTGGACAGTCGCGCAAGCGCGGCCGTCGAAGCGGTGCCGTGTTCCCGCCAAAAGGCGCCAATGAGAACAGCCACTGGGACGCCAGGGCGGAGCTGTGGCCCGAACGACAGTGACAAGTCGTCCGAGCCCCTCTCCGCCGCTTCAGGCGGGAGAAAGGGAACGGTGAGAACTGGGAAGCGGGCGGCGGCCGCGCAAAGGGCAGCCGCAGCAAGCCCGAATCCCACATCCTCCTCTCCTTAATTGCCCTCCTACCCTTCAGTGAAAGCACGCGGCAGGTCCCCAGCATGGAGAAAAGAATGCTATCCTCACGCAACAAGTCAACTACACTTCAGTTCCAGCAAGAAAAGATCTCAAAAAGACAGACACTCAAGAAAGACAAACATTAGCAAGGCGCACAAAAAAATGAACAAGATGACATGAAGAATAATGTAACAAGTTCCGGAGGCTAAGTAACAACGACTATGTACAGAACACAATCATGTACAGAACACAACTATGTACCGAACAACTATGTACAAACACAACTATGTTGGAAGTTCCAAAGTTCGTCGGTGCAGCTCAGGGAGCCTGAGGTGACTCACCGCTCGTTGACTTCTGGGTGGCCAACGTTCATCCTTGGCTGCAAACGATCTCGATCAGTGGTGGTACAGGTTAGGTGCAGGGACAGCGAACACGCCGAAGGGGCCCCGGGTGTGGAAAGTCCGTGACCCCGTGGCGATCTAAGGCGCACATGGGAAGACCGCGCTGGGCTTCCTTTCCACCGCGCTCCGCACACGCCGGCAAACACACATGGCGCGACGTCGTCGCCTCCACGCCCAGGCACGCACACGCACAGCCACTCACACACCAAACAAAGGGTGATGCCGACCTTCAGCGGCGAACCTGTCCCGAGCACCTTCGCAACCGCGGCGGCCTTGGGTGAAAGGGGCATCGTCCATGTTCCCCGTCCCCAAACGGCCCCAACTTCATCTCCACACACACCGGAAAAGCCGCGCGTCGGGGCTGCCTAATGAGCAACCCTCGCAATTTCAAAAAAAAAAAAGAAGAGAGATGACGCGCTGTACAAAAGAAGGCACTCACTGTACAATATTTACAAGATAGGAAGCAAGAACGGAAACAGAAGAAAACGAAAAATGGAAAAAGAGACACAAAAACAAAATAAAACACAAAGGCTGGAACTGAGCGAGCCAGAAAAGGGGGAGACCAACCTTGATTCCGGGTAGGGTTCGACGAGCAAGCTCGCTCGGTGAAGCGGTATGCCTTCGGTTGCGGAAAAGGCCCGCCGTCCGGCATCAATCACACAGGTGAACGTCGCCTCACCTTGTACCGGTGCGGGGCACGGCTGCGTTCCACCGCATCGGGTGTGCCTTGGCTCTTGCCTGTGGTGACAATGGACACCAGCGCAAGCTCGTCACACCGTTACGCATAGGCCTTCAGGTCTGCAATGTAGGCACGGCTGGCATTCCCCATAGGGGGATTCTCCAGCAATGAGCCCCTGCTTGTTCCTGAGGAAATGCCCCATGAAATCGCAGGTGGCCATTCTGCCACGGACGCACACTGTCAGTTTGTTTCGTTATGTCCGGTGGCTTGCCACCCCTTGACTTCTCCATTTGACAGACATGGCAGGAACGGCAAAAGCGGAAAATGTCGCACTTCATGCCGGCTGCAGTCACCGATTGACTCAGTTTCTGGAAACCTTGGAGCCACTCAGATGACCAGCCAATGGTTTGTCGTGAGAGAAACGCAACAGAGCGCCGCTCAGACACTGGGGAATAGCCATTTCATATGGTTCATGGACTCATCATCCGTGGCTATGTATTTCAGCGCGAGCCGGTCGTGGCCCAACAAATATGAATCCCCGGGGCACGCCGCGACACACGCTAGCTCGTGCCCCCCCTGCGCCCGCTCAATACAAGTAGCGTAACGGCGCTGCGCCCGCTGCAATACAAGCAGCGTAACGGCGCTTCGTCTCCCAGAGACCGTCGCTGACAACGCGTCAAAACGGGTCATTTTGCTGGACCGTCGTAGCTCTTCATGGCTGAAAACGATCCCAGTCATCCCAAAGGAGAGCCTGGTTTCGTCCCCCCGCAGATTCGCAGCAAAACTTCCGCTGGCATCAGCGTCTCAGATGAGCTCACAAAGAGCTTTCACCCTCGCCTGCTTTGCGAAGCGCTGCTTACCCGGATAGCGGAATGGGGAACCCGTCTGCGGGCGTCCCCTCCGTGCCGATCTGCGGCTCGTCCGCTGTTTCGAACCCTTCGCCTGCCGGCGTAAAGACGCCGCCGCGGGCGAGTGGGGCACGGGATAGCGCGTCAGCTACCACGTTCATTCTCCCCTGTAGATATTGCACCGAAAAGTCGAAATGCTGTACCAGGAGAGAATGGCGCTCCAGCCGGCTCGCAAGTTCACGGAGCCGCATCAGCCAACTGAGCGCCTTGTCAGCGCGGTTTCCAGAGGAAGCCCGGCCGACGCCTCGCCGTTCCCCAAACAGAAATGGCTGCTAGCGGGGTACGGGTGCTGTTGTGCGGAGATGCCGGCAGCGGCGGCGTCGCACACATTGCTTCTGCAACGGCGTAAAGCTGAAATAGCGGAGGCATATGGTCAACGGTCGCACCGCAGGGTGGTCCGAAGAACCATGTAGCGTGTTTCAGTGCCTTTGCCGAGTGCCGCGCAAGGGGCGGCAGGCATGGCGCATGAGCTTGATCGTCAAGGCGACCGGCTCGGCCGATGTGCTGTCCGACTCATGGAGCCAGGGACAATTCACGTTGGGCGCCAGTTGTGGTTTCTACGTGGACGTAGGCCACAAACCACCGCGGGTTCGAGCGTCGCGCGAGCCGGAGCCCCGATCAGCCGTCACCACGCGCACACTGAAACACCGCAGCGCGCACTCAACCTCCACCGGGAGGAGAGCACTTCGCTGCAAGGACACAAACCTCCAAGTTCACAAAGGAGACGTTTATTGAAACGCCATCCTCCAGCGGCACGCGCACACACACACACACACACACACACACACACACACGCACGCACGCACATACACATATATACAAACGCACATACACACACATACTCAGTCACCGTGTCAAGGGAGCGCGCGAGGAGCAAGGCTCCCCTGCGCGCGCGAAGTGACACGGAGTGCGCGCCGCAAGCACGCAAAGGCGTGCTGTGATCTCTCTCGCAGTGACCAAAGGGTTCCTTTGAGAGAGAGTGGGCAACCACCGCAAGGTACGCCTGTCGCGGATCGTTGGACCACGATCGACAGGCTCGAGTTGCGCTCTCAGGTACGACCCGGAGCAGACGAACTCGAGTACACACTGGTCTGCGCGGACAAAGGCCGGCAGACAAGAACAGTTGCGTACGCACCTTGCGATGTCTCGGAGGGGTCTCTCTTTGAGCTCCGCTCGGACAGTCGCGCAATCGCGGCCGTCGAAGCGGTGCCGTGTTCCCGCCAAAAGGCGCCAATGAGAACAGCCACTGGGACGCCAGGGCGGAGCTGTGGCCCGAACGACACTGACAAGTCGTCCGAGCCCCTCTCCGCCGCTTCAGGCGGGAGAAAGGGAACGGGGAGAACTGGGAAGCGGGCGGCGGCCGCGCAAAGGGCAGCCGCAGCAAGCCCGAATCCCACAACCTGTACATAACAGATGTTATGGTAATCGGCCTGTAGGATATTATGTGCATCCTTTCTCCTTTCCCTTCATAAATCAAATTCATTTTACTCTGCCGTCAGCTGTCCGGAATTTGCTTATTCGTTATGACTGTTTCCAGAGGTTTTAACAACGTTTCCTTACTTTTTGGACCAAGTTGATTAACCATCATCATCATCATCAGCCTGATTATACCCACTGCAGGGCGAAGGCCTCTCCCATATTTCTCCACTTAACCCGGTTCTGTGCTAGCTGCATCCACTTGACCCCTGCGAACTTCTTAATCTCATCCGCCCACCTAACTTTCTGCCGCCCCCTGCTACACTTTCCTTCCCTTGGAATCCAGTTTGTTACCCTCAGCGACTATCGATTATCCTCTCTTCGCACTACATGTCCTGCCCATGTCCATTTCTTCTTCTTAATTTCAACTAGAATGTCGGTAACTTGAGTTATTTCTCTGACCCACTCTGCACGCTTTCTATCTCTTAATGTTACCCCTACCATTTTTCGTTCGATAGCCCTCTGGGTTGTCCTCAACTTAAGTAGAACTCTCTTGGTTAGCCTCCACGTTTCAGCCCCATAGGTGAGTACATGCAAGATGCAACTGTTGTATACTTTCCTCTTGAGCGATACCGGTAAGCTGCTAGTCATAATCTGCGAGTGCTGGCCAAATGCGCTCCATCCCAATCGTATTCTTCTTGTTATTTCCTTTTCATGGCCCGGATCTGCGGTTACTACCTGTCCTAAGTAGACATATTCGCCTACTACTTCCAGTATTTCGCTACCTAACGTAAACTGCTGTTCCTTCCCGAGGCTGTTGAACATTACCTTAGTCTTCTGCATATTGATTTTCAAGCCTACCTTTCTACTTTTCCTGTCTAGATCATTAATCATTATTTGCAGTTCATCCCCCGAGTTGCTTAGCAAGGCAATGTCATCAGCAAATCGCAGATTACTGAGGAATTCTCCATCTTCCCTTATCCCTAACTGCTCCCATTCCAAGTCTCTGAATACTTCCTGTAAACAAGCTGTGAATAGTACTGGGGAGATTGTGTCTCCTTGCCTAACACCTTTCTTTGTGGGAATTTTGTTACTTTCTTAATGCAGAACTATGGTTGCTGTGCAGCCACTATATATATCTTCCAGCACTTTCACGTACGGCTCGTCTACCCCCGGATTTCGCAATGCCTGCATCACCGCCGAGGTTTCAACTGAGTCAAATGCTTTTTCGTAATCACTGAATGCTATGTATAAGGGCTGGTTATATTCCGAGCATTTTTCTATCACCTGATTGATGGTATGGATATGATCAATAGTAGAGTACCGTTTCCGAAACCCTGCTTGATCCTTTGCTTGATTGAAGTCTAAGGTTGTCCTGATTCTATTAGCGATTACCTTAGTAAATACCTTATACGTAACAGACAGTAAGCTGATTGGTCTCTAATTTTTAAGGTCCTTAGAGTACCCTTTCTTGTGAATTAGGATAATGTTTTCATTATTCCATGGTTCCGGTACCGTCGATGACACCAGGCACTGCGTATACAGGGTGGCCAGTTTTTCTAGCACGATATGCCCCCCGTCCTTCAGCAAATCTCTAGTTATCTGATCCTCTCCAGCTGATTTCCCCCTTTTCATAGTTTCTAGTGCTTTCTTGACCTCGTCCTTCGTCACTGGTGAAACGTCTGACTGTTTTTCCCTACCGCCAATCTCATTACGGTCCTGACTACTTTGGCTACTGTAGAGATCTGTATAGAACTCCTCGGCTACTTTGACTATCTTTTCCATATTAGTGATGACGTTGCCCGCCTTGTCCCTTACCGCATACATCTGGTTTTTGCCTATGCCCAATTTCCTCTTTACTGCTTTAAGGCTTCCCGCGTTCTTTACAGCATGCTCAATTTTCTCCATGTTATACTTCCTTATATCGGCCACCTTGCGCTTATTGATTAGCTTTGATATCTCGGCCAATTCGATCTGGTCTGTTGGATTGGAAGCTTTCATCAAATCTTTCGTCTCCTTAAACAGCTTGCCGGTATCCTCTCTAACTATCCTACCGCCTACTTCTACCGCACACTCAGTAATGATATCTATGAAATAATTGTTCCTTGCCTCTAGGGTAATGTCGCCATCCTCACTTAGAGCTGAAAACCTATTCTGTAGCGAGATCCTGAACTCTTCTGCCCTCCCCCTCACCGCTAATTCGTTGATGGGTTTCTTTCTTACAAATCTGTTGCGTTCCTTCTTCAGATTTAGGCTAATTCGGGACCTCACCATCCTGTGGTCACTGCATCGCACTTTCCCGATTACCTCTACATCTTGCATAATGATTAATCAGCTTGATCGGAATTCCATCTATTCCTGTAGATGTGTTTTTAGAAATATTTTTTTCTGCCTTTTTCCAGTTTAGATTGGTCAGTTCTAAGCTGCTTTGTATTCTGCTACCTTGTGTTGCTTCCTGATTTTCGGAGATTACCCTATCGTCGCTCTTAAATGGCTCGGCTATAACTGATGTAATGTAGTTCACTGTGTTGTCTCCCTTTAAACGATTTCCTTCGTTATCTTGAATCCGATCCTGCTTTCTTTGATTCTTCTTCCCTAGCCAGCTTATATGGTTCCAGAATTTTCTTGCTCCGCCTCTAGAGGCATCGTGTATATCAGCCACCCAGCGATCGGTGGACTGTCTTATTTTACTTTGGACGAGGGCCTGCACTTGAAGTTTCTTTTGTCGATATGATTCCCATTTTTGGTCGATTTCCTCCTGAGATACATGTGCTTTCTTTGTCATTCGGTGCTCTCTTGAAGCAGCCCGTCGTTGTTCAATAGCTTCCCTGATTTCCTTATTCCACCAGCTCCGTGGCTTGCTCTTTCCATTCCAGCGGTTTGCTACTTTAACCTCCTGAATTTTCCTCCTTATGAGCAGTTCTACCTGTTCATAATCCCAGTCTTCCATGGGGCTTTTCTCTATTGCTTCCTCTATGTCTGCTGCTATCTGCGCTATTCGATCGTCGTTTAATTTTGCGTTTACGTTTTGTCTAAGTTCCATTTCTCTTTTCATCACGGGCCCCATCTGCAGACTAATACGTTTGTGATCACTTCACAGACTACGCTCCCCTTCTTCGTCTATTTCCATTTTTTTTTTACCTTGCTATAAATTTCCTGCGACAATAGAGAACGGCCGCTAGGGGGCCAAGAAGAGCGGACGCACCTCAGCACGGCTCCGCGAAACCTTGCCCGCTACAGAATTAAGGGACCGGGTACGGACGTGAAACTTCACCACTACCAGCAGAAGGTGAGTGGGTTACTCCCACCAATTTTGGTTCCCCTAGCTCCAGCCAAAATATCGAGAACCGTCCGAAAGCGACTCAAGCGGCACTGCCGCCGCGCTAAGCCTATGCGCTTTGGATTGCCACCCTACCGCCGTGCACAATGCAAGTGCAAGTTGAGGGTCAGGCCCTCAAAGAGGGAGACTTTAATCCTTCAGAATGGACTAACGTGCTCAGTACCTACCAGAAAAAAGAAACATCACGCAACCAAGCAGACAACGCGGGACCCGCGTCGTCGTCAGCGTCCCCGTGGAGACCGACGTACAAACCCAACGGAACGCAGTTGCGCGCCACAAGGATTGTTGAACGCCGCAACAGACAATTAGCGCCACTACCTCATCAAGCATACAAGGTCATTTTCCGCTCACAAGGAGGGTTATATCTCCCCACAGTGCAGCCACAGCAACTGCTCCGAAGTATTTGTGCAGCAGCCAACACACCACTGGGAGATCATGTCCAGTTACGCATCCATCCAAGTAACAACACTTGCACGATGGCCACAACAAGCAAAGAGGCCGCACTTCAACTGGCGCAGGTGAAGATTATAACGCACGCCTGCAAAGAGTACGCAGTCACTGCGTACATAACGCCAGCATCGGACGCTGTCCGAGGCGTCATTACGAATGCCTTTTGGAACGAAGCAGACCAAGAAATCGTTCAAGATCTCCAAAGACGAAACCCAGATGCGGACATTATCGCCGCTCGTCGTATGGGACGCACTAAGTCTATTCTAGTGACTTTCGCACAAGGTCCACTTCCCCGGAAACTAATTTACTTTGGCGGTGTACACCTGTGTACACCATACCGTTCAAGGCCAGAGGGCTGCACCAACTGCCGGCAACCGGGCCATCGCTACGATGTTTGCCCGCATCCGAAGCAATCAAAATGCCCAAGATGTGGCGTCGACCATGGAGCGGACCATGAGGGACTCTGCATCCCCCAGTGTATACTGTGCGGTGGTGAACACTTAACGGGAACAGGATGGTGCAAGGCGAAGCAACGAGTGACACGGCTCCGGCACAGAGATTCCGTTGAACAGCCTCGCCGCAGCGGAAGCGCTTCCAGAGAACGGTCTTTACGACGGACGCGTCAAGACGACACAACTGACGAGAAGCGCATGGGAATCACGTGGGCAGAAAGGGTCGCCCGCACTCCAGACCGTCAGGCAGAGGAGATGGCCCGGCTCAGGGAGGAGGTAAGACGCCTACAGCAACACCTCTCCCACTCATCCTCGACCTTATCTCCTTCATTGCACCCAGATACCAACTCAAATGTTCCTCCTCCCACCACCCCCCTAACCACCCAAACTCCATCCCCTCCTGATACCCCCCCGCCAAAAAAGAAGCGCATAGAGTTAAACAGCGACACCGATCCTCTAGCTGAACTAGAAGCCCGCTTAGAGGCGAAATTTCAAGCAAAATTCGAACTCTTCCAGAAAAAATGGAAGAACGATTCTAAACCCTAACGGCCCAGCTAGAGGCGCGGCTAAACACATTCTGTGACCATCTAACTGTTAAAGTAGAAACGATGGTAGAGGGGGCAATTACCCGCATAATGAACGTAGTTGACGCCAAATTGGCTACACTCCCCATCCAACCATCCCCCACTTCTCTCTTCCCAAGCCATCCCTCTATCCAACCACCAATAACCCCCTCCGTAGCACCCCAAGTGCAGCATGATGGCAGCTCATCCTCACTCCCTCTCCAATCATCCCCCACTTCTCTCTTCCCAAGCCATCCCTCTATCCATCCACCAAGCTATCCCTCTATCCAACCCCCAATACCCCCCTCCGCAGCACCCCGAGTGCAGCATGATGGCAGCTCACCCTCCAATTCTTAAGGGCAACAACAACCCACTAATAATCTGGCATTGGAACTGCCGGAGCATTAAGCGAAGGCGGGATCCTCTAGTGCAACTCATTACTAGCAACTCGTCACCCCCAGACCTTATACTTCTACAAGAAACTCGTATAGCACTCAACATACCAGGATATACAGCATACCATGCACCTAGCGTGGACAAGCCCGTGGTTACAACCTACATCAGACGCACACTCAGACACACAATACACGACTACACACACGAGGTAGCACACATTACCGTAGAAATTATACCGAATGATGTTACTAAAGAATCATTAATAGTCTCCAATATATACAACCCTCCTAGTAGCCCCGCATCTCGTTGCGCGAATCTAATTAGGACAATAGCAAAGGAAGCCAAGAAAACACCTTTATTAATAGCGGAGGACCTAAACTGCGCACACGCTGATTGGGGATACAGCCGTACAAACAGCAGAGGAGAGGTTCTGTCCAATCAGATACAGCAGTCACAGCTATCCGTACATAATGATTTTGAAATGCCCACCAGACAGTGTACAGTTGGTATTATGGATACCAGCCCAGATCTCACGCTCAGTAGACACATCCCGCACCTGGAATGGGAACGAACCGGACACACATTAGGCAGCGATCATTATATCATCACCCTAACCCTTGAGGGACCACAGTGCACGCCAAAGACATATAAGCATCGTTTGGTGAACTGGGAAAATTTTCGAAAACGACAAAACACCCCTGCTGAAGACAACATAGAATTAAGGCAATGGGTGCGACAACTACTTCAGGACCAGGAAAATAATACGCAGATCATTGATACAAACGAAGATGTGCCAACGTTAGATGCCAGAATGGCGCATTTACTTGGGGCCCACCGTAGTTTAAATAAACGGTATGCCACACAGAAGCACAACCGCAAACTTAAGCAGAAGATTAATGATCTGGCCACCCAAATTGAAGACTATGGAGAGCAATTGTTTCAGCAGAATTGGACACAAATATGTGAAGGGCTAAAAGGAAATCTCACCACAAAGCGTGCATGGCACCTACTTCGGCACCTTCTGGACCCAACCCAGAGGAAGACATATACACGAAACATAATAACTAGACTAACCCATCAACCCAGAGATGACACAGATGCCCTACTAGCTACTCTGAAGCATATGCACACCACCCCGGGTCAACCACAATCCCTTCCCTCCTATGCAGGAGGACCAAATGATATATTAGATGCTGCAATAACGACATCAGAAATACGGGCAGCACTTCACAAGCTCAAGAACACAACGCCAAGCGAAGATCAGGTTTCAAATGCGGCGCTAAGAAATCTAGATGATAAATCATTGGAGCAACTAACGGACCTCTATAACAAACACTGGGAAGAAGGGACACTCCCAGCAGAATGGACACACGGGAAAGTAATTCTCATACCAAAACCCAATAAGCCAATTTCCCCAGCGAATATGCGCCCAATATCGCTCACCTCAAACTTAGGAAAACTCTTTGAACAGGTTATATTAGCTCGGCTAACTGCATAAATGGACGACACGGACCAATACCCGCACTCAATGGTCGGTTTCAGGCCCCGTCTATCTACGCAGGACGCTATGCTGCAGCTAACGTCAGCAGTGCTTGACCCACATATACCATCGCATACTAAGGCGATACTAGCAATAGATCTCAAAAAAGCGTTTGATAATGTACAACACACAGCAATCCTACAGGCACTCACGAACATTCAAACTGGTCCTAGGATTTACAACTACATAAGAGCCTTCCTTCAGCACAGGACAGCCACACTTCACATCGACAATCTCCACACCTCACCGTACACGCTTGCCAACGTGGGGACGCCGCAAGGCTCCGTTCTTTCCCCGTTTCTGTTCAACATTACCCTTATCCCCTTAACCGCAGAACTACAGAAAATCCCTCACCTCGGTCACACCATATACGCCGATGACATCACACTCTGGACAACACACGGATCAGACGGTGAAATCGAAGACACGCTACAAACAGCAGCAGACACGATAGCCAAGCTTACCGCAACAATCGGATTAGAGTGCTCCCCAGAAAAACCAGAATTACTAATCATACCCCCTGAAGGACGGACCTACCAAAGCCCCATAGAAATTCGAATTCAGGGAAGACAAGTACCACAGGTTCATACCATCCGCATTCTGGGACTATAGCTGCAACAGGATGGAAAGAACGTCGACACAATTAAGCGGCTCAAAAAGGCCGTTGCAAACACCACACAAATCATAAAAAGGGTGACAGGACGCGCACATGAGCTTCGAGAGGCGGACACACTTCGAGTAGTGCACGCCTATACCCTCAGCAGAATTCTTTATGCTACACCATACCTCAAACTATCATGCAGTGAAGTCCAGCAAATAGACTCATTAATTCGGCAAGCAACAAAAGCAGCACTTAAATTACCGAAAAGCACTAGTAACGAGGAACTACTCGAACTTGGAGTCCATAATACAATACATGAACTTCGAGTGGCCCATTTACAAGCACAATTCCTCAGATTAGCTGCTACAACTACCGGACGACATATACTCACAAAGCTAGGCATCACTATTCCTGCAAACAATTCATCCCTATTAACACTCCCTAGCCACATTTACATTTCAATCTATGTCAAACCATTACCTCGGAACATGCACCCCCACTGATGACCAAGGTCGCAGGAAGGCGCGCGCGGCAGCGCTCCACAAATGGTACGGGAATGAGCCCGATGCCGTTTGGGTAGATGCCGCCTGCGATGAGAGCGGAGCCACTGCAGTTGTCCACAACCCCCACATTTCCCCCTTAACTATTGAGCTTCCTTCAGGCACGACCCCTGAAGAAGCCGAGGAGACCGCTATAGCTATTGCTCTGGCATACACCGATGCCAGTTATATACTCAGTGATTCAAAAACTGCCATTCTAAATTATGCCAGGGGTCGGGTTCATCCTCCGGCGCACCGCTTGCTGCACATGCCCACCTCCCCCGACGGATTGAGCTCATCTGGGTGCCTGCGCACTCGGGAAATCCCGGCAACGAGGCTGCCGACTCCTTAGCCGGAGGGTCAAGAAACCGGGCACAGGCGGACCTCATGGGGGATTTCTCGAAGGATCGTATGCACTCGTTTACTGAGTTCACCGCAAACTCCCGCGCTGAGCGCCTCATCTATCCGTCACCCCACCCATCCCTCACTATCAGAGAGCAGTCAATCTGGCGTCGTCTGCAGACACGAACTCTACAGACACCAGCTCTACTTTCTAAATTTAAGCCGGTATCCCCCATATGCACTTTGTGCACCCACCCCAAGGCCACTCTTACCCACATTCTTTTATCCTGCCCTGCGTCTCCTCCCCCCGCCGGGCCGGTGCCTCTCCGAACCTGGGAGGACTGGGAGACCTCACTGCAATTACCGGACCCGGCCAGGCAGAAGATCGTCGTCAGCCGGGCCGCATACGTCATGGATAAACGTAATATGAACGTTTAGATCGTGAGTGGGGTCGTGCGGAGACCCAGGAGGCCTGCGTGCCTCGAATTCTTCTGCAAATAAAGTTTTTTTCCTCCTCCTCCCCCTGCGACAATAGACAGTAGTCAATGGTCGTCTGCCTCTTACAGAATTCCCACGTGATTTGGCCTTCAAATTTTGTTTCTCTATTTACTATAACTAGATCGTGTCGCTCACAGAAATCTAGCATTAGCTTCCCGTTACAATCCGTGTATCCATCCAGATCGTCGATGTGGCCGTTCATGTCCCCCAGCAGAATAATATTGGCCCCGTTTCCCAACTGGCTTATATCGTCACTGAGACATTCAACAATATCCTTGTTTTCTTGCCTGCATTGATGTCCTGTTCCTAAATAAACTACCCCTAGCCATGTCATTATGCCAGCAATTGTTCCTGAAACCCAGATATGTTCTTTACAAGATGATTTAATTCTTTGCCAATTTGTTCCCTGGTGTATCAACATACCTACCCCTCCACCCTTTTTTTTCCGGTCTCGTACTGTTGCACCCTTCCCAGACGTAGCCTTCTATAAACGGCGGATCTTCTAGATCCCTGAGATGAGTCTCGCAAAGAGCGTACACACCTATTTTGTCATCCTTCAACTGCTGTTCTATCTCTAGCCATTTCGCTCTTTTTCTACCTCCTTGCATGTTTATGTAGCTGATCCTAGTGTTAAATTTCTTTTTTGTACTTTTCTTTCTCGACCTCCTCCTTGCCATTTTTTGGGGCTCAACCTCCGTTATTACACTTCCTTCCGCTTCACTTCTAACTACCTCTGTGCACGGAGTCCTCGCGGACCCCCTAAAAAAGCTACAGCCCTGCCTGCCAGGCGCCAACCGATCTCTGCTCCCACCCTTCTGTTAAAATGAATGCCATCTCACTGAAAAGCCCTACCAAAACCTGCTTTATGCACCTCCCCGTTTACCTCAACCACTTCTAAACGCTTCTCCAGGCTTAACTTTCTTATGTCCTGATTAACTGTCACCACGTCCTTTTCCAGCTTTCCGTTCAATCCTACCACATCTCGTACTGTGCATACAACTATCTGCGCTTGCTGTGCTATCTCCCTGATCTCGTCAACTCCTTTTTTGCACCACTCCTGCAGCGTCACCATTAAGGACATCGTTTAGCCCCGCGGCTACTATCACCACACTGCGCTCTGTGGAATTTTTCAACAGCCTATTTTTACTCTCTTTCAGCACTGCCCTCATTGTGCTCCCTGGGAAGGCTCCAACTAACACTCTCTTATCACCCTTTACATGTTCCAAGATATCTCGCTTGCACCTGCTCATGTTAGAATCTCCGGCGATAAGCACATGGGCCTTCTCTCTCCCTCTCCCAACGGTTGGCTCCTGCTTTCGGTTATCTGTGTCCTTATCTCTGGGATTTTCGTTCTTCCTTACTTCTTCCTTTTTTTCCGGCGTCTTAGCTGCTTCTAAATAACTCTGACGGTTCGGATCCGCCTGACCTACTTTGCTTATGCCTTCCATGCCAGTGCTGGCCCCAGCCACGTGGCCCGCATTGGAATGTTCGTCTTCGTTGGTTCCAAGGATAAAGTTGGCCTTTTTCTTTCCCATTTGAAAAAGCTGTCCAAGCAGTTTCTGATTTTCTGTCCTTAACAAACGTACTTCCTTTTCTAAATCATTCACACGAGACACTAAACTGCCCCTTTCTCGATCAAACCTATCTAGACGCGCACTCAGCACGCAACACCGACACAAAAAGTCGCTGCCTTCCGCTTCACCTACAGAGTCAAAACGCGTTTCCTTGAGATTAACCTGCTCCTCACACTGAGTACACTTTACCTTCTTTTTAATTGCACATCTTAAGCATGTATCGACTGAACTATATATGTTACTAATTCTCAGATTATACAAATTGCCAAAAGAAGACTCCTGATGAGCAGCGCCATCTGTGGCAGAAAAACACACACTGGGGCGCCGCCAGCTCGGCTCGCTGCCTTCGCACCGTGCGCAGCGCGCTTTCTCTCGCAGAGCACGCGCCCTGACACGCTCTCGCAGGCGCATCGGGACATGCCGCCTGCATTCCGTCTTGATGATTGGACAACCTGTCGCGTATTTCCATGGAGGAAACGTAATTATAGGCAATTTTTATTCCCGTCTGCACTGTAGAGCAGACGACAGACGGCGATGAGTAAATATTGATTGTGAATGCGTTTCCCACGTTAGCGAAAACGTAGGAATTGTATCTCGAGGTAAGTCTGCTATGTAACTATATTGTCGTAAATAATATGTTTAAAAACTGCGGAAGTATTATCAGCACTCTGTAATAAAGTTGCTCGCTTGTTGATCATCGTTTTGGCCTGTAGCATGAGATCTATATACGGCTTTGTTTTTATTAATACGACGTTACTAAAGTAAATCTTTCAGTACAAGTGTAAGTATATAGGCCGAAGGATGTGTTTCTTCAAAGGCACGAACGGTAGCAGTCTCAAAAGCACATGCTTGCTCCGCGCGCTGCACGCGGCATAACCGGCTCGCTGGCTCGGAAGGCAGGTGAAATCAATCGTGTTTTATTTCGATTTTTTTTATCAAATGGTCGTGCTTCATTTATATTTGGTTTGCATTCACGAAACCTGTGACGCGAATAGGGTGCTCCATGCGAGTAGTGTTGATCGAATTATAACTAGGATCACTTTTGTATTGCACTTCCGACATATTTTCGTTATGAATAATAACAATGTGGGTTCATTTATTGGCGATTTTGCGAAAATCTGTTGAAACGCCTCAGCAAGGCATGTTTTCCAACCCTCTCTCCCCCCTCCTCCCAAGAAAAAAAAAAGGCCTCGTTTCTATATATTTTCTTGGTACTAAGGCACACATCATTGTCGATCGCGGATGCCGCACGCTGGATATCTGTTGATTTGGTTGCTTTCAGAGCACTCGCAAAGCAGGAGAGAGCACAGAAAATCGGCACAGCAAGACACGCGGGGAGCGAAGAGCAGGATAATCCTCCACCTCCTTCACTTTGTATCATCATCAGCAGCAGTAGCCTGACTATGCCCTCTGCAGGGCGAAGGCCTCTCCCATATTCCTCCAATTAACCCGGTTCTGTGCTAGCTGCATCCACTTGACCCTGCAAACTTCTTAACCTCATCCACCCACCTAACTTTCTGCCGCCCCCTGCTACGCTTTCCTTCCCTTGGAATCCAGTTTGTTACCCTAAGCGACCATCGGTTATCCTCTCTTCGCACTACATGTCCTGCCCATGCCCGTTTCTTCTCCTTGATTTCTATTGAGTCAAATGCTTTTTCGTAATCAATGAATACTATGTATGAGGGCTGGTTATATACCGAACATTTTTCTATCACCTGGTTAAAGGTATGGATATGATCGATAGTAGAGTACCGTTTCCGAAACCCTGCTTGATCCGTTATTTCATTGCAGTCTAAGGTTGTCCTGATTCTATTAGCGATTGCCTTAGTAAATACCTTATACGTAACAGACAGTAACCTGATTGGTCTGTAATTTTTAAAGACCTTAGCGTCCCCTTTCTTATGAATTAAGATAACGTTTGCGTTCTTCCATGTTTCCGGTGCCGTCGATGACAGCAGGCACTGCGTATACAGGGTGGCCAGTTTTTCTAGTACAATATCTCCCCCGTTCTTTAGCAAATCTATAGTTATCTGATCCTCTCCACCTGTTTTCCCCCTTTTCATAGTTTCTATTGCTTTCTTAACCTGGTTCTTTGCGAAACGCCCGGCGGTGAGAGGCACTTATATTTCGTGATAAAAAGGTCGATAATGCTAGAAGACGCAGCCGCTATGCACGTTGGGCTATTTATGACGTTCTGGAAGCTAACAGCTTGAAGCAATATCGAGAGTTCTTGTTGCACAGAGCTGTTGGCACTCATGTCTATATTAACAGCACATCCTACACAAGATAAGAAATTATCTGACAAGAAATTGATTTCTTTTTCAGAACCCCGAAGGAACTCGTTTATACTGCTTTGCGGTGGGCGGTAAACTACAGTAAAGGATTGACGGCCAGAATGAACCGTAAGAGTCTCAATATTCTGGTCGCTTAGACAGCGTTCTGATACGATCTGGCAAGAGTAGTTTCCTTCGATTAGAAGGGCAACGCCCCCACCACGTTTCGAGCTTCGGTTAAGAACGAAAGTCCGTTATCCCGGAATTCTAATAACGTCACTGTCAAAGCGATACCATGTTTCAGACATCATGATTACGTCAAACGTGCAGTTAAGGCTCGACAAAAAGTTGTCAGTTGATCCGTTTTACTTAAAGCGCACTGCACGTTCAAATGTAGCACAGGCAAATATGTACCGCGCTCTTTTTTCTTAGAAAACGGTTGAATTCATACGGTGTAAAAAGTGCTGCCTCATCCATATTAGTCTAAGAATCGGAATCAGATATGTGTCTGTTGAGCATAAGCACTTACTACGCCATTTTTGAGAGATCATTCTGCAGACACAGACGAGCGACATTGGATTCATCAGTTTTGCGGGAGTAAATAGCACCATTTTTCGTCCACATGTACTTCCAGTCAAGTTCCTTTTTCTTTGCTACTGCACCTCCAAGAAGTTTTTTCTTTTCGGGCGTTAGGTGTTCCTTGACATAGATTGAAATCTTGCCATCCAGTCCATCATACTCCGTAGTCAGCCGCACCTTTTTGAAATTCTGCAGCACACCATCACGCTTGGCTATGGACATGAATCGAACAACAACAATATTAGATCCCCCGGAGTTTCGAGTAGGAACGAGGTGGCAAGTCCTAATATCCACGTCTTTAATCGGCTCTTTGACTGCATACCGAGTTTTGACAGAATCTCGTTGAAATTTTCATCCAAATGTTCTGGGACACCTTGAATTTCAAGGTGGTGGTTTCGGGAATATTGTTCACATTGAACAAGTCGTACCTCAAGTTCTTGAGACTTCCTTTTAACGAATCGCATTGTGAGTTGAGCTCCTGATTTTCGATCGTTAGCTTCAAGATTTTTTTCTCTTTCCTGCTGCAATTTTTTCTCTAACTCCGCAATGTCCTTCTGGACGTACTCAATTCTACTAGTTAGTTCCGTCTGCTAATTTTTCACCACACGTACATACTTCGTTCCACAACCCAAGTTCAGCAGATAGAACTCTTTTCACTTCTCTTTGAAATTCCTCTCTAAGCTTCGCGAGCTCGTTACGGAATTTTTTTTTTTAGTTTTGCAATATCCTTAGCCAATCTAGCAAATACAAAAATATTAGCATACTTGTACTGGGCAGCAGCCATGACAAAAGGAAAGATTCAGAAGACTTTACGCACACCAACACTAACCTGCGGAAGGAAGCAGAGGAGCGCGTTAGGCGTGTCTCGTAAGCTGTCGTCGCTGCTGCCAAGTGACCAGGCCGCGCAGTGAATGGTGCTTATGTAGGCAACGGCGCTTCCGCCGAAACCAGGACTGAACATCACGTGGGCCACTGACAAATTGTCTCTTGACGCGGTTTATGTGGTTCCGTCGATAATCTTGCTGAACAAAACCGTGTGTTACTCCGGCGTATGTCGGGCGGGTCGTACAGATCTGGTCGCGATAAACGGGCTTGTAATAATTTAATTACGTTGTTTCCGAGCTTGTCACATCGTATTTACACCGTTCTGGTCACTAGGTTCCAATTAATGCAGAAAGCTCGAAACATAAAATGGACCTGTCTATAGTCCTTTAACGAGTTTAGCATGTATGGACCTGTTATCCACCTCCCTCTGCCAATTTTCTAGACTGACAAGCTCATTTCTGTGCCGCAGTAGTTCCTCCATCATCGCCTGCACTCTCAAATGTTGTAGCGAGAGCTACACTACGGTAGTCACTTCGCCGCAGCCGCCACGGTCAGTGTAACCACGGCCAAGGTGCGACCACCACGAAAGTGCGATCATGGCGAAGAGGTGAAATGACTGCCGTAGTGTAGTTCTCACTACAAAATTTGAGGGTGCACACGATGATGAAGGAACCACAGCGGCAGGGGCGGCGGTGGTGGTGGTCGTAGTAGTGGTCGTAGTAGTGATCGTAGTAGTAGTAGTAGTAGTAGTAGTACTAGTAGTAGAGGTAGTAGTAGTCGTAGTACTAGTAGTTGTCGTAGTACTAGTAGTTGTCGTAGTACTAGTAGTACTAGTACTACTACTAGTAGTAGTAGTAGTATGTATGTACTAGTAGTAGTACTAGTAGTAGTAGTGCCAGCAGCAGTAGTAGTAGTGTTAGTAGTAGTAGTAGTAGCAGGAGTAGTAGTAGCAAGAGTAGCAGTAGTAGCAGGAGTAGAAGTAGTAGTAGTAGGGTAGCAGGAGTAGTAGTAGCAGCATCAGTAGTAGTAGTAGTAGTAGTAGTGCCAGCAGCAGCAGCCGGAGCAGCACCAGTAGTAGTAGTAGTAGTAGTAGCAGGAGTAGCAGTAGTAGTAGCAGTAGCAGGAGTAGTAGTAGTAGTAGCAGCAGCAGCAGTAGTAGTAGTAGTAGTAGCAGGAGTAGTAGTAGTAGCAGCAGGAGTAGTAGTACTAGCAGGAGTATTAGCAGCAGCAGCTGCAGTAATAGTAGTAGTAGCAGGAGTAGTAGTAGTAGCAGTAGTAGTAGTAGTAGTAGTGCTAGTAGTGGTACTAGTAGTAGTAGTAGTAGTACTAGTACTAGTAGTAGTGCCAGCAGCAGTAGTAGTAGTAGCAGGAGTAGTAGTAGCAGGAGTAGTAGTAGTAGTAGCAGGAGTAGTAGCAGCAGGAGCAGCAGTAATTCTGTTAGCTTTTCTAATAAAAAATCAGTTGTGAGTAAGCGCTCGTGTGTGTTTCCTTCTTTTTTTGTCCTTGTCTTCTTTGCGCTACGTTTCCTAAAATGCAGTAGTAATAGTAGTAGTAGTAGTAGTAGCAGTAGTAGTAGTAGTAGTAGTAGTAGTAGTGCTAGTAGTGGTACTAGTAGTGGTACTAGTAGTAGTAGTAGTAGTAGTAGTACTAGTAGTAGTGCCAGCAGCAGCAGTAGTAGTTGTAGTAGTAGTAGTAGTAGCAGGAGTAGTAGTAGCAGCAGCAGCAGCAGCAGCAGCAGTAGTAGTAGTAGTAGTAGTAGTAGTAGCAGCAGGAGTAGTAGTAGTAGCAGCAGGAGCAGTAGTAGCAGCAGGAGTAGTAGCAGCAGCAGCAGCAGCAGCAGCAATAGTAGTAGTAGTAGTAGTAGTAGTAGCAGCAATAGCATTAGTAGTAGTAGTAGTAGTAGCAGGAGTAGTAGCAGTAGTAGTAGTAGCAGTAGTAGTAGTAGCAGGAGTAGTAGCAGTAGTAGTAGCAGTAGTAGTAGTAGTGCTAGTAGTGGTACTAGTAGTGCTAGTAGTAGTACTTGTAGTGCCAGCAGCAGTAGTAGTAGTAGTAGCAGGAGTAGTAGCAGCAGTTGTAGTAGTAGTGGTAGTAGTACTAGTAGTAGTAGTAGCAGTAGTAGTAGTAGTATCAGTAGTAGTAGTAGTGCTAGTAGTAGTACTAGTAGTAGTATTAGTACTAGTAGTAGTGCCAGCAGCCGCAGCAGCAGTAGCAGTAGTAGTAGTAGTAGTAGTAGTAGAAGTAGTAGTAGTAGTAGTAGCAGGAGTAGCAGTAGCAGTAGTAGTACTAGTAGTAGTAGCAGTAGTAGTAGTAGTACACTGGTGTTAGTACTAGTAGTAGTAGTATAACTCGTGCTATGGTCTTTCCAGTTGTGATGTATGGATGCGAGAGTTGGACTGTGAAAAAGGCTGACCGCCGAAGAATTGACGCGTTTGAATTGTGGTGCTGGCGAAGACTCGTGAGAGTTCCTTGGACTGCCAGAAGATCAAATCAATCGATATTGTCGACCATAAACCCTGACTGCTCATTGGAAGGTCAAATTCTAAAGTTAAAGCTCAGCTACTTTGGTCATCTGATGAGAAGAGAGGAGTCGCTGGAGAAAGATTTGATGTTGGGAAAGGTTGAGGGTCGCCGGAGAAGGGGTAGGCAGCGAACGCGATGGTTAGATGGCATCCTCGAGGCACTGCAGATGAAGTTATTTGATGTTAAGAAGATAGTGAGAGACCGGAAAGCGTGGCGTGACATGGTTCATAGGGTCACGAAGAGTCGGACACGACTGAACGACTGAACTGAACTGAGTAGTAGTAGTAGTAGTAGTAGCAGTACTAGTAGTACTAGTAGTAGAAGTAGTAGTACTAGTAGTTTATTTTTATTTATTTATTTTGTTACCCTCAGGGTAAGAACATTACAGAGGGGAGTGGGTGGAGTACAAGAATATAAAAAATGCACAGCATAAAAAAGTATACAAGTAAAAAAAGATGTCAGCATAGTTAAGAATTGCGTAATATTGCACAAGTACTATTTCAGACTCAAAAAATGTATTAGAAGATATCATTAAACAATATGTAAACAGTATTTTCGCGGAAATGTTTAAATGCACGGTACTCTGAGGTGAATACAGAAAAATAAAAGCAAAAGTTATACAGTACTAGCGAAAATTTGCATGGTCGACATTGCGCACGGCAGACTGGAATAATCAAAAATTAGTGATAGTTGCAATAGGACTGGGAAGGCGATTCCAGTCTTTCGATGTGCGGGGTATGAATTAGTCAAGGAAACTTTAATATTGCATGCAGTTATGCCCACTTTGTGACTGTGGTCTATGCGAGATGATATATAAGGCTCAATGAGCAGTTTATTGCGTAGGTCATCATGATAAATATCTTATGAAAGAGGCATATACGTGCAAGCTTTCGACGAGTTGCGAGAGTTAACAGGTTGAGATTAGATTTCATCGTGGATACGCTGGCAGTGCGGCGATAGAGAAGATGAAGCGAGCTGCGTTGTTCTGAGTCATTTCTAGCTGGTTGATAAGATCATTAGCGCATGGATCCCAAACTGACGATGCGTATTCGAGTTGCTAACGAACAATGGTTCTGTAGAAGAGAAGCTTAGTGTTAGCAGGGGCTGAGTGAAAGTTCCGTTTTAAGTAGCCTAACAGGCGGTTAGCTTTGTTGACAATAAATTGGACGTGAGTTTTCCAGCTAAGGTTAGATGTGATGTGAATGCCTCGGTACTTGTATGACGTTACTGATTCGAGAGGAACGTTGTTAAGATGATATGCAGGTAAGTTGCCAGTCGACCTTGACACTCGTAAGAATTTACCTTTGTTAACATTTAGTGTCGTTTCCCATGCATAGCACCAGGAAGAGATATTGTTAATATCAGTTTGCATAATATGTTTGCATAATATGTTGCATGTTAATATCTAGTCTTCATAACAGACAGCGTCTCATCATGGCTGCACAAAGTTGCCATTCTACCTGGAATCTCGGATCATTCCTTAGTTAGTGTAACTTTGCAGTTGGGTCCATTCTCTTGTACGCAAAAACACCTGACATACTACAGAGATTTCAATAGAGCTGATGACACTACCATACTTGACGAATTAAGCTACCGTTATGACTACTTTGACAAATTAAGCACCGATGAGTCCGCACACATAAATGAACTATGGCTAACTTTCAAAGAAACTGTTCACAAATGTATAACACAATATGTACCCTTGAAATGTAAGAAAAAACGTATCCACAATCCGTGGATTACGAGAGAAATTCTTCGACTAAAAAGAAAAGTGTCCAGACGTAAAGCAAGGTTGCGGCGATCAGTGAACCCGGCATTACGTGAGGACTTAACGACATTAAGTGAAAGGTTGAAATTAATGATTAAAGAATCAAAACATAAGTTTTACAACATCACAATGAGTAAATATCTTCGTGAATCTCCCCAAAAGTTTTGGAGTCACTTGTCGGCAACCAAGACACCAATAACAAAAATGAATACGCATCACGGTCTCACTGAGGATAAGGCTAAAATTGCGGAGGCTTTCAATGGGTTCTTCTCAAGTGTTTTTACTTCGGATGACGGAGAACCGACACAGTTGCGTCGCATAACAATTTACCCGAATTAGACGAATTGCAAGTGTCATACGAGGGAATTCTGGCTTCACTGCTGAAGCTAGACACTTCAAAGGCTGCAGGCCCGGATGAAATACCGAATTTATTTTTAAGGAGGTACGCTGAATGGACGGCCAGGTATCTCTTCGTAATTTTTAAGAAATCTTTAGCCACAGGTATGCTTCCTGATGATTGGAAGATTGGTAAGGTTACCCCAGTTTTTAAGGATGGTGACGCTGCTAACGTTTCAAATTTCAGGCCAATAGCACTAACATCAGTGTGCTGTAAGCTTTTAGAGCATATTGTATCAAAACATATTCGCCAGCACTTAACGCGCAATGATTTTTTTAGTGAATACCAACATGGCTTTCGGGAGGGCTTGTCAACAGTGACACAACTATTGGAATGTTGTCATGATTTTTGTAAAGTGGTTGATTGCAGGGGCCAGATGGATGTTATATTCTTAGATTTCAAAAAAGCCTTCGACAAGGTTAACCACAGAAAGCTTCTAATTAAGGTAAAAACCGTTTTGGGACATAACTGCGTAGTTCGATGGGTAGAGGACTTCCTAAGAGGTCGCAGACAGTATGTTGTCATCGGGGATAAGAGGTCCGATTGTTGCGAGGTTAGATCAGGTGTACCCCAGGGGTCAGTTCTTGGCCCCCTCTTATTTCTGATATACATTAATGACATGATCCGGGATTCACCAGTAAAAGCGAGGCTATTCGCAGACGATTGTATTATCTACCATGAAATCAGATCCGTTAATGACCAAATTCAGCTTAATGATTATCTACTCCAAATTGATAATTGGTGCACGGAATGGCAGATGTCACTAAACCCACACAAGACAGTTTGCATGACAATTACTCACAAGCTTGAGCCCCTGAACTATGTGTATAGCTTGCAAGGTAGCCCGCTTTCCAGAGTAAATGAATGCAAGTACCTCGGCGTGACCATCACCTCAAATCTTAGCTGGGCAAAACATATTGACAACATTGTCGCGAAGGGAAACAAGCGATTAGGCTACATTAGACACGTCCTAAAACAGGCTTCTACGGACACAAAACTGACAGCGCACAAGATGCTTGTACGGCCTTTACTTGATTACGCATGCGAAATATGGGACCCATATCACAAAAAATCTGTCTCGAAGCTTGAGCAGATACAGAGACGGGCGCTACGGTTCATTTTCTCCCGGTATCGACGATTGGATTCAGTGACCCCTCTTTATGCTCAAGCCGATGTGTCTCTTCTTTCCCACAGACGAAAAGAAAAACGACTAACTTTGTTTTATTGTGTAATAAATGGTTTAGTCCTGGTTAAGAAAGAACGATACATAAACGAAGCAAAGACGCGCGTCACTCGTAATAAGCATAATAAACACGTCCAAGTAGAAAAATTTTTTAAGGACTGTTTTAAATACTCTTTTTTTCCTGCCACATCATCCGACTGGAACAGCCTTCCTAACCACGTTGTGAACGCTCAATCCCGAGAGCAATTTGCTACTCTTATATGCAAATATTTAACGCAGGAGTGCACATAATTTGTGCATTACATTGACTGTATTTTATGAACCGTGTTTTATTGACTTTACTTGCTGTTTTATCGTACTGGCCTGCGTTTATGAATTTTGATGTCTAACCCACTCCTATCTTAGTCCAGATGGACTGATAGTATGTACAAATGAATAAATAAATAAATAAATAAATAAATAAATAAATAAATTGCACGTACGTCATCATCAGTTATTATTTCACGGAAAAGGACACAATCATCGGCAAATAGATGAATTGATGAAGTAACGGAATCAGGCAGGTCATTAATGAATATTAAGGAGAGCAAGGGCCCAAGCACGGTACCTTGCGGAAAGCCAGAAAGGACGGGGTGTAAGCTTGAGTTAGTGCCATTAGCTGCTACGAACTGCTGACGTTCTGTTAAAAAGCATTCAAGCCATTTCAGTACATTAGTATCAAGTCCTATTGTGCGCAGTTTTAGTAGCAGAAGCCGGTGGCAAACCTTATCAAACGCCTTAGCGAAATCTAAAAAGATGCACTGTGCAGTTTAATGACAATCAAGAATTGTATGCAGCCTGTGGGTAAAAAAGACAAGTTGTGTTTCGCACGAATATGACTTGCGAAAACCATGTTGTGCGTGATGAAAAAACGAGTTAGATTCTAAAACGTTTACTATGTGTGAAAAAAAGGATATGTTCGAGAATCGTACAGGGGATACTGGTAATTGAAATAGGGCGATAGTTATTAGCTGAATGTTTCCAGATTAATGTACTGGAATCACTTTCCCTATTTTCCAGTCTGCCGGCATTGTACTATGCTCAAGAGATTGCTGGAATACTTTAGACAGAATAATCAAGGAATATATTCTCGTGCTTTTTAATAACTTTGAGTTTATGCAGTCAGTTCCGGCAGCTGAAAAAGTTTTCAGGCCATCGACAATTTTGGCGATTCCTTCGGGGTTGAGAGTGACAGGGTACATTGGTAGATAATTATAAGCATGTTATAGATTAAAAGGCATGTTGTTAGACAGGGATTTATTAAAGAAAGTGGAGAAAACGTTGTTTAATATTGATGAGCATTAACTGTCAGGAATAGGTTCGTTGTATGAGCTTGTTAGAGTAATTTTAGACCTGTCTGCCGGATTAACAACTTTCCAAAATTTTCTAGGATTTGCTAGCAGCATATCCGGTAAAGTCTTTGTGAGAAACATCTTTTTTTTTTGCATTTTTAGTGGCTGAAATATAAGCATCATTTGCGGCGCGATATGATGACTAGCGAAACTGGCTGCGTGAGGTTTTAGCTAGTCGGTATAAGCGTTTCTTTCGGTTAGATAGCCGCCAAATGTGCGAGTTATACCACGGTGTCTTTGAATTATATGGGTATTTCGAATAGGAATGAAGCGGTTAGTAAGCTCAGCAGCCTTGTTCTTGAACAATGTCCAGTTACCTTGAACGGGGCGTAGCTCAAAGCCTTCTAGGATCTTCGTTAGAAAGAGGCTAAGCTCGTGGTTGATTTGGTTAAAATCGGCGCGATGGTAATTACGCAGTGTTTTAATCGTCTTTGATCTTTTCTGTTTGGAGATGGTAATGTGAAAATTTAATACAAGATGATCCCTCAAACCTGGTAAGAATGTTATTTCTGAGAATAATTCAGGGCTTGAACAAAGAACTAGATCTAGTATATTAGCTGTTGTTCTGTTATGCGTGTTGGTTGTGTGACAATCTGCGGGAGGTTAAAACACGGACATAAGTCCACACATTTTTTAGAAGTCGAGGAACTGGAATTTATAGGATTAGCGCCATCCAGCCAGTTAATTCCAGGAAAATTAAAATCACCCAGTAAAAATATAGGCGTTTTCGGGAATCGCGTCATTACTATGTTCATGGTGTCATGAAGCTTCGAGACAAATGTCGGTGACGAGCTGAGAGCGCGATAACAAGCCCCTAATATTTTAGATGTACTCATACAATTTCCAAAAACGTAGTGATGTTGAGAGCGAAAGATTGGATGTGTTTGTTAACGGCTATGAGGACGCCACCACCTTGCCTTGCGCTCCTATCGCAACGACAGCATTGAAATTTGTTAGGCGCTGTCGCCAATGTGCCCATGAAGCCATGTCTCGGTTAGTACTAAAATATCAGCGGAACAAGAGGTAACTAGAGACGAAAGTTTTTGATAGCGCTTCTTATGTTAGTGAACAAGACAGACACGTGTGTTGGTGGGGAGCTGCAGCCACTACCACTCTGTAAACGTTAATCGGATGACGATGCATTTTGCTGCACAGAAGGCGACTGCGCTGAACTAGTAACCGGGCTACGAGGGACAGTTTGCTTTGAGGTAGTGTGGGTTAAAACTGATATGTTGTCAGTGATAGGATCGTATGTAAAGCACTTGTTGTCGGCAACTAGCTTATTGTACTTGAGCTTGAAGAACGGCGAGCCAGGTAGGGATTTGGCATATTCGATTAACCTCTTTCTGGCTTGGCATGTGGCCGGGAAAAAATCCTCTGTTATACAAATGTTGTTATCTTTTAGCTTTGCTTTTGCTCGCAAAACTTTTTCTTTGGTCTTGTAATTCGTGAATTTCACTATGACGGGTGGTTTCTGGAAGAGTTGTGTTGTCCGATTCTATACGCGCGCTGAATGTCCGATGAAGCTATCTCGTTATCGAGCAGGTTCAGCACTTTCGGTCTGCTGCCATGTTTCGTTTTCATCCGCAATAACAAGTTATCGTTCTGTCCTCCAGTTCGCTCAAACGCAATTGCAAAAACGAATTTTGCTTGCGAAGATCGCTAATTGTGTGTTCCATATTTTCTTTAAGATTGTCTATTTCTTCCACTTTTCGTTCAATGTGTGCATGGTATAGCAGGGGTAACATTAAGAGGTAGAAAGCGTGCAGAGTGGGTCAGAGAAATAACTCAAGTTACCGACATTCTAGTGACATTAAGAAGAAATGGACATGGGCAGGACATGTAGTGCGAAGAGAGGATAACCGATGGTCGCTGAGGGTAACAAACTGGATTCCAAGGGAAGGAAAGCGTAGCAGGGGGCGGCAGAAAGTTAGGTGGGTGGATGAGATTAAGAAGCTCGCAGGGGTCAAGTGGATGCAGCCAGCACAGAACCGGGTTAAGTGGAGAAATATGGGAGAGGCCTTCGCCCTGCAGTGGGTATAATCAGGCTGATGATGATGATGATGATGATGATGATGATGATGATGATGATGATGATGTGCAAGCCTATGTCCCCGAGAACCAGTCCAATATTTTCCTGACCTTGGCGGATTTGTTCAACACTTTGTTTTAGCTCCTGATTACTGGTGGTCATTGAAGCCGACTGCTACAGCAGAAGCATGGGGATGTGCAGTATCTCGTCGTTTTGGGAAGTTGTTGCTTTAGTTATAGGCACGCATGGTTCTACTTGGTCCGCGGAGCTTTCAATTGCGCTAGCGGATCCTTTATTTTGAGCACTGCGTGTTAAGGAGGGAGGACCGGGATTTTCTTCAACATCTCCTGACATCAGCAATAAAAAAAAATCATTGTTTAGGCACTCGGATAATATTTCAAAGCAAACCCGTGGGCACGGGAACTGCAACAGGCAGCGATTGTCGTTCTTTTGTGCGTGTATAGAAAGAGAGTTAGCAGTTGAGTAGGCTGTCTGTCAGACATGGCTGAAGCCGTGCTCTCCGCGTGCCCACTGAAGGGCAGGGCGTTGCTGTATCTTTATATCAGGCGCTGCGGAGCATGTCGATGATGATGCGGTTCGCCACGCGATGCAAGAGGCACCGGCTATTTCCAGCAGCGCCTCCGTGTCTTTTGGCAGCGCAGGGGTGTAGTGGAACGGGGCAGAGTGCACGAACAGGGCGAGCCGCAGGGACGGGGCCGATGAAGCAGTTGGGCTGACATTCACCACCGTGCTCGGCCCTTTGCGTGTATAGGAGCAAAAATTAAAAATAAAAGCACTGCACCCAGTCTGTAGCATATGCAAACAAGTGAAAACAAGAAATAAGTTGCAACTCGCGTGATAATTGCGCACAAATTTATGCTATGATGGGCCGCGTAGTTTAAAAACGAGGTAATAGCTTCTCCTCACTTTCTATCGTATAAGCTGATCCGTTTTTAACGCGATCACTTTCGAAAACCTCGCATACACTCATATGACGGCAGAGGTGCCTGAACGTGCGACTATTACCCTTCACTTCTATCGAACTTGCGTGCTTACGATCTTCCAAGGCTGCTTTAAAACCGTGCGAGAAAAAAAAATAGCTATCGTGACATATGCGTCCAAGTCAGCAATAATCTTGTGGCTAGTGGCGGAATCATTTATAGAATTGCATTCATACGATGGATGTTTATGTAAGCCGCCACACTCGTAAATACTATGTTTAGCGAGTTAATAAACTCGCAAATGCACGGCATGTATAGAAACACTGACAAAAAAAAAAAAAACACACGACGCGGAACCGCAGCAGAGAGCGCTAAGCAAGGCATTCATGCTTCGGCCAGGCATGCAACTTCGGGTCGTCGCTTCTTAACTTTGCGCATGTGGGCCTCATATTATTAGTACGCTAACAATCGTAAAATTGTTGGCTACCGTCTTGCCCGTGGCATTTTAAAGCTGGCAGCTCGACTGTGATTCAAGCACAAGCTGAGCAAACTCGTGTTTTATAGTTTGCGCCAAGCTCCGCAGAACACTTGATGCATAGGTGGCGAAAGACGCTGCCCACCCTTTTTCCAACTGACGCTCTCTTCGGCCATTTGGAACGGCCGGAGAGAAACGTGCGCGCGGAGGTGATCTCGGAGGCCATGCCGGTGGCGGCACCGCCACCACTACTCGCAGACGGCGCGAGACTGTCGCCCAACTCTTTGGCGCGACGTCACAATACCTGTAGCGCTCCTGGCGGACAGCGCGGGAGTAAGGCCGCCGGTGGTGGTACCGCCACTGCTCGTAGACGGCGCGAGATGGTCGCCCAGCTCTTCGGCGTGACGTCATACAGAGGTCACGCGAAAGGTCAATAGTGTCACCGCCACGGTACGGCAAAGGCTTGAAAGTGCAAGTAGTATTGCTTTCGCAATAATAATGCTAAATGGCTCAAAGGAAGGGAAAGGCGAAGTATCTGTAGACACCTGACCTGCACCGAAACTGAACGGGGGTAGATCGGAGGGAAAGTAGGAAGGTAGAAAGAGCATTCGCAGGATTCACTGTAAAAGGCTACGCAGTAATTTTGGCTACCTGGGGATCTTTAACGTACACTGATATCGCACACCACGCGGACGAATCTTCGTTTGGCCTCCATCGGAACGTAGCCGCCGGCGGTTGGGTTCGAACCCAGGTACTTCGGCACAGTGGTCGGGCATCTTATCCACTGCGCCATCGAGGCTGGGATCTGCAAATGCATTTTGCTTCGCAATATCCCGCGCTTTTTTATTGCATGATAATACTGCCCTGGCTACATTTACGCCCTAATAGCAGCTCTAACTACAAAAATGGAGCTGTTAAACCTGGAAAGCGCATAAAAAACACACGGACAACAGCAAGAGACAGACACACGTTGTCCGTGTGTTTTTTATGCGCTTTCCGGGTTTAACATGTCTAACCAACTCGCCCAAACGCTGCCATTATTGAAAAATGGAGCAACATCGAGCAACGTTTATTCTCCGCAAGTTGAATTTCATTCCCACACAGTATCCTGGGGCAGCAAGTCGATGTAGGAGCCCGAGACAAGGCAGTCGGTGGCGATGCCTAGCTGCTCGCAAAGGCTTTGGGCGATGACCTGTCCTTCCTCCGTGGTTTCTGTCTCTTCCAGCATAACCTGAACGAGAACATGGTGCGACCGCTCCTTAGATGGGGCGAAGTTGGAACACATTTGCAAGCCATGCAAGTGTGGAGAACTCAGGACTCGCAACAGCCCAGAAAACAGGGAAATAACAAAGATAAACGTGCGATGTCAGCGCACGTTAAAGATCCCCAGGTGGTCGAAATTACTTCGTAGCCCTCCACTACGGCTCCTCTCTCTCTCTGTCCACTTTCATTCCCACCTCCCTCCCTTCCCTTACGGCGCGGTTCGGGTGTCCACAGAGCAAGTGTGACAGTTACTGCGCCTTTCCCTTCCTGTGAACCAATTTAACTTTAACTTTTAAGGCGCAACGGGAGCTAGTCTCGGTTCTGTCCGTGTTTCCTGCACCATTGTCTTGAATTATTTCGCACATATTTCATCACTGATCAACGCACCCGTAAATATCTCTTCTGGTATCTGCCGCACCTTGTCGTGGGCGGTTAGGAGGAGATAGCGGGCAATCATGGGTTTGAAAAGAGAAGTAATCAAAAGAAGCGCCAACGCTGGCGTCAAAGAAGCTTTCAATACAAAAAGCAAAAACAAAGAATAACATGCGAAAAAAAAAAATTTCGTTTTTACAACGTTAGTGGTCAACGAAGGGACACAGATAACAGAGGCAATCGAACATAAGGTGCCATAATGAATGTTCCCTTTTCGATTCAAGGCATACATCAGTTCTTCAGTTTTACACAAACGTTCATTTATTGAAAGAAATAGACACCGCATTTGAATGCATTTTTATTGTTTTGATTTTACTGTCTGTCATCTATTCGCCATTTTGTTAAAAAGATGCGGCACTAAGAGTTCCAAATTCATTCTCCGTTAAATGGCGTATGCTTGAGGAATGTGATATCTTTTTGTTTCGCAATATTTTTTTCCCCGTTGACCACTGTTTTGCATTAATTTTCATGTTACCACAAGACAATGTGAAATTTAGCATACAGGTTTCGTTCATGATATCCCCTACGTCCTTTGTAAAGGCCTGTTGCATTTAGTAGATTTACTGACCAGTTGGGACCGCTGTGCAGAAGAAATAAAGCAGCGCTTTAGAGACTGATCTGCGAAAAAATTCTGAGAGCACTGCAGAATGTGCAGTGAATAATTGTGAACACCTGCGCGTTGCTGCTGCACGCGGTGCATCACGCGCCATTTGTCGAACCCAATCACCGTTCCGCTGAGCGAATCAAATTCACCGGCGTCATATAATTGGAATCTCGCTGACATCATTCACATGGTAGAAACAAATTATGATCTGCGTTTGACGATTCCGGGCGGGCGCAGTTGGTTAAACCGCTCAGCTGGGGATCCCAGGGATTGAGATGAAAATCAAGTGCCTGAGTGGCTTCAGAGAATGAAAGCGCTGCTACACATGCGCGCATTTTAGTAGATTACACAGCCCGAACTGGCGTGTATTTTAACCCATATCGTGTGTTTATCGCGTAATATTTTGTGCGTGTAAAAAAAGGATTTGAAACTGGCAATAAAGAAAAGAAAAGAGGTAGGTTCGATTCCCGTATTAGGCAGGGTTTTTATTTTTTTTTTTTGATGACGTCATCTGAATGATTGACAATAGTTATCACGCGGAATATCGCGAAGAACTGGAACACTTCTTGGACATGGACGGAGATGCCAGCGAGTCATGAACCATTAAAGGCTTTGATGAGCAAACACTGCTTCAGCAAGCGCAAGCACCTGGCGAAAGGTTCGACTGCTTCAACGTTCATTGCGTAACAAGACGACGAGGGACAAGGTAGAGTTTTTCGAGAATTCACGGGTATCGGAAGAAGGCAAGGCTGAATTTGTTTAAAGGAATCGCTGAGATGTATTCATAATTTCAACTTGGCCGGCGAAATCATTAGGCCCGTTCTAAGCCCTAAAGCTCTGTCTATCACCCCTAAATTCGGGGCCAACCTCAATTCCTTCGTGATATTGGTGCTTCCGAACGGACGGCTGACGCCGGATCAAGCGAGACGAACTGCTTCCGGTGGTTCGCCCGCATCACATCTTTGGATCACAGTGCACCAAACGTTTACGATAGCAGACAGCTGCCCAACAGCGGGCGAATAACAGTGTCTCGTCTGACTTGAATCTCCGTGACATTCGGCACTCACCGATGGCGCCTGTGCGTTCCAAGTGATACTGCCGCCGACGGGCTCTCAAGGCCACCTCATGACCTTGAAGAGAACAACTTGGGCACTTACCGCCCACCATTGTTGTGCGACACGCCGTGCCTGACCGCAGCCTGACGCCGCCACTTAACCCTCGTCGACAGCTCAGGGAAACTAGGCGGCCCCCATTACGTCTTCCCATGTTCGTGCTAAGGAACAAATGTGAACTGTTTATAGACGGTGTTTGTACTGTTTGTAAAAAGCCGTTAGGTAGTTTATATTGGGTGTGCTGAGATGAGAACGGTAATCCATGATTGTTTTTTGTTTTCTATCTCGACAAAAAGGAGCAAGTATTGCAAGACACTGCGTAATTCAATGTATGTTGCGGGGCGAGTTGGTAGAGTATAACGGGAAACAGCGCTAGCAGACGAAGAACAAGAAAGAAAGAGGACACACAACTGATGCAGCCCCTTCTCTGTTCGCTTAATTATCAACTACTTAATTGTTTCGTTTAACATAGAGAGCTGCTGCTTACGGGCTATGAATATGGAAACAATTCTTCATTAATCTACCTTAATCTTGCACAACCGATATTAGTCAGATTTAATCCAACCTAATCCACATTATTCTACGTGATAATCCTTAATCCAACGTAACCACCCTTAATCAAAAGTGATCCGCCATGTTATAGACTAATTCAAAGTTAAAAGGCCCGAGAAGCGTGGCCTTGTAGTGCACTGCAGGGCCATGGCCACGCTTCTCGGGGGCAGTTCTGTGTCCTCCTTTCGAATTTCACTTGTGGTAGAGCACCCGCCTCGTATTCGAAAGGTACCACATTCTATCCCCGGTGCCGCCGGGTACCCACCGGTTTTCAATGGGTACAAGCTTTCCCCCGGCCTGGTGCTGGGTTCTTCAGGGTGAAATGCTTGGGAGAGGGGTCATAGGTCCCAAATAGTTGCTCCGATGGGTCAGTGATCCGTTCCGCCATCGGACAACAAAAGTCCGCCTCGCGAGGCAAAAGCCCATTATGTGGCCCTATCATGCCACAAGGCAGAATACCCTTCCTGGGGAGGTCTGCTTGAAGAACCCGGCGTCTTGGGCAGCGGACCACCCTGTACCCGCGATAACGCGTCGCGTGAGCGCGCGGCTGGGACTCGACACGCACAGCAGCGACGTTGTGTGTCCTCCTTTTTCTTGTCCTTCGTCTGCTGGCGCTCTTTTCCGTTATGTTACTGCCTACTTCTCTGAGATCATATCTGTAGACATAGAAAACGCACCTTTTTTCCATTTAAACAAAAATGCAAGTTTGGAGTTGTGCAACTTTCGCACAAAAATTTTTGTCATTCATTTATTTTTACTGAAGATATCTATGCAACGTTTACTTCTATAATGGCTATGAACAACTTTTTGTCGCACTTTCTTAATAAAAAATCGCAAACTATGCTTTTCGCATTCACTTTATTCCGCATTCCTTCCGGTACAGGAAAATTGTGAGTACAAGGAGTGAAAGCTACTATGTAAGCAGCTTCTCATTTGATGGCAGCGCACAGCGGTAGTAAATCATACAGAAGTAAATCGTTGTGGAGCTACATAGTTGAAATATCGAGAACTTGAACATGTAATCAATGTTCCTATTAATATTAATACATAAAAAATTAAACAAGCTCCATTTACAGACCATAAATTCTTCATTTTAGGCATAGGATGGTGCACTACAGTACACTATGCACGTAACGCTCAAGGATTTATGCTAATTAGCACTCACATACATATGTCCAAACATCTATGCACCATACACAGAAAATATATGCAAATTATGCATGCATCACAAACAAAACAGAAAACACAACTTTTTCTTTAATCGCATGCTGGAATGCCCATCACTAATCTGTCACATCATACTGTTAACCTTCTAAATTATTTAGCGAGTGCGGGTTTTGTTGTTCTTCATATATCTGTGTCTGTGTTAAGACACGCAGTTTAATAATACCGGCAAGCGTTGTTCTATTCTATTAAAACGGTTATTGATACGTGAAAAGTGGACTAGCCAAATAAGAAATTCCAAAGGTATTCTTAGATTGCACCGCGAGAGAAAGCATGCATTTGATTTCATCAGTGAGTTCTTATACTTAATACTTAGATTAAATTCACATAGAAGAAGTACAGGGAGTATATTAAACGTCGAAGAAGGCACAGTTTTACGGCCACGATGCGGTGAGCCTGCAATGTGGCGGACTGAAAAGCCGGTGTGCTGACCTTTGAAGTCGTAGCCTAAACACGCTACAGCAAGTGATGTGTGGTGTAAATAAGGCATTATACAGTATAAGGTTAGTTAATTCCTATATAGAAGAGATAAACGAAGTCTACGGAGAATACCACAGGCCTTCCCCAAGTTGCTAAGTGCATGTGTTGCATGCGCATCCCAAATTAAACGTTCATTAAATACTATACCTAATGTTTTGCTTCCTGTGTTAACGTGAGAAGTTGGGCGACTTGTTAAGTATTCATGGCAAACGAGCACGAAAAGACGAACACGGCAGAAAAGACAACATGTCACTATCTATTTTATTAAGCGAGTAATTACTCATTGACATTCGCCCAAGTGCAGCCATACGGCTACAAAGGAAAGCTAAGTTAGTTTCATTGAAAGCTAAAGCTATTTTTTCATTGCCTAATATTAAATAAGGACTGTAATCTAAAAGTTTTTGCAAAGGTCGAAATAGCACAGCCTTGCTTTTCTGTATTCACTTCCAATGAATAACTTCTCTCCTTTCGAACAGTTTATTAAATGTAATGTTAGCTAAAGATGATAATGCACAACGTTCTCTAACTGAGGAAGGAAACTCGTGTCATCGCGGCATAGACTACAAACAATGTCTGGTCGCTTATTCTGACTATGGCATTGATATAAATTATAAAATGAATGAGTCCTAAAGTACTGCCTAAAGCACTCCATAAATAAATTGCGTAGAGCTGATGACTCGACTTTTATTGAAACGTTTTGTTTACTGTCCAAGTAGAACGTGAAGGAAAAGATGGTTACACGGTATGAAAGAGCACCGGACAAGAGTAGAGCGTGGGAAGCCTCAGTTCGCAGGTCGAGCCAACGTTTCGACAAGTGGACTTGTCTTCGTCTGGGCAGAGCGATCATCAATGGCAAGGGTTTAAATACGCGTTTGCTACTGAAGAATAAAAGCTGGGGAGGAGGATGGTGGGTGAGAAGAAAGTAGGTGAAGGAGTCCATAGGCATCTGCAGGCGATTCTCTGAGAAGTGAACTTCATCAGTGAAGCTTTACGTTTTACAGACACGCTGGGTAGAGCGTTTCGCTCGTGAAACTTGAAGGCTTTTTCTGAGTCTTCACGTGCGCAAGACATGAGTCGCTTTCAGTTTTGAATCCCGAATCACCTTTGCAGCCTGAAGTTTTCGAAACTATCTTGCCCCAGAAGGAGCGCAGAAGGTTTGCGAGGCCAAGTGCACACCCCTCTTAGAGTAGGGTCGGGGCACGCTTGTACCCGTTTTTACCGATGGGTACTCGGCGGAGGGTTTAGAACTGCCTTCCGCCACTGGCACACACTCAGGCACAGATGTAAAGTCGATTCCCGAAACTACAGTTACGAACATTTCAAGCGTTTTTTTCGCTCGTTTCTCGATCCAAGAATGCATCACAAGGCATTCCACAATTTTTACATAGTTCACTGGGCTTACAAATCACAAAAGTAGACAAATGATAACCAAGAGGTGCCGTTATAACACCAGCTCTGATGCAGTATGTCGATTATTTGTGATGAAATATCAGGAAGACTTTCACAGTGACACGTGATACGTCTCGGCTCTGTTATCTGTTTGAACAATGAAATGTATCCAGAAGCAAAGGCAAATCACGAGAATTTGAAGTAGGGTGGTGCATGTTAATGTTCGTTGTGCCCGGGCAAGCCGCCCGGATTGAGGTCAACCGACCGTCAAGCTTAATTCGCCGTCTAGCATCCCCTTCGCAAGCACCGATGCTGCTCCGCATGGCATCGGCGCATTACCAAGAAGCATTGGCGAGATTCTTGTATCAACCAAGGAGGTTATGAGGACACTGCTTCAGCGGAAGGCGAGCTTGTCGATGGATGGAATATAGCAGCGTCCACTTTGAAACGGGGTGGTAGCAGTAGCTAGCATGCTCATGTTTCTCCTTATATCCTAATTATTGATTTAGTTTGGTTAACTAAACCATCATTCTATTTATTAAATTTTTGTTTCTACATTACTAACATTGTCTCTTCTCTCCTTTTAAGCCACCAATTATCCAGTCATGTTTTGCTAGTTTCCATCACCGGTTTATTCACTCGGCCACTCGTATCTCTAAACCCCACAGCTTCAGGAACAGTGACTGCGCCTGCATCAACTTCCGGATGGATACCATTACATTTGAGTATAATATGGTCAATTGTTTCACAGGAGTTACCACGTACAGCACATGCGTCATCTTCATTGTTATTCTTTTTGTAGCTGCGTGTTCTAAGGCACCCTGATCTAGCTTCAAAAAAAGTAGGGCACTGCCTCTTCAGTTATCAAAGAAAGCTTCCTTCCTGATCTGCATTTTCCACTTTCGGTATAATTCCACACTCTATTTCTTTTCCATCGAATTTATCCAATTTTTACCTTCTGTGTTTTTCACCTGTTGCTTAATGCTCTTTATTTCTCCGTCCTTGTGACTAGCATACTTACTAATTAGTTTCCTAGGTCTTTTCCTCCATTGTTAGTCAACACGTTTTAAGTACAGGTATTTAAATACTCTAGCTGCCCATCTGTTACTGTCCATTTTCCTCAGGCGTTCCTCATATAATATTTTACTCTGAGCTTCCCGTACTTCGAAAGATGCCAAGCCCATATCTCCCTGTACCGCCTCATTTGTAGTTTTGCCGTGGGCACTGTTGTGCCGGTGGGGTTATCACACAGTAGCCCACCGTCAACAGGGTAGTGCCAAAGAGTTGGTAACGCAGCGCTCGTCACCCGTTTCGTGAACGAGGGCTGTCAGCTCCCTGGGCGGTAGCGATGAATCCGAGTCGGCGTTGGTGAGATGAAGAAAAGGCTTTATACACTATTTACAGGTATTTACACAAGATCGGCTCTGGGGCCGAAAGCTACCATAGCCGTACGCGACTGTTCTCGCGCAGCGACGGTCGGGGAGATTCCGCCGCGTCCGCACTGTCAGGGGGCGAACTGCTCCCGATGGACGCTCGTGACGAACTCACACTCGGAGTCTCGAACGGAAGCACTTGAGACTCCGTTGCCGAGAACCGTTGACGCTCAAAATGGTCCAATCCGACGGCAGCACTTTCGCAGGGCCAATGGGAGAGCTTGCTGCGCTCTCGCTTCAAATATGCCGCGGGGCGAGAAGGGGTTCACCGTCAGGGCCACGGCGCGCCGTGCTGTCTGGACGTTCAGCGCATGTTGAAACACGTCGCTTCTGTCCCTTTGGTACGGCTCGCCTCCAGTGCACTGGTGCTTTGCAGAGAAGTATCCAGAGTTTGTGAAGGAGGCGTTCGCCGAAGAAGTTTGGCGTCCGGCTGAATTTCTGGGCGGCTTTGGCCAGACACAACAGCACCCCCGCCATCAGACAATGCGCCGGGAAGACGAGCTGCTCGCATGTGGCTCGGATGCCGGGCGCGCTCGTTCGCCAGGTTCCTCCAAGCTCACGTACAGTGTCCGGGCGCCAGGTAGCCTCCCGTGCCTCGGGTTCCACTCGCCAGGTCAGGATCTCTGCCGACAGCCTTCTTGCCGGGGCACGCCGATCAACTTCGCTCGGGTCGCTCCGATGCCCTTGCCACTCGCCAGCTAACGGTAGACTTTTCTGCGGCTTGCAAAACCGACCGACAACAGGCAACACCCAACACAAGCAAGTACCCTCGGCCACCCGTCAAACACCAGACAGAGGCAAAATTTCAAATTGAATTAGCTAAATTGTTGTCCCCTTTTTGCTCCCACTACAACAAGAGACAAGTGTATAGGATGCAGTACACAAGGTTCAAACAACAATTTTGCATATTAAAGATGCATTAAGTAGCAAGTAAAATTATCAATCAGTAATGGAAAAGAGTCTCCTTGAAATCGCTTGGGCCGTAAAGCACAGCTGAGGAAGTAAGGAGGTCATTCAATTTTGCCCCGATCTGCCTAGAACATAACAGTCCGTCGCGAAGCAAGAGAAGGTAAGAAACGCGGAGTTACTGCAGGAAGCGCGGCCTAGAAGGCCCGACTTAGAGCGTCTGCGTTCGCGTTCAACCTCCCCTTTTTATAGCGGACAACGAGATTGTGCTGCTGGAGTGTCATGCTCCACCTCAGCAAACGGCCGCTTTTAGACATGTTACTTAACCATGTCAGCGGGCAGTGATCCGTTTCCACAATAAACTTAGAACCGGAGACATAGCAGGCGAGCCTTTGAACGGCCCACACCAGGCAGGCGCACTCTTTTTCAGAGGTGCTGTACGCCTCTTCTCTGCAACTGAGTTTGCGGCTCAAGAATAAAACTGGTCGTTCATGACCATTAGCATCTTCCTGGCATAGCACCGCTCCCATGCCGCGATCACTCGCGTCACACTGAATAATGAAGCCCTTGGAAAAGTCTGGCGCCGTTAGAACTGGCTTGTTGCTCAGGGCTTGTTTCAGCCTCTGAAACGCGTTCTCTTTCTCCGAGTCCCACATCACTTTGACGGGCTCAGATTTCCGGAGTGCGTCTGTTAGCGGGCTGGCAAGGTCAGAGTAGTCTCTCACATAGTGTTGGTAATAACCAGCTAAACCCAAAAAGGCCCTTATCTCAGTCTTAGTGGTTGGCCGGGGATAGTTCACAATAGCTGCTACCTTGATGTCTGAAGGTCTACGCAGGCCGCGCCCCATCACATGGCCCAGATAAGTCACTTCCGCACAACCTAGGTGACATTTAGCCGGTTTCGCAGTAAGGCCCGCCTCTTTCAACCTGCTCAACACGATTCGCAAGTGCTCCACATGTTCCTCCCAAGTATCTGAAAAGATGGCCACATCGTCGAGGTATGGTAACGCGAAATCGCCCAAGCCATGAAGCACTCGATCCATCAGACTGGAGAAACAATACGGCGCGTTTTTGAGTCCAAAACTCAGCATAACTGGGCGGAACGTTCCGAATGGAGAAACAAATGCGGCGTAACGGCTAGCTTGTTTTGTAAGAGGTACTTGCCAATAGCCTCTCACTAGGTCTAGCGTAGAGATGTAATTTGCCTTCGACACTGTCTCCACCCTTTCTTCCAGGTTCGGTATTGGATATGTCTGATCTCGGGTTATCGCGTTCAGACGCCGATAATCGACGCATGGCCTCGGATCTTTTCCTGGAACCTGGACTAGTATTAGGGGCGATGTGTAGTCGCTTTCACTTGGTACTATAACCCCCAAGTCACGCATGCGCTGGATCTCTTCAGCCATGATTTTCTTTTGCACAGGTGAACATCGATACGGTTTACTACGAATCGGTTCCTGCGATGTCAGCTCGATGTCGTGCTCTACGACCGTTGTTTTTCCGGGACGGTTCGAAAAAACCTCTTGAAATTCTGAAACGATTCCCTTTAAATCTTCCTTTTGGGTGGCGCCTAGACGTGCGTCCAACATCAACTGATCCAACATTACCTCTAAACCACACGCTCTCATGTCGGCCGTCGTCAGGATTTCCTCCCCTTCCTCATCGGCCGCGTTCAAAGTCAAGTTTACAATTGCCTGACGCTGAATGTATGGTTTCATCAGGTTGCTGTGATAAATTTTGTTGGGCCGTCTTCCCAATTTCACTTCATAGTTAGTATCAGAAAGCTTCGATACAATCTTTGCGGGCCCTTCCCATTGAACTTCGAGCTTGTTTTTCTTTGATGGCCGAAGAAGCATCACTTGGCTGCCTACCTCAAAGGTGCGTTTTTTTGCTGACTTGTCGTGGTACTCCTTCGACAAGATTTTCGCCGCCTTCATATGGCTTTCTACAATATCCTTTGTTTTCCCCAGCCTCTGAAGTAGGTTGAGGACGTATGAGACTACATTTGAGTCTTCATCGCCGCCTTCCCAAGACTCTCGCAGCATGCGCAGCGGAGTTCTCAAGCTTCGGCCATACACAAGCTCTGCTGGGCTAAAACCTGTGGTCTCGTGGGGAGCAGATCTCAAGGCGAACATAGCGGCGGGAATGCAGGCCTCCCAATCACACTTGCGCTCAAAACACAGGGCTCTCAATATTCGCTTGAGTACCGAGTGCATTCGTTCCACTGGGTTAGATTGCGGGTGATGGATCGAACTGTGCACCACTTTGATTCCGCATTTATCCAAAAAGGTGGAAGTTAGGCAGCTGGTGAATACGCTGCCGTTGTCACACTGAATCTCAGAAGGGAACCCTACCGTGCGAAAATTGAGAGCAGAGCGTCCACGACCTGGGGAGAATTTAGCTCCTTAAGTGGTACCGCCTCTGGGAACCTGGTCGCGACACACAGGGCAGTCAGAACATACCGGCAACCGTTCGTTGATCCCGGCAGAGGACCTACAATATCGATCACCAGTCGCCGAAAGGGTTCTGTTATGACTGGCACCAACTTCATTGGCGCCTTCCATTTGTCAGTGGATTTGCCCACTCTCTGGCAGGTGTCACAAGAGCGCACGAATTGTTCAACATCTTTCCAACAATACGGCCAATAAAACTCCTGACCAATTCTAGCTTTGGTCTTTTTCAAGCCAAGATGTCCTGCCCACGCATTTTCGTGCGCGAGTTCCAGTAACTGCCCGCGATACTTCCGAGGAATCAAAAGCTGCTCATATTTGAGACCCTGCTTATCTGTGTAGCTGCGGTACAATAAGCCTGATCTCTCATAAAATTCAACTCCCTTTTTCCTCACACCCAGTTTGACGCTCTTCATTAAATCGGCGATCGAGCAGTCTTCCTGCTGCTCGTGAATGAGAGTTTCCTTCTCGACTGCAGCCAGCGCTTGCCAGCCGGTGGAAATCGGAGCGAGAGTTGAGCTCGCGTCGCCTGGCGGCGCCGCGTCTACAGCGCAGGCATCATTCTCAGCCACGTCCAAACACGGCTCGCTCACACCTTCTCCCGCGCTCCGCGTTCCCTGCCGTGCCGTCTCACCACTCAAGTTACCCTGCTCGTCTGGTGCGCCGCAGCGCGGTTCGCTCACCGATGCAAGATCAAGTTGCCTCGACAGATTGCGCGCTTTGGATCGCGTGAGGGCCATGTACGCCACGTCGGCAAAGAAAGATTTGCCCTGTTCCTTAAGAAGCTGCTCCGAGCTGTTTGAGAAGAGGTAGGGAAATTGCTCCGGGAGGGCGGCAGACACAGCGGCTTCTGTGTTTAGTTTACCAAATTCTCCTTCAATGGTGACCATCGCAATTGGTAGACAGACGCTCTGCTGCTCGGCCACTTGCTGTATCCAAGCGCATTCTCCCGTAAACTCACTCGGGGATATCAAAGACTGGTGGACAACGTCCATAGTTGCTGCCGAGTCTCGAAGTGCTCTGCATTTTTTTCCGTTTACCTTAATCTCCTGCATATATGGCTCCAACAGACGCAGGTTTTTGTCTGTTTCCCGAATGGTCGCCAACACAACTCTCTGTTTGCAGTACGCTGCAAGGTGCCCTTCCCTTTTGCAGTTATAACATTTCAACGGTTTGCGTTTTTCAAATGAACGTGTCGCATCGTTGCCCTGTTTGGGAACATCATTAGCCCTCTGAGACTCATTCTGCCCCTCCCTTACAGTTTCTTTTGTAAGAGACGAGTCTTTACGAAACTCACGACGCGTGAATGGCTTCCGTTCGTCGGGCCTCCTCGGAAAGCCATCATTCCTGTCAGTTTTCTCTACGCGCACTGCCTTGTTGTGCAAGCTTCGGCGGGCGTAATATTCTTCCGCTAACTCTGCTGCCTTGTTTAGCTTAACCTCCGTTAGCTTATCTAGCAACCAGAGCCTGACATCATCATCGATACAACGGTAGAATTGCTCTAATGCGATGCATTCCACGAGCTTATCGCGATCGTTGTAAACCTCTTCGCCCTTGAGCCACTCAACTAGGTCGGCCTTCAGACGGAACGCGAAGTCAACATGCGACTCCTTACCCTTATGAGCATATCGGAACCTCTGCCGGAAGGCTTCAGGCGACAATTTGTACTTCCGCAGTAGTGCCTCCTTGACATCACTGTAGCTTTCGAAAGCCTCTTTCGACAGGCACGTGATTACGTCAGATGCCTCCCCGGGAAGCAAAGCCAACAAATTCTGTGCCCAGAGGGATGGCTCGATGTCATTCCGTTCGCACACATGCTCAAATTTCACGAGGAATTTAGCCATATCCTCGCCAATAGCAAAAGGCGGTAGTTGATCACGGATTTTGGGACTGTTAGAAAGGACTGTCGCAGAAGCTAAGCTAGGTGCTGGCGAGCCTTTGTGAAGCTCCAACTCTATCCTTTTACGCTCCAGCTGTCTATCCGCCTCACGCTCCTGCATTTCTTCCTTGCGACGTTCCCTCTCCTCCTCTTTATCGCGACGTTCCTTCTCCTCCTCTTTATCGCGACGTTCCTTCTCCTCCGCTTTCTCGCGACGTTCCTTCTCCTCCTCTTTCTCGCGACGCTCCTTCTCCTCCGCTTTCTCGCGACGTTCCTTCTCCTCCGCTTTCTCGCGACGTTCACTGACATCAGCCCAGGCCTCTGCGGCTTCCTCAACCGTCACGTCATTAGTCTGCAAGATCTCAAGGATCGCTTTTTTTCTTTTCGTTGAGCACACATCGATGCCCAACTCCTCACAAATTTGGAGAAGTTCTTTGACCTTGTAACTCTCCATCCTTTACCGGCCTCTTGTTGTTTGCCTTTTTAGAATAGTGTACTATACGTTCGCTATCTCGCTCCTAGCAAGAGATGCGCAAGCCTTTCTCACACTGATTCCCTTCTCAGCATCCCCTGGTTTTCAAAACACTTCCTGTAGGCTTGAAACACGCAAGGTTAACACAATGCTACGCTCAGCCTTTCTCTAAGCTACCCTGTGTGTTAGAGAAGTCTGGCGTTTGAGGGAAACTTCAGGTACTCACCGCGCCGAGGTGCCTGACGCCGGTCAATCCCGCAGCTGCCATCCAATGTTGTGCCGGTGGGGTTATCACACAGTAGCCCACCGTCAACAGGGTAGTGCCAAAGAGTTGGTAACGCAGCGCTCGTCACCCGTTTCGTGAACGAGGGCTGTCAGCTCCCTGGGCGGTAGCGATGAATCCGAGTCGGCGTTGGTGAGATGAAGAAAAGGCTTTATACACTATTTACAGGTATTTACACAACAAGATCGGCTCTGGGGCCGAAAGCTACCATAGCCGTACGCGACTGTTCTCGCGCAGCGACGGTCGGGGAGATTCCGCCGCGTCCGCACTGTCAGGGGGCGAACTGCTCCCGATGGACGCTCGTGACGAACTCACACTCGGAGTCTCGAACGGAAGCACTTGAGACTCCGTTGCCGAGAACCGTTGACGCTCAAAATGGTCCAATCCGACGGCAGCACTTTCGCAGGGCCAATGGGAGAGCTTGCTGCGCTCTCGCTTCAAATATGCCGCGGGGCGAGAAGGGGTTCACCGTCAGGGCCACGGCGCGCCGTGCTGTCTGGACGTTCAGCGCATGTTGAAACACGTCGCTTCTGTCCCTTTGGTACGGCTCGCCTCCAGTGCACTGGTGCTTTGCAGAGAAGTATCCAGAGTTTGTGAAGGAGGCGTTCGCCGAAGAAGTTTGGCGTCCGGCTGAATTTCTGGGCGGCTTTGGCCAGACACAACAGCACCTAGTGCTAATCGTCCAACGGATCTCTGATTTGTTTCTATTGTCGACTGTACCTCTGATTTTAGGCACAAAACCGCATTTCCGAAAGTAAGTCCGGGCACCATAATTCCTTTCCAAATACCCCTCAAAGCCTCATACCTTTTCTATCCCCACAATGCCGTATGCTTCATTATCGCGGCATTCATTCGCCCTTTGGCCTTAAGTGATTGCTCATGCCTTCCAATGTCTGCCAAACCTTCGTTTATCCATACCCCCAGGTATTTATATTCTGCTACTCTAGATATTTCATGGCCGTGTATTTTAAGACCCTGATCAGTTGAGCCGTTGAAAATCATTAGACCCGACTTAACTGCGCTAAAACTGAAGCCTAGAGCGTCCCCTTCGTCTCCGCAATACTTAACTAGAGTTTGCAATTTTTCCAGACTCTCAGCTAGCAGCACAATATCGTCTGCATACATGAAACCGGGGAGGTGCTGCTCTACCGCCTTTCCACCTAATCTATTTGACAGGTTAAAACCTAGGTTACTCTCTTGTATCCTCCGTTCCAGATTTATCATATAAAGCATGGACAACAGCGGTGATAGAGGACAGCCTTGTCTTAATCCTTTTCATACTTTGACATCTTCCGTACTTCTTATCCCTTCCCATGTAATTTCTACTTTGTTATCTCGGTATATTTCCTGTAGGAACTCTAATATCTCATAACTGATACCTTCTTCTTTTAATATGTTCCACGGGAGTTCCCTGTTTACGTTGTCGTACGCCCCGTTTATGTCCAGGAAGGCCAAATACAAAGGCCTATTTTCCACTCTAGATATTTCGATGCATTGGGTAAGCACGAACGGGTTATCATCTAAGCGCCTACCATTTCTAAAGCCGTTTTGAAGTTCTCCGAGTATCTTGTTACTTCGTACCCATGCTTGCAGCTTTATTTTCACCACCTGCATGACCATCCTGTACACAACAGAGAGAAGTCTTGAGAAGCCTCCGCGACGCTATCTTGCGAGGGGCAAAAAAAAACGAGGCAGTTGCCGCAGAGCGCGCCCGCTTAGTGCACGGAGAAGTGGAGGCGGTTTTCAAGTACGCTGCATACACCACGATCAACACAAACACTGTTGGTTCATGCATGACTTGCGGCTGTAGGAACGATGTAAAAACGATATCAGGAGTCAAAATAGTGCTCGACATAGCTCATTTCGAACTGACAGTGTTCCTTGCATTGCGTCGCGTATACGTGTGGGCATATAGCGGCTGTTTATTTTCTGCTAGGTTTCCAAACGATCCTGAGGCGTGAACATTTTGGGAACGGGCTGTTCGCCACGAGGGCTGGAAAGCAGAAGGCGGAGGCCGCTTATCTTTGGTTTATTTTAGTGCATAATTCTTTAACTCGACTGGACAAACGGTGCGGTTGCGAATACGCTCTGTGCCGGCTCTGTTATTCCAGGAGCGGCTACAGGCGCACGTAATCAGCATATAGGTTCAGCGCAGTTCCTTTCTTCTGTCTATTAACGTGTAGGTGGCTGATGAATCTGAGCGCTACTATTACGGGAAGCGCATATAAATCGCTTCTCGAAAGGCCGTCGTCCAAAATTACGAAAGACGTGTCGGAATAATTATGGAGGCCTTGTGTGTGGCTTGTAAGGCAGCGCCGTTGTACATCGTGCACATGAATGCTGTGTTAAATCGGATAAAGTTGGATTGTGGGTCAATTAAGGAGGATAAGGGGTAGGAAGTTGCATTAAGGTTCATTAAGTTATATTAATGGTGAGTGAGTGAGTAAGAGATGATTAGGGAATATTACGCTTTATTAAGGGTGATAATGTTAAATTAGGGCGTATTAAGTTCATTAGGGTGGTTTTAGTTGAAATATAGCAGTTTACGGGGAGTTAAGAATGAGAACTTTGAATTAGTTTAGATAATGGCGGATCACTTTTGATTAAGGGTGGTTACGTTGGATTAAGGGTGATCACGGAGAATTAATGTGGATTAGGCTGGAATAAATGTGACTAATATGGGTTGTACTAGATTAAGATAGATTATAGAAGAATTGTTTTCCCATTCATAGCCCGTAAGCACCAGCTATGTTAAACGAAAAAATAATTTAATTGGCAATTAAGTGAACAGAGAAGGGGCTGCATCAGTTGCAAGTTGAATTTGAAATCATTCAGACAAATCATTTCAAAACAAAGCACCTAGTGCTATAAGTGCTAAGCCTGTCGCTAGAAAAAAATGTTCTCTCTATTGAACCAGCTTCTTAAAGACTACGATCCTTAGGCAAGCATGTCTACAAGCTCTGCAAAGGAGTAATAGCTCTACGTAAAATTAAAAGAGTGGAATACGTTTAGTACAAATGACATACTGAGGTCCATCCTTTCAAGGCTTACCTTATTTAGGAATCATTAACGTTTCACTGTGCAGCATCAGCATCATGACATTAACCGTGATCGGTATCAGTGTTTATAGTTTGAAACAAAAAAAAAAGGAATACATATAACGATGCTGTCGCATTGAGGTCTGCGGCTTCATCTAAGCAATGGGAGTATTGGGGAACAATGTATTCCAAAGAGATCATGCCTTGTTTACACTTAGCAGAGTTGTACTTCTTAAATTTTGATAGTGTATTCACTTTGCGTTTTGCGAGTTTTGAATCAACTTGCAATTTCAATCATAACTATTTTTCCAGCCAGGAAATTCTATCTTCGCTAAAATATAAATGGTTTGGCCTTCATACTCATGTTTTTGGCCATGTTCTCTAACAGGGTTAACCAACAGAATTAAGCTTCCTTTTAGATCCTTTGCTGTTTGTTTCTTTGTTAGCTGGTCACAAATGCTTGGTTACAGAACTTGATAGCACTAGCTGTTTTCAAGCTTTTTAAAGTGGCCTGTATCAGTCTGATGTTCAGGTTTATTTACATTTGCGTTTCTTTTTGTATGCGTTTCTTTTTGTGAAGCATCAGAAGCTACATTTTTCTCTTCCTTTTTTTTTTTCTTCAAAATATTGAATTGAAGTGTTGCATCGGTTTGTATCACGTGCTGTTATTTCTCATGCTTTGAATGACATTTAGTTTGACAACTTACATGATGGTTCGTTTTTATATCGTTGTTCGTTTCTATATTAATGAATATGAACAAACACGAATTGCTTTGCATATTGTTTTCTACTTTAGGCCGGACCTATATATGTATATTTTAAGCTTTAGCGGAAGCTTTAACTCCAGCTGCAGTGGGCCGTGGCGAAGGCATTCACCTGCTAATCCACAGGTCATGGGCCCGATCCCGACTGTGGGAGCTGCAAAACCGGCGACGCATAAACTGGCCATCTAACTCGGCTGAACGGAATTAGACAAGTATTAGCTATGTTTGGTTATGTAACTAATTATCGGTAATTATTTACGACTTTCAGTTAGTCCAGAGCAATTATACTCGGCATAAGATATCCAACGATATACGACTTATAACTGTGGAATGAATTTTATTTTTATACACAATTTGCTTATCAGCAGTAAATAATTAGCCCTAGAACCCTAGGAAATAACAAAGAGAATAAAATTGAGATGGAGCGCATTTGGCAAGCACTCGCAGATTATGACTAGCAGCTTACCGGTATCGCTCAAGAGGAAAGTATACAACAGTTGCATCTTACCTGTACTCACCTATGGGGCTGAAACGTGGAGGCTAACCAAGAGGGTTCTACTTAAGTTGAGGACAACTCAGAGGGCTATGGAACGAAAAATGGTAGGGGTAACATTAAGAGGTAGGAAGCGTGCAGAGTGGGTCAGAGAAATAACTCAAGTTACCGACATTCTAGCAGAAATAAAGAAGAAGAAATGGGCATGGGCAGGACATGTAGTGCGAAGAGAGAATAACCGATGGTCGCTGAGGGTAGCAAACTGGATTCCAAGGGAAGGAAAGCGTAGGAGAGGGCGGCAGAAAATTAGGTGGGTGGATGAGGTCAAGAAGTTCGCAGGGGTCAAGTGGATGCAGCTAGCACAGAACCGGGTTAAGTGGAGGAATATGGGAGAGGCCTTCAACCTGCAGTGGGCCTAGTCAGGCTTATGATGATGATGAACTAGCCCCACCGCGGTGGTGAAGTAGTTAAGATGCCTGACTACTGTGCCGGAGTTCCCGGGTTCGATCCCGACCACCGGCGCCGGTGTTTCGACAGAGGCCAATCGAAGAGGCGTCCGTATGCTGTGCGATGACAGCGCACGTTAAAGATCCTCAGGTGGTCTAAATTACCCCGAAGCCGTCCACTACGGTTCCTCTTTCTCTCTTTTTTCTTTCACTCCCACCTCCCTCTCTTTCCTTACGGTGTGGTTCAGGTGTCCACAGAAAGAAGTGTGACATATACTCCCCTTTTCCTTTCTGTGAACCAATTAATAGTAATTAATTACGAGCTATAATTAGCCCAGTGCAATTATAGGCGGCATCAGCTATCTAATCATATATTACTCGATGATGTCGCATAAAGTCCAAAGTTTATAAACAGTTAATGGATTCACTACGTTTAATTAAGACTTACAATTTATACTCGACATAAAAAAATGGTTTAACATTGAATAGAGCTTTAACTTTCGCACTAAACACGGCCTAGTATCCGGATATCGTCGAGATCTTTAAAAATCAAGGGGGTTTAAATCGATTCGGAGACGTCCAGTATGGCTCATAATAGCCCGCATTAGAACTTAAATATCCTTCAAACACATGAAACACACTGGCAACGCCGGCGAACAGCACTCTCCAGCACTTGGCAGACCGCTTCTTGCCCCCTCAAGCTGGCAGCCGCAGGCTTCACTCGAGCCCATTAGCGGGTATAGACCAACACCAAATCTGTTACATAAATAAGAAGCGGTGGCGCTGCTGTCGCGGCGCTGTGCCGACTGGGGGTGAAAATTAGGCTTAGAGCCCATAAGAATACACGAAACCAAAAGATTTCAATGCACTTTTCTGATTTAACAGTGCGCCTTTGATGTTGCCTTTCTGTGCAGAGTAACCATGAACATCGTAGAACAGATTGTTAGAGTATGAAATCTCATTAACAAAAGCTGAGGAGGAGGAGGAGGAGGAAGAACATTTATTTCCGCCGAATATGGTGCAGCAGCCACCTACGTGTCCGCACGCAGGCGTCCGGGGAGGCAGTCTGTCACACCGCGGCCAGAGGACACCCGGCCTCGTCTAAGAGAAGAGGTCTTCAGCCTCGGCCGCCAGGCGGACGGCGAATCGCTGTGTTTTTTCGTCGGAGCTTCTTAGCGTGGTCTCCCATTCATCGCTAGTTTTAATCGCGTTGCGCCCTGGGGCACGAACGCATCTCCATATTATATGATCTAATGTTGCCACGTGGCCGCAAAATTTACAAATTTCGGTTTCTGCACCGTCCCTCTTCCGCCCTCTGGCACCCGTCCAACTCCTCCACAGGGGCGAAAAGAAATTTCGAGCTTGGAGTCTTCTCCAGTCGTACGATTCCTTTTTACTCAGGGATCTAACCGGTGGCGGATATATCCTCCGGTCTTTCTTCAAGTTGTCGGTTACATCCCTAAAGGTACCTATACATTCTTTGGTTTTAAATGTTGTGGAGGCGTCCGCAGCACCCCGAGGTAGCGAGGAGCGGGCGAGCATGTGGGCAGCCTCGTTACTGGCGAGACCGGCGTGTGCTGGGGTCCAGATTATGGTCACGCTTTCGGCGAGAGACGACTCGTTCAGAAGTTTTGCAGCACGATTGCTGACTCTACCCTTGCTAAAATTTCTAACCGCCGCTTTGCTATCGCTGATGACGTGTTTCACGCCTGGTCGTGCAATGGCAATGGCTATTGCAATCTCCTCCGCCTCTACCGGCGGTAGATCTCGATTTCTTTCTATTCCTATGACGATCCCAGTGTCCAATAGGGCGACCGAGGTTACGTCGCCTTCTTTCCCGATCGCTGCATCGGTGTAGGCGACCGATCCCGGCGGGAGTTTGTCCAATTTGTTAGCGGGGTGCTTAGCTCTGCTTTTCCTCCTCCCCTCGTCGTGTACGGGGTGCATGTTCTGAGTATTTTCAAAACACCACGAAACGTGTGTATGTGCGTGCGTGCGCGTGTGTGTGTGTGTGTGTGTGTGTGTGTGTGTGTGTGTGTGTGTGTGTGTGTGTGTGTGTGTGTGTGTGTGTGTGTGTGTGTGTGTGTGTGTGTGTGTGTGTGTGTGTGTGTGTGTGTGTGTGTGTGTGTGTGTGTGTGTGTGTGTGTGTGTGTGTGTGTTGTCGTGACGCTGGGGCTATGGCGACCCGGCCTTCACTTGGTAGCGTGCAGAGACTCCGGGTTGAAGAAGGACTGAATCTTCGAAGTTGGTAAAATATGTACAAGCAGGTTTACTGGCACTTTGAGAAAACGTATTTACAAGAATATTTACATGAAGAAGAAGGGTACATCAGCAAAATGACAAGCGTTAAGAGTTCATAGCGAGAAGCGACTGGATGAGCCGTTTACCCAGGGCCCAGAGCGACATTTCGTGCTCTGCAGCGTCCTTAAAAACCCCCTATGTCCAGCCCCTCTCTGAAGATGCTGACCAACCAAATCCAGGGCACGCCCCTCAGGTATCGGCATCCAATCGATCACATCACTGCACTGATGGTCTGAAGCACTGACTGGTCCGGCATTCATTCGTTGGGCGTGATCACTTGTTGGCGGGAAAAGCTTGGGAACGGCGAGGAGAGGAGGTACATTTCTATTCTTCAGCAAAGAAACCACAGGCTGGTTCTGGGGGTTTTACTTCTCAGAAACCCGAGTGCACGTGGCGCCGCATAGGGCTCCCAACATGGTCCCTTTTCGACAATTGCAAATCTTTCCTGCATTCCCGGGAAATCACTTAATGGCCGTATGAGTCATGCTCTTCTCTTGTCCTGCACGTCAGCGGACATGTCACTCTGTCGTCTCCTTTGGATAGGAGGCATTCATCACTGGAGGATAGCACTTCTCGACTGGAAGGGTGAACAAAAGAAAGCACTTCCTGCTATTTCCCGCAGGGGGACGTTTCTTTGTGTTTTTCCAGACGTTCTCTTGACAGGGCCAATTTGGCATTTGCAGGTTGTCCACAAAGCAAAACATGCTTACAAAACAGGATTCCTGGAAACAGGCTCACTTAGAGCCAATGGACCATCACCACATATTCACAAAACTTTTCCATGCCCACAGGCGAACAATAGAGCGCGCAAATGCGGATGCTTGGTCGTAACAGCCTCCTCCCCCGCCAGAAGAGACTCGGAGGGCAGCAGCCGCAGCTGCTGCATGAAGAGACGACTTAATGGCCTGCACGTGAACGCTTGAAGCTCGCTGTTGCATGTCGCGTTGTCTTGATTGTTGTAGGCCAAATTGCTTGAGCTATCTGAAACTCAACCACATGTCGAAGCAAGCACTCGGCTCCCGTCTGAAGAGACCAGGTCAAAAGAAAACTGCCATTGTTGTTCGAGAAAAGCCCACTCTCAAGACGTTCAGGACCCACGTATGCCTCGAAAACCAAACGTGCTGCTTTACATAGTCATCTATATTCAAGCGCACGAAAAAAAAAAAAAAACCTGATTATCAATTTGGATACATGGTGAGGAACATCTCGGACCGCTTAGAAAGAGCGGCTAAGCGCGTCCGCATTCCCATTTAACTTCCCCTTTTTGTATCTTATTTCAAAATTGTACTGCTGTAAAATCAAGCTCCACCTAAGAAGGCGACTGTTCTTCGATGTCGCAGTTTGCAGCCAAGCCAGGGGACAATGGTCCGTCTCTACGGTGAATTTGGCCCCTCCAAGATAGCACTGCAATTTTTGAATGGCCCATACAATGCAAGCGCATTCCTTCTCTGACGCGCAATAAGCCCTCTCTCTAGAACTCAGTTTTCTGCTCAAGTAGAGCACGGGGTGCTCATTACCGTCGTCATCTCTCTGGCAGAGAACAGCACCTAACCCTCGATCACTGGCATCACACTGGACCGTGAATTCTCGGCCATAGTCTGGAGCTCGCAATACCGGACGGCTAATCAGCACAGCCTTCAGGTTTACGAAGGAGGCTTCCTTTTGTTCGTCCCAGACTACATTTGTCGGTTCTGTCTTGCGGAGAGCGTCGGTCAGAGGGCTAGCCAAAGCTGAATAGTTAGGGATGTAGTGATTGTAGTACCCAGTCAGACCCAGGAATGCTCGAATTTCCGTCTTCGTGCTCGGCCGCGGGTAGTCTGCTACCGCAGAAATCTTAATCTCGCTGGGTTTCCTGAAACCTTGACCTACATTGTGACCCAAGTAGTCCACGGTCGCCCTTGCCAGGCAACATTTCTCGGCCTTTACGGTTAGTCCAGCTTGACGCAAAAGGCTCAGTACAGCTCTTAGATGTACCATATGGTCCGCCCATGAGTCGGAAAAAACCGCAATGTCGTCTAAATAAGGCACCGCGAATGTTTCACACCCCTTTAAAACCCTATCCATGAGTCGGGAAAAACAAAATGGAGCATTTTTGAGCCCGAAACTCATCATTGTTGGCTGGTAGCTGCCCGTCGGAGTGACGAAAGCCGCGTATCTGCTGGCGCGTTCAGTGAGCGGTACTTGCCAGTATCCTCGAGTAAGGTCCAGCGTAGTCACATATGCCGCTCTACTGACCTGTTCTACTCTCTCCTCAATATTCGGAATAGGATACACTTGATCCCTGGTGAGAGAATTTAGCTTTCGGTAGTCTACCACAGGCCTAGGGTCTTTACCTGGAGCTTCTACTAAGATCATAGGCGAAGCATAATCGCTTTCCGAGGGTTTTATTACTCCCAATTCCAGCATGCGAGTTACTTCCCTATCCAGAATTTCTCTTTGCCTTGGAGAAAATCGGTAGCACCTTGATCGCACTGGCACGTCTGAAGTCAGCTCAATATCGTGCTCAGTCAAATCAGTTCTGCCTGGCCTGTCCACGAAGCAGGCCTCAAACTCTGTTATTATCTCGCCCAGATCGGACAGCTGGGATTTCTTTAGTTCTCCTCTCTGCTCCGTCTTTTTGAGAAGCTCCTGAGCGTTGCTTCCTTTTCCGCTGAGGCAAATCAAGTTGTCCCCCATCTCCTCGGGAAGGTTTAACGTTAGATTTACCACGGCTTCCCTCTGCACATAAGGCTTCATAAGATTGCAATGATAAATGCGCACTTCTTTACGCCTACCGGGAATTTTCACTGCGTAGTTAGTGTTAGAAAGCTTTGCAACGACTTCAGCCGGTCCTTCCCACTGTACTTCGAGCTTATTCTGCCTTGAACTTCTCAGCAACATCACCTGGTCCCCGATACAAAACGTCCTTTGACGGGCTGACTTATCATAGTACACCTTGGAACGAGCCTGGGCTGACTTCATGCTGGCCTCAACGAGTTCCTTAGTGTTATGTAAGCGATTCAAGAGGTTCAGAATGAATTCTACTACTGTTGGGTCTTCTCCGCGCCCCTCCCAGGCTTCGCGCACCATTCGCAAAGGTGAGCGCAGTGACCTTCCGTACACCAACTCGGCTGGGCTAAATCCAGTGGATTCGTGCGGCACTGACCGCAAAGCGAAAAGCGCTGCAGGCAGGCAGGTATCCCATTCGCGCTTGTTTTCATAGCACAGTCCCCTCAGGACTCGTTTGAGAACAGAGTGCCATCTTTCTACGCTGTTGCTCTGCGGATGATGGATCGAGCTATGCACTACCTTAATGCCGCATCGCTCGAGAAATGAGGTGGTGAGGACACTCGTGAAAACGCTACCCTGATCACTTTGTACCTCGGAAGGGAATCCAACTCGTGCAAACACTGACAGCAGCGAATCCACTACACTCTCGGACGTCACCTCGCGCAGCGGAACAGCCTCTGGAAACTTTGTGGCTGGGCATAACATAGTGAGGATATAACGGTACCCTGACTCGGTCACAGGAAGTGGCCCAACTATATCTATTACTAACCGGTGAAACGGCTCGGTAATGATTGGTACTAACACCATCGGAGCTTTCCACTTATCTTGCGCCTTTCCAACCCGCTGGCACGTGTCGCATGACCGTACAAAATTTTCCGTGTCCTTAAAACATCCAGGCCAATAGTATTCTTGCAACAGCCTCTGCTTTGTTTTCTTTATTCCAAGGTGACATGACCACGAGCTGCCATGGGAAAGTCGCAGTAAGTCTCCGCGGTACTTTTGGGGAACGACTAATTGGTCCCGCTCTACTCCGCGCTTATCCTTGAATAAGCGATACAGCACTCCCTTTCTCATCTCGAAAGTAATATTGTTTGCTGTCTTAGTGGCGCGGTGGCGCTCCCTTATCTCCTGTATATTGGGATCATTGGCTTGCTCTATAGCTAAGTCCTCTCGGGTTCCACTTAAAAGTCTCGTGAGATTACTAGACACTGGCGGCAAGAGGTTACTCTCAAGAACGTCCTCATTCCGCGTCTCATCAAGCTCACTTTCAAGTTGACTTATCTGAGATGCCTCGCTCTCAAAGTTTTCTGACCTGCTATCTTCCGCATTTACCACTGTTTTAACTGCCGTTTCCTCCGCTGTGGATTTTTCTGGAATGAGCAGTGTAGCTAGTTCTCGCGCCTTTGAACGTGTTAAGGCTTGCACAACTCTGTCTCCGAAAAGGATGCCCCTCTTTCGCAGCAGCATGTCCGATTTGTTGGAGAACAAATACGGATAGCACTTAGGAAGCTTTCCTGAAACGGCAGCCTCGGTTGTTAATTCGCCGAAAGGGCCCTCGATGACCACGTTCGCGATCGGCAAGCACACACTCTGTTCCTCAACTACCTGTCGGATCCATGCACACTGTCCTGTATAGTCGGAAGGCGATACATACGCCGGATGGACAACATCCATCGTTGCGGCCGAATCGCGCAGTACCTTGCAAGGCTTCCCGTTGACTACTAGGTCATGCAGGTAGGGTTCTAAAAGCTGCATATTTTCATCGCAGTCCCTGACATACGAGAAAGCAATCTTTTCTTTCCGGCAGTTGACGGCAATGTGACCCTGCTCATTACACCTAAAGCATGTGAGCGGCTTCCTAGCCTCAAGCTTATTCTTTGTGTTCTGCACGTTGGTCACTTCCCCACTTTTCTCACTGCCGTCCTTTCTAGGGAATTTGCCTGAAGAAACCTTCATTTCTTCGTTTCCAACTCTAGCAAAGTGCCTTTCCTGACGGTTTTTCATACTGAACTTGGGATTGCGGGGCCTATCCACTGCTGGGTTGCTGAATTGTCGGCGCGAAGCATACTCCTCAATAAGTTCGGCAGCTTCAGTTGCCGACTTAATTTCGCCTCGGTCCTGTAACCAATTTCTTTCTTTTTCTGGGAGGCAGTTATAAAACTGCTCCAAAAGAATTTGCTCGACTACAGCGTCCCTATCACTGTAGGAATCTGTGCTCTTTAGCCACTCGCCCAAATTAACTCTTAAATTGTACAGGAATTCAGGGTAACTCTCGTCCCTGGACTTAGTAGCTTTCCGAAAACGTTGTCTGAACGCCTCGGCGCTAAGCCTATACTTTCTCAGAAGGCAAGCTTTGACCTTCTCGTAGTTGTCCGCGTCCTCCTTGCTTAGCCGCGCGACAACCTCCGCTGCCTCGCAGGGCAGAACCGTCAATAATCTCTGAGACCAAGTGTCTCGCTGGAAGGACAGTTTTTCGCAGGTTCGCTCAAAGTTAGCCAGATACAGACCGATATCCCCTGATATCACATATGGCTGCATGTACTTTGACATCTTGAAATCTGCCTCCTTGTTGAGAAGAGGTACCGCTAGCTGGGGACAATTGCCCGACCTCTTGCTCAACTCTAGTTCTAATTTCCGGAGCTCAATTTCTTGGTCCAGCTTTTTTGCTTCTCTTTCACGCTTCTTTTCCTCTTTTTCCCACTCACGTTCGCGCTCCCTTTCCTCTTTTTCCCTCTCAAGTTCACGCTCACGCCTCTTTTCCTCTTTTTCCCGCTCTTTCTGCTCTTTTTCCCGCTCCTTCTGCTGTCTGAGCTGTTCCTTTTTTTGACCGATGAGGTTCCATGCTTCACTGAGCTCCTCATCATCGGCTCCCAAATCTGTGATTGCCTTTATAATCAAAGGTTTTCGTGCCAAACCACTTGTATCAATTCCCAATTCCTCACACAATTGCAACAGTTCCGGTTTCTGCAGCTTTTGTAGGTCCATGATCGCTCCGAGTGTCGGCTACTTCCAAAACAACAGTGCAAACTACCAAACCTAAAGGCGTTTCCACACTCTCTTTACCAGTTCTAAAATCTAACCCTGTTCTAGAACCTGGTCCACATCAGAAGAAAAGCCAAGCACTCACCCACACATGCGATCGATGTTCCGAGCTGCCCTCTTGTTGGCCGATTGTTGCTCCTGCTTGTTGCTTGAGATGCCACCTCCGATCACAAGGTGTTGTGGCTTGTAGCTTCAGATCCACCTCCAATCACCAGATGTTGTGGCTTGTAGATTCAGATCCCACCGCTGCCACCAGTTGTCGTGACGCTGGGGCTATGGCGACCCGGCCTTCACTTGGTAGCGTGCAGAGACTCCGGGTTGAAGAAGGACTGAATCTTCGAAGTTGGTAAAATATGTACAAGCAGGTTTACTGGCACTTTGAGAAAACGTATTTACAAGAATATTTACATGAAGAAGAAGGGTACATCAGCAAAATGACAAGCGTTAAGAGTTCATAGCGAGAAGCGACTGGATGAGCCGTTTACCCAGGGCCCAGAGCGACATTTCGTGCTCTGCAGCGTCCTTAAAAACCCCCTATGTCCAGCCCCTCTCTGAAGATGCTGACCAACCAAATCCAGGGCACGCCCCTCAGGTATCGGCATCCAATCGATCACATCACTGCACTGATGGTCTGAAGCACTGACTGGTCCGGCATTCATTCGTTGGGCGTGATCACTTGTTGGCGGGAAAAGCTTGGGAACGGCGAGGAGAGGAGGTACATTTCTATTCTTCAGCAAAGAAACCACAGGCTGGTTCTGGGGGTTTTACTTCTCAGAAACCCGAGTGCACGTGGCGCCGCATAGGGCTCCCAACATGGTCCCTTTTCGACAATTGCAAATCTTTCCTGCATTCCCGGGAAATCACTTAATGGCCGTATGAGTCATGCTCTTCTCTTGTCCTGCACGTCAGCGGACATGTCACTCTGTCGTCTCCTTTGGATAGGAGGCATTCATCACTGGAGGATAGCACTTCTCGACTGGAAGGGTGAACAAAAGAAAGCACTTCCTGCTATTTCCCGCAGGGGGACGTTTCTTTGTGTTTTTCCAGACGTTCTCTTGACAGGGCCAATTTGGCATTTGCAGGTTGTCCACAAAGCAAAACATGCTTACAAAACAGGATTCCTGGAAACAGGCTCACTTAGAGCCAATGGACCATCACCACATATTCACAAAACTTTTCCATGCCCACAGGCGAACAATAGAGCGCGCAAATGCGGATGCTTGGTCGTAACAGTGTGTGTGTGTGTGTGTGTGTGTGTGTGTGTGTGTGTGTGTGTGTGTGTGTGTGTGTGTGTGTGTGTGTGTGTGTGTGTGTGTGTGTGTGTGTGTGTGAGGGGGGGGGGGGAGCAGTCAGGAGCACGACCCAGAAAAAGCCATGCAAGCAAAACTTGCCAAATAATTTTTAATTTTCAGAGAGTACCAGTAAACGACCACTAATGTTAAACGTTGGCGAGTGTTTTGAAGAACAAAATGTGAAAGGTGTCTTACGTCATTTCAAAGTCAGTCTATTTTATTATCCTTCGATATATACAAGTTGTAAAGACTGGCATAACTATGAAGAGCTCTTTATGAGCTGGCTGCTTCTCGCAATCGCGAAAGCTTCTCGTGTTGTCTGACATGTTGCCGCGCGTATTCCTTCTTAAATGTACTTATTTATTTACCCACAGCGCCAAGCGGCATTACTGTGTGGGGAGGGTGCATATAAGAACAAACTAAACATAAGCAGTGCCATTCACGCAAACAAGTCGAAATCGCTTCAAAACAAAGACAAAATAAAAGAGACAAAAAATTCCACTGCGCCACAAAACTGAAATGGTTGTTATAAGGCAGAAAAAAAAGAAACATAATTGGACATAATACAAGCAGTATCTGAAGGCAGTTTGTTCCAATCGCGTATTGTTATGGAAAAAAAAAAGGCAATAGAAATACATCAGTTTTTGAGGCAACCTCCCGTACTTTAAAACTGTGGTCTATGCGGTCAGAAATATATGAGGTGCCAGTATATATTTATCTCTTTCAATGCCAACAGAACAATGATAAATGGCGTGAAAAAGACTTGAGTCGCCACTTACGCCGACGGATTTCTAAATGCTCTCCTTCCAGCCTTTCTTTCAAACTCAGAGCAGAGATATGTTTCAATCCCTGACACAAACCGAGCAGCTAAATTGTGAACCCTTTCAATCTAGCACTGCTAGAGGATCCCAAATTGTGCAGGCATATTCAAGGATTGACCTAAGATTGTACAAAAATGGTTTAGTAGGTAGCGGAAAAGGCATTTCTGCGCAGAAGCTCTGGATGCAACGCAATCAACTTGTCTCTGCCACTTTGGTTGATAGTAAACACCTAACTATTTATATTCAGAAACTTTATTTAATTTAGGTTATAACTGCTCACTTGACCTATTTTCTTCTGGTAAATGTCATACAGGCCGCTTTATTTGAATTTAGTCTGATATACCATTTCACACACCATGCGCTGATTCTGTCTCGGTCGTGTTAGAGAACGTGCACATCACTCGCACTTTTTATTTCGTTGTAAAGTACACAATCATCAGCGAAAAATCGCATTTGAGGTTGGACACCATCAATTATATCATTGATGTAAAGTAAAACTGCCATGCTGCCATTCAACTAATACAAACCTCTAAAGAGGCGATGACGTTTGATCTATTGCCGTTTTATACTTCTGTGAATAATGTACAGGTCTGCGATTCTAATTGCAAAGATTTAGTGCCTAGTGCGCGGTGCATACAAAGAAACAGGATAGAAATCAGAATGGGGATCTCCTCCCACCGAGAGCGACCGCCATTTTGAAATGCTTGTGTGTCGTCAGGAGAGGAGCGTTGTGTGCAGTGCAAACTGCAATATCAAAGAACACGTCTCTTTTTCGTTTGTGGACACAGCGGTCATGCCTCATGCATAAACGCTTGATGAAAATGTTACAAGGCTTCTTTTCTTCCGCACATATAAGGCGGTGGAAGCGGTTAGGTGGTCGTTAGGCTCATCGACGCACTGATCTGATGCATTACACCAGCTACGACGCTTGCACGACCAACGGTCGCCCATTACCGTAGTGTAAGGTTTTCGGTCCCGCCACGCCGACGGAACTGATCCACGGCAGGTCGCCCGAACTGTTTTGTTCGGATAGGGGGCCGAGCAAGAACCCGATTAGTTAGAGGCCTGAACAGCTGCGATTGTCTGTAGCTTAAGCGTGTCAGAAAAAAAAAAAAGTAAGCCGCTAGAATTTATATGATGCCCTTTCTCATGAGCAGTGACCTTGGCCAGAAATGTTAGTCGGCGCCGGCCCGCTGCGCGACGAGTAGGAGCGCGAATACGCGGGATTCCGGTCTAGAGTTTCGGCGATTACGGATCGCGAATTCACCAGGTTTAGCATGTGACCATCCAGTGTATTTCTGACAGTAGTGACCTTAAATCGACGACTGCATACGTCAGAAAGAGCTTGCACATTCAGCGGGAAGCGTCGATGTCTGGCGAGAGCAGCCGGCATCTGTCGGCGACGCTTGGGTACCCGGCGCAGGCAGGCGACGTAGCATCCACGGCGCTTCTTGCAGCGCACTTGTAGTTTGTGAACAAATAAAGGTGCAAAAACAAGTGGATAGTTTTGGTATTTGTTACCTCAGCTTGAATTTTATGCAGCATACATGCAATCATTATAAAATATATGCAAGCAAACACGTTGCAGGGTCGCAGTCGTAACCCGCGAATCGGCGCATTCCTGCGGGAGTTTAGGGCTCACATACAAAATAATAAGTGGTGTACATTGAAGCAGTCATTTGCTTGAGAAGCACTAGAACAAAATGAAAGATGGCCTGGATCGAAAAGCAGTGACTATCTCGAAATTAGAAGACGTTAATTTCTCGAGTCTTCTGCGCCGTTCGCCAGCAGCTAAACTCTTCTTGGCTTCCATGTCGAACGCGTCTAAGTTCACCGGCGTTCTATAATTAGTTTACAGGAAAGCAAAGGCGTAGCATCTGTCACTCGCGGAAGGCAAGAAGCGCCGCGGGCGGCGTTGGAGCTCACTCGTTCCCGCTTGGTCCTCATAGCTGACGGCAGGTGGGTGAAGTCATATTCTTTACATCACCCTAATTGAGTGACTTAACTATTTTAGCCTTTGATACTTTCAAACAATCGCAGTATCTCTCACTCGCGGAATCCCGCTATCATCCTCAGGTTAGACAAGCGGAATTATGAACAGCGTTTCACGACCCACGGCGTGGCACTGCAATCTGTTCCACAGAGTGCGGAATGGGGGTCTAGGATTGTTACATTAATTTCTGAGACAGATAGTTACCAGATTCTTCATTATTTTTTTGCGGCAACAAAATGATTTTCTTCAAACTGTTGTTCAAGTACGATTGTCGACATCATTGCCTTATTATGTAGTGTTATCTTTGTCTGCCGGCATGAGTACCAGGTTAAGTGTTTTTTTGGAAAAAGTTTGTTCAGATGCCCACGTCCTCAGGTCGAAATTTTCGGATGCGTATCTGACTGTTGTCACGAAGAAAGGGCTTTTGCCAGTGCCCGTTTATCGCAGTCCATATCTTTGGGTCCAGAACGCGACGTGCTAGAAAGAATTAAAAGAATGCCTGTGAAGCCCTCAGTGCGTTCGTTCTTTTTTCAATTGCACACTGGCACACTTGCAGTGAAGCCGTGGTTGCAGAGCAAAGGTCTTTTTGTACCGTGATCGGTCGATTGTATTATATGTAAAAAGTTGTAAACAACTGAACGTATCTTTCTAGACTGTCACGATGCTGTTTTTCTTTGGGATGTCTTGAAACGCACCTTGAAAAAGGAGTTACCTTTGACGTCTTTTGGAATACGTTTTCTACCATGCGCAGAACCAGGTAAAGTGCAACCAGTTAATGTTGCTATGCATGCACAGTATTTGGCGAATGCATGTAAGACATGAACGCATTATTGCGCATCCTGATTATCAGTATTTCATGAAATGTGGCAGCAAGATCCTCAACCTGAGTGACTTCCAGTCCTCGACAAACTAAAATCATTAAATCCATTCTAAAATCTTGCAGTAGCCTGAAACTGATTCTTGCTTTTATTGTCATGTAAATGTATTTTCTGTTTGTTTGTGCTGCCGAGACAGTAATAAAGAAAAAAAAACCCGGGGCGTGGCACAGCGATAAATCGCTCGGCTGAGGACCCAAGGGATGAAGGTTCTACTGCCGGATAGAGACTATATTTTTTTAATGAGGAGTTGCACACCTCTTAAGCGTTGCTAGGCAACGCCGGCAGAGCTTGGCGAGGGGGCTGCGCCGCTGGACTTCATTGAGAAAGGGAAACTAAGGAGAGAGCGCGCAGCAATGTTCTGAAGCCTAGTCTTAAAAAATAAAAGGAAGCAAGTCGCTCTCCACGTGATTAGACCACGTGATAGCGTTCGGTGATATCTACTACCAATGCGCATCGCGCATGCGCGAATTGGCGCCTCGAGGGGTATGCCGCGCGCGCAGCACCGGGGAATCGGCACGATAACCCATGCTCGCCACAGCAGACAGCCGCGCGCTCGCACCAAGGCAGACGAGCGCATTAAAACATACCGACATCAAAACTATAGGGACTGGGAGAGTGAAAAAAGGAAGGATGAAACGGCTTCATTGGCTCTTGGCTTGCAAAGGTTGGCCGCATGACGTCACGCTCCCTCCTGGTTTTTATTTCGTTCAATACTACGCTAGGTTTCAGCCCGTCGCGTAAACCCGGCTGGTAGCCACGTTTGACCTTTAGAGCGACCGCAGATGGGGCCCCTCTTCAAGCCGTCGGGTAAACCCGGTCGGTAGCCATGCCGCGCCGCAGATGGCGCGTCGTTGCCATGGCAACAAGAGTGACCCTCTTCAAGCCGTCGGGTAAACCCAATGCCACCTAGAAGAAATTCTTCCAGGCCGGGGAGCTCCCGTGGCCACGTGACCATACGTCATCGTTGTAGGACCGTCGTCTTCCAACGGTCGTCTTCGGCGCGGCGGCTCCAGTGGCATGTTTGAACGCCCACGTGGTCGCCGAAAAACGTGGTCGTCTGCTCGAATCTTTATTTCTGTGCGTGAAGCGGCAACGGCGGCTGATATTGGTGTTTTTTGCGTGTTATGTGTGCCGAACAGGGCTGTGCAGAATTAAAACCAACTGCGACATGCCTAGGAAGTGTCGTGTGCCGCAGTGCAATGGCGATTGCAAGACAGGCCCGAGAGTGCACGTCTTCTCGTTCCCTAAAGCCTACGAAGCAAGAAACGCCTGGATACGTGCAATTCCACGCGAGAACCTGGTCGTGTCAGCAATTTCTAGGGTGAGACATTTTGCTGCTTATTATTTTCCCAGCAAGTTGCTTCTACCCTTGGGGTTGCAAGCTTTGCTTACAACTTCTTTGTGGCAGGTAAAGGCTAAAAGCGTCACGTATAGCTCGCGATGTCAAGTAGGCGTACTTATGGTAGAATATATTTATCTTGTTTAGGCCTGCGAACGTTACTTTAAAGCTAAAGACATTATTCGAGAAGCAAGCTATATTGACCAAGCCCGTCACATTCGTGTTTGCGGCTTCGAGCTGAGGCCGTAAAGACGGTATTCCCCGATTGCCCATGCTACCTGTCCAGAGTAGGGACTACACGAGAGGACCCAGAGAGGAAGCGAATGCGCTTAGAAGCCGCTGCCCTTGAGAAAGTGCTCGCGGCTTCTCATGGCCTTGCTCGCCTTGCCTTTCCTTCTTCTTTTTAGATTCACTGCAGCGCACAGGCGCGGAACATCGATCAGGATCCTCGGGAAAGGTTGCGCCCTTAATATTGCCCAACACCAAATCGTAGATAGGGCGTTCCGTGCAAAGGGCTGTCAGTTTCCCAGAATAATATTGCGTCTGCACTTCAAATTTTGCCTCGGGTAGCAACTTAATTGAGCCCACAGGGCATTTCTCACCAGTCAGATCATTCTCCTGAATCAAACTTCGTTTAACGATCATGGCACTGCTACCTGTATCTCGTAGCACAGAAACTGATTTTCCTCCTATCTTTCCCCTCGAAACCGGCATCCGATTCATCGCAGATCTAGGTTGCGCATATGCTACGGCGTTCACCACTCGAATTTTCTTGTCCTTCTTCCGATTAACCACCTTCTCTGCTTCCTCCTCCTCTAGGCCGTGCATCACGCGGACTTCCTTGCCGTTCTTCAGCTCAACAAAGCCATCGGCATCTTCTTCCTCCAGGAGACATTCAGACTCTGACAGAACCCTCGCGCATGCCGCATGGGGAGCTGCCTTGTCAGCGTCGGGACACGACATCGCTTCGTGGCCCTTCTGTTCGCATTTCCACACACGGATGGATTGTTGGTTGCGAGTTTGCGGCAGTTAGGTGCATAATGGCCTAGTTGTCCGCAGAGATAGCACCTCGGGGGTGACACTACGCTAGGTTCTGTCTGCCGGAATTCGGGCTTTCGAGGGGTTTCAGAATTTACGTTCTTGCTCAAATTTTCGCCTCTCTGAGCTTATAAATATTGATCTGCAAGATCCATCATTTCGTCCAAAGTATTACCTTTTCTTTCTTTTAAATACAGTTGCAGACCAGGGTGACAGCTGCCCAGGAACTGTTAATAATTTAGGAGTTCGAGAAGTGCGCCGTACTCTAGTTAAATTTTTGAGAGTCCAGTCCAGCGGTCAAAATAATCACTCAATCGTGCAACATACTGTGTTGCCGTTTCACCGTCCATAGGTTTTCCAGTCCTGAACTTCTCACGAAACCCATCCGTCGTAAGTATGACCTTTTAAGTATTCCAGCTTTCACCTTGTTATAGCTGCCTGCATACTCAGGACGAAGTCTTCCAAATAAGGTTAACACTCCAAATAACACTCCACTACTGCTGAAGAAGCTAACGTTGAGAGATTTTATGCGGACCTACAATGCCTTTTAAACCGCACCCCATCATCAGACGTCGTTGTTCTCTTCGTCCTGCATCCTCAGGACGAAGTCTTCCAAATAAGGTTAATGCCTCGCCACTAAGGCAAGTGTTCAAGATGGTAGCACATTCACTGTCTGTCCAATTTTAATTTATGGCTATACTTTCGAAGCTCAAGAGGAACGCGTCGAGATCATCTCTTCTCTCGTCATATTTCGGGATCAATTTACTTACGTCTATCCGCAAGCGGCTATGTCCTTCACTGGGGCTATGCACTTCAGCTAAACCCTTGTTGTTCTCTTAATTTTGGAGCTGAAGTTTCATAGTAATTCCTTTTCCCGCTGAAACTCCTCTTCTCGCTCCTTTCGAGCCTTCTCCCGTTCTTTTTCTGCTCTAACTCTTTCCTCCTCGGCTTCCTTTCGAGCCCTCTCTCGTTTTTTTTTCTTCTCTCTCTCTCTTTCTTCTTTTTCTCTCTCTTTATCCTCTTTTTCTCTCTGGCTAACCCATTTCCGCAGTTCGGCACCGGACAACCCCAGCTGGGTGCCAGCCTCAATCAGCTTTTTCAAGTTCAACGCGAATCGCTTGGGTGTAGCCTAAAGTCTGCTTAGCGAACCTCGCCTTAACGCTTCCGCGCGGCACTACCTCTCGCTATCCCTCTGCTGCTGCGCAGTTTACGGCCTCTTCGTAAACACTTACATCTCGTTCTCCGTCCTCTGAGCTTGAGTGCACTAAACGTCCTGTCGTGGACGCCAGAATAATTATCACCCGTTAATAATTAGAAGGTATTATTAACGATGCGCCCTTAACGGTGCACACACTCCTAGACCCCCTTAGAGTAAGTGGGGGTAGCTGTTCGGGTCGCAAGGAGATGCCTGCGACTTGCGTGGCAAGCTCAGCCGGAATTAAACTACCTTTTAGTGACAGAAGGGGTGGCCGTTTGGTGCCCAGCGGTCGCCGGTTCCAACCAGAGTAAGGGTCGGAGTCAGAAGTAACAAACTAAACACACTTTATACACAGCAAGAGACGATACAGAGGAATACAAAAACACTAAAATTGCACAGACGAGAGGTTCACAGAACAACAAACGCTAAGCATGCAAATACACAGGTATTCAATAACACAGAGGCTTTAAAACACAGATCGAACACGAGAGAATCACATAAACAAACACCAAATTGTTCACCGGGCACTGTTGCAGACCGACGCCTCGAGAGTCACGATGTGGCCGCCATAGGAGACGAGCGCCGCTCCCTCGCAGGTCCGTGGGTTTGCCAGCAGCGGGTGATGCCCGGGAGTCTAGTTGTCGCACTAGCGAACAAGCCGCAACCACTTACTTACTGACTGACTAACTACACAAGCGGCGCGGCCTCCATAAATAGGGCGCGCCGCGTCTGTCTGTCAAGGCGCGCTAATTGGCAAGCGCGCACACACACTTAGCTTCGCTCGCTAGAGCGCCCCCTTTTCCTCCCGTCGAGCCGCGCGTCGTCATTGGTCAGGTCGCATAGAATGTTCTGGAGACGTCTGGCATTTTCCGGACTGTTGAATCACCATCATCGCCGGGTGACGAGAAAGAGGGTGATGGCGACGCGTACAAAGCTACGCGCTCTCTCGCGCGGGGAAGGTTTTTCTAGAACCTTGTGGAAGTTTCGATGCGGCGACGCGGGGGCCTCGTGCCGCGCCCCCTTAGTAAAAATGTGCGCCAATTTCATGACACATGCCTACTTAATTTTAGTTGAAAAGAAGCCCCGTCCTCAACGAAAGTGGGGAAATAATTGTGTCGCCATTCTATCTCCCTTCGTGGCGACTACAAAATCCCAGTAAACAGCAATACCCGCTTTTTTAGATGCGATTCTTTTCAAGTCCATAATATTTACTCAAGGGGAACACATTCTCCAAGAAATGGTTTCGTTCATTGCTTATCCTATCGTTTCAATATAATCTGAATAACGTTGGCCAACATGCACCACGATAAGGATTATCCTTAATATATACTTGGTGCCATCTCTAAAATACCATAAAATCTCATTTTGGCCTAATAATAATAGATAGTGATGATACAGACATAGAGTGAATTATAATTACAAAAAAGCAGATTAACTGATTCGAGGTCCCTCCTATATTTCCGGAGAGAGTGAATCAATGGAGAGCCTGAAGCATAACGTAAATACATCGTTTTTTAATACAGTGTGCGCTTTGTAGTTCGAATCCGCCTTAGGCGTTTGTCTCCTTTCTAAATTGCGCTTTTGTAGCCCTGCCCTGCCATTTTTTTGCTTTCTCTGATTTGTTTTTCGTGCATTATTATAACCATTTTGTTCGCGGCAGTTTTTGTCAAGGCCCACGGTTCTCAGCCTCCCGACTTCTCCCTTTGTTTTCTTTCTACCTGGCGACAGGTTCCTTTCCCGGTTTCCTAACTTAAACAAGTTCAACTTTCCCGTTTTCGCCGCTACATACACATGCCCACCGTATTTCGTTCATTGACTCATTCATTATCTCCTCCAAGCCGCATCGCACGCCATTCATACTGTTAGGAGTGGTTTTAATTTTTAAAGGCATCTGTTTCCCGTTTCCAGCACACGACGCACTGCAGTCGGTGCTGTTTGTACTTGACCTAACCGGACTTTTTTTTTCTGCTGGGCTGGCTGTGCAAGGGGCTTTGCGTTCGACATTCGCCTTGTTGTAATGAAGCTTGAGAAAACTACGCATAGCAAACAGGGAAAGCAAAACAAAAGACGTACAGAATTGTCAGCGACCACCCGAAGCTTACAGGCAGCATTTCATCGGCCAGGTCGCTGGCGCGGACCCTGGACAGGGCGGCATAGTAGCCGACAGCACTCCGACTGTCGGCAGCCGACGGCATGCGGAGGATCACGCAGACGGCAGACTTTTTTCTTTTATTTGTATGCCGGCTCGCCCCACCCCTGCGTGCCCAGTCATGGCCGGTCTCGAGGGAGAGCGCGTTTCTCTCTTCTCTTACGGCCTCTCCAATGGGGTCTGTTTCCACCGCCCGCCGCGCCTCGGTGGGGTCGCCACCGCCCCACTGCTGCTCCTCCGCTACAGCCGTTCACGCGCAAGGGAAACACGCGCTCGCTCTTTGCTCCGCCCGCATCGGTTGCAACCGGCAGGTTCTGATATTTCACCCCTTATGGCTTATAGGAAGAAGCCGTAATCAGCGTCTGATTTATCGTGTATGAGCAATAAAATAGTCAATAATGCGCGTGCGCGCGAGAGCGCGCGCGCCTTCGTCAGTGCTGTCGCGCACGGTCGAATGAAGTTTCGGGTGCACTTACATCAACACTTTTTGCTCCTAAATTTTTCACAAAAATATATGTACCATTTTACGCAGTGTGCCTTTGAAAGCTGTAAGCAGGTAGAGCGCGATCTGACGCTAGTGCATGGCAAACTGTTCGGTGGATATTCTGTCAACCGCTGCCGTTTTCGTTTAGAGCAAAAGAGGCACTGACGAAAATTCATAGCACGTCTCAGATTCAGAGTAAGGATCAAACATTTACGCATACAGTTAAAATTTCAGTAGTCTAGTGAAGTGGGCTGTTCTAGCTTCGTTTGAAACAAATCAGTAGGTTGAAAGACAGCAGATGTATACGTAGTCTCGCCAATGACGCACACGTAGACAGTCATAGTTTAATACAGTGATAAAAAAAACGACATTTAATAGAGGAAATGAGCGTAAGCACATATGCATAATTGAAAATTGCAGCAAGCAAAAAAAAATGTCCTTCCAAGTTAACACATTGCACTCATTCATCAAAACGGTACATGCGGCTAGAAAATTAAAGTCTCAAAATCTTTCTGGACGGTTTGTGCACATAAGGAGCTGGCCTTTCGTTCCTGTCTGTCACCTTCTTAGCATAATTGACAAGAAGTATTCTGAGAAATTTCTTACATATTAAAGAAGCGGACCTTATAGCATGGCTATTGTCAATGCCTTCCGGACAACTCAGCCAAGGTGAGTCCTCAAGTGCTGGCTGGATTAAGATTTGTAGGACTTCAAGGACATTTGTGTATGGTAGGTGCACGACAGCTTTTTCAAAAAGAGACACAACCTTGTCCAAGAGGGCTACAAACTCTGGTTTTGGATAATGCGGTCCGCTAGAATCTTGTCCTCGCAGAATAGTGTACATGGGGCTGCTTCTTTCGCTGGTTTCAAGAAGGATAGCACAAGCGTCACACCCGAAGTCACTGATTAACTTCACAATGTATCCAGCGACGTAAGCTAAACCAGAATACGTGACAGTGGGTAATGGGATGACAGGAGATACCATCACTTCTTTCAGTTCCTCGGTTACTGATTGCGGCAGAGCTGAAATGATTTCGTCGGTGTCGACACTAGGTGCCTAGGCGCGCAATACAGCGCGACATACAACTCCTATAGTCACCTCTGAATAAATAGCACAGAGAAAAGCTTTTATATCCATTATTGAGGAGTGTCCCTTGAGTAACAGTGGCGCATGTGTAGTAAGCAAAGCATTCTACCAAAATAATGGGGCAGCGATTGCTCTCCAAGGCAGGCATTACTGCACAGATAGCTACAAGGAACTATTAGTTCAAAAACATACTAGAAAAAGAATGAAAATATTTCTAGGAATTAGTGCTTGAAATAGATTTCCTGTTGTTTTCATAAAATAACATGATATCATGTAAACATTTCATTAAACCAACGTTTATTTGCAAAATTAAAATAATGTTTATAATACAACATAAAACATTTGCTGGTCTATAAATTATAGCAAAATTGAAAACAAAACTTAAAAGCGTTTACTCTGACATTATACTAATACTTTATGTCATGTAAGCATTTTGCAACTTACATTATATTTTTATAAAATTATTTTCATCTTCGGTGTTACCTCGATGGTTTCTCATCTAGCGCTGAAAGACGGTTTTGCCATTGTTGCTGTTATGTTTGCCTTGAAGAAGCTTCGATGTGATCACTGCTCATTCACTTTTTTTATTCATCTTCTTGTACAAGCTTGGGAAAAAAATAAGATTAAAATGAACAAAAGTAGATACCATGCCGCAATACATGTCATATGCTTGTCGAGCGTTTGCTGAGCGACAGTGTTTTTTAATATAAAGACTCCATTCACGTGCGTAGCACGCTGACAAGATGCCGCTGCAGCATCTACCTTCTGTAATTTTTCATTTAGGGGCTGCACTCACCACGAAACCAGCGGGCGACAGCGCGAAACCAGGCAAAAGCCACCCGCCGCCACTGAAGCAGATGCGGAGCGAACAGTGAGCAGGTCGCGCCCCTTGCGGCGGCGGAGAGCGTGACTCAAGGATAAAAGTTCCCATTGTTCACGCGGCGATTGAGAAGGCCGTAAGAAAAAGCGCGCGCTCTCTCCCTCGAGACCGGTCGTGGCCCAGTGGAGTTGCTTTCTCGAACTGCTAATAGATGGCGCTGAAGTCGCAGCAAGCTGATGACCAGACTCTAGGGGAACAGTTCCTGACGGTTCACTGATCGACAGCTCTCCAAAACAGCCGCCGCTCAAAAGAACCACCGCCCAATGAGCCGCCGCTAATTCTCGCTCTTTTGAAAGAGCGGCTCGAAAGACAGCCGAAGTCTAGGGGATGTTTGCTAATCTTGTGAGGAAGGGCGGGAAGCATGCATCTCCGCGATCACCCTCGCGCGCACTTCGTTCGCGCGTACGGGATGGGAGGGAGGTGGGGGGCAGGCGGTGATCTCGGAGGCTACGCGGGAGGGCAGTTGCTTTCTTGCATCGCTAAATTGCTAATTGATGGCGCCGAAGTCGCATCCAGAAGATCCGACTCCCAAGTAACCGTTCAGCACGAATCGAATCACTGAGCAAGAGAGCCGGCTCACTAAAAGAGCTTCCGCTCATTTTTAGTCGGCCGCCGCTCTAGCGCTCCTTTCAAAGAGCCGCTCAAAAGATCCGGCTCGCTCCTGAGCGACCCATCTCTACGTGTGAGTCAGTCAGTGTGTGAGCTAGTATTACGGCGCGTTCGCAAGTGCTACGGCTCGACTCCCGAAGTTCACCCGATGCTGGCAAGCCCACAGACCTACGAGGGAGCGGCGCTCATCTCACATAGCGGCCACATCGTGACTATCGAGGCTTCGGTCTACAACAGTGCCCGGTGAACAATTTGGTGTTTGTTTATTATTGCGATAGCAATACTGTGCCAAGTATTCCCGGCGGACACCACACTCGACCGTGAACCGCCGAGGAGGAGGAGGAGGAGGAGCAGAAGAAGAAGGCTGGTAACTGTAACTTACGCTCTCGCGTCATACTCTTAAAGGATGAGCTTAAGTGTCCCCAATAATGTAGCACCTAACACTGATAGGGCGTGATAGGGGATTATGTTGTTGTGGCTGTAGGAAGGAAAAGAAAATGCACGGGCCTGCTACTGGCCCTGTAGCTGAGCTACTTCTGCTGCCTCGTGCGGACAGAAGACAAAAAAAAAGAAAGAAAAGGAAGTGGGAGAGAAAGACGCACGCCGCAATAGCCGTCGCCCACCACTGAAGTGGTAGTGTGTGCAATGATGGCCTACAACGAATAAAAATTCGATGGCAGGCTAGCCCCCGTCGCAAGCAGCGGTGACCTACCTGTCCCAGCCCCATCAAGGCCAGGAGCATCATCATCATCATCATTAGCCTGATCATAGCCACTGCAGGGCGAAGGCCTCTCCCATATTTCTCCACTTAACCCGATTCTGTGCTAGCTGCATCCACTTGACCCCTGCGAACTTCTTAATCTCATCCGCCCACCTAACTTTCTGCCGCCCCCTGCTACGCTTTCCTTCCCTTGGAATCCAGTTTGTTACCCTCAGCGACCATCGGTTATCCTCTCTTCGCCCTACATGTCCTGCCCATGTCCATTTCTTCTTCTTAATTTCTACTAGAATGTCGGTAACTTGAGTTATTTCTCTGACCCACTCTGCACGCTTTCTAACTCTTAATGTTACCCCTACCATTTTTCGTTCCATAGCCCTCTGGGTTGTCCTCAACTTAGGTAGAACTCTCTTCGTTAGCCTCCACGTTTCAGCCCCATAGGTGAGTACAGGCAAGATGCAACTGTTGTATACTTTCCTCTTGAGCGATACCGGTAAGCTGCTAGTCATAATCTTGCGCTCCATCCCAATCTTATTCTTCTTGTTATTTCCTTTTCGTGGTCCGGATCTGTGGTTACTACCTGTGCAGCGGTTACTACCTGTGTTGCAGGAGCAGCACCTAGCAGGCAAAAGAAATTTCCGCCGTTGCTATCGCAAGTCAACTAGGGTTAACCAGACTTTACCCACCACTAATATTTTTTACTCTCTCGTGTATTGTTTTGTGTTGTAAAGCCTCTATGTTATTGAATACATCTTTAGTTGCATGCTTAGCGTTGTTTTCTGTGAACCTCTCGTATGTGCATTTTTCGTGTGTATTCCTCTGTATCGTCTCTTGCTGTGTATAAAGTTTGTTTTGTTTGCTCACTCCGACCCTTACACTAGCTTGAACCAGCGAAAGCCGGGCACCAAACGGCCATCCACTTCTGTCACTACAAGGTAGTTGAATTCTTGAATTCCGGCTGAGCTTGCCACACAAATCGAGGGCATCTCTTTTGCGACCGGAACAGCTACCCCCACTCACTCTAAGGGTGTCTGGGAGTGTGCACACTATTAAGGGCGGAATACATGCGGCGTTTTTTTCCACGATTTTCGCGCGTCGAAAACTGCCGCGCCGACGCGACGCCCAGCTCGAGATACATGGAACGACGAAGCGGCGCGAGCGCCGCCGCGGATCCCTCGATGCGAAAGCAAATGCAGCAGCGAGCGGAAATAACCGCAGAGCGAGGTACGTGAGACAAGCGACGCTGTCCCTTGTGGTAAAATCCCGAAAGTGCTCATTCTAATGCTACTGCGCTAAATGTAGAAAGCATACATAGGTGCGCAAGGATTTGGCTCGCTCGAATGAACGAAGATATCATGGTTGTACATTGACCTTGAAGATACTTCGGAATGCCCGCTCGGATACCAGCGGCACGGTTTTCTTTTTTATTTTCACAAATTTCACTCCAGGGAGCAAACAAACACACAGCGATCCGAGAGTATGTCGTATACTCACAAAAAAGCGACATTCCGTGCTTGATTAAGCGTTTATTTTTACGATAATCACATTTCTGCGGCCAAACTGCCCCATACCTCGTCAGCCATGGCGGCCATGTTGACAGCGGCCGCTCAAGCCGGAAATGCCAGCTTTCCGCGCTCCTATTGGCTCGCGTCGACAGTCGTTTCCGGTTCGAGAGGACGCCGCGCCGCCCGCGCGTCAAATATCTGGCAGGGCCAGATCGGTGGCGGCGCGCGCTTTTTCTGACGCGGGGCGTCGAGTGCGTGCCGTCGGGCGTAAAACGCCGGTTTGACGCGGCAAAAACGCTCCATGTATTCCGGCCTTTAATGGCGCATCGTTAATAACCTGTAATTATTAACAGATGACACAGACCAGAAAGCTGCTTTCGATATTAATAATAAAAATTAATTATATTACTATCTGCTGCCCCGAAAGAGTTCAAGTTTTGAGGATTTATCATTTAACGTGTGTGGAATGAAATGCAATAATCAGTTTAGGCTCAAATGTTAGGTGGCATGACCTAGCACGGTAAGTAATTGGTTGTCTGCGCAGCAGACGACAACTCAATTATCGTGCTGGATTATCGACGGGGATTTTGGTCGTCTGCATAACATCAGATGACTAAAATGCCCCGTCTGCTCACAAAAATAGCGTTCGCGGATGCCGGTGTCGTCTGCGCCTTGTGTCCACGGCCGATTAGAGCGTCATCTGTGGTGCCGTGTGTTACGGAGGGTCGTTGTCTTTCGTTCGCTTGTCGTGAGGTTTGAGAAGTGATTTTTGAATATAGTTTTGTCGAGGCTGCATACCTTTAACGACTACTATTAATAAGCATATTCTGTACATGTGGCAGCAAATAAAACTATACGAGAAGTTCGCGCGATTCGACAAAAATCTAACGGACAGCGAGCTTATCGGCAATATGCATGGCTTCATAGCAAATATTTAGGATTATTTTAAAATTCGATTGCGCCCGGAGAGACGTGGCGTACTATGTGACACACTTTAAAGTGTTTGCCAGCGTTGAATGACCGGCCGCCTACTTTGGTGATCTACGAAACGAGAAAAATATTGCGGCAAGTTGTATTTGCGTGTGTTTCTATATATTTGTCACCCTCCCATCTCGCACCCCCATACCTTTCGCGGTGTTTTAAAAATGCGGCGCCTTTGAATTGGCGTTCCATACTTTCAGGAGCTATTCTAGGCTGTTCATGGTTGCTTTGGGCCAAAAACGACATCATTGGTGCCCTAAGAAATCTGAAAACCTCACTGAAAAGTTTCGCTTTTATGTATTCCTAGGGGCGCCAAGCATACTTTTTCACCCTCAGTCTGCTGCCGCATCGCAAGCGCCCCCTTTGTTTGTAAACACGATGTTGGTCTGTAGGGAACTTCCACTCCAGCATTTGTTTATAACCTCCTTAGTTTCAACACGCCCGGAATTCTAAACGAGACGGCACTAGCCCCATGGCGGCAAGTCGCCTTCGCGCCGCTATAGGCTTCCAAAGCACCGTCGAGCAGCGCTGCTGCTCCTGACAGCGAGCGCCATCTCTGCCAAAAAATAGAAACTGGGGATACACGCGGCGGCACCACCTCATTTTCTCCTTTCGCTCGCTCGCTTCCGCGCACGTGCAGACGTCTCGCGCTGCTTTGTTGCGCGGGCGCACACTGGACGCTGCCGGCTCAGCTCGCTGCCTTCACGGCGTGCCCCCTGCCCTTTCTCTCGAACGCGCACGCGCCTTGCACGCGCCCCCGCAGGCGCACCGCGACATGCCACCTGCATTCCGTCTTGACTGGGCAACCTGGCGCGTATTTTCATGAAGGATACTTAATTATAGTCGGGTAACTTTTTATTCACCTCTGTACTGTAGAGCAGACAACAGACGGCGATGAGTAAATATTGATTGCGAATGCGTCCCACGTTAGCAAAAAACGTAGGAAGTGCATCTCGAGGTAAGTCCGCTATGTAAGTATATTGTCGTATAAATATGTTTAAAAACTGCTAAAGTATCATCGGTACTGTGAAATAAAGTGGCCCTATCGTTGACCATCGTTTTGGCCTGTAGCATGCGATCTATATATGGATTTGTTTTTTATTATTGCGGCATTACCAAAGAAATCTTGCAGTAGAAGTATAAGTATACAGTCCGAAGGAGGCGTTTCTTCAAAGACAAGAACGCTACCAATCTCATAAGCACATGCGTGCTCCGTGCGCTGCACGCGACGTAACCGGCTCGCTGGCTCGGAAGGCAGGTGAAATCCAAGCTTGTACTACATAGTGTTTTATTTCGGTTCTTGTGCTTCATTTATGATAATATTTGGTTTGAACTCACGAACCCTGTGACGCGAATGGGGTGCTCCGTGCGAGTAGTGTCAGTCGAACCATACCTAGAATCACTTTTGTACTGCACTTCCGACATATCTTCGTTATTAATAATAATAATAATAATAATAATAATAATAATAATAATAATAATAATAATAATAATAATAATAATAATACGATAATTGGTTCACTTATTGGCCAATTTGCGACAATTTGTAAAAGCGCCTCAGCAAGGCATGTTTTCCAACGCCGTCCCCACCCCCGAAAAAAAAAAGGCCTCGTTCCTAGATATTTTCTTGGTCAATCTATAAATTAAAAGGCAGCTGTGGACACTTAGGGCACATTCACACATCAATCTCGATCGCGGACGTCGCATCTGTTGATTTGGTTGCTTTCAGAACACTCACAAAGCAGGGAGAGAGCACAGAAAATCGGCAAAGCTAGACACGCGGGGAGCGAAGAGCAGGATAATCTTCCATCCTCTTCACTTTTTATGCATGGTGTTAAACCACTGTAATTTTTTGATGCCTCTTCAAGCCGTCTTTGTTAACTGTCAACATTTCTGAGTTTACCAAGAAAGGGGAAATTGGCTCTTTTCGTTTCCACAAAGAACGCGAGACTTCTCAGAACGCTGTCATGCGGTAGGAAAACAGGTCTTGCGGACACGCTTCCAAAAGGAATCTGCAATGTTTCACACGTGAGCCTCGTCTTTAGGTGCTTCGCCTACTATTGTGGCTTCCCATGACACAATGCTTCTTAGTACATCCGTTTCCCATCAGCGGAAGCATTTTGTATCGCCAAATAACCGCCAGGCGCAACGCGACCGCCGCGCGTGCACAGGAAGCTAGCGGAGCCGTCTGCTCCGGCGAAGCCCCATCGTTTCACATTTCGCCACCACGCCAGGAATGCGGCGCTGCCATCGCGCGGCGAAACTTGAGCTTGGGTTCCCTAGTGCCTAGAATATAGAATAGAATAGAATAGATTTATTTCACGTAATATGAGTACATAAATGAGAAGATAGGAGAAAAGGCTGCAATATACTGGCTAGTGTGCCGAGGGCTCGCGCTGGCGAAGTCGACGCGGTGATTCACACCAAATCGGTCTAGGGGCGGGACGCTTTTCACGTGATCAATGACGTCATGGCGTCGGCAAAAAATACATACAATAAAAAAGCGCTCTCCGCGTGTTCTTTTCGGCCGTCAATCCGCGCGCGCGCTTCTAGATCTTCTCTATCATTTCCACTGTTTCCTCGCGACCATGAGTGACGCTCCTGAACGTTAGGAGCTCGTTTTGCGACGCTACCTCAGCAACATACACGAGGAAGGAGGCTACTGACATTGATGCCTGAAATGCGAAGAAAATTGTAAAAAGTTGGAGAGATCTCGGCTGACAACGTAAAGTAGCTGTGCACACTTCACGAGAGTTCGATGCGTCACCCAAAGGTAAGTTCCTGTCACAGTGTCGGCGCTTTCTAACCAGTAATATATGTATGTGTATACGCATGCAAGCGTCACTCAATTTTTCTTGTGCCATTTAGCTGCAGCACGACAGCATTAAGGCGAACTGTGCAATGCTGTTGTAATGTGAACTTTATGCTGTACATAAGAGCAATAATTTCGCTTTTCGTTTGTAGCAAGGTCGCGCAAAATTTATTTGCGTGCTCGCGAAAGAGAGAGAAAGAGTGTGTGTGCGTGCGTGAGCGTGCGTGTGTGTGTGTGCGCGCGCGCGCGGGAGTCCTTAAATGCGTGCCGCCTCCATGTTCTCCATGATTCATCATATGACCGAAAAATTATGGACGGGCCTTTCCGGGTAGAGAAAGAAGTTGTAAAAATCTGCATCCTCGGCGAAGAATACTGGAAGAGTGACAACGCGGTATGTGGAAGATTTTTAAATTAATGATGGTTATACATAGCTCATTTTCTCTTTTTTCCATTCAACTAGCGTTAGGAATTTAGCCTTTCACCTGTAACCGCCTGTAACTAAATATATATACAAATCTGCATGCACATGCATATAGATTCAAGAATGATGTCAGGGGCCTTGTGTGTGTGTGTGTGTGTGTGTGTGTGTGTGTGTGTGTGTGTGTGTGTGTGTGTGTGTGTGTGTGTGTGTGTGTGTGTGTGTGTGTGTGTGTGTGTGTGTGTGTGTGTGTGTGTGTGTGTGTGTGTGTGTGTGTGTGTGTGTGTGTGTGTGTGTGTGTGTGTGTGTGTGTGTGTGTGTGTGTGCGTGCGTGCGCGCGCGCGCGCGCGCGCGCAAGCGCGTGTATGCATCTACACTCGGTATTTCGCGGTATTTCGGAAGTACTCGGTATTTCTTTGTTGAAGCGCGCGGGGAGAAAATATTAAAAATGGTGGATGTTGACAGCAGCTTAATGATGTTAATTGAATATACTATTACAATATATATGTTGTGAAAGCAGTATTATGCATAGATTCATCGGCGGCAAAAATTTGCAGGACACGAGAAAATATTTTGTTTTCTGTAAAGTGCCGCATATATGTCACAGCATATGTGCGGGTCCAACTTTTATCTGTTTGACACCAGTTATATACATTCGTCTTCGATTCCATGACGCGTCCTGAAAAGTTTCGTCCCCGTTAGTACAACGAACTGAGCTCGATGCGAGGGCATCGACCGCGTCAACATTCCATGACCATAAACAGTTAAGAAAGACTCAACAGAAACCTCTGGGACTGCAGTGTCTGAGCCAGCAGTTCCTCCAGGGCCTTCAGAAATGCATAGAAAAATTGTGGAAGGTTGGGAAAAGTGCACTTCAATTTTTTATCATTGTCATAACGAGGAAGTTCTCTCCGAAACGAATTATTTTTTTACTATGCTTTCAGAAGGCTAGCCAGTTCAGTGCCAGAGAGTTCTGGCTTGCATGTACAAAGTTCACCAGTACAGGAATGTTCATCTCTGAAGCCTCTCCCTAAACGAAGGCACCTGCACGACAAATGACCCCATTACAATCATTGACTTAGAAAGGCACAGTTTTGCCCTCTCATTTCACCAAATAATTCAGCAATTTTTTTTTCTTTTTACTGAAGGGTATAGGACGATGCCTCAGTAACCTGTGGTGTATTGATAATGGTGCCTTGCAAAGTAACTCATGAGAAGAATTTAGACAGGCAAGGTAGAACAATAAGACTAAAATTTTATATGGAGAAAATGAAAGTAACACTTAACAGGCTAGGATAGCAAATAGGAGTTTACGATAGGTAGCAAGGACCTGGAAGTGGTTAGGAAATATGTCTTATAAGTACAGGCATAGCAACCGCCTGTCTCTGCGATGGCAGTCAAATAACTATAAAAATAAAATTGACTAGGAGTACATTTGGCAGGTACAAGCTCTCAGATCATAACTGGCAGCTGTCCAGTAGTATACCTCAAAAAGTAAATAGTATATGTGACAGCTGTATCTTTTCGGTACTGCCTATTGGGCAGCAATGAGAAGGCTAAAAAAAAAAGGTTTCAACATAACTTTTACACAGTGCAGACAGTTTTGATATAGAAAATGGTAGGTTTAATACTAAGAGACAGTAAGTAAGCAGAGAGAGTGGTCAGGAATAAACATGAGATATTAATATTCTAGTTGAAACCAAGAAGAAATGGACATGGCGGGGCATTTAATATTAAGGCAAGCTAGTCAATGGTTGCTATAGGGTAACTGACTGCATTTCAAGAGAAGGCAAACGTCACAGAGGGAGGCAGGAAAGTGGGCAGATGAGATCAGGAAGTTTGTGAGGACTAGGCGGGTGCAGCTGGCACAAGACACGGTTAATTAGCCGATGTATATGGCAGAGGCCTTTTCCCTGGCGTGGGTGCGGTCAACCTGATGGAAATGGTGTGCATTGAAAAGCACTCATAATACTTCCAAAAAAAATATGTGTTTACCATGTTATGCCATTATCGCTATGCATACACCTGAGTGCGGATTATCCTTTATTTAGCTGGTTTTTACAGGCAGTGCAGACTATATGTATGAAAATTAGAGTATGTTTTTCGTGTATTTTTTATTGTATGCATAGTTGATCTCTGTCTTTTAATTCCTGCACAAGGCTTCATTTTTTGTTCTTCTTTGTAATGAAATTGCGTTCATTCCAATGTAAATAATGTACATAATAAATAAACTTGAATTTTCAATGACTTCAAAGTCTTCCCTGCATATCATGCCTTCCTCGAGGAAATGAATGTATCGATTGCTTTTACTTGCATAGAAATGTTGATGCATGGTGTGAAGCTACAGGTACTGTATGTTCTAAATTTATGAAGGGCATGGGGCTATGCTTTCAGTTTTGAGATTTTTTTTTTAACCATATCAAGCAAAAATCTTCACCATTTAGGGTATAGTTTATGGGAAAATCCTCAGATGGTTCCATCTAGAGCCAGCTAGAGCCAGCTAGAGCCAGTTAGGTCCAGAATAGCCCCATGAGCTTAACTAGCTGGTAAAGGTTTTTGTCCAGTTAAAAAAAAATAGAATTGTTTAAATTAGAACGGTATGATCGAATGAGAGCAGGCATAATAAAAATGCAGCTTTGATGAATTCTGCTGTGAGAGACATGGTAAACATTACTGTTATAATTAGCTTATTCTCTTTATTTCTTATTCTTAACGGTTTAAATAATATTGTTAATTAAGTAGAAGAAAACATTTTTCTCGCCCCAGGATATGTTATCGAAGACTGCATGAAACACCTGAGCTGCAGCTAGAAGAAAATATGATGAGCACAGCATAAGAACGGACAAGGGGTATTAAGTATAGGACCGTATATAATATATATATATATATATATATATATATATATATATATATATATATATATATATAAAATGAAATAATAAATTAAGTTCCCGAGAGTAAAATGGATATATATATATATATGTGCCAGCCGGTGAATTCAATGACGACCTCATCATGAAGGTTCTGTTTATGATCGCGGTAAGTGCCGACGAAACGCCACTCGGATTAAATGCTAGCTTAAAATGTGCCATTTTATTAGCTGCATAGAATTAAGTTGCGCAATATGCAGGTATAGATCGATAAGCCTATAATTTTGATGATCGACGTAGCTCCGCAAATGCGCGGTTCGAATGATCACAATTAAAGTTGTCGTTCAAGAACAATATCTCTAAGCTCACATCGAGTGCACATAGTAAGTTTGTATAAGTATCACTCATATTTCTGTTGCCGCAGATATATTATAGTGTAAAACTGAACCAGATTCGCGAGCTCTTTCGACGAAGATTTGCAAAAAAAAAAAAAAAAAAAAAAAAAAAGTGAATAAATAGCTGGAAAGACTGCTTATGCTAGCATAAGGAATTTTAAGTCCCCGCTGCTGGCTTGCCACAACGAGTGCAGGATACACAAGCGGTCATTATGGCTCAAAAGTTGAAGCAGGCGACTTACCTCGGCGAGGCTTTCCAAGCAGCCGCAGCGCCGGAGCAAAGCTTTTTTTACGTTTTTTGCTGACTCCATGACGTCATTGGTCACGTGAAAAGCGGAGGCCCCGCCCCTAGACCGATTTGGTGTGAATGTAGCATCACCCTAGTGCTACAGTGAACTAGATAATTTGGTAGTGTGCTCACAGGCGCCGCTCGAGGTGTCCCCGCCGGTGTCGACGGGAAGCGGCGGCGCGCGAAGGCGCTGCGCGCGTCTCCACGGTAGATGCTTCGAAGCGCGCGCGCGCTCCACAGGTAAAAGCCAGTGCCGCGCTCGGCCGGCATCGCAGTAGCCGCGCCCAAGGAGGTTCAAATAAAATTAAACCCCCTTGGCCGCGCCGACAAATTGAAATATTACCGCGACATTTGCGTGGGTTTTGCAGAAATGGCTAAGCGGACCTTGAATTGAGCTTTACATCTGCGCTGTGCACATGTTCAAACAACGTTAATCAATGCGCTTGGCTCGTTGGGACGTTCACGTAGTGTATGCTATTCGTGCCTGCATTGTTTCCCTGGAAAGAAATTATAATTTACTGCATATCCGGGGGTTATACAGCTTTCCAATAATGCTTAACGTCAATAGTAATAGCATAGTAGTATGAATAATAGTAGGAACAAACGAAGAATGAAGGAGTGTCGGCCGCAACATTAACTGTTTATTCACAAACACCCAAGCTGCAGCACACAAAAACAAAAGGGACATGGAGATGACAGGTAGAATGAATGCATGTAATTCTGGCAAAGTAAAAGGGAAGATGCATTATTTACAATTCGCGTTTTTCGCAGAACAGGAGGCGCACCACAAGGTTTTCAAACAGCATTACCAGTAGCGTGGTTTTTTGGGCTTGTTGGTACATGATTCCAATACACTATAGCGCAGCAAAAGACGAGGACACAAGAGCGAGAGACGAACACCACGAGCGCTAACTTCCAACAAATTTTATTCTCCTGAAGCATCATATATAAACGCCAGAAAAACATGAATCACATGTGCAACCAGTGTCAATTCCTTAGAAAGACAAGCTCTTTATCTGAGAGGAGAATGGAAGGTGTGCTTACACACGCGCATCCTGAACTATTTATCTTTTCGGCTTCAATGATTTCGCGCGTTACTCTTTCTCTGCTTTTTCCTATTACAACACTTTTATCAAAGAAAGGCTTACAGGTTTTTCAGTTGCATTCGAGAATGTGGTCAACTAGCGATCCGTCTCTCGCTCTTGTGTCCTCGTCTTTTGCTGCGCTATAGTGTATTGGAAGCATTACCAGCTCCTGCATACTTATTTGGAGAGACATAAAGATTTGGAGAGACATAAAGTCACTGCTTTATGAAACATATTAACAGATTTGTCACCGCTACATATATTTATGTTCACGTATTTTGCCACTTATTTCCTTCACTTGCTCCAGCACTTCACAACAGCGTTAGCAACGGCTTAGTTTGAGGTGTTTCGCCCGTTCTCGTTTTTCTGCCTTTTTTGAATTAATCCCTTTTACATAGAAGTGCAGTTTGGTGACTAAATAAAACCTTATTACTTCTTCATACCGGCTTTCTGCGTTAACGGGGCAACCAACTTCTTTATGCAGTCTATTTCTAACCATTTCCAAAATATCAAGAATACTTTCAGAATCTGCTCGTCTGGGGCCGATTCCTACTCTCCTGAATTGTTACGGGTATATCGGGCAGACTTGAAAATTTTGTTTTCGAGGGCCCATGAGTTTCAACACTAGTGGGTCTCCTCTTTCTCTGTTGTCATTCTTTCGGTATCTTTTTTGAAAGATAGGCCGGCAGATTCGGTAATAGCGTCGATGGTACTGCATCGGGGGATAAGGCTGGCTTCCCACGAGGGATGCAGACTTCTTCCCCCTTCACAATATGAACATAGTCCCGTAGAACGAAACGAGGTTCGAAATGAAGCTCACAAACAGCACAGCTCCACAGCTCTCATCCAGCCGCTTGTCCGAGTGACGGAGGTTGATCTCCCACTGCTTCCTTAGAGCGTCATCTTTGGGAACGCCGAACAGGGCTATTTTTGGGCCACCTTTAGTATGCACATAGCCAGTCTTGCATCCAGTGAGTAGCAATGGTTCTGACGACGGGCCAGCGTATTTGGTTTGGGCCTATCTGCAGTGACGCGGTAATGAAGTTTGTTGTGTGGTGTCCCGCAAGGGTCTATTTTACCTCCTTTGTTGTTCAACTTATATGTAAATGATATATGTGATCACGTGCAAGTATCCACCATATTCCTTTACGCCGATGACACTTTACTAGTATCAAGCAATCCTGAGTTTTCATGTGCCCTGTCTAACCTTCAGGAGGAAGTTAGTGATTGGTTTGTCTCAAACTTAATACAAATAAATAATACCAAATCCCGACTTGTCAGCTTTAGTAACCCACACAAAGATGTACCAAATGTAGGTTCCATATATTTACACCCCTCATATTGCTCTCTGTGTTCTTGTCAACCTATAGCTAGCGTGCCGTCGGTTAAGTATCTTGGTGTGCACATAGACAGTGATCTGACATGGAATACTCAGTTGACCCACATTTGTAAGAAACTTAGAAGCGTTGCATGTTTCTTGTTTAATTTGAAAACCATGATGCCTTTTTCTATCAGAAAACTAATCGCCCATGCTCTGGGGCATCCATCCATCCATCCATCCACATGGATGGATGGATGGATGGATGGATGGATGGATGGATGGATGGATGGATGGATGGATGGATGGATGGATGGATGGATGGATGGATGGACGGACGGACGGACGGACGGACGGACGGACGGACGGACGGACGGACGGACGGACGGATGGATGGATGGATGGATGGACGGATGGATGGATGGATTGATGGATGGATGGATGGATGGATGGATGGATGGAATATATGAGCGTCCCCTTTGAAACGGGGTGGTAGCAGTAGCTATCATGCTCATTTTTCTCCCTATATCTTAATTATTGATTTAGGTTGGTTAACTAAATCATCATTCTATTTATTAAATTTTTGTTTCTACATTACTAACATTATGTCACTTCTCTGCTTTTAAGCCACCAATCTTCCGGTCGTTTTTTGCTAGTTTCCACCACCGGTTTATTCACCCGGCCACTGGTATCTCTAAACCCCAGAGCTGGGGCCCGATCCTCGATATTCGCCTTCCCCTGGCGGCGCCATATTGTCTTTCTGATTGGCTCTGAAAAGAGTCACGTGCTTCAAACTTGTGGCGCGAAACCATCAGTTGAGGCAAGCACTTTTAGCGGTTACGTCAAAATGACGTAGCCGTGAAAATTGATTTCAACCGGAGCTATCCTTGTTGCCTGGATGACAAATACGAATGATTTTGGAGTGGAAGCAAAGTTACTGATGGTGGTTTGGAGAACACTTACGCTCGATAACCAATGTGATGAAAATAATGGCATACTGGGAAGGAGCCGATGATACGCAAGCACCACCACGTGATACGCAAGCATATGTAGATTACGTCAAATTGACGCGTCATGACGTAACTGATGTGCCGCCATTACCGAAAATGCTGACGTTTGGCCGCCATAATTTCGCCGAGTGGCGAGGTGCCCGAATTATGGAAATGAGACTATGGCGACAGGCAAGCTGATTTATGCAGCCGTTAGCCTACCGCAGTTTCTTAGCTTGTTGTTAAAAGTAAAAAGATAACTTTATATACACCTTGCATGGCTTTTTAAACGCAATAGAAAGGCAAATTATGAGCGCGTATGAAATAAAGGACGCTTGAGACAATCTCTAATGGGGGCAGAAGCGTGCGGCCGCGTGATGGCGCTAACTGCTTTCTTATTTCAAACCCTTTCTTCCCATGGTAAGAAATCATTGGTCTGCGCGGTTATGATAACCCAGCAATGGCGGCGGCCATGGAGGGAGGCATGAAGGGAGGTACGCTTACATTATAGTGAACTAGAATATATATTCTAGTTCACTATAGCTTACATGGAGGAAAGAAAGAACTTGTACGCTTATGAGTGGTCTTCGTGCCGTCCGTCGTCTGCAAGTAGTGATCGAGGATTTGCTGCAGCACAGCAATGCTGTCAAATTGTCTTGAAAGATAGCTCGTCAGTACAGTCAGATCAGTCATCTGATGAGGAGTGTAGTGTGGCGGCTTTGCAAGCTCCGAGGCGAGAATTGCCCTGCGCTCGGAATGTTGAACTGTTGAGCTACTGGTGTTTCGGGTGTGATCGCCAGTGGTGAACGCCTCTGACGTTGGATGGCACGAAATGTATTCGTTCGGCCGAGCGACAAGCTCCCGGAATGTGTCGGGCTTCTCGATGGGTGTCGACCAGCAAGGCAACGCAGTCAATCTGCTGGAAATGGTGCAGCACGTCGAGCATCACAGAGGTAAGTGCAATAGGAAAACCTGTAAAGGTGACTGTTCATACAGCGTCATTCGCATTTAAGTTGTACGCAGGCGGGAAATGACTGAAGATTAAAGGAATACTCACAGGACGCATGCGGCGAATCCGATATTTTTAATCAGCATTTTGCGTTGCTTTTAGCTGCATATTTCTACGACGCATTATAATTTTCTTCAACTTCTCTACACTGCACGAACTTAAAAAAAAAAACAAAAAAAAACTGAGTGTGCTTGTAGTTGTCAAGATTTCTTGGTTAATGGTTTCGACGACCGAAAAAGGAAAAACAAGTGAAATCGCCTGATATAAGTCGTTCCAACTGCAAAAAAAAAAAAAGAAAGAAAAAGTTAGCCGTCACAATACAATTTCCGCCACCAAGCCGTCTTTACCTGTTACGGAAATGGTTCACTTAGGTTTAGGTTTTGCACTGACCATTTCTTGCATTCATAGATTACACTTTACCGCAGCATAGCTTGCAGCTTTGATGATTTTGAATGTTCCTGTGCCATGCGTGTTTGATATTTTATTTGCATATAATTTAGGCACTAAACATTTGCAGGTGATCGTGTGGACCTTGTGCAGCCGTTGCAGCACTTTCGATCCGAGTCATCATGTGGGCGAGAAGTCCTGGGGCCATATTCAACATCATTAACCTCTCTGCTAGGCTTGTATAATCTGGGAGGCCACGCCTTGTCCCTGGACGGCCACATCAGATGTGAAGTGCTATGCAGATGGACAGCTCTTTTTGAAGATCGTTACAGCTTGTAGTGTGTGCAGATCACATGACATTGACGCCACCTGCAAATGGTAATCGCAGCGGGAACATCAACAAGTACAAGGAAGAGGATGTGCAACATTTATATTAATTCGGACAGGAACAACTTGATCACCTGCACTTGAGATTTTCACTCGCTGTCATGATTGTGATATATGCCACAAGTGATCAATGTGCACATTCTTACTGCTTCATGTTCGATAGCATACTGCTGAAAAGCCGTCCAAGTCTTAATTTTTTCTGTGGTTTTGAGTTATAACCATCTCTTTGGTGTACATTTTGTTGATAGCATGTGCAAGAACCAAGTTCAGCTTTGGGGTGGCGCAGTGGTTACGGCGCTCGACTATTGTTCCCAAAGACGCGGGATCGAATCCCGGCCTCGGCGGCCGCTTTTCGATGGAGGCGAAAAGCAAGGCGCCCGTGTGCTGTGCGATGTTAGTGCACATTAGTGCGATGTTAGAACCCCAGGTGGTCGAAATTTCCGGAGCCCTCCACTACGGCGTCTCTCATAGTCTGAGTCGCTTTGGGACGTTAAACCCCACAAACCAAACCAAACCTTTCCTTGGTGCTATATTTTTTTGTCTACCATCTGTAGACATACTGAGTGTATTCTTCTACAAGTGCTGTGGCCCTTGCTGAGAGCTGTCATTCTTTGTTGTATACTTTGCTTTTTTGTGTTCTGCTTAAACTCAGTGTATATTTTATTAAGTGCTTCATGTCAATGAAACACAGGAAGGTACAAAAACGTTCTCCTTCTACCTCCAGAAGTGCCATTCTGAGTAGGACGTGCGTGCACCAATAGTTCACAATAGGGGAGAAAACCTGGGCCAGGGGGCGCTGCGCCGCTCTGTGCGTCAGCGCCCTCCATGGAGACCCCGTCAAAATCTACGCGCAGCCCGGCCGCGTCGTCTGCTAGCCGCCGCATAGAAAAGCATGCTGTCGTCTGCTCCGCGCTGCTTTCTAGCACGTGTTTGCGCGCGCGCGCTCGGTTGTTTCTCTCCTCCTCCGACCGCATTGTGGCCACCGTCGCGCTCTAACAGTGAGGGGGGAAGAAGAAAGAAAGAAAAGAACTAGAATGAAAAAAAATGACGGCGCACTTTTTTCGCGAAGTTTGTGTGGAAATGGTAACGGGATGGTTGTGGGCCTTCCTTTCTTTCTCTTTCTTTTTTTGGGGGGGGGGATATTTTGTACCGTTCGTGTGTCGTACTTCTCTAACTGGCGGTGCCGAAGCAGTCATCGTGGAACCGAGTCGGCCTCAAGAAACAGATATTCGTCATTAATGCGATCACTTTACGTCAATCATCCTATCCTCATACGCGATCCTGCTTCGGGAGCTCAAAACTGCGCGTTCGCTATAGGAGATAACTGAACTAGGAATTGCGCAGCGTAACAGTGGAATTAAGAAGACAAAGGTTTCCGTGGAGAGATGTCCCCATCTGCATGGAAAGTCGTCAGACATTTCCTCGCTGTTCGTCTCGTGGAGAGGAAACTGCCGCAAAAATGGCATGCCTCGGGTTCTGGGGAATGACCCAAGTCGTTAGGAACCCCTCATCGTTAAAGGTAGATAGGTCATTGATTTCGAACGGCAGCGCCGCAGCAGCGAACTTCCCCTGGCCGGTGTCGGCAGGAACCAAAGGGTAAGGCGGCATGCTTTGTGCCTTTGTAGGGAAAGCATCCTAAACGCGCCGAAAACAGGCCCCACGGCGCCGGCAGCACTGCCTAAAACGTTTGTCCCCAAAGAGCTGAATAGGCCCCTTTCAAGTGACCAGTCACAAAGGGAAAGGAAGGAGCACTCGTCGCTGTGTACAAGCCTATCGGTTATTCTCAACCAGAAGGCTAAACCCTTCATTCTGTGAACATGGATAGAGGCATCAAGAGGTGCCGCCTCAAGTCCTTCAAGATACCTGTCGCTTGCCTCCCGCCTTCAAGTAGCGAATTCGCGTTCATTTTTTTTTTATGTCTGAGCCTGCCAACAAGCGCTCTTTGAAAACAATGTCCGGCGATCAATTAATCATAATTTCTTGCTTTCGAAAGCTCCGATAAAAAACATGCCTCCAGCCAGCCTCTATGTCAGCCGGGGCACAGAAAAAAAGCAAAATTAAGAAATCCCACTGGCAAAGAGGGGAGAAAACCTGGGCCAGGGGGCGCTGCGCCGCTCTGTGCGTCAGCGCCCTCCATGGAGACCCCGTCAAAATCTACGCGCAGCCCGGCCGCGTCGTCTGCTAGCCGCCGCATAGAAAAGCATGTTGTCGTCTGCTCCGCGCTGCTTTCCAGCACGTGTTTGCGCGCGCGCGCTCGGTTGTTTCTCTCCTCCTCCGGCTGCATTGTGGCCACCGTCGCGCTCTAACAATGAGGGGGAAAGAAGAAAGAAAGAAAAGAACTAGAAGGAAAATAATGACGGCGCACTTTTTTCGCGAAGCTTGTGTGGAAACGGTAATGGGATGGTTGTGGGCCTTTCTTTTTTCTTTTTTTTTTGGGGGGGGGGGGGATATCTCGTACCGTTCGTGTGTCGTACTTCTCTAACTGACGGTGCTGAAGCAGCCATCGTGGAACCGGGTCGGCCTCAAGAAACAGATATTCGTCATTAATGCGATCACTTTACGTCAATCATCCTATCCTCATACGCGATCCTGCTTCGGGAGCTCAAAACTGCGCGTTCGCTATAGGAGATGACTGAACTAGGAATTGCGCAGCGTAACAGTGGAATTAAGAAGACAAAGATTTCCGTGGAGAGATGTCCCCGTCTGCATGGAAAGTCGTCAGACATTTCCTCGCTGTTCGTCTCGTGGAGAGGAAACTGCCGCAAAAATGGCATGCCTCGGCTTCTGGGGAATGACCCAGGTCGTTAAGAAACCCCTCATCGTGAACGGTAGCTAGGTCATTGATTTCGGATGGCAGCGCCGCAGCAGTGAACTTCCCCTGGCCGGTGTCGGCAGGAACCAAAGGGTAAGGCGGCATGCTTTGTGCCTTTGTAGGGAACGCATCCTAAACGCGCCGAAAACAGGCCCCACGGCGCCGGCAGCACTGCCTAAAACGTTTGTCCCCAAAGAGCTGAATAGGCCCCTTTCAAGTGACCAGTCACAAAGGGAAAGGAAGGAGCACTCGAAGGCTGGACCCTTCATTCTGTGAACATAGACAGAGGCATCAAGAGGTGCCGCCTCAAGTCCTTCAAGATACCTGTCGTTTGCCTCCCGCCTCCAAGCAGCGAATTCGCGTTCTTTTTTTTTTATGTATGTCTGAGCCTGCCAACAAGCGCTCTTTGAAAACAATGTCTGGCGATCAATTAATCATAATTTCTTGCTTTCAAAAGCACCGATAAAAAACATGCCTCCAGCCAGCCTCTATGTCAGCCGGGGCACAGAAAAAAGCAAAATTAAGAAATCCCACTGGCAAAGAGCGCCGGCTTTGCGCGCGAGAACGCGCCACCAACCCCCCTCGTCCTCACTCTCCTTCTCCCGCTCCGCGTGCACGCGCGGCTGAACGTAGCACGCGCTCCCGAGCGAGCGGGCTGCGCAGACTCCGCAGACAGCCACGCGCAGCGCGGGCGCGGATGCGCGTAGGTTTTGTAGTTCCTCTCCGCTCCGCTGGAAACCGAGCGCTGGCGTCGCGGAGCAAACTCCAGCTTTGGTTCCCTATTCACTTTGGTGTTTGTGGCAAGCAGGCAGTCTGCGATGTACTACTTCAGTGAGAATATTTGACATACGTGCACCCTGGTGGATGTGTCTGCAGTCTTTTACCATAGCAGAGTCCATTTCGTTACACCTATCTTGTGTGCTACTAGGGTGAAACGTGAGGTGCCCACTGTGTTTTTCCACAAACTGCAGAGTGAAGCGAGCTGTGCCTCTTTGTATTTGGTTGCCTTTATGCTTGTTTTCTATTGCTTTCTTCATATGCTGAATGTAGATGAACAGCAATCAACTAGTTTTCCCAAGGATAATTTGTGCATCTATTTGGTGGTCATTGTCTTTCATTGTTGTATGCACGGAAAATGAGGCCCCCGCCAACTTGTCAACCCAATTTGGCAGTTTTAGATTCCACTTTTGCAAAATTTGCCAGTTTCATTTTGCACTGCAATTACTGATGCTTTGTAGTAATGTTAATCAAAATCCCAGATAACCTGTTTAACCTCTGCATCATTTGTGTGGCTCGGCTATCAATGAACATTTTTGTATTCTTCAGTTTTTTCACAAAGGCAACTATTGACTTCTCTGTTTTGTAACTAGGTGATATTGATGTGCATGTGCACCCACTGGCAAAAGTTCTTGAAGGTGGCTTCGCAGGGGAAAGAATGCATTCATTTGTGTACCAGATAAATTGCTTGACATTTCATGTTTCACTATATAACCCATAGTCACAATAATGATGCACAAGCGTAGGAATGAAATGAAAACTTTTTGATAAGATTGTCCTTCATAAATTTTTGACTGCAGCTCTACAAAATGCTTTGCTCCTTTTGTGCATTGCTACATATCTTGTTCCATAAAATATCTCCCTCCATGATAGCGTTGTGTGTAGACCTTCCATACCCCTATTATGAGGCTGCTATCTGGGCCAGTTGCTTCTTGACACATTCTTGCTGCTGCCACATGCCCTCCGGCACTCACATATGTTAAAAGAGGGTTGGTAAAGCTCACATATTCATGCTCTAAGCCACTGGAGCATGGCTTCATCACTCAAGATTTTTATCGAATGATTGCAGCTGTGTATAACTGCTTCATTATTTTTTTTCTGTTAGTTGCTTTTGTAGGCTTATCTTCATTGTTCTTTGTGAGCTTTAAATTGAGAATTTTAAGGAAGGGGCATAAATTTTATGCCAATCACTTTCATTTCATTCATGTAGAAGCACTTTCAAGGAAACTTGTGTTTCATCATCACATTTCAACATTTTGTACCATTGTGCTAGTACTGAGTTGTATAACTTTTTGCTCTCATAAGTGACAGCTGCACTAGTTTCACTTACACCTATCCTATTGTCACATGTGCTTTCTACGTTATCTAGTATCCCTATGCTTTCCTATTATATCAGCTTCAGCAATCCTCTCTGCATTTAACCCTCAGAATGTGTTCCATATTTTGCACGTCTGCTATGCGTACAGCCTAAATTGAACACCACAATATATTCTTAAGATTGCATTCAAAAGGTTACTTCCTGAAGGTACAATCCTATTGAACACAGTAGATGTCATACTATCCATAAGTGAGCCATTCTTTTTCATGATGTATTGAAGAATTTGTGAACAAAGCGATTTCATTTTATCTTGACCACATTCATCTGTTGTTTCTGTGGCACAGCCTCTGCCACAGCTGCATCTATAACTTGGCTGTTGGCACTGTGGTCAAATGTCTTGCGAGCCAGCATAGCCTAATGTAGCGTAGATGTTCGGCTATTGGCTTCTTGCTTTTTTTTTTGATGCAGCAATGTTAAAGCCTCTTTTCTGCACAAAACGCGACGTTGTGAGTGGAAAATCTTAGGCACATTTCAGGCAGGTGACATGGCCGAGTACTCAATGTGATGTCTCTGGCTTCACCTTTGAGATGAATGTGTGAGGTGATAAACCTTGCAGGATCTTTGGGTAATAAGGCAGGCAACCCTTAGGCCATGGAAACGCATCCGTACAGCTTGGTTAGAGTGGGCTTTATAGGTATCTAGACAAGTGGTCTTTCACATAATTGGATAACTTACAGGTATATGCTACTGATATGTATCATAGAATAAATACTAGGTGTTAGCAGTAGCAAAGTCGATTCACACGAATGAGAGTCTGCAGACAGGAGCCATAAAAGCTGTTGTGTCATAGCGGTAAATGCTGAGCTTGCGTGTCCCCACAATTGTTTTTAGAGCATGAAGTTTTCAAGTGCTGTGCTGGTTTGCCTGATACTTGCTGAAATAATGCTTAAGGCTTGTCTTCCTGAGACAAACATTTCTGCTTTTTAGTAGACTGCATAAAGGGAACATTCTAGGTGTGGCAGGCATTTATGCACAGATAAAATCATTCTTACACACACTATAACTACCTTTGCCCTGTCCATAACAGAATCAGGGAATACTTGCTCTGTCCCAGGTGCCGACTACCATTTAAATGCCGTTGAGTTCCATAATCTTTGATACTGGTAATACTGCGGAACGCATAGCATCCCTTGACTGTAGTTGCAGCCTAGTGGTTTGAGCATTTGGGGACCAATCCTCAGTGGTGTTGGGTACTCATTGGTAAAACAGTGGGTGCTTGCTTTGCTGGTGCTGGGGTTATCTTGGTCCAAACACTTGGAGAATGGGTTTTTGACCCTATCTTGTGTTCCTTTGCTTTGTATAACTAATTTCTCTTCTTTGGTCTCCAAGGCCGTGCAACCTTTCAGATATGGCGATGAGCTGTACAAGTACAACAATGCTGTAATTACTTGAATGTGTGACAGCCTTTCATTTTAGGCTGTGTATTGTAGAGTGTACAGTGCTGTAAATAAATTTTGTATTGTTTTGTATATTGTAATTTTCAGTTTTCTTATAAGCAAGGCTTCATGTCAGGTGCATGTAAAAAAAATGCCAAAAAGTAGCGAAAGCAAATGATACACCAATTGTTAGTCAACGACGAGCTGTTGAAGCTACAGGGAATGTGTTACGTGAGTAGCAGGTCTCTTAAAGTGTGCATGTTTTGCCAAAATAAAGGACAGAAGCTATACTGCAACCTGTTGGAAAAACCATGCATACAAGACACACTAGCTGCAAATCATACGCTCATTTAAATCATGTTTAGTTTTCCAATGATATGCAATCAGAATGTCGAAAAAGTAAATTTCATGCTTTATTCCCATATTTATGCCTGTATTCAGGTGAGGTTCATTTGAGCATGTTTTTGAGTCAGAGTGTAGAGAGTGGATGTTCGGCAGTTGCGCGTTGGACATTATGCATTGCTGGAAGAGCACACAGGGGATGGCAAAGCCAATACAAATCATACAGTATTATCACCTGGCATTAATGAACCTTTGCCAAAAAATCCAGAACACCACCCTGATGTGCTGCAGGCCACATCAGCCTTGCAATTCATGCCTCTTTTTGTCTAATATTGTCCCCGTGCATGCTTCTGTTTTTCTTTTTTGTTGCTTTTACTTTTTACTTACGGTGTCCTTAAAGTCACGCTTGTTTTCCCTTTGGCTCCCTTGCTTCACTCAGAGACAGGTTCGGGCTTTGTGTAGCATGTGCACTGGTTAATGTGTGCATGAATGCTACATTCAATTGACAATTGCTTCAAGAAAATGGTTTCCATACTGCATCTAGCTCATTGTAATTAGGCATATTAGGCATCATATTCACTCTTCATGTCTGTTCCTTCACTTCCTGATCGTAAAATAGTATATGTGAAGGCATTTCTCTAGCCGACCTCATCACCCTTCTCTCCTCTGAGGAATCTTGCTGCACTGAAAGAAAGTGCCGGATGCTATTGCAAGTGCAAAACTGGTAAACAGTAGCAAAGATAGGCTGTACCTGACAAATTTTGTTTCCCTTGTGACATTGTGGTGTGATGTGCACCTGCATCAGACGAGCAGTGTTGCTACTTTTATAAAGTGTTTTTATGCAACATGCTCAGAAACCAAGCAGAATAATACCGACACTCTGCATGCGGTGAAATGTGCATACAGCGTGCTATGTCTAATTCAGGACACATTAAATGCCATCAGCGTGAAAGCTAACCTGTTGCTGCCAGTGGGCATCTGGATACGCTTTTTATTGCATTTTCATTGCTGCCAGAAAATCTTATCTGCTTATTTTTGCGGCTGCGTGAAAACGTCCTCGCCGCGATGGCTCAGTAATGATTATAGACGCTCGGCTCTCTGACCCGCAATATGTGCGTAGCCCAGCTACGACGATCGCATTTCGATGGACACGCTAAAGGTGGTCCGATGTCAGCGCATGCTAAGATCGCCAGATATATGGCCTAATCGAGCTCTCCACTATGCGTGTTTTCACTACGCCGCTCCACCGGGCCGATATCCGCACGCTACGCCACTGAAGCCGACACGTATACCCGTAGCAGACTTGCTAACACGATGGAAACGGTGGGCTGCCGCAGGCAGTTTCCAACGGCAGTGATACCCTGAGAAGGCCAGCGTTGTCGTCGGACAGGTGCGTCTCTTCTCTAGAGGCAACTGCAGCCCGAAAATCTGTTGGGCGCTTCCAATTCTCAGTATTCGTGAACAAATTCTTTAATCCTGATACTCGCCGATTTCTCTGCGCGACTAAGTCCATAAATGAAACACGCACAGCTAGCCACATGCAGGCATCTCAAGTGAGGCATCGCTCACACCTGACGACCGGCTGTTTGTGGGGTTTGCGTCGAGTACCGCCGTTCGCTCAGCCTAGCTGCTGCTGGACGTCCGACAGCGTGTGTACTATGATGCACTGTGGTCGCAACTACCGTAACTATAATAGTACAGTACAGCCGCAACGTATACGTAAATATCTCACTATCTCCTCAGCCTTGCCCTGCCGCGCGAGGCATGTATGCAGCGTAAACACTGTTCGCACCGACCCTTCAGCTTCTTGGCATCGCAGCGTTGGCATTTTTGTAATCGGCGCCAAGTAGCAGACGACGGCGTTAATTTTTGTAACTTTTTTCCTTGTTTTTTAAATTTCGTCATCAATTTCTGTTTATACGCGTTTTAGCGCCGCCCCAATTTTCACGTCACGAGTACGTCACAACATGGCCGAAAAGGCGAATGTCGAGGATCGGGCCCCTGCTGTTCTAAGTCTACCGTGGCGCCACCTGGTGCCGGCGCCGCGAAGCAGACGCCTGTCGACGTACGCGGGGCCTCCGAGGTCCCCGTTGAGCCGCCGCGGAGTGAGCACACTACCCAATATTCTAGTTCACTGTACTAGTACAGAGCACTTACAGAGCGCCATTTTAAACGGAAGCGCATCCACTGACGTCATCATGCACGGGTCACGTGAGTGTGACGTATTTCCGTACGTGGCAGCAGGTGAAACGTGTGTGGGGTCGGCTGCTGCCACGGGCGTGACTCCAGCCTCGGCTTATTATGAGTGTGTTCCAATTCTTAGACGTCTAGCAAGACTGCTTCGTAGACGTTTACGTAGACGTCTACAGGTTTGCGTATTGGAACGCGTCTACCTGTCTACGCCTGGCGTCACCTAGCGGCATATAGGTACAACTAAAACGTTTGAAGAACTATTATAACGCTGTTTTCTTTAACGATTTACGACAATACAGGTGAAAATCGCGTTTTTAACGGTTTGCAGATTTTTTGCAGCAACAATATTACATGTGTAATCGCCACAACGTAGATAGACTATTAATAGGTTAACTTGTAGCAGACCGACTTCTCACGCAATGAGCCCGCTCACGAATTAACGGAAGAGAACGTTAGTCCGTTTTTCCTTTTTTTATTACTGATGGTGAAGTGTACATGCTTCTCAGATGTCTCATTCACACAGCTGTAAGAATGAAAACATGCAAAATACTGTAAACTTGAGAGGATTACGGACGAACGGTATTAACCGGCTACAGCAAACGAAACCTTTGTGCCGTTACACCTGTCGTCTGTCACTAGACGAGGAAACCAAAGACAACAACTCGTTGTAATAATGTACAGGCACAAAAAAATCAATGCGCAACAAGTCGGCATCGTCAGGCGAGTTCGTTCTTCCGAGATTAACTGAAAATCCGCGGAAGAGTTTGCCACGGCTACTACAGCAAGATAGAAACACACACGTGTGCCGTACAGCAAACATCCTGACTCCCGGCGAGGTGCCCAGAAAGCTACGAGTGCGTCAATAACATCAAGACTGAAGAAACTCGTCATCAAGTTAAAAAAGAAGACCAACAGCATCACACGCACGCTTTCCTCTCATAGCACGGTACAAGAATCTGCAGTGCTATGAATCTCACGACCATAAAGACAGCTAAATTAGCCTCTAGCTAGCGCATACATTGACGTAACAACTCAAGTTTGAAAGACCGTCCATATGCATACTCCGGCGTTCGCAAAGAGCACGACCATCGTACAGCTACTGCAACCACCGCACGCACGACTCGCTCAGCGCGAACCGCGCTCTGTCCGCCATGTTTAGACAGCAAAGTAGTCTGCATCGATGTTGACTTCGGCGAAGCCGTCTTCGCGAGACTGCTTCGCGAGAATTGGAACGCGTCCCAAGATGGCGGCTGCTCGCGTACGTCTACGAGGGGGATTGGAACTACAGAGCCATGGAGGAAGAAAAAAACTAGGAGGGAGTGCCGCGGCGGAAAAGTGAAGCCTAGTCATAAAAAATATAATGGAAAGAATCATGGGAAATTAGCCGTCACGTGGTACGGCAAGCGGTAGCCGGTAGCTGGTTTCGGTTGCGGTTTCGCACGCTTCCCTCTGAAGGAATGCCTTCGCGTGACCTTCGCTACGCGACGCCTGCACTAGAAACCTGAGGCGCGCGCTGCGAGCAGGCGATGGATGAAACTTTGGACTTTTAGACGGGCTGATCCCGTGGGGGCTGCCGCCGTCGCGCAGTGCACCCGTGTATTTCGCGAAGTATGGCTGGGTCCTCTCAGCTGCGCCATATGAAATGCTTGCGGGGCTCGGCGCACAAAGACGAAGCACGCGAGAACAAAAAGAACGAGGGGCTTCGTCCTGTCGTCCGTTGTGTTCTTGTGCTCTGTCTTTGTGCGCTGAGTCCCGCAAGCTAGCCCAACAAAAAGTACTGCCATATGAAATGCTGCGTGGCGGCCGGGATCCAAGAACTACACGGATATACCTCGGGGCAGTCGCTCCAACGGTGAGTATCCTAGCTGTTATGCGCACTCCTGGAGAAACGAAACGTTTGTTTGTCAGGGCATGTGCATGTATTGTTCGAGACGAAAATCGTTTGATTCATTTAGGAAATGCAGACCTCAAATACACATTGTTACGCTGAAGCCAGTTCCCCGGGCATGCAATGTTATGTCGAATTCGTAATCTCCCTGACGATACCAAATATGAAAAGGCCACCTGTAGTTACCACTAGTGTGCCTATAAACACGGAGTACAATGCAACAATTGTAAACAAAGTAACTTATGTGTTACGACGAGACGCACAACTTTCGGCAGACCACTCCGATATGCTTTCCGCGGGGACATCCGAAGTCACTAAACAATACCATGTACCTTGCTGCTTTTGAGTCTGGCAACTATGTTGGCTAAATTCCCAAGAATCATTGCGCGCAAGAGAGAGAAGGGAGCGGCGTCAGAGGAGGTTGGCTTGCGGAGGTTGCACGCGCTCCCTCCTAGTTTTTTTCTTCCTCCACCCAAGTAGCACACATTACATGCCCCACCGGGGGCCCGTATGGGCAAGTTGGGCTTGGGCGACCACAATAACACCCACGAGGGCCCGCTTTAGGGATCAAGCGGGCAAGCCCACATTGGGCTTGCCCCTGCTTCTTCCATTTGGGCATTATATAGGCGTGGAAAGGGCTAACTTAGTACATATTCCCACATCTGGCCCTCAAGGGTCCCGCTTGGGAAATTTTAGGGCCGATGCAAATGAAATTTGGGCTTTGTGTAGGAAACGCCTGGGCTGATCTAATTGGGGCTGCCCATTCAAAAGCCGAATAGGTCCCGCATGGGCCGCGGCGGGGCTAACTACGGGTATGCCCGCACATTGCCTACATGGGACCCTTGAGAGGTACTTGAGGGAAGGTCAGACGAAAATCTGGAATTCATGCAGAAAATTCCTGGGCTGCCCCAAATAGGGTTGCCCACCAAAAACCTAGATAATTTCCGCGTGGGCGGTAGCGGGGCAGGCAATTGCTCCTTCCCACTTCTGCCCGCATCGGTCTCTTTCGGGGCAATTTAGGGCAGATGCGATGCAAATGTGGGCTTAAAGCAAATAGAAGACGGGCTAGTACGATTGGGGCTGCCCACGCAAAAATCAAATAGGTCCCGCATGGTTTGCGGCCGGGCTGAAAAGCGACCACACCGCCACACTGCCCACACGGGTATTTCTTGGGGTACTTGCGGGAAAATGCAACATATATTCGTAGTCCATGCGGTAAAATCAAGATCAGCCCAATTGGGGCGGCCCATAATATGCCGCAGTGGGCCCCAAATTGGCCGTAGGCGGGCTTACCGCTCTGAAACGTCTCCACCCTATCTTTAAGGCACCATTTTATTTATGTAAATCATGTTATACCGGCTAATAATTGCCTCTTCTGGAGGTTTCACATAACTGTCCTAAGCATATCTCTGCTATGAATAAAGACTTATTTATTTTGACTCTAACAACTACGTTAATTACTCAGTGTCGACAGAAAATTTGCAACAGTAACTGTTCCGCTTTACGAGTATGCACTGAACGACCTCCAAATGTTTCCTGCGGCATTACTATTCTACACGCACCACCGAAATAAATATTCAGACCAACATGTTGGGGTTGGTATGGGCCAGCCCACATTATTGTAGTGTTGGGAATAAATTTCTCTCATGTTACTGAGTGTCGCATACAAGCAAAAAATAGCGCTTAATGTTTCGCAATTGATGATTATTGGAATTTGGGCAGCCCCGAAAATGTCAGATTCAACCCATCAGGGCAGCACGTGGGTCAGCCCGAAACGGACTGGCTTTCGCAAATCCCGCGCCTATATAATTCAGGTATTGGAGGGATTAATCGACTTAAAAATTAAAACCTTGATCAATGGGATGGCATTGCCTGCACAAATGTGGGACCCATTAATGATTCTGGCGTGTTGCCCACATTCGTCTACCTGGGCTGAATGCGGGCAGCTCTATTTGGGCTGCCCACACGGATACAGATTGGGACCTATAGCGGCAGAATTGGGCAGCCCACACGGGGCCCCTCTGGGTACGTGTTGCAAATCCCGCATGGGGCCCGTATGGGCTGCCCTCACGGGCCCAACGCGGGCCCCTACGTCATAGCCCACTTTGTGCTACTTGGGCATGTACAGAGCCATGGAGGAAGAAAAAAAAGCACAATTGCAGAGCGCCATTTTAAACGGAAGCGCGCATCCACTGACGTCATCATGAACGGGTCACGTGAGTGTGACGTATTTCCGTGCGTGGCAGCAGGTGACGTGTGTGGGGTCGGCTGCTGCAACGGGGGTGACTCCAGCCTCGGCCTTTTTTTTAAGGCCTTCGTTCCATTTACTGCACCATGTTGCTGCTTGATCACGTCCGAGAGCTGACATTAAACTGCTGCTGCTTCTCCGACACTCCATTCTGCCTTTGTGTTTTTCGTGGTGTGCAAGGACTACGCCGCATTTGTGACTCATCAGGCTAGTGCATGCCTGAAGAATGAATGTGGATGTAACTAGCGATGTAAAGCTGCATGTTTTTTCATCACTCGCACTGAATGACAAGGCCAGACGACGGAGACTGAACGATGCTTGGACAAGTCGGCTGTGAATAGACCCTGTTCTACACCAAGAGTTGCCTAAAATTGCCTGTCAAATTTTCTCCCAAACGAAATTTTCACAACAGTTACGGGGTAAATTTTTTTTCTGACTTGGCCGAGCATCGTTCAGTCTCCGTCGTCATTGGCCTTGTCTTTCGTGTCTACGAGAAAAAAAAACATTGAAATCCGCGCAAACAAGCGTCACGGTGACGTCTTTTTTGTTTGTTTTTTTTATTAGCACTAGTATTTAGAACCATTCGCAGAGGGCGCGGCGGTGAAAAAATTGAACGGAATTGAACGGATTGAACGGAAAGCTGGAAAAGGACGTGGTGACAGTTAATCAGGACATAAGGAAGTTAAGCCTAAATAGGCGTTTCGAAGTGGTTGAGGTATACAGGGAGGTGCATAAAGTAGGTTTTGGTAGGGCTTTTCAGCGAGATGGCATTCATTTTAACAGAAGGGTGGGAGCAGAGATCGGCTGGCGCCTGGCAGGCAGGGCTGTAGCTTTTTTAGGGAGTCCGCGAGGACTCCGTGCACAGAGGTAGTTAGAAGTGAAGCAGAAGAAAGAGTAATAACGGAGGCTGAGCCCGCAAAAATGACGAGGAGGTCGAGCAAGAAAAGTACAAAAAAGAAATTTAACACATGATCAGCTACATAAACGTGCAAGGAGGTAGAAAAAGAGCGAAATAGCTAGAGACAGAACAGCTGTTGAAGGATGACAAAATAGGTGTGTACGCTCTTTGCGAGACTCATCTCAGGGATCTAAAAGATCCGCCGTTTATAGAAGGCTACGTCTGGGAAGGGTGCAACAGAACGAGAACGGAAAAAAAAAGGTGAAAGAATAGGTATGTTGATACACCAGGGAACAAATTGGCAAAAAATTAAATCTTCTTGTAAAGAACATATCTGGGTATCAGGAACAATTGCCGGCATAAGGGCATGGCTAGGGGTATTTTATTTAGGAACAGGACACCAATGCAGGCAAGAAAACAAGGATCTTGTTGAATGTCTCAGTGACGATATAAGCCAGTTTGAAGACGGGGCCAATATTATTCTGCTGGGGGACATGAACGGCCACATTGACGATCTGGATGGATACAAGGATTGTAACGGGAAGCTAATGCTAGATTTTTGTGAGCGACACGACCTAGTTATAGTAAATAGAGAAACAAAATGTGAAGGCCAAATAACGTGGGAATTCCGCGACAGGCAGACGACCATTGACTACTGCCTAATGTCGCAGGAAATTTATAGCAAGGTCACAAAAATGGAAGTAGACGAAGAAGGGGAGTGTAGTCTGGGAAGTGATCATAAACGTATCAGTCTGCAGATGGGACCCTTGATGAAAAGAGAAATGGAACTTAGACAAAAATTTAACGCGAAATTAAACGACGATCAAATAGCGCAGATAGCAGCAGACATAGAGGAAGCAATAGAGAAAAGCCCCATGGAAGACTGGGATTATGAACAGGTAGAACTACTCTTAAGGAGGAAAATTAAGGAGGTTAAAGTAGCCAACCGCTGGAATGGAAAGAGGAAACCACGGAGCTGGTGGAATAAGGAAATCAGGGAAGCTATTGAACAACGACGGGATGCTTCAAGGGAACACCGAGTGGCAAAGAAAGCACAGGTATCTCAGGAGGAAATCGACCAAAAATGGGAATGATATCGACAAAAGAAACTTGAGGTACAGGCCCTCGTCCAAAGTAAAATAAAACAGTCCACTGATCGCTGGATGGCTGGCATACACGATGCCCCTAGAGGCGGAACAAGAAAATTCTGGAACCATATAAGCTGGCTAGGGAAAAACAATCAAAGAAAGCAACATCGGATTCAAGATAACGAGGGAAATTGTTTAAAGGGAGGAAACGCAGTGAATTACATTACATCACTTATAGCCGAGTCATTTAAAAGCGACGATAGGGTAACCTCCGCAAATCAGGAAGCAACACAAGGTAGCAGAATACAAAGCAGCTTAGAACTGACCAATCTAAACTGGAAAAAGGCAGAAAAAAATATTCCTAAAAACACATCTACAGGAATAGATGGAATTTCGATCAAGCTGATTAATGAACTTGGTCCAAAAAGTAAGGAAACGTTGTTAAAAGCTCTGGAAACAGTCATAACGAATAAGCAAATTCCAGGCAACTGGCGGCAGAGTAAAATGAGTTTGATATATAAAGGGAAAGGAGAAAGGATGCACATAAAATCCTACAGGCTGATTACCATAACATCTGTTATGTACAGGTTGGCCATGCAGGCGGTGAAATTAAAGGTGCAAGCATGGGTAGAAAGTAACAGGATAGTCGGAGAACTTCAGAAGGGCTTTAAAAATGGTAGGAAAGAAGCCAACAGTTGACGAGGCCCAGGAAAGCATTGGGGATTGTACTTTCTTTTTTTTTTTTACTTCAGTTATCACATAAACTAGTAATGCAATCTGTTTAGGGGAAAGATAAGCACAAAGTAGAAGGAAGAACAAACGTGCCGATGGTGGGAACCGAACCCACGACCTCCGAATATCGCGTCCGGTGCTCTTCCAACTGACCTACATCGGCCGCTGTCCCACCTGCTACTTTCTTGGGTATTAATGTTGTCTGTATACGAACCTTGAGAATGTTCACCAGTGCCGCCCTCAACTATAGCGGTGGACGTGGACCGTCCTTCTATTACCGCCAGCGTCACGTAGAACGTGATCAAGAGCGAGGGCGAAAGCTGTGCTAGAACCCTTTTACGCTACCTATGGCTTCAAGACTGCCAGAACCGAGACCCCCCGTAGGCTACAAGCAGATAAATGAAGGGCAAATGAGGGTACTCAATATAATACATGAAGGAAAGAAGCCAATTCAGTCGGCGAGGCCCAGGAAAGCATTGGGGATTGTACTTTCTTTTTTTATTTTTACTACGGCAATCACATAAACAGATTACATTACTATAGTTTATGTGATTACCGAATAAAAAATAAAAAAAGAAAGTACAATTCCCAATGCTCTCCTGGGCCTCGCCGACTGTTGCCTTCTTTCCTTCATGTATTATATCGAGTACCCTCATTTGCACTTAGAAATGGTAGGCGCTTAGATGATAGCCTGTACCCAATGCATCGAAATATCTAGTTGTGGAAAATAGACCTTTGTATTTGGCCTTCCTGGACATAAATGGGGCGCACGACAACGTAAACAGGGAACTCCTGTGGAACATATTAAAAGAAGAAGGTAGCGGTTATGAGATAATAGAGTTCCTACAGGAAATATACCGGGATAACAAAGTAGAAATTACATGGGAGGGGATAAGAAGTACGGAAGATGTCAAAGTATGCAAAGGATTAAGACAAGGCTGTCCTCTATCACCGCTCCTGTTCATGCTTTATATGATAAACCTGGAACGGAGGATACAAGACAGTAACCTAGGTTTTAACCTGTCATATAGATTAGGTGGAAAGGCGGTAGAGCAGCGCCTCCCCGGTTTGATGTATGCAGACGATATTGTGCTGCTAGCTGAGAGTCTGGAAGAATTGCAAACTCTAGTTAAGTATTGCGGAGACGAAGGGGACGGTCTAGGCTTCAGTTTTAGCGCAGTTAAGTCGGGTCTGATGATTTTCAACTCCTCAACTGTTCAGGGTCTTAAAATACAAGGCCATGAAATACCCGGAGTAGCAGAATACATAACAAATATATGGGGGTATGGGTAAACGAAGGATTGGCATAGATTGGAAAGCTTGAGGAATCACTTAAGGTCAAAGGACGAATGAATGCCGGGATAATGAAGCATAAGGCATTGTGGGGATACAACAGGTATGAGGTTTTGAGTGGTATTTGGAAAGGAATTATGGTGCCCGGACTTAATTTCGGAAATGTGGTTTTGTGCCTGAAATCAGAGGTAGAGTCGACATTAGAAATAAATCAGAGAGCCGTTGGACGATTAGCACTAGGTGCCCACGGCAAAACCACAAATGAGGCAGTACAGGGAGATATGGGCTGGGCATCTTTCGAAGTACGGGAAGCTCAGAGTAAAATATTATATGAGGAACGCCTGAGAAAATTGGACCGTAACAGATGGGCAGCTAATGTATTTAAATACCTGTACTTAAAATGCGTTGACTCACAATGGAGGAAAAGACCTAGGAAACTAACTAGTAAGTATGCTAGTCACAAGGACGGAGAAATAAAGAGCAATAAGCAACAGGTGAAAAACACAGAAGGTAAAAATTGGATAAATTCGATGGAGAAGAAACAGGGTGTGGAATTATACCGAAAGTGGAAAATGCAGATCAGGAAGGAAGCTTTCTTTGATAACTCAAGAGTGCCCTACTTTTCGAAGCTAGATCAGGGTGCCTTAGAACACGCAGCTACAAAAAGAAATTTAACAATGAAGATGACGCATGTGCTGTATGTGGTAACTCCAGTGAAACAATTGACCATATTATACTCGAATGTAATGGTATCCATCCGGAAGTTGATGCAGGCGCAATCACTCTTCCTGAAGCTCTGGGGTTTAGAGATATCAGTGGCCGGATGAATAAACCGGCGGTGGAAACTAGCAAAAGACGACTGGAAGATTGGTGGCCTAAAAGCAGAAAAGTGACATAATGTTAGTAATGTAGCAACAAAAATTTAATAAACAGAATGATGGTTTAGTTCACGGTGGAGGAAAGAGAGGTGCTACGACGGCGCCGCGAGGAGCGGCCGCTTAGTGACTTTTACGCATGACACGGCCGCCAGGGGCAGCACGGGTATTGGGGGGCCTGTCTCGTCGCTCGTTTCGCTGGCGTTTCTATGGGCGCACTTAGGACGGGCGCTTGTTTTTGCCACATAGAGGCGTTCGCCTGCTTGAAACAAGTTTATGCGAAGCATATTGCTAGAGGTAAACTACAGCCATTCGTGACGGTTACACGCCGTGCAAAGAATGTGGAATGCTACGTCACACCACGTGATACGTGATGTCACGACAGAGGAAAGACGGGGGGACCGGCTCGCGCCGTCGGCTGCGGTTGCACGCCGTGCGGACCACGTGGTATGGTGACGTCACACCACGTGATACGCTGACGTCACGACAGAGGAGAGTCCAGTAACGACCGTTGGTGCACGTCAAGCCGGCTGGACACGGGTAGTTTACCGGGAGGCTTTCCCATACAACCGTGTTGTTGCTGAAGAAATCAAAATCGTTGATTCCTTTAGCACGTCGGTGTTCTAAGAGCTTTTGCTTTGCGTATATATTCGCGTAGTGGCAATCGAGTATCGTTGGCCTGGGGGACGACATGTTCGTTGTGCGTGTCGGTAACACAGTTAGATTAGAGATGAACGAGTCATGTTATTACCTAGTTTTATGCGATGGGGAAACATTGTGTATTCCAAGTTTAAACCGTGTAAAAGCACGTGTAACCAAGGAAAGAAAAGTTTAGCCAAGTGTAACCATGGAAAGCCGAGTTAACAATCAATATGCTTCGCATCTGACCAGGCTTAAACAAGCTAAGCCGCAACCATTTTTTTTATTTTGGTTGGAATTATGTACCTTTATATTTCTGCCCATTTTTTGGTTATAATTTGACTCGGAGCCGCATGAATGATTTTTTAACTCATCTGCAGCTCTGCGGTTTACGACAAACACGAGTAATACAATATTTCCTTAAAGCACTCCTGTGAGCGGCGCGTAAAGAGCATCCAAAGGAGTGCAAGATGACTATGTGAGCCTTCACAGCTGCCAACATGTGCAAAGTTTTAGGTACTGCCGCACAGAAAAAAAAAATAAAAAGACGAACACAGTTACGTTCGCGCACTCCGATGTTTGAATTTCTTCTCGCCGTTATTATTTCCGGTCGATAACGAAAAGCGCTAATATCCTGATTTATTGCATTAGGGAAAATTGTAGAAGGCTTTTGGTGCAATCCAAATGTAAAGATGACGCAAGAAATTTAAACAGCGGAACCCGTCGGCGCGCCTTCGCTCGCATTTCTTTGTATTGCCATTACACGTGCGTGTCGTGCATTCCAGCACAATTTGAAGGTAGGATTCTATAGGGCGATTCCATGTAAGATCAAACAAAGGATGCTCGAGCGACCTTATTAATCGATTTTAAAATTTTGATATACTGTTGCCTGATGACTGGAAAGAAGATATCTGCAAGTGGTTGTGCTGCCAAATGTTTTTTTCGGGGCACAGGAAATTAATAATAATGAAGGAATGGAGTGCCGCGTCGAGGCATAGGAAATTAATAATAACGAAGGAATGGAGTGCCGCGCTTATGTTCTCTATTTTTTTTTTTACAACTTTGGTTATTGATTACATTGATTACAGAAATTATAATAAAGTTAGGTAGCTGAAAATGGTCTCATTAAAAATATGCATGCTTTTGTTTGTATTCAGATAATTTTTTGGGGGGGAAGTGTAGATTTTTTATTTACAAGAACAATAAAGGAGAAGTTGGTCCCGCATAGAGGTTCCGGCTGCTCCTTTCCACCAAATTTGTAAGAAACACCTAGTCTGTCTTTATGAAATCTCTTAAAATAGAATAATTAGTTTTCACAGGAAAGGAAAGGCGTAGTATCGGTCACAAATGTTCTCTGGACACCTGACCCGCGCCTTAAGGGAAGGGAGGAGTGTGGGAGTGAAAGCGCAAAGAGAGAATAAGGTGCCGCAGTGGAGGACTAAGGAGTAATTTCGACCACCCGGGTATCTTTAACGTGCACTGACATCGCACCGCACACGGACGCCTCTTCTTTTTGCCATCATCGAAACGCAGCAGTCGGCGGTCGGGATCGAGCCAGGTTGCTTCGGCACAGTAGTCGGGCATCTTAACAACTGCACCACCGCGGCGGGGCGAAGTCGGCCCAGGAAATGAAAATTTGCCTATTTTGCAGGCCATTGTCTCAAAAAACGTTTGTGATAGAGCGGCAATACTTCCACACTATGTTCTCAGCATATTTATCTATCAAACTGCGAAAGCTTATATAAAGACGTACGATCGCGCTAATTTCAAGAAAACAGCGAGCAATTAAAATTTATGAAGAGAAATAATTTTTCTTATATCTCTTAAACTTTGTCCCCTATTCTTCTTTGCTTCAGCTGTCAAATTCATTGAAAAGATATTGCATAATTTCGTTTCGCTAGTAATTACGGCCACTCCAATAACGCCCTTGCGCAAGTTTCAGCGCACGACGCAGGATTCAAGATTCTATGACATTTGTGAATCGCACACTGTTTTTCAACTGTGGCATAATATTGTATTTTGTCATTTATGTCTTGGCGTTGCAAATTAGCTGGCAGACACCGTAGTGAATGATTCGGAAATTTGCACGCGTGGTGTTCCTGATGCGTTTGTGGCATCGGGTAGCACAGAGATGTTTTTCGAGTCTTACCTTCACCAAAACACGGATTGCGCAAAATACGATAAAGTTCAATGAGCAAGGAACGTATTCCAAATATTACTAGTGAAATGAACAAATTGTTAATGTCATGGAGAATTGCCTCATTAAAACAGAATGTTTCTTGGCTGCGATCGTTTACTTTAATCATTCGACGACGCACATTACCTTCATTCCTGTGCACAGTTTCTTTGTTTCATGCATTCAAGGCTATGCATGCCTGCATGAAGTGTGAACCGCAGATCGAACGCGCGGCAAAAGCCCCAGTCTGACCGTGTGGATGCCGTCGTCTGAGATAGACACGCGCATCCGGCTACAGATAGCTTTGCTTTTTTGTGTTCGATACTTCACTTTGCCACTGGAGTGCCACGTTCATCCTGATACCATCTGGCGCAGCGCAGTTTCTAGTGTGGCAACGGTTGTCGCGCCCGCGAGGATGAAGCAGACGCTCAAACCTCCCCGACAGCGCTTTGATCTTGCTTCCTTCACCTCCATGTAATCGCCGTCTGGTAGCGATGCGAACAAGGGGCGGATAGAATAGCGAACCTTCATTTCACATGCGTTGAACAGCTACCCAAGGGGCATTGCAGCGGCGGCATGATGTTATGGAGCTTCTCTTTAATTGGCCAGACGTGGCAACAATCCGCTAGAAGCGCGCCCGGTGCGTGCTCCGGAGCTGCGAGTGCAGCGTGTCGTCTGCTCGAGCAGACGACACGTCTCTGTTTGCTCGCAAATGCAGTTATTTGTTCAGTCAGCGTTACGAAAGTTTCTATCTGCTCAGAAGCTGGGGTGTAAATATCGCAAAATAAATATCTAAGGGTAATAAATCAGCCTTTTAATGCTGATTTAAGTGCGAAATTATAAGCGCGCGCCGGTGCTTCATAGACACGCCAGCAGAACCGGCGGAGAGGATGGCAGCCAGAACACGTGCTGCCCCTAGCGGCTGGCCTCTCTTCCGGTCACACTAAGCGGCCGCGCACTCGCTGCAAGGGTATTAAATCAGCCTTTTAATGCTGATTTAAGTGCGAAATTATAAGCGCGCGCCGGTGCTTCATAGACACGCCAGCAGAACCGGCGGAGAGGATGGCAACCAGAACACGTGCTGCCCCTAGCGGCTGGCTTCTCTTCCGGTCACACTAAGCGGCCGCGCCCTCGCTGCAGCGCGGCCGCGCAGTCGGAGCACCTCTCTTTCTTCCATCGTGGTTTAGTTAACCAATCTAAATTAATAATTAATATATAGGGGAAAAATGAGCATGATAACTACTGCTACCACCCTGTTTCAAAGGGGACGCTCCTATATTCCATCCATTCATTCACTCGTATATACTCGTATGTATTCATGGGATATGGTGCATACCTTGTATGGTGCGTTTCCATAGGGAAGCGGCTAAAACTCGCCATGAATAATGCCAGTATTGCCTGGATGTTTGCTGGACAGCCGCCCTGAATCCCTAGCAATACCTAGGTCGGATTGTCCCTAGTTGGAGGCACGGCGGGCGGCGCCCGCCACCCACCCTGCTGTTGTTGGGGGTGCCGCGGCGACAGTTTGGTGCCGTGGCGTTTGTTGTAGTAAACGAGACTGTGCCTGTTGCACGGACAGGTGCGATCGAACTGACTGGTGTGCGCGCCATGAACCCTGGAACATCTGCTGCGGCTTCCGTATAGAAAGGTTAGTGCCCGGTCTGTGAAAAGATTTTAGTTGTGGACAAAGCATGCCAAAGAAGGTGCCGCCATGTTCAAATTTTAGCTGCCCCTTTTGCGTGCGATGTTCGTGGTTATGTTGGTTATGTGCCTTGTGCGCTGGTATGGAGGCGCCACTGCTCCGGAACAAGTAGCGCCACTTCCCGCCCGCGCACCCGTATGTGGTATGTCTGCTCGTCGGAGAGAGGCGGCGGAGTGAACGCGAAGTCTACGCTTCTCGGCAGAAACCTTGTTAGAAGAAAACTTTTGTCGGTCATTTCCTGCCTCTTGCCACATGCGTACGTAACAGACACATGTACCATGTGTGTGTGTTGAAGAATAAACCAAAAGCAAAGCGAAGAAAGCCGCTATCCATTCATGCCGTCTGGTAGAAGGCCGCCGGCGCTTTGGGCGCAGCGCATCGTCGGCGCGCGAGCTCTTCTGCTGGCGGCTCCTCGGTTTTTTTTTTTTTTTTTTCTTTGAAGTAGGAATTCGGAACCCGAACAATATGGCACTTTGAAAGTAAAGACATAAATAAAACAAAAACTAAGCCAGTGTGCAATGCGCAGCACTGGCTTTTCCCCTCGATGGCAGCTATGTGTAGACGGCATGCTAGACCCCCCAGAAGCGAGAGCTGGGCTCCATTGGTCAATAGAAAGGCTCTTAAAAACAAAATCACGTCTTCCCCAGGACGATACGAGCAGGCTGTATCTGGAGATGTATCCTAAGGCGTCGGGCCTTGCGTGCATGTGCTTTTTAGGCGCTCGGCAGTTCTACCGTAGTTTTTATTTTCTACTCGATGCGTCGAAATGAGTGGTGACGGTGCAGTGCGCGGAAAAACAGCCATAGCTGAGCAAGCGCCGCAGCGCGTGCTGTTCGGGGGATTTCGGGCGATCGAGAATGTTGAAACAATTTAAGAATAACTGCTTGGTGCGCGGTCAGAAACTGTACGAAGCCAGCACGTGTATGGAGTTCGCGAGGAAATTCACGGTGCAGAAGGGCCCTAGGATATCCTCAGAAAATGCGCTGTCGAAATGAAAACCGCCTTCTACGACGTCAGCTTGGAGGTAAGTTTTATTCGGCCCTTTCGGCGTCTCCTCACCACATATGTAATTCGTTTTTTTTTGTTGTTGTTTTTTTGTATGTAGTTGTTCGCAAACCCACGCAATATCACGGATGCCAGTTGCATCTGCAAGGCCGGGTGCCACTGTTAACGATGCGACACATCGCTCTCGTATGATTTCCAAGGAAACCGCAAAAAAAAAAATCTTGATTTTTGATTGCTGCCCGACGGTTTCTTTTCATAACTATTTTGACGCCCATAAACACAACAGCAGATCGAGCTGTTAGTTTAAAAGGACGCTTTCTCTTTGCGGGAAGCCATGCACGCGTGGCAAGTCAGAAAGCACGCACTCCTACTATGTGCTTCGCTCTCCATGTTGTGCTTCTACGTTGGGCTAGGCTTCCCAAAAGCGAGCGCCGAGAACAGCTGGAAAATATCATTAGAAAGTCGTTAAAAAAAATCGCCCTCTGGGCAGGAAGGCTCCGCGCTCTCTACAACACAGGCCGTGTCTGAAGACCTGCCGAGTGCTAGTTACAACTTTTAGAGCTCGAGTTGGATCCAGAAGTAAAAAAAAAAAAGACCCGTTTTTCTCTGTGTTTTTCGCGTGCTGCGCGCTCGATACAAACAAGCGATCGCTCGTGCATGCTTGAAAGAAACCTAGCGTGAAGTACTGCACGAAGAAAAAAAAAAGAAAAGAAAACGTGGGAAATGCGCAGCCGAAATGAAAAGCAATGGGTACGAAATGACTAAGTAAGTACTGGCCCTTGATTCAGTCGGCGTTTATTTTTTTATTCTTACGGGGAACCAAGAAGAAATCGGAACACAGCGTCGGCTCTACCCACGGTTGCGGATCCCGACAGCCGCCTTTTACAGTGGCGCCTCCCAGACGGCGCCCCATGTTCGGCCAAAGCTGCAGCGCACAAGGCCCATATGCTGTCCGCTTACCGTTCTTATTTGTCGCATACTGGGGATTTGTGCCAAGGTATGCACTTACAGCACGCGCCAATTTAGCACGGTTGAAGGCGATCACTGCACTGTCGTATGATGCTGCTGACTGGCGCTTGATGCTTTGTCTTCTATCGACCAGATACTCACGGCACTCGTCCGTGATTAGCTGCTTACGGCGACGAAGCTAATTTTATGCTTTTTTCGTTCTTGGCCCCGATTCTCCATGCGCTGTTCGTTTTGATCACATCCGGGTGAAGTACTTGCCTATGATATCGCTCGAGCATCACTAGCTTGAAACTAGTGATACATATTGTTACGGACGACATCAACGAAGAAAAAGCGAGCAGTGGCGCGGACAGGAGCGCTCGCGCTAGGCCCGGCAACATATTCATTAAACATCATCTACCATCGCCATCGGTCATGTTCTGTCTCCTGTCTTCATCGGCTTGCCGTATCGTAACATTTGGTGGAGGTGCTGGGTACGACATCCCCATCCTCGCCTTGGAGCATCAAGGTCATCTTCAAGCCGGGACCATCACCGAGGGCCCAGGGACATCGCCGAGCAGCTTCGCCCCAGCCCTTCAAGCCCAGACCTGAACTACCACCGCCCAGCCCCCAGCCCGGACCTGAAGACAAGGAGAACAGACATACGAATCAGAACCGATACGAAGGACCCGAAAGACCCGAATGACCCGAAGGAACCGATGGACACGAACACGCAACCCCCGCCCAAGCTGCCCGACGTGACCTCGAGCCATCGGTCCCATGGACTCTGGTGACGGATGGTTGACAGCTCCAAGGGAGGCGGATCACCCACGCATCAGACATCGTACCGGCAAACCGTTCTATTCTTCCTTCTTCCTCTTCTTCTTCAAGCATCCAGACACGCCTATCATCATGCCATAAAATCATTAACATCGCTAAACTTCCTCGTCCACAATCGGGACGATCGCTCGGTGGCCCCGGGTCATGTTACGGACGACATCAAGGAAGAAAAAGCGGGCAGTGGCGCGGACAGGAGCGCTCGCGCTAGGCCCGGCAGCATATTCATTAAACGTCATCTACCATCGCCATCGGTCATGTTCTGTCTTCTGTCTTTATCGGCTTGCCGTATCGTAACAATATTGAGCACCAAAAGCTCGAAACTAGCACTGAACCTTTTACAGCCAAAAGCGGCAGCTATATGGATGATATTCTGCGTACCCTTGATGAAATTTTACCTAGTTTGCGTCGGGTACGACAAAAGGATAAGCTCTGTTGAGGCAACAGAAATGGTAACGTAAATACCGTTTAGACAACTCCATTGTAGCACGGAGACCACGTAGCGGTGCTGCAAAGTAATGAACTCGCTACTGAACTCCCCTTATGTGTGTGTGATTTTTCTTTCCTGTATGTACATTTAGTTTCTTACACTCCTTACTAGAGCCCTGCACGGGTTGGATTTTCCAGCCCCTTCCCTGGCCCACGTTTGAAGACCATCCCGGGCCCTGGGTTCCAAGCCCATCGGCAATTATTACATGGCCCGGACCCCACAGAGAAACATACTTTCGTAAAGAGCGGACACTCGAGCCTTTTCGCGGCCGAGCAAGTAAGGGTCTGACCCCCCGCGAGGCGGCGTAGCGATGTTCGCTTCCACTCCACCTCAAAGGTAGATAGCTTATCATACGTACACCGGTTTGCATCAAAGCGTATGCTTTCCTTGCTCTTTCCATATAAGTCGATGCTGCGCCGGTCATGTGCCACCGGGGACGCCCACCTCACCGTGCTTTTCAATGCGTCACCTCGTTTCACCGGTAAATTGTTTACTTTTGTCTGCAGAAATATTTTTGTTGTTTTTTGAGCTAATAACTCTTTTAGCAAGTCGTTTGTTGCGCAACGTGAACGTATTTTGCACGTGTAACATACAATAGGAGCTATGACGCACTTTTAGTGTGCAGTTACTGTATGTTTTCGGCTCGTGTTTTTCTGAAGAACATGTGCAGTCCTTCGATTGTGTAACTTTTTAAGACAACTTTAGGACAGAGAATTTTTCGGTGGCTCAGATGTATCTTAACACAAACTTTTATTCGGCAGTGCAGCAACTGTGTGTTGCGCATTTGGGATCGTTTTGTGAATGGTGTTTACTTCGCTGTATTTGCACAATGCATGGGATTTTGCCGCTTCGTAAGCACCATTTTAACATGCCGAATTCCTTGTCATGGCTAAAGCATTCTCGTTGGTGTCTAAAAAGCGCCGCTGCCTGTTCGTGGCTTGCATATTGGCGACATCTACTGCTATTACTCGCTAACAGTGGACTCGCTGTAATACCTTTGCCATACAGGCAGAGGGCAATTTTATCGGCAATCATGAGTATATGCATAGCATTGGGTTACTATTATGTATTCATAGTGGTGTGTTTAAATTTCTGAACAGCCTACTGATCAAGGCTAATTTATAGAAATTGCGCGCGGACTGTGCCTATTTTTTCGCCTTACATGTGTCTACCAGTTCACAACTACTTTTCTGTTCTTCTCACGGGTGATGTTTTAGAGTAAAAACACACAGCCGGTATGCGAAATTTTTTCATCGTGACACTGTTCTGCGTGCTTGACCATAAATCAATCTTGCTGCTCTTTGTAATATGATGTATTTTATAAAGTGTGTGATGCACTATTTTGTCTTTGAAATTCAATATGTAAACAAGAAAATAAACTTTTTTGTTTAGAATCACTGCCTTCTTGTGTGCCACTGAGAAAAGCGGCTCAATAACGGCAAAAAATTACAATAAGAACAGCTCTGATCGCATTATTCTAACCTGCATGAACTAAGTCAGCCACGCTTATGTTCTGCGAGAACCTTGCAGGTATTTCCAGTGAAGAGGTTGCGATCCATGACTTTAATACGTCCGTATGCATGGCATCGTTAAAGCACTTGAGCGCAACTCTAGAGAATATTTTAACAGCTAAAGGTAAGTCAGAATTGAAAGCATTTCTATCAAAACCGAAACCAAAACAGAGCAAATCACGTGCCGAAAATCTCGGAGGTCGAAATTAGCGGTCAGACCAGCCGCTCGGGGCGCTGGCGCTGCTCGGCCGCAGGGCCCTATGGAAGTGTCCGCTCTTTACGGACCCGGCCTACGCTTCCACGACAGGGCCCGTGCCAAACCTGCAAAGTCTGAGCAGACGCCTTAAAAATGTATTGCTTAACTAGCACATAACAATAAATAAAGGTGAGAGACAAACCTTGCAAAATATTCTTGGTAGAGAAGGACACAGTTAAAGCACCGACAGAAGCAAAGGCTCGGTGAATAATATTTTGATAGGACATTTTATGTTAAGCTATCTAGCGCAATGTACATTTAAAAGGTATGGATTACGGGCATTTCAACTATGACTCCTTATAAGCAATTGGCTCTTGGTGCAAGTTCTTTGCATAATCACCTACAAAAAGACTGCCCCTGCCAACTTTGTCCCAGGAACATGAGTGGACAAGGGCAGGAAAAACAAAAATTTACATATTAATACATATTCATTGAAGAAATCACAGCCACATTGCCACATCTCTGTGGAGACGAAAAGCGGTAGTGTCTTTTCATTGTGCATGTATATGTTATTGGATATGTGAAGATTCCTAAAGCAATAAGCTCTTATCCTACGGCATTACGGTAGCGTAGAGACATTCTTTAGGGGGGGGGGGGGGGGCAAGGCAGACAGTCAGAAGTTTTATGAACAGAAGGCTGCCTGCCAAGCAGTCAATCGAAGGTCCTTGTCTAGGGGCTGTTATGAGGCTTCAAATGTCCAGCGGTTAGAAGTAACACAAAGGTTAGAAGCTACCCTCTTGCTCACTGATTGCTGATAAATCCTAAGCTGATGGTGTTGAGTACTTCAGTAGGCACGTGCTCATGCAAACGGGCCGTGTCATGTATGACAGGTTACAGCACTTCATAACACCTGCATTGTAGTACAGTTCGCTATCGGGTTTTGAGCGTTTCCTTTTTAACGTTTTTCACTTGTGCCATTGAATGCAGCCCGGCATGTTCGTACTAAATTACTTGGACAGAACACCGAGTGGCACTGATTAAACTCTGTTTACAAATGAGCTTTCTCTCATTCGCTACATATGTACTAGTAGTGGTTTATTCATAAACCACTGGAATGATTTTGGTGCTGCAATTCCATCATCTCCAAAAGAAGCCATACACAGCTTTACCCAGCCTGGCCTGGTCCCGCCACTGCAAGCTGCAAGCCCAGGCCTGCGACGTCAAGCCCGAGCCAGGCCCAGACCCATAAAAACAGCAATTTTCCAGCCCGGCCCAGGTTTTCGGGCCGCTCGAATTCATGCTCTGCTCCATACACTCTGTTATTATTTGCCGAGAATAAGTTCTCAGCAGGCAGTCCTTTGGTAATCTTTGTTAGGAAGAAATTACATGCCATAATTTTTTTGCCCTGGAAACTTGGGTGATATCTGGCTTACACGACTACCTCAAAAGTATCATCCAGACGTGTCCCTTGCCTGCAGTCGCTTGCTGTACAAACAGCATTCAAATTTATTTGCTGACATGGCACATGTAGTACGAAACATAAGGAGGTCATTATTTGCTAAAAGATGATTGTGAAAGTATGAAAAATTTCAGTCACTGCTATTTTCATGGGAAAATGTCGCATGGCCTTGTATAGCCAATTAGGGTCAATTGAAGAGAAATTTTTGCTCAAGATTTCTGCCAGCAGAGTAGGCACTGCTGTCATTTCTAATGGCTCTTTCGTTGTTCATTCATTTGCAGCGGCACCAACATGTTCTGTTGTCTGTGTTTTGTGCACCCATATTCTGTTCGTTGCTTTAAAACATTTCTGGGTAAGTGCAGTCGAGACCGCGAGCATAGTGTTGGGCGAATTCACCAGGCGGCATGACAAAAGGAGGCAGTGTGGTGTAGAGGAATCCACTTGTGCTAAAGACAGAGATTGCAACCATGCCAGACAGGTTGCCAAGACATCGAACGAGAAGCCAGACTAGCCCATTGCGAGAAGCTTACCAAATGCGGAATCTATCCAAGACTGAAGTGGCAGCTACAAATGCGGCACCGGCCGATGGATAATGCTCTTGACTTGGTTCAAAGAGAGCTGTACCTCTACAATTTTTTAATACTTCATAACAAGGGCTTCGAGGATTTGCCTCAAGTGATTCCAGGTAGCCCTGCATGCACAAACCTTTGTCACGGATACACCTGCAAGAGACAAATAGTGGCGTGTAATTGCTCCAAGCGATGTTCATTCTTTTTTTAAGTTGATACCATGAAAAGCACCCTGTGTGGCAGCACCTGCTGACTTGGTCATGTCATGTAGCCTTGTGTTGTCACACAACCTGACGAACAGTCATTGCAGTGCTGCGTCACCTTCCTGCCACTTGCCAGATACATGCCCAAAATTTTTTATGGTTGCCAGATTTTCTGGAGTATGGGACCCATCACAATATTTTTAGTTACCAGAATCTAATAGTGCAGTGTTTCGTGACATTTTTGTCGCTTGTCCGGCAGCAAGACACATTTATTGCCGAGATATTTCGATTTGAAGTTGAAGAGGTCTTTTTTCCTTCCAAGGGATTCAGACTTGGGAAAATGACGCAAACGATGGTGTAAACATAGACTCCGTGATTATTGATGCATAGCGAGCAGTGCAATCTAGCAGCAGCTGAAATTAAAGCTACAGTTCGCCAAAGCCGTCTATTTGTTTGCACCAGGCATTGATCCTGAGCTTGACTGCAAAGTTCTCGCAGTGAATCTTGACCTTGGCACCCACAGAGCATGCGGTGCTTTTTAGAGTTGAGGTCACTTGGCTAACAGGATAGAATGTACGAGCGCCGACGTGGCGGCAAAGTCTGTAGCTAGCGAAGCTATGGATGCGGCCACTGACATTGCCGAGCTACCATCACGAGTGACGAGTAAAGACTGCTACAGATGGTCTTTTTTGAATAGCAGCAAGGAGTGAACAATGCATTGTGGCAGAAAGTTCAAAGAAAGAAGGGGCACACAGGGCCTGCTTTGCTCAATTTATTTCGTTTTCTTCTCTGTTGTATTTCTTAATATGAACCAACTGAGCTCCCTTTCGTTCAATGCTTCCTTGGGTGTCTGCACCTTATGTGGTGTACTCCAGCGTCGCTGCCCTGCAGATGGCAAACTGATAGGCCATTAAGGTCTGTGCATGCACTGGGACAGCAGAAAATAGAGAAATAGAAATATTACGAGATAGTCCGGCAAATTCCTATGCTTATCATAGATATGAGACATCGGTGACACTACTAACAGCCAGCAAAAGCATTCAGCACACTTAAGATGCAATTGTTTAGCGGTGAGTGAAAAATATGTGCAAAAAATTCAGTTGCCCTACACAAGTAATGTAATGCAAGAGGTCTCAGCTGTTGGTGTGGCGCTATGGCTAAGACATTCAGTTAAAACTACAAAGGACTTGGGAAAAAATCCCGTTCAAGACTTTTTTTTTAAAGCACCCATGCCATTTTAAATCTTACTTTTCCAGCCTTTCTTTTCTTTCCCAGCTCCACTCGGGTCTGTGCAGGTTTATTCTGCCCAATAAGTTATAACTTAATCCTGTGTGCATTTCACACCAGATTTTTCAATAGAGAAGCGCTTACTGAGGCATGAACTTCATCAGAGGAAACCTCTGCTGCTCCGCACTTGTAAACCAAAGCATGTATATCAAAAATGAAACCATGTGGGCATGCCCAATGCATAGCTGTGACTTCAAAGAACCAAAACATACCAAAACAAAACTGACTGTCTGTGGCACTTCCAAGCGCAAAATTTTTTGTGGCTTCCAATATTCAGCCTGTCTTTTTGCCATTTTTGAAACAAAAGTTAACAATTCAGACATTTAACCATAATACATGTCAGGCAGCCTCCGGGATGTTTTGCATGTCATTGTGCATGCATTTGCGATTTCTGTATTTCCGCAATGCCTGCATTTCTGTTCTCTTTTTTTCCACCTTATAAGAGTTTTGTTTTCAGTTCAAGTGGTGTTTTTGTGATTAGGAGCCAGTATACCATCGCTGCAAGCCTACTTTTTCTTTCAGTGTTCCTTTAGCACTACTTGCAGGTCTACTGCAGGTCTTTCGTATTGCACTCTGAACAATTTTTTACCCATGCTTTTCACTAAGATTTGCAAAGCATGATGAGTTGTAGCGAATGGATTTGATTGCACCTGAAAACTTCAAACACAAATTGAGAGCCTGTAATTTCTCTTTCTGTGTTTTCTTTTTTTGCTCACTGCGTGCTCTTTGCGATTGATGAATTTGACCACTTGCTTCACGAGGGCTCGAGGACGTTGAAGCTACTTTGAATGCCCCTCACTAGGCACAGTTATAGCAGTCTCGTAGCTTACTGGGTGCATGAGGTATTTGAGGTTATTACTCCTTATCGCCATAGACACCATCAGGCTGAGCATATGTATCTAGGCATGCGGCTTCTTGTTGGTTGACCCCTTATTATTTATACTGCGCAGTTTGTTGAAAAATGTAAGCGTACAAGTTGACGCAGGAAATGAAACGCTATGCAGTCCTCATCGCACTGGCCGTGCGCCACAGCGACTTGGAAATTGCCAACTTTCTGAATGTAACGAAGCCTTTCGTCAACAAAGTGCGGACAGAACTGATGTGCTGTGACGGTGACGTGGCATCTGTGGCGAAAAGGAAAAAGCAGTCAGCGGTCAGACGTCGTCAGAACACCTGATTTTCTTCAGAGGCTGCAAGTCATCGTGACAACCCAGAGAAGTCAATGCGGGCCAATGCAAAGGAGCTCGATGTCTCAGAATCAGCTGTCAGGCTTGCTGTGCACAAGGACATGAGGTACCATTTCTGTGTCATGGGGAGGGCTCAATTCTTTTCTGGTAAAGCTCGGGAGAATCGTCTGCTCTGGTCCAAGCGCTTGCTAGGCAAGCTGAAGAACCTAGAATGCTCTTTTTTTTCTTTCAGATGAAAAGAACTTCGATCAAGGTCAAAAAGCTAATTGCCATAATGAAAGATGGCTTTACGGAAGCGCTAATGAGGTGCCGACAGCGATGCACACATTTCTGTCTGTGATGGTGTCAGCAGCCGTCAGCAACAAGGGTGATGTCATGCCGCCACACTGTTTTGCAGAAGGACTCCGCGTTAATGCTGCCCAGTATGCGGAGGTGCTTGCCATCGTTGTGAAGCCCTGGACATACTGTTTCGAAAGGAAGACCTCGTGTCTTTCAGCAAGATTCGGCTCTCGCTCACACCGCCTGCGTCACCCAGGAGTGGCTGGCCAACAACTTCCAATAACCACATCACTCTCAGCTTGTGGCCTCCTAGTTGTCCAGATTTGAATCCACTCGGCGTCGTTGAGAGAGAAACCGACAAAAGGCCACATAATACAAAAACCTCTCTGAAGGTCGCCATTGCTAACTCAATGGGCAGTATCTCTAAGGGCCACCTGATCGGTGCATGCAGCCATTTCCGAAGCCGAATTGAATTGGTTATTGCTGCAAGTGGCGCATTCATTGAGTAATGTGAAAATAAACAGTAAGAGAAATATCTCCTAAAGTTTGGTGAAAATATATATATTTTTGCTGGAGATATTCTCTGCCTGAAGCCAACATTGCATCATACCTCGCGCACCCGGTATATTGCAGGATATGTGGCTCGAAAGTTCAGGCACAAATCAAAATGCAGTACTTATTCTGCGTATCTAATTTTGAGCAAATTATGCGCGCCAAAAAAAAAAGAAAACGAATTCATCTCAAGTTTTGACCACCGAGGTCTTCTTTATAAGTCTGCGGAGCTTGCAAAGCTCGTAAACACGCTGGAAAATTAGATTTTTTTTATTATTTATTTATTTCAATAATTCAGATTAATACAAGCAGCATTCATAATTTTGCGATGTTTTTGAAAAGCCCAGAGGTCCCCGAGCCTGGATATTCTGCCCATGACAGAAAAATTACTCGTCGCATAAAGAAGTTCCACGTCCAGATGAGGTTGTTTTTATGTGAAGTCACTAGACTAAGAGCAGAGCTCTAAACCAGAGCAGATAATGCGTCTGAAGGTGAAGAGGTGGAAAAAATTGTTCTAGGGCTCTATTTAATGACTCTGCCCACGTCTTGTGTATTTTCAAATTTAGCAGCTTAATTCATTCACGTGCTCATAGTTCAGCGACATTTTCATATAATTCTGTAGTGTTTCTTATGTTGGTACCATATGCTTGAACTATTTATATTCACTTGAAGGGGTTATGACAGCTAAAATTTGAGCATAAACTGATTATTGCATTTCACTCCACTCACGTTAATTATAAATCCTCGAAATTTGAGATTTCAGTGCAGTAGATAGTTTAAACTGAATTTTTGTTATTAATAGCGAAAGCAGCTTTATGTTTGGCAACCTTGGGCGCTGACGTCACACGATATCATCCCAATGTTTTCTGCTATTCGTGGTGACGGCGGCACTCTTGCATGCATGCCGTGGATTGTGGTCACTGAGAGCGTTTTTCTTTCTTCAGCAAAAATATTTCATTCGCATATTTTTTTTTTCTTTGCCAAGCCTTCACTATAGTGTGCAACCTTAGTGTTCCTTGACTTGTTTTGGGCTTCGTCTAGAGATTGTCGAGGAGGCCAAAATAGATGTGCTCATGCTGTATTATTTAAGCATACAATTTGAAGCACATTATTCTTACGTTTTGAGAGTTAGCTTGTTTAGCAACAAGCGCTCCCATATATAAAAAGGCACATGTCCAAAGCTTCCTTCCTGGTCATAAAACGGTAACCAATCAGCAACACAGTTGATATGAATCGAAGTTCGGTTTACATCCGGCTTCTGTGTTGGTGAGCAGTCAAGGTTGACAAGTCTCGTTCTGAACGAGGCCAATTTGGGAAAGCGACCCACGGTTTGCCTTTGCAAGTGTGAACATCGATCAAGCTGAGCGGTTCCCTAATCGCGCACCCTTTGCAATCCTCAATCGTGAATGGGCCTTTAAACTGCACGCTGGTCACATGTTGTTTACAGTCAGTCCGCAGTAAAACATCTTCAGAACACAGCGGGCCTGTTTGTAAGCAGCACAATTTCTGCTGCCAAGAAGGGTAGAAAGGCCTTTACTACTTATTGGAGATTTACACTGACCACATGCTCTGAAGTTTCTTCAAAAAGCCGATATTTCTGCTATAAAACATTAACATTTTTGCTCTATAGCTGTTTCAGAACATCTGTTCTGCTTTCTGCTCCATTTAGCTGCTCCAAAAAGCATATTTGCTTGCTCCAAGAGCTGCTCTAAAAAACTATTTTAGCCACCCACACATGGTACTGCTTTTCAAGAGCCCCTGTCCAAAAGTGCTGGAAGAAGACAATATCGATGCTATTTTGGGGCCTACTTCACGCAACTTCGGCACCCAGACTTCGACTACCTTGAAGGAAAGTCATCCTTGCCGCTGAGAGTGTTCAAACGTCGACTAGCCTCCTTTGCGCTTTATAATGACGTTCGCACCCAACAGGACCGCCTACTTACTTGTCCATGTGGGCCTTCTCGATGAAATCCTACAGGCCCGTCATGATGCGCCCACAGCTGGGCGCCTAAAATTTATTTTACTCTCAGTCGCATTCAGGTAAATAATTTGCGCCCATATTGGCCTCGTCTATCTGCTAATGTCACGCACTATGTCAGGAGTTGCTGCGACTGCTAACGCCACCGAACACTGTTAACAAGACTGCAGGATATACAACCAAACCAATCACTTGCGAGGCCATTCCAACAGATCGGCATGGACTTACTAGGTCATTTCCCAACATTGACATCTAGAAACAAGTGGATAATAGTAGCAACTGACTACCTGACTCGCAACGCCGAAGCAAAGGGCCAAAGGTTCTCCAGACTAATTGTCGTTGTAGAAAGCGAGAAGCACATCATAATATCCGTCGTGTCAAAAACCAACTTCTCGTCCGTGGCATTGTCCTCCTTGCATGCATTATCAGTCAGTCGGCCTGAAAGTTAAGCCAGTATAACTAGTTTCTCGCTTTAATGTCAGCACAGTAGCCCGCCGCGCTGTTGCTGCCGGCTAGGTGCGGAGAAGCAGGTCAACTCCATTCCACCTTGTTTATTGGCAGGGAGCCCGAAAATTCCGAGAGCAGTGTGGGATCTACACTGCAGAAGTGCGAAAGGCTGGGCATTGCTGGTGCATACGGTGCATCACGTTTGCTCTTATTATCATTATCAAATAAACGCACCGTTATCATTGATAATGCCGTCATTGTTGTGATCACTAATTGCAGCGTCCATGTCTGCACTACTATCGTCGCATGTGAGACCACTGCCAAGCTTGCCTTGCAGCGCCGGCTGAGCACTCTGCCATAGGTGGTCCAGCGAGGTATACAAGTACATCGTACTCAAGTGCTCCAACACCACCTGGATGCTTTGAACGCGAAGGTTGGCAGAGAAGTACGGAATTGCACAAGCCGGCCTGTTGGAGAGCTCGCGTGGAGATCCACAACCAGGTTTGGGAAGCAGAGACGGCACAGCGAAGTCATCCCTGGCGGTGTACCCCAGCACAAAACACGCTAATGACAACACACGAGACAGCGGGTTACTCTGCAAGGCACGGAGTGGTTTTCTGCGCACAAGGCCAAGTACACCCAAGTGCCCCAAGTGCGACGCAGCCAATGAAACCATACGTTGTGATCGAGTGCCCGAAACTGCGGCCCTCCCCCCCAACTGGGACATCAGCACTGATGGAGACTCTTTCGACACCACTTGGTCATCACCCAAAGAGCACACCCTAAGTAGGGCAGTAGAGGTGACAAAACACCGCTTTGACTGGTGGCGTAAAAGAGAAGATTGTTGAAGGACTCCCCTCTTCTGTTTCTTCCTATTTTCTTTTTTTCTGGACTTTTGACCAATGCACAGCAGTCGGTATAGTTTTTGTTCTTTTTCTACTCCTTTATATATTGGCCTAATACAGAACTCAGTGATCCCTCGCTACAAGGGCAGTAGCCGCATCAGCATCATGCAGACAACGAAAATTATGATGTGTGTTTTAACTGTCATCCTCACGATAGACAAGGCCCCGCCGGGGTGGCGCAGTGGTTACGGCGCTCGACTACTGTTCCCAAGAATGCGGGATAAATCCCGGCCTCGGCAGCCGCTTTTCGCCCCGCCGGGGTGGTGCAGTGGTAAGACGCCCGACTACTGTGCCGAAGTTCCCGGGTTCGAACCCGACCACGGCGGCTGCGTTTCGATGGAGGCGAAACGAAGAGGCGTCGTGTGCTGTGCGATGTCAGCGCACGTTAAAGATCCCCAGGTGGTCGAAATTACTCCGTAGCCCTCCACTACGGCTCCTCTTTCTCTCTTTCCACTTTAATTCCCACCTTCCTCCCTTCCCTTACGGCGCGGTTCGGGTGTCCACAGAGCAAGTGTGACAGTTACTGCGCCTTTCCCTTCCTGTGAACCAATTTGACTTTGACTTTGGCAGCCGCTTTTCGATGGAGGCGAAAGCAAATCGCCTGTTTTCTATGCGATATCATCATCATCAGCCTGACTATACCCACTGCAGGGCGAAGGCCTCTCCCATATTTCTCCACTTAACCCGGTTCTGTGCTAGCTGCATCCACTTGACCCCTGCGAACTTCTTAACCTCATCCGCCCACCTAACTTTCTGCCGCCCCCTGCTACGCTTTCCTTCCCTTGAAATCCAGTGTGTTACTCTAAGCGACCATCGGTTATCCTCTGTTCGCACTACATGTCCTGCCCATGCCCATTTCTTCTTATATTCCACTAGAATGTCGGTAACTTGAGTTATTTCTCTGACCCACTCTGCACGCTTCCTATCTCTTAATGTTACCGCTACCATTTTTCGTTCCATAGCCCTCTGGGTTGTCCTCAACTTAAGCAGAACTCTCTTGGTTAGCCTCCACGTTTCAGCCCCATAGGTGAGTACAGGTAAGATGCAACTGTTGTATACTTTCCTCTTGAGCGATACCGGTAAGCTGCTAGTCATAATCTGCGAGTGCTTGCCAAATGCGCTCCATCTCAATTTTATTCTTCTTGTTATTTCCTTTTCATGGTCCGGATCTGCGGTTACTACATGTCCTAAGTAGACATATTCGCCTACTACTTCCAGTAAGTACCTCGCTACCTATTGTAAATTCCTGTTCCTTCCCGAGGCTGTTGAACATTACCTTAGTCTTCTGCATATTGATTTTCAAGCCTACCTTTCTACATTTCCTGTCTAGGTCATCAATCATTATTTGCAGTTCATTCCCCGAGTTGCTTAGCAAGGCAATGTCATCAGCAAATCGCAGATTACTGAGGTATTCTCCATCTACCCTTATCCCTAACTGCTACCATTCCAAGTCTCTGAATACTTCCTCTAAGCAAGCTGTGAATAGTACTGGGGAGATTGTGTCTCCTTGCCTAACACCTTTCTTTATGGGAATTTTGTTACTTTCTTTATGTAGAACTATGGTTGCTGTGCAGCCACTATATATATCTTCCAGCACTTTCACGTACGGCTCGTCTACCCCCTGATTTCGCAATGCCTGCATCACCGCCGATGTGTCAACTGAGCCAAATGCTTTTTCGTAATCAATGAATGCGATGTATAAGGGCTGGTTATATTCCAAGAATTTTTCTATCGCCTGATTGATGCCATGGATATGATCGATAGTAGAGTACCGTTTCCGAAAACCTGCTTGATCCTTTGCTTGATTCCAGTCTAAGGTTGTCCTGATTCTATTAGCGATTACCTTAGTAAATACCTTATACGGAACTGACAGTAAGCTGATTGGTCTGTAATTTTTAAGGTCCTTAGAGTCCCCTTTTTTATGAACGAGGATAATGTTTGCATTCTTCCATGGTTCCGGTACCGTCGATGACACCGGGCACTGCGTATACAGAGTGGCCAGTTTTTCTAACACGAATCCCCACCGTCCTTCAGCAAATCTGTAGTTATCTGATCCTCTCCAGCTGATTTCCCCCTTTTCATAGCTGTCTAAGGAGACGAAATATTTGATTAAGAAACGCCAGATTATGAAAGCTTCCAGTCGAACAGACCAGATCGAATTTGCCGAGATATTAAAGCTCATCAATAAGCCCAAGGTGGCCGATATAAGGAAGCATAACATGGAGAAAATTGAGCATGCTGTAAAGAACGGGGGAAGCATTAAAGCGGTAAAGAAGAAATTGGGCATAGGCAAAAACCATATCTATGCGATAAAGGACAAAGCGGGCAACGTCATCACGAATATGGACAAGATAGTCAAAGTAGCCGAGCAGTTCTATACAGATCTGTACAGTAGCCAAAGTAGTCAGACCGTAACCAGATTGGCGGTAGGGAAAAACAGTCAGACGTTCCACCAGTGACGGAGGACGAGGTCAGGAAAGCATTAGAAACTATGCGATGTCAGTGCACATTAAAGAACCTTAGGTGGTGGAAATTTCCGGAGTCCCCCACTACGGCAATCTATCATAGCCTGAGTCGCTTGGGGACGTTAAACCCCGCAAACGAAACCAAACCACTGTAGACAAGATTTATGTGCAGTTCACGATCCCGGGCGTGCTGCAGTTGGTTAAAGTGCTCAGCTGGATATGTGAGGAATGCAGGTTCGATTCCCGGCGAAGACAGGATTTATTTTTAAGTATCATCCTCACGGTATACAAAGAGAATTATGATGTGTTTCATAATCCCGGGCGAGGCGTAGTTGATTAAAGCGCTCAGCTGGGGATGCGAGGGATGCATGTTTGATCCCCGGTGGATGCAGGATTTTTTTATCTTTCTGATGACATTAGTTTCGGTTTCAGGCGATGACATTTGATTGAAAGGTATAGTGTGACCGATCGAACACCGACAGTGTGAGCCATTAAAGCGCAGCTGCATCACTTTTGGAAAATTCTGCGATATTCAAGAATTTGAATCTCCATAAGCTGTCTGTAATGCTTGCAAAGTATTTTTGTGCTATCATTAAAACTGATGAAGTAATCAACGATTAAAATTCGAGCTTCTCCTCACAGCACTGAGGGACTGTGTAGAAGCTCGATGATGACGTCACGGACGGTAATATTTCTTCCTTTCGTTACCTTCGCCCACATCCTGCAGTGCCTTTTCTGATGCCACCAAACAATGTTTCTGGGCCTTCAATTTTGGTAGCCTTATTTTTACTTCTTCCAACCAAGCGCCCCGCGGGGTTGTGCAGTGGTAAGACGCCCACCTACTGTGCCGGAGTTCCCGGGTTCGAACACAACCGCGGCGGCTGCGTTTCGATGGAGGCGAAACGAAGTGGCGTCCGTGTGCTGTGCGATGTCAGCGCACGTTAAAGATCCCCAGGTGGTCGAAATTACTCCGTAGCCCTCCACTACGGCTCCTCTTTCTCTCTTTCCACTTTCATTCCCACCTCCCTCCCTTCCCTTACGGCGCGGTTCGGGTGTCCACAGAGCAAGTGTGACAGTTACTGCGCCTTTCCCTTCCTGTGAACCAATTTAACTTAACTTAACCAAGCCGTTCTATGCGGGAAACATACCAGTGCCGTCAATGATGTCATTATGTGCCCCCACGCGTCGCTGTGTGGTGCGGAGAAGTCTAATAGCCGAAGCGGTTTAAATCGCTATTTGCGCCATTGTTTGAAATGCTAGCGGGAAGATATCTTGCATGCTTAACCTGGAAGCTGCAATCATTCGATTCCTCGAAACTCATCAAAATCTACAATCGGCGCAGTTTCCCTTTAAAGGCTTTCACCTTAATACAGCACTCGATGTCATGCTGATGCCACATGTAACGGAAAAGGACAGCCTCAGTGTCACTGCCTACCTTCAGGGTGCAGAAGCAGCCCGACGACTCGCCCAGCTGCGCATAAAAAGCCAGCAAGGCACCAATGCCTAACGTAACCCACAATGAAAATTACAAGCCAGCAGACCGACTCTAGGTTTGGATGCTGAATCACCATCGTGGATTTAATGAAAACCATAAATTTTATGCTGCTGTTTCCGCAAATGAAGTTCACTCATCTAGATGAAATGGGCTATGGAATTGTCCCCAGATGCTACTGACAGCACCCCAGGGGTGATACATGTCCAGAAATTATGTTCTGGGCCTAAAGCCCCAATATAACTGATGGTCACGGTGTTTATATTTTGCTTGATGTTTATTTTTGCCTACCTTTCAATTCAATGTAGAGCATTGGGCCGACGCTTCTTTGAGGGGGAAGTCATACCGCAAAGCTTTTTTTTTTTCACGCGTTACGCCACCAGGACGCAGCTTTTAATCTTTTTGTTTTGCAATGATGCGCAGAGATTTACCTCGAGTAATTGCCACAACACAACACTGCTTCTACATTGTTTCTGGTCATTGTACTTGGCAGGTTTACCTCTGCTTCCTTGTTGCCTTTAAACTGAGCACTGGGCATTCTGTTGTTCGATGACCAGTGCCTTTGTTGTGATTGGCACCTTTTTGCAACGAAATCAATTCTGAAGGTGAATCCACTGTGCACATATTGCTGTCAAACAGAGTACTGAGTTCTTTTTGGCTGATAGTAAATGATGGAATAAGAACAAAGAGCATATGTAGGTTCATCAAGAAGTTATTTGTGCTAATTCTGCCATTCGCCTGGTAATAGAGGATGGATGGATGGATGGAATGGATGGAATATAGGAGCGTCCCCTTTGAAACGGGGTGGTAGCAGTAGCTACCATGCTCATTTTTCTCCATATATCTTAATTATTGATTTAGAATGGTTAACTAAACCATCATTATATTTATTAAATTTTGCTCCTACATTACTAACATTGTGTCACTTTTCTGCTTTTAAGCCACCAATCTTCCAGCCGTTTTTTGCTAGTTTCCACCGCCGGTTTATTCACCCGGCCACTGTTATCTCTAAACCCCAGAGCTTTAGGAACAGTGATTGCGCCTGCATCAACTTCCGGATGGATACCATTGCATTCGAGTATAATATGGTCAATTGTGTCACTGGAGTTTCCACATACAGCACATGCGTCATCTCCATTGTTAAACTTCTTTTTGTAGCTTCGTGTTCTAAGGCACCCTGATCTAGCTTCAAAAAGTAGGGCACTGCCTCTTGAGTTATCGAAGAAATCTTCCTTCCTGATCTGCATTTTCCACTTGCGGTATAATTCCACACTCTGCTTTTTTTCCATCGAATTTATCCAATTTTTACCTTCTGTGTTTTTCACCTGTTGCTTAATGCTCTTTATTTCTCCGTCCTTGTTACTAGCATACTTACTAGTTAGTTTCCTAGTTCTTTTCCTCCATTGTGAGTCAACGCTTTTTAGGTACAGGTATTCAAATACCTTAGCTGCCCATCTGTTACTGTCCAATTTCCTCAGGCGTTCCTCATATAATAATTTACTCTGAGCTTCCCGTACTTAGAAAGATGTCCAGCCCATATCTCCCTGTACCGACTCATTTGTGGCTTTGCCATAGGTACCCAGTGCTAATCGTCCGACGGCTCTCTGATTCATTTCTAATGTGGACTGTACCTCTTATTTTAGGAACAAAAGCGCATTTCCGGAAGTAAGTCCGGGCACCATAATTCCTTTCCAAATACCCCTCAATACCTCATACCTATTGTATCCCCACAATGCCTTATGCTTCATTATCCCGGCATTCCTTCGCCCTTTGGCCTTAAGTGATTGCTCATGCTTTCCAATGTATGCCAATCCTTCGTTTACCCATACCCCCAAATATTTATATTCTGCTACTCTAGGTATTTCAAGGCCTTGTATTTTAAGACCCTGATCAGTTGAGCCGTTGAAAATCATCAGACTCGACTTAACTGCGCTGAAACTGAAGCCTAGAGCGTCCCCTTCGTCTCCGCGATACTTAACTAGAGTTTGCAATTCTTCCAGACTCTCAGTTTGCAGCACAATATCGTCTGCATACATCAAACCGGGGAGGCGCTGCTCTACCGCCTTTCCACCTAATCTATATGACAGGTTAAAACCTAGGTTACTGTCTTGTATCCTCCGTTCCAGGTTTATCATATAAAGCATGAACAGCACCGGTGATAGAGGACAGCCTTGTCTTAATCCTTTGCATACTTTGACATCCTCCGTACTTCTTATCCCTTCCCACGTAATTTCTACTTTGGTATCCCGGTATATTTCCTGTAGGAACCCTATTATCTCACAACCGATACCTTCTTCTTTTAATATTGTTAAGGTTTAATTACAGAATGGTTCTGCACCTTAGCTTGATGTGCTAACCAACAGATGGTGAGCTTCCTCTTCTTCAACTTCTATCCCGGAGAGCCTCTTTTTGCACTTTGTCCTCTTCTGTTCGCATGCCTGACATTTCCCCCTTCGCAGACGAAGCCCCTGGGCTGTCAGTCAGAGTCCCGAGCGAGAGTGGCAGCGCTTCATTCTTGCGACATGAACTACCTGTGTTTTCCGAGAGGGGCGACCTTGGGAACATTGGCGAGACACGACGTAGTTCAACTCATTGATGCGTTTGAGCACAATAAATGGGCCTGTGTAGTGCGACAACAGCTTCTGGGACAAACCACGCTTGCGGAGAGGTGTCCAGAGCCACACTAAGTCGCCGGGAAGATAGGAGACATCCTGATGCCGACGATCGTAGCGCTGCTTAGAGCGGTCCTGCGAGGCCAGAGTGCGTAATCGGGCGACCCGACGAGCCTCTTCAGCGCGGCAGAGGGTGCTCGAAACAGACGGCTCGGTGTCGAGAGAGAACGGCAAATTGGTGTCAAGAGAACGTCGAGGCGGACGGGCGTAGAGGAGGAAAAATGGACTATAGGAAGTTGTCTCATGCTTCGAGGTGTTATAGGCGTAAGTAATGAAAGGAAGCACGTCATCCCAGTTCTTGTGCCGCGAGTCAACATACATCGCAAGCATGTTCGTCAGTGTCCGGTTTGTACGTTCAACGAGGCCATTTGTCTGGGGATGGTACGGCGTAGAGTGACGCAACTGGCAAGTACAATAGCGCAGAAGCTGTTCCACAACATCTGCCGTAAACTGGCGGCCTCGGTCACTGATAATTACGCGAGGAGGCCCATGACGGAGGACGACAGCGTGAAGAAGAAAGAACGAGACGTCAGCGGCGGTGGCGGAAGGGATGGCGGCAGTTTCACAGTAACGCGTGAGATGATCAACGCACACTATGACCCAGTGATTGCCTTTGGACGAGCGGGGAAACGGGCCTATGAGGTCAACACCCACTTTCTCATATGGTGTGGTCGGTGGTGTCACCGGATGTAAGTGGCCCGGCGGAGAAGTGGTGGGGAGCTTGAACCGCTGGCACTGCACGCAGGAGTTCACGTACCGCTGAGTCGTTCGACGCATATTTGGCCAGTAGAAATGTTCCTTAATGCGCGTAAGAGTACTGGCGAACCCCAAGTGCCCAGCTGTAACGTCATCGTGCATAGAGTGCAGAACAGAGGAGTAGAGGCTAGCCGGAACGACTAGCAGAAAGCGTGCACCGCCAGACGAGTAATTTTTTCGATACATCAAACCATCGCGAATGCAGAAAGGGTTCGCAGATGCCGGATCATGAGCTTTTTCAAAAAGTGATACCAAGTCTTGATCTTTTCGTTGTTCTCGCTGGAAAGTGGCAAGATCCGGAAATTGTACGGAAACGGCGGCAAGATAGTCGTCAAAGTTGTCATCGCAGAGGGTAGTTGCGAGAGGTAGCCGCGAGAGGCAGTCAGCGTCAGCGTGTTGGCGGCCACTTTTGTAAGACACTGTAAAGTTGAACTCCTGAAGGCGTAATGCCCAGCGGGCCAGCCGACCGCAGAAGTCGCGTAGATTCACCAGCCAGCAAAGCGAATGATGGTCGGTGATGACTGTAAAGGAACGTCCATAAAGGTACGAGCGAAACCGCTGTACGCCAAAAACGACGGCAAGGCACTCTTGCTTCGTCACGGTATAGTTGCGTTCAGACTTGCTAAGGGTGCGACTTGCGTAAGCGACAACGTGTTGGTTTCCGTCATGCCGTTGTATGAGCACAGCACCCACGCCGATGCCACTTGCGTCAGTGTGGAGTTCAGTGGGAGCTGTCGGGCTGAAATGACGCAGTATGGGCCGCGAGGTAAGAAGAAACTTGAGCTGGCGAAACGCAAAATCACATTCAGGAGTCCATTTGAAAGGAATATCCTTCTGCAAGAGGCATGTGAGGGGGTAGGCTACTTCAGCAAACTTAGGGATGAAGCGTCGAAAGTAAGAGCAAAGTCCCAGGAAGCTCCTGAGTTCTTTCACAGACTTGGGCTCTTTGACGCAACTGACAGCTTCAATCTTCTGTGGGTCAGGCCTAACACCGTCTTTGTCAACCAAATGCCCAAGCACAACGATCTGTCGTTCACCGAAGCGGCACTTCTTAGAGTTCAGCACAAGACCCGCTTCCTCCATGCAGTTAAGGACCACAGCTAAACGGCTGTTATGCTCGGCGAAGGTCCTCCCGAAGATCACTACGTCATCTAGGTAACACATGCAAATTTGCCACTTCAGTCCACGCAAAAGAGTGTTCATAAATCTTTCAAAGGTAGCCGGAGCGTTGCATAGGCCGAAAGGCATGCCGTTAAATTCATACAACCCATCGGGAGTCACGAATGCCGTCTTCTCCTTGTCTTTCGGATGCATCGGTATCTGCCAATATCCGGACCGTAAATCAACAGATGAAAAGTAGGAAGCTGAATGGAGGCAGTCAATGGCATCATCAACACGCGGGAGCGGGTAAACATCCTTCTTGGTGACAGTATTGAGGCGGCGATAGTCGACACAAAATCGCCAGGTGCCATCTTTCTTTTTCACGAGAATCACAGGGGCGGCCCATGGGCTAGATGATTCCTGAATGATTCCTCTTTGCATCATATCACGGACCTGTTCGTCGATTATCTTACGTTCTGAAGGTGAAACACGGTATGGTGTCTGTCTAATCGGGTGTGCAGATCCAGTGATCATGTGATGGGTGCGGGAAGGCGGAATCGGTGGTGGCTGATCTCGAGCAAAGTCGAACACGTCCGCATGTTTCATAAGAACCTCCATCAATATTCGGCAATCGTTGGTGGGTAGCGATTGATTTATCATGGACTGAAACTGGGAATCAGCATGATCTGGACGTCTAGTTGAACGAGCAACGCCGTCACTGAACGCGGCGATGTGCATAGAAAGGCGTTCTTCAAAGTCGGCGAGTTTCAAACCACGCGGCAATACGGCAGGTTCATTGGTATGGTTGACAGTCCAAAGCGTGGCACGGCCCTCGTTCACCCGAACAACGCTGCGGGGCACCAACACACTCTTTTTAGCACCGGAAAGGGAAGCGGGTTCCACCAGAGCGTCGAAGGCATTGGGAACCGCGCCCGAAGACACAACTGGGACGAAGATGGCGGACATCGCCGGAACGACGGTATCCTCGAAGACAGAAAACAGCCCGCGGCGAGTCTTCTATGAGGGCCGATCGAAGGCTGGGGCTTATTGATATCTCGCCACTGGTAAGTCGAGAGTTGCGCCACACTGCTGTAAAAAGTCAACTCCTAGAATAACGTCGTGCGTAGAGCGAGGGAGCACCGTAAATTCAGTTCTAAACTAGTGTCCAGCCACCGCTACATTTACATAACAAATACCAAGTGGAACCAACTATTCTCCCCCTACACCTCGAAATATGACAGTTCTATCCCAACCAAACATAATTTTGCGGCCGAGACGGTTCTTAAAATCTAAGCTCATCACGGAAACTGCAGCACCCGTATCCACTAAGGCCATAACACAAACACCATCCACTAACACTTCCAAACGGTTCTTCAGCATAACGACCGGTAGAGGAATTGGTAATATCAATGACCTGGCGACAGCGGTAACAGACGGGTGGTTCACGAGCACGGTCCAAATAATAGCCCTCGGTAACAGGATCGAAGCGATCAACAAAGTCCAGCCGCTGGGGTTTTTGCGGAGGAGGTGGCGCCCTGTAGTGGGTACGAGCTGGGGGAGCAGGGCCATATGAGTCGTTTCGGTCGTTACGGCCGGGAGGAGGAGCGGTAGAACGCCAAGAAGAGCGCTGGATGGGAGCTGCCTGCAGGGAGCAGCTATCACAGGGGATTGCACTGCGGTTCACATCTTGATGGCGGGAGAGCTCATCAAGGACAATTTGGCGAATCATGTCGGCCAAATGCTCATGTGAATGCTCGTGAGAATCCACGCTTGCAACTGTGGTCACGCTAGGCAGACGGCCGAATTTCGGGGTTATGCGACGCAGCTTTAAAGTTTCGAACATACGACAGTGCTTGATCACGGCCGTGGGAGAATCCAAGTTTTCTTTTGTAATTAAAAAGTTGTATACGTCCACCGCGATGCCCTTTAAGAGGTGGCCAACTCTGTCTTCGTCGGACATGCTCGGATTCACCGCTTTGCAGAGTTTTAGGACCTCTTCTATGTACATTGTGCATGTTTCACCAGGCCCTTGGGCTCGCTGGAATAAAGTCTGCTCAGCGCATTTCCGTTTTGCCGTGGTATCCCCGAAACAATTTCGAATCTCTTCTTCGAAACGCTCCCAGCTCGTTAAGGACGCTTCATGGTTCTCAAACCATGTCAGGGCTGTGGAGTCCAAGAAAAAAACAACATTTGCCAGCATTACAGTGGCATCCCAGCGATTGTACTTGCTCACCCGCTGGTAATTGGTGAGCCAGTCATCCACGTCTTCGTCAGCCTTGCCAGAAAAGGTCCGCGGCTCACGGTAATGCTGCCATGCGGGTACCACTGGACCTGGCTGCCGTGCATCGCCGTCTTGAATCATTGTGGGTGTCAAAGGGGGGAGCCCAGCGAGTTGTCGGCTCGAACGAGGTAGAGAGGTATCCGTGGTGACCTTTCAGCACCTTCCACCACACTGTTAAGGTTTATTTACAGAATGGTTCTGCACCTTAGCTTGATGTGCTAACCAACAGATGGTGAGCTTCCTCTTCTTCAACTTCTATCCCGGAGAGCCTCTTTTTGCACTTTGTCCTCTTCTGTTCGCATGCCTGACAATATGTTCCACAGGAGTTCCCTGCTTACGTTGTCGTACGCCCCGTTTATGTCCAGGAAGGCCAAATACAAAGGTCTATTTTCCACTCGATATTTCGATGCATTTGGTAAGCACGAACAGACTATCAACTAAGCGCCTACCATTTCTAAAGCCGTTCTGAAGTTCTCCGAGTATCTTGTTACTTTCAACCCATGCTTGCACCTTTAATTTCACCGCCTGCATGGCTAACCTGTACATTACAGATGTTATGGTAATCGGCCTGTAGGATTTTATGTGCATCCTTTCTCCTTTCCCTTTATAAATCAAATTCATTTTACTCTGCCGCCAGCTGTCCGGAATTTGCTTATTCGTTATGACTGTTTCCAAAGCTTTTAACAACGTTTCCTTACTTTTTGTACCGAGTTCATTAATCAGCTTGATCGGAATTCCATCTATTCCTGTAGATGTGTTTTTAGGAATATTTTTTTCTGCCTTTTTCCACTTTAGATTGGTCAGTTCTAAGGTGCTTCATATTCTGCTACCTTGTGTTGCCTCCTGATTTGCGGAGATTATCCTATCGTCGTTCTTAAATGACTCGGCTATAAGTGATGTAATGTAGTTCACTGCGTTATCTCCCTTTAAACAATTTCCCTGGTTATCTTGAATCCTATCTCGCTTTCTTTGATTCTTCCCTAGCCAGCTTATATGGTTCCAGAATTTTCTTGCTCCGCCTCTAGAGGCATTGTGTATATCAGCCATCCAGCGGCTTTACAGAGGCTTTACAAAAGTTAGCGCCATCTAGTGAAAGAGACAGAAACTGTGCGCGGCGGCCATGTTTTGTTCAGTCCGCCCGCGCCTTCCATCGAGTACGCTATCAGCGTGCGCCTTCGTGGAACCCGAGCTTGCACCGCAAGATGCATTGGAATGATCACAAGCGATTGTTTCGTTTTTATGCGAAGCATATTGCTAGAGGTAAACCACAGCCCTTCGTGACGGTTACACGCCGTGCAAAGAATTTGGAATGCTACGTCACACCACGTGATACGCTGACGTCACGACAGAGGAGAGACGGGGGACCGGCTCGCGCCGTCGGCTGCGGTTGCAGGCCGTGCGGACCACGTGGTATGGTGACGTCACACCACGTGATACGCTGATGTCACGACAGAGGGGAGACGGGGGCCCAGCTCGCGCCGTCGGCTGCGGTTGCACGCCGTGCACGTCGGTGTTCTAAGAGCTTACATATTCGCGTAGTGGCAATCGAGTATCGTTGGCCTGGGGCACGACATGTTCGTTGTGCGTGTCGGTAACACAGTTAGAGTAGAGATGAACGAGTCATGCTATTACCTAGTTTTATGCGATGGGAAAACATTGTGCATTCCAAGTTTAAACCGTGTAAAAGCACGTGTAACGAAGGAAAGAAAAGTTTAGCTAAGTGTAACCATGAAAAGCCGAGTTTAGCAATCAATATGCTTCGCATCTGACCAGGCTTAACCAAGCTAAGCCTCAGCCCTTTTTTTAACATCACAGCAGTCGCTGCTAGCACTAAGCTCTATTCGGAATGATGCTAACATGTTGCTGCGTACCCTTCTGCAGCAAGCGCACCGTCGTATATGCGCACGGAAACAATTTATACGCGTGTATGAGACCGCTCGTTTGCAATCCTAATCGGCTTTACAAGTGCCACTTGCATCATGTAAAGCATTACTGCACGTCCCTTTGACTGGGAGCTAGCTCACAGAACGTGCTATCACCTAAAACAGCAAGGTTGTTTTGCGTGCTATGGAGCCTTGTTAACTTGAAGGATAAGCTTATGCATCGATGGTGGACACGAGAGAAGGAGCAATGCATGTACACCGAACGCTATAGTTCAAATACGTTCTTTGAAACCTTTTGTACGTAGGTTGCATTTACCATTGTGCATTTTATTTAAGACACGGGCACGATTACCGAAAGTACTTTTCACAGTCGCACGAAATTTACCGAAAGTACTTTTCACAGTCGCACGAAATTGTAGTGCTTGGTGCAGAGAGCAATACGGCTGTCTAGTGTGCCCGAGGTGCGTGTTTCACGCTGCAAAAGCGGCTGCCAAACCCGCGGCGTCTAGTAAATCAGGAGAAGATGACATCCCACTAGTGTGTTGTAATATGGTTAGGTCCAGCCCGTTTCGAAAGATGTTATCACGTGATAATGCATGCGAAGTCCGGTCCGCGTCCAGAGCGCGCAGCTCCGGTTTGCATTCTGTGCCTTCATACCTGCCAGTGCAGCCGATAAAATAACGCAGTTTGCTTTTCACTTTTGTGCGTTTTATCGAGTCGCCCGATGGTTCGCTGACAGCCGCCTGAAATTCAGTTGATTTTGTAAATATGCCATTTCTTGTTTATTCCCTCTACCAGATAGCAGACTAAGAGAACGTCTAATTGGGCTAGTTGGTGTCTATTCATTGTAAGTTAAAAGCGCCAAAACAACACGCACACACACAAGAAAAGAAGAACGGGACAGAGCGCCTCAGACATAGCAGACATTTGAAGCCTTAACCTCATATGAAAGTGCTGTCATGGGAAGCTTCGAGGAACTCTGAGGAAGAGAAACTCGGCTGAAATGAAAAGAAATTTGAAAAGTCAACTCACATTACTGCTAAGTGTCAGTGCTTGGTGCAATTGGCTGTGTTCGTAAAGTCAAATGTTTATTATATAATACTGTTATAAAACACACTTAAGCTCCGCCGTTAAGGGTATGACGCGATAGCGTCTTTCTCTCTCACACACACACATACGTTTTCTTTCTTCCCTTTTTGAATTTTTAGCTTTTATTTATTTTATATTTCGATTATTTGTTTTTTTTATTTTATTTAATGTTTTATATTTTTGTACACCAATACACAGGGTCAGCAATAATCGCCTTTCCATTCTGATCGAGTTGACACCTTTGAACACATTCTTCAATTATTTCAATTAAACAATTACACATTCTAAATTTTCTTCATTAGCATCACCAAGTACTGGGTGTTCCTTCTGAGCATTTTGTCACCTTTAAACCTTCAATTCCCAATTTTTCTTTTTTGTTGCTTTATTTCATCAATTGGTCAATTAATTACAAATATTTTATTATCTCGTCATCGCCTATTGCACACCAATCAATCTTCACTCACTGGAAGCAGAAATTACCATGACACATTTTTCTTTTCTTTTTTTACGCATCCCCCGATTATTTCCGAGACCCGTGCCAATAACTGCGTCGACGGCATAGGCAAGAAAGTGCTAAGCGCCATTCCGACTTACGTCAAATTACGCACGATTCTTTCATCTCAAAACAAATTGCATCCTCGCTCATTTCACCAACAAGTATCCCACTGGTAGCAGTGGGATGAGCGACGGTGATGCGCAAACCAAGCAAACTCGCGATCGTCTCTCATAGTCGTTAAAGCACATAGACAAAAAAATCTGCACATTACAAAACTCTAGATACTGTACCTGGATACGGATGACGCTGCGCGGATCGACGAGGGGCCAATGCACGACTCGTAGAGCAGTTCCACGGCCGCTCGATGGAAGCGCACTGGGTGCGGCCTGCTGCGTCGCGCCGCCGTCAATGGGCAAGCGTGTCCTTGGAGAGTTTACAGTTGCGCCCGCTATTTCTCCTGAGGGCGCCACTGTTCGGGGACACGTCGCCGCCGGAGTCGCCGGCTCTGAGCGCGCAGTTTGCTTCCTTCCTGGGCGCGTTCGCCTCGCGTCTGGGTGGTAAATGCAAACATTTTTTGTGCGCGCGTATGCAAGCACGTTAACGTTGAGACTGGATGCGTTTGTTTTTTAAGGCGGAAGCCGTTCTAGGCTCATGGAGCGAAAATCTATGCGCAGAAGCTGTGCTTGTTATCTGTGTGTCGCATCTGTGCACTGGTGTGCCAGTCGCAAAAGCGGACGTGCAAGGAGGGAGATTAAAAATGAAAATGATTGATGGTGATAGGTAATCAATAAAAGTTATAAATAGACATTGATAGAGGTGATGACTAATGCTAATGACTAATAATGGTTAATAATGACAAATGATTTGTAATGACCAGTATATCAAACTTCGACATGTAATGACCGCAATTGATTAGAAATGAGTAAAAGTGCTTAGCGATGTGTGGTAATGACTATAATAGCTAGACATGACTCATCATTACTGTTAATGACTACGAAATTACCAATATGTGAAATGATGGCATGTAATGAATGACCACTGCTGATTCTAAATGAGTAACCTGCTTAGTTATGAGTGATAAGGGCTACAATGACTACGAAGGCAGACTCATCATGACTGAGAAACGACCAATATATCAACGACTTGAAATGAACTGTGGCAAACGATGAGAGGCAAATGATAGGAGAAGGGTAGGCTTTCGCAGTCCTCCGCTTAAGAGACCCTCTAATTTTATCTGCTGAGCTCGCTTCAGGCAAAGACAGCAGCAAGGAGTGGAAATGCACTCGCTTCCTCTGAAATGAAAGCGGCGCTAAGGTTAAAACGTCCAAATGCTGAAACATAATGCCCTATCACCTGCCATTGAATTTGCTACAAGGGACAGCAGATTGGACTTGTTTGAGATTAATTATAGGTTAACCGGGCAAACAACGTGACGGGAACACAGTAGAAGACGGCACAACCGCGCTAGTTGTGTCGTCCTCTTTTCCTGTGTTCTCGTCACGTTGTTTAACCTATTTAGTTATCAGGGAGCGGGCCAGTGAACTAGGATTTTTAACGATGTGTTGTGAAGCAGATGAACACGAATATGAACACGATGAGGTAGCACCAGAAGCTTTTCTCGCGGGTTATGTTGTGAGAACATATCAGAAAAAGCTACGAAGGTTTTTTTTTTATATAAGCATGCAATTTGTTCTAAATTTTGCCGCGCTAGTCTGAGCGGCCTTGCAAGTCAAGGAGCCTGTGCATACAACATTTGTTTATACTGTTGAGACTATTTGAGCGGATGCGATAAAATGAAAAGCCACGTTCTACAGAAAACCCGGCGCCCACTCTGTCGGCGGAAAGTCGGAAAAAAACATCTCTGGTAAGAGTCACTTTAGTTGGTGATATGGCCAGACACTTTTGGCGCAATGAGAACACATGATATGTTCAATGTGGCAGGAGCTGCCAAACCAGAGAGAGTCAATAAGACATAAGGATGAAATGGGAATTATTGAAAGCGGGACCCTTAGACCCCAAGTCAGGCACAGTATACTCCTATAGGGCACGTTCGTACGGTTTCGGTAAAGAGGGGCTTTATATAGCTATGTGTAGGGCGCTATTTCATATAATGCGGTGGCTTAAGGATGTACTGTAATAATATGCAACAGAGACAGCAATTACGGGATACGGTGAATAAGCAGGTAGCAAAGTGCGGGCACTCTAACGAGGCTCCTCAAGGAGACTTAAGAACTCCTAGGTTTGTTTGTCACTACCAGGTTGTTGCTTAATTTATGCGATATTTGGTAATGGTTTTGAGGCGACATGTCAGTCTAGCAAGAACCTTTTGCAGGAAATACGAGTCAACTGGACCAGTTACAGGTTAATGAAAACTAAGGGCAGTGGAGGCTTGATGTACCCCGCAAAGGAAGTAATCAAGCTTTGTCAGCTTACGAGCACCTTCATTAACAGGATGATGAAGTCTGAAGAGGTCCGGCGAAGTAGCAAGCTGTGTAAACTTTTGGTTTCATCATTGTTTTCTCACTGTACACAGTACCTGCAGCTAATCTATAAAAACAATGACCGTGTCCATGCTAAGGCACTATGCAAGATATCGTTAAGTTGCTGCCCCCACTGATAGCGAGCTGGTCTGCAAATGTCAACTCAACAGTGGAGCGATGTTTATGGCTATGGGATAAACCTCTCTCAAGAAAGGTTTTCCGTCTGCGATTGGTAATTTTCTTCCTTTTTTTGTGTGGCCGTTAAATAGGCGTACTCGGCTGCTCGCTGAATCTCGGCTGCAGTTGCGCTCTGACGCGTGAATATTCTTGTGATCAAAGCTAAGAGTTTCACAACAGCAACACTCGATGCGCGTTCTTCCATTGAAAATTATGAACCAGCAAAATTGTATGGGTTTGCGAGCAGCCAATAAAAATAGTAATAGAACCTTTCGGCGCAGATACGTAGCACCTTGAGGCAGACCGGCTCTATCAAGCGCGCTTACTTTGTCCGGTCATGCAAAATGCGGGAAGCCATGACGGATAGCGTTCTGGCGTACAAAGTTTAAGGTCTCCAAGATCCCAGGTTATCATCTAGATTTAACCTAATAAATATCTTCATATTTTCACCGTAAAATTTGTCACAATGAGATAGAAAGGTTGGTTACATGTCGCATTTTCACAGAGGTTTCTCATAGTGGGAAATTTTTTTATTGGATAGCGCTGGCAGCTTAGACCAGGTTGACATCAATTTGTGTATAAAAGCTGTATGCAGGAATGAGTAAATGGTGTGAAAATGACACACGGAATTCGCGACATAGTTAATTAAGTGGTTATGCATTAGGCTACCATGGCAGCTGAACAGCTTCGAATTGTTCACAGCCTGGTCACATTTTAATGTGACGAACAACTGGATCCGAATTGAACATCACGGTAATGCGAGCTCTCCAATCGAGTGGCCTTGAACCACCGTCACTATAAGTTTTTCGGGGTACACTCCAGTATACATACTTGTTGAGCAAGCGCTAAGTGCTGACATGGTCACACTAGACATGACAGTATATACTAATTCTTGTTGCCAAATTGTGTGAAGCGGAGCTCTTATATCCTTAAAATAAAAGGCTTCTACCAAGCCGACGCCTCCCTCAAAGCGCAGCCAGGCGCAGCTCTCCGCGCGCGGCTGTCCCCGAACGGTGGCGCCGCGGTGGTGGCGATTGGAAGTAAGCGCCTCCCGCCGATTTCGGGCGACGTAGCAGGCCGCACCTAGTGCGCTTCCATCGAGTGGCCGTGGCACAGCACACTAGGTTACAACATGAAAAGCGCGGACAGAACGGCGGGCGCTGACGGACGGGCACGAAGCGCACCAAAGCGAACGGATGGAGCGAACCAAATATGGCTGCCAGTGCGGGATCAGCGTGCCGCTCATGGTTGCCAGACTTACTTTTGTAAACCCTCTATTGGTGTGATGAACCACGAGTTTAAGAAACACTATCACCAATCAAATTATTTATTAGAACCCAACGTTTCGAGACCAGCTCGGTCCCTTCCTCGGGGGCGACGTAAGTTCGAGGTCCGCAGTAGCAGGCAGCGGCCTATGCTTCGCCGATCTGAAGAATAATAGCTACACACGTGCCTTTATTCAACGTGCTTCCCGCCGTTGAGCTAGCAGGACAAGAGGGTCGGTCAGCACGGAAACGACGAAGCGCCCTCGCATTGTGCTCCCATACGTGGCAGGCACCAGTGAGGCGCTTGCACGCATCCTGCGCAAACACGTCTGTGTGTCGCACAAACCTACCTCAACAGTCGGCCGTTTTCTGCCGCTACCAAAAGACCGTATTCCCAGAGAAAAACAACCAGGCGTTATTTATAAAATCCCGTGCTCCGAGTGCCCGGCCTCATATACCGGCGAAACGAAAAATCTCTGTCGGCGGATATTGCAGCACAAAAATGACGTCCGGCAATTGAACTCGAAAAGCAACCCCCTTGCCGAGCACTGCGAACGCGCCGACCACAAAATCGCCTTTGAGGAGGTGAACGTACTTGACGTGGTGACCAATCCTTTCAAAAGACGTCAAGTCTTTTTTCGGTTCATCCGGCTGACAGCTGCTGCAGTGAACAGGAATCCGAGGACGCTACCCTCCGCGTACACAATTGGACTTCGCCGCGTGTTGGGAAAGGAAAGCATAGGCCGCTGCCTGCTACTGCGGGCCTCCAACTTTAGTTGTCCTTGAGGAAGGGACCGAGTCTGTCCCGAAACGTCGGGTTCTAATAAATAATTTGGTTGGTGATAGTGTCTATTAAACTTTTGTTTAGAGTACCCAACCAGGCGGAGTTCCACCGAAGTTGTTCTCGTTCAAGTCAATGAACCACTAGGAAAAGCTTTAGGCCTTTCCAGTGACGGACATCGTAAAGAACCGATGAGTGCGGAAGACAAGTCTATTTGCCATGTCTGAACCTAGTCAGAACCTCTATAAAGGCACACAAAGGACAACTTGATAAGAAGTTATCTAGCTCATTTTGGATACGTTGACATTCATCCAGCAGTAGTTATGGCTGACTGCATGGCCTCTGAAATCTGCTTCCAAAAATTGATGCCAACATATGTAGTTTACTTGTGCAATCCGCTGGTGTTGGCAACACCTGTACTTTTTTTTGCATTTTCCGGTCTACAAGAGTTCTGTTTCTTGCTGTCTTTTTTTGAGACTCACTTTTGACAACTTGGAAAATCTTTTCGCAGAGTTCAAAGCCTGGAAGGACCATATGGAAATCTGTGAAGTGGCTCATTTTGTTAGTGGCAGGCCAGAGCATCCAACACCAGGAATGGCTAAGTGTCCTTGCCATTGCATTACAGTGAGAATGGGGAAGGGGGGATTTTGTCAAATGTAAAATTACAAAGCAGTATAAAGTATGACTGTCACTATTTTTTCTACAGTGGCAGGATATGCGCAGTGTATCAAGGTGAAAATTGCAGTTACTAGAAAGAATAGCATCAGCATTCCCTTCAGTAATTTAGAAAGTTGCATCTGCATACCATGCAGGTTTTTGCTAATGCACATCTGTTTGTTAGCCGACCTTGATAAATATGAGGGCTAAGGAAACTGCTCCACATCATGTTCAAAATAGGCTGTGCTTATATGCCTAAGCTGCTTCTGACATTGCAATGGTGCTTTTGATTTTGTATGCACATGCTATCTGAATAAAAGGTGCCTATGTATTTTGTATGTTTAATGAACTCAATGGTTCACATGCATGACATTGTTAATCATGGTCCCCAAGATGCACAGCATTTAATTATTGCTAATTATGTGAACTTAGCTGCACGTTAACCCTGTAACCACCAAATTAACTCCCAAAAAACATACTAACATCGCCAGGTTTAGTTGTAATGTTTTCAAGCCATTCTAATTATAAAAAGTTTCCTTCATTAGTAAAGCATCCTGTCACTTCGCCATCGTTTTTTTTTATCAGTGTATGCACATCGCACATGGGGTCAGAGTAACTGTCAGGTACAAATTCTAGATTGTCAGCGAAGCTGCTGCCTGAACTACTTCAAGAAAGAGCTTTTTGTTGAGGCATCACCGCCACCGGCACTCTTTGTGTGTGGCACTATCATAAAATGACTTTTGTCATGCCAAAAATGTGTGCTAATGACTGAAATGCGCATTTCTTCTCATGGATAACTACGGCTTTGTAGAGTTGAAAATGCAATCAATGGATTTACCAAATCTATTCCTTTTCTTTGGCAGTGTGAGCAATGTAACAGCAGGTCAGACAAGTGCGACTTGCAACTGGCAATACTGGCACAATTGCCAATGATAAATGAAGCTCTGAGCTAAACGACTAAGCCAGCATATGGTTTTGTGGATGCGGAAAGCTATGTGTAATTAGTCTAATTAAGTTCGTACACAGTCATCTGAGAGATTCTCAACACTTTTACAATGATTATTGCAGACCTGCAATTATAAACTAGGATATTCACTTTTACCTAGAAAAGTGATGCAGCTTCAATAGAGGCAATAGGCGAAAATGCCCGTATGATATGCAGCAGTGTTAGTAGTGCATAATAAAGGTTCCCAAGAGGCTAAAATAGTGACCCTCCTACAGCCTGGAAACGAAACCTTATGTACACTTTGCTGGTATGCACAGAAATACTGCCTTTTGATAACTAGGCATAGGCAGCACCTACCTCCACCATCTGTGTTTGCCTTGGATTGCCATGCCTTATGTAACGTGCACAAAGGGATTCTACTTTATTTTGTAATTATTTTCACATGTACATTTTGGTGAACCGTCAGCAGCCACAGGGCCTGGTTTTGAGCTGCATAGATAGTCTTTTCCTCATGGAAGTTTACAGTTGACAAGTGCTCTGTTCAGTTTATGGGGTTTAATGTCCCAAAGCGACATTGGCTATGAGGGATACTGTAGTGGACAACTCCAGAAAATTCTGACCACCTGGGTTTTTCTATGTGCACTGACATCTCAAAGTACAAAGCCGCCTTGCATTTCGGCTCCATCAGCTGCCACCGCGGCTGAGAGCAAACCTGTATCCTTTGGATCAGCAATCAAGCTCTCTTATCACTGAGCCACCGTAGCAGGGTACAAGTGAACATTGCTGAAAACAGATACACGGCATGGAACCTGTAGGAACATTTTCTACAAAATTTCGCCTTGCAAACAAGCAACATTTGTGCACAACCTGCACTGTGTGCAAGGAGGCTGCAGTGACAAAGCCGGTCAAAACGACGGTAAAGCTTGACCACAAAGCTGTACATACAAAAAATGAAATGATGCATTTTGAAAAGCCCAATGCTCAGCTTCATTCAAAGATGAGTACAAAGCCAAAATTTCTTTCGCCAAACCTGAAATCCAGGTTTCCTGCACAGTTGTTGTGCATAAGCTGCCCATATGAAAACCGACCATCAAAAGTTTCGCACCTTGCTTAACGGTGAGGAATCCATTTTTATTGCATGCTTCAAGCCTACTAAAGCTGTTGGGCTGTTCAAATCCCCTTTTTTACATAAACCTAATTCATTAGCATTGTGCAAATTATTGCAGTGCAATCTTGCCAAATGGCTAATGTGCATCATTTAAAATGATGCACTCTAGTTTGCAACCAAGCTTGAAGCATGCATACAAAACTAGCCAGGGTTTTTCAATATCTTTTCATTTTGCAGATTGCTAAATGGCATTTTTTCAGCTGCACAGTGCCTTCAGTAAGCTCAAGCTTATGACACTATTTGGCAGTAAAGTCTTCTACTGGCCTGATTGGTGCACTATCCACAAAAAAGCATTGGCACTCATGCTGAGCAGGTCTAGAATAGGAGCTGTTAAATGATTCACAGGCAGAGCACAAGCTGCTTTATTCTAGGTGTAGGAAATTACCAACATTACAAAATGGAGAGAGGGTATGTACACAGGACAGGAAAGGAAATGGCTGACTAAATATTCTCAGCCTGTGGAGTCATCTGTCTGACTGTTGGGTCAAACGCTATGCAACCACTAGATAATTCCATTCTTAAGGGCTTGGGCTCGCCTCATGGCAGATGAATTAATATTTCCCTATTTTGCTGCATTAAATAGCCGTATTGCTGACACAAGCTGCAAGTCTGCGAAGTGTTAAAAAAAAAACTGCTTTCAAGCAATGTAAACCGTGAACGCCACTACTTCTACCGTTCCACTAGCACAAGCAGCAAGCGTCGGTGCCGGAGAGCTTCTAGCAAAGAACATTCAGAATTGCGTTTTACATTCCATAAGGTAAATGAAAATGCGGTGCCGTTTCGAATGTCATCAACAGAGCGAGGGGTGCAGACAATAGTAGCCAAAGAAGAAACCTTCCTCCCCTACCGTGGTGGCATTCTATGCCATCGGGAGCAGCTCCCTCGAATACCGCGCGATGGGCCCTACGTAGCCGCAGTGGTCATCAATGTACCAAGCGAGGAAAAAAGGTTAATAAATTATAATAAAAGCGATGGAATTCGGGCAAAAACAGCGGTAAGCAGATCAGGATCGAGTTTTGACAGCGAGACAAAAGCCTACATTTTCTGTCCTGATTCAACCTTCTTAGTCCCGGCGTCATCCATTCCTTGGCACTTAGGTGCACTCTTCTGAACCTAAGCACAGAGATATAAATTTCATAAAGCACAAAACGACCGGCGCAACAAAACGCAACATCGGGAAAAATCGCGCCGTCGCGAGGACGTGCGGTGGCCCTTTGACGTCTTATGTCCTTACCTGCAAGGAAAAGGCAGCACCTTGGATGCGGGACGTGTTCTTTATTAGCGAGGACCGTTAAATTTCGTTGTAGGTAAACATTCAGGACGAGAAATCGTCGAAAAAGACGGCCACTTACGCGTCCCAGCGCAAAACATGGAGGCAGCCATCTTGAATGTTTTTTTTTTTTAGGTGTAAATACACGACAGATGGGAGAGCCGTTGGACCATTAGCACTAGGTGCCCACGGCAAAACCACAAATGAGGCGGTACAGGGAGATATGGGCTGGGCATCTTTCGAAGTACGGGAAGCTCAGAGTAAAATATTATATCAGGAATGCCTGAGGAAATTGGATAGTAACAGATGCGCAGCTAAAGTATTTAAATACCTGTACTTAAAAAGCGTTGACTCACAATGGAGGAAAAGAACTAGGAAACTAACTGGTAAGTATGCTAGTCACAAGGACGGAGAAATAAAGAGCATTAAGCAACAGGTGAAAAACACAGAAGGTAATAATTGGATAAATTCGATGGAGAAGAAACAGAGTGTGGAATTATACCGAAAGTGGAAAATGCAGATCAGGAAGGAAGCTTTCTTTGATAACTGAAGAGGAAGTGTCCTACTTTTTCAAGCTAGATCAGGGTGCCTTAGAACACGCAGATACAAAAAGAAATTTAACAATGGAGATGACACATGTGCTGTATGTGGAAACTCCAGTGAAACAATTGACTATATTATACTCGAATGTAATGGTATCTACCCGGAAGTTGATGCAAGCGCAGTAACTGTTCCTGAAGCTCTGGGGTTTAGAGATACTAGTGGCCGGGTGAATAAACCGGCGGTGGAAACAAGCAAAAAACGACTGGAAGATTGGTGGCTTAAAAGCAGAGAAGTGACATAATGTTAGTAATGTAGAAACAAAATATTTAAAGGAGTATAGACACGTACATTTTCTGTTCCGGTATTTTTGCTTTATCAATCCACAGTGGTCCAAAACAGAGGGACTGCGACCCAAAAAGCGCCAGCACAGATCAATTAATTTGTTATCAGTGCATTTATCAGGGCCAGTTTCGGTTTCGATCTCTCCGGACACGAGCGCGCGATGACGTCAAAGATACGGATGGATGGATGGAATACAGGAGCGTCCCCATTGAATCGGGGTGGTAGCAGTAGCTATCATGCTCATTTTTCTTCCTATATCTTAATTATTGATTTAGATTGGTTAACTAAACCATCATTGTATTTCTTATTTTTTTTTTGTTTCCACATTACTAACATTATGTCACTTCTCTGCTTTAAGCCACCAATCTTCCAGTCGTTTTTTGCTAGTTTCCACCGCCGGTTTATTCACCCGGCCACTGGTATCTCTAAATTCCAGAGCTTCAGGAACAGTTACTGCGCCTGCATCAACTTCCGGGTGGATACCATTACATTCGAGTATAATATGGTCAATTGTTTCACTCGAGTTACCACGTACAGCACATGCGTCATCTTCATTGTTAAATTTCCTTTTGTAGCTGCGTGTTCTAAGGCACCCTGATCTAGCTTTAAAAAGCAGGGCACTGCCTCTTGAGTTATCAAAGAAAGCTTCCTTCGTGATCTTCATTTTCCACTTTCGGTATAATTCCACACTCTGTTTCTTTTCCACCGAATTTATCCAATTTTTACCTTGTGTGTTTTTCATCTGTTGCTTAACGCTCTTTATTTCTTCGTCCTTGTGACCAGCATACTTACTGGTTAGTTTCCTAGTTCTTTTCTTCCATTGTGAGTCAACGCTTTTTAGGTATAGGTATTTAAATACTTTAGCCGCCCATCTGTTACTATCCAATTTCCTCAGGCGTTCCTCATATAATATTTTACTCTGAGCTTCCCGTACTTCGAAAGATGCCCAGCCCATATCTCCCTGTACCGCCTCATTTGTGGTTTTGCCGTGGGCACCTAGTGCTAATCGTCCAACGGCTCTCTGATTTATTTCTAATGTCGACTCAACCTCTGATTTCAGGCACAAAACCACATTTCCGAAATTAAGTCCGGGCACCATAATTCCTTTCCAAATACCACTCAAAATCTCATACCTGTTGTATCCCCACAATGCCTTATGCTTCATTATCCCGGCATTCCTTCGTCCTTTGGCCTTAAGTGATTGCTCATGCTTTCCACTCTATCCCAATCCTTCGTTTACCCATACCCCCAGATATTTGTTATGTATTCTGCTACTCTGGGTATTTTATGGCCTTGTATTTTAAGACCCTGAACAGTTGAGGAGTTGAAAATCATCATACCCGACTTAACTGCGCTAAAACTGAAGCCTAGAGCGTCCCCTTCGTCTCCGCAATACTTAACTAGAGTTTGCAATTCTTCCAGACTCTCAGCTAGCAGCACAATATCGTCTGCATACATCAAACCGTGGAGGCGCTGCTCTACCGCCTTTCCACCTAATCTATATGACAGGTTAAAATTTAGGTTACTGTCTTGTATCCTCCGTTCTATAGGTTTATCATATAAAGCATGAACAGCAGCGGAGACAGCCTTGTCTTAATCCTTAGCATACTTTGACATCTTTCGTACTTTTTATCCCTTCCCATGTAATTTCTGCTGTGTTATCCCGGTATATTTCCTGTAGGAACTCTATTATCTCATAACCGATACCTCCTTCTTTTAATATGTTCCACAGGAGTTCCCTGTTTACGTTGTCGTACGCCCCGTTTATGACCAGGAAGGCCAAATACAAAGGTCTATTTTCCACTCTAGATATTTGGATGCATTGAGTAAGCACGAACAGGCTATCATCTAAGCGCCTACCATTTCTAAAGCCGTTCTGAAGTTCTCCGAGTACCTTGTTACTTTCTACCCATGATTGCACCTTTAATTTCACCGCCTGCAGGCCAACCTGTACATAAGAGATGTTATGGTAATCGGCCTGTAGGATTTTATGTGCATCCTTTCTCCTTTCCCTTTATAAATCAAATTCATTTTACTCTGCCGCCAGTTGCCTGGAATTTGCTTATTCGTTATGACTGTTTCCAGAGCTTTTAACAACGTTTCCTTACTTTTTGGACCAAGTTCATTAATCAGCTTGATCGAAATTCTATCTATTCCTGTAGATGTGTTTTTAGGAATACTTTTTTCTGCCTTTTTCCAGTTTAGATTGGTCAGTTCTAAGCTGCTTTGTATTCTGCTACATTGTGTTGCTCCTGATTTGCGGAGATTACCCTATCGTCACTTTTAAATGGCTCGGCTAGAAGTGATGTAATGTAGTTCACTGCGTTGTCTCCCTTTAAACAACTTCCCTCGTTATCTTGAATTCGATCTTGCTTTCTTTGATTCTTTTTCCCTAGCCAGCTTATATGGTTTCAGAATTTTCTTGCTCCGCCTCTAGAGGCCTCGTGTATGTCAGCCATCCAGCGATCAGTGGACTGCTTTATTTTACTTTGGACAAGGGCCTGTACCTCAAGTTTCTTTTGTCGATATGATTCCCATTTTTGGTCGATTTCCTACCGAGATACCTGTGCTTTCTTTGCCACTCGATGTTCCCTTGAAGCAGCCCGTCGTTGTTCAATAGCTTCCCTGATTTCCTTATTCCACCAGCTCCGTGGCTTCCTCTTTCCATTCCAGCGGTTGGCTCCTTAATTTTCCTCCTTATGAGTAGTTCTACCTGTTCGTAATCCCAGTCTTCCATGGGGCTTTTCTCTATTGCTTCCTCTATGTCTTCTGCTATCTGCGCTATTTGATCGTCGTTTAATTTAGCGTTTACTTTTCGTGTAAGTTCCATTTCTCTTTTCATCAAGGGTCCCATCTGCAGACTAATACGTTTATGGTCACTTCCCAGACTACACTCCCCTTCTTCGTCTATTTCCATTTTTGTGACCTTGCTATAAATTTCCTGCGACATTAGACAGTAGTCAATGGTCGTCTGCCTGTTGCGAAATTCCCACGTGATTTGGCCTTCACATTTTGTTTCTCTATTTACTATAACTAGATCGTGTCGCTCACAGAAATCTAGCATTAGCTTCCCGTTACAATCCGTGTATCCATCCAGATCGTCGATGTGGCCGTTCATGTCCCCCAGCAGAATAATATTGGTCCCGTCTCCAAACTGGCTTATATTGTCACTGAGACTTTCAACAAGATCCTTGTTTTCTTGCCTGCATTGGTGTCCTGTTCCTAAATAAACTACCCCTAGCCATGTCATTATGCCGGCAATTGTTCCGGATACCCAGATATGTTCTTTACAAGATGATTTAATTATTTGCCAATTTGTTCCCTGGTGTATCAACATACCTACCCCTCCACCCTTTTTTCCCGTTCTCGTTCTGTTGCACCCTTCCCAGACGTAGCCTTCTATAAACGGCGGATCTTCTAGATCCCTGAGATGAGTCTCGCAAAGAGCGTACACACCTATTTTGCCATCCTTCAACTGCTGTTCTATCTCTAGCCATTTCGCCCTTTTTCTAGCTCCTTGCATGTTTATGTAGCTGACCCTAGTGTTAAATTTCTTTTTTGTACTTTTCTTTCTCGACCCCCTCCTTGCCATTTTTGGGGGCTCAGCCTCCGTTATTACACTTTCTTCTGCTTCACTTCTAACTACCTCTGTGCACGGAGTCCTCGCGGACCCCCTAAAAAAGCTACAGCCCTGCCTGCCAGGAGCCAGCCGATCTCTGCTCCCACCCTTCTGTTAAAATGAATGTCATCTCGCTGAAAAGCCCTACCAAAACCTGTTTTATACACCTCCCTGTTTACCTCAACCACTTTGAAACGCTTCTCCAGGCTTAACTTTCTTATGTCCTGATTAACTGTCACCACGTCCTTTTCGAGCTTTCCGTTCGATCCTAGCACCTCCGGTACTGTGCATACAACTATCTGCGCTTGCTGTTTTATCTCCCTGATATTGTCAACTCCCTTAGCTAAACTTTCCACCACTCCTGCAGCGTCACCATTTAGGACATCGTTTAGCCCCGCGGCTACTATCACCATACTGCGCTCTGCGGAATTTTTCAACAGCCTATTTTTACTTACTTTTAGCACTGTCCTCATTGTGCTCCCTGGAAAGGCTCCAACTAACACTTTCTTATCACCCTTTACACGTTCCAAGATATCTCGCTTGCACCTGCTCATATTAGAATCTCCGGCGATAAGCACCTGGGCCTTCTCTCTCTCAACTGTTGGCTCCTGCTTTTGGTTATCTGTGTCCTTCTCTCTGGGATTATAATTCTTCCTTACTTCTTTCTTTTTTTCCGGCTTCTTAGTAGCTGCTTCTAAATAAGTCTGTCGGTTCGGATCCGCCTGACCTACTTTGCTTATGCCTTTCATGCCAGTGCTGGTCCCAGCCACGTTGCCTGCACTGGAATGTTCGTCCTCGTTGTTTCCAAGGACAAAATCCCCCTGACCTACTTTGCTTACGCCTTCCATGCCAGTGCTGGTCCCAGCCACATGGCCCGCACTGGAATGTTCGTCCTCGTTGGTTCCAAGGACAAAGTCGGCCTTTTTCTTTCCCATTTGAGAAAGCTGTCCAAGCACTTTCTGATTTTCTGTCCTTAACAAACCTACTTCCTTTTCTAAATCATTCACACGAGACACTAAACTGCCCCTTTCTTGATCAAATCTATCTAAGCGCGCACTCAGCACCCAACACCGACACAAAAAGTCGCTGCCTTCCGCTTTACCTACAGAGAAAAAACGCGTTTCCTTGAGATTAACCTGCGCCTCACACTGAGTACACTTTACCTTCTTTTGATTGCACATCTTAAGCATACAGCGACTGAACTATATCTATTACGAATTCTCAGAATATACAAACTGCCAAAAGAAGACACAAGAAACGACTAGCAAACACGCGTTAAAATCTATTCTGCGAAAGCCAATAGCCTAGAAAAAAATTTATTTGTCTAAACACAATAGTTAAAAAAACGCCGAGAAAACCTAGCTGCCGGCACGAAAATCCAGGCCGCTAGGACAAAGAGATAAAATCTATTCTTTAAGCTCCATTTAACCGAACTAGGTGAAAGCGAAATAAAGTTAATGGAAGGAACTCTTCTGTTTGACGCTTCGGAAGCTCCGCTGTCGCCAGTCCGTCCGTATCCAGTAGCCATGCACTCACTTTAACTCGGAGGAGCGATGGAACACGCGTCCGCACCACACGGCTGTCAACTGTCAACTAGAGGGGCTTTACTGTCAACTAAAGCCCCTCATAGCTCACTACCGCGTGAAATAGGGCTTCATGCGGACAACGTGCACGACCTCGGAGCGTGGTTGCCGACGCGAGGGCTGCACAGTACCCACTGGAAGAACTTCGTATGTCACTTCCGTGATTCGGCGCAGAACTTCGTAAGTACTGTGAAACACTGCGCGAAACTAAACACACCACAAGAAAGAAGACGAGACAAAGGCGCCTTTGTCCCGTCTTCTTTCTTGTGGTGTGTTTAGTTCAGCGCAGTTTTTCACAGTACAAATATGAACCAACTAGCCCAAGAACCGGTATTAATGCAGTAACTTCGTAAGGTCCGAAGTAACGGGAAATCAGTTTATCACACAAGCCGGGCCGACGCACCGGGGTCCACACCCAAACTTTCTCTCCAGGATGGTACGCGACGTGCCGATGACGGAGGTTGTAGCGGCGTGCATCCGTACCCTGCTGCTGCTGAATGTGAATGTGGACAAGTTGACGTGCTTCCTCAGCGCGCTGAGCAAACTGCTCGGTGTCTGGCGTGAGTGGATGATCATCTGTGCAGCTCGGAAGCATGGCATCCAACATCGTCTGAACGTCACGTTCGCAGACTAGGCGAAATGGTGTAAAACGCGTCGTCTCTTGGATGGCCGTGTTGTAGGCATATGTGATGTAGGGGAGAATTTCATCCCAGTTTTTGTGCTGCGAGTCTATGTACATTGCGATCATGTCGGCGATGGTTTTGTTGAGTGTCTCCGTGAGGCCATTCGTCTGCGTGTGATATGCAGTAGTTTTTCGGTTGCTGGTATGACTAAGCTCGAGCACGTCGTGCATGAGCTGTGCCGTAAATGCGGTGCCTCGATCGGTTACGACTAGGGACGGTGCGCCATGACGCAACACGATTTGCTGCATAAAGAATTGAGCGATCTCATTGATGTGCCCCGCTGCACTGCCTTGGTTTCCGCATAACGTGTGAGATGGTCACGACTATAATCCATTTGTTACCCATCGATGACAGCGGAACTGGGCCCAGTAGGTCGATGCCGACTTGGTCAAACGGCGTACGAGGTGGAATGATAGGTTGGAGCAAACCCGCGGGCTTGAGAGGAGGCACCTTTTGACGTTGACACTCGCTGCAGCTTCTGACGTAGCGATGGACGGCGTCAGAAAGTTTAGGCCAATAATAGGCTTGACGAACTCGAGCGAGTGTGCGTGCAAAGCCCAAGTGGCCGGAGGTGGGCTCATCGTGGCAAGCAAAAAGGATATCGTCGCGAAGGTCGACCGGCACGACAAGGAGGTGCGCCCGATCAACAGTGCTGGAGTTTTTCTTGAATAAAACGCCATTCCGAAGACAGAATGCAGACAGGTGCCTTCCAAACTGGCGGGGGACGTCAGCAGCGCGACCCTCCAGGTGGTCAATGACAGGTCGAAGGTCTGGGTCAGCTCGCTGTCGGGTCATTATGTCTGAGGCATTCACTAGTCTAAGAAAACCTCTGTCATCCGTGACGTTATCGACAAATCCGACGGGTGCCCGCGAAAGCGCGTCAGCATCTTCGTGCTTCTGACCAGATTTGTACACAATGGAGTAATCAAATTCCTTGATGGCGAAGGCTCCATCGTGCTAGGCGCCCCGATGGGTCACGGAGATTGGCCAGCCAGCACAAAGAATGGTGGTCAGTAACGACTTTAAACGCGCGGCCATAGAGGTAAGGCCTAAATTTCATAGTTGCCCACATAACCGCGAGGCATTCCTTTTCCGTAGTGGAATAATTTGTTTCAGCGCGGGAGAGCGTGCGGCTGGCATAGGCAATGACCCTTTCCACGCCAGCTTGGTGTTGAACGAGTACAGCGCCAAGGCCGATGTTGCTGGCGTCGGTGTGGACTTCGGTGGCAGCGTATTTATCAAAGTGCGCAAGAACAGGGGTAGTTTGTAGTCGTCTGCGCAGCTCCGCAAAAGCCTCCTGTTGCTCGGCGGCCCACACGAACTGTGTATCATCCCGCGTGAGGCGGGTGAGGGGTGCGGCTATCTTGGAAAAGTCGGCGATGAAGCGGCGGTAGTAAGCGCACAAACCCAGGAAACGTTTTAAACTCACCTTCGTGGCAGGAACGGGAAATTTGGCGACAGCGGCAGTTTTGTCGGGGTCTGGCCTAACGCCTGAGACACTCACAAGATGTCCGAGAAACTTCAACTCTTTGTAGCCAAAGTGGCACTTCTCGGGCTTGAGCGTCAAGTCGGCTGGCCGGAGGGCATTTAATACTGCGCGAAGGCGTTCGAGGTGTTCTCCAAAGGTTTCAGAGAACACGACAACGTCGTTGAGATAAACTAAACAGTCTCGGGAGCAGTCAGGTATCACAAGGCAGCTGACAACAAAAGTGGAGCTGGGAATTTGAGCTCTCGCTGTGCACTGACCGCTAGGAGTTACGACATGCCCGCCAGCGGTTCGAATCTGCGTGCCAGACCATGGCGTCATCACTTTTTTTTAGAAGCGCCGCTAGCTTCCCGCTTAAAATCGAAAAATCAGCACCAGTGTCTACCAATGCGCTAACCTTATAGCCGTCGATGACCACGGGTATATCCAGCGAGAGTCTATCTTCACGTGTACGAACTATCGTCGGGGCCGTCAAGTAGCGGTCGCTCACAGGTCGCGTTGTCGGGGGATCTTCGTCGCGTCGATTTGAAGCGGCCTCGCCCCCTGAGGTCGCTGTCTTTAGTTTTCCCGGCTCGGACTAGGCGGCCGTCGCTGCGCCATCCAGGAGGAGCTGGGCTGCGAGGATGGTCGGCATGGAGACGGAGATCGTGACAGTCGTCTAAAAGTTGGCGCCATGCGCTGCTGGGCTACGTAGTCCTCAATATCCCGGGGTCGTTGGCCTAAAGGAGGGCTACGCATGTCAATGGGGAAGCCCTTCAGTCCCAGTTGTCGATATGGGCACTGTCGATACAGGTGACCAGGTTCTCCGCAGTGGAAGCACAGGCGCTGCCGATTTGGGGCACGCCATAGCTCTGCCTTTCGCTGGGGTGGTCGGCGGTTGTCGATGTACGGCTCGGGGTGGGCTGAATACAGCGAGCCTTGGTCGGGTGGCAGTAATTGTGTGGAATCAGTTGGGGGACGTCGCAAGATGTCCGCATACGTTGGCCGACAGGACTCGGTGGAAAAGGATGGCGGGTTAGCAGACGGTACCGAAGGCCGAAATGTTTGCTGGAGCTCTTCTCGGACAATACTAGCGACAGAGCCGACCGTCGGCTGGGTCCGGAGCACCGAAAAGCGTCTGGAGCTCTTCACGCAAAATGGAGCGGATGATGTCGCGAAGATCCGGACTAGTCCCAAAGGCCGAATGCGGCTCCGTGAGCGAAGCGGCGAGTACCGGCCTGTTGTAGGTCGTAGACCGCTGCTGGAGCATCCTTTCCATCGTGATTGCCTCCGAAACTCGGCAACTGTGCTCGGCGGATTGCGCACGAGCCCAGCGAACAGTTGTTCCTTAACGCCATGCATGAGATGGCGCACCTTTTTCTCTTCGGGCATGGCCGGGCCAGATCGTCGGAACAGCCTGGTCATGTCCTCCACGTACATGGTTATGGTCTCGTTCGGCATCTGTATGCGGGAGCGTAAAACCCTTTCCGCTCGTTCTCGGCGATCCGGGCTGTTGTAGGTGTCAAGGATGCAGCGGCAGAACTCGCGCCACGATGTTAGGGCGCCTTCGCGATTCTCGTACCAAGTACGAGCGCCATCTTCCAGGCTAAAGAAGACGTTCCTGAGCTTCGCGGCGTCGTCCCACTGATTAAATGCGGCGACCCATTCAAACTGGGCGAGCCAGTCTTCGACGTCTTCCGTCTGACAGCCGTGGAAAGCCTTAGGCAGTCGTGGGTTCTGTAGAGTGTAATACGTTGGAGTTTGCATGGCAGGTCGAGGGGCGGCTGCGGTGGTGAATTCCAACCGCCCGTGCTCAGGTGGTAGGCCTAGGTTCCTCTGGCCAGCGCGGTGAACAGGAGTGTCGATTGGCACAGGACCTGAATCCTGGGTATGCGGAGGAGTGCGGGACATATATTGGGATCGATACCCTGCGCCGACACCAAAATATGTCACGGACAACAGGGCTAGACGTGACTAAAACGACGGGACGAAGCTGTACCAGCAGGCAAAGTTCGCGCGCAAAGCACGCGAGTCAACTTCAGTGTCCTCTTCTTCCAGGCGCAGCAAGAGCATGGGGACACCAGGTGGCAATATGCTGACAATGAAACATGAACTGATCGGGCAGCGCCTAGCTTGTCCGTGCGACTCTCCATAGCAGTTGCAGATCCTGTACGGCCTGAGAACTTGTGTTCCGTCCAAAAAGCAAGGAAAGGCACAAGCTTTCTAAACTGGTTCATTTTATTTCATACATACTGCTAGCCTCCTTTTGGAGGCTGTTGCAGGTTTGGGGCATAATATAAGAACAGCAAATGACAGGAATACTGACAGTCCACACTTGTCTAATTTTCATATAATTCTATATGGCAGTGTGGAACAAGGAATGGAAAATGAGGATATGATATAATATAGGCTGTGGCTAAAGGTACGTCGGACGGACCCGATCAATGGTCTTATGGGCCTGGTGCGCTGCAGCTTTGGCCGTACATGTGGCGCCATCTGGGAGGCGCCGTCGAGAAAGGCGGCTGTCTGGATCCGCAGCCGTGGGTAGCGCTTACGCTGTGTTCCGATTTGTTCCTGGTTCCCCGTAAGAATAAAAAAAATAAATGCCGACTGAAACAAGAGCCTCTACTTACTGTTGTCTTTATGGTCATTTCCAACCTGATATCGCACCCATTGCTTTTCGTTTCGGCTGCGCATTTCCCTTTTTTTTTTCAGAACTGCACGCTAGGTTTCTTTCAAGCATGCGCATGACCGATCGCTTGGTTGTATCGAGCGTGCGAAAAACAAAAAAACGGGGTAGTATTTTTTTTTTTTTCTGGACTTAGCTGAAGCCCTAAGAGTTGTACTATGCGTGCATGCTTGGAACCAGTGCTCGGCACGTATTCGGACACGGCCTGTGTGTTAATGTAGAGAGCTCGCAGTCTTCCTGCCCAGCGGAATTTTTTTTTTTTTTAATGGCTTCGTAATGATAGTTCCAGCTGTTATCGGCGCTCGTTTTTGAGAAGACTAGCCTGAAGAAGTACGACATCGAGAGCGAAGCACACTGCAGGAGTGCGCGCTCTTGCCACGCGTTTACGGCTCTCCGCAAAGAGAAAACCTCCTTTAAGACTTACAGCTCGATTTACTGCTGTGTTTATGGGTGCCTTAATAGTTATAAAAAAACTGCAGGGAAGCAACCGAAAATCAAGGTGTTTTCGGTTTCCTTGGAAATTATACGAGAGCGATGCGACTCATCGTTAACAGTGGCCCCCGACCTTGCAGATGGAACTGGCCTCGGTGATATTGCGTGGGTTAATTTGCCAAAGACTACATTAAAAAAAAAAAGAATTACACATGTGGTGAAGAGACGCCGAAAGGGCCGAATAAAACTAACCTCCAAGCTGACATCGTAGAAGGCGCGCATTTTCCAAAGATATCCGAGGGCCCCTCTGCACTGTGAAGTTCCTCGCGCACTCCATACACGTGCTGGCTTCGTACAGTTTCTGACCGCGCACCAAGCAGTTATTCTTAAAATAAGTCTCAGCATTCTAGGATCGCCACCTCAGAACAGCACGCGCTGCGGAGCTTGCTCAGCTATGCCTGTTTTTCTGCGCGCTGCACTGTCACAAGTCACCTCTCGTTTCGACGCACCGAATAGAAAATAAAAACTACGGCAAAACTGCAGTGGCGAAAAAGCACGTGCACACATGGCCCGGCGCCTTAGGGCACATCTACAGATACAACCTGGGCTCGTCCTGTCCTGCGAAAGAGCTTGCTTTTTTTTTTTTTTTGAAGAGCGATTCCATTGACTGACGGTGCCCAGCTGTACTCGGCTCTCGGTTCTGGGGGGTCGAACATATGTCGTCTACACATGCACTGCCACCGATCGAGGGGAAAAGCCAGTGGTGCGCATTGCACACTGGCTTAGTTTTTGTTTTATTTATATACTTACTTTCAAACTGCCAAATTGCGCGGATTCCAAATTCCTACTTCCAAAAGAAAAAAAAAACGAAGAGCCGCCGGCAGAAGCGCTCGCGCGCCGACGATGCGCGCTGCGCCCCAAGCGCCGGCGGCCTTCTACCAGACGACTGCACGAGTAGCGGCTTTCTTTGCTTTGCTTTTGATTTATTTTTCAACACAAACACATGGTACACACGTCTCTTACGTGCGCATGTGGCACGAGGCAGGAAATGGTCGAAGAAAGTTTCGTTCTAACAAGTTTGCTGTCGAGAAGCGTAGACTTCGCGTTCACTCCGCCGCCTCTCTCCGACGAGCAGACGTACCACATACGGGAGCGCCGGCAGGAGGTGGCGCCACTTGTTCCGGAGCAGTGGCGCCTCCATACCAGCGCACTAGGCCCATAGGTACGTCCGACGGACCCGGTGCGTTTTTCTTCGGGATACGTCGGGCGGATCCGGGAAATATTTTAACGCGGTAGCGTTAAGGAGCTCGTGTCGCAGAAAAGCCGGTGTCGTCGGCGGCGTTGGCCGTGAGCGATATATCCCGGCATGCACTTCATAAATAAAAAGCAACTTCTATGTGCGGCGCTGCCCCGACACGTGGCGCGCCACTCGCCCCTGACGTTTCGCCGTGCACGCACACGGGTTGTAAAATCAAGCATCTTTCCTTTCTTTAGATCACTATCACCCGCTTCTCCCCTTAGGGCCGCGCGGGTACCGGTGCGAGGATGCCCCAACACCCTTGCGTTTAATAAGTTTTCTCGCTCTCTCCCCTTCCAAAATCCAGCGTGCGTCACTCGACCAGTGGTGTTTAGGCGACGCGGCTCCTCTTTCCGCTCACAGCGCGATTGCTAGGTGCAGCGTCTGATGCCGGACGCCTCTGACGTGATCGCTGCGCCGTAGCGCTTCTGCTTGGAAAGCGTCCCCTGCGATGTAATAACGCTATCGCGTTCCACTCTTAAAGGCGAAGCTTAAGCGTCCTCCAAATTTTTTTAGAGGTACGGCGGAGGTTCGTGAGGTGAGGTTCGTCCGACGGACCCAACGCATTTTTCTCCGATATGGGCCTTGGGATCCGTCGGGAAAGCCGGACGGATCCGAGATTGTGGTTGTAGCAACAACATGGTAGCCATTTGTAGCCATATCGAAGTTGGTATGAGGTGTGCGAGGTGCAAGAAGTATGTACTACATACTGCATGTGTGAAATTACAAAGAATAATACAGTGGCAAGAATAGTGCCTAGAATGATGGCATGATGATAGGTTAGTGAGTTGGATCGCGGCAGGGACAAGCACGACCAGAGCGCAAGCGCATGTAATCGCGGTGTTGACGGCCAGCCCGCGGCCCGCACGCCCGCTCATTTGGTCCTCGTTATCACGTGGATTAACGTCTACGACAGCCGTTATGTAGTTTTGATTCTTCAAAGTTTCCTCACTTCCATCTGTTATGAGATGCGTCACGTAACGCATCGCTTTCTGCTCGCATTGAGGTTTGGTGCTGCAAGTTCTACGTAGTACATATACAGTTCAGTTCAGGCGTTCAGTCGTGTCCGACTCTTCGTGACCCTATGGACCATGTCACGCCACGCTTTCCGGTCTCTCACTATCTTAACATCACATAGCTTCATCTGCAATGCCTCGAGAATGCCATCTAACCATCGCGTTCGCTGCCTACCCCTTCTCCGGCGACCCTCAACCTTTCCCAACATCAAATCTTTCTCCAGCGACTCCTCTCTTCTCATCAGATGACCAAAGTAGCTGAGCTTTAACTTTAGAATTTGACCCTCCAATGAGCAGTCAGGGTTTATGGTCGACAATATCGACTGATTTGATCTTCCGGCAGTCCAAGGAACTCTTAAGAGTCTTCGCCAGCACCACAATTCAAATGCGTCAATTCTTCGGCGGTCAGCCTTTTTCACAGTCCAACTCTCGCATCCATACATCACAACTGGAAAGACCATAGCACGGGTTATACGGATCTTGGTTGGTAGACTAATGTCTCTGCTCTTTACTAGGCGGTCAAGGCTAACCATTGCTCTCTTTCCCAGAAGCACGCGTCTCCTAATTTCATGGCTGCAGTCTCCTTCCGAGGTAATCTTGGCGCCCAAGAATAGAAAATCTGTCACAGCTTCCACTTTTTGTCCATTGATGCTCCAGGACTTGATAGGGCAAGACGCCATGATCTTCGTCTTTTTAATGTTCAGTTTAAGCCCAAACTTCTCACTCTCTTCTTGTACGCGCATCAGAAGTCTCTTGAGTTCCACTTCACTTTCTGCCATTAAAGTGGTATCATCCGCATATCTAAGGTTGTTGATACGTTTTCCAGCAATCTTCACTCCAGCTGAAGACTCGTCCAGACCGGCCTTCCTCATGATGCACTCTGCATATAGGTTAAATAGGCAGGGCGACAGTATGCAGCCTTGCCTCACCCCTTTCTCAATCGGAAACCAATCAGTAAGACCATGCCCAGTTCTGACTGTGGCCTCTTGCCCTTCATAAAGGTTCCTGAGGAGACAGATGAGGTGAATTGGAACTCCCATCTCTTGGAGAGCTTGCCACAATCTGCTGTGATCTACGCAGTCAAACGCTTTCGCATAATCAATAAAGCAGAAGTAAATGGGTTTCTGGAACTCTCTTGCTTTTTCCATGATCCAGCGAAGGTTGGCAATTTGGTCTCTAGTTCCTCTGCCCTTGCGAAACCCAGCTTGCACGTCCGGAAGCTCCCGATCCACATACTGCTGCAGCCTACCTTGCAGGATTTTTAACATCACCTTGCTAGCATGCGAAATAAGCGCGATCGTGCGGTAGTTGGAACAATCTTTGGCACTGCCTTTCTTTGGAATGGGGATGTAAACTGACCTCCTCCAATCCTGCGGCCACTGCAGGGTTGTCCAAATCTTTTGACATAATGTATGCAGTGTGTTAACAGCGTCATGGTTGAGGTTTTGAAGCAACTCAGCTGGAATACCATCAATTCCGCTAGCTTTGTTCTTAGCAAGGCTGGCTAAGGCCCATTCAACTTCACTCTTCAGGATGCCCGGCTCGAGATCAGAAATCACAACCGTCCTATGTTGGGTTTGCACATCCGGGTCCTTCTTGTACAGTTCTTCTGTGTATTCCTGCCACCTCTTCTTTATCTCTGAGGCTTCAGTGAGGTCCTCGCCTCGTTCGTCCTTTATCACGCCCAGCTTAGCACAGAAGCTTCCTTTGATATCTTTGATTGTCTTATACAGAGCTCTTGTGTTCCTTAATTGGCTGTTGTCCTCAACTGCTTGACACTGTATGTTCAGGAAGGCATTCTTATCTCTCCTTGCTATTTTCTGAAAATCCACATTGAGCACCTTGTATCTTTCTCTTTCCCCCATACCTTTTGCCATCCTCCTTTCCTCAGCTATTTGCAAAGCCTCTTCAGATAACCAGTTTGCTTTTTTGCATTTCTTTTGCTTTGGAACTACCTTAGTAGCAACTTCTTGTATTATATCACGAACATCAGTCCACATCTCTTCGGGCTCTTTGTCTTCTAGATCTAATTCTTGAAATCGATTCCTCACTTCCACAGCATATTCTAATAGAATCTGATCAAGATCATACCTGAAAGGCCTTCTAGTTTTCTGCGCTTTCCTCAATCGAAGCTTAATTTTGGCAACAAGAAGCTGATGATCGGTGCCACAATCGGCCCCAGGCCTTGTTTTTACTGCTTGTATTGCGCTTCATCTCTGCCGGCAAATAATATAATCGATCTGATTCCTGTACAGACCGTCCGGTGAAATCCATGTGTACAGGCGCCTCTTGTGCTGTTGAAAATGAGTATTCGCTATGGTCAGGTTGTTTTCTTGACAGAACTCTACTAGCCTCTGCTCAGCTTCATTTGGCTCACCAAGACCGAACTTGCCTGTAATTCCGGATATTTTTTCACTCCCGACCTTAGCATTCCAGTCTCCTATGAGAAAAACGACGTCTGATGATGGGGTGCCGTCTAAAAGGCATTGTAGGTCCGCATAAAATCTCTCAACGTCAGCTTCTTCAGCAGCAGTGGTCGGTGCATAGACTTGGATAACTGTTATGTTGAAAGGGTGACCTTGGATCCGAAGTGAAATCATTCGGTCGTTTTTGGGGTTGTACCCTAGCACTGCTTTGCCCATTCTTCTGTTTACTATGAGAGCGACCCCATTCCTTCTCTTGGATTCGTGCCCACAATAAAAGACATAATGGTCGCCGGAGTTAAATTCTCCCATTCCGGTCCACTTGAGCTCGCTGATACCCAAGATATCAATGTTCAATCTGTCCATTTCTCGCTTGACGATATCCAGTTTACCTTGCGTCATAGATCTTACATTCCATGTTGCTATGTGATATATCTCCTTGCAACATCGGACTTTCCGGTCGCTTCCCGACACATCCACAACTGAGCGTCCTTTTGGCTTTAGCCCAGCCACTTCATTCGTCCTGGAGCTACTAAGAAGCGCCCTTTGTTCATCCCCAGTAACATGTGGGACGCCTTCCAACCTGAGGGGCTCATCTTCCGGCGCCATATCGATAATGGTATTGTGACTGGCCATAGGGTTTTCTTGGCAGGAAATACTGGAGTGGGTTGCCATTACCTTCTCCAGTGAATCACATTTTGTCAGAACTCTCTGCCGTGACCTGTCTATCTTGGGTGGCCCTACACAGCAGAGCTCACGACTTCATCGAGTTTTGCAAGCCCCTCCGCCACGACAAGGCAGTGATCCATGAAGGGGAGTACATATACAAGCGGCGCTGAAAAAGCTGGGTACCGCCGGCGTGTTTCTAGCCCAAGCATCGCGTCATTCGTGTTTTTTTTACAACTGGAGGTGTGGTTTGTGCTTACCGTGAGATGCTGTGATGTACGGATTACGTCCTACGAGAGTGCTGTGTGAGACTACGAAGAGTGCTGTGATGAGTGCGCCGATGTTCGAACGGACATCAATGTGTCCGTTTATGATCGGCGATGTTGCACGTGCATGTCAGTGTTTATTAGGTGCAGTGGTAATTTATTTACACGCGCTGTGCAACAATCAGACGAAAATAAGTCATCGACAATTTGTTAGACTGCACTACAGAGCTCAAAATTCGGAAAATGGAAATGCACATGATGCAGTTTTCGCATGTTGGAGTGGACCGAAAAATAAGTGCCCAGCCCACACCGCCGAGATGCGCGTTACTACAGGTGAAATGGTTCAGTTTTCTGTAAAATAGCTGCCTGGCACAGCACCTTCCTAATTGTTCAGGCTTTGTACTATTGTTGAAGGCCACTTTATCATTAACAAAGGAACGAATATGCTTTATGGTTAATGAGTAGTGCTTTTTCAACATATTATGTTCTTTTTTTTTTCGTTTTTCCTTAGTTTCTTTTGTTTTTCATGCTGGACAAACACAAATGGTACACTTTTAAACTTGTCAGTCCAAAGCTGAACATGAATATCTGCCAAGCATGTGACAGCTTTAATGCTAGAAAGGTTGATGTGTATAGCATGTACGTACACGCTGCGACATCTTAGCGACACGTTCGGCTACTTGCCCCAAGGTCGTGATGTTTAATGCCAGTGATGGCAGTCACACTTTGGTGCAGGTGAAATGCAAATGTTTCTGTTTCCTGCAAGATGTCAACGCAAAGTACAAAGCCCGGGCAGTCAAATTAGTCTGGAGCTCTCCACTACAGTATTCTTCATAGCTACATATGTCACTTTAGGATGTGAAACCCTACATGCCACAGGTAGGATGCGTTTTTTAGATTTTGTAACCTCTCATCTATGTTTTACAACATTTGGCTAATTTTAGTTCTCAAACAGTTGTTAAAGATGAAACCGAAGCAGTTCTTGGCATGGTTTCCTGCTTGGATTAATTTGCTAATTGCAGTTCTTTGAAACTTGCATCAATGCTGGACAGTTCAAATAGCAGGCAGTTGAATTACAGAAATGATGTGGATCATGCTGTGATGATGGTGATTGTGGCGAGTGTGCGGGTGGCTCGAAAGGAAGTGAAGTGTGGCCGCGTGCGGGGCGTGCCAGTGCGCGTGAGTTTGTTCCGACAAGCGAACGGGTCGGACGTTCCTGGGCGTCGCTGGCGGCGGAGTTCATCGTCCTGGGCCTGGCGTACAAGGCCGGCTCGCCAGCACCTGCCGGGCACCTGGTCCGGGTCTGGTACTGCCCAGCTCCATCGTGCCTGGCCGCCACACTTGTGCTGCCGCACTGGTGCCGCACTTTGCAGTACCCGGGCGTGACGCGGTACCCCGCGGTACACCGCAGTACCCCGGACTGTGAAGCAGACGCCGGACACAAACGCCGGAGCGTGGCCTGCCGCGCTACCGAGTCCTCGGGCGACTGGCGTGAACGGAGCACCGGCGGACTCGCCTGCACCGGCATCTAGTCCACGAGCGGAAAACCAGAAGTAGGACGGTTTTGTTTTGGGACATATCCTATTAGGATAAGCTAGGCTGTATGCATGTCTGTTGCCAGTTACGTTAATTGGTCAAGAAAAGAAAAGCGTCCGTGTGTCTGTGAACCTGCTCTGCTACCTGCCCAGAGCTCCTGAACGGACCTGGGCCCATATATAACATCACAATTTGGCGAGCCTGCCAGGATCCTAGAAATTAGTAGATTCAAGGAACTAATCATTCAGAGAGAGGGCAGAGAGTCGAGGACGGGTTCACACGCATCGCGACGTTTGAGCAAAGATGGACCTAGAGCGTCTAGCCGCGTTGGGCGCTCAGCTGGGTTTCTCAGGCTCCGAGCTGAGAGACTGGATAGATAAGGAACGCGCGGAGCAAAGGGCCGAACGTGCTGCTGAAAGAGAGCAAAGTCGCATAGCCGCGGAGAGAGAGAAAGAAATCTTGGAATTGAAACTCAGACTCCAAGAAGGAGCGAGGAGCAACACGACAGATGATATCGAGCCCATAGTGTCAGCGCCACAAGTACAGCTTTTCAACCCTCAAAAACTGCTACCCCTATTTGACGAGCGACGAGATGACCTGCATGCCTATTTGCAACGGTTTGAGCGTGTGGCAGTGGGACAGGACTGGCCTCAAGATAAATGGGCGATGGCCGTAAGTATGTGCCTAACTGGGGAAGCCTTGACCGTGATCGGCAGGATGTCAGCTGCAGATTCATTAGATTATCAAAAGGTCAAAAAGGCTCTTCTGCAGCGCTTTAAATTCACGGCTCAAGGTTACCATCAGAAATTTCGAAAAGCTCGAGCAGAAGATGGCGAGACGGGAAGGCAGTTAGCCGCCAGGCTTTCGGGTTACTTCGACCATTGGATCGAAATGGCGAGTGTTCCCAAGACATTTGAAGACCTGCGCGATCACGTGATCGGTGAACAGTTCCTGCGGTGTTGCCACCCGAAACTCGTTGTGTTTCTGAAAGAACGGGAGTGCAAGACACTCGACATCATGGCAGACGCAACCGATCGATACTTGGAAGCTCAGAACTATTCGAACATCGGTAAAGTCCCTGACGAAGAGAAACCTCATATCAAGAGTTCCGTCAGCCTGCCGAATAAACCCCAGTTGCGGTGTATGTTATGCAATCGTCCAGGACATCGGGCCTCCGATTGCCGCACGTCCACTAGACCGGTGCTCAAGTGCATCTCGTGTGGAAAAGTCGGACACAAGGCCGAAAACTGCAGGAATCGACACCAAGAGGAAGAACAGAGTGCCGCATGCTCTGCAATTCAGGCTCCCAAACGTGCTGATCATCTTGACTGGCATACGGCCCGGAGCCCATCCGACTCTAGCAGTTGGGCGCAGGTCAGTAAAGACGCACCTCAGAATTCAACAGGGAGAATGCCCATTGTAGAAGGGTTTGTGATGGGGAAACAAGTGTGCGTGCTTCGAGACACTGGTAGTAATGTCGTTATTGTCCGCCGGGGTTTGGTCCCAAAGAACTGCTTCACAGGGCAGACCGAGAGGATAGTACTTGTCAATGGTACGGTAACCCAGTTACCGGTGGCAAGAGTACCAGTGGACACGCCATATTTCAAAGGCGAGGTGACCGCGCTTTGCATGAAGCGGCCCTTGTATGATCTCGTGCTTGGGAATATACCAGGTGTCAGGGCCCCAGATGATCCCAATCACGACTGGATGACCTCAAGCAGCCTAGAGCTTCATACCTCGCAAGATTCCCGAGAACAGGAGCGACCTGTGAATTTTAGACTATGTGTTGCAGCCTTGGCCAAGCCAACAGAAAAGAAAACACCGCTGTGCGTGCCGCCCATTCTTCTGTGTGACATGACAAAGGACCAGTTAGCAGAAGAGCAGCAGAAAGATGTATCCTTAAAACGGCTCTTCCTTAAGGTAGATAAGGAATTCCGATCAGGTAAAGGTAATTCGTACCATTTTTGTGAAGAAGAGGATATTCTTTATCGATATTACTGTATGACATCGGGAAGGATCTTCAAGCAGGTTGTTGTTCCACAAAAACTCCGGCAATCAGTCTTACAAATAGCACATGAAAGTATTATGGCCGGACATCAAGGGATCAGACGTACTACTGATCGTATACTTCAGGACTTTTATTGGCCTGACATACATGGAGATGTTAAACGATTCGTTAAGTCATGTGATAAGTGTCAGAGAACAACACCGAAAGGCAAAGTTGGCATTGCCCCTTTAGGCAACATGCCACTGATTACCACTCCTTTCGAACGAGTGGCCGTCGATCTCATAGGACCTTTCTCACCTACGTCTGATAAAGGAAACCGATATGTGCTCACCTTGATTGACTTTGCAACACGGTACCCAGATGCCGTCACCCTTCCAGCTATTGATGCTGTGCATGTTGCTGAAGCGCTCGTTGAGATGTTTTCCCGCATTGGCATACCGAAAGAAATGGTGACCGATCAAGGAGCCACGTTCACCTCAGAGCTCATGAGTGAAGTTGGTCGTCTTCTTTCCATCAAGCTTCTGAAGACATCACCTTACCATGCCATGGCAAATGGTCTTGTGGAGAAGTTCAATGGAACATTGAAAACTATGCTGAAGAGGATGTGCCAAGAAAAACCTAGGTCTTGGGATCGGTATCTGGCACCGTTACTGTTTGCGTACCGAGAAGTTCCACAAGCAAGCCTTGGGTTTTCTCCTTTTGAGTTGATTTACGGCCGTCATGTGCGAGGACCACTAACAGTACTGAAGGAGCTCTGGACCAATCAGCATATCGATGGAGATACTCGGTCAACGTACACCTACCTCGTCGAGCTCAGAAACCGTTTGGAGGATACGTGCCAGATTGCTCACGAACAACTAGCACGAGCACGTCAGAAACAGAAACTGTATTATAACCGGAAAAGTCGGCCCAGAAAACTGTTACCAGGTGACAAGGTTCTGATTTTGTTACCGACTGAATCCAATAAGCTGCTCATGCAGTGGAAAGGTCCATACGATGTGATAGACCGTAGAAAAGATGTGGACTACATCGTGGACCTAGGACATAAAAGGAAAATTTTTCACATTAACATGTTGAAGAAGTACGAAGAACGAAACCCTCCGACTATTCATCCAGTCTCAGCAGCTGCTGAACTCGACTCCACCTCACTGGACATAGAGACACCTGAAGAGGACTCAGTAGAACTACCTTCTGTGAGCTTGCATCGAATGCAGTGCGCAACGGACGTCAAGTTGGCGTCAAGTCTCTCGGAAGTGCAAGCTGAAGAAGTGCGTGGCTTGCTCCAAGAATTCGAGGGGATTTTCTCAGACTTGCCGGGAAAGACCACATTCACAGAGTGCGCTCTCAGATTGACATCTAATGAACCCATACATATTCCGCAGTACCCTATTCCATTTTCTCTACGTGAAAGTGTAGAGAAAGAGGTGCAGGAAATGTTGAGGATGGGGATCATTGAGAAATCGAAATCCCCCTATCATGCTCCAATAGTAGTCGTAAAGAAACCTGACCAGACACTTAGACTCTGCATCGATTTTCGGGAGCTGAACAAAGTATTAATTTCGGACAGCGAGCCAATACCACGCATTGAGGAAGTTCTTACTCTTGTCGGCACGAAGACTTGCTTTTCCAAGTTTGACTTCACAAAAGGGTACTGGCAAGTGCCAATGGCCTACAACAGTCGTGAGAAAACAGCGTTTTCTAGCATGTCAGGACTGTACCATTTTCTATACATGCCGTTTGGAATCAAAACTGCCCCTGCGGTGTTCGCGCGACTCATGAGGACTGTGCTGGGCGATGTGAAGAACGTTTACCACTACTTCGATGATGTTGTCATCGCCACTGACACATGGCAGGAACATATGGAAACGCTGAAAACAGTATTCGCGAGGATCAAGCGGGCACACTTGACCATAAAACCGAGCAAGTGTGAAATAGGAGAGCCGTCTATCTGTTTCTTAGGTCACCGTATTGGAAACGGCAGGGTAGAACCCCTCCTAAAGACCTTAGACAAGATATTAGGGGCGAAACGGCCGACAACAAAGAAAGTTATGCAGTCGTTTCTTGGATTGACTGGTTATTACCGGAAGTTTATTCCCCATTATGCCGAAATCACCAAGCCCTTGACAGATCTCATCAGGAAAGGACAGCCTAATGCCATTTCTTGGCAACCAGTGCATGAACATGCGTTCACAGTCCTGAAAGCAAAACTCAGTGAGACTCCTATTTTACAGGCTCCTGATCTCTCGAAAACCTTCGTGCTTCGTACAGACGCATCCACCATAAGTCTCGGAGCAGTACTCTTGCAAACGGGCAACAATAGTATTTTACATCCAGTTGCCTACGCTAGTCGCAATCTGCTGCCCCGAGAAACACGCTATTCAACGATTGAGCGAGAATGTCTAGCTCTTGTCTGGGCAGTGCAGAAGTTTCATATTTATGTGTATGGCAAACATTTCACCATCCAATCTGATCACCAGCCGCTCCAGTACCTGCAATCCGCGAAGCATATGAACAATCGAGTGTTGCGGTGGAGTTTATTCCTCCAGGAATACAACTTCAGCATAGACTACATAAAAGGGAGCGATAACGTTGGTGCCGATTACATGAGCCGTGTGTGAAAGGTGTAGTAGTGTGTTTTGCTGACTGGAACGGGATTTAGAAAAAAAAAAAAAAACGAACTCGTGTGTTGCATTGTGGATTGTGAATGGTGTGTGGATTGTGACGAATTTTTGTGTCTTTCTGCTATGTGGTTATTTGTGTAGTTTGTGCATTTATTTCCCGCCACGTCTCCCCCCTCCCGGCGCCAGAACAGTTGCAAGAAACTGTCTTGGAACGGGGGGAGGTTGTGATGATGGTGATTGTGGCGAGTGTGCGGGTGGCTCGAAAGGAAGTGAAGTGTGGCCGCGTGCGGGGCGTGCCAGTGCGCGTGAGTTTGTTCCGACAAGCGAACGGGTCGGACGTTCCTGGGCGTCGCTGGCGGCGGAGTTCATCGTCCTGGGCCTGGCGTACAAGGCCGGCTCGCCAGCACCTGCCGGGCACCTGGTCCGGGTCTGGTACTGCCCAGCTCCATCGTGCCTGGCCGCCACACTTGTGCTGCCGCACTGGTGCCGCACTTTGCAGTACCCGGGCGTGACGCGGTACCCCACGGTACACCGCAGTACCCCGGACTGTGAAGCAGACGCCGGACACAGACGCCGGAGCGTGGCCTGCCGCGCTACCGAGTCCTCGGGCGACTGGCGTGAACGGAGCACCGGCGGACTCGCCTGCACCGGCATCTAGTCCACGAGCGGAAAACCAGAAGTAGGACGGTTTTGTTTTGGGACATATCCTATTAGGATAAGCTAGGCTGTATGCATGTCTGTTGCCAGTTACGTTAATTGGTCAAGAAAAGAAAAGCGTCCGTGTGTCTGTGAACCTGCTCTGCTACCTGCCCAGAGCTCCTGAACGGACCTGGGCCCATATATAACATCACACATGCATTTCAGTTCTGACAAATGGAAAATAACGGTCCCCTCCTTGCATGCATAGGTGCCCTTAGACAAATACATACTCGGGTGTGTGATTGTGACGCATATCAAGGGTCGACAGAAGGCCATGTTGAGCCAGTGTGATATTCTTCATGAAGGCTAAAGTAAAATTGTACAACAGCTGCTGTACCATGCAGAAAAAAATTGGTCATTTAGTGTACGATTAAGTGACCATGAATAGCATCTTACTCAGAGTATGATGTGATATATAAAATCTGGTTTAGCATCCCAAAATAACTACGGCTATGAGGAACACAATAGTTGAAGGCTCCGGTATAATTTCGACCACCTGGGGTTCTTTTACGTGTACTGACACCGCACGGTGCATGGCGGCCTATTGTTTCACCTCTATTGAAATGCCCCTGCTGTGGCTGGAACCAAATCTGCATCTATGGGTTCAGCAGCCAAGCACTCTACTAGCCAGCACAACGGGGCCAAGTATCAAAATGCATGCCATTACATTTCCTTCTAGCCTGTGGTTTCCTTCACAGAACTAATGTATACAAGGAAAAGTAAATAGCAAGAAAACACTAGTTTTATTGCACATTATATTCACATTTCAGCAAACATTCTCTAGGAAGAAATTTCTCATAATGTTTGCATAGAAACCATGAACATCCTACAAAAGCAAAACAATGCACTTACTCCACTCCAATTATTAATGGGCAAGGTTGCATCTATGCTACTACATTGCACTTATCACAAAACCACAAGCCCCATCTGCTTTGGCCAATCACTTGATGAAACTAACGGAGACAGATGTCGCACACCGAAGACTGATCGTCTCGCAACATATCTCTGCATACGTTGCATTTCAGTGTCATGCCTTTCCACTTAGCTTCAACTGTTGCCAGCATTACTAGTCACCCATCTTTTCTGAAATTCCTTTTTACGCTGTTGGGATCAGCATCCTTGTTAACGATGGTCTCTAGCATTTTCGATGCTATCATTTTCACATCTTCCTCACCTGGAAGAACGAAGAAAATGACAAGCTTTGAGCAGACAAAAAATTAGGGAGACTCCTAGTCTCCACCTGTAAGGGTATGGTGCACCAGCGTTAATGGCTCTTCTCTGCAGATCCCACTGTGGATTCCCGTTAATTTATATGCCCTTTGCTACAAACTTAATTACTAATTTCTTAATTCATGTCTCTGTTATCTCAGATATACTCATTAGCATACGGTCGTAGGCTGCCCTGTTATGTGATAGTCAACCTGGCATAGACCTCTGTGAGCCTCACGTTAACATAGTCATGCCTCCATGGCTTAGGAGTAACCTTTCTTAATCGGAGCTGAAACGTCCTAGAACATATTTCAAATATAACTTTGTAAGCTTGACATTACAGCTCCTGCCATGCCGTGTGGCCTCGTGACATTTGGCTTGTGGCACTTTTGGCTTGCGCACACGGTTCATCTGTTAAATTCTGGTTAACATGTATGAAAAATACATTTTCACACAAACTGATGGCAAATGGTCAAGTGGTGCACTGCAGATTCTGAAACGTATACCTATATGCATGCAAGAATCACATCATCACATAACATGATCAAGAGTTCTGTCAGTGCCTGTAGTTACATAGCACTTCAATGCCCATTAATGGTTGTTGTTACCACAAGACCTGTTCTAACAGCGTACTGACACCATTCTACTGAGCGATGGACATGTACATGCATACCCTAGATAGCTCATGATTGTGGATCTCATTTATTTCTATGACTTCCAAGAAGTTCCAGTCGTCAGAAAGCCTACACTTTATGAAATCGGGACAGCTGTCTTGAAATCTGATGAAAAGAAATAACCAGGTTACCTTGATGCAATGCTAAATTACAGAGGGTGCCTCATTGCAGGCGCCGCTAACTAATTGAAAGGCGAACTGTTCAAACTTATAGCTACTGACCACACCTGAAACACTAAATTGTGCATGATCAAGGCAGAATTTCTCTAACACTGAGCACCGGTAGCTATCGATTCCGCGCCCAATATTGTGAAAATCTGCCCTCTCTTTGATCGTTGATACGTCCACGGTTGAACATTTATGCGCCTCGGGATAGGCCAGCTGTGGGAACATGGATGCGTGGTTTTAGCAACAATCACTTGCATGGCACACTCTGCAAAATTCCAAGAGTCAGCTTCTGCAACAAAATGTACAGCGCACATTTTCTACCGCGTACCTAAGTCCATCGACGCATGCATATCTCCCGCTCGTTTCAAAGCGGCGCGGCCGTTCAGTCGGGTCATGCTAACCTCGAGCATGCGGGGGTTTAAACTACATGTACGCAAAATTCAACGACGAAAAAAAGATGCAGGCTAAGCACTTTAGTCTAGTCTTCCCCTAAATACCAGAAGAACATTGCTGTTCATAGGGAATTCGGATCATTCGCGCTTCCGGCTTTCCGGTTGTGCACTCTTGCGGTGCGGTGCAGTAGGGCTTCTCGATGTGCAGCTCGCCGCAGTAGCAGCGCAGGCCTTTAGTAGATTCGGCATGTCTTCTGCCACGGCTCTGAGGTAGAATTTAAACGAAGAATTTAGCTAGAAACATCCTGTTTCCTCGGTCTGCGTGTGAGGAACAAGCATAATGCCATTTCACATACATACTTTGGACTACCGAATGTTCTGCACGGCGAGGTGTGTGTGTTGTGCCGGCGCTAGATCTTCGGAGGTCGATGCAGGACCTAAGACAGCGTAAATGCTAGGAATAGCTCGCTCGCATTACAGGCAGATCGAGGTGATAGTTTAGTGCGAAGCGAAAGCTGCTCGTGAATGTGCGTATCTCGATGCCAGCTGTTGGAGCTGGTGCAGTACGTAGCATCACCTGCAGCTATGTGCGTGACAGCGATGCTTGCCGTACACAATCCTTAGTGAAGACCGTGATCTATGTTAGAACGGATGCACTCTTCGTAGCACCTCATCGAGAGCCGCGGCTAGCTGATGTCATAGAGCAAGCGGAATGTGGCCGCGTCGACGTGCATATAGCCATGAGCCTGTATATCGACGTCCGCCGTATCTTTACGAGAATCGAATGGGTACGTCGGACGTACCTTTAGACACTTCATACAATATAATCACACTGAAGACACATGTTTCACTATATTTGTACAGAGGTCGGGCTACACATATATAGGGTACTCAAGGAACAATTGTCAGCCGTGAACTGAACCCATCTAGTGATGAGCAATTAACCATTCCATCGGCTAAACCATTCCATTCGCGGACAGCCAGGGGAAAGAAGGAGAACATCAACGTATCACTGTGTGCTCGATACTTGACTAAATGCTTGGAATGATGCATTCTTTCGTTTCTATGTGGTGACAGTTAAATAAATTTGGAAGCTGTATGCAATCAAGAACATCCACACCATGCGTGTTGCATAGCAAACAGTCTTCGTATACTTGCCGTTGAATCAAACTATAATTGAAGTCTCTATAAAAGCCTTGACCATGAACTGCAGTACTTTATGTTGCTTTTCACCTCATCTTGGTTTGCAACTTCAGGTTTGGGTTCATTGCACAGGCGAGTTCTGAGTGTAACTATAGGCAGGGGTGTTGGAAGAGGAGCAAAGGCAGGGAGGTTAACCAAAGAAGAAACCGGTTTGCTACTCTGCACTGCGGGGACGGGGTAAGTGGATATAAAAATGACGGGTAAAAGAAAGTTACAGAAATATGAAGTCAGTGCTGTCACATCACAGCCATATCAAGTCGCATCGCAGCAAAATCACAGTCTACCGATCAGGCCCGTGGTTTTCATGAAGCAGAGAAGTGCCTGGGAGGTCTTCACCGCAGACGATCGCAGTGGGTGTCCATATAGAAGCTCCAGTGCAGGGCAGAGACACTGTCTTTCCACACTGTATGAGGTGCACTCGCAAATAATGTGGTCTATAGTCTCGTCAGACCCACAGGTTGCACATGCAGGGCTATTAGCCATACCTATCACAAACGAATGAAAATTTGTGAACGCTACACCAACCCACAGGCGGCACAGCAAAGTTGCTTCATGTCGGGGTAGGCCGTGTAGAAGCCGGAGCTTCAGGTCAGGAGCAGGGGTGCCGAGATGCCTGTTCTGCTTATGATATAATGACAGCACCATATTTAAGCTGTAGTGAATATGTTTTGCTAAGAGTGTTGCAATAAGCGGGTACCGCACGGTTGCAGATTTATCTATACATAGGAGAGTGTCCCCCTTATATGGTACAGGGAAAGAAATAACCACAAGGCGATCAAAAAGGATGGAGGAAGGAGAGACTGATGACAGCTAGCTTTCTTGCCACTGAAAAACTGTGGAATAAAAGAAATCAGCCTAGTGCCAAGAGACGATTGGTTGGTAACTTGGTTTATGGGGTTTAATGCCCCAAGCATCTCGAGTCCTATGACATCAAGAGAAGTAGTTATGGAAAAACCAATACAGGAATATGACAGCAGAGCTCTGCACATATAACAATAGGACAAAAAAAAGAAAATAAGACATAGCAGAATTTGCCCAGACATAACAGATAAAGAAATAAACAGACAAGTGTAGCAGTATAACACCAAAGCATTGTGCCTTACAACATATTTACAAATTTGCTTCCATGTGCATGCAGGAACTTGTTATAGCCTTTTCAAGATCATGGAATCAAGCATGTTGCATGCAAGAGCAAAAGTGGCTGTAAGCGTAGGAAGAAGGTGACACAAGCCGTTGACAAGGAGAAAGCTTTGAAACAGTTCACAGGAATAGGGAATGTAAGGCACAATGAGCAGGTACAGATCTGGACAGTATCAAGGAAGTGACAGTGGCTGCACACAATTGCGTCGCATGCATCTGAAGCGTGTAGCCTCTCAAATAATGTCAATGTATCCATATGCATTTGCATTTTAGCATGCAGTTGCTGTTTGTTTGCTTTCCTTTTTTAGCGAAGTGGGGGCTCGACTATGGCAGGCCTGAACTGTTTGAGATCAAGTTAAATATTTAAAGCTTTCCTGAGGCCTAAATCTCCATTTGTGTTGTATCTGTGGAAATATAATTTCCCCATCATCATTCTGTTGTTCTGTATACTGATGTCCATTTAAAGCAAGAATTGTATCAGGAGAATGTGGCTGCTAATATTTAATTTTGCAACAGATGCTTCAGCTAGGGCAGCGCAAAATGTTGAAGCCAGTCTAGTGCTCATGAATACTGGGTGAGGTTAGAGCATTGAAGGATACTGGTTTATATCCACGGCACTCACACGCCATGCACGACTATTCTACGAGGGTGTGAAGGAGCAAGCAGTCGGAGGTTGCAAGCCCAAGCCATGGATGACAACAAGAAAAATCAGCAGATACCTATACCATGAGGTAATGCTAATTTAAGCACCTATATCATCATCATCCTCAGCCTGACTATACTCACTGCAGGGCGAGGGACTCTCCCATATTCCTCCAATTAACCCGGTCCTGTGCAAGCTGCATCCACTTGACCCCTGCAATCTCGTCTGCCCACCTAATTTTCTGCCGCCCCCTGCTACGCTTCCCTCCGCTTGGAATCCAGTTTGTTGCACTAAGCGACCATCGCTTATCCTTTCCCGCTACATGTCCTGCCCATGCCCATTTCTTCTTCTCGATTTCCATTAGAATGTCTGACTTGAGTTATTTCTCTGATCCACTCTGCACGTTTCCTATCTCTTAACGTGCCGTGCCTATTTCTTATCCCTACCATTTTTCTTTCCATAGCCCTCTGCATTGTCCTAAACTTAAGTAGAACTCTCTGTGTTAGCTTCCGCGTTTCAGCCCCATAGGTAAGTACACGTAAGATTTAACTGTTGTATACTTTCCTCTTGAGCGATACTGGTAAGCTGCTAGTCATAATCTGGGAGTACTTGCCAAATGCGCTCCTGCCAGTCTTATTCTCCTTATTTCCCTTTCATGGTCCAGATCTGCGGTTACTACCTGTCTTAAATAGATATATTCACTTACTACTTCCAGTGCTTCGCTACCTAACGTAAACTGCTGTTCCTTTCCTAGGCTATTAAACGTTACCTTAGTCTTCTGAATATTGATTTTCAAGCCTTTTTTTTACTTTTCCTGTCTAGGTCATCAATCATTCTTTGCAATTCATCCCCTGAGTTACTTAGCAAGGCAATGTCAATCAGCAAATCGCAGATTACTGAGGTATTCTCCATCTACTCTTATCCCTAACTGCTCCCATTCTAGATGTCTTCTTTCTTTGATTCTAGCATCTAGATGTCACTGCATAAATTGTTCATGGTTTTTTATGCACCTATTTCTGCTTACAGCTTTTTCTTTGCTTGTATTGTAAATTATTTGTGTTTATTTGATGAATCCCCCCCTATGTAATGCCTGCAAAGGCCCTTAGGTATTTGAATTAAATAAATAAATAAAAATATATGGGTGTGCAGTGTTAACAGTGAGTGCTGGAGTAGCTCGGTGCAGTAAGCAGCCAACAAGTGTGGCAGTTACGAGACGTAGTGTTGGGTTGAGTGCTGGGGTATTATAGCACACAAGTGGGTATTGCAACCCAGATTCACTTTCAGTTTGGTGGAATGACTATACAGGTAATTCATTGGGTATAGGGTGTGACATGTCCAGACGATACCAACGACAATGGCAACAATTTGGCCTCACAGATTGGTACTCATATGTTTTAATTGTTGCTATAAATGTTTTTCAGTCACTTAACAAATTGCTATCCATAGCAGAAACAATACTCATGCACTGAAAAATAAAATGAAAATACTGAATATAATGCACATACATATACTTTGGTACATGTACTGTACATTTAGAAAGCCGAGATGCGAAAGTTGTCCAGAATAAACGAGCGGCTGCGTCCCCAAGACTGCAGCAAGACTGTTGACAATAAAAACAAAAATGGCACAGACACATGTAAACACTGAAATGAAGTGAGTGCTCTACCAAGCAGCATTGCATATATGATATCAGCCCAAGTTTATAGTCTACTAAAACGTATACAGTAACAAGGCAGCTGCAAGTGACCTGAAGGAAGTTAAGCAAACTACCTTCCTGGCCGCATTTTGGCAGCTCGCTGCATTCGTTACTCTGGGCCTCAAACAAACTACTCTATATTGTGTCATAGTGCATATATTTCTTTTTATTTTTACCTACCCTGTCCTTTGTCCCTATCGTTCACCTCTTTGATTTCCTCTACCCTTCCTCGCTATCCCTTTAATTCCAGTGCCCTAGTTCAGGTGCTTCAGATATCAGATACCGGGGCTGGCAAACATCTTTTCCTTCCTTTTTTTTATATATAATAAAATAACCACTAAAACAACAAAGGCTGCTAATGCTAATTATCTTAAATTAGAATCAGATAAGCAGACCGAACTGTAAAACAAGTTGACACAGTATACCCTGCGCCTATGTTGTCGTGTAGCGCTGTCGCAAGTTCCTGATAAAAAAAAAAAAAATGTATTTGCGCGAAGCTTTATTGGAAAGAATTCCATTCCTTCCCCACTGCTTGTTTCCGACGAGTGACTGCATTGACACTGTCTGTAATGCGGTGTGTTGTTGACTTTGTGCAGTGTTTCTTTCAACTAGAGTAGTCTTTTGATGCGTGATTTCACCCCATTTAGTTTTGTATAAGTATTCATTGTTCGTTTTTTTTTTTTTGTTTGTTTTTTTTTTTTTGTGCGTGTTCTGTCAATACTAATGGTATCCAGGGTCAGTTTTTTGTACTTTGTTTTGTACCGTGCCTCTCCTGCTTGAACCATGTTTGGTCCGCAGTACGTGATAAATAAATAAAATAAATAAAGCCATTTTTGCTGCACTGCTTATCTATACATGTTCTGATAAAACGCACGAGTTTTGCACCGTCTCCAGATTGCTTTCCAAAGCTAGAAGGTGGCATGCATGCCACAGAGATATAAGTATTGACAAATTGCACACTAATTAATTTTGATCTGTCATATCTGCAAGCTCAAAAACAAGTAAGTATCGGGATGCTGTTTAGCTTAATTCACCGCTGAATGACATCTCTCGCACTGATTTCGCGGGCAAAAATGAACATGACACCCATCTACCGCTGCACTTTGCGCACTATGTCAAAAAATAACAGCAATGACAATGGCTTACCTGAGAAGCGACGGCCGATGTCACATCGTTGACGCATACATCGCAAATTTGTTCGGTACCCGTGAATCGAACGTCCGACTTTTGCAGTTCAATGGTTTAATGTTAAGGGTACGTCGCACTACCTCCGCTGCAGCAAAACCAAGCCAATAAACTGAGAGACTTTACGCCCACTGCCAGAGTGCGCCGACGACGGCGACAACGAGGAAAGAGCCGAAAAGCCCGCCAGCCCGCCATGAATCTGGGGACAAATTCCGACTCAATTAGGGACATAAAGCGGGAAACGCATGTGAGCGAAAAAGTGAGCGAAGCGACAAGGCGGCGCGGCGTAAGCGATCATGGTTCGCTCCGTCGCCTACTGGGGAAGACGCATGCACGCGACAGCGCGAACCGAGCGAAACGACGACAACGCTGGCATTTGGCTGGCTTAGTGGCTTAGTACACCGCAAAACTATTGCCAAATCTAACAAGAGTCATAACGATTGCAAGAATTGACGTTATTTTGCGACAACATGGCAAAGTAAAATGTATTTACAGCAAACCGTATCGAATGTGTGTGAACTTGCACTGTAATCGGCACGAATAGTCACGTGACCCCTTGTTTCTACTGTTTCGGTTGCGATTAGACGCTCTTTGAATCCTTGGCTATCCACCATTGTTCGTACAAAGCGAAATGTTTACGCGGTAATGCACAATCACAATGCAACACGACAAAATAAAGAAAGCATGCGAAATGAGCGGCAGTGACGTACGGTTACTTCCGGGCGAACGAGCGAAATTTTCTATTTCGGCAGATCCGAGCGACGAGCCAAGCGACACATGCATTTCTGTTCGCGCGTAGGCTTCGCGCGACACGTGCCGCCGTCGCGTTCGCGTGAGTTTTCGCGTGCATGCGATTCAGCCTTAATAGTCAACATTTAGGTACTTTGTAAAAACATGGCGTTCAATGCGTTTGGGGAAATCTAAGGACAAAATTCTTTTTCTTTCTTTCTTTTTTTTATTTGTATGCTTGTCACGTGACTTGACGCGAAGTGCCTGCGCGGGGCCAGCGGGGCTTCTCTTTTGGTCGTATGTTGTTGCTGCTGATAAGTGCTTGTGGGTGGTGAACGGGTAGCACGGTTTGTCGTCGTCGAGCTTGCTGTATTTCATTGGGTTGTCCATTGTGGTGGTCGTGCGTGTATCAACATCGTGTGTTACTGCTTTTCGCTCTGGGAGGTTTTTGGGAAGCTTCGCCGTGATTTTCTGCAGCCGCCCAATCTTCCGCGATGGCCAGCGCTCTTCGCGTCGTCAACTTGCTGCAACAGGTGTCCCGAGCGTCGTGAGTGGCCATTCAAATGCTGTCGCGCGCGGTCTGCGGGCGCATTCACTGCTTGCTCTTCGTAGCGGAGCTTTTTTATGCGCTTGCTGCTCGCGCTCCCATCGCGCCACGGTGGCGTGCCACGCTATGCTGTGCACGTGCTGTAACTGCTTGCACCGCCTCATATGATGGTTTTGCACTGTTCACATGTCTGTTTCTGCCCCGACCAGATGCCGGTGTCCAGCTCACGCAACGATCGCAGCTGTCCAAGGTGAGAAACCTGCAGTGGCGAGTCGGCGAGTTTCAAGGGCTCGGGCTTTTTGGACTTCATTCATGCATTGATCGCGGGCTTTGATAGCCTGCAGGCATGTGCAAAAAAAAAGGGGGGGAAAAGTCACTTGTTGGAATACATTGTGTTTGCCAAATATGAACAACGCCATGCGGCAAACCGGAAATCGCTTTACGAGACGATTTTAATTTCGATGCCTGGGCGCAGCCATCTTAGTTTGATGGTGGCGCCCTGTATGAGCCAAACTGGGAAAGTCCGCTTTGGCTCCTCGATGCCATCTTAGGCTGTGCTGTGCGTGCTGATGCTGTGGTGCGGCAGTGCAAAAGTGCTGTTTCACGGCGCTCGTTAAAGCTGTCCCACACCTTAGAGCTATTTTGCGCTTTGTTTGGGCGCGCCAGCAAACCATATATCATCCGTTTGGCATGGCGGCAGCTGTTGGAAACAGCACTGGCGGTCGGGGCGACTGCGAAGGACTGCGCTCTGCTTCCGCAGGCCGAACTTGTAAGAGTTAACTCTGAGGATGTATCTGTCGTATCTTTCACGATACATGTATTTTCAATTACATTTTATAATCGCAATGGTAACTGTAAACACAAACATGCAGCGAATGAACCATACGGGCAGCTACCGAACGCGGAATACAGATACTATAAAAGATGCTTTCCAGTCATTCACCGCATTGACTTAACGTGAAGTGCGACCCATGTCGATATACAATCGAGCTGTCCTGCTTCAACAGTGATGCTTTCAAGTTAAACCACGGTTCAAGAACAGCACATTAAAGAAGTAGCGTCTAAAGTACCATCCGTCGACGTTTTTATGCAGCCTTGGTGTTTGTCCTGCGGCGCAGCAGCATCATTTGCACGATGTGTTGTTGATAAAGCCTCTAAAAATGTGCGCTTTCAGCTGCACCATGAACGAATACGACAAATTCGCAGCACTTACAAAAGTGGTGCCACCCACTGGCGCTGCAGACGACGGCACTCTCGCCAAGCGGTACTCCCTAGTCGTCGCTAGGCCTAAATTGTTTCGCATAGAAGGCACATCCGACGGCGCTTTGTAATTGCTCAGCGCTAGAGTAAATGGTCCCTCATGGAGCTGCCTTACTACCGATCCCATTGGATCAGTAAAAGAAAGATGTAAATTTCGGTGGTGCCTTAGCAGCGGAGCCAGCGTGCAGACGATGAGCCGCACCAGCGGCAATGTGTTGCGAAACTTGTTTGTATTGCAATTATCAATAACACTGTATGGGTCAGAAATCTGCAAGAAAGATTTTTTTTTTTGCTGCCAGCTTATTGTTTAAGTGAAGAACAGATTTTAGCACGCCATTCTAGTGCTGGACGGAAGAGATTCACTGTATTGTGAGCATGGAGGGTTTTCGGGAGGCACGGCCTACCCGGCGTGGGTGTTTACTGCTGCAAGGAAGTAAAATGGGCATCATATTCGTGAGTCAGTTATTGGTAATAAGTTTGTCTGCCTTACACAAAAACGTTCCTAGGCGAATTAAATCAGGATGTACTGGAAAGCGGTGAAGCAGCAGCATATCATAGACGCACTCGGACTGTCTTTGCATGCTTCCTGCATACGTTCTCGGCAATCATCTTGCGATTTCTTTGATTGATTGTGCAGTACACGAACACGCATTGCTGTCCCGATGACATTACCACTAAAAGGGGCGCAAATAAAGGTATTTAAGTCTCTCAAACAGCAATATACCGAGATGCAAGGCCGCTTTGCTATACATAAAGCGTGCAAATGCACATCCCATTCGGTACTGGCAACAATGGGCCAGCGCAAGGAATCTGGTTAGAGAGTATTTTTCTCCTCTCCTGCTAGCTCTCGGTATAACGGTCTGTACATGGATTCGACAGAGTCAGGTCGAGTAAGGCTGTCGAGTAAAAAAACTGTTGTCTGGTTCATGTATATGCGGTCGGGTCGAGTAAACTAGGCGGCGGAGCAAGTCGGGTTAACTCGCCTGCAGGGGGTAGGTCAACTCACTTGACCCGCTTGTCAGTGTGGTCTCCCAGTCTTCCCAAGTCCGGAGTGGCAGCGATCCGCTGGGGGGGATTAGATGCCGGGGAGGTTAGTAGAGTATGGGTCAGTGTCGCTTTAGAGGCTTGCCAGAGGGGGCAGGTTGGCGGGATTGATTGATAGTGAGATAATAGGGAGGGAGTGGGGAGGGGCCTTGTTTGCAATCGTCGCTGTTCCCTGGTGGTAAAGGTCAGGGTTGCCGTTGGGCGGATTTCAAAAAGAGCCAGAACTGAAGCTAAAAGTAGCCAAATCATTTAAACTTGGCGCCAAATTAGTAGCCAAGGTCAAGCTTGAGGCTGGTGAAGAGAGGACTAAGAGACACAGATTTCATGCTAATTTCATTTGCCTCTCGCTTATACCACGAATGTTTAGGCGTTTTAGACCAAGTTCCCTCTCAAGCACAGCAAAAGCGCTCCTTCAAATTTAGTGATGAAGACTAGAGCTCGGAAACACGAACAAAACGAAGAAGACAACACATGCGCTTCTTTGTGTTGTCCGTGTTTCTGAGCGCTACAGTGTTTCATCATGAACAACCAACTCCCCCAATCTGCCACCTTCACATTTCGCCTCCCTGATATGCGGCCGGGAATTAAACCTGCGATCTCGGGGCTAGCAGCGCGACGACACTACAGGGCCAGCGCATTAGGTAGTGCTTAGAGTATCTCTACAATTATTCGGGCAAGTTCGCAGCCGCCTACTCTAGTAAAAGAGAGCAGTGAGCTCTAGCTTGCTAGGAACTTTGTACAAATCTTTATTGTGCACAGATACAGGTTTCAAACGATGCAGATAAAATGCCTTGCTGGATGAGTTGACAGAGCTTATAACTTAAACTAGAGCAAAAAGAAAGGGGGACAGCAAAAAAAAAAAAAGAGTGGCAATGAGACATCCAACATTCACCTCGATCGCTGCTTACCTATGGCCTAGCTTTTTTTTTTTTCCTTCTTTAAGTGTGTTAATCTATAGAGTAATAGTCGGCGATCGCGTTGTTTCATCACATATTGATGCTTGGCAAATCTATGCTTTGAGGCTCCGAAATGCACGGCGGATCTTGAGGGTATTTTAAGTCCCTGCGGTCACCGCAATTTTCTTCATGGGCTTCGAGCGCTTCTCTAGCGTTTTCCCAACTTTCCCTGTGCCCTTCTGTTGGTGACTTCTATAAATACCCCGACACATTAGGAAAAACTTTCGGGACGGCATTTTTGGCAAGGCTACCATTTCCTCGGGGGATTTCTACAGTTTTGCTTTCGATTGCATGAACGTACGTTTTCAGAATGTCCCCATCTTGGAAGTGACGATCGCACACTCCCGACTCGGCTGAAAGGTTCTTGTCTGTCCGTGGAATAGCCTTATTCCATACGGTGAGAAGCGCTCCGCGCTTAGAGCGAAAATGAAATGCTGGTCTGAGCTCTGTTTTTGTTTGTTCGAAAGCCACTTGTGCAGTCGGTCACGCAGCATGCTGGCATGGCTTCACTGTGCGTATATTCGACTTGTGCGTCGACTTGCTCCCCAGTCCTCTCCGGCGTTCCCCAAGGCACTGTACTTGGACCCTTGCTCTTCCTAATCTACATTAATGATCTGCCTAGTAACATTGTTTCTAACATCCGCCTATTTGCAGACGATTGCGTCATCTACCGTCCCATCCATAACAGTTCCGATTCTCGCATTCTTCAAGATGACCTTAAACGTGTTAAAGCCTGGTGCGACAAATGGTTAATGTCTTTAAACACTAATAAAACGTCATTCATTACTCTCTTTTCACCGACGACAGCACTATCAACCCTCCAGGTATGTCATCTGTGGCTCCGAAATTTCATCTGTCCAATCATACAAATACCTTGGCATCACAATTTCTAACACACTTAATTGGTCTGCACATGTAACGAACATTGCTAACAAAGCCAATCGCACTCTTGGTTACCTCCGTCGAAATTTGCGCCTCGCCCCTGCCTCGATTAAAGCACTAACTTACCTCACGTTCGTTCGATCTAAGCTAGAATATGCATGCTCAATCTGGGACCCTCATCAAGCTAGCCTTTGTAACATCCTCGAATCAGTTCAAAATCGCGCAGCAAGATTGATTTTTTTCAGACTATTCTTATCACTCCAGCGTAACTGCTCTTAAATCTAAGGCTCACCTTACTAATCTCAATTTGAGACACTGCATCTTTAGGCTTTGCCTTTTTCATAAATTTTATCACACACCACTTGATGTTTCAGTGATATTACCAGCTCATCGCTTCTCAAACTGCACCAGCCATCCCAAAGTTGTCTATCCTCCACCAGCACAGACTACAGCTCATCTTCGCTCATTCTTCGTAAAAACTGCTCGGGACTGGAACAATCTGCCAGCCGACTTCGTGCACCACTCCAATCCATCTCAATTCAAGGCAGCCATCGAATCTATTTTCATATGAAATAGCAGCCCATCCCTCATGTAATACCCCACTCTTGGGGCATTTGAGGTATTTATAATAAATAAATAAATAAATATTATTCACCAAAAACCGCAAAGTCATCGCACAAAAGCAACAACTCCAATTCTCGCTAGAATGTCACGGTCTCTATCACTACAAGACTTCATTGACTGCGTTGCTCGTTGTTGGAAGCCTCCTCCTGCAGCTAGAGCCTGCTGCGGCTGCAGCGCAATCGACTCGCGGGCATGATGCTGTCCCGTGCATCCCACCGCAGTTTGAAAACTAACCTAGTCTACTAACATCACCGCCGCCTGTGTTTGCGCTCACACCTCGTTGTCTGTTGCACGCCCGCAATGTTGGGTCCAACTATTTTGTTTAATTTCGCGAGTAGCGTTCATTAATGCAGGCGCTAGCACGCTGTGCAGCCTCTGCTCTACATCATTTACCAAACTCGACACTTTACGTGGTTTCTAACTCTGAAGGAAACCGGCCAGGGCTCGTTGCTCCTTAGGCTTGCAGAGGCCTATGGGGTCATGTGCGTCTGTGGCGGCGACTGAGGCATAGAGAAAGAGATTGGTAAAGAGCGAACCACGGTGGAAGAAAGAGAGGTGCTCCGACGGCGCCGCGAGGAGCGGCCGCTTAGTGACTTTTACGCATGACGCGGCCGCCAGGGGCAGCACCGGTACTGGGGGCCTGTCTCGTCGCTCGTTTCGCTGGCGTTTCTATGGGCGCGCCTAGGACGGGCGCTTGATTTTGACACATAGGGGCGTTCGCCTGCTTGAAACAATTTTATTTTTTGGGTGGAAGTGTATCTTTATATTTCTGCCCATATTCTGGGTTATAATTCGACTTGGGGCCACAAGAATTATTTCTTAACTGATATGCAGCTTTGCGGTTTATGATAAACACGAGTAGTACAATATTTCCTGAAGGCAAAATACATCCTAGGACATTGGATCATCAGAAAAGATGAATTTCCATCTATTCTGTAAAAGCACTTATGGAGCAAAACTTGACAGCAGACTGTGGTAATGAATTTCGTTCATTAATTACTCGCAGAAAAAAAGTTGTATTTGAACGCATCATTGCGAGTAACCGGTGACTGTATGTACAAACTGTGCCTATGTCTGAAGCATTGATCGATGATATTACGTAGTATTCAGAATATTTGTATGTTGCTAATAAAGGGACTGCAAGTTGTTAGCAAGGAATGAGAAATTAGAGTGATGTAATGCTACGAGCATGATAGGATAAGTTATAAAATGAACATGGTTCCTATGCATGCACCAATATAGGAAGCCTGCAATGAATCGTGAAATGCAAAAAGTGGCATTTTATCTTACTTAAACGTAGTGCAGCTACAATATTTCTTTTCGTTTTATTACCTCCTAGGTAATAAAAGGTGTATAATCACTTAGATGAGAAAGTTTTTGTGTATTCAATCAACTGAGGTGAGCACATGATGGCCGTAGCATTCCAGTGAAGGCCATTCCAGTCTGCAAATGTGTGTGCTATGGAAAGAATAGAAGGTATGTTGTGCAAGGGCTGTGAAAAATATTTGCGAAATAAAGATAAACTGGCAATGCGATGACGGAGAGATAAGGATAATAATCTGGATGCTACTTTGAAGGAGAAGACGTCTTTGGATACAATCAGCACAACTTTGAAGAGAGAGAACCTATGTAGAAAAATTGAGTGCAGAAGTTTGCGTGATAGTGCAGTACTGCTAAGACCATAATGATGCAGCTTACTTAAGGGGGAATGCAGGGCTGAAATAATTACCAGAAAAATACCTGTTTTTAAATGTTTGTTGTTTTGGATTTTGGCATGTACTATTAAGAAACTTCTCTCCAAGTTTGGTTGTCATCTGTGCAGTAGAAAAATAAATTTTTTTGTGGGATGGGGTGCACCGAAAGAGGCTATGAGCGCTGGTTTGAAGATGCAGCCACGTGGAGGGCAAGAAACTATATACGGAGTGTATCCCCAAGTTAGAATGCTTGTTTTTTGCACTCTATAGCCAAAAAGGGCCTGCTATCGAGAGTACAGCAGACAAGTAAAAAGAAAAATTTGGGGGGCGTGCCAACAACGGATTGGCCATTATACTAAAATAGCTGTTTTTGCGTCGTTGGGAGCCTGACTAACCAAAGTGCTCAACAAGATAGAATATGGAGCCTAGGCGAAGTGGCACACCCAGCAGGCAACCAAGGAAAGCATTTTGCAAGTGCAGACAAGGGCACTGTAAAGCTGAAAAAGGGAAGCTTCTTGAAGCAGTCACCACAGAGCAGTGTTGCGTTGAACATATGCACCAGGTTTGTTTAGGCAATAAATTTGAGCTGCATGTTTTGATATCTTTGAAGTCATTTCTCCCAGCTTGCACTTGTTGAACTGTTCCAAACTGTTTGTCAAACGCTGCTTTCAAGGTGTTTTGTTGGGAGCAAGATAAGGTACTTTTTGGATTCCTAATTATTGTTCAAGGAAAAAAAAAGTGTGACATATAATGACAACGGAAGAAGTGAAGTTCATTTTTAATGTGCTTAGCTTGCTGCAAAATTGGCATAAAAAAACCCAGCATTGGTGTTATCCTACTCAGTGAACCTCCTAAAGGTTATCTAAGCATAAACGGTTAGTAGACCTTCATGATTTTTGAAATGGTAGTTTTTCTAATTTGACACACTTACTTGCTCATTATTGGTAGCTACAGCCTTGTTCTATTTGTGCTAAGGTGATCAAGCTCACAATGTATTCAGGTAAGTGGAAGGTAAGCCATCCCTGAAAAATTTATTGAAATTGGTTCAACAGTTCCAAAGTTGTCCCTTTAGCCCTTCATACCCCCTAATAGCAGAGCTCCTTAATATTACCAGTTGGGAAGCTTCCCATAAGGCCCATGTATAAAAAGAATGGAAGTTTTGATTGGTCAAGTTTCGGGTGTCTATGAATAGTGGCGGTGCCCGCGGCCACTAAAGACAACTGTCTAAATTGCAAACTTTCAGATTGTTGATAAATGCACGATAACCGAGAAAATAAAATATGTTCAAGAGTTGCAGTAGCAAAAATTCTTAGACATAACGGCCCTAGATGTAATTAAGGTGAAAAAAAATTATATCCAGAATGCTATGATATCGATAGAAGAAAGCTTCTGTTGACCGCTTATAGGTGGCGAGAAAATTCATAGGCATCCAAAAGTGCGTACTAAAACCACTGATTTTTTGAAGCCGAGTTTCCCAACTGGTATGATCCAAAATCTGTTTAATAGAGCTGGTGAATTGTACATTAAGGGCTGCAAAACATATCAAGTTTAGTGGCATGGAATTGTCCATTTCGGAGGCACTCTCTAAAGAGGTGTCAGAAGGGAATGGATACATCAATGATGAAACAATCATTTTTCATTAGCAGTGTGTAAGCAGAAAAACGCAGCAACTTCAAGTAAACTGCCGACGTGTGCAGGTGTGCGGGACAGCCACCAGACCCACCAGGCGGAGCTGCCCAAGAGTGACTATGCGTTTGAGATGGCCTGCTCCAACATTCGTTATGGACCTGGCGTCACTCGGGAAGTGGGCATGGTGGGTGGCTGCTGCTTCTTGTTCTGGTCTTCTCTCTGCTGATTGACGGTGTCTCTGTACACCATTTGTGCACTGCTTGCAGACTGCCTGTAAAAAGAAAATCACATTTGCAGCATCTGTTGTGTGGCGTTGGTTCAGAAAGCATGCACTTCAGAGAGGACATGCTCCTAAAAAATTTTTCTCCGAGTGTCGATGTGATAGGCAAGTGAAAACTGTGGAACTTCTAGAGCCTGATTTCCTCTTTCTGCTTTTAATTCTTCGAGCCCCGCTGTGGTGATGCAGTGGTTAGGGGGCCCAACTGCTGTACTCAAGGATATGGGATCAAAACCAGACCGTGGCTCAAACCAGGCACTAGCCACTTGGGAAAAAAGTAAACACCGAAATGACTTATTATTGAGCCTATATTCAGCAATACAAGCTACAAGTTACATGTAGGAATTCAAGTTACGCTGAGAAAAAGTCGATCAAAGATTGTGAATTTAGGGGATCACAGCCAAAAGCCTAGCCTGGTTGTGTTTGGTATTCCAAATATTCCTAACGAGTCCAAATATGACTTGCCTGACTAGATAACAGAAATATTTGAAGGCAGCTCATAATCGTCCACTTTCATGATTTCAGACAAAAAAGAAGCGGTCTTGAGCAATGCTTATAAACTGAGCGGAACAAATATTTCTGTCCAGAATGACTACTACATTGAAACTCTTAGAAGACTCAAATTGCTACGGGACAGTGAAAAACAACAAAAAGGGAAAAATAGTTTATCTAATTTACGACAAACTGTGCATAGATGGTCAGTTTTGTACACGAGATGACAAAAGTATGTCTCGTGTACCCTTACCTAACGTGGAAGTCATTCTTCTTTAGTCGAAAGCTAGCAGTTAAAAAGTAGTCAGCTACGCCTCCTTTCTTTAAACGCTTACAGTACAGTAAATAAAACTGGTGCCTTAGAAGCGCTTTCTCTTTTGTATGATCCTCATTTCTGTGTCATTACTGAAACTTGGCTGCGTGATTCTATACTAGAGATGAAATTGACACTCAGGTGCAAACTTTTTCGTCCTGATAGGGGTTCTCGGGGTGGTGGGGTGTCAGTTATTGTAAATATGGCTTTGATGTTCTTTCCAGTAAAGAAATCACTGGATGCAAAAGTTAATTATGGAAGGGCAGATTTTCAGAAGTCACATTCCTACTATATGCTATATACCACCCCCAAACACAGATATGTTCATGTCTAATCTGTACGACAATCTTCTTAGGCTACGAGGTAAAAACTTTATTATAACTGGCGACTAAACTTTTCTTCACTGGACTGGAACCACATCAATTTTAGAGCCTTCATGCAGAGCGATACTCCTTTGGCTATTATGTTCTCATTAAGCATGGAACAAATGTTCACGAACCTATGCGGGGCAGCTCCATTTTGTATCTTTTATTTATTACTGAAATATTTCAGGGAGCATCCACAAAATTTTTAAATATAAATCAGCTACAAGTGTCACATTTAGGGAAGATTTCTCTCAGAAAGATGACACTTCGATTATTGACTACCTGCTCTTGTTTCTTAATGCAGCAGAAAATGATGTGGAAGCTTTGTGGAATAGATATTTGTAGTGCAGCTGTATTTTGTACCGATAGGTTTGTCCCCTCAAAATAAGTTCTCAAGTGAAGCCACAGCCTATGAATAACCAGAGAAATTAATCATCATCATCATCGGCCGGACTATGCCCATTGCAGGGCAAAAGCCCTCTCTCATATTCCTCCAACTAATCCGGTGCTGTGCTAACTGCATCTGCTTTACCCCCGCGAACTTAACCTCATATGCCCACCTAACTTTCTGCCGCCCCCTGCTATGCTTTTCTTCCCTTGGAATCTAATTTGTTACCCTATTCAGTGACCATCTGTTGACTTTAGTACGTGCTACATGCCTTGCCCATATCCATTTTTCCTCCTTCATTTCCACTAGAATGTCATTAACTCGAGTTATTTCTATGACCCACTCTGCACGCTTCCTGTCTCTTAATGTTACACCTACCATTTTTCGTTCTATAGCCCTCTGCATTGTCCTCAAATTAAGTAGAACCCTTTTCATTAACCTCCACGTTTAAGCCCCATAAGTGAGTACATGTAAGATGCAACTGCTGTATACTTTTCTCTTGAGCGATACCGGTAAGCTGCTAGCCACAGTCTGCGAGTACTTGCCAGATGCACTCCATCCCAGTCTTATTGTCCTAGTGTAAAATTTGTCGGGCTAGTTGGTTCATAGTTCAATGCAATAAAAAGCTGCGCTAATCAGACACGGACGAAGGAAAGGTAGGACGCACACAAACGCGTTTGTGTGCGTCCTACCTTTCCTTCGTCCGTGTCTGATTAGCGCAGCTTTTTATTGCATTATTCTCCTAGTTATTTCCCTTTCGTAGTCCGGAAAAAAAAATATATATTTCTTCACAGGTATCTCCTTGGGCAATCACCATTACATGAAGCATCCAGATTTAAATACCTAGGTGTAACATTAACTAACAACCTGTCATGGAATTCACATGTTGCAAACATCTGCTTGTCCGCTTTTCGCAAGCTGTGTTTTCTGCAAAACAAACTTTCGAAAGCTCCCGCTGAAGTTAAATTACTCATCTGTAATTCACTAATCTGGCCTAAGCTTGAGTATGTATGTGTGGTGTGGGATCGTTGTACTGAAACCGATGTTAAAAAACTTGAAAGAATTTGAAGAAAAGCCATAAGATTTATTTAATCGAACTTTTTACCGTTTGATTCTCCATCTGCGCTAATGAATATTAAAAATATCCAACCTCTTGAGACACGAAGAAAAAATATCTGTCGAGAATTCCTTTCCATACTCATAAATAACTAGTTGGCGCTTGATCCTGCACCCTACGTATCCTTTTTCACTATACGCCTTACACGTCGCCATCATCCCAGGGCCCTTACTCCATACTTTGCTCAAACTGACACATTTAAATTTTCCTTTTTCCCACATACCATAACAGAGTGGAATTTTCCGGCACAATGATTGACGGCGCATAGTCATGCTGCATGTTTCATTTTGTTTTTGTTCATTTTACTTTGTGCTTTTGTATCTGTAATATCCACTTGGGTATTTGTTCTGCTTGGATCTGTACAGTGATCTGCAGTATGAAATAAATAAAATAAAAACTGTGGTTACTTCCTGTCCTAAATAGACATATTCGCCTACCACTTCCAGCACCGCTACCTATTTTAAACTGCGTTTCCTTTCCCAGGCTATTCAACATTACCTTAGTCTTCTGCATATTAATTTTCTGCATATGTTAGTCTTCTTAGCCTTCTGCAAATTAATCAAGGTGCCGAATGAAATGCCGTCTATCCTCCCATAATACATCCATGGATGAAGTGCGCTGTTCGGAGACAGCAGACGGCCAAGCGGGCCCTGGGCGGAAGTTCCTTGTAAAGACCTGGTCTAATGGGTGGCTCGAAAACCTTCAATTGCTTTTGAAGCACTTTGGTCCTGAGGTGTGGATAAAGCAGGTCTAACACAGTCTTCAGCTTCCGCCCCAGGAACAGCTCCAAAGGGCAGCAACCCGTGACCTCATGAGGCGTAGACCTGTAGGTCAAAAGCATGCGGACAATTTGAGTGCAAACATCACCAGCCTTCTGCAACTTGTTTCTGACTGCCCGCTCTTCCGCACAGTTAGACGCTGGATGATATGGTGGCATTGGCCTCGCACCGTTTCTCTCGGGGAATGTGAAATAGAGGTCACTGGCAAATGTCGGCCCATTATCAACCTCATCTGGGAGGCCTTGGTTTGCAACATATCTGTATGCATACAATCGCTGCTTTGGCTGACTGTGTGGAGAAAGGGTATGATACTTCAATCCACTTGGAAAATGCGTTGACTGCAATAAAAGGTAGGTGTTCCGGTAAGGAACTGTATAATCCACATGCGACCGTGACCACGGCTTCTCCTGGAATGGCCAGGGCATGACAGGCACCAGTCGCGCCACTCTTTGATGCTCCTGGCAAATACGGCACGTTTGAATGGTTATCGCTATGTCGCTATCCAAGGTAGGCCACCATACATGGCTACCTGCAAACAGCCTTAATTTAGGGAGGAGTCTCGTGCAGCAACCGGAGAACTTCACTTTGTAAGGATTCAGGACAATGACTGTTCCCCCATAGTACATAGTTTCCTTGGTCACTCAGTTCATGGAAGCGTGCTTTATACGGTCTTCCCTTTGAGCCCGTGTCCAGCTGGCATCTAGACCATAATGGTGCTCCAATCTTCGACAGCACTGGATCATATTGAAGGTAGTGCTGTGTCCTTCTACTCCTTGTTTTTTGCGCTACCTTCAATATGAACAGGAATCAACTCGCCCAACTTTCAACCTTAGCACTGTATCCCTGGAGGGGGCTGCAGTAATGGCATTTGACAACAGCAGCCCTGGATAGACTCCTTCAAGCATAAAAATGCCAGTGCGGCAGTCTACAACAAAATGAGCAGTTGGCAGGGGTTGCTGGCTTAACCCATCAGCATGTGCAATCTGGGGACCCGGGTCTATACTTCAGGTCGTAGCTGTACCCTGACAACAACAGGGCCCACCTTAGTACTCTTGGAGAACAGGACTCTGGAATTGGTTTGTCTTTTGCGAGCAGGCCAAGCAGCAGTTTGTAGTCCATGATTGCCTCGGAGTGCCGGCCCCACAAGTACTGCTTGAACTTCCAAAAACAAAGCTCAGCGCCGCCTTATCTAACTGGCTGTAGTTTTTCTCAGCGTTTGCCAGGCAGTATGGGAAGCAAATCCAATAGGGTGCTCTTCTCTGGAAGGCTCTCATTGAGTCAGTACTGCCTCAATGTGAAAGGGAGGTGCATTTGTGGCCAGTACAGTTGGGGTTTTTGGGTTTCAACGGCAGAGGCCAACAGCTCTTTGCTTCTCCGGAGTGCAAGCTCTTTGTCCAGCGCCATGGCATTCCTGAAACTAACAGACTATTGAGAGGATGCAGTAGAGCAGAGATGTTTGGCAGGAACCTTCTGTAAAAATTGACCAACCCGAGGTAACTCAAGTTCTCTAACCCACCGGGGAGCAGGGGCTTCCAGCACAACCTCGGTCTTAGACTGGTTTCGGCAAAGCCCAGCTGCACTAATTATATTTTTTATGTGCTGGACTTCTGGTTTCAAGAATTCGCATTTGGATAACTTCAATCACAGTCCCGCAGTTCCTTAGGCAGTCCAAAACTTGGCCCACATTTTGCCAATGCTCTTTGTCACTGGTTCCCGTGACCAGAATATGATCAAAATGCACTGCGACATGGGCAAGGCCATACAAAAGATTTTCGATCTTTCACTGAAATAGAGCTGGAGCTGATGAAACGCCAAATGGCAGCCTTGTGAATTGATATAAGCCTCTCAGAGTGTTAATGGTGGCCAACTCATGGCAATTTTTATCGAGCGTGACTTGCTGAAAGGCGTTTTGCAAATCCAGCTTTGTGAACTTTTTGCCCTCAGTCAACCTCTCAAGGAGTTCCTCAATCCTGGGAATGGGGTACAACTCTAAGGTCATTGGATTTATAGTCTCCTTGAAGTTGCCGCACACCCAAACTCTGCCATCGCGCGTTAGTACAGGAAAGATGGAGGCGGCCCACTGAGACGTTTTCCCAGGTTTGATAAATCCTTCCCGCTCCATCCTCTGCAGTTCTTCTATGACTCTATATCGCAAATCAAATGGTATTATCCGCGCGCATATTGAAGCGGCAACACCATGCAACATGCCTATCTTCTTCGAAAGGACTTCGCTGTAATGACTCGCCTTGTCTTCCGCAGACTTCACAACGTTAACTGCCTCTGGGTGGGCAATGCCTAGTTTGAAGGATTTCATCCAGCTTCTTCCAAACAATATGGGACACGCCTCCTTCATGACGAATAGCGGTAGCTGGTGTTCAGTGTCGCCAAGTTTGACAACTGCTTCCAGCTTTCCTCATTAATGGTTGATACACTGGCGCCGGTATCTAACTTCATATCGAGCGTCACTGTTGACTACCACCGCAAGGCGCGTAGACTCCGAACTAGCTGTTTGAAGTGTCCACAGGTTGAAAGCTTTGTGCTCTACCGCAAACTTGTAAGGCGCCCTTTCCGGTGGCAATTGTCACAGGTCTTGCTCACATGCCTGCACCTGAAAGCATGGCATTTCCAGCAAAGCAATTTAAAAAAAAAAAAAATGCGAGAGAGGCACGAGCCATAGCGAAACACACTACGATTTGCGCCATGCACGTTGTTTGGCACCGTGGGAAAGGAGGCAGCAACACAACAAGCAAGACAAAAGCATGCGAGAGCACGTAGCGGCGTTTGTTCAATGGGACGGTTGGACGCCAAAGGAAAGTGCCAGAGAGGAGGCGGGCGGCGACCTTCACATGTTGGTGCTACATTTTGTTTATTGAGGGGCTTTACATACGATGGACAGCAGCCGCACTGACCAAACTGGGTCATATATACGTCGTATTTATTGCTTTGAAACATGGACGTTCCGGGGTGCCTAAATGGCTAGCTAATCTTTAACAAGTATCGTGATGCCACTGCCATGGCCACACCTTTCATTACACAATACCACATATCCGGGTGAGGTGCAGTCACTCTTATTCTGGGAAGGAAGCCATGTTTCTGTGATTGTGATTACATCACTACTATGCTCTACTATGCTAAGAAGAAAGGCCTCAAGTTCCACTACTTTTGTACACGCTTCGGGCATTTATGTTCATAATGATTAAATGCTTAGGCCTACTTGAGTGCATTATCTCTCATACTCAGGGTTGTGGTATTCTGGAATGGCTATTTTGTCGCCTTTTTCCTCATCCCAGACAAACATCTGATCTTTTATTCTTAGTTTGTCGTATATGAGCCTAACCTTGTCTTTTTATCTGTTTGTTTAGCAGCTATCCCAACGCTTCTTTCAGATGTTCGATATTCTCAGTGAAAAAACATCATCAGCCGGACTATACCCCACTGCAGAGCGAAGGCCTCTCCCAATTTGCCTCCAATTAACCCGGTCCTGTGCTAGCTGCATCCACTAGACACCTCGCAAGTAAAGCATTTGTAGCTTCCTGAACAGAGCTTTTGGGCACGTTGGTTACTTCACTTCCGTATAACTGCAGCGTGAAAAAAAGATGAGCACAAAGGAAGGAAAGCACACGACACGGACAATCGCTGCACTCACATTCACAACTGATTTTATTTCGCCAGCGCATGGGAAATATAAAATTTTTCCCGTGCTTATTATAAAATATAATATATTGTCCATATCATGTGTTTTCCTTCTTTGCGCTTGTCTTTTTTTTGTGCGCTGCAGTTATGTGGAAGTAAGCTATGGTTGTTCCACAGAACAGATGGCGATACTCATTGCTGAAATTTGTAATGAGCACCTTTGTCTGATCGCCATGGATGAAACCAAAACCATGTGATGCGACTCTCTCGACCGACTTCGGAACTGAACTTGGCCCTGGAAGTTGGCCTCAACCCTATGGGAGCGCGATTTTAATAATGAAGCCTTGAGACAGGAGGTCACTATGCCTGCCTTTACCAACATTGAGTGTCCTGAATCATAACTTAGGAGCGGCTAAGCTGTCCTTGTGGTATACTCCCAACACATTCCTGTCTCATGGCAAATCATTTTCAAGTCAAGGAACTGTATAGAACCCGGGTCTGGCCCTGGCCCCTTTCTTGAATATCTTAATTACGTCAGTAACACTCCTGGGGGACCTTTGGTTCAAAAACACAAAAACATCGTAGACATAACGAAACACTTTCACAGCTATGTCCTTTAATCCTCATTCAGTCTCATGTTCATTCTGCTGAGAAAAAAGTTACTTAACACTGGGGCAACCCGAGATCTGATGCAAACACCAGACTGTTGAACATAAACCTTTTCACCCCATCTAATGAAGGGGGAACGTAGGTAAAAGGAGAAAAGTTCAACCGAACTCTCCACGGAAATGGCACAATTGGCAATGGAAGTCTCGTTCGTCATTATCCTTGATGATGCATTCCTTCACATTCCTCAACTGCTGTGCATAGGGCAGGGAGTAAAACAAAGCTTTCACAGGGTTCTTAACCGCAAAAAAGTTGGACATCTTAAGGGATCCTGGATGTGACTGCAGATAGCCTGCAACAGCATGCGGCCAGGTTTCGCGTTCTGATACGACTACCCAAAATGGAACATAGGGTTTATGGGTCTTGGCTGTAAAAAATAGATCCAACACTGTACCTTTAATATTGTTGACGGCGGCGTAGTCTTTCCAGGCTCATCCTGTGCAACATACTCAGGGCTTGTCTCTTGATGACAGCAGGCCTCAAAGATTCCTCTTCCTTCCTTGTCAGACAGGAGAGGCCTTCAGCCACCAAGGCGGTGATCAGTCCCTTCATACGTCCTGATGGCTTCTTTTCTCCTTAGTAGGTGCAGACAGTTTCTAAACACTCACTGACACACCTGTTTTTAAGCTTCAGGTACGCCCTGCAATAATGTCTGCGTGACCTTACTTCTCAAGAGGATTTAACGCCGGCTCAAAGCCCCAGTGTTAAGTAACATTTGCCTCAGCACAATGGACATGAGACTGAATGGGGATCTAAAGGACATAGCTGTGAAAGTGTTTCGCTATAGTGCCTAGAATATATTGGCTAGTGTGCCGACTGAGGCCTCCCGGGTGGCACTATGAGCGACGAATGCCGGCGGCCGCCGCCAGGAGCGCTGCAAACTGGGTGGGTACCAGCCGCGCTGTCTGCTGCCTACCGCGCTCTCACATCTTCGGCAAGAGCGCTGCTTGCACTGCGTTTTAGCTCTCATTAAGTCGCAACAGACCTCAGCTATAACTGCAGCCGCTGACTACAAGTTTCAGGGTGTGTTTTTTGTCTTGGACTGGAAGCGGCGCACATATTTAACGCTTCTTGCTTGCGAAGGCTTCTGCGAAGTTTGCGCATCTTAGTCACGGACATCCCGTACTCACAAAGGGAAACCCGGAATTTCTATTCTATCAACAGTTAAAGCATGGGCATTTATTGATATAAAATATAGTATTTGTAATCTTTGGAACAAAGTGAAATGCTTTTTTATTGACATGCATATGTGGTTCTTTCTTTGCACTGTACACTTGCTGACAAGTAAACACGTACGTGGAGTTTTATTTATATATTTTATATGCGAACAACACAGAACACAGTCACGCAACACTCCTTTTATGTATATGTAATAACAAATACAGGCATATGGGGCAGAATTGCATGAACAGCAGAGCACAAACGAGGAACCTTTACTTACAGCCGCTAAATACATCGCGGCCTGTGATTGCACACCAGGTTTTGCCGAAGTCACCATCTTTTGAATGAAGAGGCTGACAAAGTTGTTTTTTTCTAAGATACACAGTAAGCACGAGACATGGCCGGTTCATTGCGAAGAAGCTCGTTGGTAATGCCGCGGTTACGGTGAAACATGCGCCCAATATATAACTGCATCCATATGACGTGTAGCGCAAAAGGATGATCGAGGGACACAGAAAAGGTACACAACACAGGTGCTGTCTGTAGCGCCTGATTGTGTACACTCTTTGTCTACACGCTGTCATGGAGCACCGTTACCGACTCGCCCAAGTTTCCATCCTTGTGAATACAACTGCATGCTCTAAAAATGTTTCTCGCCAACAAAAGCAGTTGCCGTTTACCTTCCGTCAATTCTATCGATGCTTCGTTCCCATTCTACAGAATGCATACTTGCGTAGCATCAGATAGCGCAGTAATACGTATGCTCCTTGTTCTAGCAGTAGCCCCGTTTGCCAACAAAGCAAGTCTTCTCTGTGCACCGCCGCTTTCTCTTTGGCATTTTTCTCTGCAGTTTAGTGAGAGGCACTGCGGAAACAACAATCAGGAACTCGCTTCACCATTGGCGACACAGTAAAAAAAAAAGAGAGATACAGGGGAGCACAGAATGCGCGCACAAAACGCGAAAAAGAACCGATGCAATCGTCGCCAAGCAGGTAGAAGTGCGGAACAACTCGCATGACCAAACACCTACACCGTAAATAAACTGCTGCACCTTCGTGAAAGCAAAAGACGTGCAGAAGTAGGTTTAACACGCACGCACAACACCAACAGATTGCTGTATTCTGAAGCGAGAAAACTGCGTCGTCTGCTCAGGTGGTACCCTCCCGACAAGCAGCGCCCTCTGCCGCTGACGATTGGCTTTCATTGCAAACAGCGCCATCCTCGCACATAGGGAAGCGCGGGCGCTCGTCGCACTAGCCAGTATATTCTAGACACTGTAGTTTTGCTATGTCGATGATTTTTTTGCGTTTTTTAACCAAGGGATTTCTAGAATGTTACCGATGTAATCCGCCTTTTGCGCGAGTTTTCTGCACATGCGCGAAGTAGTAGCGGCGACCGATAGAAACACATTGGACGGTGTCGACACCGTTTTTCGGCGCCGCCAGTGCACGGGGGCTGGCGGCACCGGGCGGCACGATGACCGTCACAGGCTTGGAACCACATCTGCCGCATACGGTTGCCACTCTCTAGACGTGCTGGGATGCAAGAAGCGGTTTTTCAGGTTTCTTTCGGCGAGCTACGACCAATAACTACGTGAAGCTTGAATTAGGGCCACCAAGCGTCAAGATGTGAATGGCCGACCTCAGCAACGGACTGCATGCTCTCGACTGTGGGAAAAATACTTCATTACAGGTATGTATGCATCTAAAGAAAATGTGCATGATGAAAAGTATCTACTGGAGTTTGCGCCAAGCCTGTAACCCACCAGTGATAGCCGCAATGAGCATTTGTTCAGCGCGTTTGCTTTATGTGCAACGGAGCCTGATGGCGATGTATTTTGTCGTTTGTTTTCTTTATGTGCGAAGGGGCCGGGTAGCGCAGATATCACAGATGGCTGTGTGTACTAGACCGTAATATTTAGCATGTTTATCGCGACTGCCGCCTGACTAAAAAGAAAAAAAAAATTGGGCGTTTGTTGTGATGCACCGCCGTTCGCGAGCCGAGTGGTTGAGCTGGTCATGAGGCTCACGAACGTCAGTACATTAAAACGGCGTATATTTTTTTCTTGTTAGTCAGGTGGCAGTCACGATAAAACATGCTAAATATTACGGCCTAGTGCACACGGCCGCCTGTGATATCTAAGCTACCTAGCCCTTTCGTACATAAAGAAAAAAAACGAAAAAATACGTCGCCATCAGGCCCCGGTGCTACTAAAGCAAACACGCACCGAAGAAATCTTCATTGCAGCTATCACTGGTGCGTTACAGGCTGGGTGCAAACTCCAGTAGGTACTTTTCATCATGCATATTTCCTTTAGATGCATACATACATGTAGTATCTGTGTTGTTGCCGCTCGGAGCATAGACGCACTTGACACTCTTGCACGATGCACAGTATTTTTTTTTACCTTCGTGCTCGCCAAAGCATTTGGATTTTGTTCCTTCGGTGTACGCAATCAGATGCACTTCGTTAGGAAGCTTGATAATCGTCGTCTTCGTTCAACCGTTTGCAACAACAAGGAAACCGCCCGGCACAAATGAGTCTCCTGGAGGGTTCATGCTTGTTCACTTGCGGAGTGGACCGCTCTGGACGTAGAACAGCGTTGGTCTGTAGCATCGCCACGGCCGCCAGCGGCGCGCCAAGGAACAGAAGCCACGCTGGCCAGCAAGAGAGCAAAACCTCGGTTTCTTTGCGAAGTAGGCTCGCCTTTTTATAGGCATGCATCACGTGAGAAAGGGAAAGGGAAAAGGATGGAGCGGCGATAGCGGTTGCCGCTCCGAACGCTGACTTCGAACGCTGACGCATGCGCAATGGAAAAACTGCTGAACAGAATATGCCACAGTTCCTGACCGAGATGCGCATCCGATATGTAGGAGATGCACATGTGTCACCAAGTCGTTGATTCCGCAGAAATCGCGGTGGAGGCAGAAAGGTTGTAGATCCTTTCACAACAGAATGACCATTCTCTCTGCACTGAGAACCTTTTCACCACTGCGACCACATCCATTCTGACTCCTGAAGGTAGAAACCGGCTACAGCGCTGAATCATCCGTTGCCAGAAAAATGCGCATGTTTCCTGCAGGTGTGCATTCCAGCCGGGGCAACGCCCTTTTCAGGAGGTGTGTATAACTGCCTCTCTGCCGAGCTGGCGACCATTGCATCATGTTGGCGCCGCGGTGACCGCATTGTGCTCGGTAACTCAAGACACCCCGCGCATATGCGCCGCTCGTAAGTCACAGGAGACGATTCCGCCTAGCTCTGCAGTATCAACAAACCCCTGGCTGCTTTGCCCTTTGAGATCCCTCTCTCTCTCGCTCTCTGCCTCCGCGCTCTCCTGTCTGCCGAGAACCTGCACGCTGAGAGCGTCTCATTCTGTCACGTCGAACACGGCCCGCGCTACACGCTCTTACAATACGAAGATAGTATATGCGTGCGTTATGAGTGGATTGTGAAAATGCTGTAACATTCCCCCATACTGCGTGAACATGATATACTGCAATCACTGGCACTATTTTCCACCCCGAGGCCAAAAAGGAGGGGAGCTTTCGCTTTTTACCTCCGTTAGCATGGCCATTTCATATGGTGCGCTTTCGCGTCGTCTGCTACACTGCCGTCCAATGTGTTTCTCGCCCGCTCCCGCATGATGGCGTCACATCCTCCCGCAAAAGGCAGATTAAGATTTTCGAAGAAAGCAGCCAGGTCTCAGTTTTACATTTGAGTTACCGGACTCAGGTTCTATACAGTTCCTTGACTTGAAAATCATTTGCACATGAGACTGGAATGTGTTGGGAGTATAACCCAAGAACAGCTAAGCCACTTGTAAGTTAAGATTCAGAACACACAAAGTTGGTAAGGCAGGCATAGTGACTTCCTGTCTCAAGGCTTCATTGTTAAAATTGTGCTCCCATAGGGTTGAGGCCAACTTCCAGAGGCAAGTTCTGAGTCTAAGAGACTCAGGGTTTTGGAAAAGGTACTGACTAGGGGTTTAAATCCTGCAAAAGCGAATGAAACAAATAGAGGACAGGCAAGAAGAGTGGGAATTTTATACGTAAATGAAATTTCACACCGATTGAAAAAGGTTGGAACGAGATACGCTGGGCAGCGTCTGCAGTGAAGCTTTTATCCCGTGATGCCCAGGTGAGGAATAAGTGCATGCTATCGCACAAGAAACCATTCGTTGATTGGGGCACTGGTGTGGTGTATTCCATCCTGCTTTCTTGCAGTGAAACATACATTGGCCAGAGACTGCTTTATTAATGAGTGATTGTTCGAACACATATTTGGCGACCAGGTGAGAGTAGATGCTTGTCATCTAGGAGATTGCTGGAGAAAAAAGGATTCGTGCTCGCGGTGAATATTTGGCGACCAGGTGAGAGCGGATGCTTGTCATCTAGGAGATTGCTGGTTTTCGTTGTTCTGTTGACGTGTTTAATCCTCCGTATGCAGTTTTAAAGGGCTTAGTGGTTTTATCACGAGCGATTTTTTGTTTTTGGTTGTTTAGTTCCTGTTTAACTACCTTTCTAGAAATACAAATTCTGTGGTTAAACAGCACTCATGTTGTCTCCTGTTCCTCTTCGTCTGGCGTTGCACGCTGCTTTACAATGATTCTATTCCAACGCACCCAGTTTTCTGCTCTCACTATATTGGACTATGACATCATCATCGGCACTCAAATTGGGCCGCCATCTTGAATTCCTCAGATTTAGCAATTTTCATGCCGATCAACCTCTGTGCGCACGCACTTTGAATCGAGAAACGTGAGAAGAGCTAATGCTCTTAGAACTATCCGAGTCTTTGTAATGCTCTATGGAAGCCACGAGCATGTTTTTCAGGTTTTGGTTGACCCGATCTGTGATGTTGGCCTGAGGATGCTGGCGCATAGTCTTTTTGTGCTGCACGCCAAGAGCTTTGTAGGTGTCGGCAAATATCCTGCCCATAAAATATGTCGCATTGTCAGCGATCAGCTGCACTGGTAAGCCGAACCAGGTGAATGTTTCTAGTAGCTTATCCCATACTGCCTTTGAGTCCAGTTTATGCAGCTGGTATAATTCTACCCACTTTGAGAAATGATCATTGACCTCTAACAAGTACCAATTTTCTTTCACTGATCTAGGATAGGGACCCATTACGTCGCAGGCAACCATTCCCCGAGGGTATCTGCTCTTTTATGGGTTGCATAAGGTCCGGGGATTTTCCTCTCCATGGCCTCACTGTCTGCCATAAGAGACAAGTACAGACCTATGTCAGGACATCTTTTATCATGAGGGGCCATGTCACGACACTACTTTTTGTAAGTTTTCTTGCTATCACTGTGCCCTGCAAGGCGTGTATCATGAAAGTACTTTAAAAAGAGGTCGTGGAGGCTCTTCAGAATAACTACATGGAATTGCGGCTCACCATTGTCTGTGTTTGCAGCAGGTATATAGTGCATGGTAAGCCTATCTTCAGTTTCTAAATAACAGTCGTAGCTGCCGGCAGGCACTGTGCTTCCTGCAGGGTTGGTGCTGTCTAAGCTTTCCCCTTATCCCCTTCAGGCACAAATTAAATTTTCTGAAAGGAAAAATTTTTCCTTGTGTTATTCATGATCAGTACACCAGACAGAAGTCAAGTGCAAGAAATTACGCCAAAATTTTCATATTTGAGCCTATTTTATTTGCGTCCACGTTTGTGGACATGGCGCCTCAAAGCTCCTACATGAGTGCAAACACTACATTTTCTTGTATTCTCTACTAAGTATGAGAAATGAATAAATGTTTTACTCTGAAAATACCTAAGGTACAGAAGAGTAGCCACTTGTTCAAGGCTTATGAAATAGATAAAAACAGTCATTCTGTGACGACAGGGAAAGACAAATTCCGCATTTGCGGTAGCGAACGCGGCTCTTCGAAGTGCAGCCCTGGTGTCTGCATCGTTGTGCGTTTGGTATGCTCATAACCTGGGGCCAGTGGTTGGTGCCATCATAGCGTGTTGTGCTTGTTGGCAATGGCTCTGCATTGTGAGGCTTCTTTTTGATCTCCTGTGGACCTTCGTTGCTCGGTCGGCCTCGCTTCTTTGGGGGTGCTTTGTTGCAGGCGACTAAGCTATTAGCCACATCACTCTGAAATGCGAGCAAATCTAATGTGCTTTTTTTTTCCGGCAGTTGCATATTGCTTGCATCTCTGATGTACTCCAACCAACTGTTGCAAAGAGCAAATGAAACAAAATGCGATATTACTCACACCGGCCACTTCCTTGTTCTTGTGCGCAGTGGGTAGAGGGACATCAAAAAATCCATCTTGTCGATGCCTCCCATGTACTTGTTGTACTCGAGGATGACTTGAGGGCATTCAATGTCGATGTGTGATTTAGAAGACTCGCTCCACCTTCGTACAGTGCCTGCTTCACCTAAGCCCACGGCGGTTGAAGCCATGTTCACAATACCGTTGTCATGCCAGCGCACAAGAACAATGTCGCCATTTTCTGAAACCTTCTCATCAGAACTTCCCCTTCCTTCCTTCTGTAATTCTTTCAATGGTCAATGGTTTCTTACTCGAGCGAGCGCGCGTGCCTCGTTTTCTTGTTCCTTGTCCTCGTTTTTCTCGTGCGCACAGAACGGTGTCTCGTAACAATATTTTCGGCACTAAGGCGCCGTGTCCACGTTTGTGGACGCGCAATTCTGAGAGCCCACCGAAGCATTCCTTCTTTGCCTACGGTAATGAAATCCAGCATGCCCCTTCTACATTACCTTACTGGCATATTTCACATGACAAATTCCGTTTTTCACGACCATTTGGAAAGAGAGCACGCGAAAATAAGATCAACTTACTTGCCCCGCCGTAAAATGGGAGACGTCCATCTTGACTTCTTGTTTACAAACACATTTCGATCTACCTGCAACAGATGGCGCCACATACTTGACAGGGAGGGGCCAGTTGTTTTGTGCACCAAATTCAAAGGTGGGAACACGCCTTGCGAGCAAGCTACGACGACATTTGGGTCTCGTCCACATTTGTGGACGCAGCGCCTGAAGGGGTTATTTAATTACACTGGTGATCACTGGGCTGAGCATCGAGCAGCTGTTGACGGGAGACAAGTGTGCCCCAGGCATCTGCGGCAACTGCTACAACCAGGACTTGTGATGCTGGCTTGCCATCCCCGGTATTGGAGCTCTGGACAGGTAGTCGGCTGCCTTGTTGAAGGTGCCCTTCCTATATTCCACCCAGTAATTGTACTTCTGAAGTGCGACCACCCAACGGGCTAGACGGCCGGCTGGGTTTGCAGCTTTGACAGCCACGACAGTGCCTGATGATTAGCCTGCATCGTAAACTCAGCTTCATTCAAATACATATAGAACTTTTTTTACAATTGCCAAGCACTCTTTCTCTGTTACAGTGTAGTTTCTCTCCAGTGATGTGAGAATCTGGCTTGCAAATGCCAAAGGGCAAAGCTTCTCTTCATGCTCCTGAAGCAAAACAGCACCGATGCCATAGGGCTAGTTTAAGTCTGGGAGCCGCAGACGAGCAGTATCTGCGATAGCCTTTGACAGCGCCCGAAATGATCCCTGCTTCGTGTTAGTCCAAGACCAGCAGGCACCTTTGCGAAGGAGCTGATAAGGGTCTTGGCGGGTTGGCACTGTTTGGAATGAAGTAGCAGTAGAAGCCCACCATGACCGAAAATTACTGCAGGCTCTTGACATTCGTTGGTGGTAGCAGCTGCAATATAGTTCAGAATTGTCTTCTGGCGGGCTAGTTGGTGTAAATCACTCATTTTTCAAAACTGCACGAATAAAACAAGGACAGAGCGAGAAGCACAGGAACACACGCAAATGCAGATGAGTGTGCTTGTGTGTGTTCCTGTGTTTCTTACTCTGTCCTTGTTTTATTCGTACAGTTTTGAAAAATGAGCTGCAATATAGCCTGTAGTTTCTCATCTGGCTGGACTATTTTCTGTTCAACAATGAAATGAAGCAGACTGATCTTGCGTGAAATCAACTAACTTTGCAGGGGTTAATTGTGATGCCTGCATCTGGCATTCATTTCAAAACGGTGGTTAGATGGATCAGATGCTCATCTAGGCTTTTTGAAAACACCACAACATCGTTCATGTAAGCCATTGCATAGTTGAATTTAGCGTCTCTGGGCACGAAAATTAATTACTCGCTGAAATGTAGCAGGTGAATTGTATAAACTGAAGGGCAGTCTAAAAAACTCGAATTAGCTCCAATGGCAAGTGATAGTTTTTTTTGTCACAATGATCAGTTGGTATATGGGACCCAAGCATTGCTGGGTGGCGCTGCGGGTGCCAGTGAACAGCGCCCTCTCTGGCCAACGCCATGTAATCGGTCGGGCAGGGTGAATAGCTCACCTGTAGACTTTCGTGTCTTTGCAGCTTCTGCACGCGGGAGCAACTCGCTTTGCGCGCGCTCGCGTTCTTTGTCGCTCGCGTTGTTGAAAGCTGCTTGCGCGCGCGCGCGCCCTGACCGCAGTCTACTTGCTTTGCGCGCGCTTGCATTTTCATGCTGAAAGAACGCTGTCTTGCGCGCGTGCGCGCTTCTGCTTCTACTTTTCAAACTCGCGCTTGGACAAAGTGGTGTTTGAAGCAAGTGTGCAGTAATGTACGCGCTTCGATGTGGTTTAAGAAAATAGCCAACAGCGGTGGCTATTTTCACAGCACAAATGTCAAAAAGGGAGAGCTTTTAGTCAGCCATGTGCATTCTATTGAGCAGAATATAGAAGATAAGCTGTTATCGTGAAGACTAAGTGTGTGTCGTAGGTCAGCGACCACATTGCGTATGGCGTGGGATTTGAGGCAAATATTTAATTTTTATTATACCCATTTCATTAAGGCCCAGATTGAAAGGCGCATGCAATCCTTCGATGCGCTGTTTGCTTCAATTTCTGAAGAGCTTGCAGATCTAATCTAGTTGCTGCCTATGAACTTTATGAAAGATACGTACGTGGGTTTGTTCGCATCTTAGGCGCGCTTTTCGGTATATGGTGATATGTTAATTTTGATGCCAATTGTCGTGTAATTGCATACTCAGAACATTTTATACGTAGCTTCCACCTGAATAGAATGTGCATTCACATGTATACAAAGAAACATTAACCCTTCTGCTGCAAACGAAATATTTTCGCGCTTTAATTTTCATGAATTGCATTCAGCTCCTAATAACTGTTCCCGCAAATTGATCGAGTAATTTCAGTTCCACAGAGTAAATGAGACAGTTCTGGACAATATCTAGAAAAACAAATTTTTGCTGAATGGTTATTACTTTATTGTTTCTATAGCTTTTATATTGGTATATGACTGTTTTATTAATTCACTCGCACCGCCGCGGTGGCTCACGCGTTAGGGACTGCTGGCCATGGCGACGCTGGTTTGATCCCGGCCGCCGCTCGCTGGAGGCGAGCTACAAGGAGGTCTTTTGAAATATACGTTCCCGTTACATAACCACGGAAGGGGGGGGGGGGTGACATTTTTACAGGTCTCCATTACAGCGCCCCTCGTAGCCTTGTCGTGCTGAGGTGTACGTTAAACACTACAAAACTAAACGAACATGTTCACTCAATTTTATCCTTGCTTACAGATCATTTTATATATCCTGCCTTGGAGCTTCAGTGTCTGCTTTCTAAAGAAGGAACAATCTGCGTCTGAGCATCTGTTGCGAGGCAACATATTCTTGTTCTCTTGTTAGTTTTGCCCCTTATGTCGTGGGTTCGAAATGAACCAATTGGCCCGTCTCTGTTATGTGACATGTTTCTTTGCAGCTAGCATGGACATGCCCTGAAAAGCGCCAGCTTGCGATTTCCCCTGCTAAGTGTACCTGCAAGGCAGGAATTCAGAGATGCTGCAAGCGTGTTGCTGCTGTGTGCTGTTTCATAAACTCCCACAAAGATGAGTGCTGCACAAGCCAGGCACAACAATGGGGCAAACCCAGCGGCAAAAATGCGAAGCCCTCTTTAGAGAGCACCTGGGCCTTAATGAAATGGGTATTATAAAAATGAAATACTTGTCTCAAATCCCACGTCGTACACGATATGGTCGCTGACCTGCGATACACACTTAGCCTTATTGATAACAGCGTTGTCTCTACAATCTGCTCAACAGAATGCACATGGCTGACTAACAGCTCTCCCTTTATGAGGTTTGCGCTGCGAAAATAGACACCTCTGTCTGCTATTTTCTTAAAACCCCATCGAAGCGTGTACATTGCTGCACACTCACTTCAAACACCACTTCGTTTAAGCGCGAGTTTGAAAAGTAGAAGCAAGATCGCGCGCAAGTCAGCTTTCTTTCAGCACGGAAATGCAAGCGCACGCAAAGCGAATAGACTGCGGTCAGGGCGCATGCGCGCAAGCAGCTTTCAACAACGTGAGCGACAAAGAACGCGAGCTGCTTCCACGTGCAGAAGCTGCAAAGACATGAAAGTCTATAGGCGAGCTGTTGCGACAGCCAGCAAAACAATACACTTCCCCACATTTCGAGCGTCGCGGAACCACTCCAGCCATGTTTTAAACTCTGCTGTGACACCTGTTTGCATGTCTGCAAAGCCACGGCGGCGGGCCGGCGCGAGCACTCATAAAGAGAGATAATGCGAGCAGCGCGAGCATCACACGAAGCCGCCAGAACACGTTCCGTCAAGCGCCGCATCAGCGCCGCACCCAACCAATGCTTCAAAATTTTGCCGCTTGCGGAGGAGCGCGCGCTCCAGTCGCGCAGCCAAACTTGAGGTTGGGTTCCCTATTTGCAGAAAACCTCGGCTACAATCCAGAGTTGTGAAGAACTTTGTTCACCCGCGTGTACATGACATAGTCGACTGACAGAAAAGAGTTTGACTGCTATGGCGTTCAGCCACCGATAGTTTACACACAAGCATGCTGTGCCATCTTTCTTGGGCGCAAGAACAATAGGAAAAGCTGAAGGGCTTTTTGAATCTTACTGCACCAGTAGCCACCATTTCGTCTAGAGCGGTATCGAGAAAGGCTTGGTTGTGGGTACTCAACAGCCTCGGGTTGAAGCGGATCGGATGGGGGTTGTCGGTGTCAACCTTGTGAGTTGGCATGTTAGCATTTCTCAGAGCCTTCATGAACATTGTAGCGATGGGGTTAAGTTCCACCTTGGTTCTGTATATTTCTGCTGGTTACCCTGTGAAAGACTGCAGAACAGTGAGAACACCACTTTCATTCACGCTGATTGCGGAGGGGTCTGTGACCAGCAGATTGGACAATGTTCTTTCATCTTTGTTCTGAACTTGACAGTTTCTGCATTTGCGCCGTAACTGTAGCTGCCTAAACGCAGATTGGCCACAATTCCTGCTTTCAAGATGAAGTAAATTGCCAGGCAGGAGAGTCTGTGAAGATGTAGAAAGTGCTGCCTTATCCTCTGCCCATTGATGATAACTATTAAGTGTGCTGCAGAGGTGCTATTTGTGGTGATTCCAAAAGAAGCTTTGCTTAAGGTTTCGTAACTGCAATTGCTTTGTGTAGCATGCTTGCTTGACATATTCCCCGAAAACAGAAACAGTGGTACTTTTGTCTGGCTCTTTTAATAGCCACCAAAGGTGAATTATCAGGGTGGGCATACTGGAGACAGCAAGTTGATGACAAATTGCTGATCGTTTGGGGGGCTGCTTCTTTCTCTGTCCCCTGCTTCTCTTTGGCTGATGTCGTTGGCAGGCCTTTCCCTTGGCCGCAGGGTGGTGTGGTGACCAATACACCAGGCTCCATGCTGGCCACATAGCCCTATCGTCCGCATGGTAGCAGGCGGCAGCAGCAGGAGGCCAATCCTTCTGAGCTTCCGCCCCATGGCAGTGCTCAGTCTCCGGAGCTGTCCCAAGTCCGGCCTACCTCCAGCAGTGCGGTTCTCATCATCAATGCTAATCAGCGGGCCATCCCAAGCAGCAGTTGCTTTCCTGAGCTGGGAGGCAAATGGTCCACTGATGTTCAATCTCGGCTCCGTCGTTGGCTGAGGTAGCAGCCAGAGCACACCGTTGTCACTCTGTTGGGCAGTGGTGTCTAATTCAACTCCACTCAGTTGGTTGTGGTTGTCGTCGTATGGACCGGCGGTGTAACGGACGTGTAATCGTCATTCATCAGTGGTGGCGGAGGATCTTCATTAGTTCGCTATGTAGCAACCTCACCTCCAAAGGTTGTCGAATGCATTCCGCTTTCACGCGGTGCCACAGACAAGGGAACAGCATTTACTAGGAGCTCACGCAAGTCATCCTAACCTACAGTCATACAAGCCACCGACATGCAACATCCCTACACCAATGGATTGACGGAGCACTTTAACAAAACGATTGCGGAAATGATTGCTATGTACGTCGATGCTGAACACAAAACATGGGATGCCACCCTCCCCTATGTGACCTTCGCTTATAACACAGCTGTCGAGGAGACAATCAGAGCGACCTCGTACAAGTTTTTATACGGCAGGGAGCCCACTACTATGTTCGACACGATACTGCTGCATGTGACAGACCAAGACAACGTCCACGTTGCCACCTACCTGCAGTGTGCAGAGGATGTCCAACAACTTGCCCAGCTGTGCATTAAAGACAAGTAAAGCACCGGCGCTCGAGGATGCAACGCAGTGTACAAGCTGAGAGACTGAGTGTGAGTTTGGACGCCAATTCGCTGCCGTGAACGTGGTGAAAAACTTTCACGCCCAAACTTCGGCTCGTGCAAGGTCCTTTGCCGAGTCGGACAATTAGACTACATGGTCATAACTAACGGTGCTACAGCACCCCAGCGGCGCCGTGTGAACCCAGAAATTGTGCATGTTGTATGCCTTAAGCCCTAATATGTGCAATAAAGGCCTAGATGTTCTATTTATTTTTGTTTACTTTTCTCTATTTTGGAAGAATCGAGGCGATGCCTTAAAAGAAGGGAGTAATGCGGCGGATCATTTAAAACTTTAGTTGTTGTTTTTCAACAGTCGCTAGCATGGGGCCTTATCACTTAGAGCACGGAACGATTTTGCACTCTTTGTTCAGGCTCATTGTTTCAAGATGGGGTGTTATTTTACATTGTTGCGCAAGATGCACCGAGACGTGTCGTGAAAGGTCCCAGCCACGCGCATCTGTTTCTACAATGTTCTCGATTGTGCTAGACACATTTTGCATCTTTTCTGGATGTTTCTGTAACCACTTTAAATTTAGCCCTGAAAAACGAATCAGGTATTCGTACTTTGACAACCCACGTGCACGTTTGCTGCTGTCGCCGACACCGAATTGCTTAGTCGTTTGCAAGCCCGAGTCAGCCAATAAAGAGTTAATTTCAGTGTATTACCAGCCTCGTCGTTTGTTGCCTACAGCCTTGTCACCTCTGCGTGAGAATATTCATACCATCAACCAGGTGATATAAAAGTGCTCGGAATATAACCAGCGTTCATTGACTGCGAGAAAGCATTTGACTCAGTCAAAACTGCAGCAGTTCAGCGTTTATTGACTGCGACAAAGCATTTGACTCAGTCAAAACTGCAGCAGTCATGCTGGCATTGTGAAATCAGAGTGTAGGTGAGCTATGAAATGAGAATATGAATGTAGGTGAGAATGAAAGTAATAAAATACCTAAGAGAGGTCCGAACAGCAGCTTGGGCTTGTTGGTCATTCATCTTCAGGTAACAGTGCAAAAAACATGGATGAGACACAAAAGCAAGAACACACAACGAGCGCTGAAAGTCAGCGCTCGTGTGTTCTTGCTCTTGTGTCTCGTCCATGTTTTTTGTGCTGTTACCTGAAGACTAAGAAAGATGTTCGGCAAGGAGACATTATCTCCTCAGTGCTATTTATAGCTTGCTCAGAGAATGTATTCAGATACATAGAATGGGAACAGCTGGGGATCAGGGTTGATGGAGAACATCTGAGCAATCAATGATTCGCTGATGACATTGCCTTGGCCAGTAACTCAGGGGACCAGTTGAGTTGCAACAAATGATTAATGAACTAGATGGGAGAATCAGCAAGGTAGGCCAAAAGATTAATATGCAGAATACTAAAGTAATACTGAACAGTCTGGGAAAAGAACAGCAGTTTAATTATTGGTAGCGAAGCACTGGAAGTTGTTAGTGAATATGTCTACTTATGACAGGTCCGGACCAAGAAAGGGAAATAACTAAAGTAAGATTAGGATGGAGTGCATTCAGCAAGTACTTGCAGATAATGACAAGCAGCTTGCCAGTATAGCTCAAGAAGAAACTATACAGCAGTTGCATCTTACTTGTACTCACCTATAGGGCTGAAACATGGAGGCTAACGAAAAGGGTTCTAGTTAAGTTGAGGACAGTGCAGAGAGCTATGGAATGGAAAATGGTAGGCATAAAGTTAAAAGATAGGAAGCATGCCGAGTGGGTCAGAGAAATAAGTTACTGATATTCTAGTTAAAGTCAAGATGAAGAAATGGGCATGGGCAGGATATATAGTATGAAGAGAGGATAACCGATGGCCTCCAAGATCACACGGTCCAAGGGATGGAAAGCGTAACAGGGGGCAGCAGAAAATTAGGTGGGCGGACGAGATTGCAGGGGTCAAGTGGACGCAGCTAGCACTGGGGTTAATCGGAGCAATTTGGGAGAAGCCTTCACCCTGCAGTGGGCATAGTCTGGCTGATGATGATAATGATTTGTGTATGACAAGAGCGAAAGGTGATTGCGGTTTGCTTGGGGGGTGGCGTGAGCCTAGAAATGGGGAGAAGTCTACCAGAGGTCAGAATAGAAGCCTGAATGCCAGCAGCTTTAAAGAATTTTGGCAGGACATTCATCAACTAAAAAAAGAAGGAACTGCAGACTTGTAAAGATGATCCCTTCTCTTTTGCACAGAAATGTGTGTGCTTAGCAAGGCATTTCTTTACAGGGGTGAGGACATCAATTTTTGTATGTTAACTGTTTATTGCATGCTGTTACTGATATGCCAAGCTACAAAACCTCAGTTTCAATGCCATTGCTGTCGCAGATACTTTTTATATGAATTTCCTAATTTATTTGTGACCAGCTTGTCATGAGTTCTAGGCTACTTTCTGAGCATGGTGATTATAAATACTTGTTCATTTTCTCCTCAGTAATGACCTAGGAATAACGTTTTGATGGTGCTAGTTGTCATTGCTGAACATTAACCTAATATGAACATTGTGGTGCTTAAAATTAAAGGCATGCTGTCCACATTAATCATACTCTGGAACCACCCGACTGCTGTGGTTGTTGAGGGTACAAATGGTGAGAAGCCCTCTGCTTCCTGCAGTGTCTGTGTAATTATCATTACCTGTTTACTGCATGAGTCAGTATTTGAACTAAGTGAACGAGGGATCGTGTGCAGGACATGCAGAACCTGGGTGCCAAGAATGTCTGCCTCATGACTGACCCCAACCTGGTGAACCTTCCACCTGTACGGGACACCCTGGACTCTCTACACAGGCATGGGGTAAACTACAGCCTCTTCAGTGAGGTCTGCATCGAGCCCACCGACAAGAGGTGAGCCTAGGAATAGAAGGCTACCAGAGGTCAGGACAAGTAGAAAGCTATGAGAGGTAAAAATAGAACCAGAAAGCTACTAGGAGTGAGGATAGAAGCAGAAGCATGCAAGAGGTCAGGATAGAATCGGAAGGCAATGAGAGGTGAGCTTAGAAATGGAGAAGGCTACAGGAAGCTGGCATACAAGCAGGCTATGAGAGGATAGAAGAAGAAAGTCACGAGAGGCAAGAATAGAAGCAGGACACAAGAGGTGAGGATAGAACCAGAAGGCCACAAGAGGTCAGCTTGGGTACTGGGAGAAGGCTTTGAGAGGTCAAGACGGAAGCAGAAGGCCATGAGAGGTGAGGATAGAAGCAGAAAATTATGAGAGGGGAGAAAAGAAGCAGAGGCTAAGACTATGAGAGGTGAAGACAGAAGGAGAAGGCCACGGGAGGCAAGGATAGAAGCAGAAGGACATGAGAGGTTAAGCTAGAAATAGGGAGAAGGCTACGAGAGGTTGGGGTAGAAGCAGCAGGTCACGAGTAGCGACTGAAATCAAGAGTTTTAACAAAAACTCGTCTGGTCAGGATGGACTGTTAAACGTGACATTGTTGACAGCGACAAAATACACACAAAAAAACAACCGACACGACGTTTCTGTGTTCACAGTAAAATATGCGAAGCGAAGGCACAAGCTTATGTATGTTTAAAAAGGGTGCGCAGGGAGCATGCATAAGCAGTTGTCAGATTGCCACAGTTATGGTTCAAGGTGTGACTGATGCTTGTATGTAGCATGCCATTGATTTCACCACTGAGGTCAAGTCAAACGGCGCGTTGCCTTTTCTAGACGTCCTAGTAAAACATGACATTGGCAAGCTATCTTTAAAAATTTATAGGAAACCTATGCACACAGGACGTTACCTGAACTTTAAATCAGTCTACCCAGCGTCGCATAAGAGATCAGTCGTGGCCCTCTTATTAAATAGAAGCAAACGCATATGCGGTTCTCCCGAAGACTAGGCAAATGACGTTGATCTGGTGCAGCAAGAACTATCACGCAACGGCTACCCAACATCTTCTGTGGCTTCGGTCGAAAAACAGCTGTGTCGATTGGCGTGTAAAAGTGCTGTGTCCTCTTTCGCCCTGAAACTTGCCGCTATTCCCTACACCCCTGGAATTAGCGAGGTGTTGGCATGCATCCTACGTACCTTCAACGTTCACATTGCCCACATTCCGACCAGAAAACTGCGACATGCTTTACTCAACGTAAAGGACGTTCTTCCGAAAGAAAAATATCCCGGCGTAGTTTACAGCATCCCCTGCTCTGACTGTGACTGTGTTGACATTGGCAAAACTGGTAACATTGAAAGGCGCCTAAAAGATCATAAAAATGACGTCAAAAACAAAAAAATGGATTCCAGTGCTATTGCACTCCATATCAAAACATCACATTATCGACTGCAGCAAGGCACATGTTCTTGCAACTGAAAAAAAAAAAAATTCCCTTGCCTTCACAATGGATCGTTGACCATACAAACGACCAGTCACACCTTCAACCGTAACTGTGGAAATCTAAAAACTGCTTATGCATGCTCCCTGCGCCCCCTTTTTAAACATACATAAGCTCGTGCCTTTGCTTCTCATTTTTTTACTGTGAACAAGGCTCCCGCCTGAAAGCCGAAACGTCATTTTGTGTTGTTTTCTTTGTGTGTGTGTGTATTTGGAGTAGCGAGTATAGAACCAGAAATCTACAAGAGGTGCAAAGAGAAGCATAAGGCCACAGGAGGTGAGGATAGAAGCAGAAAGCTATGGGAGTGGAGAAAATCAGAAGGCTACAAAAGCTGAGGACAAAAGCAAAAGACCACGAGAGGTAAGGCTAGAAATGGGGAGAAGGCGAGGAAAGAAGCAGAAGACCACGAAAGGTTAGGCTAGAAATAGGCAGAAGGCTACAAGAGGTCAGGGTAGCAGCAGAAAGCTACAAGAGGTGCAAAGGGAAGCATAAGGCCACCAGAGGTGAGGATAGAAGCAGAAAGCTATGGGAGTGGAGAAAATCAGAAGGCTACAAAAGCTGAGGACAAAAGCAAAAGACCACAAGAGGTAAGGCTAGAAATGGGGAGAAGGCGAGGAAAGAAGCAGAAGACCACGAAAGGTTAGGCTAGAAATAGGCAGAAGGCTACAAGAGGTCAGGGTAGCAGCAGAAAGCTACAAGAGGTGCAAAGCATAAGGCCACCAGAGGTGAGGATAGAAGCAGAATGCTATGGGAGTGGAGAAAATCAGAAGGCTACAAAAGATGAAGACAAAAGCAAAAGACCACAAGAGGTAAGGCTAGAAATGGGGAGAAGGCAAGGAAAGAAGCAGAAGACCACGAAAGGTTAGGCTAGAAATAGGCAGAAGGCTACAAGAGGTCAGGGTAGCAGCAGAAAGCTACAAGAGGTGCAAAGAAAAGCATAAGGCCACCAGAGGTGAGGATAGAAGCAGAAAGCTATGGGAGTGGAGAAAATCAGAAGGCTACAAAAGCTGAAGACAAAAGCAAAAGACCACGAGAGGTAAGGCTAGAAATGGGGAGAAGGCGAGAAAAGAAGCAGAAGACCACGAAAGGTTAGGCTAGAAATAGGCAGAAGGCTACAAAAGGTCAGGGTAGCAGCAGAAAGCTACAAGAGGTGCAAAGAGAAGCATAAGGCCACCAGAGGTGAGGATAGAAGCAGAAAGCTATGGGAGTGGAGAAAATCAGAAGGCTACAAAAGCTGAGGACGAAAGTAAAAGACCACGAGAGGTAAGGCTAGAAATGGGGAAAAGGCGAGGAAAGAAGCAGAAGACCACGAAAGGTTAGGCTAGAAATAGGCAGAAGGCTACAAAAGGTCAGGGTAGCAGCAGAAAGCTACAAGAGGTGCAAAGAGAAGCATAAGGCCACCAGAGGTGAGGATAGAAGCAGAAAGCTATGGGAGTGGAGAAAATCAGAAGGCTACAAAAGCTGAGGACAAAAGCAAAATACCACGAGAGGTAAGGCTAGAAATGGGGAGAAGGCGAGGAAAGAAGCAGAAGACCACGAAAGGTTAAGCTAGAAATAGGCAGAAGGCTACAAGAGGTCAGGGTAGCAGCAGAAAGCTACAAGAGGTGCAAAGAGAAGCATAAGGCCACCAGAGGTGAGGATAGAAGCAGAAAGCTATGGGAGTGGAGAAAATCAGAAGGCTACAAAAGCTGAGGACAAAAGCAAAAGACCACGAGAGGTAAGGCTAGAAATGGGGAGAAGGCGAGGAAAGAAGCAGAAGACCACGAAAGGTTAGTCTAGAAACAGGCAGAAGGCTACAAGAGGTCAGGGGAGCAGCAGAAAGCTACAAGAGGTGCAAAGAGAAGCATAAGGCTACCAGAGGTGAGGATAGAAGCAGAAAGCTATGGGAGTGGAGAAAATCAGAAGGCTACAAAAGCTGAGGACAAAAGCAAAAGACCACGAGAGGTAAGGCTAGAAATGGGGAGAAGGCGAGGCGAAGAAGCAGAAGACCACGAAAGGTTAGGCTAGAAATAGGCAGAAGGCTACAAGAGGTGCAAAGAGAAGCATAAGGCTACCAGTGGTGAGGATAGAAGCAGAAAGCTATGGGAGTGGAGAAAATCATAAGGCTACAAAAGCTGAGGACAAAAGCAAAATACCACGAGAGGTAAGGCTAGAAATGGGGAGAAGGCGAGGAAAGAAGCAGAAGACCACGAAAGGTTAGGCTAGAAATAGGCAGAAGGCTACAAGAGGTCAGGGTAGCAGCAGAAAGCTACAAGAGGTGCAAAGAGAAGCATAAGGCCACCAGAGGTGAGGATAGAAGCTGAAGGCCACGGAAGGGGAGAACAGAAGCAGAAGGCCACGAGAAGCAAGGGTAGAAGCAGAAGTCCACAAGAGGTGAGAATAGATGCAGAAGGCCATGAGAAGCGAGGATCGAAGCAGAAGGCCATGAAACGCAAGGATAGAAGCAGAAGGCCACAATAGGCAAGGATAGAAACAGGCCACAAAAGGGAAGGCAGAAGCACGAAGCCAAGGTGGGCTAGAAATAGGAGAAGGCTACGAGAGTTCAAGGTAGAAGCAGAAGGCGACGATAGGTGAGGATAGAAGCAGAAAGCTATCAGAGGAGCAAAGAGAAGCAGGCCACAAGAGGCAATAACAGAAACATTAGGCCACGACAGTTAAGGACAGAAGCAGAAAGCTACGAGAGATGAGAAGAAAGGCAGAAAGCCATGAGAATTGAGAATAGAAGCAGGACACCACAGGTGAGAATAGAAGCAGAAGGACGCGACAAGCAAGGGTAGAAGCAGAAGGATAGGGTGAGGCTAGCAATAGGGAGAAGGCTACGAGAGGTCAAGGTAGAAGCAGAAGGCCATGAGAGGGGAGAATAGATGCATTACACATGAGGTGAAGATAGAAGCAGGATACGAGAGGTGAGGTTAGAAGCAGAAGGTCATGAGAGGTGAGGCTAGAAATAGGGAGAAGGCTATGAAGGCTATGGGAGGTAAGGCTAGAAAGAGGAAAAATGCGATGGGAGGTGAGGTCGGAGGAAGAAGGCTACAGAGTTCTCAGTCAAATAGCAGTGTAAACATCTCACCACAGGGATAAGACATCATGTTGCTCTTATTTAGTTCAATAAAGGCTTGCCTGGGTAGACACCACTTTTTCTTCGTGGTGCCTGAGACTCCTATAAGATGCATAGCGAGAGATGCCAGCGAAGTCAAGAAGGATGTACCACCTGTTATGATAGCTTTCTCGCCGTAGGTATCAAACGGAGGAATGATCTGATATTTCACTATGCACCCATTGAAGCACTTCACCGTTTTGCACTCTTTATCAAAAGTACTTTCGATAAGAGACATGTACTCAAGCCCTGGGTAATAAGCAAAAGTAGTGCCTGAACCGGCATGACTGGCCGATGCATGCATCCAATCGCAGTCATTGGATCGCGTGAAGTTCAGGAAAGTGAAACTTAAACAATGCGACTGAGCTATAATTCGGAAGTAAGGAGCTTCCAATTGTCATTGTGCCTGCCATAATGTGCACAATGTGTGTGGGCACCGTCTTTGCATGCAATTCAGGTTTGTGGAGATGTATTTCGGTAAAGGTGTTAGGCAAGGAGATGCGAATACCCTAGTGTTATTTACAGCTTGCTTAGAGAGTGTATTCAGAGGCATGGAATGGGAGCAGTCAAGCATCACGGTCGATGGAGAATATCTCAGTAATCTGCAATTCGCTGATGACATGTTAAGTACCGTATATTGCCGCATATAAGTCGACCTTTTTTTTTAAATGCCCTTCCAAAAGTTGGAGGGTCGACTTACAATTGGAGTCGACATATATGCGGAGTCTTAAATTCGGCTTATATGCGGGGTCGAAAGTAATTTCAACCGAGTCGTGGATAATATTGCGCCCCGTGCGCTCGTAATTTCATAAAAGTTGTCAGACACAGTGTGAAAGTGGATCTGCTTTAAAAAAAAAAAACTTGAATTTAATTGAGATATGCACCAAAAGTTTGCTTTAATACGATAGCAACTTGTTATCGACAAATCGTGGGCGTTCCACGAAAAAACGGACAAATCCGGGCGGGCTGGCAATGTTTGATACAAATGGTGCAGCTACAAATCCAATCCAATCCAAAACGGCCACACGTGATCATTCACATGAGCCGAGAAGCATTTTCCAAGGCCCATTTTTGCGTGTTGTGCAACGTTGTGTGCCTTCCGCCATTTCATCTCGTCGCACCGTCTAGACTCTAGCCGACGTGACAGCTAACAGTGGTGTATGTGGTTTGTGTCACTCGACGGACGCCTTGTAAGATGCCATCGCAACCTCGGCAACAGTACAGCGCTGCTTTCAAGCGGCAAATCATCCTTTACGCCGAGTCGGAAAACAACGTCGAAGCAGGGCGGAAGTTCGACGCCTGAGTGGTGGTGGTGGTGAAAACGTTTAATAAAATATGGAGTTACATGAAGGTTGCTCTGGGGTCAGGCTTAGTGCCCTTCCCCTCACAAACACTAGGTGGAGTCCCTAGTACGGGACCCCAGTGGCTTCCGCTGCCGCCATTGCTCTTTTGACCAAGGCCTTTTGGGCTTTCAGGTCGGAGCAGGCGAGTAGGGTCGCCTCCCAGTCCTCTCGGGTGGTGTTTTGGTTAGGCGCAAAGGCAGGGCTGGAGGGGCACGCCCACACCATGTGGAAAAGGTCCGAGGACATTTCCCCGCAGTGTGGGCACTACCCGGAGAAGGCACTGTCAAAGTGTTTAAGTGACGCCAGGCACATCATAGTATTCGTAAGGAGGCGAAGAAACACGCGTTCCTCCGCTCTTGTTAACCCTTTACACGAGTGGGGGTAAATATTGTGCCTGTTTTGGTACAGCTGCGTAATTTCTCTGAAAGTGTAGGCTGGTGTAAATTCTTTTGAGGAGGAAGGAGACGAGGTTGCCCGGTTAGAAAGCGCGCGGGCGGCGGCATCTGCTGCCTCGTTTCCTTCTAGCCCAGAATGGGCCGGAGCCCAGACTATGAAGCGGCGGGATGGACTTTCCACGTACGAGCTGTTTTTTAGTAGCCAGTAGGCCAGGTACGGGACCCAGCCCTTTTGAAAGTTCCTACACGCCCCTCGCGAGTCCGTTATGATTGGTTTGGAATTAGAATGTGTTGCTGCTAACGCGATGGCGACCTCCTCTGCCTGTGTTACGCTTCGGGCTTTAAATGTGAGCCCGTTTACCGTTTTGGACTCATGGATCACTGCCGCTGTGTACCACCCGCCTTGGTGCGGGCCGGACGCGTCGACATAGTACACTCCGGGTTTCCCTTCGTAGTGATGAGCTAAGGCCTCTGCCCTGGCCATGCGCCTACCCTCGTAGTCGTCCTTGGACATATTAGTGGGGAGTGGTTTTACGTGCAGGGCGTATTGCCACTCCTGGGGAAGCCTTACTCTTTCCTCGGTTACAGTCGTGTGTTGTATGTGTAGACGGCTTAATAGGCGACGCCCCGAAGGTGTCTGCGATAGTCGCGTATATTGACTCGGTTAGGTGGGCTTCTCTCAGCTCCTCGAACGAGTTCGTCATACCCAGACCTTGGAGTCTCAGGTTCGACGTGGTTATAGGGAGGTCGAGGGCCTTCTTCGCTATTTTGCGCGTGATCACTTCGAGGATGTTCTCGTCGTGTTTCTTGAGGTGGAGATAGGGGGTCGAGTACAGGATTCTGCTTGTTACAAAGGCATTGGCCAGCCGTAGAGCATCTTTGCTTCTCAGTCCCCCTTTTTTGTTTGAGACTCTGCGGACCATTCGGCCCACCTGGTCTCCCACCTTTTTTATCTTGTCGAGCGTGGTCGTCGCTAGCTTACGCTGGTGAATGAAAAGGCCCAGTACTCTAATTTCCTCTCTCTCGGGTATTGGTTCTGATCCAAGTCTCAATTCTATCTTGTCTGTGCATTTTTTGGAGGGACGAATATGGACGAATTCGGATTTTTTTGGTGAGCACTGAAGGCCGCATTTTTTCGCGTACTTATTTACAGCGGTGGCTGCCTCCTGCAAGCTGGCCTCCATTTCTCTGAGAGAGCCCTGCGTGGCCCATATGGAGATGTCGTCCGCGTACAGCTCGTACTGCACACCCGAGACTTTCTCCAGGGGGACCGGGAGATTTTTCATTGCTATGTTGAAAAGAAGCGGGGATAGCACCGCTCCCTGTGGTGTACCTTTCGTGCCTAATAGAAAGGGACCGTGGTCTGCCTTCTGGATCCTCACGTAGGCCTGTCTGTCTGAGAGGAAGCGTTTTATATACTCGAACGCGTTCTTTTCACACCCCGTCTCCGAAAGGTGTGTCAGGATGGCCTCGTGCGTCACATTATCGAAGGCTCCCTTCAGATCTAGGGCCAGCACTATCTTATCCCCGTTCGGATGTTCTATTGGATTCAATATTTCTCTACTAAGCTGTAGCAGGACGTCCTGAGCCGATTTATTTGGCCTGAAGCCATACATCGAGTCGGCGAAGACTCGCTTATTTTCAAGATACTCGGAAAGTCTGTCTCTGACCATTGTTTTCATCAATTTGCCTACGCACGACGTGAGAGAAATGGGCCTGAGGTTGTCCGTATCTATGGCTTTGCCTGCCTTTGGGGTGAAAGTTATGAGTGCCGTCTTCCATTCGGTGGGAAGAGGAACTTCGCCCGTCCAGATCGAATTGAAGTGTTCTAGCAGGGATTGGTACGCGTGGTCTGGTAGGTTTGCTAGGAGCTTTACCGTGATCCCATCTCTTCCTGGCGCGGTCCCGCGTTTCATTCTCGCTAGGGCTGCCTTGAGCTTGTATAGTTTGAAAGGTTCATCTAGCTCAACATTTTCGTCTCCACTGTACCTTAAGCTCCTCCCCTTGGGTCTTGGGTCGTGCTCAAGTACTGGTCTCGGAGCTTCAGCGCTAACTGGGCCGTATTTCCTTGAAACGCGTGTATTGCTCTCTGCAGGTGTTTCTGCGACTCGGTGCGCGTCTGGTTTGGATCTATGAGAGCTCGGAAGAGACGCCATGTGTTTTTGCCAGACATCTGCCTAGCTGCCGCGTTGCACCTCTCTACCCAGTTAGCGTCCGCGAGTTGCGCCGGGTATTCTGCCGCCTCTTTTGTTATCGCCGCAATCCGGGTTTTTAGCTTGCGGTTATGTTTCTGCCTGCGCCATCTTTTAACCATGCTGCGTCTGGCTTCCCAGAGGTGGAGGAGGTGGGTGTCCACATCCGTCACCGCCTCAAAGAGCTTTACCCGCGTTTCCGTCGAACGGAGACTGGTCAGCAGCTGTTTGGTCCAGGCTTGGTATCCCTGCTCCTGGATAGAACTAACATTATATTCTTTTCTAAATTTTGCCCAGTCCGGCATCCTAGTCTGCCCCGTCGGTCTGGTAAGGGGTTTAGTGCGGATCGTTATGTTGATCAGACAGTGGTCACTACCGAATGTTTCCTCCGTATTCGTCCACTCCACTCGCCTCGCGTTTTTTGAAAAAGTTAAGTCCGGACAAGTGTCCCTCTGCGCCGAGTTCCCAATTCGCGTGGGGTACGCCGGGTCGGTGTGTAGGGTTAGGCCTAATGTGGACGCTGCCTCCGCTAGCTTCCGTCCTCGTATGTCCTCTCGGTTGTAGCCCCATGAGAGGCTCTGCGCATTGAAATCTCCTAACACTAGTAACGGATCTCGTCCCGCTTCCCTGACAGCCCTACTCAGAAGTGTGGAGAAGGTTACATTTTTTGCTTTAGGTGGGCAGTACACGTTCAGGATGTGGAGCGGCGGATCATCCTTTTTTATGGGCAGGAGAGTCACCATCACGTATGAAAAGCTGGCTCGTAATTCCATATCGATCAGATTTGCTGTGAAATTTTTGTGCACGAAGATGCATGTTAGGGGGTCGAGTTGGAACGTTTTGTAGTTTGTGAGGCTCGCGTTCCCGCCTGGCTCCTATACGGCCACCACTGCCGAAGTATGCTCGTACGTGGAAAGGTGCATCCTAAGGTCCGCTCTCTTAGTCTTTGATTTAAAGCCTCGACTATTCCACTGTGTTAAAATTATAGGACTCTGCTTAGTTCGTCCCGCCATGTTGTGCCTGAAGATTGTTATTCTGGAGGGGGAGCTGCTGCAGCTTCTCACCCTCACTGATCACCCTACGCATCTTGTGAGTTACGGGATTCGTGGGTCTCCTTGTGTTAGCATACTTGCGAATCGTCATCGCTTTCGCTATCTGTCGTGATACTATGGAGGGAATGGATTCCTGTATCTTCCTCATCATAGCTTCTAGTTTGTTTTCCATGCCAGGCTCTGCGTCGCTTTCCATCGCCTCCTCTTGCTGAGGTGGCTGAGATTTAGCTAGTGCAGTTTCTAGTTTGCTGGTTAGTAGCTCTATTTGAGCTTTTAGGGCTGCTATCTGTTTTCTTAATTCAATTTCTACCAAATTTGGTGTAGGTGGAGAGGTAGTATTGGGAGGAGGAGGGGCGACCCCACTCACCGGCTGCTTCCTGTTCTTGACCATGCTGGCCCAGTTCCTCTCTTGATTGTTTTGTTTATAATTTGGCTCCATGTTAATCGAAGGGGGCGGGAGATTCTCACTCCTGCTTGTCTTTTTCTTGTTTTTCTTCTTTTTCTTGTTCTTGTTACTGGATTGTTGCTGCTCGTTCCTTCGGAATTTCGCGGTGCAGTCTTTAGAGTTCGTGGCATGTTCGCCGCCACATACCGCACATTTTGGATTGCACTCGTGAGGGGCCCGCACCCCATCCACAAACGGAGCTTGCGTTCCGCAGAGTCCGCAGTTTTCTTGCCTCGGTGTCAAGCAGGCGTCTGCCCTATGTCCCACCGTGCCACACAGGTTACACGCTGGTATGGTGCGACGGTAAGTGGCTACCGGTATAACTTCCGCGTTATACAGCACAGCTCTGGGCTTGTACTTCCCTTCGAAGGTGACCCTTGCTTTGTTCGAAGTGCCGAACTTTCGGATCTCCAGGATTTTGCTCTCTTCGCGAAAGCTTCTCACTTTCCCTCGCAGGGATTCGGTGGTCTCCAGATTGGCCACAGTGATGACTCCGTGTACCACATTGTCCTCACTTTGCTTTACGTGTCCACGCAGAAAGAGGTCTTGCTCTTGCGTTCGGATTGCAAAGTCGCCGACCAGTCTGTCGGCCGCATGGATGCTTGACATGCTCACAATGATCAGGTTTTGGTCCGGGGACACTGTGAAGAAAAAATTTTCTTCTTCGGCCTCCCCGACTCGCTGTCGTCCCAACTCGCCGTGTTGCAAGTTCTTCAAGTTTGTGGCCGTTAGTGGTTTGATGATTAGCACCACGTCGTCTGGTCTGAATCTGCACAGAAACTTGGGCTTCCATGCAGCTCTGACTTGCGTTGGGCCTCCGGTTGCGCGCTCACCGGGTTCTGAGTCGGGTTGCGCGTGGCGGCCTCCATGTGCTGACGTGGCCTTCCTTTGCGCGCTGGCTTGGAGTTTCTGGGCTCACTTTTCAAAAGCCCGGATCACATTTTCACTGCAGGCTTGCTCTCGGCTGGTCTGTGGCAAGGTTGTCCATGTCATGCCTTCCGGGTCATAGCCGCGTTGCTGGTTGGCGTTTGCCATGTTCGCCAGGAGCGGCCTTCCCGCCGTGGGACGCCGGCGTTCAGCCGACAGGCTGAGCCACGGCTCCACAACGGATAGGAGCAAAAGTGCTCCAGAAAGTCGAAAACTCCATCCACCGCGTTGAGAGTGGTCTCCCTGCGTTCCGGATGACTTGGTGGCTCTTTAAGGTCCAATAGTTTTGGGATTCGACGCGTTGTTCCACCGCTACGGTCGAAAATCGCCGGAGCTGATGCTCCATGCGTCCGCTCGCTACGCGCGCTAGAGAGATTCCTCTCGACGCCTCAGAAAAGTGCGTGAGAGGCTCGAGAAAACAAAGAAGTAAGCTTTTTGCGTGTGCTGCTACACGCCGTTTCTTTCGCGGGCCGAAGTCCAGACAATACCCTGCCGTTGAGGAGGCAGTTCGAGATTGGGTTCACGACCAGAGAAGCAAGAGCCCGAGTGTTTGCTACAATGACATTGAAACAAAGGCACGCGCTGTTGCGGAGGAGATGGGCATCCCGCGTACCAAGTTTAAAGGTGCACAATGATGTGCGTAAGGCCGTTAATTCCAGCCAACCTCTAGGTTCTTTGCACCGTGCTGATGTCAGTTAAAAAAGAATTACAAAAATCGGCGCACGGAAATGAGAATTATTCAGTTTATAAAATTCTAAATACAAAAGAAAAAAAAACTGCGCGTTTGAGCTGGTGCAAGAGGGAGCCCCTCTCCCATTTCGCTCGCCCAGCGCTCGACTCAGGCGGAACCTATCAGGAACGCAGCTTTCTGCTGACATATCGGAAGCTATACGCCGTGGTTGCCTGTCCAACCTAACCTGCAGCCGCACTTTTTGGCAGCGTAGTTGCCATGGTAACGACGCTCAGAGCACAGCTATGAGGACTGGCTTCTTGTCTGCTCCCATGGTCTGCTCAAGTTAGCCTAGCCCACCAAATGCTGCTCCAAACTATCTTTGCCATCTAAGTGTAGTGTCCACACATCGTTCACGGTTCAATACTGATAATAAATGTTTTCCAACCCAATTGCGGGATGTCGACGAGGTGGACCCGACGGTCAGCAAATCTGCGTCGCCGTTTTGGTGTTCCGCCGGCGTCCATGTTCCGCCGGCGTCCATCACTGCTGCTATCACGGATCACTCGAGCGCTGTTTGTGCAAAAGTTTGAGAACGAGTGCGAAAGGCAAAGACGGGAAAATGGCGTACACGAGCTAAGGCGAAGCCACTCAGCTGAGAAGCGGACGTGCTTCACCAGCAATTTCGACACAACTAGCGTCATCTGTGGGGCGTCGGCAGAAACGACCAACCAGGGGATTTTGGCTTGTCCAGCGATTTTGCCGACCTCCGAGATCCAAACAGTATCAGCTGCCATGGGATTTGAGGAGCCTGTGAGAGTGACCTTCGTGCTTGTGACCGTAGAGCCTGGACAGTTATTGGCGGACTTTTTTTCTTTCTCTGTTCTTTTTTTTTTTTTTAATTTTTGCTTCTGCTGCGCCAGAAGACAGCGACGACCCGCTACGAAGGGCAAAGCCACCATCACCATCATCACAGCAAGCAGACGCTCCATCGCGCTTGTTGACAACACCGCATTTATCTGAGTTTACAGTCTCCATCTTTACAAGCACTCCACGAACACACGTGGAATTAAAACACCATTTATTTCTTTTCTGCATATTAACTTGAAGAACATTCAAATGTATAATCTAAAGTGTGTGCCCGACTAATTAGTGAAGCACCGCCCCAGAGAAGGTAACGTCACATCCGTTAACGAACTTCGCCGTTGTGTGCCGCTCACATCGGTGCCAAAATGCGGATTATTGAATCGGATTAAAATATTACGCGCTACGATTTCGTCATTATGATTGGGCTTTGGGGCATCGGGAAGGTGTAAAGAACTATAGCGGCCGTCTAGAATCAGTGGTATGGCGAACGTCACAGCGCCCCCTAAGAAGTGGGTGACGAATTTCATGTAGAGGAATGGCCTAAGCCTGAGGCGACGAGCGACTGTATGCCAACGGTTGCCCGAAGCCTACGAAGAAAAACTGAGTGCCTTTCTGCGCTACGTGAATGACCTGCGGGCAACACATTCATTCCTGCTTGGTCAAATAGGCAACGGTGACCAGACTCCAGTCTGGTTTGATATGCCTAGCAATAGGACCGTGTCCATGTTTTCCGAGCGCCAGGTCCGCCTGCTGACAACGGGCAACGCACACAACCGTTTCACGGTTATGTTATGCTGTACGGCAGATGGGCACAAGTTGCCGCCATTCCTTCTGTTCAAGAGGAAAACGATCCCGACGAAGAAAAAGTTCCCGCCAAAAGTCATCGTGCGGATGAATGAGAAGGGATATTTTAATGATGAAATGATCCTCGAATGGTTTCGTCTCGTGTGGTGCAGGCGTCCGGGGGCACTGCTGAAGCCCCGCAGCATGCTCATCCTGGACTCATTCCACGGCCAGATAACCGACCGTATGAAAAAAGCGGTAGCGGAAACGGGATGTGACCTGGTCATCATTCCGGCGGATTGACACCTATTCTTCAGCCACTAGATGTGGCGCTGAACAAGCCATTCAAAGACCGCATCGGTGCATTCTACAACGAGTGGTTCCAGCAAGAAAATCCAAAGACACCAACAGGGAAACTGAAGCGAGCTTCTTTGGGCGAAGGGGCTCAATGGGTCAACGATACCTGGTATGGACTACCAACAGACATGGTCTCTGCGGCGTTCTCCACGTGCGGCATCTCGGTACCGCTTTTGACGACCAGCGGCAGCAGTGGCTCATAAGATGATGATCGCGACTGTGTCCTCATAAGCGACGACAGACGTATCGTGAACGAATAAATGTTTCTTTATGACTCGGCCTTCTGAAATACTTTTTGGATGAGCTAGGACCGCAGGGTGCAGCAGCGTCGACCTAAATTCGGAGTCCATTTTTTTTTGCCCTAAGGGGGTCGCGAGTTGGGGGGTCGACTTATAATCGGAGTCGACTTATAATCGACAATATACGGTAACTCAGGGGATCAACTGCAACTAATAAAAAAATGATCTGGACAGGAGAAGCAGAAAGGTAGACCTAAAGATTAATATGCAGAAGACTAATGCCCCTGTCACATGGGCACAGCTGAACACCTTTCAGTTCCCTTTGACCAAGGTCGTCTTTACCTGTAGGGAGATGCGTGCTGTGTCAGGCGGCACTCTTTTAGGAAAGGTAGTTCCTAGCAAAAGATCGGTCATCTCCCTTGAAGGATAAAGAGAGTACTCTCGTTCCAAAGGCGCATTACTTCTGAGTCACTAAAGGGACTTTTTCGTCAATAATTTTATTTTTGCCTTGAAATATATTAGTTTTTATCACATCAGGTGAGTATTCCAGCTCGGTTAGTTGTTTTTATTTCTTACGGCTGCGCCATACTTTCGCTTGGACTGCGCCTGCATCCTTTGTTTTGAACTGTTGCACGCATGTGGAGACGGCAGGCAGAAAGTAGCAAGGTGTGGTTATTACTCATTGTACGACCAAAGTGCACCAAAACATGAGCTCGCTGATAACCACTGTGGACGGAACGACAAAAGAGAGCGGTGGTGGGGACGCCGAGTTGCAGACGCTGAAAATGGCATCCAGCCAAATGGAAAAAAGCGTTGTTTATAACATGCTCTTTGTTTTTAGCATATGTGTTTTATTTTACAATGATATGTCTAGATAATTGCATTTTGAAAAGAAAAGTGTAAAATTATATCAGCTGTCCTGAACATTATTTGATTACGTGCTTGTACAAAATAAGCAGTGTCTAATGGTCCCCTGGTGGATTCTCTGAGAAGCTCATTGCAGGCCATGTGACATGATGACTACTTTGAAAGAAAGTCTGACTCCCTTGCGCTCCTTTAGGCCAAGGAAGTTCAAGGTAGTTCTGAGTTGGCCATGTGACTGCTGTATAAGGTAATGCTGGACAGCCTAGAGAACGAAGAGCAGTTTGCAATTGGTAGAGAAGCACTGGAAGACGCAGCTGAATATGTCTGCTTAGGACAGGTAGTAACAGCAGATCCGGAACATGAAAGAGAAATAACTATGAGGATATGATTGGGATGGAGTGCATTTGGCAAATACTCTCAGATTATGACTAGCAGCTTACCGGTAGCAGTCAAGAGGAAAGTGTATAACAATTGCATCCTACCGGTACTGACTTATGGGGCTGAAACATGGAGGTTATCGAAAAGGGTTCTACTTAAGTTGAGCACATGACCCACCCGGGGGAAATCGGCAGTCGCCTTTTCCTGTCCTCCCCTCCGTCTTTCACTTTCCTATCTCCTTTCTTAAAACTGACCTGTCTTCTCCTTTCTTCTTGGTTTTTTCCTTCTTCCTGGTGGTGAGGGTTAACCTCGTGTGGCAAAACTAACCTGAGTTCTGCCATATAGGGTTATAGTCGCGGTGCACGGCTGTCGTAGGCATGGCTCGTATTGAAGTTCTTGTCTTGTCCCCTAGCTGGGCCCCGTAGTGGTGGCTGCCACCGTGGCCGAACAGAATATTTTTTTTTATGGCTCATTTGTTTTCCAAACATGATCGCCCTTTGAAACGAGGGCGGACCGATGTGACTGCCGAGTTTTACCACAAAACAAGAGGTATTCCCGAAATACCACATTGCTCACAGTGAAGTGCTAGAAAAACAAGCAAGAAATATTTCCCCATTCATTGTCGCAAAGTGCCTCAAAGATGTCATTGGCCCCTGTTACAAGGCAACGAAACTTGCTAGCGGTGACTTGCTCCTAGAGCTAAATGACAAAAACCAAGTGTTGAAACTTCCAAACATGAAGTCATTTGGGGACATTAAGTATCCATTACACCCCATAGGTCACTAAATACAGTCCGCAGAGTGATCTCTGATATTGATTTCATGGAACTCACCGAAGAAGAAATGCAGGATGGACTTGCCGACCAAAACGTGATAAAAGTCCAAAGGATCAAAATAAGAAAAGAAAACAAAGAAATACCAACCAAGCATCTTGTCCTGACATTTACCTGTTCTACGCTCCCTGAATCTATTTCTGTAGGATATACAAAGATAACAGTGCTTCCATATATCCCAAATCCTCGCCGTTGCTTCAAGTGCTAGATTTGGCCACGAATCCCAAAGCTGTCGCGGTCAGCAAACCTGTGCAAAATGCTCTGCAAAAGAACACACTTCTGAGTTACGTACAGCAGCACCATGCTGCACGAACTGTGGAGGGGAACACCCTGCTTACTCTAGGTCCTGTCCATCATGGAAGAGGGAGAAAGAAATAATTACATTAAAGACAACAGAAACCATATCTTTCCAAGAAGCTAGAAAACGCGTTGAAACTGCAAAGAAGCTCTCTAACCCCTAAAATAGACTTTGCTGGTGTGCTGATACGGGGCGATGCATCACACCAGCCTTCGGCACCTGCTCAGACCACGGACAGTGGAGCTGTAGCAGAGCCATCCTCGCCCCAAGTGGAAGCAGCTCTTGCTACGCCACTACCCTCAAAGCAGGCCACACGGCCTTCAGGCTGTGCAGACCCCAAGACCTTTGCCCACGGGGCAAAGTCAAATGAAACTGTCCACGTGCAGCATGCACCCACGTCCAGAGTCTGATGACGCAATGGACAGAACCCAAGGCAGCTCTTTGCCGTCGCAGAGACGACAAAACTCCTTGGATTGTGCAAAAAAAGATAAGGCCCGAATGACAGGGCCAGAAGTAACCTAATTTTTTCTTTTTCATTCAAAAAATGGCATTCCTAATTCATTGGAATTGCAGACGAATGTTGAATAATTTACCTGACATTAAGGACAATTTAGCATCGTTTTCCCCTGTAATCCTGTGCTTGCAGGAAACAAACTTAGGCCCGAAGCATACTAGTGTACTGAAAAAATACAATGTCTTCCGCCACGACTGAGAGCAGGCAAACAGGCTCTCAGGAGGAGTAGCTATAATCGTGCACAAAGGCATCGCAGCTCGTAAAGTCAAATTGAAAACTAGATTTGAAGTTGTAGCAGCCACCCTCCTCACATATAAGACCATTACAGTATGCACTATATACCTACCACCGCATCTCAAAATAACTTTGCAAGAATTAGAAGACCTCTTAAGTCAACTACCAGAACCATGCTTGGTAGTTGGGAATTTTAATGTGCATTCTCATTTTTGGGGTAGTGAAAAAACGGACGGCAGAGGTGAAATTTTGGAGGAGCTCATGCTTTCTAATAACATTTGTTTGCTGAATTCCGGAAAACCTACATAGTACTGCTCTGCATCATCCGGGAAAATGAGCGTTTTAGACCTTTCATTCTGTTCACCACCTGTTTTTACCGATTTTACAGGGAATGTTTTAGATAACCCGTACGGAAGTGATCACTTGCCAGTTTCTATTAATTTATCATCATCACCTGCTGTCATTCCAACGAAACCACAATGTTGGAAGCTGCATTTGGCAGATTGGGAAACTTTTAAAGAAAAAGCTAATTTGCATGAAATATATTCAGAGGATCTTGGCATTGATGAACTGAATGAGAAATTCACAAATTGTATTCTCGCTGCAGCAGAAGCTACCTTTCCTCAATCTTCTGGAACAGTACAGTGCAACCACAAAGTTTGGTACTCTAAAGAATGTAGGGAAGCAAAAAATAAGCAAAATAAAGTGTGGGGAAATTTCAGGAGGTACCCAACTTATGACAACTTAATACATTTCAAGAAAGCAAAAGCACGATACATCTGGCGAAATGCCGAGAAAGACTCATGGAAAAGTTATGTATCATCTATAAATAGCTTAACTACGTCGAAAAAAATGTGGGGGCAGGTGCAGAAGCTAAATGGCAGCTTCTCATCATTCACATTTCCTCTTTTAACAGCACTAGGTACGCAAACAACCCTACAGGAACAAGCAAACATATTAGGTGAACACTTTGCAGCAGTTTTTAGTTCTTCCCACCACACGCAGCCATTTCTAAAACACAAAAACATTGCTAAAAAATACAGACTTCCTATAACTGGTTGCACAAATGAACCTTATAACAGCCAAATTACTGTCCATGAAATCAATAGAGTACTGTCTGCCGGAAAACAAACTGCCCCAGGGTCCGACAGACTACATTATGAAATGCTGGCCCATCTTTCCGATTCTGCTATACATGCACTTTTAAAATTCTTTAACAAAATATTCATGTCAGGAAAACTACCAAAAGCTTGGAAAACGTCTGTTATAGTCCCATTTCTCAAACCCGGAAAGCCGCCATACTCCCTTAATAGCTATCGGCCTATAGCCCTCACGAGTTAGTTGCCTTGCTAAGTCTTTCGAAAGTGTTTTGAACATTCGGTTAATCTTTATTTTAGAATCACGTAAACTTCTAAATATTCATCAGTGTGGTTTTAAAAAACCGTGCTCAACGACAGACAATCTTCTCAGACTTGAAAATGCTATCCGAGAAGCATTTATACATAAACAACACTGTCTGGCCGTCTTCTTCGACATGGAAAAAGCATATGACACAACCTGGAGATTTGGCATTTTACGTGACCTAGCAGATCTAGTTATTCGAGGCCGGATATTAAACTGTCTAAATGATTTCCTATTAAACCGTTCATTTAAAGTATGCCTAGGCCCATCCCTTTCGAGGAGCTTTATTCAAGAGAACGGAGTTCCCTAAGGGTGTATTTTAAGTACTACGTTGTTTGTTGTAAAACTAAATTCAATAACCAGAGAAATTCCGAAATCGATTATGTATTCGCTTTATATTGATGATCTGCAGATTGCATGTACGTCCTCTAACATAACCACGTGTGAGCGGCAAGTACAACTAACCATAAATAGACTAGCCACATGGGCAGATAAAAATGGGTTCCAGTTCTCTCCACAGAAATCGGTAGCTGTTCTGTTCACCCTAAAACGAGACTTGCATACTGCCCCAACCTTACACTTAAAGAAAACTGTGCTACCGTTAAAAAATGAACATAAAATTCTGGGAATTACCTTTGATAAAAAGTTGACATTTTTACCCCCACAAATTCCCTCAAAAAGAAAGCTTCTCAATCATTAAACATACTTAAAGTATTGTCAAGAAAAAACTGGGGATCCGACAGAACATGCCTTCTACATATATATCGGTCTATAATACGCTCTACCCTAGATTATGGAAGCATTGTGTATGGTTCAGCGAGGTCATCATATTTCAAACGCTTGGATCCAGTACACAACATGGGATTGCGCCTCCCAACTGGCGCATATAGGACATCTCCAATAAATAGCCTTTATGTTGAAACAAATGAACCACCCCTTAAGACAGGAGAACATTGCTTACATGTGCATATGTACTGAAAATAAGATCCTTACCGAAACATCTATGTCACCCGATAGTCACAAGCTGCCCATCTCTACCCTCTTAAACAACAAACCCCGAGCAATCAAACCACTAATTCTCCGTTTTGAACAGGCATGCCAGGAATTAAACATACTGGATTCACTTCCAAGTATTGCCCGGAAACCAAGCCCACTGCCACCCTGGTACCATTTTCCCTCTGTGTGCAACTTCCCATTAGCCCACTTTCAAAAGAAACAAACACCGCACGAACACATAGTACAAGTTTTTGGCACTAAATGAAAAATGCAAAGATTATACAGAATTCTATACAGATGGTTCTAAGACAGCGCATTACACTGGAAGCGCTGTAATACAAGGCAAATGGGAGAAAGTAGTACGGTTGCCTGAGTGTTCATCGGTTTTCACAGCTGAGTGTCATTCCATTTCTGTGGCTGTAGAAGAAATATTACAGAAAAGTATTGGAAACAGCATCATTTATACAGATTCTCTGAGCGTAATCACAGCACTGCATCACGGAAATGCTACAAAACCAATAATCGGAAACATAATACATAACGTAATAGCTGCAGGAACACAGGGGCAGTCAATTAAGTTTTGCTGGTTAACAAGCCATGTTGGAATCCACGGCAACGAGAGGGCTGACACATGTGCCGCAGCAGCCTGTAATGATGAAGTACAACTAGTCAGCATGCCACATAGAGATGTTATGAAGCTGATAAAGGGAGAACCGAGATCAAAATGGCAGGTTTCATGGAACAATGAAATAAACAATAAATTACACTTTGTTAAACCAGTCATTGAAGAATGTGCATTGTGCAGTCACCAAAAACGTTTTGTTGAAGTCATTTTATGTCAGCTTCGCATCGGACACACGCACCTACCACATGGCTTCATTCTTAAAAAAAAGAAGACAAACCTTTATGTGAAGGGTGTAGAGGTGAACTAACAACAAATCACATTCTACTCTCATGCGCTAAACTAGAGAAATTAAGACAGAAATATTTTGCACAGTTTTACACTGAACAGATCCCTTTTCATCCCAGACTGCTTTTTGGAGAAGATGCAATTGTTGAATTTCTCACATTTCCGGGTTCCTAAAAGAAGCAATGATCCTTAACAAGCTATAACGATTTAAAATTGGATTAATCACTTTCAAAAAGTAAAGACAAACAACCTTGTTCTTGGCGCATGATAGCCTTAGTCGCTTATGTGCCTAAAATTCCACATTAAGTTGAGCACAACGCCATAGAACAGAAAATGGTAGGTGTAACTTTAAGAGACAGGAAACGTGCAGAGTGGGTCAGAGAAGTAACTCAAGTTACTAACATCCTAGTTGAAATTAAGAAGAAATGTGCATGGGCAGGACATGTAGTTCGAAGAGAGGACAACCGATCGTCTCAAAGAGTAACCTGTTGGATTCCAAGGGAAGGTAAGCGTAGCAGGGGGTGGCAGAAAATTAGATGGGTGGATGAGATCAAGAAATTCACAGGGGTAAAGGGGATGCATCTAGCTCAGGACAGGGTTAATTGGAAGAAAATGGGAGAGACCTTCGCCCTGCAGTGAGTATAGTCCGGCTGATGAGGGTGATTTCAGGGATCGCTGGTTGCATGGCTCTTACCTCGACAGTCCCCTGACAGAATTAACCAGTGTGAGCCTGCCCTGTTTCAATTTAATGTGTGTCAGGCTGGGACCGCACCTCGATTTAACGGAGTCCGAATTATTATGTTTCCAAAGAGTTTTGGAATATAGGAGAGTGTTCGAATATTAAGAAACTTTCGATGTCTAGGGCAGTTTTGGAATTTAAAAAACTTAGGATATAGGTTTTTTAAATCCAATAAAAAACATATTCGATTTGTATTCAAAATTTCAAATATTAGCATGCTCCTACTTAAAATGATTGAAGAAAAGCCAGGTCATGCCATACATTCGTTAGTAGTTGTAAACCTTGATTCCTGAAAGCTTTTAGAAAGTATAAAAATATCTTGACAAGGAATTGAAGTATGCAAAGCTCAATGGTTGTGCACATCTATCTTATAGAGTTATCAATGCTGCAGAAACAAACAAAAGAAACAAGTTTCAGTTCTGCCCTAGACAAGAATTTGAGCTGACAAACAATACAAAGAATTCAGTGATTGCTTTTTGTCGTTAATATCTAAATGGCAATGCTTTAGGGTTCAGGTGAATATCAACAATCTGATCAGTGAAAAAAGAAATAAAATAAGAAATAGCAAGCACTACTCATATTGTTTATTTCAGAACAGAAGGCACATGGTATTTGCAAACAAAGTTAAACTATTATTGCAAATATGTTCACAGTTGTGCCTCGTTAATATGGACAGTTTGGTTTCCTCACAAAACTGTCCATAAAGTAATAATGAATCAGATTTTTAAAAAACAACGAAAACGCTAATCTTAAAGTCTGATTTCGAGCATAATGTAGGCATTAGGAGCTGTAAGAACAAGTCACCATTGTGCTTCAAATGCGATGCAATTGAAAGTATTGTGATGCAGTTGCACATTTTTTTCGATGGCGTTTCATTAATAAATTACTTGACTTGTGCTTTTCATCTCACACAAACCCCTGCTACGTATCAACATTTAGTTGGTTGAAAGTTGCTGAATTTCTACAAGGTGCAAGTTGCTGCCGGAATTCTGTTCAAGTGAATTCATGCAATACAAGACACATCAACTGCGCAACTTCGCAGTGTAAAATGGGAAACCACAAGTGAAAACAGCAATCAATCAATCATTGGCACTATGTTCGTGTAGTTTCTGTAAAGAAGACCCAGAAGAGGAATCCTTGAAGCAATCCAACGATTTCGTTTTCATGACTGTCCATATTAACGCGACAAAAATACATGGATGCTAATGATATTTGTGCGTTTTCTACTTGTCTATTGTCCAGACAGCGAGTTTTCATATTAATGAGACGTAAATGCATGTAAAAAGCTTGGTCCCCAGAAAAACTGTCCATAATTCGAGTCATCCATATTAATGGAGGCCGTATTAACGAGGCACGACTGTATACCCTACTGAAAAATCTACCATGAATTTTACACAGGACTCATTTTACCAGTTTACTTTACATGATTGCCCTGCATGAAACCAGGTAGAGCTGTCACATTGCTGCTGAATACAATAAATTCTATTAAGGATGACTTAATCACAATTTCTGATTGGTGCACAAGGTGGCATAGGCAAATAAATACTGACAAAACAAAAGTACTAATGTTTATTAAAAAGTGGCAGGTTGGGTACCTACTTCATTAAAATGAGACGATGCCATTGAACATGTATCATCCATTTTAATGTGTACATTTACCTTTCGACCTTACTTAGAATGTTCACATTGAGCACATCATTAAAAAGGCTCCTAAAACAAAAAGTCCTGATGGGCACCTAGTATCAAGCTAACCAACAAACAAAACTTGTAGCCTATACATCCCTTGTCAGGTCACTAGAATATGCTTCCATCATCTGGCACCCTCATCAAGCTTACTTAGCATGCTCCATATTAGGCAGGTTTATTGCCCTTGATTATTCATATATAACCAGCTAAATAGTCTTAAAGAACTATTTTGGCTCTTCAAACCAAAATACCAAGAGCCCACCTATCGTTCATGCATTGACTATATCATTGTGACATGCACACCCAGCAAGCTAGCCTATTGTGCTTCCCCCTCCAAGACGATGACCCATTGTCGCCTCCTGGAAGCAGCGCTACTAAGAGCTGAACCTCATCTAGACAGCAGGCCGATATCCTTATCCAAACCTTCATCTGTGATTCTGTGAAATGAATTAATATAAATATTCTTATCCAGAGAAAGATAAACCTGTATGTGAATTATATGATGACGAGCTCCCTGTAAGTCACATTTTAATCACACGTACTAAACTCAGAAATCTGAGAAAAGTATTGTACTTTATTTTACGCTCGGTGCATCCCATTTCATCCAGCACTGCTTTTAGGAGAACATGCACTTGTCCATACCTTTAAGGTTTTAACATTTCTCAAGACAGCCAATTTATCTAACCTTGTGTTTGGCGCATGATAGCCATACTTGCTTTTGCGTTATTAAACCCCATATAACCTTTCATTGTGTTGTGTGGTGCAGCTTCCAGAAGGCGATAGCGTTTGCCCGTGGCGGCAAGTACGATGCCTTCCTGGCGGTGGGTGGGGGCTCCACCATGGACACATGCAAGGCAGCCAACCTGTACTCATGCAACCAGGACCGGGACTTCCTGGACTTCGTCAATGCCCCCATTGGTCGGGGCATGCCCATCCCATCCAACCTCAAGCCCCTGGTTGCAGGTGGGTAGTCTGGGACATGCATGTCAAGAAGTGCATGCTGTGCCTTTCTACTTTATGGCCACCTGAGCCTTGAGGTTTTCCACTGCCAGTTCTCTCTGACGAGTGATGTCACTTAGCACCAGTCTATGAAAGGGCACTGAACAAGGGTCGACAAGTCCACCGGTCAGAGTCAACAAGCAATATTAGGGCTAACCTATCAGTTTCGACAGTTTTTGGGATGTGATTATTGCATGATTCGGTTTAATTGCATATTTACAAGCAGTTGTGTTACCTTGATAATGGTCTAGCATTCTTGAGCAGCTAGTTTGAACTTGTTTCTTCGTACTATTCAGCGCAGAAAATGTTTGCATGTTGGCTCCCATTCTTCAACAACTTTCGCCGTAATAAAATCATGTATCGTGGGCATGCAACAGATGGTGCTGCCGACATGAGCCACGCAGAAGCTGCTTGCTTTAAACCACCAGTTCTGCACACACCGTGGATTTCCAATCATTTCTGATCAAACCAGGCAAATTTGCATCCACATCTGCTATTTGAAGATTATAAATTGCTGTGCACCAAATTTCAGCGCAGCGAGAATTTGAACAGAGAGAGGTGGCTCGCATTTAGTATCTGCATTAACCAGTCGATGGTTGACCACCGGGTGGGACGCAGTCCAGATGTGAAGACGCAGGGCACCTGAAACAGAATGTTGTTGTTGTAGTGGTTATTTATTGTATATACAAAAGGAAGGAAAAGATGTTTGCCAGCCCCAGTATCTGCTATCTGATATTTGAAGCACCTGAACTGGGGCAGTGGAAATAAAGGGATAGTGAGGAAGGGGTAGAGAAAATCAAAGAGGTGAGCGATAGGGAGAAAGAAAAGGGTAGGTAAAAATAAAAAGAAATATACACTATGGTACAGTATATAGTACCGTATTTACTCGCATAATGATCGCACTTCAAAAAAAAAAAAAAACTGACGCGAATTTCTGGGTGTGATCATTACACGGGTAAATTTTCCACAAAAAATTTTTGTGCACCGAAAACGCAAATAAGTTGCGGGTCAGACGTCTTAGAACAGATATCGCGATTACAACCAAAAATAAAAGTTGAGTAAGGCTTACCTTCGCAATAAACACGCACATTAAGCATCACATGAACTGCATAATGCCCATTTCTCAGACTAATCTGAGTCTGAATCCTCGCCATCCTGCTTTCATTGCTGCACGACTCATCATCGGAAACAGCAGTGTCGTCACTGGGAGCATCTTCACAATCCCACAGAAAGTCATCTTCCGTTCCATCCAAAGCGTCCGATATGCCTGTCTTCTTGAAGCTCTTGGCCACTACCTCGTCGGGGATACTGCTCCACGCTTCTGCGATCCACGAGCAAAGCATCTCCATGGATGGCCTTCTGATCTTTTCACTCGGTGTCAAATTATGCTGGCGCATCGCCATCCACTCTGCATAAAGTCTTCGAACGTTGTCCTTGAACGGTTTGTTCAGCGACACGTCGAGAGGCTGCAGCAGCGAAGTCAGACCCCCAGGGATCACTGCAATGTCCATGCACAGCTCTTGAAGTTTAACACGCACGCTGTCGACAAGGTGACCCCTGAAAATGTCCAAAACTAGAAGCGAGGGAAGCAGAAGTGCTCCTGGTCTTCGTCCCCAAACAGTCTTAATCCAGTCGACCATCAGGTCTGCAGTCATCCATCCTTTCATTTGCGCACGTATATGCATGCCATGGGGAAAGTTTCGCTTCGGAATAGTCTTCCGTTTGAAGATGATGTATTGTGGCAGCTTCCGCCCGTCGGCCGTCACAGCAGGCATGATAGTGCATCGCTGTTTTTCTGCACCAGACGTCTTCACGAGGACGCTCCGAGCACCCATCTCGTTCACAGTTGTATTCCGGGGCATGTCAAACGTCAGTGGAGTTTGATCGGCGTTTCCAATTTGTGACATGAGGTAACCGCTTTTCTCGCGAAGCGTAGTGACGAAGTGATGGAATTCTATCACTTTTCTTTCATACGCGGATGGGAGCCGCTGGCACAGCAATGTCCGCCACCTAAGGGAAGTCCATTCCATCGCATAAAGCGAGTCGTCCAACCGGAGCTAGCGCGGAAATCCTTTGCGGCAATTCCCAGCTTCCTGACAGCTGTGCGTGCCTGTGTCTGTATCATTTCTAATGACACTGCACAACCATTCTTGCGCAGGTCCCTCACGTATTCTAGGACCGCCTCCTCAACACGAGAGAACTTGCCCGTTTTGGGTCCGCGGAAAGCCCGCCGTGTCTTGTTCGCAGCCATCAGCTTCTCACGCTGCTTCTTCCAAAAGCGTATCCTGATTTCATCGACGCCGAAATGCCTGCCAGCAGTGCGGTTGCCATGCTCCAGTGCATAGTCAACAGCCTTGAGCTTGAACGCGGCAGTGTAACTGGCATACCGCCCCATTGTGAAATGGCGTAAACTCGCACGAAACCACAAAGCACGCTGCGACGCTGCCGAATTGCAAAATGGCGAATGCCGCAAAGTGCGTATTAATCAAGAAATCATGGGAACTCGTCAATATGCATTCGCTGCGGGATGACTGCAGATCAACCAACAGGCGGCTGCCACTATAACAGTGCGGGACATGAAAATAAAATTGCCGGCGGAAGCAAGTTCGGAGTACGATCATTACGCGGGGCAATTAAAAAATTGAATTTTGACCTCAAAATTCAGGGGTGTGCGATCATTATGCAAGTAAACACGGTAGTTTGCTTGAGGCCCACCCGCAAATGTCTTAGGTTACTGAGCACTCGGCACATCGGGCGGGCCTCCGCAATAGCTCTGCATCCATGCAACTGTTCACGACGCACGCACGTGCACACTGTACAAAATACTGACAGCCGGCGTGAGGCGATCGGCTGTTATCGTCCGAAATAGCACTCGAGGAGCATTCGGTCACAGCGCGCACTATCTGGCGAGATGAAATAGGCGGGTCGTCAAGCCTGCCTGTTCGATATATTCACACAGGCTCACGTGTGTTTGCTCGCGGACGCGCGCATTGCCCGGCAGCCGCAGGAGCACAGCTGCACTGTCCAGAATTACCCCCCTGCGCTCTGTAAGCCGCCAGCAACTCATGGTTCGGCTAGCGCGGCACAGTGCAGTAAAAGATGTTCGAGAGTTTCTACCGCACCACAGCCGTCACACACGTCACTGGTGGCAAGGCCGTGGTACATCCGTCATTCCCCAGGCCACACACATCCAATGTGTACACGGAGGATCATTGCACGTTGCAGCCGCGTCAGCTAGCGGCCGCTGACACTGTGAATGTGCTCACCTCTTGCAATGCGTGAGTTGAGGGTGCTGCGTCCAGAGGTGGTCGTCGATTACCGCACGCACGTCCTCCAAAGCGAGTTGCTCGTCGCTAGGAGGGAGTTCATGTGCTGCGGTCGCGAGCTCGTCGGCTCGTTCGTTGCCCTCAATGCCGCAGTGCCCGGGGATCCACTGTGCCCGTATAGCGCAGCTGCACTCCGTCAAGTGCTCGAGATGCACACGAATCTGACACAGCAGCAGAGTTCCCCGGCCAGTGGCTCGAAGGCGGCTGAGGGCGACGCAGGAGTCGCATAGCACGGCGCACTGGGTGGAACAGAATGGCAAGATGGCACAATCTGGAGCGATGGTGGCCTTCATAAGTTCCTGGCAATACGCAACTGAAAGGCAGGCTTTGACTTGGGGCAATAACTTGCAAAACAGTGTGTTAAGCCTAGTTAGTAAGAAATTGCAAAAAATCCACGATTTTTCGTTACATCTAGATTATGAAGTCAAGATTATGACAGAATCCCGTCTGGCTGCGGAGGAAGGGGGGGACACATCTCAGAAAACAGACACTGACCAGTAAAAGGCAATTGAATGTTGGCGTTTCAGTGCCCAGAGCAGGGTTGTTTTGTTTTATATGTACTACTTTTCCATGTCATTCAGGTTTTGGGAGAACTAGATCTAGGCTTCACGAGTCATACTTTGACGTCACCCCCATCTTAATTAGCCAATAAGCGCACCTATGTCTAAATTAACAAACATTCAATACCATAGGTTTAAATGGGTGTCGACTGGGACCATGTTTCTCATTCAAATTATTTGAATTTTTAAATTAATGAGGTTAAATTAAAGAGATTATACTTTTAGGCAAGGCCACTGGAAGCTGTGCCATCAGTCCATGGTGCGACTGCAATTTTTGAGCAGCTGGCACTTAGTGGGACTCTGGCTATTCATTGGCTTCTTGTAGAATTTTATTGCATTCCATAACGGCGCAGCCAAGGAAAGCTAAAGGCCTATCCTTGACAAGAAACTGTCAGCTGTTCCAAAATTAAGGGGGTATTTATCTTGAAAAGTGCCCCTGTTGAAATAGCTGCCGCAGCCATCAATCTTTGTCTCAGTAGATGTCACTTTATTGCTGGGCTGGTCCCGAGAGTATGCCAAGTCTGGTACCTCTTAACAGTAGAAGGTTGATAACTGGAATGCCATGGGAAGTTGAAAGCAGAGGCTCTTTTGCCACTATTACTATACGTCGGCTGTTATGTATGTACATTCCTGCATGGGAAGTGGCGTGGCATAGGTGAGGCATCTCGGGCTTCTGCCGGCAAAAATAATGCCGTCTATTGTTTTCAATTCAGGTGTCTTGTGCAGAATACAGAAGAGGCATTAAAGACATGTGGCAGAAGTCTCACGCGCAGTCGTATGATTTAGTGGTAAAGTGTCACCATGGTAAGGCAGCCGAGTGCAGTTGAGAATATGCTGTTCTGTGCAACCGCTGGGTTTTGTGGGGACACAGTGTGGTGCATTCCGCATGTCAGACTGCTCTCACCCGCCGATTAGGTAATCCTCAAACTAACGGCTGGAGGGGCTGGTTGGTGCTGCATCGTATTCAGATATGTGGCGCAAACAAACACAAGAGAAGATACACAACACACGCGCACACTACCAACTGTAATAAGAATCTGAAAACTTCCTCTTCACCACTCCTCCTCTTCTACACTCAGGCACGTCTCATCTTCCTCTTCTTCTCATCTTCCTCTTCTTTGCCAAGGGGATAATGGCACTCTCTTCCTCGCAGACCATAACATCGTCCAAACATGGCAGTGACCAGTCTCATCTTCCTCTTCTTCTCTTCTTCCTCTTCTTTACCAAGGGGATAGTGGCACTTTCTTCCTCTCAGACCGTAAACATCGTCCAAACATGACAGTCACAAATTCTACACTGTCTTGTTACTCCACACCTCTGCTTTGCCCAGTAACTCATACCACGCTGGACAAGCAAATATCACCACATAGTCACATAGTCATACACTAAAAACCACCGCCACACATATACAGTAGGACATGTCCATCCACACCACATAACTTGTGTAGGCCCTATGTATTGAGAAACTTTAACTTGCCAACATCTACGAAGCCACGAAGCCCATGTACTTGAGGGAAAAAAATTTCTGTACACTACCATGGCCCCAAAACGTGTTTGTGTTTGTTTGCGCCACATATCTGAATACGATGTAGGTAATCCTCTTTTGGCATGTTTCAGTCCTGACTGTACAGTCGTTTCTGTTAGCGATACAAGCCTGTGAAAAAAAGGCACGCAGGTGGGTGTACATTTACGTGCCCAGGGCAGGATACAAAACCCGACATTACCTTGTGACTGCTGTAAAGACCAAACCACATGGCAGCGTGCAACGTTCACCACTGCATCAGCAGCTTTGCTACCAACATCGCCGGAGGCGAAATCCAGGCACTTGCGGAGATGCGACGCTAAAAGACATAGGTATCTGGCGATTCCAGATCTAAGCGTCGACGCCAAAAATGCTTTGCAGCTGGAAACCAATGGCAAGCCACGCACAGGCAGCGTTTTCCGGTTTAAGCAGTGCTGCTGTACCCACCGCAACAGGCGCAACTGGTTTCCGCGAAGGCAAGAGCTCCTCTTCTCTCCCCACTCCTACCCATGCATTTGTGCCCCTTGCCTCCCCGCTCCCTCCCTAGAAGGCTTCTCTCGCCGCTGAATAGGACAGCAGATAATTGTTCGACCTTACAAGATCCTTCCATTACTTGGCTCCGTATGCCATCATGTATTTGGTTACCCTCCGAAGACCTCCGGCGCTGCATGGTTATACACAAAAAAAAAACAATACACACACAAGAGAATTGAACCAGGATGTTAACACAGGTGTGGAGGCTGCCTCTGCATTCCTAAAAGATCGAGGTTCTAAAAGAGCACAGCCCAGTCCACAAAGAGCCATGGATTGGTTGAAGAGTATGGATCTGCAACTGATTCTCACCGATAAGACGGGAGAGTTTTCTGTCATGCACAAAGATGATTACCAGGCCAAAGCGAAGGAAGGGATATTAAAAAACTTCGAGTTGAAAAGAAAGATCTCTAGGAGACAGCTTTGTTTAGCCCGTAAGCAAGCGGCTGATATTTTCCACGAGGTGGGCAAGGAAGCCTTAACAAAGGAAATAAAGGGATGCAAGAAGCTGACCCTAACACCATTCTTTGCCGTCAAAACACACAAGGAGGGAAGCCCTTTCAGAGTCATCGTGGAGGATCGTTCCACATGGCAGCACTGCACAGCTTCATTTCTCCGGAAATACATGAATTGTCTCCAAATAGAAGACCCCTTGTTGGTGAGAAATTCAGATGATCTGATTGGATTTCTTAAACAGGCCGCGCCTATCAAGTGTTTCTCTGTTGACGCAAAAGATTTGTATTACAACATTCCACAGCATCTGGCCATCCTCGCTGTCGAAGAAGCAATAGATGTCTACGGTGCAGTGAAGTTTCAGAATGAAAGTGGGATGAGCACTGACAGGTTTTTAGGCCTGTTGAAGCTCTACCTCCGGTCCTTGTATGTTGAGTTTGAAGGAAGTGTTTTGGAGCAAAATGATGAAATTTGCATAGGTACTGAGTGACCTATTCCTTGCTAAAGGTGATAGGACACTTTTTAATCACATGAATGAAGCTGGAGTTGCTAAGGCATTTCAATATGTCGGATGATTTTCTGGTTTGCCTGCCGTATGAAGATTACACAGAGAGCAAGGTTGAGAGCATTGTGGCACTATTTCCTAAAGCACATCCGGGGCTTGAGTTCACCTTTGAGCAACCAGAAAATGCACAGATCCAGTACCTGGATATCAGACTTGTGCTGCATGAAGACCACACATGTTGGTTTTATAGAACACGAGGAGCAAAAGGCCTTCTTCCATACGACTCCGGTCATAGTAAGTTGATTAAGCGGAGGCTGGCTGTGTCTTGTTTACGGCAGGCGCTGATCAAATCCTGCCCGCACCTGATGGGCGACAGTTTCAACATACAGATTGAGAGGTTGAAACGAAGCGGATATCCGAGGAGCATGCTGATATATGCGGCTGAAAGCTGTTTGAAGAAGATGCGACCCCTAGCAAGAGAACGTAAAGAGACTGAAAAGAGAAGACAGGTTGTTGTCTTGCCATACGTACAACCTCATCCACTTCTAGCTATAACAAGGTCACAGCTTTCAAAGCGTCATTGCATACCACCTGGCCGCGCAATAAACCTACGTGGCAGGCTACGTGAAGCAGCACGCCCGGCTCCCTCTAGGCTCGCATCGCTTTGCATCGATATGCACCTGCATCGGACGCAATGTTGTTTTGAAAGGAGTGGCCGTGTTATAGCTAGAAGTGGATGACCCTGTACATGACATATCACACAGTCTTAAGAAGATAGCCAGCCGATTCGAAATTAGGGTCGTGCTGTCTGCACCAAACAAGTTAAAAAGTATGTGCAGAAAGGTGAATGAAATGAGAGAGACTAAGGAAGGATACGGAATACTGCACAGGGAACGGTTTGTCAAATTTCGCACGGGTGTCGTATACAAGATGCCCCTGACATATGGGAAGACCTACGTTGGGCAAACAGGCCGATGCATCAATGAAAGGCTAAGGGAGCATAGAAATTCGTGTTGCGCATTGTCTATTCCAGGAAACCTACCGGCCCATTGCTCCATGTGTAAAACGGATGACAATCAACAGGACTTGAGGAGCACGGATTGTGTACCAAGGTTCATCGAAACCAAGGTGCTGGCAAGTGCACAAGACAGTTTGAAAAGAGAGATTATTGAAGCCTTCAAGATGATTTCGGGAGAAGGGGAATGCGTGAGTGTTCCGTCGGTGGCGCTCAACAGCAAGGAGGTTATACTTCTCCGTTTGGACAATTTGACAAGGCGTTTGGACAATGTGACAAAAAGTTAGACCTAATTTGTCATTTTTTTTTTCATTTTATTTTTGTTTATTTTTTCTGAATCTTTTGTTTACTTTTTCTTCATATTGCAACCCCACGTTTTGTGTGAAGCTTTCTTCTTCTTCGTACCCCAAAAAACTGACAGTTGGTAGCGAGCGCATCATCTGTGTTAACGTCTTGGTTCAATTCTCTTGTGTGTGTCTTTTTTTTTTGTGTGTATAACCATGCAGCACTGGAGGTCTTCAGAGTCGTATAGCCAACTAGCCCGCTCGCAAGTACTATTGGTTGCCCTCTCCTGCGTGCCAAGCGACATCGCCCGTGCACGAGAGACTGACACGATACTGAAGAAGCGCCGCTGCCATATGGTTTGGCTTTAATTACTGTGTGCGTGAACATGCGAAGGGATACCCTCCTCTTTTCCTGTGTGTGGGACCGACACCCAGTCACGCAGCAATAGGGCATAGCATTGCTTTGTTACCGATCGATGTAAATTTATCGCGTCTGTCAGTGGCGCGACACAAAGCAAGATCACCTGCACTTCCTTGGCAGCACACGTGCAGAGGAACGCTATGCACGATTATCTGCTCGCCCTCGAGGCACAATTGTGCTGGGACGTGGTGGCTAACTTCCGCTTCCAGCTTCAAGAATTCTGACGTTACTGCCTCTCTCGTGTTTTCCTTCCTCCATGCGTGCAGTCTTCAGAAAGTCAGTGCTAGAGAGAATGGCAGTGGGCCCATTTCATGTCAAGAAGTAAGAATCGCTTTTTCAAACCAAGACATTGCAGAAGTCGCAGTGCACATCTAGGAATTGCTGTCTGGAACTCTCAGTCCTTGTTCTTTTGCCATGCAGGGGTTTCAACATGAACAACACTGTAGCTGAGTTTTCATTGTAAAAACATCATTGGATGATAAAAAAAAGATGATTGGGCACAGATGTGTGTGTGTGTGTATTTTTTATTTTTCAATGATGCTACAATTTGTGGAATGTAAAGCAGGTTTTTCCATCAGTTCCAGAATGCATCTTGTGTTATATTTGGAACCAAGGTACAGCACGATCTTTCTTCTCTCATCTCTGTTTAAGATCACAAAAGAAGGACAAACACAGATAGCTGTGGCCATCAAAAAGAGTGCGCACTGAAATGGTTAACTCAAGTAGCAAACAGAAAGAAGGACTGCGCGAGGCTTGTAGTAGCGTTGGTGCACGCCAGAGTCTTTGCTGCAGTCATTGATGTCGTGCATTACTGGTCGAATAATATCCACATACCTCCTGCTGGCTCATTTTTGTGAGCTTTCGCCATTTTGTTTTCTGCGGCTCGAGCACCTTGGATGTAGCTGGCGTGAGCAACTTATGATCGTGTCTTAATTGTGATATTTATTTTTTATTTTTCACAAGATCCCAGGCTCCCCCTCGCAATATATTTGTGCTCGCAATTATGTACGTGTGACTATGGTATTTCAGTGAAGTGGTTGGTTTCATGTACAGTAGAACCCCTTTATAGTAAAGTCACTGGGACTAGCAAAAATATTTACTATATAAGTGGTTGGTGATGACATGGTCCTGAAGATGCTGTCTGGCAGTTAAATAGGCACTTACTGAACACGTGCTGTTGCCTAGAGAGAAAAAAAAAAACAGAAAAACTTCCATCTCGCTTTTGTCATCTCCTTGTGCAATTTTTTTATGATAAAATTTCTTTACATCTTGTGGAAGTACCTCTTCAGCATAAGGACAACGTGATTACGAATGCAACCAAGTTCGATCTCATGTGAAAATCAAAGCATTGCATAAGCGCGGTGTCCCTTTTTGCTGTTCATGTCTTTTAAAAGGCAATAAATGATAAATGCACATGGCACTCGCTGCGCCTCCACTTTCTGCCTCCGCGGCCTCATGCTTTGTGCAGCACATTGCAGTGAATGTTCACCTATTTCTTCCCCTTCCCTATTTCATGCTGAACTTTTACTCTCCTTTACTTTCTGAGCGGACCACACCGCCTCCTTGCTATGTTTGTAGATAGCTTTACTTTTTTTTTGTTTTCCTACGCGCAGCGCGCTTTCCCTCACGGCTCCAAGGCCTCTGTAAAGTAGGCTTCTCCTGATTGGTGTTAAGCCTAGTGGTAAAGCCACCGAAACGAACACGGCGTTATTTTTCTGTTTTCAAATACAAAAATTCTGCCTTGCGATTCTAGGTAGTGCGCGGGTGCTGATATCATATCGCGGGAGTCGTCGCCGCGGCCAGGTGCACTTTATTATAACCGATTTTTACCAAAAACGTCATTACTATAAAGGGGGGAAAATATACAGTTGTCTATGGAAGATAAACTGGGACTTCAGTTTGACTTTACTATATCAGTTTTTTACTATATCCGTGTTTACTATAGCGGGGTTCTACTGTATAAGCAGACATTTTTTGAGACTTTTGTCAATGCCTGCGCTGCTGCCACCTGGCTGCTAGGGGAAGTTTGAGCGCACCATGGCTGACTTTTCCCAGAGTCTCCATCACCGTTTACAAAGAGTAGTGTTGCAGTCCCTTTAGGCTGACCTGTGATGCAGTGCCCACCACGGCCGGCACCGGCAGTGAGACGACGGGTGTGGCCATCTTCGACTACCTGCCCCTGCGAGCCAAGACGGGCATTGCCCATCGGGCCCTGAAGCCCACACTGGGCATCGTGGATCCCCTGCATGCATTGCACATGCCCGAGAGGGTGGCCGCCTACAGTGGCTTTGACGTGCTTTGGTGGGTCTTTGCTTTTGGCTCTGTGCTCTGAACCCTATTGCATAGAAGTGCCCATTTATGACACCGATATGTAGTTGACGGTAGAAGTTGGGCTATTTAGTAAGTAGGTAAGTATTCATGGTAAAAGAGCATGAAAAGACAAATGCAGCAGAGAAGACAACACAACACAAGCGCTCACTTGCAACTGAATGGTTTATTTGCAAAAACAATATTAACACAAGGAAGGGAAAAGATACTAAGAAAAGAAAACCCGACGCTGCATCAAGGACGCTAATCAAGGCGTGAAAACACACGCATGATAAAATGTGAAGCAGAGCAGAGAGCATTGGCACAAAACAAGCACGTGGCAAACTCACTTGTCACCAAGGAATGCAATTTCAGGACTTGTTGGGGTGACTGAGGAGGTGCTAACACATGTGTCAATTGATTTTGCAATGCAATCATTATCATCATCATCAGCCAGACCATACCCACTGCAGGGCGAAGGCCTCTCCCATTTTCTTCCAATTAACCCTGTCCTGTGCTAGCTGCAACCACCTGACCCCTGCGAATTTCTTAATCTCCTCCACCCACATAATTTTCTGCCGCTCCCTGCCGCCCCGTTGGAATCCAATTGGTTACTCTCAGAGACCATCGGTTATCATTTCTTCACGCTACATGTCCTGCCTAGGCCCATTTCTTCTTAATTTCGACTAGAACGTCAGTAACTTGAGTTATTTCTCTGGCCCACTCTGCACGCTTCCTATCTCTTAACATTACACCTACCATTATTCGTTCTATGGCCCTCTGCATTGCCCTCAACTTAATTGTTGACCTCCATGTTTCAGCCCCATAGTTCAGTACCGGTAGAATGCAAACGTTATACACTTTCCTCTTGAGTGCTACCTGCCAGCTGCTAATCATAATGTTTCAGTACCTTCCAAATGCACTCCATCCCAGTCTTATTCCCCTAGTTGTTTCCCTTTCGTGTTCCGGATCTGCATTCACTACCTGTCCTGAGCAGACATATTCGCCTACCGCTTCTAACGCTTCGTTACCTATTTTAAGCTATTGTTCCTTTCCTAGGCTTTTCAGCATTACTTTAGTCATCTGCATACTAATTTTTAGGCCTACCTTTCTGCTTTTTCTGTCTGGATCATTTATCATTAGTTGCAGTTGGTTCCCTGAGTTACTTAACAAGGCAATGTCATCAGCGAGTCGCAAATTACTGACATATTCTCCGTGGACCCTGATGCCCAACTGCTCCCATTCCATGCCTTTGAATACACTCTCTAAGCCAGCTGTATATAGCACTGGGGAGATCGTGTCTCCTTGCCTAACACTTTTCTTAATTGAAATTTTATCACTTTCTTTATGCAGAACTGTGGTTGCTGTGCAGCCACTATAGATATCTTCCAGTACTTTCACATATGGCTCACCTGCACCCTGATCTCGCAATGCTGAAGTTTTGACCGAATCAAATGCTTTCTCGTAGTCAACGAATGCTATGTATAAGGGCTGGTTATATTCAGAGCTCTTTTCTATCACCTGGTTTATAGTGTGGATATGACCAGTGGTAGAGTACCATTTCTGAAATCCTGCTTGATTCTTTGGTTGATTAAAGTCTAAGGTTGTCCTGATTCTATTAGCAATTACCTTGGTAAATACCTTGTACGTAACTGATAGTAAGCTGATTGGTCTGTAATTTTTCAAGTCCTTAGCATCTCCTTTTTTATGAATTAAGATAATGTTAGCGTTCTTCTATGATTCCAGTACTTTTGATGTCGTCAGGCATTGCGTATACAGGGTGGCACGTTTTTCTAGCACAATATCCCCTCCTTCCTTGAACAAACCTGTAGTTACTTGATCCTCCCCTGCTGCTTTCCCCCGCTTCATAGCTTGTAAGGCTTCTCAATTTCATCCTTCGTTACTAGCAGAATCTCTATTTGCTCTTCATTACAGCCAATTTCATTCTTGTCCTGACTACTATGGCTACTGTGGAAGTCCGTATAGAACTCCTTGGCTGCCTTGATTATCTTGTCCATGTTAGTAATGACACTGCCCTGCCTTGTCCCTCAGTGCATACATCTGATTTTTGCCTATGCCTAATTTTCTCTTTACCGCTTTCAGGCTACAGCCGTTCTTTAGAGCATGCTGATTTTTCCCATGTTAAACTTCCTTTTGTCGCCCACCTTGGGCCTATTGATTTGCTTTGATATCTTCGCCAGTTCTGTCCGATCTGTTGGGTTGGAGGCTTTCATACTTTGGGATTTCTTAACCAAATCTTTCGTCTCCTTAGACAGTTTACCAGTATCCTCTCTAGCAATTCTACCATCTACTTCTACCGCCCACTCAGTAATGATATCTCTGAAATTATTGTTCATTGGCTAAGGTTTGCTTCCTCGGTTAGCACTGAGTATCTATTCTGCAGCGAGAGCCTGAACTCCTCTACTTTTTCCTTTATCGCTAATTCGTTAGAATTCTTCCTCACTAATCTGTCCTCTTCAAATCCAGATAAATTCGAGACCTTACCATCCTGTGGTCACTGCATCGCACTTTTCCAATTACCTCTACATCCTGCATAATGCTTATCAATTTCATTTTAGTCTCCCCATTAGGGCTTTTTCATGTCCACTTACGGCTCTTCCGTTTGCTGAAGAAGGTATTCATGATTCATCAGTTATTGCGTTCAGCAAACTCAACTAGTAACTCCCCCCTACGATTTCTTAATCCAATGACATACTTGCCCACTGCATGGTCTCCTGCCTGCTTTCGACCTACCTTGGCATTGAGGTCATCCATCAGTACAGTATAGTGTGTTTTTACTTTCTCTGTTGCTGATTCTACATATTCACAGAAGCTTTTCACTGTCTGGTCATCATAACTACATGTAGTTGCGTATGCTTGGGCAACCTTCAGCTTATACCGCTTATTAAGCTTAATTATGATGCCAGCTACCCTCTCATTGATGCTATGGAATTCATCTTTATTACCAGCTATATCCTTATTGATAAGGAAACCTGCTTCTAGTTCTCGTTACTCCAGTAAAACTTGATAGCACAGTGCATGCCCGTCCTTCAGTACAGTATATGGCTCATTTGGCCTTCTCATCTCGCTAAGTAAGCCCTATGATATCCTATTTCATACTCTCTAGTTCCTCTAACAGCACTGCTAAATTAGCCTCACTAGCTAGGATTCTAGCATTAAATGTTGCCAGGGTCGGTTTTCAATGGTAGCCTTTTCAGTGGAGCCAGAAATTCTTAGAAATTCTTAGCTGTGGTCATTTGCTCCGCAGCTGGTGGTGACTCAGGGCTGGGGTTTTGTAGAACTAATCATGGGATATTGTGGTCAATTACTGCACCAGGGTGGCGAACTCCTGTTCTGGTGAGGGAGTGCATTGCTGCAAGTGTTCACCGGCATCAGGTCGCACCCCAAACCTATTTTTTATGCAATTCCATCGACACGCGGTATTGTTTTTTTTTAACTGGGGGAGAATTTTGCGCGGCACCGGGATTCGAACCACGGTCCTTTTGCATGCAAGGCGGATGCTCTATCTCTACACCACCGCTGCACCACTTGTAATGCAATAGGCTTCCTTAAGCTCGCGTGTGAATTTGCTTGGATGTCTAAAAAGAACCATGGTATTCTCAAATTTTGGCACGCATTGTTTGCGCTTTCCTAATCTTGGATCACTCCCTTGTCGTGGCGGAGGGGCTTGCGAAACTCGATGAAGTCGTGAGCGCTGCTGTGTAGGGACACCCAAGATAGACAGGTCACGGCAGAGTGTTCTGACAAAATGTGATTCACTGGAGAAGGTAATGGCAACCCACTCCAGTATTTCCTGCCAAGAAAACCCTATGGCAAGTCACAGTACCATTAAAGATATGGCGCCGGTTGATGAGCCCCCCAGGTTGGAAGGTGTCCCACATGTTACTGGGGATGAGCAAAGGGCGATTCCTAGTAGCTCCAGGACGAATGAAGCGGCTGGGCTAAAGCCAAAAGAACGCTGAGTTGTGGATGTGTCGGGAAGCGACCGGAAAGTCCGATGTTGCAAGGAGATATATCACATAGCAACATGGAATGTAAGATCTATGACGCAAGGTAAACTGGATGTTGTCAAGCGAGAAATGGACAGATTGAACATTGATATTTTGGGTATCAGCGAGCTCAAGTGGACCGGAATGGGGGAATTTAATTCCGTTGACCATTATGTCTTTTATTGTGGGCACGAATCCAGGAGAAGGAATGGGGTTGCTCTCATAGTAAACAGAAGAATGGGCAAAGCAGTGCTAGGGTGCAACCCCAAAAACGACCGAATAATTTCACTTCAGATCCAAGGTCACCCTTTCAACATAACAGTTATCCAAGTCTATGCACCAACCACTACTGCTGAAGAAGCTGACGTTGAGAGATTTTATGCTGACATGCAGTGCCTTTTAGACCGCACTCCATCATCAGACGTCCTTTTTCTCATTGGAGACTGGAATGCTAAGGTTGGGAGTGAAGAAATATCCGGAATTACAGGCAAGTTCGGTCTTGGTGAGCCAAATGAAGCTGATCAGAGGCTAGTAGAGTTTTGTCAAAAAAACAACCGGACCATAGCAAATACTCATTTTCAACAGCACAAGAGGTGCCTGTACACATGGAATTCACCGGATGGTCTGTACAGGAATCACTGATTGTATTCTTTGCCAGCAGAGATGGAGAAGCGCTATACAAGCAGTAAAAACAAGGCCTGGGGCCAATTGTGGCACCACTCATCAGCTTCTTGTTGCCAAATTTAAGCTTCGATTGAGGAAAACGCAGAAAACTAGAAGGCCTTTGAGGTATGATGTGGATCAAATTCCATCAGAATATGCTGTGGAAGTGAGGAATCGATTTCAAGAATTAGATCTAGAAGACAGAGCCTGAAGAGATGTGGGCTGATGTTCGTGATATAATACAAGAAGTTGCTACTAAAGTAGTTCCAAAGCAAAAGAAATGCAAGAAAGCAAACTGGTTATCTGAAGAGGCTTTGCAAATAGCTGAGGAAAGGAGGATGGCAAAAGTTATGGGGGAAAAAGAAAGATACAAGGTTCTCAATGCGGATTTTCAGAAAATAGCAAGGAGAGATAAGAATTCCTTCCTGAACATACAGTGCCAAGCAGTTGAGGACAACAGCCAATTGAGGAACACAAGAGCTCTGTATAAGACAATCAAAGATATCAAGGGAAGCTTCTGTACTAAGCTGGGCGTAATAAAGGACAAACGAGGCAGGGACCTCACTGAAGCCTCAGAGATAAAGAAGAGGTGGCAGGAATACACAGAACTGTACAAGAAGGACCCGGATGTGCAAACCCAACATAGGACGGTTGTGATTTCTGATCTCGAGCCGGGCATCCTGAAGAGTGAAGTTGAATGGGCCTTAGCCAGCCTTGCTAAGAACAAAGCTAGTGGAATTGATGGCATTCCAGCTGAGTTGCTTCAAAACCTCAACCATGAAGACGCTGTTAATGTTCTGTATACATTATGTCAGAAAATCTGGACAACCCTGCAGTGGCCACAGGATTGGAGGAGGTCAGTTTACATCCCCATTCCAAAGAAAGGCAGTGCCAAAGATTGTTCCAACTACCGTACGATCGCGCTTATTTCGCATGCTAGCAAGGTGATGTTGAAAATCCTCCAAGGTAGGCTGGAGCAGTATGTGGGTCAGAAGCTTTCGGACGTGCAAGCTGGGTTTCGCAAGGGCAGAGGAACTAGAGACCAGATTGCCAACCTTTGCTGGATCATGGAAAAAGCAAGCCAGAAACCCATCTACAGTCGAACCCGGATATATCGAACTCGAAGGGGATCACGAAATAGTTCGATATATCGATAATTCGATATACAGAAATCGGCTTGGGACGGCACTTACAAGGCGAAAAAATGATACCGTATTTGCCGCGTAATCAACTCACTCGCATAATGAACCCACCCTCCACTTCTGCACTCGAGAATTTGGAAAGAAAAAAAAAGCGTTAAGGCCAGCTCGCTCACGTGCAAGCGATTAAGCGATCTCAGCGACGAGCGGCAGCGACAGAGCAAAAAATTTCCAACTTGTTGAAACTGCGTCCCTCTGCCGTTCCAGCCACCGCGGCAGCTCAAAATGGCTTCTGTGTAGCTGCGGCAGAAATCGCCAGCGTTTCCGCTTGCATGTCGCACTCCGTTTCAGTTCTCATCCCCAGCTCATTTCTTGGCAGCGTGCCAAGATGCTGCGCAGCGATAAATCGCAGCGTTTATCTTTTGTTTATCTTTTGATAGCTCCTGCGGCGGCGGGGAGCGAACTTGGCAGACTGCCCGTGATGGCTTGATTGCACAAGCCTGGTTCGATTTATAACGGCGCGCTTGGGGCGGGCGTAGTCCAATGCCACAAAATCATTGGAAAGCGTGATACAGTAGCTGCAAATGCTGTTTGAAGCGAAAAATGCTAAAAGCTGGTGTCATCATCGCAGCTGACCGTGTGCTTTCATTGATTCATACATGCAAGGATAAACGACTCCCGCAAAAAAAAAGAAAAAAAAAATGCCGCTTCGTAACAGTATATCTTACGCTACGCCGCACGTACAGCATGGCGATAAAAATAGAAGACTCCGAAAAAAAAAAAAGAAAAAGGAAAAGATCTGCCGCTTCTTAACTTTCGCAGGCGCCATAACCACTTCAGCTGGCGGCGCGCAGAGAGTTCACAACACACGCTGGAGAAAGCGTCCGACGTTCTGTCTGAAAACTGGCTGAGCTGGCTTGGCGCATGCGTAGCGCTTGCTACTGCGACTGAAGGCCGGGAAAAAGGAAGGAGAGAGATAGCTCGGCAAAAGAATTCGTACACCCTTGCTCTTCGCTCTGTCGCATTTTTCCCCTCTCGTTCCCACCGGTTTTCTCTGGTTCATTCACGCACATGGCTTGCAAACGTCCATAGCCTCCTATGAAACGTCATGTGCTGGCGCATGGAAAACGATAACCGCAAATGCGCGCGCCTTTATGAAATGAGCGCGGCGCTGCCCTAGCAGAACTGTCCCCTCTCATTACTTCCGCGCGTGGCTTGAAAACGTCACACGGCAAACGGCCGAGGGTGATGCGATCGTCTTTGGGAAAGGCACACTTTTCAGTGCGTGGTGCGGAGTTCGATATATCGAACGACCAGTGAAATTGAGTTCGATATATGACGCGGCTTTCCTATACTTCTACATGGGATTTTCAAGGGGATATTCCGTGAGTTCGATATAACCAAAATTTGATATATCCGGGGTTGACTGTACTTCTGCTTTATTGTTTAGGCGAAAGCGTTTGATTGCGTAGATCACAGCAGATTGTGGCAAGCTCTCCTAGAATTGGGAGTTCCAATTCACCTCATCTGTCTCCTCAGGAGCCTGTATGAAGGGCAAGAGGTCACAGTCAGAACTGGGCATGGTCTTACTGATTGGTTTCCGATTGAGAAAGGAGTGAGACAAGGCTGCATACTGTCGCCCTACCTATTTAACCTATATGCTGAGTGCATCATGAGGAAGGCCGGTCTGGACGAGTCTTCAGCTGGAGTGGAGATTGCTGGGAAACGTATCAACAACCTTAGATATGCAGATGATACCACTTTAATGGCAAAAAGTGAAGTGGAACTCAAGAGACTTCTGATGCGCATACAAGAAGAGAGTGAGAACTTTGGGCTTAAACTGAACATTGAAAAGACAAAGATCATGGCGTCTTGCCCTATCAAGTCCTGGAGCATCAAGGGACAAGAAGTGGAAGCTGTGACAGATTTTCTCTTCTTGGGCTCCAAGATTACCCTGGAAGGAGACTGCAGCTATGAAATTAGGAGACGCCTGCTTCTGGGAAACAGAGCCATGGCTAGCCTTGACCACCTAGCAAAGAGCAGAGACATTACACTGCCAACCAAGATCCGTATAACTTGTGCTATGGTCTTTCCAGTTGTGATGTATGGATGCAAGAGTTAGACTGTGAAGAAGGCTGACCGCCGAAGAATTGACGCGTTTGAATTATGGTGCTGGCGAAGACTCTTAAGAGTTCCTTGGACTGCCAGAAGATGAAATCAGTCGATATTGTCGACCATAAACCCTGACTGCTCATTGGAGGGTCAAATTCTAAAGTTAAAGCTCAGCTACTTTGGTCATCTGATGAGAAGAGAGGAGTCGCTGGAGAAAGATTTGATGTTGGGAAAGGTTTAGGGTCACCGGAGAAGGGGTAGGCAGCGAACGCGACGGTTAGATGGCATCCTCGAGGCGCTGCGGATGAAGTTATGTGATGTTAAGAAGATAGTGAGAGACCGGAAAGCGTGGCGTGATATGGTCCATAGGGTCACGAAGAGTCGGACACGACTGAACGGAACGGAATCTTTAGCAATCTCGGCAGTGATTGGCCAGGTTAGAGCAGTCTTGACTAAAAGTATTCTTGCGTTCCACGAGGCACGGTTAGCATGGCCACCCACAGGTCGTTATATACCAAATTCCGATGACCTGTGGCCACGCTTACATTGGACAAACTGGCTGTAGGGAAGCATAAACAATGTGTGCCAAGATTTGAGAATGCCACTGTTCTTTTTAGACATTCAGGCTAATTCATGTGCGAGCTTAAGCAAGCCTACTGCATTGCAAAATCAATTGACGCGTGTGTCACCCTAACAAACTGAAATTGCATTCCTTGATGACAAATAGGTTTGCCGCATGCTTGTTTTGTGCCGATGTTCTCTGCTTTGCTTCACATTTTATCATGCATGTGTTTTCACGCCTTGATTAGCATCCTTGATGCAGCATCAGGTTTTGATTTCTCTGTTTTTTCGAATAAACTATCCAGTTGCGAGTGAACGCTTGTGTCGTGTGTCTTCTCTGCTGTGTTCCTCTTTTTGTGCTTGTTTACCATGTCTGTGTAGCTGTTTGGGTCGAACATATAAATTCTGTTTCAGTTAACGTGATAAAAGAAATCTCAGTGCAAGCTTGGTGAAAAAAAGGCGTGTAAAAAAACATATTACACATAATTCAGGTTATAAAAAAAATTGCTTTTTCTCTGTTACAGTAATTTGGCATGCCTAGCTGTACTCTTCCTTTTTTGATCTTGTTTGGCACCAGTGCCATAGGCATCACCAGCAACTGTTGTGCCAGTCAGAGAAACAGTTCCATGCAATGGTGAACTGCAGGTGGACTTCACACTCTTATATTATGACAACCTGCCAATCTGGCGGGGGCACTTTATTTAATGGGTATTAATAAATGTGCTGTGGCTAGCCTAGTCAGCCTAGCACCTGCAGTGAACAGCGGACATAGTCGTGTCATTCCTTTGGACGTAACAACTGGTGACGGGGCTGGGACCTGGTGGCAAATTGATTCAGTGTGCGCCATGGCAAGTGTGTGCCTCACATAGGTGATTACAGGACCGGGTTAATTGGAGGAAAATGGAAAAGGCCTTTGCCCTGCGGTGGATATAGCTCGGCTGATGGTGACGATGTGTGAAAAGCAATCAGGCATTCCCTAAGTTACTAAGGACGAGGTAAAGAAAGCTTTAAAAGCTATGAAAAGGGGGAAAGCAGCTATAGAAGATCAAGTAACTATTGAGTTGTCAAAGCACGATAGGGATATCTTGCTAGAAAAACTGGCCGCCCTGTATGCACAATGCCTGTTGACATCAAAGGCATCTGAATCTTGGAAGAATGCTAACAGTATGTTGATGCTTAGGATTTGAAAAATTACTGACCAATCAGCTTACTATTCATTATGTAAAAAGTGTTTACTAAAGTAATTTCTAATAGAATAAAGGCAACCTTATCCTTCAGTCAATCAATGGATCAAGAAGGTTTTCGGAAAGGGTACGCTACGATCTATCATGTCCATACTATCGATCAGATGATAGAGAAATGCTTGAAATATAACCAGCCTGAATACACAGCATTCGTTGAATATAAGAGTGGCTCAGAATAAGTCTCAGCAGTTATGCAGTCATAAAAACATTGCAAGATCAGGGTTTAGATGAGTCGCTGGTAGATATGACACTGATGTGTTTTCAGCCCCTAGGAAACTGACAGGATAGGGGACAGTAATGATTCAGCTCAAGCAGGGTGATTGCGCGCAAACTCTACAAGTATGCGTTTCAATGGCCACAGAGAAACTTCAGCTTAAGGAAGGGGTTTGGCGAAAGGCAGAAAAGAAAAAAAAAGAAAGACTTGCAGTAGTTTCCCACAGACATTGCATGCCTCATGAGAAAAAGTTGCTGGTAGATATGACACTGATGCGTTGTCAGCCCCTTGGAAACTGACAGGATAGGGGACAGTAACGATTCAGCTCAAGCAGGGTAGTTGCGCGCAAACTCTACAAGTATGCGTTTCAGTGGCCACAGGGAAACTTGAGCTTAAGGAAGGGGTTTGGCCTAAGGCAGAAAAGAAAAAAAAAAAGACGCAGTAATTTCCTACAGATGCTGGCTCAAGATGCTGGTAGAGGTATGCGTTTGAAAGGCCACAGAGAAACTTCAGCATAAGGAAGGGGTTTGGCCAAAGGCAGGAAAGAAAAAAAAAGACTTGCAGTAGTTTCCTACAGACATTGCATGCCTCGTGGGCTCAAGTCGCTGGTAGTTATGACACTGATGTGTTTTCAGCCCCTAGGAAACTGATAGTATAGGGGACAGTGAGGATTCAGCTCTAGCAGGGCGTTGTGCGCAACTCTACAAGTATTCCTTTCGAGGGCCGCAGAGAAACTTTGGCTTAAGGAAGGGGTTTGGCTAAAGGCAGAAAAGAAAAAAAAAATAAAGACTTTCAGTACTTTCCTACAGACATTGCAACCTCATGGGTCTGATTCGCCGGTAGATATGACACTGATGTGTTCAGCCGGCATAGTGTGCAAACAAGTCATGCAGAGGCAAGATGGAAAGGGGAAGGCTTGTCAGTTGTGTTACATATCACCATTGTTTCCCTGCTGCAAAGCAGGGGTGGTCTATCAGATCCACTTCTTGTTGGCACCATGTACATTGGGCAAACCAAGAGATGTGTAATTGAGCGTCTGATGAAGCAGAATGATAACCAGTTATACACAGCCATCTACTGCAGGAATTGCAAATGCAAACATGACAAGGAATGTGAAAAATGGAGCCCAAGTCTACCTTCTAATGCAAGCAGTGTGAACGATTCTGCAACCATGATTAGGTACTGGAGGCTTTCCGCCTAAGTCTCCACATGCCCGCCTTAATCTCTGCGAGGGAAATCAGATATTTTTCCTCCCACATGTTAGATCATTTTCTTGTGCTGACAGTTTCTTTCAATGCCTATATACCTGTCTCATTTCTTCAGTTGAACGCATTTGATAGTTTACACTTGTCTAGGCGCAACCTTCATCTTTCGTCCTGTCCTTGTGAGCTATGTGTAAAAGGAAACTTTTTTTGGGTTGATGTGAATAGTTTCTGTGTGCACAAAGTTTATTGCGCATGCCCCTCTTTCATAAAGAGGGGAAGGCTGCAGTATTTATGACAAGGAGTGTTCTGTCATTTCTATCGATAAACATACTGCTGCGGCTGGCCCAGTCAGTCGGGCACCTGCACTCAGCAGCTGAACGTGGTTGTGGTCCTAGGACAGTGCTACATGAGCATTCCAAGATGCCTTCTTTGCTCCCTGATGGGGCCTTTTAACGGGGTAATAGCTTAGGGCCAGTAATTAAATAGTAATAATTGATTAACCAGTCTAGAAATGCTGCCAGCTAGACCACTCAACAGCTCCTCTGTTTCATTACTGGGCAAGGAGGACACCCTTTGGCCACACGAGAAAGAGGGGCTGCACTCTTCTCCCAAGGTTCATTGTTTTGCACTGAATGGCAGAGGTGGCACACCACTGTTCAAAGTTATAAGCATACTTTATTTCTCTCAGAGAGAAAAAGGCCCCCGGGCAAAAGCTACTTACAAAGTAGCTTGACTGGGCCCGGAGCCTTCTTCAGGGCAACATACAGCATTCATAGGTGTTGACGGAACATAAATAAGAGACTTCATGGTCAATAAATACAAAAATATAAACATGTGAACAATTTTCACCAACAGAAAGAATTTGAAAGTGGGAACAATGGAACAAGTAATAAAAAAAAAGAAGAAACAGATACCGACAGGCAAATATCAAATATAAAAATCCAGAACATACTACCACTCAGCTCTCCCAGAATCCATGAGGACGAAAACAAACTACGCTTGTAAGCATATGTTATTTCTGAGATAACACAGACAGCAAACGGAGGCACGGCAGAAAAACACAACACTAGATACTCAAGAGAAAAAACTATCATTATTCATGATATATTTCAGGACATTCCTCAACAATGTGTTCTTCTTGAGACCGGTATTTTCATGCCACCATTCATTTGCATTCAATGTAGCCGGTATTAAAACTTCATCATTTGTTTCCTATAATTAGTACGTAGCTGAGGTACTGCCCATTTGAGTTTTTGGCGTGTATCTCTAGGTTGGTTTGTTTGTTTTAGGGATGCTAATTTGCGAAGGAAGTTACTCCGGTGCGAAGCCTTAGATTTCATTAGAAGCAAAACGTTATATTGCAGTATTTTGTTCACTGGTGGAATATTATGTTGAACAAATAACGGTGGTGTATGTGCTAGGTAATCTGCAGATGAAATAATACGAATCGCTTTTTTTTGCATGCGAAGAAGTTGGTTTATATGTGTACGGGCAGCGGTTCCCCAGACGAAATGGCAGTAGTTGATTTGTGAGTGAAATAATGCATGGTATATCATTTTCTTCATTTCCATTGGAAGCATATCAGGACATCGACACAGCACACCTACAGTTTTTTGCTAAATTACGAGTGATGTGTTGAATATGGTCAAGCCACTTAAGATGCTCGTCAAAAATTACTCCTATAATTGCTTCTTAACGACTTCAACGTTATTGACTCCGAGGGTTAGTGACAGAGGTGTGAGTGTTATGCGGTTTACAGGACGAAAAATTATTGCTTTGGATTTTTTGGTGTTCACGTGTAAGGAATTAAGATTAGACCAATGTAGCAATTTTTCTAAAATTGCATTTCCAGTAGCCAGTAATTCATATAAAGATCTGCTGGAAAAAAACAGGCTAGCGTCATCGGCGTAAATTATAAATTTCGCCACGTCTGTAATTTTTGCAAGGTCATTAATATATAAATTAAACAGAAAAAGGCCTAATATACTACCCTGCGGAACACCACATTTTATATGTTCAAAAGAGGAGCACAAGCCATTAATGCTAACACATTGTTCGCGTTTGTTGAGGTATGATGCAATTAGCTGCAAAGCATTTCCTCTGACTCCATATCTACGCAGCTTATCTTCTAGAATATTGTGATTAATGCAGTCAAAAGCTTTACTAAAATCAATAAATATACCTAAAGTCTTCTATATTTTTTAAAATTAGTTCTTTTTGTGTAAGTAAAGCAGACTCAGTTGACAGGTTGGCACTTTTTTGTTATGCAGCCATGCGCTCGAGTCGTACACGGCCATTCCGTTCAACCAGCGCACCCCGTGTCCCCCAAACCCGATCCAGCGGCCAGCCTACCAAGGGAGCAACCCTATCAGCGACATCTGGTCCCTGTACGCACTGCGCATCATCCGCAAGTACTTCAAGAGGTCAGTGGCTAACATCAAGCCAATGGGGTCAGGGAACAAACTTGAGGAACTAGAGGGTATGAAATGGGATGTCATAGGGCTTAGTGAGGTTAGGAGGCCGAATGAGGCATATACTGTACTGAAGGATGGGCATGTACTGTGTTATCGAGGTTTACCAGAGAGGCGACAACTAGGAGTAGGTTTCCTTGTCAATAAGTATATAGTAGCGGGTAATATAGATGAATTCTATAGTATTAACGAGAGGGTGGCAGGCATCGTAATTAGGCTTAATAAACGGTATAAACTGAAGGCTGTACAGGCCTATGCACCTAGATGTAGTTATGATGACCAGGCAGTTGAAAGCTTCTACGAAGATGTAGAATCGGCAATGCGAAAAGTAAAGACGCAGTATACTGTACTAGTGGATGACTTCAATGCCAAGGTAGGGAAAAAGCAGACAGGAGACAAGGCAATAGGTGATTATGGCATTGGTTCTAGGAATAGCAGAGGGGAGTTACTAGTTGAGTTTGCAGAGTGCAATAACTTACGAATCATGAATACCTTCTTCAGCAAATGAAAGAACCGGAAATGGACATGGAAAAGTCCTAACGGGGAAACTAAAAATGAAATCGACTTCATAATGTGTTCAGCCCCCGCCATTATGCAAGATGTAGAGGTAGTCGGGAAAGTGCGATGCAGGGACCACAGGATGGTGAGGTCCCGAATTATCCTAAATCTGAAGAAGGAACGCAACAGATTAGTAAGAAAGAAACCCATCAACGAATTAGCGGTGAGGGGGAGGGCAGAAGAGTTCAGGATCTTGCTACAGAATAGGTATCCAGCTCTAACCGAGGATGGCGACATTACCCTAGAAGCAAGGAACAATAATTTCAGAGATATCATTACTGAGCGCGCGGTAGAAGTAGTAGGTAGGATAGTTAGAGAGGATACCGGTAAGCTGTCTAAGGAGACGAAAGATTTGATTAAGAAACGCCAGAGTATGAAAGCTTCCAATCCAACAGACCAGATCGAATTGGCCGAGATATCAAAGCTAATCAATAAGTGCAAGGTGGCCGATATAAGGAAGTATAACATGGAGAAAATTGAGCATGCTGTAAAGAACGGGGGAAGCCTTAAAGCGGTAAAGAAGAAATTGGGCATAGGCAAAAACCAGATGTATGCGATAAGGGACAAGGCGGGCAACGTCATCACGAATATGGACAAGATAGTCAAAGTAGCCAAGGAGTTCTATACAGATCTCTACAGTAGCCAAAGTAGTCAGTCAGGACTGTAATGAGATTGGTGGTAGGGAAAAACAGTCAGACGTTCCACCAGTGACGAAGGACGAGGTCAAGAAAGCAGTAGAAACTATGAAAAGGGGGAAATCAGCTGGAGAGGATCAGATAACTACAGATTTGCTGAAGGACGGGGGGGATATCGTGCTAGAAAAACTGGCCACCCTGTATACGCAGTGCCTGGTGTCATCGACGGTACCGGAACCATGGAAGAATGCAACCATTATCCTCATTCATAAGAAAGGGGACTCTAAGGACCTTAAAAATTACAGATAAATCAGCTTACTGTCTGTTACGTATGAGGTATTTACTGAGGTAATCGCTAATAGAATCAAGACAACCTTAGACTGCAATCAAGCAAAGGATCAAGCAGGGTTTCGGAAACGGTACTCTACTATCGATCATATCCATACCATCAATCAGGTGATAAAAAAATGCTCGGAATATAACCAGCCCTTATACATAGCATTCATTGATTACAATAAAGCATTTGACTCAGTTGAAACCTCGGTGTTGATGCAGGCATTGCGAAATCGGGGTAGACAAGCCGTACGTGAAAGTGCTGGAAGATATACAATCAAACCCGGATATATCGAACTCGAAGGGGATCGCGAAATAGTTCGATATATCGATAATTCGATATACAGAAATCGGCTTGGGACAGCACTTACGATGCGAAAAAACGATACCGTATTTGTCGCGTAATCAACTCACTGGCATAATGAACCCACCCTCCACTTTTGCACTCGAGAATTTGGAAAAAAAAAAGGTCAGGGCCACCTCGCTCACATGCAAGCGATTAAGCGATCCCAGCGACGAGCGGCAGCGACAGAGCAAAAAATTTCCAACTTGTTGGAACTGCGTCCCTCTGCCGTTCGAGCCACCGCCGCGGCAGCTCAAAACAAGGTTTCTGTATCACCGCGGCAGAAATCACCAGCGTTTGGCTTGCATGTCACACTCCGTTTGGGTCGTCTCATCTGCAGCTCATTTCTTGAAAGGCGTGCCAAAATGCTGCGCAGCGATAACGTCGCGCGTGTTTATCTTTTGATAGCTCCTGCGGCGGCGGGGAGCGAACTTGGCAGACTGCCTGTGATGGCTTGATTGCACAAGCCTGGTTCGATTTATGACGCTGCGCTTGGGACGGGTGTAGTCCACTGCCATAAAATCATTGAAAAGCGTGATATAGTAGCTGCAAATGCTGTTTGAAGCGAAAAATGCTAAAAGCCGGTGCCATGATCACAGCTGACCGCGTGCTTTCGTTGATTCATACTTGCAAGGATAAACGACTCCCACAAAAAAAAAACAAAAAAAAAACGCTTCGTAACACCATATTTTGCGCTACGCCGCGCGTACAGCACAACGATAAGAATAGACGACTCGCAAAAAAATACATACATATATATATAGATCTGCTGCTTCTTAACTTCCGCAGGCGCCATAGCCACGTCAGCCGCCGCGCACAGAGGGTTCGCAACACACGCTGGAGAAAGCGTCCGACGTTCTGTCTGAAAACGGGCTGAGTTGGCTTGGCGCATGCGTAGCGCGTGCTACTGCGAACGAAGGCCGGGAAAAAGGAAGGAGAGAGATAGCTCGGCAAAAGAATGGATACACCCTTGTGCTTCGCTCTATCGGGTTTTTCCCCCTCTCCTTCCCACCGGTTCTCTCTGGTTCATTCACGCACCTGGCTTGCAAACTTCACGTGCCAGCATGCGGGAAACGATAACCGCAGATGTGCGCGCCTTTGGGGAATGGTCGGGGGCGCTGCCCTAACCGAACTGTCCCCTCTCATTCCTTCCGCCGTAGCTTGAAAACGTCACACCGCAAACGGCCGAGGGTGACGCAATCGTCTTTGGGAAAGGCACACATTCCAGTGCGTGGTGTGGAGTTCGATATATCAAACGACCGGTGAAATTGAGTTCGATATATGACGCGGCTTTCCTATACTTTTACATGGGATTTTCAAGGGGATATTCCGTGAGTTCGATATAACCAAAATTCAATATATCCGGGTTCGACTGTATATAGTGGCTGCCCGTTATACTAAGTGGCACGGGCAGAGGCTCTTTATTTTTCTTTCCTTTTCATGCCTCAACATAATATATGTATATAGTGGCTGCACAGCAACCATAGTTCTGCATAAAGAAAGTAACAAAATTCCCATAAAGAAAGGTGTTAGGCAAGGAGTCACAATCTCCCCAGTACTATTCACAGCTTGCTTAGAGGAAGTATTCAGAGACTTGGAATGGGAGCAGTTAGGGATAAGGGTAGATGGAGAATACCTCAGTAATCTGTGATTTGCTGATGACATTGCCTTGCTAAGCAACTCGGGGGATGAACTGCAAATAATGATTGATGACCTAGACAGGAAAAGTAGAAAGGTAGGCTTGAAAATCAATATGCAGAAGACTAAGGTAATGTTCAACAGCCTCGGGAGGGAACAGCAGTTTACATTAGGTAGCGAAGTACTGAAAGTAGTAGGCGAATATGTCTACTTAGGACAGGTAGTAACCGCAGATCCGGACCATGAAAAGGAAATAACAAGAAGAATAAGATTGGGATGGAGCGCATTTGGCAAACGTTCGCAGATTATGACTAGCAGCTTACCGGTATCGCTCAAGAGGAAAGTATACAACAGTTGCATCTTACCTGTACTCACCTATGGGGCTGAAACGTGGAGGCTAACCAAGAGAGTTCTACTTAAGTTGAGGACAACCCAGAGGGCTATGGAACGAAAAATGGTAGGGCTAACATTAAGAGATAGGAAGCATGCAGAGTGGGTCAGAGAAATAACTCAAGTTACCGACATTCCAGTGGAAATTAAGAAGAAGAAATGGGCATGGGCAGGGCATGTAGTGCGAAGAGAGGATAACCGATGGTCGCTTAGGGTAACAAACTGGATTCCAAGGGAAGGAAAGCGTAGCAGAGGGCGGCAGAAAGTTAGGTGGGCGGATGAGATTAAGAAGTTCGCAGGGGTCAAGTGCATGCAGCTAGCACAAAACCGGGTTAAGTGGAGAAATATGGGAGAGACCTTCGCCCTGTAGTGGGTATAATCAGGCTGATGATGATGATGTTGATGATTCTAGTCTTCAAGAGGTCAGTGGCTAACATCAAGCCAGTAAGGTCAGGGAACAGACGTGAGACTTTCAGTCTTCAAGAGTTCAGTGGCTAACTTCAAGTCAGTGGGGTTAGGGAACAAACATGAGACATTCTAGTCTTCAAGCTGTCAGTGGCTAACATCAAGCCAATGGGGTCAGGGAGAAAACGTGAAACATTCTAGCCTTCGAGAGGTCAGTGGCTAACCTCAAGCCAATTTAGTCGAGGAACAAATGTGAGACATTCTAATCTTCAAAAGGTCAGTAGCTAACATCAAGCCTGGGGTCAGGGAACAGATGTGAGACATTGTAGTCTTCAAGAGGTGGCTAACGACAAGCCAATGGGGTCATTAAACAAACGTGAGACATTCTAGTCTTCAAGAGGTCAGTGGCTAATGTCAAGCCAGTGGGGTCAGGGAACAAACGTGAGACATTCTATTCTTCGAGAGGTCAGTGGGTAACATCTAGCCAATGGGGTTAGGTCAAGTCTTCAAGAGGTCAGTGGCTAACATCAAGCCAATGGGGTCAGGGAACAAATGTGAGACAAAACAAAGGGAAGGTTCCAAGAAAGGCAAGCATAGCAGCAGAAAGTTAGGCGGACGTCTAGCGGATGGAGGTGGCACAGGACCGGGGAGTTAATTGGAGGGCCTTTGCCCTGCAGGGGATACAGCCAGCTGGTGATGATGAAACTGGGCTTTTATGGTAATTGAGGGCAACAAGTTAGTATTGGAAGACATGGCATGCTGATGCGTGTAACATTAGACATAAGAACCTTCCAAGGCTCATCAGCTCTAGATAACTGCATGATGCGCAAGGAACTGTTTTATCAAAATCAGGTTTCTTGAGTGATCTAGCACATTCTCAGATGCTTTGATATATTGAGTCGAAATGGACGTACACTTCATATCTTAGTGGACATCGAGCAATTGAGTGGGGAAATATTAACAGATTAAATAAATAATTAGGTGGCTGCCGTGACTTCTAATTAGCTTGGACTTCCATGTTCCTTCTGCTGCGCATTTGATGCCAACAGTGAAACCATGTGTTGTGTCTTTTGGCTCACGCAGTGGGGTGACACTCCCATACAAGCAATGGGGCGGAAAAATCGCTGGTGACACTAGCGGCTCCTGTTTTTTCGGTGGTAAACACTCGGATCGCTAAATTGCATCTGTACCCACCCAAGAGTAGAACAGGTTATATGCATTAAATTTCTATATTTTGCCATTATTAGCACTGAAAAAATTATTAGCAATGTGTACGACCGGTAAAATCCTCAGATTTTACCCGCAATTGGAACGCATTATTGTTCGCTTCGGAATTGCGCGTGCCCCTCTTGCCGCAATATCGAATTTTGGTTATATCGAACTCACGGAATATCCCCTTGAAAATCCCATGTAAAAGTATAGAAAAGCCGCGTCATATATCGAACTCAATTTCGCCGGTCATTCGATATATCGAACTCCGCACTACGCACTGGGAAGTGTGCCTTCCCCAAAGACGATCGCATCACTCTTGGCCGTTTGCCGCGTGACGTTTTCAAGCCACGCGCGGAAGGAATGAGAGGGGACAGTTCTGGACAGCGCCGCGCCCATTCGCCAAAGGCACGCGCATCTGCAGTTATCGTTTCCCGCGCGCCAACACATGACGTTTGCAAGCCATGTGTGTGGGTGTGCCCATTATTTTGCCGAGCTCTCTCCTTCAGCACGCGCTATGCATGCGCCAAGTCAGCTCAGCCCGTTTTCAGACAGACGTGGGACGCTTTCTCCAGCATGTGTTGCGAACCCTCTGCGCTCGGTGGCTGACGTGGCTATGGCGCCTGCGGACGTTAAGAAGCGGCAGGCTTTTTTTTTTTTTTTTTGGCGGGAGCCGTTTATCTTTGCATGTATGAATCAAGGGGAGCACGCCGTCAGCTGCTGCGATCATGACGCCCGCCCCAAGCGCGGTGTGATAAATCGAACCAGACTTCTGCAATCAAGCCATCACGGGCACTCTGCCAAGTTCGCTCCTCGCCACCGGAGGAGCTATAAAAAGATAAACGCGCCCTGACGTTATCGCTGCGCAACATCTTGGCACGCTGCCAAGAAATGAGCTGTGGATGCGACGAACGAAACGGAGTGACACGCGCCATCGGCATGCAAGCGAAAACGCTCGCGATTTTCTGCCGCAGCGACACAGAAATCTTGTTTTGAGCTGCCGCGGTGGCTCGAGCGGCGACCGGGACGCAGTTCCAACAAGTTGGAAATTTTTCGCTCTGTCGCTGAGATCGCTCAATCGCTTGCATGTGAGTGAGCTGGCCTTAAAGCATTTTTTTTTTCAAATTCTCGGGCGCAAAAGTGGAGAGAGGGTTCATTATGCGAGTGGGTTGATTACGCGGCAAATACGGTATCGTTTTTTCGCATCGTAAGTGCCGTCACAAGCCAATTTCTGTATATCGAATTATCGATATATCGAACTTTTTCGTGATCCCCTTCGAGTTCGATATATCCGGGTTCGACTGTAATTTGCCCAATCATCTTTAATTGTTGCTTCAAAAATGCAGTGCTTACCTCATGGTAGAGAAAAAAATGGTCCATCAAGTTATTGCCCAATATCTTAGTACTGCCAGTTCTCAAAGTGCTCTGAAAAAATTTTGTACGGGTGAATGTTGAGTTCTTACAATAAATGTAACATTCTAACCATACTCACTATGGTTTTAGGAGCAACCTTTTAACAGAAGTGCACTTCTGAAAAGAAAAAGAAAATAATACTTTAAGGCCTTTTGAACAGGAACTATTCACTTTGAACATTTTCTTTCAGCTTTCAAAAGCTTTCCATTGACTCAATTGCCAAAGGTGGTCAAAGTCAAGCACTATGGCTTTCATGGAAAATTTGTTGGAATGATTTTATTCTGCCTTATTTCTTGTGTCCAGAAGCTAAGAGTAAACAAGGAGGGTAATCAGACACCGAGCACTGTTTTGGGACCATTGCTTTTTCTCCTTTAGTGTTAGCGACATCATCACTGCTCTCCAGAGCCAACAAAAAAAGCAGACCTGCCTCATGCAGGACCTGAATTGCTAACCACAGACCTTTAGGCCTCGCAATGAGCTGATTTATGCGCTCCCCAGTTCATCTTCAAACGGGGTAATTGCTCATTCAAATAGTTTATGTGGTCGAGGGTGGGAGGCTTTATAATGAAATTATCATAGCATGAGCACGTCGAAATGATCGGGGGCTAATTGTCGAAGGTTGTTTACATTACATTCTTAATGTGAAACAGCATATTAAACATTTTGGAAAATGCAGTGTGGTGTCCCTCCTTCATCTCTGTCCTGTCTTTTGCGCTGTAGTTATGGAGCATTAAACAAAATAATTCTTTTATGGGACACCTGTCAAAAGTCGATGCTGGTGTCACGTGGCTTGTGCCCAAAACTCGAATTAATTATGGCTGCCAAATTTCATGCTGTTAAAGGAAAACTTTTTTTTGGGCTAGTTGGTGCATGTTTCAGAAATATAGAAGCACCAATACAGACCTGGACAGGCGCTTACTGATAATCGATTCTTTATTGAAAAAGCACATACAATATATAGGTGAGATGGGGCATTACTAACCAGAGGCAGTAAATTTTGCATGGTGTAGAGTGCCATAAAAGTTATAAAAGCATATGTGGGGTTAGATAAAACAACTAAAGAGAAGATAACAGGTGCTGTTCCTCTTCTTCCACTCTCATTAAATAGCCTGCCTTAATGGATGCATCCTTGCAGTCAGTTTGTAACTTGTGCTCACATGCTGTTCAGTTACTGCATTCATATACGGGCAAGTGATGCTGCTAATCATGTTCGGGGGGTGCATACTGCTGAGCCTTTCTTCTGGCTCTTTGCTATCTGAATGTGTTGTCCGGTGTAGCAGGTTGTTCCTCTTTCCCGCAGGGCTGTCTTTGACCGGGCAGACGTGGAGGCCAGGTCCCACATGCATCTGGCTAGTGTCTACGCTGGCATTGGCTTTGGAAACGCTGGTGTGCACCTCTGGTGAGGGCTTTTGTTGCTTAGAGGTCTCAGATGGTACACAGTGGTTGGGGCACTCGACTGCCAAGCTGGGTTCAATCCTGGGCGGCCATGTTAGGCAGATCAAACTTGGTACCCATGTTTTAACAAAGAACCCTGCATGGTTGAGACTGAAGGCCTAACGCCTCAGGAGCGAAGGAACAAGACTGCTGTTGATTGGCATCAGAACAAGACTGCCCGCCGAGGCTGCACGAGCCACAACCAAGCACCATCTTTAGCTCCGTTCGATTCAGCCGTGGTTCTCTGCCCCACCGGAACCGGTTCACGGTGCGTTGCACCAAAGTGCTTGATTCACAGCGTTCCCTGCACCACCACCTACGATTGATTTTGATGCAGTTGTGGGGCCGCTCTGGTGCAAAGAATCGCGACACCCTCCGAGGAGGAGGTGCAGAAAAGTGGTACACATGTTGACGGCGTTAGCAGACGACGCACGCTGCCAATGACATGCTTGTAAATATTGATGGCCCACTTTGGGGCATTTTTTCCCGTCATTGACCGATCCGGCGTCATTCATTCTCTGTAAAAATGGCTTGTTCCTCTCGGGTCTCTTGTGGCAATCTGAATAGCCCGCTGAGTTCAAAGCTGAAATATCTAGCAACGGCGATTCAGTTGTACAGGAACTTGGTTAATTGCGGTCTCTCCAAACCAGTCGATCGGCCTCAGTCTAAACCACGATGTAATAACTGTGCTGCCGCGAAGGAAGGCATGGCGTTGGTTTCCTCGAAGGACTCCAGAAATTCTTTAAAAATGACTTGGACGGTGTTGTCGTCGGTGGCCTCACGAGGCACGAAAATAGCCTCACCGTGAGAACTAACAGCTCACGGCCAATGGGAACAAGCAAGCAGATGACAAGGCTCGATTGAAAATTTCACATCAGTAATGTGTGACGCTGCTGCACCAGCTGCACCTAAGCCACAGAACTGGAACTGCACCTGACTGGCACCAGCGGAACTATTTCAGAATCGGTGCCGAGAACCAGTTCTGAATCGAACAGACCTTTTATTTTCTTTGCCGCGCCCAAGAGGGTGGTACAGGGCCCCCCGCCTAGACTGGAAGTCGAGACAGGGACGGAGGGCCAGCGATGGCACTGGAGCAGGAAGTCAGGCGGCGATGCGAGACTGTGTAAGCCAGATTAAGGCGGTCTAGGCTGACGGTCTCTGCCGAGCCGTTCTCTAGGAGGGTAGCGGTTTTCAGAGTGCGATGGACAACGCAGAAAGATCCGTCGTAGGCCGGCGTTAGTGGAGCTCGGACAGCATCGCGGCGCACAAAAATGTGGGTCGAAGTGGCCAGGTCAGGGTGCGCAAAATGGCGTGGTGGTGGAACGGACGAGGGGGAGTAGGCCGGAAGTCTTTAACGCAGTCCAACTGGCATTTAAGGAATTCTTCGGGTTGGGCTGGGAGCTGCTGTGATGTAAAGAAGTCTCCTGGAAAACAGAGCACTCCATACACCAGCTCTGCAGCTGAGCACTATAAGTCTTGCCGGATGACGGCCCCGTAGAGCAAGGGGCACAAGGGGTAAGGAGTCGACCCATGTGGTGCTACTGAGGCGAGCAGCTAGGGCGGCCTTCAATTGATGGTGAAGGCGTTCCACCATGCCGTTGGCACATGGGTGATACGCTACGGCAGTGCTTGGCACCGAGAATATGATTAACACTTTCCTGTCCGCGCCTATTCCCATCGATAGCCCGCTATCGATAGTTTCACGATTCAAATTTTCCCGATGTCAGAGCGCTCCTTGACAAGTGATGTCATTCAATGGGAAATAGAGGAACCCTTCTTTCAGTTTTGCTTTTGATTTAATTTTTTCGCCGAGCCACACCCATCCAGACGGTCTCCGGAGTCAGGTGATCGACGCTCCTTGTTTACATCATGGCGTTGACGTTGCGCGCTCCCGTTGCATAGAAACAGGTGTTTCCGCAGAAGTTGATGCATCGGAAAGCTCGTTTTTGGACGCGAACAGCAACAGGGATGACTTGGAAGACGAATTCAGCTCTTCAGACTTTAGCACTGACAGCGAAACTGCGTCAAATCGACCCGTAACGTCAACAGCCATGCTCCGATAAGTGTCGCCCGCTATCGATGGCTGAATTTTCCCGCTTTCAAAGCGCTTCTTAATGAGTGGCACTATTCAGTGGGAAATAGAACCTTTCTTTCAGTTTTGGTTCTGGTCTTATTTTTTCCGCCGTGCCGCGCTCGTCCAGGTGGTCTCTGGTGTCGGGTGATCAGCGCTCCTTGTTTACATCATGGCGTCGACATCGCGCAGTTCCACGGAAGTTGACACTTCGGAGAGCTCGTTTTTGGATGCAAACAGCGAAACTATGTCGAACCGACCCGGAACATGAACAGCCATGCCTCGATAAATGTCACCCGCTATCGATGGTCGCGTTTTCCTGCTTTCGAAGCATTTCTTGATAAGTGGCATCATTCAGTGGGAAATCGAAGAACCCTCCTTTCAGTTTTGGTTTTGGTTTTATTTTTTCCGCCATGGGGCGGGGGGGGCGCCCGTCCAGATTGTCTCTGGAGTCGGGTGATCGGCGCTCTTTGTATACATCATAGCGTCGACATCGCGCAGTTGCGCGGAAGTTCACACATTGGAGAGCTCATTTTTGGATGCGAACAGCAGCAGTGATTACTCTGAAGACGAATTCAGCTCTTCAAGACTTGCGCAGACAGCGAAACTATGTCGAACCGACCCGGAACGTGGACAGCCACGCCTCGATAAGTTTCGCGTTCGCTTTCCCAAAAATTTCCGCTTTTGCTGCGCGCTGATCGATCACTGTTCTGAAGGTCACAACTGTTATCTACAGGGTGACGTCTTTTGGGTAATACAGTCGAACCCGGATATATCGAACCCGGATATATCGAATTTTGGTTATATCAAACTCACGGAATATCCCCTTGAAAATCCCATGCAAAAGTATAGGAAAGCCGCATCATATATCGAACTCAATTTCATCGGTCGTTCGATATATCGAACTCCGCACCACCACGCACTGGAAAGTGTGCCTTTCCCAAAGACCATCGCATCACCCTTGGCCGTTTGACGCGTGACGTTTTCAAGCCACGCGCGGAAGTAATGAGAGGGGACAGTTCAGCTAGGGCAGCGCCGCGCCCATTCCCTAAAGGCGCGCGCATTTGCGGTTGTCGTTTCCTGCGCGCCAGCACGTGACGTTTGCAAGCCATGTGCGTGAATGAACCAGAGAGAACCGGTGGGAACGAGAGGGGAAAAACGCGACAGAGCGAAGCGCAAGGGTGTACATATTCTTTGGCGAGCTATCTCTCTCCTTCCTCTTTCCCGGCCTTCGTTCGCAGTAGCATGCGCCAAGCCAGCTCAGCCCGTTTTCAGACAGAACGTCAGACACTTTCTCCAGCGTGCGTTGCGAACCCTCTGCACGCGGCGGATGACGTGGCTATGGCTCCTGCGGAAGTCAAGAAGCGGCAGATGTTTTTTTTTTCTTTTTGCAAGAGTCGTTTATTTTTATTGTTGTGCTGTAAGCACGGTGTAGCGAAGCGGATTTTTTTTTTCTTTTATTTTTTGCGGGAGTCGTCGTTTATCTTTGCATGTATGAATCAACGAAAGCACTCGGTCAGCTGCGTTCATGACACCGGCTTTTAGCATTTTTTGCTTCAAACAGCATTTGCAGCTACTATATCACGCTTTCCAATGATTTTGTAGCAGTGGACTACGCCTGCCCCAAGCGCAGCGTGATAAATCGAACCAGGCTTATGCAATCAAGCCATCACGGACAGTCTGCCAAGTTCGCTCCCTGCCGCCGCAGGAGCTATCAAAAGATAAACACTCCGCGATGTTGTCGCTGCGCAGCATCTTGGCACGCTGCCAAGAAATGAGCTGTGGATGAGACAACCGAAACGGAGTGCAACATGCAAGCGAAAACGTTGGCGATTTCAACCGCGGCGACACGGCAACCTTGTTTTGAGCTCCTGCGGCGGCTCGAACGGCAGAAGGACGCAGTTCCAACAAGATGGAAATTTTTTGCTCTGTCGCTGTCGCTCGTCGCTGAGATCGCCTAATCGTTTACATGTGAGCGAGATGGCCTTAACGCTTTTTTTTTTCTAAATTCTCGGTTGCTAAAGTGGAGGGTGGGTTCATTATGCGAGTGAGGTGATTACGCGAGAAATACGGTATCGTTTTTTCGCATCGTAAGTGCCGTCCCAAGTCGATTTCTGTATATCGAATTATCGATATATGGAACTATTTCGTGATCCCCTTCGAGTTCGATATATCCGGGTTCGACTGTATTACTTGCCGCGGGCAACGCAGGGAGTTGCGTTTTTCGCTAGAGGCCGGCCAGGGGTCGACCTCAGTGTAGTCCATTTCGACTACTGTTTTCTTTCCTAACTCATCGAATACTGTATACAGAAAGCTAGAATTTGCTGCGATGTTACATTTGTCTCTTTTATACAAAACCTATATTTTGGAAATTTTGTGTTTTATTGTATCGAGAAACTTTGATACTTTTGTGTGTTTTCTTTTTTTAGCCACAATTTTTTCTGGTAGTTCTTTTTTTCATCACTTATAAAATAAATGTAGGGATTGTCACCAATGCCATTGTGAAGAGGAATTCCTCCTCTACAATTTGATACTAGACACTCCAGTACCAAGCAAGTTTTCTTAAAAAAAAAAAAGAAATATTAATGACACCAACCAAAAACCACCCCTTCTCACGAACATTAAAGTGTTAAGGGAAGCAAACAGGGAGGACTCAACTGGCGGCTATGGTCAGTTGTCACGGTGCAAGGACAACCAAATCGAGATACCCACGCAGAGATGAAGATGCGGGAAACAGTCTTCGCAATATCAGAAATGGAGACTGCCTCCGGCCAACGAGCGAAGTGGTCGACCATGGTCAGGATATAACGGTAGCTTCGAGACACGGGTGAAGGGCCTACGATGTCAAGATGTACATGGTCAAAACGACTCCCAGGTGGTAGGAAGGCCTGGGAAGGCGTCTTGGTGTGACGGCAGACCTTGGTCGTCTGGCAGGGCAGGCAGGTGTGCCCAAGTGTGCACATCGGCGTTGATTCCGGGCCTACCATAGTGCTAGGTGTGAAGTCGCTGAGTAGCCCAAATCCCTGGGTGGCATATGTCACACAGAGAAGGGAAGATGAGGTGGCATAGTGAAGCCAAAACAAAAGGTCGGGGAAGGTCTGTTGACACATCGCACCACAAGGGCTCAGGCGAACAGGGATGGGGCACAAGCCGTAGTCGGAGGGAACGGGGGTTCTCTCGAAAGCGATGAGCTCACACTCATTCTGCTGGGCGGAGGAGAATGCGGCCCAGTCAGTGGTGGGAGATGGAGTGTCTACCGCGGCAATACGAAAGAGGGGATCAGCGGCAGTGTTGGCGGCACATAGCGAATGTCAGCAGTAAACTCCGAGATACAGCTGGTACGAATTTCGGGATGATACGAATTTTAAGAATGCTTTGAATGGACTACATTGTATAGAATACGTTAAGATTCGGGGTAATACGATGAGTTTCTGAACCCGCTGCGGCTGATACGAACGTGCAAACCAGTCGCGCATGCGAGCGGGCCGGCGCGGCTGGCCTCAAGAGGGTAACATAACCGACGCAGCTGCCGCTAACTGCGCAAGAGCTCACAGGGGGAGAGGGTACCCACCGCGGCCACTGCCTCTCCTCTTCAACCCCCCTCACCCCACTAGCCACCCTACCCCCACCTCCCTTCCGTAGCAAACGGACGAGCACGTGCCCAGTCGTGTACGTCACTCATTCACTGGCAGCTCATTGGTCAAACAAAAAGTTGTCTCGCCGGCTGTTCCCACGAGGCCTGTGACGCTGGCTGCTGCCGCTGCAGTAGTTCTCCGGTTCTCCGTTCGCCGCTTCTTTCTGTCGTTCACTGTGACGTGAACTGCCCAAACGTTAGAAAGACGCAAGCGTTCGCTGCTGCCGAAATGTCGCGGAAGCGTAAAGCCCTTTCTTTTAAGGAAAAGCTTGAAGTGCTGAAGAGGGTTGACGAAAACCCTAAGAAGAAGCATGTCGACTTAGCAAAAGAGCTAGGGTTGGCACCGTCGACGCTCTGCACTATTGTTGGGCAGCGAGATGTCATCTTGAAGAATGTGCAGCACTTCGGTGCGAACGTAAAGCAGGCTAAAACAGCGACCCATGTCAAGCTGGAAGAGGTTCTGCTGACTTGGTTCCGCGAAGTGACAGCGGCCGGCGTCAACGTGGACGGCAAGGTGCTACGTGAAAAAGCCGACACCGTCACTCTTTCGCTTGGAATTGAAAATTTCCAAGCATCTGGGGGATGGCTGCACCGGTTTAAGGAGCGGCACGGACTTGTCTACCGGGTCGTCTCAGGTGAAGGCAAGAAAGTGGACCAGTCAGCTGTAGATGAGTGGCTGAACACGCTGCCGGCGCTGATTTCGGAGTATGCGCCACGCGAGATATTTAATGCTGACGAGGCGGGCCTCTTTTTCAACCTTCAACCGGAAAGAAGTTTGTGCGTAAAAGGCCAGGCATGCCAGGGCGGCCAGAAAAGCAAGGAGAGAATAACAGTACTCTTTTTCTGAAACTCGGATGGATCCGAAAAACTCCAGCTTACCGTCATCGGTAAGTCGAAGAAACCGAGGTGTTTCCGATCGGCGGAGCGTTTGCCTGTCTTTTACAAAGGTAACCGAAAGGCGTGGATGACTGGAGATTTTTTCCGCGAGTTCTTGACAAGCCTTGATCGGAAAATGGCGTCAAGAAACTGGAAAATTTTGCTTTTCATCAACCAGTGCTCTGCCCACCCAAAGGAAATGACATTCAATAACGTGAAAGTCAGGTTCCTGCTGGCGAACACTACCAGCCATCTTCAGCCACTGGACGCTGGGATAATTAGAAATCTGAAACATCATTTCAAAGGACTTCTAGTGAGGCGTCTGCTGGCGAAAATTGACCATAGAGAAGCAAACTTGCGGATCAGTCTCTTAGATGCTTTGCACTTTCTAGCCATGTCGTGGGATAGTGTAACTTCAGACACAATCTCGAACTGTTTTAGAAAGTGCAGATTTGCCATCGGACTTGATGCGGCTTCGGCAGGAGATTGTCAAGAGCCAGACGAAGACCTCACGATTGATGGCTGGGACAATCTGGAAACTGAAGCTTCGGCTCGGGACTTCGTTACCGCGGACGACAACGTCACAACCTGTGGGCTGAGGTCTATTGAAGACTTGGTCAACGAAGCGAATGATTGCGAAAATGAGCCTGACAGCAATGGTGACGCTGACGATGAGTGTGATCAGCCGCCGTCAACGGCAGATACTCTTCACGCTTTGGACATTCTGCGCCGCAATGTAAGTGCCGGCAGCGTGAGCGACGAAACCGCGGCACGGTTTTATGCCTTTCAGGCGGAACTTGTCCGCGACGTCAACAGCAAAAAAAGTGCAGACAAGCATTATGGAATTTTTCAGCTGCAAGTAGTTCGCCATAATAAAGCTTGATTCATTTTCAGTTCATTCCCATGTGGAAGTTGACTTGTTTTGGATCATACGAATTCGGGATGATACGAATATTTTGCATGCTCCCTTGGAATTCGTATCATCGAGATTCTACTGTATAAGCGAGTTGGCGGAGTTCGCATGAGATGTACTTCGAGGAGTTCGTGCGGAATACATACGCCAGAGGTGAAACTGGCATCCTTCTACAAAATGCTAAATGTGCTGTATCGTGGAATAGATGGCCAGGAGCTCTCAGCCAAAGACGCTGTAACGGGTCTCAGCAGGAAGTAGCTTTTGAGATTACAAAGACAATGGTCTCCACTCTGAGTTACTGTACTGTAAGACAGCTCCGATGGCCACGCTGGAAGCATCCACCATCAATTTCATAGAGGCATTGCTGTGGGGATGGGCCAGAAGCACAGCATTCGCAACTGCTTGTTTTGTGGCAGTCAAGGCGGCCTGGGCTTCTGATGACCAAGAAATGGTGGAGGACGGGCCAGCGGTTGACCAGAGGAGGTCATAGCATCCTTAATCGCCCGCACCAGGGCGCACCGGGGCGCCCTGGTGAGCACCATCTATCTTCGATCAACCGCGCTGGTACGCACCCGATGTCTTCAATTACCGGAAGCGCCCGTTGCCGGGGCAGTTTTTCGTTGCCCCGTCACGCACCCAGAAAATCGGTGTTTCGCAGAGGTGCAATCTTGGCAAGCACTGCAGGGCGCGCGCTACTTGATGTACTCACGTCTGCATGCAGACTGACGCGATGGAGAAAAATAGTATGGATGGTTGCCGCAATCGATAAACTGCCGTCCAGATCATCTGGTTCGAAGACGGTATCACAATCGACCTCACAAAGCGTAAAAACAGTGAATGCCCGAAAGTCGACCAGTTTTTTCATCAGGCTGGCCGTCATCTGGCGCCTCAATGATAGCGAGCGGCTGTTTACGATTCCCTGCTTAACATAGCAGTGTGCAGAGCCTTTGACACGTCAAGCTTGTACAGTAGAATCTCGATGATACGAATTGCAAAGGAGCACGCAAAATATTCGTATCATCCCGAATTCGTATAATTCAAAACAAGTCAACATCCACATGGGAATGAATTGAAAATGAACCAAAGTTTAGTATGGCGAACTACTTGCGGCCGAAAAAGTCTGTAATGCTTGTCTGCACTTTTTTGCTGTTGATGTCGCGGACAAGCTCCGCCTGAAAGGCATAAAATCGTGCCGCGGTTTCGTCGCTCACGCTGCTGGCACTTACGGTGCGGCGCAGGATGTCCAAAGCGTGAAGAGTATCTGCCGTTGACGGCGGCTGATCACACTCGTCAGCGTCACCATTGCTGTCAGGCTCATTTTCGCAATCATTCGCTTCGTTGACCAAGTCTTCAATAGACCTCAGCCCACAGGTCGCGACATTGTCGTCCGCGGTAACGAAGTCCCGAACCGAAGCTTCAGTTTCCAGATTGTCCCAGCCATCAATCGTGAGGTCTTCGTCTGGCTCTTGACAATCTCCTGCCGAAGCCGCAGCAAGTCCAATGGCAAATCCGCACTTTCTAAAACAGTTCGAGATTGTGTCTGAAGTTACACTATCCCACGACATGGCTAGAAAGTGCAAAGCATCTAAGAGACTGATCCGCAAGTTTGCTTCTTTACGGTCAATTTTTGCCAGCAGACGCCTCACTAGAAGTCCTTTGAAATGATGTTTCACATTTCTAATTATCCCAGCGTCCAGTGGCTGAAGATGGCTGGTAGTGTTCGCCGGCAGGAACCTGACTTTCACATTATTGAATGTCATTTCCTTTGGGTGGGCAGAGCACTGGTCCACGAAAAGCAAACTTTTCCGGTTTCTTGACGCCATTTTCCGATCAAGGCTTGTCAAGAACTCGCGGAAAAAATCTCCAGTCATCCACGTCTTTCGGTTGCCTTTGTAAAAGACAGGCAAACGCTCCGCCGATCGGAAACACCTCGGTTTCTTCGACTTACCGATGACGGTAAGCTAGAGTTTCTCTGATCCATCCGAGTTGCAGCAAAAGAGTACTGTTACTCTCTCCTTGCTTTTCTGGCCGCCCTGGCATGCCTGGCCTTTTACGCACAAACTTCTTTCTAGTTGAAGGTTGAAAAAGAGGCCTGCCTCGTCGGCATTAAATATGTCACGTGGCGCGTACTCCGAAATCAGCGCCGGCAGCGTGTTCAGCCACTCATCTACAGCTGACTGATCCACTTTCTTGCCTTCACCTGAGATGACCCGGCAGACAAGTCCGTGCCGCTCCTTAAACCAGTGCAGCCATCCCCCAGACGCTTGGAAATTTTCAATTCCAAGCGAAAGCGCGACGGTATCGGCTTTTTCATGTAGCACCTTGCTGACCACGTTGACGCCGGCCGCTGTCACTTCGCGGAACCAAGTCAGCAGAACCTCTTCCGGCTTGACATGGGTCGCTGTTTTAGCCTGCTTCACGTTCGCACCGAAGTGCTGCACATTCTTCAAGATGACATCTCGCTACCCAACAATGGTGCAGAGTGTTGACGGTGCCAACCCTAGCTCTTTTGCTAAGTCGACACTCTTCTTCTTTTCGTCGACCCTCTTCAGCACTTCAAGCTTTTCCTTAAAAGAAAGGGCTTTACGCTTCCGCGACATTTCGGCAGCAGCGAACGCTTGCGTCTTTCTAACGTTTGGGCAGTTCACGTCACAGCGAACGACAGAAAGAAGCGGCGAACGGAGAACCGGAGAACTACTGTAGCGGCAGCCAGCGTCACAGTCCTCCTGGGAACAGCCGGCGAGACAACTTTTCGATAGACCAATGAGCTGCCAGCGAATGAGTGACGTACACGACTGGGCACGTGCTTCGCCTTGGCCGTCCTTGTCTAGTGCTCGTCGGTTTGCTACGAAAAGGAGGGGGGAGTAGGGTGGCTAGTGGGGTGAGAGGCGTTGGAGAGGAGAGGCAGCAGCCGCGGTGGGTACCCTCTCCCCCTGTGAGCTCTTGCGCTGAGCTGCTCGGTGGCTTTGTGCGTTTGTACAACGTTCGTTCCTATCATTCGCGGCGGGGGGAAGGGGGGGGGGGGGGGAGGGAGTTGGCGGCGGCCGTGTCGGTTATGTTACCCTCTTGAGGCCAGCCGCGCCGGCCCACTCGCATGCACGACTGGTTTGCACGTTCGTATTAACCGCGGCAGGTTCAGAAACTCTTCGTATCACCCTGAATCTTAACGTATTCTATACAATGTAGTCCGTTCAAAGCATTTTTAAAATTCGTATCATCCCGAAATTCGTACCAGCCGTAATCGTATCATCGAGATTCTACTGTAACGTACCACATCTGCCTTTGAGACATGAATGTGATTTATACGCAGTTCCAAAATCATTTCTGTGCGAGCAGGAACGTCTGCTACAATGTGATCAGCATGGCTATGAGAGGTCGTGCTTTTAAGCTCAGCGGGGCCTTTACCCACAGAAGATGGCTGAAGAGCACGTCCTTTCATTTCTTGTTTTTGAGTAATCACTATTGCGTGCGTAATGACTGGATTTAACTCTCTTATTGTATGGGGGAAACAAAAGTAGCAAACAAGCCGTCACCGTAATATTTGGCATAGCAGAAAGTACACTCTATGTCATAATCGACCGTGTAGCCGCTTCCATGACATCATTCAGTTCTCTTACAGACATTGCCGAATAATGCCTCATACTGTTGATATTGTTGCTTTCTACAACGGTGTGTGCGTGGGGCACGGAGTTTGGCGAGATTGCAGGGGACAATCAAATTCGCTCTCCAGAAGAAAGGTGTCGCTGCATGCATGCACCCGCGGGGTGTATTTTGTCCTCGATGTTGATCCTTCTCAGGGTGCCACTGCCGTTGTGCACAGGGCACCGCGCCGGTTTTAGGGCGCACCCAGTGCGCTGTGATCGAGGATGCTATCAGTGAGCAGGCGAAGCAGCTCCGCATAGTGTGGGATGAAGCGCCTGGAAAAATTTACTAGCCCCAGGAATTGCCGGAAATGGCACAGTGTTGTAGGCGGGGGATAATTCCTGATCACTTGGAACAATCAGCCTTAGTCGGTGGAACCAAGCTGATTTCTGCGTCCATTTCAATAAGGAACCGGGTGCTGGAGAATGTGACTGGACTCTGAACTTCAACCTGCATCAGGCTATTACATATCCCGCTAGAGGTACCCATACCCTTGACCTGCTACTGACATCCTGTCCAGAAAACATCCACAGCGTAACCGTGCTTCCAGGCCTCAGTGATCACGCATTTCTGCACATTTGCACCTCATTACATTTGAATAAGCAATCACCTACGAAAAAGGTAATCACTGATTGCAAACGACGTAATTTCAATGCCATAAATAACGAACTTTCACACTTTTTCACAGATTTCCTGAATTCCTATCTAAACCGCACCGTTCATGAAAACTGGGCTCATTACAAGTCAATAATTCTACGTTTAAAATATAAATACATCCCAAACCTTGTCGGGAAATCCAATTCCAACAATCATTGGTTTAACAAAAGTCTCAAGCGCCTTCTAAATAAATAAAAAAAAAAGACTATTCCAATCCGCTAAACTAAACCAAGGAGAAAATGCATTGGCAAAATACCGGGCCTGTGGGAAAAAATAGATAGACGAACTAACTGCCACCAAGGACAAACTTTATTCTGTGGACCTGCTATCCATCCTCAGAACAAATCCCACCAAATTCTGGCATATCCTCTCTCCTAAACACAAAGCTAACCGACTTGATCTTCTAGGTACAGATGGCGAACCGGTTGATACTAACCAATGTGCAAAAGTTCTAAATGACTACTTTACATCCGTGTTTTCGTTCAACATCAATGCTACATCCGTGACTTTACAAACCAATTGCCAAAAGGAGATGCCAGAAATTCAAATTAACCCTGAAGGAATCGCCAAATTAATCAGTTCGCTAAAACTCTCATCATCGACGGGAAGGGACCAAATTTACAGTAAGCTCCTCAAAAACACTCTATCATTATCAAGCCAGATATTACAGCTAATATTGGCACAATCTTTAGACACCAGAAGCGTTCCTCATGATTGGCCAAAATTGTTGCATTTTCAAAACAGGTGACTGTGCATGTCCAGCTAACTATCGCCCTCACTAGTATTCCTTCTAAGCTTCTTGAGCACATTATATCCTCGAACTTAATGTCCCACCTTGACTCAATAGACTTCTTTTATCCTCATCAGCATGGCTTCAGAAAATCACTCTCGTGTGAGACGCAGCTGGCGGAATTCACCCAAGACATTCTCAAGGACATAGACGATAACTTCCAAATAGGCATAGTTTTTTAGACTTTTTGAAGGCATTCGATTGCATATCTCATAACCACCTGCTTGCGAAACTTTCATGCCTTGGGATGCCCCGGAGTCTAACAAACTGGATAGAACATTTCATCAAAGGACGCTCACAGTTCACATCTGCGAATAACTTTCAATCGCCACTAACAGATGTGACATCGGGTGTCCCTCAGGGGGCTGGTCTATCACCATTACTTTTCCTAATATATATGTAAACGACCTGCCTTCTAACACTATTTGTAAACTACAACTCTTTGCAGATGACTGTGTTATATATAATACAATCCATAGCCCGGCTGATAACGCAGACATGCAACATGACCTGAACAGTATTGCATCATGGTGCGAAAAATGGCAGATGCCTTTAAACTTTACTAAGTGCAAATCATTGTCTTTCACCCGGAAATACACATTGATGCACCACACTTGCCGCATTTCATCTGTCCCTATTAACGTAGCACAATCCTACAAATATCTTGGTGTACATCTGACATAGTCACTTTCATGTGTCACTCACATTGAATCAATTTGCTCCGACGCTTCACGCTCACTTGGCTACCTGTGACATAATTTTAAATCAGCATCTTCTGAAATAAAACAGCATACGAAACATTTGTGCGCCCGAAGTTAGAGTATGCGTCATCCATCTGGCATTCATGGCAATCTTATCTCCCCTTTGAACTGGAATCAATCCAAAATCGTGCAGCTCGGTTCATCACTTCATGTTACACATGAAAATCAAGTGTCACCTCCCTAAAGCAGTCCCTTCGTTTCTCAACACTCGAATCGCGCCGTGTCATGTTCCGCCTATGTTTATTTCACACATTTTTTCATAATACAGAATCACGCCACTACTTGATAGCTGCCCCACTAAGAACGTCTGCCCGCCTCAGCCACGATAAACTGATAGCACGTATAAGCAGCCACACATCTGCTTATAACAGCTCATTCTTCCCCAATGCAATAGTATTCTGGTATTCGCTGCCTAAGGACATCGCTTCATGCACTGATCGTAAAACATTCCGCGAAAAATTAAAACCTCATTTCACTTAGACATCAACTGTTTTTTTGTACTTTTTATTTTCTTATTTTAGTCTTATGCTATAGCGCTGTATAATCCTTTGCTAAACTCTTATATGAATACCATAGTTCTCACGTGTGTTGCTCTTTGTAGTTCCTTTTTTTACTTTTCACTGCGTGCTTTATTTCCTTTGTTTCAGAAATTTCCAAAACTATATATGTCCCCCCCCCCCCTTATGTAATGTCTTCGGGCCCTTAAGGAATCAATAAATGAAAAAATAAACGAAATTGCCATAAATAGGCGGCTCGGACGACTGGCGGTACCACACGCTGCCATTAATGGTCCCTGCGGGCGTTTCCTGACTACGAACAGGGCGGTGTACACTTCGTGGCGCGGTGTCAAAAACGCCCGTGGTACCAGCAGAGAGCCGGAGGAGGGGGACTCCGAGCTTGACATGTGCGCGAAAAAGCGCGTTGATCGAAAAGAGGCAGCCGGGTCTCCAGGGGTAGACTGCAGAGTGCGGCGACTGAGGCGGCAAGTTTGTCGAGACAACAGCAGTGACGGATGGGAAGGTCGCCTCATGAATGTTATCGGCGAGCTCATCCGAGTGGTCAAGGGGGACGTCACCGGCCACCACAAGGACGAGGCGGATGGGCTGGGGATGGCATTTGAGGAAAAGCTGTCAGTGCAACGCTGAGTGGTTGAAGGTATCGCTCTCACCAAGAAGCTGGTGCATCTGGTGCAGAAGCTGGGAAGAGCGGCAACCGTCAAGGTCTTCCTCGGTAAGGAGCTGCTGGAGGCTGGAGCGCTGTGATGGCATAAATCTCTCCGGCTCCTTGGTTTTCAGGTGCTGATATGGTGTATCACCCATGGGGGCAGAAAGAACGTCTGAGAGCTCGCCGGCAACGTCGGGAGGAAGGCTCGAGACGACATAGTAGTATCGCGTCATCTCCGAGCTGATACGGGCAAGGCGAAATTGCACCTCTATCTGGTAGCACCAAACTGTCGGGTTCTAGGGCCAGAAAGGTGGGAGACGAACCTGCAGTGACGAGGCGTCCTGCAGACGTGAGTCCTGTTCCGTGGATGCTGCGGATCGGTCATTTCTCATCTTAGGTCACCAGATGAAGGCCTAATGCCTCAGGAACGAAGGAACAAGGCTGCTGTTGATTGACACCAGAACAAGACTGCCTGTCGAGGCTGCACAAGCCACGACCAGGCGCCGTCTCTTTCTCTTCGCCGAGCGGCGCACGATAACTGTGTTCCCGGCGCCACCTCAGAGGACGCTACAAGACCACCTGGCGTTTGGGACGTTAACCCCATAGATTTACCAGCACAGAGAAGAGCGGCTCCAGCTAAAGCCTCCCTTCTTTGCTACCCCTCCAGTCCATAGTGGCAGCAGCTTCCCATTCACACAGCTTCGATAGCATGCTCCCGTCATGGTTGGGACAAAAGCTGCCACAGTGGCATTTTGAGGGCAGTCAGTTTCAAGGAATTTGCTTGGGTCCCTGACTGTATATTTGTTTTATTTGTTTCACCCTCGGGCTGTCACCTTTTATGGGGAGGTGAATTTCAAGATAGAATAAGGGTGGCCTTGGAGCATCTCTGGTCCACAGTGGGCTCGGCAGCGCAACGTCGACCAGCTTGCCTAAAATTCCCCACCTTTGCTTTGTGTAGGTAAATCATATTTACCCTCTTTTTGCTAGGCGTACTAGTTTTGCTGGTCTGGTTGTACTGCTGAGCCCACACTGCTGTATTTCCATTGCAAATGTATGCTCACATATATTGCTTGATCTTTTAATCCTTTGTGGTGATATCGAGCAAAATCCTGGGCCTTTGACTCGCGGTGGAGCCGATAGCATCGGGACCTGCGCAGGTGTCGATAGCAAAAATGATGTGTTAGCGGCACTGGACGATATCAAGGCTGGTCAAACAGCCATTCTAAGCGAAATGAAAGCGATTCATACTCAGCTGGCTGAACATGAGAAATCATTTCAAGAAATCAAATCTAGACTTGTCGAAGTTGAAAACGATTGCGCTTCTTTAAGCTCTCTTCAACAACAGGTTGATAGCGTCCAGTGTCAGGCGCAGGATAATGCAAATAAAATAGAGGACATTGTGCATCGACTAGATCACTCAGAGGATCAGTCTCGCCGCCCTAACCTTCTGTTTTTTGGTGTAAAGGATGCTGATTGTGAAACCTAGGCGGAGTCTGAAAAGTTGATTATTGACGTCTGCAATACTAACCTAAATGTCTCAGTTGAACCCTTGCACATAGAACGAGCGCATCGACTCGGGCGTTTCGACAGCATGAAACAGAGACCGACAGTGGTAAGATTTGCCCACTTTAAAATCAAAGAACAGGTCCTTGCTAATGCAAAGAAATTAAAAGGAACCAAATCTCTGAAGACTACAGTTGAATCCCGCCACAACGAATACCGCCACAACGAAATTTCCGCGACAACGAATAATTTTTTATTCCCCGCGAGTATCCTATAAGAATTAATGGCCTAAATTTCTCTGCACAACGAACCATTCTTGCAGAGCGTTGTCGCTTCAACGAAATTTTCGCGTTCAAAATCGAAACCGAAACTAGTTTTATTGGCGAGAAGTCCAAGTCAAATCCAAAGCCACATTAAGCATGAAATCACGTGATTGCAGTTCCGCCATTTTGGCTTTGTGTCGTGGTCGCGTTGTTCACTCGCTGCCTTTCTCTTCGACAACGACGAGTTTTCATCCGCAGGACACGATGGCAACGCAAGTGAAAAAACGCAAAACTCTTTCCCTTGAGCAAAAAGCTCAAATAATCGCCCAAGCAGAAAGCGGAAGGAAGAAAGCGGCAATTGCTGAAGACTTCGGAATTCCTGCAAGTTCGCTGTCGACGATTCTAGGCAATAAGGACAGCGTGAGAATGGCACTTGCTTCAGGCACATCCTCGAAGCACAAAAAGGTGACGCGGCCCCTCCATGAAGAGTTGGACAAAGCAGTGCATGCGTGGTTTGTGGAAGCACGAGCCAGCAACGTCCCCCTGTCCGGAAGCATCGTCCAGCAGAAAGCCTTGAACTATGTATGCGTACTTGGCATTGATGATTTTAAAGCCAGCATTGGCTGGCTAAACCGTTTCAAGGCCCGCCATAAGATCGTTGGAAAAGTGTTGTGCGGCGAGTCAATGTCAGCAGACGTGGACGGAGCAGCTGCTTGGAAGGCGAGTAACATGGCCGGAATTTTAAGCAACTTCGCGCCTGCAGACATTTACAACGCCGACGAGACCGGGCTATTCTACGAGATGTTGCCGGCTAGGACGCTCGACTTCAAGGGGCAGCGCTGTCACGGCGGCAAACACAGCAAAAAACGCATCACAGTGCTGCTTTGCACAAACATGGATGGCTCGGACAAGCGTCCGCCGTTAGTCATAGGCAAAAGTGCCAAGCCGCGCTGTTTTAAGGGAACTCGTAGCCTACCTGTGCAGTACAAGGCGAACAACAAGTCATGGATGACCCGCGCTATTTTCACCGAGTGGATGATGGCATTCGACCGCGACATGAAGCGGCAGGGCCGTAAAGTTTGCTTGCTTTTGGACAATTGTTCAGCGCATCACTCCGACGAAGTCAAGCTCACTAACACGGAGCTGAGGTTTTTCCCTCCCAATTGCACGTCTGTCTTACAGCCTCTCGATCAGGGCGTGATTCTTAGCCTGAAGCGCGCTTACCGCGGGAGGTTAATTCAGCGGCTGCTTTTTAACACTGAAACCGGCCGAGACACGAAGGTGGACTTGTACGTGGCACTGCAGATTATGTCTGCTGCCTGGAGCACACTGGGGCGCTCAGTAATTGTGAACTGTTTCAGGCACGCCGGATTTGCCGAAGGTCGACCCGTACACTCTGCTGGCCTAACACCAGGCGTTACAGACGACGACGAAGAGGCGTCACCGGCTCCGGGGATCGCGGCCGCCTGGAAAACGCTGGGAGAAATAGGAACCGTGCCGCCTAATCTCGAGCTCGACGAATACATCGGCGCTGACGCTTGTGTTGTTGTTCACGAAGATGTGAGTGATGAGCAGATCATAAAAGCTGCCCGGAATGATAAGGACTCTTCCGATGAAGAAGACGACGACGTACAGGAAGCGCCGGCTACGGCAACCGCCGTACAGGTGATGGACGCTTTTGATGTCATCAGGAATTTCGTTGCTGTCCGAGACGACGATGTTGCAATGGGTTTGCTGACCGAGTGCGAAAATCGCGTGACGGCGTTGCTCGCCGTGAAGCGTAAGCAAACCAAGCTTACAGATTTTTGGCATTAAACGCCTTTGCTGCTGCTTGGGCAATTCTTTCTGCGTTTCACGTCAAATTTTTGCGATAACGAAGTTCCGCGAGAACGAATTTTTTTTCGTGCACCGTGAATTTCGTTATAGCGGGATACAACTGTATTGCCAAAACACTCGCCAAGTCCGTAAAAACCTAGTGCAGTTTGCAAAGGGCCAACGTGGGAAATTCACCCTCCGGCATGATAAGTTGACCACAGGAAACACCACATACTTTTGATCTAGCTTCGCAACAGGTAGTTCCCAACTCCTCATAGCTATCCACAAGTCTCTCCCACCACTCGACTTTCAACACTGTATCTTTCCTTTATACTAACATAAGAAGCCTTCTTCCTAAACGCGATGCCCTCACAAGTCTCATAGACACCACCCAATGCAATGTCGTCGTACTAACTGAAACCTGGCTAAATGAACTAATAGATTACAGAGAAGTGCAGACCATTTTCCCGAGCTTCGAGATTTTCCGCCGCGATCGAGTAGGCAGGCGAGGCGGAGGCGTGCTGATAGCCTCTCATTGTAACCTTCAATGTTTTAATCTACAAATTGACTCACCCCTTGAAATATTGTTCATCTGCTCTCGTGTCTCATTTCCGCCCATGATAATCTGCTGTACTTACCGCGCTCCAGGCAGCGACACCTCGTTCATTCCACTATTTCATGATGCTATTAATGCCGTAACCACGAAGATTCCACTTTCAAAACATTTTAATATTTTGTCAAGACCCACTTGTGTTAACAAAGCTCAACTTTGCTTGAAATGCAGCTATGGTCTTGCAGCATTTTCTTCTGTTATACCAAAGAGAAAATAATTGGTACTCTTTTTGGCGGAAGACCTGTTCTATGCAGTTAGAAAGCTCTTGCTGAAATCTGTCATGGCCTCAGTTCATCTACAGGGATAATAAGCGTTTTGAAGAGGGAGATGCAATATATCCAGCAAACCACACTTCATTCGATATTGGCCACAAAGTAGAAGAGGTTCTGAAAAACTTCAAGTTGGGCTCGAAGGAGGTGGTCACATTTAAGATGGAATGCAAGCAGTTCCTCTTGGCAGTAACAAAAATACTAGGCAAAAACTCACTGCAGTCTTCTTCAGTTTGAGGCCTTACCTCGCTAGACCCAAGTAGATGTGCTCAAAGCCTGCAAAAAGCATCAGCAGCTTTAAAAGAGTTTTGGGTGCATTGATTGCTGCAAAGACGCTAACAGAAATGCAAAGGAACCCTGCACTTTCAGAATGTAGAGATATTCTACAGGATCACAAGCACAAGCTAATACAGTTTGACAGAACTTGAAATGCTTTGGACAAGTTCTTTTTAGGATTTGTTGTACGTAACTTCATGCTACAGGAAGCTCTGGAGAGTTACTGCTTATTCTCAGTCATGGGTAGGCAAGTATGGAGTGAAGGTTCAATGTGAGCCTGCAAGCTGTCGTGAAAAATCTGAAAGATATTTCCTATATATCCCAGCGGAGGATTGTGTGTGATGCTGTGAGAAGTGCTGGTGGCATTGCTAACGTGAACATCTGAAAAGAGTTGACGATCTCTTTGGCTGCTGTAAGGCAGTCTTACCGTGATTTTCTGGAAGCTAAAAAGAAGCGGGAAGAGGGAAGACGAAAGTGTAAAGCAGCGGCAGAGTAAAAAGCAAGGTCTCGGAGAAGCTATCGAAAATTTGAAGAGAAAAAAGAGAACAAATTGGAAGCGGCTGTTGACGAGTTGAAAGCTTCTGCGGACACCTATGCCGAGAGGACAGAAGCTACCAAAGACATAGTATGGATTGTTAGGTCAAGCAGTTTGGGGAAGACCTATAAAGAAAAGGCATAGGAGATTGCGAATGTCAGTGCTGAACTTGAAAAGAACAGGAAGCTGAGGTTTCATGAAATATTCAACTATTGACTAGGAAATTAGTTTCCTTGGTTTTGTGAGAAGTCTCTTGTGCAATCAGTATTACATACGCTAGATGTAAGAAATGTTTTTTAAATAAAATGCTGTTTTTTAAGTCCTTGAAAAAAATAGTTGTAGGTTCTTGGAAGTTCTTGAATATCCTTGAATTTCAGTGCTAAAAATCAGCATGAAGCCTGTTGTGTTCCAGCCGGAGCAGTGCAGACGTCGCGAGAAGCAACGGCGCTGCCGCTGGCAGTGTCACCGTGTGGCAGGAAGGCATTTTGGAGCCAGCTTTCGGAAGCCGGTTTTTTTCACACCTCCCCTTTCTAGCTACCCTAACACAGGTTTGCATAGAACATAACGTAGGATTTGAGAAATGGTGTGAATTCTTGGGTTTGTTCAGGTTTGTTGTGAAATCTCTGTTACGCTTTGCCTTCGAAGGCCTCGGGGGGCATGCGGTGAAAACATGCATGCTGCTTTGCAGCACATTGCAGTACATGCACACTGAATTCGACTCTCCAGAAGCAAATGCCACGTGCGGTTGCTGTAATTGAAAACATGCTTGAAAAGCCATGCCCTCTGCCGACTACAAATATCCCTCCGTAGAGCGAGCACACCAACACACTCCCTCAACAGCACCGTGCGTCCTAAGACACTCTCAGGCGATGAACAAGCCATTGATGTGTGGGCTCCATTGTGCCTCCGGTACCCCCCTTCAGCTTACTGCATGCAACATGCTGTTCCTCCAAAAATTCGCTGTTTTCTACTGAAGCCACCGCACAGGGCAAGCCACAGAAGGAGCATGCCGCCACTTGAGCCCGGCCGTGGGCAAGCTCACCATTAGCGGTAAAATGAGTGCCTCAACTGTGCACTCGGATAGACTCCGAAGCATACTTCAGTTATCCGGTGACGACTTGAACTGCGCCTGCGCCACAGAAGAGTAATGCATTGATCAACTACAGTACTTGTTATCCATGCCCAGTGTGAGAGGCAAGAGGCTAGCCATTGTCACACCCATAAAATGGTAATGTAATGTGCCAAAAGTTCCGGGTCTCTGTCACTCTCAACCAATGCTTTAGAGAAAGATTTAGTGCATCCTTGTTGTATCCACTTTCGTGTGAGATTCTCGAGAATACTCAAGCTGCTGGAGGAGCGATTCGAGTGGAGGTTGCTTTCTGAAATAAAAAACAGGCCACTTGGAGTAGAAGTAAGGCTTGTTCATGGATAGGTGTGACTAGCATCCTGCACATGGCACTTTCTAAGGGACCTGTAAAGTGCTACGAAGTCACGAGATACCCTCACTAATATCGCCTCCTGGTAGACACTTTGTGGGATACACAGAATCTCTTAAATGCCATGTGGAAAGACTCAGTGATAAGGGCGACGATAAGCTCTCACATGAGTCATGTATGCTTTTTATTTGCACGAAAATTGGTCCAGCAAAAACACCCATGGCTTGAAAATGACGAGTGTTTTGCATTGTGTTACTTGGAAGAGGAGCCACAGCTGCTTTGAGTAGCTGGAACAGTGTGCATAGTAACCATGCTGCAGGGTCTCCTTCTCATCCATGGGGTAGTAAAAGGCCAGTGCCTGCCCTCAGTTGTGAACTAGTTGCGACCTTCTGGGAATCGTTATTGGCTTTATAATACAAGTGAGAAGCAAGACATGCAGTCTCGTTACTTTTGGCAAAGACTGTACTTATCGGATTTGAATCCAACCGCCGCCAGCTGCAGTTCGACAGAGGCAAAATGAAGTGGCATCTGTGTGCTGTGCGATGTCTGTGTATATGAAGAATCATAGGTGGTCGAAACTTCCGGAGCCCTCCACTGCGGCATCTCTCATGGCCTGAGTCGTTTTGGGACGTTAAGCCCTGCATCATCATCATCATCATCAGCCGGACTATACCAACTACAGGGCGAAGGCCTCCCCAATTCACCTCCAGTTAGCCCGGTCCTGTGCTATCTGCATTCACTTGACCGCCGCGAGCTTCCACCTAGTTTTCTGCCGCCCTCTGCTACGCTTTCCTTCCCTTGGAATCCAGTTTGTTACCCTAAGCGACCATCGGTTATCCTCTCTTCGTGCTACATGTCCTGCCCATGCCCATTTCCTCTTCTTGATTTCCACGAATGTGAGTGACTTGAGTAATTTCTCTGACCCACTCTGCATGCTTCCTATCTCTTAACATTACCCCTACCATTTTCCATTCCAAAGCCTTCTGTGTTGTTTTCAACTTAAATAGGACCCTTTTCGTTAACCTCCATGACTCAGCCCATAGATGAGCTCCAGTAGGATGCAACTGTTATACACTTTCCTCATGAGCGATACCGGCCAGCTGCTAGTCATAATCTGCGAGTGCTTGCCAAATGCGCTCCATCCCAGTCTCATTCTTCTTGTTATTTCTCTTTCATGATCCGGATCTGCGGTTACTACCTGTTCTAAGATATTCATCTACGACTTCCTATCGGTCATTCTTTGTAGCTTTGTAGCCAGAGCTACTTAGCAAGTCAATGTCATCAACAAATCGCAGATTACTGAGATATTCTCCATCTACCGTTATCGCTAACTGCTCCCATTCCAAGTCTCTGTATACTTCCTCTAAGCAAGCTATGAATAGCACTGGGGAGATTGTATCTCCTTGCCTAACACCTTTCTTAATTGTAATTTTATCACTTTCCTTTGTTTATGGAGAACTATAGTTGCTATGCAGCCGCTATAGATATCTTCCAGCACTTTCACATATGGTTCACCTAACCTTGCAAACCAAACCAACCCAAGCCTTTGCACTTAACACATGCGATGCTTCACTCTTGCAGGGCATCTAGCAACTGGGAAAACCGGGAATTGTAATGGAAAATGTCAGGGAAACCAGTAAAAATTTCACCAAGTCAGGGAAAATGGCAAGATATATTCTGCAGTGCAATTATTTTTAAGCTGGTGCATAACAAGTATGTTCTTTATGCACTCTTTTTTTTTTTTTTTTTTAGTTGTCTCTCCAGCAAGGGAAGACACGAAATATTACTTTGGCGCGCCAGCGCATGGCTGAGCTGCCACAATAGAAGAACCAGTACGCGCGTGAGATGGGTATCCAATAAAATGATGCGGGAGCACTGCGTAAGAGTAGTACGCGATCAAGAGCAGGAATAATCGCGCCGCCAGTGCAAAAGTGTTCGGTGAGCTGCGCTTCCAGACGCACATGCAGCCATATTGAATTGGATTGGCTGATTGCAGGGTAGGCAGCTTGCAAAAGATGGACTCGCATGCTCTGAGGTTAATTTTCATTAAGCTTTTGACGTTCTTAACAGCCATTAATACTAATGACAGCCTTTTCACTGTTGTAAATCACAGAATATTGTTAAGGACGACAAGGAAGAAGAAGCCTGGCAGTGGCGCGGGAAGGAGCGCTCGCGCTAGGCCCGCGAACATTCATTAAACGTCATCTACCATCGCCATCGGTCATGTTCTGTCTCCTGTCTTCATCGGCTTACCGCTTCGTAGCATTTGGTGGAGGTGCGGGGTACGACATCCCCATCCTCGCCTTGGAGCATCGAGGCCATCTTCAAGCCGGGACCATCACCGAGGGCCCAGGGACATCGCCGAGCAGCTTCGCCCCAGCCCTTCAAGCCCAGACCTGAACAACTACCACCGCCCAGCCCCCAGCCCGGACCTGAAGACAAGGAGAACAGACATACGAATCAGAACCGAGACGAAGGACCCGAAAGACCCGAATGACCCGAAGGAACCGATGGACACGAACACGCAACCCCCACCCAAGCTGCCCGACGTGACCTCGAGCCATCGGTCCCATGGACTCTGGTGACTGATGGTTGACAGCTCCAAGGGAGGCGGATCACCCACACATCAGACATCATACCGGCAAGCCGTTCTATTCTTCCTTCTTCCTCTTCTTCTTCAAGCATCCAGACACGCCCATCATCATGCCATAAAATCATTAACATCGCTAAACTTGCTCGTCCACGATCGGGACGATCGCTCGGTGGCCCCGGGTCATGTTACGGACGACAAGGAAGAAGAAGCCTGGCAGTGACGCGGGAAGGAGCGCTCGCGCTAGGCCCGCGAACATTCATTAAACGTCATCTACCATCGCCATCGGTCATGTTCTGTCTCCTGTCTTCATCGGCTTACCGCTTCGTAACAATATGATTAATAAATAGCTTTTTATTGTGAGTTGCTCACTTATGCTCATTATCATCAGCAACTACATTTTTTAGCCTCTTCACTCGTCAGAGAATTTGAACTGAAATAATCAGGGGAAACCTGGAAAAGTCGGGGATTTTGAAAGTAGGGGTTTGCTTGACACCCTGTCTTGCAAGAATTGCATGAGTTCTCGAGAAACAGGTGGGCTTTCTTAACGCCAGGTAACTGCCATTATTCCTTGTTACTGCAGTTCGTCTTTGTTTTGTGTAGCTTTGATGGCCTCAGTCAGCTGTTTTTTGCTGCTGACATGGCATTGATTATAGACCTTGCTTTTTTTTCTTTATAGGTCTGTGCTTGCATCTTTTGGTTGCTTGAGTGGGTTTTCTTCAGTATTTCTGCTTTCCAATGTGCTTTCTCCCCCTTTATCATTCATGGAAAATTTTCCTCCATTTGATGGTTTGAATAATACTTGCCTTAGTTGGTGCATGTTCCCTTGAAAAAATATAGCGCCAAAACAGACAACATGCAGATATAGAGACAGGACAGGTGCAATTGGCAGCAGCTGCTTTATCACTGCAATATAAGGCATAGGAATCCAGAGAAGAGGAACCAAAAACATGCACGCGAGGAGTACATAATCTCAGCTGCACACAGAATCTATTTAAAAACGGCCTTTCGTTGGTGTGCATTGCAATAGATGGTGTGCTTACACAATCACTACATTTTTCATTGATATAGCAGGCCTCCAGTAGTTCCCAGGCTACCTTATTCCTGCTCCTGCTTAAGAATTTTTTTTCCTTCAACCTTGCTTCACACAAGTTCTTGTCTTTTCCCCTGCAGGTTTTGCAGTGCTGTGACAGATGGGGTGCAGTCCCATTCTGCTAGGCGATCATTAACACATTGGCCAGTCTGGGCGATGTACGTCCTCCCGCATGTCAAAGGTATCTGATAAATGCCGTCGACAGCATATTTCACAAACGCATCTGCCTGCTTTTTTTTTTTCCACATTGCTTTTTGTTGACCTTGTTGGGGTCAGTTTTACAACACAGGGAAGCAAGTTTTTTCTGGGTGGAAAACACCACAAGTACTTTATACTTTGCTGCAGTGGGCTTCAAATTATGTGCTACCTAATGAGTATAAGGGATCACGACTGGTCTACTTTTTTGTTTTATAGCTTTGTTCTTAATACTATCTTAAACATATCTTTCCTCTTCTTTTTCAGTAAGGCTTTAGCGACTGCATTTATAATCGAGGTTGGATACCCAGCCTGTTCCAACTTTTGAATCTGTGCCTGAAAACTTACCGGTACTTTATGGCAGTAAGAATTTTTTTAGTGAAGCATCAAGACACATTTGAGCAATCACGCTTAACAGTTTTCTAATGGGCAAACCCAAATGGCCACTCGCGCAGAAAGAATTAAGCGCGTGAGTGGCCTCCTAACAGGAGGGTTTTATCACCTCTTTATGGAATCTGTAGAGGGGTTAAGGTGGGGAGTATGCACAAGTTCATATTTTCCGTGGGAGTCTGCCCAAAAAAGTAGATATAGAAATACAGTGCTTTGAAGATAAGGACAAAACAAGTGAACAGCATGTGCGCCGTGCATTAGAGCACGTGCTGTCCACTCTGTTTTGTCCTTGTCTTCTAAGCGCTGTATTTCCATGATGGTGAACCAACTCGCCTGAACATCTACCCTAAAAATGTAGTGATTGCGTAAGCACACAGTCTATTGCAATGCATAATAATGAAAGGGATTTTTAGATAGACGTGTGTGCAGTTGAGATTATGTACCCCTCACATGCATGTTTTTGGCTCCTCCTCTCTGGATTCCTGTGCCTTATATTCACTTCCATCTGCTGTGAATAAGCAGCTGCTGCAAGTTGCCCTGTCTCTCTATCTGTGTGTTGTCCATTTTGGCGCTACATCTTTTGATGGTTTGAACATTTTTGTTGATACTTGATTGTGCATGCACACTGTTGAGAGCATGGGATCAGAACTGAAAAATGGTATGGGCCTTCTCAGCATCCTTCACGGTAGGAAGGTGGTGGAGCTCCATTAAAAGTAGCAGGACCACCTGTGAGACATCATCACCACACTGGCATTTCAGCCCACTTGGAGCCAGGGAGAAAGCAGTCCAACCAGCATCTGAAATGGCTTAGCTAGGTTGGTCAGCTGATAGCCACCAGGGCTGGCACAAAGCTCAGAGAAGCGATGCCGTGTCATCAGTCTGAGAAGGGGCTGCATGTTTGTCACTTGTGCACCAGAGGACTTACCATCCGGGCCACACCTTCTTTTGAGAGCCCGTGTGAGCGTCCAAATGGGCTCTGGCTGGGATAAATGTGGAGTGTTGATTTTGTATGAGTGATCTGATTTTTTTTCCTTTTTCTGGGCTGCAGCCACGGCATGTCCTACCCCATTGCTGGCCAGGTGAAGGACTACAAGGCAGCCGAGTATGTCACCAACCACCCCATTATCGTGAGTCTTCGTTTCTTTTTCCAAACAGATATGCACCATGTGGCAGCTCCCTGCCACATGGTGCATATGGACTGCCTCCTGATTGAGCGGAGTGGGGGTGGACTGGCACATGTGGGTGTGTGTGTTTTTTTATATTGAGCGGGAGCAGTGCTGGTCACAAAATAGAGTTTATCACAGAAAAAGCACATGTACACACACAGTGCTGTGTCAGATCCGGATTGTTGGTTTAAGATCATGGTGGAAACGGTGCTCATACAAAACGAAGCAAAAACACGACACAGGCACTGACTAGCTACTGGCATCGGTTTAGCAAATACAGAAGTATACTCCCTCGAAAACACACAAACTAATCAAATCACTGCACAAAAAGATGGCGAAATAAAAGGCGCATGCTCAGCTCAGGAGAAATTAACCGCCAAAAAAGAATAAATGAGCCTAATAAAAGAGGTGAACGGGTGATAAGAAACAAGAAAAATTATAACAAGAGTAAAAGAAATTTTAAATTGCGGCATCTCAAGGGTGAAAGGAAATGTGACAAATGTCCCATTTCCTCCCACCCATCTGTTAAGGAAGATGTGTGTACTGTGCGACACCACGGACCCCGAGCACCCACGCTTAGCCGTGCATGGCATCGCCTTGTTCGGGGAAAAGGGAATCCTGGTGGTTGAGCCGATGCTGAGCGTTTGGACCTTTAAACCACACAACAGTAAATGTAGAACTGCAACGATACAAAGAGCGCGATCTCGTCGCTAATGAGCTGATGTCATCTCGAAATGCTTGCGGGGGAGACGTGCGGGAAAAAAACAAAAACTGGGATTTTCATCATGAAGCTGGACTTTTTGTTTTTTTGCTTGTTTTTTTTTATCTTTATCGCTTCCTCTTTTATGTCTGCCAACCCCAGCATCGAATGTAAACGAGCAGTCATAACATTCTGCTATGTGAGCAAGTGAGGTGACGAATGAATGGGCAGAACTGAGTTGCTTTGAATTTCAAACATGGCATCTACCAATTTTGTGGTGTTGTAGGCTGGTAGAAAGAACGTTTTGCACCTTGTGAGTCCTCCGGTAGTTTTGAAAAGGAAATTAGAAACAAGGCTTTTTTTGTTGTCGAGTTACCGCACTGTTGGTTCAGTCAGTGACACGCAGGCTTTGAGTAAGGTTTGAAGAAGCTAGATATTCTTCCTTCTCGAGAATTGAATTTATTGAATAATTCGCACAGGTCTGTCGAGCCTCGAGGGTGTCTGCTAAAGAAACTGCTGAGGCTAGGCCCCATTCAGTTTTTGGAGGCAACACAAGGGGATTTCATATGCTACAAAAGTCTAAGGAAGTGTGTTACTTTGTAGCTACTTAAGCTGCAATTTCTCTAGTTTGTTTTAAATAAAAGCGGCATATTCGCTCATTAAACGTCTTGTTGAAATTTTAAAGCCCTTTTTTCTATGTTTATTATATTCAAGCCACCTTACTGCTTTTGCAGGACGTTAATTTGCCTGTCACCGTTGTATCACTATGAAATCTTATATTTAGTATTTGAAAAATACAGCTATACAATTTTTGATTACAATTTGCTGTTGTGAATCAGATATAAATTTGCAAAATCATTGAAATTCCACCAATCAAAAGGAACTTTGGGAGTGATATTTTTCTTACCTTCAAAAAATTTATAGATAGAAAACTGTTCTCATTGTGCATCCAATGAAGGAAATGACATATTGCCTATATTGCTCACTGCTTTGTGACATATATACTGACATCAAATAGGGACACAAAAACACCCGTATATTTCAAATGCATGACTTGCAAAAATTCAGCCAAACCAGATAGGCAGGAATTAATGCTATATTTAAAAACATAACCAAGTGTGAAATTCTAGGCCACCTGGTTTTAATGTTGTCACGTGGAAGTATTTATTGAGACCTGCGCTGCGATGGGCGGAACTCAGCGCAGAGACTTCAAGGATGGTCCAGCATCCACACTGTCAGCATTATCATCTTCGAGAGCGCACCACTTCGTCATCCACACGTCTTTCGGTAACACTATCCCTGTTTGCATAGGCAACGTCCTGGTGCATGTTAGGTATGCGATGTGGAGTGGGAATAAAGCGGCTTAAGGTGGGCCACATGGACTATTTCGAAGACTGGTGTAGCACACGGAGACTTTGGTTGGCGTGGTGTAATCTCATAAGTTATGGTGGTCATTGGGCGTAATACATGATAAGGACCTGTGTAGCGCGGCAGTACTTTTTCACACAACCCCACACAGTGTGACAGGAGCCAGAGCAAGACGAGCGATCCGGGAGGGTAGGGATGATTATGGTGGTGAGCGTCGTAGTGGTGTTTTTGATCGCCTTGGGAGGCAGATAGCTTGTGACGAGCAGTCTGGCTGGCGGAATTGGGCGATGTTTTCACGGGTATAAGTAATGACGGGGCTGACTGCAGGAAGCAAAGTGTCAAGGGGCGGTAAGGGGTCTCTTTTAAAGAGAAGATAGAATGGAGAGCACCCAGCAGTATTATGGCGTGAATAGTTTTATGCGAAGGTGACAAATGGCAGACGCGGTGACCATCAGGTACATACATGGCAAGTATGTCTGTGAGTGTGCAGTGGAGATGTTCCTTAAGGCCATTCGTCTGAAGGTGAATTTGTGACCAATGGAGCATAAAGTATTTCATCAAGAGAAGCAGTGACCACATTGGGTAAGTAGTTGAAGGAAGTCGACAACTTCATTGTCACAGCTGGCTGGAATAGCAATCACGTACTGCATGGCATAATCTGTGGCCACAGTGGTCCATTTGTTTCCCGATGAGAACTCAAGTAGGTGAAGGCAAACATGATGAAACGACTCAGTCGGGATGAAGATCGGCTGCAAGTGTCCAGAAGACAAAATGGGGGCTTTTTGCGACATTTAGAGAGGCTGCAAGCGGCCACAAAATGTATGATGGAGCGATAGAGTCCAGGCCAGAAGAAATGCCGGCGCATGCGGTCATATGTGCATGAGAGACCAAGGTGACCAGCTGTAGGAACATCGTGAATTTGTTTGAGGATGGCAGAGCGTAGGTGTTGGGGAATGGCCAGCAAGTGTACAGTGCCGTCAGGTCGCATGTTGGGGCAGTACAGCTTGTTCCCATGCAGTAAGAACATGGCGAGGGAAGAGTCGGTGTGAAAGCTGAGGGCTGGGCCTAAGTGCTGTTCGTCAGCAATATGGGAGAAGTCAGATACAGACACAGGCATCCTTCTCATAGTCTGTAGGATAAGGGAATCAAAGGGTTAATGTGACAGGCAGTCTGGATCTTGGTGGAGCAAACCAGATTTGTGGACAACGGAAAAGGTATATTCCTGCAAGCACAGCAGGGTCCTTGAGGGAAGACAGCCAACGCAAGGGTTGGTGATAACAGTGAAGGATCAGCCAAACAAATAAGGTCAGAATTTCCCAATGGCTCAAAAGAGAGCCAGGTACTCCTGTTTCGCAATAGAATAGTTCTGCTCCGCTGAAGAAAGGAGGCGGCTGGCGTACGAACTCACGCAGTATTGGCCGCATTGTCGCTATGCAAGAATGGCATCAATCTCGTGGCCACTGGCGGCGGTGCGAAGTTCCGTCGTGGCAGACGAGTTCAAATGGCCAAGACAGAAAGGTTGCTGAGAAGTGATGAGGCTGGAGAATGCATTATCCTGCTCTGGTCCCCAAAAGCAACGAATGTCTTTCTTCAGCAGATTGGTGAGAGGCTAACGACTGCTGCGAAGTTTGGAACGACAAAAATAAGAACAAACAGGACATCACTGGGTGAACGGGAAGATGGAAAAGTACTAACAGCACTTTGTCAGGTTCGGGCTGAAGGCTGGTGGCATTCACCAAATGACCAAGCATTTTAAGTTCGTGGTGGCCAGAACTGCATTTCTTTAAATTCAGTTGAAGTCCAGCACAGCGGAAAAGTTCCAAGATGGACAAGAGGCGACAGAGATGGCTTTCAAATGAGGGCAATAAAACAGTCACAACATGCAAGCAACATTAACAAGTCGTCCACTTAAAGCCACGGAGTATGGAGTCCATCATTCGTTCAAACGCGTCAGGGGCAATACAAAGTCCAAAAGGCAATACCTTAAATTGGTAAAGTTCATCGGGCGTGACGAAAGCAGTCTTCTCGCGGTCTGGTTCGTCAACAGAGGTTTTCCAATAGCTGCAACAATATTAACAAAAATCTTTCTGCTAAAGCATGTCCCCTTAAGCTTAATGGCGTATTGTATCAAGTGCAAGGCTGCTGTAATATATGCGGAGTGAGTGCACAAGCAAGAAGATTGGCTGCAAAGATCCCTCACTTCATCCTTGGCTCCCCAGGGAATTGAGAGACAAGTGGCAATATTAAGTACATCATAGTAGGAATCAATGCCAAAGTCACCGCAATCTGGACTGCACTGACTTTTGCTTAAAAATGAAAAGTCACTGCTCCCCAGATGGTCGAAATTGCTCCAGAGCTCTTCATATGGCACCTCCCACAATATGGCTGAGCTCCCACAATAGAAGAACCAATACGCATGTGAGGTGGGTACTCAACAAAATATGCGAAAGCCCTGCGTAGGAGTATTAGGCAACAAAATCAGAAATAACCGCGCCGATCGGCGAGCTGTGCTGCCAAGATACAGGTACATTGTAGCCAAGCGCGTGCGTGCGCAGTTATATTGGATTGAATTGGCTCGGCTGTTTGTGTGGTGGAGGGCTTGCATGCTCTGAGCCGCCATGAATAAGGTTCTTTCAGCTGACATTTTGTCCTTAGATTTCCCCAAACGCATTGAACGCCATGTTTTTTGCCTTTTAATTTTCAGTAAACTTTTAACATTCTTAACGGCAATTAACAATAATGACAGCCTTTTAACTAATGTAAATTGCAGAATATGATCGTCCTTATTGCGCTGTTCCCCATTATGTTTGATTAATAAATAGCTTCAGCTGCTACATTATGAGCCTCTTCACTCGTCAGGTAATTTGATCTGAAATAGTCAGAAAAACCTAGAAAAGTCAGGGACTTTGAAAATAGTGGTTCGCTAGAGTGATTCATGCTCGTAAACTTGTATAAGTGCAACAGAGACGACACAACAGGCAAGAGATGTCGTCTCTGCTGCACTTATTTAAGTTACGTGTTCTTCATTGTGTAAACGTGTAATATTTGTGTTGGAGACGTGATAGCACGGTTAGTGCTCACCCCATTTTAAAAGAACAGGCATGTATGCTGTTACAGATGTTAACCTGTCTTGGAGGGCACCACGGATGGCCCTTCTATGTGTATACGTATATTGCTGCGACTAATTTATTAAAGGGCCTTTTTTTCGTTCGGCTACTGGCGTTGTACTTGCTTGGCTGGCTGCATGTTCCTCTGCTTTGCGTGTGCCAGCCGATGATACAACAGATGGCGACGAGGATAAACAGGAGTGGATACCAATAAGCGTCAAGACGAGCCTGCTCCAGCCATTCTATGAAAGCAGTGGGGAAGGATGTTTGAAAATTATCTGCTGGCCTCGGGGAACAACGCCCACCCTACTGCTCGTCGGGAAGACCTGTATTTCTTGGGCGGGGAAGGGCAGCGCATTGTCTATGCATTGCCGAAAGAATAGTCATCAGCCTCAGCAGGAAAACAGCAAGACAAGGAAGTGGCTGATAAGACAACGACCAGACATGATTAATTTGACATCACCATGGCAAAGCTCGAAGAATATTTCGTTGCCATGACTAGTGTCATTGTTGAGGAGCAACGGCTCCGCAAGCATGTTCAGCTGCCAGGTGAATTCATAGATTCGTTCGTCACAGCTCTTCGAAAGCTTTCTGTTACATGTGCCTTTGGTGCGCAAGTGGAAGAATTTATTCAGAACCAGCTTGTAGAAAAGACTGGCCACCACCAGCCATGGGCGTGACTGCTGCTAGAAGGTTCTGCTCTGACATTGCAAAGAGTGCTCGATCTTACCAGAACAATAGAAACGACAGAACACCATTTGCTGCAACTAATTCCTCGTACAGGTGTTCACTTAATCGAGCGTCATGAGTCACCAGCTGTGCAACCAGAGCGTTCTGCAGTCTCGAGGGCAGTGCCAGGCCAGCCAACAACCAATTCTAGAGTTTCTGCTGCGGCTCCCCACGGCACATAGCAAGTTCTTCAACGAGCAGAGCTAGAACAGAGGCGTGTAACAAATGCGGTAAGTTTGGTCATTCGAACATATGTGCAGAAGTCTGGGAGAGCCCAGGCAATTTCTGGCCATTCGAAAAGTCACTGCCGAAAATGACATTAAAGTTATGACAGTTTTTTTGCCTTGGGCCAAGCCATACAACAGGAATACAGGTGGACATGCAAGTGCATGCTGTCACTGTTTCACTGTTAGTGGACACTGGCTCTGCGGTATCAATTTTATCTGCAACAACATTCAAGAGGCTGAACTTTTCGGTTTCATTGCAACCATCTACAGCCTCCGATTTTTCACACAATCGTTTTGTTGTGTGGGGATGTTTCGTCGCTGCCGTTGTATTCCACAACCATTAGGCAAATGTGCTGTTCCATGTCGTGCCTGTAGGAACGGACGGCCTGGGGTTGGACGCCGTCGTCGCTCTGCGTCTGCAGATCGATGTCAGGTGCGTAAACTGCATGACACGTTCGTATGCGCCTCAGGGCATTCCCAGCAAATTGCACACTGACTTTGCATACTTTTTCGATGGGAAGCTAGGTCTGGCTAAGAATTTCATTCACAAGGTGCGAGTTTGTGAAGGCGCAACGCCAGTTGTTGCGGAATTGCGGCAATTGCTGTTAGCACTAAGAGACCAAGTCTCCGAGGAACTAAAGCATCTTATTGTGAGGGTATCATTGCAAAAATTGACAACTCTAAATGGGTATCCCCGCTTGTCATTGTGTGAAAAAAGGATGGGTCAACACGCATATATGCTGATTTACGCGAGCCTAACAAGGCAATTGTCGTCAACAAGTTTCCGCTGCCACACACAGAAGAGCACCTGAATAAGCTGCATGATGCAAAATACTTTTCGAGATTAGATTTAGCTGCAACCCAAGTTTTATTAAGCCCAGGAAGCCGAGATTTAACCGCATTTATTATGGGCCAAGGATTGTACCGATTCCAACGTGTATGTTTTGGCCTCGCTTCAGCACTGGCAGTTTTTCAAAAAATGTTGACTACGATTTTGCAATCGTGCGGAAATACCTTCTGCTAATAGATGACATCATTTTTGGCAGCTCACTTGATGAACATAATGCGAACCTCAGGCAAGTTTTGCATCGCATCAGTGATAACGGGCTCGTGAGTCATCTCGGTCATCTCGTGAGTGATGAGGGCCTGCGATCACTGCAGAGTAGCATTGATGCCATTCAGAATGCGACTGCGCCGACGGACAAGGCAACATTACGTTCCTTTCTTGGAATGACAGGCTATTACACTAAGTGTTCCGCGATACACTGAGATGGTCGAACCTCTTCATGAGTTGCTACAAAAAGCTTCAGAGTTTCAGTGAGATTCCAAGTTCCAAACTTGCTTTGATGAATTGCGTCCTTTTTTGTATGACAGGTGCTTGCAGCTGTTTATTCCTGCCCATGAGACCATTGTTTCAGCTGATGCGTCCGGAATTGGCCTCAGAGCAGTACTGCAGCAGTGGCGGGGTCATGAAGTGGTTTTTGTTGCTTTTGCCTCCGGGAGATATACAGACGCAGAAAAGAAGTATTCAACTGGCGAGCTTGAAGCCTTGGCATGCATATGGGCCTGCGAACGTTGGTTTGTGCACCTGTGGGGTCGTTGGTTTATTTTGCGCACAGATCACCAGGGTCCTGGTAACTCTGCTGTCAACATAAGGGGTGGGTCACAGACCTTCAGAATTGCAAGATGGCATGCTCAGCTTCTCGGTTACAACTACACAGCGGAATTTAAGAAGGGCAGTGAAAACGTTGTGGCGGATGCGCTGTCATAGATGCCCCAATCTGCACTCATGGGGCACATGGAGCTGGAAAGGTTTGATGACGCAGTGTTCATTGTTTTGTCATTCATAATTCATGGAGAGTTCGTTGCTGAAACTACACAGGATCAAATGCTGCAGGACGTCATACCGTGGACTACCTCTTCATGGCCTCCAAGTAAGGATCGACGATCATGTGCACACCCCTTTCATCGCATTCGAGACGAGCTGTCTGTCGCTGGACGGATTCTTCTTTGTGGCAAGCAGTGTGTTGTGCCCGCAGCGCTAACTGGGCACTTTCTGGTAGTAGCAGCTCATGAGTGGCACACAGGTATTTTATGAATGAAACAACGGTTACGTGAAAAGTACTAGTGGCCAGGAATGGGCAGACAGGTGGAACATCTGATTCAGTCTTGAAGTTGACAGTAACGAAAACCCATCTGGTTGGGGATATACATGAAGGAGAGGCAAAAGACATCGACCAAGCAAAGAAATATACTTGACGTTTCGGCTCCCACACGGGAGCCTTGTTCACGAGGTACAGGCAGGAAAAGCCTTTTTACAGACAACAAAAGACTTTTCCTCTCTGTACCTCATTGTGAACAAGGTTCTTGTGCAGAAACCGAAACGTCAAGTGTATTCCTTTTCTTGGTCGGTGTCTTTTGCCTCTCCTTCATGATTCAGTCTTGCACATTCTATGGACAAATTGGCACAACCAGTAGTGCCTCCGTTACAGCCAGTGGAGTTCCCTTCATGCCCTTGGAAGAAATTAGGCATTGATATAGTTGACCATTTGCATATGCAAATTACCAGTTTGCCATCACACAACTGAAATACAACAAATGGCCCGAAGTTCGTTTCATGGCTAGCGTCACGTCTTCTAACATCACATGGTTTCTATGCAGTGTATTCAATAGGGAAGGCTACCCTGAAAAACTTGTGACCGATCATGAGCCACAGTTCAAATCAACCGAGTTTGAAAAATTCCTGCAAGAAAGAGGTATAAAGCATACTTTTTCCGCTGTCTATCATCCACAAGCGAATGGACAGATCGAATGGTTTAACAGTGTGCTGAAGGATTACGTCCAGGTATTTTTTCAGGAAAAGCTGCCCAGGATGCCATCACTGAGTACATTGGAATATACCGGTGCACCACACACACAATGACAGGTGAAAAACCTGCCCTGCTTCTGCATGGTCGTCACCCAAGAACTAAGCTGGATTTAGTCAGAGCTCCTGGTGCCCAGTTCTTCCAGAGGCCGGACATTGAGTTGCAAGCACCAGCAGGCAAGCAAACAGTACACAGGTAGGCGACGAGTTGCCAAGAATGCGACGCTTCACCCAGGCCACTGAGAACGGGTCAAGTTGCCAGGGCATATTCACAAAGGTGCTGCTAGGTATTCCCAGCCCCTCACTGTTGTTAAACAGTGGCACCAAGACACCTACGAACTGGAAGATGGTCGCAGGTGGAACCGAGAGCGTTTAGTGACGTACCCTAGGGAGCACCCTGAGCATCTGCCCGCTGCTGTTGCAAGTTTTCAGTTTGGCGCTACCCGGAACTCTCTTGGGCCACCTCAGACAACACAACCACCAACAACACAAAGCAGCGCAGCTGAAGCATCACCAGAAGTGAGAACAGAGCCATCAGCAATTTTGCGATGTCAACGCAAGGGCGAAGGCAACCCGCGTGGTTCTCGGACTATGAAGTGTGATTTGTGACAATGTGAAGCAGTCAGGTGAGCCACCATCTTGGCTCATTTTTTTATTTTTTAGAAGGGGAGATGTTATAATTATGTTAACCTGTCCTGGAGGATGCCACGGGTGGCCCCTATATGTGTATATATTGCTGCGACTAATCTATTAAAGGGACTTTTCTTCGTTCAGCTACTGGCGTTGTACTTGCTTGGCCGGCTGCATGTTTTGCATGTGCCAGTCGGCCATACAACATATGCAAACAACAATCTGCATGGAGATTTGGTAGACAAAAGCCATTAATGCTGTCCTATAACATTTTTAAAGGTGTCGTTTAAGTGTCCACCTTATATTTTTCTGACCGCCATCTACGGCAGCGACGGCGGCTTCTCGAGGAACAAGCTACAGGGGCCCTCGTAATGTTTTGAAGCGTAAGCTTCATTACGGACACCAATTCGAGTCTTCAGAGTCAGTGTCGGTGGGTGCGAACTCAGGCCTCTCCTTTCATGTTGGTGGGTGACATTAATCAGCCTGCAATGACATTTGAATTCACGTTACCCCTGTGCCATGAGCAGGGGCTGCCAACTTGGGTCACTCCTTTTATATGGGAGGTTGGTATCAGAGTCAGCCTGTCAGAACCCTTTGCATTCACGCTACCCCTAGAACACGCATGCACGTCCATACGGCTCAGTTAAAGTGGGACTTTATATGTTGGCTAGTAACTTACGCTCTTGCGTCATACTCATAAAGTGTCCCCAATGATGTAGCACCCAACACTGATAGGCCGTGATAGGGGAATAATGTTGCAGGCAAAAGAAGCTTCCACCTCTATCCGGGTTTAACTAGAGCTAAACTGCAGCTAACTTTGCGATATGAAGTGATCTCGTTAGGTGAGACAACCCGCAGACGAATGAGCGCTCGGCTGCCTCAGCTACATATGCCAGAGCTATCCCTGTCATTTTCTGCTCAAGACGTCGGCAATGCTGACTAGGCCCACTATGCCGTTGCTGCATTTTCTAGAGAACGAGGTCTTATCGAAATACTGCGTTAAATATGTACAGACAGAACGCGTGGCGTGTATAGACTGTTCCCAATTCAAGTTATTGATCATTTCGCTCTTTATTAACCGGACCTTCGTCACTGTTAATCCGCCCCTAGCTACACCATATAGCATTACGTTTTTCAAACTTAAATGCGTTATAATCCCTAATGGGATTCACAGTACCAAATAAATAAAATAGTTTTGAAAGGTAAAAGGCAAATTTTGATGAAATCGTAAGATGCTAAGTGATTTTTTTTTTTCAGGTACTTGGCTTATTGTATTAGGAGGGAGAAGCAACCACACATTTTGGCCCCTACTTCCCCTAGATAGCACCTCTGGGCTGACCCGACCGGGGGAAACCGGCAGTCTCTTCTCTGGCAGCTAGGCTTATCTTTGTGAGTTGTAGATATCTTGAGTTGCCCTCCATATTTGGTTATAGTAGCAGTGTACAGCTGGTAGGGGCAGGACTCCTTCCTGTCCCGTTCTCTTGTTGGGTTGGTTCAATTACCGGAAAAAAACCCTTTCCTATCTTCAACAAATTATCACCCCCAATACAGAAGAGGGCTGGCTGATGTAACAGGCCAGAAGAAATCTTTCTGAAATACTGCATAACCAGAAAACGCAGCTAGAAATATCTGCCTATTTATAGTATCAAAGTGTCTTACAGGAAGCCTAGCCCCAGTATGTTAAATAGCCAGAATAGCTAATGGTGTCCTGCTGCTCAAAGTTTAAACCAAACATCAATCCTCCAGTCTGAAAAACATTGTCGAGTTGTTTCACTCGAGGACTTCATAGCTCTGACCGAAGAAGAAATGGCAGAAGGGGTCTGCAGGCTAAAAATTTGACTCCAACCATACATGTAGTTTGACCTTCAACAGCAGCACATTGACAGATTCAGTTGAAGTGGGATACATAAAAATAAATATCTGAACGTTCATACCGATTCCAAGAAGATATCAGAGGTACAGACGAAGACAAGTCCACTTGTCGAAACATTGGGTCGGCTTGCGAAGTGAGGCTCCCCTTCTACCCTTGTTCGGTGATCTTTCACACGGAGATACAGCCATGAATCGCAAAAGTGTTGTGGCCGCACAACTTGTTTATTTATTTATTAGAACCTCAAGGGCCCCCAGATGGGACATTACATGAGGGGTGGGCACTTGAATGGCGGTTGACAATGGTTTTTGTAAAGTAATTACAAAGATGATGAGGCTTCTTCGATGGCAGTCTTGAAATGAGCAGGGTCGGAGATTAGGGCAAGGCTGCTGGGAAGGTCATTCCAGTCGCGAGCTGTGTGCACGAAAAAAGACTTCTGGAATGTGGTAGTGCGAGCACGATGTGGGATGACGCTGTTAGAATGGCCTGTGTGGGATGGTCGACATACAGGTTGGATGAGCTGGCTGTCACGAGGTGAACTATGAAAGAACTTGTGATAAAGGCAGAGGCGTGAAATTTGGCGACGGGAAGCGAGAGAAGGAAGTAGAAGTTGAAGCTTTAATGCAGATATGCTAGAATATCTTGAGTAGTTTGATAGGATAAAGCGAGTAGCACGGTTCTGTACAGATTCAAGAGCTGTGATAAGGTTAGTTTGATGCGGATCAAAGATAGCACTAGCGTATTCAAGTTTAGGTCGCACAAGTGTTTTGTAAGTTAACAGTTTTAAGGAAGAAGGAGCCATGCGTAGATTACGACGAAGGTAGCCAATTGTTCGGTTAGATGAATTTATTATGTGGTTGACGTGGTACGTCCATGATAAATCGCTAGTGAGGTTAATACCAAGGTATTTAAAAGATTTAGTGGAAGTAACGGCAGAATCATTAATTTTATAAGCATGCAGAGTATAATTTCGGCGGCGATGGAAAGAAAGTAGTACTGTCTTTGTAGTGTTTAGAGACATTAGCCACGTTGAGCACCATTGGTGTATGCTAGCAAGGTAATTTTGAAGGACAGCAGTGTCGTCGGTGTTAGTTATAGGGCGGTATATTACACAATCGTCTGCGAAAAGGCGTATGGTAGACATTACTGTGGAAGGCAAGTCGTTAATGTATATTGCCGCATAGAAGACGACGCAAAAGATGACGACTGTGGCAACACAAGCGCGAGCTGAAAGAAGAAGGAGGAAGCTTGATCGCAAGACTCGTTCTAGGCCAATAATCAAACCGTCTTATATTTCGACCCTCCTTGGCGTTCTGTCGAGACGTGACACTGGTGGAGGTGCTGGGGTATGCATAAGACTCCTTCCGGCAGTCCACAGCGGATCCCAGACATCGACACTCCTGTCCATCGCACTAGCCGCCGCCTTCTAGGCCTAGCCCCGGAGTACAGCCATCTGCCGAACGACTCTTCTTCAAACACCCAAGTTCGTCAGGTCCCCCAAGCCATGGCACATACCAACCTTACGCCGGTGACTCTTCAGAACACCAAGGTACCAGAGTGCTTTCGCGGGGACGCTTTTGAAGATGTCGAGGACTGGCTTGACCAGTTTGAGCGAGTGGCCAAAATCAATCAATGGAGCGCAGACCAGAAGCTGTCCAATGTTTATTTTGCCCTTCAGGATAATGCTAGAACTTGGTTTGAAAACCACGAGACCAGCTTATCCATATGGAATGACTTCCGCCGCCAGCTGGTAGATACTTTTGCGAGAACGGATCGACGAGAAAATGCGCTGCGCCTGCTTGAAGTGCGCATCCAGAAGCCGAATGAGAGCGTGGCTATGTTTGCGGAAGACATGGCTCGCCTTTTTCGCCGTGCCGACCCTGATATGAGTGAACCAAAGAAGCTACGGCATCTCATGCATGGCGTCAAAGAACAGGTGTTTGCCGGCTTGGTCCGCAACCCCCCTAAAACCGTGAGTGAGTTTGTTAAGGACGCTACGGCTATCGAACGAGCCCTCCAAGACCGGTGCCGCCAGTACAACCGACCGGTCAACTGTGCCCCGACGACTGCGGCGGCGCTGACTGCTACAGATACGACCACTCTTCGAGGCATCATTAGAGGCATTGTCCTTGAGGAGCTGCAGCAAATTATGACTACGAAGGCTCAGTCGTCAGGGGCCCTCATGGAAACAGTGAGGAATACGACGATACTTTGGACCCTATGTTGTTCAGCGACGTTTAACCGACGTCACTTATGAGGTGATGCCAGACGGGGTGTCGACATCAAAGCGACGCCAGCACCAAGCTGACGTCGTCCACGTCGTGCGTATGAAGCCATACCACTCAGTCTGACCTTAACCTCCTACTTCCTTTTGTTCTTATCGGGACGATGCTTCCTAAGGAGGGGGGCAAATGCCGCATAGAAGACGACGCAAAAGATGACGACTGTGGCAACACAAGCGCGAGCTGAAAGAAGAAGGAGGAAGCTTGATCGCAAGACTCGTTCTAGGCCAATAATCAAACCGTCTTATATTTCGACCCTCCTTGGCGTTCTGTCGAGACGTGACAATATTAAGAAAAGTAATGGGCCCAGGACTGTGCCTTGAGGTACTCCTGAAAGAACATGCGAGTAAGTAGATGAGAAGCCGTTAGCGAAAACGAATTGCATGCGGTCTGTTAAAAAGCTTCGGATCCAGTTGAAGACAAGCGGGTGAAGATTTAAAACTGACAGTTTGAGTAAGAGGCGGGAATGGGGTACTTTATCAAATGCTTTCTCAAAGTCCAAAAATAAAGCATCAGTTGGGATATTGCAGTCTAGATTGGAATGAATATCATGCAGGAACAAAGCTAGTTGGGTTTCACATGAGTGGCCTTTCCGGAATCCATGCTGGTTTGGATGGAAGAAGTTAACTGAAGTTAGAAATGTAGCGACATTAGAGTATATGATGTGCTCCATGATTTTAGAGCATACACTGGTTAGTGAAATGGGTCGATAATTACCTGGCGATGATGGGTCACCTTTTTTGAAGATTGGAATGACCTTCCCTATTCGCCAGTCAAGTGGAACGGAGCCAGTATCAAAAGATTGCTGAAAAATGAGTGAAAGAATAAGACTGGAAACATGTTTAGTGTTTTTCAATACTTTGGAAGTAATTTCATCAATACCACAGGAAGATGAACATTTTAGCGAATCAATAATATTAACAATACCATGCGGGTTGAATGCGATGCTGTCCATTGGTGGATGTGGCAATGGTGGGAGGCTGGGAACATCATGAGACTCTTCGTTAGTAAAAACTGAACAGAATGTGTAGTTTAATACATGGGACACGTCAGATACGCCTACTGACGAGCCGCTACTGTCACATAGTGAAATATTAGTTTTTTGTCAGGGTTAATTGTTTTCCAGAAGCGCTTTGGGTTGGCTCGTAACATTTCAGGGAGGGTATTGGAAAAGAACTGGCGTTTAGTTTCGGCAGTAAGATCGGAGTATTGCTTAGCAATGGTGTGGTATTTGTCCCATGCACATTTAGTATTAGATAACTTGGCAGAACAGAAAAGGCGTTTTTTCTTGTTATTTAAACGTTTTAATGTTGTATTAAACCAAGGCGAGCGTGTTCGTTCTGTTATACTGATGGTAGGGATGTAAAGTCTTATCAAGCGCAACATTTCCGATTTGAAGAGAGACCAGTTCGACTCAACAGAACGTGAGGGATACGTAGAAGCGAAGTCGTTATAGAATGCAAGGAGGTCACGATTCATGCTAATGTAGTCACCTTTGTCGTACAGTGTTAGTATTTTTTTGGATTTGGGGATTTGGGGAAAGCTGGCAGAGAAAGTAGTATGAACTACAACGTGGTCACTAATGCCCGTAATATACGAAGGAGTGCAGATTGCCTCAGGGTGAGTAAACACAAGGCCGAGAATGCTAGCTGAATGATTAGTAGTGCGGGTCGGCTCAGAAACCATTTGAGTCAGACCGAAAGTTAGGCATGTGTTTAGGAATTCGCTAGATACATGACTTTTCATTAGGGTTTGGGCCATATCGTTCCAGTCTATGGACGGAAAATTGAAATCGCCGAAAAGTAAGATAGGGGTGTTGGGGTAAGAAGAGATAAGCGACTCAAGCGCTTCATGAAACAGTGTTATAAAGAAACTGTCCATATCAGGTGGTCGATAACATACACCTATGAGTACGCGGGGAGACGAAGCATGGCAGCACACCCAAATCATTTCCAACGAAGTGACTATGTTAATAATAGAACAATTTAGGGAGCGTTTGGCAGCGATCAGAACACCACCGCCACGGCAGCCGTCAGGTCTGTCCTTCCTGAATATATGAAACTCGGGTAAATCAGGCATGATTTCAGAATCCGATATAGAGGAACTTAACCGTGTTTCAGTTAGTAAAACGATGTTACTAGACGAAGAACTGATAAGACTACACAAGGATTCACGTTTGGGTACCATACTGTGAATGTTAGTGTAAAGAAGTGATAGATGATCTACACAAGGATTCACGTTTGGGTACCATACTGTGAATGTTAGTGTAAAGAAGTGATAGATGATCATTTTTGGGTTTCCTGAGAACTGGTAGCTGCTATGACTTACGTTCAAGAACATTCCCGGCTGCGTGGTCAAAGATGTAGGTTTTACCATTAGAAATTAGTTTATTGTGACGCAGTTTGTAAGACATGTGGTTAGCTTTCGCAAATTCAATAAGGCGTTTACGGGCGAGACGGGTGTTAGCAGAGAAATCTTCACTAATTGCGTAATCGGTGGATTTTAGCTTATAGGCTGAAGATAAAATGCGTTCTTTGTCTTTGAAATGCAAGAATTTTACTATGATCGGGCGCTGTTTTCCGTCACTGAATGTGCCTATACGATGCGCTCGCTCAATATCCTCACTTTCAAGGGTTATGCTGAGCCGCTCTATACAAAGATCTGTTACCAATTTTTCGGATTCACTCCAAGTTTCGTTTTGTGCATCTTTGAGCCCATAGAACACTAAATTGCTTCGACGGGACATGTTTTCAAGGTCGTCAATGCGAGCAGTCAGAGCAGATACCTGAGCTGAGCAATTAGCGGTAGCACTTTGAATGTTGTCAATCTGAGACTTTGCATCTGAGATAGACTGGAAGTCACACTCAATCTTCGAAAGCCTAGTGGTTAGGTCCGCGAAAGCTTTCTCGTGGACTGCCAGGGTTGACTTGATAGAGCCTAATTGCTCAAGTATAGTTGACTGCCCGCATTGTAAAGCTGTAAGCGCGGCAAGTATTTCAGTTGTAGGGTCAGGACCAGGGTTCGTTTCTACATCACCGGCGAGCAGAAGTAGTTTCAGCAGCATGTATGAACACTCATAAAATATTGTTAAAGATCGCCGTGGGCCCGGCAGCACAAAGAGACAGCGGTCACTGGAGCGCTTAGCGTAAAGGCTATGGCAATTCATTACCTGCGTGACGAAGTGAAGACAGTTAGGGCGCTCCATTTCCGTGGTGCCGCCGAGCCCACTAAGCGCCGCGATGGTTTGGTCGGGCTTTATATGGCCGAATCCAGGGGAGGGCGCGGCGATTGTCTCAGATAGCAGTGATGATGGCCTGGGACTTTGTAGATACTGAGGCGGAAACCAGGTATCCGCGCTTGCAGGCAATGGCTTGCACTTGGCTCTCGGAACATGATCTGGCAGCTGCTGTTCCGTACCTGCAAAGGCATGCGCAGACGGAAGCACAGGCAAAGCGTTGACAGTGGATGGTGTGCAGGTGGACAGCACTCCGAGGACAGAAAGCAGCCAGGACCAGGAAAGTGGGGTGAACTGCGTAACGAAGTGAAGACAGTTAGGGTGCTCCATTTCCGTGGTGCCGCCGAGCCCACTAAGCGCCGCGATGGTTTGGTCGGGCTTTATATGGCCGAATCCAGGGGAGGGCGCGGTGATTGTCTCAGATAGCAGTGATGATGGCCAGGGACTTTGTAGATACTGAGGCGGAAACCAGGTATCCGCGCTTGCAGGCAATGGCTCGCACTTGGCTCTCGGAACGTGATCTGGCAGCTGCTGTTCCGTACCCGCAAAGGCATGCGCAGACGGAAGCACAGGCAAAGCGTTGACAGTGGATGGTGTGCAGGTGGACAGCACTCCGAGGACAGAAAGCAGCCAGGACCAGGAAAGTGGGGTGAACTGCGTAACGAAGTGAAGACAGTTAGGGCGCTCCATTTCCGTGGTGCCGCCGAGCCCACTTGTGCCAAATGCACGTCTACCAGTCATCTCTCTCTGACAACTGCCCCACAATGCCACGCTGCACAAACTGTGGGGAGGACCGCCCCATATAATCCAGAGCATGTCCAACGTGTAGAAATAAAGAACAGATCCTCACACTGAAAACAACATACAAAGGGGCACAGAACCAGTAAAACCTGACAATGAGTCCATTTCAATTCACAGCACAACCAAGCCTCGCTGATGAGACAGGGAACCTCCTCCCCAGGCTACACAAAGTGAACCTCTGAGGTGGTGCCATCCATGACCCCGGTGGAAGTGGCTCACAGGGCTCTACCATTCCCAAAACGGGCTGTAGGTCCCACATTGTCGACAATGTCTTAAAACACTAAACACCTTCAAAGAGGCGATGGCATGCCAAGGCAGCTCTGTGGAATTATACCACCTGATAAGCTTACATAGTTTCCTTTCTTTCAAGATTGCTTTCTTGATATACATTGGAACTGGAGGTTTAAACGAGTTGGGTAAGATTTCTCCCCCGTAGCTTTCTGCTTGCAGGAAGCGAATTTAGGCTCCAAACACATGAACAAAAATTGTAACATCTTCTGTTGCAGCCAAGAGCAAAGAAGTAGGCCTTCAGGAGGGGTAGCAATCATAGTAAAAAGTGGTATAACAGCTTGTGAGCTGAAACCAAACACAAGACTTGAAGCCTTAGTAGTCACCTTTCTGTCATACAAAACTATTATGGTGTACTCGGTTAGTTAGAACCCTCTAACTCTGCATGAGTTCAAAGACTTTTTAATCCAATTACCAGAGCCATACCTAATAGTTGGAGATTTTGATGCAAATTCCAATTTTTCTGTAAGTGGCAAACTAACCCCAGACATCAGATTTTAGAGGCTTTTATTATCACTGAAGAGGGGTTTAATGGGTTGTCCGAAGAACTTGAAATGGCGACCGGTGTTGCGAAGCATGATTTAGGGTCCAACCAAGGCAGCTCAAGCTTCAAGTGAGCCCGTCAGGTGATGGCAAAGAAGCCTGCATTGTCATTTGTATCGGCGCAATGTCCTCTTCTTGTTTACACCTCTAATATTATTTCTTTGCTAAATTTAGGGTTTAGACCTGTCTCTAAGTTTGCCGCCTATATTTACAAATTTTAAGAGGATGTTCTGGACGCCCCACATGGGAGCGATCATCTTCCTGTCATCATCACTTTAACATCCTCACCTTCCATCATCGTACACAAACCACGTCGTTGTAAAATGCATTTGGCTAGCTGGGATACACTTTCATAGAAAGTAACGCTAGAAAAATTATTCTTAGGCAGCCTTAGTGTAGATGAACTCAATGAAATGTTTACTACATGCATCGTTACTACCGCACAGCAGTTAGCTGTTCCCCAGTCCTGACTGAAAAAAAAAAGGAAATCGTATACTGGCCTTTTTTTTTTTTTAAAGGGGGAGGGAGGGGGGGGGGGGGGGGGCTCTGTGGTACCCAAGAAATAGTCTGAATAATTGAACAATCCAAAAACTCCATGAATTTGAAAAGAATCACTTTTCAAAAATCAGCTTTATAAGCTTCGCCGCCCCCCATGTTTCATTTATCGGGAGTTATAGTCATTACAGAATAGCGCAACATGCTACTGTGACCTGCCTTTATGCACATGCTGCATGATCCGATGCAGCGTGTGCTGATTGTGCTGTAGGCATGCACGCCGCTGGAAAGCATGCAACTCACTCAAGGTGTTCATCGCAGACATGAGCACGGAGGGGAAAAAAAAATTGCCCGTCTGTCTAGTGCATCGAAAAGTGTCCGCTGCGAACCGACAACAGAGGCTGATTTTACTTTGGTCTGCTGTATACCAGGTGTCCCAACTAAACATGCAGAAAACTTCATCTTTGCCTTTTTCATGAAACTTTTCATCATTCTCATCTGAGAGAATTTATTTCACCGCCACAGTACGTGTCACTACGAATGGATCACTCACACATAGTTGGAGTACCTTTCTGCAGAATGAAAACCTGCTTTCGTTTGTTTTTACCACATAAGTCTGACGAGTGGAATCATCTTCCCTGATCACTGGCACTAATCAATGACAACAGTTTGTTCCATGAATGCATTAGCTAAAATTATATAACCAGGAACATCTGACATTATGCTCGTATTGTTATGTTTGTTGTATGCCATATGGCCCTGAGGGTATTTTAAATAAGTAAATAAATAAATAAACCTGATGTCCAAAAAAGGTATACATTCTAAGAGCGTTCCAACTCCATGGTTGCTGGAGCTCGTTAGACTGCATCATTTTCTTTTTTTTAACCAACATGCACAGCAGATAACTTCCACCGCATCTGTGAAAACAGCAACCACTGCCACTTTGACTTAGAGCCATGTGGCAGTAGCGATGCTCAGCCCGAGCTGGTTTGTTAGTTTCCGGCACCTCTTTGAGCATCGCATCAATCATAATGTTGTGCAATTTTGCCATAGAAACAGACTAACCAGTTTTTCAAACCGCTTAATAAATAAAGTGATTGTTTTTAGTATGAATCGGTATTTTCAGACTGCCATATTTTCTGGGTGCTTTTCAAAAAGTTATTTTTAAAAATTCATTTTTAAAGAGAATGATCTGTACTTGTATTTTTTATATATATCTGTAACCCCACCCTTTACGAGTACCTCCAGAGGGAGGTCATTAAGAAATGAAAAAGAAGTGAGTGTGACCTTTTTGTGCAGCCTCACGGCCTGTCTGTGGTGATGACCTCCCCGGCCGTATTTGAATTCACAGCCAGCATGTGTCCGGAGCGGCATGTCGAGGCAGTCAAGGCCCTGGGTGAGTAGCTTAACTGCTGCTGCTGCCATCTTTCGTTTCTCTATTCTACCTTGGGTTCCATTTTCTTGACACAAGAGCAAAGGCACCTCCTGCCAAAGCCCCATCTTCCAGTCTACCTTCCTTGCTTGGACCCGTGTAGCCTTGCGATTGGGGAAGCATCTGGGTTTTGTGTCCCGCTGCACCTGTAACGAGTCATAAACATTAAAATCACATTCCTCACTACATGCCCAGACTCAACCACATTGCAGTTTTTAAGAGTAACACCCAAGTCCTGGTGCACAAAATGTTGGTGTCACAGAGTTAGAGCGGACAGGCTGAGGGGAACAACAAGCAGTAGGTTTATCCATCGGTCGATTTTATCTGGTCTGATATTGTCACGTAGTGTTGACAATGAAGTTGGCGACAAATGAGGAGGCTTGAAATTCACTGGAATAAACTCTTTATTGGGCTGACTTGTGCCTGCAAAAGAACTAAGCAACTTGGCAGTGGCGATTGCAACAAGCATGCTTGCTGGTCGTCGAACAGAGAATGCCCATTTTACTCATCAGCGCTCAATTTAATGGTGATGAAGAAACATATAGATAAAACTGCAAATGATGGCTAGCATAACCTGGAACATTGTAGAAACAGACGTGCGTGGCTGGAATCCTTTGAGATATATATCTCGAAGCATCTTTCACAACGAAGGAAATCATAAAGCCGCATCTGATGACAGCGAGCATGAACAAAAAGAATTCTAGGGGGCTTTGGATCAGTAAACTGCAATGAGGCGAGTCTCTATCGTGCAATGGTCCGAAGCACACCACTACGGCACCTCTTTCTCTTTTTCCTCCCACCTTCGTGATGACGCGATAGCATAAGCTACCAGCCAACATGGAAAGCCCCGCTTTAACCGAGCCACATGAACTTGTCTATGTGGCCTAGGGATAATGTGAATGCAAGGGTTTTGGCAAGCTGATTGTGATATCACCCTCCCATATGAAAGAGTTGGCAGCTCCTGCCAAACGTAATTTCAGGAAGCCCTACGTCCAGTATGGCCATGTCAGCTGCCAGCTACCACCTCCCACGACTTTTTCTTCTCCTTCTTCTACTGCTTCTTCCAGACTTTGGATGGAACGGATGGACAGTCACCACAAGTATGAGCACTTAAGGTGGCAGTCCTACTCCAGTGGTGAAGAGACGACATTTTTGGTGATATTCATATGTCTACTGTGCCTCACTTGTTTAGTTTATAAATATGGTTTTAATATCTTTGTAAAGCTTATTTTCTCTGCTTTCGAATGGTACATTTGGTTTATAAATAGCTGCAACGATGTTTAAGTTGTAAAGAAAAACGCAAAGGTATGAAACGGCTTTTCAGCCCCACTTGTCTCAGGAAATGCAAAATTGTGCAAAACCTTTTGCACCTAGAGAAAAACCGTTCGAAATGATTAGATGTTAATGAACAAATCGCCGGCGGCGCGGCACGGCTCACCCTTGTAGTACACGCATACGCTAGCTACGCTCCTAAGGCATCGTCGATTTGAATTGCACATTTTTCTCATTATTCTCATTTCTCTCAAGGCAGTGCCACAAGTGAGCCATATATACTATTAGGCTGGCCATACGAAAGCGCCACCCACTACTTCAATGCGAAGCAAACTATAGGCCTAGCGACGACCACGGAGGAGCGCACTTGCCCCGTGCACTCTGCCATTCACGGCGCTCACTGGCGGCACTACAGCGGAAAGCTAGTAGCATCCACTACTGTGAACGCTGCGAACTTCTCGCCTACTTTCGTGATGCTGCGGAAATTGGACCTTTTTCGACGTTGTGTACAACTACACGCCAAGCAAACGCTGTGAAGACGTGATGATGCTGCCGTGCGTGGGTGCTGCGCCGCTGGACATTTTAGACTGCTTAGAAGCGCCGTCGGACATGATTTCGTGTGAAAAAATGCACGCTGCTCTGAATCATACAACTCGTGCACTTTTCGCGCTCGAACACCAGTGACTCCTTTCCATACATAGGCGCTACCGGCATTTTCTCGGTTAACGATGCAAATCAAAGTCGCAGTTGCTACGTTCACGATAACCGCAGTTAGCAGCGTAACTATGTATCATAAACGAGGCCGATTTTGCATGTAAACAGCAGTATCCATGCATGTTAGCGAAAAGCGCGTGCGACATCGCGATGCTTTTTAAGTGAAAATTCAAATGCACTCAAATGCACAAATAAACTGAATATTACCTTAGGGTAATTGTACTTGCAATAAAATTAAATTTTAAGGTATTTTCATGAAAACTAATTATTTTCCACGTAGGGGTGCAGCATCCGCATCGGCACTGCCGTCATTTCAAAATGATACTTGATTTTGCCATGTGACAGTGAGCACCGAAAGTGTCACTCTTCCTATGTAAGTGCACTTCGTGAAAGTGTCACTAAACTTGCCCATGTGACTGGGGTATTACTTACGACATGACCGAGTACTTTGATGGCCTTACTGGCAAAGTGGCATTTCTTGGTATTCAGCTGAAGCCCTGCCTGGGCAAGGGACATGAGGACTTCAGTGAGACACTGTAAGTGCTGAGCGAAGTTCGATGAAAAGACAATGATGTCGTCGAGATAACATAGGTATGTTTTCCATTTCATGCCACGAAGCACGCTATCAATCATACGCTCAAAGGTGGCCAGCGCATTGCGGAGTCCGAAAGGCATCACGTTAAATTCGTAGAGACCGTCGGGGGTAGAAAAGGCAGTCTTGTCCTTGTCTGCATCGTGCATAGGAATTTGCCAGTATCCCGAGCGAAGGCCGAAACTGGAGAAATACTCAGCGCCTTGGAGACAGTCTAATGTGTCTTCAATGCGAGGCAAAGGGTAAATGTCCTTGCGCGTGATCTTGTTAAGTGCCCGGTATTCCACGCAGAAGCGGACTGAGCCATCTTTTTTTTCGAATGAGAACCACAGGTGAGGACCAAGAGCTCGTGGATGGCCGGATGACATTTCGAGCAAGCATGTCAGCAACTTGCTCCTCAATGACTTTGCGTTCTGCTGCTGAAACGCGATACGGCCGTCGTCGAACAATAGCAGAGCCGTCCGTCTCTATGCGATGAGAGGTGACTGAGGTCTTCCCTAACGCTAAGGCGCACACATAAAAAGATTCTCGGGGCCGCAAGAGGACGTCTAGCAGAGCTGTGGACTGCTCGGATGTAAGGTCAGGGCTGATGGCTGCTGCGAGCGCAGAGGATGTTGGAAATGGAGGCGTGGCAGCAGGCGGTGGTGCACTGGAAAGTGTGTTGAGGGGAACGGGATCGCAGTCAAAAATAAACCCACCTGCGGCTCCTCTGGGCAGTAAGAATGGCTGGAGAGTTGTATTGAGGACCGCAACCACCGCGCAACCACGGGTGAAGGAGGTGAGGCACGAGGCAAGAGCTAGGCCGTCGGAGGTCCACCGAGGAGTGGGCATAACGAAGGCCTCGCCATCGAGAGGGGTAGTCCAGTGCCACTATGATCAACTGCTCGCGTCCTGGGGTCAAAACGAAATCAACTGCTGCGAACACGTGTGGTGGTGAACAATCAGAAGTCGGTAATATATCGGGGTCCGCAAGATGAATAAGGCGCTCACGGCAAAAAATGAGGGCGGACGCCGAAGATAAGAAATCCCACCCCAAGATCATGTGATGAACGCAGGTGGGGAGCACAATAAATTCAATATGATGCCGCTGGTTATCGATAAGGACACGTGCTGTGCATTGGCCGGTGGGTTTCATAAGAGTTCCATTAGCTCCACGAAGGGGCGGACCAATGTATGGCGTTAGAACTTTGCACAGATGAGAACACAGAGATAAGTGCATGACGGAATAAGCGGTGCCGGTGTCAATGAGGGCCTCAACATACATTCCTTCAACAATCGCTACTGACATATTCGATGGTCGCCCAGGAGGAATTGTAGATTTCGAACTCAAAACAGCTTTCCCTCCAAAAACTGCTTCGATTCCGTACTAGGTTCGAAGGGTTGCGAGGCAGAACGAAGCGGTGACGTGCGTCGAAAAGGCGAAGGAGATCGGCGTCGGGAAGGACGCGAGGGCCGTGAAACATTGGTGGGATCCTTGGTGGAAGAACGCCAGTAAAAGTCTGAGTAGGGCAGTGTAGAATCATCAGGCTGGCGCAAGCGGGCACGTTCAAAGGGAGCATAACCCCGTTGCTCGTCTTGCTGGCGGCGGCGACAGACATGGCCAATGTGGCCACGTATCCCACAATAGTAGCACACAGGGTGGGAGGGGCGCCAGGCTGGAACAGAACGGTGCACTGTAGGATATGGTGCCATGGCAGCGACGGGGTGCCGAACAAGTCGGGGAAGGCGGGGCGGGTTGGCGTGAAGTAATCTCGGCATAGGTTGGCAAGGGTGGTTGGGTTCCGATGGGGGTGGCGAGGGAAGTTGGGAGGCAATGGGAGGTGGCGCAGGTGTCACAGTGCAGTTGAAATTCGTCAGTTCATCTTTGATGATGCTGTGCAAATTCACGGTTGCTGGCGGAAGAGTTGGAGATACAGCAGAGGGGTTGGTGAGGCCGTAGAGCTCCTCTCGGATCATGGTGCGTATTAGGGACCGCACATTTCCATCTATGAGGGAGCCGCCATCACTAAGGTCTTGCATGAGGTGGCACGACTGTAGCTGGTCCAGGCGTTGACATGTAGATGTGATGTCAGACACGGACGACGGATTTTGAACCAAGAAGGCATATAAAGCAGCAGTTTTGATGCCCTTGATTAAGTGGCGAACACGCTCAGGTTCAGGCATAGCAGCGTTGACACGGCGACAAAGGGCCAGAACGTCCTTGATATATGACATATAGGACGCGCCGGGCTGCTGGAGACGAGCTTCGAGTTTTTTCTTTGCCGGCTCTGAGCGACCAGCCGGAGTGCCGAAAATTTTCTTTAGCTGGTCCATGAATATAGGCCAGTCAGCAATGTCATCCTCATGATTGAGGAACTAGGTTTTTGGCGACGTCGGCCAAGTAAAGGCGATGTGGAGCAGTTTGTGAGCGTCATCCCAGCGGTTAAATGTACTGACACTGTTGTAGTTGTCGAGCCAGTCGTCGACATCTTCACCACGAAGGCCGGCAAAGATCTGGGGATCGCGCTGGCAGCTGGTGACTGTACAGGCAGGGGCAGCCGCAGTAGGAGCAGGAGACGCCGGGGGGTGAGCGAGCACCGTTGCCCTCATCCATAGCATAGGGCCGTTGACGCAAGCGAAGGCCTGAACGGAGCTCCAGGGAGAACAGTAGGTGGGTCTAAAGCGAGAGGTGGGGAACACTAATCGCACCTCCGCCACTTGTAAGGCAGCACTTGCACGAACGTCTGTTCTTTTCTAGAACCAGCTGGCACACAGCGCGCGACGCTCCGAGCAGCAGTCAGCGATGATGATGATGGATCTATACAGATGAAAGAGGTGAAAGTTCACGCACTGCGCTCACAGTATACGTATGTCTCCAATACATATATTCAACTAAGCAAAGTCACTGTATATAATGCGTCAAAGAAGGCAAATAAACATGTTGCGTAATTACAGATATGGTGTCTTCGGCTGACGGCACTCTTGGAGCACTATGGTAGTGCCTGACAAACCAACACCACCAGAATCACAACATTTCCCAGCATGCGCCGGCGTCTCTAGTTAGCAGTAGCTCTAAACACCATTTGTAGAAACTTAGGATAGCCTCCGAGACAGATAAGTCTCGGAGGCTATGCAGGAGTGCACAAAAAGCTCCACGAGTGCTGTCAGCTGAAGAACTTTACGCATAGAAAGACAATCCGACGGGCGTTGGTAAGAAAGTCAGGGGTAACATTTTCGGACTGCAATAACTAAATATACAGAAAATAATTCAGCAACAAGCGCAAAGTTTTTAAACTAAACAGGCAAGTTATGGTGACGTATACAAACTATTCGTAGGACAGATCTATTACTGGAGCTTAGCACTAGTTTTACAAAATATTTATGTACTCTATCACAAAGCTCGTGCCCCTATTCGTTTTTAAAACACCGATTATTCAAACGCAAAAACCGCAAATTGTCAGTCAGTCATGAGTGGCATTTCGAGTTGTGAAGCTGTCAGTCTTTTTTTTTATGATAACCAAAACAAGTTGTCGAAATTATTTTCATACCTTATAAATAAATGACTTAATGGCCAAATGGTGTGGTTTCAAGGGTTGTGGGGCTTGTTTAGAAAAAAACTCACAATTTCACCGGAAAGGCGAAGCAATGAACGCGATAGCAACACATTGGAGAGCTAACTCAATAACCATGGCAGCATGTGTGCACGAACATAAACACATCTCATTCCATGACAGCTGACACTCTCTGTGAAACGCACAGATGAGCAACCTTGGACGCACCAGCAGCTACCTTCATGCTGCCACTCGCTTCAGCGAGAATAGCCATAGCCAGAAAGCATTCCAAGGGCTGCCAGGCAGAAACCACTCGGCCAGAGAAAACGAACGCGCACCGAAATGCGCCGCGCGGTGGTCGGGGCAACACAAGAAAAACGCATGCGCTATGGCTGGCCTTGCCAGCCCCCGGGTAGCGAGAACAAAAAAATTAAGAAAACGTCTCAATGTGTCCTCTCGCATACAAGTCAAAGAAGAAAAAATAAATAAGAACGCAGTTACCTCTGCTGGCTTCAGTGTTTTCAATGGACACTTTGGCGCAGGTGAAAAAAATGTTGGTATTCTTTTCTGTGACATGACTGCAGAAGTGAATGACAGGTATTCAAGAACTTCTTGCTGGGCTAGTTGGTGCAGCATTTCCAAAATGGACGAAGCGCTGACAACACATTCACAGAAAAGGAGACACGGACAAGGGCTCACTGACAACTGATCCTTTATTGAAGGGAAACACACAATATATAAGCACACCGTGGCGACGTTAATCAGAAGCAGCAAACGTCACAAGGTGAAAGGACCATAAAACCGATAAAAGAAAACAGGCATAAAAGTGATAAAAAGAAACAGTTATGATCGGATGAATAGGCTAAAAACGATGGTTCGGAAAACAAATTGATCTATGACACGTATTGTATAGGGCCAGATGAACATGAAGACAATCACAAAAATTGATAAAAAAACTGACACTCACAAAAAAAAACTTTTGACAAACCTATAAAAGCAAAAATACTCCAATCACCTTAGCAAGAAAGATAGTAATTTTTCAACTCATCAGGCATGCACATCTTTTTGAGATTCTAAATTCATGTACGAAATTCAGCTGCGCCCTTCTAAAAAAGAGAACTCACTCTGATATAGCACTTTGGACGGTTCGCTAGCGCAATCTAGACCTTTCCTTTTTATGAAGAAGGCTTCTTTTAACTCACAAGCAAGATTGTCTCGACTTTTATTCAGTACGGTAGTTTCTTTTAGGATAGGCATGCATTTTCACTTCTTGCAATGAATCGGCAGATTGGATCCAGTGCATTTCCCAAGCGATCGCTCGTTCTCTCTCAAACGCTCGTTCAAACATCTTCCAGTCTGACCGACATATACTTTACCGCATGTGAGTGGGATCTGATATACAATGCCTTCCTTGCACCCGACATACGGTTGGGCATGGCGTGTGCCCTCGGATTAATAAACAGAAACCAGGAAAGGAAGCGTGAAACACCGCAGTGGAACCATGAGAAGCCGATGCGAAGGAGGAGTAGGAGCAGCCAGGGAGTAGAGGCGAAGAAATGTTTTGTACAGCTCTTTACATGATGAAATATGTACAAGTTTGAAGGCTCCGCCTTCTGGAATACGGGTCCGCGAGCCATGGTCTCGCCCGACAAGTAAAAAACCAAGTCTTTCTTAAAAACACCGCTTTATTCCGGAGCAACAGAAAAGTATTAAATAAAAAAGAAACAGCATTGGACAAAGCTCCGCTGAAAACATGCTGTCGAAGTGCGCGACAATGGACTATGAAGAATAAAATGCAACATGGGTCAGGGCTTCACCGCGGCAACACAAAACACACTTCGGTGCAAATAGGGCGAGTAATAGGACCAAAGCGTTGACGACTGTACAAAAGCATTGCTTCTCGCGTGGCAGCACTCACGCTAATACTCCTAAGGCATTCTTGTAGGCACCGCTTCCGTCTTCGTCTGGCAGGACCCCGCTCCGTCGTCCCTGTACATCCCGCCAGTCTGGGACGCTGCCTGGCCGCCCATCGCTGTCCGGCCGCACGGCGAAGAAACCTCGAGCCATGCTCCCGACGCACTTATCTACCCTCGGTCTCGTGCCAATAACATGCCGCTCTCGCTTCAGGCAGCTCGCTCATGCGTAGTCGCACTGCCCGGGCAAACACCGACACAAACAGGAAAAAGCGCGCACGGTTTAAAACACTGAAAGGGGCGGTGGGGACCCGCACTCTCCCCCTCTCAAGATGGGACACCTCCCAAGGCGTAAAACAAAAATAACGCGGGATAAGGACGGAACTGGTACTGCTGATGGTGGGGCATATCCTTGGAGGTCTCCGCTGAGCATGGGTAGCCATAGTGCCTTGTAGGTCAAGTGGTTCTATGTGGCTAATGGACGGCCGTGGTAAGCTCGGAGATCGGCCAAGTTTACTGGTCCGGTTTCTCGATCACCCTGCACATGGCGGATAAAGTAAGAAAGCCGAGACACGCGCTTTGTTATTGTGTAAGGGCCAGCCCATCGTGTAGCGAGAGAAGCAGCAAACCCTTTTACTGCATCACTTAGTGGGTGCGTGCGGTAAAGGACTTTGTCGCCGACTGTGAACTCCAAAGGTCACCTTCCCTTGTTGTACTGGTTGCAGTGTTCCAGGCGGGCAAGGTCCAAGTTCTCCCTTGCCTCCTTCATAGTCTGAAGGAGGTAAGGAGCCTGAAGAAATGATCAGTGATCACTAACAAGTAGCGCTTCCCTTTCACTGATGTGAGATAGGGACCCATTATGTCACTGGCTACGATTTCCCATGGGTATCGGCTCTCTACAAGTTGCATGAGGCCCGGTGGTTTCCCTCCCCTCAACTTCGTGGTCTGGCAGGTATGACAAGTGCGGACATATGTCAGGACATCCCTTCTCATGCGGGGCCATGTTGCGACGCGACACAATTTGTCATATGTTTTCTTGTCATCACTGCGGCCTGCGAGACGTGTGACCTGCGAGAAAATGCTTACGGCGGCCGTTAGGAACGACCACACGAAATGTGGACTCACCACTTTCGGGGTCCTCAGCAGGAATATGCCGCAGAAGCAAGCCATCTTCTGCTTCCACGTAGCTGTCATAGCTTTCGTTAGACGCCCGGCTCCCTGCAGGGTTGGCGCTGTTCAGGCTTTGGCGTATCTGGTTGCACTGATCGTCTGAGAGCTGAGCGTCGAGCAGCTGTTGACGGGACATCAGTGTGCCCCAGGTGTCTGCAGGAGCTGTCACAGCATGGGCCGCGGGTGCTTGCTCGCCCTCACCAGGAAGTGGAGCTCGGGAAAGGGCATCAGCCACTTTGTTGAAAGTGCCTCCTCTGTATTCTACCCTGTAATTATACTTTTAGAGAGCGAGTGACCAGCGGGCTAGACGACCAGCTGGGTTTTGCAACCTTGAAAGCCACGATAGGGCCTGGTGGTCGGTCTGAATAGGGAATTCGGCGCCATTCAAATACATGTCAAATTTTTTTAGTGCGAACACGATCGCGAGACACTCTTTCTCTGTCACACTATAGTTTCTTTCCGGTCCCGTCAGTGTATGACTAGCAAACGCCAATGGGCAAAGCTTTCCTTGATGTTCTTGAAGCAATACCACACCAATTCCATACTCACGTGCATCCGTTTGTACTGTGAATGTCTAGTTAAGGTCTGGAAGCCGCAGGCGTGCAGTATCCACAATGGCTGCAGACAGTGAACGGAAGGATCTCTGTTCTGCTTCTGTCCATGACCAGCGGGCACTTTTCCGGAGGAGCTGATGGAGGAGTCGCACTAGGTCAGCTCAGTTCCGAATGAAGTGGCGGTAGAATCCCACCATGCCCAAGAAATGCTGGAGACTCTTTATGTTGTTTGGTGGTGGGAGCTGCAGAATGGCCTGAAGCTTCTCTTCATCCGGGCGAACTGTGCCCTGTTCCACAATGAAACGAAGAAGGTTGATTGTGCTTGTCACCAACTGAACCTTGCCGGGGTTAATGGTGATGCCCGCATTCTGCATTCATTTAAGGACATTGGTTAGATGAAGGAGATGCTCTTCTAAGCTTTCTGAGAACACTACTACGTCATCCATGTAGGCCATAGTGTAGTTAAATTTAGCGTCTTCCAGCACAATATCCATTACACGTTGAAAAGTAGCAGGTGAATTGCACAAACTGAAAGTCAATCGCACAAATTCGAACAGTCCCCGATGGCAAGTGAAAGCCGTTTTCTCAGTGTCGCAGCAGTCAATGGGGATTTGCAGAAAACCCCTACTGCAGTCAAGAGTTGTAAAAAATTTTGCTGACCCAAGTGAGTACATGACAGAGTCAACTGACGGGAAAGGGTAAGAGTCTTGCACTGTCACAGCGTTCAGACGTCGATAGTCGACACACAACCGTGGTATGCCATCTTTCTTAGGCGCGAGAACCGCACCGGTAGCCGCCGTTTCGTCGAGGGCCCCATCCAGCAGCGCTCGCTTGTGGACACTCAAGGACCTTGGATTGAATCGGATAGGACGAGCATCGCCAGTGTCGATCCTGTGAGTTATTTGTTGGCCTTCCCCGAAGCCTCCGCGAACATTGCTGCAAAGGGCCTGAGCACTGTCTCGATTCTTCATTTTTCCGCTGGTGACCCTGGGAAGGAATGCAAAACAGTTAGAATACCACTTCCTGTGATATTGGCCGAATGGCCGTTCATGGCAAGCAACTGTGACTGTGGCTCAGCGGCCTTGGTCTTGAATTGAAATGCTTCTATACCGGTGCCGTACAGGTAGGTGCCCTTACTGAGATCCATCACGATTCCTGCTTTCACTATGAAGTTACGGCCTAGTATGACTGGCCAGGATAGTCCGGGGAGGTGTAAGAAACACTGTCTAATCTTTCGACCATTTTTAACTGTTAGGCGGGCTGCTGAGAGGTTGCGGGTTTGCGGGTACTATGTGAGTCGATGCCATACTAAGGTTAGTGTTTACACTCCGCAACCGAACATGTTTTGTCTCACAGGAATTCTTTACCTGATTGCCAAAGACTGACACCGTATACCTTGTGTCTAAAAGGGCTGGAAGTTCCAGTCCGGCCATTTTGACCAAGACTAGCGGGGTCTTGTCTGGTTGGCTTTCCTCAAAAGAAGTTGACAGGACTGCACTCACCGAGTGTTTGTAGGATTTCTCGGGGTCTGCCTCCTGCATAGCAGGTGGTGACGATGGTACCTGCGTCAATGGCACCTGGGTCGATTCAGGCAGGACAGGTAGCGACTGGGTCAGCTCTCCCGGCGGTTGGCCACACCCTGTTTGGCCTGGTAGCCGGATGGTGCGATGACCAAAACACTCCCCTGCGTTGTCCTGAATCTGCGAATCGTCCTCGTTGTGCCCGGGAGCGGCACCCACATCTCACCTGATGGCCACACCGTTGCACCCGAAGGTGACATTATGGCACCCGGTGATGGCATTATTGCACTCGAAGGTGAATCCCACGTTGCACCCGGTGGCGAGACCCATGTTGCACCCGAAGGCGACATCCACGCTGCACCCGTAGGTGCGTGGTAAACGGCAGTTCCTGCAGGTGGTGTCCGTGATTTGCGCGTTCTGACTTTCGATGGCCCAACTACTGCCACACATGGGGTCTCAGCGCCTGCGTATGACAAGAAGGAATGGGGCCCCGTCTGACCTGCCACCCCATGCAATCAACTCGTCACCTGAGGAGGCGCATCAGGGCTTGTGACCCCATGCAAGTCACCAACCTCCGTACGGCAGCCTGGCGTCACCAGGCTGAGTGCTGCCGATGATCCAGGCCACGCACAGATTGGCTCAAGGCAGGTCTCTGCCGGGGGAGGTGGTTTGTACTGGAGCTCCGCCAGGAAAGATGCCTCGATGCTGGATGCTTCTCTAGCCATGTCATCGAAGTCCGCGAACTGGCGACGCCGGAGATATGGCTGGTACCTTGGATGGCACTGATGTATGGCATGAGCCACCTTCTCTGGCTTCGGAACTGCAGAATCTGCCCACTCATGCAGTTCTTGAAAACTGCGCAAAAACTCTAGCAAACCCTCATTTCCACCTTGTGTCCTGGTGCAAAGCTCGTCCTTCATACGGATGACATAGTCAAGCGGCAAGAACTCTTCTCAAAAACGGTCTATAAAATCCTGCTTTGTTGTGAACGGCCTTTGTCTACTCCTCCAGGTTGCTGCGGAACCTACTAAAGCTACAGGAAGCACACGCATGACCAGAGTGCTGTTCGAAATTGCCATTGCCATCTTATAATCGTCGATTTCATAAAGAAAATCACAAACAGATTTCTTGTCGGCGTATCCTTCAAACTTTGGCATGGCCAAATTCAGCTGCAGCTAATTATCGCGATATAAGGGAGTGGGCGTTAACGAAACTGCCTCGCTTCCTACCATTTCTCTGAAATGTGCCTTTGATTCAAGTAGCTCGGACAGTAGGCCAAGAATTCCGCTACCAAAGTCCGACCGTTCGCTTTTCCTGTCTTCTGATTGCTTATGCCCGGAACTCACCTGTGTGGGAGGCCGAACTGTCTCTGTCAACTGGGCGCTTGCACCCGGTAAGTCCGACATCGCTACGCTTGAAACTGCATGAACCTCAAATTGCGACACTCGCGGGGCAAGCCAAAGCTCGAGCAGAAATCACGTTGGGCGACAAATGAAGGCTCCGCCTTCTAGAATACGGGTCCGTGAGCCATGGTCCCACCCGACGAGTGAAAAACCAAGTCTTTCTTAAAAACACCGCTTTATTCCGGATCAACAGAAAAGTATTAAATAAAAAAGAAACAGCATTGGACAAAGCTCCGCTGAAAACATGCTGTCGAAGTGCGCGACAATGGACTATGAAGAATAAAATGGAACGTGGGTCAGGGCTTCATCGCGGCAACACAAAACACACTTCGGTGCAAATAGGGCGAGTAATAGGACCAAAGCGTTGACGACTGTACAAAAGCATTGCTTCTCGCGTGGCAGCACTCACGCTAATACTTCTAAGGCATTCTTGTAGGCACCGCTTCCGTCTTCGTCTGGCAGGACCCCGCTCCGTCGTCCATGTACATCCCGCCAGTCTGGGACGCTGCCTGGCCGCCCATCGCTGTCCGGCCACACGGCGAAAAAACCTCGAGCCATGCTCCCGACGCACTTATCTACCCTCGGTCTTGCGCCGATAACATGCTGCCTCCGCTCCAGGCAGCTCACTCGTGCGTACTCGTGCTGCTCGCGCAAAAAGCGCGCGTGGTTTGAAACACTGAAAGGGGCTGCGGGGCCCCACAAGTTAAGGATGAAAAGGAGCTCTCGGGGGAGACATTTCCGCCGTTTAAATATGGTCGGTTATCCCCACTTCCCTAGCTGGGAAACAAAGTTCAATCTGTACAGTCCAATCAGCGGGGCACAAGCAAGAACTTGAGATGCCACCCACTGTCGAGGGTGGTGCTTGAGCCTCCTTGCACATCTTTCGGTGGCGAGGGTTAGCTTCTCCGATGTCTATGACAATCTTGTGCATGCTGACAGTGGAAATCCTTCACCATGGCGAAGCAGCCGGACAAGTCATCCGTTGGCAGTGGTCATTTCCCCGGCGTTACTTCTCAGAAGGTCACCCGCCTGCCTTGAGAAGTCGGCGAGCAGGGTCAGTGCTGATCGGCGACGGGAGGTCAGGCTCCTGTTGTCGCCGCCGTTAGTGCCTAGGGAGATTAAGGTCTGAAAGGGCTACTTGCCTCCATCCCGAAAGAGAGGGGGGAAGGGGGGGCTTGGGTATTGTAGCAGTAGACAAAGGGTCATTCCGCTGCCGTCGGTGCCGCTTTGATGCCTTTGGTCGCGGTCGCTCGCCAGCATCCGTTAGGTTTGTTTCAGTTTTCAGCTGCTGGAGAATCTGCGCGAACCTCGGCTGGAACTGAAACTGAGCTGCGCATAGAGAACCCCGTCTTGCCTGCGCAATGGCATAAGGAAACAAGCGGGGTGCAATAAAAAAACCAAAATGCCCCTGAGTCAGCGTTCGGCGCCTTCTCTTCTGCGCATAGAAACAAGCGCGAAAACGAAAAAAACAACCGCAAACAAAATGCGCAACCATGGAGAGAGCGTAGTGTACGGGGAGAAGGGTGAGGGAGTACCATAAAGAGCTGCTACAGCACGATGAGGAACCGCAGAATGCACGAGAAAAAAAAAGCACTGAAAGAAACCTGCAGCAGTCAAGAGGGGCTGAGGGCAGTGGGAGAGAGACAGGGATTTAGCAAGCGGGGAGTCGAAGGCGAGGGAAATGCAGTCTTTGAAACACTGATTGGGAATGGAGAACTGGCTTTGACGCTGTCTTGTTTCGTCCACCCCCCTTCGCGGCCGCCGAGAGTTGACACGAGTCTGCTCGCCATCCAAACACCCTTGAGGCTTTGTGCTCGGAAGTGGCTCCTTGCTTTATGTGACTCCAGCTACATGGGTACTGCTACAAAATGTAGTCTAAGTTCATAATGTTCATGCTGAAATGTCTTTTCAAACCGGAAAATGATATTGTAGGCAAAATCCAGAATGTTTTCCAGCGTCTGTGGTTGTTTTGGTCGGTGCTGCAGGACAGCATGAAAACATTTCGAAAGGGAGGGGAGGGGCTGAAGCCCCATAAGTCCTCGTCAAGGAATGCCACGCGATGGGAGCGATAGTGTACCATCCAAACACACACTTGTTGGAGAAATTGTGACAGATACTGCGTCTTTCCTTTCCTGTAAACCTATTATAATTATATGTAGCACTGCAATGCACGTCGAAAAAAGGCAAACAATGAGAGGCAAATGATAGGAGAGGAAGGGTAGGCTTTCGTCATTCTCCTCTTAAGAGACATCTAAGAGACCCTCTCATTTTTCTTACGGAAGAGAGAAGTTCGATTCCCGGTGGAGCCAATTTTTTTTTTATGAGGAAACCATAACTCCTCTTTACTACATAGCTGTGGCCACCCGAGGACTTGCTTTGGCTGTCGGAGTGTTGCTTTCACAACAAAACCCCAGAATTTGCAGGAGAGTGAATGCGGAAGACTTGCACGTACCCTGTTTAAAACACTACCAAAAGAGATTCGTACGATGTTCAAAGTATGTCATATACTCCATTCCACTGACCTGGGGTAAGCAATAATTGGTCAAACTGAGAGGTGCCTTAATGAGAGGTGAAGGGAACACGCAAATGATGCTAGAAATAATTGGGGCAGTAAATGATTGAGCACATTAAAGGGGTCATGCAAGCTAATTTTGATCATAAACTAATTGCTGCATTTCACGCCACACGCAAATTATAATTCCTTGAAATTTCAGCTCATTCAGTGCAGTAGATATTTATAAAGTGCATTTTTCTTATTAATTCAAAAGCAGCTTCCCGGTCTGGCAACCATTAGCTGCTGACTTCGCAACATGTCCCTATACTGCCTGTTATTCGCGGTGTCGACTACACTCTCGCATGCACGCTGTGGATGAGCATCACTGAGTTTTTTTGTTTTGTTTTTTTTTCTTGAGCAAGAAAATTTTATTTCCATATTCTCTTTTTTCTTTGAAGAACCTTCAGTATAATATATGACTTCAGTGATACTCGGACTTGTTTTTGGGCTTCTGTCTAGATATTGTCAAGGAGGCTGAAATCGATGGGCTCATGCTGTTTTGTTTAGGCATACAATCAAAAGCACATTATTCATACGTTGTGAGAGTTGGCTTGTTTTAGCAACAAGTGCTTGTGCACATAAAAAGGCACATGTCCAACTTTTCCCTCCACTATGTGCATGCTGAAAGAGGATAGGAATTGGCGTTGTGTTGCTGATTGTTGAGCTATTGTCCGTCACTCTTACAGTCCAAAAACTAAAAGGAAAACCAAGCATTCATTGACGTGACAGCACAGCTTCCGGCATTAGAGAAGCAGACAAAACTTTTGAACGAAGTGATACCTCTTGACATGCTGTTATATTCTCAGCTGGTAAAGCATTTTTGCAAAACTATGTTCAGTCTGTCCACGGCCAGTGCACGAAAACATGCGGCGCCACCATCGCTTCAGTGCCGTCATCACAAAACCCAATGAAATTCGAATGCGCTCACTGCCCGCACTGGACAAGAACCTATCGTCTGCCACCGTCTCAGTCTTGCCTCTCCTGCAGCCACGCGCGCGACTGTGACCAACTGCCGAGCCTAACCTTGCATTTTTCTAGTGCTTGTCCCGCAGATGACTTGTGAATGCTTCAACGTGAATATTTATTTATTTATTTATTTATTTATTTATTTATTTATTTACATACTTACAGCGCCCTTGCAGGCATTAGTGTAGGGGAGAAAGAAAAAATAAACAAATGAGTGCACAGATGACATAATACAAATTCAGCTGTAAATTGAAAGGCATGAAACAAGCAGTGAAAAATAAAACGATACGTATACAAGGAGTTGTCTAGATATTTGCATCACTTAGTCACACTAGAGGGCACCGGAAATACAGACATGTGAAGTTGAAAGCAATGCTAAAACTAATTAAAAAAGAATATTCTTCAGGTCCTGGATAAAAGACGAAGGGGTTCCGGAAACAATTTTTTCAGGTAAACCATTCCACTCATGTACTGTCTAAGGGAAGAAGCTGTTCTTAAATAAGTTTATCCGGCAAGCATATTCACGCACTTTTCGGGAATAATCCGTTTGTGCAGATACATATGTTGGTTCCTTTAGATACATGTCTTTATCGATGCCTGTTCTAGAGTAAATGATATCATAAAAAAACAAGCGCAGGTATTTTCTTCTCATTTCAAGCAGCGGCCACCACAGGTTTTTGGAAATATCGCGAGATCTTTTCGAAAAGTCATAATTACCCGACACAAAGCGAGCAGCACGTGCCTGTACGCGTTCAAGTTCTGCAATGTTGCACTGGGTGGACGGATCCCAAGTACTGCAAGCGCGCTCAAGAATGGGACGTACATTTGACAGAAATAATGTTTCTTTTAGCTTAGATGGTGCCTGATTAAAGTTTCGTCTAAGGAAATTTAACATTCAACTAGCCTTGAGAGTTATGGTATGTGTATGAGCATTCCATGACAAATTGGCAGAGAATACAACCCCCAAATATTTGTATTCTCTTGCGACTGACAGGCAGGTTCCATCCATGACATAACTGGTAAGCATTGGCTGTTTTTTTTTTTTGTTGTAAACCTAACGACTTTGCATTTGGATAAATTAAGAGACATCTTCCAGGATTGACACCACCATAAAATAGTCCAGGTCGTTCTGTAAATGTTGACAGTCCCCGCACTAGTGATTTCGCGATAGATACAGCAATCATCCACGTAAAATCGAACACGGCTGGTGGTACAGTCAGTAAGGTCGTTGATATAAATCAAGAAAAGTAGAGGGCCCAAAACTGACCCCTGTGGGACACCAGACATCACAGACACACTTGATGAGCACTCACCGTCCAGAACCGCACATTGTTTTCTCTCGGAGAGGTATGCTTGAATCCATGCTAAGAGAGTGGCCAGTATATTAAGAAGGGATATTTTGTGTAACAGAAGTGCATGACAAACAGAATCAAATGCCTTTCGAAAATCTAAAAATATACAGTCTACTTGCTTACCTAAACTAATTGAGGCTGTAATATCGTGAGTAAATTCAATTAATTGCGTATCACAAGAAAAATCAGCCCTAAAACCATGCTGCACTGGTGAAAAGAAGTTATTACGGCTAGTGTAAATTCTAGTGTTTTACATACTACGCTTGTTAATGAAATAGGTCTATATTTGCATGTTACGTGCTTGCCACCGCTCTTATGGATTGGAATTATGTTTCCAGTCGGGGGGTAAAACTTCTTGCTCAAGAGAGGCTCCAAAGAGTAGAACTAAAAACGGAGCAATAGCTAACGCGCAGTTCTTTAGGGATATGCCATCTGGACCAGAGGCAGAATGTATATATATTAATCTTCTGCAGTAAAGGCACGATGCCACATATGGAAAATGATACCTCATTCATTTTTGTTAGGCTGGAAATGCTTTGAGAAACGATGACTGCGGTTGCAGGTTGTGTGAAAGCAGATTGAAAAAATGAATTAATACTTTCAGCCTTTGCTTTTTTATCGGCACTGTAGTTTGTACCATCAATAACGTCTGGAATAGCCTGCCTGGTATTTTTCTTGTTTTTGACATATTTCCACAATTCCTTTGGGTTGGATTTAAGTTTATCGCCTAGACTGGAAAGGCACATATTATGTGCTCTGCGCATCTATTTTGCAATGACCCTGCTCAGCTCTTTCATTTGTGAGCGCAACTTTACGTCAGGAAACTGACAATATCTACGAAACGATCTATTTTTCTGTTTATCAACGTTCGAACTTCTCTTGTTAGCCATGGCTTATCACTACGGCGCTTGGCGGAAATAACACGCGAAGGAGGAATAAAGGTTTGTGTTAACGATAGTAGTTTTGTTTTGAATAGATTCCATAACCCAATAATATCAAGGCATGAGATATGTGATCGGAAATGGGACAAAAATGCGTCAAGTTTGACCAACAGTGAGGCGTAGTCGCTTTTTTCGTAAAAGAACACCTTGCGTGGTCCTGAACGGCGGCAGGTTTGGGCTGAACAAGATAACTTAGTGATAACAACATCATGTTCACTGATCCCAGGCAATGTGACAATATTTGATATAAGATCACGGTCATTACAGAAAAATAAGTCCAGTACATTTGCGGTGGTACCGCTTGTCCGAGTTGGCATGTTAACAAACTGTAGGAGAGAATGCGCAGTTTCCTGAAAAACAGTGCACAGTAGGGATGCATTGTTAAGTACAGGCTTTAACGAGGACCAATCAATGTTTGGCAGGATAAATTCGCCAGCAAGTATTATACATGTTGTTTGTAAGCTTAACAGTATATTGCTCAACTCAAACAGAGGCTGGGTATTGCTAGCAGCGGGTGATCTGTAAAACGAACCAACTGCAAGAGAGGTGCCATTTTTTAGAATGATTTTGCACCACACTGTTTCACAGGATTCGGTTTCAATGTCTATCGGCATGCTAAGTATACTGACATGGATAAGGGCAAATACTCCACCGCCGTGCTTGTCTATAAACGACATAATTGCGCGGAAAGATTTCGTTGTCGTTGATTGTATCGTCCAGCCAAGATTCTGTTCCAAAGACAATGTGCGGCTTCGATGATTCGAGAAGTGAAGCGAATTCTATCGTTTTATTTTTTAGACTGCGACAGTTTACTGTAATAGACGCTAGGTCATGAGCATTACTTATTCTTATTTTGCGGGAGGGTGCATTCTGTAATGGCTACGAGGCAAACAGATCCACAGTGTCTGTTTGACTGTTGTAAATAAAAGTTTAATTGCGCATTTTCAATTTGTTGAAGTTAATCTTGAATTCGCCTCTACGCATCTGAGCAAACTGAAATAGTTTTTGCCTATCAAGTCGTACTTTTCTTGAGTAGTCTTCACTTAGTGCAAAATCTGTTCCTTTCAGCTTTGAGGCCACAGATAGCCCCTGTTGTTTATCTTTAAGTGATGAGAATTTTACAGTCAGGGGTCTCTGTTTCATTTGGGAAAAATTACCGATTCTGTGCGCCCTTTCAACGACTTCAGGGCCAATTGTGACGTTCAGTTGATGCGGGCAGAAAGAAATCGCTTTCTGCTCGGAGTCAGCCCATGATTGTTTCAAGCTATCCTAAATTCCATAGAAGATTAAATTGTTTTTTCTACATCTGTTTTCCAAATCATCTTAACAGTCCTGCAGTTTCATACACGAGACAGCAAGATCTGAAGAAAGTTTCTTTGCGTCGTCCTTTATAGAAGGGACGTTGCCTTCCACAGTATCAATTTTTCCGGCTAATTGCAGCAACTTTTGCTCCAGATCCCGCTGTTTCGTACGAAAGGCTTGAATTTGTTCAAGGATTCATCATTTGCCTGTACATGTGAATATACGCCATTTGAAATGTAGACCTGAACCCTGTGTACTTGCACTAAGCCTACTCGTCGCGGAACGGGCCGGTAGTTAGCTGCCGACTGACATTTCTAGCTAAGGTCATTGCTGGTGAGAAAGGGGAACATATACAGTGTAGCTGCTTGTTTTCTTTTAACATGGTTAAGCTACAGACAAGTGCAGCTGTTCAGACTTGACTCACCGGTTGTCAAGTTCTCGCCCAGCCTACAACCTGACCAAAACAGGTAGGATGATCGTCCACTGATCACTTACATCGGCGTCGCGGGGCCGAAACTCTCGCACTATGACAATAAGTGACCATTCGTCATATGCTGTCATTGTCGCCAGTTTAATGCAAAAGATCAGTGTGCCAATAAGCTAAGGAAACTATAACCACGCAGCCCACTGACTGTGACCAGTGACTGTGCCTTATGCTGAAGGAAGCATACCTTGCTCTATATCGCTTTTGGGCAGAAACATCTTCAAGCACCGGGTTTAACTAAAGCTGAACCCCAGCTAATTGTTTTTTTGTTGATATGAGCAGCTGCTGTACATAAGTGACTGTTAGGTCAGTAAAATTCCTGGGTTGTTAATAGCACTTTGTCACTTCGTTTTTTCTTATGCTTGTCTGTCTGCATTGGAAACCAACTTCAATTTTAATGCCCTCGATGCAGAACTAATGCCTACAGGCTCTCGTTCTTTCCAAAAACAATTGGGACAGGTTACCTTACAATATAGCAGCCTTATCTCCAGAATCGTTTTCATCTTCAATCAGTTCCACCAAGTAAATTTACTATATCTTGTTTGATTCTTCGAGTGAATGCTCTTTTATGCTTAGATGCAAATGTAACGCGATTATCTCCAGCTCATTAGTTATGTCGTCAGCAGGAACTTTACTTTGCGCCAATTTGTTTTCTTGTTGTGATCTATTGTGGACCAAACATTGTACACATACCTACTCCTGCCTTGGCTACTAAAAGGGGCTCGCAGTATTGATTAAAAAAAAAAGATAGCACTCAAGATCTTCAAATTGGCTGAATCCTTCAAAAGAGCCGCGCGATTCTCAAACCATATTCGAGCATATCCCTGAAGGACAAAGTACACTTGCTTGAGCTTCACTTGGTCATCTCAGGCATTGTACGTTGACACGCGTTAGAATAGGTTGAGCCAGTCTTCTTCATCCTCATCCAGTCGGCCTTGGAAGGAGGGCTCATGGGGCTGGATGAAAACCAAAGATGGTTTCTATTCAGCGGGTGCCATCTTTGGGGGTATCACGATATCGGGATTCAGGGCCTCTACCGGATGTCACGTAGCGGTGACAATGCCGTTGGCAGCAAATGAAGAGGCTCGAAATTCACTGAGATAAACTCTTTATTGGGCTGACCTGCGTTTACAGTCACAGTGGTAACACCGCATGCCGACAGCTGTTAAAAAAACAATAGATTTGAATGGTTCGTGGCAATATCGTGCGTGGCTTGTGCCATGCCCAGTATTGTCTTAAGGTGGTGACAGTGCCATAGACGAAAAACAAACAGACAGGTGTAAAACTGGAATCAACTTTTTATTGGGCTGACTTCAAAAGAATTAAGAAACACGGCAGCATTGATGGCAGCAATCATTCTCAATCGCCGTCGGACTATGAATACCCGTTGCATTTGGCAGTGCGCAATTTAAAGCAGGCGCCAAAACAGAGATAAACCAGCTTAGGGATACTGGAAAGGTCTGGAATAATACCGATACAGTTGTGCTCGCCTGCAATCATTCCAGACTAATCTTGGAGCATCCTGTGCTGCAAAGGAAGTGACAAAGGCACTTTTTGCGATACCAGGCATGAAAAACAAAGAGCGCAAGAACAGTCCATCCGCTACAATCGCAGCGATAAGGTCGCATACTGGGGGCTGTTGAAAATAACAAATAAAGGTTTGCAGCATTACTCCCTCCTTAAAAAACATACTTCATTCCAAAACAGAGAAACATAAACATTAGACATGTATTATTTAATGTGTGTAATACACTTTAAGACACAATATGTATGATTTCTGGGCATGCCCAGCACCACTCGGATGTGGTCGTATCGTCGGGGATGACTGCCTAGTTGCCCAATGTGTCAAAGGACTTTGTACAGGCTGAAGTACTGCCGGAAGAGCTTTTCACTCATTTCGTGGCAGCGTATCAGTGTCCAAACCCAAACTTTGTCTCCTGGCTTGTATTCTCGCAAGTTGTATTGTCAGGTGTCGGAGCATTGCTGGTCTTTAATTCGTATCCACGTGAGTTGTCAGGCTTCCTCTGCACGCTGAGGGTGTGCTGCGACATCAAGATTATCTTTGTTTATTGTGTGTGGCAAAATTGCATCGAGGATCATCGTGGGCTCCCTGCCACACACGTTTAAATGGGGTTGACTGGGTTGTCTCTTGGATGGCGCTGTTATAGGCAAAGATCTTGTGTACGGCGTCGACGTACATGGTGAGTATATGCACTATAGTTTTATTTAGACGCTCTGTAAGTCCATTTGTCTGCAGATGGTAGGTGATTTTCCTCGGGTGGGTTGTCTGGCTGTAGTTCCAGATTGCTGGAGTGACCTTTGCTGTAAATGTTGTTTCGGGGTGAGCACTTTGGGGGCACCATGTCGCAGGAAAATGTGCTTGATGAAAAACTTGGACCACAAGGCAATACTTTTGCTTCGGCATAGCAGGCAAGGTAATTGATGGCCAGGATGACCTACTTGTTACCTGTAGATGAAGTCGGAAAGGACCTGAGGATATCCATTCTTAATTTGCTGAAACGGCTTGGTGGGGGTTGGTATGTAGTTCAGTAGCCCAGCAGGTCTGATCGGAGGCATCTTGCGTCACTGACACTCATGGCACGTTTTCACATAATATAAAACATCGACAGGTAACTGCGGCCAAAAATACTTCTCGTGGACTAGATACAGCAAGCATGTGATCCCAAGATGTCCTGCTGTCAGCTCATTGTTGAAAGCCGGCAAAATTTCCTTTTGTAGTTCCTTGGGCACGACAAGAGGTACCTTATTTACTCGCTTATAACCCCCACCAAAATTTAAAAAAATGCATTTTAAAAATGGGGCTGCGGGTTATCTATGAATTTTTTTCCGGGGGCGGAAGAGTAGTGGTCGGCTACATGGCATTGTGCGTGCTCGCCGTGTAGTCTGCTATCCCCACCGTCATCGATGCTTCTCAAGCCGATAAGTAGGACATGCTGTTGCGGGCTAGTTGGTATTGGTCCGTAGTTGACAGCGCTTAACCACATGGACAGAGTATGAACACGGACAACACAGGCTTTGAATTTCAGCTTTATTCTGGAACCACTGATAGTCTGTTTATATACCCACAAAAGCACTGACTAGTAGCAATTTTTGACACTCGTGGCAGCAAAACGTAACATGACAAATCAAAACCAAAAGATAGTACCGGAAGGGATAAAACCAAAAAGGGTGAGAAAAAATAGGCAAGTCTTTTTTAAGCTGCGAACATGTGGAACAGTGGAGTAATAAGAGCAACGGAATTTTCATGAACTCATCCAAAAACATATAGCTAAAATCATACGAACACACAAATTAAACACGTTGAATAAAGACGTAGTGACAGGACAGGAAAAAAATCAAATGTGCAATGGGAACAGAAAATGGGTAGCAGAGGTAAAACTATCAATTAGCACAGATAAATGCATGAGATGAAGCGTACTAAAAGCTTATGAACAGCAAAGATGAAGCCAACAATTAACATCGCTAAATTCAGAAGATGAGAAGCACTAAATAATTAAAGCAAAGCAAATGAAGGAAATGCATGTGAGCAACAAGGATGAAGTCAATAATTAACAAAGATAAAGATTGAAGATGAGGTGCATAAAATCGAATGAGAAAGATAAAATATTAGATGAATTCAACAAAAGTATGAAAGCTAAAACCGGGCTAGATCAAACAAACCCATAAAGAAAGGCAACCTCTTTTTCCGTAAAACGAGGGGTGCGCTTACACAACGATCCTTGAGCCGCAAAATCTTGGCAGAAATCTTGCCGGTTTTCATCTTAAATGAAAGCATTCTTGGAAAGAATTCAGTTATTGTCACAGTATAGCTTATTGAGTTTAAATGTAAGTAGGTGCATGCATCTGGGTTCATAAAACGACTCACTACAAGAATCTTTAAGTTATTGAAAAAAGAAAAAATAGGTTCAGCGCTATAGATAAATGAGCAAGTTGGTGAAACGTGTTGGGTTTGGTATTTTTTAGAACGGAAAGCTGGGCAAGCTGGTTACGATCCATAATAGAGCAGCACAAAAAACGAGGACATAACAAAGAAGAGATGTCACGAGCGCTGACTTTCGACTAAAATTTTAATTAACACTTGCATACATTTATACCCCTCCTGTCAAGAGTTGTTACCTCTGTCTTGATAATAATGTTCAACAGTTTATGGAATGAAAAGCAGTTTGCAATAGGTAGAAAAGCACTGGAAGTCGTAGATGAATATGTCCACTTAAAACAGGTAGTAACCGCAGATCTGGATCATGAAAGAGAAATAACTAGAATAAGATTTGGATGGAGTGCATTTGGCAAATACTCGCAGATTATGACTAGCAGCTTACCGGTATCGCTCAAGAGGAAAGTATATAACAGTTGCATCTTACCTGCACTCACCTATGGGGCTGAAACGTAGAGGCTAACAAAAAGGGCTCTACTTAAGTTGACAATGCTGAGGGCTATGGAACGCAAAATGGTAGGTGTAACGTTGGTAGGAAGCGATCAGAGTGGGTCAGAGAAATAACTGAAGTTACTGACATTCTAGCGGAAATCAAGAAGAAATCGACATGGGCAGGACATGCAGTGCGAAGAGAGGATAACCGATGGTTGCTTAGGGTAACAAACTGAATTCGAAGGGAAGGAAAGCATAGTAGAGGGCAGCAGAAAGTTAGGTGAGTGGATGAGGTTAAGAAGTTTGCAGGGGTCAAGTGGATGCAGCTAGCACTGGATCGAGTTAATTGAAGGAATATGGGAGAGGCCTTCGCCCTGCAGTGAGTATAGTCTGGCTGATGATGATAATTCTGAAGTACTCAGCATGGGTGAAATTTCTAAGAAATTTACTGTATGCATAATATCAGCCGCGGCAATAGCTATCCCTCAAACATCAGGACTTGTACAAAGAAAACACAAATTATGGTGTACTCAAGAATGCAGGCTAGTAAAAAATTGGAGGCTTATCAAGGTTAAGCCCAGTGGATGCGAAGCATGTTAAGCAGCTGCCTCAGTGTGGATGGGGCTAAGTAACGGAGACGTGGTTTTAGGTTAATCGTCGTACTTTATTCTTTGCAGCCCGACAAACACACTCTTATGGTCCGTAAATGCATGACTCTTGGTTTGCACGTCACTTACGCATACACGCCCGGCGCAGAGACGCTGGCGCGGTTGCGGGCACAGAGACTGACGCGACGGCGGGCGCGCTGCTTCATCCCTGGCGTGACGTCACATATCACGGGATGCAGCGTTGGTGGCCGCGTCGCGCGCGACGGCGCGAACCGAAGCATGGAGGCCTCGGCCGGGCGACGTCCGAGGGCGCGCTATGAGGCCCCATCTGCAGCCAGTGTGACGTCATCACGTGACGTCACGTCATGTGATCTCACTTCAAGGTCAATGGTGGCCACCGCCGGGAGGCGACCGACGGCGCGATATGAGGCCCCATCTGCAGCCGGTATGACGTCATCATGTGACGTCATGTCACGTGACCCCACTTCAGGGTCAATGGTGGCCACCGCCGGGCGTCGCACGAAGGCCCGAAACCTACGTTAATATGCTTCGCATAAAAAAGCAGCATAGTAAAGCCTAGGGCACTCTTCGGAGGGACCTCACAGCAGAAAACTTATTCAACTTTAAAATGCAAAGGCCAGGGAAAAGTACATTTGAAGGAAAGTAGAAAAAAACTAGTGGCAAGTGTATATCTCATTTATTAACAGCTCTCATATCCTCAAAGAAAATGTGGGAACAAGTTCATAAAATCAATGGTGATTATACTCCATTCACGTTTCCATTGTTGACAACACCCAGCACACAGACATCATTAGAAGAGCAGGCCAACCTAATGGGTGAACGTTTTTGTGAAGTCTCAAGTTCATCTAACTATACTCATTCCAAAGACACAAAAGAATAGCAGAAAGCTACCTTTGGGAGCAGGCGAGCATTACAACCAGCTTTTTACAGTGCAGGAAATAGAGTTCTAAGTTCTGGTAAGAAAACTGAACCAGGCCTCGATAACATTGATTACGCAATGCCTGCTACATGTAGGTGCGTACGCCTGTACAACCTGCAGTTTATGCCGATTATTAAGCTTAATTACGATGCCTGCCACCCTCTCATTAATGCTATAAAATTCATCTATATTACCAGCTATATACTTATTGACAGTAAACCTCAATAACACAGTACATGCCTCTCCTTCAGTACAGTACTATATGGCTCATTCGGCCTCCTAACCTCACTAAGCCCTGTGACATCACTGCTAAACTAGCTTCACTAACTAGGGTTCTAGCGTTAAACGTTGCCAGGGTCAGTTTCCAATGGCGGCCTGTTCAGCAGAACCAGGAATTCTTAGCGCCCCCCCCCGCTGTGTCACAGGTCTGACCGCCGCCATTTTCAGTTGCTTCGCAGCCGCTGGTGACTGAGAACCGCGGTTTTACAGGACTAATCATGGGAGGTCGTGGCCAATTACTGCACCAGGGTGGCCAACTCCTGTTCTGGTGAGGGAATGTGTTGCCGGAGTTGCTGACCGCATCACGTCACACCCCACACCTGTTTATGCAATTCCATCGACACGTGGGTTTTTTTTTTTTTTCTTTTTATCCAGTGGAGAACTGTGCGGCACCGGGATTCGAGCCACGGTCCTCTTGTATGCGAGACGGATGTTCTACCTTTGTGCCACTGCTGCCCCTTTAACATTTAAGAATAACTTGAAGATGTATTTGTTGAATTATTGATTTTTTTATATGTCTAATACCTGTGGTATTGCCTTTGTTTTTGTGTAGAAATACTGATTTGCCATGTTTTACATTTTATAACCATTTGCTAACTATACTGTTAGTTATTTTGTTTTAGTGATCTATCAAGGATCCCGGTGCACTCTTCTGACTATGGGACCCTCGTCTGTATATTTATGGATTGCGTAATATGTTGAAGCTAATAATAAACTTTCACTTCCACTTTAACCCTTTGGCTGTTTTTGCCATACGGGTACTGCACTGAGCGCCTAACGGATAAAAACAAATTGACACTGGGGGTGAATTTTTGTCAGAATATTCGACAGTCAAAGGGTTAAAAAAGACGCGTTGATCACTACGCCAACATATTTATCACCCCGCGTCAATCACTCACGGAAAGTTGGCGTTCCTCATTGCCGTATAGCATTGTGCATGAATTCTTTCATTCCTAAAACATTGTTGGAGTGGAACCACCTACCACTGGACATTGTAGTTGCAAATAACGCTGATGATTTTAAGACAAAATTATCATTATGTTGCAATTTACCATAGCCTCAATTGGTTCACCTAATTTTCAATATTATGTGTTTAGCTCTGTTCCTTTCTTTTTATGTATTTGTTTTATTTATAACTTTCTGCTGTCGTACCCAGTTCAATGTTTTTACGAATGGTTCATTGCCTGTGTTCACTTGCTACTTTTTTGGACTGTGTTGTGAATTTATTCGGTTTGCATTAGTATTTTTCGCAATCATGCTTATCAACTTTTGTAGGCATGAGTATGTATGCGTTACCTTCTTTTTTACGAGCTTCATTTTACATTTCCCTCAATAATGCCCTGTGGGTCATGAGGGTATTGTTACCATGAGTAAACTGCTCACGCAAACCTTTCATTTCACTCGAGTGTTAAAACTTGCACACTATGGCTCAGAGTCAGAGAATTGTTGTAATTTATCGACAAATTTACACACTGAACTGTCGTCAGCGTTCTCCCATGAGAGCCCAACCATAGCAGCCGCTTTTCACGGGAGGCAAAAAGCAAGACACTCGTGTGCTGCACAGTGTCAATGCATGTCAAAGAACCCCAGGTGGTCAAAATTTCTGGAGCCCTCCTATGAGACGTCTCTCATAGCCTGGGTCACTTTGGAATATTAAACCCCATAAACCAAACCGATCTCTTATAGGAAAGATTTCCAAATCTCGATAGTTGATTGAAAGAAAGGAAATCTAAATGTTTTAGGATTCTGCCTGCTCCCCTTTGCCCCCATCCATGGCCATGAGCCTTCCTACTCAATAAAGGACATTCAATCAGTCAGAACATGTGACATATGGTCTTATGGGCTTATCAGGATTTCTTTATTTTATGCAGTGGTGTAGTGGCTACAGGTATTGATCTTTGTTTACCTCGAGAGACCCGCACTAAAGCACACTTGATAATGGCAATATGAGGTCAACTGGCAGGTGTGAGGGGTGCCTGCTTCTGATCTTAATACACTGATGTGTTTATACCAAGAATTATGTCTAACTTATTTTTTAAGTACCGTTGCTGACTGCTGTTGGATTTTACAACTAGTAAATGCTAATATTGTTTTTGCTGCTGACACATTCTTTGCAAGGTTTTCTGCCATTTCGAAGTCTTAAAAAATCGACTTTTGAGCTCCCACAATGTCACTTATTGTGTTGGGGCTAGTTGTTAGTTGTTAACTAGTGCAATCATTTGCTTGCACTGCATAGGGAAGACTGGACACAAGGCAGGCTAAGAAGGAGCAAGAAAAGATGGCCGGCACGACTAAACTCTGCTAAGATCTGATAAAACACTGGTTAAGAAGGAAAAGACTACTAGCACAGTCTGTCAACATTGCACTTAACTGTGCTGATCATCTTTCTCTGGCCCTGTCTTGCATCCAGTCTTCTCTGTGTAGTGCCTGGAAATGTTTCCTTTCATTCATTGCACTCTTTGGATGATTTTTCAACATTTCTAGCCACATTTGTTGGTTTCGACCAAGGCCCTTCTGCCATTTCACTCTTCACGTTCTCAAGTCATCAGACAATGCATTCGCTCATTGTGTTCTGGGACCACCCTCTTTAAGTCTTTCTCCCATAGAGTGGAATCAGGTTTTGGCCTTTGTATGCCTCAAGAATGCTGGTTTCCCTGACTGCATTGGTGCCTACTGTAGTGGAGCCAAAGAAAGCCTTGCAAGTAAAGTGGCAAAATTGGCCAATAAATTGTGTGTTTTCAGCTCTTCATGGTTTTGCTGGTTATGCGCCCTTGTGTCCCAGGGGGTGATGCCACCAACCTGAGGGAGGCAGATGCTGGCCGTGCTCTGGCAGACGTGCTGCGCCAATACATGCAGGACATGAAGGTGGACAATGGCCTCACTGCCCTGGGCTACACCAGGGATGATATCCCCGCCCTGGTCAAGGGCACCCTGCCCCAGGTAACTCTCTCGTGGCATGATTTATCTTTCATGGTCTCTGGTTGTCAACACTGTCGTGGCTTGCGTATAAAGGAACATACTTTTTTTTTTTTTCATTGCACCTGTGAGGTCACATTAGCCAAATACATCCCAAAATGGAGCTTGCTAATGCAAAGCATCAGGTCAAAGTCAGTATTATTACAACATCACAACATGTGCTGGCCAGAGTTCTTCCCCAAGGTTGTATTCAGCACAATACTGTCCATGTAAGCAATACTTTCCAGTACTGATATTTTATCACTTCACAGAGTGCCAAGTTCATTAACCACTGGCAAGTATTGTTTAAAAAGAGCATGAAAAAGTGCCTAGTGCTGTTTTGAAGCTGATATTTAAATATCATGAAAAATACCTGTTGTGGGTTTGCTCAGTCTTCTCTTGTAGTCTGACATGCTATGTATTGCATGCACTACATCTACTGGAAAGTATGGTGCCTTGACCATTAACAGCTGGCAGATGTTGCCCTCCCTGGCAACTTGTGGCATCCCTGGTGCTGTTTTGGTAGCATTAACCGAATTGTGGCCGTGAACCGCAAGCTGTGTTTTGGACATGAGGCTTGAAAGTACAGTGTAAATGGAATAATGGGGTTAATGACGTGGAAACCAGTATGGCGCAAGCAATAAAGTGATATGTGGTGTCCTTCTCTTTTTTGTGTTGTTTTCTTTGCACCGTAGTGGTTTTCATGCAGTGTAAATGGTTGCATGTCATTTTTTTGCTGCTGGAAAGCCGGATTTGGCATTGTAGTGAATCAAAACGACATACCACTGGCTAAATTGCAGTGTTTTTTATGCCTCACATGACCTGAAAACACTTTCCACGTCACAGCCATTATTTGGCTGATGAAACTGAAACTGCACCAGATATGGAAGAAAGTATGGAAGAAATTAAACGAAATTCTAAATGCAAGAAATAGCACCACCCTCATTGATAACCTTGACCTCGACAACCATGTCCATGCCCATGTGCGGACATAAACTTTTATGTCCGCACGAAAGTCTCGCACACAAATGCTTCAGTTAGAACGAGCACAGGGAAAAGCAACGCGGTTGAGTATCCACTACCAACCTTGCTCGTTTTCATTCGTTTTGTGCTGTATGTCGCCTTCGCCGTTGCCTTTTGCTTTGGGTGCACTGCGGAGACCAACCACCCTTCGGCGCCAACTTTGCAGTAGATAAGTTCAGCCATTAGACGCACACCTTTGCTCACCATCGATTATGAGAGGCCAACGATCTGCACAGACTTGAAATCATCCGCAGGCAAAGGAAAAAAACGGAGCGCGCATGACACTTACTGCCGGTGCACCGACAGCCATCACAGTTTGCCGGGCAATATTGACCACTGTAACTGCAGGTATACACAATGTTAGTAAGCCATCATGACTGGTGGGAGGATGCCGACCAATGCATGCCAAGATATATTCAGTGTCGACAAGCCATCAATACTGGCAGGACAGTATTGATCAATGTATGCCATGATATGTGCAATGTTGGCCAGGCACCACAGCTCGTTGGGCAATATCAACCACTGGAGCCAAAGATGTAGCAATGTTGGGAAGCCATTACTGGCAGGATGATATTGACCATAGTATGCTAATATATATTAATTGTTGACAAGCCATCTATAATTGGCAGGGCAATATTTACCAATGTATGGCGTGATGCGCACAATATTGGCATTGCAGCTGGCCGGGCAATATTGACCAGCATATATCACTATGTGTATATCTTAGTGAGCTATTCTATACACAAGCCCCGCCGGGGTGGCGCAGCGGTTAAGGTGCTCGATCGAATCCCGCCCTCGGCGGCTGTGTTTCAATGGAGGCGAAACGGAGTGGCGTCCGTGTGCTGTGCGATGTCGGTGCACTTTAAAGAACCCCAAGTGGTCGAAATTTCCGGAGTCCTCCACTACAGCGTCTCTCATAGCCATAGTCGCTTTGGGACGTTAAACCCCACGAACCAACCTATTCGACACACAAGGTCATTATTGACCACTGTTAGCTGGCTAAATACCAATAAGCTGGAACATGAAAATCACTGGGCCAATAGTGGTCAATGTTAATGCATGCACTCAATTAGGATCTTGGTCTGGGCTAGTTGGTTCATAAATTTCAAAAAATAACACAGCACAAAGAAACAAAACACAAGCTGTACCTTCACTGGTAGCACACTGGCAACGACGGGCCACTGTCGGACCAGGTGTCATCAATCAATATCCAATATCAGGCCAACGGAAAATGGTAGGCGTAACATTAAGAGACAGGGCCAGTGAACAAATGTGAGTTAATAAGATTCTATCACAAATCAAGAAGAAATGACAGGTCATGTAATGCAGCAACCAGTGGTCCGTAAGAGTTAGAGTGGATTCCAAGGGAAGGCAAGCATATCAGAAAGTGTGCAGAAATCAAGTGGTTGCACCTGGCACAGGGGTTGATAACTGACTGCTGGCATCACTCCTCCATGTATGTAGCCACTTTACAGGGACAGCATTTGTCTAGTACTAGAGCTCAGCATCTCTCAGCAACACAGGGGCCGTGCTGTATAGTGAATTATCGATATAGACCACTCGGGGTTCCTTAGCGTGCCCTGAACTCTCAGAGCACATTCTGCCTCCATCGAAACATGCCCTTTGTGGCTGGCATTGTCTTGGCTATGTATCAGTTTGTGTGTCTCGGCCACTGATCCATTGTGGTGAGGAAACTTGTGACCGTTAAATGGGCTTCACATTGAAGGAAATGGCAAAAAAATGTTTTTCATAAATTTTCCCATGGAGGAGGAGGAGGAAACAACTTTATTAAACGCATTGCATTAAGCGTTAAGAATGTCCTGGGCCAGGGTCACCAAGGCCAACTGATCTTGCAGCTGGTCAGAGGCTAACCAAGCCCGCCACGTTGGGGGAGGAGGGTGTGGAAAGTGAGGAGATTGGAGGGCGACAGGGCATGAAAGATGCAATGCTCCAAGTTTGCATAGTGTTCTGGGCAATTTGGGCATGCAGGGGAATGTATGATTCTGTATAGAAAAGATCGGGCAGGAGTAAGCAGTGTATTTAGTTGTATGCGTCTAAGAATGCGGATTTGTGTGGTAGTGAGAGATTTATCAGGAAGAGGAAGTTTACGGAGTGTTTCTCTAATGTTGTCGTAGTGAACGTTGATTTCTTTTTTGTAGTGAAGAGTAGTGTCCCACGTTGGTGGATAAGGCCAGGGAATCCCAGGCGCCCGGTGTTGAAGTTCGCGGGTGAGGCGATGCACTACCTCATTGCCTGGGATTTTCCCATAGTTTTATTGCTCACATCTACTGAGAAGTATTCTTAATAATATGTTGCTCTGCATATCGTGGAAACTCATCATCATTTGATGTTTTTCTTTGTTGTGGTTTTCTGACTAGGTCCTCATTTTGTAGACCAAACTTTTGGCAATGGTTTCATCTACATACCATTTATTTTGTTGTATTGTCAAGGCACTTTTAAGTTTATTTCATAAAATTTTCCTCTCTGTCTAGACGTGTAAATCGACACTGCATGCCAGAAAGTTTAAATTGAAAATTGTCTTTTGCGAAAAAGATTGCAAGCATGTCTTGTCCTGAACTATGCCCTGAATATCTCAGCCACCTTTTTTTTTTACTCGCAAAGCTGTTCACATGATTGAAAGGGGAAAAGAAGCAGTTGAAAGTAATACTAGATGCTGAATACACCACAGTGAGATTTTGTGACCATAGTCATAAAAGTATTTCTGATACCTGAGGAAATGAAAAATGTTAGTTGAAAGCTGTGCACCTTTCCAGTGAATGCAATTGCTTTCCAAAGAAGTGTTGCTTCTAGTGCCAGAGTTTGGGCATGATGCCTCCTCTCTGTTTTCCTCTCTCAGCCACATTGGCAGGAGAGAGATATGCCTGGCATTACAACCGCTGCCTGGCAGAGACTCGCTATGCACAGCCTAGCACAGGTCTTGCAGCAGCATCTCCTTTTTCCGGACCCAGCTGCAGTGATGGAATATGCCTCCAGGAATTGAAGTAAAATTTCTGGGAGGGTGGAGGAAAAGCGGAAGTCATTTTTACCTTTTTATTTCTGTCGTTAGTGTGTCGCATAGGAGTAGCAATTATTATGGCTCCGACATTGGTGACAAAGAACTTCACTTTACACAGGGACAAAAGTTGTATTTTTGAACAGAAATATCAAAAAAACAAGGTGTGTATATAAAATATGTTGACAAAGTATGGCAGTTCAGACTACTAGCATTAAACCTTATAAAAACTTGCTGTACAAAACTCGCACAATGCAGATAAGGGAAACACTAAAGCACACACACTTTTTACTGTAGTATAACAGATAAAAGCAGTAATTAAACACACACCAGAAATTTCAGCCCCGCTGTGGTGGTGCAGCAGTTAGGGCACTCGACTACTGTGCCCAAGGATGCGGGATAGAATCCCGCCCGCTTTTCGAGAGAGGCAAAAAGCTAGGCGGGCGCCCTTGTGCTTGGCGAGCCCCACCAGGGTGGTGCACTCTCATAGCCTGAGTTGCTTTGGGACATTAAACCCCACAAACCAAACCTTGTGCTGTGCAATGTCAGTTAAAGAACCCCAGCTGGTCAAAATTTCCGGAGTCCTCCGCTGCGACATCTCTCATAGCCCGATTCACTTTGTGACGCTAAACCTCATAATCCAAACCAGCAATTTTGATCTGTGTTCAACACTGCACATACATGCAAAAGGTGCATATCGCAGCTTTATTATCAGCCATGACGATATGCGCAACACTCACGCATCTAGATGTGAATTTATGATTGCTACACACAAGAACTGGTTGAATACGTGCAAGCGCAGGCACTTTTCACCAGTGTTGCCAACTTTAAAAATAGAAAACCCACAACAGGAAGCACCAAAGCCTGCTACAAACCACTAAATTCAATATTTGCTCATTATATTCTGATATTCAGTCTATGAACCAAATTTGATTTGGTTTATAAGGTTGTAACGTCCAGAAGCCACTCAGGCTATGAGTAACACTGTAGAGAAGGGCTCTAGAAATTTCAACCACCTGGAATTCTTTAGCGTGTCCTAAGATCCCACAGTATGTGGGCACCTTTCTTTTCGCCTCCAATGAAAGCGGGCGCGGCAGAAGGGATTTGATCCCATGTCCTTGCATGGTTCAGCAGTCGAGCGCCCTATACCCCCTGAACCACCACGGTAGGTTTGTAAACTGTCTTATGAATATAATAGATAGTACTTATTTTCCTTACGACTTGAAGCTTTGCACTTTAAATATCTTAATTCTCATGAGTATCCCATCTTCCTTCTGTAGCTTTAATTGAAGTAGTAAAAGCACTTTTCTTTCCGGACTATAAGCTCCTGACTGCAGGCATATTTACTCATATAAAGTAGTCTTCTGCTTCATCTCAGTCTTTGGGTGGTCGTTATTTCCTACCACCGGCTCTAGGCAGGGTTCCAGGGCTGCTGACACCTTCATATCGTGTCGATTTTATTTTATTACATTTGTAAAGAGTGTGTGTTTTGTGGCTCACTTACCATGGTGCAGAAGATTCTGTCATTAGCTCTTTACCACAGACATCATTCGATAAGCCAAAGAAACCCCATTCTAGAGAGCAGCAATTGGACAGCGAACTGCGAGCTCCATAGTGCGATGATGCAGACGAGAGTGATGGTGCCTGCGCGTTTGTAGTGTAACACCATTGCTGCAGTGAAAATACAGGCAGCAGAGGCTTCAGGCACGATTTAAGCATTTTGTTGCTTAGTGCATTGATGTGGGACTGTCATGTATGTGTCACATCCATTGTGCATTTAACGATGCAATGGGCAAATGTGAATTGGTGTGGCTTGTGCAGGAACGTGTTACCCGCCTGTCACCACGTACGCACACCGAGGACGACCTGAGCCAGCTGTTTGAGGCATCCCTCACCGTCTACTGAGCCTCTCTTCATGCCAGAAGGTGGGGAGCTTCCGTTGTGCCTGACACAGGAACAGCCAGGAAGGATATTTGAAGCCTCAAATTCATGAGAGAGTTGAAAATTATTTGCAGTGAATAGAACTTTACAAATAATTGGCGCAAAGTTTTGCCAAGGCTAAGGCTTTGTGCCAATTCAGTGGCCATTCACACGCAGAAGATGGACAGGATGTGTTGGGGCAGATTCATGGAGACTTCATGTACTGGGGTGTGGCACTAGTTTATTCTCAGCAAAAGGCACCTTTCTCCTCACGCACATAACATGACTGTTGCTAATGGAGGCCATCTTTTAACACCATGCCTCAACGTTTCGCATGATTGCTCGTTGAATATTTTTGCAACAAATAAATGCGTGCGATTATCGGAAGAAAATGCCTTACAAATTCAATATCTGTTCAGTGGGGGGAAAAAAATTTAAAAATGAAAGTATCAAACATTGTTCATCTTGTTTATTTTAGAATTCACATGGTATTTTCAAATAAATAAAGTTAAACTACAATTTCACAGAAGTGTGTGCAGTCTATGCAGTTGTGCATTGCAGTGAAGCTCGCAGTGCAGTGAAACAGCAGTGAATTCCAACATTTTCAGTGTTCCCAGTAATTTTAAAGTATTTTGGGAAATTCCAAATATCAGTTTTTTTGGAAACAAATCGGAAAAAAAGAGACAGATTGAAAATGTTCAATATTGGCACACCTCTAATCTGTAATAATATTTAGCTCTTATATGATCGGGTTTTTCTCACAATTCTGTCTGTATTTGATTTGGTATTTAACTAAGCTACGTATTTGTATATGACTCAGTAGCAAATGTGCACAAGTACTATTCATATTCAGTCCAGCTTGGAGAATGTCAACCCATTGCCATTAGCTTCTTCAGAATTCTTGCATCTATAGTTCGGACACCACCAATATTCCGAAGCAAGAAGTAGAGGTATATCGTAAGTAAAAGGAGAGCGAAAAACGGACGGAAGAGGAAGGCACAAACAACAGGACTGATGCTGACTAATGACTGAAATTTTATTGAAAACAGCTAGCTTTAAATATATACACAGGGCATCACATGGCCTAGTAAACAATGCATCGGCACAAGAATATTTAACCAGCAATAAACCCACCCAAATGTTTAAAGGGGTAATGACACCAATTTTATAATATAAACTGTTTACTGCATCTTATTCCTGATATGCCAAACAACTAAACCTCAAAGTTTTAGCTCCATCGGAGCTACAGTTATTTTTAAATCTTTCTTATTTTTATTTCTTTGTGAACAGCTTGCTCATCTGCTGCATGTTCTGTGCACAAGCAGCATCAGCCGCGACATATTTGTTACGCGAAGCCGCGGTAAGCTGATCTGGTGGACCAAACAACAGCCATGTTGCTAACCGTGTTGAGCGCAAACTGAGCTTGTCAATCCCTCTAGGCAGTGGCAGCCTCCAAATGCACGTTGGTCCCTGAGTATGAAGGTCCAACTACGTACACAATGTGCACTGAAACACATCTCAAAAGCAACACATAAAAATGCCTTGCATTAAGTGCCGTCCGAAAGCACTTTTGTACAAACTGCGAGTACCACCCGGCGACGCAGCAGAGTAGTGGTGCGGCGCACTACATCGAAGCACTGCGTTATGTCTCAGCAGTACCGTTTGCACTGCTCGATCGTTGTCAGGCCCAAGTCTGGCCCCCAGCCGCATAATGAAAGCAAAAATATGGTTATAAGGCTTACAGCACCGTGCGCCACAAGCTTACCGCAACAGTGCTGCCCGCAAGCACTCTAGACGCTCTGGATATCTGGTTCTCCCTAATCGTCGCTAGGCCTAGATTGCTTCACATCGAAGCCACAGCGGATGGCACTTTGTAAGTGATCAGCGATGTGTTATAGTAACTGGGCTACTTGATCATGAAGCTTCCTTACTTTCAACCACACTGTTTAGTAGTAAAAGAAATTGCTTCCAGCAACGCCTTGGCACCAGGGCTAGCGTATACAATAACACAGGCACAGCACCGGCAGAAGGTGCTATGCGGCTGTGAGCAGAAACTCCCACCGTATGGGTCAGCATTGCTCAAGGATCATTCACTTTTTAAATTTTTTTCCCAAGGCCTACTATTATTACAAGAAAAACAAATTTAGCATGGTTTTCTGACACCGGCGCAGGGATTCACCGTATCACAATTGAGGCACGGCCGGTGCGGCCATCAACCGCGGTGTTTAGGGCGTGGCAGCGCTGCCGTCGGACAGTTGCCGGCAGTCACGGCAAAGGTGGATGCCTAGGCAGAAACTAAACAGTCTGTGTTCTGTTTTCAGAAAAATGCTCACTAGAGTCATTGTGAGCAAGTGCAAACATAGTACATTGTATCGGCAGCTTATCAGAGCCAGCAGATGACGTGGTGTGACGTCACCAAGCATTTCAAAATGCTGTCGGTGAGAGGAGCTTCGCGGTATCAACTTCAGTCACTTATTTCGAAGTAAAGAATGCATCTAGTGAGCTCAAATTTCAGAAATAAAGTAATAAGGTCCAGTATTATCTACAAGACAACAAAACTGCAATATGTTGGATAAGCAGGGTGATCGGTAGCACAACCACTTAGTCACATTTTCAGAACTGGTAAGTTGGCGGGTCTGGCCAGTAAGGTGTATGGGCAAGAAAGATTCTGGTAGTTGACCTTGCCACTGTTTGCATATTTTATCCACTGTTCCAGTTGGTTCAGCACAATTGGCAGCTGCTGACTGTACACCACTCGTTCTTCTCAGCTCAGGCGCTGCCCTCCCCTCATTGCAGCAGATTCGTTGATTGTCAGCCTGAACGGGAAGTTGGTGGCCCATGTGGAGGAAATGAAGGGACCATGACCAGTGGCCATTTCTTGGGGTCCAGGAGGACAATCTGCACGCAGAGGCTTCACTGTCACACTGGCTGGATTTGGGAAGCACTTTAAATCCTTTCCTGCAACCTGTAGGGAGCAGAAATTAGGACTTTCCCCTGAAGAGCGTGGGAGGACACACAGGGAAAAGAGAGTGTGCGGTGCTCCAGCCAGACCTCGTGGCTGCAGGGAATGCTGCCAAACTGTTGGGAACTCACTCATTGAAGGTCCCATAGTCAAAGCAAAACTTGGGACAGGGCCATGGACACCCACAGCACGCTTTCAATTCTTACATTTTCAACTCTTGAGTGCTGGTGGGTTCAGCTATGTTAAATAAATGCATATTTGGAAGCTGCCATTTTGTCTGTCCTAATAAACCACCCTCCAACCAAAAGTGGCAGCCTGCTCCACAACAGTGGGAGGGACTGTGGCTGCTACTTGTATACACCTCGCATGCTTTCTTCTGTCAAATGATGCATTTGATGTTGGCGCACTTGGATCACCCCGTAATTTTTAACTTGATTTCATTTCAACACCCTCAGTTAATTCCATTCCAAAATAATGCTTACCTGGAATGAAAATTATGTCCCAGCAGTTACATTGCAGATTTGTGCCACTTAACCAGTAAGCCTCTTACAAGCAGTGCTCCTCCACGGTAGCTCAGTAGTTGGGGCACTTGCCTGCTGAAGCCGCGACTAAAATCCTCGCCGCACCCACTTGCTGTGCAGTGTCACAGCACATTACCCAGGTGGTCAAAATTGCCAGAACCCTGCACTACGGCATCTCTCGTAGGTTAGCCGAGTTGCTTTGGGACGTTAAACCTGTAAATAAAAACCAAACCAAGCCTTACAGGTTGCAGCCAGTCATGTAGTTGTTAAAAAATGAAACAGCAATTGAAGAAACAATTGTTGAATGTTCATTGGTGAGTACCACATAGTGATCTATGTGTTCAGTATTTTGTGGCGAAAAGAATGTGCAAGTAAAATTCGATATATTCATTGTACTCTCAGTGGTGTATATTATAGGCTGAATTGACCGAAAAAGCGGTTTGTGATAGTAATGTTGGAAGAATAATGCCATTAGACTGATTTACACTGGGAAAGGACTTGAAAAGGGAATCATATGCATAGTTGTTTGTTGGTTTCTATGTGAGGAAAAATATCTGAGGAGAGTATTATAAACTTAAAGGAGGCCGCTTCAAAGAGTTCACTTATAAATAGTTGCATTTTGGGCGGACTGGCATTCTCTCTTGGTGTGTGAAAGCCTCTAGTTGTTTTCCTTGTGTGCATCTTCATTGTTCTCGGGTGTTCTAAAGCTGGCAAGCACTATTTCTGCTGCAGTGACTCACTTCATTTGCCCTTTTGCAGTGGACGCATGTATTTTAAATAAGGCGCCCATTGCGTTTTGTACTATGTCACTGAATAATAGGACAACGCTAGCAATTCAATAGAATCTCATTGATGCTTTTTGCACTGGAGTCGAAAATGAAAACATGTTATCTAGACAGTCTCCAAAAGGTTGCTGATGAAATATACTTGGCACATAACTCACTTTTATTGCGCCGTTTTGAAATAATATCATTTTGTGGTAGACTTGGTTTCTCAGTATTTAGAAGCAACCTTTTCTGCAACCCTAGAGTGGAGGCAAACACTGGCGCTCTATCAACTTCACACAGTGTGTTACCACCACAGGACATTTCTCGCCAAAGGATAAATGTGCAGGGATATGTTCTCGGCGCACAGCTTCTTGTTGGCGTCTGTGCAAAACTGAAGGACTGCTAAGAAAATTTAAGACAGAAAATTCTTAAATTTTCAACCACAAAAGTAGGGGAGGAGAGGATAATGAATTATCGCCGACGCGTTGCAGCAAAGTTGCATTTACTGCAGCTACTATACGTCACCCCCTTCTAGAACTTTTTGCAAACAACGCAAGTTATTCATATATATTTTCATCCCATCTTGAATGTTAATACCCTGAGGGTAACAGTAACTAAATAAAAGATTAATACTATGATATTAGCCATGCGAAAATGCATCACCGGGAACAAAAAAAAATTTATTATGCCAGAAAACGTAATAAGCGGGATCTATCAATGATGTTTCACTGTGACCAAGGCAAGTAAAGGAATGTGCCAAGAATTCTGTCCGCAGGCCACTCTGGGATGAAGCTGCATTTTAATATTGGCTTTTTGCAGCCACACTTCAAATGGCACTCTAGAACGCTATTATTCTCTATCCCGGCTATACTAGCCACATGGAGACAAGAAGCAAGGCACCTGTGTGCTGTGCAATGCCAGCGCACATTAAAGAACTCAAGGTGATCGAAATTTTCAGAGCCCTCCACTATGACATTCCTCCTAGCCAGAGTCGCTTTGAAACTTTAAACCAGACCAAAGCAAATTATTGCTCACTATTTGTGGAACATTTTATTGTCAACAAATGTACCGTCTGTTGCAGAAGTTTGCAGCCCAACGCGCCGGGCGGAGGAACAGTATCGCTCCCGAGAGGCGGCGCTGCGCCCGCCAGCGCTGCCTGGTGACGCAGCTATAAAGAGTGAGGAGGCTTGTACTCTTTCCCTCATCCCGCGGCTGAGAGCAAAGATGTGCGATATCAACCGCGGGATGAGGGGAAGAGAACAAGCCTCCTCACACTTTACAGCAGCGTCACCAGACAGCGCCGGCGGGCGCAGCGCCGCCTCTCGGGAGCGATACTGCTCCTCCGCCCGGCGCGTTGGGCTGCAAACTTCTGCAACAGACGGTACATCATCATCACCAACCGGACTACACCCACTGCAATGCAAAGGCCTCTCCCATACTCCTCCAACTAACCCAGTCCTGTGCTAGCGGCATCCACTTGATCCTTGAAACTTTTCAACTTCATCAGCCCACCTAATTTTCTGTCACCACCTGCTACGCTTTCCTTCCCTTGGACTCCAGTTTGTTACCCTAAGTGGCGATCGGTTATCCTCTCTACGCACTACTTGCCCTGCCCATGCCCATTTCTTCTTCTTTATTTCCACTAGAATGTCACTAACTTGAGTTATTTCTCTGACCCACTCTGCACGTTTCATATCTCTTAATGTTACCCCTACCATTTTTCATTCCATAGCCCTCTGCGTTGTCCTCAACTTAAGAAAAAAAAGAACCCTTTTCGTTAACCACCACGTTTCAGCCTCATAGGTGAGTACAGGTAAGATGCAACTGTTGTATACTTTTCTCTTGAGCGATATCGGTAAGCTACTAGTCATAATCTGCAAATACTTGCCAAATGCACTCCATCACAATCTTATTCTTCTAGTTATTTCCCTTTCATGGTCTGGATCTGTGGTTAATACCTGTCCTAAGCATAAATATTCACCTACCCCTTCCAGTGCTTCGCTACCTATTATGAACTGCTGTTCCTTCCCTGGGCTGTTGAACATTACCTTAGTCTTCTGCATATTGATTTTCAAGCCTACCTTTCTACTTTTCCTGTCTAGGTCATCAATCATTATTTGCAGTTCATCCCCCGAGTTGCTTAGCAAGGCAATGTCTTCAGCAAATCGCAGATTACAGAGGTATTCTCCATCTACCCTTATCACTAACTGCTCCCATTCCAAGTTTCTGAATACTTCCTCTAAGTGAGCTGTGTATAGTACTGGGGAGATTGTATCTCCTTGCCTAACACCTTTCTTTATAAGAATTTTGTTTCTTTATGTAGAACTATGGTTGCTGTGCAGCCGCTAAATACTATATATAGTATCTTCCAGTACTTTCACGTATGGCTCGTCTACACCCTAATTTCAGAATGCCTGTATGACTGCCAAGCTTTCTATGAGTCAAATGCTTTTCGTAATCAATGAATGCTATGTATAAGGACTGCTTATATTCCGAGCATTTTTCTATCACCTGGTCGATGCCATTGATATGATTGATAGTGGAGTACCCTTTCCAAAAACCTGCTTCATTGAAGTCTAAGGTTGTTCTGATTCTGTGAGCAATTACCTTAGTAAACACCTTATATTTAACAGGTAGTAAGCTGATTGGCCTGTAATTTTCAATGCCTAACATTTCCTTTCTTATGAATTAAGATAATGTTAGCGTTCTTCCATGGCTCCGGTACCGTCAACACCATGCAACACCGGTACCGTCAACACAGGGTGGCCAGTTTTTCTAGCACGATATCCCCAGTCTTTCAACAAATCTAGTTACCTGATCCTTCTCAGCTGCTTTCCCCCTTTTCATAGTTTCTAAAGCTTTCTTAACCCCATCCTTCATGACCGGCGGAACATTCGACTGCTTTTCGCTACTGCCTATCTCCTTACTCTCCTGACTACTTCGGCTACTATATAGATCAGTATAGAACTCCTCGGCTACTTCGACTCATCATCATCATCAACCAGACTATACCCGCTTCAGGGCGAAGGCCTCTCCTATTTAACCCGCTCCTGTGCTAGCTGCATCCACTTGACCCTTGCGAATTTCTTAATTTCATCCACCCACCTAATTTTCTGCCACCCCCTGCTATGCTTACCTTCCCAATTGGTTACTCTTTAAGACCATCAGTTATCCTCTCTTCAAACCACATGTCCCGCCCATGCCCATTTCTTCTTGATTTCGACTGGAATGTAATAATTCGAGTTATTTCTCTGATCCACTCTACACGCTTACCATCTCTTAACTCTACACCTATCATTTTCCGTTCCATGACCTCTGTGTTTTCCCCAACTTAAGTAGAACCCTTTTCATTAACCTTTATGTGTGTCAGCCCATAAGTCAGTACTGTTAGGATGCAACTGTTATACACTTTCCTCTTTAGTGATACCAGTAAGCTGCCAGTCATTATGTTTGAGTACCTACTTCGACTATCCTGTCCATATTCGTAATGATATTGCCCACCTTGTCCCTTAGTGCACACATCTCATTTTTGCCCATGCCCAATTTTCTCTTTGCCGCTTTAAGACTGCCCCCGTTCTTTAAAGCAGATACACGGCGCAAAATGAACAGGACAAAACAAAGAAATAAACACGGACAAGGCACTACTGCAACTGAAGTTTATTGCACGAACTCGCCTCTTATAGCAAGGTGCAAGCTAAGAGCAGTACAAACAAACCAACTGGCATGACTCTGTGGTGACAAGCTTGTGAAATCAATGTGTCTGCTCAGTCAGGAACAAAATTTGTTTTTCCATCAATGAAATGGAAGCCATGCTGACAAACTCTTCACCTGCTTTTTCGATTAGACACTCTTCAATGGTCTCTCCGGTATCTTTACATGCTGAAAAGGACTTCAGCTTGCGCTAATCACAAAGCATTTCTTTGTTTTGTCCTCACCGTGTATCTACTTTTATTATGTACCAACTAGGCCATCAGTTGATTTTTATGAAGTTCTTTTCCCATGTTATACTTCCTTATGTCGGCCACTTTACACTTATTTATTAGCCTTGATATCTCTGCCAGTTCTATCCTGTCTGTTGGGTTTTAAGCTTGCAGACTTTGGCGTTTCTTAATCAAATCTCTTGTCTCCTTAGATGGCTTACCAGTATCATCTCTAACTATCCCGCCACCAACTTCTTATGGTTGCTAAATCATTTGTTTGTAGTTGAACTTTTGCTCATCCAGTTTGTTTCGGCTGCTGAACAACAGCTGTGACATCACAGATGAGTTGGCGTCGTGTGAGCCATAACAAAATTGTGATACAATTGCTGCTTATTAAATTTTTGTTATTCCAGCTGTTGGACACGCTTGGATAAAAGTTGATGTGAATTAGAATGAATGCTGCTGCCACATAGTTTGTGCATCTGCATGACATAACCACTATATGTCTGTGGGGACCAGCAGCTGAAACCGAAACTGCAGTTCGATCGTACATTGATTACTGCTTTTCTGCACAACGCACACAACTGTTCGTATTTTGTGTGTATGCTGCTTTAAACAGTGCTTACAACTGCTTGTTGGGTCTGCCTCAACTTCCTGCATTTTTTTATGTTACATGCCACTTCCTGTTGTTGTTTGGTACTACAACTTGCCCACCTGTTTAATTTCATATATGCAATTTTTGTTAGTGGTGTACGCATATGGGCGGTGAGTTGAGATCTTCAGTGCATTCTTCTTGTGGGCTTGTATTATATATAAGAAAAATTTGCCTTTAAGGGCATCATGTGACATATTTAATGGTTCCCATCTGCATATATACCTTCGTTTGTAGGCTACCTCATTTCATGGTCAGTACCTACTATCATTAATTTAGCCATGTCATGTAGTCCCATCATCAATCAGTCACCATCACCGGAGGGGATTTTTTTACTCAATGCCAACATAAAATTTTCTGTGCTGTCACATTAATAATTGCCAACAATTCGCTAACAGGAAAATTTTGGTGATGACTTCACTGACGGCATCACGAAAAATATATTTGTGCAACGGGGCACCCGACAGTTGTCTTCCAAAAGCCGAGGCAGGCAGCTATGCTAGAGCTCATCGTAATGACCCTACTGAGAGTTTCGAAAGAAACCCCATGGGGTTTCGAGAGATGGCACCCTCAACTGCAACCTGCAATGTAGAGCTAGTGGTTGAAAATTTGAATGGTCTGGCTAAAACTCCTCAAAGGCACTCTCTGATCATCCTTGATTAAACACAAGGAAAAGCGGACTGAGGCTGCTCATAAGTGCTTTATTTGCAGCATAAGTGCTTTATTTTATTTATTTATTTATTGTACACAACGTCAGTCCCAACCACGGTGGTCTCAACTAATAGGTCTGGTAGTCTTGGAGCCCGGCCGGTGGCCAGCGCTCTCGGGTCGGCCGCTTTAAACGCCGCTTTAAACGCCGCACTGTCGACGCTGATGATGGGCTCGTAGGCTGCTGCTACAGTATGCCAGGAGACCGAGCCTGCGTCCTGGGGGAAGGCGGCTGCAGCACATCACGAGACGGAGGCTGCGGCGTGGCAGGGTGCAGCATGGCAGGAGACCGGGGCTGCAGCGTGGCAGGATGCAACACATCAGAAGACTGGGGCTGCGGTGTGGCAGTTTTTTATAGCCATTTCCACTTGCTTATCCATTCGAGGCCACCAGACACACCCACGCAGTCGTTGTGCACGTGATACCTGGATGTGTCTCATGCACGGTGCCAATGATCTGAGCCGTGAGGGAAGACGGAACAACGGGGTGCTCTGCACGCAGTAGCAGGTTATCAACAACACAATTCTTCCCAAATAGGGTAGAATGGTTTCGTCTTTTCTGGTATGGACTTTTTAGCGGCCAGGAACTCAGCACGAATGACTTGACGGTTTCTAGGCAACTGTCGATGGCGGCCTGCCTGAACTTCTCCTTTGTCACACGGGCTGGCTCAATAAACGAGACAATTTCTTCCTCCTTAGCAATCTCTGCCTCCGAGGTAGGTGCTGGCAGCCGAAAAAGTGCATCTGCTACAGTTTTTGTGGACCCCCTGCGGTATTCAGCAGGGAAATTGTAGCAAAGCAGTCGTGCACTCCAGCAAGCGACTCGGAGTGGGCGTCTCCCATGTCTAATGAAATAAAACAGCGCAACGAACGGGACGAAACACGAAGAAAGGGAGACAAAGACACAGCGCCTGTGTCTTTGTCTCCCTTTCTTCGTGTTTCGTCCCGTTCGTTGCGCTGTTTTATTTCATTATGCAGTACCAACTAGCCCGGCATCTTGCACTTCTGAACTTCGTCTCCCATGTCCTTGTGACATGGGACCACCAGTGCCTGGTGGTCTGTCTGAATTGTGAAATGGTGACCCTACCCCAAAAGTATGTGTGATATCGCTCACATGCCCAAATACATGCAAGTGCTTCCCATTCACCGACTGAATATTTCCTCTCCGCAAGCGACAGTGTACGAGATGCGAAAGTGACCGTATGGAGCTCGTGGCCACTTTGTTGCTGCAGGACTGCTCCCAGTCCACAGTCGGATGTGTCGGTCGATCGACACAGTGACTGGAAGCGACGGATCGAACATCTGGAGGACTGTGCTCGATGATAGCATTTCCTTAACCCTCCTAAAACTGCTGCCTCCTTCAGCTGACCAGAAGAATGGCTCATTTTTGCGAAGCGAGATTCTCATAGGCTCGACCGCTTGTGCAAAGGGTGGACCCAGGAATGAACGAAGGGCGGCAACGTCAGTTGGCACTGGTGCGTTAACTATGGAATCTACTTTCTCTGAGAGTGGCGAGATACCACGTGCAGTGAAACTCAAGTTCTGGAAAGTTGAAGAGGCATTTTTTGTTCAGTTTCAGGCCTGCATTCTTGATCTTTTGCAGCACTGTCTTCGAGTTTGAAAGGTGCTCTTCTGCGGTCTTGCCAAAAATGATCACATCATCAATGTAGAACACGCCAGGGCAGCGGTCGAGGGCTGTCACCATCATCTTCTGAAATGCCGCTGGGGCAGAAGCCAACCCAAAGCAAACTCTTTTAAAACGGAAAAGCCCGTCATGAGTGATGAAAGCTGTCAGATCCCTGCTCTCAGGGTGCAAGAGAACCTGATGGTAAGCAGAAGCCAAGTCAAATTTTGTGAAGTGTCAGCACATACCAAAAAGTGAAGCAGCTCCTCTGTATGGGGCAATGGGAAACTGTCTGGAACAATAGCTTTATTCGGCTCTCAAAGGTCTACACGTATCCTGATGCTACCATCTTGTCAACGACAACAATGGAGGTCACCCATTCAGAATCATCGATGCGCTCGATGATGTCGAGGCTCAGTGACCTCTGAAGCTCATTTGATACTGGCGACCGGAGAGAATATGGCAGACGGCGAAGCTTGGAAGCTACAGGCTGCATGCCTTGCCTCGTCTTGATGCGTGAACGGCCCCTTAGCAAGACCCAACTCAGGACTGAAAAGCGAACTGAACTTTTGTGCTAAGGCTGGCGGAAGATCTATCTTTGTTGCGGGGCTGCGCGCTTGATGGTGTGGAAATAGGACGGGAGTAGCGAGTCATTGACAGTCGGCAGGAGCAACAGATGTGTACAAGAATTTCAGAACAGAACCCTCAATGCGAAGATTCAAAGCTTTAATGCATCCATCACGACCAATCAGACAAGTTCCTCGGTGAACAACATAAAAATGTAATGGCGTGCGGCCTTTAAGCCGAACGCCTGCCTGGAAACAACCTAGCACGGAAATCGACTGTTGAGAGTAGTCAGAGTGACATGCGGAGCACGCGGGAGCGTAGTGCTCTGAAAATATCGACTGAATTCTTGCATGCTCCAACAAGATCGAAGACGACCTTGAATTGAAAAAAAAAATGTCAAAGTAACATTCGTGACTTGCACCTGAATATGAATTCCGCTACGCGCAGAACGTTGCACAGTCAAAACTTGTTCAGCACTGCTAGATATGGCGAAACATGTTCATGAAATTCAACTTCACGGACACGGCCTTGCATTTGAGTTCGTTCGCGGTTGCATACTTTTTGAAAGTGGCCCTTGAGACCGCAAAAGAACAAGTCTTGCCATGCACTGGGCACTGCGGCGCTGATGCGAAGTGGTACATAGACCTTGGTGGTCCTGCGAACCGTTCTCGGTTCCGCTCAAGGCTTGTTCACACTGGCGACTCGCGGAGGTCGCGCAACACGATTCGTCACGGAGGTGGAGGCCCAAATGAGTCGCCAGCGGCCCGTTTGAGGGAGTCGCTCACTGGTTCTGTCACGGCCGGTCTCGAGGGAGAGCGCGCTTCTCTTCTCTTTCGGCCTCTCCAATGGAGTCTGTTTCCACCGCCCGCCGCGCCTCGGTGGGGTCGCCACCGCCCCACTGCTGCTCCTCCGCTACAGTAGTTCACGCGCAAGGGAAACGCGCGCTCGCTTTTAGCTCTGCCCGCGTCAGTTGCAACCGGTAGGTCCTGACATTTCGCCCCTTATGGTTTATACAAAGGCCGTGATCAGCTTCGAACATTTATCGTGTACGAGGAATAAAATACAGTCAACAATCCGCTCACGCGTGCGCGCGCCTTCGTCAGTGCGGCCGTGGACGGTCGAATGAAGCTTCGGTTACACTTCAACATTTTTTGCCTATGCGTTTTGTACAAAAATAAATTTACTACGCTATGCAGTGTGCCTTTGAATGTTGTAAGCACATGTAGCGCGACCTGTCGTGAGTGCATGGTGAACTGCTGGGTAGAGATTATGTCAACCGCTACCGTTTTCATTTAGATCAACACCGGCGAAAATTCATGGCGCGTCTCAGATTCAGAGTAAAGAACAAAAATATACTCATATAGTTAAAATTTCACTCGTCTAGTAGAGTGGGCTGTTCTAGCTTCGTTCCAAGCATATCAGTTGGTTGAAAGACCGAAGATATATATGTAGTCTTGCGACTACTTTTAATCAAGGAAATGGGCATAAACAGCTAAGCAGAATTGAAAAGAGCGGCAAACAATACAACAATTATCCTTCAAAGTTACACATTGCACTACATATTCATCAATTCATCAAAATGCTACCTGCGTCTAGAAAATTCAGTCTCAAAATCTTCCTGCACGGCTTATGCACATAACGAGTTGGCCTAGCTCTCGTTAACATTCTTAATTTGTTAATATTCTCGAGAATATTGTCCTCGTAGAAGAGTATATACTACATGGGGCTGCTTCTTTCGCTAGATTTAAGAAGAATAGTGCAAGCGTCACATCCGAAGTTGCTTAACTTAATGTATCCATCGACGTAAGGTAAACTGGAATATTTGACAGTGGGAAATGGGATGGTAGGAGATGCCATCACTTCCTTCAGGTTCTCGGTTACTGATTGCGGAATATCAGAAATGACTTTTTTTTTTTTTGGCATCGACACAAGGTGCCTTGATTTTGCTCTCAGATGAAACATTTGTCTTGAGAATGTATAGTCAAGTGCCGCTAGCTGTTACGGCCCTCGCATCTCGCATATGCCGCTCCCTTCCGCACATTAACCTTACTTTCCAGAAGAGAGCCGCAATGGGTCGCTATATGGGGCTTGAAATGAGTCTTCAGTCAGAGTGTCCTTATTTAACGCTTTAGAAGTTTCTTGCATACCTTCGATATAGCAGGTGAACTTATTTGTAAGTCACTGCATCGAGTATCACCATCATTTATTGGCCTCTTTTTACAACTTCGAGCACATGTGGTGTCATGAATATCAAACCATTTTTGATTGTTTTCATAATAAGCTTAATATCATGTAAAAATTTCATTGAAACAACTTTTATATTCAAAATTAATATAATGTTTATAATACCCCACATTGGATAATACATAAATTGTAATAACATTTAAAACTCAACCCTGCAACGTTTACTTTGACTGTTAGGTATACTAATACTTTATATTGTCACGATGTGAAGTCTGATCAGAAGTCACCGCGGGACACAGGCGTCACAGAAGTCACAGTGCAGCAGGAAACTAGCAGGCCCGCTTTAACAGAAGAACTTCGGTTTTCTTCGTCTCGAGGAGACAAACTTCGGTTTCTTCGCCTCGAGGAGGCACACGCTCGCGATCAGCGCAGAGGGAAAACAAAGAATGCACCGTGTCATTACCAAATCTCCAGTGCGCCATGGCGCAGGACAACGCAATTGATGAAAAACTTTGCAACCTCTAAGGCAGTACCGTTGGGTAGAGCGGAGGTTTCCGCGTATCGTGTAAGGTAATCCGTAGCAATAATGACCCACCGGTTACCGGAGTATGAAAGGGGAAATGGTCCCAGCATGTCCATGCCAATCTGTTGGAAAGGCTTCTATGGTGGGTCTATCGGCTTCAAGAGTCCGGTGTGCTTAGTCGGCGGCACCTTACGACGCTGACAGGTGTGACACGTTTTAACCTAGTGTGAAATGTCTGATTTAAGTCTAGGCCAGTAGCACTTTTTCTTGAGCCTTGCAAGCGTGCGGGTGACTCCCAAATGTCCAGAAGTTGGTTCATCGTGGCAAGCTTGTAAAATTTCATCACGTAGACACATAGGTACAACAATCAGGTACGGCGTTTGGCTGGCAGAAAAGTTTTTCTTCGTGAGGACACCACTGCGCACACATAACGATGACAGAGCACGCTTGAAAGCTCTCGGAGCGGTTGTGCATGCACCGTTTAGATAGTCCATAATGTGACGAAGTTCAGGATCTGCAGATTGTCTTTCAGCGAGGCGCTCTGTGCTGATATGGCATTTAACAGTATGGCATCATCAGGAATTTCATCTGCGGGGGGATCTACAGGGGCCCGTGAGAGGCAGTCGGCGTCTGAATGCTGGCGGCCAGACTTGTACATTACAGTTATGTCTAATTCCTGTAGTCGTAGACTCCATCTTACAAGACGGGTTGAAGGGTCCTTTAGGGTTGCAAGCCAACATAGGGCATGGTGTTCAGTAACTAATTTGAATGGTTTCCCATAAAGGTATGGCTGGAATTTCGACGTCGCCCACACAATGGCTAGACATTCTTTCTTTGTTGCAGAATAGTTCAATTCTGCTTTAGATAGACAGCGACTGGCGTAAGCGATCACACGTTCTTGGCCGCCCTGGATTTGAACTAGAACGGCGCCCAGGCCTATATGTTGCTTGCATCGGTGTGAAGCTCCGTGTCGGCGTTTTCGTCGAAGTGAGCCAATATGGGAGGTGTCTGTAGGCAGCGTTGAAGCTCTTTCAATGCTTGTTCCTATGGTGTGTCCCAAGTGAAAGGCGCGTCTGTCTTTGTAAGACGTGTTAGGGGCTCAGCGAGTCGAGCGAAATCTTTGACATAGCGCCGGTAGTAGGCACATAAGCCAAGAAATCATCGAACAGCTTTCTGGTCTTGGGGCGGAGGGAAGTTGGCAATAGCTGTCGTTTTCTCTGGATCCGGCAGGACGCCAGTGTAGCTTACGACGTGCTCCGAGAACTTGAGCTCCGTATAAGCAAAATGACACTTCTCGTTCTTTAACGTAAGGCCAGAGGATGTTATGGCTTGCAAAACAGTTTCAAGGCGCCGAAGGTGCTCCTCGAACGTTGGAGCGAAGACCACAACGTCGTCAAGGTAAACGAGACATGCCTGCCACTTGAGACCTGCAAGGTGTCCATAAGCCATTGGAAAGTAGCCGGCGCAGAGCATAGACCAAAGGGCATAGCCTTGAACTCGTAGAGCCCATCCGGAGTAATAAACGCCGTTTTCTCGCGGTCCCTCTCATCTATACCTCTATTTGCCAGTATCCGGATTTCAAGTCCATTGAAGAGAAATATTTCGCGGAGCAGAGACGATCCAGAGCATCGTCGATGCGTGGCAGGGGATAGACGTCTTTCTTCGTAACTTTGTTTAGCCGGCGGTAATCCACACAAAACCTCGGCGTACCATCCTTTTTCTTCACAAGAACAACAGGTACAGCCCATGGACTCCGCGAGGGCTGGATGACATCATCGTGAAGCATCTCTTTCACTTGGCGGTTGATGGCGGCGCGTTCAATCGGAGACACTCGGAAAGTGACTGTCTGAGAGGTGGCACGGTATCATCCGTAATAATGCGATGCTTGGCAAGATCGGTTCTGCCAACACGTGAAGAGTTGGAGGAGGTCGCCCGATAGCGCTGGAGGAGCTGGTTCACTTGGCGATGCTGCAGTTGAGAAAGCGCAGGGTTAATGTCGAAGTGTAAATCGGTGGTAGGCCTCTCCATCTCGGTCAATGACAGCATCGCAAGTCCAGAGGCTTTTCGAACATGCGTGATACCGCAAATATGGGCCACTACAGTCCCAGTGCTTAAATGCTGGTGCTCACCGCCAAACTTTGTGAGTAGGACATCTGCTTTGCCGTCTTCGAGGCGAACGACTCCTCTGGCTACAGCAAGACTGCGTTCGAAAAGCAAGATCTGTTTGCTCTCCACGACACCTTCAAAGTTTCGCAGTGTATTCGCAGCCACAGACGTCATCACACTGGAACGGGGCGAAATAGTGACGTGATCGTCAAGGATGTGCAGCGCTGTCGGTCGCTCTGAAGCACTGTATTGCGTTCTTAGTCGATAAGGTCACTGACTTAGTCTGCAGGTCGATAACTGCTCCATTCTCTGCTAAGAAATTCATGCCAAGGATGACGTCGCGGGAACACTGGACAAGTACGACGAATGTTACTAAGTACGTTTCTTCTTGCACTGTTACCCTAGAAGTGCCGGTACCGGTCGATGTTATCAAGTGGCATCCGGCAGTACGAATTTGTGGGCCTGTCCAGGGTGTAGACGGGGGCTAGGGGAGCGGACCCACATCAGGCCGGCATTAACACGTGTCTGCGAGGAGTATTGGCGCGGTAAAGGCGACCGCGAGTATTCATAGAGCGTTCCGGACACTTCAGCCAAGTACGCGTCAATGGCAGGGGGCCGTTCACCACGCTGATGCTTTCGCGCATCGGCGCTAAATCCCGGCAGACCCATTCGTCGGTAATAGCAATCGCGGAACAGGTGACCAGCTTCGCCACAGTGGAAGCACAGCGGGCGATTATCGCGAGTGCGCCAGACGTCGCTTTTGCGTGGACGCACCTGAGAAATTCGAGCGGGAGGTGCTTGACGAGTGTATGCAGGGGCTGCTTGGTGCTGACTGGGAGGTGGACAGGCACGACGAGTGACTGCGGCGCGTAGGTCATGGCCTGTGGCGGCATTGTCGGGAGTGGCTCGGGTGGATTGAGTGCCTGGTTGACCTCTTCCCGAACCATCTGAGAAAGGCTGGATACTTGAGGGGGTGCTGCCGTCGAAAATAGTTTTTGCAGCTCCTCCCGTACGACGGCCCGTATGTTCTCGCGGAGCACGTCAGTGCTACCAGTGTCGGCGATGGCGGCAGCAATAGGGATGGACGGCCGCTCGTAGTGCTTGGATCACATCTCTAGCACCTTCTCAATGGTAATGGCCTCAGATACAAATTCCCCGATGGTCTCGGGGGGACATCGCACTACTCCAACGAAGATCTGTTCCACCGTGATCTGTTCCTTAATCCCCATTATGAGATAGCGAAGTTTTTTTTCTTCGGACATGTTTGGATCAGCGCGACGGTCATGTGTCCTCGAAGTAAACGAGGACGCTCTCGTTACTCTCGTCTGTAGGAGCAGCTCGGCACGTTCTTTGCGAAAAACGGTGGTGAAAGCTTGTAGGAACTGGTCCTAGAAGGAACTCCACGTTGGTATAGTAGTCTCATGATTTTCAAACCATGTACGAGCTGCACCGTCGAGCGAAAAAATACATGCTGCAGTTTCTGGTCGTCGCCCCAGCGATTGTACCGATTGTACTGGGCTACTCGCTCAAATTTATCTAGCCAGTCTTCCGGGTCGTCGCCGGGAAAGGCTTATTTTGGAAGATGGGTATCTCCCGCGGCTGCTGCAACACGAAGGAGGGGGCAGTGGTATCTACCTGCGTCATTATGGGTGGTTGTGTTGTCTCCGAAGGTGGTGCTGGAGAAGATGGTGGCGGCCTCGCAGTACGAGAAAATTGTAGAGGTGCGAATTCGGGATCAAGACCTCGAAGCCGTCGGCTACTCTGATGGGTAGGCGTAATCTCGATGGTAGGAGATCCCTGAGGGCTGGAGTCTCGGCTGGTTGTCGGTGTTCGGAGCATGGGTTGCGTTACCCAGCAGCTCCACCAGATGTCACGGTGTGAAGTCTGATCAGAAGTCACCGCGGGACACAGGCGTCACAGAAGGCACAGTGCGGCAGGATGGTTGGTTGTACAACTTTTAATTCCATCAGAAACGGGCGTCCTCTTCCCCGCCCCCGGCACGCGTGCGGGGAAGATGGGGAGTCGTGTGCCCGCGGATTAGAGGCTGGCAGGTAGCCCTTGGCTTGTTGCGGCCTCTTCCGCCAGATGGACGGTGCGACGTGCTGGATCGCAGGGTCCGCGCTTCGCAGCAGGGTATCCCAGGCTTCTCTACTTGTAATATTTTATCCTATCCCTGGAGATTGTGGGCACTCCCAAATTATGTGGTCGAGGTCCCTCTCGCCCCACAGTGTTTGCAGAGATCATTGTCCCTAGGGTCTGGAGCGCGTGAAGCGCCCAGACCGGGTTTATGAACGTATTGGTTTGTAGCCGCCTCCACGCGACAGCTTCTCTATTATTTAGTCTAACGTCTGACGGGGGTACCAGTCTACGTCCCAATTTATAATGGTCGATGATTTCTCCGTAATTTTGCAGATGCTCGTTGTATGCCAAGTGTTCGGGGGGCTCGACGGCTACCCGGAAGTAGAGAGCTCGGGCTAGCTCGTGAGACGCCTCGTTACTGCAGGGACGGCAGCGTGAGCGGGTGTCCAAATTAACTGAATTTCCCTATCGTTCTTTGGGTGAGGATTTTGGCCGCCTCCAGCGATATCCTCCCCTTCCCAAAATTTTGAATGGCAGTTTTGCTGTCGCTAATTATGAACTTGGCTTCTGTTCCTACGCAAGCTAGCGCTATCGCAACTTCCTCCGCAGTCTCTGTGTACCGGCCTCTGATGGCTGCCGCGGATACCGGTGCCCCTCGGCCATCGACTACCGAAGCTACCACCGCACCTGTTCTCTTGCCGCATCAACATAGACTACTTCCTTTGCTCCCATATTCTTGAACCGTCGCTATAGAGCTTTGGCTCGTTTGGCCTTTCTTTCGACATTAAATTCTGGATGCATATTTCTAAAGAGAGGGGGGGGGGGGGGGGGACTACCAAGGCATTCCTGATTTCACTATTAATTGTGACTTTTTTTTTTAACTCCTCTGTCTGGGTTGAGGCCTACTTTTGCAAGGATTATCCTGCCCGTCTCTGCCGTGCTTTGTGTGTTAATTGGGAGACTCGCACTGCCTCCGCCAATTCTGCCCACGTGTTATGCACCCCGAGTTCGAGCAGTCGTTCGCTCGAGGTACCCATATGGGCAGTCGCTAGCGTCTTCTTAACGCATCTTCGAATCAGGCAATCTAACTTCTGTTTGTTTTTCGCCGGCCTTGATGTCCAGGTAGGGCGTGGCATAACTGATTCTGCTTATTGTATGCCTAGATTAGATTTAGTAAATTTCTCTCCTTGAGGCCTCTTCCTTTAGTGGCAACCCTCATCAAGAGCCCGAGGGTCTGCATCGCATAACTTCCTAATTTTTTCAGGACCTCTCCGTTATGGCCGTGGAATTGAATGACCATCCCCAAAATCCTGATCTGATCTACTTTTGGCACCGGTTTGCCCTCCACCTGAATATGAAACTCCCCGCTATTCTTGCAGTGGAGGTACTTTGGGTTATAAACGAACAACTCAGATTGCGGGGAGCACGAAAGTCCCCTTTTAGCCGCGTAATCGACAATGATGTCGGTCGCTGCCTGCAGGGGTTCCTCCGTACTCGCATCGCTCCCATGGTTAATCCAGAGGTTAATATCGTCCGCATACATGCTAAAATTTAGCCCCTTCAAAATTTGGTCAAGTTTACTCGGGAGGCCTCTCGATCATTGCCAAAGGCAATAGCACCGAGCCCTGCGGTGTGCCTTTGCTTCCTAACTCTATCGTAAGAGATTCTAAATTTTTAAATATCATGCAGGCTTTTCTGCCCGATAAGAAGTCTTTTATGTAGTTGTACGTTCTCATCCCCTACTCCGAGCACTTCGAGCCCTTCGAGGACAGCCTTGTGCCTGTACATTGTCGAAGGCCTTGGTGAAGTCTAGGCCCAGGATCACTTTGGCGTCTCTCGATCGCGAGTCTATGGTATCATGCTTTAGTCGGAGCAATTACGTCCTGCGTGCACAAGTGTGGTCGGAAACCGACCATTTCGTGCGGCCACAGGTTGTTTTGCTCTATGACGCACGTTAATCTCGTCTGTATTACGTGCTCCAGCAACTTCCCTACGCATGAGGTTAGGGAAATCGGTCTCAAATTTTCCAATTGCGGGGGTTTTCCCGGTTTGGGTATTAGTATTATGTTTGCCCCTTTTCCACTGATCTGGAAACTGGCTCGTTTCCCAAACGTTTCCAATGAATTCCGTTAGAAGGCTAATAGAGATTGTCAAGATCCTTAGCATTTTATTGGTAATCCCATCGGGGCCCGGGGCTGATTTAGTTTTTAGTCTTACAATTTCCGCCCTTAACTCTGCCTCTGTGATGGGGGCGTCAAGTGCCTCGCTGGGTGTGCCACCGTAGCTCGGGAGTGGGGAACGCTGGTTGTCTGCAACATACGTTTTTACTAAACATATTCATAAACGCCGCATCGTCTCCTTCAAAGGCGTGTCTGACTTTTGGCAATGTTATTCCCGATTGTTTTTGAATTTGTTGGGTCCAGCAGATGCCGGAGCATGCCCCACGTTTTGGAGAGATTCATGCCTTCCTCCATTTCCTCGCATCTGCTGAGCCAGTCTTGTCCGCACAATTTGATCGCGTAGCTTTCAATTTCCTTGTTATGCCTCGCGATTCGTCTTCTAAGATTCTTGTTCGACTTTTGCTTCTTCAGCCTGCATTCCATGTTTGTTTAGCATCCCACATGTGGAGCAGTCGGCTATCTGCTATACGACGATTAGGCCCATCAGCGCAGAGGGAAGACAAAGAATGCACCGTGTCAATATCATGCAAGCATTTTGCAATTTACACTACATTTTTATGAAGCTATTTTCATCTTCGGTGCTACATGGATGGTTTCGCATCTAGCGCTGAAAGACGGTTTTGCTGTTGCAGACAAGTTGCTGTCATGTTAGTCTTGAAGAAGCTTGGATGTGATCACTGCTCACTGTTTTTTTTTTTTTATTCCTATCCTTGTACACGCTTGGGAAAAATTCGTGTTAAAGTTGACAAAAGTAGCTACCATGTTGCAATGCATGCTTGTCGAACTTTTGCTGAACGACAGTGTTTTTTATATCCGTTCACGTGCGTAGTACGTTGACGACATTCCGCTGCAGCATCTACCTTCTGTGTTCTTTCATTTCGGGCTGCACTCATCGCGAAACCGCGAGCAATAGCGCGAAACTAGGCAGCCACCCGCCGCCACTGAAGCAGACGTGGAGCGAACAGTGAGCAGGTCGCGCCCCTTGCGGCGGCGGAGAGCGTAACTCAAGGAGAAACGTTCCCATTGTTCCCGCGGCGATTGAGAAGGCCGCAAGAAAGAGCGCGCGCTCTTCCTCGAGACCGCGCTTCTGCCTTCTTCCTTGGGTGGGAAAATTCAAGAGTGCATGCGCGCGTGTGCACAAATTACTGCACCTGCAGTTGTTGGCAAGGATCACTGCGAGAGAAGCGTACTAATTCGTGTTCGTACTCTTATTCTTGTTCATGTGCTAACGCTCTGGCATGAGGCGATTTCATGATCTGCTATTTCACGAGACCTGCAATTATTATTATTATTATTATTATTATTATTATTATTATTATTATTGTTGTTATTATTATTATTATTATTATTATTATTATTTACAAGACCTGCATAAAACGGCGCGCATACCACCGCTGCTTCCGTCTTCGTCGAAATATAGCGCTTTTGACTGTCGAAACAGCCCTAAACATGAGCATAACCATACGATCTACTTCCTTGCTGATAATTGCACATATTGTGAGCCCTCCACGGATCTTCTTTCATTTGTACATACCATGATCTTCCTCTTGTACATACCATCATCATCGTCCCGCGGCGCCGGCTCCGGCGCGCGCTTGGATTTTCTCCATCAGATTAAACGCTGACACGGCATACCTTGCCTTGCCTTCACGACCTTGCCGTCTGGACCTGGCCTTCTTTCACAAGTGGTGGAGGTGAAATTCGATCCCCTTGCTGCCTTGTGCCCTGCCTCTCGCTGGAGCTACGTTCCGGTCGCCGTTTAACAACTACCATCGTCATGTCAACCGAGAGCAGTCCCGACCCGGCCGGACCCTCTACCTCAGCTACACCGCCGCCTCCGATGGTGCCCACACGACAACGCGACCCGCCGCTGTTCGCTGGTCGTCGCGTCGATGACTGGCTTGACACCTATGAACGCTGCAGTGCCTACAACCAGTGGGATGATGCTTTGAAATTTCTGAACGTATCTTTCTACCTTATTGAGGTCGCCAGAAATTGGTTTATTACCGCGAGCCCCACACCACAAACTGGCCCACCTTCAAGCAGCAGTTCCGACAGTACTTCGCCGACCCGGCTGTTCGGACGGAGATCGCAAGGAACAAGCTCGCTACCCGCCGTCGAGGTCCCGATGAGTCCTATGCGTCATACATAGAGGCCGTGCTGGCACTCTGTCGGCGTATCAGTCCCACCATGCCCGAATCTGAACGTGTACACCATGTCTTGAAGGGAATCAATTCAATGGCTTATAACACCCTAGTTGCCCAGAATCCAGCAAGTGTTGATTCCATTATATCGACCTGCCAACGCCTCGACCAGCTACAGTCTTCCCGATTGCAGCCCGGCTTCACTACTGCCCCGACCTCTACTGACCTCGATCTACGAGCCATGATTCGAGCGATAATTCGCGAGGAGCTCCAAGCCCTCAGCTCTTTCTGCCGGCACGGGTGCGATCATTCGTCTTCTCCTTCTAACGATGCCGGCCTCCGCCGCATCATTAAAGAAGAGTTGGCCACTATCAACCACCCTGTCACACCTGATCCTCCTGCACCTCGCCCAGCACCGACTTACGCTCACATCGCTGCATCCCCTCATCCTTTTGTTCCCCCACCCCAAGCACCACCCTACAACCGCATCAACGCCATGACGACGGCTCAACCAACGCCACCCTATTACGCACCTTGGTGCCCCTCTCGCCCAGTGGGCTATTATTGTGGAATTCGAGGACATATATCTCGCTTTTGTCGCCGACGCATTCAGAATGAGCGACGTGGTTATGACGCCTAGAGTGACATACCTGCATATTATCAGCAACGACCAATTCACAGTCAACCTCGTCGATTCTCTCCACCGCCGGTATCCTCGTCTGAACCAAGTGGGGCTCATGTATCCCGACGCCGGTCCCCTTCCCCATACCGCCGCTCTGTTTCGCCACTTCGACCAGCAACAACTGTTCCTGTCCGTAATTCGGAAAACTAAGCGGTGCAGTTTCCGGAGGTGAAACTGCACTTTGCGAACTTACAAAAAGTCCTCCTCATCGCCCGTACAATATGATTTCCGTTTTAGCTGAAGGATTACCAGTCGAAGCTTTGATTGACACAGGGGCTGCACTTTCGGTTATTCATGCTGATTTGTGCCATCGTTTGCGGAAAGTAACGACACCATATGATGGACCTGAACTTCGTGGAGCAAATGGCGTCCCTCTGCAGCCTTCAGCAAAGTGTACAGTTCGAGTTGTTATAGAGGGCGTCCGCCACCATGTGCAGTTTGCTGTGCTTTCACCGTGTGCGCATTTGATGATCTTTGGATGGGATTTTTTGTCAACCACTTCAACGTTAATTTCTTGTGGCGACCGGGTCATCCATATGACAGACAATGATTTTTCATCTGACATTTCTGCACGGCATCATTCCCTCATTGCCGCAGCTGATACTGTTTTGCCTCCACAGTGCGAAACACTTATTACCGTTGTTTCTGAACACATCAGTGACGGGGATGTACTCATCGCACCATCTCATCATCTTGCACGTGGAATCGCCTTCCCATCAAGTCTTGTACGATTTCGCAGCAGCTCAGCGATAGTAGCTGCCACGAACACTTCCCGTGAATCCCTCGTGCTGACTAAAGGAACTTCCCTGCCAGTGGATGCTCACCCTACATCCATGATGGTGCTCACTGCCCCGCTACCTCCGCTACGTGATTCATCGCAAGTCTCTCTTTCCATGCTGTCGAAGACAATCAATCCGAACCTCATGCCGCACCAACGTCAAGAATTGCTCCAAATGCTTCAAGCCCACCAAGCCATTTTTGATGCCACTTCCCCACCACTGGGACGGACTAGTGTTGCACATCACCGCATCCTTACCGAAGGTAACTCAATTGTATGCCGACGACCTTATCGGGTTTCTCTCTCGGAACGAAAAGTAATTGAAGAAAATGTCAATGACATGTTCCGTCGCGATATTATTCGTCCATCAACAAGCCCATGGTCCTTCCCAGTAGTATTAGTTAAAAAAAAAAGGACGGATCGGTACGATTTTGTGTTGATTATCGCGCACTCAACAAAATTACCCGCAAAGACGTCTACCCGATGCCGCGTATTGATGACGCCCTTGACTCTCTCCAAGGCGCCGAATATTTCTCGACCTTGGACCTCCGCTCAGGTTATTGGCAAATACCTATGCACGAGGACGACAAAGAAAATGCTTTCGCAACTCCCGACGGACTTTACGAGTTTAACGTTATGCCCTTCGGTCTTTGTAATGCACCCTCAACATTTGAAAGAATGATCGATACTCTACTTCGTGGCCTAAAATGGAGAACCTGTTTATGTTACCTGGATGACATTGTTATCTTTTCGTCAACGTTTACCGACCATCTCACGCGCCTGAATGAAGTCCTCACGTGTCTTGCTTCAGCGGGCCTTCAGCTCAACACCAAGAAGTGCCACTTTGCAGAGAAGGAAATTAAAATATTGGGACATCTGGTTAGCCATGACGGCATTTGCCCAGACCCTGAAAAAATAATCGCGGTCTTGAACTTTCCTCGTCCGCAACGGACTACAGATTTGCACAGTTTCCTCGGCCTGGCGTCCTATTTCCGGTGATTTATAAGACATTTTGCAACTATTGCTGCGCCACTTCATGAACGACCTAAAGCGCGCAGCCCTTTCGTGTGGACTGAACTGTGCAACACTGCTTTTAGCGACCTAAAGCACGCCCTCACATCAGATCCAGTTCTTGGCTACTTAGCGACAGCGCTCCTACCATCCTGCACACTGACACCAGTGGTCACGGTCTTGGCACTGTACTTCTGCAGCGCGATGCAACTTCGCGTGAGAAAGTGATTGCCTTCGCCAGTAGGACCATGACTCCAGCTGAGAAAAACTACACCATTACCGAGCAGGAATGTCTCGCCGTCGTCTGGGCTGTTCAAAAGTTTCGCCCTTACCTATATGGGCGGCATTTCACAGTTGTGACCGATCACCATGCTCTTTGCTGGTTGTCTTCACTGAAAATTTGACAGGCAGACTTGGGCGTTGGATTCTACGCCTGCAAGAATACCATTTCGACGTCGTTTATAAATCGGGTCGCCAACACCAAGACGCCGACGCTCTTTCTCGCTGCCCGGTTTCGGAATCAGCCTGCTGTTTTTCTTCACAATGCATTTCCACCTCTGACCACAGCCGATCATCGCTTCCACTGACGCATATCACTGCAGTTTCTTTTGACGGCTCTGAGAACAAGCACGATCTCCGCTCACAGCAATTAGCTGATGCCTACTGCCGGACCATCACCGACCGCCTTATTGGCGCTTCGAGCCCACCCAACGCTAGGCTTCGCCGACAGCTTCGCAATTTCAAGCTTGAAGATGGCATACTACGCCGCTACGTGTATTATCCTGATGGAACTCGCTGGCTCCCAGTCGTACCACGTGTGCTTCGCCCACGTATACTAGCGGCTTTCCATGATGACGCTACTGCAGGTCACCTTGGTTTTCACAAAACATACGACCGCGTGACAAGACGATTTATTTGGCCTGGCCTGTCTACCATAGCTAAATATGTTGCTTCCTGCCACCTGTGCCAACATCGCAAGCGGCCGACTTCTTCCCCCGCTGGTCTCCTACAGCCCCTTCCCTGTCCCGCCACACCATTCGACGTAGTCGGCATCGACTTATATGGTCCCCTACCTCTCTCCAATGGGGGTAACCATTGGATTATAACAGCTATCGACCACCTTACACGCTATGCTGAGACGGCCCCTGTACCGACTGGTTCCGCTGAAGAGGTAGCTAGCTTTAGAATAGGGGGCCCCAAGCTTTGGGGCCCCCAAGGAGCTTGGGGCATTGAAATGCGCATGCGCAGAACGTAAGGCGCGCTTGGGGTCTTGGGTTAACGCTAGGGGTGGCCCCTATTTTTCGGAAATAGCGTTCGCCCCAAGCCGCCGTTGGGTCGCTTGGGTTACGGCAACATGGCGGCGTTCGGCCAAGCGGCGGCCGCTCGTCTCGGCACACATTCGTCGTCACCGCTCCATGGTGTCACGTGTTCATGGAAAACGAAAGGCCTAACGAAGCTTATGTCAATTGTATTGCGTCATGGCGCTCCTCGGGTGCTTCGAAGTGACCGCGGGACGGCCTTCTTATCGACAGTCGTATCCGAAGTTCTTCGTGCGTCATCCACCCTCCATAAGACAACCTCAAGCTACCATCCCCAGACTAACGGTCTGACTGAGCGATTTCATCGCACCCTATTGGATATGATATCCATGTACATCACACCGGATCATCGAAATTGGGATACTGTTCTACCATTCGTCACATTCGCAATACTGCAGTACAGCGGACTACCGGTTAAGGCCCGTTCACACTTGCGACTAGCAGCGGTCGCGCGACCGTTTTGGTCGAAAAGCGACAGTCGCAAATGGTCGCATCGGTCGAAAAGCGACTGCCGCGGGCCGATCGGGCACTGCTCGAATTTCCAGTCGCGCGACTACTAGTCGCAAACCATTTCACCAATCAGCGAGGTCCCGGAGTACTCGAACGAGCACCTTCTCAATGCAATTAAAGAATACCCCTACTTTTTCAACAAACGGCACCCGGAATTCAAAGGCAGGGAGATAGGTTATGGCCTGGGAGGAGATTGGAAAGATATTCGGACTATCCGGTAAGTACCATGAACTTCTGAGAAATGGGTTTTTCACGAAAGTGCAACATTTTATATTGATATCACGGCGACTGACATCGTCTATTCGTCGTCGGCGTTCTCTTGGAAACACGAGAGCGCGGCATGCGTACCGGCTCGCCTGAAAAAGCTGAAGTGTCTGGCAAGCGGCAGCTACCGAAGTTCACTGTCATCGCCCAGCAGCTCTCCTACTCCCAACTCGTTCGGAACGAGAACAGAACGAGAAGGCGACTGTCGCAAGTGTGAACATCGGTAGTGGCGAGCTCCTCTCCTCTGGTCGCGCGACTGGTAGTCGCGCGTCCTCATCTAGTCGCAAGTGTGAATAGACCTTTACTCCCCATTTTTCCTCGTTTTCGACCGTCCTCCCACTACAATCCTCGACACTTCCTTCTTTCTACGCCCGACTACTCCTCATCATTACCAGCCCATTTCTTATCCCGTGTGGCCAGATGCCGTCATATTGCCCGCCTCAACACAGAAGCGTGCCAGCAAGACCGCAAGAGTCGCTATACGATTCAAAGCATCGAGTGGTCTCTTTTCGTCCTAGTGACGAAGTACTGCTCTATACACCACTGCGCACACCTGGCCTTAGTGTTAAATTTCAGCGCCGCTATCTTGGTCCCTACAAGGTCATCAACCAAACTTCCCCAGTAATCTACCAAGTCACACCTGTTTATCCCCCAGCTGATCGACGCCACCATGGAACTGAAATGTATCTTGCTTGAAGCCGTTTGTGCGCCGCGGTACATCGGTTGGTTAGGAGCGGCCAGGCTGGCCGCTTCCGACCCCCCGGGCAGATTGTGTGAGCCCTCCACTATAGTGCCTAGAATATACCTCCACGGATCTTCTTCCATTTGTACATACCATGATCTTCTTCCTCTTGTACATACCATCATCATCGTCCCACAGCGCCGGCTCCGGCGCGCGCTTGGGTTTTCTCCATCAGATTAAACGCTGACACGGCATACCTTGACTTGCCTTCACGACCTTGCTGTCTGGACCTGGCCTTTCACAATATATTCATACCCGAAATGAATCCGAAAATGAGTCCTACCCCGGGCGCTGTAGCAGAGGGCATAAAGGCGCGAAAGTTGGCTCTTGAAGCGAGTCGCACGTCGGTGTGAACACTCGGTGCTTGTCATAGGTCTCTCCCTCCGTGACGAATTGAGCCGCGCGACCTCCGCGAGTCGCCAGTGTGAATTAACCAAGACCGACTGTGAACCAGCCTTCAGGAGGGCGGTTCCGATGCGGCGCACGAGCGCCCTCGTTAACTTCTGGGCCCGTATTCAAAGTTTGCGTCGTTATCGAAAGTGTCGCTATCTCCCCGACCTCGAGTCATCTGATTGGTAAAAATGCCAGAACATCGTGTTGCCACCTCTTCTGATTCCGTAGTGGCAATTAACACCCGGTTCCAGCGTTTCGACCAATCAGATGCCTCGAGGTCATGTGAGATAGCGACACTTCGATAACGACGCAAACTCTGAATAGGGGCCCTGCTGAAAGGGGGGCTGCCGGCTGTGCATTTCGTTTTTGCGAAGGATGCGAGGGTAGTTTACGATGCTGCTGCAATAAAATTGTCTCGACCAAAGCAGAGAGCTCCTTTAGCTCTTCCGCCGCTTGCTCAAACGTTGAAGTGATATTCGACTGAATCTGGAATGACAGTGTGGAACACTTTCGAGCAGTGACCGCTCACGTACAGTCGAGCGCGATTTGAATGTTATTTCGCGAGCGTCGACCAGCCTAGCACTCTAGGCACCTGGCGGCCGGGATTGGAACAAGAAAAACTATCATTTCGCACTCTTCTCTCACTCGTTCGCTGTTCTATACAACAACCATCACCCCCGCGACAAACTCACCGCCCTTTCTCTCTATTCTAAGCTTTCTATTTGTTGCGATAAAGAGTCCAAATTTTAGATAATACCGAAGAATATGTCGTGCGCACAACGGTCACTGCCTGTTCGCAGAACCAAAAAAAAGAAAAAAGAAAGTGACGTCCCTGCAGGGAGTGATGGCAGCAAAAAGAATGAGGGAAGCTGGCCTAATACCTCCCTCGCCTCGGCAGAAAATTCTGGGCCATGGCGCTGTTCATGTTCCCGGTCGACGCTCGCGCGATAACCTTGAAATCGCGCTCGACTGTACGCGATAGAAAGCTACGCTGGCAATTAATAGATCCCGCAGAGCATCATATTGCGAAGCAAACGAACAATATTTGACGCTACCTCCCGTAGAGCGGCAACAAATTCATGAACAGACTTGCCATATGTGTATTGGCTGCGGCGGTGAAAACGATGGCGCTCGACGTTAACGTTGCACGGTGTCGAAAACTGGTGCCGTAATGCGACGAGTGCAGAGTCGTATTCGTCAGGAGGGGCCACGACAGATTTGTCATCAGCGAGGGCTGCGGCACTTGGCGCTGCTGTGGCGCTGCTCCCTGCGTGTAACGTCTGATAAGCAGTACACTGGCCCTCCGCCCCCAAACAATGCAAAAGAATAGCCATGCGTTGATCTGGCTTGAATGCGGCAGCTCCGGATGCCACGGCCGGGCATCTGAAGGAAAAACGGTGGCGGAGCAAGCCCGGCGAAGTATATGTATATATGTATATATCTGCCGGCGACATGCTTAATCCCATGTGTTAGATATGAACGTACGGCATCACCAGGACTGTTGTATACTCCTTCTGTTGTATTTCAGTCAACGAGCAACCTTCTCACTTGCTCTGTTTTGCCACGTTATTGAAGCATCCAGATAAAACCTTTCAGTTGTGAGTAAGCGCTCCTTGGTGTTCTTGTGTGTAGCACTTTCATTATTTTTGAGATGAATGTACACCAATTTTCTCAGTTGTCTGTCTTGATGCAATTAATTTCTAGTAGAGTGATCGCATCGCTAATCGCCGTGTGCATTAGTAAGGCTCGCACTTAGGAGTTATGGCTGATGCCCTGGGGGAATGTATACCGATGGAGCCTTCAAGAGGTCACACAAGAAGGATGACAAAAATCATCTGTTCCGAGTGGTGTCGACAGGTAAGTTTCTTACAAGATCACCTGAAACTCCTTATAAGGGGGATATCGCCTGTTTCAAGCGTGGTCAGCAACAATGGAACGAATGATAGAGTACTTGTGGTTCATTCCGAAGCGTGGCCAACAGAAGTCCACGAGAGAAGCCAAAATTATTATTCTATGGCACAGGCCCATTCCCGAGGAGCACCAGGAGGTATTGCAGTTGGGACCGAAGTTTGGATATCAGCCTGACCTTCATCCCTCCGAGAAGCTTGCGTTTGCCAAGTTCGTCTGCTGCCGTAATTCCAGTGACTTTTGACCTCAATCCGCGTATCAGTGCATCTGTGTTACAGACCAAAGCCAAGAAAAGGAAGGGCAGGAGCACGCACCATCTGATTGATTACATGCCGGAGAACAACCTACGCTTTTTGGTAGCAGATAAGGATGGCATTTTCGTCGTTATGCCAGGCAGCATGTTTGGTGGAAAGAAAAGCGAGACAATGGTGAAGAATTTCGAGCAGATGCATTTCCAGGCGACGGCTGTCAAGAAGCAAGCTGAGGCACTTTCACAAACACACAATCTTCTCTTGCATCATCTGTAAAGGCACCTTCAGCTATACATCTAGAGGCTAAGATGGATGAACGGCCTTGTTGGTCATTCATCGTAATAAAACAGCGCAGCAAAGACACGGACGAGGAAGTAAAAGAACCAACAGTCTTGAAAGTCAAGGTAAACAAATGGGGATGTTTTTTTATGTTTTTGTAATTGATCTTGAACAGAATTAGTTCTGGGATGATTTTACGGAGAAAGAATATAAATGCAAAGCAGAAGGAAAAACAATGCGCCAATGGTGGGCACAACACGGCACAAGGACGTGCCGTGTTTCCTTCCTCGTCCATGTCTTTGCTGCGCTGTTTTATCACGATAGACATCTAGAGGCCTTTTTGAGCGTAAAGACGCACCAGACGGGCATGTCTTCCAGGTACATCATTTCAGAAAGGAACTCGTGGCAAAACGCTGTCTCGAGGTAATACCAGACCCAGTTGCATTCATTGGTGATTGAGACCATTCAGCATCAAGAACTTTGAAGCCTTGGTTACGCATTTGAACGACGAGAACCCAGGGCAGTGCAATTTCCTTGGTATAGACGTTGAGGAATTGTATTATTTCATGCTGCACGACAAACTAATGGGGTACGTCAAGCCATGCATAACTGAAGGCAATGATAAAAGAGTCTTTATTGAAAGATGCGGTGTGTCTGTAGAGGCATCTTTAGAATAACTTTAATTTTATTTGAAGTCCACTGATTGCCCAGGACAACCTCTTTTTCGTTCAGTGAGCAGGTGTTTGCATATAGTGCAGGGTAGATCCTGCACTTAGAAGCATTTTCCTGGGTTCTATGACAGAACAACAGCTCTGTGTTTGAAAGGCCTGTTCAGGAAGGCCGTTTGATACGTAGATGACTAATTGTTCTCAATAACTGCAAAAACCTTGTATGTAAGGTGATTGACATATTGAAGCTATTTAAGGATAGTGGGCTGGGATTGAAGTTCATGCACGAGTTTCCCAGCGATGGCGAATTGCAGTTTCTTAATGTCAGGTTGTTGAAGAAGCCGAACCGACTCTGTTGCATCCACAGTTGGCAGAGAACTGTTCATGCACTCCCAAGGATGTAATAGCTGTCTCCTGCCTGAAATCACTTGTATCAAAGTCCTGTCACCATCTGGTCAAAGAAAGTGTTAATTACCAGGTGAATAGACTACACCAAAGTGGCTACCCATGTCACGTGGTAAGCAGAGCAAGTGAGAAGGTTGCTCGTTGGCTGAAATACAACAAGGCGAACGAGAAGCCAAAATAATACAGTACCCCCTTGGTGATGTACATTCATCGTCTATCACATGGGATTAAGAATGCCGCTGGCAGATATTGCGCTCATGTTTTCGGCCCCCAAGATACTGTCAAGGTTATGTCCTCTGATTGAAAGAAGGTGAAAGCGAGGCTCAGTCAGAAGAATAGGGGATTGTGGTGTGAAGCACACTCCACCGTATGTTCACTGCAAGGTAGGGGCAGTTTACAACGTTCATTTTTCATGCGGTACAAGATACATGAGCCACAGTGGACGGTGTTTTAATGCACGTCTTATGCCTTGATAGTAGTGACATGTCAAGCAATTTGGTGCCGCATTGTCGGAACTGCAGCAAACACAAGAACACGTAGGCATGCTATCCGTTACTGACGAGAACGAGTGTTTTGTTCCTTCACCGAGATCGGTTAACACAGGAGATAGTGAAAGGATTTGAATACATGTGTCAGTGATCCATCGGTTAGCCTTTCCGGAAGAGGTTTATTAGATACACAAATGAATTCATGGCAACGTTTCATGGCATAGGATATGTGACTGCTCTGGGATTGGTGTGAAGCTTCCAAATATCTTTCAGTTGCGTGAAAGCAGTGTGTCCACTCCTTGGATTCTTTTGTGTCGCACTTTATTATCTTTTAGATGAGTGTAATGGGAGCTTGCTCAGTTGTCTGCCTTGATGCTTACCATGCCTGCTCGCAGCCTTCTTTATGGGTCAACTTGTATGCTTATAGCACCACCACAGGTCTCCTCGAGGAACTGAGGCATGATATTACCAAGGTAGCTGATCCATGGAGAAGAGACAAGCACAAGGTCAGGCTTTCTTCCTTTTGGCAACAACAAATATCCTCATTATAACCTCAGGCCAACTTTGTGCAAGCAAACCAGACGTCATTCAGCCCATGTTAACCACGTCGCAAGCACAGTGACTTATACTTGGCTTCATAAAGAGAAATGAAAGTGCTGCTAATGCAGTCTTGAGCTTTTTGCTTGTCCTATCAAATCGCAAGAATGTGCATCACGAGATGAACACATTTAGCGCATGCTCCGTGAGGAACATCTTCCCCAGCTGATGCACAATAATCAATGCATTTACTGCACAGCAGAAAGATGTGCACAACTACGCAGTTTCTATTGCATTTTCTAAGATAATGTGAAGAGCACACTTAGTTAATTCCTAGTACAAATATATTGAAGGCCATATTTTTCTTCGATAGTAGAGGTGAAGAATCTCGCACACCAAAATATTGTTGCGAAACTTCATCAACTCAATGTTACCAATTGCTCCTTTTGCTGACATTGCTTGCCCGAAACAGCCACCATCACTACAGTAATTTAGTTGCAAATTTTCTTTATAATATGCATACATTAAAATACACAGATCACCATACGGTATTCATCTACGATTGCTGACTAATTTATAGCTCCAATTTCTTCTCTGTTTAAGCTTCAACAGCGAAGCGATGTCTGTGATGTGCAGGATGTGTTGAGCGGTCACTTGAGGCATGGATCTTGCATCCAAGATGGGACAGCCAAGACAGGGTTTAGAGCAGCTGTTGAAGCAGTAATGGCATCACCATTCTATAGCAGCATCGGAGCACGGATGCAGCAAATCATTGAAACCAAATAAAATGCATGAGTTGGAAAGTGTGCAGTCCATAGCTCATGGCATCTCTGCAACACCTGTGGGGGTCTCTAAAGCGAGCACAGCTGTAGGTGTGCGGTATTACTCAAACGGTGCCTACAGATACAGTGGCATGCTGAGCTAGTTGGCCTGCAGCATCGTACTTGTCTGCGTCTCTCTTCTGTGCATCGTCTGTTGAGCTGCATTTTTCATCATGGTGCTTACTAACTTCCACCTTAAAATGGTGTGCATGAATGATGGAGGAAACATGCCAGAGATGCTGAAACTAAACCAAACATCTTTTCTAAGGGTCCCCTTCATTTTTCACCAATGTGACCTCACCACATGTTGCATTTGACAACAGATTTTTCTTGTGCATTGCCCCTTCTGTCCTCAGTAGGTCTTGAGTGGGTGCACAGCCCTGTGCAAATCAGCCCTTTAATAAAAGTGCAATTGGAAATACAAGTGGTTTGTTATGTAATTTCACACGTCGTGATTGAATTAACTGAATCTTTCAAATACCTGGGCATAACGTTAAGAGCAACAATCTAACCTGGAATGCGCATATCACTAAAGTAATATCATATACTAACAAAAGTCTTGGATTCCTAAAATGTCATCTGCACAATGCACCATGTAAACTAAAATTACTAGCTTACAAATCATTGTCCGGTGTAAGATTGAATATGCCTCACCCATCTGGAGCCCTAAAAAAGTATATCTAACAAATTCCTTAGAAACTGTTCAGAATCAAGCCACCAGATTTACAATGCAAGCATATCGTCATTAAAAGGAATCCGGACTAATAACCCTAGCTTGTCGCCGCCAAATCACAAGTATGTGCTTATTTCACAAGTTTTTTTACAGGTCACTTCATCTCGCGCCCTACATCAAGCACGCATTTCGCTCGGCATTGGTCATCCGCTTTAAGTTGCCCGACCTCGTTCCCGCACTAACACATTTGCCGCATCATTCCTGCCCGCTCAGCTCTCGACTGGAACAGCCTTCCATACGACATCATCACAATCACCTGTCCATCTATATTTTTCAACTGTGTAGCTGCTATCTTTAACCGTGAAAATTTTTAGCATCTTCCATTCATGTAAATGTTTCTGCATATCATCCAACCCTTATGTATTATGCAATATCCCCAATCCTGGGTGCCTTTAAAGTAATAAAGTGAAGCTAAGTGAAGAAAGACAGAGAAAATGTGCTTTTTTGCCAGTCTTGTCGAAAGAATAGCTACTGAAAGCGTCAGTTAAAAAGTTTGCAAATGTCTGGGTTCAGCCTGGGTTTGCAATAAAGCACACTTTTTTGTTTCTGTTGACGGAATGATCACGTGAACTACATTGTCAAGGACGATCGACATTATGCGCCACCACTGCTACCTCTTCCCTACCTCTGTTAACATTCTCATATACAATTCTTTATTCTCTTCTTTATTAAGTCCCCGCAGGGGGCACCTGTTAAAGCAGGTGTTTGTGTGTTTTGTGCGACACCACGGACCCCGAGCACCCACGCTTAGCCGTGCGTGGCATCGTCGTGTCTGGGGAAAAGGGGATCCTGGTGGTTGAGCCAATGCCGAGTGTTTGGACCCTTAAGGCCCCTCGGTGGAGGCAACACACCACTTTGGCCCACGCTTCCCATAGACGGCACCTTCGGGCTGACCCACCCGGGGGAAATCGGCAGTCGCCTTTTCCTATCCTCCCCTCCATCTTTCACTTTCCTATCCTCTTTCTCAGAACTTTCCTGTCTTCTCCTCCCTTCTCGCTTTTTCCTTTTTCCTGGCGGCGAGGGTTAACCTTGTGTGGCTAACCACCCTGCGTTACGCCGTATTTGGTTATAGTCAGAGTGTACAGCTGACGTGGCCAGGACTCTTTGTACAAGCTCCTTTCCCGTCCCCTTGTTGGGCTCCATGGTGGGTGGCTGCCACTTTGGCCGAAAAATATCACATTTTATGGCTGCTTCTCTTTCTGGAACTGATCGCCCTCTCAAAAGAGGGCGGACCGATGTAACCCATGAATTTTTTCAAAAAAACAAAGAAGTTTTCCCAAAGTACTATGTGATACATAGTGAAGAAGAGCAAAAATCAGCGAGAATTATCTCCCCATTCATAGTTGAGAAATCACTGACAAGTGCACTAGGTACAGGTTACAAGGTGAAAAAACTGGCAAGTGGAGACCTACTGCTTGAATTGAAAGACTACATGCAATACTTGAAACTGTCCAACATTGAGTGTATCGGGGACATACCTGTCTCGATCACTGCTCATCGATCACTGAACACTGTCCGAGGTGTGATTTCAGAAAATGATTTCATACACTTGACAGAAAAAGAACTGTTAGAAGGACTTGCTGATCAGAACGTTGTAAATGTCCAGAGGATTAAGATAAGAAAAGAAAACAAAGAAATCCCGACAAAGCACATTGTCCTTACATTTGCTTCCAGTGCTCTCCCTGACACCATTGAAGTAGGCTACCTGAAGATAAGTGTAAGACATTATATACCGAACCCTAGACGATGCTTTAACTGCCAGAAATTCGGCCACGGCTCACAGAGTTGTCGCGGTCGCCGAACTTGTGCGAAATGCGCTTCAAAAGAACACTCAACTGATGAATGCACCGAAACCACATTGCAGTGTGCTAACTGTGAAGGAGAACACCCTGCTTATTCAAGGTCTTGCCCCACGTGGAAAACTGAAAAAGAAGTAATCACTATCAAAACAAAAGAAAACTTGTCATATAAAGAAGCGCGACAAAAACTGGCCACTACTCCTGCTTTTCAGTTCACTGCAAAACCAAGTTATTCTGGTATGGCACAACAGCGCGGGGTGCCACACCAACATATAGCACCTGCCCAGGCCACACAGAGTGAGCCTCGGGCAGGGCTACCCGCGCCCCAGGTGGAAGTGGCTCATGCTGCTCCCCCACCTCCATCTCAAAAGAAGGCTATGCAGCCCTCCGGGTTGACAAACCTGAAGGTCTCTCCTCATGAGGCGAGGCCTAACACGAAAGAACACTTATCTGGGGCGCGCTCCTCCGCTGCCTCTGAAGAGGAGGCAATGGACACGAGCCCCGGTAGGGCTGTGCCTTCGACGTCAGACGGACGACGGCACAGCTTAGACCGTCAAAAAAAAGACAGGCCCCGAGTCGTTGGGCCAAAAAAAAACCTAAGCTAGTTTTTCACATTTTTCATAAAATAAGATGGCTTGTATAATACATTGGAATTGTAGAGGACTACTAAATAATTACAGCGACATAAAGGACATCCTGGCTACATTCTCCCCATTGGCTTTGTGTCTCCAGGAAACCAACTTAGGTCCTCAGAACAAAAATTTCCTTAAAAATTATAAAATCATCCGCCGGGACCGGGAGCTGTCCAGCAGACTCTCGGGTGGTGTAGCCATCGTCGTGAAAACTGGAATCGCTGCTCAGGAGCTGACTCTTAATACCAGACTTGAAGCGGTAGCAGCCACATTATTAACACATAAAACCATCACAGTATGTTCAGTATACCTCCAACCACACATGAAGATAACACTAGATGATTTAGAAGACCTTTTACAACAGCTTCCCGAGCCGTATCTTTTAGTTGGTGATTTTAATGCTCATTCGTGTCTTTGGGGCAGCGAGCAAACAGATACTCGTGGTCAGCTTATAGAAGATTTTATTTTATGCAGCAATGTGTGTCTCCTAAACTCTGGCAATCCAACATACTACTCCCCAGCCACAGGCAAAGCGAGTTGTTTAGATCTGTCTTTTAGTTCACCTTCTATTTTTACAGATTTTAAATGGGAAGTTTTAAATAATCCGTACGGAAGCGACCATCTTCCTGTCATGATCAGCTTATCATCCTCACCATCAGTCATCCCGACAAAACCCAGGCGGTGGAAACTGCATTTAGCTGACTGGTCTTTGTTCAGGCAAGAAGCCAGTCTAAATGAAATTTATTCAGAGAAAATTGATATAGACAAAATGAATGAAATATTTACAGCATGCATTCTTGCGGCAGCACGTCTATCCATTCCCCAATCCACAGGAGTAGTGCACCAAAACCACAAAGTCTGGTGGACACAGGACTGTAAAGAAGCCAAAAAAGAACAAAATAAAGCCTGGGGTATTTTTCGGAGATACCCAACATATGAAAATCTGACAGTTTTTAAAAAAGCAAGAGCCAAAGCTCGATATATTCGTCGTAATGCCGAAAAAAAATCATGGCAGAAGTATGTTACATCTATAAACAGCTCCACAACATCAAAAAAAATGTGGGAACAAATTCATAAACTAAATGGCAGCTTCTCCCCATTCACAATTCCAATCCTCACAGCTCCTAATACACAGACAAGCATCGAAGAACAAGCTAATATATTAGGTGTGCATTTCCACAAAATTTCGAGTTCTGCACACTATACAAAAACATTCTTAAAGTACAAGGACAGGATTGAAAAATATAGACTTCCTACGAGGGGCAGCACGAACACACCTTACAATAGGCTGATTACGCTGCAAGAACTGAAAGATGTTCTCGCTTGCGGTAAAAAAACTGCACCTGGTCCTGATGAGATTCATTATGAGATGCTCGCCCATCTATCAGAAGCATCTGTAGAAGCGCTTCTAAAGTTTTTTAACAAAATCTGGGTACTAGCTAAAATACCGGAGACTTGGAAAAGAGCCATAATTGTGCCGTTCCTAAAACCCGGCAAGCCGCCGACCTGTCCTGGGAGTTACAGGCCTATAGCCCTAACTAGTTGTTTAGCAAAATCTTTTGAAAGTATTTTAAACACTAGATTAACCTATATTTTAGAATCAAGTAAACTTCTTAATATTCATCAGTGCGGTTTTAAGAAAGGATGCTCAACTACGGACCACCTAGTACGCCTCGAAAACACTGTCCGCGAGGCGTTTATACATAGACAGCATTGTCTCGCTGTTTTCTTCGATCTAGAAAAAGCATATGATACAACTTGGAGATTCGGCATCCTACGTGATCTAGCAGCTTTGGGCATCCGTGGTCGAATGCTCAGTGTTTTAAAAGACTTTCTTTCACATCGTTCATTCCAAGTGCGCCTCGGTACCACCTTGTCGACAAGCTTCATTCAGGAGAATGGGGTACCTCAGGGGTGCATTCTAAGCACAACGCTTTTTGTTGTAAAAATCAATTCCATTACCAATGAAATCCCAAATTCCATTATGTGTTCACTCTACGTAGATGACCTCCAGATAGCCTGCACCTCTTCCAATATATCAACGTGTGAGAGACAAATACAAATAACAATAAATAAACTAGTGGCATGGGCCGACAAAAATGGGTTTCAGTTTTCCCCCCAAAAGACGGTGGCAGTTATGTTTTCACTCAAACGGGGTATTCAGAACAACCCTGTCTTGCACTTAAATAGAACCGAATTACCAGTTAAAGAAGAGCACAAATTCCTAGGCATTACTTTCGATAAAAAACTCACATTTCTACCTCACATAAACACACTAAAAAAGAAAGCCTCAAAATCTCTTAACATACTGAAAGTTCTTTCGCGGAAACATTGGGGTTCCGACAGGGCATGTCTTTTACATGTATACCGTTCTGTTGTACGCTCCCGCGTGGACTATGGGAGTATAGTGTACGGTTCAGCTAGGCCTTCATATCTAAAAAAACTGGACCCTGTACATAACTTAGGTCTGCGCCTTGCATGCGGTGCATACAGAACATCCCCTATAAGCAGCCTGTATGTAGAAACAAATGAGCCTTCACTGGAAGACAGACGAATAGCCCTCACGTGTGCTTACATTCTAAGAATAAGGTCACAGAAAAAACACCTCTGTTATCCAGTTGTCACGACTTGCCCCTCTCGATTAATTTTCACAAATAAACCCAAAGCAACAAGGCCACTGATCATGCGATTCGAAAGCATGTGCAGTGAGTTGCAGGTCCTGGACACCTTGCCTGATGTCGCACAAAACAACAGCCCTCTACCTCCATGGTACAGTCTTCCTGAAATCTGTGACCTCACTCTCACACAGTTTCCAAAAACCAAAACCCCACAAGAGCACATTATTCAGGAATTCCTAAATTTGCAGGAAAAGTACAAAAACTTCACAGACTTTTATACCGATGGATCTAAAACTGCTGTGTACACTGGAAGTGCAGTTGTGCAAGGAGATTCTGTGGAAATCATAAGACTTCCACACTGTGCGTCTATTTTCACTGCTGAATCCTATGCCATTTCTGTTGCCGTAGAGAAAATATTAAAAGAGAATGTCATAAACAGCATTATATTTACAGACTCTCTAAGTGTTCTCACAGCTCTAAATTCCAGAAATGCAGCTGCTCCTTTACTTGGAAACATAATACACAATATAGCAACAGCCATAGCTCGAGGATACAACGTAAAATTCTGCTGGGTCCCGAGTCACGTGGGCATTAAAGGCAATGACAGAGCAGACACATGTGCTGCTGAAGCCCGCGACAAGCAAATAAAGAGCATAAGCATACCTTACAAAGACTGTACGAAACTTGTACATCTCAAATTAAAAGAAAAATGGCAGTCTGCCTGGGACAGTGAAGTGGGAAATAAACTACACTTGGTAAAGCCCATTTTGGGAGAATGGATGTCGTGCCGGCATAAGGAGCGTTTTATAGAAGTGATCCTATGCCGTCTCCGCATTGGACACACGCACCTGACACACAATTTTTTGTTGAAAAAAGAAGAGAAACCACGATGCGAAAAATGCGGAGAGGAACTAACTATTAACCACATTTTTTTCACATGCGCAAGTCTTGAAAGGATAAGAAAAAAATTTTTTGCAAAGTTTTACAAAGAATACATTCCTTTTCACCCTAAACTGATTTTAGATGATGATGGACTTGTTGATTTATCTTGTGTTTTTAGTTTCATAAGGGAAGCAAATGTTTTACACAAACTGTAGGAAAAAATGAAACATACGTCACTAAGAGAAACTGAAACCTTGTGCTAAGCACATCATGGTGTTGGCAGCTTAAGCGCCATTGGATCTAAAACAACCCAAGCTTTTAAAAGGAGATTTTTAAACAAATTAGTTTTTAACACACTCATTTTCCCATTTCTTGCAAAACAAAACTTTCACCTTGCTCGTGGCGCATGATAGCCTTAGTTGCTTATGCGCCAAAAAACCCAACACAACACAACACAACTCTTTATTAAGTCACGGGTTTCTGGTTTGGTCAACAACAACAGCGGGAAACATTAGCAAACTAGCTGTCTTACAAAAAAGAGCTTTACGCCTAGCGTGTAAAGTTCCATATCGTTTTCACATTGCAGGTTTATTTAAGGACCACAACATAATTCCTGTTTCATCAATGTATGATTACAAGCTATGCCGCACGTATAAACTTGGTGTATTAAAAAATAATGATGCCATAACAAGCCTCGCACAACTAACAGAAAACTTCCCTGTGTATAATGTACACCATCCTGAAAGGTGGCATGTAGCCAAATGTAGAACAAATTATGGGCATCAGATGTTGAAATTCCAATTACCTACATTTCTAAATCGAATAATTCAAGAAACTGACATCTATCGTATATCGTCAAGAGAACTGAGCTCAATATTTGTACAATAACGTAACATAGCGACTTCACTTTCTTTGCTTTATAATGTTCCTTTTTTAAACGATGTTCCATGAATCCTGTATGCTTTCGTCATACTGTTTTCCCTTAGCCGCACGCTCCTCTGCTGCCCGTGTGGTTGAAGGTCAGGGCTCCTCAAGCTGTTCTGACAGATTTTTTCCTGTCCTCCATGTAAACTTTTGTTTGCAGAATAGATTTGAATTTGAATTAATAACTGACCGTAACTGCAATCAACATGACATGATGTATTTATATCATCTGCTTACACCTATAGCATTGCTTTATATCCATTACCGTAATTTGCCTGTTTCTACCAAGTGAAACAAGTTGTGCTGCTTTTTGGGGCGACGAGCTCGTCATGCTACCTCAAAAATGATTTTAACCCTCATTAGAGAAAGTGGCGAGCTCTGCTAAGAAACTTGGGCCGCATATGTAAAAGCAGTCTGCAGTGGCCGAGGAGAGTAGCACATTTCGAGGCTGCCTACATGCAGTTTCAACGTGCCCAAATCCTACGACCTATTTCCTCGCACTCTGCAGGAATAATAATTAAAAAATAAAGCACCTGCCAATGCGGACGACACTGCAGAATGGCTATTTTTTAATGATTTAGATCACTGAAATGCTACAGACATGTAAACAAAAGGAAACAGTTCTGGCCAAACAATGGGGTTTCCGACACAAGTCACTCGGTATCTTGGGCCTCGCACCTGCGACGGATCAGCGCCGGGACCGAGGAGCGCAGCCGGGCCGCCTCGCGTAGCTGCTCATTCAACAACTCCTCGAGCGTCACATGGCGCGCAGGGTCCTCTTCGTCGACGACCATGTTGCCGTTGACGAGGTCGCGGAACAGAGATAAGAAGTGCGACCTAATCGCCTTGGCCGCCTCGTCCTCCGCATGCTCCTCGGCGATCAGCCGGTCGAAGCGGCGGAACACTTCCTCTAGCGCCAGATCCACAAACAAAGCGCTGTTGCAGCGCAACGGCACGCTTTCCGCCACACTGGCCCGGACGGAGCGCCGAAAAGAGGACATCTCGACAACGCGAAACTGCTGACCGCCGTCCTCTGTCACGTTATTGCAATCATTATTACGTTGTCTGCCTTTGCTGGCATAGCACCAACGAAGATATATTGCACGCACACACGAGGGTACAGTGAAAACTAACGAAGGGCAGTACGGGCGTACGGGATCGCGCGCCAAATCAAGTACGGCAACCACGGCAATCCCATGGCGGAAGTAGAATGGTGGCGAAGGCTGGGCCCAAAAGCGGTTCAGCGGCACCGCAGCATAGCCACAGGTCGGGGGGCCAACTACTCAGATTAGGAAATTATATTACTACAAATTAAAACGTATCAATCAACATAAAAAGAATAGACATTTTGATAACTTCGTTTGTGCATGAGGTAAGGTATTTTATAAATACATTCTTAACTTTTTTAAAAAAATCTTGAAACACTCTTATCGCCCCAGCCCCTTGATGTTGCATCGGTCAGGAGGCGCTGCCAGAGGTAACCAAGGCAACGGAGATAACGAAGCTGACGAAGCACGAAACGGTTTCTTATCGCTGTCTGCTGCTCGTCACGAACTGCCGTGGTGCGGGCCTTGGTGCGCCCGTGAAAGCGTAATTTAGTTTGCAAGTCTGAAAATGTCCCTTTCGCGAAGATTTTGACGTCCTTGCTGGTCGCTGCTCTGTCGCCGTTTAGTGAGATTTAATATTTCCCTGCAGCCGTGTTTTTTGGTTTCGTCGTGCGGGCAGTGCGAAGTCCTTTTGCAGCAGTGTATCGCGCTTAGCTTTTTATCGCAAGATGAGCCCGCACAAAGTGAGGAAGCGATGTCCTGTGGCACGTTGCGACCGCGTGGGCTCAACCGTCGGTGTCTTACCGCTTCCTGGCTGACTTTCACCGGTGAGCAGATCTGGAGGTTGCGCATAGACTCAATGTATGCTAAGCACGTTTGTTGATTCTAAAGCTGTCTGGACTGGTGCGACCTTGAAATTGCCTTGAAAACTGCTGTATAATTTCTTCCGTTGAATTTACACTTGAAGAGTGATCCCAGTGCTCTATGCTCCACGTATGTTTTGATGCACCTACTAATTCATGACATTTTTATTTCAATTGCAGCTGTCATAGCTTTGTTTTCTGTACATGCATGTTTCATATCTGGTGATGTTTTGTGGCAGTTACTTCAAGCCTTTTCTATGCCTCAGCTGTGATCATTGAGATGATTAGTGCGCTTAAACAGCGCTACTGTTTGTGCTGTCAACGACATGTATTTTTATCGTTGTGATTTATTGCTGTATTTTATTGGTTGATACAATAAACCATGAACATGAAAACCATAATTGTTCACTTGGTACACTCTGTTGCGAACTGGGCACGACTGTCCCGTTGCATCAGTGTTTCTGGACCGCACCTTACTGTGCTGAGGGACAAAGTAAATGGCCAAAGTACTTGCATGACTTGCAGCAGTATTTGTATTATGAATTTGCATGCGTGGTCTCTATTTGGAACCTTTCTATGCCGCCACCTTTGCCAACCACTTTCATTGTGCTGGAGCAACTGCTTATAAACAAGGGCGTAAACAACAAACTCGAGTTCATTTGGATGGCAAAGGTTGGCGCGCGCCGAAAGGCAACAACCTTCAAAAAATGCAGGCTCGTCAATGCAACGCGGAGGTTTAAAAAAAAAAAAGTTTATAATTCGCGCGAAAGTGAACGTATGGGTGACGTCATTTGACGTCATGGCCCCCCCCAATTTTCATTGGTCGCTGAAGCCCATGAGCCGCCATGTTTTGTACGAATGGGCGTCTATGGAGCCTTCGCTACCATAGGGTGCGTTCCAATACCCCTGAACTTGCAGAGAGCCGGCTCCGTGAACTGCGCATGCGCGCCCAGGACCAAAGTGGAAAGGAGGATATGTTGCTCTTCTGGACGGATGTGACGTCAAATAGGTTTTAGTGCTTGCTTTTTCCTAGAAGTAAGCCTCAAACCCAGATGCTCACTGAGTCGCCCAAAGTATGGCCCAAAGAAGGAAGACTGGCGCGCTTTTCAGACAACGAGCATTTGCGCTTTGCGAGCCCGAGGCACCCTAGGTTGTCTTTCATGCGTCGGTCTGCTGCAGTTGGCGGGCCATCATCCCGGTAAATGCAAACTCGGTGATATGCGAATTCAGTTCGTGAATTATAGCCTTAAATTCAAGGGCGCAGCCTTCAGTGCAGTCCTATTTGCAGCCTTCTGATTGCTGTGAGTCGTACATACATGCCCGCGAACTCTAAGTAAAGCATTTGTAGTCTTTCTGCCATCGCCTTCCTTGCAGCTTCTTTAACGAGTTTTTGCACGGCAGCGCAAGCATGCGTTAGCCTCAATTATTGACGCGGCGCAATCGCGCGACGGTCTCCGGGCGAAGGCGTGAGGAGACTGCGTAATGGCGTCCACGGTCTCGTTTCATTGTGCTTGGAACAGCTTCCATACCTGCTGCTGTGCACCGATCAGTCGCCGGTTGCTGTTGTCTTCCGGATGCACTGGAGTATTGGGACATATGAGGCGACTAAAAGATAACGTAAAACTGTTTCTGAGTTCGCTTATATTTGTTTGGGCAGTATAAGGCATTTTTGCGTGCGCCAGCGTGAACGCGCAGGTTTATAATCAGGAGGTTTTATTGCCTTCCTCGCAGCTTCAACCGATGGAGCGGCTCAGCCCATAGAAAATGTCGGGCTTCTTTCGGAAAACTGTTGGAAGGTAAGTGGCACTCATCTGTACAGACCATACGTGGTAGTGCTGCAATACATGAGTAATATCTGCGGACTGCTAAAAGGGGGGTTGCTGGCCAGCTGAGAGAGTTTAAACGTGAGTTGGCCCTGTGCGGACTGAGCCTCGAAGTGCAACAAGCCTACTGCACAGCATGAAATGGCTACAAAAGTATGGTTATATACATGACCGAATTCCTGTGCTTATTTGCTCAGACCTTCCACTGTCAAGCACTCACTTATTTCGGTGTATGCAGCAATGAGGGTGACCTCAATACTCCTCAGCTAGCATAGGTTCATGCCTGTGACAATATCTGTCCTTTTACTGCCGAAATAACTGCATTGGTGGAACTCACTGAGCTTGTTTATATAGATTTAACACTTTGGATGCATGTTGCTGCCGCAGAGTTCCCTAATATATATATCTTTTGCCTGCTCCAACGTAAATAGTTGGCAGTGCATGGCTTCAAGCTGCTGCCAAGGCCATTGACAGCTTATTTGAAAAGAGAGCAATAATTAATCTGAGCTGGCATGTTTTGTGGGAGAGTGAGGCACCTCGTAATCCTGTCGAAGAGCTTGGCAGTTGCTGCTACAAGCACTCTCCATTGCAGTTCCATGCAAGCCGCAGCATATTGGGCACTTACTGCACAAGTGATTTAACTTAGATTCTCTTTGTTGCTATTTCAGTGCTTTGTAAGTGTGCTAAATATTTGTATTTGTGCTAGCATTGACAGCCAGTCTCATTACTACCTTTTTCCTTCTGCAGCAGGCACTCTCACTTGCTTTACTCGAACCAAATTCTATTGTGAGTGAGTTTGCTGAATTTATGCAAACTAAATGTAATTGCAGTATTACTTTCATTTATTTACATTTGCAGAGGCAACGAATTCTTTATGCCGACGAACGAGTTCCCTCCGCCAGTTCGATTACACCACCACCTCAGTAGTGCAGTGAGCTGCGACTGGGGTGACCAAATGGATACTCTCCACTGCTTCCACAAGTTTAGAGCGTGCTCCCAGTTAAGTTTAAAACACCTTGCTTGCAATGTATTTAATCTTGTGTAATATTGTCACCCTTGAATTTGCTGATATGCTATTATTTGAAAATCATTCTGGGTGGTTTGGAACACATGATTTGCAGTGTGGGGAGGTGGGAAGCACAAATGTGTGACTGCAATTTTTTGCCAGTCTAGCTTCTAGCCTTGCGAATTAAAGTAACAGATTAATACCTGAACAGGCCTGACATTTATTGGAGAGATGTCATATAGAAGAAAACTTGATCCCTTGTGGAGGTAACACAGCTGTGGTTCTCCGAGAAAAAGTTATCCGTGTGTGATGGTGTCTAAAACATGGCATTGTCTTAGGTAACTTGGCATGGAATCAGCCACTTGTACTCTCTTGACAGCATCTATTGTACTATGTGCTAGGTGACATGCCTTCAGGGATGAGGATAGATGGAGAATACCTCAGTAATCTGCAATTTGCTGATGACATTGCCCTGAAGCAGTCACAGCAGCAGCTGAAGCAGTCAGGATGACGGGCAGTAATGTGAGCAGGTTGTACGTCATGCTGGTCATGGAGGAAGTAAAAAAGCCTTAGAAGCAATGCAAAGGGGGAAATCGGCTGGTATGGATAGGCAACTGCAGATCTTTGAAGAGTGGTAGGGAGATTGTGCTAGAAAAACTGCTTGCTTTGTGTGTGTAGTGCCTCACGACCTCAAGTGTATTGAAATCTTGGAAGGATCCTAACAGTACCATAATCTATAAGAAAGGGGCTGTCAAGCACTTGCAAACTTAAACTGATCGGGTTATTGTCTATTGCCTACAAGATAATAGAATTGGGAAAATCTTGGACTTTCTATCAGCTGAAGGAGCAGCTGGCTTTCGTAAGGGCTGCCATGTTTTTTAATGTGTCTGCCCTGCCGCTGTTGTGTGCTGGATTGTAGCCTACATCCACATCGGATAGGAGGCTGTGCAAACAAACTGCTCTTTACAGAAGGGACATAATTTGAACTGCCCATATCATACAATGCAGCAGCAGTAGTGAAAAGTGCTCCACAAGAAGTGACTTATTTTAGAATAGTTGCTTTATTGCGGTAGCGTAAAAGGCGTCACCCTTGAGAAAAATCACAACCATGCCTTTGGCAGGTGACATGGCCATGCACTGATTGGTTGTCTGGTTCTGCGATGTCATGAGGCCACATGATATGGCCGAACTGGCTGGAGCTCATATTGTGGAGAAGCGAAAAAGAGACAAAGGATCGAGAAAAGAGAGGACGACGCTATCTGGAGCTCCTTTGAGGTGAGAGGTTGAGGTGGAATAGAACCATCCGAGACCCTTGGATCTAGTATCAGACATGCTACTCCATGTTCATACAGCTTTGTTAAAACAGAGCTTTATACCCATGTTGGGTGGTCTTAGGCACAATGTGGTAGGTTATGGTTGTATGCTGATGATTGTGTGTGAGATAATACCGGCACAAATTAAGGGATTAGGGCTTATACCTTTCAGGACTGCTTTAAGCCAATCGTTCATATATGAATGATCGTTCTCACACACTGGCAGACGTAAATTTATGTATTTGGAACATGTAGCCCCATTTAGGCAGATAGTATGACAAAAGTAATTATAGTAATCAGTTCACAAGAATGGAAAAGGCACAGAATCTGTCACATGTTTCTGTGAGCACCTGAACTGTGCCGTAAGGGAAGGGAGGAGGGAGTCAAAGTGGAAAGACAGAAATGGGTGCTGTAGTGGAGGTCTATGGAGTAATTTTGACCACCTAGGGATCTTTAACGCGCGCTGACATCACAAAGCACACGGGTGCCACTTCGTTTGCATCGAAAGCAGCCGCCAGCGATCGGGTTTGGACATGGGTACTCCGGCACAGTAATCTAGCATCTTAACCACTGCACTACCGCAGTGGGGCTATTGTGACAACCATAGTTTCTGTTTGTGTGCAGCTTGTTTATTTTTTTATTTATTTTTTTTTTTGTTCTTTCTGGCACAGTGTGACATTTAAAAAGTTATTTGAAATAAAGAGGTCTTTGGCGCCATTCACACGATTCTGCTGCTTCTACTATAGTTTTCTGTTTATGAGAGTAGTAGCGAAGTCTCTTGAAGACAATTTTACTAGCTCTCAGTTCAGCTCAGATGATGAATCAGTCAAATGTCAGCCTCGGACTTCAGCTAGTGGCCAAGAAAAGCTTAGTTTCAATCTCTGATCACACTTGGTCAGTTACACATGGTCATTTTGTGTTCCCACTGTTCTGTTTCCATTCGCTGGGTTTCAGCAGTAATGAAAGCTTGGTACTACTTGATATGGCTTCTCCAGAACTTCAAGTGTGGAACTTCTTCAAGCAAATTCAGTGGAGTTTGAACACCAAGCTTCTATTGCAGATTTTCAAATTTTATGGCAAACTCTCCCACCTTCTGGAAAACATGTCACCAAATAATTCAGTCATAAATCCTGAAAGGTTTGGAAATGCCAATACTATAAACTGTAAAATGAGTAGAACAAGGCCGAGCATAAAAATGGGTGTTTTCAGCAACTTAGCTATATTTCTGAGAGAACAGCACACCTTCAAAATGAACTTCAGAACCTAAACTAGTAATAAAAGAGGCAGTGTAGCATATTTTTAGTATTCTGAATTATTTTTCTTGCTGTCTTATTTTGATATTCATGCCCCCTTTTCTTTCACTTTTTGGATTTTTTCTGCAAATTTCGGAGAAGTTTTTTATGCTATGTATAAAGCCAAAACAAAAACATGGGCATTTATTTAATTGAGCATCTAAATACCTGCATTTTAGTATTATCTAATAGCAAGATTGTGTAAATATTTCATTTAATAAACAAATTACATGGTGCTGAAGGAGTTGAGGCAAAAAAAAAAAAAGCTTCATTTGCAAGCTGTAGTTTAAGAAATGACCATTTTTCTGCCTTTTGTATATCCTCAAGATTTTATTACAATTTCTTGATTTTATATTCATGTTTGACAATACTTTGTGAATATTTTACCCAGTGCTGAGAATTTATCTTATGTATTATGCTTATATTCATAATATTCACGTGTCTAGAGGGCATTTAAATAGCTGTATTTTAATTGGCTCATGTGCGTCATGTACAGAAAGTGTGATCACAAATTGTCATCAAGAAACGTCCTTCATACTGGAACTTGCGTGTGAAGAGCTCTGGCAGGTGCGTGCTCTGTTGCCGCGTTGCAGAGAGGAGGAAAAGAGGCATCCTGGCTGTGCAAACCGCTGCAGAGAGGTGACAAAGAGGGTAATGGCAACCCCATGCATACGCGGGCCACGTATGCGCTTATTCACAGGACCTCGGAGGATGGGCATGTGGTATTCGATCTGTCATTTGACGTGCGTAACTATAAGGCTGCATTCCCTGCACCGTACTTATTAGTCACATATTCTAATTCTGGTGCCGGGTTGTGTTCGCCTTAGCGATCTTAGAGCTCTTAAGCACTTCCTACATTTTTTTTTTTTTTGTAGGTTGCAGCAAAGTTCTTTAAAGACTTCATTTATAAAATAGCAAGGTGCATGTATGCGATCAAGGATCTTTGAGGGAAGCTGCAGATAGGAGCTGTTGACGCTACCATGCTATACTCTTAAAGACAGATCTCAAGTGTCTCCTAAATTTTTATAACAAAACGAACATCCGCACAGTGTTTGCTGGAGATGCTTACAACCCTGCTGTCCTGTCCGAAGACAGGGGTACATGCATTACTGCCCGCCATATGCAAGGCCAGCCACAATTAAACATTCGTTACCAGAGTAACATGATTGCCTGGCTTTTTTGTGTGTTCACTTCCTTAGCATACTGTAGCATAGTCATAGGAGTGTGCACCTTTCCAATAAGTGGTCACGGGGTGTCACCATATTACCTGCTGGACTGCTTTGTGCATTTGGTGCTAGCACAGTGGAAGCAGAGCCGGTTTGCAGAAGTCCAGAGAGGAGGAGCGAACAATATGGTGGCACCGAGTAACTTATTGGAAAGGTCTATATAGATTGCTTGTTCCTGCAAGATGCGAGTTAAACTGCTCTCATACGAACAGTTTGGATCCTCATTGAACTGGATCTACATTCAACTCATTGTAGATCGAGGTTGTCACATGGCAACTGTCAAGTGCAGTTGAGCTCGGGCCTGCTTGACTCAAGGTTGCTTCCTCAATCGCTCTCGAGATTTCAAGCACACTCAAAAGCGGTCATTGACACCCTCGTTATCAACGAGCTCTAAAACTTGAAAAACGAATAAATGCAATAGAACTGCACATAACACATAAATGTATTAAAAGGCATAATAGAACATTCGTAGAACGGCTAATTTTATAATATTGACTCCGTAGTCTACTGCCAGTGGAAGCTAAGGTGGCGTTCTCTTCGACTGCATCAGTGTGGAAACTGTGGAGTGGAAGAGAAACTGCACTGTAGCACTTGACCGCTGGGAAGATAGGTTAGATGACCTGAGGCGCCAAAAGCGGAATGCTGCTGTGTACACTGAAATCGTGCAATCATTACCCCAATCTTAAATTTCCTTTTGAGACTCATTGCGACTGACAGCAGACGACGGACCACGTAGGAAATTTCTCAATGCTGACTGAAAACGCTCGTGTAGCACCGGATGCTTCAATCCTTCTTGAAAGCCTGAATGCAGATTGAGTTCAATGAGGATCGGAAGTGTTTGTGTGACAGAGGGATTAGTGTAGTGCAGCTAAAGCTTTGTGTTAGCTGGTGTGCACAAGTTGGGTGGCCAAGCTGTGTTAAATGGTATTACAATGCATATTTAGAAAACAAAACAGGGCACCCCAAACGGTTTATTCAACTTCTCAGATTATTTGGCATTACACACATTGTCTTGAAAGCAGTCCACAATATGGCCAGCACAACTTATGTCCTTGCTTATTTCAGATTGTTCATTTAAGAGAGCTAACATATTCAAGGGCTACTGACCAGGCTGACATTTTAACCAAGCCCGATAAGGCGTTGGACATGGTCTCTGCGAAATACTGCAGCGATGCACACACAGGAAAGCAACAAAATGCGAACCAAAGCTAATGGTCCTTTTAAAACAGCCAAACCTTCTCATCCTTTGCGCTGGCCATTGAACTTTGTCGATGAGGTACCCACAGATACTGCATCCATTGGTTTCTCTCTGACTGATGGGCGAGGGGTGTCACTTGGTCTGCTGATGTCACGCACTTTTTTGTCTTGCATTTCGTTTTCACTCATGCATACTCTTTTGGACGTTAAACCTCACAAACCAACTAGCAAGAAAAAAAAGAATGCCTGTAAAAGTCGGGGCCATAATGACTGCATTTGATGCATTCTTGTAGCTGTTTTTACCCAGCACAGGGCAGCGTTTTCATTTTGTTGACCGAACCAACATGGCGGGCATAGTTTCTCAAAGCACTAAGAGATGGCGCTCCACATTTCGCGTATTTAGGGAGCCTACATGTACCAGCCCTACGCGTATTGTCTCTTGTGGAGGCTAGTCAACCAGGGAGGAGGGAGAGACTCTTTGGTGATGGAAGGGAAGGAGAGAAACATACCGGTTTTGATGGTTGTAGCTCTGTTATTAACGAGTCTGCTGCAAAAGTATTTTTGGCTACCGCGCATTCTGAAGGCGCTGCCTCATAGACAGCAGGTTTGAACACATTTTCGAATCTAGGGTGGTTCATAAACAAGTTCAGTTTATGGAATCGCACCTGAAAACGAAAGGAATGATTGAAGCAGGAGAAATGATAGCACCTTAAAATAGAAACAAAAGGTGGATGGGTTTTAAGATGCTTTGCAGCTGTTTTCCACTTGCCCAAAGGCAGTGCAGAGTTTTGGCCAGTGTGCAATGAGCAGTTGGGCGCATGGTTTTGCTGATGGCATGGCAGCTACGTGCTGGTTGGTGACATTTTATACACAAGGTCTTGTAGACTTTGTGTCTAGTTGGAAAAAAAGAGGATTGTAGCAAATGAGCATTATGCTGAAATAATTTTGTGAGTAGCTTCAAAGAGCAGCCTTTTTTAAAAAATGGCTGCTTTCCATGAAAACATGGCATTAGATTTTTGCTTTTCTAGATGGGGTTTTAAATTTTGTTTTGATGATTTCTTGCAATCTTTTGCTTGTTCTTCACGACAAATGTATTTACTTCATAGCTTGCAATAAAATGCTTTCATTGCAAATAAGCATTCCTTGTGTGTCGTGCTCTTTGGTCTCATTATTTTGAACTGTAGTAGCCATGACAATCGGAAAACATTTGGGTGAACAGCATTGCATCATGTCTACATTATATTCCTGTAGAAAAAGAGAACGGGCATTGCAGTTGATGTCGATGAGACTGAAATCGACATTTGTTTCAGCTAAACTGTTTCCTCGATTTCGAATCTGGTTTGGGCTACTGCATGTCTAAGGCCCCAGCCAAATATTGCCCACTGCCTCAATAACAGCACATGCTCAAGGACATAAAGAAACTACAAGATGAAAGTTTATTTTTCAACCCTTTGTGATGAGAGCAACTTTACAACAGGTAGAGGTATTGACATAGCACACAGGGATCGGGAATGCCAAAACCTAATGCGGTCTATGAAAGACGGCAAGCATGGGAAAGAGCTAATTAATTTTGACTGCTTGGTGTCCTTTTTATATGCACTGACATTGTGTAGCCCACAGGCGTCTTTACATCTTGCCTCTGCCAAAATGTAGCCATGTATTTAATCTTTACACCTTAGGATTAGCAGTCGAATGCATAGCCACAAAGTCACTGCTGCACATAGGTAGGAAGGTTTCGGACGTAGGAAGGGAGTAATGTTTTTAAGCCAGGTTGAATCTGAACCATGAGAAACATTTCCCCAAGAGCAAAAAGAGGTGAATGTAAATTTGGAAGGTGCTGTATATATAATGTAATAAAAGGCAGCTTGCTATCATGTGATCATTTGAAAGGCTGAAAAGTGGATATTAAAGCATTAGTTTAAAATACCTAAGCAAAGGACAGTGCAGCAGGTTATAGAAAGTAAAATAATTTGGAAAACCTTCACAAACACAGATGTGGATTAAAGTACAGTATCAAGGTAATCATAACAAGGAAGTAGTAATCAGCTATTATTGAAATGAGCAGGCCATATTTGCCCTGGGCAGGTGGCGTCCTTGGTCCAAAAAGGTGAGGGCATAAGCAGGTCCTCATCTGATGGTTTGTGTGGGTGGTACTTCTATGCTGCCGCAACACCATACCATATGACACAGAGTGCTGGGCATCTTGCAGTAGAGTACCTGCAGTTGAGATTGCAGCACATGGTGCACATCTTTGAGTATGAAGATGCAGAAAACTGAAAAGAAGCATTAGAGAGGGACATGTGATCCAGGAAATAGGGCTTTTCAGCTAATCGATTAGGTTTCGAGGGAGTGAAACAAGTAAGGGATACCAGACACTGGGATGAAGAGATAATGTCGGCAAATGAGCCAAGGTTAGCGGCTGCAGCTAACGCATGAAGCAGCGATGATTGCAGACCATTAATTCCCTTCAGCATACCTAATGCAGGCAGTGATGATGAATCAAAACTGTTGCCAATTTATGAAATAACTATAGATATGTAACTGCACTGTGGGAATCCCACTTAGCCTCTTGATTTTTCTTCCAAGTTTTTGTTATGAATGGACAGAGTGAAAATGCGCAAAGGAAATAAATGCCAGACTAGGAATAAGCGTAGTCCTTCATTGAATGGCTCTAGTGTCGCATTGCTGAACTGTGGTTTAAAAGTTACTTGTGGCGAGATAAATGAGTCATATAGCCTCTGGGAGGCTTGCAGAGAGAGCTGAACTGAGAAGAGAACAGCAGAGACTTGTGCGAGCACCGTACAACCGTACAACCAGCCGGTTCAAATGGCGCGCCGTTGCAACGGTTGAGTGACAGCGCTGCAGGTGGCGAAAACGTCCAATACCAACAAAAATTAATTCAGTAAAAGGAAACCTTTAGATAATTAAAATTGGCACTTGTAGTTTATGCGTCACCACCTCCTTTGTTTAACTGAAACTGTATAGTTTCATTTGCAACAATTTCAGATACGATGGTGCGTGCGCCATTATCATCATCATCGCCCCCTCCGCTAAATTATTTTGAGTTGCGGCGCGTTACATGAAACGTTTTAAAAAAACTGTTTGACGCGTTATTGACTCTAGTTATTCTCCTTCCAGTGCTTTGCGGACCCTGTGTTGCGCTTTATCTATTTGTTGCTAATGCTAACGAACCATAAAATGGCTGTGTTCTGTGTTTATACAGCACAGGCGACGCACTTCGCACGGTGAGCATCACTTTGGTAAGTCGAATAGAAAGCCAGCTGATTGCTCTTTGGAAGGAAATGAGTTAATATATTGATTTGTGGAACATTAACGTACTCGAGTGCCATGTTGGTAAGCATGGCGCCTGCGCTAGAACCGCGATTCTTCCGCGAATCGCTGTGTGAAATTAGCTGGGAACGATTTGTTTCGGGACGTTTAACTGTGAACATTGCAGCAAGGTTACTTTCTTGCTGCACTTGAGGTTGTCTTAGAGAAGTTCTGAGCTTGCCTGCGCAGAACTAAATAAAGCGCTCCGCTGAAAGTGTTGTGACTACAGAGACATCGAAGGCTTACGTTTGTGTCAGAAGTGCTTTGAATTAATTTTTAGTGTCAATGTGAGGCATGTAACTTTCCCTAGCAGTCGTAAGATCACCGAGGCCAACGTCAGTTTTGCACTTGCATCGGACGCGCCTTTTCAGCACATGCTGCATGTATGCGCCTGTTGTTGCTTTTATGTATGATGACTGTGGTAATAGTTTGCAGACTAGCTGAATATAGAACTGTGTCTCAAGTGTGTTGACCGCTTCTTAATAGTGTGTAATGTTGATTTACTAGAAATTAAGCTTCGCTTTTTTTTTTTTTTTTGGCAAATGATAAGGGCCTAACACGCTGTCCGTCAGTCCCGAGACGAGTGGTACGCTGTACAGCAAAGTAAATGTACTGCATTACCGAACGGGGTCACGTACTCGTTAGCTATGATTTTTATTTTTATAACTGTAGTGCACAACGTAGATGTAATGTGCGATCGCTTGGTTCTTTCCTAGTGTATTCTTGTAAAACAAATAAACTGGTCAGAACAGCATAGAGATGTGGCTTTAGGGAATGCATCGAAACAGGCTTACCAAATGGCTTGCCTCTGTTCTCATCCTTGCTCAGATCCAAAGACAGTACATTTCATTTATCAACTTAATTTTTTTGTAATTTCAGTGTTTGACTTTACAGTAGTTGTCTGCATGTTAGGTAATCTTCCCAGGTATAGATGACTTGCAGCACTGTCACATTCTTGGTGGACCAGAGCCATGAATGAACCCTGTTTGCCTGCCTAGCCTGCTACTAGCTACCTACCCCATGGAAGATACATATACCTGATTTACTATCATGGAGTATGTGCGACAGCCACCTGATAGCTCGCAGCTGCAGCCATGTTTTTATGTTCTACACCTGCGCACTGCAGTGTAACGCTCTATCACGCATTTTAAAATGGACAGTATTTAATGGCTACATTTTCATCTACAATAATCTGTCACGGTTCCATCCACCAAGGCTGCACGACATTCATAGGTGCCCTAGTGAGGCTCAGAGGAGTTTTGAAAATTCTTGTGCAGTATTGTTGAATTATTACTTACAAAATATTGTCCAGTGAACCAGTTTTAACTGTGAATGTATTTATTTTTTCTAAATTACTACCCACGCAATGTTGTTATTACGGCATTGTGAATGCACAAGATTGTTAGTCTGCTAGAGTTTCCAGTTTGTACAACCCATAGCCATTTAAACAAGAATTGCAATGGTGGCGCTGAAGGGCAGCACTTATCTGCGAGATGGCTGATGCATTGTGAGGGCACCAGACATTCCCCTCATCATCTGCGGCGACTGTCATCGATACTACGAAATCACAGTGGTTGCCAGTGTTCACGTGCGAACTGCTCGGGGTCGCAGTCAACAATTTCAAGCCACTACAAAAAGTGTTAATTGCATTGATTACATCTTTGCATGACAGCCGATGTATCCAGCATGAACTATGTCTTACTACAGGTACCATATGCCATTACTTGCTGTACTGTATGACAGCACAGAGCACATGTGTGATTAGTGGGGTAAATAAAATAAATAAATACTGTCTCCACTGGGAATCAAACCTCCATCCCTTGTATTCCTCACATACTGTACTTTGTTTATGGCAATAGAACATGAGTCAGCACAGATGCATTCTTGCAGTGGAATTATCTAGGCATAGCACTGCTAATTTTTGTTCTAATGTGGCACCTTTTATGGAGTTCACCGACTTTTTTTTTTTTTTTTGCATCGTTCATATATTAAACACATAAAAACCCTGCAGCACTGTGAAAATTTGCCCGGAGCATTCAACTCGTGCTACAGTATGTGCAGTAAAGCTACCTTTGTCTTTGTGTGCAAAATAAAATTTTTTACGAAAGATTTACATTTTGCATGTTGATTTGATCAGAATATATTGGTTTTGAACATGATTGGAAGAGGCTTTTCAATACCCGAGCTGTTTCATGTGCATGGTTGTTAACTACCATGCTGAACTTTGTAGTCAAGTACAATATGTGCATAGTGCCTATATGCATACAATATATGCATAGAGGCAGGTAGAGTGATTGTTTAGGTGTACTGTAATTATCAGGCTGTGCTAGTATCGTTACAGCTATGATATAAAAATTCGCATCAGGTTTGTAGAACTTGTATTGTGAACAGTGGTTATATGGTGTCTGTGTATTTTATTTTAGCATAGCAGTGATATTGGTGCAAGTTCTGTCAAGTTTGGTTTTGTTTTGATTTTAACTTTGCTTATTGCCACTCATGGACAGCCTTATCACACAGCGCTATTCAGGTTCTACTAGTGTCGAAGATCATTGATTTCACTTTCTTTAATAGACACTGAGGGTTCACTGACACATACGCCACCAAATTTTTTTGTTTCAACTGCTTCAATTGTTTTCCTTCCCAGTGGTGTTGTACATTTTCACAAAAATTTGCTTTCAAAGTGATGTTGTCGGCTTTCTTCCAAGTTGTGTGATATGCTGTGAAAAATGGCATGCGTGTCATGAAACTTGTTCCAGATTTTTTGATCGCATTCTGCATGTACGAGTTTTTTCAACCTTCTATGAATGCTTTGTCTCAAGAATATTAAGTATTTAGGCTAACGTAGGATTAGGTTGCATTCTGGGTTCTGTTGTGCCGGGTAGCAGCTCAGCAGTCAGATTCTTTTACTGGACTTGCCTGAGAGTACGAGTTGTGTGAAGCCTGCACACAGACCCATATCATGCCATTTGACGCAATTTTTACGCTCGACCGCCGTCAGTTTAGAAAAGGACTGTATTGGATTACTACGACAAACATTACCCCAGCTTGTTTTAGGCGGAAAAAAAAAAGTTTGTGCCATGGTCGCCATCTTGCATGTTCTCATACACTTTAATTTCAAATTTGTAAAATTTGCTGTTCTCATCGTAGTTGTTCCAACAATACCCCAAGTTTTCCAGAAGTAAAGGAACCCAAGAAAATTGTTTTGGAGATTAGAGGATATAAGCCATGCCAGAATAAAATTCTCAAGTTTAGAAAATTTGCTTTTTGCAGCATTTACAGCTGTCAAATACAGAGTAAGGTTGTTCTAGTAAATGTATGACCTGTATTAAGAAAAAAGTACCACTCCGTGGCATTTATTTTGGGAAGTTAAATCACAGCACTCAGTTCCTTGCTCGCATACAGCCGCCCAAATCTTCAACTAGACTGCACAACGCCCACTTTCAACAGTGATGCTGTTTAAGCTGGAGGTTGTTTCATCTATCCTGCGCAGCTTAATGTGTTCGCAGTAATGTCACCATGACCGGATGTGACATCATCATGACGTCACATCCAGTCATGTCTAATAACCAGAACTGAGGTCACCACATGACATCATGTCTGGTCATGACCGATGACTTCACCGTGCGATTCACGCGTATATGAAGCTAACCTTGCCAGGCATCCAATCCAGGCATCCGTGCTGCGCCTTTCATTTGTCGCTTCCTCAAATGCCGTACCACACAGGAATCAGCGTTGTTTTAAATTGGTTTTATAGGAAAGAAAAGGCATAATATCTGTTGCACTTGTCCGCTGACAACAGATAGCCACGATGAGTCTCGAAGTATAATCACGGATAACTTGAGGCAAACAGAAACAGCATCATTGTGTCATTAGTCTTGTACATGACTGCAATCTGCCTTAATTTTTTTCTGTACCCCTGTGCCTTGGCAGGGATCGAACTTGCAGAGAGGTAAAAATAAGGCAAGGCCTTATTTTAGCTTGTATCCTAAGGTCAACATGAATTCCTAGAGGATCACAACTTGTTGAGAAGTGAGGACTGCAGCTTGCCTTTACTACTTTGCACAGATTTACAGTTTCAGAAGTGGTACGAATTATCTGCTACTTGGCTGAAAAGCGGAGCACGCAGCCTGGTTATTTTTGGCAACGGTGGTACTTCCATTATCTTATACATACTCTTTAGCATAGAGTCATGAACTACCACATTATGTGAAAGACTGCCTGACACAAATATAAAGCCTCCCTTAACCTAGCCGTATGAAATGCCTTTGTGGTCTACGGGTAGCATGTCTGACTTGAAATGCAAGAGTCCTAGAGGGTTCGATTCATTTCACCTACCCATCTGATTCGAGAAGCTTGAGTTGGCAGCTCCTGCCAAATCTGCCATATCATATGATCAAATGACTTTGCACAACCCTGCCACCAATCAATTCCCGGCTATCACCCACAATTTTTCTTTCACAACCCTGATACCAAATTTTATGGTGAATGGCAGCCTTTAACGCTGTCATATCAACATGTAACCAAAATTTGGTTTCCTTCAAGTGGTGGCTTTAGACAGCTTGTGTTGTTCGTCCCTTTGAGACCTTGATTGGCAGGTGGCAAAGTAGAGACAAGAGGGATGATGAAGAGAAGGTAGGAGGCAGAGGGTGGAGAACGGGTACAGTGCGTCGCACTGTGATTTGTAGATTAGGTGGCACAACCCGCTTGCATGGTCGTAACCCATCAGCTGCATTGAGAACAGCAATGCTAACTCCTAGCTCTTACTCCCCTGCACAGATCGTATTCATTGTCTATACTTTTTCTTGGACAAGTTCTTCTGAATATCTCGTAGGATGTCACTGCTAAGATTTTTGCACGGCCCCTGAAGGCTAGGTATTGCTGCAAAGCACCTTCTCCAGAAAACTGAAACATAGAATGACCAGCTTGTTCAGCTTGTTTTTGCAATGGGCACAAAACTGGACTTCATTCCACTCGTGAAATATGGAGGAGTCTCTATGACCGGTTATCATTGTACAGTATATAGACCCCTTTCATAAATGTTAAGTCGGCTTCACTTCTATGCAGCATTCCCCACTAATGGCAGAAATGCAATGTATTGAAACATTGTATTATGGCCATAATTCATATGATTTATGCATCAGAACATATTCGCATAACTGCCCTATTACCACTAAATGCATCTGTGTAGAAGCAATATGCGATTTTAGGTCTATATCGCCGTTTTTCTGGCAGCCAGTGACGCCATGTTTGGGGAAAGAAGCAGCGTGGGAAAGCCTACCTAACGATTTTTGCAAGGGGTCCATAGTAAAGTGAAACTGAAGTCCCATCATAGTAGTGCTTTTGGTAAAACTAGGTTATACTAAACAACGTCTGGCCGTGGCGTCGACTTCTCACGAAATGGCATTGCTGCACACGCATTACATGGAATCGCGAGGAAATTTTTTCTTAAAAAAAAATAAGTAGTGCTTTTTTTTTTTTATGGTTTTACCGCTAGGCTCATCAGCACTGAGAAGAAGCCAACTTTAAGGCCTTGGAGCCGTGAGGGAAAGCATGCAGCGCGTAGCGGGAAAAATGTAAAGCTGACCAAACACAAAAAGAAGACGGCCGGTCACTTAAAAATAGAGTAAAAGTGCAGCAAGAAAAAGGGAAGCGAAGAAACGGCCGAACATTCACACAACACTGTTCAGCACGAAGGAGTAGTGGCAAGAATTGGAGGCGTGGCTTGTGAGGTTTTGCAGTGCTGGACTGTCACGCATTTTTCATCTAGTGCCTCTTAAAAGATGGAAACAGCGGAAGATGATGCCGCGCTCACGCAATGCTTTGGTTCTCAGCTGGAATCAAGCTCGGCTGTATTCGTATCCATGTTGCATTCATGCTAAACAGGTACTTCTACAAGCTGTAAAAGAAAAAAAAAATTAAAAAGGAAATGGCACAGAGATGATAAGAGAGAGATGGAAGGCATTTTAGAGCGTTCTTTTCATAAAGCAACAAGATGTGCTTAGTAAGCAGACTTTAATTACGAGATAGTCTCTTCAGGACCGTGTCATCACTAACAACTGATATAGTAAGATTTTGGCCGGTCCCGGTGACTTTACTGTAATGGGGTTCTACTGTACTTATCAGTTCGCAAAGAGCATTTCCTGGCAGAAGGGCAGCTCAACACTGTTAATGTGGAAAAGCACTCACTACTCTGCTTGTGCTCAAACTGAAACCCACATCTAAATTTGATTATGCTTCCTGCAGGAACGACCTTTAGTCTGCATCTCAAGTGAGCATGCGGGGTATCTTGATGCTTATTTTTATTCTTTGTAACCGCAACCTCGAGCAGACTAATTCGCCAAAGCTGGCAGCGCTGGTTATGTATACGTTTGCCGCTGGCTCAAGCCTGCACTGCAGTGAAGTGCAGGCACAGAGCAACGCTAGAGAAGAGCACGGGCATTCAAATTGCGAAACTTTTCTGCCCCAGTCAAAAAGAATTCCATTTAAGCTTCCGGGAAAAAAAAAAAAAATGCTAGAGTGGCCCTGCGCAATATAATACCAGCTAGTACCACATCACTACTCTCTACAGCGACTTTCTGTTAGCTAGTGCCAAGTTACTGTATATCTGGCAGAACCACATGGAATGGTTTGTGGGGTTTAATGTCCCAAAGCGACTCGGGCTATGAGAGACGCTGTAGTGGAGGACTCCGGAAATTTCGACCACCTGGGGTTCTTTAACGTACACTGACATTCCACAGCACACGGTCGCCTTGCCTTTCGCCTCCATTCGAAAAGCGGTCGCCGAGGCCAGGATTCGATCCCGCATCCTTAGGAAGCGCCCTAACCACTGCGCCACCCCGGCGGGGTAACACATGAATGTGTCATGACAAACACAAAATACCATCAAAGGAACAGCCAAGGTCGCAATGAGCGACTGCAGGTGACAAATGCATCGGTCCCTGGTACTCATGCTTTTTTAACATCACACTATGCAGCACTGAACTGAATGCTCATACGAGCAAAAAGTAAAAACTCTAGGGGCACTTTGGACCACTAAAGAGCAATGAGGTGAAAGCCTTTATTGCATGGTGGTCTGATGCCCTCCACTATGGCACCTCCTTCCTCGTTTTCCTTATGGCTCGATTCAGGTGTTCGCGGAGAAGTGTGAGATACGCCTTTTCTTTCCTGTAAACCAATTTGAAATGCTGCTGATGCTTGCTGTACTGCGTCTGCTTTAGTATGCTGTGTCATGTGGCGTTAGAGCAAACGCCAAATGAAAGGCGCTGAACTGACGACTGGATCAGGTTAACTTTCACATGTGCTCGAGTCGCCTGGTAACGTCATGACATCATAGTAATCTCTGTCATTATCATCACTGTCACTATCATTATCAATCAGTATCTATCACTAAGTTCTTCACTGACAGATTTAAAGGTAAACAGCACAACCATGCAACTGCTCGCAAGATTCCAATGACAGCTCTCGCATGTTGGAATGGGGACGGAGGAAAGCAGTGGCAATGTGAGTGGCAAGTATGTATTTCCTGGGGCGGCTGTGCTGGGCAGATATCGTGCTAGAAAAACTGGCTACCCTGTATACGCAGTGCCTGGTGTCATCGATAGTACCGGAACTATGGAAGAACGCAAACATTATCCTCATTCATAAGAAAGGGCATGCTAAGAACCTTAAAAATTAGACCAATCAGCTTACTGTCTGTTACGTATAAGGTGTTTACTAAGGTAATCGCTAATAGAATCAGGGCAACCTTAGACTGCAATCAAGCAAAGGATCAAGCAGGGCTTCAGAAACTGTACTCTACTATCGATCATATCCATACCATCAATCAGGTGATAGAAAAATGCTCGGAATATAACCAGCCCTGATACATAGCATTCATTGATTACGAAAAAGCATTTGACTCAGTTGAAACCTCGGCGGTGATGCAGGCATTGCGAAATCAGGGGGTAGACGAGCCGTACGTTGAAGTGCTGGAAGATATATATAGTGGCTGCACAGCAACCATAGTTCTGCCTAAAGAAAGTAACAAAATTCCGATAAAGAAAGGTGTTAGGCAAGGAGACACAATCTCCCCAGTACTATTCACAGCTTGCTTAGAGGAAGTATTCAGAGACTTGGAATGGGAGCAGTGAGGGATAAGGGTAGATGGAGAATACCTCAGTAATCTGCGATTTGCTGATGACATTGCCTTGCTAAGCAACTCGGGAGATGAACTGCAAATAATGATTGATGACCTAGACAGGAAAAGTAGAAAGGTAGGCTTGAAAATCAATATGCAGAAGACTAAGGTAATGTTCAACAGCCTCAGAAAGGAACAGCAGTCTACATTAGGTAGCGAAGTACTGGAAGTAGTAGGCGAATATGTCTACTTTGGACAGGCAGTACCCGCAGATCCGGACCATGAAAAGGAAATAAGAACAACAGGATTGGGATGGAGCGCATTTCGCAAGCACTCACAGATTATGACTAGCAGCTTATCGTTATCGCTCAAGAGGAAAGTATACAACAGTTGCATCTTACCTGTACTCACCTATGGGGCTGAAACGTGGAGGCTAACCAAGAGAGTTCTACTTAAGTTGAGGACAACCCAGAGGGCTATGGAACGAAAAATGGTAGAGGTAACATTAAGAAAGAGGAAGCGTGCACAGTGGGTCAGAGAAATAACTCAAGTTACCGACATTCTAGTGGAAATTAAGAAGAAATGGACATGGGCCGGACATGTAGTGCGAAGAGAGGATAACCGATGGTCGCTGAGGGTAACAAACTGGATTCCAAGGGAAGGAAACCGTAGCAGGGGGTGGCAGAAAGTTAGATGGGCGTAGTAAGAAGTTCGCAGGGTGAAGCGGATGCAACTAGCACAGAACCGGGTTAAGTGGAGAAATATGGGAGAGTGCAATGGGTATAGTCAGGCTGATGATGATGAATCCCACAGACTTTCGGTAGAAGCAATGTTAGGTAACCCAAGGGCCGCCTTATACGCCAGCCTAATCATAGCGTCCACCTTGTTTTCCTCCATCACGTCCATATTCATACAAGGCGTCGCATAAACTGTTCTACTGATCACGAATGCCTGTACCAAATGACTTGACTCCTTTTCCTGCAATCCTCTCTTTAGATTGGCGATTCTTTCAGTGAGCCTCATGGCGGCGTTTACCGTATTCTTTAGCTTTCCTAAGGCCTCCTTATTTTTCCTGTTAGTCTGCAAGTACATGTCCTGTTGTAGCGTATCCTCCTCCTCCAATTGTCCGTCTCTACCCCTGGTGACCCCCTTCATGGATCACTGCCTTGTCGTGGCGGAGGGGCTTGCGAAACTCGATGAAGTCGTGAGCTCTGCTGTGTAGGGCCACCCAAGATAGACAGGTCACGGCAGAGAGTTCTGACAAAATGTGATTCACTGGAGAAGGTGATGGCAACCCACTCCAGTATTTCCTGCCAAGAAAACCCTATGGCCAGTCACAATACCATTAATGATATGACGCCGGAAGATGAGCCCCCCAGGTTGGAAGGCGTCCCACATGTTACTGGGGATGAACAAAGGGCGATTCCTAGTAGCTCCAGGACGAATGAAGCGGCTGGGCTAAAGCCAAAAGGACGCTCAGTTGTGGATGTGTCGGGAAGCGACCGGAAAGTCCGATGTTGCAAGGAGATATATCACATAGCAACATGGAATGTAAGATCTATGACGCAAGGTAAACTGGATGTCGTCAAGCGAGAAATGAACCGATTGAACATTGATATATTGGGTATCAGCGAGCTCAAGTGGACCGGAATGGGAGAATTTAACTCCGGCGACCATTATGTCTTTTATTGTAGGCACGAATCCAAGAGAAGGAATGGGGTCGCTCTCATAGTAAACAGAAGAATGGGTAAAGCAGTGCTAGGGTACAACCCCAAAAACGACCGAATGATTTCACTTCGGATCCAAGGTCACCCTCTCAACATAACAGTTATCCAAGTCTATGCACCGACCACTACTGCTGAAGAAGCTGACGTTGAGAGATTTTATGCGGACCTACAATGCCTTTTAGACCGCACCCCATCATCAGACGTCGTTTTTCTCGTAGGAGACTGGAATGCTAAGGTCGGGAGTGAAGAAATATCCGGAATTGTAGGCAAGTTCGGTCTTGGCGAGTCGAATGAAGCTGGACAGAGGCTAGTAGAGTTTTGTCAAGAAAACAACCTGACCATAGCGAATACTCATTTTCAACAGCACAAGAGGCGCCTGTACACATGGACTTCACCGGACGGTCTGTACAGGAATCAGATCGATTATATTCTTTGCCGGCAGAGATGGAGAAGCGCTATACAAGCAGTAAAAACAAGGCCTGGGGCCGATTGTGGCACCGATCATCAGCTTCTTGTTGCCAAAATTAAGCTTCGATTGAGGAAAACTCAGAAAACTAGAAGGCCTTTCAGGTATGATCTGGATCAAATTCCATTAGAATATGCTGTGGAAGTGAGCAATCGATTTCAAGAATTAGATCTAGAAGACAGAGAGCCCGAAGAGATGTGGACTGATGTTCGTGATATAATACAAGAAGTTGCTACTAAGGTAGTTCCAAAGCAAAAGAAATGCAAGAAAGCAAACTGGTTATCTGAAGAGGCTTTGCAAATAGCTGAGGAAAGAAGGATGGCAAAAGTTATGGGGGAAAGAGAAAGATACAAGGTTCTCAATGCGGATTTTCAGAAAATAGCAAGGAGAGATAAGAATGCCTTCCTGAACATACAGTGCCAAGCAGTTGAGGACAACAGCCAATTAAGGAACACAAGAGCTCTGTACAAGACGATCAAAGATATCAAAGGAAGCTTCTGTGCTAAGCTGGGCGTGATAAAGGACAAACGAGGCAAGGACCTCACTGAAGCCTCAGAGATAAAGAAGAGGTGGCAGGAATACACAGAAGAACTGTACAAGAAGGACCCGAATGTGCAAACCCAACATAAGACGGTTGTGATTACTGATCTCGAGCCGGGCATCCTGAAGAGTGAAGTTGAATGGGCCTTAGCCAGTCTTGCTAAGAAGAAAGCCAGCGGAAGTGATGGCATTCCAGCTGAGTTGCTTCAAAACCTCAACCATGACGCTGTTAGCATTCTGCATACATTATGTCAGAAGATTTGGACAACTCTGCAGTGGCCACAGGATTGGAGGAGGTCAGTTTACATCCCCATTCCAAAGAAAGGCAGTGCCAAAGATTGTTCCAACTACTGCACGATCGCACTTATTTCGCATGCTAGCAAGGTGATGTTGAAAATCCTCCAAGGTAGGCTGCAGCAGTATGTGGATCGGGAGCTTCCGGACGTGCAAGCTGGGTTTCGCAAGGGCAGAGGAACTAGAGACCAAATTGCCAACCTCCGCTGGATCATGGAAAAAGCAAGAGAGTTCCAGAAACCCATCTACTTCTGCTTTATTGATTATGCAAAAGCGTTTGACTGCGTAGATCACAGCAGATTGTGGCAAGCTCTCCAAGAGATGGGAGTTCCAATTCACCTCATCTGTCTCCTCAGGAACCTGTATGAAGGACAAGAGGCCACAGTCAGAACTGGGCATGGTCTTACCGATTGGTTTCCGATTGAGAAAGGAGTGAGGCAAGGCTGCATACTGTCGCCCTGCCTATTTAACCTATATGCAGAGTGCATCATGAGGAAGGCCAGTCTGGACGAGTCTTCATATGGAGTGAAGATTGCTGGAAAACGTATCAACAACCTTAGATATGCGGATGATACCACTTTAATGGCAGAAAGTGAAGTGGAACTCAGGAGACTTCTGATGCGCGTACAAGAAGAGAGTGAGAAATTTGGGCTTAAACTGAACATCAAAAAGACAAAGATCATGGCGTCTTGCCCTATCAAGTCCTGGAGCATCAATGGACAAGAAGTGGAAGCTGTGACAGATTTTCTCTTCTTGGGCTCCAAGATTACCTCGGAAGGAGACTGCAGCCATGAAATTAGGAGACGCCTGCTTCTGGGAAAGAGAGCAATGGTAAGCCTTGACCGCCTAGTAAAGAGCAGAGACATTAGTCTGCCAACCAAGATCCGTATAACTCGTGCTATGGTCTTTCCAGTTGTGATGTATGGATGCGAGAGTTGGACTGTGAAAAAGGCTGACCGCCGAAGAATTGACGCGTTTGAATTGTGGTGCTGGCGAAGACTTGAGAGTTCCTTGGACTGCCAGAAGATCAAATCAGTCGATATTATCGACCATAAACCCTGACTGCTCATTGGAGGGTCAAATTCTAAAGTTAAAACTCAGCTACTTTGGTCATCTGATGAGAAGAGAGGAGTCGCTGGAGAAAGATTTGATGTTGGGAAAGGTTGACGGTCGCCGGAGAAGGGGTAGGCAGCGAACGCGATGGTTAGATGGCATCCTCGAGGCACTGCAGATGAAGTTATGTGATGTTAGGAAGATAGTGAGAGACCGGAAAGCGTGGCGTGAAATGGTCCATAGGGTCACGAAGAGTCGGACACGACTGAACGACTGAACTGAACCCCTGGTGACACAGAGTAACATCGCACCAAGTGGTGACACACAAGCGATCTGTATCTGAAGAATGGTGGCAGCTTAGATGGAGAAATGTTCATGTCAGGCCGCACAACAAAAAACACTGAAATTGTGTGATTCAGCAACTTCAGCTACAGATTTTTTTTATCGCACTAGCAGCAAAGAAGCCAGAAGAGTCTGTCAGAAGAATCTCTGATTTCAGCTTTTAGCGATTCAGGTACTACAACCACCTGTAATGCCAACTAGTGGCCAAAGGTGCACATAGTTTCCGTACCCACTTGCTTTTGAGTATGTACACATGATCGCTGCATGTCCTCAGTTTTATCTCTGTTTAGGAGGGTTTCCACAATCGTTAGCAACGATCTGCTGACACTGGCACACAAGCGTGTAGTTTTCACGTAGATAGGAACCTAGTGTATACTTGAGTGAAGGCTCTCCAGCTTATACAAACTATTTGTAAAAATAAAAATAAATATGATTGTACAGGGATTTTGGGGAAACCAACAGGTTGCTTGTTTTGACGGATGTTTGGAAGAAATGACTAAATGAAATGCTCAAGTTCATAGGCCTCTTGTTTGTCCAACACGGGCATTGTGAAACTTCACTGGCTGAAGCTGCACTGGAATGAGGACATCTACAGTGGTTTGCCTCCACCAGGAACAATGCTGTGAATCTGCTTCATAGCAGTGCTGGTGCTCCTCAAAGTGGCAGTCCTGTACAATGTAGACCAGCTGCCACAAGTAATGCACCGGTACATCAATCAAGTGGAAAGCCCTCACAGCCACATTAGGCAGTATTTGCATGTAGCTTCCCGAGAAGAGTTCAATAAACAGATATTTAACCTTCGTGGCACACCAGCTCAAATTTTGTCACCCTCTGCAAAATGTGCCAACCATAAACCACAAAAAGTTGACAAATGCACGAAATGAGTTGTGCTATGAGCAAAAGAAGACCGGGCTTAAAAATAATGTTTCTAGCAATTTGGCAAAGTTACGAGAATGGCAAGCCTTCACAATGAACCACAAACACATTGGTTCCTGGTATTTGGCTTCACTGCATTTTATTGGTGTAGTCTGGAGAATAGGAATTTCCAACTCGCAACAACCACCCCATCTTGATACATCAAGGCAACCGCTGCAGACATACAACAGATCCGAAGGCATGTCGCCTAGCACACATTACAATAGATGCTGTCAAGAGAATGCAAGAAGTGGCCGATTCCATGCCAAGTTACTTAAGACAATGCCATGTTTCGGACACCATCACATACAGAGAACTTTTGCTCAGATAACCACAGCTGTGTTACCCCCACAAGGGTCAAGTGTTGTTGTATATGACAAACTCTTTAATCCATGCCAGGCCTGTTCACATATCAATCTGTCGCTTTAATTCTAAAGGCTGAAAACTAGAGAGGCAAAAAATTGCAGTCACACATTTGTGCTTCTCGACCTTCCGCCACTGCAAATCATGCGTCCAAAATCACTCTGAATGCTTTCCAAATAATAACATATGAGCAAATGCAAGGGTGACAATATTCCACAACAAGATTAAATACATTGCAAGCAAGATATTTTAAACTTAACTAGGAGCACGCTCTAAACCAGTAGAAGGAGTGAGTGTCCATTTGGTCACACCAGTCACAGCTCACTGCACTACTGAGGTAGCGGCGGAATCCAACTGGTGGAGGAAACTCTTACGTCGGCCCCGAGTATTCCTTGCCTCTGTAAATGTAAATAAATGAGAGTAATACAGCAATTACATTTAGTTTGCATAAATTCAGCAAATTCACTCACAGTAGAATTTGATTTGAGTAAAGCAAGTGAGAGTGCCTGCCGCAGAAGGAAAAAGGCAGCAACGTGACTGGCAGTCAATGCTAGCACAAATACAAATATTTAGCACACTTGCAAAACACTGAAATAGCAACAAAGAGACTAAGTTAAATCACTTGTGCAGTAAGTGCGGAATATGCTGCGGCTTGCATGGAATTGTAATCAAGAGTGCTTATAGCAGCAACTGCCAAGCTCTTTGACAGGATTACGAGGTACAGTCTCTGTCAAAAGTGTAGAGCCCAGGGGTTCTGCTTCTGGGCCAGTTCCTGCGGCTTGTAATTAATTTCCGGTATTCCAACTTTGTTGATGGCAAGAAGATCTTTTGTCCTACCCCCTTCAGTGGGAAAGGCCTCAACTAATTCTACATCAGTGCCACTATTCGGCTCAGAAGCGGACCCCCCGGGCTTGACAAAGGCTGTACATGCAACGGTGCCTCACTCCCCTCAACAAAACGTACCACCTCAGGTTAATTATTGCTTTGTTTTCAAATAAGCTGTCCATGGCCTTGACAGCAGCTTGAAGCCAAGCACTGCCCACTATTTATGGAGGCATTGTTTCTGCTATCATTCCCAGTTTTCTCAAAGTGATGACGCTGTTGGAGCAAGCAAAAGATATATATTAGGGAACTCTGCGGTATCGACATGCATCTGAAGTGTTAAATCTATATAAATAAGCTCAGCGAGTTCTACCAATGCAGTTATTTTCGTAGTAAAAGGGCAGATACTCTCATCGGCAAGAACCTATGATAGCCGAAGAGTCACCCTCATTGCTGCATGCACCGATGTGAGTACTCGACAGTGGAACGTGTGAGCATATAAGCACAATAAATTCGTGCGGGTATACGCCCGTATCTTGTAGCAATTTTATGCTGAGCAGTAGGCTCGTTTCACTCCGGGGCTCATTTTGCACTGGGCCAGTTTACATTTATACTATCTCTCAGCTAGCCAGCAACTCCCCTTCTTTAGCACTTCGTCGACACTGTAAAGAAGCTGACCTCTTGCACTGCAGCACCACGTATGGGCCGCATGGATAAATACCTTACGACAGTTTTTTGACAGAAGCACGACCGTTTCTATGGGCCCAGCCACTCTATCTGCTGAAGCTGCGAGGAAGGCAATAAAACCTCCTGATCATAAACCAGCGCGTTCACGCTGGCGCACCACACCAAAATGCCTGCTACTGCACAAACAAACTAGGCCACAAACGAAGAATTTCAAAAAAAAAAAAAAAAAAAGCAAATTACAAACTTCCGTGACTCTCGACTCACAAATAGTTTCACATCATCTGTAAGTCGCCGCGTACGTCCCAATACCCCAGTGCACCCCGAAGACAACAGCGACCGGCGACCGATCGGTGCACAGCAGCAGGTATGCAACGGTTGTTTCAAGCGCGAAGAAACGGGATCGACGCATTTATGCAGTCTCCACATGCCTTCGCCCGGAGACTGTCGCGTGATTATGCCGCGTCAGTAATTGTGACTACCGCATAGCTGCACTGCCGTGTAAAAACTCGTTAAAAAAGCTGCAAGACGGTAGCAGAACGCCGACAAGTGCTTTACCTAGAGCTCGCGGGCATGTACGAAACACCATCATTCGCGTACGACTCACCGTAGTCGGAGGCTGCAGACAGGCCAGGGACAGGACCGAAGGCTACGCTGTTGAATTTAGGGCAACAATCCACAAACCGAATCAGATTTTCACCGAATTTGCATCTATCGGGATGATGCCCCGCAAACTAAAACAAGCCGACGCATGAAAAGCGACCTAGGGCTCGCAAGGCGCGAGCACCCGTTGCCCGAAAAGCGCGCCAGCTTTTGCTCGGCTGCGGTGGTTCGAAACGGGGTAATTGGCATCTGGGTTTGAGGCTTATTTCCAGAAAAAAGCAAATACTAAAAGTTGTTTGACGTCACATCCGTCGAGAGAATCAACGCGTCCTCCTTTCCACTTTGGTTTTGTGCGCGCATGCGCAGTTCACGGAGCCGGCTCTCTGCAAGTTCAGGTTTCCAATACCCCCAATACCCCCTCGTAGACGTCTACTTAGACGGCTACGCGAGCAGCCGCCATCTTGGGATGCGTTCCAATTCTCGCGAAGCAGTCTCGCGAAGACGGCTTCGCCGAAGTCAACATCGATGCAGACTACTTTGCTGTCTAAACATGGCGGACAGAGCGCGTTTCGCGGTGAGCTAGACACCCTAGCTGAGCGAGTCGTGCGTGCGGTTGTTGCAGTAGCTGTACGGTGGTCGTGCTCTTTGCGAACGCCGGAGTATGCATATGAACGATCTTTCAAACGTGAGTTGTTACGTCAAAGTATGCGCTAGCTAGAGGCTAATTTAGCTGTCTTTATGGTCGTGAGATATAGCACTGCAGATTCTTTTACCGCGCTAAGAGGAAAGTGTGCGTTGGATGCTGTTGGTCTTCTTTTTTTAACTTGACGAGTTTCTTCAGTCTGCTTCAGTCTTGATGTTATCGACGAACTCGTCGCACTTCGCCGGGAGTCAGGACGGCTGCTGTACGGCGCACGTGTGTGTTTCTACCTTGCTGTAGTAGCCGTGGCAAACTCTTCCGCCGATTTTTAATCTCAGAAGAACGAACTCGCCTGATGATGCCGACTTGTTGCGCATTGATTTTTTTTTGTGCCTGTACATTATTAAAACAAGTTGTTGTCTTTGGTTTCCTCGTCTAGTGACTACAGACAACAGGTGTAACAGCAGTTTTTCGTTTGCTGTAGCCGGTTATCACCTTTCGACCGTAATCGCCTCAAGTTTACAGTATTTTGCATGTTTTCATTCTTACAGCTGTGTGAATGAGACATCTGAGAAGCATGTACACTTCAGCATCTGTGTAATAAAAAAGGAAAAACGGACTAACGTTATCTTCCGTCAATTCGTGAGCATGCTCATTGCGTGAGAAGTCGGTCTGCTACAAGTTAACCTATTAATAGTCCATCTACATTGTGGCGATTACACATGTAACATTGTTGCTGCAAAAAATCGGCGAGCCGATAAAAACGTGATTTTTACCTGTATTGTCGTAAATCTTTAGAGAAAACAGCGTTATATTAGTTATAAAAACTTTTTAGTTCAACCTTTATGCCGCGAGGTGACGCTAGGCGTAAACAGGTAGACGCGTTCCAATACGCGAACCTGTAGACGTCTACGTAGACGTCTACGAAGCAGTCTTGCTAGACGTCTAAGAATTGGAACGCACCCATAGTATGGCAGTGCACGGCCGGTCTTGAGGGAGAGCGCGCACTCTCTCCCTCGAGACCGGCCGTGGGCAGTGTGACGGGCGACGTATCCGCTCCTTGTGAGAGGGAGGCGCGATCCGCGATGAAATTTCCCGGCGCCGCAAGGGGCGCTGCAGCGCTCTGGTGTGTAAAGCCCCTGGTGTGCATGGGGAACCAGCCGCTGCCGCGCGATTGACCGCAGCAGCGCGGGTGCGGGCGAGGTCTGGGACGCGTGGACTGCGCTTTTTTTTGCGCGTGGACCGCGAACGATTCGAAGCTGGTAGTCGCACATGTACCACAGTGATCCTTTTGAGATGCGAAGTGGGTGATTTCGTGCTGATCCTGTGTTATGCAGTAGATAACGCTGTGCGCACTCGTGGCGCAAAAGCGCGAACATGTTTTGTACCTGGGCGCAGAAGCGGGTACAAAGCGCGCAAAGCCGAAACCCCCTTTTCAGACCACCTAAATATGTAGCTTAACGCGAACTTGGATTGCGAAATATCAAACGTGCTGACAAGGAGCTGACGACTAATTGTGTCTCGTTTGCGAACGCATGGCATACAGGACAACTTTTTCGGTGTAGAATACCCGAGACAAATCTTCACCAAGGACCTGCGAAGTTGCTCGTAACTATCATCTGCCCTAGTTTCTATAACCTTGCCCATCCACAAAAACAGAAGAACATTCAAGCCAAACTTAAATATTACGCTATGCCTTTTCTGATCAACAGCTGAAAATAATATTTTAATACGCTGGACATGTTTATATTTCAGGACATATGCTGGGAGCATCAATGTGATGCTGGCTCTCTTATTCAGCTGTGCCTCAGTTCAGGCCACAATAATGTGGGTGAAACAAGGGATAGCCAGCTTATCTTTTACATGACAGGATATGTGTGACACAGAAGTTTAGCAGCACAATTTCTTGCCAATAATTGTGATTCTGGCCTCAAAGTCACCCGAGCAGCAGCTCGGGTGACTTAGGATCGCTGTGCACGCAACAATTTGGTAGGTGAGGCTTATTTTACAGCCAGGGACAAAAGTTTGAGGGATATATGCTGGCTCGTGGAATTCTTTGTGTGTGTGTGTGTGTGTGTGTGTGTGTGTGTGTGTGTGTGTGTGTGTGTGTGTGTGTGTGTGTGTGTGTGTGTGTGTGTGTGTGTGTGTGTGTGTGTGTGTGTGTGTGTGTGTGTGTGTGTGTGTGTGTGTGTGTGTGTGTGTGTGTGTGTGTGTGTGTGTGTGTGTGTGTGTGTGTGTGGTCGGGCAATTATAAAGAAATTTACTCCATTCAGAGAAAAAAAAATATCAGAAGACAAACTTGCGAGGCAACGAAAAAATAATTTTTTCCCACAAATCCGGCCGCCCCCAAACGTTTGTTCCTGGCTGTAGCATTTAACTATGCTGGCCGGCGTTAGTAGGGGACGCATTCACATTTTTTGTTAAAAAAAGAAAACGTTTTATGCTTTCAGTGTGCATAATTTCGCGCAGTTTCTCAACAGTCTAACAAACTCCACCAAGTGGGATGCGCGATGTTCATCATAAAGAGGTTACTGCAAAATGTTTCCAGTTTGTGGTGCTAACTATGGATTCATTTTTTTTTTTTTTACTCGTTGAATAAAGGACACGGCTCTTCAAAATGACCGCCAGAAACATTCGAAGTTATAAACAAAGTGAATTCAAAGCAGAGCCATTCGTTGTTCGGTCGCTCTGACGTCTGCATTTGTATATTGTACTACAGTGCCTATAATTGTACTAATAAAATAAACATCATTTATGCTCTTAATTGTGGACATTTTGTGCAAATGATTTCTTTACCTTAATTTTAATGAAGTGTTTCCTTTGGTCTTGTGGATTTGTGCAGCAAAAGCAGTGATGGAAAATATTTAGTGCATGATATGAGATGCGCCAGATCATCCACAAGTGCACCTATTATTTATGAGCTACAACTTCCAAGTAACGTGATTCCATAAACGGCATGTTGCTGGCGCATGCAGCCCGATGAACAGACAGCGCTCTGTTCGTCGTCCTGTCTGTTTTACGTTTGTCTGCTTCTTAGCGTGTCGTAGCGCGCTGAGAACTAATTTGCTAGTACGTCCTTTTTTTTTTTTCTGTGGCCACTCATTATATTTTCCTCGGCTGCATCCGAACTCCAAAGCTCCCAGTCAGAGTTCCGAATTGTCCGTGTTCGTTGTCCATGTTCACTTGTGCTATCAAGCTTTTAGTGAAAACTAAGCGCGTACAGAGTTAATATTCTGATATGCGTTCTATTAAAGCTTGCTTTTCCTAAATTACGTCGCTAAACTCCATTTGCGCGCACTGATGGAGAAAACAATGCATCTTTTCATCTCCGATCTGCAAACATTTCGTCATGTTGGCATCGCACCAGAATAAAAATTCAAACGCGACGCAAAATTCACGCGACACGCCTGCCTGGTGCCCTGTGCCGCTTCCTCCAACCACCGCGACGGCTGCACACCTGCTGCAAGTAGCGCCATCTATAGCTTTCATCGCTCCGCTGTGCGCTTCGCCGGCTCCCGCCCGTCACACTGCCCCCTTCTAGACACCATAACCATAGTACCCTTGGTCACGGCCGGTCTCGAGGGAGAGAGCGCGCGCTCTTTCTTACGGCCTTCTCAATCGCCGCGTGAACAATGGGAACTTTTCTCCTTGAGTCACGCTCTCCGCTGCCGCAAGGGGCGCGACCTGCTCACTGTTGGTGGTGGTGGTGAAAAACTTTATATTTGGGAGCCTTAAGGGATTACATTCTAATGACGGGTCGGCTCTTGGCTGCGTGTTGTGGCCGAAAGCTGGTGCTTCACAGCGACACCCAAAGCCCAGTCTGTCAGCCGCTTTTGAACGGCCGGGTCAGAGCTGGACACCGCAGCCTCCCATCGCTCGAGGTCGGAGAGTTGCCAAGTGGCTGGAGGGTGGAATTCCGAGCATTTGATCATAATATGCTCAAAATCAGCTTTAGGTGCCCCACACACGGTGCACTGCGGCGAGAACAGTCCTGGATGGATCAAAGATAAGAAAGCGGGGGATGGGAATGTACGGGACTGAAGCTGGCGCCACGTCACCTGTTGTAGCTTAGTCATAGATTTATGAGGAGGAGGGTAGATGGTTCGTTGATCACGGTAATGGAGAGAGATTTCGTGATAGGATACCATGCGCTCGCGAGCATCTCCCCAGGCAGTGGCAGTCCCTGCTCGGCTGACGTATCCTCGAGCAAAAGAGTGAGCTGCTTCGTTGCCTGGGTGACCCGTGTGAGCGGGCACCCATATTAGTTTAATAGGGTGTTCGGGTGGGGAGAGGGAGGCGAGGAACCGGAAGGCTGGGGTAGAGATCCGACCGCGGGCGAAGTTCCGTACGGCGGATTTAGAATCGCTAAAGATGGTTGTGGCTCGGGTGGTAGCTATGGCGAAGGCAACCGCCGCCTCCTCCGCCTCCAGGGAAGTGGAGGCAAAAGTTGTACCGGCCGCGACCAGTTGCAAAGAGTTGGAAACAGCGCTGAGGGCGAACGCTGGGCGGGAGGGGTATGAGGCAGCGTCTACGTAAACGGTCTCTGGCTGGAAGCCATAGTTTTTGTGAAGAGCTTCTGCGCGTGCCTTGCGGCGATCGACATGGTGCTCTGGGTGCATATTCTTTGGCAGGGGATGCACCTTAAGAACGCGGTGTATCGCAGGGGGAAGTGTATGTTGTGTAGAGCAGTGACCGGGAGGTGAGAGATGGATGCGAGCAAGGATGTTCCGGCCGGTGAGGGTAGATGATAATCGCTCCAACTGGGCTGAGCGGTGGGCTTCTGTGAGCTCAGCTAGGGAGTTATGGATGCCCATGTGAAGAAGGCGTTCATTGGAAGTGTAGCGGGGTAAGTTGAGGGCGGCCTTGTACGCCTGTCGGATAAGGGCGTTAACCTTGTCTTCCTCCACCCGCGTGAGGAAAAGGTAGGGGAGCGAGTACACAACACGGCTCAGGACAAATGCCTGTACCAGGCGTCTGAGGTCATGCTCGCGCATGCCGCGATGGCGATTGGCTATGCGGCGAATGAGGCGGATTGTTTGATGAACCATCACCGTCAGCTTAGTGATGGTTGCGGTATTCTTGCCATTGTTTTGTATCAGAATACCAAGAATCCTGATGTTGTCCACTTCTGGTATCCGGGTGTTGTCAATTGTCAAGAAGATGGGGGTCAAGAAGATGGGGGGAGGAGGGCCTTTGTCTGTACGACACCTAGGAGGTCGGAGTATGAGAAGCTCCGATTTGGTAGGGGAACAAGCCAAGCCGACATTTGCTGCAAAAGATACAACAATGTCTGCTCCGGCCTGTAATGTATCTTCCATGGCGCCAATGCTACCTGTGGTGGTCCACAGTGTAATATCATCGGCGTATAAGGAGTGGGACAGGGCAGGGATTTGGTTGAGGGCGTGTGCCATGGGGATAAGGGTAATATTAAAAAGCAGTGGAGAGAGGACAGAACAGTGCCTGTGGGGTGCCAATGCTACCGAGTTTGAAAGATGGAGATGAGAGCGAGCCGATGGTGATTTCTGCTGTGCGATGACTAAGAAAGGCGGATATGTACTGGTGGACACGCGAGCCGACTTGAAGCGATGAGATCTGCTTCAGTGGCGGCGGGAGGCTTTTGCCTGGTTTCGCGCTGTCGCCCGCGGGTTTGGTGGTGAGTGCAGCCCCTAAATGAACGATTACAGAAGGCAGATGCTGCAGCGGCATCCTGTCAGTGTGCTACACACGTGAATGGAGTCTTTATATTAAAAAACGCTCGACAAGCATATGACATGCGTTGCGGCATGGTATCTACTTTTGTTCATTTTAATCTGAAATTTTCCCCAAGCCTGTACAAGAAGATGAATAAAAAAAGTGAATGAGCAGTGATCACATCGAAGCTTCTTAATTCAAGGCAAACATAACAGCAACAATGGAAAAACCGTCTTTCAGCGCTAGATGAGAAACCATAGAGGTAACACCGAAGATGAAAATAATTTTATAAAATGTAATGTAAGTTGCACAATGCTTACATGACATAATATTAGTATAACGTCAGAGTAAACACTTTTAAGTTTTGTTTTCAATTTTGCTATAATTTATAGACCGGCAAATGTTTTTATGTTGTATTATAAACATTATTTTAAATTTGCAAATAAACGTTGGTTTAATGAAATGTTTACATGATATCATGATTATTTCATGAAAAAAAAAAACAGGAAATCTATTTCAAGCACTAATTCCTAGCAATATTTTCTTTCTTTTTCTAGTATGTTTTGGAACTAATAGTTCCTTGTAATTATCTGTGCAGTAATGCCTGCCTTAGAGAGCAATCGCTGCCCCATTATTTTGGTAGAATGCTTTGCTTATTACACATTCGCCACTGTTACTCAAGGGACACTCCTCAATAATGGATATAAAAGCTTTTCTTTGTGCGATTTATTCAGAGGTGATTATAGGAGTTGTATATGTCGCGCTGTATTGCGCGCCTAGGCACCTAGTGTCGACACCGACGAAATCATTTCAGCTCTGCCAAAATCAGTAACCGAGGAACTGAAAAAAGTGATGGTATCTGCTGTCATCCCATTATCCACTGTCACGTATTCTGGTTTAGCTTACGTCGCTGGATACATTAACTGAGAAGTTAATCAGTGACTTCGGGTGTGACGCTTGTGCTATCCTTCTTGAAACCAGCGAAAGAAGCAGCCCATGTACACTATTCTGCGAGGACAAGATTCTAGCGGACTGCATTATCCAAAACCAGAGTTTGTAGCGATCTTGAACAAGGTTGTGTTTTCTTTTTGAAAAAGCTGTCGTTCACCTTCCACACACAAATGTCCTTGAAGTCCTTCAAATCTTAATCCAGCCAGCACTTAAGAACTCACCTTTGCTGAGTTGCCTGGAAGGCATTGACAATAGCCATGTTATAAGGTCCGCTTTTTTAATATGTGAGAAATTTCTCAGAATCCTTCTTGTCAATTAATTATGCTAAGAAGGTGACAGACAGGAACGAAAGGCCAGCTCCTTATGTGCACAAACCGTCCAGAAAGATTTTGACTTTAATTTTCTAGCCGCATGTACCGTTTTGATGAATGTGTGCAATGTGTTAACTTTGAAGGACATTTTTTTTTGCTTGCTGCTCTTTTCAGTTATGCATATCTGTTTTTATGCCCATTTCCTTGAATAAATGTTTTTATTTTTTATCACTGTATTAATCTGACTACGACTGTCTACGTGTGCGTCAGTCGCGAGACTACGTATACATCTGCTGTCTTTCAACCTACTGATTTGTTTTAAACGAAGCTAGAACAGCCCACTTCACTAGACAACTGAAATTTTAACTGTATGGGTAAATTTTTGTTCCTTACTCTGAATCTGAGACGTGCTATGAATTTTCGTCAGTGCCTCTTTTGTTCTAAACGAAAACGGCAGCGGTTGACAGAATATCCACTGAACAGTTTGCCATGCACTAGCGTCAGGTCGCGCTATACCTGCTTATAGCTTTCAAAGGCACACTGCATAAAATGGTACATATAGTTTTGTGAAAAATTTAGGTGCAAAAAGTGTTGATGTAAGTGCACCCGAAACTTCATTCGACAGTGCGCGACAGTACTGACGAAGGCGCGCGCGCTCTCGCGCGCCCGCACATTATTGACTATTTTATTGCTCATACAAGATAAATCAGACGCTGATTACGGCTTCTTCCTATAAGCCATAAGGGGTGAAATATCAGGACCTGCCGGTTGCAACCGATGCGAGCGGAGCGAAGAGCGAGCGCGCGTTTCCCTTGCGCGTGAACGGCTGTAGCGGAGGAGCAGCAGTGGGGCGGTGGCGACCCCACCGAGGCGCGGCGGGCGGTGGAAACAGGCCCCATTGGAGAGGCCGTAAGAGAAGAGAGAAACGCGCTCTCCCTCGAGACCGGCCGTGCCTTGGTATAGTGCCTAGAATATTTATACCCTTGGCAATCCTCTCACAAGCGTTTAGGGGTAGCTCGGCTAAAAACGCTGATTGGCCCAAATGTGTGACGTCATATATGACGTCACAAACAACGTCATGGGTCACGTGATATTTATGATGTCATGTCCGGATGTAGGGCGCACGTGTTTTCCCTAGACTGTCCCTGGATTCCCCATGCTTTTCAGAGCGCCCGGGCGGCGCGCGACCCGGCGGCATGGCCGGCGGTGTCGGTGGCGCGCCGCAAGCAAACGGCAGCTGCCTAGCCGATGGCCGTCGGCGGAGAGGCACGAGGCCTAGCTTGCATGCAGTGCGGACACCGTGGAAACGGCAGCGACGTCAAATAACATATGCACGCTTCGAGCCGCGAAGAGGTTTCCGAACCAGCTTGTCGCACCACACGAATTGCCGGGGAAACCACAGTTTAATTGCTTTTCCTTTATCTAGATCTGTGTGAGACCTTTCGGCGACAAAAACAATCAAGGTTCGCCAACGCAGTGTGACCTGTTCGTAGGCCGGCCGGGCGAATTTTCCAGTGACAACTGCACACCATGTTTGCGGTGATCCCGCTCTTCTGCACATTTCGTATATTTGCAACACGTTTCCTTGCAAAATAGCTTTCTCGGTGCGACGTCTTTCAGGCGCACAGGCTGTCGGCAATGGTCGTCCGTCCCGTTGCCACGCGTCCCGATATAATTCGGTCTTTTTCTAAGCGAAATAGTTCATTATGAATTGTTTTAACCAGAAATGCGCTCGGTGACCGCTCTTATTGGCTAAAGGCCTAATTTCCTCACTCCAAACTAATGCGCCGGCGAATGCATATGATGCCGGCCGGCAACACCGCGGCGCCGGCGCTATTATAAGCACATCCTAGCTGCAATAACTAGCTAGTCGATGGCTGTAGGGGGCAAAAAAAAAAGAAAAAGCTTTGAGGACAAAGGGAATAGAGATGCGTACTAGGTCATTCGACCCTACAAATTTTTTAGGTCAGAATTGTGGTGCTGGGAGTGATATGTTGATTAGGAAAAAAAAAAAACTAAATAAGCTGTAGTATTAAAGGATGACCTCTCACTGTTTTGGTTACCCTGTTAAAAACAATTAGGCGCCTAATGAATATCCTATTCTCATTTGGGCTATGATTATTTTAAAACTATGTAAGTCATTTCACATTGATCAGGGCTTGTTTTAGATTAAGTTTATTAAAGCAAATCCCCATCTTGCACTTGGAGCATATAATGCCTTCATACCTCAAATAAAGTTGATGGAGCATATCATAAAGTCGCAATTAATACAACTGGATTTCAGAACATTCAGCCTCAGGATTTCAGGCTAACAAGAAGAAATGTTGTACATTGTTACTAAGGAGGTCATGTTATATATGGGTAACTATAGGAGCATTATAAGATGTGTTTTTTTAAGTAGTACAGAACTGTGCGTAGCCTTTAGAAAACATGAAAATATTGCAGCGTATATCACATGAAGATTAATGGCATTGTATGTTTTCTAAGTGTCAGCATATGTTTGCTGTCAAATTGAGATCCATGTGATGCATGCATCTTTTATTGACTTAGTGCTTGTTCTAATGCAACGCATGGACCATTTCAGCTTGTCATGCCTTCGCATGTCTAATATGTAATAAGCAGTGTCTTACGTCTTCTGCATTTCTTTCACGGCAACAAGTTTTGCATCCGTCATATGTGTCAATTGTGATTTTTAACTGGATCTGTAGCCTGAAACAGACTGCTGACTGCCATCACAAATTTGTTTGTTATATATTCAAACACTGCATTTATTTTTGTTCATAAAAACATTGAAATTCTTTAATAACTTTCATTGCCTTGAGTAAATGTTTGTCATTCGTTACATTGATTGCTTGCAGTCCACAAATTCTTTACATTCTTATTTGGCTATACCTTACACTTACAAACACATTTAAAGTTATATATGTGCTACACTATTTTTCCTTCCATTTATTATCTCGTTCACACAACCTCAGAGTTTAAAGACAATTATTTATCAAACAGCACTTGTGAATATATCTAAATGGACACTTTTTTAATTGCACAATGATGGCATAATGCAATGAAGAATAAGTTAATGTGGTCCACCACTTCAGTTTGCAAAAAACTTATGAAAGAGAAAGGTAGCATGCACTATAGCCAATTTTTAACAAAATTTTCTGGGCATATGCCACCTTTTATGCAACTAATATGTCAACAGCAAAAAAAAAAAAAAAAAAAAAAAAAACCTTTCTTATACATTACTAAGGTGCAAAGATGAGTAAAACGAGTATTTGCTGAATTTCGGGCTGTCCAGACATTATGGGATTGCTTTTCAGGATATAAAAAGGCATTTTTTTTAGCATAAAGGAGGGGTTAGAAACCTTGCTGTCCCTATAGGGGTGTGAGGACTGCACTTGGTGCAGTGCTCAGGAAAGTGTGGCTGGGAATGGGGGGGGGGGGGGGGGAGAGGGTGGTAATGCAAAGAGTGCAGTTAGAGAAATATATGCAAGGCAATTCACATGCTGCAATACTGTGGGCCTTAAGTTCTTTTCCTCAAGAGAATGCTTTCTCTCTTTTGTTGCTGTAAGAGAAGGTTATTGTTAAAATGAGAGATATACGTCAGTCCATCATGAAATCAAACCTGACGACCCCCACTATCACTCCGCTGCTGAAGACCACTTTGAGACTAAATGTATTCTGTTAGCAAGGCATCACTGCTCATTGGTACCTTTTTTATTTGCAAGGAGGCTACGGTAGTCTGTGCCATTGCTTTTCTATGTTGCTTGCACCTATAGCAAGCAGTACCTGAAGTAGTAAATGCTGCACAATTTCATTTGCAGACAAAGCACCTATACCTTGACAAAGTAGTGGCAAAGATGGATGATTTAAAGCTCTTTCTCAAAGATGATGTGTGGCCACAGTGTGCAAGGCTATTGAGCAGAAATTTATAAAATCAAATGAGCTCAGGATATCAGTAGACAGGCACCAGAAGTTCAAAAAGAGTATGGTAGGAGAATGTGTCTGAGGTTCAGGGTTTTCATTGCAGGAAGAAAATAAAAGGGGTGATGCTTGACTGCACTGGTAGATTTTATGCCGAGCTCTGCATTAAATCAAAAGCGATTTTAGAAGCCGCAGAACATATCTGGTCCTCTTGAAGTGAAGAGATTTCTTTATTATACTGAGGGACCTCTCAAGCCTTAAAGTATGTATTCCGAAGCTTACATCCTTCTACAACAAGCTGTCTGATAGAACACATTTCATCGAAATGCCTTGGCTGAGGAGACACCTCAAATTAAAGTGGCAAGCATTGGACTTGAAGAGGGGCAACAGTTGGGCAGCATTGGAGTTCCCCAGATTGAGATTTTCTAGAGCCTCTCCCCAGCCTGCAACTATTCCTAATATACGAGTGTCTGTTGTATCCTGTGAGAGGAGGAGGTTGTGTCCTGTGAGGAAGAGGACCTATGATGGGTCAGTGGACGCTTTCAGATCTTGCATTATCATCTCTCGTAGGTGAGCTGGCAAAAAACATTGATTTTGACAAATCGAGTAGCAGCTTTGAAGCCTTAAAGACCGGAAAATGAAAATGTTGGCATGTCGGTATTTTTTTTTTTTGCTGTACGCTCTTTAGATCAATACCAGCTTTCAAAACAAGATTTATAATACCTGAAATTAGTTGCTCAAAGCAAGATGACTTCAGTGTTTCCCACTTTTTGTACACAAGCGATTTCTATAATTGATCGAGGGGTATGCTTATTTCATTTGTGCGGCAGGATTAATTATTCACTTGTCCCTCTGCAAAATTTGTCTTTTACAGCATAGTTGTTGAAGGCCTCAATTATGACTGCTTGTTTGTTTTTGTAACTTCAGTTCTCTTCTGTGTGTTCGAGTTGTCCTTTCACTATTAGCATGCTTACTTCTCAAATGACATTTCTACGCCCATATTTGCATGTGAACGCTCAGTCTAACATTCTAGCTGGTTCGTATTTACTTTATTCTTTGTCACTGTGGCCGATGTAATTGCAGTTGTCTCGTGCATGTTCAAAGCTTTCAACAGTCCTTATGAAGAGTTTGTGGAAGCATAAAAAATATGAACTACAATACAGCACATTGGCCAGTTCTCAAGGCTTTTGCTGGCACTGCGCTATGCCTGATGTAAACGAAATTGTTCACAATGGCACCGTGTTATAATCCTGGTCGCATCTGCCAGTTTGCCACTTTTTAGTTACTGTGCGTGTTACCAAGTATTTCTACATGCTCAAGGTTTGCAATTCTTGTGATTTTTATCTGCCCTTTTATTTGAGTGGTCCCAATATAGAAATTCATCTGTCAAGAACCTCTACTTAATTCTTCACAAATGCACCTTTCTTAAGAAAAGAAAAAATATGACATATGCCCCTCGTAATATAGCTATTATCAGTTGTGGGGTATGCTTGTTACGTTGAAGTCTTAAGAAATGAAGGAAAAAAAAATGCCTCGGCTTGCACCATGTTGTGCGATACAAAAAACGAACTTCCCCAATCTAAGAAAGCCTTGACGACAAAGTAGTTGATGGTATACCGCTCAGGTGTGTTCATGAAGAAGGGGGGGGGGGGGGGGGGGGGTTGCCGCGCATTATTGCACCGGATGTCGCAGACCTACGCCATTGGGGGTTAGAAATGGAGTGCTTTCATGGGATACAGAGGAACGAATACAATTGTAAACCATCAACAGGTAGCAAGGCTCGCATGCAACGGGTACCTTATACGCATTAACGTTGATCCCAATTGAATTCCAGTTAGGGATCCATTGTTATCCAACTGGTATGAACTGGAAGTTTGTTCCTTAAACCATTTACATCAGTTAGGATTTTTGCCTGGGTTGTTTCAAAGTAATGTAGAAATGTTGTCAGTGTTGTTCAAGTTACTGCCTATGAAGCAACACAATTTTACAAAAAAACAATGGTTGTGAGCCGCCTCATGCATTTATTTTTCCGTTTTGAAAATGTTTCAAGCTACAATACTTGCCATGTCACTTTGCGTAAAAGAAGCTCTAGCTTTTTACAGGAATGGTTTTAGAGTGTGCTAAAGAAAGAAAGTGTAAAGAAAGATGGAATAGTGACATGTGGCCTCTTTTATGCATGATGTTTGTGTGCCGCACATGAAGTGAAAAGGTACCTCTGTTGGTTAACGGCTTTGCACTCAGTGGATTAGTCATGCAGTGTTGCATGACAGACCACCGAAGGCCCAATACATCCTACACATGACTAAAAACGAGGAAACATTGCGATGAAGTTGAAGGCCCATGATCTGCCAGGAAACAATGGGGTGGCTCTGAGAAGGACTTTTATATTGGCAGTAGTAAGGATGGCAGTCCTCTGCTTTGTGGCTCTTCACTTCGCAGTGACAACACTGGTGTATACTGCACTAACACCTTCTGTAGTTTTGCCCATGCTGTCAGTTATTCTGAGAGCTGCGGCTGTGAGCATCAGCCAGTGCTCTAAGTTTGAAGTGTTCATTTGTAAAAGATGTGTTCTAGATCCTGCTAAAGAGTCTTGTATTATCCAATTGGGTTTCCAGAATTCACACTTTCTCCAGAAGCCCTCATTCCATTTAGGCATCTTTTCATTCTTTCCAATTAGAATTTTTAGTCCTAATTGAATTTCCATAATCAAATGTCTTCCAGTTTCCAGATGACCTCCCAGCTGGAATAAGTACTTAGTCCCAACTGCATAGTTTTAGCTGTCTGTAAAAAAGCAATTTATTTTTATTATGGGCTGCTAAGTTATGGTCATCTTACGGATTAGAATTGATATTCCTAATGAACATCCAAACTGAATGGACAATTGTTATGCATGGTGAAACTAGAATTCAAACTACATTTCAATGATGCATTGTGTGTGCGCTGGCTAAGATGTTAAAGGAAGCTGGTGCATTTTGCTCCCTAGTAAAAATACACCCAAACATATTAGATTTCAATAGGCTTTGCAGTTAAAAATTTTGCAACTAATTTCAATGTCCAATCTGGAGTCAATGATTTCAATTCGAGCATATTAGATAGTCTCGAGAGCTAAATTAAATGTTTCAGAGAGCAACTCATGCACTTAGGTCCTGGACCCATTTACTAAGGAGCAGCAGACGTTAGCTGCAGAGTAGGATAAAAAAATTTACACATTTTTTAAAAAAAAGTGCAAGAATTAGAGACCCTATGTCTAGAAGATCTATTAATGCAAAAGTATTACTTCGCTATGTTTATTTATTGTAAGTACCTACAGCGCCCATGAGGCATTATTGTAGGGGGTATACAACTGCATACAATAACACATGCAAAGAAGATATAAGGAAACTTGTTAGCAAGGTAACACAACACACTGATTGAACACTAAATGAATTCTCAAGTAGTATAAGTGATAACATAAAATACATTAACACAGCGCTGGCAAACGCACAGATTTCACAGATTTCTGTCCGCAGACCGCGTCCGCACACCGCATCCGCAGAACGTGTCTGCAAAATCATGTCCGCAGCAGTTGTGAGTAATTGAGAAGTGGTGGAGGTTAATGAGTGGTGTCAATCGACGGAGGGTGATGTAATGTTGCAGTAGCATCCGTTCTTTTGCATTGCTCCAATGCAGATTCTGCAGTGCTCTTTAACTTTGCAACATTTCTGATTTTACAACCCTAAAAAGTGTATTCATAGCTGTTTTCACAATTTCAGGAATACCTGTTTAAGTTCATTCAGTGAGACCATTAGATTGTGTTTTATTGATTGCAGGTTGCACCAAGTGTGAAAGTGCGGGAGAAACCAGAGGTTGGAGTTTTGAGTTAAAAACGGAGTGGCTGTAAATTGCAGCAGTGCCATCGAGCAAAGAAAGCCTTTGTCCTGCCAAGAAAAATAGGAAACATGCAACAAGTGGCATTCATAGTTAAAGATAATTATACTGTATTCTGCACGGAGGTGTCATGTCGTAAACCGGCAGTCAATATCTGTTATGTAAGAAACACACATTTAATTTACTGAGAATTATCATTTCATTGATATTTGCTCTTGTGGTGCTTGCCCACATAAAACTGCAATACCTTATCTGTGGGGACTTGCATAATTAAAGGCAAGGACAGTACCACATCAAGGTAAAGCTCACTCATTGAAGAAATCTTTTTTTTTATTTGCAGTGTTGTTTATATGAATTTCCTATCTCAAATGAAAAAAATTCACACTAAGACTTTTCAGACTCAAAACAAAATAGTTTTTCTGTGTTTATTTCTTCATGAAATTGGACCAAGCAAACGATTTTTCAAGTAAATAATTTCAGTGTAAAACAGTCTCATTGAGATCAAAGCCAGTAATAAACACATTATTATCAGCATACATGATGAGCTGAGCACTGTTGTCAATATGAATTATGTCATTTATGTACAAATTGAGCAAAAGTGTGCCTAATACTCTTCATTGAGGTACTAAACAAAATATATAAAGGATGATTTTTTTTTATTACTGTTCATCTGATTCCTTGAATGGGACTTGATTCAATTATTTCCGATACCTTTGCGAGTGCTGGCAATTCAAGAAAATATCTCTACAAACGTGTGCTACATGCTCTAGCAGATTTCATAGAGTTCCTCGATAGAATATTGAGCTTTTATATTAGCATTGCATGACATGTTAATTGGATGTGAAGCATGTTTGATGTTCACAAATGCATGCCATTTTCATAATTTCGACTCCCTTAATTGTACGAAATGTTGGCACAGAGCTGAACTGTTGCCATTGAATTGGACTCCAAATTGTTGACTGGGGGCCAATATCCAGTTGGAAATGGTCATTTCCGATTTTGATTTGGCCTCAACTGTTTTGTTAAACTTGGAACAAAGCCATATACTGCCGCGGTGCAATCCATCGCTACGTACGTGGTTCGGCTAGAGCAGCTCTTTAGACACAGTGACAGACACAGAGACCATTTTTATTTAAGAAACAGCCAACAAAAGTGAACTGAAAACATGGCAATTGCTCACCCCATACATGGTTACTATACAAAGGCACACTGCACTTGAACCTTGTCTAGGACGCCTAGCGCGTAGGATGCTTTCGTGAAAAAAAAAAAAACAACAAAAAAAAACGGCGTTGTACATGGCATCGAATCCAGGTGCGTACACTTCTGCCTTTTCCCGTGCTCTCGAGTTAAGTGATCCTTGGATGGCGACTATAACCTTCGAAATGTGATGCATTTATAAAAAAAAAATACACAGCGGCACAAAGCCGGGGTGTATATTGTAGCCTATCGCGAGGCCTAGTTTGTCGTCACTGCAGCACTGGAGAGAACGACGCTGGCCACGTGCTAGCTGCAGCAGCTGTGGAATGCACGAGGTAAGTGAGAATTAAGCAGTACAGTACTTTACGAAGCAATATTCAAGACGATTATGCAGTTGTTATATAAAATGTCGATACTTCCATTAACATCGCTGAACAAAGCCGCACCACACTGAGAATAGACCTTTTCACGACCCTGGGAGAAACCGGTTTGACTGGGCTGTGAAGCAGGCGTGGGGAGAGAATCCGCAACCTTTTCCTGTGCTATGAGCACAGCCCAGTCGCCAATATGGCAGCGCCCTTTGGCCAGTTTTGAAAAGGTCTATACTCTAGCTGTTAAGCCTGTTGTATGGGTTTAGTTAGCGTTCGTCGCGGCAGCAGAGTGACGCTTGCCACGTGTTCTGCAGCTGCTGCACGAAGACTCGAAAGAATGCGTGAGGGAAGCAGGTAATAAGCACTGTAGCACTTTATTAAATCAAATTTGACACGATTATGCATGCGTGTATTATGCAGGGGTAAAGAGGCTTAGCGCGCAAGTTATTTTGGTGGCCGCGGCGATTGATACGAAGCCACGTGCAACGTAGAGAGGGAAGAGGAGTACGGGATGTGCAGGTCTGTGGTCTGCCAGGAAACATTGGGGCGGCCCTGATAAGGGCCGTTTGGATGCGCAGCGACGTGATGGCGTGGCGAACACAATGCCCTGCACTCGTCCGTGGCCCTTTGCCGTGCACCGTCAACAGTGGTGCACTACGTCGTACACAGTGCCTGGTTATATGCTGCCCTGGATGCTGTCGCGATGCTTCTACTGTAGACATTTACGAGGGTTGCGGCGATGATCTTGGAGAGCTGATCGGTGCCGCGATCCCTGACATGGGCTGCTGCGTACAAAGAAAATCCTCGGCCTCTTCGCAGTATACAGGAAACGGTGCTGGAAAAGAGTAGAAAAAAGTTGCATTATGAACATAGCGATTTGATGAATGCGCAACATATTACAAAACCTTCGACAAAGAAATCTGTGTTCTTGTACCTCAATCAGGGTTGAGAATGCGCACGGCAGACGTGCGCCTCAGCATAGCAGTCAGGCAGCGGTTAGTTGCCGACGGCGGATGTTTTCGTGGAGGTCTAGCCGTGGCCGATTTTTTTTTTTTTTTTTTGAACACGAGGAGCGTCCATGCCACGAGCTGCTGCTGCACGAGGTCCTGGAAGCACGTGGGGAGAGACAAGCGACACAGCACTTATAAATAAGCAAAATGCGAGACAATTTTGCGCAATTTATACTTACGTTGACGGTGCTTGCGATCTCCCGCAGGTCGTCGCCATTATCAACGTCATTCCGCCCAACGTACAGCACGGATCGGCGTGCTGAAAGCGCATTGACGTAAACGCGCAGGCCCGCCATCGTCGAGCACCTCGGTGACCGAACGCGCCGGTGCCATGCAGCAGCGAGATCCACGAACCGAATGACGGAATCGCGCGCGTTGCCAGAGCGGGGGGCACCTAGCGATTCCCTAGAGCGTCTAGGGACGAAAAAAAACAAGCAAACCCAGTTTTTGACTACGTCACGTCCGGTCAAGCATCGAGCCCGACGCAAAAAACGTCACGCCAGGCCGCGGCGTGTCCACCAATCAGCGTTTCCACCCGAGCTACCCCTAAACGCTTCTATCCTCTCGGGCACCATGGATGAATGGATGGATGATAGTGGCTCTGCCCTTTGTATCGGACGGCAGCTTGCGCCGCCTAGCCAAAAAATTAAAAGAAATATATTTATCTCTTCCCCATTTTTAGCTTCTAATTCGGCCGTATCTGCCCCCCTCCCTTTTTTTCCTCTCTTTATTCTCTTGACTTTTTCCACCAATCCTCTAACCTCTCTTTTGTTATCAGAACGCGTTCCTCATCCATTCGTCCATCTTCCCCAGCAAATCCCAGCGCCCTCTCCAGATCTGCCGCTTTTTCCGCGGGAAGGGCAGGACGAAGTTTTTGGCACCTTAGAACAACATGTTCCGTTGTTTCCTCCTCAGTTCCGCACGCCGCGCATAATATATCTACTTCCTGAAATTTTTTCCTGTATGTTTTTGTTCTGAGGGCCCCTGTCCTAGCCTCAAACAGCAATGAGCTCCCTCGTGAGTTGTCGAATAAACTTTCTTTCTTTATATCCTGTTTTCGAGTTCTATACATACCCAATGCTGATTTTCCTTGCATTCTTTCCTCCCACATTTTCCTCTCTGCCTCCTTTACCTGCTTTTCAATGCTGCTGTTTTGCTGCGGTATATCTCCAAACTCTAGGTACTTAAATCTGAGCTTTCGGGTTCTGTTAGTCCATTTCGTATTCAGGCTTTTCATGAAAAGGTGCTTGTACATTTTTCGTGCCCACCTTGATTCCTCCATTTCGGTTAGTCTCTGATCATATTTTAGTTTGCTAATTGCCTCTCTAACCTCAAATGATGCCCAGCCCATACCTCCCTGGATTCCTTCATTAGGTGTGTTGCCATGTGCTCCCAATGCCAATCTACCTACCTTTCTCTGTCTGATTTCAAGGCCTGACTGTACTTCTGATTTCATGCACAGGACTGCATTTCCAAAAGTGAGTCCTGGTACCATAACACCCTTCCATACCCCTCTAACAACCTCATACCTGTTATAATTCCAGAGGGCCCTGTGTTTCATAATATCCGAACTCCTTTTCCCTTTGTCTATCGTAATTCTTTCATGCTTTTCTAGGTAATTTTTTCCTTCATTGATCCATATGCCCAGGTATTTATAGCTCTCCACATGTTCAACCTTGGTGCCTTGTATTTCCAGCACGTCCCCCCTTTCATCATTAAATACCATTATTCTTTATTTTTCGCTGCTAAATTGCAGTCCCAGCTTTTCGCCCTCTTCTCCACAGATATTAAGCAGCTCCTGCAACCCATCCCTCTTATCTGCCAGCAGTACAATGTCATCCGCGTACATCAATCCTGGTAGAACTTGTGTTACTTTCTGTCCTCCCTGCATATAGCTTGCATCGAATCCCATATTACTTTCCTCCAGGTGCCTTTCCATTTGGCTCATGTATATCATGAAAAACAGCGGTGACAGTGGGCACCCTTGCCTAAGCCCCCTTTTTATTTTTGCTGGTTTTGTTGTTTCCGTCTCCCATACTATCACTGCCTCATTATCTGCATACACTTCTCGTATGAACTGAACCAGGTTTTTATTCAGGCCATATTCCTTCAACTGGTCCCACAGTTTTTTCTGATCTACACTGTCGTATGCCCCTTTAATATCTAAAAACGCTATCCATAATGGTCTCTGACTTGCAGCTGCTGTTTCTATACACTGGGTAACCACAAATAAATTATCCTCTAGTCTTCTGTCCTTGCGGAAACCATTTTGTAGTTCTCCGAGGATATTCCCTCCTTCTGCCCATTCCTCCATCATTACTTTTACTAACTGCATTGCTACCCTGTATATAACTGATGTAACTGTGATTGGCCGATAGGACTTTATGTTATCTCTGCTTCCCTTGCCTTTGTATATTAGTCTCATCCTGCTTAATTTCCAATCTTTTGGTACTTGACCGCCCTTTATTGTTTGTTCAATCAACTGTCGCAATTTTACTTTGCTTTTTTGTCCTAATCTGGTAATCAATCCCATGGGTATGCTATCTGGTCCTGTCGCTGTTCCCAAGGGGACCTTCCGTTCTATTCTTTCCCATTCTCTTGCTGTCATCTCCTTGTATTCTTGCTCCTCGTCCCTGTGGTCCTCATTATTCTACATTTCTTCTTCGGCATTCACTTCCAGACTGGCAAAGGCTGTTTCTATTGTGCGCCTATCATATTCCTGTGCTTCCTCTCCCTCCACTCTTTTTCCTTCCTGTGCGGTCAGTGAGTGTTGGACCCCTTCCGTCGTTTTTGCTTGTAGCCTTATGTGGTTCTAAAACCTCTTTGCAGCATTTTTATCTTTTTTACTTATGTCCATCATCCACTGGACCCCAGCTTTTCCTATTTTGATTTGGATTAAGGTTGACGCCTCCCTTTTTCTCTCAAGGTACTCCTCCCATTTGGATTCTACTTCCCTTGGTGTGGCTCCCCTCTTCTTTGCTAATCTGTGCTCTCTGGATGCCTCTTGACGCCTCGTTATGGCTGCTTTAACTTCAGCATCCCACCAGCTTTTTGGTTTATATTTTCTCTTTCCTCTTCTAATCTTGCCCCTTTTTTAGCTCTCTTTTACATACTTCTACTAGGTCATCGTATGTCCATTCTCTATTTGGTTGTTGGTTTACTATGTCCTCAATGCGCTTTGACCCTTTTTCCAACTGCATATCATTGAGTTTCTGGTTGCTTTTACATACCTGCATTTTTGTTGCGGCCGCTGTCCCGCCAAATCGGAGTTTAATTCTTTTGTGATCGCTTCCTAAGCTCTTCGTCCCTTCTTCATCAATTTCCATACCTACTAACCTGTCATACAGCTTGTGGGACATCAGACAATAGTCGATTGTGGAATGAGAGTTATTTCTTTCCCATGTTATTTTTCCCTCACACTTTATCTCTGAATTAACTATTGTGAGATCCTGGGTTTCACAAAATGTTGCTAACATTTTGCCTGTCGTATCGATAGCTCCATCAAAAAATTCCATATGGGCATTCATATCCCCTAAGATTATCACTTCCTTATTCTGGCCAAATTCCTCTATGTCTTTAGCTAAACATCTGAAATGTTCTGAATTTTGCTCATTCGAGTCATTTTCTGTTTTTAGGTAAATAAACCCTAGTACTGTATCTAGGTTTCCCACTCTACCCTGGAGCCATATATGTTCTCTGCAGCTTTCTGTTATCCTTTTCCAATCTTGGCCTTTGATTAGCGCCCCCAGGCCTCCTCCTTTTCGGTCCTTCCCTTTTCTATTGCACCCCAGCCATGAGTATCCTTCAATGTGTGGAGGTTCTTCACTGTCTCTAAGGGGGGTTTCTGCTACACCATACACTACAAAATTTCCAGTTTGCAGCTGCTGCTGAATTTCATCCCATTTAATTCTACTTCTACCCCCTTGCATATTAATGAAGGCCAAATTTACGGGTTGTTTCTTTTTCCTCCTCCGTGCCTTCGTCCTGCCCTTCCTCCCTCCATCTTTGTCTCCTACTTCTCGGTATGCAGGGGCAATCTGCTCGCCTGTAAAAAAGCTAGCGCCCTTCGCCCCATCCGCAGCCCAAGCTGCCATCCCGCTGGTGCGGTGTAATGGATGCCATCAGGCGTGAAGGAGAGGTAGTTCCTATCCCCATGTATCACCCTGTTCACATCCATGACATCGCACCTGAGGGCCTTCCCTACCTCCCAGATCATCTCATTAGCCCTCAGTACTTGGTGTGCTGCATACGGGCCCTGTCCCTTGACTGCCGGCACTGTGCACAGCACTATGTGCACATTCTCAGCTGTAGCCCGTAGCTTCGCCACCCCTGTTCTTATCTGCCTACCTAGGTTTTGTCCCCTGTTCTTCAGCACGTCGTTTACTCCGGCATGGATGACTACCAGATTGTCTCCTTCTCTATTTTCCCACAGCATATCTCTTGTCCTCTCCACTACCTGCCCAAAACACTCGCCCGGCCTGCTTTCCACTTGTACTTTCTCATTAAACTTCACTGTCTTTAAAACTGCCTTTTTAATTCTCGTGACATTAGAGCTCCCTACCACCCATACCCTCTTGCTGCCGGCTCCTGTCTCTTCCCTGTCAGTGGTATCCAGTCCCTGCTGTCTCGACCCCTGGTCCCCTCTTCCCTCCGGTTACCATCGGGGCTCGTGTCCCCCATAATCGCTTCATTCTCCCTGCGCGCCCCCTCTGACGCGTCCGCCCCCCCGTCGTCCAGGGTAGCATTACTGCCTGCATTCTTGTGGAGTGCTTTCCGTCCCTCTGCCTGTCTCTTTGTCCACTCTTCCACCTGATCTTCCAATCTGCTTGCCTTATCGCGTACCTCTCTCAACTCGCGCTGTAGGTTCTCCACCCTGACGCCCCACTCCTTCTCGACTCTTGTCTCAAACTCCGCCCTTCTCTTCCTTTCCTCCTGAAGCTCCTTCCTCATCCGTTCTACCTCCTTGGTCAGCTCCCCCTCTACTTTCTCCACCGCCGTGCATATTTTGCATTTCAAGCTGGCCTCCTCAGCTTCCATCATGCTCTCAAACCCTGTCTCGTCCAGGAAGCACCAGCGCTCACACGTTCCGCACTGGACGAGATCCCCAGGATCCCCACCCTTTGCTTTCCTGGCCGGCCGCCCCATAGCCTCAACTCTGCGACAGAATTCGCGTTGCTCAGAAAATTTTTCCGGACTAGGCCTAAATACTTTTTCCTAGCGCTGTTCTATGTTATTTAAGTCCTATATGTTTTCACTTCCCTGTCTCTGATCTTAAGCTAAATTATAATCTAAATTTGCCGCCACTATACGATTACATATAAAAACTGGTAAAAGAAAAGTACTCAGCTTCGGCTTCGGTCGTCCTTCGGCATGGCCGGCGTTGCTGCCCTGGTTTCGGTCCTTATGTACTTATATGTAGGTACAGGTATGTAGGTATCGGCGGCGTTGGCGCGTTGGTCATGGCGTTGGTCGCGCACTTGTACTCATGATCAAATCCTCCTTGCTAATCTCCTTGCTAATCTCCTTGCTAATCTCTGGATTAGCAAGGAGGATTTGAGAAATCCGCGCTTGGTTGCTACAATCAAGCGCGGAGTTTGGACGCGCTTGATTGTGACGTACAGTTGCAGACGAAGTTTCTCTCGTGTAGTGCAATTTCTAGCTTTGCTCTGGGCTTCGGGTTCGGCTGTGCATTGTACGCTTCATTCGACGCAAGGGAATTAGGCTCCCCGTGGGCTGCTTATCTCGTTGTTCTGCCGAAGGTATTCCGCCTTCAAATACGCAGTTGGTGCAGTGTTCTGTTCCATAGCTCTAAGGTTGTACGTTATGGCACTGCATTTATTTACCTCCGAATTCCTTTTTGCGGTCAGCTAGGCTACGCGTCCGCAATTAATAATTCAGTGTTTAATGTATCTGATAGAGACAGGAAATACAGGTTGTATGGCCGGTTAATATCGCTTGTCAGAAAGGAACTGCAGGCAACAACAGCTGGTGAATATTCGAGGTTGCTTTGGTGGCCTTTGGTACTTATATGAAACTATATATGTATGACCGCGAACTGGGTTTGCATTATGGCTCAGCAGTGTGGCTGATCAATCTGTAAGTCAGAAAAAACGGTACATAGTGCAAACTCCTGTTTTTGGAAGGTGCAGTTGTACTGAGTGTGCCCTGTATCTGAATTAACTCAGCAGTTTTCGTGGAGCCTCCCCGTCCATACTTCTATAGTGTCCATCTTTCAGAGATTTGTTCAAGTCAGTGCAGTGGCATCGTCTTTTGACTTGTTATTATGTGAAAGTTGCGATATGGGCAGTATGGTATGTTTTTCATCGAGACACTGGCCCAGTCAAGAAAAAAAAATTATGATTTTCAATTGAGGTTTGCAGTTGCAAAATTTCTAAATATGCTTTTGGCACAGACTCGAAGCACCAGTTTGAATAAATTGAACATTCCAATTAGGCAGTTCAGCTAAGGCTTCCAGTTTTAATGCTTATTTTGCTGGCACTGACCTGAAATGGCAGCTCCAAGCGGGTGACAGGCAAGCATGCATTCATATGACACATAGACCATAGGAACACTATATATACCCGAAGAGTTGACACGATCTTTTCTTTGTTGGGGCTTAGCCTCGCACATTGGACCCTCCTCTTGCATTCAGTGGCAGATCTTCAGGAGTCAGAGTTACTTCGTTTAATCACAACTTATGTGGTTATAGAAATTATGCAAACTACACAGCAGTTTAAGTTGTAACATTTTTTTATTGAATGTTCAACAGGGCCTTCCAATTGAATGTTCCGAAGTAAGTGCCAATCAGAAGTAGAGAAACCATTTGAGCTACCTGATTACATTCACAAGTCCAGCTGGCATGTCCTAATCTATTCCAGTCCTAACAGACACTTGGTGTCTTTTATCCTGGGGTAAATTGGCAGCACACTTGGCAAAGTTACTGTTCAAAAGCAATTAAATTACATTACCTATTACTTGCTAAGCCTTAAAAATATAATGAAATTGCTAAATACTGCTCCCAAAAAGTAATGACATTACAATTACTTCCGCAGAGCAAATTCCTTCTCATTAATTACTGTCTGGATTTCATCTGTATATAAACTAAGTAAAGCTTGTGAACAAAACCTCTCCAAACACTAGAGCATATTCTTTCATCTTCCTGCCAAATTCTATCCAGTAAGACTATTCCCTCCCCTTTTCCTACAGAACAGGCTATTAAAAATATAAGACAATGGCAACAAAAACAATCATGGTCAAACACGCCGTGAACATTTCCGCCTGTCTCTTCCCCCAAACCCCTTGTTTGCCCGTGATGGCAAGTGTAACCAGGCGCCACTGTGCCTATAGCCAGTATGCAACAGTGAGTGCTACTGCACACTTTCAACTAGTTTTGACCTTTTACCATTTTGCACCATCTGTCACTTTGATGGACCCTCAACGCCTTACATGTATACCTTCTGCTTAGAGAATGGTTGTGATCCGGCGACACAGGGCAGGTCTGAGGCCTTGAACATGTAGTTCTACTCAATTCTGTCTTTTTTTGCTTATCCATCACTGTGGGACAGGCTTGCTGCATGTCATCACTGTTTTCTTGGCATCGTACCGGGAGTACATAGTATGAAGTATAGAAACAGCAGTGAGTCACTTTAGTAAAAGTAATTTTGAAATGAATGAATTACTTTTAGTGCTTAAAGTCTGGCTCTATCAGAGAGACTAGAAATTTGAGCGCAATTGTTGAGGAGGAACTAAGAGGGTGAGAGAAAGGGCTGGCGGCCTTTGCACATGTTTCTATTTAAATGGAAGAAATTATATATATATATATATATTAAGGAGGCTTTTGTGATCATTTTATGACATGCACCTGAAAAAGTGATCCCTGCACTCTGCCAGCATGGTCGATGATCTGTGATGTAAAGCAGCTTATAGTGAAACAACAAAGTGTCAGCACTTGTAACATATGCAATATTTCTTTAAAGCACCTTATATAGAAAGTACAATCTTAATTGCACGTTAAATGTAAACTCAACTAAGTAAAAAATATATATGCTATAATTTTTACACTTCAAGTGAACACAATGAAAATTAGCAAAAAAAATTGTAAGAGCTACCAGCTTGGTTTGTCTGGTGACAAGTACATCATCTGAATAATATTGCGTGAGCATATTGACAATTTGCTCATCTAGTACCAAAACACAGTGCGAACCGGCAAAACCGAAGAGATGGCATGTGAAAATACCTTAATTAGTTCCAGCCTCTGTGTAAAGGGACTAACTTTTGTTTTCTTCATCACAGGTTTTAGAAAATTCTAATTCTTACTAAAATTAAGTAATAATTCTTACAAAAACTTGCTGCAAAATTTTCTAACAATCATAAGCATTCTCTGATTGCCACTGAAAAGATAAAAATTCGAGGAAACTGGTGACTAAAGTGATGAAAGGCGAAAGCTTGAGTGCTGCATTCTGCTACGCGACTGTTGCGCATGTAGCGATGAGTGCTGCTACAAGTAAAGCGAGTGACCACTCTTTCACATTCTGCAAGTGCATTTATTCAGTGCATTCTGCTTGGCAGCGCAGTGACAAGATTGCGCTCCTTGTATCTTTGCAGTTGTTCTACATTTACTGTTGTGTGGTTGATTTTACCAGGTGTGTGGCATTAATTAGTAATTATGAATGAATTAGGCATTAATGTGTAATTAGTAATGAAATAAATAATAAGTCATTTATTTGCAGTTAGCCATTAATTGATCAGTAAACAGTCATTGATTGCCATATGGCCATATAAGCCACGCATTCGCGCATACTGTGGTGGTGCTCTGTGATTGGTCGAGACCTCCATGACGTCATCCTGTCTCGACCGATCAGAGCTGCCGCAAAAGTGTGATACTTTGGCTGACGACAACGATGAGGCAATAAAGGGCTTTGCCAAACGGATGCACCTGCTTCATATTCGTGCAGTGCTGGACACCGGATATATTCAAGTGCGGGGGGTCTCAGACCTCTCGTAAAAATTGATGAGGGTTCTCAGACACAATGACACCCCCCTGACTTTAAGTGATAATCTTTCATGCATCTAAAATAATAATGTGGGCTATTGTGAATTGCACCTTTATTGTAATGCTAGTGTAGTGCATCTGGCTAGTATATTCCCACTGAAATCAGGGCTAGCAGCTGGTAATCGATATGCCTCCAAGAGCAAGTATATGATACCTTGCTTGTGACCATTGATGAGATAGAAACTTCAAAAAGGCTTGAAATTGAATCTAAGACAGCAGCAAAGGTAGGAAGAGAGCCTAGTGAATTAGTGAACCAGCAGGAGCTCAAAGGCAAGATATCCAACAGTTAGTTGTAAAGGAATGAATTCCAGGAAAAGATATATGTAACAAGGGGACCCAGATAGCCAGGTGGGCTGGTGAAGTAGATAGCTTGTAGGGATAAAGCAGTTTACACTGGAGAGGGTTAGTTGGAGAAAAACTATAGATGCCTTTGTCCTAGCTGTATAGTGAATGCGATTATGCTAATGATATGTAACTTGAAACTTACATGCCCTGGAGAGGCATGCTGTGTTGAACATATTCATGCCTAAGAGAAACTGAGATATTTAATGTTTAAAACACCTGCATTGTACCGTCATATATTTAATACAAGCTGTTTTCATAGGCAGCTGAATTTGACACACATTTAAGATGGCACACACATCAAGCACATTAATTTGAGTGTACTAAAATTGCCCTTAGTAACTAGGTTTAGGTCGGTTATCCCCATGAAAATAGACACCTAGTAGACTTTGTTCAAACGTACCCATTTCAGCTGGAAAAGCACATTTCCAGCTGAATCTCTAGCTGGACGGCCATATTTTCCAGCTGGAAAAAAAAATGATATTCCAGATAGAAGCTTGACTGGAGGTGTAAATTTTCCAGCTGGAAATCTCAAAATTCCAGCTGGGCATGCATGATTTCTGGTTCCATAATCTAGCAGGAAATAGATGTCATTCCAGCTGGAATTGCTTTTTCCTAAAGTCCCTTGATAATTTGCAAGTAGCGACACTCTCCTCCGCGCCGCGCTTTCCTCCTCGATTCTCCTCGCGCGGCGGCGGCAAGCGCTGCGCACGACACGCTTTTTCTCCCTGGCACCCGCCGGCCGCAGCAGTGAGTGAAGCGCGAGCTTTTGGGCCAGGTCTGTGCTCCAGGAATGCACAAAATTTTAGAAAAATTGCTAGAAAAGTATTGAGATGTCGAAAGTAACATTCATGAATTGATTGGTTTCTTAGAAGTGTTTGAATGGGGAATACTGATAAACAAAGCTTTCAGGCGAGTTCTGTGCTGCAGACAGTTTTTAAGTCACATGATAAGGTGTTTTACTTTGTGCACCTAATCTAGTACTGCCTCTGACTTTGTGTTTGTTTTTTTAGAGTGTGAAATCTGTCACCGCGGTAAAACTTCGGAAAACGATCCAGGCTGGTGCTTTGAACTTCCAGATCAGAGAAGGTCAAAGCAGGACTTATTCTATTTCGCTACTGTCAAGCTATCTGTCTAAGCATAGTATATGTCACGTGATCAACCATGAGATTGGGTTATAGGTTATTTGTACATTAATTGTGATCAATTACTGGGCCAAATAATTGATATTTAGTAAATTGCAATTAAAATCTAAATTTTAGCTGCAACATCGAACCGTATACCGTTGAAAAGCTTAGGCCAAGTGTAATGGCACTGTGCTAGTTAGCGATCCGCAATTTCTGCGTTAATTAGTTAATTTTGTATAAAACCAAACTTTGAGCCAAGGGACAGGTTTGCCACGGCTGTCTTCATATGATGCTGATAGAGTAATTAAATAATTTTATGAGTACACGGCCACTCACTGACTTCGCGTGTGGTTAAAAGACAGCAGGGTACACTGGGAGAAGTGGTGGGTCCTATTGCTGACACACTGAAGTTCTGGGGCAAGCATGCTGTGGCCTCATGCGCTATGTAAAAGAGCGTAATTTCATTGAACGCAACAATCAAATAAATAAAACAGGGAGGACATAAGTCTTCAACGTGCGGAAATGAGTAAGCATATAACTGCCAATTAATTAACTATCGCTATTCTATCTATCCCTATATCTACCAATGCCGTCATGTGACCTATCATAACTGTCACTATTCGCAACGAACACTATCACCTCACTATCCGGGCCTATTACTATCATTTACTATTAATATCCGTAACAGTCACCATCATTAGCTATCACTATTCATAACCATCGCTATTTAATCTGATGCCGTCCCATGACCCATTGATATACTTCAATTTTCATTGACTTACGTTGTCAGTCATATCTCTATTACCTCATAATATCTGACGAGACAACTATACATTGACTTTTAATTCTTATACTTTCTTGTTTTCTCAGAAATAGAGGTGGGAAAAGAGCAAGCCACAGAAATAACTGACTACTATCAGCGCGAGGTTCATGTCTTTGTCGAGGAGGCTTCCTTTGCTTCAGGTCAGGTCGGTGAGAGAAAATTGATGGAACTGCGTTGGGCCTCAGTTTTTTTTTTCGAGTTCGTGTAATATTGGCGGCTCAAACCGGTCTTCAGTGCAATGTAGCTAGAACATAAAGCGATCAATTATCCACTCAGGCTAGGTGAAAAAAAAAATTCTTGCATACAATTGAAATGAGTAATATGTTACAGTGCTAAGAATTGTTGCTCGAAAAATGTTCCCCTATTTTTACATCATAACTACATTCATTATTGATTGTTTAAGTTTCGTAAGTACAGAAAATTTATGCAATGATTACGGCTGATTTGACATCGATGGGAAAACGTTTCTCGCAGTAAATGAATACGCGGAATCGCGGTTTTAGAGCTCCAGCTTTCAAAGCGAACGTAACCTGCCAACGCCTAGTAGTCATGGTCAAAGTGAAGCGTGTGTGATCATGTGAACACCCCCTGCACATTGGTCGTATCCCTGATAAAACGAACGCATACTTTTTAACCCACGCGTGCGTCGAAGCACGGCAAGACACATTCAAGAATTGAAAAAAAAAATGCCTTATGACCTAACTAGTGCAGATTACCCGCAATACCTCAGGTTTACTTGCCAAAGAGTTTTTCAGGGCCAGCATTCATTGCTCCTGAGTAACCGATGCAGACTACAAGTATAAGCTGGAAAGACTAGCTCCTCTACAAGCCCCAATTTTGATTTTTAGTGAAGGAGGCCAGGGATCCTAGCATAATCGCGACAAATGCAATCGAGAGACTGTACTTTTCCAGTTATCACTGACAGCAAAAAGCAGATTATGTTGCCCTATTTCTGACTGTTCAGAAGTCGACAGCGTGTTAAAGGATGGAGCCTTGGAGCCTCGCAGAATATTCAGCATGCTGCAGAGGACAACCTTATTTTTATACAATGAACATGTTGCCGCCGCAAAAATATTGAGGAGCAAGCAGGAATAAAAAACGCAGCGTCAGGTGACGCGCTATTACGGGGAGGGAGAAAGGAACCTTACGTCGCAAACAACTCTGTTCTTTCTACGAATAAACTTCTTTCGGCTAATCTTGTGAATCCATTGACTCGTGCGCAAGCCGTCACGCTTGCCTTGAGGTATCATGGGTACCGCATAACCATCTTCAGGCCGCTTGCTGCAGTTGTACGCGCAACAGCACGGCATAGAGCTTGCACGCTGCAATAAAAGTACAGCTCGCAATATTCGCTCGCCGAGACTAGGAGAAAAATGGCGCGAAGGAAAAAGAAAACACAAGGAAAAAGCCGGACGCGCGTTGGTTTCCAAGGGCAACGGCAGGGAGACCAATCGTCGCTCAGGAAATCGGGCGGAGAGCCGGCCTTGAGCGAAGGGGCGCGCAAGGGGCGAGGAGGAGGCGAGGAGGTAGCGCGGCGGCGGCAAAGTTCAATCGTTGGCGTAACTTTCAAAGTATCAAGGGGTTTTACTTTTTCGCAGCCGGAAATCACAGTTTTCCAGTTGGATAATTTCGGTACACAGTTCCATAATCCAGCAGGAAATGAGTGTTTTTTTTTCGTCTGGGATGAGCTTTAACATCCTAGAGCGGCTCAGGCTATGCGACATGCTGTAGTGGAGGGCTTCATGAATTTTTACCACTTGTGCACTGACATCGCATAGCACATGGGCACCTCCAAGTAGTCTCCACAGCCGTGAATCGATCCCATATTCTTCAATAGAGCAGTCGAGCACCCAATCACTGAGCCATATCAGGTTGGAGCGCTATTTAAATACTTATACTTACCATGTGGATTGTATATAGACATACGCACATCAAATGAAAAAAAAAAAAAAACAAGTTATCTATAGGCGGCAAAATGGAACTGCAGTTTCACTTCACTAGCTGTACCATGCATGTTCTGCAGCATACAGTTTTACTGATTCTGACAGAATGTATATGATAATATCGATAGTATTAATTGGTAACTCATGGATGCATTTAGAAACACTGAGCTTTGTTCACCACTTGATGCAGCATATAACTACAGTAGAACCCCGTTGTAATAAACTCGGATATAGTAAAGTGAAACTGAAGTCCCAGTTCATCTTCCATAGACAGCTGTACTTTTTCCCCCCTTTAAGTAAAGATAATTTTGGTAAAAATCGGTTATAGTAAAGTGTGCCTGGCCGCGGCGACGACTCCCAAGATATGACATCGCCGACCGCGTACTATATATATATATATATATATATATATATATATATATATATATATATATATATATATATATATATTGTCACGTAGCCGTTTAGGCCCGTAACCAGAAGGTTGGTTTTAATAGGGGGGGTTGACCTAGAAGGCACAGAAGAGTAGGTCCAGAGAGAGCACTGAGAGACAGCAGCCGACTTCAGCTTCTTCTCGAACGCCACGAGACCACTTCTTCCAGTCCGCGCACGAGACTCGATGAGCTGCCGCCTAGCGGCTGCTGTTGCACACGCTACATTACCCCCCTCTCTAAAAAAAAATAAATGCGAGTTTGATGAATTCAAAAGCAGAAAGAAAAAAAAATTAAGCAAGAAACATGCGGTAGGCGGTGCACTAATTTTCTCGCGAAAAGTACGGTTTCATGCGCACGACATGAGCAACCTCGGATTTCTGCTGACGACGAGTAGAAGAAAAGCCGTCCGGAAGCACTTCGTAAGTCACGTCGCTCAGCTGACGGAGCACTTTGTATGGGCCAAAGTACTGTTTCAGAAGTTTTTCGGATAGTCCCCGACGTCGAATCGGAGTCCAGAGCCACACTCTGTCGCCCGGTTCGAAAGTCACTACACGATGACGGTGATCGTACCGCTGGGCGTCTCGACCTTGCTGGTTCCGGATGCGTGCCCTCGCCAGCTGTCGCGCTTGTTCTGCGCGTTGAGTGAACTCCTCGGCGCCAACTTCGAGGTCACGGCCGTCGTGGGGCAACATGGCTTCGAGCATTGTCGAAACTTCACGGCCATACAATAAGGAGAAAGGCGTCATTTGCGTTGTTTCCTGCTGCGCCGTGTTGTACGCGAACGTGACGTACGGGAGGACGTCATCCCAAGACCGATGTTCCACATCCACGTACATGGACATCATGTCGGCGAGAGTTTTGTTCAGACGTTCTGTCAAGCCATTAGTTTGTGGATGGTAGGCTGTTGACCTGCGATGGGTAGTGCCGCTTAGCTGCATGACAGATTCCAGTAGCTTGGCAGTGAAAGCAGTGCCTCGGTCCGTTATTATAACTCTCGGGGCGCCGTGCCTGAGGACTATGCGTTCGATGAAAAATTTCGCTGCTTCGATTGCCGTACCACGCTGGAGGGCCTTCGTTTCAGCGTAACGCGTAAGGTAATCTGTAGCGACAATTATCCACCTGTTGCCGGAATCAGAAATTGGAAAAGGACCCAACAAATCCATGCCAACTTGTTCGAATGGGTATCTTGGCACTTGAACAGGATGTAGTAAACCGGCCGGTTTCACAGGCGGTGTTTTTCGTCGCTGGCAATCATGGCATGTTCTCACGTAATGGCGTACTGCGGCCGCAAGGTTTGGCCAATAATAACTCTTCTTAATTCGGGCCAGAGTTCGAGCATACCCCAGGTGACCCGCGGTGGGCTCGTCATGACATGCCTGTAAGATTTCTTCGCGAAGAGACTCTGGTACGACGAGGAGATAATCTCTTCCCGTCGGAGCGAAGTTGATTTTGTATAAAACATTGTTTTGCATGCAAAACGACGAATGCGTTCTGGCGAAGAGACGGGGAATTTCTGTAGTGCGCTCTTCTAGAAAATCAATAAGTGGTGCGAGACCCGGATCATTACGTTGCTGCTGCGAAACAGTGAGCGCGTCGACGGCTGCGATAAGGGGAAAGTCTGGTTCTTCGTCTTCCCGCGCAGCCTCGACAGGTGAACGGGACAAGCAGTCAGCGTCGTTGTGCTGACGTCCAGACTTATACACGATGGTCATGTCGAACTCCTGTAGCCGTAAGCTCCATCGTGCAAGGCGTCCGGAGGGGTCTCGCAAGTTTGTTAACCAGCACAGAGAGTGGTGGTCACTCACAACCCGAAAGTGCCGGCCATAAAGATAGGGTCGAAATTTCATCACCGCCCATACAACGGCCAGACATTCTTTTTCGGTGGTTGAATAGTTTGATTCGGCACGGGACAAAGTCCGGCTTGCGTATGCGATAACTCACTCGGCACCGTCTTGCCACTGGACGAGTACAGCGCCTAGACCCACGTTGCTGGCATCTGTGTGGACCAGAGTCTCGGCATTCGCATCGAAATGGGCAAGTACAGGTGTTGTCTGCAAGCGGTGCCGTAACTCGTCGAATGCCTTTTGCTGTTCGTCCGTCCAGGTGAAGGTGACATCATCCCGGGTGAGACGTGTCAACGGAGCGGCAATGCGTGAAAAGTTTTCAATAAATCTGCGGTAATAGGCGCAGAGGCCCAAGAAACGGCGAACTGTCTTCTTGTTACATGGAGTAGGGAATTTGGTGACGGCAGCTGTTTTAGCGGGATCGGGACGAACTCCTCGATGGCTGACGACGTGGCCCAAGAACATGAGCTCTTCATAGCCAAAGTGACACTTTTGTGGTTTTAACGTGAGGCCGGCAGATCTGATAGCCCGTAGCACAGCGGAGAGACGTTGGAGGTGTTCCTCGAACGTTGGTGAAAACACAACAACGTCGTCCAGGTAGACTAGACACATCTGCCATTTAAGACCAGATAGAACTGCGTCCATCATTCGCTGAAATGTCGCTGGAGCGGAGCACAATCCGAAAGGTAGGACTTTGAATTCATAAAGTCCATCGGGCGTGACAAACGCTGTCTTCTCGCGATCACGTTCATCGACTTCGATCTGCCAGTAACCGCTCTTGAGATCAAGCGATGAAAAGTAGCGCGCGTGGCGCAACCGGTCTAATGAGTCATCAATACGTGGCAGCGGGTAGACGTCTTTTTTTGTGACCTGATTGAGCTTACGGTAGTCCACAGAGAACCTTAAACTTCCGTCTTTCTTCTTAACGAGGACAACAGGCGAAGCCCAGGGACTCCTCGATGGCTGGATGACACCGTCATTTAACATCTCGTCGACCTGTTGAGCAATGACTTCGCGTTCCCGCGGTGACACTCGGTAGGGGTTCTGCCTGACTGGTCGGGTGCGGTCGTCGGTTATTATGCGGTGCTTGGTCAAGGGCGTCTGTTTAACCGCGGAGGCGGATGAGAAGCAGTCTTGAAACTGAAAGAGTAGCCCAACGAGTCTGTCCTTCTCTGCCGGTGATAGAGCGGGATTCACATCAGGGTCGAAGTTGGGCGTTTGGCTGGCAGACGTGTTGGTCTCAAGAACAAAGCAGCCGTGGGCTGCTTCTGCGACACCTTCAAAGTAAGCTACCGTGGTGCCTTTAGCGATGCGTTGCCGTTCGTTCCCGAAGTTCGTAATCAGTACGTGAGCTAGACCATTAGTCAGATGAACTATACCGCGTGCAACACAGACTCCATGACGTAACAGAAGCTCTATGTTCTGTTCGGCAACACCGGCAGCACAGGACTGATCGTCGCACCTGACTGCGACGAGAGCAGACGAACGCGGCGGCATGAATACATCCGCGTCAACGATGCGTAAAGGTGCGTGGCGTCTTTCTGAGTCAGCGGTCATCGTTTCAGGCGTCGAAAACGTTACAGTACGGCGAGGAACATTAATAATCGCCCCATGCTCACGTAAAAAGTCCATGCCGAGTATGAGATCCTTGCAGCAGTGTGGCAGGATAACAAAAACGGCTACAAAGGCTGAATCGGCGATGGTTACTCGGGCAGTGCATCGTCCGATCGGCGTCATAAGGTGACCGCCAGCAGTACGAATTTGCGGCCCCAGCCATTCAGTTTTCACCTTAGAGAGCCGATCTGCGAAATTTTTGCTTATTATTGAGAAGTCTGCTCCGGTGTCTACCAAAGCTGTTACTGGGTGTCCGTCGACGAGAACGGAAAGGTCGGCGCTAACAACTTGATCGGCTTGAGGTTGATTGGGAGTTTCGGATTCATGTGGCGGCGGCGGCATCCTAGTCACAGCATCGGACTGAGTCGTCACGGGGGGGTCTTCGGGATATCGGTTCCGTTCGTCAGCAACCTGCCCCCCTGAGGTCGCCGCCTTCAGTTTCCCCGGTGTGGGCTTGGCGACCGGCGCCTCGGCGCATCATTAAAATCACGGCGGCTAGGTGACGAGTAGCGCGCGGGAGAAGACTGTGTACGGTTGCCTGAAGGGGTTGCACGGGTTGCGAGGTACTCCTCGATTTCTGGAGGGCGTTCGCCGACCCGGGGACGCGGGGAATCCCGAGAAAAACCCCGAAGACCGAGCTCACGGTATGGACAACAACGGTACAAGTGGCCGGGTTCTCCACAGTGGTAGCATAGCGGCCGTTGGCGAGGAGTGCGCCAGACGTCTGCCTTCCGAACCGGTGGCTGCATGACGGGGCTCTGCTGGGGCGGTGGCTGGTAGGAAGGCTGGTAGTATAGTGGCTGAGGAGCGGACGGCTGTATGACGAGGCTCTGCTGGTATGGCGGCTGGAAGGACGGTTGGTAGAACGGTGGCTGCAAAGTGGGTGGCGGCTGTGCTTCGAATCGAAGCTGTTGCGCAGGAGGCACTGCAGGCCGACGAAGAGCCGCTGCGTAGTTCATAGAACGTGGCTCCGACGGTGACTCAGGCGGGGACAATGTCTGACGTATTTCTTCCCGCACGGCTTCGGTGACAGCCACGGCAGTCGGGTTAGGCGATCCAAGGTTGAACTTGAGGAGCTCCTCGCGAACTACCTCGCGGATCAGCTCACGCAGAGAGTGATCGTCAGTGGATCCGTTCAATGTGGCCACACTGCTGAAGGGCTGACCACAGGCAGACTCCGTGCGCCGGTATCTTTGCTGCAGGGCTCGCTCAATGAGGGTAGCTTCATTGATGAAGTCCGCGACGGTTTGAGGTGGACTCCGAACCAGACCAGCGAAGAGGGGTTCTTTTACGCCCTGCATCAGGTGGCGCAACTTCGCTGATTCCGTCATGTCGGGATCAGCCCGTCGGCAAAGACGCGTCACGTCCTCAGCGAACATGGCCACGCTCTCGTTTGGTAGTTGGACACGAGCTTCTAGGAGGCGGCGTGCGCGATCACGGCGGTCATGGCTGGAAAAAGTGTCCCGCAGCTGCTGGCGAAAGGAATCCCAGCTTTGAATACTGGCTTCCCTATTCTCATACCATGTTTTGGCGCAGTCCTCAAGGGCGAAGTACACATTGTGCAGCTTCTGAGCAGGGCTCCACTGATTGAATTGCGCCACTCGCTCGAACTGGTCGATCCAGTCGTCGACATCTTCCCCAGTAGCGCCATGGAAACTGGGGGGCGTACGAGGCTGCTGAAGCAGCAACTGGTGCTGACTTGCCTGTGCCATTACAGAAGTCTCGAACTGCTGATCAGCTGGCGTCGGTTCAGGTAGAGGGGCAAATTCCGGCGCCAGACCTCGGAGGCGACGGCTGCAGCGATGAACGGGTGTCGACACGAGCGGAAGCCGGTTGGGACTCGATGAGCGGCTGCGAGAGGCCCGAGACATGTAATTCAAGGCCTCACCTCCACCAGTGTCACGTAGCCGTTTAGGCCCGTAACCAGAAGGTTGGTTTTAATAGGGGGGGTTGACCTAGAAGGTCCAGAGAGAGCACTGAGAGACAGCAGCCGACTTCAGCTTCTTCTCGAACGCCACGAGACCACTTCTTCCAGTCCGCGCACGAGACTCGATGAGCTGCCGCCTAGCGGCTGCTGTTGCACACGCTACAATATATATACGGAGGGGGTTGAAGCTCGAATGGGTCCGGTAGGGCATAGACTTAAAGTAGGTGACACACGGTAGAAAAAACAACACTTTATATTATATATATATATATATATATATATATATATATATATATATATATTGTATTTCAAGACAACAATAACACCGAGTGTCCTTTTAAGTGGCTTTACCACCAGACTTAGCAGTATTTAGAAGAAGCCTACTTTACAAAGGCCTTGGAGCCGTGAGAGAAAGCACGCAGCGCGTAGGATAAAAAAGGAAAAAGCTGTCTACAAACATGGAAAGGAAGCGGCGTTCAGAGAGTAAAGGAGAGTAAAAGTGTAGCAAGAAATAGTTAAGGGGAAGAAACGGGCGAACATTCCCAGCACTGTGCAGCAGAAAGCATGAGGCAGCGGTGGCAAGAAGTGAAGGTGCAGCGTGTGTAGTTTTGCAGCACTTGACTGCCACTCGCATTTATCATTTATTGCCTTTTAAAAGAGAGAAATCGCAAAATGTGACGCCGTGTTCATGCAAGGCTTTGATTTTCACTTGAAATCAAACTTGGTTGTATTCGTAGCCACATCCTCATTCTTTAGAGGTACTTCCACTAGATGTAAAATATTTTTGTAACTGAAAAAAATTGCATGAAGACGTGATAAGGGAGGGATGGAAGCTATTTCAGTTTTTTTTTTTTCATTAAGCAACAAGACATGTTCATTAAGTGCCCATTCAGCTACTAGACAGCGTCTTCAGGACCATGTCATCACCAACAACTGATATAGCAAAGACCCTGATGCTATAGTGGCTCACACAGCAGTCAGCTCAACCGCCAGAATGTGTTAATGTGAAGATATGAAGCAATTTGAGAACAAATTCTGTGTTCCATATGACAAGAAATGACGCTCACTAATGTAGCAAATTGAGCATGTTTGTGTTGCATGAAGGGATGACAGCACACAAAAATGGATAGGGGCACATATAGCAACAAACGACAAGATGAGCACTCATGTGTCTGGTCATTTCTTTAAGAAAAGGAATCACAAATTGTGTCTTCATCGTTTCTGAGCTGTTCATTCCTGTCTGCCAAGGTTTCAATAATATTTAAGGGATGAGATAAGAAAGAAATATCTAACTATACGGACCAATATCCATTCTATTCGATTCTTCAAAAGCTCTAGTTATAGTTAAAAAAACTGAGAACTCTTCAAAACACACTCTTAATATTAATGACAGTCAGTTCGGCTTTTGCAAACGACGGTCCACTGAATCTGCTCTGCTGCTGCAAAAAGAAATTATTTTTCAGGGTACTGAATGTAAGAATACAACGCTAAGTATGTTTTTAGACTTTAGTAAAGCACTTGATCTCCTCAATCATAAAATATTGCTTAATAAACTTGAAAGGTACAGCATCCGCGGCTCCCCTCTGTTTCGATCGTATCTGAGTCAATGTAAACAGGCTGTCTGTATTGATGGTATTCTGCCTAGTTTAAGAGCTATACAATGTGGAGCTTCCCAGGGTAGCCTTCTGGGTCTGTTTCTTTTTAATGCTTAATGATATAGTTATATAAACTTGCTTTCGACGTTATATATGTTTTGTATGCTGATGATAAAAGCTTTTTCTTACTGATTCGTCCATATATAAGTAACCTATTAAAAGAGGAAACATTGTTCTTCAGGCACGGTTAAGATCAAATGGACTTGTTAAAATTGTCAATAGTAAGAAATCTCTTTTCACTTTTAAACTTTAAAGTAACTTCATCAATGCCCATTTTATTTACCTTAAAAATTAATAACAGAATAGAAATTATCTACAGCTTTAAATCGTTGGGCATCATTTTTGATGCACATACGGAAGGAACAGAACAGATTACATACATTGCAAAGAGAGTGCCACAGTCTGTTGGCGTGCTTTGCAGATGTCTCAGAATTTTCTCCAAATCTGCTGCTCCAGCAGCTGCTTTTCTTGGGTCCCTCGCTAAATTAAAACCAAAAGAGAAATATATCTTCACCCGATGCACTGATAAATTGGTTCTGCCACCCTTAAGAATAAATTATGCAAGACATTGCAGGCGCTAAAGTAGTTCTCATTGCCTCATTTAATTCGTAAATAAATATACTTCCAGGGTAAATGATTTCTTTTCCCCATCTCTGAGGGCACTAAAGTTGCATTTTGTCGTGAGTATGGTTGATGTACACCAACATTATTATTCCATTATATATATATATATATATATATATATATATATATATATATATATATATATATATATATATATATATATATATATATATATATATATATATAGATATATATATACATATTGCCGTGTAATTCGTTAGCTTTGTTTGCAAGCTCCCTTGTATGCCATTTCGTTGTTTATGTTGCTTTTGCACTGAGTCACTGTCACAAACCCCCGCCTTTACGGTCAAAAGAGGTGCGGGATCCCCTTTACGATTACTCGTCGTTCCTCTATGAGGGTTGTGAACACATTTAAAAGTCAGGCCGGTCAACCCATGAAGCACGTGTGTCGGTGTGTGATTGAGGAATAAGTACAAATAGGTCACTTTCTTTTACAAACAATTGAAGGTTTATAAATAGCAGACCAAAATTACACTGATAATAATAGAGTACAATGAAAGAGAATACAACGCCACGACAAGATATTGATAAAGACGAAGAAATAAATGATAAGAGAAAGAAAAAAATAACCCGACAATGAACAAAACACTGTGATAAAAATATGAAGACTATAAAGATAATAAAGCAGGTAGTTCAGATATTATAAGTATGAGCAAAAGTTACATAAGAACACAGCGTAAAATACTACTAAGTCAGGTCAAAAGTTAACAAGCGAAAATAATGTTCGATTGAACAACAGTCCGCGGCGAATGAAATTCTCACGTCTTCTTGTTTGCTGAGGCGTCGAAGGCTGTGTTGCTCGGTAGCGGCGGCCGTACAGGTGCAGAGGACGATGCGTCGATCGCGGGCCCGAAGAAAACACAATACGCTTTCGGAGCACCGCGGAGTGGCCGGAAGTTTGAATCTTCCCAAACGCACTGGTGAGGGCGTGCTGCTGTCGGTTATTTTATACCCTCGGCCGACTATGCAGCAGCCGCGTCAAGGACAGGCGGTCGCTGCCCCATCGGCTTGTCGAATCTTGTCCAGAGGAGCGACGGAGTCCCGTGAATTTCGCTCTATATTTCAGCCATAAGCTCCCGCATCCTCCGCTGTATAATAGGTGAGCAGCTTGTGACACTGCCCCCCACTGAAGAATATTGCCTCGGAATATTCTAGAACTCCACAAGCGCCGAGAACGATGTTATTACGCCTCTATAGAGGGGTGCAGTAGATTGGGTCCGTTCAGTGCACTGAAGATCGTTCGTCACTCACTACCGTTCATGACGCGCACCATATACGCACTGATCTGAACCCGCACACACCACAACACTGTAGTTCTTCAGTCATGTCTTGCGCACATGTCACAAGTCACGGATCACTGATAACAATCAAGTGCACATATATACAGGCACATCGTGTACGATTTTCATTACACAATCAACACAATGCAGCTATGCAGTAGTGCAAGCTTAACAACTATTCCAGCCGGCTCATGTAATCTGCTCCCACGTTCTCGCTGCCTTTAATATACTCGACACGGAAGTTGTATTCCTGAAGCTTAATACTCCAGCGAAGAACGCGGCTGTTTGCAGATTTTGTTTCTTTTATGAACTTCAAAGGCTGGTGATCCGTCTGAACGAGAAACCTTCTCCCGTAGAGGAAGACTTGAAATTTCTCGATTCCCCAAACGAGCGCTAAAGCCTCTTTCTCAGTGGTTGAATAGGCTACCTCTCGAGGGAGCAACTTGCGGCTCGCATAGGCAACTGGGTGCAGGATTCCGTCATGCGATTGAAGCAGAACGGCTCCAACACCTCTATCAGAAGCATCTGTTCGCAGGACGAATTCCCGGTCAAAATCTGGCAATTTCAGAATTGGTGCCTCAGCCAGTTTTTCCCGCAAGTTCTTGAAAGCCCGTTCTTGCTCGGGGCCCCAGCTCACGACTGAAGGTTGACCTTTCCGTGTTATTTCTGACAGAGGACAGGTTAGGTCAGCATAGTTCGGGATGAAATCACGGTAGTAACCCGTGAGTCCTAAGAAGGATCGGACCTGCTTCTTTGTTGTCGGCCGTGAAGCTTCTTGTATCTTCTGTAGGGTCTTGGTGAGGGGTGACAATTCTCCGGACGCAATTTGGTGGCCCAGGAATGCGACGGTTTCCATTCCGATCTCGCATTTCAGCGGTTTGATGGTGAGACCAGCCGCTTCAATTCGAGCAAAGACCTCGTACAATGTTTGGAGATGCTGTTCCCATGTCGCACTGGCAATGAGAACATCGTCGAAGTAGTACGCCACGTCGGGAATATCGGCCAAGATGTTCCGCATCAGCTTCGTAAAAATGGCTGGCGCCGTCTTAATACCGAAGGGCATATATCGGAATTGAAAGCGCCCCGTGCCAACCGTGAAAGCAGTCATCGCCTTTGAATCGGGTGACAACGGTACTTGCCAATATCCCTTGGATAAGTCCAGCTTGGAAAAGAATTTCTTGCGGCCTACCGAGGCGATAAGGTCGTCCGCACGTGGTATAAGGGCTCGGCGTCGTCTGCGATGACTTCGTTTAACTTCCGAAAGTCAATGCATAGCCGATGCGTCCCGTCGGGCTTGCGTACGGCGATCACAGGGGAATTGTAGGGCGACTCCGATGGCTCAATGATGTCTAATCGGAGCAAGTCGTCCACTTCTGATGCAATTGCCTGTCTCAAAGCGTACGGTAGCGGATATTGTTTTACATTTATCGGCCGGTCGCTCTGTAACTTCAGTTGGCACTCGATTAGCGTGGTCTTTCCCGGAAGGTCCGAAAATATACCTTCGTACTGTTGCAGAAGTTTCTTGGCTTCATTCTGCTGTACGTGGCTCAATCTCTCGGAAATGTGTACATCCCCGATAGACTGTGTCTGGGAGGGCTTAGGAAGCTCAATCTCTCCAGCGTCTGTGTCTTCTTCTGCCGATATTACTGCACCGACAGCTGCAACAATGATGTCGTCTTTCCTTTGCTGGTATCTCTTCAGCATATTGATGTGGAATATTTTTGTGGCATGGCCCAAATCCACTTCATAGTCGACATCGCCCCTGCGGCTGATGACCGAAAAGGGACCCTTCCATTGCATGAGCAGCTTATTGTGCTCTGTGGGAAGAAGAATAAGAACCTTCTCTCCCGGTTTGAGTGAGCGTTTGCGGCTCTTGATGTTGTAGTAGCGGCTGTAACGCTCTCCTGCGCGCTCTAGCTCTTCGTGGGCAAGTTTACAGGTATTTTCCAGTCTGTCCCGTAGAGCAAGCACATACTCGTACGTCGTTCGCAACTCGTTAGGGATGGTTGCATTCGTCCAAAGCTCTCTAAGTACAGCCAGGGGTCCACGCACATTTCGCCCATATAACAGTTCGAATGGGGAAAAGCCGAGGCTTTCCTGGGGCACTTCCCTGTATGCAAACAAAAGTGGAGCCAGGTAGCGATCCCAATCGGTTGGTCTCTCTTGACACATGCGCTTGATCATTTGTTTAAGCGTGCCGTTAAACCGTTCGACTAGGCCGTTCGCTATCGGGTGGTAGGGAGAGGTATGCAGCTGTTTTACTGACAACAGACGGCTAACCTCCTTCATTACTTCGGACGTAAAATTCGTGCCCCTGTCACTGAGGACCTCTCTGGGCACTCCTACACGGGAAAACATTTCGACAAGTGCTTCGGCTACCCTTTCGGTCTCGACGCTAGGAAGTGCGACTGCATCAGGGTACCGAGTGGCATAGTCCACCATGGTCAGGATGTACCGATTGCCTTGAGCGGACTTCGTGTTGAGTGGACCAACGATGTCGATCGCCACCCTCTGAAACGGTGTCTCAATGACGGGCACTCGAACCAAAGGCGCTCGTGTGGTGTGACCCTTCGGAGTTGTGCGTTGGCACAGATCGCAAGAGGCAACGAACCGCTTAGCGTCAGCCTGCATTGCTGGCCAGAAGAATTCTGTCTGAAGCTTCAGTAGGGTTTTCTTCGCGCCTTGGTGGCCTCCCATCAACCCATCATGTGCCAGCTTGAGAATAGCTTATCTGTACTTTTGGGGCACAACAACTTGAGTGTACTCCCCGCCCGACTCGGCGACGTATTTCCTTTGAAGGACGCCGTTAGCAATGAAAAACTGGTGGCTACCCTTTCCTTTCTTCGCTTGCGGCGGGCCTACGCGATCGAAACACGAGCGTAGGGTCGCGTCATTCTCTTGCTCTTGAACCAACTCTTCGCGGCATACGCTAGGGAGGCCTTGCAGGACTTTAAGCTTTTTCAGCGTTTTATCCTTGCACGCCTGCGCTCTAGTCACTACCGGACAAGCTTCAGCGGCATCCGAAATGGGTGCGGGGCTCTCGGTGTCAGGCGCTAGCTCTTCAACTTTTACTGCAGTGGACTTCGTAGTCTCGCTTTCTGTTGTCTTGTGCCAGTTCGGATCGGGGTCGTCTGCTGGCCTAGCACCTTCCACATTTCCCAGCACCAAATCGTACAAGGGATTCTCCATACACTTAGCGAGAAGTCGTCCCTGAAAGTACGGGGTGTCGACATCGACCCAAGCTTCTGGGAGCATTAGGACTGAGCGGTCAAGTAGGTAAACTGGAGACTTCGTATCGGTGATATCTTCTTTCCGTACTAAGTCCTTTCTTACCACCACCGTGTTGCAGCCTGTGTCTCTCAGGACTCGGACTGTCTGGCCTCCGATCATGCCGGCTACGACAGGTAAGCATTCCCTGACGGCGCATTCTTTACTGGTGAACCCAGCGTTGATGACGGGGATCTTCCCTCCATCCTTAAGTTCGAGGTATCCGTTCTCAACACATACTGCAGCGGACTCCCGATTTTCTTCTCTCTGTTTCGGGGCCCCATTTGCCCAGCATCTCCAGCTTGGATGACCTGGTTTTCCGCATTTGTGGCATTTCTTGGACGGTCCCGATCCGTCGGATGGGGCGGCCCGGCAATTTTCGGGGCGGTGTCCCGTGCGTGAACAAATAAAACATTTCTTTTCATCGCTGCTCTTCGCATCCGATGATTGAAGCAAAGTTTCCCTTCTCTCGGTCGTCTTGGAGACGGCGTTTTCTGCCTTATTCTTCGGGGTGCTTCGCTTTCCGGAGTTTGACCAGCCATGGGCCTCCACATACTTTTCTGCCCTTGCTACTGTTTCAGAGAAGGATGTGTCCTTCTTTTCTTTCAAAAACATTTGTAGCGGAGTGGCGCAGTTAGAAAGGAACTGTTCCTTTAGAATCAGGTCAAAGAGCTCTGCGTACTCTTTCTTTGTGTTCGACAGCTCTATCCATCTGTCTAGGAAGTTCTGAAGACGCGTCACGAACTGTGAACACGTTTCCTCGTTCCGGGGACTAGCAGACCTGAATTTTTCTCTGAACCCTTCCTCTGTCATACGGAAGCGAATCACGAGTGCCTGCCGGAGCTTGTTGTAGTCCAAGCACTCGGACGCAGACATGCGACTAAAAACGCTGAGCGCTTCGCCGCTTAAACATAGACTAAGGGCTGTAGCCCACTGGTCGCGAGGCCAATTCTGACTCTCAGCGACGCGCTCGAAACGCATGAGGTAAGCGTCAAGGTCGTCCCTGCCCTCATTAAAAACCGGCATCAGCTTGTGCGGGCTTATGCGTTCGGGCCGAGCAGCTTGACTCTCCCCCGTTTCTGACCTTGTCTCTCCGGTGCTGTTAGCGTCAGTTGCCGGATTATTAGGTAGGTCTCGTCGGAGCATCAGTAACTCCTTTTCTTTTTCCATCTCCGCTATCCGGAGTTGGGCTTTCTGCGACTCTATTTCCTTTTCTTTCTCCATCTCCGCCATCCGTAACTCCTTTTCTTTCTCCATCTCCGCCATCCGGAGTTTAGATTCTAGTTCTGCCTCCTCTTTCCGCCGCGTACGTTCCTCATTGCGTTCTTCTCTGCGACGAGCTCGCTCCTGATCTACCCATTTGAGCAGCTCTTGACCCTCAAAGCCAAAAGTTCGGCCATACTCAACAAGCCGTTCTAACTCTGCATCAGCCATGTTAGGTGGAAAGCGTTATGCAGTGCTAGGATACAACACTAAAAAAAATTGCACCGACTCCTCTCTCCCTCACCGACACTTGGTTGACCAGTCCTGTCGCGGACGCCAATTATGTCACAAACCCCCGCCTTTACGGTCAAAAGAGGTGCGGGATCCCCTTTACGATTACTCGTCGTTCCTCTATGAGGGTTGTGAACACATTTAAAAGTTAGGCCGGTCAACCCATGAAGCACGTGTGTCGGTGTGTGATTGAGGAATAAGTACAAATAGGTCACTTTCTTTTACAAACAATTGAAGGTTTATAAATAGCAGACCAAAATTACACTGATAATAATAGAGTACAATGAAAGAGAATACAACGCCACGACAAGATATTGATAAAGACGAAGAAATAAATGATAAGAGAAAAAAAATAACCCGACAATGAACAAAACACTGTGATAAAATATGAAGACTATAAAGATAATAAAGCAGGTAGTTCAGATATTATAAGTATGAGCAAAAGTTACATAAGAACACAACGTAAAATACTACTAAGTCAGGTCAAAAGTTAACAAGCGAAAATAATGTTCGATTGAACAACAGTCCGCGGCGAATGAAATTCTCACGTCTTCTTGTTTGCTGAGGCGTCGAAGGCTGTGTTGCTCGGTAGCGGCGGCCGTACAGGTGCAGAGGACGATGCGTCGATCGCGGGCCCGAAGAAAACACAATACGCTTTCGGAGCACCGCGGAGTGGCCGGAAGTTTGAATCTTCCCAAACGCACTGGTGAGGGCGTGCTGCTGTCGGTTATTTTATACCCTCGGCCGACTATGCAGCAGCCGCGTCAAGGACAGGCGGTCGCTGCCCCATCGGCTTGTCGAATCTTGTCCAGAGGAGCGACGGAGTCCCGTGAATTTCGCTCTATATTCCAGCCATAAGCTCCCGCATCCTCCGCTGTATAATAGGTGAGCAGCTTGTGACAGTCACTCACTTTCAAGCTACAGAGTGGTAGCTTTTTCGTCTGCGGTCGCTGAGTCACAACCATATATTCTCCATGCAGAATTTAAGGTACATGAGGCGTCGAGGGTCCGTCAAAGGGACAGATGGTGCAAGGTGGTTGAAATTCAAAACTAGTTGAAAGTGCTCAGCAGCACTCACTGTTGTGTCAGCTATAGGCACAGTGGTGCCTACACTTGCCGTCATGGGTGAAAAGGGGGGGGGGAGGGGGAGGAGAGACAGGTGCAAATGTTTATGGCATGAACATTACCAACTGCAAGCTGTTCTGGTCACGTGTAAAATATACAATGTTCATTCATTCATTCGATCATTTTATGGATAAGGAGACATGAAGCAGTAATATCTACAGTCGAACCCGGATATATCAAACTCGAAGGGGATCGCGAAATAGTTCGATATATCAATAATTCGATATACAGAAATCGGCTTGCGACGGCACTTACGATGCGAAAAAACGATACCGTATTTGTCGCGTAATCAACCCACTCGCATAATGAACCCACCCTCCACTTTTGCACCCGAGAATTTAAAAAAAAAAAAGGCTGTGGCTAAAGGTACGTCGGACGGACCCGATCGATGGTCTTAAAGGTACGTCCGACGGATCCGGTGCGTTTTTCTTCGGGATACGACGGACGGATCCGGGAAATATTTTTCAGAGGTACGGCGGATGGACCCGATCGGTAGGGTTCTTCCGACGGACCCAACGCATTTTTCACCGATAAGGGCCTTGGGATCCGTCGGGAAAGCCGGACGGATCCGAGGTCCCCAGATGTGGTTGTAGTGGTTGTAGCAACAACCAACGTTTTTAGATCCCTTGGCAGCAACATGGTAGCCATATGTAGCCAAATCGAAGTTGGTATGAGGTGTACGTGCGAGGTGCAAGAAGTATGTACTACATACTAACGTTAATAGAACTAAGATCTTAGTTCTATTAGCGTTGCTATACATACTGCATGCGTGAAATGTAAAATTACAAGGAATAGTACAGTGACAAGAATAGTGCCTAGAATGGGTGATATACTACGTGATGGCATGATGATAGGTTTACGTGAGTTGGACCGCGGCAGGGTGGCAAGCACGACCATGTAATCGCGGTGTTGACGGCCAGCCCGCGGCCCGCACGCCCGCTCATTTGGTCCTCGTTATCATGTGGATTAACGTCTATGACGGTCGTTATGTAGTTTTGATTCTTCAAAGTTTCGTCACTTCCACCTGTGATGAGATGCGTCACGTAACGCATCGCTTTCTGCTCGCATTGAGGTTTGGGCGCTGAAAAAGCTGGGTGCCGCCGGAGTGTCTCTAGCCCAAGCATCGCGTCATTCGTGTTTGTTGGAGGTGTGGTTTGTGCTTACCGTGAGATGCTGTGATGTACGGATTACGTCCTACTAGAGTGCTGTGTGAGACTACGAAGAGTGCTGTGATGAGTGCGCCGATGTCCGGACGGACATCAGTGTGTCCGTATATGATCGGCGATGTTGCACGTCCATGTCAGTGTTTATTAGGTGCAGTGGTAATTTATTTACACGCGCTGTGCAACAATCAGACGAAAATAACCCTAGCAAAAAAATCCAATAGAAAACTAATAGCCTATCAGATTATTGATATTGGTTTTATAGGTCTGCCAGAGTATTGGTCTTATGGGTATTCTAGCCTATTGGTTTTACAGGTCTGCTGGAGTATTGGTTTTATAGGTCAATTGTTTACTGGTCGTATAGGTTATGGTTTTATCGGTCCTATGGCATCTGATAAAACAGACACCCATAGCTGTCAATAATCTGATAGACCTACAAAACCAGTAGGCTTCCTATTGGTTTTGTAGGCCCTATAGAATATTGGTCTCATCGAGTAGCTGCGGGTGTTTACCTCTGCGGATGCCTGAAGGGAGAGGGCAGCTATGTTCCATTTTCTAGGGATGAGTTACGCAGCTGGTACATGTATACATATTTTAATCCACAATGACAGCGGCAACGCATACTGGCACATAATCCAAACATTCATCCAGGTAGCCCTCGATTCCAAGATTGCCGACTTCGGCCCGATGATGTCTCTCCAATACTACGGCACCTGAAAGAAATAAAAAAATGCGTTACAGCTTGAAAAATAAGCGATTTTAAGAGCGCGACAACACCACGACTTCAAAAAATCGGCCCACACATATACCGGCAACCGCGATTGCGCGCGTATTCATGCGGAGGCGGAGGCAGTTAGGAGAGGCGCCGCCATTATTGAACGCCGAGGTAGCTGCTGAACCAACATTCCGCCTTGCGCCTCACCACAGGTTCTGCCACTAGAACACAGTGCGTACGACATTCGAAAACAGATTAACGCTAAAAAGCTCCATCAATACTTTCAAGAAATCGTGCCGACAACTTTCAAACTCGGCGCTGCGTTATATCACACCGCGCGATTCAAATTCCTTTGTTGGCGCGCAGGCAACGGCATTCTGCAACGCAAAGCCACATCATACACTGACAAAGTATAAACGTCAGCCCGAAGTTGTAAGTGATGCACACGCACCTGATCAAAAGCTGAACGTGCGCCGGAACGTTGATATCCTCGAGAAGCACCCCGAAAAAAAACGGCATAAACACAGGGCACCGACCGAGCTGCCGCCAGCCCAATCAGCCTCAGCCGCCAGTGATCGCACCAGCGCCAATGCCTCTACGGAGCTGCGCATGCGCGTCCAGAGGAGAGGTGGAAAGGAGGATGAGAGAGGCCAGCACGGCAACGCTTGCGCGGGAGTGGGAGTGAGAGAAAGAAAACCTACCTCTCCGCTGCGAACACCGGAACACCGCCGGCATCGCGCTACCGCGTCGGCAGCCCGAGCCGTACTCGTCGCGTGCCCGATGTCGACTCCTCTCGCTTCGGCGGCGGTTGCAGTTGCTTGGACGCGCGCCTCTCAATCCATTTCACTGCCCTGCTCTGCACATGTAGGTGATTGTGACTTAGCTGGGCCCCGACAGAACAGTGCGTTTTCCCATCTTCATTCAGTGATCCAGTAGCAACAGCGTCGCGCGTCTTGCAGCTCCAACCGTACGTAGTTTGTTAAGACCGCGCGCAGAATTAAGTAAGAATATTTTGCGTCGCGGCGTTCTCAATTGTTATTGCGGCTAATATTGTACGTACGGCAACACTCAATAAACGGGATGAATGCGTGAGTTTTGGGGATGTGTCAGAGATGGAAAAGGAAACAAGAAAAAAGACCTAAAATCTCCAACTGGCCGATCCTGCATGTAAGACTCATAAACAAAGGCATACTGACGTATCAGACACATGAACCAATATGTAGTGGTCTATAAGACAAGCATGTCAGCCTATAAGATGTATGGGCTTCTGCACTGGTCTGATACTTTTCTTATACAACCCACAGATAAACCTATGAAACCAATACTATTGCCTATAGGACAAATATGTACCAGTCTATAAGATTTATGAGTTTCGGTATACGTCCCATAGAAATGCAGGTACAACACATAGAATACCTACAGAACCAATACCGATTCTTATAGAACCGATAACGCTCCCTATTGGTCTTTTTTTGCTAGGGAAGTCATCGACAATTTGTTACCCTGCACTACAGAGCTCAAAACTCGGAAAATGGGAATGCACATGATGCAGTTTTCGCATGTTGGAGTGGACCTAAAATTAAGTGCCCAGCCCACACCGCCAGGATGCACATTACTACAGGTGAAATGGTTCAGGTTTCTGTAAAATAGCTGCCTGGCACAGCACCTTCCTAAATGTTCAGGCTTTGTGCTATTGTTGAAGGCCACTTTATCATTAATAAAGGAACGAATATGCTTTATGTGTTAATGACTAGTGCTTTTTCGACATATGTTCATTTTTTTTTCGAAGTGTCTAAAGGTACGTCCGACGTATCCATTCGATTCTCGTAAAGATACGGCGGACGTCGATATACAGGCTCATGGCTATATGCACGTCGAACGCGGCCACATTCCGCTTGCTACGCGTGAATGAATCTTATCCTCTATGATATCAGCTAGCCGCGACTCTCGATGAGGTGCTACGAAGAGTGCATCCGTTCTAACATAGATCACGGTCTTCACTTAGGGTTGTGTACGGCAAGCATCGCTGTCACGCACAAAGCTGCAGGCGATGCTACGTACTGCACCAGCTCCACCAGCTGGCATCGAGATACGCACATTCACGAGCAGCTTTCGCTTCGCACTAAACTATCACCTCGATCTGCCCGTAATGCGAGCGAGCTATTCCTAGCATTTACGCTGTCTTAGGTCCTGCATAGACCTCCGAAGATCTAGCGCCGGCACAACACACACACACCTCGCCGTGCAGAACATTCGGCAGTCCAAAGTATGTATGTGAAATGGCATTATGCTCGTTCCTCACATGCAGACCGAGGAAACAGGATGTTTCTAGCTAAATTCTTCGTTTAAATTCTACCTCAGAGCCATGGCACAAGACATGCCGAATCTACTAGAGGCCTGCGCTGCTACTGCGGCGAGCTGCACATCGACTCGTCGAGGCGAAGACCTACTGCACCGCACCGCAAGAGTGCACAACCGGAAAGCCGGAAGCGCGAATGATCCGAATTCTCTGTGAGCAGCAATGTTATTTGGTATTTAGGGGAAGACTAGACTAAAGTGCTTAGCCTGCATCTTTTTCTTGTCGTTGAATTTTGCGTACATGTATTTTAAACCCCCGCATGCTCGAGGTTAGCGTGACCCGACTGAACGACCGCGCAGCTTTGAAACGATCGAGATCGATATGCATGCATCGCCGGACTTAGGTACGCGGTAGAAAATGTGCGCTGCACATTTCGTTGCAGAAGCTGAATCTTGGAATTTTGCAGAGTGTGCCATGCAAGTGCTCGTTGCTACAACCACGCATCCATGTTCCAACGGCTGGCCTACACCGAGGCGCATAAATGTTCAACCGTGGACGTATCAATGATCGAAGAGAGGACAGATTTTCACAATATTGGGCGCGAAATCGATAGCTACCAGTGCTAGAGAAATTCTGCCTTGATCATGCGCAATTCAGTGTTTCAGGTGTGGTCAGTAGCTATAAGTTTGAACACTTCGCCTGTCAAGTCAGCGGCGCCAGCGATGGACTGGCGGAGTGATTTTCCACGCTACACCGATGTCTTGCTAGAAAGCCTACCCAGCGGAGTTTGACATTCAGCTGCTTTTTGTGGGTGCCGTAATTGAAAGCAACGCCTTCAGAAACGCGTTAAATGTACAAAAATATATTCTCTTCAACAGTTTCACGCCAGGCTGTCAAAGCAGGCGGACGTTGATAAAACATTTGAGCACTCCAGTCTTTAGAAATCTGCAGAATCGCCTTCAGTTTGTAAAATTATTGGAATGGGTCACTTTCCGATCGCTGGGACATAGACCCTCATGACAACGCTTTCATGTGAATAAGGACCACACCAGACCGAAAGCTTGTCTCATATAACATAGCTAACCAAGGTATACCTTACAGCATTGTGTTGATTTTTATGGTGCATAAGCGACTAACGCTGCCATGCACCAAGAACAAGGTTTAATGTATTTATTTTGTGTGTAATGACTAAAATGTTCTTTAGGATGTAGCTTGTTTAGGAACATTTTAGGAAACCAAAAATGCAGGAAATTTGCAAGTATCTCCTAGGATCATGCTGGGATGGAAAGGGATCTGTTACAAAATTGTACAAAATGTTTCCTCTTATTTTGTCGACTCTGGCGCACGTGTAAGATATGGTTTATTGTTAGTTCATCTCCACACTCCTTGCATATTGGTTTGTCCTCTTTCATAAGTATGAAGCTGTGTGTGAGGTGTGGGTATGTGTTTTGTGAAGATGACCTAAAATGGCCTCCATGTTGTGTTTCTGATTACTGCATGATTTCTATTCCTTAATGACAGGTTTGACAAGTATAGTTTGTAGTTTATTTCAATGTTTCAAAAATCCTGCCATTTCACTCTCACTTTTATTTGTACAAGTTTCTTGGTATCTTCATGCAGCATATTCATTCTCTGTAATTTATTGCATTGCATCAAGGTAACCTGGTTATTTCTTTTCATCACCTTTCAAGACAACTGTTCCGATTTCATAAAGTGTAGGGTTTCTGACGACAGGAACTCCTTGGAAGTCATAGAAATAAATGAGATTCACAATCACGAGCTATCTAGGGTATGCATATACATGTCCATCGCTTCAGTACGCTGTTAGAACAGGTCTTGTGGTAACAACAACCATTGTCTGAGGTGGTCCTTTAATGAGCATTGAAATGCTATGTAACTACAGGTACTGATAGAACTCTTGATCATGTTATACGATGCGATCCTTGCATGCATATAGGTATACATTTCAGAATCTGCAGTGCACCACTTGACCATTTGCCACCAGTTTTTGTGAAAATGTATTTTTCATGCATGTTAACCAGTATTTAACAGATGACCCCTGTGTACAAGCCAAAAGTGCCACGAACCAAATGTCACGAGGCCGCACGACATGGCAGGAGCTGTTAAGTCAAGCTTACAAAGTTATATTTGAAATATGTTCTGGGACGTTTCTGCTCCAATTAAGAAAGGTTGAGGCTTACAGAGGTCTATGCCAGGTTGTCTATCACCTAACAGGGCAGCCTACGACCGTATGCTAATGAGTATATCTGAGATAACAGAGACATGAATTAAGGAATTAGTAATTATGTTTGTAGCAAAGGGCATGTAAATTAACGGGAATCCACAGTGGGATCTGCAGACAAGAACCATTAACGCTGGCACACCATACCCCTACAGTTGGAGATTTGGAGTCTCCCTAATTTTTTTTTCTGCTCAAAGCTTGTCATTTCCTTCGTTCTTCCAGACGAGGAAATTGTGAAAATGATAGCATCGAAAATTCCAGAGACCATAGTTAACAAGGATGCTGATCCCAACAGCATAAAAAGGAACTTCAGAAAAGATGGGTGACTAGTAATGCTGGCAACAGTTGAAGCTAAGTGGAAAGGCATGAAATTGAAATGCAACATATGCAGAGACATGTTGCGAGACGACCAGTCTGTGGTGTGCGACATCTGTCTCCGTTAGTTTCATCAAGTGATTGGCCAAAGCCGATGGGGCTTGTGGTTTTGTGATAAGTGCAGTGTAGTAGCATAGATGCAACCTTGACAATTGATAATTGGAGTGGATGGAGTAAGTGCATTGTTTTGTTTTTGTAAGATGTTCATGGTTTCCATGCAAACATTATGAGAAATTTTTTCCTAGAGAATGTTTGCTGAAATGTGAATATAATGTGCAATAAAACTAGTGTTTTCTTGCTATTTACGTTTCCTTGTATACATTAGTTCTGTGAAGAAAACCACCGGCTAGAAGGAAATGTAATGGCATGCATTTTGATACTTGGCCCCGTTGTGCTGGCTCAGTAGTTAGAGTGCTTGGCTGCTGAACCGAAAGATGCAGATTTGGTTCCAGCCTCAGCAGGGGCATTTCAATAGAGGCGAAACAATAGGCCGTCATGCACCGTGTGGTGTCAGTGCATGTAAAAGAACCCCAGGTGGTCGAAATTATACCAGAGCCCTCAACTATTGTGTTCCTCATAGCCGTAGTTATTTTGGGATACTAAACCAGATATATATCACATCATGCTCTGAGTAAGATGCTATTCATGGTCAGTTAATCATACACTAAATGATCCATTTTTTTCTGCATGGTAAAGCAGCTGTTGTACAATTTTACTTTAGCCTTCATGAAGAATATCACACTGGCTCCACATGGCCTTCTGTTGACCCTTGATATGCGTCACAATCACACACCCGAGTATGTATTTGTCTAAGGGCACCTATGCATGCAAGGAAGGGACCGTTACTTTCAATTTGTCAGAACTGAAATGTACGATCCACATCATTTCTGTAATTCAACTGCCTGCTATTTGAACTGTCCAGCATTTATGCAAGTTTCAAAAAAATGCAATTAGCAAATTAATACAAGCAGGAAACCATGCCAAGAACTGCTTCGGTTTCATCTTTAACAACTGTTTGAGAACTAAAATTAGCCAAATGTTGCAAAACATAGATGAGAGGTTACAAAATCTAAAAAACAATGCAGCCTACCTGTGGCATGTAGGGTTTCACATCCTAAAGTGACATATGTAGCTATGAAAAATACCGTAGTGGAGAGCCCAAGACTAATTTGACTGTCCGGGCTTTGTACTTTGCGTTGACATCTTGCAGGAAACAGAAGCATTTGCATTTCACCTACACCAAAGTGCGACTGCCATCACTGGCATTAAACATCACGTCCTTGGGGCAAGTAGCCGAACGTGCCACTAAGATGTCGCAGCGTCTACGTACATGCTATACACGTCAACCTTTCTAGCATTAAAGCTGTCACATGCATGGCAGATATTCATGTTCAGCTTTGGACTGACAAGTTTAAAAGTGTACTATTTGTTTTTGTCTAGCATGAAAAACAAAGGAAACTAAGGAAAAAAAAAAGGCTGTGGCTAAAGGTACGTCGGACGGACCCGATCAATGGTCTTAAAGGTACGTCCGACGGACCCGGTGCGTTTTTCTTCGGGATACGACGGACGGATCCGGGAAATATTTTTCAGAGGTACGGCGGACGGATCCGATCGGTAGGGTTCTTCCGACGGACCCAACGCATTTTTCTCCGATATGGGCCTTGGGATCCGTCGGGAAAGCCGGACTACAGAGGCTATAGCCGGACGGATCCGAGATCCCCAGATGTGGTTGTAGCAACAACATGGTAGCCATATGTAGCCAAATCGAAGTTGGTATGAGGTGTACGTGCGAGGTGCAAGAAGTATGTACTACTACATACTGCATGCGTGAAATGTGAAACTACAAAGAATAGTACAGTGGCAAGAATAGTGCCTAGAATGGGTGATATACTACGTGATGGCATGATGATAGGTTTACGTGAGTTGGACCGCGGCAGGGTGCAGAGCGCAAGCGCATGTAATCGCGGTGTTGACGGCCAGCCCGCACGCCCGCTCATTTGGTCCTCGTTATCATGTGGATTAACGTCTACGACGGTCGTTATGTAGTTATGTAGTTTTGATTCTTCAAAGTTTCCTCACTTCCATCTGTGATGAGATGCGTCACGTAACGCATCGCTTTGTGCTCGCATTGAGGTTTAGTGCTGCAAGTTCTACGTAGTACATATACAAGCGGCGCTGAAAAAGCTGGGTGCCGCCGGCGTGTCTCTAGCCCAAGCATCGCGTCATTCGTGTTTGTTGGAGGTGTGGTTTGTGCTTACCGTGAGATGCTGTGATGTACGGATTACGTCCTACTAGAGTGCTGTTTGAGACTACGAAGAGTGCTGTGATGAGTGCGCCAATGTCCGGACGGACATCGGTGTGTCCGTTTATGATCGGCGATGTTGCACGTGCATGTCAGTGTTTATTAGGTGCAGTGGTAATTTATTTACACGCGCTGTGCAACAATCCGACGAAAATAAGTCTTCGACAATTTGTTAGCCTGCACTACAGAGCTCAAAACTCGGAAAATGGGAATGCACATGATGCAGTTTTCGCATGTTGGAGTGGACCGAAAAATAAGTGCCCGGCCCACACCGCCGGGATGCACATTACTACAGATGAAATGGTTCAGGTTTCTGCAAAATAGCTGCCTGGCACAGCACCTTCCTAAATGTTCAGGCTTTGTACTATTGTTGAAGGCCACTTTATCATTAATAAAGGAACGAATATGCTTTATGTGTTAATGACCTGTGCTTTTCAACATATGTTCATTTTTTTTCGTTTTTCCTTAGTTTCCTTTGTTTTTCATGCTAGACAAACACAAATAGTACACTTTTAAACTTGTCAGTCCAAAGCTGAACATGAATATCTGCCATGCATGTGAATGCTTTAATGCTAGAAAGGTTGACGTGTATAGCATGTACGTAGACGCTGCGACATCATAGTGGCACGTTCGGCTACTTGCCCCAAGGTCGTGATGTTTAATGCCAGTGATGGCAGTCGCTTTGTTGCAGGTGAAATGCAAATGCTTCTGTTTCCTGCAAGATGTCTACGCAAAGTACAAAGCCCAGGCAGTCAAATTAGTCTGGAGCTCTCCACTACGTTTTTTTTCATAGCTGCATATGTCACTTTAGGATGTGAAACCCTACTTGCCACAGGTAGGCTGCATTGGTTTTTAGATTTTGTAACCTCTCATCTATGTTTTGCAACATTTGGCTAATTTTAGTTCACAAACAGTCGTCAAAGATGAAACCAAAGCAGTTCTTGGCATGGTTTCCTGCTTGAATTAATTTGCTAATTGCAGTTCTTTGAAACTTGTATCAATGCTGGACAGTTCAAATAGCAGGCAGTTGAATTACAGAAATGATGTGGATCGTGCATTTCAGTTCTCACAAATGGAAAGTAACGGTCCCCTCCTTGCATGCATAGGTGCCCTTAGACAAATACATACTCGGGTGTGTGATTGTGACGCATATCAAGGGTCAACAGAAGGCATATGTGGAGCCAGTGTGATATTCTTCATAAAGGCTAAAGTAAAATTGTACAACAGCTGCTGTACCATGCAGAAAAAAATTGATCATTTAGTGTGTGGTTAACTGACCATGAACAGCATCTCACTCAGAATATGATGTGATATATATCTGGTTTAGCATCCCAAAATAACTATGGCTATGAGGAACACGATAGTTGAGGGTTCAGGTATAATTTCGACCACCTGGGGTTCTTTTACATGCACTGACACCGCAGGGTGCATGATGGCCTATTGTTTCGCCTCTATTGAAATGCTCCTGCTCTGGCTGGAACCAAATCTGCATCTTTGGGTTCAGCAGCCAAGCACTTAACTACTGAGCCAGCACAACGGGGCCAAGTATCAAAATGCATGCCATTACATTTCCTTCTAGCCGGTGGTTTTCTTCGCAGAACTAATGTATACAAGGAAAAGTAAATAGCAAGAAAACACTAGTTTTATTACACATTATATTAACATTTCAGCAAACATTCTCTAGGAAAAAAATTCTCATAATGTTTGCATGGAAACCATGAACATCTTACAAAAACAAAACAATGCACTTACTCCACTCCAATTATTAATGGGCAAGGTTGCATCTATGCTACTACACTGCACTTATCACAAAACCACACGCCCCATCTGCTTTGGCCAATCACTTGATGAAACTAACGGAGACAGATGTCGCACACCACAGACTGGTCGTCTCGCAACATATCTCTGCATATGTTGCATTTCAATTTCATGCCTTTCCACTTAGCTTCAACTGTTGCCAGCATTACTAGTCACCCATCTTTTCTGAAATTCCTTTTTACGCTGTTGGGATCAGCATCCTTGTTAACGATGGTCTCTGGAATTTTCGATGCTATCATTTTCACATCTTCCTCATCTGGAAGAACGAAGGAAATGACAAGCTTTAAGCAGAAAATAATTAGGGAGACTCCTAATCTCCACCTGTAGGGTATGGCGTGCCAGCATTAATGGTTCTTGTCTGCAGATCCCACTGTGGATTCCTGTTAATTTACATGCCCTTTGCTACAAACCTAATTACTAATTCCTTAATTCATGTCTCTGTTATCTCAGATATACTCATTAGCATACGGTCGTAGGCTGCCCTGTTAGGTGATAGATAACCTGGCATAGACCTCTGTAAGCCTCAACCTTTCTTAATTGGAGCAGAAACGTCCCAGAACATATTTCAAATATAACTTTGTAAGCTTGACTTAACAGCTCCTGCCATGTCGTGTGGCCTCGTGACATTTGGTTCGTGCACAGGGGTCATCTGTTAAATTCTGGTTAACATGCATGAAAAATACATTTTCACACAAACTGGTGGCAAATGGTCAAGTGGTGCACTGCAGATTCTGAAATATATACCTATATGCATGCAAGGATCGCATCATCACATAACATGATCAAGAGTTCTATCAGTACCTGTAGTTACATAGCATTTCAATGCCCATTAAAGGACCACCTCAGACAATGGTTGTTGTTACCACAAGACCTGTTCTAACAGCGTACTGACACCATTCCACTGAGTGATGGACATGTATATGCATACCCTAGATAGCTCATGATTGTGGATCTCATTTATTTCTGACTTCCAAGGAGTTCCTGTCGTCAGAAACCCTACACTTTATGAAATCGGGACAGTTGTCTTGAAAGGTGATGAAAAGAAATAACCAGGTTACCTTGACGCAATGCTAAATTACAGAGGGTGAATATGCTGCATGAAGATACCAAGAAGCTTGTACAAAGAAAAGTGAGAGTGAAATGGCAGGATTTTTGAGACATTTAAATAAACTACAAACTATACTCGTCAAACCTGTCATTAAGGAATGTAAATCATGCAGTAATCAAAAACACAACATGGAGGCAATTTTAGGTCATCTTCACAAAACACATACCCACACCTCACACAGCTTCATACTTATGAAAGAGGACAAACCAATATGCAAGGAGTGTGGAGATGAACTAACAATAAACCATATCTTACACGTGCGCCAGAGTCGACAAAATAAGAGGAAACATTTTGTACAATTTTGCACCAGATCCCTTTCCATCCCAGCATGATCCTAGGAGAGACGTGCAAATTTCCTGCATTTTTGGTTTCCTAAAATGTTCCTAAACAAGCTACATCCTAAAGAACATTTTAGTCATTACACACGAAATAAATACATTAAACCTTGTTCTTGGTGCATGGCAGCATTAGTCGCTTATGCACCATAAAAATCAACACAATGCTGTAAGGTATACCTTGGTTAGCTATGTTATATGAGACAAGCTTTCGGTCTGGTGTGGTCCTTATTCACATGAAAGCGTTGTCATGAGGGTCTATGTCCCAGCGATCGGAAAGTGACCCATTCCAATAATTTTACAAACTGAAGGCGATTCTACAGATTTCTAAAGACTGGAGTGCTCAACTGTTTTATCAACGTCCGCCTGCTTTGACAGCCTGGAGTGAAACTGTTGAAGAGAATACATTTTTGGACATTTAACGCATTTCTGAAGGCGTTGCTTTCAATTACGGGGCCCACAAAAAGCAGTTGAATGTCAAACGCCGCCTAGGTAGGCTTTCTAGCAAGACAGCGGTGTAGCGTGCAAAATCGCTCCGCCGGTCCATCGCTGGCGCCGCCGACTTGACAGGCGAACTGTTCAAACTTATAGCTACTGACCACACCTGAAACACTGAATTGCGCATGATCAAGGCAGAATTTCTCTAGCACTGAGCACTGGTAGCTATCGATTTCGCGCCCAATATTGTGAAAATTTGTCCTCTCTTCGATCATTGGTACGTCCACGGTTGAACATTTATGCACCTCGGGGTAGGCCAGCCGTGGGCCAGCCGTTGGAACATGGATGCGTGGTTGTAGCAACGATCACTTGCACGGCGCACTCTGCAAAATTCCAAGAGGCAGCTTCTGCAACGAAATGTGCAGCGCACATTTTCTACCGCGTACCTAAGTCCGGCGATGCATGCATATCGATCCCGATCGTTTCAAAGCTGTGCGGCCGTTCAGTCGGGTCACGCTAACCTCGAGCATGCGGGTGTTTAAACTACATGTACGCAAAATTCAACGACAAGAAAAAGATGCAGGCTAAGCACTTTAGTCTAGTCTTCCCCTAAATATCAAAGAACATTGCTGTTCACAGGGAATTCGGATCATTCGCGCTTCCGGCTTTCCGGTTGTGCACTCTTGCGGTGCGGTGCAGTAGGTCTTCGCCTCGACGAGTCGATGTGCAGCTCGCCGCAGTAGCAGCGCAGGCCTCTAGTAGATTAGGCATGTCTTCTGCCACGGCTCGAGGTAGAATCTAAACGAAGAATTTAGCTAGAAACATCCTGTTTCCTCGGTCTGCATGTGAGGAACGAGCATAATGCCATTTCAGATACATACTTTGGACTGCCGAATGTTCTGCACGACGAGGTGTGTGTGTGTGTGTTGTGCCGGCACTAGATCTTCGGAGGTCGATGCAGGATCTAAGACAGCGTAAATGCTAGGAATAGCTCGCTCGCATTACGGGCAGATCGAGGTGAAAGTTGAGTGCGAAGCGAAAGCTGCTCGTGAATGTGCGTATCTCGATGCCAGCTGGTGGAGCTGGTGCAGTACGTAGCATCGCCTGCAGCTATGTGCGTGACAGCGATGCTTGCCGTACACAACCCTGAGTGAAGACCGTGATCTATGTTAGAACGGATGCACTCTTCGTAGCACCTCATCGAGAGTCGTGGCTAGCTGATATCATAGAGGATAAGATTCATTCACGTTTAGCAAGCGGAATGTGGCCGCGTTCGACGTGCATATAGCCATGAGCCTGTATATCGACGTCCGCCGTATCTTTACGAGAATCGATTGGATACGTCGGACGTACCTTTAGACACTTCGTTTCATATAACCTAGAATTGCTTACACGGAAGCGGATAATATATAGCTACGCTTCGGCGTCGTTAGGTCGGATGTCCTGTTCACTGCAATTCTCTGAGACACTCGAAGTTGTATACTATCTCGTGTATGGTGTTCTCGTGTCTCCCAGGCCGCGTCGTCTGCCATCTCAGCTGCAGCCATGGATGGTATAACATAATTGAAAGGCAAAAACTAAAACACACCATCTATGCGGACCCTTATAGAGCCTGAAATTTAATTTTTAAGTGCAATATTTTCATTTGCGGTCGCTTTCTTTTTCTTTTTTTTTTGTCAACAAATGGTACAGTGCGGCACTGCTGCAAGCTACTTTCACTGCGGGACTTATTACAAATGGCGGCGAAGAGATGTGTCGCCGTAGTAGTGTTCTAAGCCTCTATAGTGTCGTGTCTCTTTCCAGGGACCATATTACCACATTGAGAACACTTCCCGCATTGACTGTCTTTGTAAGGCTCTCTTAGCATTACTGAAAGTTATATAAAAAGAATTCACAGTGGATTTATTGCATCAGTCATTTATCGTAAAATTTGCGCGTAGATACTTCAATCATTTGTGCTCCCGGTTTCTTCACGTCGTTGGGATACAGGCGGGACAGTGTGTGTACTTGCGAGGTTTATGTACAGTGCGAGTTGCTTACAGCCCCTTGGGTCACGTCTTCTCCAAGTGTGCAGTGCTGTACTTAAAGTAGTACGTAGTACATGTTAATTTTGTGCGGTAGCTACCCGTATAGCTACTCGCTGTTGCAGTATCTTTTTTTTTATGTTGCTTTCCCGAGAACTGGCCCTCATATGTAAGTGCATCGTTGTTCCTTTCAGATGTTTTAGGCACAGCCTGCCTGTATGCTAGCACAGCGTTTGTTGTGTATGCTTCGCCCCTCTGTATCTGTGCACTGCAGAGAAGCACCAGGGCAGATGATGACTGTATTTTAGTTCATGTCATGGGCCGCCGGGACTTCATGTTCTGCCTTGTTGTACATGCTTACATTTTAGTTAACTGTTAATTCGTAAAATATAAACAAAGGCTAACTTTTCTTATATAGCTGTAAATATTTCGTCATACTGTCCAGGATGCCAAATGAGTTGTTGAAATGTCAGGATGACGCTAGAAATATATTAATCCTTGTTTACCCTTTTGTGCTGTGCTACTACCACAAATTCTGAACAGAACCAGTCAATTCATTTTCTATTGCTGTCCAAAAGAACTTAAGTATACTTTCTTCATCAGTTTAAAAGCACTTCTGCTTGTGTTGCCTCATATATGTTCTGTTTTCACCCAGAACCTCTCCACCTTCCCCAGTACTTCAAGAAATAAAAGTAGTCACTGAGCCGAGCTTAATTGTCCTTTGCTACTTTCACTAGAAACACATGACCCTGCTCGTCCATGTCATGGGCACGGTTAATGCTGACTTTGCAGAGTATGCTTTTTTTTGTCTGCAATATTTGGGCATTTTCAAAACATATTCATCATTGCTCGTAGCAGGCATGCCCATGTGGACGAAAATACTGACTTTTCTAGAAATGAGCCCCACCTTGGCTTGTGTGTCATGACATCAACTGTAGTTGATGTTGGGACTTGAGTCATAGGCTCTGACTAACTACAAAAGGCCTCAATTCAACCGGGAAGGGCATTCTTACACATCTCTTGACTGTGGACTAGTGCACTTGTGCTATTTCGAAAACATGCAAAAATACAGATCAAAACAGGATTGCTGTGCTGGGTGTTTAAATGTTTGGTTACTCTACTGTAGGTGCAGCAATTTCGCAAGAGTCCATGTGCCTGGTACGTTGTCACAAGAATGCACACAAAGACACATATATATTACTTTGGTTGTTTTTATTTTGAAGTCTTGTGAGCTTGAAAAATTCCATTATGCTGACAAAAGTATGTTCTCTGTTCGAGTTAAAAGTGTTGTGGTGGTGCCTGCTGGCCACAAGGTCAAAAGACATGCACAGAGAGAGAGAGAGAGACCCTTTAATGAAGAACAGAGATATTAGCCGTTTAAATTTCTCTGACATGCTACTCTGTGTAGGAAGGGGAATTCGGGAGGTAAAGATGGAAAAAGAATCCTGAGGAGATTACAAGAAATGAAGAGGGAGATAAAATGCAGCCATTAAGTGTGTTCTAAGGTGCATCGTGGAGTAATGGTATAAAATGAAATGATGAAATGCATAGTCCGATAAATGTGCTTATATAGTTCACAGCGTGAAAAATGCCACAGTGTGACATTCAAGGTGAACTTAGTTTGTCTAAAAGTCCAATGCCTTTCAAATACGTAAATAAAAAGTTTGTTGAGAGTCTCTGTTGCCTAGGGCAGGCTAAGAGACCTAAAACAATGCCCATTGTTAAAGGCACTGGGGAGAGCTTTTCTATGCTATGTTCGTAGTATGCACGCTCGTGAGCATACGCAGGACACTCAAAAGACATGCACATGTTTATTCAAAGCTTTAGGCACTAAAAGAAAATTATTACTGCTTAGAAGTGTGCTTCCTGTCATAGCAGTATGCATACACATGCATGTCCTTTTAAGAACCAGTTGGCAGTAAATTTACTACCAGTAGATTATTATACATACAGCTGTATGCGCTCACATTTTCTGTGATTCAGATAACTTTCTTTTCAGCCGTATAATGTGCTACTCCTGTGTGGGTAAAGAAAGATCACTTGGGGTTTACTTCTTTAGTTAATGGGTTTAACGTCTCAAAGCATAGTAGAATAGTCCAGAAATTTCAACCACCTGGGTTTTATAACGTGCACTGACATTGCACAACCCAAGGGCACCTTGGTTTACCCATCACAAAGGGGTCGCCGCGGCATGGAACTTAGGGTCTACCTCAGTCTTTTTGTGAGCCCAAGTATTCAATGTAAGTGTAGTTAACGCAAAAATGGTCATACTTAGATCTGTACTGTAACGAAGAAATGCTGCTCTTTTGCTGTTATAAATTTAATAAAGCAAGCAAGAACACTAGTTTGGCGTAGTTTATTTTGATATACGTGATATAAGGTGTATGTAGATGACTTTGTCTGTATTTTCTTGCCTGCTGTTCCTTGTATCGCTTAGCGCAAGTTTCTCGGCATTTGACAACTGCCACAAAGGACCAGGCCTGCTATTTAAAACCAGATTGAAGATGAGGACAGTTTAAATGGTTAAACTACATGAGAACATATGTCGCTGCTGATGTCACACGCACGTTTAATGCAAGCAAACACAAAGGCAGGAAAATTTAAGACAGATGATGTCACAGAAACAGCCGAAAAGTGGCAAGGCATGCCACCTGCCAGAGGTATAGTGCTCTGGAAGATTATACCAGAGGCATGCTGTGAGGTAGGCCGTAATGTGTGCTGCTCAAGCGGCCAGGAGTGACATAGATATAAAGCCAAACTTTAACCAAGCCGTATGAATGTGCTTGTGTGACCTAGGGTAGCATGTCTAGCCTGGGACCCAAGAGTCCTAGAAGGCGATTCTGATCTCACCCTCCCATCACAATGGCGAAGCTAAAGTTTTGCCAATTCAACCGTGACATGCGGTCTTGTGACGTCACAGGAGTCACCTGTTCATGTCGCCTGCCAACTGCAAGAGGCATCCTCAAATAGTTGAAGACAAAGGCCACGGCATCAGACATACCTCACATCTTTATTTACCCCATGCTTTTGCAGTAAATCTGAATTCGACATAATTTTTTTGCTATTTCTTGGTTATTGAAAAGTCCTTTCTTTGTTAAGAAACGAAGGTGCCATTTAAAAGCACTTTATGAAGCAGAATGTATATAATAGGTCACAATCTTTTGACTCTTTTATGAGGCACAAATAGCCCAAAGCTCAAGATGTATGTAAGGTGAGGATGGGTCTTGTCTGCTTCCCTGACAAACTTTGGCAGCTTCACAAGTTCCCCATTGTGCAGCTCCCCAAAGCATGGGGTCCTTTGACCAACCATGCAGGTAACCTGCATGCAACAAGTGTGCTATGGAAGCTTTAGTAAAAGTTCACGAGGAATCTGTGCTTGGCTTATTGACTACTGCTGTCAAGCCTTATGGGCCACAATGTCATGCAAAAGGTGCTGTCACAGATACCAAAGTCAAGGGAGTAGTAGACTGGGCATTGCGACAAAAGCAAGCATTTTTGAAGAGTAACAAAATCATAGGAAGTGCCAGGAAACTCTACTCTTTGCTCTTGCAGAGAATCAGGGTCTGCCATTATGGTACTCTCGGTGGGGTGGCACAAAGAAAACATGGGGGAGAGTACTGCTCTTCATAAACATAATTCAAAAGAAAAAAAAAACAATTGTAACAACGAGAGCTTCACATTCTTACCAGGAAGGAGGCATTATATGAAAGTGTTCTTTCTGTCAGGGCCCGAAAGGGGCTATTGGATAGCTTTGTAGATGGTGCCTGCCTGCCACCGTCTCTCGCCTTCCTTCGCCAAAGTCATTGCATACAGTGCATTAGGAGTGCACAGCAACTGTTCAAGCTTTGCAACCTGTCACCAAAGTTGCAAGATCACTTGACTGGGTGGCAGCAGTGCCTTGAGCACTGCATGGGCTAAGATGGTCTTAGAGCTTGGGTTTAAAGTTGCGGTGCCATATGCAGAATTTCAATGTCTATCTATATGGGGTTTTATGTCGCATAAGCAACTGTGGCTATCATGCACCAAGCACAAATGTCTTGGCTTTTGATTCATTATTGTCAAGTGAAGTAAACTTAGGGTGTTACAGCAGAGACATGGATGAAATAAACTATAGTGTGTGCCAAGAAAAAAGTCAAGGTTTATATACCTATTTTATCTTTTACCCCGCCACAGTGACTCGGTGGTTAAGATGCTTAACCACTGAACCAGGGTACAGTGGTTTGAGCCGTGGCAGCCATGTTTGAATTGATGCAGAATGCATAGCACCCGTGTACTGTGCACAGTCAGTACCTCTTAAAGAAGTTAAAGGTGATCGAAATGATCCAGAGCCCTCCCCTACAGTGTCGCTCATGGCCCAAGTTGGTCTGGAATGTATACAGCTGTTGTGCTTTTCGTCCGGTTCGATCATGAATTCAACCCGTAAAGCTATTGATTAAAAAATGTAATTCCACTGACTGCAAGGATGTTTTAATATTTAGACATAGTAGGTAAAAAAATATGACTGAATAAACATGTTTAGTAAATGCTAAGTAATTTAACTGCATGTGTATGCGACATTCCCCATTTAGGCTCTTGGAACGTCCGATCACTGTTAAAAAGGGAGCTGATCAGTGTCCGCCTTAACAAAGGAGCATTATTTAATTATTTTCATGGAAACCTGAAGTAAAAGCAGATAACCTTGTTGGTGGAAAGTCGTCCTAATAAATAGCGTCGCATGTCAGTTCCAGCCCAAAATGGGGAGGCTCGACTATTCCTCCAGTAGGTGCGCTGAATAGAGCGCCTCTGCAACTCCAGCCAAGGAACAGGCCTACTGGTAGTCTACCAGATATGGTTCCCTCACCATCTTGAATACACAATGCAGTGCCTGCGTATAACGATCGTTTGTGTGTAGAAGTTGAGTGGTCTGGCTTACATTAGCTGTGTACTTGTTCTGGTCTCACAGGAGAATGGCGAAGAAAGCAATTTACACCAAAGGCTTGCTCTCGACAATGCCGTAACCTAACCGGTCATGTGAGTTGGTAAATGAGAACATAGATGTCATTTGCCCCGTGCAAACATCTTTAGCTATTTCTGTCTGCTCGTACAAAATCGTGACTGCGACATGAAAAATATTGGTCAACGTAATTCACTGTCGTCAACGTAATTCACTGTCCTAGTCACCATGCAGCCACCACACGGCACACTATTTGAAGGTGAGCAAAAGTAACGAACATCCCTTTATCTTGCGCGCGACGATATGCACAAAAGGCCAGAAGGGCTATGTAATATATGCAAAAGACTGGCTCATTCCTACCAAATGCCTATAGCTGAATTGAGCAATACTTTACATAACCAACTACTGTTCTGGAGCACCCAGGTTCGAACCAAAGAAACATAATGCAACTTGTAGCGTAGACAAGACAGCAACGCAGCAATTGACTACTCTCCAGCCGTTGTGTATTTCACTTCGTTTTCTTGCGTACACATGTGCAACAACACCGTCTTTATCATATTTCCACCGCACTTAAAAAAAAATAAAAAAAACCTTGCTGGCAAATAGCTAAATATCCTCTAATACATCGCAGTCTTTTAAACCTTGCGGGAAGCTTCTTTTCACATTTACTTCTGCGGAGAGAAGGAAGAGGAGTAGTAGTTGCTGCTGTTGAGGCACACTTTGGTTGAGGGGGGTCTGTCGGTTCTGTGTCTGGCAAAGCCAGGAATGAGGAAGTTCCCGGGCTAACATCTGCATTATTGGGGTTATGCGAGGTTAGACTCTGGTCTGCGTTTCTGATACGTGGACTGGTCGACACTTGGGTGCAGTCATCAGCAGCATCAGCAGCAGCCTGATTATACCCACTGCAGGGCGAAGGCCTCTCCCATATTTCTCCACTTAACCCGGTTCTGTGCTAGCTGCATCCACTTGACCCCTGCGAACTTCTTAATCTCATCCGCCCACCTAACTTTCTGCCGCCCCCTGCTACGCTTTCCTTCCCTTGGAATCCAGTTTGTTACCCTCAGCGACCATCGGTTATCCTCTCTTCGCCCTACATGTCCTGCCCATGTCCATTTCTTCTTCTTAATTTCCACTAGAATGTCGGTAACTTGAGTTATTTCTCTGACCCACTCTGCACGCTTTCTATCTCTTAATGTTACCCCTACCATTTTTCGTTCCATAGCCCTCCAGTGGCTAGCCCTCCAGCCCTCCATAGCCCTCCATACCATTTTTCGTTCCATAGCAGTCAGTGGGCAAAAAAATGTTAGCGGGGAGAGCCATCAGAGCCGAAGGCGGAGGTTGGCGCTGAACAACTGCTTTTCTAACAGCTCATAATTTGGACGAGTGCCACACTCGCCCATCATCCAGCAGGTGTGAGACTGGTTCAATTCGCTCCACAACTCTTCGAGGCTCTGAAACCGAGCAGCCAGCTTGCCTCGCACAATCGGCTTGCAAACTCGCACATAGTCGCCAATCTGAAAGTCATAGTGCTTGGTTCCACTCCGCTGGTCTGCATAAAGCTTATATTTGGCTTGCTTCTGCTCTAGCCACTGGCAATAGAGCTTCAGCGCTCTTGTACGATCAGTCGAGAAGCACTGATCCGGGCAGGCACACAACGTTAAGTCTTATGCAAGGCATCTGGCCATGAACTAGGATGGCTAGTGCGATTCCTGTCGTGGAATGTGGCGCACAGTGGTAGACACAGAGTTATAACAGCGGACGTAGGTCACGTTGCTCGCAAAGAGCCATCTGAACATATGCCCTGAAAACCCTATTAAACTGTCTGACAAGTCCATTGGGTTAAGGGTCATAAACTGAGGAGTAGCAGTTACATATACCCTGAGGATGAGAATTGTGGTCCGTGATCCGACACTATTTCCTCAGGGTAATCCTCGCGAACAAATGTACCTAGAAGCAATTCTTGAACTGTGGCAGTTGTGAAAGAAGCCTCTGGCCAGTTACTGTAATAGTCAATGAGTGTTATTGCAAAGCGACAGTTACTAGGAGCTTGGTCGAAACGCCCCACGCGTCAATAGCAGGCTTATCCCAAAGCTTGCCTGGCAAAGCAACAGGTTGCAGAGGAACAGTAGAGACCTGAACAATAGCAGCACTGCTGGAAGAATCATCTTCGACTTTCTGCACTTCACTGGAACGATCAGACGACTTGCAGACAGATTCCAAATAGCCCACTTCGCCGCACCGACGACACTTTCGTTTGCGAGCTTGTCATGTGGAGTCGTTCGCCAAGTGGGCAGGAGAACCGCAGCGATAGCACGAACACTCCGGAAGTGCAGATGAAGATTTACATAGGTGGCAACTGCATTTGATGCAAGAGACCTGAAGGACCCGTTCTGACGTGCACTCGCATCCCACGCGCTGTACCTGTGCGACCTCTTCTGACAGCTCCTTTGCTTCACAGGAAGCTTGTTGGCACTGTCTAGCGCGACAGAGTCAAGAAGGAGATGGCGTTCACTGAAATAGTGACTAATGGTCTTCACCAGCTGCTCCCTGATGATGTCCGCGAAGCTCCCAAAACCGCAGTCGCCGACAAGGCTGCGAAGGGCAGCGATGTACTCATATGCTATCTCTCCGGCAGTTTGTACTCGGCAGTGAAAACGGTGGCGTGCGGCGATCACATTTACGGAAGATTTGTAATGCGTCACCAGTATAAAGATAGCATCGTCACCGGAGTGTGAGGCAGCAGCGGTAGGCGCTGAAGGGGACGACGGCGACAATGTATAGGAAATTCGCTGGCAGGACAGCCCTCTCCGGTTAGCAGAAGTGTGGAGGTATCTAGTGGAGGCTTCAGACGCCAGCATGTAGTTGTGGAACGCCAGCCTCCATTACTCCCACGGAAGGGCGGAGGCGGCTGAAGACCTGAAAAGCTCATGATGGACGGTCAGCAGTCTACGCCGAGGTCTTGGATTAAGCTAACATCCTCGTCGCCAAAATATGTAGTATCTTACACGAGACAGGAACACAGCAATTAACTTTTTCTCGCTGCGCGCGTGCAACACTTCGCCTTTACCGCACAACTCACAACACAAAATAGCTCATGCGTGTCAATAGCAATAATTAACACCGCCGCAACAAAACGCCTTTAAAGCTTTGACAACGAGCAAATTTCACACAGATGAAACGCCACTCGGCTACGGCTACGGTGGTACAGAACACTTGCAGCGCGCCATTTTAAACGGAAGCGCGCATCCACTGACGTCATCATGCATGGATCACGTGAGTGTGACGTATTTCCGTGCGTGGCAGCAGGTGAAACGTGTGTGGCGTCGGCTGCTGCCAGGGGCGTGACTCCAGCCTCGGCCTACTTTTTATCATGCACATTTCCTTTAGATGCATACATACCTGTAACGAAGTGTTTTTCGCACAGTCGAGAGCACGCAGTCGGCTGCCAAGGTCTCCCATTCACGTCTTGACGCTTGGTTGCCCTAATCCAAGCTTCACGCCGTTGCAGGTCGCGGCTCGCCGAAGGAAACCTAACAAAACGCGTCTTGCACCCCGGCACGCCTCGAGAGTGGCAGCCGTAAGCGGCACAGGTGGTTGGCATCGTTTTACCGAGGCTGTGAACGTGACCGCGCCTCCAGCCCCCGTGCGTTGGCTATGAGTGCGGCGACGAGAAGCGCCGTCGACGCCGCTCAGTGTGTTTTCATCAGTCGCCGCTGGGGCTTCGCGCATGCGCAGAAAACTCGCGCAAAAGGCGGATTCTACCATGGCTATAGTGTTCTAAAGGGTGTTGCACAATTAGACGCGCGCTGTAGAATGCTTCTCCCAGCTAAACCGCGGAATCCTTGCAGTTCAGATTTCGCACAGAAATCACATTTTGTCGCTAGTATTTTTTAATACTAAATTTGTTTGTGGTACTTGCCTGATTCGATCAAAAGAAGTAAAATATTCCCATCGCCTGCGGCGGCGGCGACGCCAGACGAACCGCTGCCCCAGCGATGGGACTGGTGGCGCCACATCATGCTGCTTACAACAACTCTGTAGCAGGAAAAGAGGGGGCGAGCGTTTCTGGCAGAAGGTTTGAGTTGTAAGCAGCATGAGGTGGCGCCACCAGTCCCATCGCTGGGGCAGCGGTTCGTCTGGCGTCGCCGCCGCCGCAGGCGATGGGAATATTTTACTTCTTCTGATCGAATCAGGCAAGTACCACAAACAAATTTAGTATTAAAAAATACTAGCGACAAAATGTGATTTCTATGCGAAATCTGAACTGCAAGGATTCCGCGGTTTAGCTGGGAGAAGCATTCTACAGCGCGCGTCTAATTGTGCAACACCTTGTAGAATTGGAAGTGTGCCGTCTTCGGCGCGCGGCAATGGGAGCGACGTGGTCGCCGGAGCGATGAAAAGCGTAGGTGGCGCTGTCAGCCGTAGGAGCGCATCACAAGCGCGCGCGCCGCAGAGGAAACGCTTGGGGCGTCTGCTTCTGCGGCTCGTTTCCTGCGTGAATTTTGTTGCATCGCGTTGCCTCTCTGGCTGTTGTACTATGGCGCGTTGTTGAGCGAAGAGCGATGATTGGTCAAGCAGCAAAACACATGTTTGCAGAGAGCACAGTAACAGTTCCGTCCGTCTCGTATGACTTCACCCCCCCCCCCCCTTCTTTTACTGAATGCTCTTTTCCTTCCTTTCGTTCTTTCTTCTTGCTCATTGCGCGCTCTTTCTGCTGCTTTCCCTATTCGAACCCTTCCCTTCTCGAAATACACTCAAAGCATGGTTGACCTAGAGCATGGTTTCCTAAGCAACAGCACCGGAAGGCCTTCGGGTAACTTTGCAGTTCACACAGTTCACAGTCGACCTCGTTGACTACTTATCTGCAAAATGTGTTTTTTTTTACATACATTATCAGATCGAGACTAAGCCAAGACAAACTAGAAAACCTCTTCGGCATCGTGAGGCAATTTAATGGCTGCAACGATCATCCCACGCCGGCTCAATTTTTAGTGACAGTTAATGCCCTGGCATTTTACAACTTAGCGAAGCCCCCAAAGACAGGAAATTGTAATGCTGAAATTGTAAATGCCTTACTTGGAATTAGCCGTACAAGCGAGAAACCTACCCAGCTTCTTTCAAATCCTATTGATGAGCTTGACCGTTTGGTTGACGAGGGAGGCTCGAGGACGTCGAAGCTACTTTGAATTCCCTTCTTTAAGATGACCACAGATACGTCACTAGGCACAGTTCTAGCCGTCTCATAGCTTATATTGCAGGATATGTCGCTAGAAAGTTCATGAAGAAGTCAAAATGCAGTACTTGCTCCGCTTATCTCATTTCAAGCAAATCGTGCGCGGCCCAAAAAGAAGAAAATCAATTTATCTCAAACTTCGACCACGGAGGTCTTCTTTATCCGTCCTCGGAGCTTGCAAAGCTCGCGCACACGCTGGAAGAGTCCTTCACGGTTTTTTTTTAGTTCAAGAGAGATTAACGCAAATAGCATGCGTGAATTTGCTTTGTTTTTGCAAAGCGCAGAGGTTTCCAAGTTTGGTTGCCCTACTCATGACAAAGAAATGACACATAACATAGTGAAGTTCTGCGCCCTCATGCGATTGCGTTTTTATGCCAAGTCGCTAAACCAAGAGCAGACCTCTAAAGCAGAGCAGGTAAAGCATCTAAAGCTGAGGAGGTGCAAGTAATCGTGTTTGAGGACTTTAATCATTCTGCCTTTCTCTTGTGTGTTTTCAAATTTAGCAGCTTAATTTATTCACGGCCTAGTACAGTTCATTAATATTCTCATATAGTTCTGTACAGTTTTTACGTTTGTACCATATTCTTGCACTAAGTCGCGATTTTTTTTTTTTTTTTTCACGTCGTCCATAGAAGAGTCCGATTGAACTAGCGGTAACGAAGGCGGTTCACCCAGCTGTCTGCTCCGCGCTCACTGCGCTCCTCCTGCACACAGCGCCCTCTCTCCTGCCATCGCTGAAACGACCAGCTCGCCGGCGGCAGACGGCACACTTCTCAATTCTAGAACACTATACCATGGCTTAGCAACGCTAGCATCGCTCCGGTAGAGTGTTCTAGAAGGTTTTGTAGTGGCAAGAGCGGGGCGCATTTAGCTGGAATGCGCTGAGGCAAAATAAGCGGTTGGCCGCGCGGGGCGCAGCCGTCGAATACTGGGGTTTAGAGCGGGGTGAATAAACCGGCGGTGGAAGCTAGCAAAAAACGACTGAAAGATTAAATTAACATAATGTTAGTAATGTCGAAACAAAAATTTAATAAATGGAATGATGGTATAGTTAACCAATCTAAAACAATAATTAAGATATAGGGAGAAAAATGAGCAGATAGCTACTGCTACCACCCCGTTTCAAAGGGGACGCTCCTATATTCCATCCATCCATCCCGAGGAGAAAAGTTTGCCGTCTGCTTCGCAACGCGGCGTAGGAGTGAGGACCAGCGCAGCGAGTTCGAGCGTTGCCGTTGAAAAAAGCGACGAATTCGGCTGGTAGTCGTGTTGAGGTGCAAAAAAAAAAAAAAAATAGTCAGGAATATTCATGGGGGCACGAACGAGGGGGATTCCCTCACACGTGACATCGCTCAACAGAAAGGAAGCCGTGAACAATTAAGCTACCTGGCAAACTTTTCGAATAAAAAACAAACAGCCTGAACTGGACTCTGCGCGGAAGCACTGCTATCACCGAAGGTTAGGGTGCGTCGCTGAAACGTATGAAGAGTGAAAAACAGTTGGAGCAGTGAAACTGCGCAACACAGCGTTTCTTTTACCCGCTTTCATTTCTTATGTTGCCTTAATTGGTTCGTTAATTGTACTATAGATTGCTTTACATTGTGTATTTCTGTGGAATACTGGGCTCATAGGCGTGTTTCCATTTTTATTCATTCACGTTAGTGCTTTTTGCGATAGAAAACAAGAAAAAAGCAGGAGAGTGTTCTGATCACTAGGAATCACATATGAGTACTGCTGTGGAAGTGAGGAATCGATTTCAAGAATTAGATCTAGAAGACAGAGAGCCTGAAGAGATGTGGACTGATGTTTGTGATATAGTACAAGTTGCTACTAAAGTAGTTTCAAAGGAAAAGAAATGCAAGAATGCAAACTGGTTGTCTAAAGAGGCTCTGCAAATAGCCGACGAAGAAAGGAGGATGGCAAAAGTTATGGGTGAAGGAGTATGATACAAGGTTCTCAATGCGGATTTTCAGAGAATAGCAAAGGGAGATAAGAATGCCTTCCTGAACATACAGCGCCAAGCAGTTGGGGACAACAGCCAATTGAGGAACACAAGAGCTCTGTATAAGACAATCAAATATATCAACGGAAGCTTTAAAACACAAGCTTGGGCACGTTGATAATCAATTGTGTCCAGGGAAGAAGAGATGGAAAGAATATTCGGACTTGGCTAATGCGACCGCTGACTTTATGCGGCAAAGTACTCTTTGTGAGCTCCGTGCGTCGCAAGCCAGAGATCAGAAGACCACGAACGACATCCATAAAACAGGCAACGTTTCCCTCCCGGAGGACGTACGTCGATTTCTCTCCCATGGTCCAAAGTTTGCTACGGAACCGAAGAAAACGGCTGCCGAACTTCTAGGGATGGCCAGACTAGTCTCCAGAACGGCACCTGAGGCTGAGAGTAACAGGTGTGTTTCCGAGGGAGTTGATGCCGTGCTTCGCTACCAAGGTCCAGTGAACACCCTTCCTGTGGGGAAGACTGTTTCATACTTAAGACAGAATTCGTTGTGCCTGCTCCCGGCCGACAAGGAAGGGGGATTTATGGTATTACCTTTACATCTGTATATAACTAAAAGCCATGAAGCAGTCCATTCCTCCTTTAGTATTGCAACAAACTTCTCTCTAAAGAAGGTGAAAGCGAAAGCTAAAAAACTTAATCTGGAAACGCTAGGCAAATCTATCGAGAAAAGCAAGGGTCTGGGTTTACAGCTGTTCTTTAGTGCCAAACCCCACAAACCAGATTGTTCTTTTAGAGTTATTATTTCTGAAAATGGTACGTGGCAGAAATGTGTATCAATATATTTGAAAGGAATCCTTAACATGCTTGCCCTGGATGATCCATCATCATCATCATCAGCCTGACTATTCCCACTGCAGGGCGAAGGCCTCTCCCATATTTCTCCAATTAACCCGGTTCTGTGCTAGCTGCATCCACTTGACCCCTGCGAACTTCTTAACCTCATCCGCCCACATAACTTTCTGCCGCCCCGTGCTACGCTTTCCTTCTCTTGGAATCCAGTTTGTTACCCTAAGCGACCATCGGTTATCCTCTCTTCGCACTACATGTCCTGCCCATGCCCATTTATTCTTCTTAATTTCCACTAGAATTTCAGTAACTTGAGTTATTTCTCTGACCTACTCTGCGCGCTTCCTACCTCTTAATGTTACCCCTACCATTTTTCGTTCCATAGCCCTCTGCGTTGTCCTCAACTTAAGTAGAACACTCTTGGTTAGCCTCCACGTTTCAGCCCCATATGTGAGTACAGGTAAGATGCAACTGTTGTATACTTTCCTCTTGAGAGATACCGGTAAGCTGCTAGTGATATTCTGCGAGTGCTTGCCAAATGCGCTCCATCCCAATCTTATTCTTCTTGTTATTTCCTTTTCATGGTCCGGATCTGCGGTTACTACCTGTTCTAAGTAGACATATTCGCCTACTACTTCCAGTGCTTCGCTACCTAATGTAAACTGCCGTTCCTTCCCGAGGCTGTTGAATATTATCTTAGTCTTCTGCATATTGATTTTCAAGCCTATCTTTCTACTTTTTCTGTCTGGGTCATCAATCATTATTTGCATTCATCCCCCGAGTTACTTAGCAAGGCAATGTCATCAGCAAATCGCCGATTACTGAGGTATTCTCCATCTACCCTTATCCCTAACTGCTCCCATTCCAAGTCCCTGAATACTTCCTCTAAGCAAGCTGTGAAGAGTGCTGGGGATATCGTATCTTCTTGCCTAACACCTTTCTTTATGGGAATTTTGTTACTTTCTTTATGCAGAACTATGGTTGCTGTGCAGCCACTATATTCCAGCACGTTCACGTACGGCTCGTCTACCCCCTGATTTCGCAATGCCTGCATCACCGCCGAAGTTTCAACTGAATCAAATGCTTTTTCGTAATCAATGAATGCTATGTATAAGGGCTGGTTATATTCCGAGCATTTTTCTATCACCTGGTTTATGGTATGGATATGATCGATAGTAGAGTACCGTTTCCGAAAACCTGCTTGATCCTTTGCTTGCAGTCTAAGGTTGTCCTGATTCTATTAGCGATTGCCTTAGTAAATACCTTATACGTAACCGACAGTAAGCTGATTGGTCTGTAATTTTTAAGGTGCTTAGCGCCCCTTTTCTTATAAATGAGGATAATGTTTTCCTTCTTCCATGGTTCCGGTACCGTCGATGACACCAGGCACTGCGTATACTGGGTGGCCAGTTTTTCTAGCACGATATGCCCCCCGTCCTTTAACAAATCTGTAGTTATCTGGTCTTCTCCGATGATCCATACTACACTAAAAGTTCAGTAGAAGTAATCCAAGTTTTAGAAACCCATAGGAACAAAATAGTCATGGCTTGTTCGTTTGATGTTGAAGATCTTTACTATTCCCTGCCGCATGAGGGATTGTTTTCGTGCATAGAAGATTGCATAGACCGGCAAAGGGTGGTAACATTTCAAAATGAGACAGGTCTGTCGGTGGGGGGCTTCTTAGAACTTTTGCGTATGTATTTAACGTCTACCTTCGCCACTTGGGACGGTGACACCTATTGCAAAAACAAGGGGTTTGCATAGGGTCATGCATTGCTCCAGTGTTAAGCAATCTATTACTGGCGGAAAAATATCAGACGCTAAAGCGAACTTTGGAAGACTCGAATGTTGTAGGATGCTTTCGGCATGTAGATGATTTTTTAGTCCTGTTAGATCCTGATAGTGATAACTTCGCAGCCGTTAACTCAGAAGTAGAAAGAAAATTTCGCGATGTCTTGCATACACTAAGATTTTTATTTATTTTTATTTATTGATACCTCAAAGGCCCCATTTAAGGGGTATTACATGAGGGAGTGGTTGAGGAGTACATGAATCATTCGATGGATGATCTGAAGGTTGATGGGTCGGAATGAAGTACGACGGTGTTTGCCAAGTCATTCCAGTCCCGTGGGGTGCGAACAAAAAAAGATGACAGATGCGCAGATGTCCAGGCTGGTGGAGGGTAAACGGTCTTTTCATGGTGCGGGCGGCTGGATGTATGGTGGGCGGTGCTGATGAATGACTTGAGCAGGGGGTGATAGTAAAACGTGTGAAAAAGGCAAAGTCTAGCAATTTTGCGTCTGTGCGCTAAGTTAGTAAGGTGAGCATTTTGTTTTAGTTCAGTGACACTTACATGATAGGAATAAGCCGAGTATATGAATCTTGCCGCGCGATTTTGTGTTGCTTCTAGTATGCTGGAAAGGTTATTTTGGTAAGGATCCCAGACAGCGCATGCATGCTCTAGTTTGGGACGAATAAATGTTAGATAAGCTAGTAATTTAACTGATGGGGGAGTTGCGCGCAGTGTTCGCCGAAAAAAGCCGAGCACGCGATTAGCATCGTTTGTTACCTGCGTTATTGATGGGACCAATTTAGATCGCGAGTTAAATTAATGCCTAGGTATTTATACGTTGATACAGCGACGATTTCGGTGTTGGAGATAAAGTATTTTGATGATGGCAGGGAGCGACGACGATGGAAAGATAGTAATGGTGTTTTTTTCGTGTTTAATGACATTAACCAATTATTGCACCAGGTTGTTACGCTTTCGATGTCCACTTGAAGAGTTTGGGGGTCTTGGCTATTAATTATAGGACGGCAAATAACGCAGTCATCTGCAAACATCCGGATGTTACAGCGTATGTTAGATGGTAAGTCATTTATATAAATAAGAAAAAGCAGACGCCCCAGGACGGTGCCCTGGGGAACGCCGGACATAACAGATGTACGTGAAGATGAATATTTATTAGCTAGAACAAATTGCTGCCGGTTAGTGAGGAAGTTGCGAATTCATTCTAAAACAAAGGAATTAAGGTTCAGGCTAGTAAGTTTTAATAAAAGCCGTTTATGAGGAACTTTGTCGAATGCCTTTTCAAAGTCTAGGAACAGGGCGTCAACAGGAATGTTAAGATCAATGTTAGAGCTTAGGTCGTTAATGAACAATGCTAACTGAGTGTCGCAGGGTAAACCTTTGAGGAAGCCGTGTTGACTGGGGTGAAAAAAGTTGACCGATACTAGGAAATTCATAATATGAGAAAAGAGGACATGTTCCATCAACTTTGAAGGAATGCTAGGGATGATATGGGTCGGTAATTATGACGTGAAGATGAAGAACCCTTTTTTGGAACTGGAATGACTTTGCCCACTTTCCAGTCATGTGGTACAACACCTGATGACAAAGATTGTTGAAAGATATGAGACAGTATGATACTAGTAGTATGCTTCGTGTTTTTCAATACCTTTGCATTGATGCCGTAAGTGCCTGCTGATGACGTTAGTTTTACTGAGTCGATAAGTTTCAAAATACCATTGTGTTCAAAACTGATAGCAGGCATTAGCGGGAAATCAAAGAAAGGGAAATTAGGGAGATCACCGTCTGGTTCGTGGGTGAAGACAGAACTGAAGGTTGAGTTCAGAACTTCCGCTGCGTCTTGTTCTGCGATAGGGTTACTGTCCTCGTCGCAAAGTGTAAGGGTATTGTTGGAGTCGGGATTGATGTGTTTCCAGAACTGACGAGGGTTTGTGCGAAGCATATTAGGCAGTGTAGATGCTTGGCTTGGAAAACTTCAGAGGTGTAAGATTTTTCGGCATCGTGGTATTTTTTATTGATTTATTTATTTATTTATTTATAATACCCTCAGGGTACAGTTGTACGTTACAGAGGGGAGGGGCGCATACAGGATATATATATAAAACAGAAGGTTAACAAAAGCGTACAAATCTGAAAAACAAAGCAAATAAAAAAGAACAAGGTACATGTGCAATTTATGAAATTTAGGAAAACGGCATAGGTGTTAAAAACAACAATATAAAAATATAATAAGCAACAGTATACAATGATGTTATGCAAATAACCATACAGTAAGTTTTAAAACTAGGCAAAAAAGAAAGATTGCAGCGCGGATTTAAATTTTTGTTCTTCAGTTATACTTGTTAGTGATGCAGAGAGGTTTTTCCAATCATTACAGGTGCGGGGAAGAAAGGAGTTAAAATAGGCAACTGTGTTTGTGTGCGGAATGTTTACCTTTTGACTATGGTTACGGCGAAACGAAATGTAGGATGGTGGCTGAACCCATGAGGAACGCAAGGTGGAGTTATGGTAGTATATTTTGTGAAAAAGTGAGAGGCGGGATAGTTTTCTTCGAGTAGATAACAGCGGGAGATGTAAGTATGCTTTCATATTAGTAACGCTGGCTGTCCTTTGATAGTTATTTAAGATGAACCGGGCTGAGCGATTTTGTACTGCCTCAACGGAGTGTATGAGTGTTGCTTGACCGAGGTCCCAAACAGATGAGGCGTATTCCAGTTGTGGACGAATGTATGTTGTATACATTAATAGCTTTAATGATGATGGTGCAAGGGAGAAATTACGACGAATGTATCCGAGAGTACGATTGGCTTTAGCGATGATGGAGTTGACATGCAATTTCCAGGTTAGATCACTAGTAACGATTACACCAAGGTAGCGGTATGACTTTACAGATTCTAATGGGACGTTATTAAGCATATACATAGGACTTGTTACATTAGTTCGAGATACCCTCATTGATTTGCATTTGTTAATGTTTTATTGCATGTACCATTTACTGCACCATTCGCTAATATTATTAAGGTCATTCTGGATTAGTAGGATATCGGAATTATCAGCAAGTTTACGGTATAAAACACAGTCATCAGCAAATAGGCAAATTTTCGAAGAAACACAGGAAGGCAAGTCATTTATGTAAATCAAGAATAAGAGCGGTCCCAGAACCGACCCTTGCGGAACGCCGGACCGGACTGGGACAGAAGGTGAGTTGATTTCATTAGCATTTACAAATTGTACGCGGGATGTGAGGAAAGCGCGGATCCAATTAATTACAGCAGGGTCAATGTTTAGAAAGCTGAGTTTATGAAGGAGTAGTGCGTGGCTTACTTTGTCAAAAGCTTTAGAGAAATCAAGAAATATACAGTCAGTCGAAAAGCCAGAATCTAAATAGGCATGCAAATCATTAGTGAAGGAGACAAGCTGAGTTTCACAAGAGAATAGTTTACGGAATCCATGCTGTGCACTTGAAAAAAAGTTGTTATTTTCGAGAAAGTTAACAAGATGTGTGTATATAATGTGCTCCATAATTTTACAAGGTACGGATGTTAGGGAAATAGGCCTGTAATTGAGGGGATCGTGTGCTGGACCTGATTTGTGGATGGGGATTACTTTAGCAGATTTCCAGTCATGGGGCAAAATGCCAAGATCATAAGATTGCGAAAAAATGCACTCCAGTATTATTGAACAGTATTCTACAGTGTTTTGCTAAAATTTAATATTTATCTCGTCAGTTCCACAAGATAATTTGGGTTTCAGTTTGTTTATTAAAGCTTTGATACCTGTTGATTCAAATATTATTGGGTCCATGAGCTGATAATTGGTAGCATTCACAACTGGAATATGACTGGTGGGTACAGGGGATGAAAATGACTGAATGAATGTGTCGTTAAGTACTTTTGAACAGAGGTGAGACGGCACTGAGTCCCCTGAATCAGTGAGCAATGATAAGATGTTGTTATTAGTGTTATTAGTGTTCCCTCGTATGACATTCCAAAATCGCTTTGGATTAGCCTTTAGTAACTGTGGAAGAGTAGTGTTTAAAAAAGACAACTTAGCTGACCTCAAAGACGTGATGTAACATTTAGCCGCTTTTTTATACGATAGCCAATGAGTTAGTTTTAAAGACTGTCTGGCTGCACGGAACAAACGCTTTTTCTTGTTTGATAATCTGTTCAGATGTGTATTATACCAAGGCGCTTTGCTGTTAGTGTAGGCGGTTCTAAGGGGGACGTATCGGATGGTTAATTCGGAAATTTTATTTTTGAACATGGACCAGTTAGTTTCTATGGACCGGTCGTGAAGTGATGGAAAAAACAGATCTAGAAATGAGCAGAGTTCGCTGTTGATGGCGGTGTAGTTAGCTTTGTTAAAATCACGAAATTTTCTTTTTTGTCTGCTTGTTTTTGTTTGAGTCACCGTTAGCGTAAAATGTAGGATATCATGATCGCTCAGCCCGGGCAGGTACGAAACGATCGATAAGTTGTCTGCTGATGTTGAAAGAATAAGGTCGAGAACTGACGATGTACTATGTCTTACACGTGTAGAACGATTAACAATCTGGGATAAGTTGAAGTCTGAGCAAATGGAGAGAAACAGATTAGCTTCGTCGGACGGGGGATTTGAAAATGAGTTATCAAAAAACCAGACGATATTTGGAAAATTGAAATCGCCTAGAAGTAAAAGATCAGCACCAGGGAAACGAGTTACAATATGATTTAGAGAATCGTGTAGGTTATCGCAAAATGATGAGTCAGCCAAGGGTGGTCGATAACATACGCCTAATATTACTTTTTTAAAGTTCAGATTCAGGCAGCACCATATTAGCTCTAAATTAGTTATAATAGGTACAACAAAACAATCGATGCATTCACTGATAGCAATTAGGACCCCACCTCCAACTCTGCCCGTTCGGTCACTCCGGAAGACAACATATTTCTTTCCACAATGAAACAGTTCACTATTTCTTATTTTGCTATTTAGCCACGTTTCTGTTAACACAATAATATCAGCACTACAGTCTTCTATTATCGCGCATAATTCATCTTTTTTTGGGTAAAGGCTACGGATGTTTGTGTATAACACTGAACATTCGAGACTATTCGAAGCGCCTCCTCTCATATGATCCTAGCTAGTAGACATCATGCGACCAAACCGGAGAGTTCTGTCATGAGTTTCACTCGCGATTTCTGCTGCATTTTCATAGGAATTGCTGATTTCATAAATGGCATCTTCACTTTCGTTGTAGCCGTAGCACTTTCGTCCTATAAAAATTTTCTTGTAACCAAGTTTGAAGGATACGCCACCTTTGGATTTGCCAAATTCGATTAATTTTTTTCTGACATTGCGCGTTGCTGGGCAGAAGTCTCCAGTAACTCCTTTACCGCTACTTTTCAAACACTCCCGTTTTGAGAAGACCAGTTCCTTTGTTTTGTAGTTTTCGAATCTAGCTATTAGTGGTCTTGTTTTTCTACTGACAAAACGCCCAAGTCTGTGTGCACGGGAGATATCTGAACTACATATATCAATTTTCATAGTAGTCTTTATTATTTCGAGAATTTTTTGCTCCGATTCGGACGATGTCTCATCTGCATTGTCAGTTATGCCATAAAAAAACCCAAATTGTTCCGTCTAGACCGATCCTCCGCGTCATCAAGACGGGATCGAAGCGCAACATTGTCTTTTTCGAGGCGCTCTACTGTAGCATGCAGCTCTTTCATGTCCTGCTGCCAGTGCTCGAATACTGAAGTTTGGTTTTCTACTTTTTGCAATCTCATTTATTTCTATCATTGCCTGTGATACCGACTGTTGCTGTTGTTTCAGTTCTGACATGCTTTCCAGCATAGTGTTTTGCGCTAATTTCATTCTTTTGGAACGTTCGTTCATATCTTTCATGGTTTGCAGTATCTGTGCAAGATCTTCTGGGCCTGGATTGCTTTCGACGTCACCGCATGTGAGCAGCAACAATGAACAGAAAGGCGCAATCACTGCTTCTAGGCACGGAAGCACGATGATGAAGCGATCATCCGATTTCAAGCAGGTAAACGGTAATTTGGAGAAGTAACTAACCTGCAGAACGAAGAAACGGGTGCGTAAGTCTTTCATGCTTTCCTTCATCGTGCCTCCGTGCCCACTGACAAGTGAACACTTGATGCCTGGCTTTATCCATTCCGAGTGTGATGACGTTGATGTTGCGGCTGCGCAGAGGTGAATCTCCAGGGGGCGTATGGCCACGAAGCCAGTCGACAGGAATGGCGGTTCCGGGGCAGACGCAGCCTCGCAGAATTCGGCCGCAGCTGAAGCATCCCCCTGCCGGTGGCCATCTGTCGTCATCCCAGCCGCAAGAACAGAGACAAACTGCAGAACGAAGAAACGGGTGCGTAAGTATTTCATGCTTTCCTTCATCGTGCCTCCGTGCCCACTGACAAGTGAACACTTGATGCCTGGCTTTATCCATTCCGAGTGTGATGACGTTGATGTTGCGGCTGCGGAGAGGTGAATCTCCAGGGGGCGTATGGCCACGAAGCCAGTCGACAGGAATGGCGGTTCCGGGGCAGACGCAGCCTCGCAGAATTCGGCCGCAGCTGAAGCATCCCCCTGCCGGTGGCCATCTGTCGTCATCCCAGCCGCAAGAACAGAGACAAACTGCAGAACGAAGAAACGGGTGCGTAAGTATTTCATGCTTTCCTTCATCGTGCCTCCGTGCCCACTGACAAGTGAACACTTGATGCCTGGCTTTATCCATTCCGAGTGTGATGACGTTGATGTTGCGGCTGCGCAGAGGTGAATCTCCAGGGGGCGTATGGCCACGAAGCCAGTCGACAGGAATGGCGGTTCCGGGGCAGACGCAGCCTCGCAGAATTCGGCCGCAGCTGAAGCATCCCCCTGCCGGTGGCCATCTGTCGTCATCCCAGCCGCAAGAACAGAGACGAACTGCAGAACGAAGAAACGGGTGCGTAAGTCTTTCATGCTTTCCTTCATCGTGCCTCCGTGCCCACCACGTGTTGGGATTGTTTGTTCTTGTGGCGGATAAAAAAAGCCTTTTTTTCTTGTCGTTGAGACGCTTGAGAGTGTTAGTAAACCATGGTGAAGTAATGCGCTCAGTTATTGTGATTGTGGGAATGTATATTGAAATCAGTTCGCGCATTTTGTCCTTAAAAAGTGACCAGTTAGCTTCGAGTGTGCGTTGTTCAAAGTCGATTAAAAAACTGGTACAGAATGTATCGAGTTCATTGTTAATGCTTTTGTAATCGCCTTTATCATAAAGTGTTATTATTTTGGTAGCTTTTTTTGGTTTGGGCAGGTGGCTAAGAAACGTGGCGTAGATTACTGAATGATCACTAAGTCGCGGAAGATATGATAGCATCGATTCTGGGTGAGAAGTTAGAATCAGATCTAGAATGTTAGACGATTGTGTAGTTTGCCTTGTAGGGGTGGTGATCAGTTGAGTTAAAGCAAATGTCTGGCACGTGTTGATAAAATCACACTCTGAAGAATTTGGAGACATCGACTGAGTTGGGTTAGACCAGTCTATTGCGGGGAAGTTAAAATCGCCTACTATGAAAATAGGAGCCTGTGAAAGTTTCGAAGTTGCTATGTGAAGGGCACGGTGGAATTGGGGAACGAACGAAATATCACTATCAGGGGGGGGGGGGGGGGGGGATGTGGCAAGCGCAGATCACTGTTGGCGAAAACGAAACATTTGAGCAGATAAATAATATTTCGAGAGAGGACTCTACATTTAAGTTGTAGCCCTGAAGGTTGCGGTGTGTGGCTACTAAGACACCCCGCCTCGTTTGCCAACACGGTCGCAGCGGAAAACATCAAAATTTGGAAATATGGGATGTACTTCGTTATTGTGTATTGATTCATTTAACCAGGTTTCAGTTAGTACGACAATGTTGCATCCAGTGGTGTCAATGAGACTTGCGAGTGCATCTCGTTTTGGCAAAAAGCTTCGGATGTTAGTGTACAGAAACGAGATTGAATGAGGTAGCGAACAGTGATGGGAATTGGCTGAATGCTACGGGGAGTTGCCTGTGCGATCACGCGTGTTAATAGGTACTGCCTGTTGTGACTCGTGATCGAATATATATGTAGTATTTGCTATTTTCATCGTCTTGTGTCGGAGAGTGAATTTTCCCGGCTGGGTTTTTGCAAATCGAATGAGTTTCTTACGGACTAGGCGGGTATTTGGGGAATAGTATTCAGGAAGGCTGTAGTCGGTTCCTTTTAGTTTCTTTGCATTTGTGAGAACTTGTTGCTTGACCTTGAAATGTGCGAATTTTACTATTATTGGTCTATCTTTGTTCTCTACGTACCGGCCAAGCCTGTGTGCCCTTTCTATGTCAATCGGCGCGATTGAAACATTGAGGTTAGTGCAGCAGAGATCAATTATCAGTTTTTCTGACTCCACCCACGTTTCGCGGTCGGTGTCTTTAAGGCCAAAGAACACAAGGTTAGATCGATGGGCACGGTATTCAGCGTCATCTACTCTACGCATCATATATTCTATTTTTTGCGAATTGTTTTCAGCCAGACACTGGACGTTATCAAGCTGGGCTTTGAGCGTGCTAAATGAAGCGCAGTCGTCTTCAATTTTTTGTCAGCCTTATTGTAATTTCGTCGAAGGTTTTGTCATGTTCAGCCAATTTAGCACGGATAGCTTTCATTTCATTTAAAAGCGTTTCTTGCCCGGCTTTAATCTCGTCCAGTGCGAGCAGCATGTCACTCTTATCACTACTGTTGCCCTTATCACCCCCGCCGAAGCGAGTGCCGGGAGGGCCAGGATTAAGCTCGATATCTCCGCACTGGATCAGAAGATTGATTAGCACATGTGCACATTCAATTGCAAGAGCAGCACAGCACGATTAGACCAGCATAACCAGTTCGCTTTGCGTAAAGAGTGTAACAATTGTTTACCTGCACAAGGTCCACTGAAGAAGGTGCTGATTACGGGGAGGCTTTTATGCGATGACGATGATGGTGATGTAATGCGTGGAGAGGGTGCGCAGAAAGGTGGTTCCGGGGATGGTGCGACAGAGCATGAGTGCGGGTCTGGGGCGGGCGGTTCTTGCGGCGACGACAGGCGATGTAGCTGGAATAGCATTCCTTCGGCGGGACTGCGTAGTCGCAGAGCAACAGTACACCGGGATGGAAAGGAACACAGCAGCTGCACAAGGCAAAGGTGAGGCATGTCTGGCCGATGCAATGCCGCCGAGTCCACTTCCAGATTAACCAGTGAATGGCCACAGGATCAGGTTTCTAGATCTTAAACTGAATTTGAAGCCTAATCACACGTGTTGGACATATGAACCGCGTGCCGTTGCTTTCCTTCGAGTCCTCATATTCGAAATTAGTGAAACGTAGCGTAGCGAAATTATGCTATATTAATGCTTTAAGAAAATCATGCATCCATTCTAAATAAGATAGTTTCATCTGTCAAACGCGATGGCTTCAAAGCGCAGGATATCCTAAGCATGGAGAGCTCAGCCATAAACCAGCGGACAAAAGAAAAGATAGCGGTCATTCCGTACATTCATCACCTCTCGCATAGACTAAAATGTATAGGAAATCTGGCAGGTGTGAAAGTTGTGCTTTCGGCTCCCATAAATTAGGGAAAATGTGCAAAAAAGTTAATTTTACGAGAAGCATTTGTCAGGGCTGTACCATAAAACACAAAGACCCTTATGTGGTTTGCCAAAAGGAGATGGTGGACTCTGTTTCACTGCCACGTGGAAAACATTATGTTGGACAGACGGGATGTTGTATTAACGAAAGACCATCACAATGTTTTTGGTACGGTAAAAGAAACTATGTGCATACACTGCAGGTACTGTAAAAGCGACGCTTGCCAGCCCTTTCTAGAGGAAGCAAAAATAATCAATAGGCATAATGACTAGACAGTTCGTGAAATTTTAGAAGCAAAATAAATCAACAGGATAAAGGAACTTGTGTCAGCAGCCTGTCTATAGCGTTATCGGAACGTGAAGTCAGATTTATGAACACGAGAAAATTATGCGTTGTGAAATTCTGGATGACACGTTTCTCTTGCATATCTTACATTTTCTGGTGTATTGCTCATTTGTACTTGTTTCTTTTATTGTGTGAACGTGTTCATATATCGATGCAAGCATGCAGCAATATATGAAGCAAGCACCTCTTTCGCAAAATAAAGTTTAAAAACATGCTCTATAGCAAGTTTGTTAAATCCCGTAACTTAACTGATCTACAAATATTTAAAAGCTACCGTAATAAGCTAACAAATGAGCTTCGGAAAGCCAAGATCTCTTATGAATATGAATATTTTATGTCTTGTCAAAATGACAGTCGAAAAACTTGGAAAAAACTAAATATTATGCTAAATCGAGTGTCTCCGTCCTATACAAGTGTCCAGATTTTTAAAGATGGCATTAGTATCCCGGACGAAATGCTTTCTGATTGTTTTAATGATTATTTTATTAATGCAGCTTGCATGTGTGTAAACTGTAATGCGGACCGCTATGTTCAGGTCAGATGTCCCGATAGTATTTTCTTATATCCTACAACTGAATCTGAGCTAATTCATTTATTTTCGGAGCTGCGTAATACCACGACATTGATGGCATACAGATCACACCTGTAAAGTACGTCTTAGACATTATATCTCCTATTTTAGCATATGTTTATAACCTCTGCCTGGTATCTGGGATATTTCCTGCCAAAATGCAGATAGCTAAAGTACTTGCACTGTTTAAAAAGGGCGATAAAACTGTGTTATCTAATTACAGACCTATTTCTATACTTCCAGTATTTTCGAAAGGACTTGAAAAAATAATATTTCGACGTATTTCAGTTTTCCTTGAAGAACACAACCTGTTAACTGACTGTCAATATGCTTTCCGAAAAGGACGGTCAACCAAGCTCGCGTTAGCACAAAAGGAACTAATACTCAGAAACTTTGAAAAAAAGCTGCTCACACTCGGAGTTCTAATCGATTTCAGTGAAGCGTTCGACTCTATTAATCATGAACTTTTGTTAAAGAAGCTGAAGCACTATGGTATCCGTGGTATTGCTTTAGATATAGTCAAATCTAAAGCAATCTAAAGTGGGCGCGGCGGAACCAGCGTAGGCATGTGGTCTCACAAGCTTCTCTTCTGCCTTGTGCAGGTTTTTTTTGTCCAGTTCTGCCGCATCAACGACTGCAGTAAATGGATCAGCAATCGACACGTGTTTTCTGGCTGCACCGTCACCTTTGGAGCCTCTTCTTTTTGATTGTCCATTCCCGCGTGACATCAAGCCTGGAACGCCACCTAGCCACCACGAGACCTTGTCCGAATCGCCTTTAAAAGAACGTCAACAGGAATTTGTCTTCAGTGGGCGCGGCGGAACCAGCGTAGGCATGTGGTCTCACAAGCTTCTCTTCTGCCTTGTGCAGGTTTTTTTGTCCAGTTCTGCCGCATCAACGACTGCAGTAAATGGATCAGCAATCGACACGTGTTTTCTGGCTGCACCGTCACCTTTGGAGCCTCTTCTTTTTGATTGTCCATTCCCGCGTGGCATCAAGCCTGGAACGCCACCTAACCACCACGAGACCTTGTCCGAATCGCCTTTAAAAGAACGTCAACAGGAATTTGTCTTCAGTGGGCGCGACGGAACCAGCGTAGGCATGTGGTCTCACAAGCTTCTCTTCTGCCTTGTGCAGGTTTTTTTGTCCAATTCTGCCTCATCAACGACTGCAGTAAATGGATCAGCAATCGACACGCGTTTTCTGGCTGCACCGTCACCTTTGGAGCCTCTTCTTTTTGATTGTCCATTCCCGCGTGACATCAAGCCTGGACGCTACCTAGCCACCACGTGACCTTGTCCGAATCGCCTTTAAAAGAACGTCAACAGGAATTTGTCTTCAGTGGGCGCGGCGGAACCAGCGTAGGCATGTGGTCTCACAAGCTTCTCTTCTGCCTTGTGCAGGTTTTTTTGTCCAATTCTGCCTCATCAACGACTGCAGTAAATGGATCAGCAATCGACACGCGTTTTCTGGCTGCACCGTCACCTTTGGAGCCTCTTCTTTTTGATTGTCCATTCACGCGTGACATCAAGCCTGGACGCCACCTAGCCACCACGTGACCTTGTCCGAATCGCCTTTAAAAGAACGTCAACAGGAATTTGTCTTCAGTGGGCGCGGCGGAACCAGCGTAGGCATGTGGTCTCACAAGCTTCTCTTCTGCCTTGTGCAGGTTAGTACCGATTACTGTTCTGTTAAAAGTGATTGCCGCTGTCTTCTGGTCCTGCCGTGCCCACAGCAGTGCGTTGAAATTGCCTACAATGCTTTTTGTATGTGCAAACTGCTCCTATGTGGAGACGTTGAAACTAATCCCGGTCCGGATACTAATGAAATGCTGAAAGACGTACTTGAAGGGCAAAAAGGCCTAGCCACTGAAGTGACTGCTTTGAGAGAGCGACAGAGCAATATGTAAAAACTCATGAATGATATGAGACTAAGGTTTACAGCCTTGGAGAAGCAGACAAACAGGATTGACACTCTAGAACAAACAATATATGAACTCCAGGCGAAAATAACTGATTTAGAAGACAGGAGCCGCCGCTCAAACTTTATTGTTTTTGGAGTAAAAGAGGAACCCGGGGAATCTGAGGCTGACATGAAAAAGAAGGTTCTAACTGAAGTTTTTGCAGAAAAGCTTAAGGTATCTTGCAGTTCTGTGGGCAGAATACACAGGCAGGGCAAAAAGGCAACAAACCGCCCTGTAATTGTGTTCTTCCAGGACTATAACGAAAAGCAAGAACTCTTTAAAAACTGCAATACAGTAATATTTAAGTACAGAACGATTATTCACGAAACACAGGAAGCGCAAATTACTGTGGGACAGCGCAAAAACAGAAAGGGATGAAGGGAAAAAAGTTACCTTGATAAATGACAAGCTGCGAATCGAAAAAATGCTTTACGCCTGGGATGACAGCGATAACAGCAGAGTTCAACTCGCTGATAAAAACAGTTATCAAAGCAAAGATTGACTTTCACAACCTCGTGTTAAGGACTTTCGCTTACTCAATATTAATGCACGTAGTGTTGTAAATAAATCGGAGGCTTTGGAGGCTATCTTGTTGATTCACAATCCACACGCCGTAGTTATAACCGAGACTTGGCTGCGAGATGATGAAACTGTTTTCCCCTGCTCTTATCAAGTTTTTCGCCGTGATAGAGCAACACGTGGAGGGGGAGTTTCGGTCCTGGTGAATCAAAACACAGAGGCACACACGTTGCAGCAAATAGCTAACCATGAAAGTGTGACTTTAAAACTATCGTACGGGGGTAGATCGTTCGTGCTTTTTGCTGTATACAGACCACCTGATTCACCACCTCAATATTTATGTGATCTGGCCGATCACATGTCTAAATTTCGCCGTGATAAAATATACCTTGTCGGTGATTTTAATCTCCCAAATATTGACTGGAATAGTCCCTTCCCTAGTACAAACAATGACATAAATGCTTCATACATGCGTGATATTATGCTGATGCATAATTTTCAACAGGGAGTTAAGCACCCAACGCGCATACACGGTGAAGCTGCATCTATCCTCGACCTCGTCTTTCTCAGCCAAGAAACAGAACGTTCTACTGTATCAGTTGAAACTGGGTTATCTGATCACTGCATGGTGGTTTTTACTTGTCCCATTCAACAAAATGTCGATAGTGAACCAGCAAAAATTATTTCCGTGAAAAACTTCTCCAGAGCTAATGATGAAAGTGTGTTAGATTACTTCAGCTTACGCCTTGACATGTTTCGAGGAAATAATGTTGATGAACTCTGGAATAAATTTAAAGAAATCTGTACGTACTGCATTGATAACTACATTCCTAATAGGACAAAGAAAACGTGTAAAAAAACTCCTTGGATCACGCGAGAAATAATACATTTGAAAAGAAAAATCAAACGACTGAAGCGTGGGGGTGCCTGTCGAAACATATAGTTAAAATACATCAGGCTAACTTCACAAGCGCTTTGCGGCAGGCTAAGCAAAATTACTTTCAGTATAGCCTGCCAAATTTCCTTCGTGACTCACCACAAAAGTTCTGGAAATTTTTGTCGAAAAAGAAAAAAAAAACAATTACGCGCATTTCATGTCAAGGTGTGCAGCTTGCTGATAAATCACAAATCTCTGAGGCATTCAATAAGTATTTTCAGAGTGTGTTTCCCATCATGGTTTATTTGTTCAACTCAGTACCATGTCTCCCAACTCGACCCCCGACATTGTTTCTTCATCTGGCGTATTCTCCATGCTACTCAACCTCAAAACTAAAGCGTCCGCTGGGCCTGACGGGATACCAAATATTTTTTTGCGCCGTTATGCAGAAGCCATCACAGAGTTCCTGGTTGTTATTTTCCGCAAATCATTTGAAACAGGAAACATTCCTCCCGACTGGAGGAAAGCGCGGATTGTGCCCGTGCTGAAAAAGGGTGATCCTGCCTTGATTGCTAATTATCGTCCCATATCAATAACTTCCACATGTTGCAAACTTGCTGAGCATATCATAGCTAACTACATAACTACATTTCTAAACGATAACAAGGAGCTATACCCCCCATCAGCACGGGTTTCGAAAAGGCTTTTCCACTGTCACTCAGCTAACTTCTGTCATTCATACTTTTGCAAGTGTACTAAATAGCGCTGGTCAAATGGATGTTATTTTTTTAGACTTCAGCAAAGCCTTTGATGTCATTTCTCATGCCAAACTAATTTACAAACTTGAACTTATTGGTCTTCCTAATTTTATAATTCGTTGGATTTCCTCATACCTTTCTCACCGTGCACAATTTGTTTGTATTGATGATTGCTATTCAAACCACCTGCCGGTCACTTCAGGCGTCCCACAGGGAAGCGTCCTCGGACCTCTCCTCTTTTTGATATATATCAATGACATTACTATTGTTATAACTACCCCTGTTCAAATTAGATTATTTGCTGATGACTGCGTTTTATTTCACCAAATTACTTGCCAAGATGATCAAGTTTTACTAAACTCCAATCTTCAGAACATACATACATGGTGTAATAAATGGGACATGAAGCTAAATTTAGAGAAAACAATGTACATGAAGATAACTTACAAAAAGGCTTCCCTCTCATTTCCTTACAATATTTCATCTCACCTTCTGACCGAAGTCAGCGAGTACAAGTATCTAGGAGTTACAATAACGAAAAACCTTAGCTGGAATAAACATGTATCAAACGTATGCTCCTCAGCCTTTCGTAAGCTCTGCTTTCTTAGACATAAACTAAAACTTGCCCCACCTGAACTTAAAAAAATTAACCTACTTTTCAATAATAAGGCCATCACTAGAATATGCGTGCACAGTCTGGGATCCCTACACTAAACGTAACATCGAGGCCCTTGAAATGATTCAACGCAAAGCCGTCCGTTTTATTTTTTCAAAGTATCGTGTAACTGACTCACCAACGACCCTCATGAGAACTCACGGTAATGAAACATTACAGCTGCGCCGGAAAATTCAAAGACTGAAACTACTTTTCTTACTAAAAAAACATAAACTGTCTATGAATGCAGACCCCTTCCTTAAACCTAACACTACGCGCCAAACACGAAATCATCATGCACAATCATTAACCCCTTACAGTGCTAGGATTAACGCCTTTAAATACTCATTTTTTTCCACGCACCATTGAGGAATGGAACAGGTATCCGCCAGATCTTTTAACCAGAGCTGATTCTTTTGACTCAATGTTTTTTTCACAGCATTTAATTTGAGAGCCATTTATTTCTACGTTTACTTTTTGTATTTTGCATCTGAGCCTTGTATTTATTGTTGTATTTTGTGTTACAACTTGTATTTTAACATTTTTCAATTTTGCTAATCCTGTTCTTTTTGCATATATTATGTATTCGCCCCTCCTGCTTGGGCCTACTGTAGGCCTGCAGTATGTTCTAAATAAATAAATAAATCTTATTTAAATCAACGGAATCAACTTGTTCAAATAAATGGCATCTGCTCTAAGCTCAAACAAGTAACAGTTGGAGTTCCCCAAGGGCGCATACTGGGCCCCCTTCTTTTTAATTTATATGTAAATGATCTTGTTTATGTTCATAGTGAACCCATGTACATAATCTACGCAGATGATACTACGGTCCTTTTTTCGTCGAATAATATCGCGAGCCTGGTTTCAACCGCAAACTGTGTTCTAGCAAAAATACAGAGATGGTCACAGGATAATGGCTTAAAAATTAATACTGACAAAACTAAAGCTATTTTATTTCAACCAAAAAATAAAGGTGAATTTAGAGTCCGATATTGGTATAGGGCTCTCAAGAATTGAGCTTGTCCGGTCTGCGAAAACACTAGGTGTGTTTTTTGACAGCCATATGTCATGGACTGATCACACAGACTTTCTTGCAGGAAAGCTTGCGCAAGTCGCTGGTGTACTGTTCAGTTTAAGACCACTGCCACGTAAGGCCAAACTTCTTCTATACAACGCTCTTTTCCTGAGTCACGTACACTACTGCTGTGTGGAGTACGACGTCTGCTACAAACATAAATCGGTTATCCTTGCTTCAAAAAAAGGTAATGCGTAGTATCTGTAATGTTCCAGTAGACGCCCATACCGCACCTCTCTTCAAACAGTTGAAATTGCTCTCTGTTAGATTTCAGGCTGCTGCTAGCCTATCGTAAAGACGTAAAACAAAACCAGTCTTTCATCAACGCACTTAATCAGAAACAGAACAGAATACAGTATACGGTCTCCAGAATACGTGCCGCATCCTCGCACTAACTAGGCTCTTCAAACGTTACATCATCGCTTACCACGCCTGTTAAACACACGTGAAATCATTGATGTCATTTCTTGCCCTATCTCGCGTTTATATCAGTATTTCCTTTTGATACCAGCCTTTGTCAATGGCGGAAATGTGTCCTTTCTTTCCTAGCAGTGTTTACTTTGTTAATGGTTCTTTCACTGTTTTTGTTGCTCAAGTGTACACTCTGGATTGTGTGGCTTTACTTTGTTTCTTGTAATATTTTCTTAGAGTGCATTTTTTTTTTGCTGGCATAATGTCTAAGCCCACATGTTCCTAATTTTTTTTTTATAATTTCTTATTTTTTTTTATTATGTATTGTTTCTTTTTGTTTTTCCTGAATCAGTGCCTGTGTCCACTGCCGCTGCCCTCAGACTGGGTTTAAGGCCCGTCAAGTTGCCGTGTGCAACTTTGTTCGTGATAAAATACAAGAAGTTGCTACTAAGGTAGTTCCAAAGCAAAAGAAATGCAAGAAAGCAAACTGGTTATCTGAAGAGGCTTTGCAAATAGCTGAGGAAAGGAGGATGGCAAAAGTTATGGGGGAAAGAGAAAGATACAAGGTTTTCAATGCGGATTTTCAGAAAATAGCAAGGTGAGATAAGAATGCCTTCCTGAACATACAGTGCCAAGCAGTTGAGGACAACAGCCAATTGAGGAACACAAGAGCTCTGTATAAGACAATCAAAGATATCAAAGGAAGGTTCTGTGCTAAGCTGTGCGTGATAAAGGACAAACGAGGCAAGGACCTTACTGAAGCCTCAGATAAAGAAGAGGTGGCAAGAATACACAGAAGAACTGTACAAGAAGGACCCGGATGTGCAAACCCCACACGTTGTGATTACTGTTGTGATTACTGATCTCGAGCCGGGCATCCTGAGGAGTGAAGTTGAATGGGCGTTAGCCAACCTTGCTAAGAACAAAGCTAGCGGAATTGATGGCATTCCAGCTGAGTTGCTTCAAAACCTTAACGACGACGCTGTTAACGTTCTGTATACCTTATGTCAGCAAATTTGGACAACCCTGCAGTGACCACAGGATTGGAGGAGGTCAGTTTACATCCCCATTCCAAAGAAAGGCAGTGCCAAAGATTGTTCCAACTACCGCACGATCGCGCTTATTTCGCATGCTGGCAAGGTGATGTTGTAAATCCTAAGTAGGCTGCAGCAGCATGTGGATCGGGAGCTTCCGGACGTGCAAGCTGGGTTTCGCAAGAGCAGAGGAACTAGAGACCAGATTGCCAATCTTCGCTGCATCATGGAAAAAGCAAGAGAGTTCCATGCAGAAACCCATCTACTTCTGCGTTATTGATTATGCGAAAGCGTTTGACTGCGTAGATCACAACAGATTATGGCAAGCTCTCCAAGAGATGGGAGTTTCAATTCACCTCATTTGTCTCCTCAGGAACCTGTATGAAGGGCAAAAGGCCACAGTCAGAACTGGGCATGGTCTTACTGATTGGTTTCCGATTGAGAAAGGAGTGAGGCAAGGCTGCATGCTGTTGCCCTGCCTATTTAACCTATATATGCTGAGTGCATCATGAGGAAGGCCAGTCTGGGCGAGTCTTCAGCTGGAGTGAAGATTGCTGGAAAACATATCAACAACCTTAGATGTGTGGATGATACCACTTTAATGGCAGAAAGTGAAGTGGAACTCAAGAGACTTCTGATGTGCGTACAAGAGAGTGAGAAGTTTGGGCTTAAACTGAAAATTAAAAATTAAAAAGACAAAGATCATAGCGTCTTGCCCTATCAAATCCTTGAGCATCAAGGAACAAGAAGTGGAAGCTGTGACAGATTTTCTCTTCTTGGGCTGCAAGATTACTCCGTAAGGAGACTGCAGCCATGAAATTATAAGACGCCTGCTTCTGGGAAAGAGAGCCATGGCTTGCCTTGACCGCCTAGTAAAGAGCAGAGACATTACACTGCCAACCAAGATCCGTATCCAGTTACGCTGCCAATCAAGATCCGGTCTTTCCAGTTGTGATGCATGGATGAGAGAGTTGGACTGTGAAGAAGGCTGACCGCCGAAGAATTGATGCGTTTTAATTGTGGTGCTGGCGGAGACTCTTGAGAGTTCCTTGGACTGCCAGAAGATCATATCAGTCGATATTGTCGACCATAAACCCTGACTGCTCATTGGAGGGTCAAATTCCAAAGTTAAAGCTCGGCTACTTTGGTCATCTGATGAGAAGAGAGGAGTTGCTGGAGAAAGATTTGATGTTGGGAAAGGTTGAGGGTCACCGAAGAAGGGGTAGGCAGCGAACGTGATGGTTAGATGGCATCCTCGAGGCGCTGCAGATGAAGTTATGTGATGTTAGGAAGATAGTGAGAGACCGGAAAGCGTGGCGTGATATGGTCCATAGGGTCACGAAGTGTCGGACCGAACTAAACTGAACCGAGAGGATGTCATATTATGTGATAAAGTTGTACCGCTGTACACTTCGCTAAACGTAGGTCGATCGCACACGACTTTTACCTTTAATGCGTTAATTATGGAGTGTTTGCCTGTGCTTGTCAGGGCTTAAATCTAAGTCAGGGCTCGGAGGTCTTAGACCCCCCAGTTGTATTTGACAAGGATCTGAGGCCTTCCGCGCTGGAATTTAAAGGCGACATGAATATAAAGTAGGCAATAATTTTTTATCTAGTTGTCAGTGATGGTCTGAGTATTAACATTCCTTCTCTATCGTTTCAAAAACTTCGCAGTGTTTTAGAAAGAATCATTAACATGGCTTCTGTATCCCGAGACGGGGAAAGATAAGTCAGTTTCGCCGCACAAGCCGGCACGCTGGCCGACATGAGGCTCATGCATCTTTTGGCTCTGCAGGTTGCTGCCGTATTTGGAACTGCGCTGGAAACCGTCACGATCGGTCAAGGGGCGGCACTGTTTCTTCTCAAACCGTTTTCAGCAGCAACAACATGCCACGCGCGTCCAAGATACTGCCTGGATGAGCCAGCCGCCATCGACGATAAGCGCCTCAGTGATACGAATTGTATCGCGGCTGATATGCTGGAAGATACCAAGCTCGAGACATCACATGACCACGGACTACCCTACTTAACCAAGCGTCTGCATGCCTTCGGGGGATTTGGAGCCAGCACGCTGGCCGACATGAGGCTCATGCACCTTTTGGTTCAGGTTAGTAATTATTATCCCTTTCAAGTACGCATACTATTGAGTGCGTTGCCGGCTCCTCCCATAACGGCATGTGTTTGCTCTGATTGTAAACGACTGAGGGAACGCTTGCTCCATAGGGGATTTCGTTTCTTTGCTAACCGGATATTGTTACTTTCCGGTGATGTGCAGCGCAACCCTGGCCCCCTCAGCGAGTCTGAATTGGAATTGCTCCAAAGTTTACCGGCTGGTCAGAACACGATCATGAATAAGCTGAATGACATTGAAGCTCAATTTGCTGAACATGAGGCTATGCTCAGCGAAATAAATAGTAAATTGGGAACTGCTGAGGGAAAGATTGTTTCACTTAACGAGGCTGTAGAGGAACAAGGGAAAGCAGTTAAACAAGTCATGAAAGATATTAGGGACCTGCAAAAAAGAAGCATCGACCTTGAAAATAGAAGTCGAAGGCAGAACCTTGTTTTTTATGGTGTCAAAGACGACAAGGACGGAACATGGGATCAGTCAGAAGAAATGATTAAAGGCATATGCCAGACACAGCCTAATATCGACTTGAAGACAGTTCAAAGAGCGCATCGAGTCGGTCGATATAACGAGAAGTTCACACGGTCGATTTTTCTCGGACAAGGAAAAAATTCACGCAAAAAACGCAAAAAAATTCAAAGGGTCTGTTTATAGTGTAGATCAGGATTACGCACCAGAGGTACGAGATATCCGGAAAAGATTATGGAAATTCTTCATCTCTGAGGCTTCAGTGAGGTCCCTGCCTCGTTTGTCCTTATTCACGTCCAGCTTAGCACAGGAAGAGCACAGAAGCTTCCTTTGTGTAGAACAACGCAAAGAAAAAAAAAATCTTACAGGGACGAAGGAAGACAATTCCAAAACAGAAATAACTTACAGCAGCAGTATAGATTAAACTAAGGTTTGACAAGCTGATTGTTGATAGTAAGGCCTTCACCTGGGATACAGACAAAGAGGAAGTTGTTCCAGTCCTAATGAAGTGACATCCTGTTGTCAAATCGGCTCACACAATCTAACAGCTGTTTTCATAAACTGCAGAAGCATACTGCACAAGGTAGATGAATTATCAGGTCTGATGGAATCTTTGAAGGCTGACATCTTGTTTCGAACGGAATAATGGCTGAACCCGTCCGTCACTGATAGGTGTTCCCTAAGCACTTTACCGCTTATCGTAATGATAGGTGACGAAAAGGCGGAGGGGTGTTTCTGCTGTCTTTACCGTCATCCTTGTTAGATACTGGACATGAAGACGTTGAATCAGTCTGGTCCTGATAATGCTGAATTTATTGCTGGAGCATTTTACCGCCCACCAAATTCTGATGCACTTGCATTGCAGTGACTTTACGAGATTATTTCTAAAACGTCGGAAGAGATAATTCTTGCCGGCGATTTTAATCTACCGGACTTGAACTGGTCCAATGGAACATGTGTAACTATTACTGGTTCTCGCGAAAACTTGGAAATGAAGAAAAATTACCGACGATTACGTTACTTCCTAATGCGAAATTTGAGCGCAGCAAATAAGCTGTTTCACCTTTTCGATAGATGGAGGCAAATCCGCCGCCACCGATCTGGCTCTCTGATTGCCACCGCACAGGGGTTGCATTGGAGGAGGAGCGAAGAAAGGAATTAAGTTCGAGCCGGCGCTTTGACAACCGGAGACTCGCAGGAAGAGGGGGGAAGGGGGTGGCGTGTACACCCAGCGGCAAACGATGGGGGCAGAAGCGCGCGCATCAAGCGGACAACGCGATAAGGGGAGGAGGGAAGAGGTAGCAGCAACTGACTGATGCTGCTGACGCCGATAGTGAGTCAACCCCAGCTGCGGAGTTGGTTTCAGGGACAACGTCGCCGATGCCGACGCAAACAATATGATACCCTCGCTTCCGCAGCGCCAAGAACCAGGTCTAGCCGCGGGAAGGTGGTCACGTATTCGTCGACGTGCCGGGGCCTACGTGAAATAACCGGCGCGTCGGCAACTGAAGAGCACCCTATCCGCCACACAGGAACGGGGGGGGACCCTCCCCTCCTCTTTCTGCATGGCGGCGACTGTGTTCTATGCAGTCACGTTATCTTGACTCTCTAGCGGCGTCAGCGGCATCCAGCGGTATCAGTCGGTCGCTGCTAGCGCTTGGGGGATGAAAGGGGGGCGGAGCTGGTTACGAGGCCGACGACGACGCCGACGCGAAACCCAGGAACGGACGCCAAACAGCTGCGCTCTAAAACATTATTGACACGTTTGGCTTCACCCAATATGTGATGAGGCCAACGCGCAACAGCAACATTTTCCATCTGTAATTCGCCTAATTTAATAGACTCTGTCACTTGCATTCCTGGCATTAGTGACCACCTAGTTGCCACGGCTAGCATTAAATATGCAGCCAAACGAAACAAGGCCCCTCAATCGAGGAAGGTATTCTTATTTGATAGGGGCGATTATTCTGCCATTCCTCAACAGCTGTTAGTCACTTGTCTGTGTTTGGCTGTGTTTCCGAAAATGCTGATGTTGAACAAATATGGTCACTGTTCAAAGAAAAAGTGATAGACAGAGAAGTATGTGCCGAGTATCGAGTCAACCAGGCTGAAAAAGTGCAAGAAGCCATGGGTGACTCCTAGTATCTTGAGACTAATCAGGAAAAGAAGACGTGTATATATCGCATACAAAAGGACACAAAGTAGTTATCAGTATAACAAGTGAATCGAGGTAACTAATGAATATCAAGCTAAAATAATCACTGCGAAGGAACAGTACTTCAGCCGACTGAATGATAACATGAAAACCAATCCCAAATTGTTTTGGAAATACGTGAAAAGCTGTGGTTCTGATGCGACTAGAATAAGGGAAATTTATCACAACAACGAGGTCTTATCTGATATGACACAGCTAAGGCGTCTTTCTTGAATAACTTTTTTCATTTCGTATTTCACTCCGATTTCCTGATGTGTGTGTGCTGCGCCACCGATGCCACCTGTAGAGATTAGCGTGAACGGTATTGAATCATTAAGAAATATAGATGAAACTGAGGATCAGAAGGTATTTCTCCCCGCCTACTGAGGCGCTGTGCGCGGCCTGTCTCATCCTACCTTTATCTGATATACACTAAATCTCCTTCCACTGGCTACCAGCTGAATGAAAAATGGCACATGTAGTTCCTATTCATAAGGGTGGTTCTAAAAAAGAGGTAAACAACTACAGGCCTATCTCATTAGTATCTATCTGTAGCAAAATATTGGAGCATATTCTGTACAAGGAAAAAATGAAAAATTTATTAGAATACAGACTGCTAATTGATGAACAACATGGTTTTCGTAAGGGATTGTCCTGTACTACACAACTAATAGTTTTACCATGACTTAGCATCGGAGGTAGATGAAAACGGGCAAACAGACTGTGTTTTTTTTTTTTTTTCGTAAAGCATTCGACACGGTGTGTCACCCATTGCTTCTTCACAAACTTCACGTATTAAATATTAACCAGGAAGTGTGGAACTGGATCGCCAATTACCTGTCCCAGCGTGGACAATGTGTCGTATTAAACAGAGCCCCCGCAGGGGGCACCTGTTAAAGCAGGTGTTTGCGTGTACTGTGCGACACCACGGACCCCAGCACCCACGCTTAGCCGTGCGTGGCATCGCCGTGTCCGGGGAAAAGGGGATCCTGGTGGTTGAGCCGATGCCGAGAGTTCGGACCTTTAAGGCCCCTCGGCGGAGGCAACACACCACTTTGGCCCCAGCTTCACGTAGACGGCACCTCCGGGCTGACCCACCCGGGGGAAATCGGCAGTCATCTTTTCCTGTCCTCCCCTCCATCTTTCACTTTCCTATCTCCTTTCCTACAACTGTCCTGTCCTCTCCTCTCTTCTTGGTTTTTATTTTTCCAGGCGGCCAGGGTTAACCTTGTGTGGCGTACCACCCTGAGTACCGCCATATTTGGTTATAGCTGGGGTGTACAGCTGGCATGGACTGGACTTGGTTGCAAGTTCCTGTCCTGCCCCCTTGTTGGGCTCCATGGTGGGCGGCTGGCACCTTGGCCGAACAACACACATATTACATGGCTTCTTCTACTGTAAAAACTGATCGCCTAAACAAAAAAAGGCGCACCGAAGAAATTGCAGAATTCCTGCAAAAACCTCAGAAAAGCTTCCCCAAATATCACGTCGTGCACTCCGAAGTTGAAGGAAAGCCGGCCCGAACTTTGTCCCCATTTCTAGTGTCAAAATGTTTCTCAGCTGTCCTTGGTCCGAAATACAAAGTCACAAAAATAGCAAACGGAGACCTACTGCTTGAATTAAACGACGAAACACAGTATGCAAAGCTTCCAAACCTCCACTGCATTGGGGATGTCAATGTGACCATCACCGCCCATAGATCTTTGAACACCGTGCGTGGTGTAATCTCCGATAATGACTTTCTCCACATAAGCGAGCAAGAAATGCTAGAAGGTCTTGCAGAACAAAATGTTGTAAATGTGCACAGGATAACAATCCGAAGAGATGATAAAGAGATACCTACTAAACATCTCATTCTCACATTCAGCTCAAGCGTACTGCCAGAAAAGATCGAAGTAGGATACCTGAAAGTTGAAGTCCGACATTATATACCGAACCCCCGAAGATGTTTTAACTGCCAGCGATACGGCCATGGATCACAAAGTTGTCGCAGTCGCAAAACATGCGCAAAATGTGCTTCGAAAGAACACCAGTCTGAAAACTGTGATGCCTCATCGCCACACTGCGTGAACTGCGAGGGGGATCATCCTGCCTATTCTAGATCATGCCCAAGTTGGAAGAAAGAAAAAGAGATCATCACTATCAAAACAAAAGAGAACATTTCATTTACAGAGGCCAGAAAACGACTTGCACAAACTAATCTTTTTCTATTCACTGGAAAACCAGACTATGCGGTTGTAGCGTCCAAGGGCGAGGCACTACACCGCAATCAGGCGTCTGCCAAGGTGTCTTCGGAACTTGAGGCAGGGCCATCCTGCTCGCCCCGGGCAGAAGCAGCAAAGGCTGCTCTGCCAGTTCCAAAAGAGGGCTTGCCGACCACGGAGTCGGGAGCCCGCAAGGTTTCCCCTACCAGGGGGAGACCTAAGAATCGGTCGTCCGTGCCTTCACCACGGACCTCCAGCGCCTCGGGTGAGGCGATGGACTTCTCCCCCAGCACTTCTGGGCTGCAGGGGAGGAGGCACTCACTTGAAAAAAAGGGAAAACCACGTATAACCCCTCCTGAAGTAAAGTAACTTTTCTTAATCACCAACATATAATGGCTTACATAGTACAGTAGAATTGTAGAGGTTTATTGAGAAATTACGCAGACATTATAGATATCCTCACAACCATGACACCCACAGCTGTGTGTCTTCAAGAAACAAACCTTGGGCCTCAGCACACAAATATTTTTAAAAAGTTCAAAACTTTCCGAAAAGATCGAACGCATGCTGGTAGGCTGTCAGGAGGAGTCGCCATAATACTACAACCTGATGTCCCTGCCAGACAAATACCACTCAAAACAAACCTTGAAGCAGTGGCCGTAACCATCATAAGCCACAAAACGATAACAATATGTTCCCTCTACATACCACCACAACTCTCAATTACACTACATGAATTAGAAGACTTGACTGAGCAGTTGACAGAACCATTTTTGATTGTTGGGGATTTAAATGGGCACTCCCACTTCTGGGGGAGTAACCACACTGATACCAGAGGACAGATCTTAGAAGACTTTATACTTTCAAATAATATATGCCTTTTAAACACCGGGAAGCCGACGTATTGTTGCCCCAGCTCTGGAAAAATGAGCTGCATTGATTTAGCCTTCACATCTCCATCACTTTTTAATGATTTTAATTGGGATGTTTTAAATGACCCTCTGGGAAGCGATCACTTACCGACAGTTTTAAAGTTATCATCATCCACACCCATCATCCCATCGAGGCCACGGCGCTGGAAACTCCACCTCGCCGATTGGTCGGTTTTTAGAACGAACGCTGCGCTAGAAAAAGTATATTCTGAAGATTTAAGCGTAGAAGAAATAAATGAAAGGTTTATCGCGTGCATAATTTCAGCAGCACTATTATCCATTCCACAAACGTCACAACACGCAAGAAAAAAACACAAAGTATTGTGGACAGAGGCATGCAAATTAGCCAAAAAAGAACAAAACAAAGCATGGGGCATCCTCCGCAGATATCCGACACATGAGAACCTGATTAACTACAAGAAAGCCAAAGCCAGAGCGCGGTATGCCCGGAGAAACGCGGAGAAAACTTCGTGGCAAAAATATGTGTCCTCAATAAACAGCTCGTTGCCCTCTAAAAAAATGTGGGAACAGGTCCGAAAATTTACAGGAGATTTCACCCCTTATACATATCCTATGCTGACACCACCCGGAACACAAACAACATTAGAAGAACAAGCGAACATTTTAGCCGAACACTTTGCCAATGTGTCAAGCTCATCTAACTACACTCGCACATTTCAAAAGCATAAAACAACAGCAGAAAAGCAAAAGCTTCCCCTTCGGACAGGTGTAAATGACGACTACAATGCACTTATAACAATACATGAATTAAACAGAGTCTTATCTTCTGGCAAAAAAACAGCACCGGGACTTGACAATGTACACTATCAAATGCTCGCCCATCTCTCACAAGCCGCTATAGAAGCATTGCTGAATTTTTTTAATAAAATATGGACGACTGGCAAGATACCAGAAGCTTGGAAAAAAGCTATAATAGTACCCTTTTTTGAAATCAGGCAAACCCTCCACATGTCCTAGCAGTTACAGACCAATAGCCCTAACCAGCTGCATTGCGAAATCTTTTGAAAGCATCGTAAACATCAGACTAACCTTTTTTCTTGAATCCCGGCATCTTCTCGATATACATCAATGCGGCTTCAAAAAGGCATCATCAACAACCGATCACCTTGTCCGCCTCGAGAACACAATCCGGGAGGCGTTCAGCCACAGGCAGCACTGTGTCAGGGTCTTCTTCGACCTGGAGAAGGCCTACTACACCACGTGGAAGTTCGGTATCCTCCGCGACCTAGCAGATCTAGGTATCCGGGGCAGGATGCTGAGCTGCCTGAATGACTTCCTGACGAACCGTACATTTCAAGTCCGTTTAGGCGCAGTATTCTCCACGACTTTTGCACAAGAAAACGGCGTGCCGCAGGGGTGTATTCTAAGCACAACTCTCTTTATAGTGAAAATGAACTCGTTATCTGCAATAATCCCAAAGTCCATAATGTACTCCGTCTACGTAGATGACCTGCAAGTAGCATGCACTTCCTCCAACATATCCACCTGTGAGAGACAACTACAACTGACACTAAATAAACTAGCTACCTGGGCAGACAGCAATGGATTTAAGTTCTCTCCTCAAAAGACAGTGGCCGTTGTGTTTTCATTGAGACGAGGCTTACAGAATTATCCCACGTTATACCTCAACCAAACCATACTACCAGTGAAACATGAACATAAATTTTTGGGTATCACATTCGACAAGAAACTTTCATTTCTTCCCCATATAAACAATCTGAAAAAGAAAGCAGCCCAATCACTTAACGTCCTAAAGGTGCTGTCGCGAAAACGGTGGGGGTCCGACCGAGCATGCCTTCTGCAAATCTACCGCTCCGTGGTGCGCTCTAAGTTAGATTACGGTTGTATAGTATATGGTTCAGCTAGGACATCCTATTTAAAACGACTAGACCCGATACACAATCTTGGATTACGGTTAGCAGTTGGCGCGTACAGAACATCCCCAATAACCAGCCTCTATGTAGAAACAGATGAACCTGCATTAAAGGACAGACGATGCGACCTAACATGTGCATACATCCTGAAACTTCGTTCTCAACCAAAACATCTATGTCATTCAGTAGTCACGGAATGTCCCTCTGGGACAGTCTTCAACAACAAGCCCCGGCTGATTAAGCCGCTTCTCATGCGCTTCGAACAAATGTGCCAAGATTTAGACATTAGTGAATTGCCAAGTATTGCCCCAAGAAATAAACCACTCCCACCATGGTACACCCTCCCAGCAGTTTTCGACCTCACACTAACGCAGTTTCAAAAAACACGCACACCACATGAGCATATATCACAAGAATACCTTGCATTAAAAGAAAAATATAAAAATTGCATTGCATTTTTTACAGACGGCTCAAAAACTAAAGACTATGTTGGCAGTGCAATAGTACAAAATAACAGAGAAAATAACACGACTACACCAGTGTGCATCAGTTTTTACAGCCGAATGCTACGCTGTCTGTGTTGCCGTGGAGAAAATATTGGATAAGAACATCAAAAACAGCATCATCTACACAGATTCATTAAGCGTCATCAGTGCAATAAACTCCAAAAACGCTGTTCAACCACTGATAGGAAACATTATACACAACATAGTAAATATCACAAGAAGAAAACATACTATCAAATTCTGCTGGGTACCCAGTCATGTTGGGATAAAGGGTAACGAACGAGCAGATATATGCGCAGCAAGTGCGAAAAATTTACAAATAAAGCAAATCAACATGCCACACAGAGACGGAATGAAGTTAGTACGTACGAAATTACGAGCTAAATGGCAGGCTGATTGGGAAAGCGAAGCAGAGAACAAGCTTCACTCCATAAAGCCCATATTAGGAGAATGGCAATCATGTGAACATCAGAAACGTTTCATTGAGGTAATTTTATGTCGTCTGCGCATAGGCCATACACACATAACACATAACTTCCTACTAAAGAAAAAAGGCAAACCTGTATGTGAAATGTGTGGACATGAGCTAACAGTAAATCATATTTTAATCTCATGCTCACAACTCGAGGAGCACAGGAAAAAATTTTTTACTGTATTTTACAAAGAACACATCCCATTTCATCCCGCATTGCTTTTAGGCCAAGAAGCACTTGTTGATTTTTCACTTGTTTACGGATTTTTAAAGGAAGCCAATGTTTTAAACCAAATCTGAGCATCATGACTGTAGCCACTTGATCGTCTAACCTTGCGGTTGGCGCATGATAGCCACAGTTGCTTATGCGCCATAAAAAAACTCCATATAACTATAACTATTAAACGGAGCTTTTTCCCCTACTGTTGAGGTCACTTCGGGAGTCACTCAGCGCTCCGTCTTAGGGCCGTTATTATTTTTGGTTTATATTAATGACATTCGTACCGGTATATCTTCGCGACTACGCTTATTTGCCGACGAC